>NC_142031.1:2297500-4697500 GCF_982192425.1 Myodes glareolus
ATATTCTTAACTGCTGAGCCATCTCTCCAGCCCCAAGACATGGAATTTTAAATGCGACAAGAAAATCAGTCACCGTCTGTTGAACACCAGACCTTATAGATCCCTTGGGATTTGAGTGTGAGACACTGGGATTGGCGGTGGCATACTCTCTCCCACCTCCAGCCCTTGAGGAAACCCTCTACAAAGCAGTGTGCTGAGGGCTGCCTCTGAGGTACAGAGACAGGAAGCAATTGACCAGAGAACCTGTAGACTGGCTAGGATGGGCATTCTTGAAGAAGAAGGCTTGTTTATCAGGCCACTGTATCGCCTCAGAGCACAAAGTCTGCATTGGTTCCCCCTGACTCAGAGCAGGGACAAGAGGGGAATTGATAATATGCTCATTTAAAGAACACCCTCGCACTTTTAGAAAGCCCCACGTCTTCCTGCTGAATCTGTCCCCTGGCCCTGCACAAAGGTCCTCCTGAGATAAGACAGGGCTCTTTGATCTCCATCGATCCCCACATGGAAGCAGCTCAGAGGCCCTCCACCCGCCCAGCCACTATTGTGGCAGCTAATGCTTCTGAGCTACACCCACTCTGTCTGCCTTCCTTGAGACCAGAGAGAAGCTGGGTGAGGTCAGGTCTTCGCAGACATGGACCTTCTCATGTGTCCTCCACGGCTCAGCGGGTGGCACAACTGAGCCGAGCACCTGAGGGAGGAGACTCCTGCTTTGTCTTGTCTACAGTGCATTGTGCTATCCCCAAGAGGGACATAGGCTGGTGAAGGGTTTTCCATTCTAGACACATGGAGAGTATTTCAGGGCTGTTTTACAGCAGCAGCAACAGCAACAATAACAACAACAACAACAACACACGCACACACATACACAGGAAAGCAGGAAGCTGAAAAGACTGCTCTATGATTAAGAACACTTGCTGCTCTTCCCAAGGAATTTAGTTCGGTTCCCAGCACTGACTTACACTGGGAAGTTCACAACCTCCTGTACCTCCAGTCCAGGGGCTCTGACACTCTCATCTGACCTTTATGAGCCCCAGCACTCATGTGGCACACACACACATACATTTAATAAATATTATAATAAATATTATTAATATTGTTATAAATATATCTATTTATTTAATACATTTAAAAATAAAAAATGGGAAGGGGAAGAGCTTAAAGAGCATGTGAAAGCAGCCACCACTCTGCCAAGTTGACCTCATAGACAGCCGTGTGCTATAAGCGTTTAGTCGTGTGTGTGTGTGTGTGTGTGTGTGTGTGTGTGTGTGTGTGTGTGTGAAGTGTGGAGGAGATTAGGCTTTGAGACTCATCATGAGTGGGTGTTCCTATGTGTGGACTGAGCCTGTGGGTGTATGTACATTTGTGCGTGACATGAATTGCTCGTGCATTTCTGTATGCATGTGTGTAAGCGTGTGTGTTATGTACAGATATGTTTGTATTTTTTATGCGGTTGCATATGGTGTTTTGTGTAGATTTTCATGCATCTGTGTGGGTGTATTTGTGCATCTGCTTTGTGGTGCATATACGATCGTTAGCACAGCCCTGGAGCACGCGATCATGGGCAGTGGCTCCTTGTGTGGACCTGGTGCTCGGCAGCCTCTGGCAGCCTCTGAGAGAAGCCAGCCCAGCATGAGCTGCTGCTGACTGACTCAGGTTACACCATTTTCTTCCCCTCCAGAGCCTGTAAATCTCACACTCCTTGTAAAAACAGAATTAAAGACAACAGAGCCTCCAGCCGCCCTCCGTCCAATCCCTATAGCCTGATATTGAAGAAAGGCCAGTGAATGCTCCCAAGATGGACCCTGTAGTGGCATTTCATTTGTATTTTAATAAATAAAGCTTGCCTGGGGATTGGGAAAGTAAAACAGTTACACTGGCCAGTTTTACAGACCAGGCAGCAATGACACACACCTTTAATCCCAGTAGCCACACTAGCTTGCCATAGAAATCAGGCAGTAGTGGTGCACACCTTTAATCCCAGCCCTAGAGAGGATTATAAATGGGAGGAGACAGCTCTCAGACAGTCTCATTCTGAGATTCCTACAGGCAGGATTGCCATTTCGGACTGAGGTAGAGGTAAGAGCCAGTGGCTGGCTGCTTTGCTTTTTGGGTCTTCAGGTTGAACCCCAATATCAGTTTCTGAACTTTTATTAATTATGCTTCAGGATGATTCCTGCCTCTCCCCTGTACCTAGCACCCCATGGCAGCTCTGCTCTGAGCAGGCAGCGAGAACCACTGTGGCTCAGCAGGGCAGTGTCCTAGGCCGGGACGGGGTAGGTGTGGGCTCTGGGAGCACCTGTCTTCTACAATGGATGCTGACACCCATCTGTCCTCCCTTTCGAGCTTGGGATTCCCTGCTGGTGGGGCCACCATCCAGTCTTAACCCCAATGCCTGCCGATACTGGACAGAAATGAAAGACAAAACAAAATCTTGAAAGTGGGGGCTGGAGGCTGTGACCCCCCACTACCTAGACCTCCTTGTGTCTCTGTCTCTTCCCATGTGTACTCCAGGCTTTAGCAGGTTCAGACAGTGGGTCCACCTTGTGAGCGACACTCTTTTATGGCCTGCCCTGGCTCTCAAGGAGTTCTACAGTGATACCCTAACATCCTACGGTATTTGTTTCGGGTCAGCACATGCTCCGTGCTGGCTTTTCCTGCATGTTGTTGTCAGATCTGGGGCTTCACGCAGGGCCCCCACTGCATAAGGACCTGCTGATCTTGCTGGTTCTGGCCGAGGCAAACCCCTCACACATCCTTCATGTTCAAGTCTAACCCTGTGCTCAGAGAAACTTGAGTTCTGACCTCATCAACGAGGCAGCCACAGTGAGGTCTCTACCGTCATGCCGCAGGGGCAGGCAGACCTGAGTATGTTAGCGGACAGAGAAGGCCTGGCCCGGCACCCATGAAAGGCATCTTCTGCTCCCAGGATTGCCTTGCTAGCTACGATTTGGAAGTCTGTAGGCTTGGGCAGGTAGGGCTCTCAGCCTGGGTGATTCCTATTCTACACACAGACACACAGACACACACATGCACACACACACACACACAGACACACACACAGACACACACACACACACACACACACACACACTGCCGGCGTTAGGAGCTGAAATGCAGCCGGAAACACTGTCAAGGACTGCTTGGCTGGTAGCAGCCGAACTTTCCAGTAGGCTTGATTGCCCTTAATCCAGAGCAGTAAAACCTGCAGGCCTCATATCCCAGAACCTCATCAGCAAAGAGGGCTTCTCCTCCAGTATTGACAGGCTCTGGCCCCTGCAGGAACAATGAGACAACTGAGCAACATGTCAGAGAGGCATTGGTAGTTTAGGACACTCACCAGTGCCCCAGCTCTGTGTGCTGTCTCCCCTGGGAAGGGGCTCTCTACAGCGGAGTTGCCTAACTTAGGGGCTCTCTACAGTGGATGGGAGGAAGAGGTCCTGGCTGAAGGAAGACTCTAGACAGGGAGGAATGGCAGGGAATAGCAGGGAATGGCACACTACTGCAAGTGTACAGAGGGCAAGGAAACTAATCTGACAGCTCATAGGTCCGTCCTCCCTCCCTCTTTCTTTCCTCCTTTCCTCCTTCCCTCCCTCCTTCCCTTTCTTCTTATCCTTCTTCCCCTCCCTTATGCCCTGGTAGAGTTTTTCTTGACAACTAAGCTCCCAGGACCAAAGCCCATCCTGGTCCATGACCATAAATGTATGGCTGGGAGACATGGCCTCTTGACTGGACATGTGTCCATCCCAGGATGAACCCCCCGCTTAGGTAAGTGATGTGGCTGGCCCCTCCTATCCCGTGGCTTGGCAAATGACGAGGCCCTCTGGAACATGGCACACCGGGGCCACAGACAGCAGGGGTGTGTCCTTCCAGAGTTGGTAGGCCCGTTATCCCCACCCTCACTCTGGGACCCACTGCATCCCCAGACACTTATGTTGGCCAACAGTACCAGGGCTAACCAGAGGGATGAAGGCCAGAACAAGGAGCTCACGCAGGTAGCAACCAGCAGGTGGCCTTTGGCCGTCCCCTCTCCAAGGGGCCTGGCAGTAGAAGCAGGCTGCTTTGTCGCAGGGCTGGGGACAGAGGTGTCTCTTGCCCCCGCAAAGGCCACGCTTGGCCTCACTGGGCACAATGTCTCCTCTGTTTCAGACAGAAAAATTGCTCCTCAGAGGAGTCAGCTTTCAGGTCTGCCAGGCAGGGCCTCCACAGGTAGCTGGCCTGTAGGGGCCATACGGACAGGCTGGAGCAGTCGAATGTCCCTCAGACCCCAAACTCCTGGTGGGCGGTGGGCAGTCAATGGGAAGCCCAGCACTGTCACAGAAGCTAGAATTTAGAGCGTATCTATACCTACACCATCTGACCTTTCTCCTTTCTGAATTGTTCCATGGGACTCCCTCGTGCAGCCTTCTGGCCCTTCAGGGACAAGGTCTGAATCCATGGGTGCTGGCCTGTGCTGGACCCCTTGACTTAAGGAGGAGGCAACCCTAAGGCTGGTGGGAAAGTCCACGGCCATTCTCTGCAGGGACTGTTCTTCCCCTGGGGGCATCTGGGCAGACATTGCTGCTTCTCTGCTCATTCTTTCCCCAGACAGCGTCCCTCCATCCCGCTCTCACCCCTCCCCAGTCATACACCCAGGAGTCATCTTTCAGTGACCTCTCCCTACCATCAGGACCAACAACGGGTGTCTGTGGCAGGTCCAGGTAGGACTGTCCTCCCGATGCTGTTATTTGACCCAGCAGTGCCCCATGTAAGGGGGGCGGGCAGAGTTCGTGGCTACTGCCCATAGACACCTGGGTGGCAAAACTGAACCTCTCTCAGAAGCTATGGTCATAGTAGCAGGGAGGAAGGTGGCCAGGCAGGTGCATGGTACCCAGGGTGGCATACCCCAGTGCACGGTCTCAGCCTTGTGCTGCCTGCTCTGGAGGGAAGGACAGTGAGACGTCTGTGTGGCCCCACGGGGTCTTAGAACCCTCTCTAGATCAGCCTCCTTCCACCTTCTACCCTCTGACACGACAGAGAGCATCTTGGGAAGCAATGCCACTGTCACCCCGGGTCTGGGGACCCAGAGGGCAGATCTGGGGTATGGGGACTGGCGGCTTGTTGAACAGAGAAATAAACTCTTCAGAGAGCACGACATAGGGACACCAAGCATCTTAGTTTCTTTTCCCGTTTCTAGAATCAAACCCTCTGACAAAGGCAGTGTAAGGAGAGTGTGTTTGAGAGTGTGGCTCAAAGCACCGTCCGTTATGGCGGAGAAGCCAGGTCAACGGGAGCTTGACACAAGGGGAATGCATTAGCTTTGGCAGTCCGGGGATCAATGGATACATTGCCGACCTGTGTTCAGCTTTCAGACAGTCTGCAATCCCCTGCTAGAGAGTGGAGCCACCCACAATGGGCGGGTCGCCTCACCCCAACTAACATGCTCAAGACAATCCCTACAAATGAGCCCATGGGGCCAACCTATCCTAGACCAATCCATGCTGAGACTCCCTTCCCTTCTAGGTGATTCTAGAATCTGATCAACACACTGTTTCCCGGAGACACTGTGGGAATCTTGAATCCCCTCAAGTTGAATTGCTTTCAGGTCCATGCCTCACATGGAGAGGATGCTGGGCTTCCCGGACACTGGGGTGTGGGAAAGTGCTCATCTGGGACACAGCCAAGCCTGAAGAGTCTCCAAGGCACCCTGAGCCTGTCCCTGCTTGTGTTCACAGCTGTAGCTGACCCTGGCAGGGACGAGAGTGCTTCCTGGTCAAGGGCTATCAGCCTGGAAACTCCTGTGCTTGAAGTCAAGTTCTGTCATGGAGAGCCAGCCTGTGCTTTGTGCCCTCTGCTTCTGCCCATTCAGTGACAGTGAGAACCGAGACTGTCCCCCTGTGCGGATAACAAGTCCCTGGCTGTGTCAACTGGCCTTTCAGGGGGGCACGGGGCAGCTGACAGCATGTCTAGCGGTTTCACGGTTTCATCACTCGGCTGGCAGCTGGGCTCTTTACGGAGCTGGGCAGGAATGTGCAGATGTCCCTCTTGAATCAAAGGCTTCGGTCTCTGTCCCTGGGCTGAGGAATAAAGCCAGAACTGGCCACAGACAGCACAGGCCTCCCTACAGAACAAGGAAGGCTGCCAGAAGAGCCACTCCTGTGCCTGGAGCTTGTCTCTTCAGACCCAGGAAGGAGCCTGAGAAGCAGGCTGATATCAGAACACAAGAAGGGCCCTAGAGCACATAGCACTAGCGATAGCCACTGGGATCCTGGCTCATTATCTTGCTCGTGTACCTCGTTTTCCTTAGTAAGGAAGAGAAGTGTAGTGTTTACTCACCCTGATTCCTGCTCGGTCTCAGGTTTAGGGTCCCCTGGGCTGTCTTTATGACACCAGAGGACTTTAGGGCCCTATTCCTCGGGTCTTGTAGAAGCCCTTTCTCCTTGATATTGAAAGGCTCTCCCTCCATGGACTAGTTCTTAGAAAAATAAGAAAGATCTTGCAGCCTCTCCACCACCCCAGCAGCCAACCCTCTACCATGGGGGCCTCCAGAATGACTGTTGAAGGCACCGAGATGCACTCAGTGAAGGGCAGGTATGATGTGAACCAACCAGGGCTCAGTAGCTCCAAGGTGTCAGAGATGAGGGCCTGTAAGTCTAGGTGAAGTTAGTCCCAGTAGAAGCCATGAGCCTGCTGTGGGAATTTTGATTTTGTGGGCTCTGCATTGGAAGGTCTAAGCCTAGGTCAGGGTTCTCTGCTCTTTTTGCTGTGTCTGACACTTGATGTAATGGGGCTCCCCAAACCTCCGGATGGTGAGCCACGAGAATGCAGTTTTGCTGGCCTATCCAAGCTGCCCTTTCAGGAGCAGTACAATGTCACCATGGGCACTCAAAATTAGTGTCACGGGCTATGGGCTGCCTCTAACATTCGTCCAACCCCACCACAAAGGGAAGACCAGACAGAGGAAGAGCTGCGGGCTTAAGGGGATGTGGCCCTACTAGTCCAAGGAAGCACCACAGAGGCTGGCCACTCTGACACCCAGCCAGCCCAGTCCAGGCATCTAAAGCCACCAGCCCAGTATGCACCCTCATTCTCCCCTCATTTCCAGGCGTTGAGAGTGACGTTAGCTATAGGAAAATAACATTAGCAGGGCAGGGGGAGGGTAAGCAGGAAGACTGGTAGAACCAGCCATTGCTAAAGCTCTGAAGACCCCATGCTCTGCCAGCCAGGACCCCACCCAGTGGGACTTCATAAGCATGTGAGCCGTTCCTTCAGCTGGGAAGGAATGTTCCAGGAGGCAGCTTTGAGGTCTGTTCCTTTAAGAATGCAGCCGTATGCTCTGGGCCTGGGCTCCCTATCACAGGTGATAAAGACAGAGCCTATCCCTCAGCCAAGAGGGATCAAAGATGCCTCTGAGACTTCTGGCCACCCACTTCACCTTGGACTTGTCAAATCACACAGAGGCACTTAATCCTTGCCTGGCCAGAAGTAAGCAGCCACACTGACTGTTGGCCACAGTTCGATGAGTGCCGGCCCCCAGTCCCGAGCCCCCTCCTGTGCAGCTAGCTTCTGCTTCCTATTACCAGGCTGTCCCCTGTCCCCATCATCTATTCCAGGGACCATCTCAGCATCCATGTTAATCCTGCCCTTTCCCTGACTTCAGCAAGAGCAGAGGGCTGTACAGCTTCAGGCTGGGAAAGCAAACAGCACCACCCGGGGGGATGATAATCTCTCCTGGGTCCTCAGGCTGGTCCTAGAGGTAAAGACAGAAAGATTCAGACCCAAGGGAGTCCTCTTGCTCTCCAGACCAAAGCCCTGCTCCCTGCTCCTCGCTGCCTGCCCACCAGCCCTTCCTCCCCCTGCACTAGTGACTGTCTCACCTGGTGAAATGAGAGCTGCCTGGGGCGTGTGCTTCTGGGGTCAGGGGGTGCGGAGATAAGGACCAGCCCTTTGTGTCTGGAGCTTGGCTTTCAGTTCACAGGAAATGGACCTGAATGCTGGGAAGTGAAGCAGCTTCATCTGATAAGGAGGGGGCTGAGCCCACACAACAGACAGCGTCTGCCCACCGTGGACTCCCGGGGAATAGCCCAGAACAGGCCTTTCCCCAGGGAGAGGGCTCACTCCTGGGTGGCCTTGGATCCCCTGTGAGTTGAGGGGTGGGCATTGCCTGTGTCCCAGATTGTAGCTCCCTGTACTGGCATGGTGGAGGCACCGTCCGTGGAGATTTAGGGAGCCAACCTGACAAACCCCACTTCGTACCCGAGCATACTGGCTGATAGGCAGGATCATCTCTTCTATCAGAGGCTGAGGCACAGGTGCCAGAGCCATGATGGAGGAGTGAAGGGCTAAAGTGGGGGAAGGGTTCCAGGCCGGATTTCTACCCTGACCACAGAGAAGTACAATTGGAGGCCTTCATCTTCAACAGCCCAGGTCGCAAAGAAAAATCCCACCTGTTGGTAGGGCCCTCACCGCAACCCTCACCCCCACCAGCTTGTAGATGGTGCAGACTGCTGCCAACCTGGCACCTTCCAGAGGATGGGCCTGGGAGCAGCGTTTCTTCCCATTGCCAGCCCTCAAGTGGAAGCCCTGGCCAGAGCGGGCGCTGTCTTCACCATTCCCATCCTGAGTGCTAAGACTCGTCTCTCGGCTAATGGAGCCACCTCAGACTCCTCCTAGGGAATGACAGGGATGAGGACTGACAGCTTGCTGCAACCAGCTCAGCACATCCTGGAGGATTCTGGGACTTGGGGTCACCTGGTGCAGATGTGGGTCCCCAGTCTCTCTGAGAATGAGGGAAAGATGGCTCCCGTACCCGGGTATCCATCCGCACATATTCTAAACAGAGCTGACAGGAGATAGTCCGAGGGTTGGGGGTCCTGTATGCCAGACCCACCCACCAGGAGCACCGGCAGGCACTTCCCGCTTTGCAACCTTGGCCAACACCCCCTCACTCCCCCATACCCCTCATGCTCCCCATATCCCCCCACCAGCTTTGACCACTCAGCCCCTCGGCTATTACATGTGAGAATTCAGACGTATTCCTCCTACCAACACAAGCCTGTTCTGGGGAGGAATGTAATTGTAGGAACTGCATGTGTGTGCTTGTGAAAACCATGTGTCCCCCCGTGGAAGCCGTCCGCGTGCCCGTGGAAACCGTAATGCGATTCCGCCTCTTGTTGTGTACTCTTTTGGAGAAAATCACATATTAATTGATGCCAATTACTCTTAATTGTTTCTCATACATTTCAATTAGGGACCCTGTTGTTTCAGCGGGAGCTGGATTAGACAAGCCATCCTCTCGCTGCTAATCACAGGGCAGGGGGGATCTTGGTGGAGGAAGGCAAGAGGACAAGGCGAAGCCAGTCCCGTCCCTGGCCTCGTGGCTCCCACTGCGTCTTCTCCAAGTTCCTTTCTCCACTTTGGGGCAGAGGGACAGCCTGGGCCAGAGCCCCCTCATCTGAAAGGAGACGGGTTCTTGGGCTTGTTTCGGGAACTCTCACCTGGCCCAGTGCAGCCATGCCACCAGAAGTGGCACCCCCGGGGGCGGGAGGAGACAGCTGACAGGAAGGGGGTCCTGAGGCTCTGGTGAAAAACGTTTGGTTTTGTTTAGTGTTTGTTTGTTTCCTTCTTTCTGTTTTAAACCAACTTAAGTGTCAAGGGTTTGCTTATTTTTGTAAATTGTGGCAAAATACATATGTTTAGCATTCGAGCTGTTTAGCGCTCCCACACAGCTGTGCAGGCTTGCTCGCGCCTCTTTCCCACGACACTTTCTCCCCAGAAACAACTCTGAAGCAGTCCCTGCTCCTGTCCTTAGCTTTCTGCTGGTTTTCCTGGCCTGAGCATCTCACCGGAAGGGAACCAAGCAGAATGCGCCTTTCCCTACTAGCTTCTGTCCCTCGTTAGTCTTATCTGAGTTCAGTCTTGTAATCGTGATCAGCGCCTCTGTCCTTGAGTATGACTGACCCTTCCTTGATGCGTTTAGAGCTCACACTTGTTGATGGGTGTGGGATCGACTCCACCCCATAGAGACAGATGCTGCCGCCCAGGATATTTGAGTTACGGTCACAACACCGATTTTAGCCCTTCAGGGATGTATATGAGATAAGCTGTAGGCCCTGGGGACCATCTGTGTGTAAGTGTTTGGGTAGAGGATGTGGTGAGAAGGAGAGATGGGGAAGGGTCCCTGTCTCTCTACTCAGACACAAGGACACACTCAAGGGGCAGGAAACTGGTTCAGATGTGGCAGAGGTAACAGGGACTCTGGGATAAGCAGAAATCTGGCTCAGGAAGCCCTGAGTGCCCACAGAGGGAATGGAGGCTCAGAACTGGAGCAACAGAATCTGGGAAGAAAAGCACAAGGACATTCCTTTCCCCAGGAGTGAATCTTCCAACAGAGGCTTCTGGAAGCTTCTTTGGGATGTGATAACCACTGGCAGGGAGTCCAGATGGCCAGGAGCATACCTTGCCTGGGAAGAGCTACAGCACCTATGTGTCCATTTCTCCATTGTCTGGCGGACACTGGTAACGGGAAAACATTGCCTTAAAAGCAGAGCTCCTATTGTTCCGTGTGTGATAGAGCCTTTGAGAAACAGACACCCTGAGCATCTCAAGAGAATGAGATTAGAACCCATCCTGTTCTACCCAGGGATAGCCGAGGTGGGATGCAGGGATACGTGCTGGTCCCCATTTGTGTTGGACACAGAGGTGTCCGTCAGAATGGGCATGAGAGCTCACGAGACAACAAGGAGCCATTTTGCCTGAAGTACACTGTTCTTGGGTCATCTCCTAAGTTGAGTATGGCTGGGAGCCTGGTCCTCAGGCCCTGGTCATTGCAGAGGATTTGAGTTTCCTCGTTTGCCAACAGCAGATGGCAAATCATAAGCCCGTCTCCTGCTTGCTGGAGTGTTCCGTCAACTCATCTTGTGTGGAAAGAAAACAAGGCACAGAATCAGCCCAAGAGTCCAGCTAATCTCAGGGTTGGAAGAGATAGGAGTGAAAGATGTTGGCGCCTCTGTCTCTCCAGAGTTCCCTGTGCCTTCCCAGCTCCATCAATGGTGATCACGGTATGTTTCAGATCTCCCAGACCTTCAGTAGCATACTGCTTCAGTAGGTCATGGCTTCTAGAGTTCCCAGGAAAATAAACCTCAGTCTGTGTCCCCCAACCTCCCCAAGCCTTTAAGACTTTGCCCATGTGAGCAACAAAGCATCTCCCCTTGTGGTCCAACTATTAGAATTGGTGGGGCTCCAATGGAGGGGAGGAGGCAACATGGAGACCTTGTGCCCGAGAAGATGCAGAACTCACTATGAGATCCCCAGCCAGACCCAGAAGAAGGAAGAGTGTGTGATGACATCTGCCTATCAAGCTTTCTGAGCCCGGGAAGGAATCTCGGAGGAGTGTTCTCACAGCTGCATGAAAGGATGGGATATATGGAGGCCAGGGATGTGGAGACATCAAGACAGTGGAGCCTCTGAAGAACACAGGGAAATCCCTGCCAGTGGCATCGACAAAGAGCCTCCTTCTTAGCCCAGCCCCGGGCAGCAGGTTGCATGTCCAAAGTGTGCTGAGCAAGATCCTAAAAGGAGCGCAGTTTATTTATTTTAACTTCTGACTGGCCAATCCAAACAAATAAACAGAACTTCAAGCAGACAGAGTCAGCGGAGGATATCTGAAATCCAACCTCTGGCTGAGACTTAAAGAAAACACATCCTTGGACGCAAACCCGCAAATGAACTTTCCGAAGGAAAGTATCCACTCCTTTAGGAACCCACCCTGCGTCCCAGAGAAGGCAGTGGCCTGCCTGGTGCAGAGAGGGGGTCACTAGAGCTGGCAAGGCAGACCAATAATGGGGCCTTCTCACCCAAGGTCACAAGATACTGGGGCTGAGACAGAGAAGCATGCTGGGCGAGAAGACCCCCAGCTACTCACTATAAACTGCTTTTTCTCTCCTCTCCAGAACCTGACATCAGTGTAGATCTCCTCACATAATTCCAGGTCCCACAGTTAGACTATGGTAGCTCTAGCCACACACACGTGTAAGTGACTGACCTCAGTGAGCAGCTCTGCTGTGGACAGAGAAGAGGGTTAGCATGTAATGTGACTAACAGGCCAAGCTCCTTTATTTGGGCTTTAAGACTTGCCAATATCCTGAGGCAGGTATGAGTGCACATGTAATGTGTGTGTGTGTGTGTGTGTGTGTGTGTGTGTGTGTGTGTGTGTGTGTGTATACACACACACACACAGTCTGTGTATTTCGTGCACACATATTTATGACCTGTGTCTATGTGATTGGCGTGTTTGTTTCTATGCTTGTTTGTGTATATACATGTGTGGAGAATATGAATGAGGATGAACATGTCATGTACACGAGTGTGGCTCTGTGTTTTTCCGTGGTATGCACTGCTGTACAGGAGTAAGAAGAGAAAGGCCTTCCAATGTGACCTGTCCTCCCTGGGGCTTGAGTCTTCCAGATTCTGCCCATGTCAAAGGCATCCATGGAAGGCCACCTCTCTCAGGTGTGAAGCCGCGACTGGGCCATTTGGATTCTTGGGGAGACTGACATGTATAGCTCTTGTCTTGGAGGTGAAGCAGGAACCGTGCTCGGTCACCAAATCACCACATGGGATCATTGTTTTTATATTTTTATTTTTAATTGGTGTGTGGTAATGGCACAGATTTATGGGCTGACATTTCGATGAAGGTTTATATGTAATATGCAATGACCTGGTCAGGCCAGTGGCTTTGCCATCACTTCCAGTGCTGATCCCGTATGTTAGGACCGTTCCGTATGAGATTTTCTGATGCACACAGTTAGCGGTCACCCGCCACTGTTTTCCTATTGTAACAGAACTCAGTTACCGTTCATTTCCAATCAACCGCCTCCCTCACCCTTCCCCAACCCAGCAAGACGCTAGCGATTTAATAAACAGAAGCTGGCTTTAGCTTCTACATATGAACAAAACACACAGTCTTTGTCCTTCATCGCTTGGCTCACTTTGTTTAACATGACCTCTTCTGGGCTCATCCGTGTCCCTGCACATAACAGAGCTTTGTCTCTGAATCATATTGAAGTTTATTTTGTGTAGATTAATAGGGGTACATGGGCCTATGAGTGTATATGCAGGTGCGTATTGAGGTCAGAAATCAACCTGAGAAACTTCCTCAGGATGCTATCCTTCTTGTGACAAGGTTATTTTCCTTTGCCTGGAATTCATGGGTTCCAGGAATCTGCCTGTCCCCACCTCCCTAGTACTGAGATTACAAGTGTCTGCTGTCATACCTGCCTTTTTATATAGGTCTGCAGGTCAGCCTCAGGCCCTCAGGCTTGCAAGGCACATGCTTTACTGAGCTGACTCTCCAGCCCCAAGCTGGGTCGTACTTCATCATGCATGTTGTTCTCGATCCACTGATCTTTCCATGGACATCTCAGGGACCTTGTCATGGTTCTCAAGAGCCAGGCTGATATAGACATGGGAGGCAGGCGTCTCCTTCCTGTGTGGATTTCAGTGTCTTTGTCTGTATGTCCAACAGTGGCATTGCTGGCCCATAAGGAGCTCTATCCTTACTGTTTGAGAGGACCACCATACTGTTTTCCATAGCAGCTGTACCATTTCATGCTCCCATCAGCAGTGTGAGTACCCTCTGTATCTTCAGCGATGATGTCCAGTTTTTATCCTGTTGATAACAGTCATTCTAATTGGGGTGAGGCGGTATCTCATGGTGGTTTGGATTCGTGCTTCCTTGGGATAGGTGATGCTGAACCCTTTCCCTATGCCTTTTGGCCACTTAGGTATCTTATTTTGAAAAATGACTCTTCAGATCGCTTGCCCGTCTTTGAATCCAGCTGTCTGGGTTTTGGTTTCTTGTGTATTCTGGTTTATTAAGTGCTTACTGGATGGATTCTCTCCCTTCTCACGGGCTGTCTCTTTGCTATGTTGCTTCCTTTTCATCTTTTGTTGCTTTTTGTTGCCTGCCATACTGGGGTCATATTGAAATGCTTACTGGAATTCTTTTTCAGCTCATTTATTGTTCCTAACCTTTTTGTCTTGACTTTTGCATCTTACACTGTTATAAATTCGTTCCAATATTTTCTTGGTAGAATCTCTCTGCTTTCTCTGCATAGGGATTATGTTATCTGTTCATTGCAACCCTGAGAATTCTTCTGTATTTTCTTCTAGTAGTTTTGTGCTTTTCAGGTCTTATCCTTAAATCTGTGACCCATTGTGAATTGCCTTGTAATTCTGGTCTCCTCTGTTATGGATATTTGATTTCCCTGCCTCCGTTTATTAGTGGAGTTTTCTCTCTCAAATATATGCTCTTGTTACCTTTGTCACAAGTCAGTTTTCTTTGGCTGGAGAGATAGCTCAGTTGCTAGAATGTTTGCCTAGCATGCTTGGGGTTGCATCCCAACATTACAAGAACTAGGATGGTGGTACACACCTGTAATCCTAGCACTCAGGCGGTAGAGGCAGAAGGATCAGAGTTCAGAGTCATCCCCAGCCACATAGCAAGTTCAAGGCCAGCCTTAGACATATGAGATCCCTAGTTGACTATAAAGATGTGGACTTATTTCTGAATTTTCTATCCTATTTCATTAGTCTACGTGTTGACTCTTGTGCCCGTATGTTTGGGTTGCATAACTCCTGAAGTGGGGTTTGTAGTCAGTTACTATGGTGTCCCCTGTTCTGTTCTCCTTGCTCAGGATAGTTCTGGCTATTCGGGGTGCTTTATGGTCACCTTAGAATTTTGAGATTATCTATCCTGTCTCTGTGACAAATTCCTCTAGTGCTTTTGTTAAGAA
Source organism: Myodes glareolus (assembly GCF_982192425.1). NCBI lineage: Eukaryota > Metazoa > Chordata > Mammalia > Rodentia > Cricetidae > Myodes > Myodes glareolus. The sequence goes on from NC_142031.1 coordinate 2,312,272, forward strand.
TTACATTGAGTCCATCTATAGATTGCCTTTAGTAGCTTGAACATTTAACAACATGAATCTTTTCAATCCATGAATGTGGCTATCTCCTCCCTCCCTCCTCCCTCCCTCCCTCCCTTCCTTTTTCCCTTCCTCCCTTTCTCCCTCCCTCCCTTCCTTCTTCCCTTCCTCCCTTTCTCCCTCCCTCCCTCCCTCCCTTTGTCTATCTCCAATTTCTTTTATCAGTGTCTTATGATTTCCATTATTCAGATACTTTTCTTCCTTGGTTAAATTCCTTTCTTTGTATTTAGCTGTCAGCTTGTCAATGGGGTTGCCCTCTTGACTGCGCCTCAGCAGGCTGTTATTGGTGTGTAGGAACACCGCTGATCTTCGGGTGCTGATTTTAGATCCTGTGACTTTACTAAATGTCTTTATCAGCTCTAAGGACTCTACTAATTTTTTTTATCAGTTCTAATGTCTGTTTTGGCATCTCTAGGTCTCATGTAATAAAATTGTGTCATCTGTAAGCAAGGACTGTTTGACTCCCCACTTCCCAGTTTGAATGGCCTTACTTTAAAAAAAAAAACAAAAAAAACAAAAAAAAAACAAAAAAACACCTAATTGACTTGGTTAGGACTTCCAGAATCATCATGTCTATGTGAAGGGTCATCTTTGTCTGAGGCTGCCATGGAGGAGCAATCAGGTCAGGTGACCTAGCAAGGAAGAATGCTTGACTGGACTCCATTAGCCTACGCAGAACTGTAGGCACACACCAGGCAGTTCTCAACTCTGGACTGATTGACTTGCATCAACCACAGGAAGTTATTTCATCTCTTCTCTCAAACCTGGGGTTGCCAAGGGGGAGTGAGACCTAGTTTCTCACTGATTTGCATCTGTGCCCCCATCACTTTGGTAACCTAGAGCCCCACACCCTGGAACATATGATGGAAAGAAAAAAAAGAGAAACAAACAAACACATATGCCCTAGCCCACTCACATACTGACACGCGTGTGCACACAGATATGAATGCTTTCGTGTGTACAAGTATGCACACTAAAGAAACATCCAACTTGGTGAGGTCCATTGTTCAAGAAAATCAAAAAGAATTGAATTCCCTCTGAGGCTAAAGACAGTTTCTAGGGAAGGAGCAGGAAACTGATCTTAAAGGAGGAACAACCACATGCTCCTGCCAGCCATGGAGAGGTGAGGGCTTCCACACCTTGCCAGAGGCTCTCCTGTGCCCAGGGACCCACAGTAAGGCACGGACAGAAACAGAGAGACCAAGGAAGGCCCCTGGATATTTAGCCTTTAGAATTATTATAAACACAGTCCACAGAGGGCTCAATTCAGCCCAGATACCTAAACAGTAAACCAAGAATCAAGGACCCTGGAGACACTCCTGACTTCCTATCTTCCTTCAGAGTTGGAGGGAAAACTGTCCCATCTGTCCAGCTGTCGCTGTCTCCAGGGCAGGAGGTGAATTTTGTCTCCAGAAGTGACCTGCTGGTGCTTGCTTTCCATATTAAGCCTGACAGTTCAGGATACAGGGCCACAAGTGCTACCTGGTAGGTTGTGAAAGCACCTGGTACCCAAGAGTCAGGGCTGGCCGGCCAGAAGGATTCAGTCAGTGTGTGCAGGATGAAAATCCTTTCTAGCCAGAAGTCACTGTAGCATTCACACTAAGTCCCATTGCCTTGAGGCTGCAGTTATCTGTCCTGCCAAGCTGACTGTGACAGATAGAGGTGGAAAGTCTGGAGGGAACACTCTCTGGACTCTTTCTCCCCTCTTGCTGTGGGGCTGTGCCAACCTCCCGAAAGCTGGGATTCATCTCTGATGCCCTTATGAGAAAGACAGGAAGCCCCTTGCTGCTCACTTGCAAGTTAAATAGGAGTGGTGTGGAGTGTCTCTTGGGGAAGAGTTCCCACCTCAAGGCTGTTAATGGGGAGCCTCTGAGCCCCCAGGCATGTAGGGGTATCCTGGTCTCTCACCCTGTGGAGCAACTGCCTGGCCACTGATAACGGAGCCACATTTTGTGGGCTATCACCTCAATGAAAAGTAACTGCCACTTACCCTTAAAGACAGCCGGTCTCGGCATCCCCAGGCCTTGCCCAGGACAAGCTGGAGGTCGACCCCAGCACTTCAGTGATAGACAGGTGGGTAGGCACCTCGAGTGGACACAGGTCTGGAAAGGTTCTGAGTGGAATGGGAAGAGTGTCTCTCCACCCTGTGACTCTGGTAGCATCTTGGGAGAAGTGCTGCTTGGATGAACATCGAGAAAACAAAAATCAAGAGACTCAGGCAAGGAGGCCAGACAGAGCATGGAAGGAACTGTCAAAGGACTCCCACCTTGGTGTCATGTGACCCGAGCACCTCCTGCTAAGGCAGTATGATATGGGATTCCCCTCTGTGTGCTGTGAACACCATTTGTTAATAAAGAAGCTGCTTTGGGCCTATTGTACACAGAGGAGGGCAAGGCAGGAGTTCCAAGCAGACAGAGGAGAAGAGAGTAGGCAGAATCACTGAGACACCATGTAGCCGCCAGAGGAGAAAGATGCTAGCTGTCAGCCTGAACCTTGCCGGTAGGCCACAAGCCTCATGGTAAAATATAAAACAATAGAGATGGGTTAATTTAAGATGAAAGAGCTAGCTAGAAATATGCATGAGCCAATAGGCCAAGCAGTGATTTAATTAATACAGTTTCTGTGTGGTTATTTCGAGTCTGGGCAACTGGGAACAAATGAGCATCCTTGGACTACAGTAGTAAGGACCAATTGTACAGAGGGAGGCTAGTGCTCAGGTGACCAGATGTGCTCAGTCCTCTCCAGAACTGTACAAGGTAGTACCGAACTTCCACCCATCCCATACCCCTGCTTCCACAGAGAAAGGGGAGCTCTTATTTCAGAATGGTGAGATCTACCTGCTGGGGCTCCCCAAAGAGATGATGGGGATCTCTGTCTCATAGGAGGTGGGATTTGTGGGGAGATAAACTTAGACACCCCATTAGACTAAGGCCCCAGGGTTCTGGGATGATCCTTCCGCCCCAGGATTCTCTATAAAAGGACTAGAGTTTCAGCCAGCAGTCCTGAATGCACCATGCTTCCCAAGGGTCAAGAAGCCCACCCTCTGGAACCCACTGTCCAGTGGCCCCATGTTTTCCTGGTAAAGTACTTGTGGTGGTCTGGATCTGGGTCTTCGAGTTCCATAGCTTACTTAGTTCTTCCTGGAGTCCTGCCCACACTGTATCCCAGAAGGCCAGGAGAGGGTTGCGGGTGAGCACTTCTCTTTCCCACACCTCTCCTGAGATGGCGTTAGGGTGAGCAGTGGCCTAGGAGGCACACACATACCTGATGGCCCTGCGAGGAGGGGGCGGCAAGATGCTGATCGACACCCGCAAGTTCGCCGTTCCTGGAGGGGCTGTGTTATGGATCAGTGCATCTGGGGCTCTGGAACACTCCCAGGGAAATAAAACAATTATTTTTGACAACCCACATCAATAGCATCTACATTTTCCCCCCCACCGGCGCCCCTTCCCCCACGAGGCTGCCTCTTCTGCACTCGCCTGTGTCTTCAGGAAATGGAGCCTGGAAACTCCATAAGCCAATTGTTAGCTCCATCGATCTCATTTGGGGGCCTGAAAATTCAGCAGACAGCACAGTGTTAAATTATTAACTAAATGTTTCCACTCGCCGGGGACATGGTTCATAAAGACCGTCCAGAGGAACAACGGCCTATTTATGAAATTAACAGCTGGAGGGGTTGGCGGGATAGGGGCAGAAGTCACTGCATGGCCGATGAAGGCCGTACTGTGCCCTGACAGATGGAAGGAGTGAGGCAAAGCTGAGCCTAGGGGGCTGTGCTTCAGGAAAGAGGAACTGGCTGAGGGCCCCCAAGGCATGGAGGGTGTGGACCATCTATCCATGAACATCACACCTCCAGCAGTGAGCCAAGTCTGCAGCCTGGGATGTGGGACAAATGCCACCATGATTGGCTAAGACCTCTACCCGTTGAGCTGGGATGGACATCCAGCAAGGACTAAGGAAACTGTCACAGCAGAGTGTACAAACTTTTTCCCAGCCAAGTTCCCACCTAGATGACAGGTAGGATCCAGCCAGGTCACATGCTGGAGACTGCAGACCAGGGCTGGAGTCCCATGGGCTGTGCACGAGGCTGTTCCTTGGGGAGCTTCCGGTGGAGAGGACGCAGGTGACACAATGCTCGGTGCCTTGTTCCTGAAATGAGCAACCTTGGGACCTAGCAGACCAGCATCAGTGAACCAGGCCAGCCCAGCTGGTGCAGCCTGCCACGGGGATCAGGGAACTATGAGATGCCCAGCATGTCAACACACATGCGTTAAACCAGAGATCAGAAGTGCTGCATGAAGGTCCAGAGAGAGCAGTGGTGGTTTCAGATTCTGCCAGCTTGCCTGGGACAAGGCGTGGGGAAGCCCATGGCACAACAGCCTCCAGAAGGGCAGCTTACCCCACCAAAACCCACCATGCTGCCCACACCCTTCCCATCAGCCCCTAAGACACCCTTGCAGTTCATGGGTCCGTTTCAAGTTCTTGGAGAGCAAGAACATCCCACTCCTAGATAAAACCAAGCTCTTTGGGTAGTTCCCCATTCCTGACCCCAAGGGAAACTCCAGAGCAGGAGGGAACAGCCAGGTCCCCCACTATCCAAGATACTTCCCCATACATCAGTTCTCTGCCTCCAGGGGGAGCAGCAGGCTGGACTGTGTGACCAGGCTGGGAATGTGATCGCAAGTGACCCATCTGAGACCCCGGCACCCAGCCTCAGAGTCTCCCACATGTATCCTAGGTGATACGTAAAATCCTCACATGTGGGTGGTACATGTGAGCAGCTCTGTAACTGCCAACAGAATCAAGTCAGAAAGCATTGTCACAGCTTGGGATTCATCTGTCCATATCTCCCATGGGCAAATAGGCAGCCACTGACTGGGGATCCATTCCTAGATTAGTCCCACCTGCCTTTGTCCTTCTGGAGTCTCAACTCCAACTGAGTGCGATGATGTCTGTGGTCTGCATGGTCGCATGCATCACAGTGTTGCTTTTATTGCAACTTTTTAATCGTAAGTCCCCTTCCTTGCTATGGGCTGTTGATTTGCCGTCCCAGGAATGAACGTATAGGTTATTTCCCGTTTAGGCTAATGTGGATAAAGTTCCTATTATCCTTTTATGAGTCTAAGTTCATCGTGTAAATTCGGAGTGAAATTGTTGAATGTGTAAGACAAGGTCCTTCACCACCACCATGCTTCATTGGAGCTCCAGCTGCCTCTGTCCTCGCTGGCGATCTATGTTCTCCATCATTTAAATGCCAACCATTGCACTGGGTGTGACATAATATCTCATGTAGGTTTGGTATGCGTGTCCCCATTGACTAGTGAGTACATGTCTGCTTACACCCTCGGGTGTGGCTACTCCTGTGGAGCGTTTGCTCCAGGTTTTTGTCCACTTTGTGATTGGGTTGTTTGTCTTTTACTGTTTGTTTGTATGTTGGCTTGTTTTAGTTAGGGTCTCACTGTGTAGCCCTGACTAAGCCTGGGACTGTCTTATACAAACCCAGCTGGCCTTGAACTCTCAGAGATCCAGCTGCCTCGGCCTCCTCTGCTCCAGGATTAAAGGTGAGCATTACCATGCCTGAATACTGGTTGATTCTTTTAGATCTTTATATAGTATAAATACAACTCCTTGGTCATCTCTACATATGACAGCCACTTTCTCTTGGCGTGTGGTTTGCCTTTTTATTTACCTGAGTCTTTCAATGCATGGATGGTGTATTCTCTCTGGATTCATTACTTCTTTAGCCAGTATTTCTTCCCTTTTTTTTCTATTCCTTTTCCTCTGAAATTTCAGTCACACACACTCCAGACCCCACCCCTCCCTCAGGTCTCTGAGGCGCTGTTGATTTTGTCTCAACAGTTCCCTGCTATGGGTAATTCCTGTGGTTCTCCTCAGGGTCGCTCTCCTCTGTTCTGTCTCTGCCTTACTGTTGAAAGCCCCTCTGGCAACTTGGTAATTTCACACAAGGTACCATGCAGTTTTAGAATTACATTGTTCCTCACTTGTTGTCTCTGCCGGCGTTCTCAGTGTGTTTCATTTCTTGCGATCACCTTTTCATTTAAGTCTTTGGGTGCACTTACAGTAATTAGTTTCAACAGTGTCTGAGTTAGTTGCATTGGCTGATCTTTCTATTAATTGTGGGTCATATTTCCTGGGGTTATTTTAATGCATTTATTAACTTGTGTGTATTACATTGGCTACTAGATGATGCATTATATAAATCTTGATTTCTGTAGTATTTCATTAAAAAAAAATGTTTTCTAACTAGCAGGCATTTTAATCCCTAGCTGCTCACCTTGAGCCTGCGGAAGCCTGACTGACTATATACTTGACTAGGCTGAATCTATGCTGTCTTGTCCTTAGTCATAGCGTGTGGTCTTTGTTCTTGAGACATGCCTTTCTGTGGTTTTAAAGGAAAGTCAGAGTTTTGCCAAACCCCTCCGTATTGAGAGGATCTTCCTCTGCTGTGGTGAGTGACAGCTGAACCTTTGCTGGGCATCTTCGCTCTCTAGAGCTGTGCTCCCCTGCGCTTCTCGCTGTGCCATTTGTGGGTGTGACCAGGAGCAAGCCCCAAATCTGAGGGTTCCCCAGACACATCAGGGGACCCCCTTTCTATGGTTCCTCCTCTCTAGAATCTCTGCCTCCATTTACAGATGTGACATCACTTTCAATTCCGTCCTTGGACAACTTCATCCCACGAGGTTCAGTTCTAGCTGCCCTGGGCCTGATTTCATAGTGGACTTGAGAGAAAAGCCGGGTGACTGCCTGCTTCTCCAGTGTTCCTCCTCCTTTTAAGGGCCCAGTCCTCCTGCTTTTTTCTTGTACCTGCTTTTTCTTTCTCTAGTGCCTCTAAATCTAAGTATTTTGTTCATAGCGTGTAATTATACTTACTGCAAGAGAGCAAATCCAGTGCAATCCAAAGCTATTCTGCCCTCACTGAAACACCATCTCCTTACCACACCGTTTGTAGTATACGCTAAGCCAGTTCGAAGACAAGTTTCTGATGTGTGCCTTATTACATCACCCTCACCGCAGGCCTGGGAGATGGGCACCTTCTCATTTTACAGTTGGCAATGACGAGGGTCACACTGGCCAGCTGCCTCACCCCCAGCCGGCAGGGAAGGGCTTGGGCCATGGGCCCTGCTGGGCCACTTGCAGACTCCATGTTCTTTCAGATATTAGTTCCAGGTGAGTCATGTGACCCGCAGACCCCCAGGTCCTCCCATGCTTTCTACTGAACCCTGGATTTTTCTTGGCAGCCTTTTTGCTCCACCCAAGCCTGCTCATCACCCGCCCCCCAACCCTGAGCTCCAGGGAGCCAACAAGAGACCCACAGAGGCCACGTGGCGGTGGTCCAGGGTCTCCACCACGCTGGGTAGTCTGAGGGGCTGCTTGTGGACAGCAGTATAAAAGGGGGCATTGAGGGGCGGACTCCAAGGAGACTCATTCTCCATCAGCACCCCACAATGTGGGCTTTGTGAGACCTGCCAGGGCTGAACTGAGCGGGAACGTTTTCCCCTTTCTCCTAGGGAGAGCTTATTTAATTTAAAAATAATCGAATGTGGAAAATGCTGGAGATGGAAACTGTTTATCAGTTTTCCTTCTCCGTTTCTTCCCTTGGCTTCGCCCCACAGTGGCAGTGCCGTTGACTCCCCCAGGAGTCAGCAGAAGCGTTTGTGCTCTGGCCGCTGTGCGAAGTGGGGGAACCTGTGACGGCAACGGTTAGGGCCAAGAGGGTCCTGGCTGAAACACTCACACTTGCTCGGCGGGAAGTGGCATTCCGCTAGTAAGTCCCACTTTCTAGAGGCATTGCTGCCCCAAGGCTCTTCCCCAGGAGCAGCCAGGATGCTGAGACCTCCATACACCCTTCCCCCACCTTACTCTTGCCCCTGGTCCTCTTTTCTCTTGTCCTCTCCTGTCCCTGGTCGTCTCCTGCCAATATAGGACTCAGATGACTTTCCATGGGACAGCCAGGCTCCCTCTGTCCTCCCCAAGCAATGTCCACTCCCCTCCAAATGTACATGGTAGATGAGTCATCTCACCAAGTGGCCCTGAAGCCAGGGTCACCTCTGTATCTGGGCAACACCCACTCAACTACAAAGTGTAGGTTGTTGGATCCAGGGCTCCCTCTCACACGCGACCATCTGTGCCCCATCAGTGCCCTGACGTATCTGTTGAATGATGTGGGTGTTGAACGGCTAGTGAGAATGGGTGGTTATTTAATGCATCTGCTGGCTCTCAAGAAATTCTTGCTGTCAGCTTATTGTGGTCTCCTCGTGTTCCCCCCCCCAAGGAAAGAAGTTGATGTTTAGGCTTAGTTGTCAGCTTCACTCAGCCTGTGAAGGGAGTCTCAATGAGGGATTGTCTACATTGGATTGATTCCCTGAGCATATCTGTGAGAACTATTTTAATTAAGCTAATTTTTGTAGGAAGATCCAGCCCTCTGTGGGCAGCACCATTCCCTAGGCAAGGGATCCTCAACTGTGTAAGTAGAGACTGTGCAGAGCACAAACAAGGTGCTCGCACAGACCTCCACCCAATTCCTGTGGTGAGATCTGGCCCTGTAAGGGATGGGCCTGGAGGCTTTGGCTACTCTGGCATCAACTTAGAAAGGAGCCAGCGCCCCTGCGTATACCCCATGCAATTCAGGTCCTATTGCTTGGTACTTTCTGCCTGCTGCTGGATGTGCCCTGCATTGCTGGACCTCCGTGGGATTCTGCAAATGGATAAACAAATGTCTGGGGCATGAACTGAGGCAGCAGGGACCATGGAGTCCCTTCCATTGTTGAGCAGATTGGGATCTCAGAGGAGCTCTGGACCTTGAATAGAGGAGGGGTCTCGGCCCCCATGCAGTCCAGATGTTGGCAGTGCTGGGTCTCATGAGAATCCTCCGGACTAAAGAGCAAAGCCCAAGCCTGTGTTCCCCACAGTTGGCTCCAGTTCCTGGAGGACAAGAGAAGGGAAGCCAGAGTCTGGTCTTACGTTAGAGAGACTCGTTCCCGGTGGCTGCGGCATCTTGGTATTGAGCTCTGGGTCCCCATGCACACTTGAATGCTGAGACTCTGTGGCAGGGGCTTCCTCTGCTTCAGCAGCGACCCGAACCAGGCTGCCAGTCAGGCCACTGGGCCTTGGGCGAGACCATAGGCCCCTCTGGTGGCAGGAAGCGGAGCGTTGCCTGGGGCCCAGAGTAGGGAGACTCTGCAGCCCTAGCATTTCCACGTGAATCCCTGCTGTTGCCATCCAGCCTCACTGCTCTCCTGCTGGACCTGTGCTTCCTGAGGCTGATACTCCAGCAGCTGCTTGGTCCCAGGCCGGCCACTTCTTAGTATTCTGTGTGATGGCCTGAGACAAGCAGAGAGTAGAAAGAAAAACAAGGGTAGGGAACTATTCAGCACCATCCCCAAAAACCATGGCCAAGGACACTGGGACAAAGAACAGTCTTCATTCAGACCGTGGGCGTGGCTTCTGCCGCTCACAAAGGAGGCTTGGATGTGCAGAGCCGTGGGAGGGACCCAGTCTTTGCTCAAAGACACCCTCCTCTGCAGGCCTTCAACAGAGAGGATGAACAGAACGGGCTTCCCCAGCGCCTTTGAACTCAAGAAGCTCCATTTGGGAGGTGACCTTGAATGTCAGGTGCCACTGAGCCCTGTCCAGCCTCCTGACACCAGCCATTGGGTTCTCTCTAGGAGGGGTAGCTTCCCCTCCTCCCACCCACTCTTCCAACAAGTTCACGCTCTGAGTTCGCCCCCTATTGGCAGTAGGGGGCTTCCCACTCAGGCCCTCTAAAGATGTTAGCTGGAGATGATGAGCCCACAAGATGATTATTGGATTATAGGATCTAGAAATCAATGTGTTTCTGCACAATTTCATCGGCAAGAAATCACACCGGCTCCCCCTGCCCCACCCCCACCATGTCAACACCTGACGGCCTGGTTGTCTGGACCCAGCATTCCTGGACCTGCTCCCTGGCTCCCACAAGGGTCCCCACCCGAAAGAGATAAGATAGAGCCCGTGTTGGGGAGGAGGTGTGGACGGGGGCCGCACCGGCTCTGCTAGCTGTGGGTGATAAAAGGGGCTTTGGAAAGGTGCTGACGTGGCCACCCTGCTTAATGAGGTCATCGCCAAAGCTACTGCCCCGGTAACCTGGAGGTCAGGTTCCCAAAGTGACAGCAGCGGGAAGTGGGGCCATCTGCCACCGCCTGTCAACACCCAGCACCCCATCACAGCAGCCAACTCCAATGCCTGCAGGGGCTGAGCTCCAGACTCATTTCAGGGCTGTTATCTTAAGCCCCGGGGCAGCCTGAGAGAATGGTGAGGGACCTCGGGACCTGTGCTGGTAGAAAGGGCAGCTGTTGGTGGGGAGGGAGGCTCTTGGGGCCCTTGTCAAAGCCAGCCTCGGGCAGCACCTTCTCTAGCTCCCCGCTTAAGTTTCTGCTTTGAGGGTCTTTAAGGCTTCTTAACTGAACGTCCTGGAGGGACCAGCACTATTCTAGGCTCTCCTGCAGCCTGGGTTCTGCCCCCTACCATGCTGGCTTGGAGATCTCATAAGTGGCCCTGCCACACAGCAGGCATGGCCTGGCTTGCTCAGGCACCCACATGTTTGGGCAGAGGCTTCCCGACAGGGTAGAACTAAGATACCTGGACCAGACTGAACGAGGTGTCTATCTTTGAGCAGGAAGTAGGAGAGAACAGAAAAAACTGAAACGGGGGAGCAGACTCTACTTCCCAGTCTTCTCCCCAGTCAGGGTCCCATCTGCGGTAGTCCAGCCCAGGCGGAATGTGTGTTGAAGTCCCCAGGGGGCAGCATGACCTCCTAGGGTCAAGAGCCCCCAGGCAGCTCATACTGTGGAGCAATGGTTCTCAACCTGTAGTCACCAGCCCCTTAGGGTTTCACGGCGGTCCTAGATCAGATAGTTACATTATGAGTCATACCAGTAGCAAAATGACAGTTACGAAGTAGCAACAAAAATAATTTATGGTCGGGGGTCATCACCACATGAGGAACCGCATTAAAGGGTCTCAGCATTAGGAAGGTTGAGAATCCCTGATGTCCGTGTCACTGACGTGAATCCCTGCAGGACAAGGGGAAGTGGCTGGGTCTCCAGGCACCCTCATCTAGGAATACCTGAAGGCTGAGTCCTTTCAGAACATGGCTCCCCAGAGGCCTGGGCTGCCTCCTTCCTGTCTTCCAGGATAAGAACTTTGCATCTATGACACGTCTTAATGCAGTATCAGCTTTCTCTTTCTGGCCTCAACCTTTCTTTGTGTCAAAACAGGACAGTTCAGGGCGGAGGGGGGGATGACCCCCAGACATGCAGACCCACCGTGAAAGTCACCCGGGGTGACAGTCGGCTCTTTTTATTATGGGGCCAGGGAGAAAAACAAGTCAGAAAATCATTTCCAAAAATAGACAGCAGACAGCAGGAATCGTGTGGTATGGCTGGTTGGCAGCGCTCTGGGCTGGAGCACAGGCTGGCCAGCCACTCTGTTCTGGGAAAGGCTATCACCCACTTGGGGACCAGGCCCTTTGGAAAACCGTTCATGCTGCCCACCGTAGGTCTCCGAGTTCAGACTTAACAAAGGCACCTGCTACTCATGGGGTCAGCCAGGCCTGTCCGCACTAGCTCACATCCCCAGGTTATCAGAGTAACCGGCAGGGCTTAGCCACAGAGTCCCTGTCTTTTCTGGATAGAAAGGACTCTGATTAGCAGAGATGTTCTGAGGGCATCCTTGAGAGTTCTGACCACTAAGTACCCCTGGGCTGCTGTGCTTAAGGAGGAAGCTGTCCAGTCCACTTGAGGCAGCCCAGGGCTTCTGCAGAACCCTCAGTGGGAACACAGAGGAAGGCGTGTCAGATGCAGAAGCAATCCTCCCCGAGGATGGGCAGCCTTAACCTTTGCTGGTCGCTGGATGTCTGGGGACCACAGACATAGGTGCCACAGACCTCTGTTGTTCAGAAAGCTCAGGGATTTGGTCGGAAAATTCAGAGACTCCTGGTGCCCTTTGATTAGATTTTCCTAACTTCATAGCTATGGTGAGGTCTGGGCCTCTCCAGGCTGGGATCGAGGCTGGTCCTGTGTCTACCGTGAGCCCTTTGATGGAAGATGGAGCTCCATTTGGCTCTGAGCCTTCTTCCTCATCTCCAGGCTTCTCTGCACAACTAAGCCTCTTTCTCTGTCCCCCCCACCCCCACCCCAGTAGAAGCCCTCATGGTTCTTTAGAACAGTCCGTGACAGAGCAGGGCTCTGATGGTCCACCACGTGGGAAGAAGGTTAACTCCGGTCTCCTCCCAGCCCAGCAGAACTGCAGCTGCCCTGGGCATCCGCAAGCCCCTGGTTGCATTAGCGGGTCTGTGTTTGATAACCCTACCCCCTCCGTGCCCCTCTCACCACAACCCTCTACCCCTACCCTGGAGCCCACTTAGGAGGCCAGGGAGAATGTACATGCTCATACTCAAACTAAGAGGGACTCTGTGTCTGTGACTTGGTGAAAACTGGGAGCCCCAGAGTAGTTAGTGAAGTGGACGGTGGGTCTGGCCCCTCTCCCAGACACCACCCACACATGACCAGGACTTCCTCAACCATAAAGATGAGCACAGACACCACATCCGAGGTCGGGGATAGGGGAACACACTGTGAATGTCTCCGGTAGCCAGCAGATGAATCCAGACAGCCTTGGGCGGCAGGACAGAGGCCATCCTTCAGGGGATGGTGGGCCAGAGGCTGGGCTCCACTGACAGGGCCTTGCTCTCATTCCTGACCTCCCCCCTCTTTGTTCCTGCCATGCTCTGCCTCTGCCCCCCCCCCCCAGTTTGCCCCTGCCCACGGCTGATTTATTTCGGCCAGTGCCGCCCACCCCTTGCAAGACTTCCCACGGCCAGAGTTGTGGTCTCTTGCGGCTGGCTGCAGTTTTTAATTGTTTTTTCTCCCCCTTTGCCGACTCCCCCCCCTCGCTGCTTGCAGGGACTGGGGGAGGGGTCAGGGGTTCCAGTAGCATTTCCGGCCCTCTCGATTTGTTCTCTTTCCTTTTTCCCCTTTCTTCTCCCTCCATGGGCCCAGCCTCTGTGATTAAGCCTGGAGGCCCCCTGCTGGTTCTAATAGGCCTGCGGGCTTGACCATCTGATGAGAACGGAGCAGGCACAGCTTGTTCCCGAATGCCTGCGCTGGAATCTCCTGATGCACGGTATTAATCATCACTGCCGGGCCGCTCAGGACTAAACACATCCGCCCAGTATAAAATTATACTAAACAGACGAAGGAGAGGCTGTGATTGGCTACGTATTGAAAACAGACATTAGACAGCCCCCGCCCCCAGCTTGCCCACTCCCTCCCCATTTTAAGTCTCCCACCAAGGCCTCTGCCCAGCTTAATGAACAATAGATGACTTGGGGTGTTGATCGGGCCACACTCGGTACTTATCCAGTTCTGAATCGTGTGCACCCATGACATGGAAGCAAGGGGGGCTTTTACCTCTGTAGCCAGGGCTTGGGTGTCTACCGTGGAAGTGTCTTCCTTATGGTGCCACAGGGTTTTTTAAAAGCATACTGAACAAGGTTGAGGCTGTTTATCCTAGGGAGAGGAGTGGGATCCAATGAGGTGCAGAGCTTCAGGGCTTCATGGAGAGATTGGTGAAGGTAAACAGAGGTCCTAAGGACTAGAAAGCTGGCCCTGGCCCAGCCTCGTGTCCAGAGCCCCTGGGGGCTGGAATTTGGCTTTCCCAAGGGCAGGCACTCTCCTATTGCCCAGTGAGCCTAGCTGCTCATAAAAGTTAACTGGGTGTGAAATGCTTGCCTGAGGTTGGTAGAAGAGCATGAGATGCTCTGCCTGGGATGGCTGCTCCTCGCCTGCCTGGTCCTGGCTCAACTTCATAGCCTGCAGCCAGTGAGCCTCAGGGCCAAAGGGAAGAGGCCCCGGATGTTTCTTGTCACACCTTGAAGGTTGACTGAGCTCCAGAATGCCTTTCCTGGTAGCCCTTAGGAGATTTTCTGTGTTTGCCCTTGATACCATCTCCAAATGGCGTGTTCAGAATCTAAGTACTGGCCTCCAGCATCTCCTTACACCCTATGTCAGTGCCTGAGGTCCTAATCCACGGGGACTAGGTTGGGTCCCAGTGGGCAGAACCCTCCTGTGGGGAAGCTCTTCTCCAGGCTCGCGCTCCACCCTGAGGTGACAGGACAGAACGATGACCTCAGCTGGTGGCGGTAGGGTTCGAGGCCATCCAGGTGAGCACAGAACTGACAAGTTCAGGGTCTGTGAGGCCAGACTCTCTGACCCTACAGTCAACCCTGTGTCCCCCATGCTGCCCCAGCTGACTCCCCCTCTCCCCACGGTCACACTGCAGAGAATCCACAGGTACTCAGAGAACAGGAACCATGTGCCCATGGCGGCTAGACAACAGCCCAGCCACCTGCTTTCCAGTCCGTTAGGTCAGCTGGAAGATACCTCTGTGTAGTGACAGGAGAGAGAGGCTGCATTGGACCCCCACTGGACAGCTGGAAGAGTGTCTCTGGCCTCAGTTTCCCCCCACCAGTCCTGGTGATAGGCACATGTAATCTCAACACTTAGGACGTGGAGGCAGGAAAAACAGGGGTCATCCTTGGCTACATCATGACCCTGGCTTATGTGAATCCTGCCTCAAAAAACAAGAAGCAGAACAGTAACAAGCATTAAGCAGCAATGGCTGCCCCAACATCAGATATGTGCTGGGTCTGGGTATATGCACGTGGTCGCCTGGGAGGCTTTGGGGGTCAGGAAAGCCGAGTCTCAGACATGGAGGGCTTTGTTTTCCATTAATTATTTCTCTGACTAAGTGTTAACACTTCAGCCTGCACTTTGCCCGGGAGCAAGGCTGGTTTGCTCACTGTAGCCCTGAGCAGTGTCCCCAGAGCACTCTCAGCTCCAGTCCAGTCAGGTGCAGTGTCCCTAACCTGAGACAGGTGCCTTGGGCTGGGAAGAAGACCGGGACCGAGAGCATCTGGGTTGTCTGGAGTTGGCACTGCACGGTCCACATTGCACACCACCCGGGGAGCAGACCGGGCTCCTGTGCCATGCGAACTGTGTAATCCCACCTGGACTGTGAGCGAGGGTTGTCATTTCAGGCCTGGCGAGTCTCACCTGGCCCTGGTCTGCCAACACCTGTGCTTGCATTAATGAAACACGTTCTTCAAAGACCGGTGACAGCTGGATACATGTGGCAGGGAGCCATCTCCTAATGCCAGCTGACCCATACCCAGTCTACCCTTACCCCACAGCTCCAAGTCTTGCCCTGGCCAAGGGAAATGAAACACTATGTTTTAGCACAACCGTGGTGCCTGGAAACAGCTTCTCCAGGTGGCTGTCATGTACTCCATCAGCATCTCCTCTGGACGCCCATCTTCCCTACCTCCTCTTCCCAGATCCCAAGAAGCAGTTTTCCTGCACAGGACTCTGGATAGGACCCAGGAGTACAGGCACAAATTGACTCCTAGTGTCCTTCCATGATACACCTGCCTCTTCCTGGTGCTCTTGAAGGCATAACAACAATGACTAAGAGGTGTTCTGCCTTCAAAGTGGCTAAGTGGTCCCCAATTAGGGGCATTCTGTCCCCTCCTGTTCCCAATCCAACACTGGAAACATTTGCAGATGGTTGTGGTTGTCACCACAAGGAGAGCTGGTGGGTAGAGCCCAGGGAACTTGAGGGACATTCTGCGGTGTCCAGGGCAAGATCCCCTTAGTGGAAAGCAACACAGTCCTAGAGGTCCATGCAGTGAAGGTGGAAGTCAAGATCTTTCTTCATCCAAACATTTGGGGTGTGTGTGTGTGTGTGTGTGTGTGTGTGTGTGTGTGTGTGTGTACATGTGCCACAGTGAGTGTGTGGAAGTCTGAAGACAATTTGTGAGAGTTGGTTCTCTTTTCACCATGAGGACCTGGGGGACTGAGCAGAGGTCGTCAGGATTGGCAAGAGGTGCCTTTGCCTGCTGAGCCGCTGCTCTTACTGGCCCCTGCGGCTGGCATCACAAAATACAAACATGGGCTAAAACTGGGTGGGCTATCTTAGGGGAGAAGACTTCTGTGCTCTAAGGAAGACATTCATGATTTGAGTGTAAAGAGATTTCTGGGGGGAAATGTGCCCGTGTGACCATGCTGCTCACATTCTGGTCCAGCACATGCGTGTCCATCACTTATGCCAAGATGGGACACAAGGGACCATGGACAGCACAGACACAGGGTGGGTTAGGCCTTGGAGGGCAGGATGCCTCGTACATTTGAGAATTGCAGTCTAAGCTTGGCTTGCTCTGCCTCTCGCTCGCTCATCTACCGCAGGGAACTTTCATTAAGAATATTAAGTGGCTTTCTCCGATGCAGGGCCTTCACTCACCCTAACAGGCTGCTCAAGCGTAGAGCAAGGCCATGGTGACTCCTAGAGCCATGAAGGGCAGCAGGCCCCAGTGTTTGGTCACCACTGGCGACCCATCTTCTCTGCGGCCCTTGGTTGACAGTTCACTTTGTTCCAAACAGGGCGCCCAGCCTGGGAGCTGGCGTCTCTGATCCCTGACCCCTGTTTGAAAGGACTAGGGTATCCCTACAATATGACCACAGAGGGACAAATTCCCAGGACCGCCAATCAGGTGGCTCCCGTGAAACAAACCCCTCCACACCTCAACAGCTGCACTCACCTAGTGATGGGAGGTCCCATGGGATCCACTTCACTCCATGTCTCCACATAGCCAGTGCATGATGCTTTAGGGCGTGAGAAGAAGGGGCGCTCCCACTTCACAATGCTCCTGGGAGTCACCTGGGAACCCCACTGCCTTTGAGAAGCCCAGGAGAAAATGGTAATGCCCTTGTGCCTGATACTGTCAATGTCACATTCCCCTTTGGATGCTTAGCCTCAAGATGCCATTGCATTGTGTGTGTATGAGTGTGTGTGTGCTTACGCATGTGTATGACTGTCTATGTATGAGTGTGTGAGTGTGTATGAATGTGCGTATGTATGTGTACAAGTGTGTGTATGCATATATAAGTGTGTGTATATGTATGTGTGTATGCGTGTGTGTACGTGCTCACATGTGTATATCATGAGTGTGTATATATGTGTATGAGTGTGTGTGAGTGTATGTATATGAGTAAGTATGCATATATGAGTGTGTGTATATGTATGTGTGAACAAGTGTGTGTATGTGCACATATGTATATATGTATGAATGTGTATGAGTGTGTGTTTATGCACATGTGTGTATGAGTGTGTGTGTTCTGTATGCTTTTGAAGTGCAAAGTTCCTTTCAAGCTACAGCACACTGAGGGCTGTCTTAAAGACTTGTTATCTATCCGTCTGTCCTGGGAATCAGAGTTCAGGGAGCAGCCCTCCCTGATTTCCACATCAGACCAACTGGGGATCCCCTGGGTCTAGGCTGAGGGCCAGTCTTTCAGGAAGAGGCCTGAGCAGCAGGATCCAGGGCCCCAGACAGAAGCAAAGTGGCCAAGGCTTCCTGACAAGAGACCCGTCCACACCATCTGCTCCGAATCTCTGGCAGTTACTGTGAAGCTCGGATTTCAGCCTCCCCTCCACCTGTCACCCTTGTTTACCCAAACCCGCACTCACAGCTCCATCCTCCAGCCTTCCCTTAGAGACCTCCAGAAAATTGTTGGCAATCTTCACTTCTTCACTCATAGGAAAAAAAAAAAACAGTGTCCTCTGTGTGGTTGTAAAGAACCCGAGACTTGTCCGTCAGCAGCAGCCTGAGCTCAGAGGCACAGAGGATG
The DNA here is from genome assembly GCF_982192425.1 of Myodes glareolus. Classification (NCBI taxonomy): domain Eukaryota; kingdom Metazoa; phylum Chordata; class Mammalia; order Rodentia; family Cricetidae; genus Myodes; species Myodes glareolus. Next base: position 2,330,070 of record NC_142031.1, read on the forward strand.
AACGTCAGACAAGACGCCCTCACTCCAAAGTGATGTTTATTTAGCAATTGTCATCAGACGAGAGCTTCAAACGTGAGCAATATGTAAGACTCTGAGAAAGCAGATGCCGTGTGCTTGTGTCTGGGCTGGGCATAACTTAAGACTGTGTATATCCTCAGACTTCTGGAAGCCTGTCTAGCCTGGGGACTGGGGAGACAGCTATCAGTAAAATGTGTGCCGTGCAGGCGTGAGAACCCGGCTTCCATCTCCAGAACCCATGGAAAAAGCCAGGTGTGGTGCTGTGTGCCTGTAATTCAACACTGGCAAGACAGGAGCTCACAAACCAAGCCAGAAAGTCCCAGGTTCCAGTGAGAGACTCAGCTATAAAAAATCAGGGATGGAGGGGTGGGTTATTTGTTTGTGGAGGACCCAAGTTCTGGTCCTAATCCTCACATCAGATGGTCACAACTGCCTGTAACCCCAATGTCAGGGGACCTGACTCCCTCTTCTGGACTCCGTGGGTACCTGAACTCACAGGCACGGGCACGTGTGCGCGCGCGCACACACACACACACACACACACACACACACACCATAATTAAAGGCAAAAACAAATTAAGGTAATCAAACCAAAGTAAAGATAGACAACACTGGAGAAGCAGCCACAAAGCACAAATTAATCTCTAGCCTTCAAGCACAGAGAGAGACACACAGAGAGAGGCGGGAGGGAGGGATAGAGAAGAGAGAGGGGGGAGAGAGAGGGAAGAGAGACAGAGACGAAGGAGAGTTGGGGGGAGAAAGAGAGAGGAGAAAAAGAGAGGAGAGAGAAGAGAGAGAGAGGTAGAAGGAGAGAGAGAGAGAGGAGAGAGAGAGAGAGAGATAGAGCCTCTTAGGACAGTGTCCTCTTGGCTGTTTGGCTCCCTGGCCAGCAGCAGGCAGATGTGATTAACTCCATGCGTCCCATTAGCAGGCCACTGTCCTTACCACTAATTGTCACATGGTCAAAGCTCTAGTAAATGAACCAAGCACTTCTTTTATCTGTTATCTTGGACATGACGCCTTAACGATGACCATATGTGCAGCACTTGTATGTTACCGAACAGGGACTTCAGGCCAGGAGATTCCAGCCCGGATGCTTCTCCTGCAGGAGAGAAAAGTGGGTCCCCTCTGGAAGCTACAGCCCCTTCCAGAGTCATGCTGGCTTTTTGTGTTTGCCGGGCGGCTCAGCTCTAGGTTATGGACAGGACCTCCACCACGGGTTCTTGGCCAGAAATGGAGACCAAGAACCTTGTACATGACTTGGGTCATGTTCCCAAGGAATCAAATTCAGTGAATTGTCCTTGAACACCAGACTTGCCTCCAGTGCCAGAGAGAGACACCCACTACTGTATGGTGGTCAAACAACTAGGCACCTCTATGCTGCCACCTTGCAGCAGGCCTCTGAGCCAGGCACAGTTCCAATGCCTCCCTGGGGTCCTCTGGGGACATGACCTCTAGGCAAACTCCAGCAAGACTATAGAGTCATGCTAGGCAAAGCCACGGGGCTGGGGTCTGCCACGGCCGTGACTTGGCGGGGTTGACAGTGAGAGCCAGGGGAACTGTCCTGCCCCAGCTTCTAGCAGGACCCCCTCCAGGTCCCGTTTGGAACAGGAGTGGAACCCCCCTGGAAAGTCACAAAAACGGAGCCAGATGTGCCGTGCCGTCTTGCAGCAGGAAGGAGGGGTGGGCTGCCGGCTGGGGCTGTAGGGCACTTTCATTTCTCCAGCAGAGCCACTTGTGTGTGACTGAGCGAAGACACAGCAGTAACAATGGTGGCAGTGTCTGCGGAACAGAGTTCCATTGAGCGCCATGAAAGCCTTTTTGAAGTGGAGGAACAGTTTGAAGACACGGCATTCCTCGCCCCATGTTTTGACTCAGAGAGGCCAATGGGCAGAGCCTCAGATGCCTCCAGAGAGGCCCTGGTCCACCTTTGAAGCCTGCATCTGTTTTTGCTACCCCAGACTCAGGACGCCTTCCCTGGGCTTACTTCAGTGTATGCATCTCCCTGGCAATCCACCACCCGGTAGGGTTAGAGAGGGGTCTCTGTGGAAGACCTACAGATCCCTGAATGTGGAATCAGCACCGAACACTCATGATCAGGTGCTTACCCTGCAGCCATAGCTGTGGGGATGCTGTGCTCAGTATGTGGAGGCTAAAAGCAAAATATATTTGCCCAGCACAGACACACACAAACCACATGCACACACCCACACATACACACACACCACACACATACACCACACACACACCACATGCACACTCATGCACACACACACACACACACACCACACACACACACACACACACACACACACACACACACACACTTCCTCGCTTGTAACTCCGAAGCTCTGAAACCCTCTCACATGGATGAGAAACAAGTGGGACCTGAGAGAAACAAGTGGGCCCAGAATGGATGGGGATGGGTTGGAGGAGGGACATGTGACCACAGCATAAGTGATGGGCATCTGCTGCTTGGTCCTGAGGCTGGGTAAAATTCAAGAAGGTTCTCAGGTTCTCACCCTGACGCAGGCAGACCTTCCTCCCAGGAGTGTAAAGTGGCCTTAAGCAGCCCTAGCGTGGCCTTTGAATTCATGTTTGCTCTGGGGATGTGGCCCTTCGGTCTTCAAATGCCCCCACCTGGCATTTATTAAACTTGATTGAAAACGCTGAAAGATGTAAAGTCATGGCAAGCAGCCTGCCCACCCTATGTATGCCACGCCCTGAAGAAGCTTTTCCTGGGAGGTTAAAGAAGATAGGTTTGCACCCAGCAGTGCAAAAGAGCTGGAAATTGTGACATCACATGGGCTAAAGCTCCCTGGAAGGAGGACAGGATAGGGTTGGGATAGACCAGGATAATCAGTAAATAGCAAGGGGACACAGTCACAGAATGGGCTTGGACAGCAATCAAGAGACTCATACAGGGTCACTCCAGGGAAATCACAGACACACACACACACACACACACACAGAGAGAGAGAGAGAGAGAGAGAGAGAGAGAGAGAGAGTGAGAGACACACACCTCCAAGGCTATGATGCAGACCTGTGGGAAAGACTGAAGTCCATGCAATGCGACCACCAATCTTGGGCAGACCCAACACCTCCAGTCCCAGGCTGGAATGTGTAAGCCCTCCTGGCTCCTAGCTGTCTCAGCCTCTGAGAACCGGTGTTCCTTTGATGGCTCTGTGTCCCCTGCCATTGTCCTCTGACAGCCCCTTTGACACAGCGAAGAGACACATGAAGTGGATTTGCCACGTGCGCTTGACTAAACATCCCGTGCGAAGGTATTCATCTCTAGGGAACACCTCCTGCCTTGGAATGGGGCTCTCGGTTGACAGCCCTGGCACGGTCAGGTCTGGAGGGTCTAGGCAGCTGTGACTACAGAGTTGTCTGCCCACCCTGCAGAGACCACCGTCTCTCAGCATCAAAGCTGGATTTCCTAGGAGTCCCCAAAGGGTCATTCGTAGGTGGGACCTCCCGGGGAAGTCACAAAACCAGAGACAGATGTGTGGTGTCACCCTGCAGCAGGAAGGAGGAACCACCTGGGGCTATAAAGCTATTATTTCCCATGTTAGAAAGTTTGATCCAGCCTCAATGTCATGAATATGAAATTTAGGGGTTCCTTTCAGACTTCCACAAAGCCGCCTTCCAAACAAGACACCAGGAGACCACCAAGCAGATGCACTACGCAGGACTGGCCACAAAGCCACCTGTCTTCTTGATGGTCTCTTTCCACAGTGATGATACTCACCATAAGGAAAAACCCAGACACAGAGGCACTGGGACCAAACCCTAAGAGGGAGAGGGCGAAAGGAGAGAGAAAGGAGGAGAAGAAGGAAATAAACCCAGTACAAAACAGCAGGGTTCCAAGCAGCTCCTGCTTCTAGGGGAACAGTGATGGATGCATTTGCTGCTGGAGGCAAAGGTCTGAAGGGCTCAGACCAGCTCCTGCCGTGGCATCAACCTGGGGGGTCTCTATGAATAGGAACCAAATCTTGCATCGTCTCTGTAGAGTGGCCGTGATCCCCATCCGCTGTGCTCTCTCGCCTCGTGTGAGCTTGGAATGTGGGGTGTAGACAGAGGCTCCTGCCAATCAATCTACTAGGTGGGTCAAGGCTTGCCGAGTTCTGGATAGGTTTCTGGGAGATCGTGAAGCCGGATCACCAGATCCCCGCCACTCATTGTCATGTGGAGGACTCTGAGGCCATGCTTCCCCCGCCACCCCGGGAAAGGTCTGGGCTGTAGATTTGTATTCAGGTAGTTTAATGATTTAATAAGGAAGTCCTGGTTTTCCTGCAAAGTGGGCCTCACATCAACCTGTACATCAGCCTCACTTGGACCTCAGAAAATGTAAACCCAGAAGTTCCCTGGTGTAGCTGAAGCCTTTCTAAATTCATAGACATAGGGACCTACCATGGACCTACCTGGTGCAGAGTGCTCTCTGGACAAATGGGGTGCTGACTTCTCCTCCATTTCATCCATCCCTGACTGGGGCCATCCCTGCCTAGGCTTTCCACCCCCATTCCCACATCCTATCCCTTCCTACCCACCCCTCTAGGCAACATGGCCATTCACTACCAGACAGCTACTTCCTCCCTTTTGGCTACTGTTGGGGACAGGTAGGATGTTTATAAACTAGAGTCAAAATGCAATTTTACTGATCATAGCCTCCAGGATGACCAGAAACCTGAAACACGGGAAACTTTGTTCCTAGTCCCCAGGTAAGACATGGCCATTGCTCGATAAAGAAATTGTGTGGATGGAGCCTGGCTGTGTACGAGCCCGAGCCTGTCACACCTCAGCCTGGGGAAGGCTCGCTCAGTGCTGGGCAGCTGTAATTTCCCTCTGGGAAATCCACAGGGAAGAAGAATGCCAGGAATACCCAGGTGGGGAAGAAGCACCAGTTTGTCCAAGCTAGGAAGCCATGATGCTAATGGGCAAAGGCAAAAGCTGTGGACAGAGCCGTGGGGTCAGTGTGCGTCCATGTTGGAAAATGAGATGATCTGTGTAGTCTCCAAGGGCTGGGCAGGGACTGGGACCTCAGGGGTGTTGGTCTGTGGGCTTCATATCTGTCTGTCTTCTGAACAGCCAGCTGTGCAACCCAGGGTCACCCTCTGACTTCCAGTGCAGGGCATGAAGGGTCAGGCTCAGCTGCTTTTCTTCCTCTGGGTTAGGAGCTGTCAGGGAAAGGAAGTGGGTGTGTCAGTACCTATAGGAGGGGAGACGGGGTACTCCAGCATGTATAGGAGGGGAGACGGGGTACTCCAGTATGTATAGGAGGGGAGATGGGGTGCTCCAGTACGTATAGGAGGGGAGACGGGGTGCTCCAGTACGTATAGGAGGGGAGACGGGGTACTCCAGCATGTATAGGAGGAGAGATGGGGTGCTCCAGTATGTACAGGAGGGGAGATGGGGTGCTCCAATACATATAGGAGGGGAGACGGGGTGCTCCAGTACATACAGGAGGGGAGACGGGGTGCTCCAGTACATACAGGAGGGGAGATGGGGTGCTCCAGTACATACAGGAGGGGAGATGGAGTGCTCCAGTACATACAGGAGGGGAGATGGGGTGCTCCAGTACATACAGGAGGGGAGACGGGGTGCTCCAGTACATACAGGAGGGGAGATGGGGTGCTCCAGTACATATAGGAGGGGAGATGGAGTGCTCCAGTACATACAGGAGGGGAGATGGGGTGCTCCAGTACATACAGGAGGGGAGACGGGGTGCTCCAGTACATACAGGAGGGGAGATGGGGTGCTCCAGTACATACAGGAGGGGAGACGGGGTGCTCCAGTACATATAGGAGGGGAGATGGAGTGCTCCAGTACATATAGGAGGGGAGATGGAGTGCTCCAGTACATATAGGAGGGGAGATGGAGTGCTCCAGTACATACAGGAGGGGAGACGGGATGCTCCAGTACATACAGGAGGGGAGATGGAGTGCCAAGTACATACAGGAGGGGAGACGGGGTGCTCCAGTACATATAGGAGGGGAGATGGGGTGCTCCAGTACATATAGGAGGGGAGATGGAGTGCTCCAGTACATACAGGAGGGGAGACGGGGTACTCCAGTATGTATAGGAGGGGAGATGGAGTGCCAAGTACATACAGGAGGGGAGACGGGATGCTCCAGTACATACAGGAGGGGAGATGGGGTGCTCCAGTACATACAGGGGAGAAGATGGGGTGCTCCAGTACATACAGGAGGGGAGACGGGATGCTCCAGTACATACAGGAGGGGAGACGGGATGCTCCAGTACATACAGGAGGGGAGATGGGGTGCTCCAGTACATACAGGGGAGAAGATGGGGTGCTCCAGTACATACAGGAGGGGAGATGGGGTGCTCCAGTACATACAGGAGGGGAGATGGGGTGCTCCAGTACGTACAGGAGGGGAAATGGGGTGCTCCAGTACGTACAGGAGGGGAGATGGGGTGCTCCATCATGTATAGGAGGGGAGATGGGGCGCTCCAGTACGTACAGGAGGGGAGATGGGGTGCTCCAGTACATATAGGAGGGGAGATGGAGTGCCCAGTACATACAGGAGGAGAGATGGTAGAGAATAGAACTTGTTGACTGATATGGGGTCCACCCCTCATTCTCTCTCCTCATTCCTGAGGCAGTTGCCTATACCCCAAATCCTTACTTACGACTGCTGTTGGACACAAAGCCACTTCTGAGTTGTGGGTAATGAGGGTCCCATGAGTAGCTGGCATACTCCAAGTCAGACAAGGAGGAGAGACATCGAAGTGATCTGTGCCAGGCAGCTGGCAGCCCCACACATGTGACCTGATGTCAGCCACAGACCAGAGGTATGGGGCACTCGACTGCCACCATACACACAAGTCATAAATAGACCCAAGTGGCCCTGACCACAACCTTGTTTTCATCCTGTGGCAGTCAAAGGTGATTAATGGAAATTATCTTTAGTGCTAATCAGAGCCGTTTGGAGGAGGCCAGAGTGGAAGGAAACAGTCTTGTGACGTTGCTGCGACCCCTTTGAAGAATTTCGGTTGCGTGTGTGCGTGCGCATGCTCAGGTAGTGTGTGCGTGTGCTCGGGTATATACATGCACACATTCACTCATGCACATCTGTGGAGGCTGGCTAGTAGGAAATGGTCTGGTGTGTGTGTGTGTGTGTGTGTGTGTGTGTGTGTGCGCGCGCATCCTTGGGTATATGTATGCACACATGCATTCACGCAGAGCCCATGGGGCTGGCTAGTAGGAGAGGATCTGAGCCAATGGGATGAAGGCGAGGAAGAGACACAGCTGTCTTGTGCAAGGAGTCCAATTGTTACCCTGTCCCGGTGCTCCTGTAACTTCACGCGACTCTGTGGCTGGAGTAAATTCCCTCCTCCGACAACTGTTCATGGCGGCTGCACAGAGATCGCGTAGGTTGGGCCAGAATTAGAGCAGGGGCCAGGCTAGTGCCTTGGCAAGAGGGTGGCATCCTCTGTGTGTCCATTTCCTCTTCCTTCCAAGCACAGGCCTTCACTACTACCATGGCCCAGTCACACCAGGAATGCCCTTTCCTCCTGGGCCCCAAGGAAGGTAGTCAGGGCTATTCAGCAGCCTTCCTAGGCTAGTATGGCTTCCAGATACAAAGTGTCCTTTTATTGGGTATATCAATTCAAAAGGGGGCTAGTAGTAAGCCGAGAATATTTGGATAAACTTGACAGCCCCAAAGGCTGAAAAAGCCCTTTTGTTCCCCCACAAGAAGGCAGCCCTGCCACCCTGGGCTCCCTGGAGCTGCTCCAGAGAAAACTGGGGTTGAAGCAGAAAAATGATTATGGTGTCTCATGAAAGATCCATACTCTACACTCAGTGTTTATTATTATTTACTTTTTTTCTTTAGAATGTGTGGCTAACATCCTATTGCATAATGCCAGGCTGTAAGCGTGCCTGCAAATACCACAGCTCAGCCTGCCAGAGTCTACCAGTATGTGAAGTAAAGTCTGTGGCATTTGGGGCAGGGATGAGGCGGCACATGGGTTTTATTTTGCTTGGTTTTGTTTTCAAGATGTTGACGACCAATTCCAGAAGGTGCAAGCATCTTCTAGGGTTTGTACTCTGGCCAACAGAGAGGCTCCTCTCCATGTGAGCCACAGGAAGCTGGGGTTGCAATTGCATGTGGGCATGGTGTTAGAGGAGTCTCTCACCCTGCAGAAATGAAAACTGAATGTAAGCGCTTGGCTGTTGCTGAGAAGGGAGCCCGTGGAAGCTGCCTTTCTGGGGAGGGCTTGTTAAGGTGGAGAGCAGTCTCAGCTACCAGATTCTGGACCTGGGTGGCCGCTGCTGAAGACCCAAATCAAACACAGACTAGTAGCCCTGCCTCCCCCATGCACCAGCTCCCACCTAAGCAGAGGGTCAGTCCTCACACAAGTAGATTCCCTGCAGGGAACACCTATGGTTCCTTCTGGAAATCTCCTGATCCAGGAAAGCAGAGACAGATACTCAGAAACCACATCTGCTGCTCCAGGTCTCTGGGATTGTTTCCTGCTCTGTGGGCATAGAAGCAAGTCTGCCAGAACAAGGGCCTCTGGAGCTCTTTGGAGGAGGAAAGCCAGCGATCCTGCTTCTGCTAGTGCCATCTGCAGCAGGAAAAGTAAAAGACAAAGAAGGATCCTGGGGAAAATGTGTCCTGCTTCCTACACAGTCACTCTATTTAAATTCTGGGGTTGGCCATGGGGTTGGCGGTGGTGTTCATGGTCACTGTGGCATGCCAGTGACATACTAAGATTGAGTAAAATGCTTAAGGGGGACTAGGGAAATGTCTCCGTTGGTAAAATGCTTGATGTCCAAGCGTGAGAAACAGAGTTTGATCCCCCGCTCCCATGTAGAAAGCTGCACGCTGCAGTGTACCTCTGTAATCTCAGCACCAGAGGAGGAGATAGGTGAACCCCTGGGACTTCCTGACCTAACGAGGAGCTCCAGTCTCAATGAGAGACCTTTCTCAAAGCATGAGACGGTGAGCAATCGAGGCAGGTACCCATTGTTACTTCTGACCCCCCACACACACACGTGCATACATCTGCATGCACACAATGCTCCTATCCACATAAACACACGTGTGTACTACTCTGCACGCTCTCTCTGTCTCTCTCTCTCTCTCTCTCTCTCTCTCTCTCACACACACACACACACACACACACACACACGCACATGCGCGCAAATAAATGCTTCTTCTATTCCACATCCATACTTGAACCGATTAGGGGCCCCCAAGAGACCCAGGCAGATGGTGGAGGGCACCCTTCATTCCTTTCACATTTGCTCAGCAGAGAAACGGGAACACAGAAGTGGGGAGAGTTACTCTGCCGAATGGCTTCTGTCTGCTGTGCAAGGCTGGCTTGGCCGTACCTTTGTCTATGAGTCACTTCAAACATGCCCGTCCTGAGGCAGATGTCTCAAGCCAAACTCAGATCCGAGGGTGAGCTGAACTTGCAACCCAAAGCCCGTCCCCAATAAGTTGTGTGGAAGCTAATCTGAAATAAGCATACCTTGCACCTTAGTCCCTTCACTTCTGGTGCCAAGAGGGCTGGGTGTAAGGAGAAAGGATGGTCCAGTTGGACTGTAGTCAGTGCACCCTAAGGTTCATCTCTTTCTTGACCAAGTGGTCAATTGCTAAAGTCCAGGCACACTAAGAAAAACAGATCATGGGAAGCAGAGTCATCACGAAACAACATTTGGGGGAAAGGCTCCTCACGCAACACAGTCAAAATAAGGGCTGAGGCTCGCCAGCATCCTTTCATCTGTGCATACCTGGACCCGCTCAGGGAAGGAACTGGCATTGACCCTTTGCGGTACCTCCAAACACAACATTGTCGGCACCAAGAGTCCTTTGCCAATGACCATTTTTGTATGTCAAAGAGTACCAAGAACTGTTCTTTGTGGAGATTGGCAAGGTCTTTGCTTAGACTTGGCCTGTTGAGATTTGAGCTATTTCCAAGAGTTGACCTCAAAACATTGGGCTGATACAGAAGGCGGTGAGTCACTGCACTCCTCTGGACCCGTGTGTGCCAGTGAGAGGGACGAGTGCCCAGAGGCTGTGTCTGCTGTGGGAGAGGCACCAGATGGCACTCAGCAGCCTTCTCTAAGCACCTACCATGGGCCATGTAGCCTCTGTGCTGGGGGATATAGGCCACCATTATGCTGAGCCCCAGGAAACAGACTCAGGGTGATGATTCAGTAACTTTGACCTGGGAAAGATTATAACTCTGGTTCAGAGAGGACTGGCCAAGAGGGTTGACAGGCAGGTCCTTTGGCACAACCCAGAGAGAGCAATGAGAAAGAAAATGACCCAGACTTAATAGGGGAGGTCCGGCAGGCAAAGAAAGGCTGATGAGAATGCGTCCTGGGTTGTCTTGAGATGCCTTTGCCCCCTCATTTGTCCCCAAACCTTCTCTGAGCACCTGCCATCTACATGGCTCTAGGAGTCACCTCAGGTGACACCGTCAAGTCGCTCACTGTTTGCGGGAAGAAGTAAGATGGAAGGTGACCATCATGGCTGCTGAGCACCCTTGATGTGAAGCCCCCAGTTAGCATCCCAGGAGGGGTATCCTATGTTCTGGCACCCCATATCCCTGGAAAGATGTTCTCTTCTGAATCACTATGGGAATCCAGGGAAACCAGAGAGTTCTAGATAGGTTATGTATCCGTACAGCCATCTATCCATCTACCAACTCAACATCCACCGGTCCACTCACTCAGCATCTACCTCTACACCCATTCAACAATCATTAATCCATCCACCCATTCAATTCCCATCTATCTACCCATGTAACATCCATCTGTCTATTCACTCAACATCCATTCATCCACCTATTCAACATCCATGTATCCATCCATCCATTCAACAGCCATCCCCCATCCCCATGTGTATGCATCCATTGACAGTCTAAAACCCATCCATTCATCTGATTTTATCTGCTCATCATCCGTCATTCAATGTAGACTTATATACCCGCTTGTACATGCATTCAACCTCAGTCTGTCCCACTCATTCATCCAAATTCCATCCATTCATACACCCATCCATCTATCTGCTCATGAAGACATCCAATGGGCCTCAACTAAACACTGTTCCAGGACAGACCCCAGAGAAGCTTCAGTTATTCTCGGCAACCCTGGGGTTGTGAGACTGTAAGGAAAAGCAGAGGAAGCGTTAGCTAGAATGAGTAAGACGTCTTGACGCAGTATGAACGTGGTTGACAAATAGCCAGTGCTCACTACTCTGTACCTTTCTAGTTGCACAACCTAGAGCACATTTTCAGGTTACTTTGTGCCTCGGATCCAGTGAGCTTTCGATGACTAGATGGTCAGGCTACCATTGATTATAACATCACACAGCCTGTAGGGAGGTGACTCTCTTGCTGAGGACGAAATAAGAAAGGCCAGGGCCTGGGCTTTGCACATCACTGCCCTCTCTAAGGAGCAAAGGAGCGGGAGACTGCCGCTCAGCACCAAGCAGCACCAAGTTCTCCTGAAGCTCCACCTGAGAGACCATCCCCATGTGCTGCTTGCACATGGTCACTGCTGTGACCATGATGGATGTGGCAGAGAGGGGACATTTACAGCCCATCCTGAAGTTGTATGCCTAGGATTCAGAAGTCCCCCTGGACACCAAGCAGGGTCTATTCCAGCCAGCTGGGTAGGGAGGCCCAGGACTGTTGGTGGGTTCCTCAGTCTTGCATTCAACCCCCATGTATGAGGGCTTTTGTTAAACAACCATGGCCCTGCTCCCACAGGCCTGCGATCTCATGTGGCCCCAACCACATGTCAGTGGCTAGCCCACCACGGGGAACTCCTCCCGCATCCGCTGTGGGGGTTGCTGCGTTCACAAGCGCTGCAGTTTGTCACCCTCTAAAAGCCAAAGAAAGGTTATGTGTGACACCTCCCAGGCCCTGCCTGCCCTCAGAAGAGCCACTTCCCGTGACAGCCGAGCACTTACACCCCTGAGCAGGGGTGTGGCCACAAACATTGGGTTTGGGGTTGTGGGATCTTAATATATTTTATGATTAAAAGGAAAAAAAAAGCAAAAGCACTTTGCTTTGGAAGGTCAGGGCCAGGTCTGTGCCAGCATGTGAGCTCCAGGCTTGGGGCTCTGCCTGGCCTGTACTTGACTCAGAGGAAACTTGGATCTAAAATATTGCTGAGGTTATTTGTGTTTGGATGACACCAGTACCGTTCTGGACAGACCAGACTAGCAACAGCAGCCTGTGCCCCTCCTTCCAGCAACAACCTGAGTCGAGACTCTGGGCCCAACCGTCCCAAAGGACTGCCCTAGGTGATGTAGGGGAGGTTTCAAATTTGGGAAGACCCTGAACACTTAGGAACGCTCTGCAAGTCACCTGGGGACTTGGGGGATTTTCTCAGAGGGTCTTGGTAAAGCACATGGTCCCAGACATAGCGTAGCTGTGCTTGTGATCTGGGGTCAGCCAACAGGAGCAGAACTAGAGGTGGGTGATCCTACGATGTAAGGAGCGGAACGTGAGCGGAGCAGGCTGAGCTCAGTGTGTGGAAAGATCCCTCTGAGCTGGCGCTCGTTGGGAACACCCATGGGGGAATCAGAACATTTATACCCATGATGCCTTAGAGTATTTGTACTTCTGGAATTCAGAAACTGTGCTCAGAGTCCTTACAAGGCTCACATCTGGGCAAGCCGACACTGTGACCCCATCCGTCTTTGAACAGCAGGATTCGTGGCTACTTTCCTTATAGGTTTAGGCTCGCCGCCTCCCCCAGATCCTTGTCCTCTGAGCACCAGTTGAAATACCAGCAGAGTGCTTGCCACTAGGATCAGGTCGTGACATTAGATGTTTGACTCTGAACAGTTGCTTACAGGCTGGACTTCGGCAAGGGGCTTGAGTTTGCCAAAGCATTCTCTTTGAGTGTTGCTTACATGACAGTCAGATGGGGTGACTCTGCCACTACCTAGACAGTCAGCCTTGGCTTTGGGAAGTTGGAATAGGGTAGAGAAGGCCCTTGTGACAAGTGCCACCAGTTCGGCTTCTTGGGAGATGTGGAGGCAGCAACACTATAAAGAAACTATCATCCCCACTCCAGAGCTCCTGAGAGACATTCCCAATGCTCATCACCCCACCACGCCATCCATAGAGAAGGCACACAGGTCATGCACATTCTGAAGACTGGGGAGGGGCCCTCCTTGGAGCATCTGTCTGTGGTGGTGGATGTTTGTCTAAAGAACAGATATACAGGTCCTTCAAGAGTCGGCAAGATCCACCACCATCAGTGTTTAGAAATATGTGAGCATAACAAGATTGTTGGCTGGTACACAGTCCATTCTTGTACCTCCACCAGGCTGTCTGAGCTTACTATCTGTGTGGGTAGCCATGGGCTGGAGAGCAGGAGAGAGGTTCTCCAGTGTCCTAAGTGGACACGGAGGCAGGACCACAGACAAGCCACGTTATCCCTTTGAGAGTAATGACCACTCAATGCTAGCTCCCCAGAGGGAGAGATGGCCAGCCAAACCTCCTTGTATTCCCCTGCGGGCAGAACGTTCACTTCTGAGGGTTCTTGCCCACCAACAGGCTAGTGGCGGTGTCTGACCTGCCAGCCCTCAGATTTCACCGGACCCTCTTCTCACCAGCTGTTGCCAGTCCCCTAAGATGCGTCTGTGCCGGCCCCATCTGCAGCTCATACTCCGCTTCACGGAAGACACAGAATGCTAGCATGAATCACCAAGCTGACCTTTTGTTTCTTGTGGCTCAGGGTTGCAGCCCATGACCAATGAGACAAAGCCACAGATGCCAAGATGGTTGAGCCATGTGACCCACCTCAAACACCCCACTTGGGTCACTGTGTGCACTGTGGGGATGGTGCGAGAGCTATCCCCATTTGAAGAACATCTTTGGTGGGTTTGCAGTAAGATCACAGGAAAGGGTGCTGACCCAGCTCCTGCAGCAGGGCATCAAGAAAGAGCCCTCGCAGGTCCAGGCTTCCAAGGCTCCTCTTCTCCTCTATTGTCTTCCTGAGATTCAGAAGTATGTGTCCCCTAGAGGCTTCGAGTCCCTCAGGCAAAGCGCAGTCACACGTCGCCCTTCTCCACTTCACCATCATGCCCTCTTCCTTCGGGCAAAGTCCACAGATGCTGGCACAGGAGGGTCATTCCTCCGCCAGGTACAACCTGGGCCAAAAAGAGCAAAGAAGGAAAGAGAAGAGGTAAAGGTAGTTTAGCACAGAAGGGCTGGAAGGCCCAGAGATACAGGGGAACACAGTGTAAAGAGGAGGTGAGCTTCGGGCTGGATGCACAAGGCATGTACCCTGCGGCTCTGTTTCACAAGATGGCTGAGGAGATGGAGGAGATCAGCTGTGTGTCTGGGATGTTTGCACACGGTCTGAAGTCTCAGAGTTTGAGAATTGGGTGTGAGATTGCCGGGAACCTCAGAGTGTTCACGAGGCATTTGGATGTCTGAGTAACTTCTGGTGTGTGGCTTCCTTCAAATCTTCAAAGGCCCGTATGGGGCCCAAATAAATGCTGGAAAATATGGGATTCGGTGGCTTTTTACAATATGCATTTCTTGGTGTGGCTTTAAGCCGAGAGCATCTGCCTGTGACTGACACAGGAGCCAAGTTCCCCAGGTGTGGAACTGGACGTCACCAGCACCTGTTGGTAGAGTCCCTGTTCAGGCAACAGTTCTCTTTTGGCAGCCCCCAAACCCTGAGCCATGCTCTGGGGTCTGTCCAGGACCCTGCAATTCTGTCCCTTGCCTCCATCATACACTACTACCCGGCAACTGTCCAGTGGAGGCCAAGGCCGGAGGGACATAGAAAGTCCCAGACAACTTCCTCCAGGAGTGAGTCTCAGAAAACTCTCTCCCTCCTATTCCTCGCTTCCCTCCCTCTCGGCTGGAACAGATGGGCCCCTGACCTCCCGATCTCCACAGCGAGGCTCCTGTCTGCTGGCAGCGGCAGACCCCATCCTGCTGCCGTGTTTCTGCTTAGCACTTGGTCATGTCACCACCAAGCCCATAATGAGCGTCAGGACAGGATTTATGAGCTCATTCAGGCTCCGTGTCCGCCACATGGAGGTGTCTCCAGAAGGCCTGCCCTCCTCTTTCTGTCACAAGAATGGACTTTCTGTTTGGGCTCCCTGTGAATGTCGTAAATCATAAGCATGGTATGTGTGTGCTCACACATGTGCCTCTACGTATCTGTGTGTGCATATATGCTCATGTCAGTGTGTGTGCCCAGGTGTGTATGCAGGTGTGGAGGAGGGTTAACGGGACACGTGAAACACTCCTACAGACACCCACCATACCGTGAGCTTCAAGGGAGCACAGGCCAACAAGGTGACTCCTAGGCCTCCCTCCTTCCTGCAGGCTGGGAATCCATTAGGTGAGCTGACGACAGATGCCTCTACACTCACGCCTGTGTGCACATCCCATACGGAGCCAGCCCCTGGCCATGCCCATTAAATGTGAAAGAGCTGGCCCAGCAGAGAGCCACAGGCTAAAAGTGCAGGAAACCTCAAATGATGTGCAAAAAAAATTGTCAAGGGTAAGAGGATTTTTTTTCCATCTCTTCATTTCTTAACTCAGCGTTTCTGATGGGGGTGATTGATGAGCCGGGGAAGCTGGCAGGAACACGGGGGCTGAGAGGCCAAGTGGGGGCAAATGGGCAGAAGGGCCACTTCCACCGGTAATTATGAGAGTCCACAGGCTCAACCCCAACAACTCCAGAGCCAGGCTTTCAAGTGGGTGGGGCCCAAACTCCAAATCTGGACAGGGGTTCGGCTTCATAGCCACAGAAAAACTAGCCAAGAGAACCCCACCACGCTCGAATAGGACTCTTCATGTCTCATGTATGAACAGAGCCTGATATGTGTGCCCTCATTCTCTTGTCCCCTGTGAGCTCTCACACATCCTTGGAACTATCAAAGCTCCACGGCTCCTGCCAGAGCGTAGGTGTGAGCAGAGGCCAGACTCCAGATGGGAAAGGCTGGGCCAATACTGTTGCCTCTGGCCTCAGATCCTTGGCACTTGCTTCTCCCACTGCAGTCAGGGACATGTGCTCAGCTGCCTGTGGCTGTGGACTTGATACTCTAACACCCAGGCCTTCCTCTCAGCATCCCACGAACCCTCAGAGCCAAGCAATTGTTGGTCAGCTTCCCAGTGGGCCACTTGCGGTCCCCTCAGCTAGGAAGTGGCGCTAAGGCCCCATCTCCATGAGTCCAACAAAGCCCAGCTCAGAGGCAGCCATGCCAAGGACCTGTGAGGATCCAAGCCTGGGTGGCAGATTCCAGACTTTAGAGAATCCCACCTAATTCTACTGCCTAAGACAGTAACTCCTCCATCCCTGGGAAGACAGAGAATCTGGTCTCTGAGGTGATCACACTGGGAAAGGGAACTCTCTCAAGTCTTTAGGGGCCACCAGGAAATCAGTCATCCAGAGGGTCAGGAGCTAGTGAAGGACAGAAGTCTGGACGGTTACAGACTAGGACCAACAACAGCTACCTAGGTCGCTTTCTCATAGGAATGCATTTGTCTTTTTCAAAAATGTGCCAGCTGAGCTATGACTATGACCCCTGAGTGTGCACACTCATGCACACACACACACACACACACACACACACACACACACACACAGGCACATGTGTGTACACTAAAGATTCTTGTGTATACACACATGCACTTACATATATCTAAATAAATGCACGTGCTTACACCCACACAGGGGTGCATAGCTGTGTATGTATAGCCATAAGTGTGTGCACACATGTACACACCTTGCATGCACACATATTTATCCATATGACTAGCTGGACCTCAGTGAACTGCCAAGCACTTTAACAGAATAATGAACACAGCCTCATCCACAGCCAGCCTGGAGTAGTTACGAGCTAATGAGCAAAGATTGTTCTTGGGGAAGCAGACCTCAACTCTGAGAAATCAACAACCAAACCCCAGCAAAGTCCTGGGGACAGAGCCCTGTATGAAGACATGCTCACTCACAGCACCGTTAACTAGCTCCCCAGGCCCTGCACCATAAGGGAAAAAAAAAACAGAGACAGAAAAATGAGTAAGATACACACCGAGGGAGGAACCGGGAGCCAGAAATGGGACCTGGAATTCGGCACCATCTGCTTAGAGGTCTGTGTGGCAGGGATCCACAGGAAGTCCCTGACCCCTCAGGCAAGGAGGAAAGGGTCCCTTGGCCTCTCGGCAGCTAGCCTTTTTCAATCCCTATGTCTCAGGAGCGGGGTGAGCCTCCTTGCCAGGTAGAGGCCCTGTCACCTGTGGGCTGACCTTCTCAGCAGTTCCCTGCAGAGTTATCAGTTGGGAGGAGGGTCTGAGGTGCTCCCTCTGTGGGCTTGGTGGCCTGAGCCCACCACATCTTAGAGAATGGGAGACCTGCCTCCACCCCAGCACGTCAGCCCTCGTGGTCTCAACATATGGCTGCTATTCACTCTGTTCCCATCCTCTCCAGGCTGTGGGGTCACCCAGTAGTGTTTGGGTTGGACTGGCCCTGAACTGGAACATGGCAGGCAGTGACCTCCAAGGGTATGTAAGGAGCAAGGAAGGCTTCTTCTAACCCCTGAGTAGCAGGGCCTTGAGTGAACTCCTGGTATCCCTGATAGGGTTCAGACACATGGGGAGATCTCCCTGGGCACCTCCCCCACGCCCCGAGCCCCAGAGGAGAGGAGAGGGCAAACCTCTATCCTAATGTCTCTGGAGTTGAAGGTCCTGTCTCTCAGGAAGCATTCTGACCCCCTTACCGGCTCCCTAAACTAAGAGAGGAGTGCAGTCGGGCTCCCAGCTCTGTCAACAGTGTGTGGACCCTAGTGTTGCAGATTTGAGAGAAAAGTCGAAATCCCAGGCTTGGGGGGCCCAGGATCTGTGCGAGGGTACACTCCGCTCACCCCAGCCTCTGCACTCTGGGCGTTCCCCATCCCCACCTTCCCAGGCACAGAATATAGCTGCTTCGTGGCCTCATTCACAGCCAGCCTGGAGTGCTGAGGCCTCTTAGCTGATTCTGGGCTGAGGGAACATGGGGGCAAGTGGTTGAAGGGCTTGGCCACTTAACTCAAATCTCTGCCTGATGGAGTCGGTGCTTAGCCCCATTTCTGCCCTGGCTGCCTCGTGCTTCCGGAGAATCCACTGGACACCCAAGGGAGCACACGGGGCCCTGGGATCGGGCATTGCAGTGTGTTACTGCACAGGGCTGCAGTCATGCCTCTGGAATCTGCAGGGCCTCCTCCATACTCTCCCTCCCTGCTAGGTACCTTCAGGCTGCTGTCCTTTGTTGGAAACCCAGGGGTCACTGACAGGTGTCAACTGGGAGACAAAGGCGTCTGCCATGTGCTCAGGGTCTGACTTTGTGTAAGAATCCTTGGGGACAAGGGAATGGGTGTACAGAAGCAGGGCGTCTGGTTTCATTGCTGTGCGCTGAATTCCAATGCCGTCCGTAGGTGCACAAGGACCTTGACAACTACGTGCCTAGTGGTAAAAAAATCTACCATAAAGAGCTGCTCTGCTGCACCTTCACCCCTTCCCAGCTGGAAACACCTGCCCAGGATACCTCTCTTAACCAGCCTGCCTTTCATGTGCCCAGTTAGCCACCCCAGTTGCTTCAAAGGCTTTGAATTAGGGCTCGCAGTAGGCTCTGAGCAGAGCAGGTATGAGTGGAACTCTATGGCGTCTGCAGCTGCCAGCCTGTGGTCCAGGTCTTCTTGCAAGCAACCCCTCAGGGTGGGGGTCAGAGTGGGGGTGGAGGCGGGGGAACACAGATCAGCAAACAAGAGAGTTCAGAAGGCATTAGCAACGACAAAGCAAAGCCAGTGTGGGGCCTGCCTGTTGTTCAGGACCTGGGGAGGAAGCATGAGGTTTGCTGGCTGGCCAGCATCAAACTGAAACTTCCCAATTTTAAGGACACGAAATGTCTTCCTGGCATTCAGGTGATGTGCTCTCTGACAGGAGCGCGTCTACACAGGCACACGCACATGCACGCTTAGATACCACACACACAGACTCAGGTGCAGCTGTACACCCCGCTAACACCTTCACCTTCAGAAATGCTTTTTGTAGCTCAGCACCCCCACTGTCCTTAGCAGAGGGCTTGTGTCAGACGCAGAAGGCTCTGCTTTCTCACACCTGGACAGCTTGCTGGAGCGCTTTGCCAGTGCAGGAGACTCGTCATTGCCTGGCCTGACTGTGAGCTGCTAAATAGGAACAGGAAGAGCCACCCTCTTCTCCGCCAATCTCCTGGTGGCTCCCTGGACCAGGTGTGATGGGTAGACAGGGTCTCTCTGATGCATAGGACTGGCTGAGGCTCTCACCCAACCTGCCATCCGGCCTGAGCCTCTGAGGCCAGTGCAGCCTGACGTAGCACACGGGGCACCTCTGACCTTAGCGCACTTCTTCCCCAGCAGGTCTCTGAAGACTTGAGCAGCGAGAAGTTCTGTGTGGATGCCAATCAGGCCGGGGCTGGCAGCTGGCTCAAGTACATCCGTGTAGCGTGTTCCTGTGATGACCAAAACCTCACCATGTGTCAGATCAACGAACAGGTAGGTGTAGGATGATCACTGTCCCTGCGAACTGCCCTTGGAGACAAGGCACCAAGGTGGATGGTTGCTAAGGGGCGGGTCAGCCGAGCCTCTGATAAGATCATGGGTCACTGCTAAGCTCTGTCCTGCCATAGGGAGTGACCATTTGACACCTGCCCAGCTGGGCTACCTGTAGAACTTAGCTGCCCCAGAATACTTCACAAGAGCAAAGGCCACAGAGCAAAGGTCAGAAGAACTTGTCTGAGGCTGGTGACATTGGAGAACTGAGAGGTGTGGTTTTAAATGCCAGCAGGAACAGACAGGACCTCAAGTCACAGGGTCCTCAATCCCTACAAATACCAAGAATGGAGGGAAGATCGGCCAGCAGGAACCAATGGGAAGGAGAGTTGCCTAAATCCTGGTCAATCAAGGCTTCCTAAAGGTCCACACTGGCCAGTCTAATGGCACAGAGCTACTTCCCAGACCAGGAAAAATGCCCAAAGCCCACAAGTCATAATCATGGGGTGACCTGCTGCCAAGGGCATGGTTGTGCATTGGCATGGCCTCCCGTCTCTCTAGGAGTAAACTGAGCTGAACAGTCCTGACTTCCCGCCTCATCCCTCTCAGAGGACGAGGAACCTGCAGTTCTGAGCTCAGCTTCTCAGAACAAGAACCCCCACAAGTCCCCTAGCTCCTCCAGTTCCATGGCTTGCCACTGCGGTCCCAGGGCAGGGGTCCAGACCCACAAATACTCAGTTTCTTTCTGCTGGGCACTGTGACCAGCGCTACTCTGTGTCTTTCGTAGCTTCACGTCTGACCCTGCAGATATCAGTCCTCCAGCAAAGCCTTGTGTTCTCAGAGCAGGGGTTCCTCCGGGCACCAACTCCCAACCCTCCCAGCAAAGCTGTTCATTCTGCCTGTGTCTTAGGGCTACATGTGAGATTTTGTTGGGGAAAAAAAGGTCCATTTTATTTTAAAAACCATTTGTGAAGACCACGTAACAAAGGGCCCATTCTTTTGTTGCCTGTGCAAGCTGTCTAAAGTGGTTCAAGGCTCTTGACTCTGGAGAAATATTTTGCATTTAAAAAGGAAACAGGGAGGCCATGAGGGAGGCCCCTAGCCCTGCTTACTGCTTCGCTGTGCTCCTCCAGAGCTGTCTCCTTAGCTCTTGGGCTCAATTTGGATCTAGCAGTGGCTCCACCAGACACTTGCTGGTTCCAGACAGAACCAGAATACTGCTGCCAAGACCTCCATGACCTTCCACTAGAACCAAAAATTTTGAGAGAAGGAAAAAGGATAGCTTTCTGACTGAGGGATTTTGAGCATAGGAATAATAACTATGACGGTAAAGGGGAACATAGAAAAAAAACTTCCCGCTTCTAGAAAAAGAGACAGAGTGATGGGAAACTGGATTTAAGGTACATGGAGTTTGGTCAAGCCCAGGTCTGCAGAACCTCGAGCCCTGGGAAGCATGATGCGGACGTCTGTGTGCAAGGATGGGTTTCTGCGAGATGCTGTTAGAGCAACGAGAATACAGTTTCTGTTACCTGGGAAACAGATGCTGGAACCTAGCTGAAATGGAACAGTGAGGCTTGAGGCTTTGTGGGGCAAGCTTTTTAGAAAACACACGCAGCATAGTCCTCTCAAAGAAAAACTGGCCTTCAAAAACCTTTTATTCTTTCTTAATTATTTCAGGGAAGTTTACTTAAACTACCATGTATGGGTTAAAGAGAAGTGATTGCCTTGCAGGGAATTCTCTTTTCATTTCAGACCATGGGCGGGAATGCTCCAGGTTAGAGTAATTTACATCCTTGGACCCCTGCATCCTTTGATTCAAAGCTACTGCATCCCCAGCCTTTCCCAGCCCTATGCTCTGTGCCCTGTGCCTTTCCCCGTGTCCTGTGTCCTGTGCCCTACCCTGTGCCCTGTGTCTTCTGCTCTGTCCTGTGCCCTGCACTCTGCCCTATGTGCTCCGCCCTGTGCCCTGCACTCTGCCCTATGTGCTCCGCCCTGTGCCCTGCCCTGTGCCCTACCCTGTGTCCTGTGTCCTGTGCCCTGCCCTGTGTCCTGTGTCCTGTGCCCTGCCCTGTGTCTTATGCTCTTCCCTGTGCCCTGAACTCTGCTCTGTGTCCTCTGCCCTGTGTCCTGCACCCTGCCCTGTGCCTTGTGCCTTGCTCTGTGTCCTATGTCCTTTGTCCTGTGCTATGTGCCCTCTGCCATGTGTCCAGGGTCTTGTATCCTTCCCTATGCCCTGTTCCCTTTTCTCCATGTAATTTTCTTTGTACCCTGTGCTCTGCCGTGTGCTCTGTGCCCACACCCTTGACTGCATTGCTTGACTAATGCCAGGTCAGACTTACCTGTGCCTCCTTACCTGTGCCTCCTTACCTGTGCCTCCTTACCTGTGCCTTTTTACCTGCTGGCTGTCTCTCTTCTACGTGGTCTTGTAGGGTGAATTCTTCCTGGCCTAATCCTGTGCATATAATGATAAATAGCCCCGTGTTTAGAAGGAATTGGAGATTTAGGCAAATGCCACCTTTGAGAAAGTCCAGAGCCAAAATCATCCCCCAATCCTGGGGCAGTTCCCACCCCCAAACTTCACACTGAGCCCCCTCTGTGGAGAATAAGCCCCCTCCCCACTGGAACCCACAGACTCACCCCAAATATTCACCAGTTAAATGAAATGACTTTCTGAAAGGCAAAGTAGTTGTTATTCTCCCCCAAGCAGAGATATGTACACACACACACACACACACGCCTCTCTTTTCCTCCCTTTCCCTCCCTCTCTCCTTCTCTTTTTCATAGCTGGCCACAGCCTCTATGTAGTCACTTCCATTTCCTGGCCATCCTGTGAAGACAATTGTCCCTGTAGAGTAGCACTTTGACCCTCTCTTCAGCCAAATAAAACTTCCTGGAGATACTAGTAAAAAAGATTCCTGAGGACAGGCTTCTGTTTGAGAAGGAAACACTGAAAATTATCGGTCCTGTGTCTCAGATTATTTTCTCCCTTCCCTGAGTGTCTATGAAAACTTTTAGGCAATTAGGAACACCACACAGCTATGGGCACATACACAATACATATGTGCAAACATGGGTGCATGTGCATACCTAAACATACAGTTATATGTATAATCACATATACTGTGGGCATATATGAAATGGATTTGCTGTGGCAATCATTGCAATATACACATGCATGTACACAGCACTCCCAGGACAGCACAGCCCATGAGGAAGCATCTGCATTGCAGAAATGATGCTGTCCTATCCAATGAGAAAAATACGCCAAGTCAGAAAAGCATAGGCCTTGCCAATTCAAGGTTCAAGATGCAGGATTACAGTTCCAGTATCCAAAAGAGATAGAAGAACAGGAGAAGGTCTCAGTATCTTAAGAGAAAGTTCTGGGAGCTACAGCCACCAGAAGAGGTCAGCTGTCCACCTATGGAGGAGAGGCGTCTCTAAACTGAAGACATGGGTCAACATGAAGAACAGGAACCCAGGATCCCAAGATCTGTGTTTGTAATGGTCAGGACCTGGGCTTGAGTTAACTCAGAAGCCTATATTTCCGGTGTCCTGTGTCTTTGGGAGAGACCCCCGTATTATCTGCACATAGAAGACTGAAGAAGGGACACCTCCGTCGCCATCACGGGGCTGCACCTGTCCCCGCTGGCTACTGCTGGAGCTGTGACCCACACAGGCTCTGGGAGCCACAGCAGCCCACCTCCTGGTTCTGTTCAGATCCCAGATGCCGAGAGCCCTCACCCCAGCTTCGTCTGGGTGTTCAGACCCACTTCAGGCCAGAAGACAAAGGTTATCTTCTTACTGATCCCTGCAGCCTTCTGGAGCTGGAAATGTAGTTCAAGACTTCAAGGGACTCAATTCCCATCCATCTTTACCGAAACTTCCCTCCAGCCTCCTGGTGCCCTGACTGTGGAGGATATAAAGCAAATAGCCACTTCTCCAGGAGCACTAGCCGGGCTCCATGCCCCTTGTCTATCTCAGATCCCACCCCGCCTAGCGACACACACAAAAGAAAGTCATTGACCTGGTACCTAATTTCCCGTCTGAACTATGAGAGGCCCTCCTGGCATTCTGTAGCTCTGAGTCCTCTTTCCAGGGGAACCCACGCTCATGGGAAGGCACTGGTCCCATCCCTCCTGTCCACCTGGGAATCTTCCTTATGAGTCTGAGAAGGGGAGGCAGGCAGCAGAAGAGACTGAGATAGACCTGAGGTTTTCCTTCTGTATACATCATAGAGGCCACAGATGGCCTTGGGCCAAGGGTACACCTGGCCCCCAAAGACCAATACTTTTCCTGTTTTTGAAAAACAAAGTCTTTGGGGTGGCGCATCTGGTAAGAACAGCATACCTACTGCAGAAGTGGGGGACCAGGGCTTTGCCCTGGTATTTGGTTGGGGGTAGTGAAGCCACAGACCTAGAGCATTGCCAGATGCCAAGCAGTCAGGAGCAGTCATTTCTCTTCCATCTGAACGTGAGCCTAGGGGCAAACGTGCACCCACAGCATCTCAGTTCACTTTGGATACCTGAGGACCCCTGCCCCACCCTGTCAACCCCTTCCAAGACCTCTCTCTTTGGAAAATTCAAAATATCCAGGTCACCTCTGGGTGTTTTTCCCCCCTGCAATTATGAGCAAATGAGTTGGTTTCAAACATTTAGGAGACACAAGCAGGGTCTGTTACTGAATTTGTTTTAATGCTAAGAAGGAGAAGAAAAGCTTTGAAACACTGTGCCCACAGGAAGAAGCAGGGGGTGGGCAGGGATCTGTCCACAGAAGGGCCATTCTCTCTTTTCACGCATTGCTGGGTAGGGTGGGTCTGTGGGCAGAGGAGGGCTTACTGGTCAGCGGGCTGAGGGTGGAGGACAGCAGCCCTGGGAGAGCCGTGCTGCTCTGGCTTCGTTCAGCTCCTTTCATCTGCAAAAACCACCCCAGCTTGGGCTGTCTGTAGATCACCCCAGTTTCTCATGGCAGGGCAGAAGAGCCACGGTGCCCTGCTCAGCCTATGCCAAGGAAGCTCAAAGGACGGGTCTGCCCACAGCAGGAGAGCAGCCCCTCTTGAAGGCATTGAACACGGTGTTTAAATAGAAAAACCTGGTCAGAAGCTGTGCATCCAAGCGGTCACAGGGCCAACCCTGCTTCTTCACAGAAAAACCGGTGCTGCCTGGCCGAGGCTAACAGTCAACTGCTCCCTGCCCGGAGCCTCTTTCCTTCCAAAATGTGTGATGCGCTAGGGTTGATAGTTTGAACAGGGTCCTCAGGCTCTGAGCCCCTGACCTTTCCTGACCCCTTGAGATTTTCAACCAAAGAATCATATATTTTTTGTTGTGGTCCTTTGAAATGGTGGCTCCAAAGGACTAAACACAACTTTCTCTTTGAAAACAAACAAGGTGTGATTAGAGAATTTGTTGAGCCTTTTTTAACCCATGAGCAAAACACTTTCGAAATGCCGCTGTAGACTGAGATGTATCAGCAGGTATAGGCATGGGCCACCTCATTTGATGGCCTGAGTTCAGTACCTGGAACCTACATAGTGGAAGGAAGCAACAAACTTCTGCAAGATGTTCTTAGACCACACACACATGTGCGCACACACACACACATACACACACACACACACACACACACACATGCACACAATTTAGAATTCTTTTATTCTTAAAAAATATATATCAAATTTGTTTTAATTTTGGAGAGCAGTTAAGCTTAAGTTCAGCTTTCAGCTTGGTGATGGCCCCAGCACAACTGCTTGTCAGAATTTATCTTCCATTACTTAAATGCAGTCCCTCATTGGGAGTCATGTAATGGGCATTATTTAACTAGGGGCTAATGCTTGATACTTTTATGATCCTTATCCAAACTGTGCAACTGAGGAAGAGATAAATGCATAAGGATTTTTAAAAATTGTTTAGTGGCAGAGCATACAGTAACAAAATTATAGAGGCTTAGGCACAGATGAAATTGTTCCAGCCGGGTGTGGGGAACAAGGAGCACACAGATGCAGGGACACTGATGGAGCCACCTGCATGTCCATTGAGTTTAAGCCCATGTTCGCCACATTTCCTTCCTGCAAGAGATTTTTCTTTTATTTCAGTGCTAGGATGCTCAGCCTAAGCAGGCCTGGGCACTGTGGGGCTTTGCCTTTGCTCATAATCACTAAACAGTGTCATCAGTACAAGCCAAGGGCCCTAAGGATCTGAGTCTGGCAGCCATTGTAAACTGCCTTCTGGATGTCCATTTGTGTGAAGGGTTTTTAGGCTTGAACCTGATCCCCAAGCAGGTGCTACCTTTCGGCGAGAAGGTTCCTAGTTCTCTCTACGACGTGGAGCCACCTCTTTGTGTCTGGAACGTGACAGAGGGAAAAGAAAACAGTTTGGGTTTGATGGAAGCGTAGTTACAGGCAGTGGTGTTGGCCCAGACTGAGCTGCCGCTGCCGGATGAGGGGAGCGGAGAGGAAGAAACGGGGGCTCAGCTTCAGGCTCTGCCTGATTGTGTCCTTATTTCAGAGCGCCACCAACAGAAGCCATTTGTTGGGCTTGTCATTCCAGCTGTTGGGAAGAAGCTGTTGCCACCAAGTTCTCAGACAAGGAATAGCCACTAGATCTGAGGCGGCAGGACCCCAGGACTCACGTACCTAAAACGTGTGGCAGTATGGTTTCAAAAGAAGGCAATCAACTTCTTCCTGTAGTCACCCACCCAAACCCCAAGACACCATTGAGGTCTGGGGGGTGTCGTACTCCTGGATTTCCTAGACTTCTTGTTCGCAGCCTGTCTTGTGAGGCTAAAGGTCAGGGACCGGCATACTCCAAATGGATGCAGTAAACCAGTTGGCAAGAATCTTAAGGGACTACGGTTATAGCTTATTATAGGCAAGGCACAGAAGGGGCCGGGAGCATACAGTGGCCAGCAATGCTTAAACATGAGATACCCTATCCTGTCCCCCCTCAACCTAGCACCCCAACCAACAGCGTCAGCTCCAACCGAAGTTGGCCTTTGTTAAGGGAAGTCACCCAGTTCCACAGACCAGGAACTGACTTTCTCAGAATGGCTGGCTGATAAGGGCTGTGCCACTTGCGACAGGTCATAAAAGCATGGGCTGGCTTCTGTATGTGCCCCTGTGGCTGCCTAAGGTAGCCAAGACTTCAGGAACGTCTGTGAAGATTCCTGTTCATTTCCTTGGCTCTCCAGGTGGAGGCAAGTTGGGGCACATGGGCCCCACCCCGGCCCATGTGCAATTAGCACTAATAGGGATTGATTAATTACGTCCGGGGCTCAAAGTCCTACTGGCCATAGTTGCCCAGCTTGCCGCCTTGTTGTCCCCACATGTCCCTGACAGGGGCCCTAGTGGCCCTTCTGTGAAGATAAGAAAGGGATCCCTGTGGCCCTACTGTGGCTCGAGTTGCGGTGTCCATGCTGGTGGGAGGGCCCCAGAAGGCTCCTGTCTACCGAACCGGAGTAGAGGTCCCTGGAGGCCCGGTGAGCCAAGGAACAAAGGTGTGGGAGGGTGTGGAGTCCCTGGAATGCCCCAACCCTCAGAGGGGATGTGGGGAAGGGAGGCTGGGAAGCCCTCGAGCTAAAATAGGAGTCAGGAGGCCCAGTGTCCCCAAAAATGGGTTGGGGGTGGATAGGAGTGGGTCCCAGGAGGACCAGCTACCTTCAAAGGAACCAGGAGAAAAGTTGATGACCCTGTAGCCTTTTGAACCAGAATCGGGTGGCAAGGCTCCAGGTTCCTTTAGCTCAGAGAGAAAGGAGGTAGCTGTGTATAGAGGAACCTTGGAGGTCAGTCAACCTAACCAGTGTGTGATATGGGGTGCAGGCAAGAAAGGCTGGCAGCCTGAAAAAGTTGCGGGTGAAAAAGAAGGGTGCTCTCCCCTCTACCCACTTCTCAGACTAGGTTCCCAGCAGCCAGCTGGTATGAGGACACACTGCTGGCAGGGCAGCCATGGCCTCGTGCAATCTGGGTGATTGCAGCAGGGGGCAAAGCCGGTTGTTGGCTAGCAAGCTCTCAGTCCCCCCCCCCCTCAGCTCTTGTGCCCAATACCAGGTCACCTACCACACTGTCACTGAGCCATGGGCATGAAGCATGTACTTGCTGTATGTGTCTGTATGTGCTCTGTTGTCAGAGGGAAACACAAGTAAGCTTATTAACAGCTTGACACACACCCTCCCCTCCAGCTCAGGGGGTGCCTGGGTGGCCTCAGCTCCTCACGCTGGAGCAACTATGGGCGGATCCTCTTCTAAAGCAAGGCGGCTTGAGTCTGACCTTCAAGAAAAGAGGCTGGTCAGCTGCTGTGTGGATCTTAGAAGCCATTGGTTTTATTCGAGAAGTCTGTTTGATCCCATTTCTAGTCTCCATTTTAAAACCCCTTTGTATTATCAACCTCCCTGGGAATAACGCCCTATTAAGTTACTACTATGGGCTGATCTGTGAAGGACTGTCTCACAGATAAGATTGCTGGGTATGCCTGCAGGTTCCTGACTGTGCACTTCCGCTGTCTGGTATTCGTGACAGCCAATGGGCACTGCAGACCCAGTGCGGCTCTTCTGGGTTCTTTAGTGACTCCCAGGTGTCACTCTGGAGCTAGCTGCCTTTAGCCCTAGATAGGGCTGTATTCCTGGCAGGCCAGCGGGCACGCCAGGCTCCCTTCAGTATCTATAGGGCAAACCTCTGCCAGGACCAGTGAGTGGCAACAGAAATGTTTTCTACTGTTTATGGCCAGGAGAATCACTCCCTCTGGGCTTAAGCAAGTTTGTCTTCTCTTAAAATGTTTTTTCTTCTGCCCTTCCTCCTGCCCTGTCCCGCTCCAACAATGCAGGAGGCTAGCCTAGGGCAGCTGGATGGGCCTGTGCCAGGCCTCCCCAGAGCAGCCGGTGTCTCTGGGGTATTTCTTCCACCCTAGACAGTCCTAACATCAGAAGAGAGCCCCATGCAGACCACTGCTGCGGTAGGAAGTGATTACCCCAAGAGAGATGAAGCCACGTGTCTGACGCTTCCAGATAAGAGATACTGAGTCACTGTGTTCCTGGGAGGCCCAGGCCCTGCACTGGGAGAGGTTGGGCCTCTGGAGTCTTTGAGACAGAGTCTGAGCAAAGTCAGGGAAGATACACACACACCCCAAAGTCACCTGCAGTACTCTGCTGACCGCTTAGTCTCCCGAACGAAGTCCCTGTAATCTGGGACGTTTGCTAGCGTACCCCTGGCACCCGAGGAAGTGGCAAGCCTCCATGTGGGAAGCAAACCCAGGTCCTTCACAACCACTGAGCCAACTCTCGGGCTCTCGCCTGTCCTTTCTATCAGAGCAAAATGAGACAAATTAAAATGGACTCTGTTCCTCTCCTTTCTCATATACTGCAGAAGTTCTGGGGAAAGACCTTCTTCACGGTCGGATCTGGCCAGTGAGACGGCTCAGCAGGCACCTCCCCTAAGCCTGACCTGAGTTAAACCCTCAAGACCCACATGGTGGGGGAAAGAACTGATCCCATTAGTGGTCCTGAGATCCACATGTTGCCCCGCCCCCAGTAGACACAAAAATTAGTAAATATAATAAAATTTGTTTAAATTTAAAAAAATAAGCAGTTTGGGGGCTGGGGAGTCGGCTCAGCAGTTACGATTACTTGCTGTTCTTCTAGATCATTGGTTCTCAACCTTCCTCATGCCCTGATCCTTTAATACAGTTCCTCATGTTGTGGTGACCCCAACCATAACATTTTTGTTGCTACTTCATAACCGTCACTTCCTACTGTTATGAATCATAATGTAAATAACTGATACATGACCCCTGTGAAAGGGTCCTTCGACCCCCAAAGGGGTTTCCATCCACAGGTTGAGAATCACTGTTCTGGAGGCTTCTCAGCCCCCACATGGCAACCATAATTCCAGTTCTAAGGGATCCAATTCCCTCTTCTGGCTTACTCAGGCACTGCATACGTGTGGTATATATACACATGCTGGAAAAACACTCATACACATAAAATAAACATGTTTTTTTAAAAAAATAAAAATTGGGTCAAGTGGCCCCCTCAGTCAAGCCCCCTCTCTGGTAGCCCTGCGGTGGTGGGAAGCTGGTCCTTGGGTGCTTCTGCAGAAGAAGCTTCGTGGTCGGTGGGTACCTCTGCGGGGGAAGCTCTGTAGTCTGTGGGTGCCTCTGTGGGGAAGCTCCGTAGTCTGTGGGTACCTCTTCAGGAGAAGCTTTGTGGTCCATGGATACCTCTATGGGGAAGCTCCATTGTCCATGGGTGCCTCTGCGAGGGAAGCTCCGTAGTCAGTGGGTACCTCTGCGGGGGAAGCTCCGTGATTGGTGGGTACCTCTACAGGGGAAGCTCCGTGGTCCGTGGGTGCCTCTGCCGTGAGAACACACCGCTTCAGTGTTCACTTTCTGTGTTTAATCTCTCTCTCCTAGATTTATTATAAAGTCATCAAGGACATTGAGCCTGGAGAAGAGCTGCTGGTGCATGTGAAGGAAGGTGCCTACTCCTTGGGTGTCGTGGCACCCAGCCTGGATGGTAAGAGCCTGCTGAGCTGTGGCCCTGAACCCCCACCCACCTGGGAGGACATGAGTGGTGTGCCGCCCCTGCCTGCCAGCAGGTCTTGCCAGCCAATGCCCTGGCTGAGCTTCTGCAGACCCCAGGTGTATGACTCAGGTCTCTCTCAGTGTGATAAAGGCCATGACCAAGAGCAATATGGGGAAGGAAGGTCTGATTTGGCATGTATATCCCAAGTCACTATCGCTGATAGGAGCAGAGGCAGAAACTGAAGGCGGGACCCTGGGAGCAGAGGCCGTGGAGGAGTACTGTTTACTGCCTTGCTCCCCATGGCTTGTTTATCCTGCTTTCTTATACAACCCAGACCACCTGCTCAGGGGTAGTACCACCCATGGTGGGCTGGACCCTCCCACATCAATCATTAACTTAAAAAATGCTCTACAGTCTTGCCTGGGGGCCAGTCTGATGGAGGCATTTTCTCAATTGAGGTTTGCGCTTCCCAGACAACTCTGTTCTATAATAATAATAATAATAATAATAATAATAATAATAATAATAATAATAATAATAATAATAATATAAAACCAACCAGCACAACAGGCTACCAGTCCCTTACCCCTGAGACTAGAGACCCCTCCCTTTCATTGGGTCCTCAAAACACATCCTGAATGTAAGAGGGACATGAGGCAATGTAAGACAATTGGTATTATGGTGAATTATATCTATATAGTGTTGGTGACCAAGAAAATGAATTTTTGTGTGTATATATATATATATATATAAAATGTGTGTATGTTTATATACATATGTGCATACGTGTATGTGTACGTGTGTGGGTATATGTGTATGGGTATGTGATCTCATGTGTACTCATGCACATAGAGGCGTATGGTTGTTCTTGGGTGTTTTCCCTGCTCGCTCACCACTTTCCTGAGACAGGGTCTCTTGTGGAAACCAAAACTTCCAAGTTTGGCTAGTCTAGCTAACCAGCTTGGCCTGGGGACCACTGTCTCAACTTCCTGAGCACTGGGATTGCAAGAGACAGTCACCTCTACCTGGGTTTTACATGGGCTCTGGGGATTTGAACTCTGGTCTTTAAACTTGTGTGGCAAGTCTTTTATCCACTGAGACATCTCCGCAACCTCTGGGTGATGTTTCAAGCGTATTCCTCTTACCAGCTTTTTGTAGTAAATGACCCCAAACTAGTTGGTACTTGGGAGGCCAGGCAGAACCCAGAGCTCTTCTTTGTGAATGACTCCAGCCCGCATAGAAGGGGAGAGCAGCCAGGCTGCCTCTAAAAGTGATATCCACCAATAATTAAAAGCCCTGGAGAAACACAGGGGAGAAGCATGGGGTGCAAGCAAGCTGGGGGCGACAATGGAGCCACAATAGAATGAGTCCTTAAGCTCCTGATGCAAATAGGTACCCATCCGTTAGGATGAGTCCGCAGGTTCTCCCTCTTGCACCTCTGAGGTGAACTAGAGAGGAAGCCAGTTTCACACACTCTGCGTGTTCCAACCCACGGTTTATATCCCCTTGAGTCTATGTCTGTCTACTCGGGATCCTGGCACAGCTGCTTTCAGGGAGACTATGTCGGCAACGAAGAGTGAGTCTGTTGGCCCTCCATGGTCATTGATGACCAGGGAACTCAAGGGTTTGTGTCTAATTTCTTGTGGGGCATAGGAGGCATTTCTTGTGTTTTCCTGTGCGTACAGGGGAAGTGCATATGTGTGGGCATGCATGTAGAGGCCAGAGGTCAACCTTGGCTGTCATTCATCTGGTGCTGTCTACCTTGTTTTCAAGACGAGATCTCTTGCTAGCCTGGAGCTTGCGGTAGTTAGCCAAGGACTGGATGGCCAGCAAGCTGGGATTATTGACGACGACTACCATACCATACCAACGTGTCGTGGAGACCAACTCAGGGCCTGTGCTACGCAGCAGACATGTTTCTGGTTATCTTCCCAGCCCTCATGTCTTTCTTCTTTTTTAAGACTGAGCTACCAGTGAACAGAAAAAGAAATGTTCCCTAAATGTTTCTAGAATCTAGGATAAATCCATTCCCTTCTCTGTGAGGCCAGTGCCTTGGACTCTCTCAGGAAACACAAGGATTTCTCAATGATCCCCCACTGGATTTAGCAGAAGTCTCTGTGACCACACCTGTGGAACTCTGCCTCAGTTTCTCTATTGACCCTACAAGCCTGCCAGTGACCAGAGTGCCTCATTATTTTTTTCTGCAGCAATACATAGTTCTAAGTTGTCAGACAAGAAATTGGGGAAGAAGAACCATTTTACCAGACAAGGTCCTCTGTCTCCCTCGTCTAAATTTTGGTTTTAATTAAGCCATTGGGAAAGCAAAAAAAAAAAAAAATGAATTGCCAAGACCTGTACAACAAGAGGCGGGGGAGGGGGGTCTTTTCCTTAAAATGACTGTTGAATGGACCTGTGAATCTTAAGCCGGATGAATCTTCTGAACTGAGAGGAGAATCCTCACCCACGCAGTTCCATTCGTGTGGTGAAATGTCTTTCTTCCAAAAAGATTTTTAAAAGCCTTGATTCTTGTTCTCCACACACACCTCCCACCCCGATATTAAATAACCCACTCTACATTTTCCTAATAACTGATCAAACATTTGTGAGCTAATTACGTTCCGCACATAATAGTCTGACATCAAATATTTGACTTTCCTAACCTCTGCTGTCAAGATCACTCCTTCGCCACCCCAGCAGCTGCCCCCCAACACACACCCTAGTTAAACTCAGAATTGCACAGAAGGAAAATGCAAACGCGTCCCTCACTCAGATAATTATCATAAAAAAAAAATCTTTTATCCCAGCCCGGGCTAAATGCAGCCAGCCCCTTATCGCCACAGGAATTTGGAGTAGACTCTTGAGCGCTTTTGAGCCGGCGTTGTAGATTAGGATGCGGGTGCCGTGTAATTGTGAACCCCTCAGTCTCAAAGCCATTAAGCAGGGATTTATTTTGCTCTAACATTCCTGTTCAGCCGAGAAAGTTGATGATGGAACTTGAGCTAGACAAGGGAGGTGCGGGGTTGACAGGCAGGTGTTGCTGCAGTATAATTTGGTGGAAGGTTGATCTACCCCAGCCCAAGACCCCCACCACATTTAGATAGAGTGTCTTTCCAGTCTCTCTCTTGCGCTTTTGTGGGGGAGGGGTCTGGAGGTCTGGTGGGGGCCGTTGTGATGAGGAGGAAATGGAACCCTTGGTTTGGGTAGGGATCGGCATGGTTCCCCTGCACGGATACATCAGCTACAGAGTTGGAGCCCTGCATGGATTTGCCAACTCAGCATCCTCAGAGATGGCCAGAAGGACGGATGGTCTGGTCCACTCCTTAGTCAGGTGATTTTATAATGCTTTGATTAGTGGATGGAGGAGAAAGACTTCTCTTTTTCTCTTTCCCGAGAAGCACTTGCTCCGTGGAGAAAAGAAATCGTTTGCATTCAAACACTCTCTTCATTTGGAAAGCCCCTGGCAATCCACTTCGGCTCTCCACGAAGCGGCCCATGGTGTGGTGTGCACAGGAGAGACCCAGGCCGTGATGGGCTGTAATAGACATAATACCAGTATAACCTGCCCTTTCAACACTTCCTTAGATGGAATTATGTGTTCTGGGAAAATAAAAGTGGTGTGCGGTGTGCCCCAGGTGTGTGCCCAAGGCCGGCCCTCCCTGCCCAGAAGAATCTAAGAGGCTCTTCCAGCCCACTCACCGGGGCAGAGGCATGTCCCATCCCAAACTCTGTCCTTCTGCAGAGACAAGAGAAGTCCAGAAGACACATAGGGCAGAGGAGAAGGGTAATGCTGCCACCAAGGTCATTCCCATCCCTCCAGGTGACTTCTCAGTAAGAAGCAAGCTGAATTTCTCATTAAATCCCTACATTTAAGATTTTAAGCCCAAGGCCTGGTGCAGTGGCACATGACTTTAATTCAGCCCTCTTGGGGGCAAGGCAGGTGGATTTCTGTGAGTTCAAGGCCAGTATATCTACATAGAGAATTCTGAGCTACAGAATGAGACCCTGCCTTAAAAAATTTTTAATTTAATTTAAAAATAAAATCATTTTAAACCCAAATTTCAAATCAGAACTAGAAGTTTTGGCCAGCCAGTGGTGTGACCAGTGATGTCATGTTCCTCTTGAACTACAGGACTTTTCCTTTTTCAGTCTAGAACGAGCGTGATAAAAGTGAGCATTTTTTATTCCTGACTTTCTGTGATCTGCATATATCCATCCCCTTCCAGCCCCCACAAGCAGCTCTGTAGAACCACAGGGGACTCTGTGGTAGCATGTACCTAGTGTGCCCAGACACAGGATCCCTCCTGGTGGGGTTTTGACTCTGAAAACCAGAGTTGGTGTGAAGGGTAACGGGAATACCTCCAAATGCTAATAGTGTCTGACTGTCGGCCTCAATCCTCTGTGAGACGTCAGGGACCTGTACCCTGCATCTCATGCCCAAATAGTGAACAGTGCCCATCACAGCTGATCAGTGACAGAGGAGGAATGCAGGGCATCCCCTTGGGTGGAGGGTCTCGGCATGCTGCTTGCCCCAAAGAGTGCCCAGCGAGTCTCCACGTGGGCATTCACGATATTCACAACTCACTGCTCCAAGAAGAGCCCCTCTTTGAATTGTAGTTAATTCCTTTTTTAGACATGGAAGGTAGTTACTCTTTGTGGGAATCACCTGTGCCTGCCTCCTCCGCACCCTATCCTGTGAGTCATGTGGTCCCACTCTGGCCCGTGAGGGGGAATTCAGGGCCTTCCCTGGAGATGTTATGGGTGGAGACCTCCAAGCCAAGGCAAGAATACAATCCTTGTTCCTTAGCACAGCACTGCCAGCACACACAGCACAGCACAGCACAGCACACCACAGCACAGCAGGTCTACATATAGGAAAGAACTCCACTGACCCAAAGGACCCACAGCACCTTCCTTCCATGGTCTCATTTTCCTCCCAAAAGAGGCTTGCTGTGTCGCTGAGGTAAGCCAGTGGGGCCAGGATGTCTGGACTCCGGAAATCAGTAGTGCCTGCCAGTCAGGCACATGTCCATTCCCTGACACCCAGGCACTTCCCTTTTCTCGGATATGACTAGCTGAGTGCGCTGGGGTCATAGTGGGCATCATTGCATGGGCTCGGCTGTGCATCTGATACCCAGCCCTGCAGAGTCCCACCTTGAATTCTGGGTACCCACTGTTAGGAGTACCAGGTACAGCTCAGGACAGATACTTGAATATCATCACCCCTACACTTCCACTCAGGAAAGCTTCTGGGCAGCAGGAGAGGGTCCCTGCTTAGGACTCCATGCTGTTCAGGGCATGGAGATGCTAACCATCTCCTGTAGGCTCAGAAACAGTCTGTGGCTATGGTAGTCTCTCTGGTGAGAGCTGGGGCCAGGAGCAACACTGCCTCTGCCCTGATCTAACTCCCAGCTTACTGCTGGATACCAATACACCTCCCTACACATTTACACGTGCACACATACCCCTCACATGCAGCATTCATAGACACAGATACATTAGTATACAAATGCAAACCCCTATCAGGTGACCATTTACATGCAAACACGTACACACTTATTCACAACCGTGAACACAATGACACAAATCCACACACGTATACACAAATACCTTACACAATCATCCATGTCCACAGACGTATAGAACACATACACTCATGCACACGTAACTCACAAAAATACATACAAAGTCACATGAAGATCTTCATGAATACCTCCATGCTCATTTATGCGGACATACATAAATACATGTGTATTCAAATGTGAAAATATGCTAACACATCACACATGTAGCTATGAACATAATCATGTACCCATACTTACACATAGGTACACATATGTGCATATGCCCATTCACCAAAGTCTGGGTGCAGACGCATCCACACGTGGCTTTGCAAACATGAGTACTGATAGGATGGGACACTCACACAGACACAGTTGCATTAGCATACGTATCCACATGCAACTTCAGAGCGCACACAGACTGCACATGTTCATGCCCACGTGTGCACATAAGCCCTCTTTGTACAAGATCTGCGAGCAGGTGTTCTCTCTCCGGGCCTGGGTGAAAGCTGAAGGAGTTACAGCAGCAGGAAGGCGGGGCGGGGCGCAGAGACCCCGCCCCAGTTACAGCTCCGGGCTAATTGTTTGGTTTGGCACTGTGCTCGGGATGCTGCCTCATAAACTTAATAATAGCTGCCCCCCCTTTAATTTGTTTGACCTTGACGACAATAATTTATTATATGCGATGGAGTTCTGCCTTCTTTTTTCTCCTAATTCATAAACAAAGCACTTGGCCTGGCTTCCTTCTCCACTCAGAGGCAGGGCCTCCTTGGATCCACAGTGACCGCTAGGGATGCAGGGAGGAGCCTGAAACTGCTCAATGTTTCCACGGTGCCAGATGAGGTCCTCCAGCATGGCCTGGTCTGTCCTGTGACCTCTGCACCCCTGGGCAGCCAGGACAAGGGCTGGAAGGAAGCTGGGTAGGAGCAGCCAGGGTGGCTGGAAGCCCTGGGGCAATGGTCCCCTGCGGATCCAGGGCCCACTCACCTCCCCGCCCTTTGTCTTGCAGAGGACCCCACCTTCCGCTGTGAGGACTGTGATGAGCTCTTCCGGTGCAAGCTGGATCTGAGGCGCCACAAGAAGTATGCCTGCAGCTCTGCGGGGGCCCCACTCTACGAGGGTCTTGGGGAGGACCTCAAACCTGAGGGCCTCGGCGGGGGCAGCGATGGGCAAGCCCACGAGTGCAAGGACTGTGAGCGGATGTTCCCCAACAAATACAGGTGCGCCCCGCCCCGCCTCCCACTCCCTCCAGCTGGCGGTCCCTTGGTCTCCAGCCCACCTCCCTGTCAGTCTTGGACATTAGGGCTAGGAGACCAGGCCTCCTACCTGCTACCTCACTGCACTGGGAACAGAGTGGGTGCACGTGTGCACGTGGCTGGATGGAAGCTGCAGGTATTTTCTCACCGTAAAGGGCCTGGAACCAGCAGAAGGACCTAATGGGCCTGGTCTGTAGGCCACTGGCACCATTGCCCACACACAGCCTGAAAAATAGAGAGAGCACAGACCAGCGTGGTCTTGCCACTCCCTGGCCCCAGTGATACTTTTGCAATAAGGCCCCAAACTGGGAGGTTCAGGGTGCAGCACCCGCTGTAGAAGGGATGTAGAGCAACCTTGCTCTGCAGACATACACGGCCCCTTTCAATGGACCCATGAAAGGATCATACAGGACTCCCATTCATGAGAATGCCCCCCTCAGATGACAGCCACCTACCTGCCAGAGAGGGACTCCAGAGGCATGGGCAAAGAGAGCTTCAAGCCCAGCTGAGTGACAGCCAGACCCAGACAGCTGGAGCAGGCCCAATCTGCCCGGACCAGTGTGAGGACCCAGGCACAGGAGGCCTTGGGTACCTATATAAACCCCTGGGACAAAAGAACATCCTGGGTTCTGGGTAGGGGAAGCGGGGACCTCTGGACCCAGTGCTAGGAGGTGTGGAGGAGTCTGAGAACTTTTCCAGCCTCAGAGGCCCTGCCTTTGAAGAGTTTGCTCAGGAACCTTGCAAAGTCAGAGCAAAACCCCATCAGGCTGCTAACGGGCTCTATGATTACTAGGGCTTTGCCACCAGTCCCATCACGGACTCCCTGGGGACAGCAGACCCTCCACCCTGAGCAGATGACTGAGAAAAAGCGTGTGGGCAAATCCCGCCTGAGCGCCTCGCAGAGAACAGGGCTGAGAGGAGGGTCCGTGTTTTCTTTACATAAACACATAAATCACAATTAACAACAGGGAAAAGATACAATCTCTGGGAGCTAGAGGAGCAGGCGTTTCTGCTCTAAACGGATGGCTGGGCCCCGTAATTAACGGGCCGTGATATATTACTGCTTTGCTCATGAAGATTAACGGTCATCCTGGGGACAGGAGAGGCAGAGTCCCCAGGGAGGAGGGGATTAGGGGTTGCTAGTGCAGCCAAGAGGAGCCGGCCCCCTCAAGCAGCTGTTCTCACCGCAGTGGTACAGCTCATCCATGACCCACTCCACCACTGCCCACCACTCCTTGATTGGTATTTGGTCAGTCAGCAAGGGATGACTTTAAATTTCATGGCCTCCGTCTTACTCTGGGACTTAATGGCAGCGTTGGTACCCTGAACCTTCCTTTAGGTTCAAGCTTAGTTTGTTTGTTTTGTTTTGTTTGTTTTATCCTTCAAGATATGGGCTAGCTGTGTGGTACAGGCTGGCATTGACCTCAAAAGTTTCCTGCCTCAGCCTCCTGGATGCTGGAATTAGAGTTCCAGCATCAGACACAAACTTAGCCCTAATGTTGGGATCATCTGACAAGGATCGCCTAGGCTTCCACCCTGCCCCTGGCTGGCTGGGGAATAGGGCAGCTTTGAGTCAAGGTGGCTCAGGCACTGACTTCTTCCTCTAAGATGAGTAGGCTTTCTGCCCTTATTCCCAGTGATCCCCAAAAGAGGAAGAGTATGGACCTGCTGCCTGCATGCACTCTGGTTCCCCTGCAGCATGATGGGGCCTCCCAGGGGCCACACACAGGAGAGCAAGCCATATGGGGTAGGGGACCTCCTCTTCCAGACAAATGGACCCTAGAGTGATCCCCCATCCTCTGTACACAGCTTGGAGCAACACATGATTGTCCACACGGAGGAGCGTGAGTACAAATGCGACCAGTGTCCCAAGGCCTTCAACTGGAAGTCCAACCTCATCCGCCACCAGATGTCTCACGACAGTGGCAAGCGTTTTGAATGTGAAAACTGCGTCAAGGTACGGGCACCACCCCGTAGAGCACGCCCTCGCCTGTAGGCTCTCCCTCCACCCCGTAGAGCACACACTCGCCTGTAGCTGCCTGTAGGCTCTCCCTGCACCCCACTGTGGAAAACTCCTGAGAGGCTGAGAGATGTGGTGTAGTGCATCAGATGCCCTGAGGTCATTTATGTCCTTGCTCACTACTGAGAAGGGTAGAAAGTCTCAAAGATAATGTCATCAAACAGCCCTGCAAAAAACAGAGCCAAGACCAGAGCTGACTCTTCTCGGGGGCAGCCCTGTGCCCCCTGCTGATGAGCAATGCTGAGGGTGACAGGGGTGAAGCCCCCAGACCCAAGACCACCCAGGCTAGTTCTCTAGAAAACACTTGAGTATTTTTGGAGCCTCAGAGTCAGAGCATTCTGAGGCCAGTGGCAGGGAAATCGAGGCCAGAAAATGTTCTGCATCCCACTAAGGTTCTCTAGTAATCACTGCCACGTGAGACCTATATCAGCCATCTCAGCGCAGGGGCGACAAGGGAGAGCGTCAGGGCCCAGCCTTCAGACCCCTACTTCAGACCCCTAGGTTAATGGTGGCATGCATGCACCAACGGCATCTATTTCCCTAGGTGTTCACGGATCCCAGCAACCTCCAGCGTCACATCCGCTCACAGCACGTTGGTGCCCGGGCTCACGCCTGCCCTGACTGCGGCAAGACCTTTGCCACATCCTCCGGCCTCAAACAGCACAAACACATCCACAGCACGGTGAAGCCATTCATATGTGAGTTGCCCAGCCTGCCCCCGCCAGGCCCCCGCTGAGGACCCCCCTCTACCCAGAAACCTTTATAGCTGGTCCTAGTTGGGTACAAGGCATGTGACACCACGCCATTGCCTTGTTGACTGGCCTCCTCCAAGTTTAACAACACACCCTTCTCCCTTTCCGACATCCCATATCTTCCCACACCTCCAGATTTCCTTGCGGTAGCTGGAGGGGCATAGTAGGCAAAGGTGACTCTAATGATGAAGATTTCTGGAGAAGGGGCCAGTTGCCCTTCCTCCCTGTGTTCCCACCCTAGCAGAGCCCCAGCTGGACCTCTGAGTATGACTGTCCCCGATGACATATTCTGAGTACCATGTCTCCTAGGGAAGGGTCTGAATGTGACCATCCCTAGATGGCGTGTCCTGAGCATGGTGTTTCCTAAGGCTCTCCTTGCATCTGTGACCCTTTCTCCCTTTGTCTTTGGTCTGGCCCATCTCTAAACCCTTGCTTTGGCCAAGGATAGTCAACTAAAAAGAAATGCCCAGAAGTGGACAGGCAGGCCTTGTGAGCGTGCCAATGCAATCGGAATGACACACCTGTGCGAGATAAGTGTGATAAGTGTGACATATCACCATGTGCATCCTACAGACCATGGTGTGTGCTGGAGGGTGGAGGAAGCTTGGGAGGAAAACAGAAACCCAGGGGAGTCTAGTAATGTGGCGCTTCCAAGGAAGGATCTGTTACTTGGAGAAGAATCCCCAGTAACCAGGCACCGGCTACATATAAGCAAACTCTATGTCTGCCTGCCAAGTGAAACCTGGGTGTACAACCAATGTCTAGAAGCCCCCAAATCCTCACCTCACTGAGTACAGAGACCGGGATGGCATCTTTCTTATCAGGGAGCTCAGATGTGTATTTTGGGGGAGGGCAAAGCGAAAGGAGGGAAGAAGAGGGAAAAGTGTCTGGGTCACAGAAACATTCTCAGGATACTTTTCAAAAGGGAATCTTCGAAGGAGTTGTGTGCATGTGTAAGAGTGTACAGTATGGCTAGTAAGTTGGCACTATTACCCCTCCCCGGGTGTGAGTGAGTGTGTGTGTGTACACGTGTATGCATGCATTCATGCCTGTGCTTGTGTGCATCTACACACATGTCCCAGATTCATCAGCTCTGCTTCTCCTACCCAATACAATGTAGCAGTCAGCACTCAACCCATTCTGGAAGCTGCCACCTTCATTGGGTGGCTCTGACTGCCTGGCAGCCATTCTCAATGTCTAGAACCTGCCCTTGCTGGGACTGCCCAGGTGTCTGCAACCCATCTACCACAGAGTCCTCTTCCCCGGTTGTAGTAACAGGTAGGAACCAAGGGTCCCTCTGTCCCAGGAGGTCCCTGAGTGAGAGGAGGCTTGCTTATGATGATGGAAGGAGGTTATATCTAGGTACCACCAGGATCCCTTGGGGACTCAGGAACACAACAAGGGTGCTGCTTGTCTAGTCTGTCTAGGTAACCTGAGCTTGGGATCTGCCTTGTGGTTCCCTGTGGGAGACCAGGAATGAGGTGAGGCTATTTATAGACCATCTAAACATGGTACCTCTCCCAGAACAGTATCCCAAAAAGGGAAGATTTGATTAAATGAAGCAAAGTTTGACTCCTTTCAGCCAGAAAAATGTCCTGCCATGATGACCAGAAAGGCGGGGCAGCTAATATAAATAGATGTTGAGATTAAAATGTGAGATAGTCTCAGAGAAAAGACATCTCAGCTAAAGTGGCAGCTCAGGATTTGTAGAGAGAGAGCAAGAGACAGACTGCAATCACTGTTTCCACCATGCTGCGGAAAGCAGACTGTCCTGTGGGGAGAGTCACAGGGTGTGTGTGTGTGTGCGCATGTGTTTGTACATGTGCATGTGTGTGTGTGCGTGTCCCTGTCAGTGGAAAGAGAGAGAAGATTATAAGGGTTTAAGTGTGTGGAGGGATGTGCAACATACACACAGTGTGTGCACGCGTATGTTGTGCGTGTGTGTGTGCGTGTGTGTGTGTGTGCGTGTCCCTGTCAGTGGGAGGAGAGAGATGATTTTAGGGCTTTGAGTGTGTGGAGGGATGTGTACCATACACACATATACCTACTTTTTGTGGTAGAAAAGGAGAAAGACCGGTGAATGCTCCAGTTCCCAGGCCTCAGGAAGGTAGTTCTGTGGTCTTCTGAGCCTCTAGGCTAGACTGAGGTCCAGCTGGTGTTACCCTGTCCTGTAAGAGACCTGTCAGCTAGAGCAGACCCTGCTGGACCCCCAAACGGGGAGTTCCTGGCTAGGATGCTTTCCAAGTTTGAAAGCATGAGCCCAGCCCTTTAGTCTGAAAGTCACAGACAGAGCCTTCTGAGAACTGCTGGGGCATCCCCTCCTGAGATGCTGGTGGCAGGAACTGGGACAGAGATGGGAACAGAAAGCAAGTGGCATTTTAGACTAGGAAAAGGGGGCTGCTCCCTTGTAGAATCAGCCAACCAAGGTCACCGCCTTGAGACAGGTCATGTGGACGTTCTGAGCTAGCTACCTCCTAGTCCAATGAGACTAGGTGTTGTGTGTCCTTGCTCTACCCTCACCCAACCTGGACCGCAGTCTTCCCAGTGGCTTCCAAAGAGCACAGGGCAGGAATTACTATACTTCAGGGTGAGAATCAGGCATCAATAAAGATGCCATGCTTCTCACCACAGACAGCTAAGACACCATGGTCCCCTGGGCCAGGACCCCAGGGAAAAGGCACGGTGATCTTTGCCACCCTCCAGCCTGCATCTGTACCTGGGAGTCGTGGTGATCTCACACCGCATCTGTATTTGCCTCCTGTGGGTATTTTAGGTGAGGTCTGCCACAAGTCCTACACGCAGTTCTCCAACCTGTGCCGGCACAAGCGGATGCATGCCGACTGCCGAACTCAGATCAAGTGCAAGGACTGTGGGCAAATGTTCAGCACTACCTCCTCCCTCAACAAGCACCGGCGCTTCTGTGAGGGCAAGAACCATTACACGCCGGGCGGCATCTTCACCCCAGGCCTGCCCTTGACCCCCAGCCCCATGATGGACAAGACGAAACCCTCCCCCACCCTCAACCATGGGGGTCTAGGCTTCAGTGAGTACTTCCCCTCCAGACCTCACCCTGGGAGCCTACCCTTCTCAGCTGCCCCTCCGGCCTTCCCCACCCTCACGCCAGGGTTCCCAGGCATCTTTCCTCCATCCTTGTATCCACGACCGCCTCTGCTACCTCCCACGCCACTGCTCAAGAGCCCCCTGAACCATGCGCAGGACGCCAAGCTCCCCAGCCCGCTGGGAAACCCAGCCCTGCCCCTTGTCTCTGCGGTCAGCAACAGCAGCCAGGGTGCCACAGCGGCCACGGGGCCAGAGGAGAAATTCGACGGCCGGTTGGAAGATGCGTATGTCGAGAAGGTCAAAGCCAGGAGCCCTGACATGTCGGATGGCAGCGACTTTGAGGACATCAACACCACGACGGGGACAGACCTGGACACCACCACAGGCACAGGCTCAGACCTGGACAGTGACGTGGACAGTGACCGAGACAAGGGCAAGGACAAGGCCAAGTCATCTGAAAGCAAACCTGAGTTTGGGGGTGGATCAGTGCCCCCTGGGGCCATGAACAGTGTGGCCGAGGTGCCGGCCTTCTACTCCCAACACTCCTTCTTCCCGCCACCCGAGGAGCAACTGCTGACGGCCTCGGGAGCCGCCGGCGACTCCATCAAAGCCATTGCGTCCATTGCTGAGAAGTACTTCGGGCCTGGCTTCATGAGCATGCAGGAGAAGAAACTGGGCTCCCTACCCTACCACTCTGTGTTCCCCTTCCAGTTTCTGCCCAACTTCCCCCACTCCCTCTATCCCTTCACGGACCGAGCCCTCGCCCATAACTTGCTGGTCAAGGCTGAGCCAAAGTCACCCAGGGATGCCCTCAAGGTGGGTGGCCCCAGCGCAGAGTGCCCCTTCGACCTCACCACCAAACCAAAAGAGGCCAAGCCTGCCCTGCTCACACCTAAGGTCCCCCTGGTCCCCTCATCTGGTGAGGAGCAGCCTCTAGACTTGAGCATCGGCAGCAGGGCCCGGGCAAGCCAGAACGGAGGCAGCCGTGAACCGCGGAAGAACCATGTCTACGGTGAACGGAAGCCAGGGGTTGGCGAGGGGCTGGCTAAGGTCTGCCCAGCACAGCTGCCCCAGCAGCCATCCCTGCACTATGCCAAGCCCTCGCCCTTCTTCATGGATCCCATCTACAGGTATTAACATGGCCTGCCCTCACTCTCTCTCCCCAGGGGTCCACATCCATGGAGTCAGGCGGGGACTCTGTTTATCACTGTTTTTCTCTCAGCCTCCTAACTCGTGCATTCGTTGGCATCAGGGAGGTGCCTTAGTCCATGAGTGCCCCATGCTCCCTCAGGGGTAGACATCTAATCTACCTCGAGCCTCTCTGTTAGACCCATCCCCCATCAGCTGTCTTTCCAGGAACTAATCTCCACTTCCCGCGAGGGTCAGTGCACCCTCCTCTACCTCTGAGACCTTGCTCCGTCTCTCTGCAGCTCCGCTCTCCTGAGACTGCCCTGTGGCCCCACACTGCCCTAGAGCCATATTAGGGGGCCTCTGGTGGCCCAGAGCAAACCAAGGAGGTTGCTGGTCCTGGTAGGGCAGAATTCTTGCCTGTCTGGTTCCAATGAAGGGCAAGTTTGGATCCACTCCCT
Organism: Myodes glareolus; assembly: GCF_982192425.1. Lineage (NCBI taxonomy): Eukaryota > Metazoa > Chordata > Mammalia > Rodentia > Cricetidae > Myodes > Myodes glareolus. The sequence continues at coordinate 2,374,352 of NC_142031.1, forward strand.
GACTTATGAAAAAGGCATTGAGCCACCCAAAGAAGCAGGTGGGCTTGCAGAACAGGGCCAGGCCCCATGTTTGGATCCCTAGCCCTGCCAGCATATGTCACCGACTTTGCCAGTTGAGGGAGTCACAGAGAGTAAGAAGTGGGTGATTCTAGGAAGAGGGTCATGCATTTGGCACTGACCCTGCTTTGTCAGGCATGTCTGTGCACATGTGTGAGCATGCATCCAGAGATATTCGGGGAACAGGCCTATGTGCCTATTGTCTCCTCGGGCTGGCCATGGCATGAGGACTGGGGATGGGCCCACAGCTCTAAGAGAGGCAAGCAGGTGATAAAGCTATGGGGAAATCCCAAGGGAAGCACACTGGACAGCTGCTACCCTGGGGGCATGGCCACCGAGGTCCACAGGTAGCTATTTACCAGGCCCCGGGCTGCACCTTCCCCGCCCGGCCATGCTTCTGTTTTCTGGCAGATCCTGGCTTCATAATCCCAGGAAACAAGAAAGATATCCATCAGGTGTTTCTTAGAAAATGTGCCTCCCACAGCTCGCATGAGGAAGTGCTGAGGCTCCAGAGAGGAAAGAGAGGAGGAAGTACTAGTCAGAACTTTACTAAGGCAGGAAGCAAGAGGCACCAACTGCCCCATGGGCTCATGCAGAACATAGCAGGTACTTAGAGACAGAGGCTCTGGCTAAACCCCATGGCTGGGGGAACTTTGTGTGAACCCCCTCCCGGCCTTTCCTGCTGCCCCTGCCCACCCCACCTACCAAACTGATTAGAGCCTCATATATTTTCTGTAAGCTGTAAGAAGTCCATGGTCAGTCTGAGAGGAGAGAATCATGGGAACTGACCACAGGAGCCCAGAGTCTCCCTTTATATCCTCATGTGGTCTCTTCTCGTAACGTCAGGAAGCTAGGCTGAGTGCTGGTCCTTCGGACCTAAGGTTGTGGCCACCGGCGGGACAGGACAAGCCTCTGCAGACGGATGAGCTCGGGGGAAGCAACAGCAGTGTTTTTCCACTGTGCAGGTCCTCTGCAAAACGGGTCCCGAGTGGGGGACAAACATGTGTTTTCAGAATCCCCACTAGGTGAAGGCACAAGAGACTGCTAGGCTCATCATCAAGGCCCTCCGCCTGCCGCTTGGGTCCCTTTCTCTGCCAGCGTCACCATCCCTAGATGGCTGAAAGGCTGAGTGCCTGTCGTGAGAGACCCCTCCCTGCAGCAGGCAGGCCTTAGACAACTCTTGCCAAGTGTCTTGGTATTTATTTCTACCCCTTCCCAAAGCCCTTCTTTGAACCAGCCTAGTTCTTGATTTCCTCACTGTCTCCTCTGGGGACCTAGAGCTGCAGAGCCTTTCTCCCTTACTGCCGTTCCCTGGAAGGCAAGGAAGTGAAGGCTCCAGCTGGTAGAAGGGGCAAAGTGAGGCCAGGTCAGGCCTCAGGTGGGATGCAAGTGAGCAACTTAGGAACAGCTCGTGCTGGTGTCTTTGCGGGGAAGGAGGGTCTGCGGGTTTGAACAAAACACCTCAGGGATTTCTACACCACCAATGCCTGAGATAGGGGTGCAGCTTTTGCTGGGGATTGCGGGGACAAAAGAAAGGACCTGGCCATCATGTGCCCCAAACCATGGAGATTTAATGTTTAACAAGCTGTCACTGACGCTTGAGGAAGATTCTAGAATGGCAATCTTCAGCACCCTTTGAGGGTTTTCAGGTACAGTCTGCCTGGCTGCTGTAGGGAGTCTCTGGTAACTTCTCCAGGACAGGAATCTGCCCTTCACAATTCTCAGGACAAAGAGGTGAAGGACACTGTGCCAGTGACCAGCAGGGACAGACTAGTTGAGGGGTCGGCAGCAAGCCCCTAGAGTAATGCGGAGTAACTTGTGGGTGTGCTGGAGACCCCGAGGGCAGCCCCACCACACAGGTATGACCAGTCAGTGGACGGGAGGCTGGTGCACATGGAACCTTCAGAGAACTCTATACTGCAGCACACAACGTTCTGTGAACACTCTGAGAGGATTCAGGGGAGCTCAGAGAAGATGGGGAGAGTGTGAAGGAACCAGTGAGTGGGTGGACCTAGGACAACTGGGGTGCTGGGGGACTCTGGGCAGTGGGCAGCTGCACCTTGTCCCCACTGCCCTCAAGGCCCACTGGAATTCATGTAGGGGTTATCTGGGCTGCCCTGTGGCCACCTCCACGGCAACCTCATGATCAGCGCGGCACAGGCACGTTATGGAGGACCAAGTGGCTTGGCGGGGTGGGGTATGTAACCCTCTGTGTTGCTGTCCAGCAGGGTAGAAAAGCGGAAGGTGACAGACCCTGTGGGCGTCCTGAAAGAGAAGTACCTGCGGCCGTCCCCACTACTGTTCCACCCCCAGGTAACAACCACAGTGGGCATCCGAGATGGGTGTCCTTAGACCCCACAAGAACAAGCTCTGGGCCTCAGGTTTCTGGTTCCCAGGAAGCAGAGGGGACTTTTTGCAGATCCTGTGGATCTCTGTGGAGCTGGAGAACATAGGGGAGGGGCAGTTCTCAGAGAGAAGCCCTCGGGGTTTGTCTAGGGGCCTCTTGCCCATGCTTGGAGCCCCATGCTTGCGAGAGCCCCAAGCCCTAGGAATACACCTGATTCAGGATGCCAAGAGGACCACAGTGCCAGACATAAGGAAACCCTGGGGCTGGTGTTCCTGGGCTGGGTGATACGTTAGCTTGCTTCAGTGGAAGGACCAGATAAAGGACAGTCGATGTGGAAAGAGGCAGGGACAAGACTGAGCAGAAAGGAGAGGAGCAGAGGGAACACAGAGGAAGCCAGACATTCGCAAGCAGCCCCATGGAAGCTTGGAACGCCCCGCATTCAGGAAGTGGAGTATAGACCCCTCCAGCCTGCGAATGTCCCTGCCTGTGCCCCCGGGCCACATGCTCCCCCACCTCCCAAGGGCACAGTCCAAGGGAAAGTCCTCTAAGTGTCCTGTCCTGTCGGCATCACAAGAGGTCTGTGGGCCGCAGGACTTAGCCCTTATGCCTCCCTTGCCACCAGCGAATCTTAACCCTGCTTAGAGCATTGTTCTTCCCCGAGCTTCCCGCCTTGGGTAAGCCCCAGTCTGTGAAACCTGCACCCTGGCTGAGTTCACAGCTAAACTTAGAGCTCCCATTGTTCCATCGGGCCTCAGAGTTTGGTTAATAGCTTCCCCCAATTTTCCCAGGGCCGACTGGAAAAAGTCGACAAGCCAGCCAGGCGCGTCCGGTGTTTGTGTTTGTGCTCGGAGCTCACGGGAATGTCTGATGGGGCAGAGCAGGCCAGGCAAGCAGGACCCACCCGACTTGAGGAAGAGAGGCCTGCGGGGGGCCGGCTGCCCATTGTCCCTTCTGCCCACTGCTCCCAAGGGCCTACCTTCTCTGCCTGCCCTTGTGGCCTAGAGCCAGGAGGAAGAGGCAGAAAAGAGATGACTTATGGTCACCAGTTAAATGATCTGATAGGCTGTCTGTCACTTAGACAGAAAGAACCTGGTAACCGTGGAAAGAAGGCTTCCACGCAACAGACATGACGACTGTCCAGGGACCTTAAATAACCTGTCCCTTCCAGTGCCCAGCCCCGTCATCCCCAAGCCCTTCTGGACCTGAGACTTGACATGCGGATGTGAAGCTGTTAGGGTGCTGGCAAAGTGGGCATGCCCCAAAGCAGCTCCTTGCCAAGCCTGGGGACCCTGGGGAATCTCTACGTTCATAGACGTCATCAAGACCTCTGGGGAGGTAGACAGCCATGGCTGTGCCGAGGACCTCGGTGTCACCCTGAGGATCCATCTTTCAGGCTTTGGGAAAGACTCTTGAGGGCCTGGGGCGGTGACCTAGACAGCAAGGCGGTTTCCGTCTGCCCACCAATGAGCATGAGCTGCAAAGATTGAGTGTGGCATTGAGGGTCGTGCGTTGGTCCCATCTCAACAGGCCAAAGCCCGAAATCTCTGTAGCCTATGCAGAGCTGTCCAATGACTACTCACCATTGTAGCTGGGCATGGTGTCCACTCAACTGCTTTCTATGGGTTTCTGTTACAGCCCTGCTGCTGTTTCCCCAGATGCCAAATGCCTCTGCATTATGAGGCTTCCAAGTAGCAGTTGTACAAAGCCCTCCATTCCCTGTTGGCAGTGCCCAGCAAACAGAGCCCACGAGGATGCTTTTGGGCAGTCCAACAAGGTGCCGAAGGGCTGAGTGACTGGAGCCATGCAAAAGGATCACAGCCCTGTGGCATGGTGCCTTTGCTCACTCACGGGCAGCTGGGTCCCAGATTCTGACATCACTGGACACTAGCACATCACAGGGGCCTAGCACTCAGCAGAGGCAGCTTTCATGAGTGAGGAACCTGGTGAGGAGGTCACACCTTCTCTCCTTGTTCACCCATGCTCCATTGGTGAGGGCTCTGGGGTTCTCATCCAGGCCTAGTCTCTCCCAGAATTCCCAGAACTTGGAGAGACTGCACCTTTTCCCTCTGTGCCCCCATCCGTACCTGCCCACCCTGTCTTCTTTTGTGTACCCTCACCAGCCCTGTTTCTGTGGTCTGCAAGGAGAAACTGGCCTCTGGGATAGATGTTTAGCAGAGGCATATAGACCAGGACACCTATTACACCTCGTGATGGCTCCCATGAAATTGTTCCATGAGTTCCTTTAACTCCTCTATTCGATTGGCTCCTGCCTTGTTCTCACATGGTTTCCATGGGACGAATAGGAGGGGCGCAGCCTTGCGACCAGTGCCCCCAACACCGAAGCCTTAAGTCTCAGTGGAGCTTGCATAGGCTGGAGTTTCAAATTCTGCCTGCCAGGTTGAAAGGACTGTAGCTCCAGTTCTAAAAAGGACGAGAACAGAGTAAGCTGTGGCCCTGCCTCCAGTGACCGTCTGAGGGTGATTGATATGATTAGACATAGGGACCCCAGGTGTCCACTCTCTGAAGACCAATGACAGCTAGGCTGAGTCCGTGATCTCTGCCTTCTCCATGCCTGCAGATGTCAGCCATAGAAACCATGACAGAGAAGCTGGAGAGCTTTGCAGCCATGAAGGCGGACTCAGGCAGCTCCCTGCAGCCCCTGCCTCACCACCCCTTCAACTTCCGGTCCCCACCCCCGACGCTCTCGGATCCCATCCTCAGGAAGGGCAAGGAGAGATACACGTGCAGGTGAGGCTCAGTATGCCCCTTTTGGTCACAGGGAAACTCGGTGAGTGTATTGGCCCACTGTCTGCTCCATGCCACCTGCTACACATGAGTAACATGGGTAGGGCTTAGAAGCTGTGCCGTATCATCTGAGCCCATCGTGCAATTTAGCCTCACCTGGCTGAGCTCAGAGGCCAGAGGAGCATGGCCATTCAGCATTCGCCAGAGCACTAGGAAGCATGGTGAGCCCAGGGCTGCAGTTTCTGCCGTTGGTCATGGTGTTGGAAAGACATGCTCCCAAGGCTCCCTTGCTGATCCCAGTCGCTATGGCCCCCAGTCTGAAGAAATGACGCCCGTCCCTCTGCTCTGTACTTTGTTGAGATGTCTGGACTAATGACATGACAGTTCCTACCACCAGCTATGAGGCCTCTGAGCTGGACTCAGAGGAGAAATCTGGAAACGCGCAGTGTGGACCACCCTAATGGCTCTCCCACCACTCTTCCCTCTGCCTCAGGTACTGTGGCAAGATCTTCCCCAGATCTGCGAATCTCACAAGACATCTGAGGACACATACTGGGGAGCAGCCATACAGGTAGGAACCACCTAGTGTTAGTATGGGGAGTCCCTATTTGCTTCCATACATCCTTAGTTCCCTGCCTCCGAGCAAACACCTACATTCAGATACACCCACAGGGCTGTGGTCACCAGTGGGTCAGTGGGACAGAAACCACAGTGCTCAGTGTGTCTGCCTCAATCTCCCGGTCCACCACCCTCTAACTCTCTGGAATAGTATAATGAGGCAGGGAGTGCCCAGGAAATTTCTAGAAGGCTCCTTCCATGCTCCCAAAAGAAGATGTAAAAGAACCTTTCTCCTCCTGTAGCTAGAGTGTCAACCAGGGCAGACAATCAAACTCAGAGAGAGATGTGACTTGTAGCTGGATTCTCCACAGGTCCCTGGGGGACCCTTAGGCAGCCAGTCCCATCCAATCCTGTCCTTGACATAACGACCGTAGCCACCTCCTCCCCAAGTATGATCTCTTAACAAAAATGGGGTGCCCTTGGTTCCCTGCAGCAGCCCTGAGTGGGAAGCCACACATGTGTTGCTGAAGTAGAGAGTGGACCACTCTGTATCTCAGGAATCTGAGAGTCTCTGAGTAACAGAGCCGCCTCCCAGTGGATCTTACTATCCCTGCATCAAAGCTGAGGGGTGTCAGCTTAGAGATGTCCTGAGGTTCTCCAAGGGGTGGAACTGAGGGCAACTTTTGCCTGCTCTTCCAGCCCCAGGTGCCTGTCATTTGTGTCCTTGAGCCTTTGTTTTTGCACCAAGAAGGGCTGAGGATGCCGCCGTTCCTTGCCCCGTGCTCCCAGTCAGGGAGTGGGCTTTTTAAACAGAACTCAGGCAATTGTCACCCTGAGACAAACAGGGAAATGGCCACTTCTCTGCCAGGACCAGTTTAGCAACACGTTCTGGGGTGTGTCTAGCCAGCTGAGGCTTTGGGAAAGAAAGAGTCTAGCTTGGTTTAAGACCGATGGCATTAGATTCCTGTGCTGTGCCCATGCGGTGCTTGTCACCAGGGAGTAGCTGTGGGGACTCGGTCTGTGTGCCCTTCCCCGCGGCAGGCATCCCACGTGGGCGTGCATGTGTTCTGATCCCCAAACCCTACTCAGGTTTACAGAGCATCCCTGGTGGCCACAGGCCCACATCTGTGCTAACGGAGTGTACGACAGCTCTTTCTAGCTCTGCGTCCCGTGCCTCCCAGCCCTCCCCGACACATTCCCCCCACCCCCACCCCCCCACTGTCTGCTCTCTGAAAATAGTGACTTACAACTTAACAAAGGCGAGCAACAGAAAGATTTATTTGGTCTGGTCCTCGCCCAGAAAACGAGCCCCGTGTTTTTTCTGTAATGAGAGCCGACTCCTGGACAGTGTGTCGTGCTAAGAGCCCCTAGAGGGTAGGGGCCGTGTTTATAGAAGAATTTAATTATCATTGATTTCTTTTGCTCTCTCCAATCTGAGCGGTTCGACTTTGGTAACAATAATTGCTTTGCAAGTTTGTGTTGCAAATCCTGACTTTATCTGGCTCGAGGCAGGCCTTCGCCGAGGGGTTTAAAGCGTGCAGCTTGTCTCTTCATACGACCGGGGACCTTGGTCTTGCTCTGATAACTGGAGAGAGTTTTAACTTGTGGCTGGAGGGAGCATAGCCCATCCTAGAAGTCCACTGCACAAGGCAAAGGCCTGGCAAGGGCGCTTGACCCACGTGTGACGCTCACTTCACTGTCAGCACATGTGTGCATGGTCACTGTGTGTTCACATGTGGGTGTATTCACCCTCCAGAGTCTGAGACCTTCCAGAGAAGGATGAAGAAGGTCGCCTTGGGTGATGAGGAAGCCCTCGGAAATACGTCTGTGTGCCCTGACACGCCTCTGCTTTCCCCAGGGCCGCTTTCCCGCACACTCCAGCCAGGAAGCAGTCCTTAGCATGCAGCTTCTCCTGGCTTTGAAATCTTTGCCTGAAACTGGAGAACACATAATTAATGACACTCTCACATTTTAAAATTCCAGCATGTAGACTTTACAGAACCTGGGTTGCAGAGGTGGAAAGATCTGATCTACCGGGGTGGGGGAGGGACAGAGGAGAGATGCTCTTGCAAGCATGAGAACGGCACCCACATAGAAGCTGAGCATGGCAGTGTGTCCCTTAGCCTCACTGCTACCTGGGCAGAGACAGGACGCTCCCATTCTAGTGAGGTCCAGGTTCAATGAGAGACCCTCAAGAAATACAGTAAAAAAAAAAAAAAATAGAAGACACCCTGTGTCAACCTATGGCCTCCACACAAGTGTGCACTCACATGCATATATATATATATATATGCACACACACATGAACATGTATACACATATGCACCCACACATGTATAACTTTTTAATTAAAATCTTTAAAATGGAAAAGTTGAGCTGAGGAATAAAGGGCTGTACCTCAGGACACTTCCTTCCAACCTTGATGTAGAGGCTCCTCTGGCTGCCAGGCATAGCCTGCAGCATACTTGGGCGCAGGCCTTCCTGGATCAACCTGGAACTCCTGATCGGGCCTGTGACTCCCGCTATGTGGATGCACACCTCCCAGTATGCAGCTGTGTTGCCTTCGTTTCCTTCCCAGCTCCTGTTCCGTGTCCTGTGTTAGAAAAGCCGACAGTGTCCGGCGGGGCTGCAGGTGGCTCCTGCAAGTCCTCTTTCTTATTTATTTTTATTCTTAGAACATTTTTTATCTCTTTTTTCCTTTTCTGGCCTCACTTTTAAAATGATGAAGCCGTGATGGCTGGCGGTAGCCCTCCTATGTCTCAAGAAAGATGCTGGTGCCTGGAGGCCGAGAGGCAGGGCTTCACCCTCTCCTGTCTTACGCATCCAGGGCCACAGGCACGGTCACAGCAAGGTCCTCCCAGAGCTCTCTGCTGGGCCTCCTGTGCCCTCTCATTTCTGTGAGCACAATGGCGTGTTGCTTTATGCAACACGGCTGTAAATTTCCCGAGCCGTCTGTCGGCTTATTCACAGTGCAGAGCCCAGCTGCTGGGTGAACTCTGCTCCCTCACGGCCGTGGGCTCTCTGCTCCCCTAAATTTCAAGTGGACGTCTCAGCCTGGGGCCGTTTATTTAGATTAGAACAAGGAGAGGCTACATCCAGAACGCTGCAAGCAGACAGAACGCACAGCCCATCCCGGCTCCAGAGCCTCCCTCCCCCGACATCCTCTCTCCGTCTCACTTCATCCCCAGCAGTCCCGTGCTTAGGAGTCTATGCCAGAGCTGGGGTAAGGGGTGCGCGAGGGGACCTGTCAAAGTGTCTCTGCATTTCCTGAGGAACCAAAAAAAAAAAAAATGAACTTTGTGATATGCTTCAGACAGACAAGCATACAGGGGCTGCCTGGCTGACCTGTGGCATCTGCAGAGAACTCTCTTCCTAATGGAGAGAATTCCCAGTCCCATGGGCAGCTTGACTTTGGCTTTACTCTGCAGATGCAAATCAAGTTTTCCATTCCTGAGAGATCACCCCCAAAGAGCAGGAAGACCGGGCCTGGCTCCATCAAGGTGTCTGTGTGTTTTAGGGTGTGTGCGGGGAGCACAGGTGAGAGGTGAAATTCCTTCTGAACTGTTGCATCTGTCGGAGGTTGCAGAGTGTGGAGGACTGAGGTCTGTTGCTGATCAGGCTAAGAAAACCAGCAGAGATACCTCCAGGGCATACTTTGCAGGTGGTCTCATGAGTCAGGCTCCTTCCCAGGCTGTGGGAAGAAATGCTGCCACCAAGGACACCCACGTGCCCTAGAGGCCACTCGGCAACCAAAGATAGGAGAGGTCCTAACCTGGGCTTCAGAGGAAGGGCTGGCTCCTGAAGAGCCTGGCAAGGCAGCTGAAAGTATAAAAGGAGCCAGGGGAGCCTGGCCTCGGGAGGGCTGGAGGCTGAAGGTACTGAATAAGTGAGCTGTGAAGAGCCGTACAAGGGCTCAGGGCTGGGGGTGTCAGTTGTGGCCAAGTCTATAGGAAGAGCCTGGGCAAGAGGAGGGGCCCCTCTCAGAGCAGCCTCCCCTTCTCTAGGGCCTTCACCTCCCTAGGTTTTATCTGGCAGCCAGGGACCAGAGGACTTGCAGGCTCTAAGAGTCCAAGGGCAAAGTTAATAACTGCAACCCTGAAGGGTTCTAACCTCATCAGGAACAGAAACACAGGCAGACACACCCTGTCATAGCACATGGTCAGGCCCATCAGACACCCTGGGCAGGGGCCCACACAAGCCACCCAGACCTCCAATCTTCATCTCTGGGCCTGGCCCCTCCTCTACTGGACAGCAGAAGGCTATAAAAGCAGCTTCTGATACAGCCCCTCCTGGCTGTCCCTGGTGTCCTCGGGCATGTCCTCAACCACATGACAAAGGCTCGTGACCAGAGTGCTACTCCAGAGCAGGCCACCAGCCCCGAACCGCAGTGACGGCGGGGCCCGTAGGAATGCAAGCCTGCCGTATTTAGAACTGTCACGCATCCCCGTGGGTGAAGAAAAGCCCCCCATCTTTGTCCTCACTGAGGCTGACATCATAGGTTCTGGCTCCACTAAAGAGGGCGGCCTGTCTCATGATGCCGGCCCTGGAGATCTTGGGTATTGCGCTGTCACCTAACAGGACTCATTTCCAAAATATGAACATATACAGTCACACAAACATAGTTTTCAAGGGCTGTGTGCCTCTAAGATCCAGATAAGTACCCAAAAGTCATTGTGATGGCCAGTTTCACAGGTGTATGCTCATATACCTGAGCACACACATGCACTTGCTCGTGCACGCGTGCGCACACACACACACACACACACATTGCATGCATGCACATATATGCAATAAAAAGCGTGGCATCAGGATTGCTGCTGTAGGGTCTACCCATGTGGACAGGCCCTCAGGAAGAAGCTGTCAGACACCCCACACCTCAGACTTCCCACAAAGCAGACATTGCTCCTTTCCGAGGTAGCTCACGTGTGCTGCAGAGCTTGGAAGGTCCCTTCTTACATCACTTGCCACTCTTTGTTCTGGGCTTGGCTTCTTTGTTGTGGGCATTGCTTGGGCCTGTTATAAAAAGGGGGAGAACAGGCCTCCGTTCCCTGCTGTCAGGGCCACAGAGGCCACACCTGAGGGCACACGCACGGCGGACATCCCTCACTGCCGGTGGCCGCTAACTACATCATGATTTCTGATCAAATGTGTGCTAGCTGCTGGGATTGCTTTTCCAGTTTGAGTGCTTGGTAAACCTAGTGGGGGCGTGACAATAACCTGAGCCCAAGGAGATGGTGTCTTGAAGGGCTCAGTCGGGCTACTAGCTGGCCTCAGCATCAAAGCCACAAGGCCAAAAGTCCCCACCTAACCTTCAGGGCTGCTGAGAACGTTAGATAGTCACACTGAGTCCCTAAGTGAGATGGGGCTTGGCTAAGTCTTCAGTCAGAGGAGCCGGAGCCAGGCCTCCCTGTGAAGATATTCAGCCTTCCCATCTCAGGGTAACCTGCCAGCCTCTTCTGCCTCTTTCCATGTTTCAAGGCTGCCCTCTTGAGGCTGACCGGAGAATGTCATCTCACACTGTGTCCCTTGGCTTCTTACTCCTTTCACTAGCTGGGGCAATTTAAACAGAGCATAGACGTCTCTAGAGACAGCCACCCTAGGATACATCTGAACTCTCCAGCTGGGTAGCCAGGTGGCCTCAGGGGCTCCACAATGGCTACAACTGCCGTAGAGACAGAGGTCTGGGCCCTGTCCCGCCACACGTGATCTCCTCTCCTCTGAGGCAAGGTGCACCTGTTTTCCAGGTGCAAGTACTGTGACCGGTCGTTCAGCATCTCCTCCAACCTCCAGCGGCATGTGAGGAACATCCACAACAAAGAGAAGCCGTTCAAATGCCACCTGTGCAACCGCTGCTTCGGGCAGCAGACCAACCTGGACCGGCATCTGAAGAAACACGAGCATGAAGGTGCACCAGGTTGGTGGAGGATGGGCAAAGCAAGAGCGCTGGCAGGGAAGGTTCTGTGGGCAACTCCACCCCTCAGACTCTCTAAGAGACAGTTTCCTGAGACCACCTCACGCGCACACTGGCACGGGAGGCTGGAGGTACCCAGAATGCCCCTGACACTCAACCCTTCCACAGTGAGCCAGCACTCTGGGGTTCTCACCAACCACCTGGGCACCAGCGCCTCCTCCCCCACCTCCGAGTCGGACAACCATGCACTTTTAGATGAGAAGGAGGATTCCTACTTCTCCGAGATCCGAAACTTCATCGCCAACAGTGAGATGAACCAGGCCTCTACTCGGATGGACAAACGGTAAGAAAAGCAAGCCAGCGGGGTCTAGACTCACCCGCTCCGATGGTCTTGCTTAGGGTGCATGCATCCCTAGCCCCTGGAAAGTTCTAGGCCCCACATGGAAGAGGCCTCAGGTTCTATTACTAGAAACAATAAGAGCCCCACAGTCCCTGTGTGTGTTCTTGTCACAGCATCTACACTAAGGGGGGGGATGAAGGGAGAGAACACCTGTGAGTTAATGGACGTTAACTCAGGCCAGGTGGCAACCACATCGTGTGCTTCATCCAGCCTCTTGTCGCCAGATAGAAATGCTTCCCCTGAAAATACGCATATGGAGAGAGAGGCAGAGAGACAGAGACAGAGAGAGAGAGAGAGAGAGAGAGAGAGAGAGAGAGAGAGATCAACTTACAGTGAGGCTATCTGATGAAAACCCCATAAAGTAAAAAGATTATTATTCAGTGATGCATTTAATAGACCTAAGCCACCAAACACAGCTCAACAAGCCCACCCCCTGCCCCCTGCTCCATGACACTCAGAAAACACACTGTAGGCTGCTACACAGACCACCTAGCATGGAGCCTAGTCTGTAATAAAGACACAAACAACTCGTGTGACTGACCAAAACCCCACCCACGTCTAAAAACACTGATGGTACAGTGTGCCGTGGAGTGCTGGCTGCTTCCCTCTATCCTCGGGCTGCCTGGGAGCCCTGCCCAGCGTCTCATGGGCATACTGTACCTGTGCACAGCACAGCATGGGGAAGGTCCTTCATGTCCTCTTCACACTACTGTAAAATTAGAAACCTTTGTAAGTCGGAGGTGATTTGTACACACACACACATGCACACATGGACATATTTACCACATGTGGATGCACACACACACACACATGGATGTGTGCAAGTAGGAGCACATATATGTCTGGTTCTGTGTGTGTGTGTGTGTGTGTGTGTGTGTGTGTATGGATATGGATATATGTACTCAGGTATAAACTTGCACATAAACACACAGAAATTCAGAATTCAGCCAGGCTCTGGAAGTGTTCTCTGAAACCTCACATTCAGGCTCCAGTGTGCCCTTTATTCGGGAACTCTCCCTTCTGCATGAACCCCTCTGTACCCCAGAAAACTGATCAGAGAAGTCACCGAGAAACAGAAGTTCTATACACCCCAAGAAACCTCGGCATGGGATCTCCAGTTCTGAAGAGGAGAACCAGAGGCCCATGGAAGTGGGGCACCAGAGACCCGTGGAAGTGGGGTACCTTGCTGTAGCCCACAGACAACCCAGAACCCAGAGCCAGGACCCAGCCTTTATTGCACGAGCCGTCATGGACCACAGCCCTGTGCCACCAGGGCCCAGCTTACTCCCATCCACTTTGAGGGGGTGAGGGAGGGTTCCCCAGAGACATGCTCCCTCAGGCACCTGTCTGCACCTCCAGGGAACGCAGTCTGCATCTCCCTTGTCTCTAGTGCCTTTGGCGGAAACCTGTGCAGCCCTGTCCAGATCACCAGTGCAGATGCACTTGAATTCTGTTTGCTCACAAGTTTGTGGTCTTACTGGAGGTCCCTGACTGTGGAACAGGGCTAAGGCTACAGCTCCCCATCTAAGGGCCCTGACATACCCATCCTGGCTTCAGGCACGGTGCTCTTAAAGGAACCTGGTCACTCAGGATGGGACATGTCTGAGAGTCACCCCCCTATTCAGCAACTTGATGCCCCCCTTCAGAGGAAGCTGTGTGTGAACCCCATAGCAGGACTTCCCTGACCCCACAGAGAGCAGAAAAACATATCCCTGTTGTTAAAGACAAGCTCAAAGCATGGCTTTCTCAAGTCCCAGGGCAAAACCACCCAAAGAATGACGAAGATTCATTCTTAATGGGGTGGACCAGGGCCAGGCATGGATGGGCTGTCAGGGCCCTGAGCACTCAAAAGACAGCAAGACCTTCCTACACTGAGATGCAGTGGCAGACCAGGGGATCATCCACATGACCTAGCAGAAGAGGAGGCAGTCGTGGAAGGGATAGGAGAAGCTGCCACTCAGCCTAACCTCATCATGGGTGTTCTGACAGTGCTCCTCACAATCCTCCCCCATGTTCAACACTGCTGACAGCATAGCAGGGCCCGAACATGTCCAGCCCCTCCTAAACCACCCAATCTATTGAGGGAGGTCTCCGAGGTCCAGTTAGCTTTGTCCTGAGAACTGAGGAAGCTCCCCCCATCACTGCTACTGCTGTTAGATCAAGCATATGTGAGGTTGCCATTACTTGGTGGTCTGGTAGGGAAGGGAGAAGACCCAGCTAGGGTTGGTACCCACATTATCTAGGTCTTGTTCACTGCTGAGTCCTTCCTTTAGTGACCAGTGAAAGCCTAATGCCTCCCAGATCAACCGAAAGGAATGGACTTGTGCTGAACTGTGTCCCCAAAGGTCACCTGTGAAATCCTAACCCAGTGCCTCTGGTGGAGACTAGGGCTGATGTTTCTATAGAAGTGATCAAGTGGATGATGGGAATACTTACACAAATGGCACATGGCAACACACACACACACACGTGCATGCATGCTCATAAGAAGATAAAAGCAGAGGCCACTGTTGACCAAGGACTAAGGGAGATGCTAGATTTCCACCCAGAGTCCCAGGAACCAGCTGTGCTACCACATTGACCTCTCAACATTTTGCCTCCCATACTCTGGGACTGTCAGCTCCTGCTGCTATGAGCCATGTCAGCCAGGATGCTAACATGATGCCCCTAGGGCAGCTTCCGGCCCAGCCTACTGTCACCTGAAGCTGACACCAGCCTGCCAGGGCCCCTGCTGTCCCTGTTGGACTGCACACGACAGAGTGGGCATGCATGCAAGAAAAGAGAACATAGACTCTGCTCCCAAGCAACAGGGTTCTTTTAACTTTGCCCCAGGGCAGCCAGTAGGTGTGGCCTACTCACCTGGTGAATGTGACCCAGGGCCAGGCTGGGCTCTTGGCCCCCATTTTTCTTCCTGTCCTTAGAAGGGACTGTGAGGGCCGAGGATCCAGACCCCACCTGACCTTCACTGCCAGGAGATGAACTCAGCATATTCTTGGCTGGCCCCCAGCACAAGTGACAAGAAGCCAGTGATATATGGCACCTTGAAGCCTATCGAGACTCTTCTGCCTGTTCTGGAGGGCAGGTCAGAGGCAGTGTTTCTCGTGTGGGAAGAAATTGGTGACCTGGGTGGAGTCTGCAGAGCCGCTCAGTCACCTATACAACCTAGGCCTGGATACCACTTTGCAAGTTGACCCCGCTAAGATGCCGACTTCATCGAAAAAAATAACTGAACGCCCCTCTCCCCCAAGACCACGAGAACTGCCTTGATCAGCCCCCCGAGAACTGTGTGGGAATAGAGAGAGGAAGAACTGGGGGCTCTAGATATGGAATCCAAGACTTGTTTGTCTTTTGCTGTGTCCTCTGCTGAAGCAAAGGACCCTGCCCACATGGCCACATTCCCAGGGGCACAGAGTATGGTTATTGACGTGAGCATGAGCCGGACTAGTGATGCTCTTTGAAGGAAGTGGATCTGCTCACCCTCGTTTATGAGGAACCAAAGCTCCAAAGTCTTGCTGGGACCTGGATAGAGGGCTCACCAAGAGCACTGGAGTTTGCTCCCCAGCACCCACACCAGCATCCACACCAGGCAGCTCACACCAGGCAGCCCATACCAGCACTCACACCAGCACCCACACCAGACAGCTCACAGTCACCTGTAACTCCAGTTCCTCTTTTGTTGTCCTCATGCACACGCATGCACACACATCTACACACAGACATGCAGAAAGATGGAATCTTTCTAAAAAAAAAAAAAAAAACTTGCCCAAAGGATTGAGGAGATGGCTCAGCTGGTGTGTCAGCAGGAGGGTCTTGAGTTCAAGCCTCAAAATCCATGTTTTAAAAAAAGAAAGAAAGAAAAAGAGCTGGGTGGTGTTGATGCACGCCTTTAATCCCAGCACTTGGGAGGCAGAGGCAGGTGGATCTCTGTGAGTTTGAGGCCAGCCTGGTCTACAGAGCGAGTTCTAGGGCAGCTAGACAGATAGAAACATTACACAGAGAAACCCTGTCTCAAAAAAAAAAAAAAAAAAAAAAAAGAATGAACATGGTACAACACCCCAAGTCCCCAGTGCTGGTGATGCATGGTCAGATAGCTTTGGGACTTACCGGCCACCGGTCTATCCAAATAGGTGAGCCCAGACCAGTAAGAGACTCTCAGTAGATATGGGTGGTTGAGCTCTGGCCTCCATGTATACACATGTGATTGTACTCATGCATACAGTGTGTGTGTGTGTGTGTGTGTGAGAGAGAGAGAGAGAGAGAGAGAGAGAGAGAGAGAGAGAGAGAGCACCTGAGATCTGCCTAGGCTGCAGAGATCCTAGGAAGCGTTGAGTTAGAGCCTAGACTGTAAGCCAGAGCCAACGTTCCCTGAAGCCAGCCCATCCTGACAGTTATGTTCTGTTAGCAGCAGCAGCCTGAACCTCACCCTCATCCCCCAGGTTCTGTGACCTTAGATCCTCATGCCTGGCTTGGAGTTGCGTGCACAGTTGGGTATCACAGAATCCTGGGCAGGATGGCATCTGGAAACTTCTACACCCATGTCCTAAGGGTGCCCTTTGTGTGGCACCCAACCCCAGCACCAGTGCAGGACCCTCCTCTCCAGGCATAGTCTTAACTTCCTTCCTAATACCCACATTTCGCACTGGCCCCCAAATGACCTGGTATCCACCCCTCGGAGACCCTGCCCTGTCCCTTTTTTCTCTCAGGGTGCCTCCATCTCTTCTGGATTTTCCTAACCCTTCCATCACTCTCTCTCCTCGGTGAGGAAGTGGGCAACCGCCTTTAGACCCGTTACTCCTTTTAGTGACCACAGACGCCAGCTCTTTCTGAAGGACGGGGAAGGCCAAGGGAGGCCACCTTTCACGGTCTGCAGTAAGGAGAAAGCCCCCTGAACACAGCCAACTTCCTCTCCTGTCATTTCAGGCCTGAGATTCAAGACCTGGACAGCAACCCCCCGTGTCCAGGCTCAGCCAGTGCCAAACCTGAGGACGTAGAGGAGGAGGAAGAGGAGGAGCTGGAGGAAGAGGATGATGACAGCTTGGCCGGGAAGTCACAGGAGGACACAGTGTCCCCCACACCTGAGCCCCAAGGAGTCTATGAGGACGAGGAGGATGAGGAACCACCCAACTCCCTAACCATGGGCTTCGACCATACCCGAAGGTGGGAGAGGCCAAGTGGCAGGGATCAGGCTGGGCGGGAGGACCTGGATACAAGGCCACATTAAGGAGACACCTCCAACCTGGTCTTACCTCTGTCTGGCAGGCGCTGCCACCACAAGGCTTTGGAGCTAGGGCTGAGGTGATGCTAGCCAGAGTCCAGGGCACTGGGGGAAGGAAGGGGACAGTGTGCTCTGCTGGCCCTGACTCAGGAGTCCTCAGCTCTGCTGTGCAGTTGTCCATTATCCCATCCACCTGGGGCAGCAGGGTCCAGCCTCCGCTAGGCTGTGGCCCAGCACCCATGGTTTTAGACACTGTGCAGGCCAGAGCCTTGTCCCCATGTCCTAACTGTTCAGTTACTTCAGCAATGGGTGACGCTGCCAGCATTTGAGATGCCCTGGGCTGGCCCTCTGGAGCCAGCATTTCTTCCCCAGTCTCTTGGTCCTGGGGGTGGGTAGGGCAGCCAGGACCACTCCAAAGCTGCCCAGAGCCTCTGAACATTAAAGCTTCCTTCCCACCCTTTATCCTGAAGACCAGATTGCCTGCTGCCTGGGATATGTGTGCACGCACTCACCCTTCCTGCTCTCTGCCTATTTGCTCTCCCACATCTGTGTGGCTTCCCATCTGGGTGTCTGTGTGTCGACGTGTCTGTCTCCTTGTGCATGTGGCTCGCGGAAACCTGTGCCATGCATGCAGGCATGGGGACCAGCCATGAGGCACTAGAGAGAGGCCACCAGTGGCCAAAGAGCTGACCCCAGGCCCCTCTCCCTGGTCCTTGGTGCAGGTGTGTTGAGGAGCGAGGAGGCGGTGTGTTAGCTTTGGAGCCGACGCCAACCTTTGGGAAGGGGCTGGATCTCCGCAGAGCAGCTGAGGAAGCATTTGAAGTTAAGGATGTGCTTAATTCCACCTTAGATTCTGAGGCTTTAAAACAAACCCTGTACAGGCAGGCTAAGAACCAGGTAGGTACCCAGCAGAGCCCTCGTCCGTCCTCACACCTCCTCTTGGCTTAGACAGTAAGCGGCCACCACGCCTCCTTAACCAAGGATGTCTGAGCTCTTCTGGCTATAGCTATGCTACGCCTGGAGGACGTTCAGATCCACAGCCCCCATGCCCACTGCATTGTCTAAAGAGAGAACCCAATAGCTGTAAGTCCCCAGCACCCTGGTAGAGCAGGTGGGCTGAGGGGTCAAAGACAGATAACCATGAGCCAGCTCTTGGGTCATGAGTGAGGGCCACTTTCCCAATTTCCCCATCCTGTCTCCAGTGGGAGCAGCTGCCTGGCTCTTCTTCCCTCTGAACCAGGATGAGTGGCTGTCACCCATCAGTTGATCACCGCTTCAAAGATGGAGCTAAAACAGGGTACCTGAGGGTACAGGCTTATCCAGGGCACTTTCTGTGTTCACATATCAGGGACAGTGGTCATGGGACACTGCACCCCATTATTTGGACATCAGAAGGGGCTTGGCTCTCATTCTACTCTCTGCAGCCTCCCCAGCACCACCTCAAGATTTTCACCCCAATTCGTCTGTGTGTCTGTCTTCGTCTATTAACTAATTCTGTCTAGCGTTTGCTCAAGGATAGAGAGGAGCCATATTGGGCTTTCCTAGTACACACCTGTAACCATAATCTACACTCCACACAGCCCCCAACCCTGGTACATCCTGCCCTGTCCCAGGACATGAGGCAGAAGGATGACCCCGTGATTGTCTGAGGCCAGCAAACACAGCCCATTACCTTATAATTGCATCAGCTCAGAGACACTTCAAAAAGGAGCCCACCACAATCATTCAGAGTCCCCCAGGGTTCTTGCCAGTAAGCAAAGGTATTCCCACTGGCACAGAATGAAAAATAACTCTTGCCAATCCCCAGGATGTTTTCAGAGCAGACACCGATTGTTAGGTTTTTGTCAGTCACTAGGCAGAGAAACGGGGCTTGGAGGGAGGTGGGAATGCAATTTTAGGGGAGCACCCCAAGAGTTCAAGGATCCTAGGGGACACGGAGGCCCCTAGAGGGGACTCCTGTGTCCTGCTGTCACCCTGGGCAGGAGAGGCGCCCCCTGCTCTCATATACTCCTGTCTCTCTCTCCCAAACTGGAGAGTCTGGGCCTCTGTAGTGCTTTGTTTTCCTTTTTCCTTCTAGACTGGGTGGGAGCAGGGGTGGAGGTGGGGATCAGACAGGCAAGGCTCGGGTCTACCTGCCTGGAATGCCCCTCACCTGTCCTCCGTGTGCTACCCTTTCCCCCACCAGGCGTATGCAATGATGCTGTCCCTCTCTGAGGACACTCCTCTCCACGTCCCTTCCCAGAGCTCACTGGATGCTTGGTTAAACATCACGGGAGCCTCGTCAGAGTCTGGAGCCTTTAACCCCATCAACCACCTCTGAGGTCCTGGAGGCCCCAGGGCCGGAATCCAAAGCCAGGGTCCCAGCTGTGGGAGATGGAGAAGGGGCCGGGGGGAAGCGCCTTGACACCTTCGATTTGCCTCACCTCCGCTTCCAGCCCCACCCACCGTGGCTCAAGTCCAGCTTCTCCAATGAAACTCAGAACCTGAAGGTCCCTCGAGTATCCGTTGACCTTCACCACCTCTCAGAACTGGCCTCAAGGACACGGTCTGCAGTGGTGCAGTGCCCGGCGGCCGCCCAGGAGCCACTCATGGGGAGCCGTCTGTCGGATAACTAGTAGGCAGGGGTGGGATCTCTATCCCAATAGGAGCCAATTGGCCGCACCTGGGCAGCCACATGGTATGAAGGAGGGGAACGGAAACAAGTGGATATGTGCTACGGAGAGAGACCTCGCAAATGATTTTTATAATGAAAATTACATGAATAACCCTTTTGGTAATCTTATTGACTATAGAGTCTATTTAAGCATGTGGGTTTTAAAAAATAGACAGTATTTTTTAAAAATCAAAAATGACTTGCAAAATGTTTTTTAAAAGTAATTTTGCATTGCTTTGAAATTTCAGCTTATTGGCAAACCCACACCTGCCAGGACATCGAGCTCTGCTCGGGTGTGCCCTTTATAATGTAGATAATGGAGAATTTTCTATCCCTAACCCTGTTTGTACAAGCCAAGGTGATTCTGGGTGTCCCCGATGCAGGATAGAGGGCGTGGAGCCATCTGAATAGCATGCTGACTACACAGGAATTCTTGGTCATGGTGCCTGCCTGCAGGCTTGTGGAGGCCAAGTCAGGGAGGTTGTCTTGCCCCATGCGACCTGCAGAGGAATCCACTGGTCCCCACCCAAGACCCCCCAATTGTATGGGGAGGTCGGGAGCTGGTGGCTGAGGTCTTCCATGCTGGACACCTAATGGTTTCTCCCCTCCAACAGCCCCAGCGCTGGCCCTGACCGCCGGTCTTCTGAAGCCAGGGCTCTGGGCCGTATCTAGGCCTTCAGCCTTCCACTCTTCCCAACCCTGGCGGCCTGATGTCCTCCCCGTGGCCGCTGAGCGTGGGAACCTACCCGTCTGCTCCACCACGCCGGGACGCCGAGCACTACCTGTGCCTAAGACTCCAGATCAACCGTATAGCCGCCACTTCTGCTCTCTGTGTGGGTTCCTGGTGAGAGGTGGTCAGGAACAAAAGGAGGATCCAGGGGACCTGCCACGCACAGAGCAGAGACAGCACAGCCCCCGGGACCAGATGCCTCGCTCCCTTGGGACAGTCATGATTGTCTAATTCTCTGCTTGGATGGGCTTTAAGTTATTCCCATAGGGGCCAACTTCAAATAATTTCTTTCTCTGATGGAATTTACCTTAATCTGTATATAACTTGTAATTTTTTTTCTAATTCATTTCTTTCCTTATTTTATTTCTTCCTTAACAGTATTTTTGGCATTGGACAACTTATTCTGAAGAAATCATGTCAATTTAAGTATGTAGTGAAGGACCAAAACCGTGTGATAAGGTTGTGTGCTGTGTGATCGGTAACCAGGGAGTGGGGCAGTTGTTAATGTGCCAAATACCCTGTGTCCCTCCCTTGAGGAGTCCTGTGGTCACCGCTGCCCATTTACCAGACAATCATATGATTTTGTTAAATTTGAGTTTTTAAAACAAGTGTTCTATTTATTTTATTATTTTGAAGAAAGAACAAAAAAAATTGAGTATCCCAACATGAAAAGAAGGGGGAAATCCTTCCTGGATTGCCCTTTTAAAAAAAATGAGAGGTAGTGTCAGTGTCAACAGCCATGTGCAAGCATGTGCAAGCGTGTCACACATGGGCATGTCCGTGTCAACAGCTGTGTGCAAGCGTGTGCAAGCGTGTCACACATGGGCAGGTCAGTGTCAACAGCCGTATGCAAGCGTGTGCAAGCATGTTACACATGGGCATGTCAGTGTCAACAGCC
The DNA here is from genome assembly GCF_982192425.1 of Myodes glareolus. NCBI lineage: Eukaryota > Metazoa > Chordata > Mammalia > Rodentia > Cricetidae > Myodes > Myodes glareolus. The sequence goes on from NC_142031.1 coordinate 2,395,866, forward strand.
GTGTGCAAGCGTGTCACACATGGGCATGCCAGTGGGTCTCTCTGGGAGCAGCGTGAACATCAAGCAGGTGTGTTCCATGAATGTGGTGGCTGTTCTGGGGCCAAGACAATCATCTCTGCTGCTGCTGAGTGGTCCAGGCTGTGCTGGAGACTCGAGGGTGACATCCCTGGAAACACCATGACCCTGCAGGTTCCGGCAAATCCCAGTGATGTAAGACAGAACAGTCCAGCGTGTGTACCCAGAAGCACATTCACGTGTGCAGAGCAGGGCAGCGGGGACCCTCTTCTGAGGAACGTGCCATAGTCAGGGTTGTAGGGATTTATGGGCCCAGCCGCTCACACTTCTCACAGGTTCACGACATCCTCTCAGTGAAGGTCTAGGCCTCGGCTCAGGAGTTCCGGTTTCCTCCAGGTGGAAGCTAGACAGGACCCCTGTATAAGTTCAACCTCAGACATACATGTCCCACTTGTGTAAACCCCAAATTATATGCTTTCTTCTGAGAAAGAGTAAGACGTGTGCTTTTTCTTTTTTCTGCGATGTGACTTTCTATCTCCAAAGTGGGACGTCTGTCTGGATAGAGACATCTGTGACCCTTTTTCTCCAGCAGCAGAGCAGCTAAAGGCTCTCCTTTTTGTCCTCTTTGGCGCTCCCAGTTCCGTCCTCCTCTGTTAGCCTCTCGTTCCTTCTCAAGAGTCCCAGTTGTGCTGTCCTGTGCTTTGCCCACTCGCCCCCTGCCCCCAAGAGGCAACGATGGCAAAGCCCAGATTCTCCTGAGCAGTCAACCCTTGGGCCCAGCCCTGGCTTTGCTCTTCCCCCCTGACAAAAACAGCACTGATCCCAAATTTATCTGCATCCACACTGCATGGCCCCCAGACAGTGAGTTCTGCCTACCTGACATCTCTGCACTCTTGTGGTGCCCAGCTGACTCGAGCCAAGCGTCAGGCACAGAAGATTCTCTCAGGGTCATGGAGCTGGACCAGGTGTGAGTTCCAGGATCCTGACTGCCAGGATCCAGACCATGCCTGTTGCCGTGTGCATGGAATGGCAGGACGCGTGTCCAGCCAGGACTGTTTCCCTGATGTTGTCCTTATGATTGTTGGTACTTGCCTCCCAAAATAGAAATTCATGAGGAGGCCTCCTAGCCTGTACTCCCTCCAGCCCCAGACAAGGCCCCATTCTTCCCCTTTGACAGCTGCCTTTTTTAGGAAGATCAGGTAGGAAAGATGGGGCTTCACCATCCTGCAGGCAAGGTGGATCCTGCATGCATGAGACAACCCAGGGCATCCCTGTGCCAAACCAGCGGCGGGTAAGCACAGCGTGGCTGAGCCTGCCCAGTCTGAGAAGGGCCCTACTTTCTAAGACCAGGAGAGCATGTGATCCCCAGACCCTGACTGACCTAACCCCTCTGCCTCTCAAAGCTCAGACCCACAGGGCCGTTGGCTTCCTCTGCCACCTCTGCTTCCTCAGTGAGTGTGTGAACACTTGCTTAAATACATATCACGTGTTTTAGACTCGAAGCGCAAAGCACTGGATTGTGGTCCCTAGTCCGTTCCCCCCTCCCCCTTCTCCCCGCCCAAGTGACTGAAACCTACTGAACTTTCACTGTGCTGTTCCAAGTAGGGAAGAGGAGGCCCCCTGTGCTGCTGCTGGGACAGGAAGGTGGGGAGTCTGTGATGGACGGTACCCCCTCTTGCCAGTGGACACTGGGACACTCCTGTCCACAGAGACCAGCCGGGTATCCAAAGCCATGAAAATTGTCTCTGTAGCCCTTGAGCGATACTGTGACGAGATGTTCTTGCGTGATTCCCAGAGAAGTTCCTCTCTCGCCATTCCCGTCACGTGTTTGTCTAATTCCTTTCTGTCGCCAGTTCAAACCACCACTCCCAGGAGGGAAAAGGTTGAGTCCAGAAAGGCAGCTTGAATTTCTAGATGTGCGATTCACTTGCAGAGCGGAGGAAGCTGGGGATTTTCTTCCCTGCCTCCTGTGGCACCGCTACTCCCTCCAGCATGGGGGACGTGGGGCCCTGGTGTCAGAATACTTAACTTAAAGCCTGTGCGTGTGCGTGCGTGTGTGGGTATGTGTGGTGTGTGTGTGCGCGTGCATGGGTGTGGTATGTATGGATTTTGAACCAATAGTATATAAATATAAATATAAATATATATATATATCCCTGACACCTGTGAGAATCTCGAAACTGTGCGAGTGTTGCCATTGTCACATTCAGATCCGACTCAATTTGTTTCTGTTTCTGTTTTGTTTTGTTTTTCCTTTTAGAACTATATAGTGTTGAGAAAGAAATAAAATGCAAATGTCTGGTTTTCATATAATGTTAAAGAGTTAAAAACCATGGAGGAGGAGGTTGGGGTCTATCCTCGTCGCCTTCCTTTGTAAATTGCTGTTGTGTTAATAAGCTGTGCATGGCTCGTGTTTAGCGGTCATTATTGTGTCTGTTTGTGAGATTTTTATTACGAGGAAAATCCCGTAGATGCACTTACTGAATATGTGGTTAGGGTCTGAGTCAAGGCCAGGAGGCCCGAAACGCCCATGAAAACGGACCGCCGTTCCTGATGACTATGGAGATCGCCGTGGGAGAATCATGCGTTGAGGAGACGCGACGTAGAGAATAGTCGAAAGTGATTTTTTGCAGATCTCATTCTGAGGCTTGTGGCAAAGACAAATGTACTTGTGTAGAGATTTCTGTAAGGTAAAAGCCAGGAGAGGCTGGCTTTGAGGTCAATGCTGTAGAATAGGATGACTGGATACCAAATGTAATCTTTCCAATGCTACAATGAATTTATACATGAGATTGATATGCAATAAATCTGTGTGTTTTTCTAAGGCTCGTTGAAAGCTTCATTAAGAGAAAACCTGGTCTCTGGGATAGGAGGGGTGCCCTCCCCCAAGTCTAGACTGGCAGGGTCTGGGTTCTAGGCCAAACCACCCTCTCTGCTTGAGCGGGCACCCTGGCAGTGCCCGCTTACTTGCCTTGCACCCAGGTAGATGAACAGAGTTGAGCGAAGACCCTAGGGCTACTGGGGAGAGAGTGGGCTTGGCCTCCCCCAGAGTGCCTCTGCTGTGGAGGCCCAGGAATGTCCTGCTGTCTGCAGTTCTTCCCTCCAGCGTCCCATCCCCAACTTGACTCTGCTCTGGTGGAGAAGCCTACAGTGAATAAACTAAAGAGTGCCCAGTGTCTAAGCCTAGGCGTCTAAGTGCAGCTCCGGGCACTGCCCTGTGCTGCCTCTTAAGGCAGAGGCTAGCTCACTTCTTAGGTAAACAATCTTGCCTCCCACTGCCCATCTCTGTCCAGGGTCCCTGATTCTCTCCTTGGCTCTTCTTTACCGCCTCCTCTTGCCCCAGCTGAGTTATCCATTCTCTTCTTTCTTCCACAGGAGGTATGGCTAGTTTAGGGCAGTGGTGCCAAGCAGTAGATCAGTTTGCTGCACAACGGAGGTTGCAAGCCTGCCTTCCTGCAGCTACCAGGGATGTCCTCTTAGGAGGACTTGTCTGGGGCTGCCGGGGGAGCGCAGAGGAAAAAATGGCTTGCCACAAAGCCCAATGACCTGAGTTTGGTCCCTGAGCATCCTCAGAGTAGCAAGAAAGAACTGATCCCCTCAAGTTTTCTCTATATGTATATGTGGATGGAGGAATTAATGGAAAGTAGGGGGTAAGTGAATAGATGGTGGATGCAGGGATTGAATGGACAGAAAGAGAGGGGCTGTAGGTGGAGAAGTGGATGGGTGATGGACGGAGGAGCGGAATAATGGGTGGATGGATAGGTGGAGGAATGGTGGGCGGAGGATTTGCTCTTTGATCCATCACTGATCCTGGGGCTTCTGGACCTCCAAAAGCTCCCCAGGGCCAGGACAAGTTCTGACCAACGTCATCAGAAGTAGGGCTCTGAGGCTCCCTAATCCACAGTTCCTGTAACTGCCAGAAGAGAAGAAATGGAAGTTGATCTTGGCATGAGATCTCAGGCCCAGATCTGGGGTGCCAAGCCCTTGTGTTTTCTTAATGCCATCAGGTCGAGCGCGGGGGTGGGGGTGTGCAGCGCTAAATGTCTCAGGTTGTTTTCCTTCCCACCATGACTGACGAAGTGCCACTGAGATCTTAAGCCTGGATGGTCAGCTTTGGGGCTCATGCAGGGGTCTGAGGCCCAGGGTGACTTGAAAGGTTCTGCTTTGGGAAGTATATTTCCATCCTCCGCCCTCACTGAAGGCCACATTCCCAAAAGAGGTTCTCTCAAATGGCATGACAGTGACCCACAGAGCCCCTATAATGGTGCTTCCCAGAGCTCACCACACTGGGGCTCCAGTGGAAGGAAAACGATCCCGTTTTGTCCAACCTGGCAGCCTCGCTCCTCATTAGCCCCGGAGAGAGAGGAAAACTCAGTGGAATCGGAGAGGGGCCGATAATGGCTGTATTGTTGGGAGAACCCCAGAGGGAAAGGGAACAGCGGCCGACAGGAGATTGCTGACAAGTGGACTTTGTCTTCCAGCAGCCCGGTCCCCACATAAAAGACTGAGGAAAAAGGCCCCATTTTGGAAAAGGGGGGATGGGTGTATTAAGAGGAGAAAAAAAATGTGTCAAAGAAGAATCTGTTTTCTGGGAAGAGAGGGGCTTTTCATTGCCATTCAGCTTTCCTCGGGGCCAAGGAGCTGCTGGCCATTTGCAGGGAAACTATTTTAGGGAGCGCTCAACCTTATTCCCCATGCAGCCAAAGTCTTCCGCAGCACAAGCTGTGTCGTGGGGCACAACATCCAGGACCAGGGCTGTGTGTTTTCTGCAGTCGAGAAGTGCCTGCTGTGTGGGTTGTCCAGGGGACTCTGGGACATGAGGGGGGTCCTCAGTCATGAGCTGAGACTGCAGCCCTACTGGAGAAAAGCACATGTCTCCCTGCCAGGGTGGACAAGGCCATTCCACAGCTCCATCCACTCCAAAGGCAACGTGTAGAGGAGAAAGTGTGGTGGGGTCTAGAACCAGATTTCACTAAATGGAGGGTGGGGGCCGCCCTACAGAGAGGCTGGAGCCCCCATGACCTGACAGAGAGTAGACACGGGGTGGGGAGGTTGCTCCTGAATTCCTAACCCCATCAGGAGCACAGGAGGTTACAGAAAAACGGAGAGGTGGCTGAGTGGGATCAAGGATCAGGCTTAGTAATGTGGTGCAATCCTAATCTATCAGTTAAAGCTCCACAGCGCAGTGTGCTGGGTGTGCACGACCCCAAGCTCTGCAGTACTGGGTGTGCAAGACCCAAAGCTCCGCAGCACTGGGTGTGCAAGACCCAAAGCTCTTCAGTACTGGGTGTGCAAGACCCAAAGCTCCACAGTGCAGTGTGCCAGGTGTGCACAACCCCAAGCTCTGCAGTACTGGGTGTGCAAGACCCCAAGCTCTGCAGCACAGTGTGTGCATGACCCCAAGCTCCGCAGTACTGGGTGTGCAAGACCCAAAGCTCCGCAGTACTGGGTGTGCAAGACCCAAAGCTCCACAGCGTAGTGTGCCGGGTGTGCACGACCCCAAGCTCCGCAGCGCAGTGTGCCGGGTGTGCACAACCCCAAGCTCTGCAGCACAGTGTGTGCATGACCCCAAGCTCCACAGTACTGGGTGTGCAAGACCCCAAGCTCTGCAGCGCAGTGTGCCGGGTGTGCACAACCCCAAGCTCTGCAGTACTGGGTGTGCAAGACCCCAAGCTCTGCAGCGCAGTGTGCAGGGTGTGCACGACCCCAAGCTCTGCAGCACAGTGTGTGCATGACCCCAAGCTCCACAGTACTGGGTGTGCATGACCCCAAGCTCCACAGTACTGGGTGTGCATGACCCCAAAGTCTGCAGCGCTATAAACGAACTCAGTCCCTCTGCAAGAGCAACAAATGCTTTTAACCACTGAGTCATTTCTCCAGCCCCTATACTTTATATTTTTAGAGCCATTTTAGGCTTATAAGGAACTTCTCAGAAATAACATGTTTAGTTCATACCCACAATCCCCCAGGATGGATGTAGGCCCTACTATTCTATGACATTTTGTGTTCTGACAAATAAAGCTTGCCTGGAAATCAAAGGGCAGAGCTAGCCACAAGTTAACCATAGAAGCTTGGTGGTGGTGGCTCATGCCTTTATTCCCAGCACTCAGGAGGCAGAGGCAGGCAGATCTCTGTGAGTTCACGGCCAGCCTGGTCTACAGAGCGAGTTCCAGGACAGCCAAGGCTACACTGAGAAACCCTGTCTTGAAAAACAAAACAAAACAAACAAACAAAAAAGATTCCTTTGTGTTTTCTTACAGCATTGCAGTTCCTATATTTTGAGCACTGAATGATATCCCAAACTGGAATATACCACAGTTTACTCAGTCATCCAGCTGTTGAAGGACATCTTGACTGCTTCCCACTTGAGCAATTACAAATAAGTATACCATAAACATCTCAGAACAGGGTTTTGTATGGATCAAAGTTTCCAGCTCCTTTGGGCAAATAACGAGGGTTGGGACTGCTAGATCACACAGTGAGTGCTTGTTTCCCATCATGGCTGCATAGCTTGGCTTTTATCTGCAGTATGAGAGGCCCTGCAGCCCCACACCCTTGCCAACACTTAGTTTTGTCAGTGCTCCAACTTTGGCCACTGGACAGTGTACAAAGCTATCTCCCCATTGATTTGACTTGTATTTTCCTCTTCAGCAGTCTTTCCCATATGCATTCACCATCTGTGTGTGCTCTGAAATGTCTTGCGTAAGCAAAGGCTGCACTTTCCTTTTCCCGCCACCCAGACCCAAATAGTCACACAGAAATGTGTTAATTAAAACTCTGCTTGACCAATGGCTTAGGCATATTCCTAACTAGCTCTTACATCTTAAATTAACCCATTTCTTTTCATCTGTATATCACCACAAGGCTGTGGCCTATGGATAAGGATCTGGCGTCTTTCTCCTTCAGTGGCTACGTGGCATCTCCTTGACCCCACCTACTCTTCCTCTCTATCTCTGTTCAGATTTCCTGCCTGACTTTACTCTGCTGAGCCATTGACCAAAAGAGCTTTATTTATTAACCAATAAAAGCAACACATATACAGAAGGACGCCCCACACCAGTCTTGTTTGTGGCTTGGACCATATTTCAACTGGCCAATTCCCTTTCTTGTAGAGTGATATTTCTTTTGTATGTTATGGGGGTTTAAATGAGATTGTCCCCCACAGACTTAGATGTGCGAATGCTTCGTCCCCAGTTGGTGGTGCTGTCTGGGAGGTTTAGAAGGTGTGGCTGTTAGAAGTGTGTCCCTGAGGCAGCCTTCCATGTTCCTATCTCGGCCTGCTCTCTCTGCTTCTCGTTTGGGGGTCAGGATGGGAGCTCCTGGCTGTTTCCACCATGATCTCCTGCCATGATGGACTCTATCCCTCTGAAGCAGTAAGCCCATAGAAACCCTTTCTTCTATAAGCTGTCTTGGTCATGGTGTTTTAACCCTGCAATAGAAAAGTAACTGATCCACAAATCATCTGGTCATTGTCCTTTTGTATATTCAGACGCTGAAGAAAACAGGGACATCCACACAGAAGGACACTGCTCAGTGGCCAGGGGACAAGGCCGGTTGTGAGTCACCACAACGTGACTGAATCTCACACAAGGAGGGGAGAGGGAGATAGTGCTTTACAGGTTGAGGAGGGGTGTGAGGGACTGCAAGGGGTTGGGAGGAAATGCCAGGGTAACCAACCTGTTGTGCTTCAGAACTGTGGTTACATGACTGCTCCTATGTGAGAAACTGAACACCTTCGGTAGAGGATTCATTGCCCACAAACCAGGCCTAAATGAATGTCCCACCCCTACCCCAGGAACAGTGTGTGCCACCCAGTCCTGCTCTTAAAAAAGAAAAAATGAGCCCAGACCAGAACCAGAATTCACGGAGGTCCTGGAGGGACTACGAACTTTATAGCAGGCTGTCAAGGACCTGCTGCCCTTTGGTCTTGTACCAGCCTCCCCTAGCAAGCCAGCCAGTTTGCCCTGTACCCTTCAAAGCCGAAACTACCCAGAAACAAGATCAGCAATCCCTTGAGAAAGACAAGCAGAGGTATAACAGGAGGGCAGAGGTGGAAGGAAAAGTGGAAGAGAGGAGGGGGAAACAGAAGGGCTGAGAAGGGGCGGGGGGAGGAGAGAAGCATGGAAGGGAAGCGGGGAAAGCTGAGGAAAGTAAGAAGGTCAGAGGAGGGGGTGGAAGGGCATGAGGGAAGAAAAAGTGTGGAGAGGAAGGCGGAAAGACTGAGACCATGGAAGAGTGGTAAGGCAAGGTGGATGATCAGTAGGGCATAGGCTTTGACAGGCCAACTCTGTGGCCTAGCTATGTAGATAGATAGATAGATAGATAGATAGATAGATAGATAGATAGATAGATAGATGATAGGTAGGTAGGCAGATAGATAGATAGATAGATAGATAGATAGATAGATAGATAGATAGATAGTTTTATTGTTAGTTTTATCTGAAGGCCTTGGTGGAGTAGTCTGTGAGGCTGGACCATCTCAGCTGACCACCTTGAAACTGTTCCGAGCGGTTTTGCAGTCCAAAGCTGATATCTGGGTGGCGTCTGTCGGCTTAGGGGCATTACCACTGTCCAGGTGGAATTGTTGTTGTGGGGCCCCATCCTCTTTTTGGAGACTTCAAATGTCATTGTTAGGAATGCTCACTGTTCACTGCAGGAAACTCAAACATTTTAAATGTTATATGCAGCAGATCTCGGGGAAGTTTAAGGACCACAATCTATTAGATACACCTGTGGTACACAAACTTAATTCCTAGTTACCTTGTTCAGACTCAAGCATGAAGTCATGTACAGGAAGGAAAGCTAGATAAAACCTATTTCTAGAATTAGTTAGTACTCTATATGACCATTAATATCATGGCAGATAGTGCATATGTGTGTGTATAATTTTAGATAATATTTATACCATAAGTTTTAAAGAGTCAAAATAAATCCAAAGGATTATGAGATTAGTGGCAATAAAATAGTCCTTTAATTTTGGTTCTTCTTCTGTACCATACCAGGTGGCTTTTCTGACATGAGACAGAGATTGTGGACTTTCTTGGCGTTCACAGATGTTGAGGGCTGTGCTGACAGGCTCCTGACAGCCTGTGGTTCCACCTGGCCCTCAAAGACCTCTTTACTCTTAGTGTGAGGTGGAGCACCCCTCCCCGTCAGGACAGCTTTGCTGAACCCAGGAAGGGGCTGCTTTGATTGCCTTGCTGCTGGTCAGCATGTTTCTTCCCTTCAGGCAATTAGAGTCAGGTGTCTCCCATCTATGAGGAGACAGGGTATGGCCTGGCTCACGGGCCTTGCTGTTGGGTGCCCAGCAAGGATGGTGGCTACCGATGGGCACTGACCAAAAGCTATGAAGGATTGAAGGCCAGGATCCACATCTTCTCCCCTACCAAGAATCTTGAGGGGGCAAAGAGGCCCTCAGGACAGGGCGTTTAGGTGGCCCAGCCATATCTCACCATCCAGATAAGAGTTCTGGGCAGGCTTTGACCCAGCACCCTTCCTGAGAGTGAAGGTAGGTAAAGATAGCCCATGGTCTTCCCCCAGTTGCTTGTCTTAGAGCTAAATGAGAGGACAAAGGTCAAGGACTAGGAGTTAGGTGGAGCCCTGACAGACGGACAGACAGGCAGGCAGGCAGGCAGGCAGGGATGGGCATCAGAGATAAATAATTTCTGGCTTCTTCTTTGCCCTCCTGACCTGAGACAAAGGTCTGGCGGCTTGATACAAAGGCCCAATGGGCTTTTCCTAAATTAAAGGTTACCCCATTCTAGCCTACCAAATACCCTTAGCAACCTGTCGCCCTCCAGGAAGAGGCTGAACTTCAGCGTCTGAGTCCCCCACCTGCTTTGTGGGAGGGGGGTCTTTCTCTGTGCATGCCTTGCTGTGTGCATTTTTATCAGGCGTGATGCCGCACACCTGTAATCCCAGCACTTGGGAGGCAGAAGCAGGCAGATCTTTGCGAGTCTGAGTCAGCCTGGTCTGCATGATTCCAGGCCAGCCTGTGCTACACAGGGAGACCCTGTCACTAAAAAAAAGAGTATTTTTCAAGTGTCAAATCTACCTGCAGTGTGGGAGATGTCCCCTGCTGTGAACTGTTCTGTGATAGAGGTTTTATTGTTGTTTTGTTTCCCTGTCTTTTAATTCTTTAAGTGTTGGGTACTAACAGAGGGTGTGATGAGACAGCCCTGGGCAGAGGCTGACACGGAGGACCTTAGTAGGAAGCTTGACTGAGAGGCCTCCCTCCCTGGCCTTGGCCTTTCATTTCTCCCACCTGGCCACAATTTTTCCAACAAAGCAACTTCACGGAGGTTGGGCTTGGTGAGTGCAATAGCCAATAATGGCCTCAGGGGGTCAGCAACAACCTGCTTTTCCCAGGAACCGCGTCCCAGCACATCAGCTGGTTAGCCAGGGAGTTCCAGGACCCGGGCCTTAGTCCACATGTGGCTCTGAGCGCCTCTTCTCCTTCTACTGTGACTGACACTCATCGGACCTGGTCCCGTGACCAACTTGGGCCCTACCCAGATGATATCACACCGGAAAGAGCAGAGGATGGCACAACTAAACCACCTAGCTTCAGGGCTGAGGTGGGAGGCTAAGGAAGGCGTAGGAGGACAGCCGGCCAGGCACACCCCCTCACAGGGCAATAGCCAAGTAAGCGCCAAGCGAGTCTCCAGCATCATCCCTCTAAGTAGTGCTCGGTGAGGTAAGCTCTTGGGGTACACTGCCAGGGTCACCGCATGTGGGGAGAACCATGCTGGGGGACCAGGGTGTGAGGGCACAGATATTTCCTGGAAAATAGATAATGATAATAGGAGGTGGGCCAGGAAGAGGATTAACACACGCTGAGGTCTCTGGCTCTGTCCCAGGTCACCAGACATTCACTGTGTCTCTGTCACACACAACCCTGGGTTCTGCACAATCAGCCAGACAGAGAAAGTACTACAGTAAGGATGGCTGGATTAAGTCTCCACAGAAAAGAGCCCATCACTGTCCCCTCCTCCTGTCCAAGTGTGGTTTGGGGTCTGCTCTGATGATCATGTTTTGAGGTGTCTTGGGGGTGTCGCGTCATAAATTCAGGGTTGCATGAAGGAAAACTAAAATGCCGGGTGCAGTGGTGCGTGTCTGTCAAGTACCCCAGGTTACTCTGGGAACCTGAGGCAGCCCTGGGAAGGTGGGTGTGGACTGACCAGGCAGAGGCTCCTGCTCTCGGATGGAGGCTGGGCACCGCCAGCCTTTGCCCCCGCCCCACACTGCCCTATGCTCTCTGCCCCCACCTCAGGCTGCCCCCTGGGCACGTTCCCTCCCCTTCTTGGCTCTTGCACTCGTGGTAACTCTTGCTTGCTTTATTCCTCTTTCCCCTTTTATCTGTTAACTCTGCTCACTCTTGGGGGCTCAGGTTTAGTGGCACTTTAGAGGGCGATGGTGCACACCCCATCTTTTCCTACACGGGGAGCCTGGCCCCTAAAGCCCCCATGGGTGGGGCGCTGTGACAGCATCATCCCTCAGGACGCTCCGTGGACTTGGGAGCTGTTTTTCTGAGCTCAGGAGATCCAAGGCGGGACATGCGTGGCAGGCAGAATTTCCCGCCCTCGGAGTTCTCTGTAAAGTGGGATGGCGGTGGATAGACCACACCATGAAGGTTGTTCTGTGAGATCCTGGCTAGGGAAGCCGCTGCAAAGAATGCAAAGGGTGGGGCCTTCCTACAACAAACAGGTTCCCGCAGGCCCGGGCACTCTCAGAAGGCTTCCTGGAGGAGGCGGAGGAGCCCGGAGAGAGGCACCGAAAGGAAGTGGGCGTAGGAGCAGGAGAGAGAGTAGACGGTACCCAAGGGCGGACTCCGGCCCGAACCACCAGACTGATCACGTGGACGCAGGCGGGCCCCGGTAGGTGCGGTGACGCAGCCGGCCGGCCGGCGCGGCCAGGTGAGGCGGCCGCGGTGCAGCAGGTGCCCAGGGTGCGTCCCGCCCTCCGGCCGCGCAGCCGCTGGCGGAGCCCACCTGGCCCCGGCTCCGCCCGTGCGCCCGCCCGCTCGCCGGCAGGCAGCGCAGGAAGTAGCGAGGGCGGGACCGATCGGCCGCAAGACGCGGGGACCCAGCGGCTCTGCAAGCCGTACCCGCCCCGCCGCTCCTCGGCCGCGCGCTCAGGTGAGTCTGGGGACTGGAGAGTGAGCCGAGGGGAAGGCCACCTGCGCCGCCCCGGGCGTCTCTGCTCCTTTCCAGCCCCTCCCGACCTCGGCGATAAAGTCGCGTCCCGCCCTCTCGCTGGAGCTGCTAGCTCGGGACTGGGAGCCGAGCTGCCCTGAGCTGCGCAGTCCAAGGGACACTTTGCAACCACCCGGTTAGACACCAGGGCGCAGAGACTCCTGGGAGGTCCCAGGGAACGTGAAAGTGACTCTTCTGGGAGCTAGAAAGGCTGTCTGTTCAGATGGACTCCAAGAATGAGGAGCCTGACCCCCTCGAGCCCCTTTTCTGCCTTGATGGCCTTGGTGGCTAGCTGTCTAGCCAGGCTCCTCACTGCTTTTCACTGTGGGTGTGTGTGGAGGGGGGGGGTGGTGAGATACTGCTTCGGAAAACTGTGGGTGCCACTTACAGGCTGGACGGTGGGCACCGTCCCCACCCCCTACCTCCGCCTTGGTCCTCACATCTGTAAATCAAGGTCAGGGATCTATTTAGAGGTTGATTGAGAAAGATGGGCCTGGGCTTGGGCCTAGGGCAGGGGTCTGAGTTGGTAGCAGCCACGGTGCGATCTCCACATCACACCTGGAACCCATACAGGAGCTGATATCCCCTAAGTGGATACCAACGGTACGGTACCGTGTGTGGTCTCGTTTGTGACTGTATGCCCGTATGCGCGGATACCCTTGGTTTCCCACCCTGGTGTGTGGGCACCAGGCTGTGAAGTTGCTATGTGTGAGTTCAGGCAAGTTGCCTCAGCCTCCGGGAGCTTATCTCTCAGAATGCCTTGATTCCGTCTGCTGCTGTGATCTTGTTCTGGAGATAAATGCTCCCCTCAGTCTGTGTTCTCAGAACACCCATCGTCCAGAGAGAAGCCTCTCTCTGTACAGCCTGGTGGAGAGAGGGGTCTCCAGCCTTCCTTGAAAAAGTAAGGGTAAGTCACACAGAGAACAAGGCAGAGAGAGTTAAGTAGAGGCTCCTTGTCACTCCCTTCTCCAAGCACCTAAAACCAGAAACTACTCTTTTATTTTTAAAGATTTCTTTGTTTTATATGTTTACGTGTTTTTGCCTGTGTTTATGTATGCGCACCACAGGTGTGCCTGGCTCCCATGGAAGTCAGAAGGGGGCATCAGATCCTCTGGGATTAGAGTTACAGACAGCTGTGAGCTGCCATGTGGGTGCTGGGACTTGAACCCTGCCCTCTGGGAGAGCCGGCACTGTTGATTTCTGTTGAACCATTTCTCCAGGCCAATAGAAAGAAACTTTTGGGGAGGTTGCCCCGGTGTTCCCCCTCCTGCAGGGCAGCCACTCTCCACCCACGTGTGAGGAAGTCCTGTGAGGAGGAAAGATGCCTCCAGAGGTGAAGTAGCTGGTTGAGATTCCCAGGGCTTGTTTGTGGAGACGGCAGGTCTGCTCCCTGGAAGGTGACGGTTGCATTTCTGTCTGGCCACAGGGCCTGCAGGTTTTGGTTTTGGTTTCTAGATCCATCTTGGCATTTCTCACTCCGTGACATAACGCAGGTGGCTGCCCCTCTGTAGCATCGTGAGTCCAGAATCCCCTGTCGTCCGCATCCATTTCCTGGTTTGAGGATAGCCATCTAGGTCAGGATGGGGCCTCAGAGCTTGGCTCCTCCCCTTGTGCTCACTGACTGGGGCTTGACCCAGGCAGTTCGCATTCCCTCTGTCCCTGCTTCTCACTGCCAGAACGGAAGCCACACAAGGGGCAGAAGTTGGGGAGGGGTCCAAGAAGACTTACCCGGCCAGAGGGTACCTTCTGTGGGTGTGTATTTCAGCTAGTGAACTGGGCAGTGGGGGCCTAGCCCCAGGTTCCCTAACCCTTGCTCCCTTAAGGGACCCCTGTGGTTACCAGCTGCTTGGGTTTGTGGAAGGGGAGTAGGGAGTGATTGGTGAATGTTGTGGGCTGACTGGATGCCAGGCGGGTGGCAGCTAGCTATGATTGGTTTTCCCCACCTCAACTCTGGAAACATTTGTACCAGTTGGTTGCCATAGGCTTCTTTGTGCTCTTGTGGATCCAGGAATCCTGTCCTCAGCACACAGAACGCCAGGGGGTGTGACCAGCAATGTCTTCAGATGTTACAGATTGTCTCCAGGTGGGCAAAACTGCTCTCAGCTGAGCTCCTCCTGAGCTCAGTCCCCCCACCTGACAAATGTAACGTACTGGCTACAAAGCTGAGCCCTGTTGCAAGTTATCTTCCAGTCCAAGTCCCCAGCTCAGCCAGGCAGGATCGCCCAAGCACAAGGCCACCATTGTGGGCTGGCTGAATACCCTGCTAAAGAAGCAGAGCTTCCCCAGGTGGAGCTGGCCCAGCTGGTGATGAAAGGCCTCCAGCAGGGCCGAAAGTCCAGACTCAGGGTGGTTTGGGTTCCTGTGACCAGCTGTAACCAGCTGCAACAGCCTCAGACTAGGAAGAAATCAGGCTTAGGGGACTAGAAGGCAACACAGGACCTGCCTGAAAGGGTGAAGGTGCAGAGGACCCGGTGCAGAGAGGCCCACCCACGCAGGACCACGCCCACAATGGTCCCTGAGATGTCTATCAAGATTTCATTGGTTCTGCATGATGTCCTGCCCCTTGGTTCTGTTACCCCTGTGCCCCAGGGATGTTCCCACTGAAGGTTATTTAGTGGCAAAGAGCCTGTGGACTGTAGGTCCTAAGGCCTCAATTGTGGGGCCGTCTGAGCCCACCCTGAGCAGAAACAGCTGGGAGTCACCCTCACTAATGCATCTGGGTCTACTGAGTGGCTCTGGCCCAGTTTCTGCTCCTTTTCATCAGAACCCCTGGTCAGGCTGGTTCTCAGAGAGCACCCAATCCTCTTCAGTGAGACACAAGGTGGATCCGGCATCCATTTGGGGACTGAGCTCTGGTGTGTTTGTGGGGCCATGTAGAAGATGCTGTCCCTGTATCCCAAAGACTTTCAGGGATTTAGTGGCCAGGCACCCAGATAGAGCGCCTGAAGACGGTGTCTTTGGAGTTGCTTTCATGTTCTCAGTGAGCCTGGGGTGCCTGAAATAGAAGACACACAGCTTTGGCCTACACGGAGTCTGGGAGGCCTCACACCCCACTCTCAGGAATGCTATTGGTGAACGGCCATGGCTGGTTATTTCCCTGGACGGCCCTAGAAAGAGAGTCCGAGGCCCCCGCGCTGCCAGTTCCTTAGTGAATCAAGAGCCAGGAGCTAGCCAGCCTGGGAGGAAGCCTGTCCCGTGGAGACGTGGACTGGGACAGGGAGTCTACAGTCCCCAGAGACAGAGCCTGTGCTCTTGTGCCCCATGGGCCTCCCATCATCAGCACAAACTGAAGCAGCTTTTCTTTTGAAAGTTTCATATGTAAGAACCCAAGGCCCAGGGGAGACAAAGGAAGAAAATGAGGCGCCAGCAGCAGCCAACTGAGAGAAATGTGTAAAAGAAAACGCGATTCTTGCCCTCTAGGTTGATGAAAGATGTTGTATTCGTGAAACAAGAACAGGGTGCTAGGAATGAAGAACAAGGAGGGAGGGCACAAGAGAGCTCCTCATAGGGGGCACAGAAATGACAGAAAGTGACGGAAATACCAGAAGGCTGAATGGAGTGGTGTCATCTCCGAAAGGACAAAGAAACGAGAAAGGGGGAAAGGTAAGAAATTAGGGGGAGATTTCAGAGATTCAGGGTTTCTCTGTGTGTCAATCCTGGCTGTCCTGGAACTCACTCTGGAGACCAGGCTGTCCTGGAACTCACAGAGATCAACCTGCCTCTGCCTCAGAACATTGGGACTAAGGCGTGTGCCACCACCGCCTGACTCAGAGGTTTCAATCTTGATTAGTGAGTGTTCTAGAAAGAATAAATGATGCAAGAAATTATCTTTAAAAAATGGACAGGCCCAGTGCCTCAGGCCTGCCTGGAATCCCAGCCCCTAGAGGCTCAAACTAGAAGACAACAAATTCAAAGCCTGCTGGGCTACAGAGCAAGTTCAAGGCCAAGCTGGCCAATCTAGGAAGGTCTTGTCTCAAATAATAATAAATTATAATAAGACAAGGGGCTGGGATATAGCTCAGTAGTGTAGCAGTGGCATGGGTGAGGTCCCAGGGTTGTCTCCCAGCAGGGGTGCAGAGTGGGGAGGAAGTAATTCAGGAAATAATATCACACCACGTGCAGACGCAGGCCTGAGAAACAGGAACAAGCTGGCTGGAAGGTCTACCTGGCACCTCGTTTAGTACCTGAATATGGGGCCCGAGCCCTCTCCATGCCTGGGTAGGGAGAAATATAGATCACCATCTGAGGAAGAGAAGTCTGGAGGGCACCAAGAGGCCTCAACAGCAGCAAGAACAGAAGATTCTAGAGAAAGATCATCCCCAGTGGGAGAGGGGGAGAGAAAGATGTGTTCCCGCAATCAAGCATCTATCCCCCCGCCCGCCCCCCATGTGCCATGCTTGGTGGTGCACACTTTTAATCCCAGCACTCAGGAAGGAGAGGCAGGCAGATCTCTGAGTTTGAAGCCAGCCTGGTCTATGTAATAAGTTCCAGGCTCTCCAGGGCTACATAGTAAAACCTTATCTCAAAAAGTAAAAAACTTGAAAGATCTGGGGCTGGAGAGATGTCTCTGGGGCTGGAGAGATGTCTCTGGGGCTGGAGAGATGTCTCTGGGGCTGGAGAGATGTCTCTGGGGCTGGAGAGATGTCTCAGGGACTGGAGAGATGTCTCGGGGACTGGAGAGATGTCTCTGGGGCTGGAGAGATGTCTCGGGGGCTGGAGAGATGTCTCGGGGGCTGGAGAGATGTCTCGGGGGCTGGAGAGATGTCTCAGGGGTTAAGAGCACTTGTTAGGGGACCTGGGTTTGGTTCCCAGCACTGACATGGTAGCTCACAACCATCTTTAGTTCCAGTTCCAGGGGATCTGACCCCCTCTTCTGATCTCTGCAGGCACCAACCATACGTGTGCTGCACATACATACATGCCTACAAACTTTACACTAATACAATTAAATATTAAAAACAAATGTCTACAGACATTAAAAATCTGCCCCCAACTCCTTCTGGAGATGATGCCTGGGGTTTGCTTTAGGGAGTAGTCCTGATGGCCTGAGGCTAGCCAGAGCCAAGCCTAAGGACATCCACCCACCCAACTCCCACCCTGAGCTGGGAGGGTGCCCAGGAAGACCTGGAAATGATCCCTGCACAGAAGAGCCAGACTCAAGGAGCGTGGAGAAGCAAAACTGTACAGCTGGGGGAGGGGGCGACAGGCGAGCTGACTGGAGGGAGTAGAAATAAATAATGAAAGGCAGGCCAGCCTCATGGTCCCCTGCCCATGGAGCCCTGTGGCTGTGCTGTGCACGGCTGTACAACTCTCCCTCCCCCATCTTGCCTGGGGACGGGGCAGCTTCAGGAGACATCTGATGTGTCCAGCAAGCCTCTCAGTGCTACCTGACAGGACAGGTACCCATAGCCCTCAACCCTACTCTCTGGGGTCCTAGGCAGGTTGTTTGCCAAGCCTGTGGGTGTGGTGCCAGGCTGGGAACGAAAGCCACTCCCAGCAATGGCTCACCTGACAGATTCCCTTTGGGCACCTTCTGGGCCTGGAATGGACTTTGTCCTCTGCTGGGAGAGGCCACCGCCTGCCAGGGCCTGTGCTGTTCTGCACGCCTGAGACACTAGCTCAGGTGTTTGTTGGTAGGAGAGGAGAAAAACTAATGACCCTGGGCCCTTCTGTGTGGTCCGCTCTTTCTGAGAAAAATGATCACTGTGTAGTCTGTCCTGGGCCATGGGAAGACAGAGACACTAAGCCAACTTCCCCAGACCTTGGTGAACCAGGCAAGTTAACATAGGTGTGGGGCCTTGGTTGGTGCAGCCCTGCCCCCACTACATATGTGACAGACAGATGCCAGCTCCCGGGGGAGGCCTGGTGTGACTGCTATCATCCTCAGCCACAAGTTGGAATGTCCTTAGGAATGCGCCCTCCCTTGCTCTTGGTACACCAGGCCCCAGCCCGCCCCTCCCTGGGGCTTCTGAGGCTCCACTGCACTCAGCTTCTTGGGATAGTTTTAGCCAAGGGCTTCTGTGTGAAAGAGCCTGGGGCTTCAGGGGGTGAGCTGGGATGCGACCAGCTTCTTGGGTGCCTTGCGCTTTAGCAGTGTGGATTAACGTCAGCGGTATGACCAGTTCTGTCCCCTTCAGGGAGGGACAGCTGGGCAGGGTCTTGGCACCATTCTGTGCTCTGAAATACATGGTAGGATAGGTCTGTGGCCTGCCTGGAACTCAGGCAGTGGGCTGACCTTCCTAGAGGCTTCCTAGAGTCACCAGTTCCTGAGGCCCTGAACTCATCCGAACAGCCTTGGTGCCCACCCCCACCTCTGGTAACCCCAGGGTAGCCGTCCTTTCCAGTCCCGTTCAGTCCCTCTGTCTCTGTCAGACCGGACACACCCTGAGATATGTAATCCTGGGACAGTGCCCAGGACACATGACATGGGGGCTCTGTGGCCCAATGCTGAGCCCCGAGCCTCACGCCTGATGTGGGTGGGCGATAGACATGGAGTTCCTCAAACTGTCTGGAAAACAAACTTCCCCTTTGGAAGGTCTTTCTAATAAGTTGGGATTGTTTGGTTTGGTTTTTGTTTTCATTGAGATAGTCTCACTGATAGATAGATAGCCCAGGCTGACCTAGAACTCCAGAGCCTCCTGTCCCAGCCTCCCTGGTGCTGAGGTTACAGGGTGGGTGTGCCTGCACAGCCCTCTTAGGCTCATGTCTTTTCTCCTCTCCCACCCCCCCCCTTTTTTTTGGTTTTTCAAGGCAGGATTTCAGATCTGCCTGCCTCTGCCCCCTGAGTGCTGGGATTAAAGGCCTGCACCACCGCTCCCAGCCGGTTTGTGTCATTTTCATGTATATAAAGTTCTGAGCTTGTAAAAGGCTTCCTTGATGTTGGCCCCTTGTTTATAGAAAATTTAAAAGGGAAAATATTTACGAAGGGAGTGTCCCCCACTTTACATTAGGGTCCTACAAGGTCTGAGTGCTGGTTTCTCTCGTTACTAGTGCGGTGTGGTATTTGGTTCAGAAAAGCCTTGGCTGGTGCTGTGTGGTCTTAATGGGCTTTGCAGGTCATTTAAGCTCCTGTTAGGAAATCCTCAGGCGATGCCTTTGTTCTTACTGAACCCATTTTGCAGATTTGAAAATCGAAACCAAGAGGTGGCACCTGTCATCATTGAGGCCCCCAGCAGGGCATCCTGACGAGGTTGAGGACCTCCAATCACGGAGGTAAGTGGCAATACTAAGGACAGTTGACCCTCAGCAGGTTGCCAGTGTGGATGACTGGTTCCCACACAGGCAAGCCTTTACTCTGGCTTCTGCTGTGTCCGGGTCAAATCGTAGCTCTGCTCACCTCAGTCTTTGGGTGACAGGTTAGTGGGATTCCCCTGCCCAGGAGGGACACCTGTCCCTTCCAGTCACATCTCCCCTGTTAGCCAGGGTCAGCCTTAAGACCTTGCTGCACCCAAGGGAGCAGAAATAAATAGGTCACTCCGGAGACCACTGCTCAGGGCTTCCTACTGCGGGTGGGGCAGGGCAGCGGGTTGGGGGCAAGTCAATTCTGAGAAAGACGAAGTTGAAAAGGGGCTTGGGGCACATGTGCTGCTGGGATGGACAGGTGAGGTGACCGAGGGGTAGCATATTGGAGATGGCCGTCAGTTCCTGTCCTGTGCTGGGCAGTGAACCCCTGAATAGTGGCTCAGACTGAAGCTTCCTGCTGCCGTTCCATTTGCACTAGGACCCCCAAGAATGGGATTGTGAACCCCAATAGCACGAATAATAAAAACCCAGAGACAGAAATTGGGGTTCAACATGAAAACCAGAAAAGCAAGGCTGCCAAGCCACTAGAGAAGTCTTACCTCTACAAAGACTGGACTATCACTAACTAAGCAGACTACGCCTCTCTCTCCTCATTTTCTTTTTTCTTTTTCTTTTTTAAAGATTTATTTAGTTATTATGTATACAGTGTTCTGTCTGTCTGTATGCTTGCTGGCCAGAAGAGGGCACCAGATCTCATTACAGGTGGCTGTGAGCCACCATGTGGTTGCTGGGAATTGAACCCATGACCTCTGGAAGAGCAGTCAGTGCCCTTAACCTCTGAGCCATCTCTCCAGCCCTCATTTCCTCCTATTCCCTGGGTTTAAGAGCGTATGACCCCTAGTGCTGGGATTAAAGGTGGAGGCCACCACCACCTGGATTTATTTCTGTATTGATCTTGTGTAGTCCAGGGTGGTATTGAACTCACAGAGATCCATCTGACTGTCTCCCAAATCCTGGGATTAAAGGTGTGTGTCACCATTGCCTGGTTTCTAGTGGCTTTAGCTTTGCCTCTGGTCTTTAGGGAAGCTTTATTTATCAAAATACAAATAATAAACCACTACAGACCCCAGCTTCAGAAACATGGAAAGGACAAATGTGTATTGTCAAGTATTATGAGGAGAGGTTTTGGAGCCAGCCTTGGTGCTGTGGGACATGGGCTTAGCCAGGAGAAGGGGACACAGCCAGGCTTTACCTAGATCCTGGCTTGGACAGGAAGGCCATGGACAGGTAGTGACCTCTCTTTCCACGCACCACCCTGCTTGCTCCTTATCATATAGTCAGGGTCAGACACCCGAGGCATGTCCCCATGTCCCCAGCAGGTCCCTGGGCCTCGGGATAGCCCATCCCCTTAACAAGAATGCAGAGCCAGGCAGGGCCACAATCACATCCACAGCGTCTGCCTCAGGCTCAGGGAACTGTGACTGTAACCCACAAGGTGCCCAGGCATCAGCTAGCCAGGATTCTGGTCCTGGTCTGTGCGGCCTCTGGGCCCAGCCGCAGACATGCCCTTGTTTGCACCCTGTGCAGGACCTAGTAGTTATGTCAGAGAAAGCAGGGTGGTCTCTGAGGTCCAGTCCAGCCACAGGCTGTCCCCACCAGAGAATAGCTGTGTGTCTGAGGCACAGAGTCTCAGATAAGCCCAGACCCCAGCTTCCCTGCACACCTAGGGACGCTCCTGGTGAGCAGTCACAGCCAGCCCTGTTCTCCCTGACCTTACCTGGGAGCTGTTAGGGGAGGATGCTGAGAAGAAACAATTGAACACTGGGGAGGCTGTATGCGGGACACCCCTCTGAACCTCTCACCTCTTGCTATCTCTCTCTCTAGGTCCCCTCTGCTACCCAGCATGTCCCAGAGACATTCTGACAGCTCTCTAGACGATAAACACCCGGAATATCGTTTCCATGTGGAACTGCAACTCGACGCCAATGGGAACCCTATGCCGGTGCTCCCCATGGTCCGTAGCTCCTTGGGAGCCAAGACCAATGCTGCCTTTGAGCCAGAGGCCTCGGGACCCCTGCAGGTGCCCCCAGAAGAGGAGGAGCCACGGCCCATCATCCTCAGCACTCAGAGCCCGGCCGCACTCAAGATGGGCACCCAGCAGCTTATCCCTAAGGGTTTGGCCGTGGCCAGCAAGGCCAAAACCAAGTCCCCAGCCCGCCACCAGAGCTTTGGGGCGGCTGTGCTCAGCAAGGAGGCCGCTCGGCGGGATCCTCAGCTCCGCTCTGCCCCCAGCTTCTCCTTGGATGATATGGATATGGACACGGGCCCTGGTGTGAATCTGAAGCGAAACATAAGGAACCAGTCCTACAGAGCCGCCATGAGGGGCCTTGGGTCACCCAGCAGCAAGGGGGACTCAGTCCAGCTCAGCCCCAAGCTCCAGGCCCTCGCTGAGGAGGCTGCTCAGCCTCCCGCTCGGTTCCCAGCCAAAAATAAGGTAGGGGTCTGCCCTGACATCAGGGATAGGCAGTGTCATCTCTAGGGTCTCGGGAGTTCACAGGCAAGGCGGTGGTCTGGCCCTGGGTCTCCTATGTCTGCATCATGCATGGCAGCTGCTGGGCGCAGGCTCCTGGTCATCCCACTTTAGTGGGATCTGTTCAAATCTCATGTTCTGGCTAGAGACGGTTAAGTCATGTTTTGGGGACTCTTCCATGTCCCCCACTTCCCTGCAGAGTGGACAGCAGCCCATCTGATGACCGTTTTAGTGATGCTGGGCACGGGCTGCCAGTGAGACAAGGAGGGACAAAGTGTAGCTAGCCTTCAGCGCCCACCCATGCTCCTGCCCTGGGTGGGGAGAGGGCTCTTCCCTGAGCTCTAGACAGCCCAGTCTGTTCAGAAGAACAGAAGGAGGTCCTAGCCCCTGCAGTCTCCAGGAGTCTGTTACAGACAGCCACTGAGCAGGAAGGCCACGGTCAAGGAGCGGCTTTCCACGTCCCATCTGCTTGCTCCTTATGTTGTCGGGGTCAGATGGGGG
Organism: Myodes glareolus; assembly: GCF_982192425.1. NCBI lineage: Eukaryota > Metazoa > Chordata > Mammalia > Rodentia > Cricetidae > Myodes > Myodes glareolus. The sequence goes on from NC_142031.1 coordinate 2,418,348, forward strand.
AATCTCTCTTTCACAGCCATTCAAGGCAGTTTCTTCCCAGGATACGGGGCTGGGGGTACTTCTGGACCTTTGCCAGGTGCTTCCCTCAGACTTGGGGTGTCCAGGCACAGTGCTCAGTCAGCTTCCATGGAGGCCTGGGATGGGCCTTTGTGGCTGTGTGACCCCTAACAGATTCCCGAAACTGAGGCTCAGTGTCCCCATCTCTAAGTGAAGATGGCCGCCATCTAGCTGTAGGCCTACTCCAAAACTGAGTTCAGGTCCTTTGTAGCCTAGAGCTGTTCACAGCATCATGGGAAAAGCATGCTCACTTGGCCATCAGCTCCCTAGACCCTGAACCACAGCTTGGCTTTGGGAGAAGCAGGCACGCGTCAGAATGACAGCCACCAGCAGCACACAATGGCTTGGCCAGACCACAAGCTTCCATGAAGGCCGATCGTGGCTAAGGCAAGGCCTCTATGTCTAAAGTGCCAGCTACTGTCCTTCATTACGGTTCCCCTGCTACATCTGTCTGAGATGTCTGGGCCCTTGATAGGCATCCCTGTACCTCAGGAGCTGGATCAGTACCACCACTGCCCCTAAGACAGGTCTGCCAAGGCCTCATTCATTCCTCCACAGTAGTGAGTTCCCTCCTCAGCACACATCCCTGAGACCTGTAGCATGTCACACGCTGGGGTGATAAGCTGTGGCTGCTCCTGAGAGCTCCTGTGCAGGGAGGGGACTGTGCGGGTGTCGAGGGCTAGCAAATGACGGTGCAGGAGGCCCTAGGAGCCTTCTAGGTGAGAGGGTTCCCGTGGTCCCCCAGGAGCCTCCTGAGTGAGAGGGCTCCCCGTGGTCCTCCAGGAACTTCCTAGGTGAGAGGGCTCCCCATGGTCTCCCAGGAGCTGGGTCTCAGGGCCAGAAGGGATACAGTAGAGACTGAGGAAGGATTTGGAATGGAGGAAGTGTGGGAGGTGGGGGTGGGTGAGAAAAGGAGCTAGCCTAGGTTCAGCTGGGAGTGTCACACTTTCCCCTCCGACCTGTAAGGGGAGTTTTCAGGCCCCAACTGGTTCTAAGGAACCAGAAGCAACTGGCCTCTGCTTTCCTGGAATCGGTGTACCTGTAAAAAATCTGGAGTTCCAGCCAAGGAGTGGGGACTGTGTGGGGATGCCAGGGTAGAGTGGGGATTCCCCAGAGCCCTGAACCAGTACCAGGGCCAGAATCTCCCCAGCAGCCTTCTGCCCACTCCAGACCAGGCCCCCTCTTCATTCCTATCAGGTCACGCCTCTTAACTGGCTTAGCCTCTAGGCAGCCTTCCTGGGTCTGTAGCAGCCCTCTGCCCTGAACCCCAACTTTTACCTTTTCTGGCCTCTACTTTGTGAAGCTAACATTCAATGTGTGCCTTCTACATGTCAACAAAGCCTCCTCCCATCTCTTCCATAGCTTGCTGTGGGGGGGGGGATCTCTGGGCTGCCATAGTACTGGAAGGGCAGCTGACCCACGCTTCCCTCCCCACTGACTGGCGAGGTTTCTGTCTTGTCCACAGAAAACTCTGGGACGGAAACGCGCACACAAGGGCTCCTTCAAAGATGGTGAGTGGCTCCCGGGAGGCTGAGGGCATGGCATGGCCAGGAAGGAGTCTCGGTAGGGTCAACTGGGGACTGCTGGGTCCGAGAAGATGAGGTCAGGCTGGGCAGGACATTCACTGGACACTGACCCCAGCTGTTGGTGTGAGTGTACATCTCATAGAGTTCCCTTGGACTCCCATCTATGTGACCCAAAGACGGGACAGACCAGTCTCACATGGGTATTCATGGGACCCAGGGTGGCTGATAGGGCATCAGGCCTCCAGAGAGGTAGGCACTCTCTCTTTTCTCTGCATGGACTCTTCCTGGTCCGAAGAGAGCCTACTGGGCACTGCAGCTCATGAGAAAGGAATAACCAGTTGCTCTGTCTTCCTGGTCCCACTGAGGCATGGTAACTCCCGTAAGAATCTCCCTCCCCCGACCTGTGCCAGCTCTCTGGGTGTCCACAGGTCAGAACACAAGGGTCTGAGTCTCTCTGCCGAGTCTCTGGGAAACGCTCCCTGTGCGGAGCAGCAGCAGTTCCCAGGCTCCGGTGCAGGCTGACGCAGCAGCTGCATGAGCTCAGAGATGCCCTAAATTGAGTTGGCCTATGCCAGACTGGGCTCATGGGCAGCGACCGGCATACTCAGACCTCACCTGAGCACCCCAGTCTCCCACTCCCAGACCAGGCATGACTGGCCTTTATGCAGCTCTGGTTGGTCTGCTTGGCCCCGACCTGGAGTGCCACATTCTACACTGGGCTGCTACCATCTCCTGGACTGTTTTGTTACCCCACTGTAGGACACAGTGGATCATAGGGGAGCCTGCATGTTTTTGAGAGCTTTGTGGGGCCCTTGGGAGGGTCAGGCTACCCCTAAGCCCTCATGCAGACCAGCGATTCTGCTTTCCCCAGACCCTCAGCTGTACCAGGAGATCCGAGAGCGGGGTCTAAATACCAGTCATGAGTCTGATGATGACATACTCGATGAGCCCTCCAGCCCGGAGGGAGCTCAGAAAGCAGACACTACCATTGTGGTCAAGAGCTATCGGCCTGCCCAGCTCACCTGGAGCCAGCTCCCAGAGGTAAGGAGGCCCCGTGGCCTTCCCTTCCCTAGCTTGTGGTAGCCCGGCCCTTACAAGGAGCTCAAACATAGCTTCACTGGTATATAGTTTGCGTGTGGAACAATGAGTCTGTCCTCTGTCCTGGCATGTAGTTGGAGGTCCTGCTCGGTCTAATCTGAAGGGGCACTGTGGACACAAGGAGCCCCCCTTCCTAGGACCCTCATCTCACTAGGGGAGCCTCTCCACTCCCCCTGTACTTCCCACATCGGAAAACGGGGCCATGTCCAGGCCGTGAGGACCAGGATGGTGACCCCTATCCTCTGCAGGCTCTGGGTGTGGCAGGAAATGGGGATGGTGGACTCAGCCTTCCCTTCACTTCAGTACAATGGAGCTTCTTGTTTGCCTGCTGTGGGGGTGAGGGACCACCCCCCAAGAGAGTGCCGACAGTGGGAGCCTCGCCAGGGAAGGTCTAGCCAAGGGCTGCAGCAGGCAGAGTCTGTGCTCCACAAGTAGAAATGTTCAGAAGGACACTTTAATTACCCAGATGTATGCTAGAAGCTGGGGACGGCACCCAACACACTACACCCCATAACATTGTCTGATATTTAGAACCTGGACTACCTACGCTTGGAAAGTTGCAGGGGACCCATGCAATGTTGGCAGTGCCTCTGCCCAGGCTATGAGTAGGAGAACACAAATGGAGGCAGTTCTGTGTCCTGCAGAGGCAAGGCATAAGGCGGTCCAGCCTGCCCTGACATGCTCTATAGCCATAGGTATAAGGGGAAGCAACGCTGAGACAGCCTAGGGCCACTAGCCTCAAGAAAGGGAAGAGTACAGGTGATAATGGCCCGAGCCTTCCCTGGCAGGACTCTGACTCAGCTGCCCAGGTGGTGTCTGAGTCATCACCCCACACCCACACCCACACACAACACACACACACTCTGTTCCTCTAGACTCCCTGTCCGTCTTCCTGGCCTGGTCCAGGGCTCTAGAGATGGAGAGGCACTGTCCTGGGAGGTTTCTGGGGAGACATAGACAGCTGAAGGTTCCAGATGGAGGTGGCTCCACCCTCCAGCTGGGTGTGGCCCAGAGGAGGATACAAGTGGGGGACCTGGTTCCATCAGCAGGACCTGTGGCCATAGCTCCTTTGCTCTTCTCAGGTGTTGGAGTCAGGTGTCCTGGACACACTGTCAGTAGAAGAACGTAAGAGGCAGGAGGTAAGGCCACTGGGAGTCCCTAGACATGGTGTGGGACACACAGTACCTTGGGAGTTAGAGACACAGGATACCCTCTCCTCGCCTACTCTAATAGCCACCTCATGGGCCAGATACCTGGGGGCTGATGACCGAGCCCCTTGATTGTCTTATGAGTCCTGAGGGAGCATCAGGAAGGGGGTCTACCTTTGCCTCCTCAGGAAGAACCAGAGTCCTGGCCCGGGGTGAGGGGCATGGCTCAGTGGTACAGCCTTTGCGTAGCAGGCATCAGCCCGTGTTTGATCCCCACCTGGTACCACCTTCCCCAGAAAGCAGAATCCCGATCACAGCCTGAGTTGTGAACCGGAGCATAGAGATACAGACTTGTGGCCTGTGCGGCAGTCATGACAGCCCTCCGAAGGGGCCCTACGCCCCCGTCCTCCCTCCTTCCCTTCCTCCGTCATTCTGAGCATCGTCTTCTCATGCAGGCCATCTTCGAGATCCTCACATCTGAGTTCTCCTATCTGCACAGCCTGAGCATCCTGGTGGCCGAGTTCCTGCAGTCCCGGGAGCTGAGGGCCACCATGACACAGACAGAACACCACCACCTCTTCTCCAACATCGTGGACGTGCTGGCCGCCAGTCAGAAGTGAGCGGCCCTGGGTCCCCAAGAATGCTGCCTTGCCTTGCTGCAGTGATGTCAGCAGGGCCCTGGGCTGTACCTGTGGATGGGACACTTGGAGCAGCCACTGGCTTGAGATGGAGCATGACAACCTCTAAGAGCCCTTGAGAGCTGGCTGTGGGGACAGCAGGGCATCCTAGACTCCCAGGGGAGGGGGAGGCACTTCTCTCAGGTGCCAATGGGTATCTCACCTCAGCACTGGGCATAGTCAGCAGTGCCCACAGAGTATTTACCCAGTCAGGTGGCAGCCTCGAGTTTCGGCCCCAGGTCATGTTCTACCCAGCAGTGTCTGGTGGCCTGACCTGGCTCTAGTTGCAGGCCTAGAATCAGAGAAGAGGCCAGGCATGCAGCCACAGGCTGGTGAGGGCGTGTGTGTGTGTGTGTGTGTGTGTGTGTGTGTGTGTGTGCTTTATGTATGTGCATGCCTGTATTATCCTTGCATACTGGTGGGTATCTCACCCCAGCACTGGGCATAGTGCCTGCCTGTATTGTTCGCTCATACCTGTATATGGGTTCATGTCTTTAGCACAGACTGGTCATGCAGTGTGTGGGGCCAGCCCTTGCTGCTGCGATAGTCCAGGAGACCCCAGGTCTCCCTGACTCTTTAGTCTTGGCTCCAGTGTTTGATGAGACCCTCTCATCAGCCCCAGTGGTGTCAGAAAGATGAATAGGTCATGGGGTGCTAGCTCACAGGCCGAGCCCTCCAGACAGAGGATGCTGGCCCTTGCTGACCACTCAGCAAGACCACGCTGTTGTGGGTGTCCTTTCTCCTTCTGGAGGCTTCAGAGCCATTTAGACAAGGAACAGAGTGCTGTTATATCCCTGGAGATGGGCTTCCCATAAGAGATCCAGTGGCTAGGCTATCTGTGGGAACTATCCGCTCCTGACTCATCAGAGGAGGAGAGGGGTCCAGGGAAGTGGGTAACCCTCCTGCAGACTCCGCCCCAGTGTGGTCCCTTGATGCTGTGCAGCCTCTAATTGCTCTGCTTGGCCATTGCTGCCCTGGTGTGGGACACTCTAGTCTCCTCCCTAGCCATTCATAGCGATCTCCTCCGAGAATTGTGCTATTTTGGGCCAGTAGCAGGAGGCTGACCCTTCCAGACCTTTCCAGGAAACCCTAGGACTCATGCATGGTGGGCGTGTCCAGGCAAGGCATCCTCAGCTTCCGTTCATCCATGGGGTCCCCATGCACTTCTGAGCCTCTCTGCTAGCTACACAGCTTTTCCCAAGGGCCAATCACTCCTGGAGTATACTTGTTTATAGGAACTGAGGTCCATGGCTTTGTTAAGCCCTAACGCTCACATCCAAGCCTGAAGGGGTCTTCTTAGATGGACCCTTTTCCCAGCTCCCTAAGCCAGGGCCTAGAGACTACAGACATGGACATAGCTCAGGAACAACCACAAGTCTCACATACCAGGTGGCCAAAATCTGATGCCATCATCCTGCCTGGCAGTCAGAGGCTGGCAGTCTCCCCAGGGCCTCTGCGAAGAGCCCAGGCCTCCTTACTTGTCTCTTATGAGTTGGACTCCATGAAAGCGGATAGTTGTGAAACCTTGCCAGGAGCTTGGTTTCAAGACCCATCCCTAGAAAGACGTGACTTTCCCTGGGTCTCCTAGGGCCCCAATAATAGGACCCTTCATAGGGTCGTTGCATCTCTGTCCTTGAACTCACACCCGGGGACAGGCACAGGGCTGGATATTACAGAGGCAGTGCAGGTCCCCTGATGGCTTTGGGCAGATGTGGCCTAGCTTACATAGGGTTTCACCTGACTCACTGGGCACCTGCCACGTTCTGCCTTCAAGACCCATCTGGTGGACATTTTTGTCTGCATACACGTGCCTTCATGTCCCCGACCGCTCCCCACCCCAATGCTGCAGGTTCTTCGAAGCTCTGGAGCAGCGGCACAAGGCCCAGGTGTGTGTGGAGGACATCAGCGACATCCTGGAGGACCATGCCGAGAACCACTTCCACCCTTACATCGCCTACTGCTCCAACGAGGTCTACCAGCAGCGCACCCTGCAGAAGCTGTCGTGAGTGGGGCCCTTGTGCTCCCTCCCAGCCCACCTCGTGCAGGCCCCACCTGCGCCACCTCTTTCTGAGGTCAGGTGACGGAGTTTCCCTGTTGCAGGAGCAGCAATGCAGCCTTCCGAGAAGCGCTTAGGGAGATTGAGAAACGGCCTGCATGCGGGGGCCTGCCCATGATCTCCTTCCTGATTCTCCCCATGCAGAGGGTGACCCGGCTGCCGCTCCTGACAGATGTGAGTATCCGGGATGCTTGGGCGCGGCTATGGAAACACACCAGGAGGCCCTGCCTTTAGTGTTGCCTCTCTGACCTCTTCCTCACACTCATGCATCTGTAATTGGATAATTACAATGCGTATAAGGCAGGGTGATTAATCTTGATCACTTTGCGGTCAGTAATAGGATACCATAGCCTGTAGACACATCTTTAGGCAAGTGCCCATACGCACTCAGCCCTGGAACTGCGGAAATACCGCTATTCCCGAGGATGTAAAAGGGCAGGATCCCAGCCCCAGAGGTGCAGAGACCCTTTGTGGACTGTAGATGTCCTGCTGGGTTCTTGCTTGCCTGAGGCCCCTCCCTGACTTCGAGTCCAGAACTGGTGGGGAGCCACTGCCTCACGGCTTCCGGCTTCCGTCTTCCCCCCAGACACTCTGCCTGAAGACACAGAGCCACCCTGAGAGGTACAAAGCCGCCAGCCGAGCCCTGAAGGCCATCAGCAAGGTGAGGCCACTTCTGCCCCTAGCTTATCCATCGGGGAAAGGGACTAGGTCCAGGGCACATCCTTGCCCATGGTATACGTGTAAACTCACCCCCGCAGCTGGTGAAGCAGTGCAATGAGGGGGCCCACAAAATGGAGCGCACGGAGCAGATGTACACACTGCACACGCAGCTGGATTTTGGTAAGGTCAAGGTAGGTGCCTTTGCCAACCCCTCACCCCCTTACTCCCTCCTCATCATAGGAGTCAAGGCTCCTGGGGACATCTGCCTGGGGAGGGTGGGCGGGGGATCCCATGGGTGAACTTCCCTGACTCAGTAGCAAGGAGGTGCCAGGGTCTCTCCAGGACTGGCCGCCACCCCCAGCTTAGGCAGAACATTTGGTAAGAGCTGGCGCATCAGGGCTCCTCAAGGCTCTCCTCAAGGCAACAGGGCCTTCTCTGGTTCCTGTGGGCCAACTGAATGGTTCAGGACTACCCCATTGGTTCTCCCTGTCATCATCCCCACCTTGCCGGTCATTTCCTCCATCTGTCCACTCTATCCCCAGTCCCTGCCACTCATCTCCGCCTCTCGCTGGCTGCTCAAGCGTGGAGAACTCTTCCACTTGGAGGAATCCAGTATCTTTCGGAAAATCGCCAGCCGGCCCACCTGCTACTTGTTCCTGTTCAACGATGTCCTGGTTGTCACCAAGAAGAAAAGGTAGGCACTCAGCTGCAGATGTCAGGCTAGAGGGCGGCCACACAGCTCTATACAGAATCAGGTCTCTGCTTTCTGCAGGCCTGGGTTTCCCTCCCTGGCCATGGACGTTGTCCCCGGGCCCGAGAGACAAGTCTCAGGAGCACCCTGAGGTTAACTGGCCCTGACGGCTCTCCTGTGTCCCCACAGTGAGGAGAGCTACCTGGTCCAAGACTATGCACAGCTCGAGCATGTGCAAGTCAGGAAGCTGGAGGCCTCGGAGCCCTCACTGCCAGCAGGCAGCAGCCGCAGTTCCTCCGTGCCCCACCCCTTCCAGGTGAACCTGCTGCGTAACAGCGAGGGCCGCCAGGAGCAGATCCTGCTGTCCTCTGACTCCGCGTAAGATGGTGGACCCCAGCGAGGGGGGAGCGCATGTGATGGGAGCCTGGGAGGGTGGGGTGTGCTACCCTGTTCTGTGCGCCTACTACATGCTGAGCACCGTCAGTGCCCATAGAGCCATAAGCAATACACAGCCTGGCTCTGGGTATGTGTTTTCCTTGTGGGAATACATCAACTGGTGAATTGCTGTACTGTCCAGTAACCAGGGAGGGAGCTTCAAGGGGAAAAAAGGACTGATGCGACTGATGGGCCTTCATTATTGTCAAGGTGGTGCTTAGGTCAAATCCCCGAGGGAGGGAGGGACTGAGGCAGCAAACACAGGAAGGAGGGCTCAGCCAGCACTTCTGCACAGCCGTGCAAGGGCCCTGAGCAATAGCAGAATCCATGAACAGGGGCTCATGGACCCCAAGAAGGAAGGAGGGTCTCAGCTATGCTCTCTGTGGCTTCCAGGAATGACCGGGCCCGGTGGATCACAGCCCTCACCTACAAGGAGAGGCAGTGGCAGGGCGTCACCAACAAAGGAGGTGAGCGTGGGGTTGGGGTGAGCGGGATTATTGCAGCCCTGGAGTAGAGCTGGTCTGTCTAGGTATCCCTGGGGTACCCAGCTTAGGGGCTGGACCTCGGCCCCTATTGTATGTGTAACTATGTACTTGTAGCCACAGCTTAACCTTATTGGTGCTTCTTAAGAGGCCTGGTGTCCTGCATCTGGGGAAACTGAGGCCAAAGGAACAGAATAGTCTGTGGGGGAGCACTCCTGGCCTAACTCTCTCCTAACTCTCTTCCCCCAGAGCTGCCCCAGGTGGAGATCACCAAAGCATACTTTGCCAAGCAAGCTGATGAGATCACGCTGCAGCAGGCTGACGTTGTCCTGGTCCTGCAGGAAGAGGACGGTGAGTGTGGACGGGCCACACCTGAGTGGATGTCAACCAGATTGGGGTGCAGCCCAGATAAGGGTGCAGTGACCAGCCATGCTCACTCAGCCTGCCTCATCCTCGTAAGCACTTCCTCAAAGGTTGGCACTGGAGAGATGGCTCAGTTGGCATAGGGACCTGATTTTGAACCCAAGAGCCCGCATAAAAGAAAGCTGGGCATGGCAGCACATGGCTTGTGTCACCCCAGGGAAGCAAAGACACGCACGTCTCAAGGGCTCATGGGCCAGCCTAGCCCAATTGACATGCTCCATGCCCGTGAGAGACTATCTCGAGAGGCAGAGTGGGCAGCACCCAAGGAACCAAGGTTGTCTGTGGACCTCTATGCACATGGGTGTACATGTATGTGGATCTATACACACATGTGTAAACACACCACACTCAGGCTCCCCAAAGGGAGGACCACCAGTACTGGAGTCATGGGACCAAAGTGAGCTCATTACTCTGAGCCCTAAGTGAAGCAAATGGGTGTCTGCTCTCCTGGTGGTCCCTGTGTAGGTCTCTGCAGGGCCCAGGTCATGCTGGAGTAGTGGGTGTGGTCCCTACCCCCGCTGCTGATGGAGCGGCTGAGAGCCCAGGTGGCCTTGAGTGACCCCTCCATGGATCTCTCTCGATGCAGGAGGAGTGGCCAGGCCCTAGAATAGAACCCTCAAGAGCAGAGGTGGGTGGAGGGATCCCTCTCATCTCCCCATCTGCATCCAGGCTGGCTACATGGTGAGAGGCTGCGGGACGGAGAGACGGGCTGGTTTCCTGAGAGCTTCGCTCGCTGCATCACCAGCCGCGTGGCGGTGGAAGGCAACGTGCGCAGGATGGAGCGGCTGCGGGTGGAGACAGATGTGTAGTCACAGAGTTCAAAGCCAGTCGTGGTGGACACAGCTTCAGTCCTTCAGCCAACAGGTGGGCGGGGTTGGTCCCTTGGGCCTCCCCACAGCCTCACGGTCGCAAGCAGAACACAGGACATCCAGACATGACACTTGCTTCCTCGGAAGGCTTTGAGGCAAGCTCCAGGGCCCACATTCTGGTAGAAGCCCAGCCTGGCCCCTCGATGGCCATCCCTTTCCTAGTTTCTGGCCGCCTGAGCTGCACACAGGCTAAGAGTGACAGAGGACTGTGGTCTTCATTGAGGACAACACAGGGCCACCTCCCAGATACACCCCCGTCCACTTTCCAAGTGGGACAGGAAGGACCCGTGTTCTGAGAGGACCAGCAGGGATGTTATATATTGTGATGGAGGTTTTAAACAGCATTAAAGTATTTCTTTAAAACTTGGCTTTACAGCTGAGCCTAGGTCACAGCCCCTTGTTGCAGTGGAGACGGGCCTCAGGTCTCTCCTTAGCTCTGACCCATCTGTCTACCAGAGTGTCACAAGTCTGTGGCTCCTGCTTGTGCGTTCACGGATGGTGATAGCTGAACCTTGCAGGGCTTACCCTCAGACACAGTAGGGACACTCTGGTATGGTGATCCCAGTCCCTGCAGAGATCTCCCTCTTGGGGACCTATAGGCCCAAAAGGCAGCCTCCGTGCTGACTAGGGCCAGGCTAGGTCTCTCCAACAGCCCCCTCAGCCTGGTCCTGAAGCCTCATGCTTTTCTTGGCTCGGCTGGTGCTAGATTGGGGGTAGAATGCCCAGCATGCGCTGTAGCAATGTGCCCCGTTCCACTGTGCTCAGCCTTGCGACAGAGGCGCAACAGGTGAATCTCCACTAAGGTCAAAGGCACAAATAGTGATGCCCTCCCTTCCTAGGCCTGTCTAGACAGGCTAGGGCCGGCTACGCCCTATGACTTCCATGTCAGGACCAAGTCTGGGCTCAGCCCAACACCAGTCCTCACCAGGGTGAACACTCACCCACGTTTGTAAGTGGCTGCTTTGGACAGAGGGCCAGGTCAGAGTTCAGGGAGTAGGCATGGCCTGGGTGGATTGTCTGAGGTAGGGCCTCGTACCTCCTTCTGCCTGAAAGAGATAAACGTCTCCATCTTCCTCACCCTAATGCTCTGCTTTCCCGGAGCTGCTGGGGAGTGGGGGTTGTGAAGAGGCAGCCAACTGGTGGCCATGGAGTGGTGAATACGTGCAGTTGCTGTGTGTGCACTGATGTGTGCCTGTGGCAGGAATGCCTTGATGTAGACCCGCTGCCCCATGCCTCGGGCTTATTCCCACTTCTGATCCTCTGAGGAGCGTGTCAAGGAGAAGCAGGCCGGTTCACCACCAAGCACACTCAGTAGCTAGAACGAGGTGGAACCGGAAGGCTGTGACACTCTGACTCTGGACATCTGGCACAGGTGACCCCACAGTCCTGACTCAGTTTGCAAGTGATGGAAGCCAAGGGACATGGATACTGCAGTGCCTGGGGGAGGATGGACATCATGCACTGACAGAGGTCATTTGGTACAGGACCAGGTCAGGAAACCTCCCCCACTGATAGAAGCCTAGGGTTGTGAGGGTTGGGGGTCCCAAGGACAGAGCCAGCCCTGCTCCCCAACTGCAGAAAGTCCATCCTTTGTTGGCACATTTCTGTGCCCCCCTCCAATAATGGGGATCATGCGGGATGCCCTGCCCACCCACTCAGCTGGGGAGCCTCAGTCCGTTCCTCCTGCAGAGAGAGACCTTCCTGTCGCAGATGGGGCAACTGTTGGGGGTCTCTGCCCACTGTTGGGGTCATGGGCTTGCCGGAGGACATCAAGGCTTCTAATACCCTACCCACCTCCAGGGAGGTCTGTGGTCTGGTTGGGGCTAAGTGGGACCAGATCCTCAGGTGCCTGGTGCCCTGACCCACCTGCAGCAGTGTTGCCAGCCGTGGTTCAATGCTTCAGCGGCTGTTGATCTGTGGGGCATTGGGAGCCCTGGCCCTTCTTCTCAGCCAACCTCTGTGCCTTCCCTGATATGAGCAGAGTAGACAGGGCTAGGCCTGGCGGGTGTGCACACTTTGGCTTGAGTCAGAGGTATCTGAGGCATAGTGATGGTTCAAGTGCCGTGGACCAGTTCCAGAGAAAGTCCAGGCCTCTAGCCTCTCCTCCAGGGAGCGTGAGAAAAATGAGTCCAGCTTCGATACCATACCGATGTGCATGCAACTTCACCTTCGCCCGGCCTTGGAATTGCTGTTTCCCTCTGCTCACCAGACTCACTTCCAGTCCTTCCAGAACATCCCTGACTCTGCCAGGAGCCGGTGGTGGTGGTGGTTTTCCTCTCAGGCCCCCTGGTGGCCGTAAGAGGCACTAACATGGGGGCTACACTTGGGAGGGACCCCAGCTCTCCAGCTTCTCCTAAGACTCTAGCTTTGCCCCCAAGAAAGCGAAGCCACGGTTAGGACTGCCATTCTGGTGAGAACGGCCCTCCCATGTCCTTAGCAGTCAGTGTGTCTGGACCATCGATTCCTTGTCCTCATCCCTGCTTGTTGAATGACACCAGCCGTCACCCGTCCCTGGACCTCTGACTGAACAGGCTACGGCAAATCTGACTCAGTTCAGAGGTTGTCCCTTCCATCACATCACAACGGGCCCACTGTCTCCTATTTCCTTTTTTCTGAATTCTACTTTTTAAGAAAGTATTTTTATTTGATGTGAATGAGCGTTTTGCTTTCATGCCTGGAGCCCCATGTGGTGAAGCCAAAAGAGGGTGTGATCATCGCTGGAGCTGGAGCTGTAGAGGACTGTGACCCACTGCATAAGGCGCTGGGAACTGACAGAACCTCTGCAGGGGCAGCAATGCTGTTAATGGCTGAGCCATCTGTTCTGTGCCCTACATTCTACCATATGGGTCCCAGGCTCCAACTCAACTCTTCAGGCTGAGAGTCGGGCACCCACTGAGCAATCTTGCCAGCCCCAAGTTCCTTTAATCTCTACTTATGCCAATCCTGACATTTTTCTTTCCCCCAAAATGTATCCGCATTCCCGTTGTAAAGGTGCTAGCTCACAGTTGCCTGTCACATTCTCTGTAAAATCTCCATGCTGTCTATAGCTGCCTCTCCCTTATTTTTCTCACATCATATTTGAAAACATCAGTCTAGTCAGGCATGGTGGTACATGCCTGTAATCCCAGCACCTGGGAAGCAGAGACAGGAGGGCCTCCAAGTCCAAGTCAACCTGGTCTACATAACAAAACTCCAGACTAGCCAGGGCTACATGCTAAAGCCTGTCTCAATCAACCAACCAACCTATGGTCTGATGAGCATATTAATCTTCAAAGGAAAGTATTTTGGTTTTCTTACATGTCACTAGATTGTAGAGCATCTGCCTGGTGTATGAAGGGCTTGAGTTGGTCCCAGTACCATCCACACCCACAGCCCTGTCTGATGACTACAAAGATTGCCTAGAAATACAGATGTGTATCTGTAAAACATAAACATCAGAGGTACATATATAACATGTTAAAGCTTTGCAGATTGATCATCGCTGTTCAGTCTGCCTAACCTACAGGTTTCTACAGAGTGTGTTACACTCTGTTGCAATGCATTTCTCTCTACCTGTGACAGCCACCATTGCTCTGTGGATTTTTGACCATTTGCTGTGTATGTATGTACGTATGTGTGCATGCATGTGCATAGACAGCCACAATGCTTTGCACCCTCACAACAGTAAGACTCCTTCCCCAGGGGCTGAAGAGATGGTTCAGTGGTTAAGAGCTATCTTGCTTTTAGAACCTGCATGCAATTCTTAGCACCCACATCAAGTGACTCATGTCCTATAACTCCAGCTTCCCGGGATCTGTATCCTGTCCCTTCTTCCTCTAAGTCTGTGTGCAGCGGCCGACGGGCATGGCTCCCCCTGCTGCCCATCCCACTGGAGCCCACAGAGTGTCCCTGAGGTTTCGGCTGCCTCCATTTCTGTGGGAGAGAGGAAGGAGGCAGCCACTACCCAGATCCAAACAAGAGACTACTCCAGGCGGGAGGTGGGGGCAGAGTCTCGGATCCAAGTCCAGCTCTCCCTCAATTTTTGCTGTCCTCAGGACATTTCCCACCCCCACACCGCAGCTCAGTTCTGGGCTACACCTGTGGCCTCAGCCTCAATCCACAGGGAGCCCTGGCTCCTGTGATGCTCTCTGTCCCTCACCCTGCTGGGTGGGCTCTCCCCTGCTCCCTCTGAGACGTCCTTCCTACAGGAAGTCACTTTCCAGCTCTCTGGAGGTGTCTTAGGCACCAGTGTGTTCTCCTTGACCAGGAGTCAGAAGCCAGAAGAACCCCACTATGACCAGTGTGGCCCCTGTCACTAGAGAGGGCCTCCCTGGCTGGGCCGGCTCCCATGCGAAAGCCCTCCAGCCAGCTGCTCTTGGGAGGACCCACACCGAGTCTATGAAAAGCACACAAACCCAGGCCACGAGGACACCAGTGTGCCTTTAACTCTCGGGACTTTACAAAACTGGAGATCCCACGGCCCAGCGGCCTGAGTCCAAGCTTCCGGGATGGGGGCTTCCAGCTGACCCAGGGCCGCAATGGCAAGTGGAATTGCCCATAAATACCTTTACATAAATACGGGCCGGACGGCGTTTCCAGGTAAACAGTTGGCTGGCTGCAGCAGTCCGCGGCCTTAGCACCAGAAGGACCTGTCAGGCAGGTGGAGCCTTGGTCCCAACCCAGGTCCCAAAAGAGAGCCAGGATTCCACAGCACAGCCCAGAGGGTGCCCGTGTACATGGCGGCCTGAGGCCTGGTCCTCTTCCCTGGGCTCCTTGTGTTCACTGGAGACTTCTTCCCCATGGCCACGAGGCCTTGGTAGGTAGCTGTGCGACCATCCACAGCCCTCCACAGAGATCCATCGCTTCCCGGAGGAGGTGTGGATCCAGGAGTCCACACATGTCCTCTCGGTCCATTGGGCTGGAACACGGTAGCGGTCCTCTGTGGGACTTCCATGAGCTAATGCTTCATGGCCCTGCTGCTGGGTTGCTGGGGTGCTGGTCTGCCGGAGGATGGCTGTGTGGCCACTGGAGACACAGGAAGAAAGGAGGGTCAGCCACAAAGTGCGGTGGGAATCCTCAAGATGGCCAATTCCAGGATGAAGGTGGTGACCTTCTTCCCTCATTGGCCAAGTCCGGTAAAGGCAATAGCCCATTCCTCTCACACTGTGGTCCGGTCCCATCTCCAAGGTTCAGGTTCTCAAGGCACAGGGAAGGGAAGTGATGTTCATCACTGTGTGGGCTACTCCCTTGGGCCTAACCAGAGAGCCGTGCGTGTCTGGGCAAGCGTGATCTCCACATGAACTCTGGGCTCCCAGGGAGGTGGGCCATAGACAGCTCATGTTGTCCACGTGGGTAGACACCAGTAATGGGCCAGTAAGGCATCAATCGCCCACGCCCACAGGGACCCCACACAGCCACCATCATAACCTTCTCCATTCCATGCTCACAAGAGCAGTGGGGGAGGGGTCTGCTCAGCTCCCACTCTGTCAATTCCAAGAAGGGTGGGAGACAGGGCTTTGAAGCTGGGTGGGAAAAGCTTCACCCAAGGTTTAGCCAAGCTCACCCCAGGGAAAAGGACTATCCCAGGACTCCCAGGGGCCACCAATGCTCTCTCTCCCCCACAGCCCCATCCTCAGAGATCTGCTAAATGCCAAGTCAAGGCCCTGGGTGTAGTACCAGATTTGACCACTGGGTGCCACTGTGGATAGCATTATGTACACAGGCACTGGTCAGCAAATTGCAACCTAACCCTGAACCTGAACCTACCCACCTACCCACGAGCTCCCAGCATGGCTCTTAGTAGTTTGAGGCCAGACCACCTTGGAGAGGCTAAAAATGATGCAGGCGGTATCCCATCTGCACTGAATGTCTTCAGGCTGAGGACTCCTAGGTCTAGGCCCTCCTCTCTTTCATGTCCTACCCTCTACAGAGATCCGTCCCAGCACGCTCCACAGACTGGGCCTGGGGAGCCAACAAGAGATGTCATGCGGACTGTGGCCATTCACGGGGTGCAGCATAACCAGCTCTACCTCGTGGATGGGAGGTGCCGTGGGTACACACAGGCATAGTATATAATAAAGCATGTGAACACATGCATGTCTGGTGCACACACGTGTACTGGAACATACATGCCTGGCACAGGTATGCACCATAACATACGCACTTGAATTCCACAGAGTATGTATGCATGCATGCCTGGTGCATGGACATCACAGGAGCAAGCATAGGTACGTGGTGCACAAAGATGTGGGCACACATGTACACCTGAAGCCATGTACACACGGAACACACACACCCGGGAAACACATACCTAGCTCAAACTTATACCTGCAGAGTGTATACATGGAACACATACGCACCCTGAAAATACATACCTAAAGCCCATGCATACCCTTACAGAACATGTACCTTGAGCACATACACCATGAAGATGCATACCTGGAACACTCATGTATCAGGAAGACATATCTGGAGTGCACACACACCTGGGGCATACACACTAGGAAGACACGCACCAAGAGGACATACGCCTGAAGCATGTACACAGTACATTCAAATACACAGGTGTACACAGCAAGCCTGCCTCACACGCTTGTGTCGCTGCTCTGGTGTACTGGCACATGGACACATGCACTATCTCGCAACACGCTGGTGTACATGCATGTACTGATTAGCATGCATACAATGCTGCTCACAGATATGTAGGCACACAGCACCCACATGTCCTGAATCATCCAGCCCCGCCTGCATAGGGATCTGTGAGATCCCACGGAACCTGCAGGTCACTCGAGGGTAAAGGCTGGTGCTCCAGGCTGGCAGTGCGTCCCATTCTTGCCCACGGGAACTGGCTTGAGGCCTACTCACCCACCACTAGCTGTGTGCACTCTGTGGGTGCCAGGAAGGGATGGCTGAGTTTCTCACTTGGTGGTGGTATTAGGACAAGGGGTGGGCTCCTGGCCAGGGGCAGGGAAGTCTTCGGTTCCTCCCCTGAGAACCTGACTCACCTTCCCGGCAAGTGGGCCCTGTGTAGCCGTCCACACAATGGCACTGCCCACTGATGGGGTCGCAGTCAGCCCCACCCCAACAGTCACAGCGCAGGGCACAGCCCGGCCCAAAGCGGCCCCTTCTGCAATCTGTAGGGGCAGGAGGTAGGAGAGAAACGCATAAATCGCCATTCTATCTGCCTGGACCATGGGTAGACAGCCCAGGGGGGCATGAGGTCCACTGAGGAAGGAGGAGACAAAACCATGGTCCTCAGTTTCCTCTGAAAAGGATAACAGTTCCTATGCACTTTTTAAAAAGTCTATGCTGTAACCGTGGGCTCCTACATGGAAAAACACCAGCCACAAGCCCTGGGCACATATTCCTGCCTGGTGTCAGGGTTAGTGAGGCGGTATAGAGCAGCCACAGCTGCTTCCCCAAGGTTACATGAATCCAAAAGTCATAAACTCAGTTTTTTCTCCCAGTGGGACAGCCCCCCCCCCATCCTTAGGCAGTCTGGTCTGAAGGGGCCGTGGACATATTTCCACCTGATTGAAGCCTTTCTCTGACAGCCAGATAGAGCCAGGGACTCTAGACTACCACAGAGCAGGGCCTACCCTTGGCAGCCACAGTGGGTGTCTGTGCTTGGTTTATCATATTCTGGCCACTGTCAATGGCCCCCAGAGGGCTCAGGCTGGAGCAGAGACCACAGGAAGGCACAGTGACCAGGCTGAGGCCTGGCATGCAGGTATGCAGCCCACATGATTTGATATGTGCTATTGGTGGAGACCTACCCTCAGGTCCCACCCTGAGCAGGACCCCCCACTCACCCAGGTCACATGTGGCTCCTGTACGCCCTGGCGGGCAAAGGCAGAGGCCGCTGACGGGATCACAGGGCACCCCTTTGTGGCAGTCACACTGCTGCTGGCAACCATCTCCAAAAAAGCCTGGCTGGCACCCTGGTGGGGGCAACAGGCTCTGTGGTCCCGTCCCCAAACCAACCGAGAGGAGGAAAGGGTAAAGGGGCTAGGTGGGGGCTGATGCTCACCCTTCTCGCAGAACTGGCCGTGAAAGCCAGTGGGGCAGAGGCATTGGCCGCTGACAGGGTCGCAGGAGGCTCCCTGTTGACACTCACAGACTCCCTGGCAACCAGATCCGTGGAAGCCAGGAGGGCAGGCTGAAGGAGGACCCTGGTTAGGGTGGGTTGAGGGCAGGAGGCAGCAGAAACCCCCAGATTTCCCAGAATGAGCAAAGGATCGAACCCAAGAACTGAGAGAGGCCCTTCCCTGAATGTCCTAATCTCCCTCCTTCCTAGCTACCACCATAAGCCAGCATCCCAGCCAGGGCTCACATGAGAGGCATAAGGAGCTGGCCTAGGAGCCCATCTTCCACCTGTCCTGTGTGACCCTGAGCAGGCACCTCCAGCCCAGAGCCTGATCTGGCTCAGCCCATCTCTCCCCATGGACATTGACTGAGAAAGCGGCCATTGCTCTCAGAACCAGGACCAGCCTGGATGGCGTGTCCAAGGTAAGGGGACAGCCCCACTCACAGTGCTCACAAGCTCGACCATAGAAGCCAGGACCACAGTGGCAGGTCCCCATGGTGGGCTCACACGTGCCGTTGTTCTGACAGGAGCACTTGAGGAGGCAGGCGGCACCATAGTGCCCAGCAGGGCAGGCTGTGCAGGGATAGGATACAGGTTTCTTAAGTGCACCTGAGTCTGTGCCCCTACACAGCCGCCCCGGACCTGACCTCTGCATCCTTCTCAGGGTCCAGAGCAAGGCCCTCCCTACTCGATAGACACGTGTGGACGTTTCGGCCCAGCTGCTCTCAGAAACTCACCCTGCTCGCAGTGTGGCCCCATCCAGCCCAGCGGGCAGGAACAGCTGCCATTAGTAGCATGACACAGGCCGCCATTCCTGCAGGCACACTGGAACTCACAGCCCTTGCCAAACCGATTCTGGGGACACCCTAGGGGCAGAAGGCACAGCTGAGAGCTCTAGCAAGGGGTAGACACGTTCTGGGGGACATGCGCCCCTCCCCACAGACTGGCATTCACTCAACAAATGCTTCCTGAGCTGCCTAGGGCTGGCCTTGCCCTCATGGTGTCCACAGCACCAGGACTGAGGGCCACTCTAAGATAAAGGGGACCGGGGTCTTCAGGACACAAAGAGCTACCAGGTTCAGGAAGAGGTTCCACCCGTCACGGAGACATGAACAGGCCACTAAGTGAACCGAGTCTCAAGAGTCCTGTGTGGGTGGGGCCTGAGCTGGCATGAGATGACCTGTTTGCCATCAGGGCAAGCTGTCCATATGGTGAGGACACAGCTTCTCAGCCAAGGCTTCTGGAGAATCCACAGTGGCTGTGCGTGTGACTGTGTCCCTGGGGAATGGGCACACACACACACACACACACACACACACACACACACACACACACACACACCTCGTGATGGGCTTACTTCAGCAGCCTGCTCCGTGACTCGGTGACATGTCAGCGAACTGTGCATGTGCCCAGTCCCCGGCAGACACTCACCATGTTCACAGTGGACTCCAGTCTTCCCAGGAGAACAGACACAAGTCCCTGACACAGGATCACAGGCCGCCCCTTGCCCACATGCACACACATGGGTACAGCCGGGGCCGAAGCGACCCTGGGGACAGGCTGTGGAGAGAGCAGGTAAGCGGTTGCTTCCACCTGGGCTCTGTCAGAGGCTCCATGACAAGGTTCTGCTGGGAGCTGGGTCCCAGGCCATCTCCACAGAGACACACCGACACAACACCCCCAGCCCCGCCTGGATTTCAAGGGAGGAAAATCCCCGTGTGACTAAGGAAAAAGTCCCTTTCCTGGGCGGGATGGCTGGCTGCAGAAATGTACTCAGTGCCCAGTATATATCTGGGACAGAGTTGGCCAGAAGACGGGGGCCCTCTGGGATCACACTGATGCCCCAGGGCAGAACACCCTATTGACACTCTACCTTAGTTCAGTAATGGGGGGCCCAAGAATCAGGGGTGGGCAGGGGGCTGGATGTCCTCCTATAGGCTGGCCAGCAGGGCCCTACCCCCTCTTCCAGAATTTCAACACTAAGCCATCCAGCCCTGCAACCTGGCCACTCACCGAGGCTGCAGTCAGACCCCAGGAATCCAGGAGGGCAGTAGCAGGCTCCCGTGGCCGTGTCGCAAGAGCCACCATTGAGACACTTACAAACTTGTTCACAGCCTGGCCCATAGCGCCCAGGTGGGCATCCTGCAGGGAGACAGAGGGTCTGCTACATAAGCCGGGGGCTGGAGTCAAACATGCGAGCTGCAGCCTTGAACACGGCATGGCTGCCCTGCAAGCTTCAGCTGTCCTGAACATGGCATGGCCGCTCTGCAAGCTGTAGCCCTGAACATGGCATGGCCGCCCAGCGAGCTACATCCCCTCCACCCTGCATACCAGAAGAGCAGACAGAACCCCAGCTTCCCTGAGGCAATGGGCAGCACTCACGTTGCTGACAATCAGTGCCATGGTAACCAGCAGCACATAGGCAGGCCCCTGAAGCAGGGTGGCAGGTCCAGGTCTCACCAGGACATTGGCATAGGTGCCCACAGTCCTTTCCAAAGGTGCCAGGCTGGCAGGCTGGGTATAAGTTGGGTAGGGTCAGACCTGGTCTAGCCCTCGGGAATCCCCGAGCTGTCCCACTCTACAGAGTAGATGTTGGGGGGAGCACTTACCCTGCTCACAGCCAGGTCCAGTGAAGCCAGGGGGACAATGGCACTCCCCAGTAACATGGTGGCAGGGGGCACCAGGTGGGCAGCGGCAACGCTGGGCACAGGCCTCTCCAAACCAGCCACGTGGGCAGGCTGCAGGAAAGGGAGAATTAGGCAGGCTTTCCTGGAGGTGGATGGCTGGGAGCCCCGAAACGGCTGTGCAGGGCCAGCTCCCTCCCAGCCATGGATCCGTGCTCTACTGTCTAGGCGAGGTGTGCATGGCCAGCTCCCTCCCAGCCGTCTGCTCTGTGCCCTACTGTCTAGGTGAGGTGTGCAGGGCCAGCTCCCTCCCAGCTATGGATCCGTGCACTCCTGTCTAGGCGAGGTGTGCAGGACCAGCTCCCTCCCAGCCATGGATTTGTGCTCTACTGCCTAGGCTCACCATCCTCGCACTGTGTGCCCCTCCATCCTGGGGGACAGAGGCAGGCCCCGGTGACATGGTGGCAGGTGGCACCTCTCCGGCAGGCACAATGCTCTTCACAGTGAACTCCAAACATGCCCTTGGCACAGGCTGTGGCATAAGAGACAGACAGGAAGGCTGGGAATTACAGCCCTGGGGTCTCTGCCCATGGAAGTCGAGGGGAAAGGGGAGGCTGGGTCTAGAAGCCATGAAGAGTCATTGGCAATCCCTGAGAATTCTGACTTGGCCTGTAAGCTTCAGCAGCCCCACGTTTAGGTCTGAGCAAGGGGTTGTCTAGGTTGGCCTGCATAGAAAGGGGGCCAATGAGTGGAAGACTTTGCAGGTTAGAATGAGGGCGAGCCAGCCCAGTATCCACTTGTCCAGACTCTGAGGGGTTCAAAGCATGGAGGGGTGAATAAGGACCATGGTCACAAAAGCTACAGCCTGGGCAGCATCTTGTAATCATGGAGCCCTGGGCAGTATAGGCTTCAAGTCCAGAGACCAAGTCTTTCTCTCTGAAGCCTTGAGATGAGGTACACCCCTCTCTCCAAAATAAAAACAAACCAGCCAATCAGATTGGCCTCTTAGGTACAGCCAGGAGGCCCTGAACCCATTCAACAGTGGGCCACATTGGTGAGAACCAGGCCTGGCCCATATCTTCAGCATGGAGTAAAATTGTGTCACCCTTGGCAGAACGTCCCAGCTTCCCAGACCCCACTCACGGCTCTGACACTTGTCCCCAGTCCAGCCCGCTGGGCAGAGACAGCGGCCTGTGAGCCGGTCACATATGCCTCCGTTAAGGCAACTGCAGCTGAGCTGACAGCCAGCTCCATAGTGTCCAGGAAGGCACTCTGAAAAAGAACAGGCAGGGAGGGTCTGACTTTCTGGGCTATGGTTCTGTTCGGGAGATACTAGCCCAACATCCCTACACCTGTGTCCTTGGGTGGAAGGCTAGACACCACAGCCACCCTCAGGGTGCTGACCCTCAAAAGGGAGTCCTCTTAGGCCTTAGGACATGTCTACTACCCAGGCCAGCCAGTTCACCTTTCTCACAGGCCAAGCCGGTCCAGCCCTCTGGGCACGTGCACTGGCCCGAGATGGGGTCACAGCTCCCTCCGTTGCGGCAAAGACAGGAATGCTGACAGTCCTTGCCGTATAGGCCAGCAGGGCAGGCTAAGGCCCAGAAAGCAGAAGCAAGCCTCAGTGTCTGTCCAGAGTCAAGATCCCTCCCAACTCCCCCCCTCCCCCAAAGGTCATGCTGACAGGTAAGCCCTGCACCTGCCCTGGCATCCCATGCACACATGTCCCTCCATGGCCCCACTGGGAGACCATTACCCAGGAATGGACCCTGAACTCCTAGGCAGGGCTTACCCTGCAGGCAGGTGGGTCCCATCCAGCCAGGGGCACAGTGGCATTGCCCATGGACAGGGTCACAGGAGGCCCCGTTGAAACAGGTACAAATCTGGCTGCAGTTAAGCCCATAAGTGAGGGATGGGCAAGCTGTAAACAGAGAGGAGCCATCAGGGGCATAGCCAGGGGACTCCAGGAGAAGGTGTCAGGGAGTGGAAACAACATGCTAGAGTCTCAGGGCCACCTCTCAGCAGAGCAGCCACCAAAGGGGTGGTCATTTAGAATCTCATGGGTGAAGAAGCTGTGTCCTCAGGTGGATGCCAGGAAGGGGACTCAGGGGTGTCCCCTGCCCCCACCCCGTCATGAAGAACCTGTGCTCCCACAGAACCCACGCTGAGGCCCCTTACATACTCTGGGCGCAGCGTGAGCCCCAGCGGCCAGCTGGGCAGATGCAGGAGCCGGTCACAGCATCGCAGGTGGCCCCAGCAGAGCAGTTACAGGCGTGGGCGCAGTCTATCCCGAAGAAGCCAGCGGGGCAGGCTGCAGACGAAAGTGGCATTGACAAGAGGCTCAGAGGCCAGAGGACCCTGCCCTGCACCCAGCTCACCATGCCCACGCCCCAGCCTACACCCCTAGTTCACCATGCTCACATCCCAGCCTGCACCCCTAGTTCACCACGCTCACACCCCAGCCTGCACCCAGCTCACACCCCAGCCTGCACCCCTAGTTCATCATGCTCACACCCCAGCCTGCACCCCTAGTTCACCACGCTCACACCCCAGCCTGCACCCAGCTCACCATGCTCACACCCCAGCCTACACCCCTAGTTCCTCATGCTCACGCCCCAGCTCACCACGCTCACGCCCCAGCCTGCACCCAGCTCACCACGCTCACACCCCAACTCACCACGCTCACACCCCAGCCTGCACCCAGCTCACACCCCAGCCTGCACCCCTAGTTCACCATGCTCACGCCCCAGCCTGCACCCAGCTCACCACGCTCACGCCCCAGCCTGCACTCAGCTCACCATGTTCACAGAAGCTTCCCCTCCAGCCGGCCGGGCAGGTACAGGCCCCGCTGACATGGTCACAGGTTGCCCCATGCTCACACTTGCACTTCTGTTCACAGTTAGGCCCAAAGTACCCCTGGCGACACCCTGAGACACAAAAGCCAGCTCACAGTTAGTTAGGACACCAAGAGTCTGGCCTGACAAAGAAGCCCCTCCCCTCCCAATGGTGGGGATACTTGGCCTGACCACACCCCTCCTCCCTACCCTTTCCCCAGACCTCATCTTCAGAGCCCACATAGGCTCTCACTAGGACAGCCTCTAAAACCAGCTACTCTGACTCAGCCCATCCGCAAGCCTTGGAAGGACACATACAGGGGCCTAAGGAACCCTCCTCGCCCCCCACCCGGCTGGGGCAGCCCCAACTCTGCACCTGCTACTAAAGGCGAGCTTGAAGTCTGCCACTGACAGGTGCATGTATGGTATGTGTACACCGGAATACTCAGGTACATGTGTACGCGTGTAAATGCATATGCAAGTGTTCTCGTGTGTGTGGTCACATGCCTGGGCATGTCTGTGCACACTGAGAGAGGGGTACAAGTGCCAGGCCAGTACTCACACTGCTCACAACGAGGACCTTCGTAGCCAGCCTCGCACAGGCATAGGCCACTGATGGCATCACAGCTCCCATGGCCTGCAGTGCAGTTGCAAGCGTGGATGCAGTCGGGCCCCCAACGTCCACTGTCACAGGCTGCAACAGAGAGAGTTCAGTCACCTTGGGCGAGCTCCCCGGCCAGGTCGTACTGGGACAGGGGCAAGGGAGGGACCTGTGCACAAAGGTTGGGCAAAGGACCCACATACCTCTCTGGCAGCTGAGACCAGTCCACCCAGGAGCACAGCTACAGCGTCCAGTGGCTGCGTGGCAGTGCCCGTCGTTGGCACAAGCACACCTCATCTGGCAGCCAGTTCCAAACCAGCCAGCTGGGCAAGCTGTTGGTGATAAAGAGGGTGAGCATGGCAGCCTGGCGCACCCGCCCAGGGCCACTCGTGGAAGTTGAGGTCAGACACCAGCCATACTCACCATCCTGGCAGCGGCTACCAACAAAGCCAGGGAGGCACAGGCAGACTCCGGTCCCAGGGTCACAGCTGGCACCGTGTTCGCACGCAGGGCAGATCTCCTGACAGCCAAGCCCCCAACGGCCCTCGGGACAATCTAGAGCCCACTTCAAGGGTCAGTTATTCTTTCCCCTGTACCCTAGCTGACACACTGGTGTGTGCCCAATACATCACTGGAGGCCTCTCCTGCCATAATCCAGAGAGGGGACCACTGCTCCCATATAAGACTGCTAAGGAATGAGGCAGGCCTCAGAACTCCAGGGCTGCAGGGCACCCCAGGGACAGTTCAAGAGCAAAATAAAGAGCCTGCCAGAGAGACAGGGAGCTGATGACCCAGGAGGGCACAGTGCAGGGCCAAGGCTTGCTGGGCAGCTGCAGACACCGCCCACACCCCGGCTTGTTCCAGCATGAGTCCCTGAAGTTACCATAAAGGAGCCCAGCACTTCATGGTCAGGGCTGAGTTTCCAACATGGTTTACGGTGGGGTTCCCAAGCAGATCTGGGATCGGGGTCCCTAACTGTAGTCTAGACTGGGGTCCCCCAAACAGAGCTTGGACTGGGATCAAGGGTCCCTAAATGTGGTCCAGGGTGGTATTCTTAAACATAGCCCTGGGCTGGGCCTCCTGGGGCCAAGCAGCTGTCACTCACCTGCTCCACAGTCCTCCCCCGTCTTCCCCGGTGGGCACAGACACTGTCCTGTGACCCGGTGGCAGGGAGCCCCCACACAGGAGCAGGAACCTGAGCAGTTCACACCAAATGTTCCTTCTGGGCACTCTGCAGGCGAGAGCAGGTGGCTTCAGTCACTCTGTGTAGCTATCAAGGCTAGGAGCATCCTCTGGAGACCCACGGAGAACAGGACAGGTTGACGGGAACAGGAACTTGGCAGGGGTGAGGTCTGCAAGAGGTCAGTCTGGGGCACGGGGAGAGGCAGGGGCAGGAATGCCAGAGGGCCAGGCAACCTGTCAAGCAGACGCTATGGGCATCCAGGACCCTGGAGAGCTCCCAGGAGCAGGGGACAATTCCTGTTCCAGGGTGGTCCATCCAGGGGACCACTACTAGCCACTTCAACCAAGGTGTGTCAGTCTGTCCCCTCTGTTTCATACCCAGCTCCTCAGCCCCAAAGCTGTAGCCATCAGCTGGCAGGATGAAGGAGCGGGGTGGGAAGAAGTGGTAACCGGTACAAAGAGTAAGGAAGGACACCAGAAGTCTGGGGCCCTCCACACTCTGAAACTCAAGTTACACCAAGGAATACAGCAGTATAGGAATTAGGGTGTCCTGGACAGGAATGGTCAAAGGCAGGACCTCACGAATGCATACAGCCACTCCCCAAACTGCCCTGGGTACCGGGAAGCCCTGAGTGGTCTCACTTGGTAAAGCACCTTGTGCTCCCTATGAGAGCACTCCTCTCATGAGACTGGGGCAGGAACTGAGGAAGTCACAGCAGGATTTCTGCCTGCCTGGCATCTGCCCACTCTGCCCATTGCTGGAATGAAAGAGCAGGCCTGATGCAGAGGTATGGCAGGCAGCCGGCCACTCAGCGGGGATCAGGCATAACACATGTACATGCGTTAGATGCCTGACCATAGCACCCACGCAGGCGTGAGCACACACACGCATGCACGCACGAAGACAACCACACAGCACAGACCAGGGAGAGCGCCCAGCGTTGCTGGTGAGGCGGTCCCTCAAGGCCTCAGGAGCTCCTCCCCTGAGCACGGACTTGGGCTTGGGGCAGGAATAATTTCCAGACCTAATAACAAGGGAAAGGGGAACCATTTCTGTAAAAGTATGTGTGTCATTTCCTGTGGTTTATCCGTGGGGGCCCTGGAGGCTTCAATAAAGTAAAGAAAGGCAGAGGGGGTTCCTTTTCCTTTTAGCACAGGGGGCTGGTCCCAGGGCTGCTGGGAAGGCTGCACAGCTGCCTCACTGGGCCTGGCACGCAGCACGGAATCTGGAAAGGGAGGATAGAGGCTTAGGAAGGAAGGCATGTGATGAGTCTGTGTCTACACAGGCATGTGGGTATATGTGTGTGCGCATGTTCTGGGTGGCTCTGTTCAGAGGCTCGGTCCTGTCCACTCCCCAGACACTGAACGGATAGAAAGAGGGACCCTCGGAGCTGGGGAACAGCCTGAGACTAGAGTCCTGAGAGCATGCCAGGTCTGGGGACTCCAGACTGAGTCAGGAGCCCTGAATATTCTCTCCTGTGCCAACAAGACCTGAGAGCCCTTGCCAGGCCTCATCCCTCAGACGGATCAGCTTGGCTGACTCTGCCAAGCTGACCTCTGGACCTGGCTGGGTGGTGCTGGGAACGTTTCTGCTTTTCTCCCCTAAAGAGAGGGACAAGGGAGGGGATGGCTGTGGCTCCTGCACTCCTCCTTGTCCTTGCCCACCCAAAAATGGTCACACTCAGGCCCTGAAGCTCCTGTCTAATCTGACCAATGGATATACAGACAGCAAGAGTTAATGCGAAGAGAGGTTCAAACATCTCCAGCCTGCTGGCAACAGCCATACTGACTGCCACACAAACACCAAGGGCCTTGCCCCTCCCTCGAAGACTGTGACCACATGGCTCTATCCTTTCCTGGTCCTGAAGCTTTAAGCTGAATGTTTGAGAGTCCAGCCTGCCATCCCACAAGTTACACAGCTCAGATCCTCACGTTAAGGGTCACAGTCCATGGTACCTAGTCACGGGTGCTCTGCTGGTATAGGCCACATGCCCTAATCATCCCTCTCGGGTCCTCTAGGTCACGCTCCCCAGCCCTATATGTGCTGGACTCCAACAAATGAGTATGTGATTCACCAAGCCACCTGCTCCCCAGCCTTGCCTTGGGTCTCCCGTCTCCCTAATCTACCCCTCAGCAGTCTTGGGGCCCATTCTCCTACCTGCCAATTAATTAAGACTTTCTAGGCTCTGTGTTCATCCATACATGCCTGACTCAAGACCCCACGGCCAGGTGAGAACTCTCCAAAGCATCCTTCCCCCAGCGGCCACCCCGCTCCTTCTCACACCTGCTCCCTCTTGTTCCCTTCTCATCCATCTTGCCCAGACTCCAGCCCAGAGCTCTCCCAGGACCTTCAGTGAGGAGAGGAGTGAACTGCCATTCCACAGAGCTGCTGACCGTTCCTCTGACCTGAACCAGGCAGAAGAGTCAGTTCCTCCTCTGAACACCTCTAAGATAGTCCAGGCACCACCCTGCCACTGGGGTGACAGTAGGGACTATTGGCACGCAGCACCGGATCTGCAGCTTCCGGCCGGCTGTGTGCTTTTGCAATTTCCCCAGTACAGGTAACCCCAGGGGTCAGTCACTCACCTTGGCTACAGTCCTCCCCCTGGTAGCCAGGAGGACACTGTGTCCGACACTCGCCGCTCACAGGGTCGCAGGCCACACCCGGTGGGCAGGAGCAATGGTGTCTGCAGCCTGGCCCAAAGAAGCCTGGCTCACACGCTACAAAGTAAGAAACAAGACAGAAACGTGAGACAGAGGTGTGGAGCCGAGGCTCCCAGTGGCCCAGGACCTCCCTCTCCCGGGTGTGGAAGTGAGGCTCTCAGTGGCCCAGGACCTCCCTCTCCCGGGTGTGGAGCCGAGGCTCTCAGTGGCCCAGGACCTCCCTCTCCCGGGTGTGGAGCCGAGGCTCTCAGTGGCCCAGGACCTCCCTCTCCCGGGTGTGGAGCCGAGGCTCCCAGTGGCCCAGGACCTCCCTCTCCCGGGTGTGGAGCTGAGGCTCTCAGTGGCCCAGGACCTCCCTCTCCCGGGTGTGGAAGTGAGGCTCTCAGTGGCCCAGGACCTCCCTCTCCCGGGTGTGGAGCTGAGGCTCTCAGTGGCCCAGGACCTCCCTCTCCCGGGTGTGGAGGTGAGGCTCCCAGTGGCCCAGGGCCTCCCTCTCCCATGTGCGGAGGTGAGGCTCCCAGTGGCCCAGAACTTCCTTCCCTCTCCCCCTCAGGACTCACCTTCCTGGCAGTGCTCGCCCCGGAAGCCAGCCCTGCAGGAGCAGCTTCCGTCCTTTGGGTTACAGGACTGTGTGTGTGACTGCTCACAGCGACAATCCTCAGAACAGCCGGGGCCAAAGGCCCAGGGAGGACAGGCTGCAGACACAGAGCCATAAGGGGCCTGTCCACTGCAGCACTCACCCCAGTCAGCCTGGATCACCAAGGGTGACCCTGGTGGGCCTACTGTAGCTGAGCTCCCTTCCAGAACATGCTAGGAATGGGCACATCTGCTTGTGAACCAGGGCCTCACAGCTGAGAGGCTATCCCTGGATCGTACCACTTTCCAGCTAGGACAACCCCAGTTTTCCCCTCTCAATTAACTCTTTTACAAATGTCAAACCCTACCTTTACCCCCTCTTTCTCTGCTAATCTGCTGTCCTGAGTGTCTGTGCCCCTGGAGATGGGGACTCTGAGGAATTGGTTTTGTTCCACAAGGCAAGATCAGTGTCCTGCACGTTTCCTAGAAGTCTGTCCCTGCTCGCCTCCACTACCAGATGAGAGAGAGAGGCAGAAGTGACACCAGCCTAGGGACAGAGCACCAGATGCTTGGACTCCATCCACAGTGGCTGCCGCAACGCTCCCAGCCCAGTGTGAGACTCAGCATAAGGCAGATGGTCCCATCCACACAGACAAATGTGGCAGAACTCACCAAGATGGCAGAAGCGGCCGTAGAGTCCTGGGTCACAGAGGCAGGCCCCATAGAGGCGGTGGCATCGGCCCCGGTTAGCACAGTGACATTTCTTACGGCAATGTTTGCCATAGAAGCCCTTGGGGCAGCCTGTGAGAGACAGTTTAGTGAGAACTGCAGTTGGCCTACCCACACGTAGTTCTTAGACGAGGGGACATGAGAGGCCTCGTGTCAGGGAACAGGAAACAGGACAGCTGTGCCCACTGGGATGCCTGTTGGTTGTCCTAGACAATCCCTCATTCCGGAGCATTCCAGAGACAGAGCACACTCATCAGCACACCCCTGAGAGGGGCGAAATCTCCCCTAAGTGCCCTGAGCTCTGACCCACACAGAATACTGAGCCCTAAGAGGGATGACTGCTAGGCCTCACCTGGTCAGCCTGGCAAGCTGCCCTTCTCCAAATACTGCCCTCTGGCTCTGCCCTGCCTTGTGTCCCTCCTATTGAAAGGGACATAGATAACCGAAAATGATCCCCCAAAGCTGCCATGTCCCAGTCTCCTGGATCTTGAAATAAGACCACCCACATTGCTCAAAGATCCCCAAATCCAATGAACAAATGTGCTTAGCTTACAGGCGAGTGGCATTTGAGACAGAGAGAGGAAGGAAGCAGAGAGGTGCGGTCATATGGGGTCACAGGCAGAGACTGGAGGAATAGAGTCAGGTAGTAAGGGACACCCAAGGCCTGGGAAACCAACACGAGGGCTCCATGAGACCTCCACTCCTGAAAACCAGCCAGTCTGTCCCCAGAAGCCCCTTTAGTTTACATATTGGGGAATCTGGTGGCCCTCCCCCGAGACGGCAGGAGAACGGGCGCCTGGAGCCTGCCACAGTCTCCACATGTTGGCAGCACAGAGTAAGAGAAGCACAACAGAGACACTGAGCAAGGTTGGGGAGAAGCCGTGAGCACTGTGGGCTGCTGGAGCGCCCTGTTGTCACCCTGGGGCCATGGGGCTAGGTTCTGTCCACTGTGTCCTCCCGCTCTAGCAGGAGCAGTTAAAGTGGCAGAAGACACGAGTGACCCAGAGACAAAGCCGCCCGCCCCCCAGAAGCTTATTCCCATGGACTGTAATTCCCCCACAGTGCTGTGAGTATGGCCAGACAGGATGTCAAGCATCACCCCAGGCAGCCACCAGCACAGACAGAATGCCTTCTACAAATCCCAGCTGGCCATCACCAGCTCAGCTTGAATGCCCCCAGGTCCCAAGGGCTCACCACCTCCCCAGGGAATCCATTCCAAGCAAGTCTCCACCCATGGAATTGAGTCTCAACTTTCTGTGTGTAAGTCCCAGGAAGTAAACCACAAGGTAAAACTAACGCCAGGTTCACTAAAGGTCTTTGTCCCGTCGCCCCTTGCCCCCACATCACGCCCCCCACCTCCCACACAGCCGAAAGCCCCGGAGGCAGAAGGATAAGAAACTGTATGGCTTCCCCTTCCCCTAGAGTTCCCGGAGGGAGGGGCTACACGCACCATCCTCACAGTGGGCTCCACTGACACCCGGGGGACAGCGGCAGGCTCCTGACACCGGGTCGCAGGTACCACCGTTCTGACAGGTGCAGAGAGAGCTACAGTTCTTCCCGAAGGTGTCTGGAGGACAAGCTGCAGAGGGATGACAGGGAGCACCAGGATTACCAACCAGCGGGCGGAACTCTTGTAGTCCTTCTGGCATTAAAGGCACCAGTTTTAAACAAATGCCTGGGACGGCAAAAGGTGCAATTTGTGCCACATGACCCGGACCACACTCATGGCAGACATCACTAATCAACACACACACACACACACACACACACACACACACACACACACACACACACACACGCTAGCCCTTTCAATCAGATGGCCCATTCAGATGATCCTCACAGTCTGAGATGAGTCTAATTCCCTCCTAGTCAGGAGGCTTTGGGAAAGACAAGGAAGGCTGTAGGCAGATCCATTTCCAGAGTGCTTCAGCAGCTAAACTGTTACGTAGCCCTGAGTAAGGCTCTGCTCCTATCAGATGGTTTCAAAGTCCCCACTACCTGTACGAGAGAAGCCTGCCCACTAGCTCTCCTTCACAGACACAAACAAAACTCTTAGATGTTTGTTGGCTTGCCATTGTGATCCCTGGAGACTGGCTGGGAGCATCGTACACCCTGTCTGCTGGTTCCCAGAGTGCCCCACATCCTAGTACCATGTCTTGTACGGGGGGGGAGGGGGGCAGTCAGTAGACTCTTATCAAAGGGAGATAAGATTAGGTATGATGGTAAGTGGATGGGAGGGAGAGAGGGAGGGAGGGAAGGAAAGAGGGAGGGAGGAAGGGACAGGTACATTGGTATGTGGATAAATGGGTGGGTGGATGAATGGATGGGTAGGTGGGTAGATGGATGGATGGGTAGGTGGGTGGATGGATGGATGGGTAGGTGGGTGGATAAATGGGTAGGTGGGTATATGGGTGGGTGGACAGATGGGTGTGTGTGTGGATGGGTAGATGGGTGGGTTGGTAGATGGATGGACAGATGGGTGGGTGGACATACTCAGATTCTTCTCCCCAGAACTAGGCAGGAGGAACCATACAGGATTGATGCTCACAACTCTTGGGGCCCACAGACTCTGCCTAGACACCCCCCCCACCGCCAGTGCCTCACTCTCATTGCAGACGATCCCTGTCCAGCCCTCTGGGCAGTCACAGCCTCCCAGGCCCGGAAAGCAGGTCCCTCCATTCTTGCAGTCATTGCAGGTCAGGCTGCAGTCATGGCCGAAGGAGTGGTCCAGGCAGACTGCGGGAAGATGGGGAGAAGGACGTCAGAGCTAGATCCCCTGGCCTCAGGCCCTTGGGCCAAAGAAGAGAGGACAAGGGGCTCCCTCGTCTCTAAGCTCCAAGGTGAGATACGGGAACCCCACCCTAGGAGCTGGGGGCCTATTTAGCCCTGAATGAGCTGTATGTGTTATAAGGGGCGAACCCTCCCATAGGGCAGCAGGGCCCAGGACTGCAAGCTGCCATCCCCTAAGGGGAGAAACCATGAGGCCAGGCCCATGCCTCACCAAACTTCTCAGTGAGTGTGTGTTCTCCCCGCAACTCCGCTGCCTCCTCCTCGGCCCCATAGTCACCCTGGAAGAGTTGTGGCAGCTCGTCCCGCAGCACCGCGATGTGGGGCAGGGGCCGCACGAAGGGCAGCTGGCCATCCAGGTCTACCACGGACTCTTCTAGGGCTGGGGAAGGACACGCAGGCCTCTCAGCCTTTCCTGCCCATGTACTCAACAACACTGCCTTAGGGCCCAGCTCTTCCCTCACCCGGTCAGCACAGAAACTGGGTGTCTAAGACCCCCTGCAACACTGTGCCCTCATCCCACCAACCTGCTTCCCTCTGCCTGCTGGCCCCACCCCTACCGCAGGAGACAGGACCATACGCTCACAGAGGTGATGGCAAGCCAGCTGGCATGCCAGACATGTGGGCTACTGGGATCAGACACCCAAAAGGCAGCAATGCCTGGGGGGAGCTCACGGGTGCAGCCTCTGCGGTCCTCGTCCAGCTGGTAACCAGCCTCACAGAAGCACTGGAAGGAGCCAGCCAGATTAGCACAGTGATGCTCACAGCCGCTATGACCCAAGGCACACTCGTCAATATCTGCAGACAGACAGCGCTGCTGGGGTGGTGCTCCCAGGGTCAGAAGCCCGGAGACCCATGCCTGTCCCGGCTGTGCCTCACGGACAGGGTCAAGCGCTCAATCCCCTAAGCAGCCAGTAGCACTACCACCCCCACCCCCAGCCATGGTCTTTCCACTCAAGAGTGAAGGGACACTGGGCATCTGTCAGGAGAGTCATTTAAAGAACAGGCAGGAGCATGTCCCCAACCCTGTGAGGGAAGCCAGAGACTACTGGCCAGAGGGCGGTGGGGAGGGGGCACAATGGTGTGTGCACCTGATTAACATGCACCTGACTGCATACAAGTACATGTTTCTGTCTGTGTGTGAGACTGGCTAGCTACATGGACGACTTATGTGTGGTATGCAAGAAGTCATACAGAAGTTTACATGTGTTCAGTGTGGGCGGTACGGGTGTGCGTGAGTTCACAGCAGGCAGGTAATCAATGTCCGCAAGCGGAGCAAGAAGCCGGCCGATAGCATGTCCACCTCAGGAGGGCCAAGGCAGACCCCGATATTTCTCCCCCAATCACCCAGCTGCTCCCGGGCAGCATGTGCTCACCCTCACACGCACAGCCATCAGGGTTGAGCCGGTAGCCAGCGTAGCAGTTGCACTCGTACCCCCCAGGGGTGTTGGCACACACCTGCTGGCAGCACGGGGAGTTGGCACAGTCGTCGATGTCTGCAGGGTACACGCAGGAGCCTACTGGCACCATGGATACACATACACCCTCCCACGATCCCACGGCAACAACCCATGCACATTCCGCGTACATGCCATTACACCATCCTATGGGACCACATGTGAACCTGTTCACAACCGCTTGCATACTGCATGCAATCATGTATACAGGCATAGAGCCACACACACCTGGAAGGAATCACACATATCTGTAGTTACTCATTCCTGCCCAAACTCGCATAGCTATATCCAATATTCCAATATGCAGATATGTACACCTACAACCACACACACAAGGTTACATGGACATGATCTCTCTCTCTCTCTCTCTCTCTCTCTCTCTCTCTCTCTCTCTCTCTCACGCACACAAGCACACACACACACACACACACACACACACACACACACAGCAGGCACATGCACAGTCAATGGCCTTAAGGATGCAGGCAGGCAGAGCCTCACAGGCCAATGCGAGCACTCAGAAGCCTGTGAGCTGAGCTGACTCTCATCAGATCTCCTGCAGCTCCTGCTGAGCCCAGGCAGTCAGAGCAGCAAAGAGAGAAGAAAATTCCAAGTCATGACCCCAAACAAGCCCAGGTCTGGGTGTAGCAGAGTCCTGGAGCTGGAGGGGCTAGGCACCCTGGGAGGAACTGGCTCGCACCAATGCAGGTCTTCTGGTCTTCATCCAACTCATAACCGTGAGGGCAGGTGCACAGGGGTCCCGTGCTAGTGTGACTGCAGCCATGTGAGCAGCCGCCATTGCCAGCCTCGCAGCTGTTCACAATCTCCATCTCGATCCCTGTGGTGACATCAGACAGCTGGGGTGTGGGACAAGGTCCAGCTCTCCCTAACCAGCCCCTGGGGACCCACACCCAGAGCTGCCCAACCAAAACTGACTTTAGGGTCTTGGGGAGCCACATTAGCACCCGGAGCACTCCCCAGTCCACCGCTCACAACCAACTCACGGTAGCACTGCCGGCCGTCGGCACCCAGCTCATAGCCTGCGTGGCATACACACTTAAAGGATCCCTGGGTGTTGAGGCAGCCGTGAGCACACTGGGCCAGCCCGGTGGCACATTCATCCACGTCTGAAAGGGAGAGACAGAGAGAGAGCAGGGAGAGGCTCCCAACTGTGGGGAAAGTGGTGGTGGCCCCATATCCCTGGGCTCATTAACAGCTTCCTGGCTTAGATGGCTTAGTGGAGATCATGCTGGCCCATACCTGCCATGCACACCCTGACAGATCCCTGGGGAAGGAGACAGATTGGGTCTCACGTTGAGCCCAGAAGGGGTTTTAGTAATGACTTCCTAGTGCAGATTGGTAAGTAGTCATCGACTTCCCCTGTCCTGTGGGTACCTGGCCACCGGACATGACATCTCAGAAGGCTAACCACTGCCTCTTTGATGGCCCTAGGAGCACCACACTCACCCCAAAGTCACTGGGCAGAGGACAGACTTCCCCCAAGGCTGCCCATCCCAGACCTACCTATCTACAGAGATGTCAGGACAACACACAGCTAGGGATGTCGTGGAGCACAAACCTGGCCTCGCTGTATGACAGCGACCAGCAGGATGAAGGGAGGGGTTCTGGAAACTAGTGCCATACTGTAGCGCTACAGTTAATGCATTTAACACCACTTGCCCCGAGAAAGCCCAGGGCTGATTCACTGGGACACTTCTGGGGTTTATCAGGGATCCCTTTCCTTCCCCTTGCTTGCTCTCCTGGGTCCTAAGGATCAGGTGCTAGTTGACCACTACAGGAAGTATGTTGAAGACAGAAACTTAAGTTTCCTCTCTTCTGCAGAAACTTGACCGGTTGTAGACAGCTCCTTGGGCACACCCCCCCCCCCGCATCAGGGAGAGGCAGTTAAGCATCACCCTAGGTCACCCAAAGACCCATCCAGCATGGCGCCTCAGGGATGCTGGGGATTGGTAAAGCACCCTACCTTCACAGGCCTTGTGGTCTGCAGCAAGCTGGTAACCTGTGTGACAGCCGCAGTGGGCAAGGCCCCGGAGTGCCTGGCATATGTGCATACAGCCACCATTGCCATCCTCACACGGGTTTCTCCCTGCATGCAGAGCCAGAGGGGTGCAGGCGAAGAGAAGAGATGGGGGGCGGACTCTGACAAATGCAGGATTCCATCCGTCTCTGCTCCAGCCTCTGCCATGGCCCCCCAGTTGTAGTAGCTCTGGGTTCCCCAAGAAGACCTCATAGTCAAGGCCAAGATCCTAAGGTTCTATTAGAGTCAGTACCCAAGAGTACCCATGACTTGTGAGTATCATGGTTCTCAAAGATTTTATGTGTCCAATGGCAGAAAGCAAGGCCTAGCTAGAAGAGAACTTTCCAGCGAGGAGGTGGGCAGTCCAGGTCAGCTCTGGCCATGAGCCTTGCCTGCTCCTCCCAGAGTTCTTGCTTTGGGATAAGGTGTTGGAACTGACACCAGGGCCAGGAACCCCAAACCCTTCTCCCCAGTCCTCTGACTCAAGGACATCATGTGATCATCCAACCCTAAGATCCTCCAAGACCTTGTACTCTTCTTCAACCCTGTGGTTCCCTCTCAACCTCACAGCTCCCGCCCTGTGATCCCCTCTCTGCCATGTCCTTTCCAGCCTTGTGACCCCTCAGCTGTATGACCCCAAGCTCCATAAACACCCCTAGCTCTGTAACCTGTTCAGCACTGTGTCCCCCTAGTCTGAGTCCCCCTGGCCCTGAAACCCTATGTCTTCCCGCCTGCACGGTTGGCCTCACATCTACACTCACTTCCTCCTCTGCTGGGGAGTCCCTGAACCTACTCTGTCCCATTTCCACATCTGGGGGAGGGGCTCTGACCCTGCCCCACACACTCCTTTAGCAAAATCTCTTTCTCTTATGCATGCAGGCCAAAGTCCTACACACTGACCTGGCTGCCTCCTCTGCCCAAACCCCAGATGGTCATCTAGGAAGAGGGGTACTGTCTCCATCCTGAACTTCCTGCCCCGAGGACATGCCATCCAACAGTGCTCACATCCCTGCGTCTCAGGCCCACAGCAGCCCGGGCCT
Source organism: Myodes glareolus (assembly GCF_982192425.1). Classification (NCBI taxonomy): domain Eukaryota; kingdom Metazoa; phylum Chordata; class Mammalia; order Rodentia; family Cricetidae; genus Myodes; species Myodes glareolus. The sequence continues at coordinate 2,455,067 of NC_142031.1, forward strand.
CCCTCCCTCCCTCCTACACCAGGTTATCACGCATCAGGCTCCTTCCTGGACCCTGAACCCCCTCACTCTCCAGCTCCGCCATACTTACGGACACAGCGCCGGCCATCCTCCTGCAGCTGGTACTGGGGCCGGCACTGGCAGCGGTGCTGCGTCACCGTGAGCTGGACACACTGATGTTGGCAGCCACCGTTTCCCAGCGTGCAAGAGCTGATGGCTGAGGACATGAAGAGCTTCGATCAGGCCGAGAAGGCAGATCCTTCTCGCTTGAACGATCTGATTAGGATGGCTTCCCACGAGAGCTCACTACCCTCTCTTTCTTGTTCTGTTTCCAACCTGACTCTACTTTCTTCTCAGTCACCTACAGGGCCCACAGTACAATGGACATCTCTCTGAATCCTCTACACCCAGCCCACCCAGGAGGGTGGATCCGTTCACCTTGGCAGACGCCTAGCATCCCCGGTGCACCCACCACCACCACCACCCCCGTCCGCCCCCACCAGCACAAGACAAGCAACACTAGGAGGCTGTTGAGAAGCAGCTGGCTCATTGCCTGGCAACAAGCCAGGAGGCACAGCAAGATCCACCATACCACCTTGGTCCTCAGGCCAAGGCAGAAGGTCAGGTATGGAGCCTCTATGAATGGCCGCCTTAGACCACAGGCCTGGCCACCGGTACCTGAAGGAAATCTGAGCAAATTCCTTCTACCCCAGGTCAGACCACACCTCACACCCTATCAGAGTGTCCAGTCTTCCCGGCAGCCATAGGCCCTCAAGGAGACTGTATTCCAGAGGGCAGCACCCCGTCTCTTCTGGCTGGACTGCTGCAGGGTATGGAAAAGGGATAATGGCTGGCCTGGTGGGTGCCTGTGCACTCTGTGGATGAGCCCCGTTGTACCCTCAGCTGGCCTGTGGAGATGGCAAGGCACGTGGGATGAACACTGAGCTTCCAACAGCAATAGCAGCCAGCTCCTGGCATGGGTTTGGTTACAATTGAGTCCCTGGCAATGGCATTGTGGTTAAAGGAAGTTAGCCCTGAGCTCTGGAGGGAAGCCGCAAGAATGCTGCCCCTGGCCGGGGAGGTAAGGCTGTCTGTTTGCAAGCCTGTGCTCGGAGTTGTGTCAGCAAGCCTTAAGACTCATTACTAAAGCACTCTGGGGGCCGGGCTGTACCCTAAGATGCTGCCTGGGATGTGGGGCCACCGTCAACGTTAAGCAGTACTGTTCGCGGCCCGGCCCGGTTTGGAGAAATGGTTCATTACTGCCTAGGAATGGGGGCTTGGCACCACTGAGGATGGCACTACAAGGCCCGGGTGCTGGCAGTGGCATGGGCCTCGTGAGCTGCCTTGGGGCTCTGAGAAGGTTGGGCTTCCTTCAAAGCAAGCTTGCTTAAAGGCCACATTGCTCATTAAACAGGTCTCTCCTCATGTGAAGCACAGTCAGAAGAACACGTGGATGCCCCCTTCTCTGAGGCAAAGCCAGTCATGGGGAGGCAGTGACTAATCTCCTGGTCACCCAGGGCCCCCCCAACATATGCATCAAGGGAGGGGCCACAGAAACTTTCTACAGAACGGAGGTAAGCCTGCTAACCGGAGGCCTTCCCCAACTCTGCTTTGACCCCTACACTGGATGGAAGCCATGCTGACCTCAGGCCTGGCTGGTCTCACCTGAGTCAGCTGTCCAGCCACCATCCCTGCCTCCAGAGGCGCCCGGGCGCCCGTGCACATGGCCTCAGCTGGCCCCGCATTCCTAGGGGCTCTGTTTACCCCCGTTCTCACCACACCAACTGCATCGCTACTCGGGACACGTAATCGGAACCAGAAGCCCGTTCTGGCAGGGCCGGCAGGCACAGAGGGGCACCACATCTCAGTATCCCCGCAGGAAGCACCGCCAACCAGGAGGAAGAGGTGTTTGGTCTCCAATCTGGTCACCGGCAAAGCAGCTGAGATGGGCCCATGGATGAACCCACCGTGGGCTGGCATTCCAGGACCGCTTCACACCCTCTGAACCACCCCTGCCCTTTGCTCCGCAGAACTGTGACTTCTTCACAGATGCTCCCAAGCTGTGCACACCAGGGAACCAGGCCAGCGTCACCCAGCACACCCCTTTGTGTGTGGATTCCCGGAAAGTTAAACCAGACAGATTTTCTTTTCTCGGTGCCGGGGCTGCACAGCTCTGGGAATGGCCACGGTCTGTGTGTCTGGGACTCGGGGCTGGTGGAGACTTCTTCAGGCCCCTCAAGTTACTGAGGTCCAGCTGTAAGGACATTCACTCTGGGGACCTCTGCCCAGCGCCAAAGCCAGAGGCTCACATCTGGTTATGGTTCTAGAAATCAGACTCAAGGTCAGACATGAGCAAAGCTGAGCCACCTTTGGAGCAGAGGTCAGGGACTGGCCTCCCTGCGGGCAGTACACACTCATCAGGAAGAACCTCAGCTAGGGGGTGACACACCTGAAATCACGGTACTGAAGGAGTGGGAACACCAGGCCGGTCTTGGCAGCAGGGCTGCATAGGTCTGTCTCGACAACAGACATTTGTACCTATGGGGTACCATTTTCCCCTTCACCCCACACTCAGCAGGGCTCTGTGATCTGCATACAATCCTGTAGGACCATCCTACAATCCCCAAGGTCTCCCTTAGGTCCCTGCCCACTTCTAGATCAGACACAGTGACTATAGTTGGGTGACGCTCTATATCAGAGACTTAACGTCTGTGTGTTTGCCTGCACCCCTCCCCCAACACACAGGCCAAAGCCCTCTGATATGACAATGTTCGTTCTTTATGCTTTAATTAAGGTCAGAAGTGGTCACACAGATGGGGCTCGGGTCTCATCAGGGACCAGAAAGGCTGGCACCGTGCTCCTGGACCTGCGACTATGTGAAAAATAAAACCCTGTTGCTTAAACCCACGCAGTGTTTTGTCAAGGCAGCCAGCACCAATCAACTGGTAAATCCAAGAGTTTGGAATTCCGATAGAGCTGGGCTGTAACTCCATTCACAACCAGCAGGAGTCGCACTACCCAGTGTGGGATAGTGAGATGCAATGCTTGGAGGAAGGAATGGGTTTTGTGGAGGAAGAACCTGGATCTCATAAAAAAATATATTTCCTACAGGACTTTGTGCGAACATGTACAGCATTCTTGGATAATGACACCCAACAAAGGGCGCTAGCCCAGTCTTAGGAGCCAGCACCTGCACTACCCAACAAAGGGCGCTAGCCCCGTCTTAGGAGCCAGCACCTGCACTACCCAACAAAGGGCGCTAGCCCAGTCTTAGGAGCCAGCACCTGCACTACCCAACAAAGGGCGCTAGCCCAGTCTTAGGAGCCAGCACCTGCACTACAGGAACAAACTCAGGTCTTGAGCCAAGGTCTTGGAGTCTCGCATCAGGAGCATGCGTGCCACGCAGTGGGCAGCACGTGGGGTGCAGGGATGAGATGGGCACAGTCCTGGGGTGGCTCTAGACTCCAGCCTCCAGCCCATAAACTCACACTACAGACCATCCAAGAACCAATCAGCCAAGTCGAGCCCATCGGCTGCTTTAATGCAGCCCTCGGACCAGCCTGGTGGTCCAGGCCAGCTGCAGGGTGGTGTCACAAGGTGATAGACGCTGTCCTTAAACTGGTGGGCTTCTGGGTGTTGAGAGCTCTCACCATGTATGGTCAGTGGCCAGAGCAGTCTGTCCTAGGAAGCTCTTTGACAAGGCAGGGGCAGACAGCAGCACAGAGGAGATTCATACATACATACATAACACATACATATGTACATGCATACATACATACAGGCAGCCTCTAGGCCCCCAGCTCACATCTTGCTCACACCACACCCACAACCCTGGGCAGTTTTCTACTGCCAAGCCTTAGCTCCCAGTTGTATCCTCGAGAGGTGCCACAAGAACTGCCCAGCGTCGGTCCTCCAGAGCATTTACTCAAGTGTCTGGTGCGTTACTTACATGGCAGGTATGTCCTGTAAGCAGGAAGGCTCCATCATAAAACCAGTGCTGGGCCTTGGTGACACTAAGGGCAGCTGACCCAAGGGCAGCAGAATTGGGCCCCTCCCATCATCCCTTTCCCCATTTCAAGCCAGCACGCCTTCACTCACCAGCTCTGTCCCCTGTGGCATGCAATCTCCCTGCATGCCCAGTGTGACAGCCTAATCATCCCTGCTGGGTTCTGTACCCAGCACAGGGTTTGTGCCCTCTTCCCTGGTGGTTCGGGACTGGGATAAGACACCAGCATGGGTCACTGAACCTTGGTACCCTTGTTCCATCTCAGCCTGCTCCCCCAAGCCAAGTGGAAGCAGTCCCGCCCTGTGACCAGGCTTCCTCAGGCTTCTCAAGGCTGAGAAGCTGACCCCTGTGCAACTGTAACCCCTGCCAGGTTTGGGAAGGGCTGGGAAACAAGGGCAGAGCTGCATCTGCGGCTCCACGGGGATGAGTTTTGCAGGAGAGCCTGGCAGTCTGCACACTTGAGCTGCCTGTGGTTTTGGCCCCAGAACCAGGTTACTGCCAGCAGCAGCCTCCTTTCCCTAATAGCCTTCCTTAAGGCTTCTCCATCAGGAAGGAGCCTTGAGGGCAGATGGGGGCTTGTAAAGCCTGCTAGTGTCCCGATGCCTGGGGAGAGCATGCTCTGCCAAGGCCAGATACACACACACAGGCAGGGACAGGTCAAGGGCAGAGCTGGGCAGCCTTCCTCCAGTCATGCGCACATAGCACCCGTGTGACTGGCCGTGGGACCACTACAGGCATGTGTGTTGGCAGCAGGACCCTCCCCAAGGGTGTCTATCCTGAGCCAACAGGTATGAGATGAAAAGAAGTAAGATCATGGGACTAACCCAGTGACAACCACGGCCCCTCAAACTGACCCCATCTGACCTTCAACCCAGAGGATGCCAGGAAACAGTCATATACAAGGTCGGTGTCCAGGTCACACTAAAAGCCACTGGTCAGGGATATGCTACTCAGAGCACCAAAGCCACAGGGAGGAGGAGGGCTCCCCTTGTGGTGTTAGGATCCCGGGGGCTATTCCATTCCACAGCTCTGCAAAATGTCACGGGAAAGTAGGAATGGCACTCCTGGACCCTCAGCCAAACCACCACCCCGGGCAGGCCCTACTTTCCATGGCTGGGGAAAGGAAGAGCTGGCTCTGACCCAAGCACAGAAAGCTAGAACAGCCTCGGGCCTGGCTGTCCCCCTCCCCACCCCATCACCACCCCAGAAACGAGACAGAGGTCAGAGCGCCCCAGGAGAGTGCATCCCAAGCCACAGGTGGGACCCTTTTGTTCCTGTTGGAGTAAACAGGGGACAATGTCCTTACTATAGTGGGTTGATGGCAAAGTCCTTCTTAAAATACTTGTTTTTTAAGAGCAGGGGGCGAGGTTCAATGGTTAAAAGCACCGGCTGCTCTTGCGGAAGACCTGGGTTTGGTTCTCAGCATCCACATGGCAGCACACAACCATCGGATAACTCCAGGCCCAGGGGATCCAACCCCCTCTTCTGGCCTTGACAGGCACCAGGCACACACATAGCATATACACATATATATACAGGCAAGAACAGGGTGGTGGTAGCGCACACCTTTAATCCCAGCACTTGGGAAGCAGAGGCAGGCGGATCTTTGTGAGTTCGAGGCCAACCTGGTCTATAAGAGCTAGTTCCAGGACAGGCTCCAAAGCTACAGAGAAACCCTGTCTCAAAAAAACAAAAAACAAAAAAACTAACAACAAATAAAATTTAATAAGAAAATGGAGATGGAAATCTTTCTGCGTTTCATTGCTATTCTTAGACCATTTGGAGCACGGTGTGGTGGCGCATGCCTGTAATCCTGACACGGGGGAGGTGGAGGCTGGAGGAATAGAAGTTCAATGCCAGCTCTGGCTACACAGGAAGTTCAAGCCAGCCTCAAGTACATGAGACCTGGTGCGGGGAGGAAGGAGGGAGAGAGAGGGAGAGAATCTCAGTGCTAGAACTTATACATTCCCTATCCTGGTCTGCCCGGCCTTGGAGGTGAGTATGTGGGCAGTGCTGGGTCCTCCACAGGGTCCAGGACAAATATCACTACCCTGACTTCCTCAGGCAACCTTCCCAGCCACAGCCAGCAACCTCCATCCTGGGCCAGCATCTCAGGTCAATCAGCCACGGCGGTTCCCTCAGCAACGGGCAGAGGCATGACATAAGGTAAGAGGGGCACCTGGGAACTCCTGGAGGAAGCTCACAGGAAGTCCTACAATTACTCTGGAGCCTTCTCAGGCGCCCACAGGGAAGGCAGCATCTGGTGGACCCAGCCTGACAAACCCAGGCTCACTGTAGAAGCTCCCTAGGAATTCTAGACACACAAGAAAAATCCAGCACCCACAGCCAGATGGGTGGAACAGAGAGAGACCACTGAGGATGGAGGATGCGTAGGGACCAGATCCTCAGGGGGTGCCGGGAACTGTGTCACGGGCATAGTGTGGGAATGGAGATAATGTTCAGGGGTTCCCAGAACGCCATCAAACCCTTAGAGGGAGATCAGTGTGTCCCTAAGGCAGAGTTCATCAGAGAAGGGAAGCCACTACGCCTGGAGGAGCCAGTGTGGAGAGTTTGTAGTAGTGTCCCTTAACAGAGATACAGGCCATTATTCTATTGTCCCCAGACACAGCCCAGCAGGAGGCTGTGATCTCAGGAAGCTTCAGTGTAAAAGCCCTGTTAAAAGTTACAGTAAAACGAGAGAGAGGGTGAGAGACCATCTGAGGTCACCACTCCACACCTGACCCATGTCCCGCAAGCCAAGTGTCAGGTGGGAAGGGTCAGAAGACCTGAGAAACCACTCACGTAAACAGTGTTACAGGGTGAGCGGGGAGCCACAGGGGCAATGCAGACTGTCCACAACGCACAAGCCATGAGTCCCTCCTTCTGAGGCCCCACGGGCACAGAATCTAACACGTCTGTCTCCAGCATAGCGATGGGTGGCGTGGACCCAGGACCGGGGCAGGGTAAAGGGCTATCCCTCCTGGGCTTCCTGAAGCCCGCAGCTCAAGGCTCCTTCCTCTGACAGTACCGCCACCCGGCCACTCTGGGTCTAAGAGGCATCTCTGCTCTCTGGCTGTTAATGGTGCATCCTGTCCTGGTCCTCTGTCCCCTCAGGGCACCTCAGTGAGGGCCACTGTCAATGGAGACAGAATGAGTGTCCTTGTCCCGGAGTCAGCAGCAGGGGTCACCCTTCTTTAAGGAGCATCCTGCCTGACAAGGGTGCCACAGGCTCCCAGAAGGGCCAGCAGGCAGTCGTTGGGCTTCACTACCACAGTTACCCTGAAACACATGGCAGCATTCCTGCATCTGCTTCTACTTCTCACTCGGGCAGCTGCCTGGCTCCTGCAGTGGAGCAGCGGACAGAGGCTGGGACATGTGTGTATGGGGTGCAACCCCCCAGGGCTGGCAGGTTGCCAGCCCTGTAGCAGCCAAGACCTAGCCGCTCAGAACTGGCCCGAGCTGTCTGGATCTCCAAAGGAGAAAGTAGGGGTGCCTTCCCCCAAGAACACCCTAGAAACAGAGGGAGGGGTCGACCAAGTGCCCAGGGCGCACTAGAAGTGGACGGCTGAAGCTGTTCTTACAGTTTCCTCCGCCTGGCTCTGGATGTCTCTTTAGCTCTAAGCTGCCAGAGGCCCTGTGTTCTCAGGAGGCCAGAAAACCCTTCCCTCACAGCAGAAATCCTACAGATAGCCAGGGGCCAGGAACCTGCTTTCTGGTTGCCCCTCACCACTGTGGCAGCTCAGGCTTCCAAAGAAGCCCTGTTCTGTAGACCAAAAAAAAAAAAAAATGCTTTCTGGCGTCAGGGCCAAGGCTCAGTCTGCCTCCCTACCACCCAGACGCAACCCCTGGAGACCCCCGCCCCATGTCTTGGTGGCAGCTTAGCCAGGCCTGAGTTCCTGCTGATTGATCAACCCCTGCAGAGGGTCTCAATCTCAGCAAGACTTAGCACAGCCGCAGAGCAGACACAGGCTGGGGACGCAGGGACCTGGATGAGCAGAGACCTTGGACGTGCTTTTCTGCCCAACTAAACCTCAGCCTCCTTACCTGAGGGGTGGAGGAGCATTACCTCCTTGCAGGGTGTGCTCAGGACTCCCAGGCACTAATGCTCCACAGGAAGGAACTACTGAGTGCATAGTCTAACACCAGGCCCCCTCCCAGACCCGAGGACGTTCTGAAGAATGAGGTTCATCAGAGGCTCAGATCCCCAGGCAGGTGACACTTACCTAGGCAGGTCCTGCCATCTGTGTGGAGCCGGAAGCCAGGCTTGCACTCACAGAGGTAAGAGCCAGGGGTATTCACACACCTATGCTGGCAGCCACCGTTGTGTGCACGACACTCATCCACATCTAGGGAGAGAGAGTGGGATTACCAGCTAGGCACACACCAGGCCAGGCCCATTGTGCTGAACACATGAAGCATGAAGCCAAGATCTTGTCAGATCACATCCATTTCCCTCATAGCCCCAGACAGAGGCGGTGCCCATCCACCATGGCTGGCATGCCCTAGTGGGAAGAGCAACCAAAGGAAGCCTCAGCATGGGCCATTGTCTTCATATCTGGTGTACACAGCCCCAAGGGTAGGACCAGCCCAGGGGCCCAGAAGGAGAGAATGAGGGCTCCTGAGGGGAGATGCAACACTGGTGAGGGATGGACTCAAGGCATAGGCAGTGGTACCTCTCTGTTTACACAGCAGTGCTCCCTAACACCTGTCTGCTGGGAGTGTGGCCCTCATTCTGTGATGCCCCTTCTGGAATCTGTATGGTGAGCGCCACCAGGTAGCGCTGAACAACAACGGGATGTGGTAAAGAGCCAACTGGCTGGCAAGTGGCCCCTCTGGAGTCACAAGAGGGTGTCCTGCTCTGTGTGCCTGTCACAAGAAGCAGGAAACAAGGCCACAAGCCCCTGCTTCTTCTCCACAAAGCCACTGTCAGGTGAGTCCTCAGCTCGGAAACAAAGGCTTGACGGCGCTGATCAAGGACCCAAAAGACTCTGAGATGCAGAAGAGCCAGGGTGCGATGAGGGTCTCAGGGACCCCACTAGAGGAGTTGGGGCCACAACATCTATCTCGGGGTCCAGAGAGGAGTTAGTTCCTGAGCTCAAATCGCTGGAAGGTCACAGACGCATACACAGCTTAGCGAGGTACATGCCAGGGGTCCTCACAGACAGCCGGTCTATGAAATACTGTCTGAACAATCTGGGCACCACTCCTGACCCCCAACACTGCAGGAAAGGTGAACAGGCTGTAAGAGTTAAAGGATTCTGAGCCACTCAGCACCCTGGCGAGGGGTTCTCAATCCTCCCAGGTCAGTGAGAAAGGAGCGGTGTCTGCACACGGCTGCATGCTCCTGGGAAGCCCGGGAGGGAGCGCTGCTGAACACAAAGACTCTCAAGCAGAAGGCAGTCTGTGTAGGGCCCCCAGGCACAGGACAGCTGTTTCTCAACAGGACTCCTCTGCTAACTCTCCATACACTGGTGTGGCAACATGGGTCTCCCTGATCGCACATACCTGCCACCTCTCCACAGTCCTTTGAGACAGGGACAGATGCTCTAACCTCCCTCTGAGTGCAACCAACTCCTTACAAGGGTCCCAGATCACCCTATCCCAAACAGGGATAGGGCTTTTATCACTACCCCAGGTGCCTCTTAGGAGGGACTGGTACCGACTCCAGCTTCAACCCTTCCTACCTTGAAGGTGCTTCCTGGAGACAGGGGGCCTCCTATCTTGGGCTGGCGCTCTGCAGCTCCACCAGGACTCTCAGCACCACCTCCCCTCAGCTCCGCCACCCTCAAGAGCCAGCGTCTGGACACAGCAGGTCCATCCCACAACACAGCCCTGCAGCCCCGACAGCCAGGCCTCTTCTGAACCAACTGAGACGAACCCCTTTTACAGAAATAACCAACATTCTGAAAGCAGGGCAGGACCCTACGTCCTGCTTGCCTCATCAAACAGTGGGCCACACGGCGGCAGCACAGAGCTGTTCGCAAACAGCTTGGAGGACCTCTGAGGTGCTGAGTCCAGAGCAGAGCTTTGGCTATGACCTGAGGAGCCTCGGGCTCAGCATGGCTGGCGGGGTGATGTCCCTAAAGATGTTCACGTCCTCACCCCTGGGGACAGGACAGCTCGGAGGACCCTGACTTGGGATGGGTCCTGGATTATCTGGACAAACACGAGGCCACCACAGGCAGGGGCATGGGAGGGTTAGAGAGAGCAAGCTGGGGGGCGGAGAGGGTTAGGCGCATCACTTCAGCACTGTGAGTTCAGGCCTCTGTGCACTGGGAGAGAGAAAGCATGGGTTCTCCCAGGTTAGCTGTACGCTTACATCTCAGTTCCAGCCTTCTGGGGACTCCCATCTCCACCATCAGGTAATTAGTCTAGTTTTATTGATACTGTTTGAGATAGGGTCTCATATAGTCAAGGCTAACCTCAAACTCACCATGTAGCCAAGGATAGCCCTGAACTTCTAATACCCTGCCTGCTGAGTGCTGGGATTACAGACAATTATGCCTCTAATATGTAGTTTTTAATGCAGAGCTGGGAAGGGAAGCCATGGCTTTGTGCATGTCAGGCAAACACTCTCCCGTCTAAGTGACACCTCCCGGGCTGTGTCTGCTTTAGGGTACCAAGTGGAGACTGAGCTGTAAGAGTGGCCATGAGGGAAAAAAAATACAGAGTACAGGCAGATCCGTTGTGTGACTCGGGCCACGTGAGCTGCTGTTTCACGAGCTGACAGTTCCTACCCTAGCCTCCTGACCTAGCAGTACCTGCTGGGGTCGCCTGCACGGCCAGGCTCACAAGAGCTATCTGTGCCCAGGCACGCTTACAGGCTAGGTTCCCGGGAATGTCTCATCCCACAGGCCCGTGTCCCAGGACTGTGCTACGCCTCCCACACAGAGACAGCCCAGCTGTGGCCACACTGAGCCTGCAGCGGGACTATCCAGAGATGTTCCAAAGAGTCGAGCCCCCAAAGCAAAGAGCAGGATAGCTGGGATGCATCTGTAGCACAGATACTTTCCTGCCGACCCAATGAGAACGGGTCAGGGCAGAGCATGCACCCAAACTCGAGAGTCAGATGGAACCTGCTCATTCAGGGGGCTATGTCTGGTAGCAGGCAAACCCACTGCGTACTGAATCCCCAAGAGTACCAGGGAAGAGTACCAGCTGGGGGAACTGGAAAAGTCATTTTAACTAGTTCTGCCCCCATCGGCTCTGACCAGTGACTGGGAACTTGGCGCTCATGATAGGACCAGCAGCACATGGTAACATCGCTGTGCCAACCTGGGCCAGTTCCCGTGGGCACTGGGTAAGCCTGTAAGTACCTGCTAAGCCGAGGCTGGTGGTGCTGCCGGGAGGCACAAAGAATGCCATCAGAGGGACCAGGGGCACCATTCCTTACCCACCCCCACCGGTTCCTGGCCCAACAACACATGACAGTCAAGGGCAGCCAGTCGCCAAATGTCGCCTCTGTGGAAAACATCTCAGAGTTTTCTCAAGCTTCGCCGTGGCTTTCAGAAAACACCTCTGGGACCTTGCCACTCTGCCAAGCACCAGGACACCAGGTCCTCACTCTGAAAACCAGAGTCCACTGGCTTTTCTTCTCCCTCTGCCCCTGGAAAAGCCTCAGTGCAGACACCGGGCTCCAAGTTCTCCAAAGCCTGGCCATGCCCAAGTGAGACCTTCTGATGCTAGACACGCTCCCAAGTGCCACCAACAAGGCAGTGACGTGCCAGCCTGGCCTGGTTTGGGGACTTTAGGACCCTCGGAACTGAGTGACACAGTATAGTATCTGACTACACCCGGGTGCCTTTCGGGCATGGAAGACTGAGACTCGCCCCAGGGACATCTCCAGTCTGGGAGGGATTGATAGGGAGCACCAGAGGCCCTTGCCTCTCCCTGGGGTGTGAGTGATGAGTCACTGAGGAGCTGAATACAGTCTCTAGTCACATTCCTGAGGGTGCCCAGCTCCAGGCTGTGTACAGCCACGTGGAGGGAGAAGCATCAAATCCCAGCTTCCAGGGTGAGGGAGAATAAGAGAATCCTAATCCCCACGGCTGCCAGAGTCTCAAGCCCAGAGCCTCTAAGTGACCCCGCTGCCCGGGGGCTGAAATGACAGCACCTGCCATAGTCACACAGGTCCCAAAAGGTCCCTAAGCTCTTCCCTTCTCATTTAACTCCAGAGTGGCTGAGACAGGGGAGTGGGCACACAGGAAGCTTAGCTCAAAAAGCCAGGAGCATCCGTCTCCTCCAGGGAAGTGACCTCCCTGCTGTCGCAGGATGGGAAGGCTGGATTGCTCGGGACACACCAGGGTCCTGTCTCAGCAGGACTAAGCACCTGTTGGGCCCTTCCCAGGCTGACTCCCCTGTGCTCAGGGCCTGGCATAAACTTTGAAAAAGAGAAATGAGGGCAAACAACACAGTGGTTAAGATCACTTGCTGCTCATCCAGAGGATTTGATTCCAGAACCCACATGGAGCCTGCAACTGTCTGTAACTCAAGTTCCAGGAGCTCCAACGCCCTCTTCTGGCCTCTAAGGTCACTGCATGCACACAGTACACATACACACATTCAGACAAAACGCCCTGTACATATCAAACAAAAATAAAAGAGAGAAAGAAACAAAGGAAGCGTGCTAGGGAGGGGCATCCTGATCCCACCCAGCCCTGCTCCTGGGGCGCCCACCTGGCCTCTGGTCACCGGTGCTCACGGGGTAGCCGGCCTGGCTCAGGTGGCATGGGTAGCAGTTCCTCCACAGATAGCGGTAGTGAGTCCCAGTGACGCCTACTGGGCTGCCTAGGAGCCCGAGGCACCAGAGCATAGCCAGCCCTCCCCAGCCCCGGGAGGCCTCCATGCCCGGTCTGTGGAGTGGTAGGCGGCCTGGGCTCAGGAATCTTGTTCAGGGCTCACAGATGAGGGCTCCAGCTCCAGGCTCCAGCGCACACCCAGCTCAGACACAGACAGTCGGATACACTCCAACTCCAAGGCACTGGCTCTGAGCGCTTGCCGGCAGGGAGCAGCTCTGAGTCTGGCATGTCCCGCCCCTCTGCCTTTATGGTCTCAACTTTCCCTCCACCCCTTGCAGGTAAAGGCCAAATCCTCAGACTCCAGAGGGAGCCGCCTACACTCCTAGCCCCGCCCGCCTACCCCCAGGGGGCCGTGCTGGTCCCGCCACAGAGCGGCCCCTGCATTCCTGCTGGCACACGCTCACAGTCAAACCATGATCCAGAGACACAAACCCACATAAACCGCAGGCACATACAGACAGACACGTGTGCACACACGGCCCACCGTGCAAACGCGTACACACACAAGACATACACAGATGCGCAACTTCAGACAGAGATGCGCACACAAACGTGCACAGACATACAGTCATCGTATCCTGGCCAACACAGAAGAGAAACCAAAGCAGAGAATGAAGCCACCCTGGCAAGGCTGGGAGGCCCTGCAGAGGAGGCTTGGTGGGGAGCGAGGGAGGCGGGGCAGTGTGAGGCCACAGTATAAAGCTGGAATCCTAGGCATGGAGATGCTACCACCACTTCTTCGCCCCCTAAGTCCTGCGTCCCGATCTATTTCACCCTTCACTGGGCTCCATGAAAGGAGCCTGCAGAGTTCCCACATCCCTTAGTACAAGGACAGTGCTGGGAACAGAGCAGCCGGGCTAAGAGGGACAGCCCCGTGCATAGGTGTGGGTCTGTCTGAGTTCAAGAAGGCACACACTCGGGCCTTGAACCAGCTGCTCTGTGTGTAGCCCACCTCACACGGAGGGCCAGGTCTGGGTTTTCAGCTCAGGTGGGAGATTCCCTCCTGAACCCGCACCTTTTCTGATACACCCTCTCATTCACAGACCCCTCCCCCACTCTTCCCAGGGCCTGAAGACAGAAAAAGCTGTACCCAGCAAGTGGGACACTTGACAAGATGGAGTGCTTGGTGATCAGGTGGTCTCTTGTTGGGAAAGTACTCTAGATTTAGGCTGAGTCCCTGAACCAGGGTTGGAGGACAGGACACCTGTCCGTGCCTGCTTCCAGGAAGCTGCTGACAGCAATCACAAAGGAAGGCAGATGTAACATCGTAACTGCATAATCTGCTCTCCTGGAAGTGACCACGACGCCCTTTGAACACTCCAGATAGGCAGTGAGCACAGGTCACGTTAGCCATAGCAGCCAGGAAGGAAGAGGGTTCATGTTCCCTGGGCCACCAGACTATAGGGTGGAAAGGTCTTTGACCCATAGTCTGACCCACTGGCTACATATGGCAGAGAAAAGAAAGCCGGTGCTGGCCAGTGGGAACTCTGGAAACAGCAGCCTTGCAAGCCCACAATGTCCCACCTGTTCTGTCCTGTCTGGAATCCAGGGCCCAGCCTACCCTATCACCTACCTGCTGGGGCATGACAGCGCAGACATGCCTGTCTGGGATCTGCTGGTCTGCGGGGTAAGCCCCCCTCCCCTGCCTTCTTTGAGTGGCACACCTCAGAGACACTAAGCCTTTGCCTTAGGGTGCTTCCAGAAGCCTCCCCAATAAGTATGCTGTGGGCGGGACTTGGGTAGCAGGCAACTCTCATAGTATGGCCCTGCTAACATGTACCCCATTGTCAGTGAGGACTCTAGGGTGCCAACTTCTATAGCCGTTGACTACTGGAAGGTAGGGGGTAGCTGAGTCAGAGCAGCATGCAGTGAGGTGGTAGAGGTGGCAGCCACCTCACAGAGACAGGAAAAGACTCTAACACAAGTCGCTTTACCAATGAGTCAGTGCTTCCTCTGCTGCCATCCTTTGGGTCACAGGTTGGGTCAAATGGCAGACAAATGACACAAACTCCCGCTTAGGCAAAACACACTCTGACACCTCCCAAACTCAAGGCCCTAGAGCAGGAGACCTACTCACCTGTCCTGTTTTGGAGAGGAGAGGGGAGGGGGAGGGGAAGAGGGAGAGGGAGAGAGAGGGAGAGAGGGAGAGAGAGAGAGAGAGAGAGAGAGAGAGAGAGAGAGAGAGAGAGAGAGAGAGAGAGAGAGAATTTGAAACAAGCTGCAGTTGTCTGGGAAAAGCCTCAGCTGAGAAAATGCCGCATCAAATTGGCCTGTAAACAAGCCTGGAGAGCATTTTTCTTGATTAAAGATTTATGTGGGCGGGCTCAGGCCAGCAGGGGTGGTGCTACTGCTGGGCAGGTGGTCCTGGGTGATACAAAAAAGCAAACACAACAAGCTAGCCTGCAGCTGTTTTGTAGCAGGTTCCCTGAGATTGAAACATTCTATCCTGTAGGCAAACTCCTTAAGATAGAAAGTAACTCCTCAAAATAGCTTCAGGATGTCCCTGAAACTGATCAGATTCACTAGGCCCCTCCTTTGCAAAAGTAAACAAGATCAGTGAGTCTCTCTCAGACAAGCCAAGCCACCTGGAAGAAGCAGAGACCAGCCCAAGAGAATTGAGAGCAGAACCAGCTGAGCTGCCTGGAGGGGGCTTAGGCCAACTGA
Source organism: Myodes glareolus (assembly GCF_982192425.1). Taxonomy (NCBI): domain Eukaryota; kingdom Metazoa; phylum Chordata; class Mammalia; order Rodentia; family Cricetidae; genus Myodes; species Myodes glareolus. Next base: position 2,470,532 of record NC_142031.1, read on the forward strand.
GGCAGTTGGAAAGCTCTTTCTCTCTCTCTCTCTCTCTCTCTCTCTCTCTCTCTCTCTCTCTCTCTCTCTCTCTCTCTCTCTCTCTCTCTCTCGCCAGGGCACCACGCGTGCCAGTTGAGCTGCCTGTGAGCTGTGCAGAGTGCTCCAAGTTCCCAGCTTTTCTGATCTGCCATGCTTGCTGGGGTGGGCTTTGGGGATACAGCTGTCCTTGAGTCATTTCCGCTCCTGTAAGCAGCCCCTCACCTATGTTTCTTAAGTACCTCCAATAAAACTCATGGGTTTATCAGTTGGGCTCTGAGAGCAACTGTACTCTAGTCTGCTGTGGGCTACCCTTTGTGGAATGAGAAGACACTGTGTGTGCTACATCTCCCTGGGGAAAGTCTGCCACACAGCGGCAGTGCTCCCCCAAGGCCTCTGCACCTCAGCTCCCACCTGCAGGTGTCTGCTCTGAGCACCTACCCAGACATCCGCCATCAAGTGTGTCCTGAGAGGCGGAAGCTGAAATAAACCCTTTCCTTGAATACTCGGTCCCCAGCTAGCTGTCGTTTGGAGAGGATCATGTGGTATATATAGGCTGCCTGGAAACTGTAGGCCACTGAGGGTGGGTTAAGGCATTTTAAAAGACTTTGCCACTTCAAGTGAGCTTTCTTGGTTTCCTGTCTATAGATCTATATGTGAGCCCTCAAGTGCCGCTGCAGCACCATGCCTAATTGTCTTTCCCGTGCCCAGTTCCCAGCCATGACACCTGTCTGCCTCAGTTTCTTCCTCTACAATAAGGGGTGACGGCGGCAGCACCTCCCTCCCATGGAGAAAGTGTAGACATGAGTAGGGAGGTCAGGCTGTCTGAGCCCCTCCTCTGGGCCCTTTAATAATGTCAAAACCCCAAGGCTAAACGTTAAGCCAGTGACAGTGCCCAGAGCTGGTCCCTGGGGACCTGTCCTTTCCCATCAGTCCTAAAGGTGTCATGGGAGCCAGCCAGCCAGGCCTGAAACAAGCCAAAGGACTCCAGCATTGACCCTAGCCACCTGCAGCCACACGCCTGCTGACCTCAGCCCCCCACAATCCGGGACCATCGGTGACCTCTCAGTCACACTCCCTCTTCCACTGACTCTAGCCCCTCCCCTAGCCAAAGTGGGGCCACTCGTTCCCACGTCCCACATCTGTCTAGCCTGGCCCACATGGCAGCCCAGGGACTCGCAAAGCCACCCTACTGTCCCCTCCATCTCCCCTCAGTGTCACTAAACATATCCAGACACAGGACTTTGGGGTCTGGATGCTGTTTGGGAAATGCCTTCCCAATGCAAACCCGCTGTGGCTCTGCCTGTGGAATGTCTGTGTCAGCAACGGGGGCCACTCCTACCTCAGCCAGTCCAGCTCCCTCCCCAAGCAAGCAGCCACTAGCCTCCTCTGACTTGATTACCCCAGATACCACAATGACTCTCCCCAAACACCATTACTTCCTTCAGAGTTAGAAGGCCCCGACTCTAGGCAGTGGGGCAGAACTGACATCTTCCAGGGCCACCAAGACCTAAGAAAGTAGAATGGGACCCCACTGGCTCCTGCTTTGTGGGTCTATTTCATAGGATCATCCTTGGATACCCTCTCCACAAATCTTTTCCAGAGGTTTTACCCTGGTCCAACTTGGATATCAAACACCTAAGTACATGTTACTGAATCCCAAAGAAATGAGTAATATCCAGGCCACACAGACTGAGGGCAGAGCTGCACAGGAACATATTATCTGAGTGTGTGTGTGCACGCGCGTGCACGTGTGTGTGTGTCTGTGTGTGTGTGTGTGCGCGCGCGTGTGTGTCTGTGTGTGTGTCTCTGTGTGTGTGCGCGCGCGCGTGTGTGTCTGTGTGTGTGTGTCTGTGTCTGTGTGTGTGTCTGTGTGTGTGTCTGTGTGTGTGTGTCTGTGTGTGCGCGCGCGCGTGTGTGTCTGTGTGTGTGTCTGTGTGTGCGCGCGCGTGTGTGTCTGTGTGTGTGTGTGTGTCTGTGTGTGTGTGTCTGTGTGTCTGTGTGTGTGTGTCTGTGTGTGCGCGCGTGCGTGTGTGTCTGTGTGTGTCTGTGTGTGTGTGCGCGTGCGCGCGCACGTGTGTCTGTGTGTGTCTGTCTGTGTGTGTGTGTGTGTGCGCGCGTGTGTGTGTCTGTGTCAGAGGGGTCTATTTAATACCTCACTCGGGTTCCTAAGAACTCAGAGATGACTCTAAGAGATGAGGCTACCTCCCTGCTGGGCAATAACACACAGGGCCAGCCCTTGATGGAGCTGCTTGTGTAGACCTGGTGAAGGATTATTGCTTGATCCACAATAATCCACAGCAGGCAGGGGAGGGTAGAAAGGACAGAAGGAATCAGAGACCTTTAGAGACAGTCCTGAGATCTAAACCTGAGGTCCTAAGCTATCCCTGGTGGGATGAGGTGTGTGGTTGGATAAGCCATGATGCCCACGAGCATCTTCACATGCCCACTGTGACAGGCCAGTCTAGCCATGCTCCCACGCCCAGCACAGGGACAGACAGCTCATGCGGACCGAGCAAAGTGGGCTGGCGGTCTCATACCAACTGCATCTCCAGCTGCTGGGAGAAGAACCAGACAGAGGTTTGGGATGGTTACCTTTGCCAACACGACACAACCCAGAGTCACCTGGAAAGAGTCTTAATGAGGGACTGCCTGTGTAGACTGGCCTTTGGGGACATCTGGAGGACTGTCTTCATTGAGTCAATTAAAGACTCACCTGGTGCGGGAGGAGCCACTTCCTCCACAGCGGGGCCTGAACTGCACGAGTGGAGAAACAGCTAAGCACAAGCGCACATGCATGAGAATGCCTCGCTCCTCTCTGCCCTGGACTGTGCATGTGCTGCCGCCAGCGACCTGAAGCTCTGCCTGGGGCTCTAACCGGGAATTCAGAGATAAAACAGACCCTTCCCTCTAGTCTGCTGTTTGTTTGTTTGTTTTTTGTGACAGTGGTTCTTTAACAGGCTGGCTGTCCTGAAACTCCTGGCTCCAGAGGCCAGGCTGGTCTTGAACTCACAAAGATTTGCCTGCCTCTGCCTCGGGAGTGCTGGGATTAAAGGTGTGCGCCACCACCAGACAGCCTAACATGCTTTTTATCAGGGTATTTCGTCAGAGCAACAGAAAAGAAACCAGAACATGGCTAGAACCTGCATGGGAAAGAGGAACTCAGCCTCTAAGCCAAAGACACCCCCTCCCTTACCCTCGACCCTCCTCCCAGACAGCAAATACACCTGCTGGCTGTTTCTGACCCTTCACCTCCAGAGCAGGTGAGTCTGCGGTGTGCAACCAAATATAACTCAACTCGGTTCCCTACAGACTCCACAGCATCCCTCCCAACCTCTCTCCCACTGCGCTGTGTGGAGGTTATTTCAGGAGCAGAGAGTACCAGGGCCCCCGCCTGGCCTCAGAGCACACAGGGTCTGGCTGTGCCTCCTGGAACCATTCTGAGTGAGCCTTCTGGTAAACCCATTGCTGGTCTCTGCTCCTCACCCAAGCCGAGGAAGGGGAACGGAGCCAGCTGCCTTTCCTGCCTGCAGCCATTCCTGGCAGGACTAGGTGGAAATAAGAGAGGCTCCTATCCTTGCAGATGGAGGGCCTCTTGGGAGAGCAGTTTTGACTCACAGCCTCTTCTAGAAGCCGTACATCCCAGGGAACACTAAACTCGCCAAAACCACCTGAGACCCCAGTGCCAGAATAAAGCCAGCGCGGCACGACAAGGCCCAGACCTCAAGCCATGCAGGGACCTCAGACCGTAGGAGCACGGAGTGTACTAACAGTTTCCTGGTGGCGGCTATCTGCTGTTGAATCTCTCTCCCTATGGTTGTGTAAGACCCAGAACTGTCTGATGGCATCCTACCAAGGACACATTCACACCCTAGGGGACACCAGTCATCTCCCTGGACCGACAGACACCTGAGTCTCACATCACACTCAGAGAGGCACAAATTGACACCATGGGACCAGGGAAGCTTTCTGGGTTGAGGAAGGCCTGGCCTTTGGAAGTATCACTTTTAAGAGTACACTATTAGCTTGTCAGAGCATATGAACAGGTAGGTGCAAAACTGCTAGGCAATGAGGAAGAAAAGGCTTGGCTACCAGTCAGTGAAGTTGGGAGACCTGGACAGAGTGCCTGGATCCCAGGGCCTGGCCCACAGCAGGGTAGAAGGCACCAGCAGACTGTGGAATAGTCAACAGGATCAACAAGGATGTCACCTTGATGGCCCTGAAGCCCTTTGGTCACCCCTCTCTCCATCTGCTGGATGTTAGGGCCAAGGTTGGCAGCCAGCTCCTGCTGGATACCTGCAGGAGGTCCTAGATGCTACTGTCTCCCCATCCCCACAATATCCACAGATGTCTACACTCTACCCAGACTATCTACACGCTACCCAGACTCTGAGAAACAGCTGCATCCATGTATGATTCACAGCAGCGACCTCTGACTCACCAAGGTTCCCCCCACTCCTAAGTACATATGCCCTATGCCCTCAAACCCCTACACTGGCCCTAGGTGGTACATGTCCCCTCATATCAGCCAATCACAGGCCTTTTCCCCATTCCCGCTGTCCCCCAAACTGACTTCCAGAACTGTAAAGGAGTCTAGGCTGAGATTCCGGGGTCTGAAGGTTCAATAGTGTTAAGAGTCTAGTTGCCAAGTGGGTCTGAAGTGGGGTAGTGAAAGAATTTGGGGGGGGGGGGGTCTGGGCTTAGACTCATTTCTCAGGATGCCTTGGGGAAGAGGCAGAGAGAGGCAGGGAAAGTATCCCATGAGGCCCTGGGTGGCAGGTTCAGTCATCATTCAAACCAAACGCACCAAGACAAACAGCAGCTGGAAGATACTGTTGCACAGGAACGAGTTAAGTGGCCATGGGACAAGAAGAGATTGGCCCAGTGGGGGGAAGAGAGGGAGGGGGCAATAGTGGAGGAGAGACACTGATGAGATCGGGTAGAGATTCTCCTGCCCCGCCCCGCCCCGCCCCGCCCCGCCCCGCCCCACCCTGGGACTCCTACCCAGCCCATATGCCCTGCCACCTGCTAACCAGGAGGAACTGTCAGCTTCACTTCCAGGAGACATAAAGGGAAATGAATTGCTCTAGGTTCTACAAGACATGGCCACTCTGTAAGGCAGCTCAGGATCCCTACTATCCACCAATCGCTGTTCTGCTTAGGAGGAGAACACCACCACCAGGGAGTAAATTCAGAAAGACCAGCTGAGATACCAGGAGGACAGAAGAGGAGGGTGCTGGGAACTTCCCTTTCCCCAGCTCAGTCCAGTGCAGAAGCTTCCAGAACCAGAGCAAGATCTTGCCTACATCATCTGATGGTCATTTTCTCACCCCAGAGACCAGCCAGGATTCCTAGAACACTCTAGGGTCCACCGTCCTACTGTTTCCTTTCTGTGGGCTTAGTTTGAGAATGCAGCTTCATTTGTTTGTTTGTTTGTTTGTTTGATATTTTGGGGAGGGCAGTCTCTATAACCCCAAGCTGGCCTCAAAAATAGAGGAGGGTGACCTTGAACTTCTGATCCTCCTGTATCCCCTTCCCAAGTCTAAGATTGTACATTTAAGCCACCATGAAATTTGCGTAGCCCTGAGGACTGAGCCCAAGGTTCTGTGCATGTTAGGCAAGTGTGCTACCACAGCCCCGGGACTGAGGGACCCTGAGCCATGCATGCTGTCTTCAGTCGGCACTCAGGGACGAAAACCTCGGCCTTCAGGATCTCCTATGTCTACCTCTTTCCTGCAAGTCTGCCTGAGCCCACAGGGCTTCTGCCAAGGTTACTGGTGTTTGCCAGAGGCTCCACCTGCCTACCCTGGGGTGACTTTGGCGGGTGGGTGGGACAAGCCTCCTGGACTGTTGTCGTTGTGTTGGCAAGGCATGGACCTTGGAGGCTATTACTTTCCTGCCTTGGCCTCCACCGAGATTCTACCTGCCAGTTTGTTCACTAGAGGAATGAGTGTGAGCCAGCAATGGGAAATGAGAACCTTCAACTCTCAGCACCTCCGATGGAGGAAGGCCTTGGCCGTGGGCATCTCTGGAAACCCTGCCACTGCCCTGGAAGGACTGCATCTATAGCTGGGTTTCCTTGCCATATCCAGAGGACACTGGACTGGGGAAGCCCCAGTTCTTGCCCTGGCAGAAGGGCTATGACTGTGTGGCCAGAAAGCCAGGTTCATGCCTAACTCCAGGGCCCACGGGTGTGAGGCCACATTCCCCAGCCTCAGACTGTCCATGGAGCAGGCCATTCTCGCTGCTGTAACTAAGTGCCTCACTTGGTGAGTGACCAACAGCAGGAACCAACTGAACACAGAATTACGTGGTGAGCCAGGACAGAAGCCGGCAGAACTGGCATCTGGTGAGGCCTTTTCCTCATAAGTGGCACTTGGGTCGTCCGTAGAGGACGGCTGGAGCGACAGGTCCCCACTGCGCTTTCCTGCAACCACCTCCCTTCACTTCTCCTACTGCAGAGTAAACTTAGCGTCCACGTTCACAGAGGACAGTGGCAGACACAAACGTCAGCTACATGCCGGGTACTGCTGACCAGAGAGGGGGACTCAACACGCTACACCTCTTCCATGTCCCAAAGGCCCTGGGAGAATGGAGGGGGGGTCCAGAGGGAGCAGAAGCCACACAAGCAGCTGAGCACAGGGCCCTGGGGGACTCCTGAGGCTGCTCTGAACTTTACCATCCAGCTCTGGGCTCACCAGCCCTGCTTGGGATTCCGAGTCACCACTGCCCCTCTCTCTATCCTCCAGCTCAGTGCTTTAATGGTGTGTGAAGCTTGGGAGGCCCCTCCCGCATGTCTGCCTCTCTGAGGAAGATGGCATGGTGTCCACAAAGGACTGGAGCCTATGGCCTTCTCAGAAACAGTCTCGAACAACCCCAGCTCTACCTTTAAATCCCTACAACTGAGGGAAGGAGAGGGGCCCGGGCCAGCAGAGACCCAGCGCCGACCCATGTGGTACCTGTTGAGTGCCAAGGGCAGAGTGGGGGGCTTAGTTCACTGCTCTTCCCATCCACTAAGACCAGGCTATCCCCACGGAGTACAAAATCCACAGGCACTAAAGACTTTGGGGAGACTCCGTAGGAGTGCTGCTTCCCGGGGTGCAGAGGGTCAGAGAGGAGCTAGCACAGACATGCAGGTGTCAGGCACAAGGACTGGCCCTCCTCGTGGACCCATCCAGCTGGCCTGGGTCAGTTGCTGTCTGCCTTTCCTAATCAGAACTGCGATTCACTTCCCACGTTCCTTCCTCTCCCTAGGGGCAGAGAGGACCTGGCGGAGCTCTCGAGCAACAAGGCTGCATTGGTGGGTGTGACAGAAATGGGACTGGAGTCACTATGACAGCTGATAGTGGGTGAGACGGGCTTCTTGGGAACCTCGGTTTGGGGGAGCCTCCTTGGGGACAATGACGTGGTGTCCATGAAGAGCTGGCGCCCACAGGCGTCTCGTGAACGTGGTAACCCCAGCTCTACCCTTAAACCTGTACGGCTGAGGGGGAAGAGAAAGGCTATCTGCTGGAATGATGCCAGTCCCAGTCTCTAAGCATTTCCTCGAACCCTCTGACGAGTGGAGAAGCTGAGAGTCCTATCTGTCCTGTCTGACTGCGCAGACACACATCTTAGCGGGGGACTAAGTCCAAGCTCCACACTCATGACACCAAAGGTGAGCCCTGGGATGGCTTTTGCCGCGGACACTTCGTGGAAGTGGAGATGCGTTCAGAGCCCTGGAACGTACAGCAAGGAGCTCTGCTGGGGAGAAGAAAGATGGTTCAGGGTTCAGTCGGTGCTTGCCTCATCAACGTGAGGGCTGGGTGTGGTGGTGTGAACCTGCAGCCCCAGATCTGGAAAGGGAGAGACGGGGAGGTTCCTGGGGTTCACTGGCTGCTGGGCTACTTGGTGAGTTCCAGACCAATGAGAGCCTGTCTCAGAAAAGAAGGCTGATAATATCTAAAGAACAATACAGAGTGTTCTTCCCCCTACACACACACACACACACACACACTCATGTACACATACATACACATACATACACACTAAACAAAATGAGTATCATCGAAGAGCCTGATAGGTCTACCATACCTGGACCTCGGTCTACCTATTCAGGCCCAACTCAGAACAGAGTCCGAATCCCAACAGCAGGGCAGGAGCAGTGGCTAGTGTCACTGAGACCACCCAGTCCCGCTGAATGGACTCGGCCCTGGCTCCAGCAGAGCCTCCCAACACATGACGTACACAAGCCTGGACCAGGTCTCAGGGCCGGGGCCAAGTCACCTCGGGCCAGACTCCCATGCCAGTACTCTGTTTTACAGCGGCTATTCATCACTCAGAGCGGTTTCTGGGCTCACCCCACCATCAACTCTGCACACACCTCCCCGCGTGAGCAGGCGAGGCCGTCCTTTCCTCCTGGGATGTCTTCATTTCCTACAGCCTGTGCTCACACATGCAGGCAGCCTGCGCCCCACGAGCTCCGCTGCCTCACGTGTTGGCCAGAGGAGGCCGGGCTGGCAAGGAGCACAGCAAACACAGCGGGCCCCTGGCGCGCGGCGGAGGAGGCCCTTGGTCATGAGGTGACTTAGAACTCCAATCATCCCAAACTCGCAGAGCTGGGGCATGAACCCCACGGGAGGTGGGGAGGTGGGGAGGTGGAGAGGAGGGGCTGGAGCCGGGAAGAGGCAAGGAAAGAGAAGGCGGGTGCCGCAAGGTCTGAGTGAGACCAACCTATCCTCTGCCTAAGACTCGGCCATGTAGTCATGTTCCTGCCTTTATCCACTTCTGTCAGAGGCAAAGACCTGGTCTACCCTTAGGGAACCCAAACAGAGACTTCAATGTCTCATGAAGGAACAGAAGGGAGCTTGGGGCCACAGGCCTGCAATCCCAGCTACTCAGGAGGCTGGTGCAGGAAGATCTCAAGGTCCGGGAAAGCCTGGGAAGTTTAGTCAGACCCTGTCTCAAAGAGGGCTGAGGGGATGTACGGCTCAGTGGTAAGCTGCTTGCCTGGTACGAGCAAGGCCCAAGTCCAGCAGCACCCACAGATGGCCAACTTTGGGCTTGGGTCATCACCCTCTTCTGCCTTCTTTCTGCTTCCTGCCAGGGGCATGTAAGTGGAGGCTGGCACTGCACTCAGCTCCCCAACATCCATGTCCCACCTGGATCAACACAGCACACCAGCTCCAGAGCACACGCTACAGACTCCAGTGTAATATCTGGGCCGGCTTGTTGGGGTATCTGTTCCTGCCCGGTACCCCACAACCGACAAGTCCCAGAGAAAATCAATCACACAGAGATCTCTATAAGTTATAAAGCTGATTGGCCCTTAGCTCTGGCTACTTATTAGCTCTTATAACATATATTACCCCATTATCCTTATCTATGTTAGTCACACGGCTCAGTACCCTTTTCAGCTTGGCAGGTTACATGCTGTCTCTCCAGCTTCTGGGAGGAAGATGATGGGTATCACCCGCTGATACACGCCCAAGAGCATCCCTCTCCCGGATAGGACAGATGTGAATGGGCTGAGAAGGTAGCAATTCCTTCTCTGGGGCTCCATAGGTCTTTGGGGGGGGGGTCATCCTTACACATACCTGCCTGGAATCCCACTGCAGAGCTTCCGCCCTGCTCTCCTGGGCTGTAAGAAACATGGGGTCAGCCTAGAACCAAGATCTGTCTGACCGACTGCATCACCCCAAAGCAACTGACCAAAAGCTGGAGCAGGCATGCTAGACAGAAAGAACCTACCTACCCATTTCATCCTGACGTCCATGTGAGGGACTTCTAGGGTGTCTCCATGGCTATGCTGGGCCTTCCCTGCAGGCTCAGGAGGGACCCTATGCCTGGTACATCGCGACCTGGCCCCAGGGACAGCAGGCACTCTGACTGACCAGGGCTTGGTCTAGCAGCCACTCCTGCTGATGTCTGTCTGTCTTTCCCCATCTTGCAGTTCTTACACATGGGGAGATATTCATACGGATAACTGCCATACATTCCAGAAGACAGACCAGAGGAATGCCAGGAGTCTTCAACCGCCCAGTAGAGCCCTTGACCTGGCTATCCGTACGCCACTGGAGAGTGGCGATTTCCAGACTCCCCATCAGGAAAGGTGAGGCTCCATGGGCAGAGGACAGCCACCTCAGGCCAGTCCCATCTAAGCCATGGGGTTGGGGAGCCTGATTCCATCTTGGGCAAAGAAGAAGAAGCCATGGAAAGGGAGCTGCAGAGAAGGTACCACCTGGGGGAGGGTATAGCCAATGCTTGGTTACATGAACTGGCTCACAGCAAACTATCCAGGGCCAGGTCTGTACTAAGTCTTTCAGTTTGTTCCTTAAACCAGCTTGGTGATCACTCCCAGAGGGAGATTCCTCAGGCTCACGGTGATGAAGAAGGCTCTCTAGGCTCTGTGACTGATGGGGACCAGGAAATCTCCCTAGGACACACCTACACATCACAGTGGGGGATGGGCATACCAAAGGTCTTGCACATTTATGTACAGCCATGTCACAGAGACACAGAATGGGGATGGAGGGGCAAGCTGCTCCCTAGAATTGACTTACTAAGTCAGTTCAAATCATGAGCCATCTCTAACACTGGTGCCAACCCAAGCCCCAAATCTCTGCTGCCAAGCAGTTCTGGATGGGGCCCAAGTGGACCTGCAAGCCGGGGTCTCAGTTCTGAGGGCACCGTCAGGGATTGGCTACACAGGCACGGGGACACAGACGCAATCATTAACCCTGATCTGCTCTGCCCTCCTTCCTGGGACACCAAAACCTCGGCCCCAAACCCGTACTTACTTCCCTTTAGTCTAGACACATGGAGGCACAGGCTGAGGGCTGCCCCACAGCTGGGGCATGACCCTAGGTCACAGCAACGCTCCCCACCTCCAACCTCCTGCTGGCCGTCGGAACAAGTTAGGAAGGAGAACATGGGAATCCATTCTTCTAGAATGTCTCACGCAGAGCAGACACCCCCGCCTCAATGCTTCTCCCAACCCCACGTCCAGCAGACTAGGCCCCCACTTGTGGGCAGATGGTTTGCAGATGGGCAGTTGGATGGCTGGAGACAGTGGGACACTTAACTGAGGACATTCTAGGGCACAAGATGACAGTGACCATCTGATACGGCGAGCAGAGACAGGCTGTTGACCCAGGCCCAGAACCCTGGCCACTGATGGCCCCAAACACTCCAAGAGGCCCAGCTGTTCAAACCAGCCATGGGTCCAGATGTCAGGGCAGCCAGAGAATGAGAAGCTGGGGACGGTAGGGCCTCCTCCATCCTCCTGCTCCCTCCCCTCTCTGTTCCCTGTGTCTCCCCCAGGACTGTCTTCTGTCTGGTCTTGATTTTGCTGACAGCCTGCCAGCAACGTTGGGGTGGAGTTACGGGGGCCAGTTCAGAGCTGGCAAGCTGCTTCCAGCCCCAGGCCTCTTGACAGTCCTCGACAGGCGAGGTTCCTATCAGGGTCGCCGGGCATCCACAGGCATGTGGGCCCTTCCCCCATAGGGACTTAGCCCCTGGGACTAGCATGGGCTTGCCCCTGGCTCCCACCACCCACTCTCCCATCTCCCCTCCTCAGGGCAGAGCAACAGACAGGTCCTACCTTGGCAGGTTTTGCCATCACCCTGGAGCTGGTAGCCGGGTGGACAGCGGCAGTAAAAACCACCCACGGTGTTGCAGCAAGGGCCTTCACAGCCCCCGTTGGCATTGGCACACTCGTCGACATCTGTGGTGAGAAAAGCAGACGAGCATTTGGCCATGGAAACTCAGTGTCCCCAAGGGTTAGGGGGATATCAGCTAACAAGACAGATCCCAAAGAGGGACCCAATAAACTGACCCAGGGTCAGGCTGCCATCCTCCCCTTCCACCCAAGCACCCAGGGAAGTGGCTCTCTTTGCATCCAGTGCAATGTGTCTTACAGGACACTATCTGAGCAGCTCCTCAGGAGAGGATCTGACCTTCGGGAGCAGCTATGAGCAGTGGTGTTAGCTCTGGAGCATCCTGTGTGCCCCGGTGGACCAACTCTGCAGCACTGGGTTTTCCAAGGAAACCAAACTCCCTTTGCTCTGCAGCGAGAGGACCCCACGTGATTCCTCTTCGTAGCTGCCAGAACTTTGCCGACAGACTCAGCACTCTGGTCCCACCAGGACAGCTCTGGGCTCCCTTCATGATCAGGTGGAACCGTGTCAGGTTAGGGAAAGCAGTGAGCACAGAGTGAAGCTGCTGAACCCAGACTGCCAGGTTCTGAGCCCGTGGCTCCTTTTCCTCCATCAGTTCTTATGGGTCCAGAGCACAGGCGGCCACTCTGAGGAGGCATGTGGCCAGCTGAGATGGAGGACCCTTGCCTGGGTTCAGGCTTACCCAGGAGCAACGGTGCTTCAACTGCCACCCGATGTGACTAGCCTGGGACTTAAGGAACCAGGGTTCTGAGGGAGGTTCAGGGGTGTCAGAACCTCACGAATGTGTTGAGTCAGGATCTAGGGCCTCCGTCCACCGGCCTGGTCAGACTGCCGCAGCTGAGTCCAGGGAAGCTGAACTTCTGGTGTCCCCAACCACTTACCTCCAAAGGCTTAGGCTCCTCCCCCTCTCCCCTGTAGTTTCTAGGAAGGCTCAGGGCAACAGGTCATGGGCATACATGGCTAAGCCTTTATTCTACCTGCCATATGTTACTGCCGGGAGGGAAACCAAACCCTCCCTGGTGACATACAGGTAGTAGACAGAATAAGGTGTGGGCACTCTCAGGCCTGAGTTGGCCCAAATCTTGCCCAGTGGCCCCAGTATCTCTTCACATCTCCTCAGGAGGGTCCCTAGAAGAAATTCCCCTGGCTAAGCTAAGGGCCTCAGAGACACCCGCAGTCCCGTGAGAATAGCGGTGGCCAAAGGACACTGGCCAGCTGCCTCTGGAATCTTGGAACGCAGCCACCAGCCCTGCAAAGTCTACAGTGGGAATTTCCTAGGAATTCCTGGGAAGTTACACAGAGTCTCAGCAGAGGTCATGGCCGGGGTACCTAGTGTCCCCCGTCTGCTGGCCTGAGGAGACAGCACCAAAGCCAGGCTGGCTGGCCAGGATATGAGGCACGATGCAGCTTCTAGGTCTGTCCTGTCATTCAGACCACTGTGTGGGAAGCTGGAGAGGAGGCCAGTGGGGACTCACCGGTCAGGGTCACAGACCAAGGTTCTCTCATGGTACTATATGGGCCCTGGGTCCAGGTTAGGGAACCTCGCAAGTCCACACCTTGGTCAAGTGGGCATCAGAGTGAGAATGTCCACCGCTGCTCAGAGCCTCAGGGGCTCCGCATTGTCTACAGGAAAAGCCCTGAGCTTGGCACAATGAGTCACGGTGCCTGGTACCCAGGATAGACACTTGTTGCCCTGTTACCATAGCAGCGGCTAGGGGCTCCTACCCCGAGAACACCTGGGCTAGCCTGAGCCCTGCTGGGTCCCCACAGCCCTGACCACTTGCATTGGGAGATCACCCACAACTGGACATGTAATCCTCAGAGCAGATCTGGTCCCCACCCATCTCAGGGTTCCTGTCTCTAGCCCAGGCCCATGGGGGCTACGGGAAATGGCAAATGCCACATAAATTCCACGCGTAAGAGCTCCAGGACAGAGGGCAGAGCACTCCCTCCCAAGCTGTGACAATCTTTGCCACAACCAGACACCAGGTGAGCAGGGTAGAGTGGGCAGGTCCCCCGGGTGAGCCCCCTTCTATACACAGAGCAGGACCAGTTGGCCATCTGGGAAATGATGGTGGCATTTCGGAGGTAGGGGTGGCTACGGAAGGCCCCCCTCAGTTCATAGTTAACCGTTCAATAAAGGGACCCCCCATCACTTGTGTGTAAACTGCCCCATCCCTGCAAGCCCTATGAGGTCTGCCCAGGCCTCCCCATAGCACTTATAAACATGCCCCATTCATCACCTGTTCCTGGGAGTGGTGGCCTGCAAAGACAGGGTTTCCATGCTTCGGACAGGGACTTTCATGAAACCCTCTCAAATCAATACAGTTGGGAGACCGTGACATTGGCATGCACGCACACATAGTGATCTGACGCAAGACCCTTCACAGATGAATCCACTGGGGGCAGACCTAGAGCCTAGCACAGAGGTCCACCAAGTAGTTGTCCTTGCGGCCTTGGCTGACAACACCACTGATGCTGAGTCTGGTGACTAAGGATGGTTGTTCCAAGACAATATGCGCAACCTTCATGTGCCTTTAAAAAAAAACAAAAGAAAAAAAAACAACAAACCTGGACCTTGGCCCCTTGAGTCCACTGAGGACTCACTAGGATGTCTCTACAGTTCCCAAGGATGTTCCCCTCACCCCATCAGCTCACTAAGACACCTCCACAGCTCACTAGGACACCCCAGGAAATACCTCCATATGTCAGCTTACTAAGACACCTCCACAGTTCACTAGGACACCCCAGGAAATATCTCCATTTCCCTCTTTCTGACACTCTACTGTCCCCATGTCAAAATCAGTCCTTGGAGCAGTCCCCTATGGTTCTGAGGTCGTAAAGAGTGAAAGGGAATTGGTCCCAGGGGGCTGCACACTACACCGCTGTCAGTCTGAGACAAAGCCCAGGAAACAGACGACGAGCCAGTGCTGTGAGGTCTGTCCACCAAGGTGACGAAAGCACTGGAGGGTGAGAGTTGATGGCCTCACAGCGCCGGAAACACGCCAGGTGCCACTGAAGCCTGAGCCCCAAGAGTTGGTTTCTCATCATGTGAGGCTCACCTCAATTTAAACAGAAAAAGAGATGACCTTCCTGCCAGGTATGTCCCACTGCTTTGGAGATTTTGAGGCAAAGCAAAAAGCGGAGCCTGGGTCCCTCTACAGCTCAGGCCCCAGTACAGTGACTCCACATAAATGAGTGCCAAGCCATGAAGACACCGTGGCATCTCGGGAACCAGCCTGAAATGACTGGCATAGCCTCACCTGCACATCCATCAACATAAGATGCCAACGGGTACGTTGACAGGGTTCTCAGAGGTCCTCATATAGCATCCCCACCGAGCAGAGCCAAGGCTGTGACAGGTGTCCCACAGATCCAGTCCTTCAGACCTGGGCACAGCCCCCTAATACGGCGACGCATGGTGGGGCTTCCATAGGGGCCCATTGCCGAGAACAAAACAAAGTTCTAGGAAGCACAGACAAACAGCCAAGGCCAGCACAGACCCCAGGGGACAGACCGCATGCTTGGCCCACTTGGCCATCATTAATCATCTAGATTGGAGGCTGCTGGGAGTGACAGGGCCTTAAGGGCATCAGCAGGAGGTGTGATGTGAAACTCCCCTCCTCCTGGAGAAGCAATTCTAGAAAAACACTAAGAACAGTACAAGACCTGGCCCTGAACTGGTCCGCATCTACACGTCCCTCAGGCCTCAACAGCCGCTGTCTGATAGACGGATCTCTGGCAAGTAGGTCTGGAATCCTCCCCCAGGGATGTATGTCCCCAGGATGTCCAGCCTTCCTCTCTCCTCCTGTCAAGGCTGGCTTCACCGTGTCATGCCAGCCCGGGAGCGGGGGGGGGGGGGGGGGGGGGGGGGCGGGGGGGGTGTCTCTAGCAAATAGTCCTCCAAGGGCAGGACGCTGTGGTCTCTCCTTCCCCACACATCCTCCACCCTGCAGGGTGAAGGCAACCTTTACACAATGTCCTGCACAGGAGACCATCAGGGGAGTTGGATGGGGGGCAGAGGCCAAAAACTGGGGAGGAGAGGCTGTGGCTCCCTCACACAGGAGAAGCAGCCATAGGGAGATAATCCCAGCCCACGGTCGTTTTCTGGGATATGGTACTTCTAAGACGTATCCTCTCCCCCACTTCACACTAGATGTGAGGCACACGCCACCAGCCTACACTGGGCTCCAAGCCGGGCATCACCATCAGGTACGACCCAGGAACCTTTCTCTGTACCAGGAGTACTGTGGCTTGGTCCTTGACACCCCACTTTACCCCTGGGAACACAGCCTGCTTAGCATCCTGGCCCCCAGCCGTAGGCAGGATGAAATGGGAATCCAAGCCCGGCCGCAACGGTGCCTATTATCCTGCCCTCATCAGTCCCGCCCCCCCCCCCCAGGCAGCTCTAGGTTCTGAGGAGAAGACTGGTGACCAGGACCCAGAGGGCCACGAGGACATGATAGCATTAAAGTATCTGGGGCTGGGCCCAGGACAGCCATGTGACTAGGTCCAGAACAGAGCCCGGGAAGAGTGGGAGAACCTAAAAAGAAGACAAGGGAGACAGCCAAGAAAATAGGAGCCCCAGTCTGGGAGGGCAGCTTGATGGACAGGCAATCTGCCCCACCCACCTAGCTCTGCTCCCCAGATGATCCACAGTTGGAGGCAATATCCACCAATCCCCCACCTGGGGGCCGCTTCCCTTATGGCCCAGCCGCTGGAAGGCCCCCAGGTCCATCCTGCCCAAAGCTCAGGCTGGGCCCAAAGACTGGAGCCCAGCCAACCCTAAGGACTAGCAACAAGGCCCACTCAGCTGGCACACTGGGTTAGAGGATACAGTCCCCTTCCGAAGGTACAGGGGAGGGCCCACCTACCTCCGTGTGGGCTCCCGGGGCCCTGAGACTAGGGTCACCAGCCCTCCGGCCTTGAGCAAGAGACTCACAGTCTATCGGACCTTCCTGTGGGACCCCGGCCTGCCCTTGGCTGCTCTCACTAGACCGCTGTAGAGGACTGGTGACCTCATATCTGGGCTCTTGGCACAGCAGTCCTTTCTAGAACTCTTTGGGAGGAACACAAAAGGAGAGGGCTCAGCCAAAGGATGCACCCCCCAACTACACCATACACACGCATCCCACACACATATACCACCCCCACCCCCTACACACAGACAGACGTGCACACCTTGGCCTATAAAGAAGAGCTTCCCAGACCAGGAGGCCTTGCTGTATGGAACATGGGATGGGACACCCAAAGGGGCTGCCCACACCCACTGGGTAGGGGAGACAGCCAGGGCTTCAACTCGTGGGCCTGTGGGGACAGTTCTACCTGATCTGTCTTCCCACCTGAAGCCTCAGGCTGCCTGTCAGGAGCCAGGATTAACGAGGCCAAGATGCTCGTCTTCCTTTAGTCAGGTGTCACCCAGACAGGCCAAGGCTGCTCCCCGAGTCTCATCCAAGGAGCTGATGCAAACCAGCTGGCCTAGAGTCAGCCACCCAGAGCTCCAGAGAAAGGCGAGGGGCTACAGGTACCAGGGGCTTCAGAGAGAACCTGGGAGGTCTGGGAAGGACCCTCCCCTGGGGGTAGGTGGACAGTCCCTCACTTTGCTGTGCCAGACTGAGAGACAATCCCCAGGACATCCCTTCGGCCAACAACGCTCCAGGAGACTCTGAATCTGGGCAAGATGCATTGGCTGGGCCTCTTTCCTACCTCCCCAGGAATGCTCCTCCCTAGGAATGTTCCACTTCAGAGCCCAGATGGGCCCCTCCTTCCCTCAGGGCCAGTGGGACAATTGGGAATCTCTGTGTAAGCTTGCTCTGCAGGGCCAACATGCCCGCTCAGCTCTCCAGGCTGAACGAGCTCAGGGGTGTTGCTTGGGTGGAGCTGAGCACCCACACGCTCCCCCTCACCAGCTCCTATCCCCAGGATACTGCCATGCCTTCCTTCCCGTGTCCCCTGCCAAATGCTGTGGCAGGTGTCTGGCCTCAGGGACAGGGAAACAGATCCTTTTAGGAAAACAGTGGGGCTCTGTGCCAGCCTTGGGGGTGCAGGAAAGGGTGATGACAGTGACGGGTGGTTAGCACTGCTGCTCAGCTGGTGATGAGAGTGGCTGCTCTCGGTGGTGGCCATCTGTGGAAGGTCAGACAGCAGTGAAGGAGGGTCTAGGGAGGAAGTCTAGCCAGGCTGAAAGGGACGTGCAAGCTCATGGGTGCCTAGCAGATGTCAGCGGGCAGAGCTGAGACAGACCAGAGCCCGGACTGGATCAGGGGTTGGTAACGACAGACCTGGAGTCGGGTTGGAGCCTCAAGGTACCCTGGAATTAGAGGGGTCGGTAGTTCCCGTCACCAATGTCCCCAAGCACCACCAACCAGGGCTCAGGAAGTGACCCAGTTGTCAAGAGCACTGGCTACTCTTGCAGAGGACCCGGGTTTGGTTTTCAGCCCCCACACGGTCTGTAACTCCAGTTACAGGGAATCCAACACCGTCTTCTGCCCTCCACAGGCCACAAGCACACCTGTGGTGCACATATATACATGCAAGCAAAACACTCATATAAATAATTTTTTTTTTCAAAATATCGCTAACCAGGTAGCATAAACAATGATTTTGTTCTCTCTCAACTCTAACAGTTGATCACTAAGCCAAATCAAGGCATGGGCAAGGGGGTCATACTCCCTCTAGAATCTCAGGCCGCCGCCCCCTCCCCCAGCTCCCATTCTCCCCCACATCACTCCAACCTCTGCCTCCAAGGCCACATCACTTCTCTACCTTGCCTGGTTTCTGTACCTCCAAAGAGGACCGTTGTAAAGGCACACGGGACCCTTAGGGAATCATGGCCAATCTCTCCCTCTCAAGACGGTAAAATAGATTATATCTTCCAAACCTCTGTCCTAAAGCCAGGGGCTCTGAGATCAGCTAGGGATACTAGGTGCCAAGTCACTGGCTTGGGGCTGGTGGTCCACACCCCTTGGCTTGTTCAAGCTTCCTCAGGGCAGAGATAAGATAGGCAGAACCCCAAGATCTTCTGGGCCTTTCCTATCTACTCCCTTAAAGCAAGTGGGACCAAGGGTCACTTCTCAGAAGTATAGGCAAGGCCCAGCAACGGGACATTCACCCACCCATCTGGTTAGCCACCAAGCGGCCACTCAGAACATCCCCAAGCTCTCCCAGGACCAGCAGGAAGCAGCCTCTGTGGTTCCCTGGAGCCAAGACCACCTGCCTGTACCCAGATGAAGATCTGAGCTGGACATAGCTCACAGTCCTGGACACCCCAACACCCACACAACACCCACACATGTCAGGCACAAGTGTCCTCTTGAACCTTGGGTACTTCACACCTGACAATGCTTTCATAGATATACAGAAGCTCAGCAGGGGTCCCGTGGGCAAGAGTTCTGAGCTGGCTTGACCTCCCGGCTGCAGGAGGACTGCGGCGATCCTCAAACCTCTGTGGTCCTTCCTTCTCTCACCTTAGGTGCAGGAGCACACCACAAGGAAACCTAGACGGGTCACTAGAGTAAATCTATGCAGACCAAGATCAGGAGCCACCACAGCCTTGGGTCCTACCTAACCAAACCCAAGACAGCCAGAACCAAGCCTCTGGTTATCATGCGTGGTTATAGGGGAACCTGGTAACCATGGGAGGCCCCAGGAGCTGAGTCTCTTAGGAGACATGTTGGGACCCCCACAGGGCAGACAAGAAACTTCCCACTCTACCAGTTGCTCTCAGGCCAGACACCCGCAGTGACCTGCATCACATCTCCCCCTGGGGTCATAACCTGCATCACCATCTCTGGCTGGGGTCACAGCCAAGGCTATGTCTGCAGGGTGGAGTGGCAGGGGGCAGGACCAGCCTCTCTGCTTCCATCGAGAAGACAGTTGTCAGCTATTGTGTACACATGCGGCTCATAGGAAACCAGGCTCAAAGAGGGTCCCCCACCCCCACCTGGGGAAGAATCTGGCCCACCCACTCTGGGTCTGCAGTTGGTACACTAGGACTGACCCACAACCACAACCCTAGAGCCAGACCAAAGTCTAAGCCAGCAGTGGCCTCTCTACCTGCCACTGGGTACCCAGACGCAGAGAGATTTGGGCTGTATCTACAGGATAAGAGCCATGCTCTGCTTTTCCGATTCTGGCTGAGAAGGTCCCATCCTCTATAATCAAGAGCCCTGTGAAAGGCCCATCACCTTGGCCCCAAGAGCCCCCTGAACTCCCTGGAGGCAGAAGTGTCAGGCTGGCTTTATGAAGCACATACAGTAAATGCTTTATCCGAGACTTCAGAAGATGGGAACGCCGTGTTCCGTTACCTCCCCCAGGGCTGGAGCACAGACACAGGGGCGGGGGAGGTACACAGGGGTGGAGGGAGTTCCTGCAAAGCAAAAGCAGCCTGCAGCCCCCACCCCCACCTTGCACAGCCCCACCCTAGCTTCTTGTCTGTTGGGTGAAGCCCAGGGAAGCAGCCCTTAGGCCTCAGAATAGCCTGGGGGTCCAGCAAGAGACACTCAGCAGGGGCCTGAGGACAACCCTGACCACCTCAGCCTTCATCTTGCACTAGAGGACCTGGGTAGGGCAGCACACAGATGATGGTCTGGCAGGCAGGGGGCCCCCAGCCAGAGATAGGCAGACAGCTAAGTGCAGGGCTCCAGAGACGTGCATGTTCTGGGCTTTGGAGGTGAGGCTACAAATGTTCTCCTTGTTCTGCTTCCCAGGGCTTAGCTGCTGCAACGCTGGCCCCTGAGACAAATGCCTCCTACCCCTAGGGCCTCTGAATGTGTGATGCTGTGTCAGCAAAGCGGGGCTGGGCTGCTGGAACAAGTGAGGTTGCTGGGTTGCTGAAGTTGCCTGGCGGCGTTCTCTGTGACCGAGAGGGGTCCCGCGAGTGGGGTGGGAGGGAGATGAGGCTGGGACCATGAGGTGAGATGAGATTGTCCACCCTGAGTCTGACGGAGGACAAAGGGGCCACAAACCCATGCATGTGAGATCCTGGGAAGCGACGCAAGGCCAGGCTGTGATCTTCCCAGGGCCACATGAGGTGGAACTCATTCAATTATCTCCCATTTGAGTTAGTCTGGACGGTACCAGAGAAGCTAACACTGTCACTGGGAGTGAATTACCTTTAAAATGGAAAGAAACAAGTTCATACTCAGCAGCCTCTGCCTACTGCTCCAGGCTGAGCTTGCCCTTGGCTCTTAGACCCGGGGAGGGAACGGTGCCCAGCAGAGCCGCTGTTGTAGCAAGCCCAGCTTCCACCACCCGAATACCTTACTGGGTGGTGGTTATCTCAGTTCAGGAGCCTTACCAGCTCGGGGCGGCCTGAACATTCCAGACTGATTCCCACCAGACCCTGCCCATCTTAACACAGACTGGTAGTAGGATGAGAAGACATCCATATCACGACACCTCCAGGGCAAGCACTGGGAGGCCTGGCTCCATGCCAGCAAGATGGGCACAGCAAAGGATCATGGGATGGCGAGAAAGGACCTGGGCAGAACAGCCAAAGCAGAAGGACCTAAAGGAGCACTATTGTGGAAGCTTTTCTGGAAGGAGCAGTCATCCTCAGGGCAGAAGTAGCTCGGAAGAAACCAGTGCAGGCAGGTGTGCCAACCACAGGGCACCAGCTCCAGGGAGAGCCAGTGACGAGTGTGTGTGTGTGTGTGTGTGTGTGTGTGTGTGTGTGTGTGTGCACGCGCGTGTGTGCATGGTGCCTCACTGGAAAGCAACACAGCTCTCTCGCATCACATCACTGAACCTGTGCAGGAGACATTCCTTCAGGAAAACCTCCAAGGACCCCCTCACTATCACCCCTGCATCTGGAAGTGGAGATACATCTCATTGTGCAATGGTGCTGCTTGGGACCCAGCAGAAGGAAAGCACTGGACCCTAACATGTGTGCACAAGGTGTGATGCTCAGTCTGTCCTTAAAATAAGCTTCACAGCGGCACAGAGAAGCCAATTAAGAACTGCCCCCTCGCCCTGGGTGGCTCTGTGGTGGACAATGAGCCTCATGCTACCAACACCATCATCTGCTCAAAGGAACACACCTGGGACCTCAGCATGTGACCCTTTCTCATAAACGTGTGAGCATCTGTGATGACCACGGCTACAACCCAAACAGCTTTCGTGGAAGAGAGGAGACAGGCAGAGACCCAATCAGTCTAGTGCATCCTCAGAGAACACAAGCAGCAGGCAATGCCCTAAGCAACGAGCAGAAAACACGGAAAGGGTTCTTTACAAATGGGGTGGGGGTGGGGCGCTCAGAGGCTATGAGTACCATCCCCAGCACCTACAGTGGGTACCTCACAGCCATCTATAGCTACAGTACCAGGGAGATCCAATGATTGTGTGTGCCTACAAGCTCGTGTACATGTGTGTGCCTGCAAGTTCGTGTGCATGCGTGCGTGCGTGCATGCATGCATGCGCACATACATATACAAGCGAATGCCACCTCATGCATGTAGGAGATCTGGGACAATTCACAGGAATCTGGTCTCTCCTTCCACTACGTGGGTTTAGTGTACAAAATTCAGGATTTCAGTGCCTTTACCTGCTGAGTCACCTGGATGGTGCTGCTTGCTTGCCTTCTTCCTCTTTCTTTCTTTCTCTTTCTTTCTCTCTTTGTTGTTTGTTTCTTTTTGTTTCTGGACAGTTTGAGGTTTATAGAAACATTCAGAGTACAGAGTTCCTTGTGTCCCCTTTCCTTTCCACCCACAGCTCTTTCCTTACTTTCACAATGTTTTGTTACGATTGCATGTGTATGGGTGTTGGGTTGCATGCAGGTCTGCACAACACATGTGCGTCTGGTGCCCTGGAGGCCAGAAGATGTTGGATACCCTAGGATTGGAGTTCCAGAGGATCGTGGACCACCCTGTGGATACTGGGAATTGAACTTGGGCCTCTGGAGGAGCAGCCAGTGCTACCAGCTGTTGAGCTATCTCTGCAGCTCAATCTCTTCCTTATTAACAGCACATTGGGGGGCGCATTGTGTAGAAGGGCAGCATGCCACTGTTACCTCAGGCTCACTGTCTGAGCTCTACAGAAACACACACAGGGTATTTCACGCTCCAGGGGTTTGAGCAGGTAATGGTGACACGGGTCCTCTGATTTCCACCGCCCTCCGCATTTCCTCTCTCCTATCCCTTTCTCTCTGGTCCCTAGAGATCTCCGACTTTTCACATTATATCTTGTTTATTTATGTCATGGGCACGTATATATGTGAGCGTTCGTACCGCAGTGCTCATGTGAAAGTCAGGACAGCTTGTGGGACTCGGGTCTCTCCTTCCACTACGTGGCTCCCAGGGATGGAACTTCAGTCATCACCTGCCCAGGCTCTAGCTTTTTAACTTCTTCCTCTTCCAGAATGTTAGAAGTTGGAAGCACACACATGTAGCCAGCTCAGATCAGTTCACATCAGGGAGCCATGCAGTTGATGAGCTGGGCTTTCAATATTTTCCAACAGGAAGCTGGAGATGGAGGGAAAGCTGGGAGCCAACACACACACACACCACCTCCCACCCCCACCCCCCCACACCCTCTCCACATACACCCCATAGCCCATAGTCTGTAGAGCAACTTGAAGACAAGACATGGTGATCCACAAATAGCCTAAAAGGGCTCCCTCACCTGCCTCAACATCCAAGGTCATTGGGCAGCCTCTTTAGAAAAACCACAGGCCCTGCCCCTGCGGTGACTACAGGAGCAGCTGGCCGATAGCTATGGTTGAGACAGGGAGGCTTCTCCACCGGTGACTCCCTCCTGGGGCCTCAGTGCCCTCGGGCCCACACCTGTCCACATTTCCAGGGTCTCCGGAAGGCACAGCCAAGCCCCAGGCTCCCTGCTCCGCCCTTAGACCAGGAACAGAGGTGGCCCTGGGCTCCAGCTCCTCTGAGGCTGCTCCTAGGGAAGGGCCTTGCCCGGCGGGAGAGACAGACTTTCCGGAACAGTAAGGTTCTGTGCAGCGAGGAGGACTGAAGCAGTTGCAGAGCCATGACCCAAACCAAGGGGTGCACAGGCCTCCCAACAGCCCCCCCCATCTCCCACTCCTCCCCGAGATCAATCAGGTTCCCTGCCTATACACATCAGCATCCAAGACTGTAGGAATGGGCTTTGGGGTTGGTTTTTTTTTTTATTTTATTTTCCATTTCTTTTCCAGAAAACAAGACAAGATGTAAAAGGCTCAGAAGATGCCAAGAACATTCCTCAGATTCCCCCAAATGTCCAGGTCTTCACTCGCCGCCATGGCCATGACTTTGACTCTGGGCCTTTCATTTCTCTGCCAGGGGGCGGGGGGACTGTAGCAGGAAGATCCGAGCCAAGCAGGCCTAAGCCAGCAGTGCACTGGGGGCCGGGGATGCTGGGAGCCCCTTGCTTGCCTGTGCCTCTGTCTTACCTCACTGTCTGTCCCAATCTCCCTCTGTCATTTTGCCAAGGACACTGACTGCTGGTTCTCCCAGGTCTTGGAAGATCTCAACCCATGTCTTCCTTGTGGTCTGGATGACTGGCTATGACCAGCTTTGCCGCTTACTCAGTTTCTGGGCCAAGAACTGGAGGATCTGGGGGCGCTCTTCCCTTTTCTACGGCTCCCTCCAGCAGAGCTCAGCACCCCACCAGGGATGAGACTGGGCCTGGCTGGGAACCCACCCTGGGTGTCAGCCTTAGCCGGAGCTGGCCAGCTGTCCGCTCACACTCTCCCTGTTTATAAGGGAGAGCTACGTGCATCTGATCCTCTGGCCAGCATCTGACTTGCCCCATCCAGCACAGATGGCCAGAGCAGCAGCTCCTCCGTACACTTGCTCTAGAGGAGGGCACTGGCTATCCCAGGAGCCCAGACCTGGCTGCAGACCTCTCCAGAGAGGCCACCCATGCCTACTGGGGAAGCCTACTCCCTTGAATACTTCTGCCCACCCTCATCTGATGCCACCACACCTTTCTCAGTCTCCCTGCACATTGACTAGCCCTGACCTCGCAGTAGTACTGGCCCCAGGACGGCCATGTGTCTCTGTGAGTGTCCTGTCCCATCTGCCTTCCTGCTGGATACAGGTCCCTGTGAATGGGCCACATCTCAAAACTGTAGCATAGCCTGGAGCACAGTAAAGACCAACAAACACTTGTTGAGAGAATGCTTGCTAGAGGCAGGGAGATGGACTTGGATTTTAGTCCATACGGGATCTGGCTTGGGCTTAAGTACAAACAACATCACACCACAGGACACCCTGCAGAGGGGCAATGATGTCCACACTCGGGGTATCAGAATTAAGAGGCAGGCCAGTGCATAAAGAGCGTGAGGGCTGGAGTTCAAATCCCCAGCACCCACAGCAGCCCATCTGTAATGTCAGCCCTCCAAAGACAGAAGTGGGGGAGAGCCCAGAGTAAGCTAGCTAAACAGACTAGCCGTGCTGGTGAGCACTGAGTTCAGTGAGATTCTGACTTAATGAAGAAGGGGGAGGGTGACAGAGGAAGACTTACAAAGTCAACGTTGACCCTTCAGGAGTACAACTCACAATATGCACACGCGCGCACACACACAGAAAGAGAGAGAGAGAGAGAGGCAGACACACAGACACACACACAGACACACATGCACACACACACACACACAGAGGCAGACACACAGAAAGAGACACACACAGACACGCATGCACACGTGTGCATGTGCACACACAGAGACGGGGGGAGAGGCAGATGCACAGAAAGAGACACACACAGGCATGCATGCGTGCACACACACACACACACACACACACACACACACACAGAGAGATACAGACAGACGCAGACAGAGGGGGAAATGCAGGGAGAAGTGCTAAGAGGTAGAATGGGTTGGGGGAGGGAGGGCTGCCCATCCTTCATAAGGCAATCTGGAGACAGAGCAGGCTGAGGCTGTTTTAACTCTGGGGAGGGAAGGCTGTGGCCCTGCCCACCCTGTGTCCAGCACCCTGAAGACTTGAGTCCTCTTCCCAGCGCACTTCCCCTACACACCCGTGCTCACGTCGCCAATTAGCTGATTCCTTTCCCAACCCTTCCTGGCTCAAACAAGGTTCCAAGAGCTTCCCCTGCTCCCATCACACTGGCTTCTACTTCTCCATCCTTGACTATCATCACAGACAAGCCTAACCCCAGCTGCAGCCCCAGCCCCAGCCCCAGCCCCAGCCCCAGCCCCTGCTGCCCTCCTCCTCCCTGGACCCTCAGCCTCCCACAACCAGAGGGAGCCCTCAGAACAGGCGTTTTGTACCCTGCTCCTAACAGGGCTGATAGACCTGTGACCAGCTCCTTCCCACCACACTTGCCACTCTGAACAGGTTGGCAGTGTCACCCTGGACCCACCTGTGCCAGGCTGCATCCCCCCCAGACCTCCCAGCCCCACCTCTCCGTTGCCTCCAGTGTCCTAACATTTCTCCCCTATTACTTCAAATGTCATGATGCAGATCACAGAGGAAAGGGCTTGGGTTGGCCTGGATCGCCAAACCCTGGTGATATCCAGTAAGAGATTGCCTGGGTGAGAATGAGAGGGAGGTGTGTGTGCGTGCATGCGTGGTGTGTGTGTGTGTGTGTGTGTGAGAGTGTGAGTGAGTGTCAGGGCCTTGCCATTTCTCCTACTGTCCCCAAGCCCTGGGAAGATGGCACATAAGATCACTGTGGACATTGCCAAGAGTAGGTGAGAATGCAGGAATGAAGCCAAATAGGGCACAGACCCTCAGCCCCCTCTGCCTATGTCGTGACTATTTTTTAGGCATACTAATGACCCTAAATCCTAGGTAGCCATAGCCTGCATTAACCTCTTACTGCCACCAGGGGGCACCAGTGCACCACCCTGAATACAAGGCACCAAAGCAAATGGGGGACCCTGAGCTCATCCCGCAGAGGATCTGTGAACCTCTAAATCTGCCCAGTGCTGGACCTAGCTGTTTAAGGGTTCTTCTGCCAACATTCCCCGCCACCCAGGGAAAGGTCTGGGAGAAATGAAAAGCTGGGCGCCCCAGCTCTGGCAGCAAGGGATGAGGGGCCAACAACCCTAAGGAGGGCAGGCATAGTTGGGACTGAAAGTTCTAGGTGCCTCCTCCAGAGGCACAGGGGGCAACAACCAGGATAACAACTGGAGAGTCAAGCCACCATGAGGCTGCCCACTAGGCCCAGTGACAGGAACCCCTTTACTCTCCCCTGTGTGGTCACAGGTACCCAACCAACCATTCCCACTCCCGCCACCGTCTAGCTACAGGATCCATAGGATCTTCATTGACGTCTCACCCTGCCCAGCAAATTCTAGATCCTGTTTTCCTCCAGGTGTGGCTTATAGACCCAGGGGCCCACAGCAAACAGCACCTGACCAGGGCCAGGTTCAAATCTTCAGCAACTGACAGGCCCCGGTCTGAAGTCTGGCTGGGAGAGCCTGTGTGGGCAGGGCCAAGAGGTGGGGATGTTTCTACCATGGCTACAGAAAAGCCTGGAGCTAAGCACCTTCCCCCCGCACAGAATTCAGATGACTTCGATGTGTGTGTGGTACCATGAGAACGCAGGGGCAGAGCCCGCTGCCCAGTCCCTGCCCACGGTCCACACCAGCCCTGCAACTCAGCCGAGGGAAAGCAAATCACCAGCTCAGCCCTGCACACTTCCCTAGGTTCAGGGTGGTGGAGTAAAGTCCCCTAAAGAGCCCAGCGCCTGGATGTTGCCCCTGCAAATGTCAGTTTCCCCATCCACAGAATGAGATGGGGGAATCTTACAGAAAACTCATCTGCCCCAAACACCGCAGAATGCCTGGGACCCTGGCTCTGTTCTGTGGGGACACCCGAGACCTATAAAGACGATACACACAGAACTCAACAGAGGGGCAGTCTGGACTGAACCCTGAGAGGGAGGAGCTGCAGAGGCTTTTCTGTGGGCCCGGGGTCACGTGGGTTCTGAGCGCCATGTAGGGACGCCCATCTCTAGTGTCATGTGCTCTCAGTGCCACCTTAACTGAGGGCGCTGTGCCTTCACTGTACCCAACCTCCAAGGGTGCTCAGATGCCACCAGGAGCAATGCAGCCATGGAGGACTAGAGAGGACAAGCCAGCCAGGGGAAACACATGAAGGCTCTCAGGGGTGAGGGTGCTTCTGGGAAACGTGGAGAGGCCTCAAGGGCGCACAGCTGGTCAGGGAATCAGGAACACCGAAGAGTAAAAGAGGCGCACATAGCTGTGACCTGGATAGAGTTTGGGGGGGTGGGCCACGCACCCTAACTTGCAAGTGGACAGAGCTGTAATCCCTGTGGTATAGTCCACCTGGAAGGCAGAACAGCTCAATGGATCACTGACCCGCATCGGGTCCTCCTACTGGGAAGATGACGGGCCCAGAGGACCCACTCAAAACCAAGGAGCTTCCCTGCGCCGTGCACGTTCCAAGGCGCAGCCCAGACACAAAGGGAGGTGTCCCAGGACACGGAGCCGCTTCCTTTCCATGCAACCCTCCTGGGGTGCGCCTCCAAACACATCGGGGGTAGAGAGGAGATGATGTCATTCCCACTGGCCAGAGGCCAGACCACACCCTCCCCTTTTCCTCGAGCGCACAGCGCCTGGAGTATCAGACACAGACTGCTGGGTGAGTCAGGCCTTCCAAGGCCGTCCGGAGGAAAAGGCAGGTCGAGAAGGTATTATAAACTGGGGCTCAGGGAATGAGACCAGGAACCTGGGGCCTGGGCTGAGGGCTGCCAAATGGTGACTGAACAATCTCCACAGAGGGGTTTAGCTCAGTGGTATCTGCTGTCCACGAATCTTCCGAAATGCCCAGTTAAACTGAATGGCTATGGGCTTGCAGGCCTCTCTGCCCTGGGGCCTCAGGGCCTCCAGGCTCACACTACAGTTCCTCGGGAAAGCAGAGGATCTCTGGCCTGGGCAACCACATCCACCCAGGAAACAAGAATGTGCCTGGTGCCCACTGTGCTCATTCACCCCATCTTGGTCTTGGAGACTGGTGCTACCGAAACCTTGCACCCAGCACAAGAAGCACACCTAAGTCGAGGAAATCAGTCTCCACAGGCAGCCACTAGAGACCCCGTTCCAGATTCAGGAGCCTTGAGCCCACCATGAGGAGCAGCTTCTCCATCGCTCCTGGCTCCACAGAGATGCCGGCCTCAGCATGACCCGGGCGGCAGCTCTTTCATGGATGCCAACCATTTATGCAACTGTCAGCACCTCCGTGGCTACCCCTCCTCCCACGGAACCTGTCCTGCTATCTGCTGGACTGGATCCTCATGATGGTGCACAGGCCTGGCACCACTGGGCACAGAGGGCAGGGCCTTGCTCTGGAATGCCTGGGGCCGAGACCCGAAAGCAGATTTGGGGAGCGGCTACCAGCTCCCCCACCTGCAGATTCCTAGTTAATTATCCTGCTGGAACAGGAACAGACACATAGACACACACACACACACACACACCAGGAATCCCGAAGATGAGCCATCAACAGATTTCCTGGTTTGCCTCCCCAGACGATGCTGGCTCTGAGTGGCCATTGCACAGGTAGAGCGAGGACAAGATGTGAGCTGGCCTCTGCTGTCTGAGCAGGAATAGAACCAACTCCCAGACCACTCTGGGAAATGTGCACCTTCTGGCTGGAAGGAGCCGGCACCTCCTGCCTCCAGGAAGAGTTATAAACAGACCTCATAGTCCAAGATCCTTGACTCTCTATGTGAACTCTGGGATCCCTTCCCGCCTAAGGCACCCACAGCTGTGAGCCCCCAGGTCTGTCCAGCACTTTAAAATACCTGGGGCTAGTGAAAGTGGGCCAGCCTAGAGGACCGACTGATTCCGGGGACAGGGGTAGCAGGCGTGGAAATGCCTGGACTGGCAGGCCTAAGGCTTAAGGGCTGGTGGCCACAGGTCAGGCAGTGCCTTGGGAAAGGGACCTCAGAACCACACGACGGGGACCTTGGGCTACAGGATCGCAAGATGGGACTGCAGAGCTCAGAAAAGCAGCCTAGACTGGGAGGAGGCGGTACCCCTCTGTTGACCTCTGAAGAGCTCGCCTTCACTCTGTAACTAGACACTAAGCCTGTTACTTACTGTTCATCAGACTCATAGCCACCTCTTCTTTCCCAGGGAGGAAACTGAGGCACGGGGTGGCTGTCCCGTTTGTCCAAATGCTGGGTGAGGCTCAGCCTATGAACCCACTGGGGACTCCACACCAGCAGGGACTCCTGGCACTCACTGTGTCCTGTGGCGGTCAGCAGGTCTCCGGCAGTTGCACATCTGTGCACCCCCTGCTAGAGTCTGGGGACAGAGGTGCTGAAGCCAATTCCTTCCACAGAGCACACCAGGCAGGGTGGGTCAGTCTGTCAAACACTGCTCACTGGGGCATTGGCCCCATGAGCCACACAGCGTTGCCTTTCAAACCCACCCACTCCTGGCTGTGGGATCAAGAATCTTATTCCTCAGAGACCCCCTACCTGGCACTGCTCCCCGAATCATGCTCCAAATGGACCCCATGTTTATAGACCACAGCTCAGGCTGCACTTGAGCTCCATGGATGGGAATCCCCAGCACGCACAACCTAGAACTGGTTCCTACATGGACTCCAGGGCAGGCTGACGCCCGGAGCACTATGGGAAAAGTTTCTCTCCTTAGACTCATGGTTGAGTGTGAGGGTGCAAAGCCCCTCTCTGCTCTCACTGATCCAAATCAGCTGGTTCCTCTGGCAGAGTAGCCGTGAGCTCCCAGTGCACGGAAGCCGCTGCCCACAGCTGCTCACAGGTCTCATGTGCTCTGCCAGGTTGGGGCACAGGACATATAGACAGGGTTGGCCTCAGACTGGCTCCTGAATAGCCTCAGAGGACCCCCGAGTCTCTGGGCAGGGATGCGGAGAATTAGAATGGGTGGCATCCCCTGCTTCAGTCACAGGCTGTGCCTTGCCTGCTCTCTTAGGTGCGGACCACACAGATTGCAGGCTTGTCAAGCTGGGCAAGCCAAGCAGGCTCGCTCTGCCATACAGGGCTCCTGAGGATTCCCTGAGTGACAAGGACACAGAGTGCAGGTCCTCTGGGCATCGGGCCGACCAGCCTGGAAGGCAGACTCCTGGTGAGAGCGCACAGGGGCAGCTCCCACTGCCAGAGACACAGCCAGCTTCGCTTTCAAAGGGGATCTTCTAGGGACATCTGGCCGGAGGGTGGGGGCCCTGGGAACAGCACTGCAGCCCACGGGGTGAGAGCCCAGTGGGAGGAGGTGCGCAGTGTGAGCTGTCATGACACCCTAAGATGCTGTCCCCAGGCCCATGCTGCACAGTACCCTGGAAGTGAGAAGCTACAACCACAGCCATAGGCTGACCCCTTCGGACTGTCTCCACTGCTCCTGTAACCTGACCTGTGTGCCCCTCGGCACCTGAAACACTGCACGTGGGTCTTCCAGTCCCTCCTGAAGGGGAGCTTCCCACACGGGCCATGTCCACCTCAGAACAGACTTGTGTTCTCCTCCATGCTTCCCAGAAGCTCCTGGAAGGTCATCCCTGGGCGGCCCTCCACCAGCTAAAGAACAGCAGGGTCGTGAGGGCATGAGACCCAGGAAAGAGAGGAGGCCACCCATAGAGGTTGGAGGGGTCTCCATATAATGCCTGGGCAACCACAGCTCCCACCCTTCAACTAGGTCCAGCCTTTCTTCTGCTCAAAACAAACGTGTCCGGCTCTCAGCTTGACCAGTGAAGGGTGTTGGATAGGGCACTGCAGTTTGACAAGTGGGTTTCTACCAGGCTTCACTGGGGCAACAGCATCCAGGAAACCATTTGCCAGTGGCCTAGGTGCTGTCCCAGGGACCCACACCATACAGGACTCCTGGCCACAAGGTCCTCACAGTCCAGCATCTCGTGACCCCAGTCAGACCTCCACCAGCCTTGAGGACAGACATGGCTCATGTCTGTGAAATATCAGCTCATGTCTGTGAAATATCAGCCATCACAGAGCCCAAGCAATGCAGACACCCATGTACTCGGGGTGTGATTGGCACCAAGGCACACACCAGGGTGGCCTTGTCCTGTATCTGGACAGTCTCCACGGTGGCTCGATCAGGGTGCTGTGGCTGAGGCAGGGGAAGAACTAAATCAAAGGATTCAGAACACTGAGCCTTTTCTCATGTCCAGTTTGGGGGGAAGAATCCAGAGAGACCAGAAGAAAACAGGGGATTGGGTACTCTAGCCTGGGACAGCAGCGAGACCCAAAGACCTCATGTGTCCCGAGAGAAGGAGCTTTCTATTACCACGCCTGGACACGGCTAATCACATGAGATGGCAGGCACCACTCTGCCAATGCCTGGACCAGGCAGTTCAAAAGCACTGTGCCTACAAGTTGGCCTCTTGTGGTTTCTGCTGTAATTATGTCATTAGAAGACCACCCGTCTCTGAAGCCAGTCCTGGGAGACCGCCATTACAGACAAAGACAGAGGTGCCTTTGTCAGGCATAGGGGAGGGGGGCAAGCCTGGCGATTACTGACTCTCTGGGAAAACAGGGCTGCTCTGGCCCCTGCTGACGCAGGAAAGGATGGGAATTGGGCAGAGGGTGCGGTGCAGCCGAGCGCAACAGAGGGACCTGGGGCAGCCATACCTGTCCTGACCACTGTTCCCACAAACAAGAGGGACCTGGGGCAGCCATACCTGTCCTGACCACTGTTCCCACAAACAAGAGGGACCTGGGGCAGCCATACCTGTCCTGACCACTGTTCCCACAAACAAGAGGGATCTGGGGCAGTCATACCTGTCCTGACCACTGTTCCCACAAACAAGGCCAGAGAGGAGGACCAAGCCAAAGCCACCCACTCCTCCTTCTCCCCCACCTGGAGCAGAGATAGTCTTGACCTACCTAGTCTCAGGGCCACTACAGGCTACTGACAACAGCATCTGCAGAAATGGCAGGTTGTGGAACAATCCTTTTGTGCACTAAAAAGATGGGCGTCTGCTGGGGGACAATGGTTTTACCTGTAAAGATTTGTTTCTTTAATCCACACACCTACCAACACCTGACTTTTGACAAAGAAGCAAAAAATATCAAATGGAAGAAAAAAAGCGTATTTAGCAAGTGATGCTGGCATAACTGGATATCAACATGTAGAAGAATGAAAATAGATCCATATCTATCACCATGCACAAAACTCAAGTCCAAATGGATCAGAGACCTCAACATAAAGCCAACCACACTGAACCTCACAGAAGAGAAAGTGGGAAGTACACTTGAACACATTGGCATAGGAGACCACTTCCTAAATATAACCTAGAAGCACAGACACTGAGAGAAACAACTAATAAATGGGACCTCCTGAAGCTGAAAAGCTTCTATAAAGCAAAGGACATGGTCAACAAGACAAAATGACAGCCTACAGAATGGGAAAAGATTTTCACCAACCCCACATCAGATAGAGGGTTGATCTCCAAAATATACAAAGAACTCAAGAAATTGGTCATCAAAGGAACAAATAATCCAATTTAAAAACAAACAAACAAAAAAAACCCCAACAGAATACAGACCTAAATAGAGAACTCTCAACAGAGGAATCTAAAATGGCTGAAAGACACCTAAGGAAATGCTCAATATCTGATGGTTCAATAGCCATCAGAGAAATACAAATCAAAACAACTCTGAGATTCCATCTTACAGTTGTAAAAATGGTCAAGATCAGAAACACTGATGACAACTTATGCTGGAGAGGATGTGGGGGCAAAGGGAACACTTCTGCATTGCTGGTGGGAGTACAAACTGGTACAGGCACTTTGGAAATCAGTATGGCGATTTCTCAGAAAATTAGGAAATAACATTCCTCAAGACTTAGTAATACCACTTTTGGGTACATACCCAAAGAATGCTCAATCGTGCCACAAGGACATGTGCTCAACTATGTTCATAGCAGCATTGTTTGTCATAGCCAGAACCTGGAAACAACCTAAATGCTCCGTGACTGAAGAATGGATAAAGAAAAGGTGATAAATTTACACAATGGAGTACTACACAGCAGAAAAAAATAGCAACATCTTGAAATTTGCAGGCAAATGTATGGAGCTAGAAAACATCATTTTGAGTGGGGTAACCCAGACCCAGAAAGACAATCACATGTACTCACTCATATGTGGTTTTTCAACATAAAGCAAAGAAAACCAGCCTACAAATCACAATCCCAGAGAACTTAGACAACAATGAGGACCCTAAGAGAGACATACATAGATCTAATCTACATGGGAAGTAGAAAAAGACAGTATCTCCTGAGTCAATTGGGAGCATGGGAGCCATGGGAGAGGGTTAAAGGGGAGGGGGGAGGTAGGGAGGGGAGCAGAGAAAAATGTAGAGCTCAATAAAAATCAATTTAAAAAAGATTTGTTTCTTGTACTTGTTTAATAAAATGCTGATTGGCCAGTAGCTAGGCAGGAAGTATAGGCGGGGCAACCAGGCAGGAAGTAGAAGTGGGGCAATGAGAACAGGAGAATTCTGGGAAGAAGAAAGATTCAGTCTGCAGTCGTCACCCAGACAGAGAGGAAGCAAGATGTGACTGCCTTGCCGAAAAAGGTACCAAGCCACGTGGCTGACACAAACAAGAATAACAGATTAAGATGTAGTATGTAAGAATTAGTTAATAAGAAGCCTAAGCCAGTTTATAAACAATGTAGACCTCTGTGAGTTTATTTGGGACTGCCCTGCTGCAGTACTGGGCAGGACAGAAACCTCTGTCCACAGGCATCTTTGCCAAGGTGCCTTCTGATTGGTTTAATAAAGAGCTGAATGGCCAATAGTTAGGCAGAAAGAGGTTAGGCAGGACTTCCAGGCAGAGAGGGGGGATAGGGAGGAATCTAGGTGCAAGAGAGACACCAGCAGATGTGGAGAGGAAACAGGAGGCGCAAGATGGAAAAAGGTAAAAAAAAAAAAAAAAAAAAAAAAAGTCGCAAGGCAACACATAGATGAACAGAAATGTAAGAGTTGACGGGACACACCTAAGCTGTAGGTCGACTTTTCATCATTAATAAGTCTCTGTGTCGTTTCCTATGAGCTGAGGGCCCAAAGAGAAACCTGTCTACATTGAGTCTGAAGGAGAACACAAGCAGGCTGCAGGCATGGAATGATCTTTCTTGCCCAGAGCCCTTAATGGCCTGGAGCTGACAGTGGCTCAATAAGGGCGGAAGCCAAGAGGCCTCTGGGCCCTGGCACCCCAACACCTGGGATCACGTGATAACCAGTACATTCCTTCTACACTGACGTGATCCACCTGTCAGGGGTTCCTGGGCAGCCCTTCGGGTAGCACAGCACAGGCCCCAGAGGGGGACCTGTTAGCCCACTCAGGCAGCTAGCACAAAGCTCACTCAGTCAGAGAGTCTCTGGAAACCTCTGCTCTGAGAGACCTGGGCCTCAGCAGGTCCATGTGCCCTGGAGGCTGGAGAGCTAGGTCCTCCCAGACACCCTCTACCCCAGTGATGGGGTCCGACTGCAAACACAAAGAGCACCCCACCCCCCAGGTGTCATCACTGAGCCCAGAGACAACTATGAACAACATGGGGAATCTGGAACCAAAGCCCAAGGATCAGGGTCAGGCTGGCTGTTCCCTCTCCGAGGAATCAGCTCGAGCTAGGACCATCATAGCTGCAGACCTCAGGACAGTGACCCTGCTGCGGGTGCTTAGTGAAACCAGCCTTGACCACAGCCAGTTCACGGCCACTTGTGTGTAAAAGAGGACAAGGAGGGACCTGAGCCCTTCCCAGACCTCTCCAGAGAAACAGGGTCGTCCCCACCATTCCCCCCATCCCCCGCCAGCTAGATTCCCAGGGCAGCCACGCCCAGGCCTGATTCAGGCTGAGGACCAAAAGCAGCCCTCGGTGGCATCTGGACCTGAAGTAAGGGGCCAGTCTCCCACTGAGACAGTGGCAGCATTGAGGGCAGCTGGCAGGGTGTCTTTCCGTCTATTAATCAATTATCCCAGTTTAGAACCAGGCACCCTTGAGCCTCAGCCCATGGCCCAGGACTCAATGGCCGCCCAAGAGTTTCCCAGCCAAGCATCGTGTCCCCTCACCCGCAGGGTGGCCTCATGGCTCCTCTGGGTCTCCCTTCTGGCACTGTGGCAGAACCTCACCAGCTGCCGCAGAGACCTCAGACACTCACCAGTGATCCCTCTTGTGACTCCTGAGAATCTTGCCCCAGGGGCTCACGGTCCCTTCTCCCAACTCTGCTGCCCCTCCCCTCCTGACCCCTGCTCAATTCCAAACCTTCCCAGGCCCCAGGCCCCAGACCCACCTCTACCCAGAAGCCCTGAAGACATTTAGCTCTGCTGGACAACACTGACACTCTGATCGCTGGCCTCTCCAATGCAAGCGCCTTTCCAATGCAAATCAGCCCACCTCTCACAGGTGGGGAAACTGAGGCCAAGAGCAGTCCCCGAGACAAGGCTTCTCGGACTGAGGAGTGCACAGGTTCAGCCTTGGTTCACCTGGAGAAAGCCTGGCCTGGGGTCACAAAAATGTTATGGTTCCACAGGGCAGCCACGATGGACACAGGAGAGGGACAGGGCTCAGTGCACTGCCAACTCAGCCTGGGCACAAGTTTCTGCCTGTGTCTTCCCTATTCAATGCCAGCCATGTACAGCGCAGGTCACCAGCGGACACTGGCAAAGATGAGGTGCTGCCCACTCCACCTCACGGAGCAGACCACACAGAAGTGACGTCAGATTCCTGGTGGTGAGGGTGTGCAGGGCTGGTCAGGGGGAACAGAGGCTCTAACTGACCAGAGAGACCCACAGCGGGCAGGACATCCCTCCTCCCACTTTACTGATAGTGCTGACCAAAACAGCACAGAGGATGGAGGGAGAAGTGGGAACCGTGTGTGGTGGCTCCAGCCATCCGTCCCTTCGACCTGACACTTGTCCCCATCGCAGACCCTGTGATGGCCCTGCCTCCTTACTTCCCCTCAGGATTCTCCCAGGCCCCACTTGTGCTGACTCAGCTCCTCCCCTGCAGGAGGGCAATGGCATCGCAAAGGCTGAGTAGGCCATGCTGGTCAGTCACACAGGGGCTTGAGGCAGCCTGGGCCAACTGTGCCGTGGGTGCCAGCTGTGATCACACAGAGGACCCATGTCCTCGATTCCTGCTGGGGATGGCCCTCTGACACGGGCTGTGCCCAAGGCCTGCCTCACCACTCCGGGGGCCTCCTGGGCTGCCGCAGCCGGCAGGCCTCCTGGCAGTGGAGCGTGTGGGACAATGCAACTCTGGCTGAGCTGTGATGGGGGTGGGAGGATGGCGAGATGGAGGGAAGAGGTCAAGGGCACCCATGGGCACCACAAAGACCCTTTCTCCTCAGGAATTAGGAGCAGGGGGGACCAGAAAAATACTGTGTGTGTTTTCAAAACTGGAACCAATTATAACTAAGAGGTTAGATAACTATTCCCAGCTACGTTTGCGTCCAGGTCTATGGTGCCCAAATCCAGCTTTGGGAAGGGAGCGGGCAGTGACTGTGTGGGCTTTTGGGGAGGCTATGAAGGTGGAAGCTGTCCCTAGGAGGAAGACAGGCAGAGCTCACACACACTGGGCCCTGCAAGCTCAATGATTAACCCTTTAGGCCCCAATCTATACTGAGCATATGGCCAGCCCACAGCTGGCACACTTGGCCCTGTGTGTCCCATTCTGCACACCCCTCTTTTATGCACCCAGCCCTAGCCAGCCCTAGCCAGCCCTAGCCAGCCCTAGCCAGCCCTAGCCAGTCCTAGCCAGCCCCACCCAGCCCTACCCAGCCCTATCAGGGAGCACTTAGCCACCATCCTCTTCAGCAGAAGGCTTTTACAAGAGACCCTCAAGACTCACGCTGTCAACTGCTGACGTCCCCCTCACAGGAAGGGGTGAGAAGGTCACTGAAGACTCACCTGAGAGTCTAGTCACTCCCTTCTGAGCCTCCCAGCCATCTGGTCTGGTAGTCTGACCTGACGCCTCAGGTGCTGGAGTTCAGCAGACTGGAAGGTGAGCTAAGTGGGCGGCATTCTAGCTATCAGGAAATCGACCTCCATGCTGGGGTGCAAGCTTTTTGTAACATGGCTGCTCAACTCTCACTCGTGCCCAATAATTCATGGGTTCTCCCAAGCTGGATTTGGACTTTGAGAATCATACTTTGGTTTAACATTGAGGGTGGGGCTATCAGAGGAGGACAGACAATATTGACCTCTCCTCAGAGTAGGAATTCTCACAACCCCCGATCCTACACACACAGTCTTACACATTCACCCAGTCTTGTACACCCAGACCTAGCCAGCCCTATATGCTCACCTCTCCCCACCTTGCACACACTGTTGCACACCCAGCCCTGCTAGCCGGTCCTACACACCCTTCCCTGTCTAGCCCTACACACCCTACCGTATTACCATCCTCTTACCCCACCCCGCATAACCTACACCTACACAACCGACCTCTACTTCTCCCAGGAGGAAGTCCTCCAAAGCTTATCCACCTCTCAATGAAGGCAGCTTCTACTCGTGTGCCCCCAGGCTATGAACTGAACCACTGCAACGTGGCCAAAGGGATCAAGAGGCGACAGAGAGAGCTAAGCTCACATCAAGGAAGGTACTCTACCTCCTGGGTCCACCTTGGTCCCCAGAGGCCAAGCCTGTGATGACCAGCAGTGAGGAGGCTATTGTAACAACCAGGTCTAGAGCCCAGTGCCTATATGACATAGATGTCCGGACCTAAGATGCCTGTGGACAAGGGCCCATAAGTCACCCACACTGCAAGCCAGACCTACAGAGAAAGCGAGGGGCATGGCCTGCACACGGCAAAGCCCTCTACTATTTAAGGCATGGGGAAACTATCCTGGGCTATGGCCAGTCCTGTTAACCAGTCACAGGCCCCAGTTCAAGCTGTCCTGTGCCACACACTGTAGCCTGAAGTATGCCCCAGTCATGGCCACACCCAATCACAGCTAAATAGGACCTCTAGGTGGAGCAAAACCCTAACTCATGTACAGAAGGTACCAAAGCCAGCCGCGACCCATGATCCATCCACACATGGAAGTCCTTCTTGGCCAAGGAGTCACCTGATTATACATCAGGGTAGCAGCACAGAACCAAAGCCTGTGGTTCCACAATCTTTACTCCGGAGTAGCAGGCTGAGATTGCTATCTCACCAAGTAGGAGGCTCCTGATGTCCAGAGACCTCCATTCCCAAAGAGTCAAGGAGGCCACCTTGGGTGGAGAGCAGGTACCAGCCAGAAACCTGACTCCTTGGTCTCTGTTCAGCAGAGGAATAAGGAAGACCTGTCACATTAGCTGCGGTGACTGTGCCTGGCAGTGCTCAGTCTAGAGCAGGGCTTGGGGAGCCATGGCCCCTCTCTCTCCCAGGGATGGGAGCATCACCTCTGGGGTGAGTAGCGTCTTCCTGTCTCCCTCAGGCTGAGCCCAGCTTATATTAAGGGCCCGTTGTTCACACTGTGCCCTCAAGAGCCCCTTGTTTCCTTCCCAGACCTTTCCCCACTCCCTCCCTGGAGAAGCCTCTAATTGTGAAACAAAGAGGAAAAGAAATGGTGCCTAAGGTGGGAGGTGGTGGCATAGACCTTTAATCCCAGCACTCGGGAGGCAGAGGCAGGCGAATCTCTGTGAGTTCAAGGCCAGCCTGGTCTACAGAGCTAATTCCAGGACAGCTAGGGATGTTACACAGACAAGCCCTGTCTTGGGAAAAAAAAAGAAAAAAAAAAGAAGAAATGACACCTAAACATTCTAACCAGACCCCACTGCCTCATCCCCGTAGGTCCCACCTGACTGTCGTTGCTAAAAACACCAACTATAAAGGTTGGACCCTCTATCCAGTGACAACAGACATAAACTCACTGGTTCTACTGCAAGTTTGAGAAATAGACAGACAGACAGATAATAGATATCCAGGTGATAGAGGATTGATAGATGTACACCTACACATATACACACAGATCTACCAGGACCCCAGCCGCCAGGGGTTCTTCCCACTCAGGTTCCCTTTGACCACAGCTGCTCCCCTTCAGGAGACCTGTTTCCACAGCCACCACACCTCTTGCCCATGCAAATGCCTCCTGCTTTCCAATTCTCTTTCTCTGCCCAGTGGCTTTATTGACATCTGAATACAGCTCAGATCTTGGCCTCCACACTTACAAACTCTTCTGCAGAACTCCACTAACTTGGCACAGAAACCCCGGGGGTACAGTGACCCTGCCTGTCACATCCCATCCAGATCTCAGCTTGCTTCCCAACCCCGGCCCCATGGTGGGGTGACAGATAACCTGCCCTGAACCAGGGGCTCCCAAAAGCAGGTCCCAGCTCTACCTGATCTCAGCCAGGCCTGACAACGAAATGGTGTCTGTCAACCGAGAAAGCTGACAAATTTGATGGCCAGGTAATGCGCCATTTCATCTTAGGGAGACAGAGAGGACCAACATTCAAAGGTGGGCACATACAGATGACAGTAACTCCCTGATTTTGAGACAAAGGATGCATCAAACCAAGAATCCACACTTCTGGTAGCTCAAAGAGTGCTGGAGCCGGGGGAATCCCAGCTGGTATGGGTGCTCAGGTTCACATTCTCCAGCTGAGGAAGGAGCCGGAGTCAGGACCAGCAAATGAAGACCTCATAAGAAGCAGCAGACAAGCCCAGCCCAGCGTGGCTCCTGTGGGGCCGGCAGGTAATAAGGACAGAGCTTATGCAGGGCACAAATTTTTAACCCCAGCACTGAGGTGGAAGAGGCAGGCAGAGTCTGAGGCCAGCCTGGGCTACAGAGCAAGTTCCAGAACAGCCTGGGCTACACTGGAAAAAACAAAAGCAAACAACACAAACAAACAGTGCTTAAGTGCGTCACTGTATCAGGACAACATGACGGTGGCAACATCACCCTGTGCCCTCCAAGGGGTTGACAATGAAGCCCCTAACGTGGGAACCTGGGGAAACCGCACCTGAGGATCCCTCACAAACATCAAATCTTAGCCTGAGCTTCATGAGGTACCACACCTCATAAGTCAATGGGAGGCACAGAATTATGGCTAAAAAACAGGCAGTGTGTGTGTGTGTGTGTGTGTGTGTGTGTGTGTGTGTATTTAGCTCTGAGACAGAGTGTTTGCTTTACAAACAA
The DNA here is from genome assembly GCF_982192425.1 of Myodes glareolus. Taxonomy (NCBI): domain Eukaryota; kingdom Metazoa; phylum Chordata; class Mammalia; order Rodentia; family Cricetidae; genus Myodes; species Myodes glareolus. The sequence continues at coordinate 2,511,253 of NC_142031.1, forward strand.
AACTCTAGACTCAGTCCCCAGCATGGGGCAGAGGAAGCAGACAGCAGGGAAGAGAACAAGCGGGCATCGCTGACAACCAAACTATAAAAACTGAACACACAGCATCAAGTACAGTAACAGGTGGGCAGGAATTACAAAAGCACCAGTAATCTGCTGAACACCTAGTGCAGGGGGCCCGGCCCTGGCAGGAAGTCTGCCGCCTCCAGGACCTCCTCCTAGCTGCTGGCTTCAAGAGACCCTTCAGAATTCCCTCAGGAACCTGAAATGTGAAGGGGACCTAAGACCACGTCCTCTGAAGTCCAAGCAGGTGCAGGGAAGGCTGGGGCACTGCCCATCCCCCAAAGCCAGAGGACACTCCGGAGACCAGCTGTCCCTAATGCTGGCACCTGAGACTTGCTTGGGTTGGTCCTGATCACTTACCCCACCCAACAGCCTCCTCTCTACTCCTCTTCTTCAGAGTGGAAGGAGGAGAAAGGAGTCCCACAGGATCAAGGGTATGAGCACAAGACTCTGAGCTAAAGTATATGCACACTGTGGATGTGAACAGGTGTGGGTCCATGAAGGTATGTAACTGTAGGCGTGTGTAGGCACACGCACTGTGTGGGAATGTGCTGGTTTGAACGGTTGTTCCCCATGGACTCTATATTTGAATGTTTAGTCATCAGGGAGTGACACAACTTGAGAAGGATTGGGAGGTGTGGCCTTATTGGAGTGGGTGTGGCCCTGTTGGAGGAAGCCTGTCACTAGCAGTGGGCTTTAAGGTTTCAAAAGCCCAAGCCAGGCCCAGTGACTCTCTTTCCTTGCTGCCTGTGGCTCTGGATGTAGAACTCTCAGCAACCTCATCAGCTCCATGTCTGCCTGCATGCCACCATGCTTCCTGCCAGGATGGTAATGGACTAAACCTCTGAAAAGGTAAGCCAGCCCTAATTAAACACTTTCTTCTATTAAAGTTGCCATAGTCATGGTGTCTCTTCACAGCGATGGAACACTGACCAAGAGAGGGATTGTGACAGAACACATATACGCATGTGAGCTTATATCATACAAGTGAGTACGTGGTTACATGGGCAGGAGTGGGCGGGGCATCTCTGTGAGCATGAATCTATACAAAGCAGAGTATGGCTGGTTCAGCGGAGTGGATTGCATCTAGGTAGACATGCCTGGAAATTGTGCCATGGAAGCCTAAAGAGGGACTCTGTGATTAGCTGACCTGAGGGTCTTAACGGAAAAAACAAGAAGAGGTCACAGTAGCGCAGCAGGAACCCGTGGGCTCTGTGGAGCAGACCCTAAGTCCATGCGGAGGAAAAGAAGCCCAGGAACTGGGACCTGGCATATCCAGTTCCCACACTGGAGCACAGGGCTGACCAGCAGCCAGAACGGAAACAGAAAAGGAAAAGCAGATGCTGAGGCAGGAAGCAGAGGGAGCTGGGGTCCAAGTGGCCTTCCTGTAGCTCTTCTAAAACATCCCTGACAAGCCAGCCAGAGAGACCCGGATGTCCCAGGAAAAGCAGACCTGCAGGAGCCACCTGCCTGATGCACCAACAGCTGGACATCCACGCCCAAACCTCATCCCTAGACTTCCAGCTGTAAAGTGTCCAGGTGCCGGCACCCCAGGTGGAGAATAGGATCGGAGGTTCCCACAGTGACAAACAAGTACCTCCACCTGCCTAGGAATTTTCCTAAGAAAATGCCTGACCTCTTCCTGGACGGCTTGGCAATGCCACCCTCCCTAGCACCAAGGAGGCAGGAGTGGCCAGGAAAGGTCGGGAGCTGAGGCAGTCTGAGTGGTCACACCACATGTCCTCCAGGCTGCAGTCACCTGAGCAGAGCCAAGAGCCTGAGTCTCTTCCCCTAGACATACAAAGCACATGCAGGGATGGGGAGGTCCCGGGCGGACAGCTTCTGGGGGACAGAGCGGGTCTGGGTCCCCTTGTCATCTGCCCAGCAGCCTCTCTCCTCCCTGGCTATTCTGACCGCGTCCCAGAGGCTCTCAGTGCTGGACAGAGGGGTCTTGCCAGTCCCTGCCCCAGTCCTCCATGGCAGCCTAGGCTCCCCACCCCTGACGTGTGCTTTCTCGGTTCTGCCCCGTGGTTAAGGACCTGCACCGTGTGGCACCTGACTCATACCCAAAAGGGACCTTACAGTGTGGCCTTCATTGAAAATGGGGACAACATCAAGATGGAAAAGAAGACATGGACTGGGGTGGCTCCTAAACACACTGGAGTGTCCTGACACGGAGTAGGAACTAGGAGGCCACGTATAGACAGAGGCAGAGCAATGAGCCCACGTGCCACGGACACCAGGGACATCTAGGTTGCCGGCAGCTGGGAGAGGTAGCATGGTTGACACAGGCCCTGGGTACCAGATCGTGGCTGCCAGCTGTGATGGCTAGTCGTGTCAAACTGGCACAAGCCGGAGTCACCGGGAAGAGAGCCTCACTGAGGAAACGTCAGGACTGTGTTGACCTGTATGCACGCCTATGAGAGACTCTCTAGACTGGGTTGAGGTGGAAAGATCCAGAATGTGGGCAGTATTGTTTCACTTCGTGAACAAAACTGAGAGAGCTGAGCACTGAGAATCATTCGTGTACGTCTCCCTTGAGAATCATGCATGTACATCTCCCACCTGAGAAGCATGAGTGTTCGTCTCCCCCCCCCGAGAAGCATGCATGTACATATCCCTGAGAAGCATGTGTGTATGTCTCCCCTGAGAAGCACGCGTGTACATCACCCCTGCACACACCCTCTCTGCTCTTCACGATGGCTCTCTCCCTGCACACACCCCCTCTGCTCTTCACGATGGATGTATCTCACTGCTCCAGACTTGTACCTTGACTTCTCTGCAGTGAGGGACTGCAGCCTGGAATTGAGAGCTGAATAAACCCCATCTTACTTAGGTCTGTTGCTGTGATGGAATACGTGACCAAAAACATGGGGCAACGGGATTCTTTCAGTTTACAGCCTGGCTCACACGGACTGGATGTGACCATGAAGGGAAGTCAGGGGAGGGACTCAAGGCAAGAGCTGAAGCAGAAGCAATGGAGAAACCATGTTTGCTGGATTGTTCTCCGTGGCTTGCTCTATCTGCTTGCTTTTCCTTCTTTTCTTTCTTCCTTATTTGTTTGTCTTCCTGAGACAGGGTTTCTCTGTATAGCCCTGGCTGTCCTGGAACTCACTTTGTAGACCAGGCTGTCCTCAGACTCAGAGATCCGCCTGCCTCTGCTTCCCAAGTGCTGGGATTAAAGGCGTGCACTGCCACCACCACCAGGCTTCAATCTGCTTTCTTAAACAACCCAGGACCACCTGCCCAGGGGTGGTGGCACTGCCCACAGTGGGCTGGACCCTCCCACATCAATCACAAATCAAGAAAATACCCCCCACAGAGCTGCTTCCCTTCCCCTACAATCTCTCTGGCTAGTGTCACATTGATAAAAATCGAACCAACACCAACCCTTCAGTCTCTATGTTGATTTGTTTTTTATTTGAAAATGAAGCCAAGATATCAACTCTAGAAGAGTTAGTCACATAAGATGCCCAGCTGCCATTGTTGCCACAGCCACAGGAGTCTCCTTACCTCCACCACCCTGGCCTCACCCTTCCCATTCATTCTGCTAATTCCATTCCTGGTACGGCACCTCCTACCCCCGGGCCCTGCTACTCTTACCCAGGAACACACAGGCTGCCACAGACCTGGAAGGGCTTTCCCCACCCCCCAGCTCCTCCCTGCCCTGTCCACTCAGAACTGTCCACCCTCCCAGGAGGCCATGTGCCCCACCCCATACTTCCTCTGTTTCCATGGCAACTATGGACCGGCACACCCACGCTGGTACTTACTAGCACACATATTGAGGCACTGTGCTGCCTTGAGATGGTGCATTGCTTTCTGAAGCCGATCCTTGTCTTCAGTTTGGAATACACTACACTAGTCTGTCTTGGGACACAGACATAACATATCCTGCAGAAATGAAGCCTGTGATCCTCAGGGAGAGACAGACAGACAGACAGGGAGAGGCAGAGAGGCAGAGATTGGACTCTCTTGAGATTTCTTTTACAGTGTCCTTCATACTCCATGGAGCTGAGGCAGCTCCTGACATTTGTCCCCCACAGCCCACACTGGGTCCCCCGAGCTGAGCTCAGTCATCACAGGCTAGCGTTTCACCCCTGCAGGTCCGTCTCAGGGACAGGATGCAGCGGGTTGGAGATCGGCTGCTAAGGACAGACACCTTGTTGGCTGTGCACACACACACACACACACACACACACACACACACACACACACACACACACATATATATATATATATATATATATATATATATATATATTCCGTTCCTTCAGTGAAAGAAGAAAGATTCCCAACATAGTCCCTGAGCAGCTCTGGCTTAGACATTAGGAGAGTCCAAGAAAAATGAACCACCTAACTGGAATAAGAATGGAATTAATTCAGTGTGGCCTTATCACACCCAGGGCTGTCGCAGGTGGGGCACTGAGGGTCACGCCGCAGCTGGGGCCATACAGATCTGAGTGGCCTGTGCTGTCACAAGGTGTCATGGTGATGTCCAGGCCTGGGCTGCTACTGAGGGTCACGCCTGGGTCAGTGGCCCTACCACAGCCAGTGTCTGAGTTGATGTCCCATGGCTCCTGTTACTACCGAGGGCTCTGTGGATGTGCAAGGTGTGGTCAACCTTTTGAGACCATGTTGGTGTCTGAGGGCCTTGCTGCAGCCGGGGCCATACTGATCTGGGTGGCCTGTGCTGTCAGGGGCCATGGTGATAGCCCAGCCTGAACTGCCATGGAGGAGGGCCATGCCTAGGTGCACTAGACCAACCAGGTCAGCGACCACCCAGGCCCATATCCTGGGCCTTCGGTTGTCCCACCATAACTGCTACCCCATCTATGAACTGCTGGAGCGTGAGAAGGACCTGCGTGACTCAGGGCCGGTGAGAGTCCAGTGAGGATGGCAAGCCAGAGACCTTGAACCAGATCATGAACATTTTGTGGGTGGAGCTGACGGGACAAAAGGGTGTACTGCGACACACCACAGCTCCCAAGACCACTAGGATGGATAGAGAGCTGCTGCAAAGATGGAGGAACGAGGTGATTTTTGTTTCTTTGTTTTGTTGTTAATTAGTTGGGGGGGAATTCCTTTCAGGAGGCAATGTAGGGGTGAGGGGCAGATATGAAGGTGAATGAGATTGGGGTGCATAATGTGAAATGCCCAAAGAATCAATAAATAATTGTGTTATTTTTAAAAAAAAAGAGTGGAATTCCGAGAAATGGGAAGCAGAAGGCAGACTTGCAGAAGGGGCAGGGTCGGCCACATCCACGTCACGGGGCCACGAGGGCTCTCGGGAAGCTGGGTAATTATCCCTGACACCCCACCCAGCACTTTTTCTTTCTGGTTGCCTCCCAGCCACCATCCCATAAATGGACCTGGGAGAAATCACAGCCCGATTAGCAGCTTCCTGCCATTCTCTGGCCTCGATCCCTCCATCAGCCCCACACAAACACGGCGAGGTCCGCCGAGCACCCTGAGGCTGACACTGTCCTCCTACGGTTTCCAGGTCACACGAAGCAAGGAAACTTCACAATGGCTGGGGAAGGGCTGGACTTAGCAGCCAGGGTACTGCCCTTCTGTGGTGGGCGCTAGAGGTGGCGGAGGAATGGGGAGGCTGGAAATAAATGAGCATCTCTCTCTGCTGCATGAGGACTTCTGAGCTCACCTAGTTCTCACTGTTCCTGAGGGCACACTGGCTGGGAGAGAACTGTGGGAAGCAGCTTATGTTCACACCTGACTGTGAGGAGCCAGGACATCTAAGGGGACCGTGGGGAGCCAGGACATCTAGGGGTTCCAGGCACTGAGGAGGACCTGAGACTTCTGCTCTAGGGCAGCAGCCCTATACGCCTGCTCCTGTCCTGGTCTCACTCATGACAGTGGGAAGCACACAGCCAAGCTGGAATGAGGCTTCCCAGGGTTTCTAGCCCACAGGACAGAGAAGTGCAGAGCCAGGTGACTCCATCCCTGTAGGTCACAGTAGACACAGATCCACCTGAACCCTCAGCAAAGTGATCCTGTATGCTATTGCCCTCACTGCCAACAGGTATCTGGGCGTCCTTTAATAATAACTAGACAAGCAGACCCCGCCTGAGTTCCTACTGTGTATTTCCCAGTAGTAGAGACAGGACATCACTCGTTACATCCATGGTTCTGAGACAGACATTGTCATTCCTGCCAAAAGGACTGACACACTGCAGGTCACAGGAGCAGGGATGGAACTAAGCCCAGAGTTTCTGGCCTCCATTGCCTGGTTCACACAGGGTAGGTGTCTAGCCCACGAGTAGCCACTTGTCCCAGTCAGGCCCTGCCTAGCCCAGTGTCTCCACTAACAGGATCTCAGCGAGGCCGTCATGCCGATCATGAGGCTGTGGCTCCCGGCACGGTGAGAGCTCCAGGAAGACAGCTGTGAGAGGGGACACCAACTTGATGCAGGGCAGACACCATGACCAAACCCTGCCCTGCCAACAGCCACCCCCAGGATGCCCCCCACCTGCCTAGCCTCAACACCACACCCCGTCCCACGCTAACCACAACGTAGTCTCCTCACCAGACCCAGGGCTCCCAAGGCAGGTGCTGTCCCTGCCGGCCCCCGGCCCCAACACCAGCCATGAGTAGCTACCGGGCACAGCCTCAGAAACTGGTGGACAAACGAAGGAGTACGTGGCCACCACGGAATGTGCTGAATCTTCAGCCTCTAGGGAGCGGACAGGCCCAGATTCACACCTGCACCAGGCCCTCAAGGATGGGAACCAGACTGTGATAAACAAGGAAAGCAAAGAGCATCCGGAGACAGAGATGCTGGATCACAGACTCGGCCGCGACCATTAAATAAACAAGGCCAGACACGTAACTAGGGGCCCTCCATTGAAAACAAGCCTCAAAACAAACAACTAAGGAAGCCCGGGCTCTGGGTGGAGATCCTGCGGTGGCTCCCAGGCCATGTGACAACCAGAGCCCCCCAGCCACCACTAGCAGCCTCACCAGGGCTGGGTGGCCCTGCTCCCGTACCCACTTCTGCCACAGACAGGGAGTTACAAGCCACCTGAGCTCTCTATCGCTATGGGATAATCCTTCCGTAGATTGTGAAAATGCGTTGCTCTCAGTGTTAATAAAAACATGATTGGCTGATAGCTAGGCAGGATTTTCGGGGCTTAGAGAATGCTGGGAAGAAGACGGGCAGGGTCTGAGGAGTCTCGAGCAGATGCAGAGAGAAACAAGATGAACGTGCCATGTTGAAAGAAAGTACCCCGCCACATACCAGAGCTTAGATAAGAAATAAGGGTTAATTTAAAATGTAAGAGTTAGCAAGCAACAAGCCTGAGTGTTTATAACAAACAACAAGTCTCTGTGTGGTTATTTGGAGCGACTGCCAGGACACAGAAAAGGTCTGCCTACCCTCTGTTCTGCATGTGGATGACAGCCTGACATCTGGCTCATACAGATACGCGGGGCTGACGGACAGGCCCAGCGCTCCCATCAGCAAGACTGGGGACAGAAAAGTCGTCATGGCTATACCCGAGCTCTGTTAGACCCACCCTGCCCACAAAAGCAGCACCCGTGTCTTGACTCCACCGCACGGCAGGGAGACAGCCAGCCTGGACAGCCAGCTCAAGCCTGGCTTGGCCGGCCTCTGCCCACTCCCACCCTGGGATATTCACCAGACCTCAGCTCAAGACTCAGAGGGGACACAGGGCTACAGGCTGCCCTGCTCCCCTCCCCGGCCCCACCATCCTGCCCACAGCATCCCTATCCACCTGTCCCTGGAAGCCTTCATGCCCCCTTTCCCTCCTACGTAGCCACACACACCCTATTCTCTCATCCCATCATTAGTGCCTCCCCTGGCAGACCAGGGAGCCCCCGCCTCACAGCAGAAACCCGGGGGCCCCAGACTTTGATATCTGTGCCGCAACTATAAGCCCCAGGAAGAAGGGGACACCTTCAGACACCTCCAGGGAGCCACAGAGGGAAGGGAGATACTGGTGTTGGGCCAGAACACCCCAACCTGAGGAGTGCTGGACAGCATCCCAGTCTTGTCACCTCCAAGCTGACCTCCTGTCCTTTTCCCTCTGCTCCTTTCCGGAGAGTGACTCACTTCCCTCCTGGAAAAAAATCAGCAACCGTCCCTTCTCTCTTCCCTACTTCTCACTAGAGTTCACCTCAGGACAAGCAGCTAAGTCTCCAACGATGAAGCCCACCATGCTTAACCTTTGATGTGAGCAGTGTGGCTCCCAGTCACCCCAGTAGTGACTTTAGGGATGATTGTTCTAGAGGAATACCACTCTTGCCTGCTGGCCACCTGTCCCCACGCCACCTGCTGGCTACCTGTTCCCATGATACCTGCCAGCTACCTGTTCCCATGATACCTGCCAGCTACCTGTTCCCATGACACCTGCCAGCCACCTGTCCCCACAACACCTGCTGGCCACCTGTCCTTATAACACCTGCCAGTCACCAGTCCCCACATTCAGTAGCAGTCACCTGTCTCCACAATACTTGCCAGCCACCTGTCCCCAACACCCACCTGCCAGTCACCTGTCCCCAACACCCACCTGCCAGTCACCTGTCCCCAAAACACCTGCCAGTCACTGGTTCCCATATCCACCTGCCAGTCACCTGTTTCATACCTGCAGGCCAAGGCCTCTCCAGCAGCCACAATAGCCATGCTCCACGACCAGGAGCCTATTCCTTTGTCCCTGCACGGCCAGATGCTCAGGCTTGCCTTTCTCCCTCTGATGCCAGTACCAGGTCAGTTCTACCTCCCACGGTTCTACCAGACTATTCTGCAAATCCCTTCCCCTTGAATTCTGTTCGAACAGTCTTTGGCAGACAGAACTGTGGTGCTGGAGTCCCTGGGATCTCTAGTGCGACTGAGGGCAGGGACCAAGAGGACAAAAGCTATGTACGGGTCAGTACCCAGAGACTCAAGGTCAGACAGATGCTCCCTATTAGACCATGCCTCTGTTCAGAGTCTGCCCAGTACCAGCTGAGAGAGATGGGCACTCACCTGAGAGGCACCCCTCCTGGCCAGGCTTCTGGCTCCACCCCGGACAGCACCTGAACACAGTGCGGGCCTCCGTGGCATACACCTGCCTATAGCTCATATAGTAGACAGTCCTGGAACAGAAGAGAAAGGATGTGTTGATCACTACAGGGCCAGCACTTGGGCTCTCAGAACACCCCAAAGATAGGTCCTTGCCAATGGGGGCTGAGCAGGCCGAAGTGCCCAGGGAACTGATGCCCCAGATACCAGAGCCTGGCTCCTTCCTCCCCTCAAGGTCTCTGCCTTCTTCACAGGGTGGTCCCATCCTGTCCAGGGAGGAATCTTGTCCCCACCCTTGGCTGCCACACAGGCTCCTCCCTCATTCAAGTGACCAGTAAGGCACATGGCTGCTGCTGCCGGCTGTCAGCTCCGTCCAGTCTGGTACCTTTGTCTGTCACTTCTGATACTGAGTTTGAACACTGACTCCCCCAAATCTATGTCTGCCTATAATGGCAACTTAAGGGAACAAAGCCTGTGTAAGTTGCCATCAGTCAATACGGGGACACACTGAATAGTGCTGTACTGACATCAGTGAATACGGGACACGCTGGATAGTGCCGTACTGACATCAGTGAATACGGGACACACTGAATACTGCTGTACTGACATCAGTTAATACGGGACACACTGGATAGTGCCGTACTGACATCAGTGAATACGGGACACGCTGGATAGTGCCATAGTGACATCAGTGAATACGGGACACACTGGATAGTGCTGTAGTGACATCAGTGAATACGGGACACGCTGGATAGTGCCATAGTGACATCAGTGAATACGGGACACGCTGGATAGTGCCGTAGTGACATCAGTTAATACGGGGACACACTGAATAGTGCCGTACTGACATCAGTGAATACGGGACACGCTGAATAGTGCCGTACTGAATACAGGAAGGAAAGCGTGCAGAGATGGGACAGCTGGTGACACCCCAAGACAGACACAACAGGACAGCCAGTGGCATCAGAGCTGGGGGCTGGGGCAGCTGCTCCCTCAGGACGTCACCACTATCTAGGAATTCCAGCTTCAAAAACTGGTTTGTTGTTTGCATTTTTATGTCTCGTGTGTGGGTACACAGGCATGTGTCTTATATATGTTGGGGGCAAGGACAACATTGAGTGTCTGCCTCAATTTTACTTTCTCTACCTTATTTCCTTGAAGCAGGCTCTTCACTGAACCTGGAACTCACCAACTGTCTGGCCTGGCTGCCCAGCAAGGCCCCGGGATCCACCTGTCTCGGCCCCCTCAGCACTGGGGATTACAGGCGTGTGATGCTATGCCTAGCATGTTTTTATATGGATTCTGGGGATCTGAACTCAAGTTTCTATCCAACTGAGCCATCTCCCCAGACTCCTCTAAAGTCGTTTTCCAGTCACCTGACCTGTCAGCATTTGTCATAGTGGCGCTAAGAAATGAACACAAAACGCACGGCTTGGTCAGTGTCCCTGAGCCCTTTGACTGTAAAGTCTCTGTAGCCGCAGACCAGGAACAAGACATAGACAAGGAGAGACCAGGGAGGAAAGACAGGTAAAGAGGAGATGGTTGACTCCAGCCTCCCGACTGGTCTCCAGCCTGCAGTGCCAGCAGCCCTTAAGGCCATAGGGTTACCCTCCCGCCCAGGAGCGAGGCCAACAGTCACAAGGTCAAGGGCACTTAAGGCCCTGGGAATGGTCAGGTGGCCCAGGCTGTATCTCTAGGCAACAACAAACCAGGCTGTGTTTTCTGGGTCCAGTACACGGGAAGCCATGTGGCCCTGGGCTCTGCCCAATAAACAAGGCTGAGGCCACTTCCCGGAAGTGTGTGTTCCTACACAGGCTCGGCACATAGAAAGTCTCGGAGCACTTTACAAAATACCACCTTGGCAGGACATGAAACCACTTGCCTGGACAGAAACCGACCACAGCATGAACAATATTTGGCAGCGACAGAGCACTAGAGTCTGGCCATCGTAAATATTTATCCCCTTGCCTGGGCTGCAGACAGGGCTGGGCTGTGTGCAGCTCCCCTGGACATTCTTCTACAAGGCCCCCTGAAGGAAAAGATTCTTGGAGAGGCCAGGCAGCCACGAGAACTAAACTCAGCTCACCTTCAGATAACAAACACCAACTCACAAGGGCTCTAGTCCTGTAGGGCTGGGGGCTTCTGGGACCAGGTCAGAATGGAGGCTGTTGGGACCAGGTCAGAATGGAGGCTGTTGGGACCATGTCAGAATGGAAGCTTCTAGGACCAGGTCAGAATGGAGGCTTCTGGGACCAGGTCAGAATGGAGGCTTCTGGGACCAGGACAGAATGGAGGCTTCTGGGACCAGGTCGGAATGGAGGCTTCTGGGACAAGGTCAGAATGGAGGCTTCTGGGACAAGGTCAAAATGGAGGCTTCTGGGACAAGGTCAGAATGGAGGCCATAGTACTCAAGCTGGGCTTTCCAAGAGGGCCTGTGACCCCATGATTTGAATATCTGCCACCTTCCATTCCTTACCCCTTCCTTCATTTTTCTAAAGGATTCCTCCCTTGCCCCTCAAAGGACCTCTTTATGTAGTCTAGAGAGTTCCTAGCCTGGTGACCTGGCTGTCTGTCTGTTCTGTCAAAAAAGACTCTCACAGTGAGATCCTCTCAGGTGTCACGACAGCCTCACCTGTCATCGATGAGGTGACACACCACCAACAAATGCCCATGGCTTCAAGACAAAAGATGGTGGCAGGAGCCACCAGGTGACAGCCACATGTGGGGCACGGCCTAGGCAATCACAGTAGCCTCACCCAGGCCAATCCAAAAGGGAAAACCGAGGCCAGAGCAAGTTCTCAGCCTAGCCACACACACAGATAAAGGCTAAGATCCAGAGCCCAAACTGGGATGCTCTGCCTGGCTGGCCACACAGGAGCTCAAGAGGAGAGCTCATCCCCGCCACCACCACCCCCCAAAAACTAAAACAAACAAAAAAATCACTCGGGGTCAGGGAAATGGCTCAGTGAAGTAAGAAAACATAAGTTTGAACCCCCAACATCCACGTAGACAGCTGGGCATGGCTACATATATACAAGGAACCCCAGCACAAGACGAGAAAGAGCTCGCTGGTCAGCCAGCCTGGCCGAAACGGTGCCTTTCCAGCTCAGTAAGAGAACTCTCCTCAAGTAAGGAAGAGCGGGATACATGGTGACATCTCTGACCTCCGTGTGCACACACATGGTCAGACGTATCTTGCACACTCACATGCATGAACCATACACACACATAACATCAGAAGGAGGAAGACAGAACAGAGAAGCCTCCATATCAGCGTGGCCACACCGCGAATCAGATCCCGACGTTACAGTGTGAAGTGAAGCCCTCAGGACACCACTCAGGCTCACTGTTGACTGCACAGGTGGCCTCTGCACGTGACAGACTTACAGGCTTAGCCGGCTGGAAGGTCAACAAGGCTGACAGCAGAGCTCATTAGCCGAGCCCAGTCCCAAAGACCTCTGTGTGCTATCCCACATCCCAGCAGTCCAACTTAACGGTGAGGTCCCATTCCGACCTCATTCCCATATTAAACACCTGTGCCGCCAAGACCAACCTCAGACTACAATCCAGTGTGGGCTCTGCTCATGAGCCAGGAAGGAGGACAGGCCTGAGGGTTCCGGGTAGAGATGAGGACCCAGCCACAGTTAATGGAAAAGAAGCAACATGACACAGGGTTAGGCACACTGGAGAAGGGAGCAGGTAGTCCTGGGGTTGGATTCTTAAGAGGTATGAGCTGGGGCCACCACAGCAGGGCAGCTACTGGAAGATCAACCATCCTGATGAGGATGGGAGAATCACCCAGGGCTTGGGAGAGACAGCAAGAAAGACTTCAAGACCTCAAGCATGCCTGTGTTTATTGTATACTGCGAGCTGCGGTGAGCCTGGCTGGTATGGGTACTACTGAGTTCTGGTCCCCATGAGCTGGTGGGACCCCCTCATCCTCTGTAGACACCGAGGCACACAACTCAGGTATACCTCAGATATGAGGGAAACAGGCCTATGTCCAACACAGAGCTCTGGTCCCCACCTAGAACCCAAAACGCCACATGGGACTCCCACTCCGAACCCAGGATTGAATGTCTATGTTACAGGTTAGAGAGTAGGTGAAGGGTACCAGATGTCTTGGGCTGGGCAGTATGATGGGGGATCCCAGAACCTAGACACGAGCCATCTTGAGATACCCAGAAAACCCTGACTCCGACACTATGCCAACTATGACACTGTTCCCCCACACCTACCCGCCAACGTCCTGTCTCTCCAACACACATGCACAGCCAGGGAAGTGTGACCCTCCCACATATCAGGCCTCTTGAGGACATCATGCCAGGACACTGGAGGCCTTAAGCCACATAGGAAATCCTGACAACCTATAGACCTTGACTACCACAGAGTCTCCAGCCTCAGGGCCCCCGGCAGCTTCCAAACAGAGTGTCTTTCACATGGTATGGACAGGGAAACAAGCTTAGTGAACCAAGCCCTGCTTCATAAGCATGTGCACCCGTGTGCACCCGTGTGCACCCGTGTGCACCCATGGCCATGTGAGGGCTGGAAGGAAAAAGCACAAATGTCAAACTCTGAAACCGGGTGGAGACCTCCCTTTCTGCCTCTGAGTTCCTAAGTCACCTGACCTGCCGCCTGTCGCCCCATGGGGAGGGGCTCTGCTATGCTTCCCCGACTTGAGCCACATGCAACGCCCCGTCTAGGTCAACACTTCACCCTGCAGCACCCACCACCCACCACCTCGGGCATCACCCTGGTTGTCCCGGATGAGGAGACCAACAGTCCCTGAGAAACAAGGCTTCTTCGCTGTACTTTTTTCATCTCTATTCTACACCAGCCCTAATGGATGACAAACAAACACTGAATTCTGAGTGGCCTCTAGAGCTCCTAGACCAGACAGAGCAGGCCCAGGTACCCCATGAACCCCGGATTCCACAAGAGCAGCAGCAGGCAACACTAAAGGCTTCCCCATGCTGAGCACCCTGCCCAGATCAGGACTCCTCAGACACACACCTCCACCTAGCTAGGGCTGCAGCCAACTCTGCCACGCCCTTACCACCCAATGTTTCCATGGCTCTCCCCCACTGCCCAGCTTCCCCCCAGTCCTGCAGAGGAGAGCTATGCAAAGGCACTCCTTAAGACTTGATTTTTAAATAAAACATTGAGCAATAAGTTTTTCACAGGCTTGGGAACTGGGCCCAGAGGTCAGGTGGCAAAAATCTCCAGCTGGGACCTCAGCTGGCTGAGCAGGGCTTCTACCTTCTGGCCAATCAGCACACCTCCCCTGCAAGGTCCCACCACCACCAGGGCTCCTCCCCACCCTCATAAGAGGCCAGAGCCTGTCCAAGCAGGCCTTCTAGAGTCTGGGAATAAGAGACCACATCCTCGATAAGAGATGGAACCAAGGTGGGGCTCCAGCCCTAGCTGTCTGACCCTAGAGGTCACTGTTGCAGTCCTAGCTGAGAACTGTTCCCCCATCAGTTAGATCAGGATGCCCATCACGTACCTGCGCTCTTGGCCAATACACCATGCCTGCTGCCCACAGCCTGCTCTCCACACGGGCACTATGCGACTGAAGGCTTGCACACAGGGCTGGCGGTGGCCCACCAGGGTCAGCTTCTGCTCGGCACACACGTGGGGCCTGGAAAGAAGGACAGTGACATTCAACTTCTCCACTACCAACAGCTGGCTGGCACCAGTCATGCCTCCAGAGCTATACTAAGCATTCGGCTATGACCAGGCCACAGCACAATGCCCATCTGGCATCTACTCTGGACAAGTCCCCAGGACAAGGGGACTGAGGGACTGATGGCCACAGCATCTTCTGCAGGATCCTGTGTTGTACGAGTCACTGCCCTAGTCCCTAAGAATCTTCAAGGTAGGCAGGACCATCCATCCTTTGGAACAGTCCTGGTCGGGGCTCAGTTGGTCCCCAAGTCCAGGTCCCCAGAATAATGCTCTTTCCACACCCACCTTCACCCCTGCTACCTCAGTGTCTCCCCTGTATTCTCAGAATACACAGGGGTATGTGGACAAGACCCAGGAGTAGGGATGCACTCAAGGAGAAATTAGGAAAGAAAACCAAAAAATCTGGCCACTATCCAGCCATATCCAGGGCAGTGATTCTTCTTATGTCTCTGCCTTCCACTTGTCCCAGAAGCCAGCCTAGGGGGGCACAGAGTACCAAAGGTGGGTGACCTAAGACAGCCCTGCAGGACCACCAAAGGGAGAAACGGCTCCAGCCCTCTGAGAGAAAATCAACTAGAGGGACAATCTGGAGACACTCACCAAACAATGGACTCAAAGCCTGTACCCCCCCCTCGAGGGACCAAGGGATGCAAAGGCAAGTCGTGGGTCAGAAGACAAGACCCACTACATTGGACCAAGCCTGGCAAACAGGGGAGTATCTCACTGCATGGCCAGGCTCTGAGCTCAGTCCCGAGCACCAAGGGTTACCAGGACACTCACACGGACCACAGTCATTTCCTAACTAGCTGAGAGCCTGAAATCCACTGCACAGAGCCCTCCCTCTCCTCGGGGTATTCCTCCCACCCTAGCGGAGGACCCTGCTAGGGGATATAGATGCTTCCTTAGCTTTGCCCTGACCTCTGCCTCCACCCCATGCCCTGTGAGGCACCCCTCCCCAAGTGACTTCCACATTCTCAGTGACTGCTGGGTGCTGTCCAAAGTCCAGCACTTAAGAGACCCGGACCACGCCAACCAGCAGCTCTGGCCCTAGACCAGCCACCCCCAGACGGATGTTCTGACCAAAAAGCCTTTATTTTTGTTTTCTCCCTGGCTCTGCTGCATGGGAAGCCACCCCCTCAGGGCAGTGTACGGACCACCTGCAGTCAAGATGGCCGTAGAAAACAAACATCAGGGGCTCCCAGCCTGGAGCAGGGTCTGCACCTGCCCGGCCATGGCATCAGGGGCTCCCAGCCTGCAACAGGGTCTCCCAGCCATAGCATCATCAGGGTCTCCCAGCCATGGCATCAGGGGCTCGCAGCCTGGAGCAGGATCTACACCTGCCCAGCCATGGCATCATCAGGGTCTCCCAGCCATGGCATCAGGGGCTCCCAGTCATGGCATCAGGGGTTTCCAGCCTAGAGCAGTGTCTGCACCTGCCTAGCCATGGCATCAGGGGCTCGCAGCCTGGATGGAGCAGGGTCTGCACCTGCCCGGCATGACACCAGACTTTCTAAACCGTAGCTCTCCACCAGTCACAACCCAGGCAAGGCAGAGTCGGCACCACAGCCATCAGCAAACCTAGGCACAGGGCTGTCACATGTCCTGAGACCTCCCAGTCCCATGATACCTTCCCCAGTCTCCCAAATGTCCCATCTAGGGCAGGAGCCAGGCATCTCAAGTCTGGGGTGACTGCAGGGCAAGGACTCTCAGGTGCCAGGCCAAAGCAGTGGGCTCTGGAGTATGCTGTGGACCCCACGTGTGAGCTATAACTGTGAACTCATTCTCTGTGGCCAGGGAGAATCCCAGACAGGACGGAGCAGCTGGGGAGTCCAGGGGTCAGATGGGAAAGGTTTTGCCACCTCCTAGAGACAATCCCCAGGGAGACAGACGACCACAGTGACCATGACGACAAGAATGACAGCAACGATCACAGCCACCACAACCACCACCACCACCACCTTTCTCCTCCCCCATGCTGACACCAGGCACCTTCAAGGCATCAGCCTTAATTGCTGGCCAATTGCACCACCTGATGGGAGGTGACAATGATTTCCCCCTAATCATCTTAAAGTCAACTGCCAACCAAACATGGTACCTGGACCAAAAACCCTTCCTCTTCCTGAGTCCTGCTGAGATTCTGTGCTGCTCAGATGGCTAGCTAAGGAATGGGGGAGCCCAGACTTTTGAGAGCCTGTTGTGGGCCGAGGATCCCAAGCTGGAACACAGGGAGAGACCAGGGCAAGGGTTTGAACAAGGGCAGCAGTTTCCACACAGGGAAAGCCCTCAGCATTCCGTGGCCTGGGTCCTGGCCTTTTGATCCTTGTGGCGTCCACTTTGCGGTGTGCCCACAGGATAGTGCCCTCTATGGAATCCCTGATCATTCGCCCCCCCACACACACCCACACACACGCACGCCTGCCCTCTGGCTAGTGGTAAGTGCAGCTGGTTGGAGGACCAACAGAAGGTGCGGCCTAGGAGAGGGACACTGGGTGTCTGTTTCCCTGGCCACTTAGAACCCTTCCTGTCAGGTGGCAGCTGCTCCAGTGTGCTCACACAGTCGCATGCCCTGACTGCATGCTCACTCTGCTCACCCTCTGACCCCTGCCCCTGCACTCTGTGCCTCTCTAAGGCCCAAGAGAGCAGCAGAGCGGGCATTAGGACATCTGTGACAGGTGGAGAATGCCACCGTCCCCCACCATGTGAGGATAGTCTGCAGGAAGCCACATGGACAAGAGACCAGTCCAGGGGCTTCGAAGATCTTACAAGAACCAAAGAAGGTGGTTAACTGACATTAACAGGGACACGGGGAGGCACAAGCTGGGCTCAGCGCTGCGCCTAGGAAGTGCAGGCAAAGGTACATGGTGGAGGATGGGGGATACTAGATACTAGAGGAAGGGAAGGAAGAGACAAAAAGACAGCCTCAGCTCAGGCCCCAGAAGAACCCAGTAAACGTTCAAAAGTCTCTGAGCTGAAGGTATCTTTATGTTTCTTGTATTTGCCTGCAGCTTCTCACCAAGGTGGGAAAGGCAAAGCCCAAACCACAAGGTAGACCCAGGGCCAGCAGAGGGAGGGGACTTCAGCCCAGCTGCAGAGCCATCTGTTGAAGCATGGAATGTTGCTCCGGGGAGTCTTTGAAGGAGTTAGAGGCCAGGGGTGCTCAGGGCAATGGCACCTTTTACCAAGGGGTGGAAGTGGGAGGCACACCGACTCTATAACCAGCCTGACCCTGCTTCAGGAGGATGATTTGTCTCTGCCTCCCTCATCTGGCCTCATGGCTCACCTCTGAGCACACTTCCCCTGGCCTGGGTACAGCTGGCACACCAGCAAGTGTGAGGCTTTAGGGATAGGAGCCCAGGGGCTGTCTGGGGCCTAGCAACACTGAGAAGGCAGATGACGTTCCTCAGAGGCCTCCCACCAGGCACAAGCTGGTCACAGGAGGTTCAGCAGACATGCATCCCTTCCCCTGCTCTGCCCCCCCAACCACAGGCACGGCACCTCCTATCTTCTGGGACATCTGGCCATTCACCAGGTCGGCTTTCCCACACCCTGAAGAGGGGCATTAGGGGCTACTCAACAGATCCACGGAGAACGTGTCTGTTTAAGCCCTCAGGGCCAGGAGGCCCAAAGAGCTTGCAAGATGGAACTTGAGCTCTGAGGGACCTGCTTGGGGTAGGAGGGGTCATCGTCAGTCATTAGCTGATTCCAAAGCCCTGGCGGGTTTCTTAGCATAGCTGCCCAAGGGGCTTCTGCCTGGGAGAAGCCCTGTGCATTGAAGCTGTGTATGAACACTGCGGTATGGTCTCAGCTGGGACTCAGAGCTTCAGCACCCAGGCAGCCTCTCTCTCCATCCCCACTGGGGCTGCAGGAAGACCTTATGCAGTCATCCACGCCAGTCTTGCAATGCTCGGCAGTCATTCCCATCTCCAGATGAAACAGCCAAGCCAGGCTTCCACGAAGCTGAAAAGTCACTCAAGGCAAAACACGAACAGGTAGCCTGGCTCTACCCACTGAATCTGAGCACCCCCAGGCAACAACAGCCAGAGAATCACCCACATTTTCTGCAGATTCACGAGAGCACCTGGGATGGGAGTCGGAGCTGCCCTACCCTGGAACCCACCGAGGCCCATGGCTTGCATACCAGGTGTAGGTGGCTATGGGCAGGGGGACAAAGTACCATAAAAACTCAGCAGCTATCAGTTCATGAACACTGGCCAAAGAGGTGTGGCAGCCGTACCAGGCCCTGCCAGCTCATCAGAACGCCTCAGGGGGGAAAGACAAGCAGGGCGGAGAGGGTCAGCCAGGAAGAAGTGTTTTCTAGGGCCCTGGCTGCCTTCCCAGCCCCTCTATCCTGCTGCTCTGAGTGGCGGGGAGTTAAGACCTGTAAAGTCACCCCTGGAAGTGGGTTCTCACGGGCTTCCTTCCACCTGCTGTCTGCTCAGCAAATCCAGCACTCCTTCTCCAAAGTCCAGAAGGCTATCTCTGCTGGTCTGACCAATCGAAACTCTCCCTCACTGGCCCAGCCAGCTAGGACCCATGTGCCGACGCTCAAGGGATGCAGTTCTGAGGAAGACAGCCAGGATTTTTGGCCAACCTGGAACTCAGATCTACCCAAATTGGACAATCTAAGAACAGAGGCCCATGGGGACATAAGGGTCAGGAAGTGGGGGCACATGCCTCAGAGATGCAGTCCCCACTGCAGGAAGAAGGGAAGGCAGACTCTGGAAAACGCATCAAGCAGGAAGGGGCAGACTCCCTGGGCTCTTCAGCTACCCATTCACAACTAGCTCCAATGACTTTCTCAACAGCTAAAGACTTCCTGGGCCCAGGTGAGCAGGACACCGGCAGCAATGCCTTGGCTCCACTCCCAGGGAGACCGGCAGGAGTGGACAGAGCTGGGTGGAGAGCCCATAAAGGGTGACCAACTGTTTCCACATGTGCCAGATTGCATCCATCCTCCCAGAACTTCAGGAAACCTGTGTCTGCTGCCCGACTCAATCATGAAAAGGGTCAGGCAGGCTGGCAACCCTAGCCCAACAAGCTAATTGTGATATGATCATCCTGGGGTTGAAGCTCCTTCTGGGCAAACTCACAGCTAAGAGACATGAACAGGAGAAGTCAAGGACCCATGCTGCTCCCATTCTCGGGTGAGATGTCCCCAACTCAGACCAGCTCTCCTTTGTAAAGGCCACAAGGCAAGACCTAAGGTGGGGGTCCTGAGGGCACCTGCCCCAGTGAGAAACTTGTTCTCCCATTCCCCTGGGGAGCCAGCCACACCTCTGTCCTCAAGGCCAAGTACGAGGTGGATCCGCCAGGGCCAACCCTGGACAGGAGCAGCCAAGTCCCTTCTGTAGCTGAATGGGCGCTCTAATTGGCAGAGAGGAAGTTCCAACTCAGGCCTGAAGGGTCTTTCCACTCCACACGCAGCCCCAGCAGCTTTGCCAAGTTTACAAGGCCCCATCCTGCACCCTGCAAGGGCCAGGTGGGGGCCATATGCCTCTCATCCCTGTACCTCATCCACTTGGGCTCAGTTCGCACCGGTTTTCCTTTGAGGCCAACAGAGGGATCGCTTTGCAGTTTAAGGGAGACCGCTAACCAGCCTGTTGGGGAATCATCTTTCAAAATTAAATCCGTCGCCGCTGGCTCCCTGACCCTCTCTTCCTGCTCATTCTAGAACTAAATTCCTTCTCCCGAGGCCCCAGAGCGCACGTGTTTAACACACAAACCAGTTCTGGCAGCCCCCTCTGGGCACCCCCCCGCCCCTGCGCAGGCCCCCAGACCCCAGGAGACCAGCTTGGGGAGGAAGTGGGACCAGGCGGCTTCCTCTCGGCCGCCTCCAAGCCGGTTCCCCAGCTGGACTCTGCGCCGCAGGGGCTTGGATTCCTCACCTCTCCAAACTTCAGCATCCGCCTAAGTCTGCAGGACCCTCACGGCAAAGGCGGGAGCCGGGAGACTAGGGGTCCTGTGGCAGCCTCGAGGGCCCCATATCCAACCCTGGACCCCAAGTCTAGACCGTCCCCTCCTTGGTTAAGGCAAAGAACCCATTGTTCTGGGGCCCCAGGGACAAAGCCCCGAGCTCTGTTCGGGTCAGCGTCGCTACCGCGAGCCTCGAGACTCGCGCTACTCACATGCTCGGCTGCAGCGGGCGCAGGGGGCGCGGCGGAACGGCTGCAAGCACGGCGGGGAGCAGCAGCAGAGCCGGAGCCACCGCGCGCCAAGCCGCTCTCGCCTCGGCCCGGACAAGCATCGTGCGCGCGATCGCGCTCCCACTCGGTCCTCTGCTCGCCGACTCACAGGCGGCCTTTGCGGCCGCGAGACCCGGACTTCACGCGCGCCATGTCCTGGAGGACAGCGGGATGCCGCAACCGAGCCGCACCAGGTGCCGGGCGCGTGGTCGCCGCAGGTGCGGATGGTGCCGCTGCCCCGAGCACCGGGAACTTTGCGCTCTGCAGACACTTGCCAGGAGTGCTGGAGAGCGAACTCGGAGCGGGATGCCCCAGACGTCAGACCCGCCCGCCGCACGACCCCCGCCCGGACCCCAACCCCCTCCCCGCCCCAGCTCCCGCCCCTTTTCGGCCCCACCCCCAGACCAGGCCACGCCCGTTCCGCCTTCGGCCCCGCCCAGACCGTCCCAATAGGGAGAGCCCACTTCCAGCCCCGCGCCAGCCCCTCCCCTCCGCGGCTCCTGATCCAGCCCCCAAGACTGAGCTCGCTTTTCTGTCTCCATTTGAGCATCCTCTGGGCGTTCTCTGCCCACCTCCCGCAGAGAGTCCCAGGTCTGGTCCCGTCCAGGTGTCCGACCTGAGCGTCGCACACCTCACAAACAGACTCAGCCATGACCTGGGGCCCCGGTAAGCGCGTCCGTGACTTCTCCTCTCCATCGACGCGGCCTTCACCGTTCCTTGGCCCCTCATTCTGCGCCCCGCTTCCGCTGCCCCAGAAGTAGGGAGGAATTGGGGGGGGCAGCCTTTGTGTACCTCTGGGCACCTCCTTTGGGTACTGACATAGGTAACACCACTGTCTGGGCATTTTATTCCTAGTTCTGTGCTGAGTGCTTTGGATCGGTGGCATGGGGTGGAGTGGGCGTGTAGGTCCCACCAGGCACCTGCATAGGGGTCTAGAAGGCGAGGCCACTCCCTGCTCTGGGCTGTCTGCCGTCCTTTAATTCTGGTTTTGGTTTGATGTGACTTTCTTGAGAGCTAGGGCCAAACTGTCCAGCGCTAGACATGATGTCTCTGGGGCCTTTTGAAAGTTGAGCTGGGATCATCTCAAAAGGGTGTGCCTCACTGGTTGCAGACAGTTGTGTGAGCATCCGGTCCTGCTCGCCTCCTGGAGAGGTGTGCCTGCCTTTACATGATTGGTAGGCCTAGCCTGCCCTCTTTTAAAGACCTCCCTCCTCCACCATTCCCTGAGGAGTGAGGTAGGTGTTCCAACATCCTCTCCCTAAGCAAATGCTCGAGGGAACCTCTGGCCAAGGGACCTAGAAGTGGAGGTGCAGAGGCATCTCACTCGCATTTCAGAAGCAGCAGTCACATTCGTGGACATGGGTACTGCCAGCTCAGACCTACAGCTGGCCCAGGTGGAGAGCCATGGGGAGGAGGAAGGGAGCAGAGCCCCTGCTTACAAGACTACAGCCTGCAGATCTGAGCACTGGTACAGGAGCCTCAGGGAGGGAGGAGGGGCAGCGGGTGAGGGGGGTCCTGAAACTTGCTACCTGACTCCCTAAATAGGACAGGACTCTAGTTTGCCCTTCCCTGTTCTAGACCAGATCTCCCTCTTCTGCCTGAGCCCATCACGGGCTCCTCCCTGGATCTCGGTAGTAGAGGCTGACTCAAGCCTTGGGTGACTCTAAAGTACTGGCCTCCCAAGTGTCTGCACCCAGGAAATAATCCAGTACCCCAGCTCAGTTAGGGGCCTCCACTGCGGGGAAGTACAAGGTTGTCTCCCCAAGTCAGAAAGTGCAGTGGGCCCATCTGCTGGTTCCTTCCGTGCAGCCCTTTCTCTCCTGGAGCTGGCTTTCTCATGAATGCGCACGCGGTCAGTAGAGTGTGCACGCATGGTTTGGGACCCTGAAAAGGCTCACCGCCTCCTCTGCTAAACCACACCCCAGGACCAGGGTCTGAGGGTGGGTGAGCCAAAGAGGACTCCAACCCACAATCATCTCTGTTCATCAGAGGGAAGAAGGTGGTCCTGGGTGAGAAAGAGAATCTCTCGGTGGGGCTTGGTTTGGGTGTTTAGTCTCCTGAATCCTATGTGGGGACCTTATTGAAGAAAAACAATAACAAAGGAAATGAGTTTTGCTGATTTTACAAAAGTACATGGCCTGGTGCATGAATTTCTACCCCCCCCCCCAACTTAACAATTTTCCTGGATCAAGTTTTGTTGGCCTTAGGTTATTCTAGCTTTGTCCGTGCCCTGTCCAGGCACCAACTCTCTGCTGTGTAAAGAGTCCTGGCAGGTGTCAGGTGTCAGGTAGACAGTAAGTAGGATGCTTCCTGTTGGAGTCCCTGTGGTTAGGGTAAGACACCTGCACACCCCCTTCTGCGGCAGGTGTGTCTTTTACCAGCTGCCATTTGAGGCAGGAGGAATACACGTGGGCAGGTGAGGTCCGTCCACCATTCCCAGAGTCCTTGTACCCCATCAGGTATAGGCAGGTAGACCCTGTAGTGTGGAGCTCACATCTCCAAGCAAAGCCCATCACATGGACTGGTATTGTCTGGAGTCTCACTCCAGCTCAAAGACCCTTTCCTTGCCCAGCCTGGCTCCTGTGAGCTTCTGATTGCCTAAAGAGTGTCTAATTCCCAGTACAACAGCTGAGTAACCAGGACACTAAGAGTTTGTCATTTTAAAAGTAATCAGAACCTAGGGCTATGACTCAGCTGGTAGAGTGCTTGCCTATCCTGCATGATTTTTCTGGGTCCAGTCCCCAGCACTACACAAACCAGGTGTGGTGCTACACACTTGCACGGGGGAGGGAGAGGCCGGCAGCACAGATGTTCAAGGTCATCCTCAGCTACACAGCAAGTCTGATGCCATTCGGGGCTACATGAGACCTCATCTCAAAAAGCAAAACCAACCCCACAAAACTAGAAATCAGAGTGCATGTGTGTCAACAGACTGCACACGCGTGTATTTCATACACTTTTATAACTCACAACAAGCAACTTTTCTTTTACAGCCACTGAATTAAACATAACAAATATTCTCCAAAACTTAATTACCTTGCTGCTTTTTCATGACATAATTATTTCAAACTGTATCGTGGGCCGGAGTGAGTCATAACACGGTTAACGAAGCAGCCTAGTTCTATGAGTTGTGCACTCAGTAGGTCTCTCCATCCCTCAGAAATGCGCGGAGGAGCAAGGGGAAGGAGCATGCTTCAAGTTCACTAAGTATGTGCATGATAATATCCTTATGTAAACCTGTGTATAAAAATAAATAAGCACTTGGCTCAGAAAGACGGCTGTGTTCTGTTGTTGAGTCTGCTGTGTGTATTTCTTTCATGTGGAGTTCATCCCAGTGTCTGCTGTTAAGGGAATATGGCCAGCTAGCCGGTCTGCTGGCTACCACTGACACCACATTCTCCTAGCTCGACACAAACAGCACCTGCTTCTGAGTATTTCCAGTGACTCCATCCCGGATTGTTGTACCATGTATCCTTCCTTGCTGGAACGAGGCGGAGCAAGGGCTGGCCATGGAGATGTTTGTGATAGCTCTGGGCGAAGACTTTACATAGCTGTATATGTAGGTCCATGATGTTTGTAACTTGGTTTTCCCTGCGAATAATATCAGAATTCTTTTTCTTAATTTTTTAAATTAGACTTATTCATTTATTGGGCAGTGCATATGTCACAGTGCGTGTGGGGGGAAGAGAGGACAATGTGATGGAACTGGTTCCAACGTGTGTCAAACTCAGGTTCATCAGATTTTCAAGTCACCTTCCCTGCTGAGGCATCTTGTCAGCACTGTAAGAACTTGGTCGTTCTCCATATAATGATAATTCTTGGTCATCCTTCCAAATTAATTTAGAGGTTAATCTGTTCAGTTCCTGTCAAATTGCATTGGAATTTAGCTGCAATTGTCTTAAATGTGTTAATTTAAGAATTACCAGGATTTCCGCAATAACTGGATTATTGACACAGCGCCCCCTTGTGGACATTAAATGTATTGAAAGACGACCACATGCTGGCTTCAGGAGGCTGGTGGCCCACTCAGGTTTACCTTTATTGAAACTAGCCACGTCACCTTCCACTTCAGGGTCTGCTCAGTCCATTCACGGGGTACAGATTGAATTTACCTGTAAGAATCCTTGAACTTCTGGGGGTAGAGCTGAATGCTCTTCCAGAGGACCTGGGTTCGATTCCCAGCACCCACATGGCCACTCACAACTCTCTGTAACTCCAATTCCAAGGGATCCCATGTCCTTTTCTGAGCCCCTGTGGACACCAGGCACACATGTGGTACACAGTTATACATAAGGCAAAACAGTAAATACACACACACACACACACACACATTGGTTTTGTTTGAGACAGGGTTTCTCTGTAGCTCTGGTTACCCCAGAACTCTCTTTGTAGATCATACTGGCCTTCCTTGAAGTATAAAAGGTCCACCTGCCTCTGCCTCCAGAGTGCTATGATTAAAGGTGTGCGCCACCATGCCTGGCCTCTATCTATCTATCTATCTATCTATCTATCTATCTATCATCTATCTAGATAGATAGATAGCTTTCAAGGAGTGTGCAGCTTTCACACTCAGGCCCAAGCCCACTGCCACAGCACATATGTCCTAGGAGCTCAGATTTTCCCTTCCTCGTTCTACCGTCACCATGCCTCCTACCCAGCAGTGTGGTGACACTCAGGGTTGGACTTTGGAGGTCCGTCCCAGACAAGAGTCATGACTGTAGCTCCTTTTTCCTACCTAGAAAGTAACCTTCTCTTGCTAGCCTAAAACGGACTTTTTTTTTTTTTATTCTAGCCTTGGCTGTCCTGGCACTCCCTATGTAGACCAGGCAGGCCTTGAACTCACAGAGCCCTGCCTGCCCTACCAGCTGCTGGGATTAGAGGCCTGCAGCGCTGTGCCCTGAGGAGACAATACTTTTCATTGTTACTGTCTCATTCTCTGCTGGAAACAATTAAAATCGTCTTTGGCTGGAGGAAAAATAATGTAGGGAGGGAGAGGGCTCAAACCACAGTGCTAATTTCCAAAGCAAACCGCTCCCTCCTTTCCCAGAGCCATGCTGGCCGCCCTGCTCAGCAGCCCTGCTTTGCAGCCTGATGTGTCTTGCAGGAGCTGGAAGAGAGAGTTCTATTCCCTGCAGCTACGGAGACGTCGGCTGCTGAGCCAAAGGCTACCACCCTGAGAAAATAAGCTCATGTCTCGACTGGGTTTTCATGGCTACTTCTTCTAACAGGTGAAAGGTCAACCTAACTGACATAAGAGGTTGTCTCCACAGCCAGACATGGTGGCACCTGCCTGTGATCCCAGTACTCCACGATGGAGGTTGAGGCTGAAGGGCCCTGAGTTTGTGGCTAGTCTGTGCAACATGGTAAGACCCTAGTTCAAAAAGCAAAAAGAAACAAATGCTCAAGGTATCTTCGGGTACTCACATGCAGCAAGCTGACCACAGTCCCGTTTCCGCAGAGGACAGCATCAGTGATAACCAAAAAAATTGGCAAAAGCCAGAGACAGTCACGGATATTCTCTAGAGAGCAAAGCTTATGCCTGGTGCCCTGCCCAAATGCCAAACAACTCATTTAGAAGTGTGTGGTTCACTGATTCTCACACCCATTTCTAAAGCTCTAAACCTGCTGTGAGAGAAAAGCCAAGATGAAAAGGCCCCTCAGGTATGTTGACTCCCATGGGCTGCGGCCCAGTATGGAGTTAGGGCTTGTGGTTTTGCAGCGAGGACCCAGACTGGACCCTGGCGGTGGCCAGCTGTTGGGCCTGCGCCAGTCACTCTATGTCTGTGCCTTCCTGACCTTGCATGATATGGAAACACAACAGTTTCTATGGAAGCTGGCTCCTGCTCGGTAATTGAATGTGCAGCCTGTACAGCTTCAACGAGTATACAGCTACTGTCTTGATTATGGTTTCTACTGTTGTGATAAAAAACACCATGATCAAAAGCAACTTGGGGAGGACAGGGTTTATTTCTTCTTACTACTCTCAGGACACACTCCATCGCTGAGGAAAGTCGGAGCAGGCACTCAAGACAGGAACCTTGGACACAGGAACTGAAGCAGGGGCCATAGAGAAGTGTTGCTTACTGGCTTGCTCCCTGTGGCTGGCTCAACCTCTCTTATATAACACAGGAGCACCTGCCCTGGGGTGGCATCACCCACAATGATCTGGGACCTTCCATATCACTCATTAATCAAGAAAAAGCTGCAAAGGCTTGCCCACAGGTCAGTCTGGTGAGGGCCATTTTATGAGTTGAGGTTCCCTCTTCCCAAAAGACTCTAGCTAGTATCAATTTGATGAAACACTAGCAGCACTGCTACATATGGTTTCTGGACATGGGCCTACCTGGCCCATCACAGGCCCTTACTTATCATCTTTACCCTTTACCAAGGGGGCAACCAGCAGGATGGAGGAAGGTCCAGGATGGCACATGTGTTATTAATCATTATTACATGCCAAAATGACATTCATATGGCAGGCTGAGGTGCTGGGGAGACGGCTCATCTGGGTTGAATAGCTTCCCTAGGGGACTCCATGTCTTCATCCCCACATCCCCCAACAGGGCCTGATTCAGAAACAAGGTCTTTGGTGAAGTTACCGAGGGGTCTCATATTATCATCCTAGATTATCAGAATGGGTTCCAAACCCAACAGCAGGGACCCTTGTAGGACAGAGAAGGAGACACGAGGGAACCCATCAGGGAGATGACTGAGAAGATGGCTGGGTTGGTAGGGACTGTGGATGTCCCAACCTCAGGTTTTTTGGGGTATAGAACTGTCATGCAATGCACTTCAGTGGGCTTAGCTGTAAGCCTGGGGTCACTTGTCCAGCAAACTGTACCTGGGCAGATGGTGGAAGTTTCACTTGAAGAAATGGATGTCCACAGAAGGTTACTGGCCACCTGCCCTGGGCAACCAAGACCCCCAACTTCTCTCTACAAGGCCTGCCCTGGGCTAACTGAGGTTCCTTCTGAGGCCACATGGGGACACAGAGGTCTCCTGGTAGACACACCTTGCATGTACAGCCCTTGCCTGCAGTCATCAGAGAAGGTGCCTCGGATCCTTGCAAGACCTCAGGGTGGAGGAGGGGCTGCAGCTCCGTTGGCAGAGTGCTTGCCTATCATCCAGCGGCCTGGGTTCAATCCCCAGCCCTATATAAAACCTGGACAGTCAAGGATTAATCTAAAATAAATAAATGAAAAAGATCTCCTGGTCCAGATTCTCCCACTTCCCACTTAGGCAAGGGAAACCCACAGAGGTCCTTCTGAGGCCACTGGGGGACATGGAGGCCTACTATTAGACATGCCTTGTGTAAGCCCAGGCCTCTTCACTGGACCAGGTGGACAATGGAGCTGTGGCTGGTTCCAGAGAGAGACCTTCTAGGACTCAGTGGGACACAGAGCAAAGTCATCCTCCTGGTGGCACGGCGGTTGTTGGAAGATTACCATAGAAACAGTTTGAGAGGACCACCCAAGGCTGTAGTCAGGCTGATTTCCCATAAGGCCACACTGTCTGGAGCTGGCATCTTTAGGCCCATAGCCCTGCTGTGTGCCTTAGTTGTTAGAAGCTGGTTTCTCTCATGTGTGTATGCATTTGACTGATTTTTAAAAATATGTGTGTGTGCATGCTACAGAGAGTGTGTGGAGATCAGGAGACAAGCTGCGCGAGTTACTTCTCTCAGGAACTGAACTCAGGTCCTCAAGTGTGGTAGCAAGGGCTTTTACCTGCTGAGCCATCTCTCCAGCCTGGGAACTGGGGTCTCTGTCAAGGTTACCTGTAAATCCGTTGTGGATGCTTTTGAGTCAATGACTAAGGTCAACATCGGAAACACTTTTGCAGCCTCCTGCAGACGACCAGTGATGCTTCTAGGTGGATCTCTTTGTGAGTTCGAGACCAGTCTGGTCTACAGAGCAAGTTCCAGGACAGGCTCCAAAGCTACAGAGAAATCCTGTCTTTGAAAACCAAAAACACCCCATGTCTGCCAAGCTTTGAAGCTGGGGCCTCCCTGGGAAGGCTGAGCGTGGGTCGTTGCGCCATCTGCTGACCACTTTGGGAACTTGGCCTCAGGGCCAACCTAAGCTCTGGAGCCCCAAACCAGTCTCCGAGTCTTGATCATCGCCCCCTGGTCCCTACCCCTGACCTGTGTGCCCATGTGGGCATCATCTAAATGCAGTGCTCACCACTTGCACCTGGATGAATCCACCATTACCAGATGAATTATGTACCTTCTAAAGATATGTTCAAATCCCAACAAGTATCAGTGACTGCTCATCTTTGGAAGACAGAGTCTTCGGTGATGACCCAGGTAAAGGGCAGGCTCTTAGGATGGGCCTGCACCAATACGTCAGGAACCCTTACAAATGAGAAAATGGAAACAGCCAACAGGGAGAGGCAGCCACAGGCTGAGGAAAACCCAGAGTGGCTAGCAGCACAGGAAGCTGGAAGGGCAAAGGAAGACATGTGTCCTAGGGTGTCAGAGGAGTCCCCTACCTGCTCACCCATCCACAGACAGACACACGCACTGTGGTTCTGGTCGTCTGGTCTCAGGAATCTCACTGCATGCTTCTGTTGCTTCCATCAAACCCAGTCCATGGTCTGTGCTGGCAGCCCCACATGAGATACAATGGTCCTTACTCATAGCGAGAATACCGGAGACTTGGTAGTCAAAGTGAGACAGGTTTATTTTCACATCTGCAGAAGCCAGCTGTCGGTGTGCAGATGTCACACTGTGAAGCCATGGTTTTCATAGTTCCCAATCTGAAGATTCCTGCCCATTTCCCCCACAGGCTGGTGCAGAGTGTTGCTGTCCCCCCTCCCCATTCCCCATCCTCCTCTTTTCTGATACGTGGCCTTTGTCGTGGCAGATAGTCTGGGTTTTCAACCTTAAGATACGCCTAGACGAGCAGGCTCCAGCTGCTTGAACCCTCTGCTGGGAACAGATGCGGAACACCTGCTTAGCTGTGATTCTTCGATGGCCTCACACTGAAACGGGCCATGACCCTGCATGTGTGCACACCATGGAATGATATCTGCTTACTGTGTGTTAGGACCACTGGGAGTCCTGGCCTCCAGCTGCTCTTCCCTGCTAGAGATCTTTACTTTCCTTCTGATTTGAGTTACTGAAAGCTGTGTCAAAGTTGTTTACCAGCTCTGCTTCACGAGTTGCCTTGAGGATCAAAGGATAAGGTTTTCACCTGTTGGCCCACCTCACTGTGTTAGGTATATAAGCCTCCATGGTGCTACTGAATGAAGGTCTTCTTACCAGCGACTAGAGGTCCATGTCTCTGTCTCTCTCTATGTCTTTGTGTGTTTCAACCTCCAGCCCCTTGCCCAAAACTCGCAAACTGTATGGTAGCACATAGAGTGCAGGCAGGCAGGCGTTGTGCTCTGCAATTGTCTTATGTGCACTTAATCAACCCTCTGCCCCTCCTCTGCCAGTCCTCAGCTTTATGGATGCCCAGCTCATACCCCATATCCACAGAGACAGGAGCCCGTGTGGGAATCTATGTCATCACGGCTGCTCCTACCAGTGTCCCAGGGACCTCAGCACTGTGAACTAGATTCTCTGAAGAAGCCGCGCTATAAAAGGTCTTGCAGGCTGACTGACAAGCCCTGACGACTATAGAGCTGGAGCTAAAGCCATCTTAGGCTGTCATTCACTCCTGAATCTAACCTTTGTCATGGTGACTGCTAGAGGACTTTTGGACCATACTGTCTTAGCCGACCATTAGCTCCAGCAACCCAGGCACACTGCTGACCACCCTGCGGGAGCCAGAAATCACATGGCTTTCCTCCCAAGAGTTCTTCCTCTCTGGCACAGGGGCCTGGTGGTTTCTGCCAACACCCACATACCTGTGCCAACCTGGCCCGTTTCTACAGACGGGGAAGTGTTGCTGGCAAATGCTCCCTTGAGGACTAATGCTGTACCCAAGTTCACCCACCATGGCCCCAAAACAAATGTGGACACACACACCTCCACACTCTCCCTCATCAGTATCCCCACCCCTTATTCCCTGCTGTCCTAAACCATCCTTACCAAGCCTCTTGCTCCTCCGAGAACTCATAGCGCAGGGTCTCTGAATGCTCCTCATTCCTATTTCTCTGCACCCAACCTAGTTGCTCCACACTTTGTCCCAAGCAGAAGGGGCCATTTTCCCACCAGTCTTAGGCTTGGGTCAGGATGTCCTGAGTGTCCACATCCTGTTGTCTCTCTAGTAGGAGACAGGGGCTGGCCCCTTCCCTGCAAACTTGGCCAGGGCCGGCTAACCCTAACCCCACAGCCTTGGTCCCCAAAGCTCTGGCCCTGGCAGAATATTCTCACATTGTGGTTCCCGTTCTGCCCTCCGCTGCTGGTGTGTGAGCTTGGGACATGGGCTGCCACTCTCTGGACCCGGGGAGGGGCACACAGCTGCTGCCCCAGTGCAGCTCCTCCCTGGTTTACGACATTGAAGAACTGTGCTCACTGCAGGTGGAAGCACATGGGAGGCAGGGATAGCTTGGTTCTCTCCTCCCCTACGATCCAGGAGCCAAGGCACAGGGCTGGGGTGGACCCAGAGCATGGATACTGGTTTGGAAGGGTCAAAGTTCTAGCTAGTCCTGTGTTGGTATGACAAGACCTGCCGGCAGACCTTGGTAAGGATACTACCAAGGTTCAGCTTGGTGAATCAGATTTATTGGGGTTAGAGGGCTATGGGTGAGGGGTCAATTCACAGGCAGCTGTATCACTGAAAGTCCATCCTAGCATGGGTGATGGTTCCTACAGCAGGCACCGTGGAGCTTCCTGAGTGGCTTGTAGGCAGCTAGACGGATAGGCATCTCCTTCGGCGGTTCCTACTGCTTACGTAACCCTGTGAAGAGCAGGGCTCTGCACTTGTCACTTTCATGCAGGGACTTTGGAGTGTTAATGAGCTTCCCTCCAGATTCTAGAGGGAACTGCTACATGGCAGCCCCCGCCCCGTGAAACATGGAGCGAGGGAAGCTGACTGGAATCTCGCTGGCCCCCAGCAGAGGTTCAGTTAAGAGTGTAGAGCCTAACCTCAGGAGCAGAGTAGCCGGGCATACAAAGGACACTCAAGGACCAGCCTGCTGAGCAGCCCACACAGTGGGAGGTGGGGGAAGGTTGTTAGAGTCTCCCCTTAGATTCTGACTACAGCCTTCGGGCCCCCTCTGTTGTAATTCTGTCCCACCTGTGTTCATCGATGGAGGTGCTACAGTTCACCAAGGGTATAGGTGAACCGGGGTGGAGTGGGGGGGCATCACCCATGCTGGGGCGGTCTTTTTGGTGATGCAGCTGTTTTGGGGGGTCATCTACATTCCTACAAGCATCTCTGCTCCCAGAGCTGAGCCCAGTACAATCAGTATGTTCAGCTATTCCTGTGTAGAAGTGCTACTTTGCTCAGTCGTTAGTGCCCTGTCTACAACAACACAGGGCTGGCTCACTCAGTGCTCCCAGCAGCCACAGGAGACCCGACGGCCCCACTGAGACAAGGACACAGAGGTACAGAGAACCTGATGGGACACAGAAGCAGACGACCAGGGTGCTACCTGCCCCTCCATACTGAAAGGAGCAGGGAGCTGGCAGTGGCCACAGCCCCACTAACTTAGGCTGCCCAAGCAATCGCAGGGGCTGCTCTGGGGTACTGGTTGACAGAGGAAGACTGGGCCTATAGTGAGAGGACAGGGGTGTGTGTGTGCGTGCACACGTGCACACACGGGGGGGTGCAGTCTACAGGCAGAGGAGCGGTTCTCAACCACACTTCGCACGTTGTGCAATCTTAGCACTAAAGTGTTGCAGCACCTCTTGCTACTGCCAGGGTTGATAGGCAGTAGTGAGTGACTACAGGGGAACTACTGCTGTGTGTCCTATGGCTGCAGTCTCTTACAGGATCACTCCGAACCATTCTCCCAGCACTAGCATGTACAACAGTAGGCGGAACTCTGCCATGGTTAGAGAGCCCAAAGTGCCAGTCATGCAAGGGGCTCGATCCACAAACCTCCCTACCAAGTACAGCTTCCACGAATGCCTGTGCACGCAGACAGACACGGAGCAGAGTGGCAGGTGCAAACAGGGCTGTAAGAATGCAAAGGCAGAAAACACAGAACCTTGGTGGACTGAAGTCTCTCTCTCAGGAGGGTGTCTGGAACCAGGAGTCCATAACTGAACATAACTGAACAGGAATAGGAGGTAAAAGGGCAAGGAGGGAGTAGGAGGGAACATGACAGGGACAGGGAAGTCAGAAGTGACCACTTAGGTGAAGATTTAAACTATCATGGATGCACAGCCCTCGGAGCCTGTGGGGACAGTGCAATGTAGGGTGACATTGGGGGGAGAGGGGATCACTTAGGCTCTTGGAGGGACAGCTGAGCCCAGGCTTGCGTCTGGCATTTGGACAAATGGAAGTGCCCTGGCGACATGCCGATTATGAAGCATTTACATACACTATCCACCCAAAGGGAGTCATTATCCCGCTGTGAACTGGCTGAGCTGGATGAAGAGAGCTAAGTAGGATTTATCTTTCGGGGAGGAGCTGCGAGGCCCAAGAGTCATCCAGTGTTTTCTTCCAAATCCCTCACAGCGGCGTTGTCTGTGATACGGTAACTTACTTGTGGGCGTCATGCCCAATGTGAACAGATGCCCAGCACACACCCAACCACCAGTGTGCACAGACCCTAGAAAGCCACACACCCAAGGTGGCCCTGGGTGTCCACACCTTAGGTACCAACATCCCCAAGGTGCCCATCCGGTATGCCACACACCTGAGGTGCGTGCACATAAGGCAAGCAGCGCACCCTGAGACGCCTACATCTGAGGCGGCCACACCGAAGCACCCGCAAACCCCAGATGCCAACACCCCCTCCCGTGGTACGCACACCTCCGCGGAGAGTCACACGCCGAAGCGCTTGCACCGTGACCTTGGAAAAGGTGAAGGGCGTAGAGCCGACGCCCCTCGCGCCACCCCGCCCTCCGCGCCGCGAGACCGAGCCTTCCCTTTCCTGGTCCTCAGCCCGGAGCCTCCCGGCAACCTACACCTTTTCCTGTCGAATAAACAGGAAGTGGCTCCGCGCATGGCGGCTGCTTCCGGTCTGGGGCGTCGGTGATTCTGAACGGCAGCGCGCTACAGCCAATCGCAGGAGACGGCCGGGGAACGAGCCAATCGCGGGGCGGTCGAGGGCGGGGCGCGGACGGACGGACGCCGGGGCGGCGGCCGCGTCTGTGGGGCCGGCGGGTGGCGGCGGCGCGATGCTGCAGCTGCGGGACACGGTGGACTCGGCGGGCACAAGCCCCACGGCGCTGCTGGCGGCCGGCGAGGATGCGGGAGCAGGCCGGCCGGGGACGGGCACGCCTCTGCGCCAGACGCTGTGGCCGCTGAGCGTCCACGACCCGACACGTCGCGCCCGCGTCAAGGAGTACTTCGTTTTCCGGCCCGGCACCATCGAGCAGGCGGTGGAGGAGATCCGCGCCGTCGTGCGACCCGTGGAGGACGGCGAGATCCAGGGGGTGTGGCTGCTGACCGAGTAAGCCTGCGCGAGTGCGCGTGAGAACCTCGCCTCGCGGCCGCCGGGTGGGCAGCGGGCGGGGGCCCTGGTGACAGGCGGTCCCTCTCCCCTCCAGGGTGGACCACTGGAACAACGAGAAGGAGCGGCTGGTGCTGGTCACCGACCAGTCACTGCTCATCTGCAAGTATGACTTCATCAGCCTTCAGTGCCAGCAGGTGGTCAGGGTAGCGCTCAGCGCGGTGGATACCATCTCCTGTGGAGAATTCCAGTTCCCTCCGAAGTCGCTCAACAAGTAGGTGCACCAGCGCACTACACAGCAGGCAGGGCCCCTGCGAACCCTGTAAGTGGTTTTGTTCCACTCTTTTGCGAGCTAAAGGCCTCTCATCTTGAAGGACCAGTGGAGAGGGCCTTAAAATAGAAACTGACTTGAGGGCGGCCCAGTGCCACCTTAAAAGGGCTGCTGCACTAGAAACCGGTTGCCAGTAGGATTTGTGGAATCCTGGCCCACTGTTAAAGGCTATGTTAAGTACTGAACACTCCCCAGACTGGGCATTTTACCTCCAGTAGGATGGGAACATGGGGTATGTGTTCAGTCTTTTTCTGGTTCCTGTTTAAAAGAAAAACAGATTGATTGATTCATTGATTGAATGTACTAAAAATCGGATACATTAGAAAACACCTAACAGCCAGTTTTCAAGAGCTGGTCAGCTTGCTATAAAAGAAGTATTATGAAACTTAAGAGGCCCATACCTGCTGGGTGGTAGTGGCATACACCTTTAATTCCAGCACCCAGGAGGCAGGCGGATCTCTGTAAATCTGAGACCAGCCTGGTCTTCAAAGTAAGTTCCAGTATAGCCAGGGCTACACAGAGACACCTTGTCTTGAAAAACTTAAAAAGAGGCCCACAGACCTGTGCCCAGTCTATGGAAATTTGAATAGGGAATCCAGGAAGCTAGTGGCTGCGAGCATAAATATTCAGTAACACATTAAGGAATGAACACATCCATAATTTGGCCAGACTGAACTGTATGCCAGTTTCATTGGCTGTAAAGATGAGCCTTAGCATCACCAAGACATGAACTTCTTACGCTCAGAGAGTGCTTGCAGCAGCTAGTGGAGACTGTTGTCACACTGAACCCCAGCTGTCCCTGCCTTCCCTGATAGCAGCTGGCTGCAGCGTTGGACTCCGGTGGTAAGCAAGGCTCTCTTCCCCTCTTCCATCAGGCGAGAAGGCTTTGGGGTTCGCATTCAGTGGGACAAGCAGAGCCGCCCTTCTTTCATCAACAGATGGAACCCCTGGTCCACAAACATGCCCTACGCCACCTTCATAGAACATCCAATGGCTGGCTTGGACGAGAAGACTGCATCTCTGTGCCATGTAAGCCGATCCGAGGCCCAGGGCCAGCAGTGAGTGTGAGCACTCGAAGTACAGGCCCTGATAGTGGGGCCTTGGAACACAGGGAGACCCCCATCCGCCGCAGGATGCTTAGTCTAGAGGGGGGCGAGTTGTGGTCCCGGTGAGGCTCTGCAGGTGCTGGTGCAGGTGCTGCTGCTGGTGCAGGCGGGTACTTGGGAGGGGCCGGGGGAGTCCTGAGATCCTTCAAAAGGGCAAACGTGAAGCACATAGTGCATTGTGTACATGCATTCCAGACAGGTTATGGTAGGGTTGAGAAAGTCCTGTCAATGGGTGACGTCATAGTCCTCAGAATTTCTCCATCCGTGATGGTCTCCTGAGTGCACAGCACGCCAGTGTGCAGCGTGTGGCGATGGTGTTGTCAGAGGTCACATGTTCAGTGTAATTCATATCACCTCAGGACATGTGCTGAGTCTCCTCATGGTATCTCTAGTGACAGAGCGGTACTATCTAGAGTGGAATGGCGTTTGGACAGATGAGTCACCAGGTGACACAGCTCTTAGCACCTGACCTGATGACTTCTCAGAATCCTCGTTTCCCCGTGTAGTGGAGTACTGTTGTCTGCCGTGAGGTTAAAGCTCCATGTTTCTTCTCTCTTTAAAGTTGGAAAGCTTCAAGGCTCTCCTGATCCAAGCTGTCAAGAAGGCCCAGAAGGAAAGCCCACTGCCAGGACAGGCGAATAGCGTGCTGGTGCTGGAGCGTCCACTCCTCATTGAGACCTACGTGGGGCTCATGTCCTTCATTAACAACGAAGCCAAGCTGGGTTACTCCATGACCAGGGGCAAGATAGGCTTCTAGTCTTTTCGTGTCCCCATGAAAACCACAGTGGAGGGGACTCAGTGTGCCACCTCTTGCTACCCACTGCAGTCAGAGAACACAGGCATGGCCCTTTAGGTGCCCGATTAGAATAGTCAAGCGAGTTGTATATATTTAGTTGGATACTGGACACCTTGGCAACATGATACATGAAGGCAGAAATACTGGCTGTCCCTATGCCACTGTGTTCCTTCTGTAACTCCACATAAATGTTTTCTCCAATGTCCCTGCTGGGCTGCTTCTTCCTGCCCTGCCCCTCCAGCATGCTGAGCAGAATGTGCCCGCCCACTTCTGCTGAATACAAACTGTTGGACACGGGCGGAGCGGAGTTACCCGTGCCTGCACTGTTACTGCACTTGCATTAACTCCCCCCCTTCAAGTTTTGTATTTTGAAATTCAGCCCATTTTTTAAAAGCTAAATACAATAGCAGTCAGCAGACCAGTTACAAGAAAGACAGCCTGCCTGGCCGCTCCTAGCGAAACTGCCCTTCCGTGAATATGTGTGACCTGAAGTCACACTTTGTAAATTTAATCCAGCTTGTGTTAATACAGCAGTTTTCCTAGGCCTAGGGAAAGTCAGTCTCATGACATAATCCGGGCCCTTCTGGAAGTCATGGTGGTGGGTTTATATCATCCTGTCTCTGTTTAAAAGGGACTGAGTGGTTTGGTTTAAAAAGTGCATGTTTATTAATAAACAGACCAGCCTGCATCCCCCGGCATCAGGTGCCATCAGGGCCCACCGAACTTTGCTGAGCTTCACCACGCCAGCCACACACGGTTTCCCCTGTGGCTCTAGCACCTGTCAGTACACTGTAGATGCGGGCCTGTCAGTTGATACCTCTGCTGCAGCTTTAAGTTAACCATGGGTGTGACCAGAATGACCTCAGGTGCACTTGGTCTTTATCCTTTGCTTTTGGTCTTGTAGTAAAGACACTGAAAACCAAATGAAGTCGCTCTTTGTTGAAGTTACTGTCACAAAAACAGATGCACCAACCAAAGGCTGTTTTGAGGCCTGAGGGACTGAACCTGCTGGCTGGCTATGGACCCTTCTCATAGTCCTCTTCACAAAAATTCAGATGGGCAAGTCCACGGTCCAGGTTAGAGTACTGGTTCAGATATCCCAACATTTTGGTCTGGCTGCTTTCAGGTCATTTGCTAGAGATGTGGAGCTATGCTGGGTGGGCTAAGTGCTTTCACTCAGCCAGGCAGAACTGCTGGGGGAGGCTGGCTTCACAGCACTTCTGAGGACATCCTGCTGCAGAGGGGCTGCACAGATCCACAGTAGTCACCCTTGGTCCAGAGCACTCTGGAAACAACTCAGGGAACAGCAAAGAGACATAAGGCAGCTAAGTGCTGTTACCTCAGGATTCTTCATCCTCCTAAGACAGACCTTGAACCTGTGACCCAAGGCCTTGAGGGAAATGACCACCCTTGTCCCATGGATTAGCAAATACCTATTTTATATTACAAGTTTATACATATTTACAGAACACGTCACAGAAAACTGGGTATCCCGTCCCATCAGGAGCCTGCGCAGCTGTTGCTTGTGTTGAAACCAGCAGGGCTTGTCGCCTCAGTTTCCACTCAGGTCCTAGGCATGGCCATCCCGTTGTCCACAGGCTGCGCCAGCCCCCTCTTTGGTCTCCAGGAAACAGAGACAGAAGTGATCCTTGCTAAGGAGGGCCAAGGAATCCCCACTCAAGTGCCAGCACAGTCCAAGCACTGGGAAGTCACCTAGAGAGACAGGTGGTCAGGGTTAGAGTAGAGACCAGGACCAGGGAGGGGCCTCCTAAGGATTAAGTGAGCCTCCTGGTGAGCCCAAGACTGACAGAGCCGAAGCCTATAAAGCTAGGGCAGCAGGTTACGCACTAGGCAAGGTCCTGCAAGTCTGCTAAAAGACACGGGGGTGGGGAGCATGTCACTGCTACACATGGCGGTAGGCTTAGCAGATGAGTCACCGTGTCCGTTTGTTGGGATATGCTCACCTTCCCCAGGTACCTGCACTGACACACAGCCTGCTGGGGACCACAGGTACACCTTGCTCCCGCCTGTACAGATGGCCAGCCTTGGTTGCTGTGGGTCCCACTGAAATGAGCGCACTGGAGACAAATGCTCCAGCACCACAAACAGCTTCAGCTTCTGAATGTCCCAGACCCAGACAGCGTTGGGGACATTGTCTGCAAGGAAACAGAGATGGGGCACCATGTCAGTGCCGGCCCTCTTCTAGCAAACCCTGGCTCAAAGGACTAGCGTCCGAAACAAAGCCCCTCAAAGGCCACAAATCCCTCTTTTTCCCCTGTGGTTTCTACATTTGTAATTGTGAAAACATGCAAACAAAACCAGAGCCACAGAGGCCAATGCTGGAGTAGGCGGTTAGCCAGGGCGTGGGCCGACGAGCTAGGAGCTGCTGTGCAGACCGTCCACAGGGAGAGCAGCACACAGCTGCCGTCCTGAGCTGCTTCTCATTCATTTCTGCTCTTGGCATCAAGGGGTGCAGTGAAAACCTGATCCTGTCCAGGAGTATGACACTGACCGTTTCTTGTTGCCAGGAAGTAGCTGTCAGAACTGAAAGCCAGCATCCCTACTCCCTTCCTAGGGTTCGCTCTGTCAGCAACCGGCTTCAGAGTCTGCAAGACAACTGGCCCAGAGGCGATCTCATCTGGAACACAGCAGGGAAGACATGCAGGGTGCCGGTTAAAGGGGGGAAAGGAAAACAGGCCAGCGAGTGTGCAACAGATCTGCTGTGGGAAGAGGCCTGCTCACAAGTTCTCTGGTGGACAAGCGTTCGGTTCTGCTGCCGAGAGGGCCCCAAGTCGGGACAGGCCCATGCAGTCTGGAGCCCCACAGGAAGGTCTGCTTTCTGAGCTAGTCCCAGCTACCTGAACATCTGGCAGGTCTACCTATTACCAGTATCTGCACAGACAGCCGCCCTTTTCCAGCTGGGAGGTGAAGGAAGATTATCAACCAGCAGAAGACGTTAGATAAACCCCAGCCAGTATGAGCAGCGCCTCTCAAGCCTGGCTGCCCTCAACCCTGCAAGCCTGCATGCAGGTCCCTGCCCATTTCCCTGCAGGGCAGGAAGTGAAAAGGCTAAGCTACGAAGTACATGTCTGCTCCTGTTCTCTCTCCTCCCCAATCCCTCTGAGGTCCATCAGAGAACTGTCGATGGCCAGGACTGTTAAGCGACTGTGACAGCTGGGATGAGGGCACACGGACTACAGGGCAGTGTGGGAAAGGTGAGCTTCACAGGAGAGCACTGTGACCTATGCTGCAGGGAGCTTCAGACCCCAGCTTAGAATCTCCCCCGCCCAAACAAACAGCACCTGAGATTCACACGGACAGGATTCTCATCTGAGACTAAGGACAAGATTTCTCCCATGGAAGACACAGCTGCTTACATTTGCTCTCTGAGGTAGAGAGGGCACCAGTTACTGCTCGGGGTGGTGGGAAGGACAGGTGGCCCAGCCCCAGCTGTGAGATCTTCTCAGCTTCTTTATACACAACCTGAAAAACATGATTTGGCCACTAACCAGTTTGTGACAAGAACCAGGGACTCGGGAAGAAGAGCACCAGTCTGACCAGTGAAGGACAGCTCAGCTGCCACCTCGGTCCTGCTGACCAGGCTGTCCTTTAGAGATGGGCACGGACTACATGGCTGTGTCATGGTAAACAATGTCACAGCCATGCAGAAGTGGCTTGTGGGTGCCAGGCCAGAGGGCAGTGAGCAGCAAGCCTGTGGAAGCAGCAAACAGCCAGGCACGACAGACTTGCTGCTCATGTGGGTCTTAAAGCCCTTGAGCTGGGGCTCGGCTGCCAGCCTGTGGCACTACTGGGGGCTGGCAGTAACTTTAAACAGTGTATGGGGGGATAAGGCAGGTCACTGGAGGTGTGCCTTAAAAGCCTATATTGGGACCTCACCTGTCCCTCCTCTCTCCTTTCTGGCTGCTCTAAGATTAGCTCTGCTCTGCCTTCTGCTCCTTACCACAGTGTGTTGCCTCAACACAAGCCCAAAGTAAGAAGGCAAAGGGTCCACGGACTGAAGCCCCTTTTCCTTTAAAGTGATCCTGTCCCAGTAACAAAGCTGATTTATACACCAGTCCCGGGTAGAGAAACCACAGCACACACGAAGAGACCTAGACGCATGAACCACAGGCAAACCTTGGCGGCCTGCTATCCCTCGCCTGAGCTCAGCCAAGGCCATCCACTGGTACTGGAAGAGCACACTCTAAGCCAAAGCCTCACCTCTGCCCAGCTCTTCCTTCCTCCAGGGTTCTGGCCTGCAGCCCTGCCCCTTCCTTGTCCTCCTCAGGTCTAGCACCTCAGTGGATGGGTGACCTCTACAAGGAAAGCAGAAGTCTGTCCTTGCTGCGGACTGACAGAAGACAGCGCAGACTCAACACTATGGAGCTACAGAACATGCCTTCCTGGTTCCCGGACCTGAGCTGCCCCTTGCTCCCCAAGGTCTGCACAGAACAACTCTCCTGGCCCTTCCTGCTTGTCTGCACAGTGCCTGGCAGGACGGCAGATGTTCAGGACTCCCCAGTCCCCGCTGCGAACACCAGGGACCGGCAAAGGACAGAGCATGGATGAACACAGCATCTGGCTAGGACAAGCACAGTCCACAGAGAAGCCTGGACTAGACATGCCCTTGAAAAAAGAGTGTGTGAGGGCACAGGGACAAGGAAGACAACATCACAGTAACCGAGGAAGTCAAGAGCAGCTCACAGCACCAGAGACACCACCATACTCAAGTCAAGATTCATGCAGACTTACTGTCTTGGGATTATTAATGGCTGCAGGATGCCCAAACTCGGTGATCATCTTCCAGGTCACGTGATTAAGGAGGCGCACCTGGGGAAGGAACCATGAGGATTACATGCAGGCAGCTCACGGAGGTGGCCTACCCCTGAGCCATTTCCCACCTTTCCGTCATAGCTCCCAATGGCCAGGAACTGACTGCTGGGGCTCCAGGCCACAGACTTGATGCCCAGGGACCACTCATAGGCACAGTATGCGGAGAGCAGGCGTCCGTCCAAGGAGTAGAGCAGAATCTTGTACTGCAGACAAACATGTAGACAGGTCACAGGTAGCGAGTGCAGGCTTCAGCGCCCAGCAGCTCGCTGCAGTAAAAGCACACACAGGTACCTGCAGGTGCGTGTTCTCGAGAAAGAATGTGCTGCTGGCCATGTGCTATACCTCCAAGCAAGTGTCCCACGCTGCCAGCACACAGCCATTCGGGGCCCACTCGATCCCTGTGAGATCCTGCGTATCTGTGTCAAAGTGCTTCCAGACAACAGAAAAACACGACAATTTGAAAAAAATTTCCTTAGATAAGTGCATTTACTTTATAACCAATGCTTCTGGCACATGTATCATTTCACATGCACAGACAAAATATCTGCATGCTGTTCTGGTGAATGCCAACGATTCCAGGCAAGGCCCATAAGCTCTCATCCTCCTGCAGCCTGCTTTCCAGTGTGCCCCCTCGGATATCTGTTCATGGGTCTGAGCTGTGTGTGCATAGAGAGTGATGTGCTGACGTCAACACTCCTGAGGCATCTTGCCCTAGGGCCAACTCAACAGCATTCCTCCCAGCGAGGCATTCCCTGACACAAATGAGGATTCAAAATTCATGCCAGCGTCTAGCATGCACCAAGTGTGTACACAAGGTCTGGATCACACTTAGTGTGCACTGCTTAAAGGCATACACAGTACCCCTGCCCTCTGGCCACAGAAACCTCATTCTGCCTACACCAGGGACTGCAAAGGCCCCTGGGATCATCAGAACACTGGCTCTGCCCCTCTTACCCCCCCCACCCCCAGCAGGAGAGGACCGCCCTACCCGGAGGAGCTGCCAGTCGCTGCACACGAAGATGCTCACATAGTCCCTGCAGTCCCGCCTCTCTGCCAAGGCCAGGTAGCGGCCATCCCTGGTGAAAGTTATCCCTGTGGAGAGAGAAGGTACTGGATCCAGAGCGTGGACAAATGCCCAGAACAGCAGGGACTTTACAAGGGACAAGGGAAAGAACCAAGCAAGAGAAGAGGAAGCCCCAGAAATGTGGTGTGCAGGGCATTGTCACACGGGAACCTGACAAGCAGAGAGATCTCACTCCTGCAAGTCAGGTGGGAACCCAAGTACCTGATTTTTAGTGTGTCACAAATGTCACTGACTGAATGCAGGGCCTAGCTGGTAAGTATGTTCCACAAAGAAACTACAGGAGACACTTGTGGTCAAAAGCCAGCTTGCTATTTTGTGTGTGAGGTGCATGTGTGAATCCAGGCACACCTGTGTCGTGGCATGTGTGTGTGTGCGCGTGCATGTGTGTATAAAGGTTAAAAGGCAGTCTTAGGCGTCTGTACTCCCCAAGGACCTTGTTGAGATAGTTTGTTTGCAACTGCATGTGCCAGGCTAGCTGGCCTGCAAGCTTCTGGAATTCTTCGTCTCCAGCTCCCATCTTGATGTAGGAGCAATGGGGCTGCAGACTCGTGTGGCTGTGTCTGCTCTACAGTGGGCTCTGGGATGTGAACTCAGGGCTGGGACTGTAGACTTGAGCCTGCTCTACAGTGGCTCTGGGGTCTGAACTCATGTCCGCAGCCTTGCACAAGCACTTTATACCCTAAGCTAGCTCTCTCGTCTGTTACTGCATTTCTTTTTGTTTTTAGATTTATTTTTATTATTCTCAATTAGAGTCTGTATGTGTCTGTGCACAGAGAGCAGGAGCGCCTGCAGAGTCCACAAGTCCCATCCCCTGGAGCTGAAGCTTTGGCAGTTGTGAGCCCCTGACATGGGTGCTTCTGGGAGAGCAGTGTGTGCTCTAGCCCAGAACTTATAACTTATGAGGACTAGAGGACCACCTCCACCCAGACCCAGACTGTAGATCAGCTACAGTAACACTTAACACTACAAAAGTCAAAATGAACCTACAGTGCATTTCAGTCCGGTGTGACCTGCAAACTGCTTATGGCAACAAAGAAGACAGTAAGATGCCCGATGTGTCTTGCTCCCTCTACTGTATCTTGTTTTTGGGATGGAGGGCAGTGATGCATGCACATCCCATCATCCCATGCACTCTGCCCAGGGCTCCAGTCCCTTTCCCCTGCTCTGGGATGCTCAGATGTGACCGGATGTGATGCCCTGACAGAAAAGCTAGTGAAATGAGCTGGAGATGCTCAGGGGTTAAAAACGTACGCTGATTTTCCAGAAAACTGGACCCCAGCACCCAAGACAGACAGCTCACAACCACCTGTAACTCCAACTCCAGGGACTGGGATGTCCTCTTTGGACTCCACAAATACTTGCATTCACATTACCTACACACACACACACACACACACACACACACACACACACCTGATTATAATAATAAATCTTTAAAAAAAAAAAAAGTGAGTGAAGTGAGGCTGCAGCAGGCACTGAAGGCAAGCGAGCCCTTCCAGACTCTAACGGGAGGTAAAGGGTCTCCCTCCCAGGACGCCACCCCTCTGCGACTCTCCACAGCATCCTGCTGTCAAGGAAATAGCACGTAAGCTCTTGCTTACAG
This sequence comes from Myodes glareolus, assembly GCF_982192425.1. Lineage (NCBI taxonomy): Eukaryota > Metazoa > Chordata > Mammalia > Rodentia > Cricetidae > Myodes > Myodes glareolus. The sequence continues at coordinate 2,555,485 of NC_142031.1, forward strand.
AGACATAGGAAACAGCAGAGTGAGGAGAGCCAGGCGATATCTAAGGACACAGGAAGGTACAGCCATGGAGGTTGGCTGGGAGAGGTATGCTACTGCAGCCACTGCCTTCTGCTCTCCATGACAGATTGTGTGTGAGGGGCGCTGGCAGACTCACCCTGCTGACAGGCTTTGGGATATTTGATGTAAGACACAGATTTTGTGCACAGGGACCAGACGGTTATTCGCAGCTGCCAGGAAGAATGGGAGAGAGAAAGGAGTTAGGATGCTTCCCATCGCTAGAAAGACTCTCAAAGCTGAGAAGATAAAGGTAGACTCGGGCTGTGCACACAGCAAGGTTAGTTTAGCATGCCTGCATGAGCGTCTGTGAGGGGGACACTGACTCCACAGCGCAGGGCTGGGCGGTGCTCAAGGCCAAGGTCTCACAGCTCAAGTGGGCAGTGGAGTTTGGAAATTTAGCATTACTCCAAATGCCAGGTGGGTATGGTGGCCTGTCTAAGATCCCAGCATGTGCAAGACAGAGACAGGCAAGTGGGCTAGCTTAACTAGCAGAGCTGGACAGCTAAGTCCAAGTGAGAGGCACTGCCTCAAAACGAGGTGGAGAAAAACTGAGGAAGACACACAATGTTGCCGACGTGGGAACTCGCACACACCCAACACTAACAAAACAAGCTTTAATCTCAGTCGTCAAGAGGCAAAGGCAGGGAGATCTCCGAGAGTCTGAGGACAGCCGGGGCTACCCAGTGAGACCCTGTCCCAAAATATAACAAAAAGTGGCTTCCTCAGGGTGCCCCTTGCTATGCCATGGTATTCCTTCACACCTGAGCTGAACAGTCACTTCAAGGCCACCAGCAAAGGCCTATGACCTAGTTAGTGGTCAGCCAACAAAGCCATCAAAGGCAACCTGCATGCTTTACTCTGTCCAAACGTTCCTTTCCATTTCAGTATGTGTGTGACTGAATGAATAAAGTTACTCTTTTTTTTTTTTTTAAATGTTTCATGAACTTTAGAGAGAGTAACTTTTCCTTTGGGCCATTAACTGAGGGTCTGGGATCTGGAGGCTGGACTCTGGTCTGCAGAACTCCAAGCATGAGGACTGCTGATCAAAGTTGTTGAGAAAACTCTCTAAAAAGCCCAGGCCACAGGCCCTGTTAAGATGTTAGCATGACAAGTACAGAGTTGGCCTGTAACAGAAGACATAGACTTGTCTTTACGTTGGTTTCAGGACAGGAGGCATGCGTGTGGTCAAGAGAACAACTCACACAAATCGGTTCTCCTTCCGGAATGTGCGTTCATAGAAGCCAACTCAGGTGGTCAGGCTTGGTGGCAAAAGCCTTTAGCTCATGAGCCATCTTGTCAACCCTTTATAATGTTCTAATTTTCCTCTCTAAAATATGGCTTAGTGGTTAAGAGCATTTGCCTGCTCTTCTAGAGGTCCTGAGTTCAATTCCCAGCACCCACACGGCAGTTCACAGCCATCTGTAATGGATCAGATTCCTTTTGGTGTGCATGAAGACAGAGCCCTCATATACATAAAATGCATGAATAAATAAATCTTTTTTTAAAGACATTTTAAAAAATAGAATTTAAAAATTATACTGTTTGTGAACTCTGACCTGCATATTACTCCAGAACCCAGACTTTCACATTCCCAGAATATTTTAGACACAAGGGACAAGATGGGCCACATTTGGCCAGCTTACATGGAATTCAGTTGTATTCAGAATGTGGCGGCCGTCCGGACTCCAACAGGAAGCAACCAGCCCTGCGGAGCCCTCGTCGATTTTGCAGTGCCATTCTGGCTGCTCCAGTGACCAGACCTCGAGTCATAAAAGAAACACAGGGTTGCAGAGCATGGTTGTACCACCTGCAGCTTCTGTGGGGGAGAGGATGCTATTGGGTCAGCTCATGTCTCCGTTCTAGAACGTCACTCAGTTGGGCTTTGTGAATAGCGGTTCACTGCCTTCCAGCACTTCCTAAAACACAAGTGCCCCCACTCTGGAGAACTAGCTCCAAGACTAATAACATTTCAGTGCTTTTCTTTTCTATTTTTTTTCAGATATATTTATTTATTATGTATACAGTATTCTCGGTATTCTGTCTGCATGCATGCCTGCAGGCCAGAAGAGAGCACCACATCTCATTACAGATAATTATGAGCCACCATGTGGTTGCTGGGAACTGAACTCAGGACATTCAGAAGGGCAAGCAGTGCTCTTAACCACTGAGCCATCTCTCCAGCCCCTTCTTTTCTATTTTTTTAAACATCAAAAATATTTGGATTAAACTATTAGAGAAAATTAGGTATTTAAAGAAAAAAAACTTTAGAGTTTCATTGCATTTTTTTTCAAACCTAACTGGAGGATACAAAAACCCCACTCCTTCCTAGTTACACCCCTGGGAAAGTTTCTTAATTCTAACTCTGCTACAGTAACAGCACCGGACCAATTCCACATGCCCTGTACGTGCAGGCACCCATCCACACAGGACACACTGACATGAGCCTTACCTATATGTCGCATGTACCTGCCTACACACACCTGCCCAGGGCCCATCTGGAGAAGCTCCACTGACACGGTACACACCTGCACAAGCCCCCGTCTGTACATGGCACACAGGATGAAGAGGGAGTCTGCTGACCACTCTATGTGCTGGATCTGGTCCAGGCATGTATACAACTGAAGTATCTGAAGGGTCTTCCCATCCCGGATCACTAGTCGGTATTGGACACAGGAAGCCTGAAAAATGAGGTAGAAAGCACTCAGTAGTATCTGCTCTACAGGAGGGCTCTCTGATGTGGGATGCCCCTCTATATGTTGTGAATATGTTTTATTACCATTGGTTAATAAAGAAGCCTATGGCAGGGCAGAATATAGCTAGGCGGAAAAGCCAACCTGAACAGAGAGAGGAAGAAGGTGGAGTCAGGAAGACACCAACAGCAGCCAAAGGAGTAAGATGCCAGAGCATTACCAGTAAGCCACAGGGCACGTGGCAATATACAGATTATTAGAAATGGGTTAATTTATATGTAGAGCCAGCTAGTAAGAAGTCTGAGCCATCGGCCAAGCAATTATAATTAATATTAAGCCTCAGAGCAGTTATTCAGGAACAGCGGGTGGGAGAGAATCCTCCAGTTACAACAGTGCTTCCGTGCCTAGGTGGTCACCTCCATTCCTCCTGTCTGGCATGTCTCAGAGCTGCCAGTAATTACACAGCTCATCCCAAATTAGAAGAGGAGAAAGTTGGCGCATACAAAGATTTAAACGTTCTACCACCCAGTTTCATCATTGTACACAGTGGTACATCTGTCAAATTATCAACTGGAACCCCAGATTTGTGCAAGTAAATTTATTTTTTAAAAAAAATTAGATTGGTGTGCACACCTATAATCCCAGCACTGGAGAGGCAGAGACAGGCAAATTCCTTAGTTTGAGGCAACCCTGGTCTATAGAATGAGTCCCAGGACAACTAAAGCTACACAGGGAAACTCTATCCTAAACCACCCCCACCACCAAAAACAAAAGAAAAAAAAAGAAAAAAAGAAAAAGAAAAACATTTTTTTGCTTGGGTGCGATGGGACACACCTGTAACTACAGCTCTAGGGAGATGCCAGCTACTTTCTAAGTCTGAGGCCAGCTTTGCATATTATACTATAGTCTAAAAGAACTTGCACTTGCCTCAGACACAAGTTTGGATTCCCAGAAGTCACATAAAAGTGGGTGTACTTGTTTATAATGCCAGTGTTCCTGTGGTCAGGGGGGAGGCAGAGACGGGCTTGTGGGCGGGCCAGCTAGCCTAGTGTATGCAGCAGAGAATAAGAGACCATGAATCCAACAGGTGGAAGTCAAGCAATCATATTTCAGGTTGCCCTCTGCCCTCTGTGTGTGTGGCACCCATGTACAGTTGCACACTAACACAGACACGCGTGCACGTGGTGCACAGGCAGATTGAAAAAAGAGAAAAGGAAGCCTAATTCGTCTTCTGTGGAAAAAAGAGAATGTGAAAGCCAAGTGCAGGTTAGAACAAGGGCCTAGCACAGGACTTAGGTTTTCACATTACAGCCCTGTGAGCTGTGAATTCCAAAGTTACCAGGTCCAATGAATTCTTTAGGAACCATCGAAGATACTGAAGCAGGAAGCATGGGCCAGCCCTGCCCAGTACGGCAAGACTTCCGAGAAACAATTATCAAGAGTTTCACAACATTTTGATGAGTGGGCAATCCCAAACACAAACATCAGCTAATGAAACCTCCTTGTTGTTCACAAGAACTTTCAGTAAAACAACCCTAATCTACCAAGATACTTGGGAAAAGGTAAAATGCATCACACGTGCCTGTGTGAGTTCTTTCCTTCCACCCTTCCATGGTTCCGGAACTCAAGGTGTCGGGCTTGCCCAGCAGTACCGTTATCTTCTAATACCACTTCTATGCTGACACTCACTCCCTACTTTCTTAGAATGACACATAAGGCGGTTAAACAATGTCTCAAAGGCCTGGATAAAATACAGCACGAGTGTGGATTAAGAACCAAAATAGCCAGGCGGTGTTGGTGCATGCCTTTAATCCCAGCACTCGGGAGAAGAGGGAGCTCTCTAGAGACCTAACTCACTAGAATCAGTTTCTGGGCAGCCACGGCTGCACAGAGAAACCTTGTTAAAGAAGATGATAAATGCGTAAAAGGAAGCTCATTAAAAAGTATGGTTACATTTGTATGTGGGGAGGGTCATGCACTGGCTGTGGCTTATGTGGAGGTTAAGACAGCTTGCAGGTGTCATTCTGCCCTTCCATTCTAGCGATGGGACTCAGCTCATCAGGTTTAGCGCAGGTACCGTTACAGAAGCTACCCCACTGGTCCAGAACCATAGTTTTTATAAGCCGAGTTTTTTCCTGATGGCTTCCTAATGCCAAGTGTCTGCTTTCTGAGTGCACAATGGTCATACGGGTGTATTTTGAACACTCTTCTGCCACCCATAGAATGGACAGCTGACATCCAACATTGGAACTGAAATCATCTACATATGATGGAGGAGGAGAAGTAGCGCGGACCAAAAGGAGGGCGCCATTTAACCAGCTTACACGCGAGAAAACATAAACTATGCGTTTGTGACAAAATAACAATGAGCTGGCATCGCCTTACCCAACTTGGATAAAGGGAAACTGGAGCCCGGAGGCTGGCATCCGCCCAGCCCGCGCCACCTGTTCCAAGTCCCCCTCCCTACCATGACCACCTGCCAGAATATCGACCTACCCCCTACTCCATCCCTGCCCTGCCCAGGCCACCCGCTCCACAAGCCCCTTCCCTACCCCAGTCCCCTGCCAAGATCCCCCTAGCCCGACCTGGCTCAGGCCCTCTTTCCACACCCTGGCCATCTACCTAGATCTTCCCCGTCCGAACCAAAAGTTCTGAGCCTGGTGCCCCGCTTCGTCTGGCTCGAGTCCCCCTGGCCGCCCCCCTCGTCCCGCTCGGGCCCCCTTCCCGCCCCCCTTCGACCCGCTCTGGCCCCCTGCACAGGTCGTGCGCCCACGCACAGGTAATGCCCCGCGCACCGCGGCTCACCAGGTACTTGCCGTCCGGGGAGAACTTGCAAAGCAGGCCCGATAGCTTGAATGATTCTGAAAAGTTCATGGTCGCGGCCAGCCGGGGCCAGCGCCGCCTAAGGTACCGCCCGCAACCGCCGCGGGCCGCGGCCGGAAGTACGGAGGCGGAAGCAAACTTCAGCCAATGGGAACCTCGAGCGGCCGCGCGGCATTGTGGGGCGGGGAGTCCGAGCTCGTGCCTTAAAGGCACCTAGCGCCTTTGCGCCATAAAGGATCTATGTGCAAGCCGCGGAACTCGTGGCTGAATTTTGACTTCAGATAAGTCACAATATAAATATGTTCCCAGATGTTACGTGGAACATACTTAGACTAAAAAACTCCCTTATCTAAAATTCAGATTTAACTAGACGTCTGTACTTGTAAACAAACATTTGTTTACATGTGAATACATATTTACGTACGTAGTCGTATGCAGATACACCTATTTTAATATGTAACAAAGTTTCTGTTACAGGGGTTAGGGGCACGGCTCAGATGGCAGAGTGCTTGCTTAGCATAAATGAAACTCTGGTTTCGGTCCCCAGTACGGCTTAAACCTAGCACGACGTTACACACCTTTAATCCCAGACCTGAAGGCAGAGGCGGCCGCAGTTCAAGGTCATCCTCCGTTAATTGTGAAGTTTAAGAACGTCTTGGCCTACGTGAGATCCTTTCTCAAACAAAACACAGCAAAACATAGTACCTATTACAATTTATTTTCTATGTATTGTCTAGGTATAAATATAGGTTTGTTTTGAGGTTTTGTTGAGAGCGACCAGCAGCAGCACGACCTCGTGATGCTCAGGTGCTTCGCAAGTCTAGGGCGAAACGAAATCGTAGGCACGTGGATCAGCTCACCTTCCTGGAGGTACTGGGTTAGAGTGTGAACTTAGAACTTGATGGCAGCCCCGGTCTGTGGGACAGAGCGCCAACCGGGCTTCAAACCCCGCTCGCTCCCCAAAGAGTCTCTTCCTCACTCACGCTGCGTCCCAAGTCCTCGGTCCCACAGGGCTCCCAATTCCCGTCTCATTCTGGAGGTTGATTGCTCCTGTCTGCACCCAGATCTTCTGAGGATCAATTTATCGCGCAGCCGCTGCCGCGGGTGCTGGGTCCCGAATTCTAAGAGCAGAGCAGACCTGGTATTGTTTGGTTCAGCTCCTAGCTCTGAACCTCTTCCTCGCCGATACTTGCACCGTCCGGAGAGAACCTGGAGAGTGCCCGGAGTGCTGGCCTTTTCTGTTCCCAACCAGTCCCGAACTTGCTTGTCCCCATCTTGCACCTAGCAATCGGCCTGGTTCATGATCAGACTTTCGAGTAAGAGGGGGAAATCGGGTCTGCGCCCGACCTCTTCTCTTACAGTGCCACTGGTGAAACTAACATGACTTCGAGGGCGCGTGGGAATGAACATCTTGGATTAGCACCACCCTGCGGAGCCACTAAGGGGTCCCATAACCTTGCAAGGCTGGGCACACCCGGCGACCGAAACCGACTCCGAATTGAGATGAGGGACCGCTAGACCGCTCACTTGCCCAGCGGCGAGATCGCTGGTAGTGCAGTAGGCATCTCAAGCCAGAGATGAGTCTCTGCCTAATCACAAGCCGCTCTGTGTGAGTAATTTCTGGGCATTCGTTGAGCATCGCTTACCACACCAACACCCACGTGCACCTTCGATCAAGAAACGACTGATACCCAGGGCTAGGAAACCCGGACGGATCCGGGAGGGAGCAGGGTGCCACTCGTGGCCCCAGGGGTGTATGGGTTCAGGAGGCACAACCTCCGGTTGAAGTTTGAAGAGTCGAACCCAGAAGGTCTGCACTGCACTCTTCCCAGGCGGGCTGTGGTCTCCATCAGGCAAATCCAGAGAGGCTACGCACTGTTCTCAGAGGAGGAGACCAGCTGGTGCTCGTCGGTCAACCGTTCTCCTCCAGGGCTTCCAGTCTTCAATTTCGGTCCCTCCTCCAGGTTTACTTCGGCCAGGGATCGCCCTGGAGAAGGCGCAGCTACCCCACTGAGGGCACTCCTGACCCCCTGAGTTGCAGGCGCTTGGCAGAAGAGGCAGCGAGGGGTTCGGAGGAGATGGGCATCTGGGGAGAAGGCGGAGGAGAGAGTGGGAGAGAGTCCAGGACGTCGGGTGCCGAGTGTGCACCTGGGTCCAACCCCTTGGCGCCTGCGCACCCTTCCTGGCGCCCCGAGCCCCGCCAAAGGTCGCGGTCCCCTACCGCTCCGCGGAGGGCTCCGGCTACTAGCGTGCGGTCCGGCAGGGAGACCCCGCTGGGGTTCATTTGGGCGACGCGCGCCAAGCGGTGGCGGGAAGGAGGCGGGAGGAGTGGGGCCTGGACCCCAACTCGGGCAGAGCCAGCTGGGGAGGCGGAGCGCGCGTGGGAGCCCTGGGCCGGGGTGGCCGGCCCTCCTCCCGCCACGGCTGAGTGCCCGCGCTGCCTTCCCGCCGGTCCGCTGCGAAAGGCGCTAAGCCCGCGGCAGTCCCTTTTGCCGCCGCCTCCCCGCCCGGCGCCCATATAACCCGCCGTCCCTGCAGCCCGCCCCGCAGCCCAGCGAGAAGGCAGCGGTTCAGCCCGGTTCTCTGCGACGCCGACGCCCCGGCCAGCAGCCAGGTAGGCAGCCCTGGGACCGGTGAGAGCCAGGGATCCCTCACGCGGTTCTGAGGCTGGGATTGGGGTGAGCGGCAACCGACAGCCGTGGTGCTAGCCGTGGGAACCGCCCCAGGGACCTCGCGTCAGTGGCAGGAGGGGTCGGAGTGGGCTACCAGAAGATCCAGTTGGTGCCTCGGTCACCCTGGGGCCTGCCTCCTGCCCACCCTGTCCACCACAGGTAGCAGGTGATCACCATCCCCGGAGATACTAGAGCTTAGGTCTCCCGCGAGTGAAAGTTGGGAGGTGCAAGGAATGAGAAACCCGAAGGCCTTTCCGTGCGTGTCCTGGAGGCAGACTAAGAGGGTCCAAAGCCAGCTAGAGCCACTCTCCGCTGGAGGGTTGTTGCCTCACCTGCCTCCTTCCCTAGGAGAGAATCCACGCTGCCTGAGCTGTCTCCTGTTTCAGATCAGGTCAGATCCTTCTGAACTGGGCAGCAGTTATGACCTTCTCGCGCTTAAGAGATGAGTACAGGTGTAGGTGCCTGTCCGTACACACAGAAGTGGGAGGACATCAGGAAGCTAGTGCTGACTTCTGACCCCAAGACCCTTGGTTTCCTATATGTGCTGTGATCTCTTTATTTAATTAAGTGGACACTTGGGACCTGGGTTGCAGCAATGTTTGGGGAAGGTTGCTGTTGTGTTTGTTTTTCTTCATTTAAAAATTCAGTCGTGTGTGTTCCGTGCGGTGCCCCTCATCCTCAGAGGATGACTTCTAAAGTCAATTCTCTTTTTCCATCTTATGGGTCTTCGGGATTTAACTCTCAAGTGTCCAGGCTAGGCAGCAAGCACCTGCTTGGTTTTTGTTTCTGTTGCTCTTTGTTATCATTAACTTGGGAAGAAAATCAACGGAGACAAAATGTGACGCTGATTCCCCCCACACCTTCATCCTTTGAATTATTCAATAAAAAATTGAAACATTACTTTGTGGACAAAAGGAAAATATTTGAAATTTTGCCATTCATGATTGTATAAATGTGTATGTAATTTTAAAAATAAGTGGCTTCAAAGATGCTGCATTCCCACTAGTTTGGTGGGACTGGGCTACTGGTTGGCCTAAGTGGGAGACTGCCTATCCAGCTTGGGTAATTGCTAAATGCTGAGCAATATGGTGCTTCTAGTGAGGGCTCATTCCGGTGGTCACCCCATTCCGGTGGGCACCCCGTTTGCAAACAGTCTGGGACAAGTTACTTAACCCTTAGGAACCCCAGTTTATCAATTTGCAAAAGCAGTTATAACAGTGTCTTTCTCAAAAGGTTGGGAGAGAAATAGCCAGGGCACTATATCCAAAGTGGTCGAGAGAGTGCTGATATACACCAAGTGGTCCCCAAATGTGCTGACTTTTAGTCCTAGATTTTGGCTGTACTAGAGGTGGTGACAGCAAGGCCTGAATCTGCCTCTGACCTGGGTGCAGGCTGGTGGCCTCTGTCAGAAGTAGGTCCTGTAGTAAAGATGCTATTTCATGTTTATTTATAGAGCATGCCCAACCCAGGTTCTGGAATGGACTTCCAGTGCTGGCACATTCAAAGGAACACAGCTAAAGTAGGGATGAAGAGGGGAGACTGAGGGCTGAGGGAAGTTCACGGAGGCCGGGCTTGTATCCAGGGATGTACTAACCCTGAGACTCCTAGAACTCCAAAGCAAAACCGTTTTTTGTCATTGCCTTTAATTACAGCTGCTTGTACACCTCAGTGGGAGACTGTTTCTGTCACCAAATTCAAGGGCAATTTACTGCCTAGAAGCAACACAAATGACTGTGTACATGGTGAATGGTGTTCATAAAAAAGAAAGAAAGAAAAAAACGAATCAGAGAAATCCTCAAAACACTGTTGTGTATTCCTTTTAACAAGCCAGATTTAGTTTCTAGTTCATCAAAGACTACGTTGAAACGTTATTGGTACCAAATTCTACTTCAACCTCAGAGAAGAAACTGTGGAGTAATATTCTGTGACAGAGATTCCTTTAAAAAACAAAACAAAACAAAACAAAACAAAACAAAACAAAACAAAACAAAACCCAGGTCACTCAACCTTGTTTCTGCCTAAATATGCGGCAAGGAGTTTAGCAGATACATTGTGTCATTTAGTCCAGCTATAGACAGCTTAGACCAGGCAATGCCTCCCACCCTGCAGAGCAACCTTGCCTTGCTTTCCCTGACACTTTCTCTTTAAGAGAGTTTGCTTTTCCTGGACTTGTTGCTCCACAGGGGAGGACCAAAGAAGAAAGAATTGCTCAGCAAAACTACCGCTTATGAAGTAGCTGCAGGAATTAGCTCCTAGTGCATGTTTGGGTAATGGCTGTGTTCTGGTATTAGGCTAAATAAGTTGGGATTTTGATTTGCCTGTAATTCTCCAACATTTCCTTGGTGTAGTAGGTACTGCAATTATGCCCATTTACAGTTAGGCAAAGGAGGCTTTAGTGTGTGATTCAAGGAGCCTGGAGTTACACGTCTTCACACCACAGGAGCTGAGAGTCCCCCTGCCCCATCTGACAAACGGTCTAGGCCAGGGGCTTCTGGGTGGTTCTCTCCTCTTTAGCTGGTGTTGGCTAAGCAGCCTAGCAAATGTAATACAAAGTCAAGCACTCTAGGGCTCTGCATGGAGCACTGTTTTTGAAAGGACTCTTTGAGGCTAGATGACTAGAATTAGGAGTGTTGTGAACTTAATACCTAAGAAAAAATTTCTCATCTTCTCCAGTTATGAATGTACAAACAAACGAAAATCTTTACAGTTCATGGAATTTTCTCACCCATTTCAGTGACTGATATTTTTACTCTCTGTTCCTCCATGCTAGGATTGCAGACATTTGCTGCCATGTCGGGTTTGATTTTGCTGTTGTTGCTGTTTAATGTCTTTTTTTGTTGTTGTTGTTGATGATGATGTTGTTTTGCTCTCTCTCTCAATGTGTTTTATGTGAGTTCTGTGCATCTGAACTCTCTGAACACAGGGTCTCACATCTTACCAATTGAGCCATCTCCCCAGTCTCTACCAAAAGTAATCACAATAAACTAATTTTGTTTTCAGAAACATTCCTAGTCTTATTGCTCAGTCCTGCTTATCTGCATAGGTGCAGTGAATGTACAGAGTGACTGCAAGTCAAACAGTCCCATAGCCGACCTCAGAAACCGGGGCTGGCAGCCAAGCCAAGTCATGGTCCCACCGTCAGAATTCAGCTGCAGAACTTCTCCTCTTGGAGATCCTCCAAATAACCTTATCCCTATCCTTCCAGGGGGTAACTGTCCTTGTCTATGAGACCTTGTAAGCCAGGTACTTTTAAAAGCACCTCTCTCTCTCTCTCTCTCTCTCTCTCTCTCTCTCTCTCTCTTTCTGTGTGTGTGTGAGGGGGATGTTATTGTTTTTGACTTATACAAATAACTCTACCTCTATGGAAATAAGCATTTCTATACTACATGCAGGCAAAGCATTTATACACATAAAATAAAATAAATAAATCTTTTTTTCTAAAGAAAAGAGCTGAGTGTTGGTGGCATACACCTTTAATCCCAGCACTAGGGGGTCAGAGGCAAGTTAATCTCTGTGAGTTCGAGGCCAGCCTGGTCTACAGAGCAAGTTCTAGGACAGTCAGATAGTCAGGGCTACACAGAAAAATTCTGTCTTGAAAACAAACAAGCAAATAAAAAAAAGAAGAGAGAGAGAGAGAGAGAGAGAGAGAGAGAGAGAAGAAAAATAGAACTATGACTGATAGAGACGAGGTCGGACTTCTTCTTGGAATTTCATATAACTAACTAAATATTCATGCGAATGTATGCCAACAAAGGCCAAGTGTCATTTATTTGGCACTGAGCTCTGTGGACATGTGACAGAATTAGTTTTTTTTTTTCATTATAAGGGAAAAGTTGTATGTTATTTTGAGATCCTTCAGAGGTTGCTTCTGAGCCTCCTGAGTGAGAACTCATGGGGAGTTTTGTGGGACACATCTGCAAAAATCCAACAGAAATCAGAAGCTAAGAGAGGTGATATGGAATTGAGTTCTGGAGATTTCTTGAAATAGAGCTGGAGAAAAAGCTCAATGGTGAAGGCATTTGCTGCTCTTCCAGAGGACCCTGTGTGTTATGAGCCTCTAACTCCAGCTACAGGAGGTCCAGCACCCCTCCTGGCCTTTCCAGGTACCCACACACATGTGTAAATACACATGGACAAGCTTTTTTTTTTAAAAAAAGTATTTATTTATTTATTTATTTATTTATTTATTTATTTATTATGTATACAATATTCTGACTGTGTGTATGCCTGAAGGCCAGAAGAGGACACTAGACCTCATTACAGATGGCTATGAGCCACCATGTGGTTGCTGGGAATTGAACTCAGGACCTTTGGAAGAGCAGACAATGCTCTTAACTGCTGAGCCATCTCTCCAGCCCCCATGGACAAGCTTTAAAACACTTTTTAAACACTGACTTTATTTTAACTTTATTTTTTCCAAGTTTTACTTATTTATTATGTATACAGTGTTCCACCTGAATATATCCCTGCAGTCCAGAAGAGGGCACCAGACCTCATTACAGATGGTTGTGAGCCACCATGTGGTTGCTGGGAATTGAACTCAGGACCTCTGGAAGAACAGTCAGTGCTCTTAACCACTGAGCCATCTCTCCAGCCCTAATTCAACTTTTATTTTACGTGCATTGGTGTGAAGGTGTCAGATCCTCTGGAACTGGAGTTATAGACAGTTGTTGGAGTTACAGACAGCCATGTAGGTGCTGGGAATTGAACCCAGGTCCTCTGGAAGAGCAGCTGGTGCTCTTAACTGCTGAGCAGTCTCTCTAGCCCTGAAATATTTTTTAAATAGAAAACTATCAGCTAGATATCCCAGTACTTAGAAGGCAGAGGTAGGAGGATCTCTTGTGAATTTGAGGCTGGCCTGATATATATATGAATATATATATATATTCGCCATTGGCCAAAAGCAGCTTCTTTATTTATTAACCAATAAAAGCAACACATATACATATACTTCCCACACCAGCCAATAAGCAACTTTCGCTATGGCCTCTGCTTCAGTTCCTGCCTTGAGTTCCTGCCTGACTTCCCGGGGTGCCGGACCATAAGCTGTAAGATGAAACAAGCCCCTTCCTTCTCATGCTGCTGTTGGTCATGGTGTTTAGCACAGCAGTAGAAACCCTAACTGAGACAGTAGTTAATGTGGCCACCCGAGACTCTTGGTCTCTGCTAACTCCAATTTTCTACATCTATGTAGTTGTTTTTCCTTCTTCCCCTCCCCAGTCTGCCTTCCTGCCCTTCCTCCTTTCCCCATTCCAGCCTCTGTCCTTTCCCCTTCCCTCTCATCCTCCCTTCCTCTTTTCCCTTTCTTCTGTAGCTTTATTTTTAATTTTCAAACTAAATGAATTCTTTCCCTTGAACCTCAAAGCATGTCCCCTGTCTCTCCTCACCACAAGATCTTCCTGCCTCTTCTCATACACGGTGGGTTCCCTTCCTCGTACCGCATAGGTTTCTTCTGGTCTTAAGCGCACAGACTGAAGAATTTTTAGCTCTCAGTAATTCCAGTTTCTGAAGGAAAGCAAAGAGGTGAGCAACAGTGAGGCTTCATAACAGTGCCCTCCTCACGGGTGGCAAACGTGGATACCCATTGCTTCAAGGTGCCTTGAGCATTTTCCCAGAGTGGCACACGTAGGGGACTTTTCTCTCCAGCCCTGGTTCCCAAATAACCAACATGGAGACTTAATATGAGCTGTAAATGTTAGGCCGATAGCTCAGGCTTGTTACTAGTTAACTCTTACATTTAAATTAACCTGTATTTCTTATCTACCCCTTGCCATGTGGCTCATGGCTTGTTACCTGTCCTGCTTCCTCTGCATCTGCTGGCAGCTCCAGAGACCCCACCCTCTTCATCCCAGCATCCTTAGTTTGGTTGTCCTGCCTATACTTCCTGCCGGGCAACTGACCAGTTAATGTTTTATTAAACCGATTTGAATGACAAATCCTTACAGTGTACAAAAGGATTATTCCACAGAAGGCACAGGATGTTTTTACTTTCTGCTCTTTCAGAGGACCCAGGTTTGATTCCTAACAGGGACATAGGGAATCAGCACTTCTGTCCCAGAGGATCTGATACCCTCTTCTGACCTCCTCAGGTACCAGGAACACACGTGGTGCACATACATACATGCAGACAAAACGCTTATACACATGAAATGATAAACCAAAGTAACTCTAAAAACGTTTTTTAAAGACCTGGGCAGCTATTTTTAAAGCAGACATATTATGATCCCTAATTATTGTGGAAGACTTTGCTTATAGTTCTATTTTTCTGAGATTCGTCTACTTTCGCTGTTTCTAACAACTGTGCTTGAATTATAAAAACTCCAGGAGAAATTTTATGGGTGCTTCATGTTTTAAAAATGTTTATTTTATTTTAAAAGTTTTCTGTGTGTCAGGGGTGGGTACGTGTGTGTCTGCATGTGGGTATGTGCCTGTGAGTGCCGGTAAATACAAGCCAGAGCGGGTGTCACAGATGCCCTAGAGCTGCAGTTACAGGCATTGCCACATGCCAGTTAGTTCTTGAGTTACTGCAAGATTGACTGTCCCGGGCTGTGGACAAACGCAGCTGGGAAACCCAGGAAGAACAGCAGTTCTGATCTGCCTTCTGAGCTTTGGGGCTGTTTCCTGTTGTTTGTTTGTTTGGGGACAAGGTCTCCAGATGCAGCCCAGACTAGCCTGGTGGTCGCGAGTGATCCAGGCCTCAATCTGAAAGCTGAAGAAGCTTTTCTGCACAGCCCCAGTTGCTCGCATGGCCTCACAGGGGACTTCTGCCAGGCGCCAAGTCCCAGCCGCTGAAGTCCTTTCCCAGTTACTAAAGTGCAGGGACAGAAAGGATCACACCGTATGGGGAGCAGGGAATCCAGTTTTAGTTGTATCTATCCACATACACCAGTGTTTCACAGGCAAAGGTGGTGCATATTGGGTCCCAGAGAAGAAAAGGGCCTGTGGGTGGCAGAGGCCTGTGTAGGAATGAGAAAGGGAACAGGTGAGGAATATGCAAATGCAACACGTGTGTGTGTGTGTGTGTGTGTGTGTGTGTGTGTGTGCGTACACACACATGTGCAAGTGCACACACATACCCATGGGTGTGGGGACCAGAAGTCAACCCTGGGTGTTGTTCATCAGGTGGCATCCACCTTTATTTTTTATTTTTATTTTTATTTTTGGCTTTTTCGAGACAGGATTTCTCCGTAGCTTTAGAGCCTGTCCTAGAACTAACTCTTGTAGACCAGGCTGGCTTCGAACTCACAGAGATCCGCCTGCCTCTGCCTCCCGAGTGCTGGGATTAAAGGCGTGGGCCACCACCACCCAGCTGCATTCATCTTTTTGTTTGAGATAGAGCCTCTCATTTATGCCTGAATCTCTCCATGGGGCCTCAGGGATCTTCACCTTCCCTGCACTGGGACAAGTACATGCAATCATGCCTGATTCTGTTCTTAAAGACACCAATGCTCTCACCTCAAATTTTTGTGCATTTATTATTATTATTATTATTATTATTATTATTATCATCATCATCATCATCACCATCTCCACCACCACCACCACCACCATCATCATTTTACATCTGTGAGTACACACATGTCACAGCATGCCCGTGGTGGTCAGAGGAGTGTTTGGGGGAACTGGGTCCTTCTACCGTTGTGGAGTCTTGAGTTTCAAACTCAAATTTCAGGCTTGACTGCAAATGCCTTATAGCCTGATGAACCATCTTAATGACCCCGCACACCCCACTTTTTAAACCTGAGTTCTGGGCATCATACTTAGGTTCTCATGCTTACGGCAAGCACTACACTGACCCAGCACTAGACATGACTTTGGTTTGATGATTGTCCAGAACCTCTCCCCACAGCTGGGACTCCTTTCCTGTTGTGTGTGCCCTTCAGAACTATGCCATTGGCTCCTTCTCAGTGCAACTGTGGATCTGCAGTCTCAAGACGCTAAGAGTGACCAACAGAGTCACATGTCCTAGTGTTCTGCAGTCATGTTCAGGGATTATATGTCCTGAGTCTCAGTATGAACCTTAGACCCATGGCTGAAGCGATGGGGTTGTGGTGCTGAAACCAGTTTACCCAAAGAGTCAGTGCAGGATGGAGGTGATGGGGCCGGCCCCGGGGCAGACTCCAACAGACCGAAGGGTGAGAGGCCCTGGGATGGTGACACCTGGTGTTTTAGAACCTTCTGTGGGTTCTCAGTAAAACCCCCTTCTGTTTTCCCGTGTGCTTTGGGTACAAGGATGAACAGCAGCCACGGTTAGAAAATTTGCATGATGCCACTGCGGCCACTGCGCTGTTCTCTGGGCAGCAGTAGGCTTTGTTTCCTCCGCTTACAGATGGGGAGGCAGAGGGCTGGGAGATCCCTGCAGCAGCTAAAAGGAGGGGCGGCAGCATCCTAAGTGTGGTGAGGTCGTTGTAAAAGACAGAAGAACTCAGGCTTGGGTTGTCATCCCAACCTCCAGGGAGGCTGAGGCGGGAGGATGGAAAGATTAAAGCCGCCCTGGGCAACAAAGTAGGTTAAAACCCATCCTGGTGACTTAGGGAGACTCGGCTTCAAAACAAAAAGTCAAAAGGGTACACTTCTGGGGCAGAGCACTTGCCTGGCAGGTTCTCGCTAAGGACAACGAGAAAGGAGAGAATCTCAACAGGGAAGTCCACAACTGAGCTGACACTAGATTTTAATTAATTAGCTTTTAAAAAATCTATTTTAGTTTTCAAAGACAGGGCTTCTCTGTGTAGCTCTGGTTGTCCTAGAACTCACTCTGTAGATCAGGCGGTCCTCGAACTCACAGAGATCCACCTGCCTCTGCCTCCCGAGTGCTGGGATTAAAGGCATGCACCACCACCACCAGTGTGTGTGTGTGTGTGTGTGTGTGTGTGTTAGAGGGAGCCTGCCCAGCTAAACTGTGATACTGTGAGAGTACAGGGCTCTATGGGTTCCTGTCCTCCAGAACAGGGCACAGAAGGCCTCATGCTATTCAGGGTCAGGCTGAGAATTCTCTATTAGAGGTTTCATTGTGCATATTCACTGTATGTAGTACTGTGTTACATAAGGACTTCTTTGGGCAGGCATGTATGGTACAAAGACTGTTCCCCATGCTTCTTGCCACCCTCTCTTACCAGTCCCCTCTGTTCCTTTAGACAATTTATTTCTACCTTCTTGTCACGCATACCTGTGTGACTTTATGCATATATGTAAAAATCTAGGAACCACATATGAGAGAAAACACACTATGTTTATCTTGCTGAGACTGGCTCAATTCACTTAACCTTATCATTTCCAGCTGCTTCCATGTTCATGAAAATGACATAACTTTGCCATTCTTTTTGACTGAAAAAAAAAAATCCATCGTATATATTTGTCGCCTTTTCTTTATCCGGTCCTCTGCTATTGGGTAGCTAGCAGTACTACCATGAGCACTGGTTGTGCGGTGTCTCCCCAGCGTGTCATTTCGGAGTCTTTAGTATGAAGCCCAGCAGTGGTACACATGGGCCATATGGTAGCTCTGTAGCACAATTAGTAAAAACCCAGAGACAGAACTTGGGGTTCAACCTTTTCTGACCTTTTCTGAAGGTCAGAAAAGCAAAGCAGCCAACTACTGGGTCTTCCCTCTACCTCAGTCTGAAATGGCCATCCTGCCTCCAGGAATCTCAGAATGAGACTGTGTTTGAGAGCTGTCTCCTCCTGTCTTACATTCCTCTCTAGGGCTGGGACTAAAGGGATGCACCATTACTGCAGTTTCTGGTCTGTAAGGCTGACCAGTGTGGCTGTTTTACTCTCTAATCTTCAGGCAAGCTTTTTTTTATTAAAATACAAATGAACTATCACTACAAGACCTATTTCTAAAGACCCTCCCTGTGACTACAACAGCAGCCGTGCTGGTTTGCCCTCCCTCTGCCTCCTTCTGTCCAGATCCTCATCAGCATTTGTTGGATTTTGTTTTCAAATGAGTAATAAGATGGAATCTCGCATAGTTTTGATTTGCATTTCTCTGATTTTTAACCATCTGTATTTCCCCTTCTGAGATTTGTCTGCTCATTTCATTGGTCTGTTTTTTAAAATTGGGTTGTATGATCGCGTGTGTGTTTAGTTTTTTAAATATTTGCTTCATTTATTTATTTACTTGTTTATTTACGTATATGGTTTTTTGAGCCAGGGTGTCCCGACTGTCCTGGAACTCGTTCTGAAGACCAGGCTGGCCTTGACCTTACAGAGATCCACCTGTCTCTGCCTCCCAAGTGCTGGGATTAAAGGTGTGTGCCACCATAACACTGGTTATTTGCTTTATTTTCATGTATGTGTATGCATGTGTGCCTAAGTGCAACACGTGTGCAAGAACCCCAGCAGACCAGAAAGGGTCAAATTCCCTGGAGCTGGAGATATGGGCAGTTGTGTAAGCCACCTGGTACAGGTTCTGGGAACGGAACTCAGATCCTATTCTACAGCAGTAAGCCCTTTTGACTGCTGAGCCATCTCTGCAGGCCCTGTGTTTGGTGTTTTGAGTTCTTTATCTATTCCGTTGTTTTATGGGTAGGGATATTTTACTTGCATACGTGTCTGTGTACCACATGTGTGCCTGGAGCCCATGGAGGCCGGAAGAGAGTCTTAGGGCTCCTGTGGGTACTATGAGTTGAACTTAGCTCCCCGGGAAGAACAGCCAGCGTTAACAGCTTAACCGCTCTCCAGTCCCCCTTTGTGTTTTCTAGATATCAATTCCCTGCCAGATATATAGCCAGCGAAGACTTCTTCCCGTTCTGGGCTGTCTCTTTGCCCAAGTAGCTCTTTCTTTTTCTGTACAAAGTCTTTTGCGCTTCATAAAGTCTCATTTATCAATGGGCTTCTGCCGGGGGAAGGGGTGGGGGACAGAGAGTGCAGCCACCCCACTTCCGCCATTTTCTCAAATGCCACCACCCCGGGAGTCATCAGTCACCCACCTGCCTACCCACCAGGTTCTCTGGAGAAGCCAAGGCTTCGTTCCTCCTGTGATCTTCCTGAGCCACCATGGACCACACCCGAGAACCCCTGGAGGGACAGAGCAGGGATACCAGGCACCCAGGAAAGTTTGCGCAGCCTCTCTGGTTTCAGCTCCCGCATAGATTCCTTGGGCATCACCACTCCTCCCCATTACCCCATCTTTTTGCCAACCAGGGACAGAGCCTGGAGTAGGCACGGCCTGGGCAGGTGACCTGCAAGGGCAGGCTTCGTCAGCCTGCTCAGGGCTGCTGTATCTAAGAAGGGCTGTCCCAATGTCCCTGCCCAGTGACAGCTGCCAGATCCCTCCCTTGGGGATAACAGGGATTCTTAATTGCTCACCTGCTGCTCAGAGAAGTCGCCATCCCTGGGAGGGGTTATCTGGGGAAGCTGTGCTAGTTAGGGACATGGCCCCTCCTTGTGAGGGCAATGTGCATGGTGTACACCTCTCAGTGGGTCCTTCACAGAGAGCAAGGAAGCACTACGCCTCCGTCCTGTACTATATCCTGGACTTTGAAAATGACTTCCGAGTTGTGCCCTCCTCCGGGTTTAGCTAAACCAGGGGACTTGGATTTCGTGACCTCCAGGCTTACCTAGCCATGTCCACTTTCTAGGTGGAAGCTGCCCTACTGGAGAACACCCCTGGTACTCTCAGTTCAGCTGACCTATTGGAATCCCTGGCCCTTGTGGGAATCAAGGAGAGCATCCCGGGGACCAGGGTTGGGGAGAGGATGTGCAGGATCTTCAGGGGGTCTCACCAGCAGCAGAGGCAGGGGCTTATACTAGAGAGGGGTCTCTCTGGTCTCTCTTCTGCAGAAATCCCAGAACCCCTGGCCAGATGCTGTAGGGCCACAAACATCTCCCCGTGGTCAGCCCCACCAACAAGCCTTTGTAATTGCAGCAGCCTCCCGTCTCTTCTTTCTTTTGGAGTAAGGCATGCTCCAGCTTGCTTCGGGGGCCCTTAATTTTTGATCAGGGACACCTCCTTGACTAATTATTTGGCAGTAATGAGGGAGGAGAGACGAGGTTGTGAAAGTGTCCCTGAGCTTACAGGATGAAGCTGCAAATTAAAAAATGAGGCATCGGTAAACAGAGTGCTAATTGGATTAACGTGAAAAACGACAGACGGGGATAAAAATGGTGAGGCGGACGACAGCGAGATTGGGGTCAGAGCAATTTTAGGAGCGTCGCTCAAGCTTTGTGTGATAGATGTGACCAGCAGAACAGGGGAGCCACAGCAGGGTCTGCTCTTGGTGCTGAAATGTGAGCTCACTGAACAGATTTGAGTCACACAGCTTCTTCTGAGTCAGTGCAAATCGCCTGGGAGACTATCGGACCCCTGAGTCATTTTGAAACCCTAGAGATTCTACATGACAACTGCCATCCTCCCCTCCACTTCATTTTTTTAAGTTTTATTTTAAATTGTGTGTACGTGTGTATGTATAGGTATGTACACTGAGTGTAGGTGCCCATGAAGCCGGAAGCCTTGGCTCTCCCTGTAACCGCAGTTACGGACAGTTGGGAGCCACCTGGTGTGGGTGCTGGGACTCAAACTCTAGTCCTCTCTCCAGCCCCTCCTTCTGCTTCCTGTTGGCCCTGCAAGATGCTTTCGAATTCTTTGAATCTCAGAGCCAAACTCATGTGTGGGTTACCTAGTGGAATTTCGTTTGAAAACAAAACAAAACAAAACAAAACAAAAAAAACAACTCTGTCAGAAGATGGTGAAAGTTAGGGTGGAAACAGAGTGTCCATCCCACTTCTGAATGCTCTCATCAGGTAAGGGAAAATGTCTCCCCCAGCAAGAATCTACTGACAAAATCTCCTCACAGGGACAGGGTGAGCACTAGCCATGGGTTCTCCTGGAATGCCAGCGAGGTGCCAGGTTCACAGGACTTGGAGGGCACCTGAAGGACCTGGCAGACCAGATGTGCCCTGCACTCCCGCCCTGGTCACAGTGATACTTTATAGTGAGTTAACCCTGGATTGCTCGCCTCAAACCCTGGCTGGCACCTTAGCCTGTGCAAGAGTTCATAGTCTCCAGAAAATATTCATTTAGACAAATAGCATAGCACTTGAGCCGTGTATATATTTAAATTATCAAGTCTTGATTCTTAGGATGAACCTTCGCACATCATTGCTTTGCACTGTCTTGATTATCATGGTTCTTACATGGATCAAAAGCCCCATCCAACCCATCCATCTGTTCATCCATCCATCCATCCATCCATCCATTATCCATCCATCCATCTATCCATCCATCCATTCATCTGTTTATCCATCCATCCATCCATCCATCCATCCATCCGTTATCCATCCATCCATTCATCTGTCCATCTATCCATCCACCCATTCATCTGTCCATCTATCCATCCATCCGTCCGTCCATCCATCCATCCACCTGTCCATCTATCCATCCATCCATACATTCATCTGTCCATCTATCCATCCATCCATCCGTCCGTCCGTCCGTCTTTCCCTCTGTCTATCCATCCATCCATCCATCCATCCATCCATCCACCTGTCCATTATCCATCCATCCATTCATCTGTTCATCTATCCATCCATCCATTCGTCCGTCCGTCCGTCTTTCCCTCCGTCTATCCATCCATCCATCCACCTGTCCATCTGTCCACCCACACAGCCACTACGAAGTCACTCATTTTCTGCTCGTTGTTCAGTACCTGCTGTATACTAGGCCCTGTTGTGGGGCTTAAGAACCAAAACTTTGTAAGCTCAGCCTTTGTCATTCAGTGGCATCAGTCTGAAGCTGAGGTTTCTGTCTGCAGAGCGAAGGCCTCTTGAGTAATATGGAGGTCACTGAGCTTAACACAGCAAAAGACATCCCAGGCAGAGCACAGCGGCCAGTGCTCCAGGGATATGCTTTGTATCATTCGGAGATGGGTGGGGATAAGTCTTGTAGTAGGGCAGGAGGGGCTGTTTTGGATCTGCCACTCGAGGGACCATCAGAAACTTCAGTAAGCCGGGCAACGTCTAGTGAGGCCCTATGCTGTTCTCTGAGCGCCTGTTCCCTGTATCTTGGGTAGGACACAGGAGACACAATCACATGTGGTGAGAGGCACAAGGGTTTGCCCAAGATTGTGTTTAGGAGACCCAGGTCCGCTGTCTGTGAAAATGGATGTGGCAGTGAAAACAGAAGCAAAAAAAACAGAAAAGAGTCAATGTTCTGCCAGCGCAGATGAGGTGAACATTGTCTCCGTCATGAACTATATGTTAGATACATCAATCCCTCCACTTTCTCATCAGTAGACAGGGGTAGTAGCTCTTCTCGTGGTATTGATAACATTATGTCGAATAAACAACGTCAACACGAGGTGTCCATCACATCCTTTCTTGAACTCCTACTTGCTCTCGGGACTTCTGCAGGGCTTGAGGAGCTGGCGGCCAGGACCGAAGACTCAGCTCAGACAAAGGAGGAGTGCTCGCTCTCTAAGGCAACCATCCTATCCCCAGGTGCTTTTCCTCCTGCTTCAGGGACAGTGACAACCATGGTCATCCTGGATTATCAACCAGGCAACTCAATGCCATCACAGAGAGAGAGATGGGTCAGAGCTGGGGAGAGGGTGCCATTCTAGAAACAGTGGTTAGACACTGGGTGCCTGGAAGAGTTGAGAGGTGCAGAAGGCGGTCCCTCCAGCAGCCTCTGTGGAATGGAGGGAGCCCATGCGGCCACACCTCGATTTTAACCAGTTTGACTCAGTTCTCCAATCCCGTGTGGGAAGAAACACTCATTGTTTGATGCTACTAACTTCACAGCAGGTGAGACCAGGTTCACCTCAACATTGTACTCATCAGCACTCACCACACCTGGACACCCTCCGTGGGCCTGGAGCATGGTGAGAACAGATCTTTAATCCTGGTCTCTTGAATTCCTCCTGAATTCCCTGCCTAGCGCGGGGGTCGGCCTACTTTCTGTCACCTGTTCAGGAAATAGCTTGAGATGTGGCTTGAGCTGTAAATGGAAGCTGGGCGGTAGTGGCGCACGCCTTTAATCCCAGCACTTGGGAGGCAGAGACAGGTGAATCTCAGTAAATTTGGGGCCAGCCTGGGCTACAAAGCAAGCTCCAGCATAGCCAGGACTGTTACACAGAGAAACCCTGTCTCAGAAAACAAAACCAAACAAAACAAAAAAAATGGAGATGTGATTGGTCACACACTCACCCATCCATCCTCTTGCTCACCCGTCCATCCTCCCTCTCACCCGTCCATCCTCCCGCTCACCTGTCCATCCTCCCGCTCACCCGTCCATCCTCCCTCTCACCCGTCCATCCTCCCTCTCACCCGTTCATCCTCCCTCTCACCCGTCCATCCTCCCGCTCATCCATCCATCCTCCCGCTCACCCGTCCATCTTCGCATTCATTTTTGTCCTTCAATAGATGGATTGATGTAGCACAGATGCTGCGTTCCCTGACTATCCTTAGAGAACCCAGAAAAGCACCAGCCACACCCATAAGTATTCCTGAGCGCTCTCTCTCTCTCTCTCTGTGTGTGTGTGTGTGTGTGTGTGCACGTGCGTGCACGCGCACATGCCCTACCTCTTGGGCCTTGGGTCCCTGGAAGGTAAAAGGTATCAGGAGATAGGATCAGTGATGGGTCATCTTTGGTCACCTCTTTTTCCCTTTCTGGGTCTGTCCACCAGGGCGTGTTGTCCTTCAAAGCTTCTGTCACCTGTTACGCCATGCTCAGACTTGGCCACTGGGTATGGCTTGAGTTTATCCAGGAGGGCAGGGCCGCCATCTCAGGTAATGTTTTCTCGAACTGGCATTTTGTGGAACTCTTGCTTCCTGCATCCGCCATGATTACCACTCACTTTTCTTTGTAGCTTACAACAAGGTGGACACTTTCTTCTTTTCATAATTTATAATTTTAAAATTTCATATATTATGCTTTGGGTACTAACTGCCTTCACCTATCCACCCTTATATTGGCTTAGTGACCCATCAAGAATAGTCAGACCAGCTTATGGCTGTGAGTTCAGAGCTATCCATTGGAGCCCACTGGGCTCAGCGCAGGGTATATAACCAAAAACGTGGTTCCCCATCTCCTAGAACCCACTAACAGCCAGTAGTTCAGAGGTAAAGGGCTGAGCTCCTTTTCTCCCTCCCTTGACTGACTGCTAATTGGGCTGGGCTTGTGTGGCCTGTGGAGGTAAATGAAGTTGAGCTAAGCTAACGATTGCCGTAGTTGCTTGAGCCTCTTCTCGGTTCTATTCTCAGTGTTCCCTGAGCCTTGGAGGGGATCTAGGTTACTCGTTAAGGATTGGGTCCACATCTGTCTCTTTTCTGCATCTTGGGCAGGTGAATCTCTATATTCCCCGCTGTCTGTTGTAAGGAGAAGCTTCTCTGCTCGAGACTGGGAGGTGCTTGTGTCTGTGGCTTTAAGCACAGAAGTTTAGGGGGCAGTTTAGTATGTCAGCTTAGTTAATTAAAGAAGTATGCAGGCGCTGGAGAGATGGCTCAGAGGGTAAGAGCATTGCCTGCTCTTCCATAGGTCCCGAGTTTAATTCCCAACAACCACATGGTGGCTTACAACCATCTGTAATGAGGTTTGGTACCCTCTTCTGGCCTTCAGGCATACACTCAGACAGAATATTGTATACATAATAAATAAATAAATAAATATTTTTTAAAAAAATAAGAAGTATGCTCTCACCAGGTGTGGTTGTGAATGCCTTTAATCCCAGCACTCGGGAGGGAGAGGCAGGTGGATCTCTGTGAGTTTGAGTCCATCCATCTCTCTTTCTCTGCTACTCCCCCTGCCGCCTCATTTTCAGACACAGTTTAACTATATATTCCTGACTATCCTAGAACTTGATATATAGACCAGGCTGGCCTCGAGTTGGGTCCCCACTACCCACATTAGAGAACTCAAAACCGCCTGCAACTTCAGTTCCAGGGGACCTGACACTTCCAGCCTTGAGGGGGACTACACCCACGTGCACATGCCGATACACACACGTAGGCATAATTAATGCTTTAAAAAATATTAAAAATGCCTGCAGTGCAATGGGAAGTTTGGAAACTCAGGCCTGGAAACTCATTCGTTGAATGTTCAAGGACTGTGACTGACTACCACAACTTCCCCTGTCAGTTTCTGCTGGATGTCTGTAAGCCCCCGACTTGATGACGTCACTTTTGTTCTCCCGATGAAGCTACTCCAGATATTTCTGCTGGATGTCGTTAGCAGATTTCATGTTTCATGTTTATCTCATGAGAAGAACAGTAGTAATGTCCGTTGGAAATGCTTTGTCTTCTAGAGACTGGGTCTCACTGTGCCTGGATGGTGTGGAACTCGCTCTGTAGACCAGGCTGGCCTCACGCTCACAGAGATCCACCTGCCTCTGCCTTCCAGCGCTGGAGTTAAAAGGTGTGTGTCATCACACTACCAGCAAAAGCAATATTTTTGATGCTTTTGGCCGTGCACTATCAGGGAGCCAGCCTGTATCAGGACAAAGGTTTGGGGAAGACAAGGGACCCTCCCCATTCCCATAGTCTGCATTGACAAGCTTCAACGGCACACAATAGTGTATCAACATAAACTACACTGCAGCAGGAGTGTAGTTGGACCTTTGAAGCCCTCTGACTAGCGGTTAATTCTGAATTCAGCACTCTGGCTGCTCATTCTCCTGGATCGACACCAACTGGAGTTAGGTGTGGGTGTGAACACGACAAAGACATGGTTCCTATCATGCAAAAGGGCAGGTACTTTGCTGCCGCCAACACGTGGAGGTGTGTTGTTAAGACATTTAAGTTCCCAAGGCTTATTCTGAACTGTTCAGGAGAGGGAGAGGTGGTACCAAGGTGTAAATTGGTCCACTCTACCATCTTCTGGCTTTGTTTATGTGCTTGGGACCATCAACAGGAACTACCCTCTGTGATTTTAACCTCCTGAACTCAAGTTTCCCAGGTAATGGGAACGTGTCCTCGGGTTGGTCGCCAGGAGCAGGGGTCATGAACACAAGCCAGCACAATACCTGTAAGCCTACTAGCTGGTCCCCAGACCCAGGGCTCCCAGCCAGGCTCCACCCACTGGCTTGGAGCTGGCCACATAGGCCTCCCAGCTTCCGTAACTCCAATGTCATCACCTAGGCAACTGGGACGCTGCTGCCACTGCCCTGCCACTGCCCTCCTGCAAACCACGGGGCCTCCAGCACCTCTATCCAAGTCTACGGACCTACCCAGGGCCGCTCAGGCAAGGTAGGCAGGGGCTCCGCTTGACTCTCAGCTCTGAAGGCAGGGTTCTCTTGCTGTCCCCCTCCCTCACAGGACAGCAGCCTCAGGGTGCCAGCAGGATACAAAAGCCCTTCCCCACTAACTCTCACCTGGTGGCCCAGAAGTAAGGCACTGTGTGAGCCGGCATGCCCCATAGGAAAGCTGGTGACCAAGACAATCTGAGGAGGTACTGTCTGTGGTTCTGATGGGACAAGGCTTTGTGGTATGGACCTTTGGGAAGTCATCTGCCCTGAGTGGACTTCAGGGCCTCCCGATCTGTGACCCTGTGCTATGGTCGGTCAGGATGGGAACAAAAGTGGTTCTGACATCTCTGCAGTCATCATTCGTTTGAACCACCTGGTTTCTGTTCATTCTCTGCCCAAGAGACACCAAGCAGCTACCTGGACCCTCTGAGGCCATGCTTGTTCTGCAGGATGTTCCCACTGCCCTGAACTGACTGGCTCTCCTTAGCTTCTTCTCCACTGCCTAGCCTCAGCCTCTTGCAGCCCGAGCTTGTCCTGGGTTTCCTGGTCCTCACGTGTACGTCTGTAGGCTGGCCTGAGTGTGGACAGTAGAATGAGCCCAGCAGGCCCTGATACTGCTGCTGTCCTCTTGAGCTGCTGTCTTGTGAACAAGGAGACAGGCAAACTACATAGGGTCCTAGCAGGTTGAGCTGGAGAAAATCCTAAATAGAAATGGTTGCAGTGGGGCCAGAGAACATGTGAGCGTACATGTGTGTGCACACATATCAACACCTCAGTTGTGTGGTACATTGTGAGGCAGTGTGTATATGTGTGTGAGAGGGTTGATGGGGAGACAGGGAATCGAGGTGTATGGACCACACCCCTGTGTTTAATCATCCTTTCCCAGCCTTGGCCCTGGAGCCCAGATGACTGGAATGTTGTTTGGAAGAGATATCTGCCTCCGGTTTTTAAAACAGGGTCTCGTTCTGTAGCCCAGGCTAACCTAGATTTCACTGTAGTCCAGGTTAGCCTTGAATCTTGATCATCCTACCTCAGTCTCCCCAGTGCTGAAATTGTGGGCATATATCACCATGGCTGTTGTCTTGGGGTATCTCTGATCTGACTGGTTACTTCAACTGCTGGTCCATTTGCATTCACCATAGGTAGGAGACCCTCATAGCAGGCCTCATGCTGTGAGGGTCTCGTGCCTGTAGTGAAAGCTAACAGGGCCAGCAAGAGGACGCAGGTCCCTGTGATATTTCCTTGGGTTCCAAAATCTGAATTTCCAACAGATGGAAGACCAAATGAGGATACAGCTCCTTTTTTCTTATTTTAATTTTTTATTTATTTTGTGTGTATATGTGTACGAAGGCATGTGAGTACATTCCAGAGACTGAACTCCATCAAGCCTGGCAGCAGGTGCCTTGTACTGATTCATCTCACTCACCCTATAGGAGCTTTTCAGATCTGGGGAGCAAATGGTGAGGTTTGACCCCTGAATAGCTCACTTTGGGGTTCACCCATCCTTCCCTGACCTGCAAGGCCATCTGATCACACTAAATGATTAATTCTGTCATCAATGTCTGTTCGTTAGGCACCAACTTGAGGCTGTACACTTACTGAACAACATGGCCGGATCTGTTCTCTGCTTTTTATCTGAACACACACGGGCTCTACTCCTGTAGATGATGTCATGACATTCAGGGAGCCTAGGGCTGTCCAGAGACCCTGAGAGGTGAGGCTCTTCGGCCATCTGGTCCTACAGATGACTTATAGGACTATTATCTGGCAGCATGGGGCTTTCCTTGCAGCCTCGGGCCCGAGACAAAGGG
Source organism: Myodes glareolus (assembly GCF_982192425.1). Lineage (NCBI taxonomy): Eukaryota > Metazoa > Chordata > Mammalia > Rodentia > Cricetidae > Myodes > Myodes glareolus. Next base: position 2,583,717 of record NC_142031.1, read on the forward strand.
TTCTGGTATGTTTGGCACCTAGTTCTACAGGTTAAAGGTCACCTGGACCTTTCTCCAGGAGTAGATGATTCCCTTAGAGAGGGGGGCGGGACAGAAAGCGCCTGCGAGAAGCCACCCTCCACATCCAAAACCAAATGGAAGTCGGGCCATGAGGACCTAAGATGGCTATATTACAGACACAGAACAGCCATCTACATCGGATCCCTGCTAACAACCTTGTCCAGAAGTCTCCTGAGAGCTTAGCATGAACCATTCATGCAAGAAAGGTGCCACAGCCTTCTTTAGGGACTAGAGAACCTTCCACACACAGGAAGAGATGGAGGCCCCTAAGTCGGTGGCTTGTTGAAGGTCTTGATGCCGGTCAGGGCACAGGTCTGAGGATCAGGGCGTACACTGGAGGTTCCCCATCACAGACCTCAGTAGCTGCGTCTGCCGTCCCGAGGCCTGTCTCCGCGACCTGCAGCCTCCGCTCGGCAGCAGTGTGATGAGCCTAGCTGCTGACCCTCTGATTAAACCCAGGCCCTCTAACGGCGGTGCCCAGTAGGCAAAGAAGCCATCTGCCCCCTGTGAGCGGGGTAGAAATGGGTTTGGAATAGAGGGATCCAATGGGCAGATTGAAAGAACCAGGATGGCTGGCAGCCTGGCACGTGGGAGAGCTGAGTCATAGGGCGAGGTTGTGACAACTCCCATGAGGGGGGCACGCGCCCCACTGAGACTTGCTCTGGCTACCTGTACACACAGTGTCTAGACGGACACCCTCCCTGGCTGCAGGCTCCCATCTCTCCTCTCCCTCAGCATGAGCCCTGCTCTGTGCTGGACCCCGTTCCCTTTCCACTCTGTCCTTGCAGGCCTGAACCGGTCTTGCCACCCACTTCTCTCCAGCCTTGCTCCCTTGGAGGACCTCCTCTAGGTTGCTGCTGCACACTGACAGGGGACGTCTGCCCAGCTGCACTGACGGTCCATGGGGGGGGGGTCACACCAGCAAGCTCCCTAGAATTGGCCCACCTGTGCCCCTGGCCCTTCAGAGGAACTCACTCCATCAGGCCTGTGACCCCCCCCCCTCCAAATTTACCTGTCGCCTGTTTTCCAGCCACCATAACTTGGAGGCATAGGGTGGGAGTCCAGACCTGGCTTCCTGGGCCTCCCTGGCACCCAGCCTCTGGCATCATCACAGGCATCATCCGTTCTGCCCCCAGATAATCAGGTTATCCCTAACTCACCTCTTCCATGCGATAGAAATCAACTCTCTTTTGGAGAGGCCCTGTGAGTGAGGTGGTGTGGTGATATTTTGTTTGCGATCTAACAAATAAAGCTTGCCTGAAGATCAGAGTGCAGGGTAAGTCACTAGTTAGCCAGAGAGGCCGGGCATTACAGAGGTGGCACACACCTTTAATCCCAGCACTCGGGAGGGAGAGGCAGACAGAGCTCTGCCAGTTCAAAGTTGCCCTGGGCTACACGAGGTTGATCCAGTCTCAAAGAGAAACAGAGGCAGGCAGTGGTGGCTCATACCTTAATCCCAGTACTTGGGAGTCACACACCTTTAACCCCAACACTAGGGAGGTGGAGACAGGAGCTCAGTGCATTCAGTCTGAGGATTCATAGAGACAGGATCGCCCCTTTGGTCTGAGCATTGGTAGGCATTGGTAGAAGTAAGAACTCTCTAGGGGCTGGCCACTCTGCTTCTCTAATCTTTCAGCTTTCACCCCTGATAGCTGACTCTGGGCTTTATTAATTAAGACCAATTAGAATTCATGCTACACAGAGGTGCTCAGCAGGCTTGAGACCACTTTCAAAGAGGGGTGAGGCCGGAGTTGCCGTGACGGCAGAGACCAGGTGAGTGGCCTGTCTCTGTCCACAGATGCTGCTTCTCACCCTGCCTTTCCCACAGTAGGGCCTGACTTTCTCTCTCCCACTGTGACCCCATCCTAAAGAAGCCGTGACTCTGCCGTGTATCCAACACCGTGCTGCCCAACGCTGCTGCTTCATGGTCGCTCTCTTAACTTCATTTCACGGGTGGTGGGCATGAGGATCCATGATCATCTCTTTACAGATGAGAGCACGGAGGCTCAGGATGGGGTTGTCACCTGCCCAGGTTCACAGAGTGGTGGAGGTGCAGAAGGGACTTGCCTTAGGTGCCCAGCAGGGCTGAGTGTCAGGGTAGAGACCATGTGTCCCGTTCCACCCCAAGACGTAGGTGGGAAAATAGGAGCAGAAGGAAGGTCTGAGCAGATCAGCGGAAGATGGGGAATCCCTGAAGGTCTGCATTTGGGCAGGGCCTTGAAAACGATTGGGGGCTTCCCTGGGAAGGTGGGCCTGCATACCGGAAGCGCTGTCACTTCTACAAAGAAAAAAGTGCAGGAATCAAGAGGTGGGAGCTTACTATGTGCCCTGAGCGGGTGACCCAGCCTTTGTAGCTGTTTGCTAGTTGGTCAAATTAGATGCAGGACACACTATTCTCTGTACGTGCCGTCTTGAGGGGCACGGGTCAGCATGCTGTGGTACTCCTCTCATTTGGTCTTGTCTGAGTCCCCACAGGGTGCCAGGTGGCTTGGCATGGGTGGGAAGTTTGACCAACTATTGTCTCCTTCGAGAAGTCCAGGGAACCCCGGTGACCTGACTGATGAGCCCCATTCCCGTGCTGCGGCTGATGGCCTCAGCCCAGGCAAGAGAAGGCAGCTGCTTCATAGTTCACACAACACACCCCACCCTGCACGGAGTGGCTAAATTTGTCTCCCCTCGCCAGCACTTCACTCCCCCAGCTCGGGGAGAGGGCAGCAGCTGCCACCTGGACGTTGAGAGCCTCACCTGACTGGGGAGCAGAATGGCTGCCTGAAGGTCGGGATTTTCCCACCTGAGAGGTGAGCAAAGGCTTCAGTCACTTTCTGCTGGGACAGGACCAACAGGCGGAGGCGGCTGTCACTGCCACGCTGGCCCTGAGGAGGGAGGTACTTCTGCCTCACATCGGGGGGACCCCAGCCTCTGCCCAGTGTACTAGGTAAGAGCAGCACCTCTTTCTGCAGCCACCGCTTGAGAGAGACAGGCTCCTGGTGCCAGGGCCCCGTGTGGCCAGGTTCTTGGCTCCCTATCTTTGGACTGTGCCACTGCCTAGAAACACTGTGATTTCAAGAGGGACACTCCCTGGCCATGTCCCTGAGCCTGGCACCTGCCTTCCCTCCATGAGAGGATCTCATGGGTGCTAGCTAGGGCGTTTTGAGTTTTCTAGAGGAAAGGTCACAGAATGACTGAAATGAACTATGGAGAGCCCCCTTTGTGGCCGCCACCGACTTACTACAGGCACTTCTGATTTCCAGTCTTCTGTTTATTAACATTCACTGCTAATACGAAGCGAGCCGCTAACAAACCACATTACCCATGACATCACGTAGTAGAGTTACCAAGAAAGGGGTGGCCTAGGTGGGTCCTTCTGGGATTTTCCCCTGCTGACCAAGAGAGAGAGGGTCATTAGCATACCCAGAAATCCCCATATTGCTGAAGGGTCTGCCTCTGTGCTAAATGTGGACTGTCTTACTTCAGAGCTTCCATAGGGGAGGATAGGCATCAGGGTTCTAGTAGGTGTGAGGGTCTGTCCCCATGGATGGCCCAGGATGACTGTGGGTATCTGGTATATCATAGGTGGTTGTGAAGCGTGGGCATAGCAGCAACAGGATAGGGTGCGGGGATGGGGGAGAAAGTAGGGGTACAAAGACAGGATGCCCCCATTCTGTTTCGTTGATATGTTCTATGAGAAGTGACATCTGTGTCCCCACCTCTAGTTGAAAGATATAGAGAAGGGTGGGGGAGGAGAGTTGAGAGTTGTCCAAGATGAAGGCTGCCTTCAGCTTTCAAGGACAGTGACGGGGAAGAAGAGTTGGACAGCCAAACGTAGAAGTAGCATGTATCCAGGGCCATGGCGACGGGGGACAAGGAGCGGGTGTTTGGGAGAAGGACAGGGCTAATAGCAGAACATGTGGGGGCCAGACGGAAGGTTCAGAGGGCGGTAGCTTTTGCTTGGAAACTAAGACCAGCTATAGTGGGCAGGGTGAGGTAAGAGAAGAGTCAGCGGCTTCCGTTAGGGGACAGAGGACAGCCAGCGACTTGTGTTAGGTCACCAGCAAACCCGTTTTAGCTCAAGCCAAATTAGGATTGCCGAACGACTGGGGCAAGTCCCTGGGGGTCTCAGACATTGTGGGCTTGGGGCATTGGTTGGCTCATTTCGGTTGACAGAGCCCAGTACTCTATGTGAAGTGTACCGCTGACAGACCACATTAACTGTGTGACATCATGTCGATATACCATGGTGGGGGTGGTCTGATCACGGTTGGTTCCTCTGGGTTTTTTTTCCTGTTGACTGGAAGGGAGAAAACTCTGCCATACCCAAAGAGCCCAGTGTCTGTGTGGGCCTAATGGCCCTGCCAGGAATCTTCAGTCAGCATTGCTGGGCTCTCTCCGTGGAGGATCACTCAGTGGTGGCAAAGGAACCTTTAATCCCAGCACTCAGGAGACAGAGGCAGATGGATCTCTGTGAGTTCACCCCGGGCTACACGAGGGACTGAATCAGTCTAAAAGAGAAACAGAGCCAAGAGGTGGTGGCTCATGCCTTTAATCCCAGCACAAGGGAGGGGAGACAGGAAGTGATATGGCTGGGCAGAGAGAGGAATATAAGATGGCGGGGAGACAGGAGTTCGGGGTTCAGTCTGAGGACTTGTAGAGACAGGATATCCAATTCGGTCTGAGGATTTTGTAGAGGTAAGAACTCTCTAGTGGCTGGCTGCTCTGCTTCTCTGATCTTTCAGCTAATACCTGACTCTGGGATTTTATTATTAAGACCAATTAGATTTGTGCCACACTGGTTCACTGGTGTAGGCACTGCCAGGCCTAGAAGAGGTCCAGCTCAGCAAAGAGAGAAACCTATCCAAGGCTTTGAGGAGGTGGAGGCAGGACTAGGACGGGGCAGAGGCAACCCATACGCCAGGCATGCTTACAGGCTGTGACCTGGGTGCTTTCTGGACAGATGTGCACGATACCACTGTCTCTCAATTCAGAGCTTCTGACATGAAGCTCCTCTGGGGGCCCCTGGTGCTTTGGCCATCAGCGGGTACCATGGCCAAGTGTAATTCAGCCTGAAGTCTTCCCCTGAAGATCCTGGATCTTCTGTGGCTCCCATCACATCACAGGATGCATGTTCTCTCTAGAAAAACTCAAGTCTCCAACAAAATCTACAATTCCTAGGCCAGTGAGATGGCTCAAGGGTAAAGGCGCGTGCTGCCCATCCTGACCACTGGAGCTCTAGCTCTGGGACCTGCACAGCGGCAGGAGAAAACTGACTCTTGAAAGCTGACCTCTGACCTCTGAAGTGTGCACCTGAATGCACACACATGCACACGTACATACACACGCATACACACACATGCACGCACACACATGTACACACACATACGCATGCATGCACACACATACACACATACGCATGCATGCACACACATACACACACGTACACACACACAAACACACAAGACAGGCTATTGGGGAATGTGGATTTCATTGAGAGAATTTAACTTAGAGTTTTAGGGTTGACTTACTGGAGTGCAGGTCCTGACCTGCCCTCTCACCCTGAAGTCACACATACCTGCAGCCAGGGCCCCAGGAAGCCCCTTTGATTGACTCCTGTAGTGGCCGGCATCACACACTCCTGGTGGTGGCAGCAGAGGCTGGGACTGCAGTCTGGTGGGATGGAAAGGGAAAGCAAATCTGGCTTCCTGGCTGAACAGGGAGCTGGGCCAGAAGCCCTTGCTATCCCTCACCAAACCCTGGCCCCGAGGGTGCAGATATCCCAGAGGTCTCTCTCCCCCTCCCCTCTCTCTGCCTCTCTTTCCCTCATCCCTGCCCCCTCCCCTCTCTGAAGAGAGAGAGTATAAGATGATAACATAGTAAGGCTGGGTTATCAGCTGTGGGAATTTTGTAGAAAACAAGGGAAGGGAGACAAGGCTGGATGGTGTAGGTGGCCTCCCCAAGGCTGTGGTGGTCTCAGTCCAGACCTGGGTGCTGGGATGGAGCCTTCAAGGACACGGGCAAGAAGACAATGTCCCAGCTGAAGGAACAGTAGTGCAGAGCCAACCCGTGGCAGCTGACTCAAGCACACCCCATTAAGACTGGAGGAACCAGTGGGGGAGGGGGCAAGATGAGAGTGTGTGGTGGAGTGCTATGTGAATGGTGAGCAGGCCAAGGTTTGATCTTAGGCCCCTGGCCAGATGTGCCTTCTTCTGTGTGGATGCAGGAGGACCTGGCAGGCAGGAAGGGCATGAAGAAGAACACTCAGCAAGGAGTCTTGGGAAAATCTGCTGAACTCCTGGGAGTCTGGAGCCTGCAGATAGCCCCTTCCTAACCCCTGCTTCCCCCCCACACCCGGGCACTAGGCATCTGCCACTTCTTAGTCTCTCTCTGCTTGTCCTGGCCATGTGGGCACAAGGGATGAAGTGGAACCTATGTTTTCCCTGGCTTCCCCAGAGGGCTGACCATCTTCAGATACGTCGTTGCTGGAACTGGAGAAGCCAGCCGGCCTGGGTGGCAAGAGGTAGGGTGAGGTGTGGAAGGCAGAGGTACCCACACAGCACTCCTGGCATATCCTAGGCTGGGATACCCAGACCCCAGTTCCAGCCAAGGCTCTTGTTGCTGTCTTCCCAGGCTACATCCAAGACGAGTCCTGGAGGAGCATGTGTTTGGGGTCCTCCACCTGACAGGGAGTTTCAAAGTGCTTGTTCCTATCCTGAGTACTGGCCTTCAGTGGGTGGCAAGGGAACGTGGAGACCATCCAGGGCAAAATGATCACAGCATGACTGACATGTGTTCCAGATGCCGTCGTGGGTCTCTCATTTTAATTAACAACAACAAAAACCAGCGTGAGGCAGTGAAGTGACTCACGGGGCAAGGGTGCTTGTTGCCAAGTCTGATGACCTGCAAGGAGAGAACCCACCCCTGAAAGCTGTCCTCTGACCTCTGCCCTCACACCACGGTACACGTGTACACATATACCACACCACATGTGTATAAATAGGTAATGTGTAAGTAAATGTAATTACATAAAAATTTAAAGAATGCCCTGGAATTTTCCTAATACATAATTAGCATCTTATCTTCAAATATTGCTTTTGTAGACTAGGTCTCAGGTAGTTGAGGCTGACCTTGAACTGATGCCCCTGCCTCAAGCTCTTGATGACGGGGATTGCCTGTGTGCACCTCTGCTGGCTTCCAAACAGCATTTTGAAGCTTGACGCTCAGCAGCCTCCATTCATCTTTTGGTATGGCTGAGCTTCTGCTTGCTCCCAGCATATTTAACCCCCAGAAGAAACCTGGGACCATAAGCGTTTGCTTACCATTGCACTGCCTCAGGCTAGCACCTCCGACCTGCCTTTGGCTCCCGCTGTGAACTTCCTGTCCTGTACCTGTCGAAGCAACAGACTCAGACACATTGGGGGTTTGAATTGGCAACTTGTCCTCGATCACGGCCTCGGCCAAATGCCACCTACCGTGTGCTCGGGTCACATCGTGTCTGTCAGCTCTCCTGCTGATGTGTTCCTGACCCTCCACCCCACCTGGCTAAAGTAAGCAATGCTTCTCTGAAGGGACGCGGGCTTTGATGTCCGTTTACTGTGTGACAGGAGCCATGTCCTTTCCCTTTCTGAGCTTGGCATAGTCAGTGTCAAAGGGAGAAAAGGACTACATGATCCATAGGTCAGGACCCCAGAGCAAGGGTCTGAAGGTGTTGGCTTAGCCCAGCTGACCCATTCACGCCACACATTCCCCATCCACCAGCCTGGCCCCGCTGGCAAGCCTACCATGACCAATGGCTCCTCACCAGAAAGGACAAGCCCCCTTTCCCCCACCAAACTGGTGAAGGCAGGTTTCTTCTGACCCTCTCTGTTGGTTGGCCAATGCTGTGTCAAAACCTTCATAACTGTGGTAAATGGGAAGTGGGGAAAATTAATTCCTATTATTAAAGAAGAGTATAGATTAATTATTCATTCCTGAGCTGATTATAGCTGTGGAGCAAGGCGCTTAATGTCTCAGAGCCTGTCTTCTGAAGAGGACGAGGCTGTGGCAGGTGTAGGGCGCTTATCCGGTGCCGTCCTCCCTTCCTGGGTGAGCCTCCACCCTCAGGTTTTTCTTTGCCTATGCTCTGCTGGGCCGCTGTAATGGCTCTTCCAGCTTGTGATACTTCTTTGGGGACCGATGGCCTGGCCTGTACCATCTCTAGAGTGTGCCACAAACCTCTATGAGCCGCTGCCTGCCTGGGGTCAGACAAAAGTGACAGATCTGCCCTGCCAGCCCTGGGCAAGTCTGGGCCTGTCGGCTTGGCAGTGTAGGGCTGGGCCAGACTGACTCCCAGGGCTCAGAAGGCTGCCCCAGGGAGCCGTTCCTCAGCTGGGATAGGGGCAGCAGCGGGCAGGTGGACTGGGGTTTCCCTGCCCCACCCTCTTCCTGGGTGGAGTCTCCATGTGGGAGGCTGTGCTAAGGAAATAGTGGGGAGAGAGCTAGTGGGTTCTAGCTGGGGTCACAGTAATCCCGCTCCCCTTTATCTCCTTGAGGAGGAGACCACCCACAGGTGAAAACTCCAGGACAGTCTCAGGGCCTTAACTTTAGACTCTGTCAAGTTTTCTTATCTGTGGGTCTAGGGAGAACCCCTTCCCTCTTGAGTTTCACAGCAGCCTGCATAGCTATGCATGCCAGACCTGGCTCCAGCAGGGGGCACTCTACCCATGCTCTTACTAAGAGGAACTGATGACGCCTGAGCTGTCTCCAAGTCCCGGGCACCTGGGACAACCTTCCCCCACCAAACACACAACCAAGACCTGGCTTGACCTAACCCTGGCCATACCTGTCGACTCAGAACACGGTGATGGCAGCCTTGGCTTATTCTTGCTCAAACTGACCCAAGACCCTGAAGACTAAATTCACTCACTCCACAGCGTCTACAAAAAAGGTGCCCTTGTTACCCGTTTTTTCCCGGAGACTACTTCCTGTCTGGAACCCTTCCCACCCCAACAGGATCTAGCAATGAGTATCAAAAGCCAAATTTGCCTCTGTCTCACTTCCTGGGCCAGAGGATGGACTGCTTGAAGGGGAAGAGAAGGAGAGGGGGCAGGAGAAGAGAGTGAGGAGGAAGAGGAGGGCACAGTGGTGGTGCATGGGCAGAGAGCTTGGCAGCTGCTCTGGGGTCTCCCCGACACGGTCACAGCCTTGCTCACTTCACTCACCTGGTACTGAGAAGGCAGAGGATGGGGCTCCCCGGATGTTCACGTTGTCCTCCTTCTCCCTCCAGAATGAGCCGCAGCGTGGGAGAGATGACCCAGTCCGCCTCTTCCTCCCCTGGCGAGGGAGCTACCTTCGAGCATCTGTGGAGTTCCCTGTGAGTATGGAGACCCCTTCAACCATTGGGCCTGCTTGACCTTGGCTGGCTTGGAGCAGGTTGGAAGAGGGGTCTGCCAGGGTAGCAGCTGCCCTAGGCCGTGGCCTGGGTATATAACCAACAGTTATGGTCTGTCCTCTGGCCAGTGCTCTAGGTCTGTCCAGGGCACAGAGATCATGTATGCGAAACGATTTCATCCCAGTACTGCCAGGTCTGAGGGGCAAGCCAAGGGCTGGTGGGGACGGTGGGGATGGTGGGGACGGGAGCATGAAAGCTTCAGAAGGTGGAGGATGTACGATCAATCTCTTGGGACACATAAATGCTGCCAGGAGCCATGGGGTAGCCTGGCATCCTGAACCAGGGGAACTCAGGGGATGCTGGACCAGATACTAACAGCCTATTTCCCTCCCCACAATGCAGGGAGCCAGACAGCACCTACTTCGACCTTCCCCAACCCAGCAGGGGGAATAGCGAGTCAGTGGGCAGCGAGGAGACCAGCATGGATGTCTTCCACCTGCCAGGCATGGTGAGTGGGGCAGTCCTTGCTGAAGACTGGACATTGGTAATAAGCGGGGTCGGCTTTCCTCAGGAGCCAGGCATAACGAGGAAGCCAGGGCTTTGGATGGCCCACCTTGTGTTAGTCAGGACCCTTCAAATTATAAAGAAGTAAATATATTTAAGTTATAAATGATAAGTTATCGGATTATAAAGAAGTAGGACAAGCTTGTCTTATGTCAACCCCTAGGTAGGAGTGGATTCCAGCATGATTGGCTCCAGTGGTGGGAAGAGCTGCGGGCATGACTGGACCCAGGGGGTTCCCAGCTGCCTCTTTCACCTCTTTCTTTCTTTAGTTTTTCCTGAGATGCCTTTGTTTTCAGTTGGCTTCGCCCCTCAGAGAGAAGGGAGTTGGGATTCTCTAATATCTCAAGGCCCTGTGGAGAGGGCACATCTCTTTTTCCATTGCCCAGAAAGCCATGTTGGTCTGAGCAGACACGTTGCTGACTGTCTCTGAGCTATTCCTATCTTTCATGTCCCCTTATCTACTGTGGACCAGGTCAGGATGGAGGGCAGTGAGCTAAGCGCTCTATATGAGACGGGGACAGTGTGGTCAATGGGAACAGTCTCTTTCCTGGACCAGGAGGGGTGCCAGGCTGCCAGCTCCTACCGGGAACTCTTGTCTAGAAGGCGGAAGACAAGCCACAGTAGTTAGTGCAGTTCTGTCCCTGCCCCACTCCCCGGCTGCCGCTGCGATGCCCTGATGATGCCGGGAGCTGGAGGGAGGTGGCTGGTGCGTGCAAGCAGGGGCTTGTGACGACCTCTGGTCCCGAGGAAGCCCCTTGAGGCCTTCTCTCCTCAACCTCCCCCACTGGACCACCAGAGTGCTGGGAGCCCATCAGACATGGAGGCTGGGAAGGTGTCAGGCGGGGTCTCGTTGGAGGAACCCTGCAAGCATATGAAGGAAGAACAAAACCCAGGCCAAGTTGGCACATGTCAGCTGCAGAGGCACCAGAGAGCTGAGCAGGTCTCCAGGACAGCCTTTCTCCCACTAGCCCCTGAGGGCCCACGTGCCAGAGGGTCAGGGACTGGAGAGGCTGGGAAAGTATGAGGCTAAGCCCCCTATATTGGAAGGGGAAATCTGGTCACCTTGGGCATCAGTGAACAAGAGACCCATAGAGCTGTCAGAATGAATGCACAGCAAGGCTGAAGAGGCAGGCGACATCTCCTTGTGGTCCCAACCCCCTCTGTAGAGGGTGGAGCACGGGTCAGGGCCCACTGGTCCCCGTAGAACTAAGAGAAGACTGAGTCCTACAGCGGCAGCCCCGGTGGGCAGGGGTCTTTCAGGTGTTGGCCTGGTGATGTCCACGTCTCTGAGCTCTGCCTTTCCAGCCCTGGTCTCTGCCTGCTCAGGAGACTGTCTCAGAGTTCACCCTCTTTCAACACCTTTGAGTGTCCGTGTGGCAGGTGTAGAAACCAAGGCAGATGCTGCAGCAGGGGTATCCTGGGGTTTAGGAACAGAAGACAGCCGTGCAGTATGGCAAAAGCATAGTCCCCACCCTGCCTGCTACCCCTTAGTGACAAGATCCTGACCCTTGTCGTCTACGATATTGGTGTCTTCCAGTCTAGAGAGACAGGAAATGGCTACCAGGTTCCAGGGAGGGGGGACCTTATACAAGAACTTTAAAGATGCCTTCCTTGGCAATGCTGGAAGCTGCCTCCCCCGGCCCAAGCTGCCCAGTCCATGCCCGAGAGGACAGAATTCTCAGAGACCCCACTGACCAACCTGGGTGGGGGTCTTGGACTGAAGGTGTAAACAGGGAACAGTCCCAAGCCCCTAAAGCTAGGGATATGGTACCCACCCCTAGCCCTAAGGATGCCCAATGTAAACATGTTGGCAGGGTACTCATGAGACCTCACCTGCTGGGGCATGCTGCTCCCAGCGGGGGTAACTCGGGTGGGGCACTACGCCTCCACAAACAAGGGGCCCGCTTCGTCAGGTAGCAACATGCCTTGCAGTAAAGCCATGGATGAAATTCCTGGGTGCACAGCTCAGCTCCTGGAAGTGGGAATTCCCTGGAGCCAGGACTTCCTGGCCTCCTTCTTCAGGCTCCATCTGACCCTTATACCCAGTCCTCTCAAGAGACAGCTACGGACCCACCAGCTCCCTGTATGTTTCAAAACTCCCAGCCACTCTGATGGCAAAAGATCAGGACTCAGATAGAAGCCACATCTATGGCCATCTGGCTGCAGCGCTCCAGAATCATTGGCAGGAAGACGGCCTTGCCACCCCCCAGGCAGAGGGCTGCAGGAGGCTGCAGGGAACTGCAGGGGGCGATAGATGTTTCATACCTGAAATGAGGTGGTTGAAGTTTGAGTTCACACATGACCCGGCTGATTGCAGCTTATCAGGATTGCAAAGCTTAGGGAAGAAAGGGACAGCTTGACACGGCAGGACGCACGCTCCCAGAGCAAGGCGAGGTGGACGGTGCTGGGATTCGCAGCTACCAACTGAGTCCATGGGGCAGAGGTGGCTAAGGAAATAACAGGTTGGGGTGCAGCTGTGTCGGGGTGGCTTGGGGACCTGCAAGATCCCTTGTTGTTGCAGGGTGGGGCTCTAAGGAAGCAGAAGTCAGGGCTTAGAGTACAGAGCATGTACTCCCTGTCTGGGGAAGGCACAGACAGAGGAGGGTAGCCTGCCGAGGCCCACACTCCCACGTGTTAGCTGAATGGGTACTCTTACATGTGTAGTGTGTAGCCCAGGAGTTGAGGTTAATGGCTCACATTCGGGGGCTCGGAAGTATGACGGACATCAGAGAGAGGAGTTGATCACACTCACACAGAGAGGCGGGTGCACGTGCTGTGGACTCACATGTGGGTTCCGTGTGTTGTTTCTTTCAAACAAGACACCAGCACAAAGTAAGGCCCCAGCCTCACACCCCACAGTCTGCAGCAGCTTCTAAAGTGCTGGGTGGCTTTTAAGAGAATGACTGAGTATGTATGATCTTAGAGCCCAGGGGGACTGGGAAGTACAGAGAGGAAATGGTGCTGAGACAGCCGGGGTACCTGGGCCCATTCAACCCTGAGACTGGATGGGAGCTCCCAAATGTTAGCCCCACCCCTGGGAACTCTAGCCCACCCTCTGGCTGGGTCCAGCACAAGGAATACTATCCAGCTTTGCTCTCAGGTCAGCGAGTAGTTCTGGAATCTGAGGTACCGAGGCGCCCAGCAACCCCACCTCCTGTGTCCTCAGGGACCCTCACCCATCCCCACAGGAAGCTCCCCCAGTGCTGCCTGGTGCCTAGTTGTTTCTATGTGCTGGACATCCCCACCCAAATGCCAGGATAGTCTGGCAAAGGTGGTCTGGTTTAAACCAGTATAGTTCTTAAACAAACGGGGCATCTCTTCAATGCTTTATGCTGTGACGAAGGGACCTCAGGTGGGAGATTGCCTTCTGTCACATGGGAGGTCTTGAACAGGTCTACCAGCTACAGCGAACCCTCAAAACCACACGATACCCTTCACCCCACCTTCATGACTGGCAGAAACCGGTACCGTCGGTGAGTTCAAGTTCTCACATGCCTCTGAGTCTCCGTGTCCTTGCTTGTGAAGTTGGTGTGATGGAAGGGAGTGGAACAGAAGGGATGCGGGGGGTGTGCAGGATCCTGAGTAGTACCAGGGGACGCTGGGAACCAGTGCGCCTGCGGGGGTGTGCAGGATCCTGAGTAGTCCCAGTGGACGCTGGGAACCAGTGCGCCTGCTTGGCCTTGTGTGGAGGGAGGGGCTTGACATCTGACCACGTTCTTGTCTTACTCGAGGAGACTGTTGTGGGGTTAAAGAAAATGGGGTAAACAGGAACAGCTGGGCCCCTGGTGGGTTGTGGAAGAGCCCCAGGCTTGGTGAGGGAAGCCATGAGCCCCTGTGGCCTTAGTTTCCTGTGACCATGTAGACAATGTAGCAGAATCTAGAAGGTTGTGGTGGGTAGGGGGAAGTCGAGGTCCCTAAGACTAAATATACTGGGTTCCTAGCCCACCCTGACCTTCTAAGCTGGGAAGACCACAAGGTCTTTTAGTCTTCTGGGTCTCAGTGGCCCCATTTGTAAAATGAGGAGATGGACAGTTAGAAATCTCTAGGGTTTGGGGGCAACAGGTGCGCTTTCTCCCATGGGGAGTGATGGGGACGGCAAGGATGGGGTCCTATGTTTCCCAGACTGTTTCCTTGAAGGTCCTGAACAGTTTGCCATACAGAGGCACTGGGTCCTTGAGCTGGTTTTCCCCTTGTTCAAGTCGACCTTTGCGTATGCAGCTCCTTCCCCTGGCAGTGGTCTTTAGTTCCAGCTGCCCTCGAAGATTCCAGGACCAAGCTTTAAAACAGGCCCTGGTCACTGGGTGTTGTGGCCCATGCCTAAAATCCCAGCTCTTGGTTAACCCATGGAGGGGGATCTCAAGTTTGAGGCCAGCCTGATCTACCTAGGGAGACCCTGTCTCAAAAATGAAGTGACCCCTGTCCAACAAGAAGAGAACTCAGAGCAGCCTCTCCCAGGTACTGGGTAGGGTGAACTGGGGGATGGGGCCCATCCCAAAGGCTGGGGGTGGGAATGACTGTTCCAGCCTATCCTAGGGTGCCCAGGAGGGTTGAGATGCTTTGGATGTGGCCGTGTGTGTGTGTGTGTGTGTGTGTGTGTGTGTGTGTGTGTGTGTGTCGGAGAGTCCCAGATCACTGAGGCTCCCACCACACAGTCTTGGAAGATTGAAGGAAGGGCAAAGTCCCCATCATGAACACCAACTGCGTGCCAAGAGACTGTAGAAGTTTGGCTTTGAGGGCAGGAACCCCAATTCTCACCCCATAAACATGATAAACGTTGTGAGATCAGCCCCTTCACTCTGATCCCTTAGTCTCCGTGAGCCATATGAAGATGGGCACCGAGAGCCAGAGACCCTCCAGATCTTAGGGTACAGAAAGCATATAGAGGGGAGTGTGGTTCCACAAAGGAAGAGGGAGAGAGGCAGGGGCCCCGGGTGTGGCTGCGGGATCGCCCTCCTTTCTTCCCCTCTCCACATCCTCCTCCAGGCCTGCACCTCCACTAGAGGCACCCCCTTCCCGCGGTTTCTGGCGCCTTTCTCTGCAACAGCTATTGTGAGCAGGTGGGCCCCAGAGGGTCGGGGTGGCGCTGCAGCTGGAGAGGGCAGAAGCCTCTGTGCCGATCTCCCTGTGGCCTGTAGGGGGTTGATCTGGGGAGTAAATGCCTTGAGACCCCAAGGGGTATCCAAAGAAGTCTTCCTGACTTTGAGGAGGGGATGTCTCTCCTGACCGAGAAAAGGACACACGTGGGCCATTGTGGGCATCTTTGGGGCAGGTAGGGCAGGAAGGATATAGATTCCTTTGCAAGAAGAAGGAAGTGAGAGGAAGGATGGGACTAAGCTGACAGGGACCGGGTTCAGTATAGTTCAGTTGGACACCCCAAGCCTACCCACCACCCCTAGTGGTTTCTGGCCACCCTTACCTTGACAGACTTTGATGGTAAGAGTCTTAGGTGTACAGCACTGAACTCAACCAATCCTCAACTCCTCTCCCCCACGCCAGGGTCCAGGGGAAGAGAAACAAAGCCAACAGCAGGGCTGAGGTCCCCTGCCACTGCCTGGGGGTACCTGAGGATCCCTGCTACTATCTGGGGATACCTGAGGTCCCCTGCCACTACTTGAGGGAACCTGAGTACTCCTGCCACTACCTGGGGGTACCTAGGAGTACCTGGGGGTATCTGAGGATCCCTGCCACTACCTAGGGGCATCAGAGGACCCCTGCCACTGCCCGGAGGTACCTGCAGACCCCACTGCTGCCTGGGGGTACCTGAGGATCCCACCATTACCTGGGAGTACCTGAGGACCCTTGCCCCTGCATGGGGATACCTGAAGCTCCCTGCTACCACCTGGGGGCACCTGAGGTCCTCTGTCACTACCCGGGGATACCTGAGGACCCCTGACACTACCTGGGGGTACCCGAGGATCCCTGCTATTACCTGGGGTTACCTGGGGTTCCCTGCCACTACCCAGGGGTACCTGAGGCAGACAGACAGACCACCCAGAAGGAGCCAGGAGCCAGGCTGGAGCAGAGGCTGCAGTGGAGAAGAGAGCTCAGAGATGGACACGCCTTCCCTCATGGGGCTACTAGGCTCTCAGGTCAGGTCCCTTGCCTGGAAATGTGGACATGAGCGCCAATTCTCGCCTTCATTTTTCTCCTTTGCGTATTTGCAAGACCAACATGACACTTGATTGACGAGGACTCAGAGCTGCCGAGGGGCACAGTTCCCTAAACCCCATTCTGAAAACTGAGGGCCATCTTTTCAGGGCTCTCTGGAGCAGCCAGGCCACACCTACTGGGGTGGGAGTCTGCAAACCTGTCCCTTAGCCCCCATGGAGGGAAACTGCAGCTGCCCCCCGCAGAACTTCTTACTATGAACCCCAGTTTGAGCAGTGTTTCTCAAAAGATTGCCTCCCACAAAATTTGACTTAACAAACTCATTTTACTGTTCACAACTGACTTAGGAGCAGTTTGTGGCTCTAGCCACAACCAAGCCAGGGTAGGGTAGGGTTCTGTATGACGTAGGGTACCTCCGCTGCTTCTGTGGGTTCCTAAACTCTGAGTTAGTGCTCTGGCTACAGTCCCCACCCTCTGCCCAAACCCAGCTCCTCCCAACTCTCTGGAGAGGCAGAAGGTGGTTTGGAATTTGGCAAGAAAGGGCTAGAAGGGCTAAGTCTCCGTGCCATCTCTGCATCTTCTTGAACATCTTTAAACTTTCAATGTGGGGCTCACACTGTTGTGTTTTAGGGGGCCTGGAAATCCAGGGCCAATGTCTACTTCCGCAGGACACACATCTGTTGTAGACAAGGTGGGTTCAGGTATCTACACCAAAGGTGACTTCGTGGTTTGAAATAAACCTGAGACTTAGATGCCCCCAGACAAAGAGCAGTGGTGACCGCCGTACAGCCACCACTGGGCAGATACTGGTGTGGAGCCCCTGACTCTGTAAGGTCTGTAGTGGTTGAGATGCATTCTAAAGGGGTCCCTCAGGAACTCTCTTCAGCGGGGTGGCCATGTCCCTGCTTCATGGGCTTAGTTAGAGCCAGGACAAAATACTATCTATAATGCAATGCTATGGGTTCTTTGACTCCACCCACCAGGTGGGATTTTGACCACTTACTTGATCCTGTGCCCGGCTCTCCACAGGTGCCCTGGCACAAGCATGCTGGTGTATCTTTCCTCTATTCGGGCCTTGGAGTGGTCCCTAGGGGCCCATAGTTCTCTGAGAGGAGACAGGTCCTCTCACCTGGGTCGCCAAGGCTGGCAGCACCATCTGTTTCTTCAGGGTGGCCGAGCCCTGGCTACCAAGGTCTCCAAGGCCAGGGCTGACCGCTCATGCTTTCGAGCAGCCGATGCTTATAGGTGACAGTCGCAGCCCCCGGAGCCTTCACTGGGGGGCAGGTAGGAAGGAGCCCGGTGGGAATGGATGGTCTCTGAGCCAGTCAGTGACCCCGCATCCCCATCGGCTCCCCCTATGCAGCCTCCTTGGTGCGGTCCAACATATCTCCGGGCAAGCTGAGGCCTGCCCTTTGTTGATGAATAGTCATGAGGAAGAAAGGGGTGGGCCCCGGTTTGTTGTTGGATGCAGCCAGTTGACAGAAATAAGGGAGATAGGCAGGGTGAGAATGCCAGCCCACAGCCCACACGCTCCTGAGCATCCTTGGCTTCTACTTTCATAGCCAGACAGCCTCAGCCCCTCCTCAGTCCACCCCACCGGGAAGCCACCAATCTGCCCCTACCCCACCGAGCCACCCAGACCCATGCCTCGTCCCGCGGCACACCAGCTCCTCAGCGTGTGCAGACCCCCACAAGTCTACCATGCTTTACGTCGGTGACCCCATGAGACACCTTGCCACGGTAGGTGTGCTGTGCCCGGTCTACTTGGAGACCTGGTGCCATGCGTCTCTGGGGCTTGGCAGGGTCTGTCACGGTTGGGGTTCAGAGAGAGACATTCTCTCACCTGTCTCCCTGGCCAAGTGCCTGCTACCAGGTGGGGTGATCAGTGGCGTTGGGAAGGCTGGAGGCAGATCCTGGGCTGGAGGGTGGATGGCTCTAGTTCTCTTCAAACAGAGGTGGCTCTTGAGGACCAGCAGTTTCTGGCAGGCAGTGAGTGGGAAGCTGGAGGGAGGCTCTGCTGGTGTCTGATGGGGTGGCTGAGTTACTGCCCTGTGAGTTGGGTGTTCCCAACAGTTTTTGAGGCTGGTGGCTCTGGCCCTGCTCAGGGTCCCCGGGCTATCCTGTGCTGCCCACTCAGCTGCCCAGGAACTTATGCAGAGGTCGTCTTTGCTTTGGGCTTTAGCGTGAAGCTGCCCCGCCCTGCCAAGAGCATCCTCACCTGGGACTTTGTTCACTTGACAGCGCAGATGGGGTATTTCTCAGAACCGTGGGCTCTTCCCAATGTGGGTGTGAACTCCAAGGCACAGATGGGTAGCAGGCTGGACCTAAGGCTTCCTGTTGCTCTTCTCATTCAGGTACAGGTAGCCCCAGCAGAAGAGCAGAAGGCAGAAGGGGCCACAGCCTGTGCTTGGCCTGAGCCCAAGGGACTTGGGCTCATTTCCAGACTTGCCAGGTCCCTGGGGTCAAGCAGACACCAGGCTGCTAATTGAGCAGATGGAGGTCTTGGTGCAGCTGCCCCACATGGGGCTATTTTTCCATTAGGGAAGCAGGCAGAGTAGGGGCCATGAACACATACACTGCAGAGACCCTACAAAGAATTGTGGAAGATGACAGAGTCCAGATGTGCCCAGGATAGGAGCCATGAGTACAGAGCCACAGAAGTCTTTGTGAAAGACCAGAGATCTTTGGAGAACTGCAGCTCCTAGAAGAATGAGCAGTATGTGTGTGTGTGTGTGTGTGTGTGTGTGTGCACATGCGTGTGTGTGTGTGGTGTGCGAGGTATGTGCACGTGTGTGTATGTGTGTGTGGTATGTGCATGTGTGTTGTGTGTGTGGTGTGTGCATGTGTGTGTGCTTGTGCATGCGTACGTGTGTGTGTGCATGCATGTGTATGTGTGGTGTGTGCATGTGAGTGTGGTGTATGTGTATGTGTGTGGTGTGTGTGTGTGTGCGTGCATGCGTGCATGTGTGTGTGTATGTGTGTGTGTGTGCATGCGTGCATGTGCGTGTATGTGTTGTGTGTGTGTTCATGCATGCACATATGTTGGGGGCATACTGGCATAGCTCAAGGGATAGCAACTCCATCCTTCCTCCTACCTTCCTCCTACCTTGAAATCCAAGGAGGGATGTCCTCCTTCCTCTGTCTGTCCTCTCCCACATCCTCATCGATTCTTTTGTCCGCCAGTGTGTCATTGTCAGATATCAGCTACCCGGGTAGCCTTTAACTCCCATACCCAGTTCTGGGCTGTATAGTTTACTGACCTCTGTGGTATCTGGCTGCCATGTCTGGAATCTAAGGGAACTCCTAACTGGCTAATCTAAAAGTCAGAGGGCAGGGGTACTGTGCTGTTTTTTCCTCTAATGGAACAGGCACCACCCATGGGAAAGACTGAGCGCAGATTGAATCATGGTTCTTCGTGACTGCCCTTCCTGGGGCAAATAGGAGGCAGAGATCCACTGTCAGGGCTGCACAGAGACCCGCTTCCGAGATAGTCAGTGACTCCCACCCGGCAACTGCTGCCCTAGGTCCCAGAACCAGTAATGGCTACCATGTCACGCTGTTATTCTGTGTTATTATGTTGTTGTGGTGGGGTGTGTATGTGTGTTTATATGTGATCTTGTAGTTTTGAGACAATCTCTCTCTTGCAACTGGGGCATACTGAATAGGCTAGATTGGGTTGTCTGTCTGTCTCTGCTTCCTGATACTAGAATTACAAGCACACACCACCACGTCTGGCCCATATCGTGGTGCTGGGGATGGAACTCAGGTCTTCATTCCTTTGTGGCATGCACATCATTGACTGAGCCATCTCCCCAGCCACGTGTCCTCTCTTTGTGGACCATGGATGCTGTGGTTTTTGTTGCATTAGCACGGCCATCATCTGCCCCTTCTGCATTCGGCCCAATGCAGCAGTGCAGCCCAGGATTTGCTGGGGCTCCAAGCTTCTGCTGGGAGCCGGGCTGAGCCATCAGTCTAACTGGGTGGGTGGGTGAGTCGGTTTCCTTATTTCTTCGTGACCTTGTCCCAGTGAATGAGAGGATGTGTAGTAGAGAGTAGCCTTTGGCTCGGAATGTATTAAAGTTAACGTGAACCGCGGACCCATTGGTGCGTCTTTCCCACCCATCTGTCTTTGTTGCCCCTGCCTGGAGGAAGCAGCCACTTGGGAGTCCACAGGCTAGCCTTGTCTTTGGAGAAGTAGCTGACTTTCAGGATGCTGTCTGATCCAGGAATGGGTTTTCTGATTAGTGCACCCCATCGTGATTTGGGGTTCAGTGTATGGGTTCAAACTTTATCTCTGGTGT
The DNA here is from genome assembly GCF_982192425.1 of Myodes glareolus. Lineage (NCBI taxonomy): Eukaryota > Metazoa > Chordata > Mammalia > Rodentia > Cricetidae > Myodes > Myodes glareolus. Next base: position 2,604,111 of record NC_142031.1, read on the forward strand.
CTCCCCCCAGCTATGACTTTAGGGGAGCATGAGGCCACATGCTGAGGCACGGTTTTGTTCTCTGTAAGCAGGGTGGTACTAACTCTGCAGAGATGAGCTGTGAGGTCCCAGTGACAGCGTCTGGCCATGGCTGTGCCAGCATCAGTTGAGTTACAGAGAGGCCGAGTGCAAGAGCTGGACGTGAGCTCATCCTCCTGCTGCTTCCTATGCCGTTGGCTCTGCCTCTCTCCCACCCTCCTTTCTCTCTCCAAGGAATAAAGAGTTTCTAGCCAAGTGATGCCCCACAGCTGGACTCCAACCTTGAATGCAGTGCAGGATGGCCTGCATGCAGGGAGCCCATTTACAGTGTAGGAAGAAGTCGAGGGCCATTGGAACTGGGCCTGCTAGATGGGATGAGATGAACAGGAACATATAATGACTAGGACTGTCTTCTGACACCCCAAACTCTTAGCCTCTTCCTCAGTTTCCAGTTCTCCTGCACACACACATACACACACACACACACACACACACACAGAGAGAGACAGAGAGAGAGAGAGACAGAGAGACAGACAGAGAGAGCGCTTCAGTCGCCCCCAAGATACAGGCAAGTGTGAATGCCTTGGTTCTTCCATGTTTGCTGTGTGTTGTATGATTGGAGAACCTGGCTGTTCTCCCTTCTAGCACAGCACATGCCAGCAAATAGTGGTGTGTGAATGTGTGTGTGTGTGTGGTAACAGGGAAGCGCATGTGTGGCCCAGGTCTGGAGTCCACCCCATGCCTGGAGCAGGCTTCCCTGTGCTCCTGCAGGGAGCCCAAGGGATGATCTCAAGTGGGAAAAGATAGCTATGCAACAAGAAAGGACTGGAGAGCAGAGGGGTGGAGCTGGCTTTAGGTTCTAGAAAGGCACGGTGCAATGCTGGGCAGTGACCAGAGGAGGGCAAAGCTGAGACTGGGAAGAAGGGACGTGGTCCAGGTGGGGTGGGGTGTGTGAGGGTGACCTCAAGGGCTTTCCACCGTAAAGGGGAAATGCTGCAGGGGCCTCAGAAGGGAGAACCAAGCATTGTTCTGTGATGTGCAGAGTTTGGGTGCTTCGCAATTGAATGGTAGAGATAGAGTGGCTGGCCGGTAGGATCTGAAGACCAAGCGTGGAGTGCCTGAAGCAACTAAAGGAAGGAGGAAGCAGGATCTGCCCTTCTGGTGGCAGGAACAGGGCATCCGTGGAGGTGGTCAGGTGTGAGACCTGTGGAGGACCAAGACAGGACCAGAGGACAAGGCCACAGCCGCCTTAGGAGCCCTGTAGCAGTGGTCAGAAAGTGTAGGGTTCTGTGTAGGAGGCTCAAAGACTGTGGGCACACAGATGGGGAGGCCATGCGGACAGGATGGTGTGGACATGGACATGCACATGGATGGGGGAGGCCATGTGGACACCCAGGTGTGGGCGTCGGGTGGGCAGGATGCTGTGGAGATGAACATGAGTGTTATTTAAGTCATTAAGTTTATTTATTATTTAAGTTATTAAGTTATTTAAGGGGGAGCCGTGTGGAGAGAGGGGAAAGCAGTTCTGGGAAAGACAGACATTTTAAGGAGAAGCCTGGGAGTCAGAGAGGGGGCATTGTGGTGGCCTGGAAGAAGAGGCTGCACTATGGGGCTGTGAAAGGGACCAGAGTCAACCTGGGGGGAGGAGGGTGACCCCAGGGAGGATAGAACTGAAGGAGGATTGGATGAGAGGGAGGCACACCCAGTGGAGCCTGATCCAGGGAGGTCATCCTGGATCTGTGTTATCTCTGCCTCCCCACTTTCTGTGTTCCCTCCTGGTTCCCAGGGAGCCAGATGATGGGATATCCACACATGAAGCCAAACTGAGCTCCGGCGTCCCACCTGGGCAACATCATTTCAGCCGTGAGACGCCTTCTACTCCCTTGACCCAGACCCAAACCCTAGCGCTATCCCTGACTCCCCTTCAAACACCTTTTCTTTACTGCTACCCTGTGTCCAAAGGCCACAGTGTTGCCTACCCAATGCTCAGACGTGCTCAGAACCACTTAGACATGCCCAGAACCACTTAGACGTGCACAGGACCACGTAGACATGAGCAGGACCACGTAGACGTGCACAGAATCACTTAGACGTGCTCAGAACCACTTAGACGTGCACAGAACCACTTAGACGTGCACAGGACCACGTAGACGTGCACAGAACCACTTAGACGTGCTCAGAACCACTTAGACGTGCTCAGAACCACTTAGACATGCTCAGAACCACTTAGACGTGCACAGAACCACTTAGACGTGCACAGGACCACTTAGACGTGCACAGGATGACTTAGACGTGCACAGGACCATGTAGACGTGCTCAGAACCACTTAGACGTGCACAGAACCACTTAGACGTGCACAGGACCACTTAGACGTGCACAGGACGACTTAGACGTGCACAAGACCATGTAGATGTGCACAGAACCACTTAGACGTGCTCAGAACCACTTAGACGTGCACAGAACCACGTAGACGTGCACAGAACCACTTAGACGTGCTCAGAACCACTTAGACGTGCTCAGAACCACTTAGACGTGCTCAGAACCACTTAGACGTGCACAGAACCACTTAGACGTGCACAGGACCACTTAGACGTGCACAGGACCACTTAGACGTGCACAGGACCATGTAGACGTGCACAGAACCACTTAGACGTGCTCAGAACCACTTCGACGTGCACAGAACCACGTAGACGTGCACAGAACCACGTAGACGTGCTCAGAACCACTTAGACGTGCTCAGAACCACTTAGACGTGCTCAGAACCACTTAGACGTGCACAGAACCACTTAGACGTGCACAGAACCACTTAGACGTGCACAGGACCACCGCCCTTCCTCCCGTCAGAGGTCCTCGGAGACCTCGTCTATAACCCTTTCTTCTGAGCCCAGTCATGAGCCCCAACCTCTCCTGCTGCGTCCATCACCCAAGTACTTGTTCTCGGCCCTCCCTCCGGCCAGGGTCCTTTCCCTGCCACTCCGCCTAGGACTACACCAGATCCCACAAGATTGGGGGAGGGGGGCAAAGGACTGCTTCCTACAGACTAGAAACCACAGCAGCCCAGGCCTTTCCCAGAGTCCCAACCTACCAGGACACCTGTTTCTGCCTCTTCTCTGGGCACCCTTGTTTCCTGGAAGCCCTGAGCTTGTTTGCTGATTGGCCAGAAGGTTCATCACTATACTCCCAGGGGAGAGCTCAGGATGCTCTGCCAAGAGATGGCATGAACAAAGCAGGGTCAGGGGGTGCCCGGCGTGTGTGGGCAGCATCTGTCCTTAGCTTTCATGGCCCATCTCCCAGCTTACACTGGGCTGTCTTCTCACTCTTGGGTCCCAAGACAGTGTCACAGTCCCACATCTCTTGGGCCCACATTACCTTTGTTGTGATCCTAACTTCTAGGGTCAGCTGCTCGTTCTTTGTTCCATGCAGACCTAAAATCTAGGAAAAAACTGGGGGATCCTGACTGACTGGCTCCAGGTGTCCTCAGTTGGCTCCATGAACAAGACAGACAGAAGGACAGCAAGAGGAATGCATGGACATGGATGCTGAGTGCCCGAGTACAAGAATGTGCCCAGGGAGAGGAGCTGGCAGAGGCATGCCCCCCACATCTTTCTCTGAACACCACCTCCCCTGTGCTATCGGAGTACACTCAGATGGTTTGAAATTTTCTGTGAATCACTGCTGCTTGTATAGTGCCCAGAGACCCTCAGGAACGTTCTGCTCTACGATACCCAGGGTTCAGGCTACGCTGGGTGGAGGGGTGGCCCAGGCTTCACAGTGGGTCTTGCAGACGCACGCCTGGCAGCTGAGTGGAGCTTCTGGGGGCACGTTTCCCGGGTGTGAGGTGTGGAAAGTTCCACATGGCCCTGGCATGGGACCGGGCAAGGCTCTGCCTCAGCGGGCAAAAGGAGGGTGCTGTATGCATACCTCCAGGGAGGCCGCCGTTCCCCCCATGCACAAGTCGTGTCTTGTTGACATTTCCATCCGTTTAATCACAGGCTCAGGGAGACTGTGGGAAACACCATCAGGATGGAGGTCTCCAGAGAGCACACGGGCGGGAGGGATGGCTGTCTCCACAGGGCCAGGCTTCTGTCAGTCACTAACCCCGGGCAAGCTGAACCCAGGCTCAGACATGCCTATGGGAGAAGACTGGGGCTCCTGAAGCCTGCTTACCCTTAGAAGAGTCCACACAGCTTCGGCTGGTGTTCTAGAAATGAGAGGACCCAGTCTCCCCATCCCTCACAGCAGAATGAGCATGACACTAGCCCCAGGGAGAAGGAAAGAGGTCCAGGAGTGAGGAGGTTCCTGCAAAAGCAGATGTGGTCACGGGGGCCATGGCACCCATACCTGTGCTGGATGGGTAAATGCTATTTGATTCCTACCCAGAGTAAGGGAGCAAGTGCCCAGGGGCTAGGCCTTGCGTTGGGGAAGTGGCATTGGATTATGAAGTACTAGTGGCAGCACATAGGAGCCTGAGGGACCACAGCATATGGGGCCTGGCAGCTAGCTCCTTTCTCCAGTTCCCATTCCAGCTACTTCTGTGAGAAATCCAGGGTGGGCCACAACTGCCCTGTCATCACAACACGGGATGCACAGAGGCTGGGGCGATTTTCAGAGAGAAAGGAGGAGGAAGGTAGGAAGGAAAGGATGGGGGAACAAAAGAAAAGACAGACCAAAAGGGGGAAGAAGGGAGCAAGCCAAGGAAGAAAAGAAGGGAGAAAAGAGAGGAAGGAAAGGAGGGAAGAAAGGAAGGAGAAAGTGGTGGAGAGAGGGAGGAAGGGAAGGAGGAAGGGAAGAAGGGAGAGAAGGAAGGAAGGAGGAAGCTATGGAGAGAGGGAGGAAGAGTGGAGGGGAGCAGGAAGGAAGGGAGACCTAGACAAAGGTCCTCTTCCACTGAGGTCACAGTGGACTTGGGTGGGGTTGTGCTCCAGGCTCTCCAGGTGTCCTGTGTGGTCCTGAAGCCATGTTCCCCTCCGTGCATATAAAAACCTCGGGGAACTTTGAACTTGAGGCTGCCACTGCCGTCTCCTGCTGGGTACTTGGGTCCCTGGCATTATCCCTGTGAGCCTGGCTGAGAAGAGGAAGTGGCCAGACAAGGTGGACCTATCAGAGCAGCTGTGGACTCAGCATGAAGCTGGAAGGAAGGAAGGAAGGAAGGAAGGAAGGAAGGAAGGAAGGAAGGAAGGAAGGAAGGAAAAGAAGGAAGGAAGGAAGGAAAAGAAGGAAGGAAGGACAAAGGAAGTTTCCTTCCGCAAAAGGCATACTGAATCCAGGGTACAGAAATGCTTAGGTGCCAGGCATGCTGATCCAGGGTACAGAGATACGTGGGTGTCCCTGGAAGGCAAACAAGCCCTTGGCTGGTGACTATGGATCAGGAACCGATTGGTCACTTTGGTGCGTGGACTTTGGTTCTTTGTGTCTGTGGAGATTTGGAGACTTCAGTGTGGGATCCTTGGAAGCACACTGGCAGCAGAGTCTGGTGCCTTTGCCCCTCTGAGACGGCAGAGTATGGAGGGAGCCTCATCAGGATACAACACTCTTGCGGCACCACATGCCATCACGGGTTCCCATTTCTCTGTGTGTATTGAGGCAGAGTGGTTGTATGAAGATCTTGGGTTCTGTGTGAAGCTGGGGAGACAGGAGACAGCACGGCCTTCGATGTGCCTGGAATGTTGGGGCAGCTGAAGAGTACACAGGAGCTTCTTGCAGGCAGGGCACCTTGGCAGGCTGGTCTTCTGGAGAGGAGATGGACAATGAAGTTAGCCTGCACCCCTGGGCCTTTGCATTTAAGTTTGACATCCAGTGCACGCAACAGGCAGGTTTTTCTGTTATTATTTTCATTAGGGGAAAAAAAATCAACTTTCTGGAGAATGTTGCATGTCGTGTGGAAGTATGTGCCTTTTGTTGCGAAGAACTGGGTGCAGCCCGTCCACCTCCGTGGTCCATCTTGGTGTTCTGGGCTATGACAAAGGCTGTCGTGGTTGATGATGTCAGAAGGGACTATGTAAGGAAGGTAACCTGCCCCCAGCCTTTGAAAAGACGCTCGTTTTCCGTCTATGTATAAGAACCGATTGATGGAGATTGTTCGTGGGTTTGAAACAGTTAAGATGGGAGTCGTTAAGGTAAAAGCACAGTATCCAAGTTTAACATGTGAGGGCAGGAAGCCGAGAGCAGGAAGGCGAGAGCTTCCTTGTCTGGTAGGACAGGTGACTGGTGGGGGAAGAAAGGGATACATGGGGGAGGCCCTGCCCTCACTCCAGCATTGAGCAGGAAGAGCCTGCCCCCCTCCTCCACCCCGGGCGCTGTCTGTGGCCAACGGACCATCATGTGGACATTTCCTCCAGAGGCTCCTGAGGTCCAAGGAGTAGAACTCTTTGACTGTGTTTAGGTCTCCGTGGGTATCTCAGGTTCTGAACATCTCTTTCCAGGCCAGGTGTTAGCATGACCGGTACATGTCCAAGAATGAGACCCCAGCTGGGGACGGCAAGTCTATCCCACATGGAGCTTCATGGCTCTGCTCGGCCTTTGGTACCAGCCTTGCTTCTTGTGGGTAGACAGCCTCTGTCCCTTCCTCCCTGGGCCCTGTGCCAGTATGTTAGGGTGGGAATGTGCCAGCGCAAGGCGTTGGAGCTCCTGGATTCCGGTGTCCTGATGCTTGAACCAGGGTTATTCCTCTCAAATAGCCATAGGGTTTTGGTTTCCAGGCCCCACCCTCACAACTGTGCTACGAGTTATGAATAGACTTAATTCCCACTATGCAAAAGAGAAAACAGAGGTCCAGGGTTGTGGAGCCTTATCCTACCTCTCTCCAGCTCCTGCTGTCCCCTACGCCCTGGGGCACAGTTCTCACCCTGGAACCACACCATCAACCAGGAGAGAGTGTTGAAGGGTTAGACTGGCGTTATCTCCTTATCTCTCTGCTCAGAGCAGACACGAAACTCAGCTGCCTTTAGCAGGAGCTTGGGGAGCTAGAGGCCTAGTTTTGGGTGTCCTGTGCTCCATGACCCTCTGCTATAGGGCAAGGTCACCAGCATGCTGTCACCCCAGGGCATGAAGAGACTACCAGGAGACAAGGTGTTAGAACTGAATTGAAGTCTGAGCCCAAGGAAAGAGGACAGAGGCACTGATGGCCCTGCTTCCGGCAGGGGTGCCTGGGAGGCCTCCTGCAGATCTATATGCAGGGGTCAAGAAGAGACCCCTAAGAGTGAGGGAGTGGGAGACTCTTTGGAGAAAGCCTGGCCTTCTCTGTAGAGGGCAAGGTTCACAGGGGTCCCATCTGCCTGAGCCCAGGACAGTGTAGAAGGTGGGGCTCACAGGCCCCCATCTGCCTGAGCCCAGTACAGGTCTTACCCTCAAGTGTCCTGGGGGTTTGCTGGATGATTTCAGTACACTGGACAAAGTCTAGTATGTGACACAGAGACCTGGGGGTAGGCTGTGTTCTCCTCAAACCCCATCCCCCATCAGAGCTATTGTCCCCTGATGTTGGGGTTTCCCGTGGAGACTGGCCCACTAGTGGCCTGGACACTGGAGGAAAGGCCACCCGCTGGCTCCGTGACTCCTCCATTCCTCAAGGCCTCCTCAGGTCACGCCCAAGCACCCCACATGCACATGTAGGCACATGTGGGCCGCCGCAGGCTGGGCATGTCCTAATTAGCCCACTATCTTGGAGTTCTCATTGAAAGGAAAACAAACCAAAAAAGTTCGGGTTTTGCCCAGGTTCTTCCCTGAGGCCAAGTGGGCCTTGTCTGGGCTTCCGGTGGTGGGGGCTCTGGGCCTGGGGGACCCCTGGGCTTCTGTGTGGACCTGCTTAGACCTCTCTGACAAGCTCCTCATTTCAGCAGCCTATCTGGAGACAGGAGTAGGGGGCCTGACTGAGCCTCACAGCCTGGCACTGAGAAAACAGGAATGGGTCCTTCCTCAGAACCTCAGAGGAAGGAGGGAGCGCTATGGAGATCTCCTACACTTTGCAATCAGTGGGGTCCTTGCCGTCTTTGGGACGCATGATAGACACCAAGACTGTGAGCAAGTGGATGGTGTCCCTAGAAATGCAAGAAAAGAGCAGACAGGGGAGGGCCAGCATTCACTAGACAAGGGGATAGGTTGGTCTATTGGCCGGCCAGTCCAGTGTCCCCAAAGCAGGTCTTCAGGGACCTGCTTCTGTGAGAGGGCCTCAGGATCGCCGTGCCAGCCAGGTTCTGCACTCCAGTGCTGAGAACCTGAGTGCTGGAAGCGCCCGGTTCCTCCTGCAGAACGCTCCCCCACAGATGCTATCGCTGTTCCTTTTGGTTCAATTACTAAGTCCTTGGCACCCACCTCCAATCACGGAAGAATGCAGACAAGTTAAAATATGAACCCTACTGCCATGGGCCTGTACTCTGCTTCTGAGCAAGAGAGGTAGGGCTCTCTGCCCATCAGGGATGGGACAGGAATTGGGCACAGAGAGGCTGCTACTGCCCACTGCCGCTGTCATGACCTCCCTTCCCAAAGCCCTTCGCTGGGGAGACATTGAAGGCTGCAGGAAGGAGGTGAACCTACCATCCCATCCTGGATCTGAAACGTAACAGGGAGATGCCCTCCCCGAGGTCCAGGGATCCCCTGGAAGACAGGAAACGTGAGGTAGAACCGTGGCTCTATCCTCATTCCTAGACAGCCACACCAGAGAGAGCTGCCTTCCTGACCATCGCTCAGACATGGGAAGCCATCGCCGGCCTTGCCGTCACATTCCTTCATTCATTCTCTCATTCATTCCCTCCTCTGCTACTTTGTGTGCACAGAAAAATGCCTCAAGCAACTGCTCTGAAATGCACACCTCTCAGGGAACACAGTGGGTGGGATCCTGCGTCTGTGGGCTGCTCTGTGGCGACAGCATCCTCCGTCTGCGTCTATGTGACTCTCAGTGTTTATGACACCTATCCTGTCTGTGGGCTCCTTTGTGTCTGTGGGACCCTGTGTCTGCTGAATCATCTGTCTGTGTGTTCTTCTGTGTCTGTGGGGTTGTTTACGTCGGTTAAAGCCCATGTCTGTGGGGACCCATGTCTGTGGGGTCCCGTGTCTGTGTGGACCCGTGTCTGTAGGTTGTACATCCTCAAATTCTAATGAGTAGGAATCAAAAAAAATATTTGGAAAAATCGCATTTATACTGAGCATGTACAGACATGACTCTCTTCATCCCTTAAACGGGGCAGTCTAATGGCTACACGGCAGATACCACGTGTTCGGTTTTGTGAGTCAGCCAGGGGGATGTGTGTAGGCTCCATGCAAGTGCTATACCGTTGTCTGTAAAGGGCTTTATGTTAAAGGCATCCATAGGGTTCCTGGGCCTGATGGCTCACGAGCGCTGTGGGACACATGCACAATGTGAACCACGTATGGAATTCTGGACTTCAATAACTACATTCCCACGGTGAAATGAGGGCCAGATCTGTGGCTCGGGGGGTGGAGTGTTTGCCTGCATGAAGTCTAGGTTCAGACCCCAGGACTGCAACATAAAACAGATGAAAGGAATTGGTAAATGCAACCGACAGTTACTCCTGACAACTTAGGGTCATCTCAGTGTGTGACCATGGAGCTAGGAGTAAGGTGTTTGGCCTTCTTTCTCTGGCATAGAGTCCTTGCAGTTGGGATACTTTCCTTCATGTGCTTAAACACTTTGTAGCCATTGGTCCAACTCATGGGAAGGTGTGGGTCCTCACACGCTCACAGTTCAGTAGGGAGCATAGGAGTGACACCTTCCTGTGGAAGGCATTAGGACTGGACAAAGGTCAGAGTGCCCGGATGTTCCAGCTGCTGTAGCCAGGGCTAGCCCCTCTGAGCTCAGCAGAGTCTATGGCAAGACCAAGGTAGAGGCTTCCGCTGGGAGGTAGGGCTGCAGTCAGAGGCCTATAGGAGGAGTCTGAGAACGGGGATGCTTGGGTGGGGGACTGTGCTGGGCCAACCAGAGTCCTGCCTCTATGCCACCCGCACTCCTGTGTTAGCAGGAGGAGTAGGACCATGACCTTCCCACCAGAAATCTGTTGTCAGATCTTGGGATGGGATGGGGCTTCCTCAACCTAGATACTCCAATATGGGAGGCTTCACCCCTCTTTCTGAGGGGGGCCAACTGTCACACCCCATGCTCCCCTCACATGGCCTTGGTGCTGGGGGAGGTAAGGATCAGTTCCTTCCTGCTTTCAGACAGTGTTATTAAGGTGTGATTCACACACCACACAATCTACTCATTTAAAACATATGGTCTGGGGGGGTGTAACCCAGATGGTAGAGTACTTCCTGCCTAGAGTGTCTGAGGCTGTGGGTTCAATTCTCAGCACAGTATGAAGTAAGCATCCTGGTGCCTGCCTGTAATCCTGGCACAGCACTCGAGAGGGAGAGGGAGGAGGATCAGGAGTTCGAGGTCAGCCTCCTATATAATGAGCTCCAGGCTAGCTTGGGCTATAAGAGACCATGTCTCAAAAACTAAAAAAGAACAAAACAAACAAGTAAATAACAAAATGGATAAACAGCAGCGTTTAGTCTGATCAGGTATACGCATCCATCACCTTCAGAACATTTCCTCCTCGCTGGCGGGAAAGAAATAGTGCCCGAGCTCCCCTACCTCTCTCTGTGCAGCCTTGCGGTCTTTTGCCGTCTCCCTCTCCGGCTTTGCCTGTTCTGCGTTGTTTACCAACATGAAGTCACACTGTGTATCTGCTGGGAACAAGGTTCAGAGTTTCATCCACAGGCTCGCTATGTAGTTACAATCCTATGTCATCACAGTCCTATGATATCATCATAGACCTTTGTTATCACAGCCCTATGATGTCATCACAGTCCTATGATGGCATCACAGTCCTATGATGTCAATGCAGTCCTATGATGTCATCATAGCCCTCATTGCCAGTGCTCTTCTAACTCCTTTGTCCACTTGTCCGGGGTAGGGGTGGAGGGGCTCATGTCCTATGGCACAGGAAGTTGAGAGGGTTCGGGAGCCTGCCCAGGACTAGGGAGGATACAGTGGTCAGGGTCTGGACTCAGCCCCTCTGTGGATAGATGGTTTTTAACTATGGAAATGGGTCCCCCAGCCAAGGTCTATCCATCCAAGTCCAGTAGGTCCTTGCATACTGGGGAGAAGGTGGGACTTAACATTGGCTCCACTCAGCTTTTGCTAATATCTGCACTGCATGGCAGCAGCTGGCTGCCCCGGTGTCCCAGAGCTGGTAATCTCTGCCTGGTCCTCAGTCTCAGGGTGCAGTGGACACAGTTTCGGCAGGAGACAGAACTTGGTTCTGAAGAGATGGTTCAGTGGTTAAGAGCACTTGCTTCCCTTGGAGGACACAGATTTCGTGTCAATGCATGACCACCCATAACTCCAGTTCCAGGGGATTCAGATACCCTCTTTGTGATTGAACTTGGGGTTACACCTTGTGTCCTGAGCCAGCTTTGGCCACCCATACACAAGAAATCAACTGAAGAAGGCAAATGAAGACTGGAAAATTTATTCAGTGTGGCCACACAGGCAAGCAGGACAAAGAGAGCCACGAAAGTTTGGCTCCAGGGTCCAAAATGAAATCAAAACTTAAATAGTGGGTCAGGAATTTGCATATCTAAGCATCCTGGTCAGGGCACGACCCAGCTCTCACTAAACTTCAGCCTCAGACAGGGCAAGTTTATGTGAAATCTTTTTCTGAGCTACAAGCGGTCTTGAGGCCTTTTCCTTCTCCCACCGCGAGATTCTTGTGGTGGGGAGGTGGAAGGTGCGAGGAGAAATTCCCATTTCTTTGGGGTCCATTGGTTTACTACTCTGACAGACTGAGAGGCACGAGTCTCTCTCTAGAATATCTTCATTTCAGTAACACTCAGGGGTTGGGTGATGCCGTGCTGGCTTGCTTCCACATGGGGCCTGCATGTGGCGTGCATACACACATCCAGACAAGCACTCATACACATAAAATTATATATATATATATATATATATATATATATATATATATATATATATATATATAATCGCAGCACTCAGGAGCAGAGGCAGGAGGATCTCACTGAGTTAAAGGCCGTACTGGTCTACAGAGCTAGTTCTGGGACAGCCAGGGCTACATAGAGAATCCCTGTCTTGAAAAACCAATCAATTAAGAAGTAAATAAATCTTAAAACCAAACAAACTAGAACCTGTCTCTGGCCTCTTTTCTCCTGAGTTCCCTGATCCGTCCTCTGAGCTGGTCCTCCTCCTGCTGGACAGCCTTTTGTAGGACCTTCCTTCCTATATTAGATTCCGTCTAGTGTTTTCCCGTCAATCAAGGACTCACAGTGGACCACTGAGGCCTTGGCATCACCAGTTACTTTGTATGACTGCCCTCCATGTGAGGACTGAGGGACAGGAGGGGCTGAACACAAGGTCCCCAAGAGGAGGGAAACCTGTGGTCTGGAGCCGTGTTGTCTGGGGACACTTATTGCTCTGGAACTTAGAGGCAGTAGGCTAGTGGGAGGGGACATAGAAGACAAGACTCCAGGTTCAGAGGCCTCTCCGAAGGGGCAACAGGGAAAGGGGGGCACTTTGCACTGTGATCTCATTTCTTCACCATCTATCCAGTCTCTGTTATGTTGCTGGCTACCTGGAGCCAGTCATTTCCCCCTCGGAGTCTTAGGGTCCTCGTCAGTGAAGTGGGAACAGGTGGCAATACCCACTTCAGGCCTGTGGAGGTCCATCTGAGTTTGCAGGAAAGCTCATCAGAGCAGAGAGGATCAATTAAGCAACTCAGTTAGGGACCCACTCTGACCAGCATCAGCCATTGGTACTATCCTCTCAAATCGTTCTTGTTTTGATGCCTTTTGATGTGGACCGGGTGGTCTTCCAGTCTTCCAGTTGATAGCTGGTGAGATACCCATGGCAGAGAGGTGGGGCCTCCCTAAAGTTCCTGGGCCAGTGGGGTAGTTGATTCAGAGGAAGGCTGGAAGGCCTGGGCTGCCCTAGAGAACCAGCAGGGGTTCTTGGAGGAACTGCCCCGACCCTGGAGGAATGGGGAACTCATTGTAATGGAGATAAAGCCAAGGGCTTGAAGAAATTCCTTTGAAAATGGCTGTGGGACCTCTGGGGACTGATGGCAGCCTCACCTCTGTCCATCACTCAGAGGGCTGGACCTAGGAGTCACATCTGGCCTTCCAGGGCTTCTGGGCACCCATGCTCTAGAACCCAGTGCATCCCCACCCCACCCTTGCAGCCAGGCTACAGGCTCTCAGAACTTTGATCTTTGTGGCCCTCCAGCCCCTGTGCTGCCCCAGGAACACAGTGGAGCCCACCAGGGTCTTGGGTTGGGAACCTTCCCAACCAAATAGCTCCCCTCCAGGTAGGTGTGCAAAGCCCCAATCCACCTTGCTGGCAGCTGGGTGGATCCCCAGAAGCCCTGGCACCCGGGAGGCAGGCAGACGGAGGGGGCAGGCGGGAGAGGTGAATATGCGTTTATCCCAACACAAGTAGTGACCTGTTGGGGTGGGGTGGGGGCCCCAGGAAATATTTGGGATGACTTGGAGCCGGCTGGCCCTTTAAGGCTCCTGTAACAAGACACCTCCCCAACGGGACAGGAGCTGGAGCTGGGGCTTCCACCTTAGCCCTTGTTTCTCCCCTCCCTCCTCCCCCTTCCCTGCCAGGCCCAGTTCAATTTGCTCAGCAGCGCCATGGACCAGATGGGCAGCCGCGTGGCCCCGGCCAGCCCCTACACCCCGGAGCACGCTGCCAGCGCACCCACCCACTCGCCCTACGCGCAGCCCAGCTCCACTTTCGACACCATGTCTCCAGCGCCTGTCATCCCTTCCAACACTGACTACCCTGGCCCCCACCACTTCGAGGTCACCTTCCAGCAGTCCAGCACAGCCAAGTCGGCCACCTGGACGGTGAGTAGCCGTGTTGTCAGTGGGCATCTGGAGGGCGGGCAGCAGGGTGGAATACCACGGTCCTGGCACCGAGGTCTGTCTGAGCACACATGCTGTCCACATGGGGTTCCCACCTGGCCAGAGCCAGGAGGAGCATCAAGCAGGAGGCGGGTTCTGGGGCTGGGCAGTGTGGGTGTGCCCACCCCTCGGACGTGTGGCCAGAGTCAGCCAGCCTCCCATGGGTCCAGAAAGGTCGGGAGTGTTGCAATCAATGAGATCCATGGGGCAGGGAGACTGGCCGGCTTTTTTGTGCTCGGTGCCTTGGAATCTATCCTGAGCTGAGTCCCGCACCTCTGCTGAGTCTTGGGGGCCCACATGATCCTTTGGAGGCTGCCTCCTCCAGGTGGTGTGGTTGCTTGCTGGTTGTGGACCGAATCTCCAGGAGTGTAAGCATAGTTTTGGGAGCCCTGGTCCTTTCTCTGAGGCCTCTAGGAACAGTCTGGTTTGTGGCTGGGAATTAGCTGATGTTGTCAAAACCCACCCCCTGCGCGCTGACTGCAAGTTGGGTAGCCAGCTAAGTGCTTTGACTTGCCCAAGGTGGAGTCTGATCTTGTCCCCATTGTACAGCCAGGGAAGCTGAGGTGTGAGAAGGGAAAGTAGCCTGCTCTGAGTTGTGCAACTAATAATTAGGTGCTGGACTTGGAGTTCAGGGGTCACTGCGATGAGCCTCTTAACCACTGAGCATCCAGGTTGTCTCTGGGAGCAAGGGCTGCAGGAGGAGCAGAATGAGACGTGCGGGCCATACGAGGCGTTGGGTAGGAAGAGCAGTCCCAGGACCGTCCAGCTGGGAAGAGGGAACCCTGCACCGGCTGGGCCAGTAGGAGGTGCACGGAAGAATACTGGGTTGTCCAGTGGTCCACTGAGCAGCAGCATCCACCCTCTGTAGCTGGAGTTGGGGCTGGGGCCGTCTCTGCAATGCAAGCTTTGTCTCTCACCTCTCCTCCTCAACGGGAGCAAGGCCCCTCCCAAGACTCCTCTCCAAAACCCAAGTCCCACTGGGGCGGCTTTCACCTTCTCTCTGGAGACTGAAGAGCTGGACAGAGCCAGCCCTGTATGTGGCCACAGAAGATCAGTCTAGTTGGCCTGGGTCTGGTCTCAGTCCTTGACCTCCTGCGGTTTCTTTTGGCTACTGTTCTTGGTGGGCTCCCCAGCGTCTGGTCCATGGTTAACTGATGGCTCAGCCCAACTGCTGTGGCTCTGACGGGCTCCAGTGAATCAAGAGGGGCTGGGTGACTATAGACAGTGGCTCATCCTGAGTTTCTCTCGTGCTCCATTCTCCCCAACCACTGACTGAGGGGCGGTGGTAAGCGTCCAAATGAGACGAGACCGGTACAGCACACAGATCTTACTCTTGTCCTGGGGCAGTGGAGATGAGGGAGCCATCCCGTGTGGCCTCCTGAGTTGGCTTTTCTATAGAACTGTTACCCTTGCTGAAGGTCTCTTCTGTGTTTGTAGCTGGGCTGGGGTGGGGTAAACCACAGATTCTTCGTCCAGCCCAGCTCCTGACTTGGGGTGAGGTCAGGAAGCCTGGGAGAGACATGGGTAGTGCCAGTGACAAGAGGCTCTCCACACTGCTCTTCCACTTTCAAATGTCTTCCCTAAGTCCGCCTTCTCCTCTTAGGGTGAGGTGGGGATCTGGTCTGTCATAGAGGTCTGGTGGTGCCTGGAGGAACCCCCTAAACCCTGGGGAGGCAGCAGCTTGTAAAGCTGCCTCCCTCCATCTTATTTGCCTGAGGATGTTGATTGGGCCAGTCTCTGGCATGTCTGAGGGTTCAGGGTACCTCAGATGGTCAGCGTTGGTCTTTGAGAGGGGCAGGCAATGCCCTCTCTGCTGGCTTCCTCCTTCCACTTGGGGCCTCTCTGCAGCCCCTTCTGAGGTGTCTGACACTAAGTCTCCCATAATGATTTGTTTCCTGCTGCCCTGCTCTAACTGTCCTCATGGGATGGTTTGCTCAGACTAGAGACAGTCCTGGCTGGCCAGACTTGCCATGGATCACGAAAGGCTTGGCCTCCCCACCTAACCTTCACCCAATGCCGGGGGCTGCAGAGCTGAGTTATCGGGCAGGGGGATGCTATTTCCCGCACCCTCCCAGCCCTGCCACACAGGGGGCGGAGGTGGGACCAACATTGATAATGAGATTTTTTGGCACCTTGGCCATCTGGGAGCAGACACCCAAGGGCTTTTCTCAATGCCTAGGGAAGGGCTGGTAGCGGCTGCTCTCGGCTCTGGGGGTCCAACTGTGTGTGCGCTGCCCAGACTTGCCCTCTAGGCTTCTGCACCTAGGCCTCTGCCACACCACTGGCTGGTAACTGATAGATAACTCATATTTTTCTCAAGTACAATTCCATATTGACTGTTGCCTTCGTTCCTCTCAGATTGGCAAAAAACACCCTCACTGGCCTCCAAGTGACCACAGCTGTTAATGGGGCCTTTGGCCTTGGCCTGGCTGAAGTCACCTTTCCAGCCCCAGAGGATCTGCTTGCCCAAATCAGCTTCCCTCAACCTAAAAATCTGCTTGTGTAGTAAGAGGTCTGGGCCCTCAGTTCATAGTCCTGCATGAATGTACACACACGTATGTTTACATGTGCTCAGGGTCCCATATGGGTGGACACTTAGGTACACAGATGTGTGTAGTGCATGCACATGTATCTATAAGCACACAAGGATGTAAACATACTTGGGCTCAGGCTATATATGTGTATACAGAGATGCACGCACATACACCAGTAAACACGGGCATGCCAACAAATAGGAGTGAGCATGCAAGCACACATGCTGGGCTCCCTGGTTGCTGTCTTGGGTTCTGACAGCCCCTTTCCTCAGGCAAGGCTGAGCAGTGAGTGGATTGGCCAGAAGAGGGCTTTATTTTTGGGTGTGAGATTGTGGACACCTGGTCTCAGGAGTCCCTCAACACCGGAGGAAATGGAACAAACAAGCATGATGCGATGGGCGTCTAGCCGCTGTCCAGCTCCAGCGCAGCCCCTTCATGCTGCCTTCATCTTGCTTACAGGCTGTCTTCAATATTGGAGGCATTGAGAGAGAAAGAGAGAGAGAGAGAGAGAGAGAGAGAGAGAGAGAGAGAGAGAGCGCTCTGCAGCTAGGCAAGAGGGCCCGTGTGGATGTAACGCTGCCCTGGTGTGGTGTCGGGGAAGGCTGTGACACCGCTAGCTTGCTAGAGAGGGGGCCAATAGTGAGGGCATGTTCACGGATGACTTGATTATTGGCCTGGGAGCATCACTGATGAACAGATGGCTTGGACATAGCCCCAAGTAAACTTCAGCGGTGCTCAGCCTCAGTGTGTGTGTGTGTGTGTGTGTGTGTGTGTGTGTGTGTGTCTGTCTGTCTGTCTGTCTGCCTGCCTGCCTGCCTGCCTGCCTTCCTGCCTGTCTATCCTGAGAAAGAGCAGCTACCCACCCACCCACCAGCCCCTGGCGGGAAGCACAAAGCCTCCGTGAGGGATTCCTGGGGAGGATGGGGCTGAGTCAACACTAATGGATTTGGAACAAACTTTCCAGCCCCTCGGAGGTTTGCAAAGCAGAAGAATAGAGGAGGTGTCCCAACATGATTGTGGTATCAATTGCGTTATCCTAAAAGTTTATGGAATGCATAAATGGAATTAATACCTTTTACTGGCACCGGGAGCAATTATGTATATTTAAAGCCGAGAGGAGAGTTCTAACAATGTTTATTGTGGAGATGAAACGTGAATTATTGGGGGAAACAAGAGCACTTAGAGAGGAATTACAGCAATTGCTCATATTGTGTGTGCAACTTCACAGTAGAAGGCGGGCTCCCAGTAGGCTGGCTCTGGTCTGTGCTGGGTCCCTTCAGAGATGGGTCTCTGCTATCTCCTCCACTGAGGGTCCAAGGGACTTTGGTCCCCAGTGGGCACAGAATCTAACCTGGAGACTCTGAACCCCTGGATCCAAATGCAGCTAGACACTGGAAACATGGTCCCTGTGTCTAAGGATGCTCCCCACCTGAGTGGTTACACTACATACCTCCAGGGTTCTAGTATGGAACAGGAGACAGGCACCTTGGGGGATAGGACTCTATCCCATGGGACTATGAAGGATTAGTTCTGATTCATGCATCACAAAGAATCATCCATTTTTCGGAGACTCGTCTGTATGGACCGGGAGTGTGGTGCCTGAACTCCTGTTCTCTCCATTCAGCCTGCCTGGTGTGACCCCGGGAAGCCTAGAGCTGATACTTACATAGACTCTCTCATCAGCTCACACCATACTGGTAGATAGAGACCTGGTCTGACCGGGGTTGTGGAAGACTCCCCATTTCCTGCATTCTGTGCAGCTGATGCGGGCATGACATCTCAGGACCCCTGGTGCCACCCCTCAGCCTGCAGGAGATGCGTGTACCTCCTTTCCCACTTTGCAGATGAGAACTCAGAGGAGGGGCCAGGTTAGGCCACACATCAGCAAAGTGCAGAGACAAGATGGTAACCCAGTGGCATGTCCCAGGAGTCTATGGAACGCCTTCTCTGCCTGCCCACTGCTCCAAGTTCCCCAGGGGTGGTTCTAGGACCTTAGTAGCTCTGTGAACAGTAGTAATGAGGCTTTGACACTTGTGGGGGACACCACTTACCACGAAGAAGGAAGCTTGGCTTGTTCCTTAGCACCTTGAGAATTTCTGTCGCCACTCATGCTGGCAGAGACACAATATCTGCCCACCATTCACCCTGGGTAGATTCTTAAATGCTTCCTGATTAGAATCTTCTAGGGCTGACTGATCTCAAAGGTGAGTAAGCCAGCCAGGTCTATGAACCACCTTTCCCCATTGTTGATCCATGGTATGCTTGCCCTGCAGGACCTAGCCCTGCCCACTGCCCCTCAGGTCTACCAACACACTTTACAGCCCGATGAGAGACGGGTGGGGGAGGTGTCCATCCTAGGCTAAAGCTGGACAGGGCTTGTGGAACAGAGTAAGGTGAGCTCCAGGGCCGAATGGTGACTTGGGTTTTGCACTCCTGCCCCTCCACTTTGGAAGCTAAGCTAAGGTGCATGGAGGCCACTCCAGAATAGTTGTCTGTGCCCTGGAGGCCCAGACTCTGTTACCTCCTCCTGGTAAAAGCCCAGCGCCCAGTCAGAAATTCTATCGCCTGTACATGAATTGGAATATTCTAGACTTCGAGCGCAGGGAGGAGGGGTCTTCTGCCATCACCCACCACTGATCAGTCCAAGAAGACATGGTGGACCGACCATGTCATGGTGCTCTGAAACCGGGCAGCAGGTTGCGAAGCTGGGCTGTGCAGTACACTTGAGGGCAGAGAAACTCTCTGAACAAGTTTCTGTGTGGCAAATAAGTCAGAAACCATTCAGTGACCCAAATCCCAGGTTCACCGCTCAGTGCGCGGCCTGTGTGCCTGCTTCTCCGTCAGCAGGGTGAGCTGTATCTGCTCACTTGGTGTTGCCTTGTGCTTGACAACCTAAGGGAGCTTGCTGAGCCTTAGAGGGGCGGGCGGTGAAACAGTGCAGTGTCACATCTGCATGTGGTCCTGGTCCCACGGAAGCGCCCAGTCTGCTGCGCCATGCTTCATGCAGGATTGGACATTTAGACACCTGAACGTTCCTGTTCCAAAACTACAATAAGGTGCACAAAGCTCAGTGGAAACGTATATTCTGATCAGCTATTGCCTACAGCACTGAGGAGCAACTCCCCCGAGCACACCACACACACACACACACACACACACACACACACACGCACACACACCCTCAATTGGCTTCCTTGGCTCTTGGCAGTCACTAGCCCCTGAGACTGTATGGAAAGTCACCGGTCCTGAGAGGAGCTGGCCAAGGTCTGTGTTCAGGAGGGTCACAGCTGGAGTAGAGATGGGCCTGACAGACTGTTCTATGATGCCCTGCAATCTTCATGCTGATGAGGTTGGTCCTGCCTGTGGACGTCGCCACTGACAGCCAGCGTGGGCTCCACGCTGTGCACAGAGCAGGCTGGATGCCACCCTCCCTGTGGGACCCTGTGCTAGACAAGCCTGTGAGTCCCTTATCACTGGGCCGATGACTGGAGGCCAGAGGACGGGTCAAGCAGGTCTGCTTGCAGCAGCCGGCTGCCCCCATGCTTGGCCAAGACACAAGGCACAGCTCTCCTGCTGGCTGGATCAGGAAGAAGAGTGACAAGGGTCCCTGTTTGGACTCATGGGGAGGATGAAGCTAGGGTGCTTAGGACCCTGTCATGATGTGTTCGGAGAACTTTCCTGCTATGCTGCTCCTGAGGGCCTCAGATGGCCCTGGGTCCTGGGATAAGATTAGGTGTCCAAGCTAGGGGTAGGTGACAGTACCTCCTAGGAAAGTCTCAGAAAATCCTGACAGTGGCACTCTGAAGCTGGGGCACCACGTAGCATTTGCTTGTAGTTCAGCTGCACCCATCCAATCAGCTTCCAGAGCCTCCATCCACCCCATGACTTGATGTCGGGGGAGACACCTCCACCTGGCAGTTTCTTCTTGCTCAGAAGCATAACCCACACCCCCACCTAGCAGCTCTCCCCGAGAAACGTAACCCCGGCCCAGAGAACGTCGCCTGTCTCTCCTGGCTCTGGTGTGCTGTTTAGCCACCTGATTGCCCTCTTACACTAACCCAGTCTGTCTAGACCCTGATTTCAGGCCCCTGACTTGCCAAGTCTGATGGAACCAAAGGGCCAAAGATGTGGGGACTCCTCCCTCCGGCAAGCCAACAACGCCACAGCAGCTGATACCAGCCAGCACCATCCAACACTAGACTGTTCTGATGCTGGGTTTCCTGGAGGTCTAGTCTGATGCCTTCCTCGGGGCAGGGGTTCCAAACCCAAGGCTGACCCTGTAGTACCACTGCCTTACATAATGTTTCTGCCTTCTACGATTTGGGGCTGTCATCTGTTCCAGCAGCTCACGGGACTCTGCAAAACGCTTGTCTAGTTACCCAGGGAAACAAAGAGACACACGGGGTAAAGTGGGGGTAGGGAAGAAATGTGTGGGACAAGGTAGAGAAAGGATATAGTTTTCTGGTCCATCTCCAAGCACCTCCACATGTCCAGCTGTCCAGAAGCTGACCAAGTCCTGTCCTTTGGGGTTAATACAGAGGCTTCATTATTAAGCCATGGTAAATCACCTGACATTGGGGACTAAATTGACCTTCATGCTCTCTGCTCCTTCCCAAAGACTGGGGCTGGGGTGCGGCATGTACTGCCTGGATCTTTCCGTGAGCTACTCAGGGAAGCAGCCCTCAGCTAGTCGTTAGCATAAAAAGGCACTGTTGCTTTGAAGGGTCTCTGGATTTTAAGAGTATTTTCCAGGAACCAGACATGTATAACAAATGCAACATGACAAGGTCTGGTTACTGATCTACCCCAGCTCAGACGGCAGCTTTTGGAAGTCAAGTTCTAGATCCCAAGAAGTCAAAGTAGACCCAGAAGCCTTGCAGGAAATGGCATGGACGGGGCTCCTTTCCTTCCTCAGGTTTCTGTGTGGACCCTCAACCGTGCATTCCTTCCAGATTCTCAACCATCGCCCTCCCCTTCTCCTCTGAGACGGCTCCATCGGGCCCTCACACATAGCTATTCATCCGCTTCCCAGCTCCTTAGCCTAGGGCAGAAACTGCTGGAAGGTTCTCTGCCATGCAAAGGCTAAGCAGGCCCAAACCCCATGACCTGGGCCCTCTGACTCCACAGTCTTGGTGTGAAAGACCATGGGTATCCGCATGGCTCCTGCTTGCTTGTTTGGTGGGAAAAGCTGCCCAGCTCCTGAGGGGTGCCCCAGCTCGCTCCTGGACTGCTTCTCCCCAGGGGAACAGGTCTTTGCCCCTAGACTATGGAACACCACTCAGGCTTCACATGGCTCCTGGGTGTCCTTTACCCTCCCTCAGATTGCAGCTCTTTAGGAATAACGACTGTCTCTTTATTGCGCATTTGGCAGGGTTAGGCATTGAAGCCTGGGGTCCTCCAAAGATGGGTTCATAGAACACTGACTCTCCATGCCCTCAGCCTATATCCTGGCGTGGAGGTGTTCTGGCATAGGCTGAGTGATGTCACCTGAGAATCATCCCCTCCCTAGGGCTTAGGTTTAGACCCTTGTCCTAAAAGGGGGCCATAGCCTGCGTGAGCACCCACCCCTGCTCTCAGATGTCCCGATTGATCATGGACATGAGCGATCATGAGAGCGAACCCAGCCGAAGCTAAGATGTTCTCACAGAGTAGCTGCTCAGGACTGCTGGGATCCATGGGTCTGCATCTCTGGCAGTGGCTTTTCTCGAGGGGAAAGGGAACAGGGAGGGGAGGCAAAACTTAGGGGCTGTGGACCTGGGTTCCTCCAGATTTAAGAGATCAATCTGAGCTTACCAGATTCCATGCCCTGTTCTGTGGATCTGTCCTAGCAAGAGTAAAAGCCTGTGACCATGGGGCTGATTCTCAAGGGGGTCCAGAGCCCAGAAACGTGTGTGCACACACAAACTATATAAAAGTGGGCTATGAAAAAAACTAAAAAAATAAAGCCCCCACCACCGCCTTTCGTTCAGAATCTGTCCTAACAGATTCACCCAAGCTGGTTAACGGTATTTGCGGTTTTCAAGACGCTACATGTCCCGAGAAAATGACAGACAAGTTATTATCACCTCCCTACTGTCCTCCTGCCCAAACCTGCCTGTGCCGGGCACCCAGCTGCCTGGAGCGGGTGCGAGGAAATTAACAGCCCTGTGCCGCGCCCGCCCCCGCCCGCCCTCTCACCCACCACCCGGCACCAGCCCTGCCAGGCTAGGGGCTTCCAGCCAGGCGGGGACCATAGTGGACTGGGGTGGGAGCAGGGAGGGAGTGAAGGAGGAGGGTTCGGGAGAGGAGTGCGGCGGGAGGGACGTCTGCTCTGCCCCGATGTTGGGCAAAGTATTTCCTGAAAGCCCCACGGAACACACGCATCCGCGCAGGCAAGTCTGGACGGCTCTGTGTCAACAGCCGAAGATAAATAAGATTTTATCAGCTCGGAATCTGTTGAAACACATCCATCTAGCGGTTCTAGGGATGGAGAGGCAGGAGGAGGGCAGCAGGGAGGAAGCCTTCTCACGTGACACTCTAGAAAAGAGATATCTACCCTCCTGCCCCTTCTTCAGAGTCTGACCCTGAGGACTGACCCCACAAACTCTGCCCAGGAAGGGGAGCACTGGTGACCTCCTGGTCTTAGGACTTGAGTATCCTGGAGTCTTTCCCGGAGGCCACTAGTTTTACCGTCTGGCCCTCCGGGGCGTGGGGAAGCCTCAACACCCCACCCTGGAACTCCCTACTCCTGGCTAAAATAGATACCCACAGATTTAACCTGTGTCCAGTGCAGGGTTAGTGAGTGTGTGTACGCCCCAACGCCTCAAAAACCATTGTTTTTAACCTAATAGCGATGCCACCTGAGGGTGCAAAAGTGAGGTGAGGTCTTTGCCTTGCCCTAGGGAGAAGGGCCTCTTGTAGCTTCGTCCCTGAATGTAGGCTTCCCGTCCACACTGGCTCCGTGGGAGACTTGCCCCACCAGAGGTGACTTGACACCAGCTGGTTCTTTCTCTGAGAGGTTATCATGCGGCAGCCGCTGCCTTGGTACCAGGGACAGCTCCTGGCACTTTGAGCTCCTCCCCAGGGAGGGGCATCCATGGCTAGTCCCTTCCCAGCCCTGCTACTCTGAAAGGTTCCCTAGCTTTCTCCAGATTACCCCCTCCTCCCGCCAGGGTCCCACTGTAAGCCATGGAGGGCAGTACCACCTCACACCCATCCCGGGACACCCATAGGTACAAAAGCCCCCTTCTGAGGAGGAGGGTCAGGTCTCAGCTACCTCTGGCCACACCTTGGCAATGACGGTGCATGGCTTGGGGGCGTAGATTCTCAGAGGGCAGTGTTGGGGGAGGGCAACAGTGACCTGCAGGGCTGGGGCAGGGCTCCAGGGATGGTTGGGCACTGTGGTAAGGCACTGCTCAGGAGTAAGTGGTTGAAGGGAGCCCTGATGCCTCCCTCCGTGGCTGGGCTGTGCCGAGCCTGGCTCCATCCTGATAGGAGCACAGGGATGAGCCTAATGCACAGTCCCTCCCTCCAGGCATGTTTGGGCTGCCCAGGAATGTGGCCTAAGGCACCACCATACCTGTCCTGCTCTCTGCCCATCCTGGCTCAGGCCCCCGTGGGTCTATGAACCCTTCTCGGGTCATGAGCATGGGAGAGGAAGGTAGTCAGCTCGGAAAAGGTGCTTGTAAGAACTCCCAGGTCCGTATGCCTATCAGCTGTACCAACTCACCTATCACCTCACCTGGTAGTGAGAGCGGCCATGCTGGAACACGAAGCGTCTGACTTTGCTGGCACTCTGCCACATTGCTGGCATCTGGGGGTCTTGTGGTAAGTCAGTGGTAGGCAAACCTGACAGGTGGTTCTGTGGTTAGGGCAATCCAGCCCACATTCCTGAACCAGAACAGGGGACTTCAAAGGCTAGCTATAAACCTCTTTTTGCTGCTCCTGGTGACTTTGACCCCAGTTCCACCCCCAACCCTCAGTCTATTTTCTTTAAGTAGCCTAGGCCTCTGCAGTGGGCAAACAACGGTCACTCAGCCATTGCTTGTTAATGACGGATATCCCTTCACCAGGAAAGTGCCTTGGTTAGCCTCAGGTAAAGCCCCTATGAGTTCAGGACTGGCTCGGTCCTCCCTTCCTGACAGGAGATCAATCACAATTGTCTGAGCCAGGGCCTTGTTGGGAAGCCTTCATTTGTGAATCAGAGGTCTGGGCACTCCACTGGTACCAACTGTTTGCCTGGTACTGTGTATGAATTTACTTAATGCTTTGGGATCCCCACACTGTGAACTTTATGTCACCCCAGAAAGTCAAACTGGCCCCGAGCTGCTGCTTTGAGAAGGCTCCTTTGACTAGAATGGTTTTTTTTTTCTCAAATGCTTTTCAAAACAAGCTCTCAGGACTTCTGCAGGGTCCTGATAGTGAGCCTCTCTTGCTCTTTAAAGAGGATGGAAGGGACCTACTTCATGGTACCTCTTCCCACCTCCCCTTCCTTGCATTTGCCCATCGTATATGATATTTTGGTAAGCCTCTTATTGGAAAACTTGAGCCTATGGGATTGGGGTGGTCGGGATCCTCCACTGTCCCTTGCAAAGGAAAGACTCTTAGTATGTGAGCATCACCTGCTCTTCCCGGTTTTGTGACAACTCTTCATCTTTAGCCTCGGTTTCCCCAACTGTCACAATGGAGCATGGTAAACATTTTCCAGGTTGACATAACTCATGAATCTAAGTCAATGGGGGCTTTAGAGAGAACAGAGCACCATAAAAGTCCCCTTTAAACCCAAGGGTCTGGGAACCGCCACTGCCCCTGGGGAGGAAGGTGTGAGGAGTCTCCAGGGGTTTCAGGAGTGTGAGGAAAGGCCAGCTAGCATATACATAAATGGACATGACTGAAGTGGCCTCATCAGGGCCAGTTCGGCCCTTAGATGGGTGACCTGGGCCCCAGGATGGTTGGAGGAATGGCAGCATGACCTTGTCGCCCTGGCATGATCTCGGGTCCAGTAAGGTTCTAGGGTGGGGAAACCGGGTCTTGCCTCACACAACTGTCGACCTTGGCTACCTGGACTCAGTGGCTTTTGTTGGTGGAACAGTGCCGGCATGACAGGTCACCCTGCAAGGCCGTGCTGGCCCAGAGAGTGGAAGACGTAAGCCATCTACCTACAGAGTGTTTCTTCTGTGCGAGGCAGCAAAATGCAATTGTGGGCTTGTCAAGCAAGCTCAACGCTCCAGATCCTACCTCTGCAGCCGGGCCTGAGAGCTCGGCTGGGGAAACGACGGAGACTGATCCCCATGTCCTCCCGTACGTTCCCGCCCTTGTTCCTTGTCCACCACTTGCAGCCTCTGGGATTCAGGTTGCTGAGTAGGCAGCAGGCATAACCATCTCTGTATTTTGGGGGAGCAGGCATTATCAGGGTGCCTGGGAAAGGAGTCTTGTGGAAAGTGCCCAGCCCAGACAAGCATACGGAGCTGGGCTGTGATCTCTTCCTTCCAGTACTCTCCACTTTTGAAGAAGTTGTATTGTCAGATTGCCAAGACGTGCCCTATCCAGATCAAGGTGTCCACACCGCCACCCCCGGGCACAGCCATCAGGGCCATGCCCGTCTACAAGAAGGCAGAGCATGTGACCGACATCGTTAAACGCTGCCCCAACCACGAGCTTGGCAGGGACTTCAATGAAGGTGAGCACCCCCTTTCCATTGTGGGTCCCCAACCTCTACAGCACCATGGCCAGTGGCCTGAGGGCCCAACTGAAGGGAAACGGGGCCAGCAGTGCAACAGAGAGATGCAGGCCAATGAGTGGGCCGGTGATGCTCTTAGTGGCTCCCTCATCAGGAACTTTGAGCAGGAACTCCGCCCCATGCCTCCCAGTCCATTTCCTCAGCGCTGACTGCAGCCTCAGAGGCTGATGTTCCAGCAGGAGTGTAGCTTGGGAGAAGCCTGAGGGAGCAGCGGACCCTGGGGAGCCTTGTAGAGCATTCCTGCAGTGTTCCTGGTGAAGCTCATGACACCCCCAAGGTCAGAAGATCTAGGAACAGCATCTTCCAGGCTCAAGGCCACCTGAATGAGCCCCCTCTGGGACTCTCACGGGGACAAGCCCTATGTTCTCAGCTCTGCCATGCACCTGGTACGGGGTGACAGGTTGGAGGATGTACTGCTCTCTAAAGCTATGTCCCCTCCTGGCAGGACAGTCTGCCCCGGCTAGCCACCTCATCCGAGTAGAAGGCAACAACCTCTCCCAGTATGTGGATGACCCTGTCACCGGAAGGCAAAGTGTGGTTGTACCCTATGAACCCCCACAGGTAGGCCGGGGGCCAGACAGGGGTACAAAACCAACCTTACAGGGTGGGTTTCCTGGGGCCACTGCTCTGAGTTCAGCCTGCCTCTCCAGGGCCTTTTCTTGGCTATCCATTTGTGACCACATACTGTGTGATATGACCCTCAGACCTCTCTCTCTCTCTCTCTCTCTCTCTCTCTCTCTCTCTCTCTCTCTCACACACACACACACACACACACACACACACACACACACTATCCCTAGCTGTATATCAAGGAATGGTCACATGACCACTAAGCTTTCAGCCCTTCCCTACTAGGAGAGTCTAGTCTTGTCTGTTTCTACCAACGCCAGCACGGCTTCCTAGACACTCCTAGAATGAGGAGTGAGAAAGAGTTCCCGGACATCTCAGCCTCCATCGGCAAGGACAAAACCAAGCCAGCAAGCATAGGGTGTTGGATGGAGGGTAGGGAATTCCATGCTGGGAGCTGGGGTCATAAAAGGTCCCTAGACTGGGCTGGGGATCACAGGAGATGATAAAGGGGACTGGAGCTGTGGAATGCGGGCTCAGGAGAGCAGGAAAGATGGTGAGGGACGGGACTAAGAGGCCTGTGTGCAGAGCCTCGAAAGTGGGATGCGAGCTGGAGGTGGCGTGTAGCGGAGGTAAATGGCACAGGCTAGATATGGGGTACAGGGTGGATGTGGAGGCTCAGGCTGGACGTAAGTGAGGGATGCAGGCTGGAAGTGGTGGCTGCAAAAAGCAGTCAAATGAAGAAAGACTGGAGGAGGCGGGTGTCGACTTTTGGCAGCAGGAGGGTATGTGATCACCATTCTAGATCTGAAATGAGGCCCAGCTGGGGCCAAAGGCCAAGGTGGAGGGAAGTTGCTCTACAGGAACGATGGCCTTTGGCACCAGGGTGGAGACTCAGAGGAGGACTGTAGATGGTCAGGTCTCATGCTGTGCTGGTATGAGGCCTCCCCATCCTCTGCCAGGCCCCGTGGTCCTCTGAGGAAGCTGTTGTATAAGGACAGGGCCAGGGGTGGGCATGCTCACACCAGCATCCTCCGCTATCCTCACAGGAGGTCGCCGAGCAGCCTTGCAAACAAAGTGGGATTCTCCTGCCCTCTAGTGGTGGCCAGGTGCAAGTTCTGGGAAGGGCTGGCATTTGTGGCTTTGGTGTCCTGATCTAGCAAGACCAGGGAACTTCCTCCATTCTGGGGATGGAGTCCCTTTCAGTCTTCTGCTCAGCCGAGCCCAGAGCATGCAGCAAACACGTGACACACGCGCGCGCGCGCACACACACACACACACACGGCCTTAAGATTTGACCTCCATCTGTATTATGGCTGAGGCAATTGCACCATAGACTCTGCACTTCCCAAGCTCTGTGATCCCAGAGCCAGCACAGTGTTATGAGGGCACGAATGGACCCGTGGCTGGGTAGGCAATCTCAAGTGACTGGATGGATGTGTGGATGGAAGGGTGGGTGGGTAGGGTAGTGGGGAGTCAGGCCAGTGAGGGGGTGATGAACGGGAGGGTGGGTAGGCAGGAATGTAAGTGGGTGGATAGATGGATGGATGGGTAAGCAAACGGATGGGCAGGTGGATGGGCAGACGAATGGTGAGAAGTTGGCGGGCAAGGGAATGGGGTAGGTGTATGGGTGAGTGGGCGGGTGGGTAGGTAGATGGCTGGATATGTGGATGATGGGCAGGCAAGTAAGTGGATGGATGGGTGGATGGATGGACGGACGGATGGATGGATGGATGGATGGATGGATGGATGGATGGATAGGTGGATGGATGGATGGATGGGTGGGTGGATGGATGGGTGGATGGATGATGGATGGATGGATGGATGGATGGATGGGTGGATGGATGGGTGGATGGATGGATGATGGATGGGTGGGTGGATGGATGATGGATGGATGGATGGATGGATGGATGGATGGGTGGATGGATGGATGATGGATGGGTGGATGGATGGATGGGTAGATGGATGGACGGATGATGGATGGATGATAGATGATGCAGAGAGACGGATGGATGAGTGCACAGACAAGATTAATAGATGGTGGAAGGTTGTGCGGATAGGTGGGTAGATGACAGAGAACCATAGTGCATCACTCCTATGCCTATCTAGAACCAGGGCCAGACGTGGCCGCTAGAAGTCCCTTCTCCAGTCGGCTGGCTCTGCATACTGACACCAAGCCCTCTCCCTGCCTCCCCTGTGCACAGGTGGGGACAGAATTCACCACCATCCTGTACAACTTCATGTGTAACAGCAGCTGTGTAGGGGGCATGAACCGGAGGCCCATCCTCGTTATCATCACCTTGGAGACCCGGGAGTGAGTCTGCGGTGCCAGGATGGTAGGGGTGGGGTCTGGACATGATCAGGAGTGGTTCTCTGAGCTCACCATTCTGCTGCGCCCACCCTACAGTGGACAGGTTCTGGGCCGCCGGTCTTTCGAGGGTCGCATCTGTGCCTGCCCTGGCCGTGACCGCAAAGCCGATGAAGATCACTTCCGGGAGCAGCAGGCCCTCAACGAGAGCACCACAAAGAATGGCGCTGCCAGTAAACGTGGTACATGGTGCTCTGAGCCAGGGTGGAGGGCGGGTCGTCCCTCAGGATGGAGTTGGGTGTGCTGGGTGTGAGCTGGCATGCCACCGCAGAAAGAGACCAAGACACTAAGCATGCTCACATCCGTGGGATGGGTCCGGGTCTCAGTGGCCTGGGCCTAGAGGCCTCTCTGGCTGAACAGGGCAAATGCAACCCAAGCCAACCCAAGACAGTTCCTTTCTCTCTATGCTCGAAGGCCAGGGCCAGGCGACTCTGGGCCCAGCTCCATCTGGCCTAGGCTTGCACTGTACCAATGCTCCACCCGTGGCAGGTGTTCACCTGGGCACTTTTGCCCTCTGGCTCACGCGTCTTTCCTGACTTGCTTCCCAGCGTTCAAGCAGAGCCCTCCTGCCATCCCTGCCCTGGGCGCTAACGTGAAGAAGAGGCGGCACGGGGATGAGGACATGTTCTACATGCATGTGAGTGACTATCAGAGTGAGCTGGGGAGGACAAGGCCTGGGGGTGCCCCTTACCCGAGAGCCCAGGTGGGCGAATTCCAGATGCCGCAGAGATGGGCAAGGGTGGCATCTAGGCAACCGGGGTGGAGACTATGGCTCTGGAGGAGATGGGGTTCGAAGGAGGCTCTGCTCAGAGCCAGACCTGCTTCAGTGCCTGAACTCAGTGAGCGTGAAGATGCCAGCCAGGTTAGCTCTGCATCCAAGAGACCCCCATAGTGGAGATTCAGTAGGAGTCCATGATCCTGCAGGGCATAGCCTATGTTTATGTGACTCAGTGAACACTGGATAGTGGCAAGGTCACAATGGGGTCTCAAAGAACGCTTTCTATTTCCTTGAGCATGGGTCCTGTTCTAAGACCTATAGCTGCCTGGTGGGAAGAGGAAGAGGAGAGCTTCTTAGTGGGAAGATTGGGCATGGTTCTCTGAACTCCTGCAAACCTTCTTCCTACATCTGCCCCTGGGCGGAGGAAAGAAAGCCATGTTGTCCTGAGCTCTGGAGTGCAAGGGCACCCTGAGAGAAGAGTTACACTCTGCCACAAACCTGGGGTCCCTCCTAAGGCTTCGGCTGCCCCCTCCCACCTGGGGCGTGGAGCCAGGGGAGGCTCCTGGGCACCTGGGCAGAGGGTCTGCCTCTCTGTGCTCAGGTGCGAGGCCGGGAGAACTTTGAGATCTTGATGAAAGTCAAGGAGAGCCTCGAACTGATGGAACTTGTACCTCAGCCTCTGGTCGACTCCTACCGACAGCAGCAGCAGCAGCAGCTCCTACAGAGGCCGTGAGTGAACCCCACCTTCTGGATAGGGAAGTGTGATATCCTGACCCAGCAGTGAGAAGGCCAGGAGGTATGGCGCACAGTGGAACCAAGGCAGCTCAGTGCTCAGCTGACATCTTCCCCAGGAACTTAGCCTTCTGGGACTTAGCCCTCACCCTCACCACACCTCTGCCTCCCATGGGCCTTGTAAATGTTGATCAGGAATGGGCAGGCAGGGTTGGCTTTGCTGGTGAGGAGTTAATCTTCCTGGTAGCTCTCCGAGAGGTGGGGTCTTCATCTACCTGCCTCCAGGGATGTCCTCAGAAGTGCCAGGTGAGGAAGGAGTTGCTTTTACCTCTTAGGGACATGTGCTTTTGTTCTCAAACAGGAGTCACCTGCAGCCTTCATCCTATGGGCCCGTCCTCTCCCCGATAAACAAGGTACACGGCGGCGTCAACAAGCTGCCCTCCGTCAACCAGCTGGTGGGCCAGCCTCCACCACACAGCTCGGCAGCTGGGCCCAACCTGGGACCCATGGGTGAGTCCCTAGAGCAGTGGACACCTCGTGTGGGCCGCAGAGACCCAAGGTGGGGGTTGGATTTACCAGGTCATAAACAGGACTGGTGGGGGACTCTTGACGGCTGCTTTCCCTGCCGCTCCAGCCTGGAGAATGGCCATAGGGAGGTTGGCTATCTTCATTCCAGTCCCAGGAGTTCTGTGTCTGGGGATTTGCAGAAGTGGTATAGTTAATAACACATGCCTGGCTTGTCCTTCCTCTTGAGGATGATCCCTAGTTTTGCTCTGTCTGCCTCAGTTTCTCCAACAGCAAAATGGCAACACCAAGTTCCCTCATTTTTAGGATTATAGCTCATGAGGCCTCACGGTGGGGGGTAGCTGTAGAGCTGGGCAGACTGGAATGTGGGTCTCTTCTGTAAGGTCTTTACATGGACACCAATGGGCACGCTCCTGGCAATACGCCCAGGGATGTCCCACATAAGGGCACTGGGACCTGGTAATACCCATATGCCAGCTGCTAATTCCTGCTCATTTAAACTAAGTTCCCTGTACACAGCCACGTCCCACTTCCACCTCTTGAGGAAAAGAGTTGGGCCTACGGGTTCAGCCCTTGCTCAGCCTCAGACAGCCCTTACCAGGCTGGATCCTAACCTGGGACACCTCCCACCGCGTGTGGAGCTGCTCTCAGATTCCTCGACCGTTCTTTTGCCCAGGTTCCGGGATGCTCAACAGTCACAGCCACACCATGACGGCCAACGGTGAGATGAACGGTGGCCACAGCTCCCAGACCATGGTTTCAGGATCGCACTGCACCCCGCCACCCCCCTATCATGCAGACCCAAGCCTCGTCAGGTGTGTGGGCTGTGTCCGGACTTGGGTTTGTGCTGTACCCTCTCTTCCTCACCTGCTACTAATTGTGGGTTCCTGCTCTGGAGGAGCAGCCTTGCTTGTGGCTCTGTTTTATTCTGTGTTTTAATTGCTTGGCTGTCCCCAAAGGAAGACATGCTAAGATGGTTGGGTCATGTAAGGGCTCATCAGCAGGTGTTGGCACAAAACCTTAGAACGAAGGGCACTTGAGCCAGGACTCCTAGGCTGAGACACTGATGGCTGGCCACACCTGCTTCAAGGGACCGGTGGCTTTGCCACTGCAACGGACAGATCCCTTCCTAGCAAGACCGCTTACTCCGGGGAGACCTGAACACACAGTCTAGCACTGGGAGTTAACGCCACCTTCTCAAATTCTCTCTGCAGTTTTTTAACAGGATTGGGGTGTCCAAACTGCATCGAATGCTTCACCTCCCAAGGGTTACAGAGCATCTACCACCTGCAGAACCTCACCATAGAGGTAAACCCCGGCAGACCTCCCCGAAGGGATGGAGGGCCTGGCCCAAGGCAGAGTGCGCTATTTAGGGTGGCAAGCAGGGGAACTCCCATAGCCTTTCCCACAAACACTCAGGTTCTGGTTTTTAGAAGCCGAAACAGGCTCGGGTGACTTGAAGGAGGCTGGGTAGACATGTGCCCTGGTCCCTGGAGGTGGCCTGGAGGGCTTTCTCTTTTGTTAAAGCACCCCAGCAAGACTATCTTTAATTTTGGGGGCTGGGATTTTCCTAGGACCCAATGGTTAGGAAGTGCAGGAGCCAGGAGGGAACAGGTCCAGAAAGAATAAACGGGGCCCAAAGACCAGCCTACACACACAGCACAGAACATTCTGGGTTGAATGTGGACTAGAAGGGTGCTGGACATCAAGACTGGAGCCCCAGCATCTGAGTACAGCCCAGTAACACAGCCAGCCTGATTTGTCCATTGGACGCAGCCTCAGGGCCTGGGAGGGGGCATCACCTCAGACCCTCCTGCCCCTCCTGTAACTATTTCCTAGACTTCTGCCTAAGTTAGAGGCCAGTCCATATCTGTCGCCCGCCCAGGGTCCCAGGCTGGATACAGAGACTTATCAGAGGCAGGCGGTGAGGCAGGTGCCTAATGACCCCGCAACTATGTGACCACTAACTGCTTTCCTTCTATCTAGAGTCACATATTAACCCTTGCCTCACTAGTGAGACTCATGCGCTTGAAGCCAAGGGATGAGCCTGGAGCTGCTGCCAGCTAATGGGTGCCAAGGGGCAGCCTGAGGCCAGGAGGCAGGTGGTCTCTTAGGCCCCCATCTCTGTTCTCACTGTGATCCAGGTTCCAGGCTGCATGCGGCCCCCAGAGAGGCCTTCATCACGGTCCCCTCCGACACTCCCACATGTCATTCATTTAGCTGTCCTACAAAACCGTGTGGCTAGACGCTGTGCGTGCGCAGGTGACCCTGATGCTGTCCCTCTCTGGGCTGCTCTGTCACCCACATTGACGTGTTCTAATAAGTCAGTGGCCCTTGAAAGCAGAAGCTTCCTTGCAGGTAGGATGTCCCTGGTGCGGGAGACACACAACCCTGTAGTTTCTCGTTTATAACCACAAGGTGTCCGTCACTCTCGCAGGACCTCGGGGCCCTGAAAATTCCCGATCAGTACCGCATGACCATCTGGAGGGGCCTGCAGGACCTGAAGCAGAGTCACGACTGCGGGCAGCAGCTGCTCCGCTCCAGCAGCAATGCGGCCACCATCTCCATCGGTGGCTCTGGCGAGCTTCAGCGGCAGCGGGTCATGGAAGCTGTACATTTCCGCGTACGCCACACCATCACTATCCCTAACCGCGGAGGCCCAGGTGGGGTGGCGGGCCCGGACGAGTGGGCAGACTTTGGTTTTGACCTGCCTGACTGCAAGTCTCGGAAGCAACCCATCAAAGAGGAATTCACGGAGACAGAGAGCCACTGAGGGCCGTGCCTTCTCCTTCCTCGGTGAGAAACGGCCCTTGGAAGCAGGACCTCTCACCTGTACCCACGGAAACAGCAAGGGTCTTTTGCCAGACGCCATTTCCGACGGAATGACACTCATGAACTGCTCGTAGGAAACTTCTGGAACTGCCCTACCTACATGGACACGAACGAGGCAGGTTGTGGGCCAAAGGCTGAGACAGGGGCTGTCCCTTTGTGGGTGGGTAAGCCAGCACCCACTCTCTATGCCCGTTCTTTCTTGAGGACTCTGCCATCTCCAGGACAGAGCGAGAGCCTTCTCTCACCCTCTGCCACAAAGTATTCCAGCGTCTTATAGTTCCTGCTAGCTGTGAGCAGCCCGGCCACCGTAGCTTCTGCAGGTTGATTCCAAACCGTGTCTTGAAGGTGAAGTCCGGAGAAGCCTCTGTAGGATGTGGGGATGGATCCTGTCCTGTATGTATGCCATTCTGCTTGTCCCCGAATCTCCTGCCCAGAACAAAGTCAGAGTCCAGGGGAGGCTGGAGGACCAGAGGAAGCTTCTGGCATCAGCCCTCAGCCAGCACCCAAAACACACTGGCCACAGCCTCTCTGCGGACCCATCTCAGCAGCCAGAGGGACAGGGGGAGTCTCAGACTATTGAAAATTGAATTGTCAATATTTGATAAAATGTTACTCTTTCTATTTGATGGGTCAGCTTGCTTTCTTCCCCCAACCCCCACCACTCTAACTTTCCCAGCATTCCTTTCTGCTATCAACCTAGTGCATTCCTGGCTTTTCCATACGCTGTTGTCAGCAAGCCTAGGAAAACCGAGTGTCTGTTGCCAGGATGGTTGGATGGGACAGTCAGAGAAAGCACAACTGTGGGAGGGCAGGTCAAAGTCCAGCTGTGAGAAGAACATCTATCCTGGCCAGCCTGAATTCTATCTCATCCCCATGGGGGGAACCGGGGCAGCTGCTGGGGGCCTCAGACTTCATGGTGTACCCCAAGGACAGAGTGGGCTTGGAGAGACAGCTCCTGCTTGTACTCGGCCAATGGGGCTCTCTGCCTGCCAGAAACTGTGAAATCCTGCAGCGAGAACCCTGGCAGTTCCTGCAGGAGTGGAGGACCACAGAGGAGCCCCTGCTGCCATAAAGCCTGATGCGCTGCCCAGACTCTGTGCAGCCGGCCATTCTCCTTAGACCTGGCTTTCGTCAGCATGGCCCAACAGAGGCAGTGAAGCCCATGGGATGGCAGTACAGTCAGCACCACCAGGACTGGCTTCCTATTGGGCTGCCTCCTGGAAACACAGGAGCAGATACTGCCGATCTTAGCGGGCTCTGCAAACTCAGGCGGCTATCACCCACTCCACGCTTTGTGGGACTCTGAGGGGCAGGGTTTGGGTGCACTCAGGGTGGGTGCTGGCACCAGGTTGCCAGAGATCAGTTGATCATGTAGGCTCTTCCAACTGGACAGATGTTGACAGCTTAGCCTCGGGGAGGGGGGGTCCTAAGCAGGCCTGCACCCAGATGGCCCACAGCAGCAGCCACCACTGGTTTAGAACATCCTGGGTGCAGGCTGTGGCCATCCTGCCATACACTAACACACCTCACAAAGTGAGGACAAGTATACCCTTCTTGTTGCACAGATGAGCAAACCGAGGCTAGACAGACTGTGTTGCCTGCTCATGGCGTCAGGTCACGGTAGAGGTGGGTGATCATTCCCGAGGCACACACAGCCCTATGCTACCTCAGGAATAGGGATAGCATAGCATATCATACTGTATCCTCATTCCTGGCTCTGTGAGCCCCATTGAGCTGTGCTTGAGTTCTGGGGTCTCACATGAATATGTCTCAGGCATTGTCCAGAAGGGGCCATCCTAAGCGCCCCCACCTCATGCTCCTGGGAAGGGTTAGGAGGACTTATTTAATGGTGGCTGTCAACAGGAAAGACCCCATCTCCAGTGAGGACCCAGAGCTATGTGTCTCCCAGACCCTGCCCCAAGTGCCAAAGCTGCCTCAAGAGCCTTCGGGATTTTGCCACGCTTGGAGGGAACCGCCAAGGACCATTTCCAGAAAATAAATGTCACAGAAGCAAGCCTTGTCGTGACTGAGGACACAAGTAACTCTCCAGGAACCAGCCTTGGGGTCCAAAATAAACTCTGTTCCGCAAAACACAGAGAGCGAGAGAAAGCCAATCTTCCAGTCACCAGGATTCCCGGGAGCGCTGAAGCGGCAGACTGGGAGTGAGTTTGGGGGTGACCTGGAAACAGCTGTTGAGCAATTGTGGGTACCTCGAGGCTGGACAAGCAGCCATGCCACACATCAGCCTGTGTGGTCCCAGGGAGCTCCGAGCCTCCAGCTAACGGCTCTCATGGTTCTTCTGCTCTGCTTGCCCCATCTGACAGCTCTGGCTTGGGCTGCTTTGAGGTCACTGCATTGAGCTTGCAGCGCCAGCCCTGGACCCCCGTGTGAGAATCCTGCAAGGGTCCAAAGTTGCTACTCAGAACAATGTTTCAGACAGGAGACAAAAACCAAAACCAAACTGTCCATTTCCAATGTAACGACATGGTTCTCCAGGCAGTATTGATGGATGTAGTCCAATGACGCTATTCACTGTTTTGGGTAATGTCATCTTAGAAAAATGTGTTATTTTTTTAGCTGTGTTTTGGTGGGAATTTTTGTTTTTGTAATATAATAAAAAAAACCACATGTTCCCGTGACTGGCTCTTATGACTAACCTCTCCCTCAGGCTTGTGAGGAGCATCATAGGAGGTGAGAGCCAAGCACAAGCAGAAGTGTGTGCACCTGAACGGGCCCAGCAGCACCCGCTGAATATCTGGATCTTTCCTGCAATTGTGCATCTGCCCTGCAGGCTGGAAAGGGGATATCTGGGGACATCTCAGACACCTAGGTGATGTGGAGCCTGCATACTCACCTCAGCAGGACTTACAGGGAGGAGTACACCTCTCCTGTCAGCTCTACTTAGCCTTCGTCATCACTCAGGCCTCTTTGCGGTCCTCAGACTTCTTGATTTTCAGCCTGTGGACGTGTCTTAGCAAAAATAAGGCTCTAAAAACCTACTCTGCTTTGAGGGAAGTTCGAGTCTTCTAAGAGTTGAATGAAATTTAGAACAAGATAAGAAAGGCTGAGGCAAGATGGAGAGGGGCCCACGTTCCTCCTTACCTCCCGCAACTGCTGCCGCAGGAACAGCACAGTTCTAGAGTCTCCGTGCTGGATGCCTTGCCGGTGGGGGGGGCAAGATAAGGATGAGACGGTACAGGGTGAAGCCAAGTCAGGCCAAGTGAGGCACAGCGCTCAGGTGAGGCCAGGTAAGGCACAGCACTCAGGTGAGGCCAGGTGAGGCACCACGCTCTGGCTGTGACCCAAACACCACTGTGTGTTTGACACTTGTTCACTCAACACTCTTTATTCAATGACCTGGTTATTCCCTTCCCGATCCCTCGTTCGTCCCCAGGGTCTGTAGCACCCCTTCTGGGTGAGTTCAGCCTTCATCTAAAAAGCTTTTGGGGACCTGAGTCAAGGGAGCCAGCGCCCATACCACCAGATCTCATGACTTAGTGTGATAACCTATTACACACCGTGAGGGCCCCAGAATTTAGGATAGACCTTCAGCTTCTCTGTGGTCTCTCACTCATACGCCTAATGAGGAGGGTTTACTATGATCAGGGGATCTGATGCTTGGGTGTATTTTAGGAGGTCTGAGGCCCGTGTCATCTCAGGGGTCCAAACTAACAGCTTTCTCTGGTTCCCTGAAGGCCTCATAGAAGGGTTTAGCTATTTGGCTGAACTAGATAGAGAATCCAAATTCAGCAAAAATCTTGCTGTCCCCGAGAGGGTCTGTGGTTATTATTCTTGTGACTGGAGTCTCTGTAGTTAAAATGAGATTATTAATGTATGAATCATTATATAGTCTAGCTGGTCCCAAGACCTATGCCTTTTGTGAAAACATTTGAGCCTTTGAAAGAGAACCCTTTAATCTACGTGAGTTGTTTCTGGAGAGTTATGATGGCATCTAACAATGTATGTATGGAACACAGCTAATTCCAGGGTGAAATTTAGGGAATGGCAGGTCTCTTGCTAGGGTCTGTCCATAAAGTCAGGGGCTAGCCTAAAAGCCCTGAGGTAAGAGAGTCTCCAGGAACTGCTAAACAACCTGGAGAGAGGAGTTCCACCATTACAGAAAAAATAGGAGCTGAGAGTCTGAGTGGGCAGGAATATGAAAGAGTGGCTCTCTCTAGATCTAAAGTGTGACAGGAGGTGCTGGCAGGCGCCTTCCCCAAGAGGGTATAAGGATTGGGACATACAAGGCAAATTGAGCGCATAGCCTCATGTACGGTCCTGGACCCTTCTGTCGGATCCATCTGACGTCCTTACTGTTGAAGTGGAGGTGTTTTATGGGGTGTGGCAGGAATACAGATGCCCACTAGCCAGGAATCCAACAAGAGAGGCTGTCAGCCTTTCTGTGCTTCAAGCTTTAGGATATTGGGATTTTCCAGGAAATTTGTTAAAGACCTTAAGAGCTGTTGCTTCTTTTAGTGAACACCCAAGAATGGTGGTATACCAGATGGCAGAGGGAGCTTGTCTGGTGACATAGAAACATATAGGGAGGGTCCTTGCGTACTAGATGGCTCCAGGCAACTTCAGGACAGGGGACTGAAGAATTTCATAAGAGCTTCTAGACTCACAAGATGCCTTAACTGGACTTGACATTTAGATATGATATGCTGCTAAGGAAGGGAAGGGGGTGGGTTGGACCAGAAAGGTATGAGTGAAAACGCATTGTTCTATCCTACCCTAAAATGGGTGTCAGTCAGGCTGGTTGGGGCTTCATCAGTATCACTGAGGAGGGCTGGGGACCAGAGGATCAAACCAGAAATGGTCAGGGTGGAAAAACCACTCCATACCAATGAGGATTGGAATCTCAGTCTCTGCACATCTGGGGTTAGTGAAGGTTCATAAACCATGTAGCCTCAGGCTCACAGAGAGGGCGACCTCCTTCCTCAGTGGGCTGCTCACACAACAGGCACAACCTGAAGAGCATTTACCTAGTTCCGTTGTTGACTTGAGTCCGATGACCTTGGGAGAAGGCTGGCTGCACCGTGACTGTCCTCTGAGGCAAACCTGCACCATCTTCAGGAGTTCAACTGAGCCTGCTTACTCAACCTCATTTCATCTGGGCTTGTTGGCTCTTGGCCATCCTTCTTGGAGGAGGAGATGGAGAGTATCATGGAACTCTCATCTCCGTATCCAGCTACCCTCCCAACCAGTTGTATGCAATTCTGATCAAAATTGCATGTGACCTCTTAGTATCACGGAAGAACTAGAGCGCCATCTACACAGCCACAGGGAAGCCATCATCCCCGGTGGGTGCAGACCTTCACCCACGCTCCCACCCACAGTCCCTCAATTGCTCTGTAAGCCTAATGTGCTCTTCGGTCCCCTCTGCCAGTGAACTTTCCTGGACCCACTCCCTAGTTTATGGTTGAGACCATAGGAGGAGCAGGAAATGTTCTTGTCTCCCCCGGAAGAAATTTTAGCCACATTGGCTTTCCCCCAGGGAAGAGGAGAGGCATTTTCACTTCCAATTTGTCTCTACGTTGCAGTCTGGATGTGAGTCTAGGAGAGGCTTGTACCCTGGTGGCTTTGGGCAATGACAGTTGAAGTATATTCTAGCGGACCCAGTTAGCTGGAAAAGACTCACCCCCAGGCTGGGTTAGTGCTCTGAGACTGCCAAGTGGCCACTAGATGGAGCAGCAGGATTTCCTGA
Source organism: Myodes glareolus (assembly GCF_982192425.1). Classification (NCBI taxonomy): domain Eukaryota; kingdom Metazoa; phylum Chordata; class Mammalia; order Rodentia; family Cricetidae; genus Myodes; species Myodes glareolus. The sequence continues at coordinate 2,643,744 of NC_142031.1, forward strand.
GACGCAGGGATGAGACATTAGCTGCAGCTGTAGGCTGAACTTTCCACGTATCTCTTTTCTTCTCTAGCTTGGCCTTTCTGACTCTCCAGACCTCTTCCTCATTGATTAAAGACTTTGAAAGCTGTGCCTAATAAAAGGGGAAGAAATCTGGGCTCTGGGCTAGCTTCTAAGCTTTTCTTCCATTGAGCAAATACATAGGTGATGATGGGGCCCTTGAGGCAGGTCCCAGCCCAGGTCTCAGGAGAACTGTGCCTGCCAGAAGCGCCCCATCCTATGGGCTGGGGGTGGGGATCACCAAGGATCTGGCATCAGGTGGGCAAAGGCCCGCAGGCCTCCTGGGAAGACAGTGGTATGAGGCATGGTAAAGTCGGTGTGGCCTCCAGCTGTTCCCAATCTATTCCAGCTCACAAGGGCTCCATGACTCAACTCAGGTGAACCAGATCCAGAAGCGGGTACAGTAGGGGAGCAGGAAGAGCTATATTAGGGAACAGGTCTCTAGCCAGGGCCAAGATCTTGTGGGTGTCTCCTTGCTGAGGGTTGGGGCTCTTGTCTGGGGGCTTGATATCAGGGCTGGCCCAACAGAAGCAAGTTCTGGCCTGTTCAGGTGTACCTGTCCCCAGGGGTTTGCCATCTCTACCTCGGAGTCCCTTCTCTGGACCCATAATCTCTCTGCTGGTGAAGTGTCCCTCTCAGGGGATCACCTTGGCTCATAGACAGCTTTTCTTTCCAATTTATACCTTTGAAATATTAGCCTCTCGGCAAAAACAACAAAAACAGACATTTTAGGGATCTGATGTTCCAACTGAGTTTCATTATTGGAATTCCTGAAACACCCAGGCTGCTGTTCTGTGATGCACACATCACCTGTGCAAGGCACAGCGCTGAGCTCACCTGGATCTCTGGGTCTGTGAGTTGGTGTAAGGCTCACACACCTGTGTAAGGCTCACACACCTGTGGAAGGCTCACACACCTGTGGAAGGCTCACACACCTGTGGAAGGCTCACACACCTGTGGAAGGCTCACACACCTGTGGTAGCTGTCCTCACTTCACGAGCACCGAGGGAGAACTCAGCAAGCTGCAGTAGAGACCCAAGACAGCAAGCAGTGCCAGTCCCCAGGGACTCCTGCCTCATTAGATGGGGCTGCCAGTGTCACCTGTCTGCATTGAAGCCGATTCCTCACATAGCCTCCAAATTTGGAGAAAATCTGTTCATCGCTCCTTGAAATAACAAGACTAGCCTTTAATCCCAGCACTTGGGAGGCAGAGGCAGGCGGATCTCTGTGAGTACAAGACCAAACTGGTCTACAAGAGCTAGTTCCAGGACAGGCTCGAAAGCTACAGAGAAACCCTATCTCGAAAAACAAAACAAAACAAAACAAAAGAACCAGCATGTGGGTGCTGGGAACCAAACCCAGTCCTCTGCTCTTATCCACTGGGCCACTTCTTCAGTCCCAATATGTGACTTTAAAAGTATTTATTTTAAAGCCAGACATGGTGGCACATGCCTGGTATCCTAGCACTTGGGAGACAGAGGTAGATGAGTTGGAGGCCAGTCTGGTCTACATAAATAAGTTCCAGGACAGCCAGAACTACATAGTGAGACCCTGTCTCAAATATATATATAATTATGTTTATTTGTTTAGTGTGTGTGTGTGTGTGTGTGTGTGTGAGCGTGTGTGTGTGCTCATGAGAAGAGGAAGTGAGTCCTCCGTAAGAGCAGTGCATGCTCTTAATGGCTGAGCCACCTCTCCGGCCCCCATTATATGCCTTTCAAATGGGCAGGGGTTGTAGCAATCCTGAGATTGCCACAGTAGCACACAGTTGGCCTCAGAAGCACTTAAAAGCCGTACTGGAAATTCACAGAATAACAACCCGGAGAAAAACCAGCAAGGTGAGACTGACTTCCCTCGGTTTGAAGTGATAAAAACACCCTATTTCCCTTTCCTTCTCTTTGAAACTGTTTCTCATAAGTAGACATGGAATGTCCAGTACAGGCCTCGAACACCTCCCTCCTCTTCTCTTTCTCACGCTCCACCCCTCCTATGGGTCCCCTCTGTCCCCCAGAGAGACAGTTTCACATCGACTTCCACGTCATAAAGACATACATGACTGGACGTGTCTACGCCAATGACAGTGTCTTTCTGAGTCACTGAATATGACTGTCTGCACCTTTATCATTGTCCTGGAAAACACATAATTATTCTTTGTGCTGAAAAGAAAACCTTTCATCGTGAATGTCAATCACACCTAATTCTCCACTCCTTTGTTGCTGGAGCCTAAGCTGGTTCCATAGCTCGGCCACTGTAAACAGCTGTTAGCCCGTTTCTTATTAAAACCTGTCCAAAGATCAAATTCAAAAGAGATTTATTTTGTAATTTTATATTTGGCCATAACATTTTAAAAGCATTTGGGGGGGGGGGGACTGGAGAGATGGCTCAGAGGTTAAGAGCACTGACTGCTCTTCCAGAGGTCCTGAGTTCAATTCCCAGTAACCACATGGTGGCTCACAGCCATCTGTACTGAGATCTGGTGCCCTCTTCTGGTCTGCAGCATATATGTAGGGAAAACGCTGTATACATAAATAAATAAATTTTTTTAAAAAAATAAAAGCATTTGTGGGTCCTTAGAATTGTCTTGGAAGGTATTCTAATCTTATTTCTGTTACTGTGGCAAACACCGCAACGGAAAGCAAGCTGGGAAGGAAGGGGTTTGTGTCAGTTCGCAGGCCATCTCTGTCACAGTTGGAGAAGGACCTTACGCAGGAGCCTGCAGCGGAAACCATGGAGGAACATTGCTTACGGGTTCACAGGCTTGCACTGCAGCTTCAGTATACACAGAGGAACTCCTGACGAAGGAGATGCTGCCCACACTAGGCTGGCCCTCCTACATCAAGACAACAACCCTTCACAGGCCAGTCTTAACTGAGGCTTTCCTTTCAGATGGCTCTGGGCTGCGCTGAATGTGTAACATGAGGGGGCCGGCTTGTTGGGGTTTCCGTCCCACCCGGTACCCCACAGCCGGCATACCCCAAGGAAAAATCACACAGAGGACTCCATAAGGTTACAAACTGATTGGCCCATTAGGTCAGGTTTCTTGTTAAGTCTTATAACTTATGTTACCCCATTATCCTTATCTACATTAGCCACATGGCTCCGTACCTTTCTCAGCTGGGCAAGTTACATGCTGCCTCTTCGGTGGTCTGAACAAGAGTGGCTGAGGAAGTTTCCTGCTTCCCAGAATTCTCCTGTTCTCATTGCATCACCTATACTTCCTGCCTGGCCAATCAGCGTTTTATTAAAATACACGATTGACAGAATACAGACAATTCTCCCGCACCACGAATGGACAACCAGAGCCAACTAAAATAGAAGGGAAAAAACCAGGCTGCTGCTGAGAAGGCTGTGACCATGAGGACATTCAGGAATGAACCATGCCAGCTCCTGAGCTCACTGTTGCTCAGCCAGAGGTGGCAGACTGGCCCGGGGACGCACAGGTCATCTCTGTACCCATCCAGCAGTTCCCTACTTGTTGAGGGCACAGAGGTCCGTGTGCTTACAGAGAAGCAGAAATGTTAATCACGCAGAAATGTCTCCTCAGCAGACGAGCCTCTCTGCCGACACAAATAATTTTAATCAGACCAAATTAGGCCAAATAGAAGATGCCCACGTTTAATACAGCGCTCCTTGGTGGTCCAGAAAAGCATGGAGGGGTCAGCGCTTGGTGGGCTTCCCGGGAGATAGAGTCCAAAGCGACTCCCAGGGGAGGGGGCTTGAAATGGAGCTTCCTGCTCTATTCCCGCTCCATTGGCGCTCCAAGGGTGGGTGCCAGGGGCTGAGGTGACGCTTTCACCCAAACATCCCAGGCTTCTTGGATATAGGGGTGTCAGGGGGCTGGGGTCTCACTTTTGACCAAATCGGTACTAAAATAGACAACCCAAACCAGCCTCATTGGTAACTACATCAAATATCGGCTGGTGGAATCTGAAAAAAAAAAAAAAAAAAAAGAAAGGAACCATCAGCCCAGACAGTAAGGTCAAAGGTCGGACAGTAAGGTCAAAGGTCGGACAGTAAGGTCAAAGGTCGGACAGTAAGGTCAAAGTCAGACCCAGTCCCTTGTGCTACTCATGAGAAAGGTACATTTATTTATTTATTTACTTACTTACTTACAGTTTTTCAAGACAGGGTTTCTCTGTGTAGCCCTGACTCTCTGTGTAGACCAAGCTGGCCTCAAACTCAGAGATCTGCCTGTCTCTGTCTCCTGAGTGCTGGCATTAGAGGTGTGCACCACCACTGATTGACTTTGTTTTATTTTTAATTTTATAGAAAATTTATCTTTATTTTATGTGCATGCCTGTTTTGCCTGGAGGTTTGCATGTGCACCACATGTGTACAGTGCTCATGGAGGCCAGAAGAGGACACTGGATCGCCTGGGACTGCAGTCATGGGTTATCATGTGGGTGCTGAACTAGGTTCTCTGCAAGATCAGCAAGTGCTCTTCACAGCCAAAGGGCAGTCTCAGCCCTGTGTTGCACGCGCACCTTATACACAAAGGGATGCACCGAGAAAGTGAGTGGATAGGCAGGATGGTGGTGGCGCAGTTTTTAATCCCAGCACTCGGGAGGCAGAGGCAGGCAGATCTCTGTGAGTTCGAGGCCAGTCTGGTCTACAAGAGCTAGTTCCAGGACAGGCTCCAAAGCTTCAGAGAAACCCTGTCTCAAAAAAAAAAAAAACAAAAAAAAAAACAAAAAACAATAATGACAAAAAAATGAATAGGCAGACATATTGTAAAAGTGCAAACATACCCGGTGGGAAGACAGACTTCAAAGACCAAGATTTTATCAATGAATGAGTTAGGATTTTTTGTTGTTGAGGTTGTGTGTGTGTGTGTGTGTGTACATGTGTGTGGAGAATTTGTCAAGCAGGCTGGCTGGATTTTGAGCTCCAGGGTCCACCTTTCTCTACCTGGAACTACAATGCGTGCCTTCACACCTGACTTTTTTTAAAAAGCAGATTCTGGGACTGGAGAGATGACCCAACAGTTATGAGCACTGGCTGCTCTTCCAGAAGACCCAGGTTCAATTCCTAGCAGCTCACAACTGTCTCTATGTCCCTCTAGTTCCAGGAGACCTGACACCTTCACACAGACATACATTCAGACAACAACGCATATAAAAGAAAATAAAACTTAAAAGATTGTGTAGCAGAGAACAACTTTATAAAAAGAAGGGGACTGGAGAGATGGCTCGGTGTCTTGTCATTGTGCATGGATTTTGATATTAATAAAAGGTAGCACAATCCCAGGCTTCCCTCTTTCTGGATAGGTCTAATGTGACTTATTGTTGGGACCACAGATCCAAACTACGGCGAGGTTTACCTGCACAGCCGTGGTGTGTGGAAGACCAGTGGGGACAGCTGTGCCGTGAGACGAACTCATAGCCAAGATGGTTCGGAAGAGCTGTCTCGTGTTGTGAGTGTTTTTAGTACCATGGCAACAATAATAAGAACAAGCCCTTCTCTGAAATAGGTTGCCCTGATCACTTCAGCCCTTGTGTTTTAAGAGTTGTAGATGCACTATTAAGAAATTTCTTTTTTTTAAAGATTTATATATTTATTATGTATACAACATTCTGCCTCCGTGTATTCCCGCACTCTAGAAGAGGGCACCAGATCTCATTACGGATGGTTGTGAGTCACTATGTGGTTGCTGGGAATTGAACTCAGGACCTCTGGAAGAGCAGCCAGTGCTCTTAACCACTGAGCCATCTCTCCAACCCCTAAGAAATTTCATTAAATTGTGGATGTGTACCAAGATAATAACATTTAATTATATTCATTAAAGTGCAGTCAGATTTCATACAGGGTGGAAAACTGGTGAAGAAATACTTTAAAAAGGAATGGAAACACACACATACACACACATACACATACACACACACTCATATATGCACACACATACACATATACACACTCATATATGCACACATTTACAAGCATACACACATATACACACACATATATGTACACACACATGCATACACACATACACACTCATATACACACACACTCATATATGCACACACACATACACACATACTCATATACACATACACACACACAAGTGCCAGGTGGCACATGACTGTCATTCCAGCACTTAGAAGGCTGAGACAGAAGGGTCATTGTGAGGGCCAAGCCAGCCTGTACTATAAGTTCTGAGCCAGCCTGGGCTACAGAGTGAGGTTCCTTGAAATTTCTATTAAGTGAAACAAACTGGACTTGGTGTATAAGTCTAATGGAACAAGACTCATGTGTGTGTATCTACACATACAGCTTATAAGAGTAGCTCACAGGATGTGGTCCAGGGAGGCCAACAATGGCTGTCTTCCAACAGAAAAAGCAAAGAATCCAGTAGTTGTTCAGGCCCTGAGACTGGATGTCTCAGCAGTCCTGGTCTGGTGCTGGCATCCCGGAAGAGCCCCAGAGAGCCGCTGGTCTCAGTCGGTATTGGAAGCACACTGAAGAAGTGAATTCTAACACCAGCAGGCTGTGTAGACTTGTCAGTGAGTGAGAGAATCAGCCAGAGAGCAAACTGTCCTTCTGTGTGTGTCCTTTCCTGTGGGTTCCGGTCGAAAGGCGGGGCCCAGGGTTAGGATGGGTCTTCCCACCTCCAAATAGCCAATACAGGCTCCCTAACAGGCTTGCCCTACTGCTTGGGGTCCAGTTGGTTCTGATTCTAGTCAAGCCCAGACGGTCCAGCTTGACCCTTGCTCTCCAGAAAGCCAAATATTGCATGTTTTCTGTCATGTGTGGGTCCTGGATTTTCTGCATAGATCCAGAAGTTATTGATGTGTACACATGAAGAGAAGGAAGAGAGAGACTGTTGGTGCAGAGGAGCGAGCTTGACAGATGGGAGGGGAGGAAAGTGAGGGCATGAGGCTGAGAACTGTTTGCAATAAAATCTGGGGACTGGAGAAATGGTTCAGAGGCTAAGTGCACCGACTGCTCTTACCGAGGACCCAGGCTCAATCCCCAGCACCCACATGGCAGCTCATAACCACCTGTAACTCTAGCTCCAGGGGATCTGATCCTCTCTTCTGACCTCCATGGGTATCAGGTATGATGAATAAGTGCAAACATATCTGTAGGCAAAACACTTATTCACATTTTTAAAAATTAAAGAAAAAAATCCGGCAGTTCATTCTCAAAGGTACCTCAAGTCAGCTTCGGTCTAGTTGCAAATGATCAAAAACACCAGACTCCTGCTAATTTCTGCTGGTCTAGCTACTGCCCCCAGACTGCAAACCTGCATCTGACAGACTAAAAGTTTAGGGCTTTCCCACAAGTCTGGTTACGTTTTACTATAAACAGGCTGTAAGACGTAGGGATGAACACATGCACAGGTTTGGTTGTGTGAAAGACAGATTGTAAGAGGTAGGAGATGACCTGGTCGGAGAGGAAGGTAGGCCTCCTTCTGGCGACACTGCCTAAGCAGTTCACTGAGCGGCTCCCTCCCTGCCACGGGCTGCCTTTGGAGTGGTGATGAATGCGAGCTTCATCCGGTCTTGAGAAGCACACGGCCACAGGAGTAGCTGTGGGTGCCAAGTGGGGAAGGGTTATGCCACTCGAATCAGTGCTGGGAACGACAAGCAAGGTTTTCCCAAGAAGCAAGGCATTTTGACCCACGACTGAGTGCACCTGCTGTTGGGTGAGGGGCATTCTTGTTATAGACCAAAGACAGCTGGAGAGAGGAAGGACAAGCATGTTCCTGGACTCACCGCAGGTGCCAATCTGAGCATTCTCAGCTTGGGTATTGTAAAAAAGAAAGAAAAGGAGAAAAGGAAATTCCTGGACTGACAGATCGACTGTGCCTCACCAGTAGGGACCTAAAAGAGCAAGTGGAACCCAAAATCTTTCCAATCTCTCTAAAGATGATGTCTGTCACTACATCATCGAAAGTCCTTAAACCGAGAAGGTGGGAAACCCAGGACCAAAGCGCCCAGGATTCAGCGTCTCGTTACCCTGCCCATCCTGCAACATGAACGCCGACATATTGCTCTGAAGAAACAACACTAAGAAACACAGAAAAGAAGCTGCAGAACATGCCAAGACCATGAAGGAAGACAAAGAAAACCATCAGCAGCAGGTGCCAGAGGACGCTGGCTGTCCTTGCTCAGAGCTTTAGGTCTGAGTCCAGTAAAAACAAGTCTAAGAAACAAATAAACGACCAGACCTTGAAAAGAGGAAAGAGTAGATGAAGTGTGCGATTGAAACCCCCTGCCCTGATTACTCCCGAAGGAAGGGAGGGGCATGTCAGTCATTCTAGGCTGATGTTCACCTTTGCAAGATGGTAAAATAACCTGTGTTGATTCCATTGGTTCCACTACTCGAGTCTCCGGTGCTTTCTTCTTCTTTTTTTTTTTTTCCAAGACAGGGTTTGTCTGTAGCTTTTTTTGGGGGGGGGGATTCTGTTCTGGAATTCGCTCTGTAGACCATGCTGGCGTCAAATTCTCAGAGCTCCATCTGCTTCTGCCTCCCTAGTGCTGGGATTAAAGACGTGCGCCACCACCGCCCAGCTGATCTCCAGGACTCTTATTATGAAGGGGGAGATCACTGTTTCTCGTGTTGTGAGTGAAGAGGGTAATATCCTGGAACGAAGTGTTCTGTCAATATGCACAGTGTATACATGCCAATAAAAGAAAGGAAAATTCCTACTCCTGCACCCAACACAAATGAGAGAGGAGGATTCTGAGTCCCTGAGGTCAGATGACTTCCTTTATTCTTGTGACATCCCAAGAAGTTGTGGGAACGGCATGTGGATCTGCTTCCCAACTCCTTCACCTAATTGCAGAAAATTGAGGAGACTATGACCATGCCCTGTTTCTATGGCAACATCTGTGATGACACACACTGCTCCCAGGAGCCTGTAGGACAGGAGCATTGGAAGCTTGTCTTTTCTAGCTTGAACCCCTCTGAGGGCTCAAGCTAAGGTTGACTACTCCTCCATAACCGGCGCTGCACACAGAAGCAGATCGGCCTGTGTGGTCGTTCAGGGTGACCGTCTGCCTTTGGTTCCGTCTTCTCAATGAAGAAGGAGAACTTCCCTGAGGAGTTCAGCTTGACATCTCCTCAGATCAGCAAGGGCCTGGTGCTACTTCAGAGCATGGCCAACCGAGACTACCATGGTCCAGAGAGGAAGCTGCAAGACTATCACAGACCCAGCAAGTCGGCCCAGGCCGTCAGTCGCTACTACCGCAAAGTGGTACGGAAGCTAACTTCCCAGCACAGCCACCATGGAGCTAGCCGTTCCTCTTCCTTACCAAAGGCCCATGGGAGCTGGCAGCCAGCAGAGCTTGGCACATGCTTATTGGCAATCTGCCACAGAGTCCAGGAGGCCTGCGGACTGCTGCTTCTGGTGTGGAGAGCCCTGACTGGTCTTGCCCAACTTCCTGACAGACCTATGACCTCCTATCCAGAGCCCCCAGGCTTTCTTGGGGGTAGCTGTATGGAGTCACTGACTTCCCCCTCTGCAGACCTTGACTCTTGCTTGGTCTGGACAGTCAAGCCCAAAGGAGGAAGTCAACTCTGAACCCTGAGCAAAGAGACCCAGTCTGTCCTGAGTGTCACAGAGGAAGAGGAAAGAGAGAGAAGGGCCCAAGGGAGGGAAGTCCAATTGAAAAGGCCACCTGCACCCACCATGCACCAGGGGAGCCAGGGATGGTGCTGGTAGTCTCGGTGACTTCCTAGTTGGGTGCTGAAAGCCCAGCCAAGGGTTGTCTCTAATGCAGAGATTTCTGGGAATGCTTTCCAGCTGGCCAGGAAAGGATCGGCCCATCGCCACGAGTAACAGCATAGGCAGGGCCCCTGCATCCATCCCGTAGACACAGCCCAAGTCTCTGGTCTCACTTTTTCTCCTGCCAGAGCCAGATCAAGAAGCTCACTAGCCCTAATGGCTTTGTGTCTGAAATGGAAGAAATGAGAAAGGCCTTCCTCATGCGGCCTGGATGCCCCCAGTTCAGTACCAGAGCCACGTCTGTATCTCATGTGGGTAAGACCACCCTCCCCCAGACCACCAAGGGTGATGAGAATAGCCTCCTGCCTCCTGAAACCCTTCAGCCCGTAAGGAGCCTCTGGGGACGCTTCTGAAGTCCTCTGTGGGAGCACAGAGTCTCTGAGACCTGCACAGAGGCTGGGGGATGGCGAGATGTAAGAGGATAGACCTCACACTCACGATTGCTCCTTCTTGTTTTGCTGTTGCAGTGTTGGGATGGGAGAGGGGAGGGTTGGAATTTCTAGAAGCTTCTGTGAAGATGCTCTTAAGTTCATAGACACTTAAGTGGGAGCAAACACCCCAAGGACTCCTAGAAGCCTTACATCTTGTTTTGTTGAAACCCAGGAGAGCACTCAGTGCCTACCCAGGGCACATCACTCAGAGTCAAGGCTACATCCCAACCTCTTGGATCCCTGACCTGCTCTTGTCCCATGTCCCCAACACCAACTTGGAGACTTGTCTGTGAAGTTCAGCAATATCCCAGCATGGGCTCTGCTCCCCAGGAGGCGCTGTGGGATTGTTGTGGGGTGAACTGAGGGGCCACAGAGTCTAGGCTGCAGGGGCTGTACCTACATTCGCTCACAGACGCCTCCATCAGTCCGCTCGGGTGACACACTGTGATCAGATGGTTTTTTGTTTGTTGCTTGTTTTGTTTTGTTTTTTGAGACAAGGTTTCTCTGTAGCTTTGGAGCCTCTCCTGGAACTAGCTCTTGTAGACCAGGCTGGCCTCAGACTCACAGAGATCTGCCTGCCTCTGCCTCCCAAGTGCTGGGTTTAAAGGCATGCGCCACCATCGCTCTGTTTAAGCCTCTGTTTTGATGGATGTTCAGGGTCCAGTACCGTGCCTCCATCAGGAAGACTCACTTGTTCCTGGCCTCCTGTTTAAAGATAACATGACAGCCTTGACCCTAGAGATCTTGGAACAGTGAGAACTTCTCGTCACCTCTGGCACCTTGCACATTCCAGGTTCTGCCACCACGGTAGATCTGCCCAGGGACACATGCACCAGCTCCGGAACCTGGAAGATGTCCGAGGACCCGCCCCTGGACAGGCAGGGCTCTGCCACCAGTATGGACGGTAAGGGGATCCTGGAGGTCTCCGCCTTCATCTTCTGGGGTCCTGGGTCCCCAGGGATGCCTGCTGTGTCCTCATGGAACTACTCCTAATGCTGAGACACAGGCTACCCAGGTCCAGGGCTGTAGCAGGACTCTTCTCTCACTGGTGGAAGACACTACCATTGTTCCTTGTCTTTGGCTGAACTGCAGCTGAAATCTGAGTCCTCTACCTTCTTTGTGCCCTTTCCTTCCAGCCCCTTGGGTACCACATCCTTGAATAACGCAATAAGCTTTCCTTTGCCAGAAGGTGATATAAACATGGTAGTTTCAGATAATAACCCATAGTGAACAACTGCCTCCAGGGTCAAGAAGGTGAAGAACTCCAAATTCTAAAACAAGACTCTGGGGTGCAAGAGGGCTGGGTCATGGAGTCAATAAGGGCAGTAGCAGATGGCTTCCTGTTCTGACTCGAAGGTTCTCGTCCTTCCACCCTGGAATCTGGATATGGACTTTGATACACGGCCACCCTCCTGAGTGTGTTCTTGGTGTGTGTGGACAGATGTGGTGGTCCCAAGGGCTATACGTAGGCTTCTGGTCGAGGAGACACAAACTTGAAGCTTTTAGCTTGGCAGTGGATGACAGCTGACTGGACAGATACCAGCCTCTGAGGGAAGGGCGGGAAGGGTGGATATTATCATGGAAGATTCTGCATATCCACAGGGAAGAATCTAACTGCCCTCTGGTCTGTGTTCCTCTACAGGGCGCATCTTTTCATTCAGCAAGAGTGCTTGCGAGCTCAACTACTCACGCAAGAGGAGTGAGCCCCCAGCCACGAGCCCCACCAGCAGCCCAACCATGGTCAAGAGGTCCCAAAGAACCAGAATGCCCTGGTACATCTCAGTCATCCATGAGAAGGTAGGGTCCCGCACCTGATCCGGCATCCTGCCCACCCCACAGTGGACTGTTGTTCTACTGTCTGGCTAGCCATAGCCTAAAACAACACCCAGACATCCTACATTGGCTGCTATTAATCCAGTGATTCTCTCACACACCCGCCCTGCCTCCTTCCTTCCCGGTGTGTGGCACTTTAACCCAGCACAGAACTAATTAGCATGTGTGGCCATCAACCAGTCTGTACACCTTCAGCCCAGAAATCCCTGTGAGTATGAGAGGCTAGCAAATGCCCAGAGATCTGTGCATAAGCCATCACATCCTGGTGGGATCTTCCCTTTAAATAACAAAAACAAACAAACAACAAATAAAAGTTGATGCTTGTAAGAGTTGAGCACACAAACTCACTTGTCTTAGAATTCTGTTGAAATATGACGTTCAGGTTATTCTGGCCTTGTTTTTAAAAATTCAGAAGTACTTCTGTAGTATTATTTTATTTGTGATCTAACAACTAAAACTTACTTGAAGATCAGGGGGCAGAGCTAAGCCACTAGTTAGCCATGGAGGCCAGGCAGTGGTGGCAGACTTTAATCTCAGCACTATGGAAACAGAGGCAGACAGATCTCTGTGATTTCAAAGCCATCCTGGACTAAACAAAATTGAATCAGTCTAAAAGAGAAACAGAGCCAAAAGGTGGTGGCTCGCATCTTTAATCTCAGAACGAGGGAGGTGGAGACAGGAAGGAATATGACTGGACAGAGAGAGGAATATAATGCAGGAGGAGACAGGAGCTCAGTTGTGGTCTCAGAATTCAGTCTGAGCATGCAGTCTGAGGATTCGTAGAGACAGTATAGCCCCTTCAGTCTGAACATTAGCATTAGCGGTTGGCTGCTCTGCTTCTCTGATCTTTCAGCTTACATCCCCTAGTATCTGTCTCTGGGTTTTTATTATTAATACTAATTAGAATTTGTTCTACACACTTCATCTAGGCTTTGGGAGATTCTATGTTATCACTATTCCCCAAAGTCTGTTTTTCAAACCATCTCTCCTACCATTTTGCCCTCTGGGGCTCAAACCCTGGGTCTTGCATGTGCTTGTAGCACCAAACCTTCTACTACTTTTTATTTTGAGACAGGGTCTCACTGATTTGCTCAGGATGGCTTTGGACTCACTCTACAGACCAGGCAGGCCTTGAATTTGCAATCCTTCTGCCTCAGCCTTTCGAATGAGTTGGGATTCCATGCTTATAAAACAGACAAGTTTTAATAAATCACAGGTTTTATGTCTTTACAAGGTGGGCACTTCCCCTTTTCTGCTTCCTGCAGTTAGCAGTCACGTAGGAAGTGTCTGACTCCTGAAAGTCTGTGTCACTAACGTAACGCGGTGTAGCAGAAGGGAGCGGTGCCATCACGGCCCGCGGCTCCTGCAGCGGCAGCCTCTTCATTCCCGAAGCCCCTGGCTCCTGTCGTGTCTCCTTCTGATCAGCTGCTCTCTCTGTTTTAGGCTTTCTCTCAGTGTTGGCTTTAGGACGTGCTGATTTTTTTTTTCAAATGGATGCTTATTATTTCTAGGTCTTGAATTTGTGTGTTCATGCACGCATGTGCAGGTGCATTTGTGTTCACACGTGAATGTGTGTGTAAAGGGCAAAGGTCAACCTTGGGTGCTGTCCTGTGAGTGCTGTCTGCCTTGTTTTTGAGACAGAGTCTCTCACTGAGCTGGATTTCACTGATTAGACTAAGCTGGCCCCAAGGATCTGCCTGTATCCGTCCTCCCAGGGCTAGAATATGAGTGTGCCCCCACTTCTGGCTTTTCCAATGTTAGGTTAACTTTAAATTATTGGCTTTAGGGGCTGGAGAGATGACTCAGTGGTTAAGAGCATTGCCTGCTCTTCCAAAGGTTCTGAGTTCAATTCCCAGCAACCACATGGTGGCTCACAACCATCTGTAATGAGGTCTGGTGCCCTCTTGTGGCCTGCAGACAGAATATTGTATACATAATAAATAAATATTCTTAAAAGTTTTTAAAATTATTGGCTTTAATAGAGTGAGACAACTTTCCATTCTTATTTGTATTGTCTTTTAAATGAATTATTTCATGTGTATAAATGTTTTGTTAGCATACATATCTATGTTCTATGTGTGTATGGTGCCTATGTAGTCTGGAGAGGGTACCAGATCCCCTGGAATTGGAGTTACAGATGGTTGTGAGCTATCGTGTGGGCACTGGAAATAAAACCCTGATCCTCTGGAAAAGCAGCCAGTGCTCTTAACCACTAAGACATCTCCCCAGGCCCAACACCTATTTTCCATGGGTTCCAGAGATCCAACTCTAGTCTTCCTGTTTGCGCAGCAAGTACTTTACTGGCTGAGCACCTCCCCAGCTCCCATCCAGTTTTTAAAAAGGCAGTGGGGCTATAGGGAAAACCCTGCACACTTGTTGAATGCACAAGGAAGAACACAATTGGACAGAAGCCAATGAATTTCTGCAAGTCCCAGCCAGGGCAGGTCCCTGACAGCTGGCATATGTGTGATAGGTCCAGAAGCTCAAAAGCATGTGTGTCCCGTGACCCAGCCCTTCCACCTCTGCCATGCTGGCAAAGGTGTTCACCACCAGGCTGCTGCTGCTCACCCACCAGGGTGGAAGCCTCTGAGAGATGGCGACAGGCCTGCTTCCTCCAGGAGCTCAGATGGTGCTACTGGGGTTGCCTTCGTGTCTTCTGAAGAGACAGGAGAGCCACTTGCACCAGAAAATTTGCCCCATGCCATCTTAGCAGTCCTCAGCAGGAAAGGGACCAGTTTCCCCCATGGCAGTTCTCAGACTACTTGGAGGCATGTGCACATGTCTGAGATCACCATGGTCAGAACAATAAGATGTGTTCTCTGGTATTGTTTTCCTACTTTGCTTTTTCATTTTAAACATTAAAAAAGTTTAATAGTCACACAAATAATTCCCATACCCCTTTCACACTTTCCAATGCTACAATGTTGCATGCTGGTTTCCGTCTGATGTGTGTGTGGGGGGCAGGGGTATGTGTGTGGTTTTTGTGCTTGCAGACACACGTGCAGGCACATGTACCCATGAGCGTGCCTGTGAGGGTGGGAAAAGGACATTGGCTGTCCTCTCCAGTTTCCCTCTGCCTTATTCCCTTGAAACAGGATCTCCCACCAAACTTGGAACTAGCTGTTTTTTGGCAAGGCTTGCAGCCAGCATGCTCCAGCTATCTTCTTGTTTGTACCAGGGTTACAGATGCACAGGGTCTTACATCTGGCTTTCTACGAGGGAGGAGGGAATCCAAACTTGGGTTTGTAGGTGGAATTCTTCGTTGGTACAGCCAACTCCCAAATAACCACTCAGAGACCTATTAATTATAAAGGTTCAGCCCATAGCTCAGGCTTATTACTAACTAGCTCTTATATTTTTAAATTAACCTGTATTTCTTATCTATGCTCTACCATGCGACAGTACCCTTTAACAACAGGGCAAGTTCATCTTTCTTCTCTCTGTATCTCCTTGAGACTCCTGAGATTTTACTCTTCTCAGCATTCTCTTTGCCCTGAAAATTCTGCCTAGTCATCAGCCAATCAGCTTTTTGTTAACAATGAGAGCAACACGTCTTCACAGTGTACAGAAGGAGTATCCCACAGCACAGGTTCTCATGCTTGTACAGCCAGACATCAATCTTTCCAGCCCCACTTGCTTCTTTCTCAGATTTGTTTTTATTTACTATGTACATGTTGTGGCTATGTGCGGGTGCCTTCAGAGGCCAGAAGAGGACGTCAGATCCCCTGAAGCTGGAGTTATGGGTGGTTGTAACCACCATGTGGGTGCCAGGAACCAAACTCAGGTCTTCCGTATTCTAGCCCGTGAGCCATCTCATCTCCTTTTGCTTCATTTCCCCCTCCCATTCCTCATTTTCAACCCTCTCCCTATACTATTAACTCTTTACATCTTCCTAGTACTGGGGCCTGAGCCCAGGCCTCATACACTCCGAGCAAGAGTTCCACCACTGAATGATGTACCTAGCTCCCTGTCTACTCCTGTGAAAACTTCAGAATGGATATCATTAAATTGCCCAGGTAGGTTTTCATTTGTGATCCTCCTGCTTCAGTCTTCTGAATAGTTAGGAGTTCATCAATTCTTGTGTCTCACACTTCCCCCTGGTTTCTATCTTCATTAGGCTCAATTTTTGGTTCTTTTCTAAATTCTAAATTTAGATTTTTGAGGTGTCTATTTTTTTCATTTATTTTTATGTCATGTGGATGGGTGTTTTGTCTTCATGGAAGTTTGTACAGCATGGGTGTGAGGTACTTGTGGAGGCCATAAAAGGCCAGGACTCCTGGAACTGGAATTGCAGACAGTTGTGGGCTGCCATATAGATGCTGGGAACCGAACCCAGGTCCTCTGGAAGGTCAACGAATAGTCTTAAATATGGAGCTATCTCTCCAGCCCCTAAGATGGCTGTTTATATTAGTTTATATTTCTCCCAGTAAGTAAATCTCAAAACCACAACCTGGCATTTATTTATTTGTTTGTTTGTTTAGTGTGTGTGTGTGTCCCTGTGTGACTTTCTTCCTGGTGTGGGTACCCTCAGGACCAGATGAGGGTGCTGGCTCCCCTGGAGCTGGAATTGCAGGTAGTTATGAGCTGCCCTGCATGGGTTCTAGAAACTGAACTCTGGTCCTCTGCAAGAGCAGTATAGAGTTGGGCACGTGGGAGAGCCCTTTAATCTCGGTAGAGGCAGGGAGATCTCTGTGTGTTTGAGGCCAGACTGGTTCCAGTCATCTGGAGCAACAGTTAGACACTTGTCTCAGAAAAAAACAGTACTCATTCTTGAGAACTATTTACTCCCTATGAAGTGGCTTCCATCACAGTTTTAGATTTATCCTGAGGCATGACAATGGCCCCACGTTCAATGTCATCCATTCATAATGTTTCCTAACTTCTCAAGTGGTTTCTTCTTCAGTCCGCAGGCTACACAGAAGCCTGTGACGTTATTTCAATTACTTGAGAGATTTCTAGTTGCCTTCCGTTCCAGATTGTTCTGCATGGGTAATTTTCCTTCTGCCTGGAAGCCTTACCTTAGTCTTTCCCTGAGTTCATATCTGTTGGTGAAGAAGCTAAAGATGCCTTTGATTTGCCTTCTGTTGAAGAACTGACACAGTTGAGATTTTGAGAAGGCAGACTGAGGGGCTCCCTAACAAGCTCCTTTGGGGGGGGTCACTCTTGGGTGACATCTCCACAGAAATGTGTGGGCCACCAAGAACACAGGTATCTTGAATTACAGCGGGAAAGCTGACCAGGCTCTGGTCCTGACCTGAAGGCCTTTGCGCAAGGATTTAGGGTCCACTCCCAGGACAGATGCTAATGCCGCAGAACCCCAGGACGTGAATCCCAGGGCGTGGCTCCCCAGGAATGGCTGCAATAAAGAGCTGCAAAACTTGTCCTAGGGTTTAAGTGTCTGGGAACTACTGTTCTCTGGGTGGCTGAGAAGGAAAATGGGGACAGTTGGTCTTGCCTGGTGCCCAAGAGTTGCCTCTGGTTTCCACACAGGATCATTCCCTGCTCCGGCTGGGAGAAGAACTCCAGCGCCTCTCGGTGCTGGAGACCCAGATGCAGAAGAAAGATCAGGAGATCTTGCTGCTCCAGAAGGAGAAGGAGGCCCTGAAGAAACAACTGAAGACCCTCCTCAGAAGCAAAGGCACAGAAACATCTTCCTCTTCCGTCAAGATGGTGAGCCTTCTGCCAGGGGCCTATGGGAGCCCTGAGATAGTCCAAAGGGATAGCTCATGGACTGAGATAGCCTATGAGCTGTAGGCTCTGCCCTCTCAGACATTAGCAGAGGGCGGGGGAGGCAGAACCCTATGGCCAGGAATGGTCCCTGGATTGGTCCAAGACTTGATGTCTTTCACACCTGATAACAGCTTGTGCTTGTCTGGGCAGACGTGAAGTGGGAGCAGGGAGGAGGTTGGAGGTCATGGGCGGTGCCTGGGTACCTTGGGAAAACTGCCTACACAGATAGATGCCCAAGGGGGAACAGATGGGACTTCTGCTCCCCCATTCCCTCCAAGGGCTCTAACGCAGGCATGAGAGGACAGGGCAGGCAGATGAACCACAAACGAGCATGCTCACTGGGCCAAGTGTTTGCGGGAAGCTGTTCTGGTAGGGCCCAGAGCCCCGTTGTTCCCCAGAGCTGCTCGCCCACAGACCATTGCCCTGTTCTACTGGATGGCACTGCTCCTTTGCCCTCTGCTATGGTTACCCACCTGCACTTGGAGAGACTAAGGTTCCCTTCCGGGAGGGTGAGGAATGGGGGCAGTATCACCTGGAGCTCCTGTGGGAGTTTGGAGAGCTTGAGATTCATAGCAGCATCTGATAGGATCGGTCATTTGAGGCTTCGCTGAAGCTGGGAAGGCTGAGCATGCTGAAGACACTACACAAAGAAGAGGAGGAGCTCCAGCCCTGGATGCAGGTGTGGAGCAGGCCGAAGCCCCAGGCTGTCACTTCTTGGATGCTCCTAGGGACAGAGGAACGCTAGGAGGGAGGCCCCAGCCACAGCGCCCCTCCCTGCAGCCTAAACCTTGCTGGCCCTCCCTAAATGCAGAGGAGGCCAATGGGCAAGCCCAATCAATGCCCCTCCCCCACCAAGAGTGCAGATACTGAGAGGCGGAGACAAAGGAACTGAGCTGCTTTCTGAAGTTGGTACATCTCCCTTGTACCTAGGGACATTTGTGTCAATGCCCAGTCCCTTTTCTCTCTGTCCCCCAAATGCAGGATGACTTTAACCTGACAGAGAGTAGCAAGGAGCTGCAGATGGAGCCAGGAAGTGTCATGGAGGAAAAAGGCCCCAAGGGGCCCCCGGAGGAGGCTGGAACTACTGCCAGACCTGGGAGCAGCATGGGCAATATGGGGACTTTGCGTGAAGAGGGCCCTGAGGAGGAGGAGGAGGAGGAAGCAAACAGACTAGAAGAGGAGGAGGAGGCGGTGGTAGAGGAGGAAGAACTGTGGGAGCTGAGGGAGGAGGAGGAGGAGCAGTGTCCCAAGAGGTCGTACTCCCTGACTGAATCCTTTGAGGAGGAGCTGATGGCCCAGCTGGAGGAGTATGAGCGCATGTTACTGGACTTCCAGAGTGAGCTGGAACTCACTAGGGCCAGATATTCCCTGGCCACAGGTAGGAGGGGCCAAGGGGCGGCTGCCATGGGGTGTGGGTGCTTGGTTGCACTGACTCTGCCCAGCGGGCAGGAGTTGCACCAAGAAAGGACAACAGGGCATTCAGACAAGCGCTTGGGGCCTGGGGCTCACAGATGGTCCTCACTCTCTCGCTCCGCCTGTGTCCCGCCTTGCTCTTAGGAGCCATCACATCTTTACAACGGCAAACCGACTTTCAGGAGTCTCAGCTGCGAAAGGTCACCACGGAAAACGAGCTTCTGGAGAAGGAACTCCGCGAACGGAAGCGGCAGATACAGGCCATGACCAACAAGGTGGCTGTGTGCTCAGCAGTCCCTCTAACCTTGTCAGTGAGCAAAGCCAGCAGGCCCAGTGGTCCCAGTGACTCAGGGGGTATGGCCTTCCAAGTCCAGGGCACCAGCTGGTGGCACTGTGGACAGCCTCAGTCCTACTGTCCTTTGGTCTGTGTCCCCATGTCTTGTGTCATGGTGACCCTGGTTACTCCCTAAACATTTGCCGGCCCCTGATCCCTACCTAGGCTGTTTATCCACATTTAGAGTATGTTTAGCTTCTGGGCCTACTCATGTTTCTGTTAGCAAATGCCCGAGACAGAACATGTTATGAAGTAGAGAAGTTTATTCTTACCCAGGCTACCCCACAAGTGCCTCTTCTCACGGCCCCCATCCCATAGCAATGACGTCTAAGTCTTCTAGCAAATTCTTCAGGAAACTCCACTGTGGCATCAGATAATGCGCCTCATAGAGTCATCTTCACTGTGACATCATCAAATGACTTCCTCTTCCCCAGCGTCCTCGTCTGCCTTCCAACGGGGCAGGCTCTCTCCCCGTCCTCTGCTCCCCTAACGTCAGCGTCTCCCAGCTTCCATTCTGTGCCAACATCATATTCACAATCACCTGAAACACGGGAGAGTTCCCAGAACAACACTGAGATTCCTGTCACGGTCTCAAGCTTCTGCACCCACGTCCTTCTCTTTCTTGTTTCTGTGCAACTCATTTCTAGGGGTTTTTGTTTTTTTCCCAGAAAGGATGTATGTCTGGAAGCTTTGGTAACACAAACCATCTGAAAATGCCTCAGTTCTACACGTTAATAGCCATCAGGGTCACCACAGTTCAGAAATCATTATCCCGCCCAGCTGCAGAAGCACTGCCCTGCTGCGAAGGCAAAGACATTGTTCCTGTCCCTTCCAGGCCTGCTGGTGGGAAATCTGAGGTCACCTGTGTGTTCTGAATGTCGTCTATTGAAAAGCTGTCAGATCCTGTCTCTGTCCAGGGCGTCCTGAGACCTGGCAGAGCCGTGCCTTAGTGCCCAGAGGGGTATCACCTCACACTGTGCGGCAGGCACTGGGTGGCCCTCTAGAAGTGTGTCGTGTGTTCTAGAGCCTTTGTGTGCCCTGCTGTTCACTTCTGCTTCTTTGTTCCAGTTTTAGTTCTGTTGCCACACGTGACAACATGCCCTGATAGAAAGGAACTTAGGGAGGTGTGATGGCACACCCCTTTAATCCCAGCACTCAGGAGGCAGAGGCAGACGGATCTCTGTGAGTTCAAGGCCAGCCTGGTCTACAGAGTGAGTTCCAGGACAGCCAGGACAGTTACACAGAAACCCTGTCTTGAAAAATCAAAAAAGAAAGCAACTTAGGGGACACAAGGTTCGCTTTAGCTCATAGTCCATAGTCCGTCAAGGCAGAGCCAGAAACAGCTAAAGTCCAGTCACGAGGAGAGGGAGTGGATGCTTGGACGCTTAGTGCTCCCACAGCTTTGTCTGCTCCCGCACAGTCTCGGACCCCAGTCAGGGAACAGCTGCCCATTTTCAGGCTTAGCCTTTCCAAACCAATTAACAATCGAGACAATCCCCCCAACAGATATGCCCACAGGCTAGCATGATCCAAACAATCCTTCATTGAGACTCTCTTCCCAGGTGTGAGTTGTATCAGGTTGGCAGTTAAACTAGCCATGTTCTTTTCTAGATTATTTTCCTTTTTTTCCCCTCACTCCTCTCCTCTCCTCTCCCTCCCTCCTCCCCTCTGCCCTCTACGCTCCTGCAGGCAAATGGACAGACCTAGATAAAACCATCCTGACCGAGGTAACCCAGGCCCGGAAAGACAAATATCATATGTACTCACTCATAAGTAGATAATAGGCATAAAACAAAGGGCAACCAGCCTCCAGGCCACAACCCCAGAGAACCTAGGGAACAAGAGGACCCTAAGAGAGACATACATGGGTCTGTCTAGGAAGGGAGAAACAGATGATTTTACTTTTTAAAGTAAAGATGATGGTGGCACACACCTTTAATCCCAGCACTTGGGAGGCAGAGACAGGTGGATCTCTGTGAGTTCAAGGCCAGCTTTGTCTACGTGGTGAGTTCCAGGGCAACCAGAACTACACAGAAAATCTCTCGAAAAACAAGCAAAAAAATATGTGTATGTGTGTGTACATATATGTATGTGTGGATGAATGTGTGTGCATGAGTGCCCGTGCTCACAGAGGCCAGTAGAAGTCAGCCTGGCGGCTGGAGTGAACTGCTTGACATGGTGCTGGGAGCTGAACTCCAGCTGTCTGCAAAGGCAGTGAGCTCTCAGCCACCTGGTCATCTCTCCAGCCAAACAATCACATTCTTCCTTTCTGATTTCCCTTAGGGAGCTCCAGTAGCTTAGATTGGCCCTCTCATTGTGAGATGCCCTTTCTTTTAGCTTTGTCTCCTTGTCCCTTAGGTTTCCTCAACTCCATCTGTAGCTCTGCTTGGGAGTTTCAGTTTCAATGTTTGAAATGTCCATCTGTGCTTTGAGGGTTCTTTTCCTTCTTTTTCCAAGAGCCAGCCCCTTTCTATTTCACAAGAGCCCTGTCCTTTCTTCCTGCAAAGGCAACATTGATGGGAGCTTGCTGTCACATTCTTTGACAAGGTCTAGAACTGAGCCCCAGGCATGTTCATGACAATCCTCCTGCCTCTGCCTTCCTGTCCTGGGATCACAGTGTCTCTGACATTTCAACATCTTGCTCTTCCACTTCTGACGAGCCTCCCTTGGTCTCTAGTCTCCACTATTTATGTTTGTTAAACTGGTTGCCCCAGGGCTGCTGGAACCTCGGACTTTGTGGTGACCACACTGTGATCCAGAGTGGCCCCTGGAGAGTTTCCGTAGAGGTCTCCTCTGGTGTCTGGGGCAGTCAAGTTTCCTTGAAAGCTAGGGGCTGAAAGAGCGTCTTGGCTAACAAGCAAAGGTTTCTTGCTCCAGTTCTGGGCCTGGAGGGCAGAAAGTTGAGGATGTTCCCACACTCAGCACACAGGGGAGGGTGGCATCTTCAGGCCTGAAAATGACTAGTCTTTACCAGAGTGGATACAAGGGCAGGTAGCTGGCAGGCCAGGGCCTGTCTTTGGTTTCCTTGTGAACGGTTTAGCGTCTGACTTTCTTGGCTCTGCCATCCACTGATCTGTTTCCCATCTTCCACTGTGTCCTTGGCGCTCTTTCTCTTCTTGCATGTCTGCAGAAACCCACTTTCTTCTTGGGAGGGTGGGGAGGCAGGTCAGGTGTCTGTATGCCACCTGTCCTGGGCCTGGGACCCACACTGACCCCCTCATCTGCTCTGCAGTTCTCCAGCCTCCGGGAGGAAAAGAAGCAGCAGGGGATAATGGGACTCATTGAGAAGGAAAACCTTATCCTCCGACAGGTGATGGCATGGGCACCGCTGAAGCCTGGGCTGGGCTACCATCCTTGTGGGTTGGGATACCATGATGGACAAGATAAGGTTGGAGCATCTTCACAGTGGAGCTGGCCCTCTGAATCCAGACAGCACCCCACTCAACAGACCCATACTGGGGTCCCCTGGCAATGGCTGGGCTGGGTGGCAGGAATCCGAGGCTCTTTGCCTCCTTCTTTTGGGAAGACATGGTAAGGATCGCACAGCTCTGGCCACACAGCTAATGCTCTGCCCTTCCTGGCTCCCCCAGCAAGTATCTGACTTGGAGAGAGAGCTCCTCAAGCGTGATCAGGACATCGTGGAGCTGCACAGCAAAGCCAGCGAGCTGCAGGCTCAGGTCGACCTGTACGAGGACCACCTGAGGCGGTGGAAAGAGCTTCACAATGATCTCCAGAGCCGGAATGAGACAATCCAGCAAGCAGAGCAACAGACTCGCGTGGTCCTGGAGTCCTTTCAGGCCAGGGTAATGCCCACCGAGGGTTCAGATTCATGTTTATGACCACCTATATCCTTACCCACTGCCCCCCCACACCGACCGGATGCCCAGCAAAGGCTCTGGCTCATTCTGCCTCAGATTGCAACGTGCAGTGTAGAACTGATGTTTGTGAGGTAGTAGAGGAGGGAGTGAAGGCTTGTGGAACATTCTGGAAGCAGAGGACAGGAGTCAGTATTGTTCACCTAGAAAAAGAGGCAGGAGGGAGGATGAAGATGTCCATGTCAACCCCCCCTTTCACCCCACACCTCCTGCCCCTCCCCAGTGTGTCTCCCTTCATTCCTCAAGTCCTCTCATCTTTTCTAAGTTGATTTTTTTTATAACCCATTGAGTCCACTTTGTGCTGCCCATATGTGAACGGCTGTGGGGTCACACACTGGGGGTCATGAACAATCAGTCAGTGGTCACCGTTCAAAGAAAAGTGACTCCTTCCCATACCAGCCATTAACTGCCAGTAGTTCCTCAGCTGGGGTGGGACCTCAGGAGCCCACTCTGTGCTCCACTCTGAAATAAAACAAACAAGCCGGGTGATGGTGGCACACGCCTTTAATCCCAACACTCGGGAGGCAGAGGCAGGCAGATCTTTGTGAGTTCGAGGCCAGCCTGGTCTACAAGAGCTAGTTCCAGGACAGGCTCCAAAGCTACAGAGAAACCCTGTCTCGAAAAACTTAAAAAAACAAAAACCAAGCACACATGTGTATGTGATGTGTGGGTGCCAGCAAATGTGAACACAGGTGCCTGCGAGGCTAGAAGCTTCAGATTCCTGCAGAGCAGAGTGATGGGGGGTTGTAAACACCCCATGTGGGTGCTAAGAACTTGTAACGTCTGGTGGTTTGATTGAAAAGGACTCTCAGAGGCTCGGGTTCCTTTGTTTAAATATGTGGTCCCCAGTTGGTAGAACTTGCTGGGAAGGATTTCGGAGTGCAGCCTTGTAGGCAGATAGGCTTTGGGGTTTCAAAAGGCTCTACCCTTCCTAGTGCCTGCTTCTACCTCCTACTTATGGGTCTTGGGTATGTGTGCCATAATGCCCTTGCTGCACCGTCACAGACTTCAACCCTCCAAACATGCAGCTCAAATCAAACACTTTTATAAGAGGCCTTGTTTATGGTGTCTTATCATAGCAATAGAAAAGAAACTAGACAGAATCAAATTCAGGCCCTCTGCAGGAGCAGAACAGACTCTTAACCGCTGAACATCTTGTCTATACTATACAATCTATACTAGAGTTTTAACTGGCTTAGTATTGGCCTCTATGGCTGTGTTTTGATTGTGGAGGTTGAAGGGATATATATCATAGATAAGAGAGAGAGCTGTCTAAAAACTGATAGTCTACAGAGAAGGGATGCTGTGAATTGTTAAGAGGCTGAGGCGGGACTGGAGAGATGGCCCAGCCATTAAGAGCTCTGGCTGCTGCTCTTTCAGAGTACATGGGTTGAATTCCCAGCACCCATATGGCAGCTCACAACCACATACAACTCGGGTCCCACAGGGTCTGATGCCCTCTTCTGGCCTCTGTGGGCATTGCATGCATTTGGTGCACAGATGACAAACAGGCAAAACTCCCATACACATAAAATAAAATTAAAGCAAACCAAACAAAAGAGAGGCTGAGATCTTCAGTGGCAGCTGGAAACTAAAATTTAAAGTAATTGTTTGTGTCATTCTTTTATTTATTTAATTTATTTATTTATTTTTTGGTTTTTTGAGACAGGGTTTCTCTGTGGATTTGGAGCCTGTCCTGGAACTCAGTCTGTAGACCAGGCTGGCCTTGAATTCACAGAGATCCACCTGCCTCTGCCTCCCCAGTGCTGGAATTAAAGGTGTGTGCCACCACCGTCCAGCTCATTCTTTTATTTTTAAAATGTGTATTTTTATGTATGTGCATGTGTAAGTCTGTGTGTATACAGTCTGTGTGCCTTTAATCCCCTGGAGCTGGAGGTACAGGCAGCTGAGAGTTCTGGGTCCTGTTGGGTGCTAGAACCCAAACTCAGGTCCTCTGCAAGAGCAGCAAGTGCTCTTAACCGCAGCGCCATCTCCCCAGCCCTGTGCTGATATTTTAAAGTCACATGCAGAGCTGGGAATATATCTCAGCAGTAGAGAGCTTCCTAGCATGTGGGAGTCCCAGGACTCCTGGTGGAGATGCGTACTTCTCTAGTTTAAGAACATAAAAATAAGTGTGTTGGCATGCTAAAGTTTCTGTGCTTCAATGTGGGGCCACCCAGGAACAGAGGTCTGATCCAGAACATTCTAGCTCTTAGGCAAGTCCCATTCCCAGCCACGACACGTACGAGCCTGCAAGGCTTATGGTGGCAGTACCAGGCATCGTTCTTCGTAACTGGGAGATGGCTTCACCTTTGTTACAGCTGGAGAGACTAAGGAATAAGATCATCCAGGCCGTCTACAGCGTCAGTGGGACCAAGAACTTGTCCACTGAACTCTCTGACAACTACATCCTGGAGTCCCTGCAGGTGAGAGGAGCCAAGCTGTGTCCCCACTGCCCACCACCCAAGACTCAAGGGAGATGGGAACCCAAGCTGTGTTCCCACTGCCCATCACTGAGGCTGAGGGAGGAGGGGACCCAAGCTGTGTCCCCACTGCCCATCGCTGAGGAAGTCTGGACTCAGTTTGTAAACCCGGTTCTCATCCCAGCTCTACACCATGCATTGTAACTCCAGGACTGTCCCTTTTCCCTGCTCAACCAGAGAGGACCAGCCCATCCTTGGAGACAGCTCTAGCATGGAGCTGGAGAATCTGAGCTGCTCTCAGCCTCATGGAGAATGGCACCCAGTTACCTCTGATCCTCATCCCTGCTCAGGGAGAGGGATAAGCTACCTGCATTTAGGAAGTTCACTGTCCAGCTCAGCTTCCTTGGTGGAGCTCCCTCCAGAGAAGCTTCTGGGCCAGAGTCTTCCTCTTGGCCTCAGCCTTGCCAACTCCTATGGACCTAGAGTCCCCCAAAGCAGAAGCTTTAGAGAGTCCTGGGGGTGCAGGCTGTGGTGCCTATGAACTGGAGTAGCCCTCGGTGTGCTAATCCTAGCTACTTTGTGTTTCCCTGAATTACAGGGCCTTCCCTTTATAAAGGGGATGAACCTGCCTACCCTGAAGGTATAGGGCACCAGAGCCCTGGGGATGGCTGAGGTACCAGGCTGCTCTGGTTGGGGTCGTATGCCACACAGGATCACATCTCCTTAGCAGACACTCTGTTCCCAAGGTTCTGTTGCGTTGCCCAGCGAACCCAACATGCTCACATTTCCCTGAGGCTTTTGGGGAATGAGCCTGGGTCACTCCACTGTCACTTGTGGGGACAGGCCTGTGGTCGTGTGTCTGCTGGTGGGGAGGAAGAGGGACGGAAGGACAGAGAAGATGCTCAAAGGCCCTGTGTCTCTGCTAGGAGTGAGAACAGGGCTAGGGCTGGGAAGGGACTAGTCAGGCCCTGTTGGACAAGACGAAACAGTTTCTAGTCTCTAGGAGTCTAAGGTTCCCTTCAGTGCCACACTGACTAAAGGGGTGGGCTCAGTGCACGAGCTGACTCCTGGGACAAGTGTGGATCCACTCCCACCCCCTTCCCCCACCCCTCCACCTCCTGGGACAGCATCTCTGAAGTCCCACCACTGGCAGGGAAGCCACACTCCAACTCACCTGCTGTAGCAGCAAATCCTGGATGGGGGGTGGGGGACCAAGGTGGCGAGCTGGAGGCCACCCATGGACTGTTTTCTTGTGCAGAGAATCATCACGGAGAGAAGCGAGTTCTACAGCCAGCTGAAACAAAAAGGTGTCAAGGTGCCCCCGCTGCAGCAGTCAGACATCTCCCTGCCCACCAAGCTCAAGAAGCTGTCTTCCAAGTAGATCTGGCAGAGACCCCAGGACTTGGCCTGCCCAGCAGAGGTCAGGGCAGAGGTCAGGACCTGTGCGGCTTGCTTTGTGTTAAAGAATTAAACCTTAGAGTTGGCCACTGTCTCATCTTCTCTGCTACCTACAGGACCTCATCTTTTGCACCCGAACCACACAGGCCAGGTCCCACGCCACAGCTCCCTGTCCTGGGCTACAGCCCCATTTGTGGGGGAGAGCCACACCTCCAGGACCCCTCTTCCAGCCTTCACTTTGCAGAAGACCAAAGACCTCTCCCCCCATTCTGATCCAACACTTCTGCCTGGGGCATGCTCTTGCTACTGGGGCCCCACTGGAAGGTGGGGAAAGCGTGGGATGGGGTAGGTGGTGTAGGGGCTGAGGACAGCTCTTCCCAATCCACGGCTTCCTGGCGTCTGTGGTCAGGATGTTTTCACATACGACTGTGCCCCGTACCCTGATGAATATAAAGCGGCTCTTTACACACATAGTATGCCATACACGCTTCTGATGGCACGTGCACGGGGTGCCATCAGTGCAGGAGCACTACCTCTGTCTTCCATCTGGGGAGCAGAAGGCCCGGACACCGAGCCTTCTCTGAGCCTGACTCTGAGAAACTGGGCAAGGACCTAGCGCCCTCTGTAGGTCTCTCCGGTGGCCGGCTCCGTTCGCAACCCCAGCAGCCAGAGGGGGTCCGCCCCTCCCGATCTGGATCAGACTTCCCAACCGTCAGCCCCCTTTCCAGCCGGGCCTCCCTCATCTCGGCCCCGCCCTTTAGACCCGCCCCCAGCCTCGGGCCCCGCCCCTGTCACCCCCAGGGCTGGAGACGCGTCCCGGGCTTGCGCAGCGGCCCTGACGAGGGGCGCAGGTGAGACGCACTCAGCAGAGATTAGCAGTTTCCCGTTGCAGCCCAGGGAGGTGGACCTGGCAGCTCGCCCCCACCACTCCTATGTCCTCCCTCCGGGGCTAGAGCTTCCCTGGCCCTAGAATTCCGGAGTGGGAAGGGCTAGATAAGGCCTAACTACCAAGGGCTATCAGGCCCGGAACTGGCGGCCCAGCTCTTCTCGGGACCCAGGAACTCCCTTGGGGCCCGTTTCTTCCTTTCCTCCAGCTATCTGCTCCTCTTCCCACCTTTGTTTTCTTTATTTAAGGCTCGAGACACCAACCCTACCTCACATCCTGGCTTACCCTGCTGGGGCAAGGTGGGAGCCACTGACCAGACCCTGACAGCCTTCCTGGGCACCGGAGGCTTCAGCCCCCACCACGACTCGCCTTTGTAAGTTGGGGTCTCAGAGGTACTCTGTGGGCAGACGGGTCTAACGAGCAGCCGCATTTTGGACTCCTGTGTGCACACCCCATCACGGGAGGCTCTGGGTTTGAAGGGGCCTCGTAGGCCCTTCCTACTGTGTCTGTGACGACTGTACAGATCAGGGTGCACGAAGCCCAGGAGAGCCCGGCCCGAGGAGTCCATTGATGTCTGTCCAGCCACGGATGGTTGGCAGATAACAGGATCCCACTACCTCCGGCTTGAACAAATTGGGAAGACTTCCATAACCCAAATTCCACATGTGGGCAGGTTTTGCTGTAGAGATGGTCCTGTTAGAGCCAGTGTTGCATTCATGTCTAGACTGCATGGGTGGTGTAGCAGCTTCGGCCACCGCATAAGCAGGAAAGAGGTGGTCACGCTTAACTGTGAGAGAGCAAAAGCTTCCTCTCCCCGCGTTCCACTTCACCCCGCTTCACCCCACACTTTGCCCACAACTAGTGGTATGGCAAAAGAGGGGTTCGGGTATTCAACTCATCTTGGCGTGGCTGCCACCCGGGGCCAACACTCCTGCTATCCACCTGGAGTTGAGCCTTGTGCAGGTAGCTGGCATGCTCTGACTGAGGCAGGTAACAAACAGGACACTCCAGCCATGCTTGTCACCCCAGGCGGTCAGCCAGAGGCCCCACCTGAAGACACCTGTGGTTAAGATGGCGTCCCTTCTTCCATCCATCCAGCCTGGCTTCCTGGGCTTCTGTAGCTGTTTTCTGCAGTCTGCTGGCCTGCTGTGCCTTTGGGTCACTGTGTCCAGGGTTATCTAGGATGCATGCTGCCCTTCCCATGGCCCCAGCGGTGCCGTGAGGGGACACTTGGATGCCCAGTACACAGGAGCTCTACCTTCACCTTGTCTCAGCCTGTACTTCTGGTGTGTGCCCTGTTCCCCTCAGGTAAACAAGAGGCAACGGGAGAGGTCAGAGGGTAAATGAGAGGGTTAGTCAAGTATTCAGTGCAGGCAAGCCTGTAGGGAGGCAGGAGCGACCATGCATGGCAATATTGTCACCATGACTCCTCCTCCTCCCAACCCACTGTCTGTGCCCAGGGTGGCTGGCCCTGAGGGAGTCAGGGATGGTTTGGTGGTAGGAACCTTCCTGCTCTAGGCACTCATGTGGCCCCTACTTCCTGCTAATCTATGATCTACAGGGGCCCAGAAGCCTCTCAGGGGCAGCAGGTGGAGGAGGGGAAGAGGACAGCTGCCGCCCGGCAGCTCCCTGGCTGGCTGGACTGGCGGTACCAGCCACCATCCACTACTCATCCCTCTCCTTGCCAGCCTCTCTGGAGGGCAGCTCCAGGCCTTATCGGCTGGGCCGAGGAAGAAGACAGTTATCGGGTCCTTGGCAGCTACACTTTCCTGGTCTCTGAGGGCGGCACTGGCTGCCTCCCCTGATAAGTGTCCCGCAAGGGAGGAGAGCCCCTGACCCCTCAGAAGAGGCCCCAGCTGGCAAAGCAGTGGCTTACATTCCTGAGGGTCAGGGCTTAGCGAGGGACCGCCCTGCCCTCTGGGTTGGAATTCCTGTTTTGCTTAGGCCTTCTGACCCTGAGCTAGTTTCTAGTTACCTCGGTAAGTACCGCCCCCTCCTTCCGGACTGACCCTCTCGTGACAGCAGCCGGGCCCGCCTTCTGGGAGTCTGGTCTGATACCTGTCTGGTCTCCACTCTGACTGCTGTAGCCCCCCCCCCCCCCCGCCCAGGTCTACAGCATGCAGTCCCAGGAGAGTGGTGTCCGCTACAGCAGGTGGGACAACAGTAGCCGGGATGAAGTCAGCATGACTGCCATGTCCAGCACAGAGGAGCCCTCATGCTATAGGAGGTAAAATCCCAACAGGCCGTGACCCCCACTGCACTGACCAGCCTTGTCCAACCATTGGGCCGTCCCTTTGGGTGGACAGGTAACTCCCAACTCCAGCAGGGCACTCAGGAGGCCCTGATCTAGCCTTCCTTCCCCATCCAAACCTATCTCACTGGGGTTCTCGCTCTAGGCTCTCCCAGAAGTTGTGCTCCGGCAAGTTGGGGATCGCCATGAAGGTGCTGGGTGGAGTGGCCCTCTTCTGGATCATCTTCATCTTGGGCTACGTCACTGGCTACTATGTGCACAAGTGCAAATAAATGCTGCCCCGCTCCCACTCCTGGGACTCCCTCCCATGTACACAGACCCCGGGGCATGTGAAGATGCCAGTGTGCACTGTTGTAGAGCTCATCACCAGCACCAACGTCCGGTGCCGGCAGCGCCAGCTGCAGACATGCTGGGGACTAGGCTCAGTCCCAGTAGAGCTGGAGGGAACCTCCCCAGGCTAGGCGCTACCTATGGTGTCCACATCTCTTTGACCAATGCTAGGTGAGATCTTCCTCAGCCTAGGCTGGCCCTGTCCAGATTCCTGGCTGTGCAGGGAGGGCTGTGCATATTCTTTTTAGGGGCCACAGATAGGGCCCTATATAGACTTGTTCCTGTGCCTGGCAGAGGCCTTCTCAAACACAACATTGTATGCTTTTATTGGAGACAGCCTTGCCTGTCCTGGAACTCACTTTGTAAACCAGGCTGGCTTTAACTCAGATCCACTTGCCTCTCTCTTGAGTGCTGGGATTAAAGGCATGGGCCACCTGGCACACAACATTGTATTCTTTTGTTTGGTTTTTGATTTTTTGTTTTTGGAGACAGGGTTTCTCTGTAGCTTTTGGAGCCTGTCCTGGAACTAGCTCTTGTAGACCAGGCTGGCCTCGAACTCACAGAGACCTGCCTGCCTCTGCCTCCCAAGTGCTGGGATTAAAGGCGTGCACCACCACCGGCACAACATTGTATTCTTTAGCAAACTAGCACGTCTTCAGGGATGGCCCTGAGAAAATGGAGGCTGGCGCCCTACTCGCTGCCTCTTCACAGGCCCCCATTCCTTATGGAGTCTGTAGACAAATCACTGCTTGCTGAAGGGACAGTGGGCGACTGACTGTCCTAGAAGTGCTGCCCAGCCAGGCATGACTTGCTGCAGGCCTGACCCTCCTCCACAGCTCTTCCTGTTTGGCTCTGTTCTGGAATGTGCCACTCCTGGCTGGGCCATCTCCCAAGAACACGCGAGACCTAAGGGTCGAGATGTGGTTGGACCTGTCCCTTCTTACTGGACCATGGAGGACAAGGCCTTCAACCCTTGAGGGTACTGTGGCCTCCTCTCCAGTGGTCCACATAGAACCTTCCTGGGCCACCCCTCATACCTGCTGTGCTGTGAAATGGTTCCAGACTTGCAGGACGTTTGCTAGAAAATCTCAAGATGAAGTCTGCACCCTGGGCTGAGAGGGTGGAGGGCAAGGGAGCAGTTGCTGTCTGTGGGCAGAGAAGGGGAGCCAGACAGTAGGTGGTGGTGCTGGAAGACTAAACCCATAGCTCTCAGGTCAGCAAGCGCTCCCCTCCCCTGCTCTTGTCCTTCACCGCACTGACAAGTTGAGGGGCTCGGCCACATTGGCCAGGGAGGGCTGGTATGGCTGGCCTCATTCTCAGAACTCCTGGTTTGGATTGTCCCGAGCTTCAGTGGTCCTCATGTGGGAATTGCTCCAAATGGTCTGGGTCTCTGTATTGCAAATCTAGGCCTCAGTTCTAACAGCCACCATCTCTGTCCCCACTCACAGGCCCCAACTGAGGTAAGGCAGTGGAATGCCCTCCTGCCTCCGCAATGGCAAAGCAGGCATTGGGAGGTCCCAAAGGACCCTTCAAAGCCTAGTGTGGCCCTTGCCAAGAGCAGGGCACCCTGGCCTGGTAGCCCTTGGGGTAGGAGGAGCAGGTATGTGCCTGGACAAGGCAGACATGGCTGAGCCTGGTATATGGGGTGCAGTGGGGGCGGGGGAGTTTGAACAGGGAGGACCAAGTGTGCTCCATCTAAGGAGCTCCAGGGAGGATCAAGTGTGCTCCATCTAAGGAGCTCCAGTTGAGAGAAAGGAAGTGGCCAGGCTTCTCTTGGTAGTCCTGCACCCCTGGGTGACGGTAGTGGATGGGCATCTAGCCATATCCTGTACTCCAACGACAGATGCTCCCAGCCCTGGCAACTGACCAGGGCTCTCTGGCCAGTGCTCCACAGGGAGTAGGTAGTCTCAAGTGGCCACAGGCCATGGGCCCTGATGGAGGTCCAGAACCAGGTGGGGATTTAGGCTGTTTTCCCACATGTCAACACTAGGAACAGACCCTGGCGCTATCCTGTTGATGAGAGCGGGAAGTCGGCTGGATGCAGAGAACATGCTGCTACCAGAGGGTTTTATTAGAACAAAGAGGCGTTCTGCTCGTGTCTGTAAAAAGTTCCAAAAATTTTAATCTTACACATGGGCTGTGTTGGAAGAAACAGCAGGAACTGGCGGGGGTAAAGGGGTGGGCATGGGGCAGCTCCACCCTTCCACACTTTGGTGAATCCACACAGAATAGGTGAGCTCTTGCCATGGTCACTCAAAGAGACCTTAGAGCAACTGTACAGTCACAAGGCAGCTCTACCGGCTTTGTCCAGGACACTGCCGTGAGGGACCCGCAGCCCCACTGGCTCTGACAACCACAGGACCTTGCACAGCCTCAAAACTAAAACCACAAACCCGAACCGTTGTTGTTTTACAGAAGACAGGAACTGTCCTTTGAGGTCAAAGACCACCAAAGAAAGGCTGAAGGGCCGGGTCCCTTCTGCAGCCAGATGTTAAGGCATAGGATAGGGCCACTAAGTCCGCTGTGCAGCTGGCTGGGTCCTCAGGATCAAGCACTTTGGCTCCACGGATGGCAGGTGTGCTGGGTATGTGCGCCAACACATGCAGAGCGAGACAGGTGGGTGGACAAGGACAGACTGACAAGGAAGCCTGTAGGGCCGTGTGTGCGGCACACCTTCCTGCCACTGGCCAACAGCTTGCAAGCCAGCCTTCCCATCACTCACAGAAATCTGTCGCCGACTCAGGACTACATGGGCATGACCTCTGGGGCTGAGGAGTGCAGGGACTTCAGTCCCGGGGGCACGGCAGAGGTTACAATCACAACATGATGTTTTCTACTGTCTGGGCAATTAACATGCCATAGAGAAGTAAGCGCTGTCCCACAGGATGTCTTACCCTGAATTCACACCTGCACATCAAGCCCTGCTCAGCCTCCCCCCGTTACCCACACGATTCAAGACATTTCCAACAGTTATGTGAACATCCATGAGAACAGCAGAATTTCATTAGTGCTGTAATGATGACACAGCTCACTCACTTTACAACCGTCACCCAGACAAAACGCAGACACCTTAAAACACCCAGAGAAAAGGGACGAAGAACAACCAACCACACAGAGACATCTACAGCCAGTGCCCCCACAGGAGCCACAGTGGAACCAGTTATGCAGCCTGGACGTCAGCGAACCACAGTCACGTAGGGAGGGGTGGTGACCAGGTCCGCCTTGGACGGGTATACCACCTTCAAGCTGCCCTCCAGGTCCACCACTCGGACCTGCTCCACCACCAGGGGGCACTGTCCATCCTTCCCAGCTCTCAGATTCAAGGTGGGATCAGAAACCCCACAACCGGCATCAGCTTCTGTACCCGAGAGTGCGTCTTCCTCTTTATTTTCTGAAGTGCTTTTGTTCAGTTCTGCCATTTTCTGCAAAGGGAAATAACGTTTTCACAGAGAGGAGAAGTGACCTAGGAAGTCAGGCTGCAGTGACCTGGAGAGCAGCAAGCAGCAGCCATGGGGGGGGGGGGGGGGGGACGGGACGGGACACAAAGCTGCCCTCATGGCCAGGATCTCGCTCAGGTCGGACCACTCACCAGAATGAGGCTGTCCATGATGTCCTTACAAAGCTGCAGGCTAGTGGCACTTGTGACTTCCAAAAACAAGTTGCATGTGGTTTTCTTAATCTGAAGAGTTAGAGTTCAGGAAAAAGTTATTGGTGCAGGGACACCAGCTGCTCAGCGTATCCAGGAGAAAAATCTATGAGCAGGGCTGGAGGTGCAGAGCGCATGCCGCATGAAGCCTTGGGTTAAGTCCCCAGCACTGCATAAACCAGGCAGGCATGGCGGTACACACCTATAATCCTATGGCGTTAGGGGCATGGAGACAGGAGAATCAGAAGTTCATGGTAACTCTTAGACTATATATCAAGTTAAAGGCCAGCCTGGGCTACATGAAAACCTGTCTTAAACTAAGAACTTGTAGCCAGGGCCACAGACTGGGGGACAGCACAATGGTGACTTTGTCGAGGTGGGCGGCACCAGGTGTGAACAATGCCAAGGAGCAGAGGGCCCCAGTCCTCTACTTTGCACCTCTCTCACGAGTGGGCACAAGCAGGCGGGGCAGCCTAGAGGACTTGTCCACACGCCATACAGTGCCTACCTTTGTCTTCTCGCTGTTTGTTATAGGTGGAAAGGAAATCACATCTCCTTCGGCATCCACGAGACAGGGGTAGTTTTCCTTCCCGTCCAGTAAGTGAAGGTACCTGTGTGGGAGGGAATCCAGGTGACAGGCAGTGTGAGCTAGTGCTAAAGCCGCAGCCCTGCATCCCCACCTGCCCAGAGACCTGGGAGGTGAAGTGACAGAGGGCCTTAGGTCTGACAACCCTGACCATCACTGAGAACCTGATGGCTGCCTAAAGCAGGCCCCCCCACTCTCTAACCCCTCACAATGGAGTCTGGCCCTTTCAGGCGGGGTAGTGACTCTCCCTTAGAAGGAAGTCTGGGGAAAGTCCCTCTCCATCTGCTTATGTTGTGCTTCTGCCAGCTGGAGGGCGGGCCGAGATACAGGGATTTACAGTGGGCAGTGTGCTAGACCTGTCTGCCACCTGACTGACCTGTGCAGCCCGGAGACGTTCTGCCGCTTCTTCTGCTTTCTCTGCTCCTCAGCCTCCAGCTGAAGCTGCCTCACCAGCTCCTTGGCCTTGGCTTCTTTCCGCCCCAAGGGCACAATCTGTAGGAGTGGAAGCTCATAGCTCATTGTGTTACTGAGGCCACTCGTAAGCATGAGGGATGCTGTACACCTCTCTACCTTAATCTCTAGCTGGAGAGTGGGTTGCCAAGTCTCCAAGTCTGAAAGCAGAGACCCCTCTAGAGAGGGGATGCTCAACACTCAAAGTTTTGAGCTCATAGACACTTGTATTTCTAAAAACATGCGATTGCTCAGAAGGCCAATGGAGAGATAGGAATTAGTTGCCTGTACTGGTTGAGTCAGGCATGCAGCTGGCACCCGAGTCCCTACTCCTGAGTCTCTATGCAAATCCAACCTTGGAAATCACATCCCAGAGAGCAACCTGGTAATTCAGCTCACACTACAGGTGTTAAGTGGAACCAAAATCTTTTGTTAAAGTTGGCGAGCTACCCAGGCATGGTGGCACATGTCTTTAATCCCAGCACTTGGTGCAGAGGCAGGTAGATCTCTGTAAGTTCAAGGCCAGTCTGCTCTACACTGAAAGTTTCAGGCCAGACAGGGCTACAGAGTGAGACCCTGTCTCAATAGAAGTGGGTAAGCACAGGAAGCCCTTGCCAAGGCCTCCCTTATGACGGGCATTTGTACAGCTATGCAGGGTCCCAGAGTGAAGGCAGACATCATGTCCCTTATGCATTTGCCCAGAAAGTACCAGGTTAAGCCTCCCAGGTCCAACCCCCAGCCTGTGAGTCTAAGTAAGTGCAAGTGTAGACGGAAGGGGCAGAGCAGTTGGTACCTTCAGGTCATCGGGTGGCCGGGCTGCATACAGCAGGGGCCCGCGCACTGCCTGGAGGTCGTGGGTCGCAATGGTCGCTGCTGTCCTCTTTTCACAGAGGTCATCATGGAGCTTGGTCTGTAGGTGAGAGCAGAGAAATGGGCTTCAGAGTCCCCGCTGCCCAGGGAGGCCTGAGCTCACCACCACAAAGTGGCACCTCCCTGCCTCCCAACTGTGGCTATCTGAGCCTTTCTCTTCTCTTTAATTCTAGAACTTTCATCTCAACCTATCACTCCATCTACAGGGCAGATCGCAGGTCTACTGCTAGGCTGGGCATGGCTGGGGCGGGGAGGGGGCGCTACTGGCTTCCTCCCGGAACTGCTGAGGGACGTCTCAGATAGCAACTCTGGCCGTGCCTGCACAAGGCTGCACCTGTCTCTGCTGGGCACAAAAGATAAAATGTGCTTTTCAGTGCACAGGGAGGCAGCTGCCAGAGGAGCAGTCCAGTCAGCCAGATCCAGGAGCTTCCATGAGGATGTGCTGCTGAGAGGGGACAATTGTACTATTATCCATTTATTTATTATTTGTTTGTTTGTTGCTGAGACAGGACCACACTGCATAGTCCTAGTTGATCTGGAACTTGCTAAGTAAACTAGAATGGCCTTGAACTCACAGAGTTTTGTCTGCCTCTGCTGGGATTAAAAGTGCTACCATGCTTGGCAAGAAAAGGCAATTTTAACATAGTCTCATATAAAACAGACTGCATTTTACTACAGAAATCAGAAATTCCCACTAGCATCAAATATCATCAATAAATTCATGTCTGGAGCGAGGCGAGATGTGACAGCTGTGTGGGGGAACCAACAGTCCAGGCCTGGCAGACACTTGACAAGGGTGTGCTCTGGATACCAAGGGGGTAGGCAACGGACTTTCTGCATCCTGAACCAGGGCCTGCTATACTACCACTGACGCAGGGAAACTGAGGCATGGAGACCACCTTGCACCTCCTGACCCTGACCTGACTGCTGGCTCCAGTGGTACACCTAGCATGCAACCCCTACACCCAGCATACATGATCCCCAAATCTGTCTGCTACATGTATGCCCACCCCAGCATGCAGTCTCCCAAGTCCACCTACTGAGTGCCCACCTGGGAGTTGAGAAAGCGACGGAGTGCATTTCCCGGCTGCAGGTCCATGCCTCTCACGATGGCACCCACGATGTACGGGCGCACGTTCCTGACCTCCGGGCTCACCCTGACTGTCAGGGGTGTGGGGTTCTCAGAGACGTGCAAGACCTTGAGCATCAGCCTGGCTGAGTCTGCTACCTCCTCCTCGCCCTCCCCACTTTCCCGACGCTGCTTCCGCTCCCGCCTCTTCTTTCTGTCCTCCTTTTCAGCACCCTCTTGCCGGCCCTTGCTCCGGCCACCGCGGCCACCAGCACGTAGGTACTCTAGGATGGACTTGGTCTGGCAGCCACCCACCATCTTCTCCAGGCGCTTGTCTCGAAGCTTGTTCCCTCGGAAGTTGATCTCTTTGAGCTTAGGGCAGTCTGCCAGTTCAGCAGGGATCTCGGTCAGCTGGTTGTTGGAGAGGTCCAGCGTCTGGAGTGAAGGAGAGAAGAACTGGATGCCCAGGTCTGGGCAGGAGGACAAAAAGTCCTAGGCTAACCCATGAGTTATCTACATGGCCATCACTGTCCCCCTCCACAGAGGCTGCCAACTCAGTACATCAGGCCTGCAAGCATAGCAAACACTCAGACCTGTCAGCAGGCAGGGGACCAAGCAGAACTCCTTCCAATCTGAAAACAGGGTCCTCAAATGGCACCCTGCTATTTCTTGAATGTAATGTCAAAAGCAAGCACCAGCAACCCCCTCCCCAGACCCAGTATGACATCAGGAGCGGAACACCGCCTCAGCTGGGGAAGACGGTAGGGCCACTGTCCATGCCACACACGCACAAAGAGCAGTGGTCTGTGGAAAAGGATGTTCGGTTGCTATCCCTACTGCCGGACAATGCTGCTGTTTCGAACACGGGGAAGAGTGCAGCCCTTCGGCCTCCACAGTCATTGTGGCTCGGGGGAGGGAGCTCAACAGCAGGCTAGATGTAGAAATTCCTTCCCAAGGAGACATAGACTAATGCCTGCCCTGCCTTATAGAGCAACACTGTCCAGTTTGGGGAGCCGGTGGTTTTTAGTGAGCTTTCCCATAGAACACGGGCCAGGGTTACTTACTGGAACGAGTGACCTCAAAACAGTCACACTATTGAAAAACCTCATCACAGCATGGGTGAATAGATGGAGTGTCTACACACACACACACACCCCCAGATCACAAGGCTACATGCACGCGGGGCAGAATTACATACATGTAGCTGGGAAGGACTGAGACAGCTCCAGTGACCCTCCTCCTTCTAGGAGTGACATCAACAGTCAACACACCTGACCTGGTCTGTCACAGCTGCTCTGAGAATCACACACCACAGATATCTCTCTCAGGGCTGGTGGGGACTCTCTCTGCTTGGCTCTCTGCTCTTACATCAAGCACCCTTCAGAAGAGCCTGGGAGAGGTCACAGGCACCACGGGTGTGATACCTCAGCTCTGCCCTCAGAAACTAGCAAGGGCTGCAGCAAGCACTCGGATGTAGTCTGTGGCAGCTGAGCCTGGACCTAGGGGCGTGGAAATGGGACGAGGACAGCACAGGGAGGGGACTGTTACGGAAACACCTGCTCTGGATGGTGGCGCTTCTCAAGCAAGGGAGAGGGAAACTTTGGCTCGAGCCCCGGGCTGCTTGAGGTGGGAGGACACAGCACAGAGGGGCTCCAGACACACCCAGGGACAGCAGAAACTCACGAGGCAGAAGACTGCCATAAAAGCCAAAGGAGAAAAGCATGAAAGAAAAGCGACACAGGCCCTTGAGAAGGGAGAGGCCAGACAACAGCAAGGCCTGCTGGCCGTGTCCATGATGGAGCACAGTGCTCCCCCACCAACACTCAGAGCCAGGAGCCTTCAGCTTTAAGATCTCTGAGATGTGGGTATTTGTGTGAATGTGATGAGCTATCTCGGGAAGGAGCCCAGGTTCAAGCACACGGCTCAGCTGCTTCACACACCCACACACAGCCTGAAGCAAGCTCATGAAGTGCTTTAATGTGCTGACTCTGTGATTGGCTTCATAAAAGTTGGGTTGGTCTTTCCTACAGTGCAGCCACACCAACGCCCCATGAGTTGGGAGCATCAGATCTGTGGTCTGTGCCTCTGTCCACTGGAGGCAGAGAGCATCCTCAGAACCGAGCTGTTCCCCAGTGACTCCAGTGACCTCTCAGGACCACTATGACACTATCAGGAACCATGCTGGGTCCGTACCTTCCTCCCAACCCTGAGAAGTCACCAGCCCAGAGGAACGGGATGGTGCAGGTCTTGTTTGACTGTCAGTTTAACAGCCCGTCTGCGGCCCTGTGGGTGTGGACATGGGGGCGTCTGTGCTCCTTAGAAGAGTTGTGTGTACAATGTCCCCATGACGAACCAGTGGAGGCCTATGGTGGCCCCTCCCTCTGAGGCTACTTGACTTTCACCTTCCTTTCTGCAGTTGAGGAGCAGGGTTTTCTCAGTGTGTGAGACTCCTAACTCTAATAACCTGAGAGGCACCACTATCCACTCCAGCCCGTTTAGCAACCTTCCCAAGTCCCCTTGGCGTGTTCTGGGGCGTCCAGAATTCACAAAGTCACTCTGTCAAGGTGCCTGCTCTGCGGGGCTAACAGATGTGGAAGGACAGATGCAAACCCAGACATCTACACAACAAAGCTGTCTCAAGTGACATGATGCTAATTTGTAAAAATGAAATGTCTGTGGAAACGATCTTCACCTGGAGTGGTCAAAAAGCTTCCAGAAAAGTAAGGGATTGACAGAAAGGCTCTAGAAACCAACACGAAGCCAGCACTGAGACATTGTTATCTGAACTGTAATGTGAGCCACATGTACAATTTTACATTTTTTGCAGTAGCCACTCTCGAATAAAATAATTAGATGAATTTAAAAAAGTTGTGTGTAACTGTTCAGACTACAGTGGGATGAAAACACTTCTCAAACGCTGGGTTGAATGAGATTTTTTTTGCTTCTGCTGTTGAAATACAATTTACTGAAGACCTAGGAAAGCAATAAGCAGGGAAGGGAACAGCAGTAGGGCTGCTAGTACAGCACAGCCTCAGACACAGCCATTAGAGGAAGGGCATCTTCCAGGGACACCACCTGACAAGGGCAGGACAGCGACAAAGATGAAGACCGAGTCAGAGAGAGGCAGATGGGTCCTGCCACACAGAGCCACAGGGTGAAGTGTTCTTGTGAGAAAGGTGACACTTGTTTGGGTTGAGCTGGCTCTCAGTGCCTAGAGTGGCAACCTTGTCTGAGAGCGGAGCCTGGGTTCCAGCTGCGATGGGCCCTAGGTGTGGAAGGTAACAATAGCAAACAGCAGAGGTGGAAGCAGGGCAGACATGCTAGGTGCCAGCCTCCCAGCGCCCAGGGGAAGCTGTGAGTGGCTGTGCTTGGGGCACCTGGATGCCTTGCAGAATGTGCTGAACACCCAACAGGACATCCAATGGGATGTAAGGACAACCAAGGCTACCTCTGCATCAGACACCTGCTAGGAACGGGTCCACAACACAGTGGTGGCGGCAGTGTGAGGCAGTGTCTGTGAGACACATAGGGACCACAATATGGCAATAGCTGCTGGGTGAATCTGGGCACTTCTGGCTACAACTGCAACTCAAAGATTGGGAAGGATTTCTTTACCCCAGATTCTGGTCAGAGACAGAGGTTTTGGTCCCTGTGTGAGTAACAGGGAGGGACCAATCCTTGGCCAGGAAGAATCTCTACAGGGTGTCTTTGATGACTACTTCAGAAGTCTCAAGTGAAGAGCACTGTAAGTCTGAGTGACAGACACTGCAGAAGTAGACCGGAGTGATGTCACATAACTCTTCCTGGCTTACCACAGCCCTGGTGTGATTCCTAAGAGACCACAGAACCCCAGGAGAAGAGAATGGCTACTACTCTGGGTTCACAGGTGATGTGGGAGTCCCCTCTGTGTGTTGCTTGTATTGGTTTATGAATAAAGAAACTGTCTTGGCCTGTTGATAGGGTAGAACTTAGGTAGGTGGAGAAGACAAAACTGAATTCTGGGAGGAAAAAAGAGTCAGGGAGATGCCATGGATCTGTCTCCAGAGTAAGACATGCTGCTGAAACTTAGCTGGTAAGCCACTGCCATGTGGCAATACACAAATTAATAGAAATAGGTTAAAACAAGATGTAAGAGTTAGTCAACAAAAAGTAGGAGCTAATGGGTCAAGCAGTAATTTAATTTATTCAGTTTCTGTGTGGTTATTTCGGGGCTAAGCTAGCCGGGCAGCCAGAACGAACAAGCGGCCCCTCTGCCTGCAACACGCAGGCCTCCCACAAAGAGAAACCAAGCTGCACAGGTCTAAAGCAGAACAATGAACTCATGCCCCAACAAGCATAGTCAACAGAGAGGGACAGGACAGCAGAGGGAGGCCAGCTGCTGCTTGCATTTCTTGCCCCAAATGCTGAAACAGCAGATTCAAAAGTTTTCCTATTGTTCTCCCTCAGATTAGAGTTGAGGAACTGATCTGGTTTTGTGTTGATAGTCCCTCAGGCTGGTGTGGGGCCAGATGTAGAGGCAGCTCCTGGGCAAGAGCCAAGGCACCTGCGTTTGATTCTCTTTTCTGGAAAGTAAAGAGATAAGCAGAGGTCTTGGTGTCAATGCCCTGCGCCTAACCAAGCAGGCTTTTTGTGTCCCCATCCTTGCCTGTACTGGCTTTGCTTTTTTAACCAGTGGAATGTGGTTTAGTGGCAAGAGGCTAGGCCTAGAGGCCTGACAACTTGCTTCTGAGTTGCCAGGTGAAGAGAGAGAGGAATTCCAAGATGATGGAAGATATGCAGACAACAGTCAGCTCACACCTTCCCCTCACCCCCCAACAGCAAAGGCAGCTGCATCCATTTGTGGAGCCAGATCAGGTCAGTGGCTGGTACAAAGAGAGGCACCATGCTATCGCAACCATCGGCCTCCTGGAAAGTCAAAACATCTACTACATAGGAAGGCATAGTGTCCAGCCTGTGTCCCACCTAAGCCATAGGGATGCCAATGACCTAGTGGTCCAAGGTACCACAGGGAGTCACATCCCACAGCCTCCTCCAGTCCTCATGGAGATGCCAAAAAACAGGTATCATTCTGCAGAGTGGCTGGCCCATTTCATTCTCATTCTCTCTCTCTCTCTCTCACACACACACACACACACACACGCACACGCACACGGGGTGGGGGGGGAGAACATATTACCAGTCAAATCTTTTCATATACATATAGGCATATTTCCAAAGTGAACCTTTGCGAACCAGCCGCTATGCCATACACATTAGGAAAGGTCTGCAAAAGGATGAGAAGCAGGAAAGACACAAAGGCCTGCCCAGCCAAGGTTGCACAAGGGGCGGGGCTAGCTTCGCATCTTCTGCCTTCCCACCCCTCACTCAACAGAATTAACGAGCACCTGGTGGGAGTCAAGCATGGCGGGATCCTGGGTCCACAGATCACATGAGCTTTCTATAAAACGGAAGCCCAGGGGCTGGAGAGATGGCTCAGAGGTTAAGAGCATTGCCTGCTCTTCCAAGGGTCCTGAGTTCAATTCCCAGCAACCACATGGTGGCTCACAACCATCTGTAATGGTGTCTGGTGCCCTCCTCTGGCCTGCAGCATACACACAGACAGAATATTGTATACATAATAAATAAATAAAAAATAAATAAACGGAAGCCCAAACCGACCGACCTCTGAAGGCTGCTGTTAGGGTGAACACCGCCAATTCCAATTCTCTCATGATTTTGTGCCTCCTCTGGATGCACTGCCATTTGGAAAACCGAACACTTACAATTACACACAAAAGAACGAGACCTGGCTCCCTGCTACTGAACATCTTACGACAACTTTTAAACTCCCCCAAGTTCGGAGACGCCCGAGCACGCGGGTCTGAGCAGCGAACTGGGGCGGACCGGCGGCGGGGGCCAAGCAGCCTCCAAGGGGCCCCAGCTGACCTTGAGCGAAGCCAGGTGCGCGACGTCGGGGCTGAGCTCCCGCAGGCAGTTGTCGGCGGCGGCCAGCTCACTGAGGAGGGGCAGAGCTCCCGGGAGGAAGAGCTCGGCGGGGAAGGCGTCCAGGCGGTTGCCGGTGAGGTTGAGGCTCTGCAGGCGCGGAGCGCAGCGCGCCAGGTCGGCGGGCAGCTGGCGCAGGCGGTTGCCGCTGAGGTTGAGGCTCTGCAGCTGCGGCAGCCCGGGTGGCTCGGCGGGGCCCAGGCCCTCGCCCGGCGGCAGCGCCTCCAGCGCGTTGCCGGACAGGTCGAGCACGCGCAGCGCGGGCAGCGGCCCCAGCTCAGGGCTCAGGCCTGGCCCCAGCGCGTTGCGCCGCAGTACCAGGCTGTGCAGCTGCGGGAGGCCCTGGGCCAGGCCGGGCCCCGGCGCACGCAGGCTGCCGCAGCCGCTCACCTCCAGGTAGTGCAGCAGCGGCAGCGTGAAGAGCCGCGGAGGCAGCCGTCCTCCCGCCGCCTTCACTCGCTCCTCCAGCCCCGGCCCAGTCAGCAGCAGCTCGCGACGCCGCTCGCGCTCCGCCAGCTCCAGCTCCGGCCAGGACTCGGATACCGCCGCAGCCGCCATCATCACACCCGCCCGCGCGCCGCTTCCGGAGTGCGGCACCTTAGTTCCGGCGAGCCGGAAGTGACGGCGGAGAGTTTGTGAGGTGGGTGGCCGGGTTCGGTCACTTAGGCTTTCTGGGGCTGGCTGGTGCTGGTGGTCCTGGGGATTCTAATAGGCTAGGGTGGCCTCCTTTCCTAACACCCAAACACCAGTTAAGCACACAGTTGTGCTGGGAATGTAGTTTAATTAGTAAAGCCCTTGTCTGGCGTGCATGAAGCCATCGGTTTGATTCCCAGCTCTGCATACACGGTGCATGGTGGTGCACATCCCAGCCCTCA
Source organism: Myodes glareolus (assembly GCF_982192425.1). Lineage (NCBI taxonomy): Eukaryota > Metazoa > Chordata > Mammalia > Rodentia > Cricetidae > Myodes > Myodes glareolus. The sequence goes on from NC_142031.1 coordinate 2,687,913, forward strand.
GCAGGTGGAGGCGGCACGGGAGACTGTGGGAGTATAAAGCTGATGGCACCTAGCGTCCAACAGGTCGACCCCTTGCCATGACTCTCTGATGGGGAGCCCCACTTGGCAAAGACCGTGGGGTCACTGACAGTGAATCCGTTAGTTTCTGGCTGTGATTTTTCTACCTTTCTTCCCTAAAAAGAGCTATGTGTATTTTCCCCACCGCCTGTGTGTTTATCGTGTTTTCTATCTACGGGGCACATATGTAGCTGTGCGTGGTCAGGAAGATGATTTCTACTTAAGTGTATAATTTCGATGCATAGAAAAGTAGGATATTTTTCATAGCTCAGACTGACATAGGAAAACTGCAGTATTCTCAGTTACAAAAACAGCTTTTAACGCATTTAATTGATTTTAGACTTCAGTGCAGATTCAAAATGAACTAGTTGCCCTGGCAAAATGTGCACAAGGGCAAGTTCCCAGGTGTCTGTTGAACCAAGTCAGGCTGATAACATTAAAGACATAACTCCCTGCAGCAATTGACTTCTTGCATGTACTCCTGACCCCAGTTTGTGATTCAGGACTCAAGATCCAGTCAACAAACTGTTTATTGCTTAGGTCCTGAATTTTGATGTCACTCTCCATATCTCTCAGGCTACATGCAGAGAGGCTGTGCCTTCCTCCATGGCCACATTGCATAGCTACTCACTTCCAGCCAGTCACTGTGACAGTCTAAGTCTGAGAGAAACCGTGTGATTCCTTGTATTCAAGAAATGCTATGTGACCCTGAAAATATAATTTATATATTGTCCAGAGTTTGTTCTCTCTCTCTCTCTCTCTCTCTCTCTCTCTCTCTCTCTCTCTCTCTCTCTCGCTCTCTCTCTCTCTCTCTCTCTGTGTGTGTGATGTAGAAGAGAGATGTAGCAGTGGGTGAAGAAAGGTAACAGTAGAGTGAGGGAAGTGTGTATAGAAGAGAGATATGTGGAGGAAAGAGATGTAACTGTGTAGAGAGATTGTCTAAAGAGGTTTTCAAGAGGCAGTAATAAAGTTATTATCAGAACACATAAGTTCTTTTCCTAAAGACCCTCAGATAATTTTTTCTAAGTCCTGTTACTCTGAAGGCATTCTTTCTGCAACCCTGGGTGCAGTCCTGGGAGCGGCCCTGTTGGACTGCAACGAGGCAGGAGGATTAGGAGTCCAATGCCAACCTTGGCCCTATAACAAGTTTGAGGTTGGTCAGCCTGGGCAACACGAGACCATGTCGAGAAAGTAATAAAAGAGACAGGTAATGAGAATATAGTTGAGTCAGTATGGCATACAGGGATGAGGAAAAGATAAAGGGCTCCAGTGACCCCCCTCCCACCAGGCTGTCGTCTTCAGGGTACTGACAAGAGCCTTAGATTTAAGTAGAGGAAGAATTGGGACAAGCAACAAGAGGTAGCCCAGTTGGCAGAAACATATGCCAGCCCCAAGGTTCAATCCCCAGCCCTGGTGGGAGGGAGCAGTATTGGGCCAAGGTATGACCTAGCCATCTGTATGTTCTTTCTGGTCCTGGAATGTGGTCCAAGACGTTGAAGTTGTATCTGCTATTTTCCTTTAAGTGGGAGCTGTCAGGTTTCCATAGGTATTAATTAATGCTCCAGGGTGAGGCCTAGTGGTCAGAAATAATGGGTTAGGACAAAATTCACTGCACTGGGCCTGGGATGCACTGGGTTTATTGCAGTGGGTTAATCCTTCTGATGTTGTGAAGATGTTTGACTCTCATTGGTTAATAATAAAGCTGATTGGCCTATAGCAGGGCAGTATAAAGTTAGGTGGGACAATCCAATTGAGGACTGGGACAAAGAAGAGTGGAATTGAGAGAGAGGTCAGTCAGCTGCTGGGAAAGCAAGATGCTAGAGGACAGGTAAAGCCACGAGCCATGTGGCAATACGTGGATTAATAGAAATGGGTTAGTTTAAATGTAAGGCCTAGTTAGTAACAAGCTTGAGCTATTGGCCCAACATTTGTAATTAATATAAACCTCTGTGTGTTTATTTAGAAATGGGTGGTTGGGACAAAAATAATTCATCTACAGTTTGTCAAAAGATAATAGGAAAAGTTAGGCACATCTTCGGAGACTGGATTGTGATTACTAATCTTCTCTGTGGTTTGCTAGGGAACCATGCAGGAAAACACAGCCAGGGTGAGTGGGAATGGTAGTAATCATGGTGGTTATGACTCAGGATGGCTTTGGTTATGTCAAGTGGAACCCATGCTGGGCGGTGGTGGTGTAGCCAGTCAGTGGTAGATCACTTTTAATACCATGACTCAAGAGGCAGTGGCAGGTGGATCTCTGTAAGTTCGAGGTCAGCCTGGCCTACAAAATGAGTTCCAGGACAGCCAGGACTGTTACACAGAGAAACCCTGCCTCAAAAAAGACCAAAAAAGGAAAGGAGGAGGAGGAGGGGAAGGAAGAAGGAGGAGGAGGAGGAGGAAGAAGAAGGAAGAAGAAAAGAAAGAGAAGGAAGAAGAAGGAGGAGAAGGAGGAGGTGGAGGAGGAGGAGGAAGGCCCAACACACTGCCAAGGGTCTTTAGAAGAGAAGCAGGAAAAGGAGGAAGCGGACAGTGGTACAGTGAGTACAGACATGGAGACACTTCAGCGGGTTCTCCCCTACAAAGGAATGGGCCTCATGTATGATTCATTGGTTTGAGTCTGGTGAGATTCGTAGCTGTTATGAGTCTGTAAGGACAAATAAGTCCAGGAGTGTTAGGAGACAATATTAAATGAAATGATATGAGTTTATAAAAATAAGCCCAGAGATGTTAGACGCAATATTAGGTGTCACACACAAAATGAAACTAAAAAGCATGAAGCAATGTGTGCAGTGGTGATAAGAGTTTGAGCTGGTGAATAAGTGTGACGTAACTATATGATAAGCAGACATGTGTGTTAATCTAAAAAGAAAAAAAAAAGGAATATAGCCACAGACAATATAAAAACTTGAGGCTCACGACCAGGAGACATTCTCAAAATGACTTGCTAGACATGCTGTCAGAGCGGTCATAGAGAATCCAACGAACCAGCAACTTCACAGCTGAGACCATCCAAGAGCCAGAGAACTAGCTCTTGCCTGCGGATCAAGACTTGCTGATCCAGAGGCCTATGTTGAGAGCCACGGACCATTATCAGGTCGTATACACCAATGCCTCAGTAAGATAGGATAGAAGACCTTGCCTAGGACACATAGGAACCTTTGCTGAATGTGTGATGTGATTGAAGGTGTGATGTGATTGATTGACTAGGATTGTTATAGGTTTGATGTTTACTTATATTTGATATAAGAATAATTAGGGATTTAAATGATTGTTATAGTTTTGATGTTTGCCCATACCTGCTAACAATGGGAGATTTGACTATTGGCATAATAAACTTGTTCCTAGAACAAACACTGTGGTCATCCTGAGTATTTACTTGCAGACCTCTAAGTAAGGGCAGAATGCCCGCTCAGGAATAAGGCTCGCGACAGTAGCTGACCTCAGCACAGCAGAACTGTAAGGCGAAGCCTCTGTGTTGTCCTGCTAAGGCAGCCTTGGAAAGTACTATCAATTTCAGTACTTTTCACCTTAGGTGGAATGGGCGGGCTGGAGGGAGGTGTGGAGACACACAGTCTTGGTTGGTTACGCTTTGGAAGTCCTCCGCCTTCCTCTGTGTCAGAGTCCTGTACATGATAGGCAAATGCTGTGCTCCTTGACCTACACATCTGTCCTAGTCAGGGTTTCTATTGCTGCGATGAAACAGCATAACAAGAAAGCAGGCTGGGGAGGAAAGGGTTTATTAACTTACACTTCCACAGCACTGTTTGTAGGGTAAAAGGGACAACTGGGCAGGAATCCAACCAATCATTGATCAGCCTGACTCTGAACCCAGAGTCAGAGAAAGAAACACACCCTGCATTTGAGGTCTGAGTCAGGAAAGAAACATCTTTATCCCTGAACCCAGGACTAAAAACATGTGCACTGGCTCTGAAACTAGTGTTAAAGAAACACACTTTATCCCTAGAATTAGAGCCAGTAAGAGAAATATGCCCTGGTCCTAAGATTAGAGTCAAAAAGCTAGAAAGGACCAGTGAAAGAAACACAGTTTGGCCATGAAGTCAGAGTCATCTTTGCCCCTGACCAGATAAACTGACCAATCCCTGAGCAGGGAAAAATTAACCAATCCCCTTTCTCCCTGCCCTTAAGAAGCCCTATAAAAGCCTCTCCACCCCTTCAGTTGAGAGCTGCTGCTAAGTCAGGATATCCTAATACCACTACTGTGCCACATTCCCCTACACTGTTCATCACTGAGGGAAGTCAGGACAGGAATTCAAGCAGAGCTGGAAACTGGAGGCAGGAGCTGATACAGAAGCCATGGAGGAACACTGCTTACTGACTTGCTCCACTTGGCTTGCTCAGCCTGCTTTCTTATAGAACCCAGGACCACCAGCCCAGCCCTGGCACTTACAATGGTGTCCACATTGATCACTAAGAAAATGTCTTACTGCTGGATCTCATGTAGGCATTTCCTCAGCTGAGGCTCTTTCCTCTCTGATGACTCTAGCTGATACACAAATGCATCACTATTCAGCCACAACCCTTCCTTTCTTATCCATCCCCAGGATCACACTAAAAACATAAATAACTTAAAAGTCCCATAGCCTTTACAAGTTCAAACACATTAAAAATTTCGGTCTTTTAAAAATATCCAATCTCTCTAAAAAGTCCAAATCTCTTTTTTTTTTAAAAGTTCAATGTCTTTCATCTGTGGTCTCCTGGGGAAAAGAAAATCAAAATTAAATGCTTTTGTGCTTTAAGAGGGCACACTCACAATCAAACCGAATTCCAACTGTGTAAACAGCATTGTTCAATGTCTGGGACTGACTCCCGATCTTCTGGGTCACATCCTATGCTCTGCCCCCAGCAGCACACACAGCTTACCTTCTAGGCTTTGGCTGGCTCCACTCCACTGCTACTTCTGTCCTTGGTGTCGGGACCCAGGGTACTGGCATCTCCGACACTGCTGGGGTCCTCGCTGCAACTGGACTGAACGTTCACCAATAGCCTCTCCTGGGCTCTACGTGGAACCAAACCTCAGCTTCTCATGACCCTTTCATTCCTGGATCGTGAACTGCTACCGAGGCTGCACCTTCACTCATGGTCTCTCACAGTGCTAAGCTTCAAGTTGCTCTACATACACGATCCCTTCATGAAGGACCCCAACTAGTTTTAACCACAGTTATACCGTTTTGCAAAGGTTCACAGATAACTAGCTCAGGACCTCCGGAATGCTGAGCAAATAACAGGCTTAATTAAGGGCCTCCGGAATTCAGGGCCTCCGGAATGCTGAGCAAAGATACCTGAGGTTAGAGCAAAGACAGCCTTATCTGGCTGCAAGACAAAGGATTTATGGACTAGCCATAGAAACAAAGAAAGAGAGGATTGCGAGGCCTGAGTCACGTATAAAGCGGGGCTCGTCACGAGTCAGGGGCTGTGCAATCAGACATCTGGTCGCCAGCCAGGAAAGGGGGGGGCAGGATGAGAGGAACAGTAAACCGCTGAGTAGTCCCCTCATTGTTATCTAGGTTAAGAATTTACCACCCTGCATCTCGCTTCTGTAAACCTCGCTTTTTGCTCTCCTATAAAAACCCCTCACCCCCAACCTGCAGGCGCGCAAGTCCTCCGAGAGACTTGGTCGCTCCAGGTACCTGCGTATCCCCAATAAACCTCTTGCTGTTTGCATCCGGCTGCGTGTTTTCGACTGATCTTTGGGCATGGGGTCTCTCCCGAGGGAAGACGCCCACGGGAGTCTTTCCTTCATGCCTTCAAAATCAATACCACCTGGGTCACTCTTAAACTACCAGTTCAGTTTAAAGCATGAGACACAACCTAGACCAGTTCCAGAACATGGCTTCTCTGTGCTCTCAGGAAACACTTCTCAGGAGATTTCACCTAAGTGACGCTGGTCTCTTTTTAATCACTGCTAATTTCTTACCTCCAGCCAACCAGTATCAATTGTCCCAGTAGTGCAAAGGTTTCACTTCAAGGGTGCTTGTCTCTTGATAATCGAGGCTGATTCTTCAGCCCCAGCTAACAAGAATGATAGACTCTCAGTTCAAAGTAGCAAAGAACCCCGATAGAATCGTCAAGCCCCCCCCCCAAACATCCCAAGCCAGGCCTCCATCTTCTGCACTGCCCTTAACATTCTCAGCTTCCAAGCTCCTACAGAACATGCCACAGAGCTCTTAACACTCAGTTGTAGGGCCCGGGTCTTCCCTCGCTCCCTGGGGTGCAAGTCTCAAGGACTGTTTTGGTTAGCCAGCTAAGCTTCCTGCTAGTTTCTGTTATCTCTGCCACAGCCTGGTGATTTAGCTGTAGGGCTTTGTTTTATCTTTGGTATGGTAATTTCCCACCTGTCCGGGAGAGTTCCCACAGGGCGCCAGTTTCTCTCCACTGCTGCAGCTGCTCTCTGCCCCCAACCCCCTGCCTGGGAAGGAGTTCCCACACAGCGCCAGTCCCCACCCCTCTGTCCCCCTGGCTGGGAGGGAATTCCTTTACTGGGGCCCTAGTATATTAGTTTGGCAAAAAGCTGAATAAAGTGGCATTCGGTGATCTCTTGTCGAATGACCATGATCTCTTGTGTCTTTTGTTCAATCTCCAGACCTTTGCCCAAACTCACGTTACACTCAGTGGCTCTTTTGCCCAAAGTTCCAGAGTCCTTCCTTTATCCTCCCTAAACCATGACCAGGTCCATCACAGCATATCTCACTGTCTTAGTTAGGACCACGGTGGCTGTGATGGAACACCATGACCAAAAAGCAAATTGGGAAGGAAAAGGTTGATTCAGCTTACATTTGTACATCACTGCTCATCCTTAAAGAAATCAGAACAGGGACTCAAGCATGGCAGGAACCTGGAGGCAGGAGCTGATGCAGAGGCCATGGAGGGGTGCTGCTTACTGCCTTGCCCCCATGGCTTGCCTGCTTTCTTACAGAACCCAGGACCACTAGCCCGGGGAAGGCACCACCCACAATGAGCTGGGCCCTCCCCTACTGATCACTTTTAGGTGGCCGTGTCAGAGGAGCAGCAGGAGGCAATTGAAGTTCAAGGTGTTGGTCCACCAGGAGGCAATTCCCCATGGATGAATCTCTGATAGACCCTGAGGCCCTGAGACCTCAGACTCTGAAATCTGGCAAGGTGTGAATGGGTGTGGGGAGATCCTCACTGCCTGGAATATAGTATGCTTATCTCATTCTGTTGGGTATTTTTACCTGTGGATTATTATGAAGGTGATTTCTTCCTAAGCTGTGCTCTCTGATTGATAATAATAATGTTTATACAGAGTTTTGATAAATAAAAATACATACAAGGACATGTTACAGAGCTAGGGCCTATGAGTTTCACCTAAGGAGCTGCACAGATTGCAGCTCAAGTTAATGATTAAGAAAAACAATTGAGTCCCAGGAACCAGGCTGACTCCAATTCCTTTCATCTTAGTGTAGAAAGAAGCACTCACAGGCTTCGGTGTGCATTAGCTCAAAGCCTCACAATAACCTCAGGTTAGATCAGATGCTTTGATAATAGCTCTGAGGTAACAAACCCAAGAAGACAATCTAAAGTTTTAGAAAGCCACATAGTTGAATGAGGAACTCTTTAAGTTCAGAGAACAAGAACAAAGCAGCCTAATTAATTTTTTTTTGATGATTGACAGCGATCTAGCATCGATCGATCGCTATCAGAGCGCAAAACGGGACTCGAACCTGCGTCCTCTGGCACTAGAGCAGAGCGTTAGGTGCTCCTAGCCGCTGAGCCACGGCTCCAGCTGCTGAAAGCAGCCTAATTATTACTAGCTGACACACTTTCCTTACTAGGATTGGTTGATGACCAAAGGTGATGATTAATTCCTTGTACCCATTTCTGCCCTCAATCTCCTGATATAAAAAATATTGACGAGTGTGTATGGACTCTAAACATTTAAAGTAGAGCTTGCTGATTCTTCTCCATATACAAAATTTTAGATTCATGATTTCTTTAAGATTCCTTGTAAGATTACCTTTTAAGATAAGTAGTAAAGTGATTGGTCCTTTCTTTGCCTCTACAAAATGCAGCCTGCCTGTAGAAGATCTTGCTTGCTTACACACTGCTGATCCATAATAAGTCGCTTACACACTGCTGATGTATAACAAGTTGCGTGGGTGTGAATGTGCCTGGGTTCTTGGGACAATCGATTTCTCACCTGTCATACAGAAAATCATGGAAGGGATATGGAAAACAGGCTGTGTTTTATTTGTACTCATTGTAATAATTCACTTGAAAAACAGAATGTAACCACACTGTAATTTTTATGCTGCCTGAAAGATTTTCCTGAGGTATATAAGATGTAAGAGAAAGAATGAAGACAGTTAAAATAGATTAGAAGGAAAACATCAAGAATAAAGTTAGAAGGAAAACATCAAGAGAGATAGAAGGGACATTTCTGGATAGAGATAAGAAAAGAGAAGATAGAACACAGAAGAATAAAGAAGGAAACCTTCAAGAGACAGTGTGTCTTTTCCCTTAACCCCCTCTGCTATGGGAGAATGCTCTTGTACACGGTAAAGATTTGTCACTTGTATTGGTTTAATAAAATGCTGATTGGGCAATAGCCAGGCAGTATAGGTGGGACAACCAGAGTAGGAGAATTCTGGGAAGAGGAAAGGCAGAGAATCAGACCAGCCATATGCAGAGGAAGCAAGATGAGCATGCCTTACTGGGAAATGGTTCCAAGCCACATGACTAACCATAGATAAGAATTATGGGTTAATTTAAGTTGTAAGAGCTGGTTAATAATGAGCCAGAGCTAATAGGCCAAACAGTCTATAATTATATAAGCCCCTGTGTGTTTCTTTGGGACTGAATGGCTATGGCACTGGGTGGGGACAGAAACTTTGTTTACACCTCTCAGATAAAGAAGTCACAGTAAGTGCTGACTCTGTGGATTCCCTTTGAACCCTGTACTGCTGGGGCTGGTCCCCAAGACAGTGATAATCAATAATTGAGGAAATGCCTTCCTGCTGGAGCCATTTCCTCAACTGAGGCTTCTTTCTTTCTGGTGACTCTAGTGTATGTAAAATTGACATAAAGCCAATCAGTACAATACCCAACTGCTCATCTTTGTCTACAGAGGTGATTTTTCAAGCTTTAATTCTAAAACCATTCATGGTTGGCTGGCTTTATTACTGGGCCTGTGGAGGAGCAGAAATATGGTGTTGGAAGCAGACAGAAGAGGTGGTACACCTCATGGGTGAGCAAATCAGAAAGGAGAAGGAGAGGTCAGGGTAGAGAGATCCTGCCCCAGCCCAAAGGATGCTACTCTCAAGGTCAGGCTGGTTTATTCTCTCTGGAAACTTGCCCCACAGACACCCAGAACATGCCTTACAAATCCAGTGAGCTGGGCACAGCGGTGCTTGCCTTTAATCCCAGCACCTGGGAGCCAGAGCCGCGTGGATCTCTGAGTTCAAGGTCAGCCTGGCCTATACCACGAGCTCTAAACCAGCCAGGGCTGCATAGTGAGATCTTGACTCTAACACAAAAACAGGACTGGAGAGGTAGCTCGGTGGTTAAGAGCTCTTATTGCTCTGTACGAGGCCTTGGCTCAATTCCAAGTACTCACACGGTGGGTGGCTTATTCCTGTTCCAAAGAATTTGGTGCCCTTTCCTGACTTCCATGGGCACCAGGCACACATGTGATGCACAAACATACACATTGGCAAAACACTCACGTCTCAAAGGAGCAAATCTAACAAAAAACAAATGAAATCTGCATACAAAATCCTGAAATAAAAGTGACAAACACTGAATGATCTCTTTACTGTATTAATGAACTCAAGGCAAATTAGCACATAAACCCTAAAACAATAACAATAAAAATATATTATTTTATACTTCTGGCACCTGAAATAAAGACAAATAGAAAAACTATGTTAAAACATTAAAAAGTTGCAAATTTTCATTAAAGGTATTTACAATGTATTTCAGTATCAGATATGACACAATTCTTTTAAATTAGGTTTAATAGAATATCTTTTATGAAAAATAATATAAATAAATATTAAATATCCACAATGTGTCGTATGTGAAGCTTGAGGAGTGTTCCACACTTTGATATTATGAATGGTGGGCTCTTAGCTCCTTCCCTGAATCAAGCACAGTGGTGTGGAGCTTTGAGGCTGCCAAGACCGCCAGTCACCTCTGTGGAAACTCATGATTCTGTAACAGGCAAACACGGGAGCTAAAATGAGGGATTCTTTTTTGTTCTGTTTAATTTTGAGGCAGTGCTTCCCTTGAACTTGTGGTGAGCTTCTGACTCGGGCCTCTCAAGTGCCAGGAGCACAGGCGTGAGCCACCACGCGGGCCAAGAAGGATTTAGTTACAGCAGAGAAGAAGCACCACAGGCGTCTGCCTCCATTGTGGTCTGCACTCTAGACGGCTAGCAGACATGGGCCGGCGTCCGACCTGTGGCACCTGTGCTTGGCTCTAAGTCGTTTCGCGCTCTCTCCACACTAAAGGCCTCTGACAGGATAGGATCCTCCTCTCAACAGATCCTGCTCCACTCTCAGCCAGCACAATAGCTGTTTGCCAAAAGCAGGGGTGAGCTCAAGGGATTAACTACCCAGCATGCTCGCTGCTCAGGCACCTATACATATGGATTTTTACATGGTTGGGAATTTTAAAGAAATATGCCTTAATTTTATAATACTCATTTTCTTAATCCTAGACACTTCAAAGGGAAATGAGGAAAACCTCAGGAAGCAGGCACAGTGTAGCGCCTCAGTGGCCCCCTTCAGCCTGTGGCGGAGACAGGGGCATGAGTTTCAGATGGACTCAGTTCTTCCCACAGATGCTTGTGTGACCGGAGCTCCTGGGAGGAAGGCGGGTGGAGGATGCTGACAGCTGTCCCCTGAGGTCTTGTGAGTGACATCCTGTGAATGATCTGGGAAAGTGGGTTCACTTACATCACAGGGTGTAACACACCTGATGTGGAGGCTCTGGGTAGCAAGGTGTGCGGGCCTTATCTTTGTAGGTTAGCAAAGGTGGAAGGTGCTCTCTTGTGCCGTAAAGAAACTGAGGCTTGCAGGTGGGCTATGGTCAGGTGAGAAGAGGGTAACCAGGGGACATCACCCAAAGTCCATTTAGGACTCTGCAGCAGAGCATCTGAGCCCGCTGAGGGAAGGCATCAAGGTAGGGCTGTCAGTGGGTAATGGGGACAGGTGTGCACAGGAACACTGGGCAAAGTATGTCCTGGAGGGGCTTGTTCTTAGGACAGTTGCCTTCTGCTTGCTTCCCTTTATTGCTTGTTGCTGTATATGGTCTGACAACCTAGCAGGCAGGTCGTGAGAGAGATGACACAGAAGGTTCAGTCTGGCTTGCTGCTGTCTGCTAGGGCCACCAAAGCTGAGCTTAGCCCTGTGCAAAGTCTAACATGTGCAACAGACACTAGTGAGCTCAAAGTTTGGGGTACATCTCAGTAGTAAGGAAAGTGGGTGCTGTACTTGCTGGCTTCCTGAGCAAGAGGTACTTCTGTGCCTGGGCACTGACAAAGGGCCCAGTACCGTGGGGCCTAGCGTGGGACGGGTTCTTTGGTCATATCCATACACTCTGTTCCTGCGACACAAGAGGCCAAGGACAGCAGGCACAGAGTCCTGCATCACTATGTCAACACTCATGGCTTAGAACGGGGAAACTTGCACAGCCCCTGGCAGAGACAGAAGTGGAAACTGTCACCGTCTCATGTACGTCCTGCTGGAGCTCTTACTCAGGCCCCCCTTTGGGGTGGGGATCTTGCTTCCAACCTTGGGTCCTGAGGTGCCCGACTTCGATGCTGCTGGGCCCTTCCCTGTAGTGGAGACAGATGCACAGGACACAGAACCACATGAAAAGAGGAACTCTTTCCTGCAGGTGGACTGCAGACCCACAGTAACTGAGAATGGCCGAGAACACACACTAGGTTAGAAATGCACATGGCAGCGGGACAGGAAGACACAGAATGCATGGCACAGAAGGCCGTCAGTTCAAAGACCCAACTCCAGAAATGTGGCAGCAGCCACAATGAATGTGGTTGAAATGAACCTGACCTGACAAGGAGCCATGGGCCTCTGTCCACTTACTTCTAAGAGGCTGGTTAAAGAGGAGATCTTGCCGTGTGAGCTCTGCCTGAGCCACTATTTCCCACAGAACCAGGAAGGGAACGGGGAGCCTTCCTTGTGCGTAAGTACTGAGCTTATGTGCATAAGGAAGAGCCACACCCCCAGAACCGGCCAAAGGTCTTCTGTTCTCTGGGACGGTGTCTTAATCTGAAATGAATGCCTTAGATGGTGGGCTGAAAGAAGGCAATAGCTTCCTCTGTGAGTGCAGTCTAAATCCTTCAGGGTGCAGCAGCTGTGGGGAGCCTTACCAGCCCCCAGTGAGCTGCCAGGAGGCATCTGCGGGGAGCAGCTGCTCCTTGGAGAATAGGGTTAGCAGGTCAGATGCACATGGGCAGGAAACTCAGGATGCATCTCACCTAAGTTGCTGCAGAACACAGGGCCTCATGTGTGACTTCTGACTCACCTTGCTGCGGGGCTGTGGCCCTGCACAGAACATGTGTCTTGCGCAGGTTCATTGTGCAGCCAGCAGGGCCCATCAGATGAGCCTTCCACGCCTGCAACAAAGAGGAGGCACAGCATATTAGCCTGGTGGCTCCAAGGGACCTGGGGCGCTGCCAGAGTACACAACACACTGTTTAAAATGGGAATGAGGTGCCAACCAGTGAGAGGCCTGGCTCCCTGCCCTTCTTTGGCCTTAGCACCCAAGTCTTACAGGCTGGTTTTGCATTTCACATTCCACCCTGGATGACTGGAACCTGAGTCCTGTGGCTACGAGGACTTATTTTTGCCAGCTGCTAGAAGGCACTAGGCAGCGGCTCTTCCCTTGTTGAGCTGCAGGTGAACATGTAGGTTAGCTAGCAACTCCGTGGCAGCCCAGGAGGTCATGAACGCCAGCCCAGAGTCAGGGGAACCATGAGGTGGTAAATGGGTGTTGTCATACAGAGTTAAGGTGGCACAGACACTCAGAATAGGGAAGGCAAGTGACAGCGAACAGCCACCGACACGGAGAGGGTACTAGTGCATGGCAGATGGTGGGCACAGAGGGCAGAAAGGAGGAAGCTGCTGGCTGGTTCAGTACTGCTCAGGGCAGAGACCAACAGAGCGAGGGCAAGAGAGCGAAGACCGTGGGCAGCTGGAAGGGGGTCAGTAAAGGCAGCGATGATGATGAAAAACGAAGGCTCTCAAATTATAGACGAGCAGGGGAAGACGAGTCTGGACGTGCAGGTGTGAACACGTCTTGTTAGCATGGGGCAGCAGGGCTAAGCACAGCAGTCGCAGCCTGGATGCGGTTCTTAGAACAAGCCCTACTTACAGACTGGGGAGACCTGTGAAATGGAAACAACGCACCCAAGCAGGTCTTCAGTGGGTGTCCAGGCTGCTGGAGCCAAGCCCTGGGCTCCAGAACAGAACCCGATAATAGCAGGGGCTGGACCCACCGACTCCAGCGTTGTCCTAGGGCAGACACATTAATTCTGTGTCCTTGGTCCTTTTTGGTTGGTGAGGCTACAACTTGGGACGGGGGAGGAGGGAGCATGCTGGGATTCCAGGAAGACAAGGTGAGAAAGGTGCACCGGCTGGGTGTGGAAGGGAGACAGCAGACAGCAATGTGTACTGACAGGGTTATGACATGTAATTGGATCAGCTCTGTCCACTGTGGCTTGGCAGCAGTGGTCCTCCCTGTGCTGAGGCCTGCTGAGAGAGAGAGAGGGCCACACATCTTGGCAGGACAGCTAATTCCTGTCTGGGCAGAATGTTCCAGACAGGAGGATACAAGTCAGCTACAAAGCCTCAGGAGACCAGGCAAAAGGACCTTACTGTCCAGAGGTGATCATCCATATGGGCAGGGATGGCCATGGCTCTGTATCTACTCTCATCCATGAGTTTAGCAAAACACTAAAAGCAGACAAGCTGCCACCTAGTCACTAGTGAGCTGGCCTGCCATTCTGAAAGCCGCTTAGAGTTGTGTAACAGGTTCCTTCAAGATTGGAAAAAACCTCATTCTGTGGGAAAGCTACTTAAGCAGGAAGGTAAACAGCTTCAGGAAGCCCCCAAACTGACCAGGCTCACTACACCCCTCCGCCAGTGACTACGTAAGCAGGAAGGTAAACAGCTTCAGGAAGCCCCCAAACTGACCAGGCTCACTACACCCTCCGCCAGTGACTGCAAGTCAAGCTGCAAAGACCCTGAGACCAGCCCAGCTGCCTGGGAGAGGTTTAGACCAGAGTCACCAGGAAAGGACACCCCATCCAGCTCTGCCTGCAGGCTGTGCAGTGTGCTCCAGGTTCCCAGATTCAGGGACCTGTCGCTCACGCTGGGGCGAGCTTTGGTGATACAACAGTCTCTTCCTATAAGCAACCCCTCACTTACTCTCCTCCTAACACCCCAGTACTACTCAGGCTTCACCAAGTTGGACTTTGGTAGTTTCTGTGCTGTTGTGGGCTCCTTCTCTGGGGTGGATAGACGTGTGTTGTGTCTCCCCAGTGAAAGTCTTGTCACACAACACTGGGGATGAAGAAAGGTGACAGGAAAGAACACTGGACTCCATAGCATCTCCTGGGGCAGAAGCACAGCCAGGAGAAGGTCTCCAGAGCTGTCTGGCATGTAGGGCACCACCACCGTACTGTGGCAGATGAGGGTAGACCCGTGGATACCTTGGCCCCTGGACGCATCCCCAAACACCAGAGGCGAAGCACAGGTGTCACCATGCCACCTGCTCAGGGCAGGAGGCGAGCATGGCACTGAGTAGGAAGAGAACCATCAACCTTCATGGGGCATATTATTTTACTCCAAATGGTTACGGGCTACAGACCTGACCATGATGCCAGGGAGGCCTGGATCCACACATGAAAGCCACACCATGAAGTGTAAAACCACGGGTGCTGACTGCCCAGTGACTGAGACTCTGCTGTTAGGACGTCAGGAGGGCACTGTGCCTCCTAACTGTCATCCTGAGAGTGCATTCAGTGTTCCCCTGCTGTCCCACCTTGGTTCAGGCCCCCTTACCTCTTCTCCAGGGGCAAAGTTCTCATGACACAGAGGACAGCGGTTTGCCACCTTCTCTGATTTGGCAGCTGAAATGATTTCGATAAAGACTTGGTTACTTGGATGACCCCTCGGTGAGAGGAAGGGTCCATCCATTCCCACAATGTCTAGATGACACTCACGGTTGCACTCCTTGGTTTGGATGTGCCTGGGAAGCTCCTCTGTGGGGACAGCCTCGCTGCAGCGGTGGCACTTCCCAAACCCATGCCTTTTGTCACACTCTGTCAGCAGGTGCTCCGTCAGGCTGGAGATCTCAACCACCTGCACAAGACAGAGCCAAGTGACTTTGTGGGCCAGAGCAGCTGTTCTGGATCCTCTGGCATTTATTTAACCAACAGTGTCCTTAGTCACACAGTTTGTAGAGACCCTGGGTCCTCCTCATGTCACCTGAGTGCTATGTAAAGGCCATGGTATGGGCTGGGGCTACAGTTGATCTGAGTGTCCGCTGTGGCTCTGGGTTCAAGTTCTGGCTCCCCAGTATTTCTAAGAATGTACATATGAAGAAGGTTCTCCCACTCATCTGACACTTGATCAGAATACCTTCTGCACAGCCATGGAACCACATACTGCTGAAGAGGTCAGCTGCACACCTGGGGCTGTCAGAATTTGTATTGCCGGATAGAGGAATGAGTGTCCAAAGGGTGGGACCTGCCCTCTTACATTCTTCCCTGTGCACCAGAGGAAACGAAACACTTCCCTCTGTCTTCCTTGTTTGAAGAGGCCCAGAGCAGGAGGGAAGCAGACCAGGGCATGAGCCCTAGAAGGACTGGCAGGGGGACAGCCTGAATTAAAGACCTCTGTTGTGGGATATTTGTACACTGTGTGAAGATGGGCTGTGGTTGGTGTAATAAAAAGCTGAATGGCCAATAGCTAGGCAGGAGGCATAGGCAGGACTTCTGGGGAAAGAGTGGAAGGGGAGATAATGGAGGCATGCAGGAGACACCACCGAGACACAGAACGACTCGGACACACAGAATGGGGGAGAGGTTGTGCTTTTGTTTCCACAGGAAATGAAAAGCTACGGATTCCTTCAAAGTTAACAAAGATCAGATCTGACCAGGGGAGACCTCTGAGAATCTTGGCTGCAGATGTGAGGGAGGACGACAGGAAAGACCACAGGACAGATGACATGTATGCTGATCCCTTGACATGGGAACAGCTCTGAGTGGGCGAGACATGATAAGTCCTTCCATGGCATGGATAGAGGTTTGGTTATACAGTGCAGACAGACTGTTTATAAGGTTGGCAGATGCCTGTTACCTGCTCGAACATAGAGCAGAGAATCATCTTTAGCTGACTGTGCTCACTGCACATCCTGTACTTGTGTTAATGCTGATATGTTCGCTACCTTTAAAAGTCTATGTGTTTTCAGAAGAAAAAAAAAAGGATCAGACACCAATGAAGTCAAGTAGCCCAGCTGATCCAGCCTCTCAGAAAGCCTCAGGTACAGTTTCCTCAAAATTCTGCATCCAGAACAATTTCAAAGTTGCTAGCTAAGATGGTCCAGTCTCATAGACTCTTCTAGTCAGGACTTCAGATAAGCCCTGCACTTTCCCATCACACAGAAACTAAACAAAAAATAATATAAATAGCTCTCCTAGGACTTGACCATTATCCCAATTTTATCAGGATCCCCTATAGGTACCATCACCCCCAGACAACAGGAAGCAGTATAGAAAACCTAATACCTGCATTCCCAAGAGGTGGGGTGAATGGTTTTTGGTCTTTTGGAAGGTTAAGAATGTTTATCATCATTTAGGGGAATTGGTTACAAGTTGTTATTGATCATGGTAAGGAAAAAAAATTGAGCAAAAGAGATTATATTCAGGGATCTCATTTTGAAAAGAAAAAGGGGGATATAGGAATGATAGGATAAAAGGGTAAATTATTGAATCTACTTTTAAAGTAAAAAAAAAGCAACTACTAGTCTTAAGCAGTTTACATTGGTAAGGACTTTTGTATACTGATACAAATTTACGGTTATTTTTGTTAGAACATATTATGTATGTTTCTACTCTTGCTTAAGGTATTGTACCTATGCAACTCATTTTAAAATGCAATGTAAAGCTCTAGTCCTTAAAGGCTATTATTATAAATTGTTTAGGATAATTAAGATGTAGGTTAGTCATCTATAACAATCAAATTTGTGGCCATGTTAGGTATGTTTTGAAGGTCAAACAGATATATTTTAGATAGATGGTCTTCAAATACTTCAGAGACCTACAGGATATGGCATTTAAGATGTTTTTAATAGCATAAAACTTTTCGTGATAGTGAGACACATCTGCTCCTGGCAGCACCATTTTATTTCAAAAAATGATGACAAACATTGAAGAACCTCCATATGGAGTTTGCTTTCATTGTGGTAAGCTGGCCATTTGGGCAAGAAACTGACTGCCCTTGCCTTGACTGCTGACAGTACGCTGTGCAAACTGGACAAGCAGGACACAAGAGTGACTGCTAAACTTTGTCAAGACAAGGTAGGACAGTCCTTCAAAATTCCTGCTTCACGGAAATTCTGTCAAATATTCTAAGCCTGTAGGCTGAAGACGTATGCCCCAACATTGTAGAGGAAACTTTGTTGACTGTCCAGGCTGTCAGCTGTTCTGTCATCTCTACAATTTTAGAAATTGCTTGCTCTGCACTTCCTGTTTACTCAGGTAATATTATATCTGTCTCGGGTCTCTGATGGGGTTAAGACAGTTAAAGTTACAGTTTTGTTATCAAATTCAGAAAAGACACTCATATAAGAGATATCAAGCTTATAAAGGTTGAGAGACATATAAACCTAAGTTGTTTATCTAAGAAAACGTTTTAAGGACTAAAAGGATATTTTTAGGATGGCAATATAAATTATGATTAAAAAATGGTTTAGGGCTGGGTGATAGTGGCACATGCCTTTAATTCCAGTACTTGGGGAGGCAGAGGTAGGTGAATCTCTGTGAGTTTGAGGCCAGCCTGGTCTACAGAGTGAGTTCCAGGACAGGCTCCAAAGCTACACAGAGAAACCCTGCCTTGAAAAACCAAAAAAAAAAAAAAAAAAAAAAAAAGAGCTTAGGTATAAGACTTGGATTCATCAAGATAGAATAGAAAATAAAATAATTTTTCCAAATTTGCCAAATAGTTTTACTGTATTAGAGTTAAAATCTTTCCTTTTTATTTATTTAGACAAAAGGGGGAAATGTTGCAGGATATTTGTACACTGTGTGAAGATGTATGGCTGTGATTGGTGTAATAAGAAACTGACCAGCCAATAGCTAGGCAGGAGGTAGAGGCGGGACTTCTGGACAGAGAGAAAGAGGAGGCAATCAAGGAACACAGGAGACACCATTTTAATGCAGAACAATTTGACCACGCTGAACATGAGAGCAGCAGAAGTCATGTGGTAGAATGTAGATTAATAAAAATATGGGTCAATTTAAGTTATAAGAGCTGGTGTGACAAGCCTAAGCCAATGACCAAGCTTTCCTAATCAATAGAAGGCTTCATGTCATTTGTCTGCTGGCGGCCCATTCCAGAGACACAGCCGAGAACAAGACCAACGGCTCTATGCAGACGTAGAAGATGACAACAGAAAGACACCTAGCAAGGAAGGCCAGTGACCAGTAGACAAATGGTGCCCGCCTCAGTCACATGCAGCATATAGCATGTGAGAGCAGAGGTGCCCTCTTTCTCACTGCTGTGAGCTGTAAGGTGGCCGGGACTCTACCTCTGGGCACTAGTTCAGTAGAAAAAGCCTGTCCAACAGAGTTGCCTTGTGGCCACATCCAGAGGACCATGGTTAGACATATGGCCTAGTGCTGCACTATGGTCCCATCAACAGAACCAGGCTAGGCATGTGGCCCAGTGCTGTGGTCATATTGAGACTCCATAATTAACTCGATCATGGCCATTGAAGAGCAGAGATTGCTGTGCTGAACTTGAACCCATAGTTATGGAAATAAAATTATGCAAAACAATACACTGATAGCCTGATACATGGTAAGGGATGGAACTGCAGCCCTCCCGAGATTCCACCCACCATTCCTGACCCTGTCCCTCAGGTGCAGCTCACAGGAAGTGGAAGGTTCACTGAGGATGGCACTCCACTGACACGGCTTTTGTCAGCTGTACCCCAAGCTGCTGTGAAGCTCCGGGAAGCTCACTGGCTTACCACGCTGGGTAGAACTATCCCTGTATTTGCTGGAGTATTACGCGGGTGAACAGATGTTCTGTATATCTCCCTAGGAAAACCCACACAGCAAATCAGAGCCTGAATAGACACAATAGAGCCAAGGAAGAGTGTTGGACAAGCTGCTGCATTGCTTGTTATGGGAAACAAGAGGAATCTGCAACTGCGGCCGAACCATCTAAGGTTGGAGCATGTGCAGCGGAATCTCAGTGCGCATGTTCTTGTGTTGTATAGCTGGAGGTACTGAAAACACACTCAACTGGAGCATATAACATGCCTTCAGGCAGCACACTGGGGACAGGACTGGAAGCAGGCCACAGTACCATCATCTGGCTACTTGCTGGAGATGGAGGGCCAGAAAATGCCCATGAGCCGTAAGTAGCTAATAAACTACCTGGTAAGTAGGACTTAGAGGATCCTAATTAGTGTCCTAGCTGGGGGCAATGGATGTTTCTTTGTGTGTTGCAACACGGGAATGCCAACAGCAAAGCTATTCCCAGCAGTCCCAAACTGAAGCAGTCAGGGTATGAATCAATCATGGTCTATGCAAAGCACAGACATAGCAACAGGCAATCGACACGGGAGAGCACGGGCCCATACAACAGGATTCCACTTACAGGAAGGCCAAGCAACAAATGTGCTGTAAATGTTATCAAAGGGGAACAGGGACAGACTGAGTTGCGGGTGGTGGAGAGTGGATGACACAGTCAGTCACTCTGGGTCACAGCATGGACTTTTCTGCTTTCCTCATGACTTCCCTCTCAAGCTTCAAAGATCGGGGCTACCCATGCTTTGGTCTTTTCTCAAAACCTTGGTGTCTTAGTGCCCAGCACCTGACCTGCCTGCAGTGGTCACCTGTGAGAGGCCATAGCCCATGCCCAGCACCTGACCTGCCTGCAGTGGTCGCATCTTGTCAGCATGAGGCAGTGTTTCCAGTAGTGGAGGTCCAGGCCCTCTTCTGTGAAAGACTCATTCCTCTCCCCACAAAAGATGCAAAGACTACAATGAATTAGAAAAGGCAGAAGTGAAGGCTTCATTCTGGCTACCATGACCACTCAACCCCCAATGCATTAGACTCAGAACTCGCTAGGCCACTCCTGTCCTGAAAGGCCTGGTGCTCCACAGGCAGGCTCTGCCTCTTGAGAAAGACAGCAGGGCTCAGGTCAGGGTTCTTGCCTCGAGCAAGGCCTCACCAAGCAGATGGCATAAAGTCACAGAAGAAGGGGAGGATAGCTCAGGCCCGTGCAGATTGGATCTGCCCCTGGACAGGATATCCAGGGTAACTGTTTGGAGCAAGATGGGACAGGCTACAGCTGGCCTAAGCCAGTATAAATTGGCTTAGGGCAGTTTCCAGGCTTTGGACTCCAGAAGAGGTGAGCCAGGGAGGAGATACACGCTCAGGGTCTCTGCAAGCCCCCATGTAACAGACACAGGTAGTGCCACTCACTTATCCAAATAGTGGTTATCTGGGATTTCCGGAGTGTCAGATGGGGCAGCTTTCCTTCCTTGAAGGTCTGAGGAGATTAAAAAAGCATAATCTAAGTAATGTTTGGTTGAAATGTTTAAAGTTTCAGCAAAAAATAGTAATTTATGTCAGTTTGGTTTCTATAAACCCAGTGGTCAGGTGTCCAAGCACAAAGTAAGCTCCAGTTGGGGGTGCAGAGCCAAGAGAAGCAGCTTTCTTTCCTTTTTTTCAGTGCTAGGAGCCAAATCGAGGCCTTGCACATCCCAGTCAAGCACTGGCACCATGAGCTAGAGCTGCAGCCCCGGGTTTGTGGCCAACGCCTTGTGACACAGCCTGGAGTAGCTACAAACTTGATGCAGTGCTCCGAGTGAGCATGGCCCCCACAGGCTCATGTCTGAACACGTGGTCCCCAGGTGGTGGGACTGTTTGGGACGGATTAGGAGGTGTGGCCTGTTGGAGGAGGTGTGTCACTGGTGGCAAGCTCTGAAGTTTCAAAAGCCCATGCCATTCCCAGCATCTCTCCTCTCTCTGGTGCCTGTGGATCGGATGTGAGCTACTCAGCTACTCAGCTACTGCTGCAGCACCATGTCTGCCTGCAGCCATGCTCCTGCCGTGGTAGTCATGGGCTCACCCTCTGAAACTGCAAGCCCCAAATAGTTTTTCTTTTCTAAGGTGCCTTAGTTATCGACATCTTATCACAACAGAAAAGTAACTAAGGCATTTGCCATCCTCCTGCCTCATCTGCCATTCACCAGGCCTGCTAAAGGAAGTGATTTTGTTTTGTTTTGAGACAGTCTCACTATGCAGCCCTGGTTGACTTGAAACTTGTTTTGTAGCCCAGGCTGGCCTCAAACCCACAAGAAATCCTCTGTTTCAGAGGGCTGTGATTAAAGGTATGCGTCACCATGCTCCACAAAGGAAATGAAGTCAGTGCTGAGGTGTCTTGGCTGGAATTCGCTCACCTTGATTTCTGAGCTTCACACCGTCGTCCTCCTTCTCCTAGGACACACAGACAGCAATGGTCAGAGTGAACTGCAGCTGAGTTAGTCTACCCAGGGCGCACTGTCCTCAAAGTGCATGTCTAGGTTTTGTTTGATATTTCTATCAAAGAATAACAGAATTCATGTTTTTCTATTCATTCATTCATTCAGGACAGTTCTTCCTATCTATCTATCTATCTATCTATCTATCTATCTATCTATCTATCCATCCATCCATCCATCTGTAACAGTCTCATCTATCTGTCTATCTCTATCTATCTATCTATCTATCTATCTATCTATCTATCTATCTATCTATCTATCTATCTATCTATCCATCCATCTGTAAGTCTCATCTATCTGTCTATCTCTCTATCTCTCTATCTATCTATCTATCTATCTATCTATCTATCTATCTATCTATCTATCTATCTGTAACAGTCTCATCTGTCGGTCTATATCTATCTATCTATCTATCTATCTATCTATCTATCTATCTATCTATCTATCTATCTATTTATCTGTAACAGTCTCATCTGTCTGTCTGTCTGTCTATCTATATCTATCTATCTATCTATCTATCTATCTATCTATCTATCCATCTGTAACAGTCTCATCTGTCTGTCTGTCTGTCTATCTATCTATCTATCTGTAACAGTCTCATCTGTCTGTCTGTCTATCTATCTCTATCTATCTATCTATCTATCCATCCATCCATCTGTAACAGTCTCATCTGTCTGTCTGTCTATCTATCTATCTATCTATCCATCTGTAACAGTCTCATCTGTCTGTCTGTCTGTCTATCTATCTATCTATCTATCTATCCATCCATCCATCTGTAACAGTCTCATCTATCTGTCTATCTATATCTATCTATCTATCTATCTATCTATCTATCTATCTATCTATCTATCTATCTATCTATCTATCTATCTGTAACAGTCTCATCTGGCCTCAACACCGCAATCCTCCTGCCTCAGCCTCTTTAGTGCTGTAATTATAGGCACTCAGCTCCACAAAATTATGAATGCATCATCAGCAGTCTTTTCAAGCCAAGCCTGGTGGTGAACACTCGTGATGTTGGTACTTCCTAGGCAGAAGCAAGAGGATCACACATTTGAGGCCAGCCTGTGCTACTGAATGAGTTCTAGGGCAGCCTTAGCTACAACTGTGAGACCCAATGCTAAAAACAAGAACAAAACAACTACAACATTTTCTGCTGCTTTCTTTAAGCCCCTTAGCTCCACCATTCCATAGACACACAAATACCAAGGCCACCAATCTCCTCCATGGGTGACTGTCATTCCTAGGAGCCAAGCGATCATCAGCCACAGGTATGATGGGCAGCAGAGCCCTGGCCATGTCCTAGCTAGCGTTCATCACACTTGTGAACCAGTGGGAAAAACACTCAGCATGACTGCCCATCTCCCATCTCCCCCCCTCCGACCCCCGTGGTGGCTGCTATAGTGCTACAGTGGTAGAGGAGGCATCGCAACCCTGCCAGGGGAAGGAAGCGGCCCAGCTCCGGCCCCCACTGCTTCTCCTTTCCTTACTGTTCCTCTCACTTTGGCCTTTGGTGGGAAGGTCTAGGGACTTCCAGCCCTTCTTGGGCAAATATATTTGTAGATGTGTTTTCTGCTTCCCTCCTTGTTCTTTCCCATTTGTGTGGACAGTAGCATGTGAGGTCTCTGCCCACTCCACAGCATCCTTGGGGTTTGTGTAGTAGCTGTGGCCATGGGCACAAGCAGCTTGGAGGCAGGCTCCAAGTACACCTGGCAAGACTGAGCTTTCATCTGGGACTGTGGCCCTCTGTAACTCCTCTGCCCTCCTACATTTTCAAAAGTACTTTATTTTGTGTGTACGCGTGTATGGGGGCAGCTGCATGCATACCACGGTGCAAAGTGAAGAGATCAGGGGACCACTTTATGGAGTCAGTCCTACCTCATGGCTCTCAGGGAGACTGAACTCAGGTCACCTTGAGAACAGGCAGGAGGCTGCTTCCCTCCAGCCTCAGAGCAGCAGTGGAGGCTAACTACCGGCACGGGCACCAAAGGCCTGGGGCAGGCCCTCTTTTATCTGTGCCCCTGGAGTAGGAGGCCCTTCTGTATTTGTGTTGCTTTCATTGGTTATTAAAGAAACTGCCTTGGTCTAGTTGATAGGATGGAACTCAGGTAGGTGGGGAAGACAGAACAGAATTCTGGGAGGAAGAAGAGCAGAGTCAGGCAGACGCCATGATTCTCCTGCCAGAGACAGATGCTGGTTAGACTCATGCACGTAAGCCACAGTCAAGCGGCGATACACATTAATCGAAATGGGTTAAACTAATAAGTGAGAGTTAGCCAATAAGAGGCTAGCACTAATGGGCCAGGCAGTAATTTAATTAATACAATTTCTGTGTGGTTATTTCCGGTGTAAGCTAGCCAGGCGGGACTGAACAAAAGGGCCCCCGCGCTCCTCACTACATGCCCCCAGCCAACCAGAAAGTAAGCAAGGGCCCCATCTGCATCGCTGTGGTACCCCGCATGCTCAGGTGGAAGGTGGTGGCATTCTGACCTGGGCTCCAGCCTGGGTCTCTCTTAGCGCTGCCAACTGGCCCTGCAGAACCTTCACCTCTTCCTTCTTCTGCTTTTCTGCTTCTTTAGTGGCTGCTCTTTTCTGGGCCTGGTTAAAAAAACATTTTCCCCATTAGAGGGACTTTCTTAGGGGTAGCTTCAGACATTGGGCGACAAACTGAAGCATCTAATTTGGACAGGACTGTAACTCGTATTAAAAGGAAATACTTCGGTGATTTACTAAAGGTTTGTACATCACTGATCCCGCTCTCCCTAGACATGAAACACTGGTCTTACAGGCATGGCACAGACAGGCCAGAGCCTCGCACAGGGCCTGCTTCTTACCAGACTGTGCTTCTCCACATGGGCTCCTAGAAAGAAACTGGCCATTTATTCATGTCTCAGGTAGCATTGTTTTTTTCTCTCTCTCTTTCTTCTCCTAGCCCAGCCTGTCCTGTATTCACAGCAATCCTCTTAGCTCTGCCTCCCAGCGCCAGGACCACAGGCATGAGTCAGCATGGCTGGTCTGTGGTCCAGGTTAGACTGCAGTTCCATCAACCCGTGAGGCACTCACCCTGACTTCAGCCTCCGTCGGCCTGCCGTCTATCTTAGCGATTCCCTCAAAAATGGCTTTGTAGAGCAGGTTCCTGCGTGTGCTGCTGTCTTCTGGGGGAAGGTGCTCCAGGGTGAGGGCTGGGTGCTGTCTGTACATGTCCAGGATGATTCTGACTGCTGTCTCTCGCACCTCATATACCTTGTGCTCCAGCGCGCTCAGCGCAAACTGCAAAGAAAGCAGCCTCAGCTCTGCTACTGATTTTCTAATAACAAAGTTAACTTTTCCCAGCACAAGAGAGACTCAGGTAAACTGCAGAGACTAGGAAAATAAAGACAAGGCAAAGAGGAGACAAGAGCAGAGGGGGGCCACACACCTAGAGTTCTCTTTTACATGCTGGCACAGCACACTGGAGTCTAGCACTGGGCTTTGCTTTCACCACTGGTGCGCTGGGAAGTACTCCTTAATTTACATCCACAAACTTCCTATTGGGAAACACTCCAAATGAAGTGGGTGATGCCTCTGGGACTTTTGTTTATCTGTCTGCCCAGGCTGCTTTCATCGGCAGCTGACATGTGCTGCTGCCTGCAGGCTGTCACTGTGCACAGCGTCTGTGCACAGCTGTGTCTGTGCAGTTTGTTGTTTTGGCATCATGAGCAGGGTGCTGGGATGCAGCTAGTGTTAAGAACACTGGTCTAACATATCCATGTGTTCTGTACCTAGAACCCTAATCGATCAGACCACCAAAAATACTGGTGAGATGGCTCAGCCAGTAAAGGTACTTGCCACCAAGCCTGACTGCCTGAGTCTTGGCCTTGGGAACCAGAGTGGAAAGAGAACATGACTCTTACAAATTATCCTCTGACCTCCACACGCACACTGTGCTTTCTGCTTGCTCTGTCTGTCTGTCTGTCTATCTATCTATGACAGTCTCATCTATGCAGCCCAGGCTGGCCTCAACCTGGTTATCTCCACATGCACACTGTGTCTCAGCACCATGCTTTCCACACCCTGAGCTCACTCACCTTATGTTGGTGGTTCCCAACCCCTAAATGACCATCGGAAAACACAGATATCTACATTATGATTCCTAACAATAGCAAAATTAGTTATGAAGTAGCAACAAAAATAATTGGTTGGGGGTCACAACATGAAGAGCTGTATTAAAGCGTCCCAGCATTAAGAAGGCTGAGACCCTCTGCCTCTGACTTCCGTTTTCACTCCACTGTGGTGCTGTCATACAGTCAATGCCTCCCTAGTGGCTCTGGGCCCTGGGTCTCCCACCTCTCACATTTCTGCAGGGCTCAGCCGAGTCCCACTCTTAGGCTCTACCTAGACCTGGCTGTGCGCTGTCACCATATGGCTCTCACACTG
Organism: Myodes glareolus; assembly: GCF_982192425.1. Taxonomy (NCBI): domain Eukaryota; kingdom Metazoa; phylum Chordata; class Mammalia; order Rodentia; family Cricetidae; genus Myodes; species Myodes glareolus. The sequence goes on from NC_142031.1 coordinate 2,714,172, forward strand.
AGTCTGTGTTTCCTCTACTCATACATCAGAGAGTCTGGTCCACCCTGCTGCTGAGTCTCCCGGTCTCTGCACTCAGTCTGCACTGCACAGCCACCCTGGTCCTGCTCATCCAGTCTTGCAGTCACCCCGTACCCCTCTCCCTTTCCTTCGTATCATCGGGGGCGCTGAATGTGATGGCAGCCATCAGTGTCCCACTGGTTTATTTTGTTTCACCTCAGTCTTGGGTCACACACACTAGGGGTGTCTTGTACCATGGACAGCGAGGTTCAGTCATGAAACAATGATCCAGGCCAGAGACCAAGGTAGGCATGGTTTGTTTATAGTCTCTGACGTATTCTTAAGCAAATAGTTTTTTTTTTCCAGGTTTTTTGAGACAGCATATTATGTAGCCCAGGCTGGTCTCAAATTTCTCCTGCCTCTACCTCCTACGTGCTGGGATTGCAGGAGTGTGCAGCCTGGTGCATTCAGTGTTGCAGATTGAACCTGGGGGTCTATGCTTGCCAGGTGAGCATTCAGTCAACTCCCCAAAGAATGGCTCTCATGATTTGCTCCCCACTGTGGATAGTGGCCTGTGCATTCTATGTTCTCATCAAGGGTGAAGCCCCTCGATGCTCCCGCATGCTCACTGGCTCAGTCACTGATTGGATAGCCCTTCCCTAAGCTGTGACACGGGGGCCAATATTCTGCTGCAGGAGGCTGGCTCACCTTCATCACACTGTCCACGGTGAAGCCTGAGTTCCCAGTGCCCAGGTCTCTCAGCAGCCGGGCCAGAAGGTCCACCTGGCTCATTGCCAGATGAGTGGAAGCATTGGGCTTCAGTGGCTGTACCAAGTAGGATGGAATGAGTTGGAGAGATTTCACCTCCTTAAACAAGGCCATTTCCTACAAAAATGTAGCATGATTTGTTAATTATTACAGGTAAAAAGCTAGAGGTAATTTAGTACAACTTAGCATGACTGTCACGTTGAACACCCGAGGGAACAAACAGGGAAGTGAAGGGATGGTGATAAGCCACACGAGAATTAGGAATGGGAGCTGGGGTTTCTTGGAAACAGTTAGGGAGGGGGTAGAACCACAGATCTGAAACACAAGACATCAACATGAGAGTCAGGAGAACGTTGGAAACAAATAAACTGAAAACCTGAAGGATTCTATTCTTGGCATTTCTCAACCTCAATAAAACCATTTTCTGAATGTAAAATGTGGAAAAGATTAGACTTAGAGATAGAATTTTAGCATCAAATGTCAATGATTCTCTACTAATGTGATCACTGGTGGACCAGAGGAAAGTCCTATCTATTGCTTCCATTGTTGGGTGACAGGGTCTCACTACAATGCTTAGGTCTCCTTGAACTTGCTATACCATGCTCAGTATGTAGTCACAATCTCTCTTTGTATTTGGGCCATGAGTGGTGGCTCAGATACAAAGGACAAAGGCACAGTAAATATGGCCTCCAAAGGTCAGGACAACAGGTTCCTGAAATGACAAGTGGGCCTGAGCATGAAGGCTTAGGGACAGGTAACCTGGCAACTTTGAAAGTTTATTTTTATTCATGTGAGTGTGTCTGTGTGTGCACTTGTGCTATGTGTCTTTGTATATGCCACATGAGTGTAGGTGGAGGCCACAAGAGGGCGCTAGATTCTGTGAGCTGGAGCCACAGGGCAGTGTGAGAAACCACGCGTGGGTTCTGGGAAAGTGCAGTAAGCACTCTTCACAGAGCTGCCTCTTCAGCCCTAGTGAGGGAGCCTTAGACCACCCAGAAACTAACAGGAAAAGCCAGGCAGAGAGGCACTCTCCTGGAGCGCTAGCAAAAGGGATGCTGGGGCAGGGGACCTGTAAGTTGAGGGTAGCATGGCTATATGGTAAACTGTCTTAAAAAATATTGAACGTGAGCTGAGTATGGTGGCACACTCTTGCAGTTCTGGTTGTGGAAAGGCTGAGGTAGGAGGAACACCTGTACCCAGGAGGTGGCCTGGGTGACACGGCAGACCCTGTCTCTTCAGGAAAACAAAAACCAAACCGACTTCACACATAGAAAAGAAATGAGGCAATACACATTTTCATTTTTGCTGAGACTCATGAAATCCTCCTGCCTCTGTCTTTCAAGGACTGATGTTACCTTTTTACGGTGACACCCTGCCCAAGCTCTGTGCTACAAGCACATGGCAGCACTTCTGCTTTTTGTTCTTTCTTGTTTTGAGACAGGGTTTCTCTGTGTGTCAGTCCTGGCTGTCCTGGAACTCACTCTGTAGACCAGGCTGGCCTCGAACTCAGAGATCCATGAACCTCTGCCTCCCAAGTGCTGGGATCAAAGGTGTGCGCCACCACCGCCAGCCTGTTCTGCTTATTTTTTTCCATAATTGCTTTCCCTGAAATACGTTTCTTAATAAACCAAGTCTGGGATTCCTCACATTTTGATAAATGACAAGAGCCTTAAGACAGATGTTCTAAGTCACAAAACTTGCATCAAATTTTAAGGAATTCTTAAATTTTCTCCAGTCCAGATATGGAGCTTTAGGATCCCTAAATCTGCTGGGCAGTGCACACCTGTATGACCCCAGGGATTAGGAGGCCAAGCTGGGAGCACCATATCTAGTTCTGGGTTACTCTTGGCTATGCACAGTACTAGGTGGCTACATGAGACCATGTCTCATAATAAGCAAAGCAAAGCAAAACAGCTTCCTGAACTAGATGCACTCATCAGCTAACTTAAAGCCAATACTTTTATAGCACTTCCTAAACTCTTGCCCACGTGTGACGTGTGACTTTCACACCGAGGCTAGAGTAAGTGTGCTCGGTTAAAGGGTGAAGACAGACTCGGATAGGACTGGGTTTCCTTTCCATTTTTGTTAGCAGCCCTCTAGGTGACTGCATCCCGTTCCTCTGATCTCGGCATGTATGTGGGTGTGAGCACACCACAGAGGGAGAGGAGGGCAAAAGACAGTTTGCTGGAGTTCATTCCTTCAACCCTGTGAGTCCATTTCAGGGAGTAAACTCAGGTTGTCAGGCTTGGTGGCAGGCACCTTTTACCCACTGAGCTATTGCCCAATGGCATGTGTGTGCATATCTATGTATACCAGCATGTGTGTAGGTGCATGTGAAGGCCTGAGTTGATTTCAGGAATCTTCGTCCATAGTTAGTCCATCTTATTTGAGGAAGGGTCTCTTAATTGAACCCAGAGACTGCCTACACGGCTAGTCTTGCTAGGCAGCTTGCTCTGTGCTCACCCTGTGTTTATGTGGGTTCAAAGAATCATAACTGTGAATCAGCAACTGTTTTAACTGCTGAATCATCTTCCTAGCTTTACACAATCCTTATTTTTATCTCCGATAAGCTGGGCGTGGAGTCATGCTTGCAATCTGAGCACTTGGAAAGCTAGGGCAGGAAGATCACTGAGTTTCAAGGAGCAAGCCTGGACTACATGGTGAGTTCAAGTCCAGTCTGCATTACAGAATGAGGCTGCCTCAAAACAACAACATAAGCTTGTATAGATAGAGCTCATTCGTCTCAGCTCTGGGGAGCATCACGGCAGCTGCCTGAGGATCCAGCAGCAGAGAACCCCGTAAGGCAGAGTCAGACAGCCACAGGAAGGTGATGGGGAAGTTCAGACCTGAATGAAATTCAGAGCCATGATACGGAGGCGAGCAGAGGAATCTCCGGTTCTGGCGAGTAAAAGGGGAATGGTCCTCTCTACACAGTGCGTTGTCTCCAGTTTGCTCAGCTTGTGCTTGGGAATGTACTGGGTAATTATCATTTTCACCAACTTCAACGAAGCCTGAAAGACCTGAAGAAACGAGGTTAGACAGATCAGCCACTGTGGTGGGAGTTCAGGAGGGAAAGGAGACCAAAATGTGAACCTTATACTACAAACTGCTTCCAAGTACAGCACCCCACACCCAGAGCCCTGCTCACTGTGCCCCCCTCTTGACACTTCTGACCACGTGATGCCAGCTCAGCACTTCTGAGAGACACCCAGCCCCTCCACTTTTCATTTTTGAACACTCAATCTAAAGCCTGTCCAGAGCTACAAAAAGGAACTCAGCTTGTTGGCCCCACAGTCTCATGAGAAGGAGAGCACTCAACACATCTGCTGAGCTCTGTGCGGAAAACAGGGGCTGTGCGGAGCAGAGAAGAGCCCAGGCAAGCATCTGCCATTTTCCTGGAGCCTAGGATGTGCCTCTTACTGGAGAGCCCTCATTCCTGGTCTCACTGAAAGCTAAGTCACAGTTATGTCAATGACCTGGGGACAGCGGGCAGAGGGACTTACTGAGGTCACAATGTCCTTTATGGCTCTTCTGATGAGAAAGACAGATGCTCTGAGCATGTTTTTCAAATCCTCCTTCTGGGTTCCAACAGGCATCTCCATCAGCTTCTGGTACAGCGCCAGCAGGGCATCTTCCCGGCAGGACCACGTCTTAGAATAGGCCCCGGCCACCTGCCAGTCAACAGCAGTCCTGTCTCAGCTCAGGAGGCAGACTGTCCAGCCCTACATGGCCATCCCAACTGCCATCCTGCACTCCAAAACTCTTCTGTAGGAGGAAGCCCTCTGCAGAATTGAGGGGAAATCTGAGCTACACTGGGGGGAATTTAAGACCTGAGACCTCCACATGTGAACAGCAGGATGTACACACACGCACGTACACACACACACACACACACACGTTAAACAAAGCAAAACCCCTGCAGCAATTTTCTCCTTCTCTCCCTATGCTGGTGTGCTCTGTGTCTGCAAGGATCTGCACACTTGCATGCCATACATGTGTATAACTTGGCTTTTCATTTTTACCAATGCTTCGCCTAAGATGTCAATGGCAGAACTGGCTTCTCTCAAGGCCTTCTCTGTCAAGGGCTCTGGTTCCCCTGAGACACCCCGTCTCTGAACATCACTGCTGTCTGTGTCTTTCACTTCGGGCTCGGTGGATGCTTCCCCCAGTTGCTTCCGAGTAATGGGAAGAGGCCGTTCATCATAGGGCAGGGCGTCCACCTGGAGGTGAGCAGAGGCGAACAGAGTGCTGGGGTGGGCGCTCTGCCAGGGTGTCTCGTCCACAGACTGCTGGGCAAGAGCTCTAAAGGAATCAGTCTGCTAAGCACCAGGTTAGAATAATTCCTACAAGTGGGCTGTAATTGGAAAAAACTGATGAAGCCTTCCATTCTGTCAGACTCTCCCAGACATGGAGTATAGCATTACCACCTCAGAAGTCAGCTCAGACTCTAGTCACCTGCTGCCACTCTAGTTCAGCTGACACAGAGGACAGGAGGAAGGGTCATCCCGTTATTTTTCAGACTAGTGTCTGTTGACATACTCTTACTGCATTGCACAGAGCAATAAACATGCTTCTTTGGGGCCCAGTGAGGGAAGCTGTAACAAGTGTCCTCTGTGATGCTCCTTGGTGAGGCAGCTGCCAACCCAGCCTTCAGTCCTTAGCACCTAAATCACCAGGCGCTGCTCTTGGTGCCCACACAGCAAGGAGGATGGACCTTCTGCCCTCACAGCCTCATTCAGTCAGAGACAAAGGCATAGAATTGAAGAGGCAAGGACACAGCAGGGTGAGAGCTGAGGGAGCACACGGTGCTGAGAGCACGGTGCTGAGCGCACACGTGAGTGAATCACTTGTGTGAAACCCTGAGACACATGGAAGGCCAGGCCACAAGGGCATCGGGACCCCTTCTGTAGAGGCCTGGTGGGGCAGTCAGCACAGGGACCTGCTCTGTTCTTGCAGCTGCTGGAGTGTATGACTAAGTTGGTCCAGATGACTGAAGTGAGGGCCCAGGAGCAAAGGTGCTGCTGTGACAGCCCAAGGACAAGGAGCTGGGGAGTCAAGTGATGGGAGGAAATCTGCTGGGGAACTCCTTCAGCCAACAGCCTTTAAGATACTGGCCCACTTTGGGCATGGTCAAATATACTATATATACAGATATAAAACGTGTGTGGTCCCTTGGCTGCTGGATTCGGTTCCTGTTCCCCACTCATGCATAAGACTGCTGATCTGTGAGTCTACCCCCAGATAAAGAGACCTTTATTGTACTCCATTCTGGGCTAGTGTGGGACTGCTTTATTATAATCAACAACAGAAATCAGGTTGCTGATTCTAACAGGCATGGTGACCACAGGTACATGACTGAGGTGTCCTCTGGAAAAGTATGGATAGGGAATTTACCCATTTATTTTGAGACAGGATCTCACTCTATTGTCTTGGATGTCCTAGTCCTTGCTATGTAGTCCAGGCTGACCTGGCAGCAGTCCTGCCTCAGCTCCTTGAGAGCTCCAGGAATGGAATTTACACAGGCTCTCTTATTCCCTGAAGCAATGCTTGACATAGATGAAAAAACTTTGTGAGCCCACAGACGACATGGCAGACCCATGTCAGATGGCCTGACAGGCCAGGTGACAGATGTGCCCCTCATGTGGCCAATGGACTATGCTTGCTTGTGCTCTGCTCTAGCCAGCATCCCAGGTCCCTTCTGGACTCGGGGAGGAGGGCTGGCCCTGGAGGCAGGCACACCTGTGCTTTGGGATTAGTACCCAGTACAACCCAGGTCCTCAGTGATGCTGCTGGTGGCAGTCAAGCTGGCGTGGAGTAACTTACATGGCTTCTAGGGCCTGCGGCAGGTGGGGACTGGTCCACTGCTGAATGTCGAGGAGACGATGCCAAGGGATATGCCAAGGGCTTTTCCTGGAGGGCAGGGCCTGCAAATGTGCCTTCTGTTTCCAGCTCTTCTGTGCGCGGCAGTGAGGATGCTGCCTTCCAGTGCTGGGGACTGCTGGGAGATGCAAGGGGCTGGAGGGGCAAAATGAAGGGCCTCTGCATCTGGAGGAAAGATGGACAAGGGGCCATGACCACTGCAGGTCATCTGAAGGACAAGGGGCCATGACCACTGCAGGTCATCTGAAGGACAAGGGGCCATGACCACTGCAGGTCATCTGAAGGAAGCTGTGCTGACCACACAATGGCCTATTGGTAAGTCCTGGGACCATGGCATCGCCTCAGCTGTCTCTGCCACAGTTACAGCACAGATCACACGCAGTCCCAAACACCCAACAGCCTGAGCATGTGTGCTTGGGCATGATCACAAACATACTTGTGCTAGAAGCACAACAGTAGGCAGGTGGCACTTGGGCAGGACCCTGGGTTCAGAACTGGTCTACGCTGTTCACAGATGGTCAAGTGACTCTTCACAATCCAAACAGGCAGGGCTGACGGATGTCACACTGTGATTCTCACTGATTTATGTTTAACTTGCCAGGAGGGCAGAGGTAGATATAGAGCTGGCATTACCAGCACCAAGTCTGCCCCCACCTGCATTCAGCACCGTGTCCCCTTCCTTGACCTACCATGTAGTCAGCATCTGTCTGATGAACTGTGGGTTAGGAATCTTGCTAGAAGTCTGTCTCCACTCACTTAAGACTACTCCAGGGGGTTTACACCCGAGGGCATGTGGCACAGGTACCACACTCTATACAATATGGCGACCGGGCTGGAGGGGTCCCTGGTAAGTGACAGTGCCTTGATCTTCCAGCCCTGGGCTCCCTCTCCTCATCTTCTATGTGAACTCTGGAAGATCCCATCCCAGCAGAGACCTTCTGACTGCACATGGCAGAGTGCCTGCTTTAGCCCACACATTCACAGCCCAAGCACAGCTCTGGTTAGCCCTTCATTCTCCCCCACTTGCCCCTACCCTGTGGCCCATTCTGACCTCTGGCTCGCCCTGCAGGAGGCCGTGCAGCTCCAGCTGTTCGTACACCTGGGCACGGTAGCGTGCCATCTGCTGCTTCTTCTCCTTGGCCAGGTCATAGTCTTCCTTCTCCACGGCACAGCGCTTCTCCACCTCGAAGCGCCCCAGGCGCTCACCGACCTTCTGTAAGTCAGCGATCGCTTGCTTCAGTTTCTTTGCGTGGTCATAGCGCTCCTTCTTGACAGCATCCCGTTTCTTTTCGTCCAGCCTGCGGATGATCTGTGCAACTTCAGGGTCTTGGTACATGTCAAACGCCAAGTCATCAAGTGGGGAGATATAGTCAGATCTCCTGCAGAGAGAAGACGACCCCTCAGGTCAGGAGAGCCGAGAGCTCGTGCTGCACACACAGGTGAGAAGGTCCCAGCACTGTTCATGGGTCAGGCTGCAGCCATGAGCTATCTGGGGCTCTTGTTTCTGGTGCTTGACCGAGCTGTGTGTCAGGCCAAACCACAGATAAACTCAGCATCCATGACCACATGATTATGCCACTATTCTTAAAATTTACAGCATGGTAGTGATGAACTCCACTCTGCGGTCACCAAGTACAGCCACAGCATTGCCGGGATCACACTGCAGACTCAGGACCAGCTCAGGGTCTCACAGCAGTGAGCCAAACACAAGCTGTGACTCAGCTATTTTACATAGAGGTAAAGTTTAATTATATATTAGTTGTCACAAAGACTTTAGTTGGAAACTTGAATAAGTTCAAATGGGACTTGGGCACACACCACATTTAAAAATCCCCAGGTTCCTTTCTACCACTCCATTACCCGTTTACCCAGGCCCTCTGCGTGGTAGCCTGGTGACTGTGAGGGACAGCTGCAGCGGCTCTGGCCATGCCTTCTGTCCAGTAGTTTTAGGGTTGATATAACATACATGCTGCCCCACACGCCACACGCTTGCAACTCTCAACACTATGCTTGCAACTCTATGTCACTTGGCCACGACGCCCCAGAAGTAATATAAAGGTTTTATTTTTAAAAATCTCACCAGAAAAAAGGAAAAAAAAAGTTCCATGGTGCCATAGTCAGAATTTGTAGGGCAGGAGCACACTCACTCTTATGCAGTACCCCAGCGCCAGGTCAGGTTCTCACACCATGAATCTCAGCACCAACACTCAACTCCACAGAGTCCACACACTGCCCCACACTGCCCCACACTGAAGGTGGAAGCTCTGCTGGAGCGTGCCATTGCTGTGGTGCACCAGCTCTGAGCACAGCCTGAGGGCTGAGGCACGGTGGGCAGCTGCATCACTGTTCTCAGGCACCTATGCTAACACCTGAATACTCAGAACTGAAGCATCTCTGAACGGCAGCAGTGCAGGCATGTAAGATATGCAGTCACCTTAATCTCTGCATGGACATAAGACAACCCAACCAGTGGTTTCCTGCTCTCATCTGACCTAGGCCTCATGGAGACCTCGAATCTCCGGAATGACCGAGGAGTTATGAGCTGTATGTGAAGGAATTGGTGGGGAGGGGTCTTACCCGGCAAAAGTTCCTTCTAGGGCTGGGTCCTCATTGTGGGGACTGTGGCCAAGGTAATGATCAATCAGCTTCTCTCTAGAGGTCTTTGGGGGACAAAACATCTTCTTAGACTCTCAGCAAACAAAAGACAAAACAAACCTTAATTTTACAACTGTTTAATAAAGAGGTGCCAGCAGGACTCAGTGGCTCTAGTTTTTTGGACAGGCAGCTAAAATCCTTGAGGAAAGTTTTGAGGCCTTCTTAATTGATACTTTTTTTTTTGTGATGAGAATTAATGATTCCTCCTCCCACAGAAATTTCCTTTACTTTTTAGGAATTAAACTTCCCATACTTACAATATTGCTTTCATCACCAAAATCTGCAGGGTCTCCAATGATATTTATCGCAACCAAAGCCACCTAAGAAATAGTTAAATCAGCAGAAATCAAGTATGAAGTGTTTGAGATGCCTTAAGCCCTTGAACCAACTCTTGTCTGTGTTGCTATCAGGTAGGAGGGTGTGCGATGACAGTAAGCGTCACTCTGATGTAGAGAACTGTGACGGGCTCAATAGACAATAAGAACTACTCTTCTCAGGCTCAACCAAGTTGCTATAGCTTATAGGTTTCTAAAACAGTAACCGCTAACCTAGACTTTTAGCAGTCTCCCAATAAGAGGTCTCTACCCACATTACCCCAGATGAGGAAAAGAAACACGAAATCAACACACAGCTAACCCAGGTGCTCATTTTCACCTCTCTCCTTCCCACCCATCACTGTGGTCCAAGTTCCTAACCACTTCCTACTGGTGGACACGGTAGGTAAGGTGGTGGAAGGATTAGAAAACGTTAGAAGCGGTCCCTCCAGCTTCCTGACGCCATGCTACAATGGACCTCATGACGGAGCAGCTGAGCATCTCACAACTCATTCACCTGTTTCGACGATGTGACCGTTGGCTTTCTCCTACTCCTCTTGGAGAGGCAGCAAGGGGTACAAATGTGTGTGCAAACAAGATTGTTCTGGACACACCTGATCTCCTTTGTCAGGGTGAGATTGTGTCCTACCAAACATTATACCGCTAAGCTACACAGGCTGTTCCTAGCGCTGAGCTACACAGCCTGTCCTTAGCATTGCGCTGAGTTACACAGGCTGTCCTTTAGCGCTGTGCAGAGTTACACAGGCTGTTCCTAGCGCTTTGGCTGGCTTTGGGAATATATTCCTCATACTGGGTTGCCTTGCCCAGCCTTAGTACAAAGGCAGGTGCTTAGTCCTATTGCAACTCCATATGACACGCTTTGCTGATACCCATGGGAGGCCTTCCCCTTTCGGAACAGAAACAGAGGAGTGAACTGGGGGTGGGGTGGCGGAGGGGAGATGGAAGGAGGGAATGAAGGAGAGGAGGGAGGAGCAACTGAGGTTGGCATGTAAAGTAAATAAGTCGATTAAATTTTAAAAAAGAAAGAAGAAAGAAGAGGCAGCAGTGCCGCTGGAGCAGCTGCAGCAGAGGCGGGCAAGCGGCTTCCCTGGCCTTGGACAGTGCAGACGGGTTATCTGCGTCACGCTGCTAGAGCAGCTGCCAGCCAAAGTCACACACACTGTCCGCAAAGGAAATACGAGGTAGAAACCGTGGAAGCGATTTTACCACAGAAGTGTCAAGCTACTGCACACAACTGAAGCACAAAGCCCAGGAACCCTTCTTGCACTCTCTTTCATCTGAGTCTGGTCCAGTCAGAGGCTCTGATGTGCCCATGACTATATGCCAGAGTTAACATACGGGAGAGTCTGGCTTCGGAGAGCAACAGCCGCTCACACAATTGCTCTCAGGAGTGTGCAGGTACGAGGACACCTGAGCAGTCCGCTCATGGAGGTGTGCGGTGAGGGGGTAGAGGGTGTGGTGTGCTGTGGTGTCACGGCAAAGCCTCTCACACACACAGGCCTTACCTGATTATATATGTTGTACTTGTTGGCATGGTTTTGGTGAAAGATCAGCTTAAGAAACTGCCCCACAGCATCCACGTAGACAGACTTGAGCTCCCGGGCTTTGCAGCCTGTCTTTTCGTTGTCACACAGAGAGACATAGCTGGAAGGAAAGTCACACCTGATGAACAAAGCTGTTCCCACTGAACCCACAGATATGGTAACCCTGCCTGCTAAGCATGAATCCCAGGCATGTGTTGGGAAGATCACAAAGAGCCAAGAGGGGCAACCCACGAAGCCGTCAGGCTCAGGGCACCCCCGTGCACCGAGTCTCATCCTCACCCCAGTCTGCGGAAGCGCTCTGCTTGGTACGGCACCAGGTACTCAGGCAAGCTTTCACTGATGTAGAACTCAACCTTACTGGAGATCATGTACTGGTGAGCGAGGAGCTGCAGTTTCCTTATCCGACACCTCTCCACCATCTGGAGAACAATCTCTTGTGGAAACTGGCAGAATCTGAAAGCAAACACAGCCTTGGGTTTCTGAGAAATGTCTGCAGTTTCCTGTCGGCCTGCTTCCAGGCAGGGGAGCGTGAGGCACGACATTCTGGATGTGGGGTAGCTGAGTGTTTAACTACACACTGCATGAGCACCAAGCAAGACTTGGCTAGAGCACTGCTTCTGTCAGCAAGGAACCTACACAGCCAGGCACAGCCATGACTCAGCAGTGTAGTGTGCTGAAAGGACAGCACTGACACACGCTAGCTGGCAGGCACTGCGGGCACGTGGAACAAAGGGAGCTCTGAAGAACAGGGCAGTCAGAGAAGGCCCTCCCTTCACAGGTCTCAACATTACTGCCTGGTGACCCATGTGTGTGTGCACGCACGCATGTGTGTTGTTATCATTGCTGGCCAGGTTCTTCTTCCACATCCCACTAAGAAAACCCATAAACTCTGTGTGGTTCCTTTGGGTTCTTCAAGAGTAGAGCCATGTCACCCCACCAGGTGGAGCACAGTTAGCCTGGAAGCCACTAACACATCAGCCCTGTGCTCACCTCCCAGTTCTGACTTCTTCAACTCAGGGTAAGTGCTCTCCTACTGAATCACACCCCAAGCCTCCCATCCTTATAAAATACATTGACGGGACAGACTGCTTTTGAATAAAAATAATCTGCTTTGAATAACAATAGCTCAGTGGGTGAAGGTACCTGCTGCCAATCCCTGGGATCGGCACAATGATAAAGAACTGAGTCCTTCACGTTGACCTCTGCAGTGGCATTTCATTTGTATTTTAATAAATAAAGCCTGCCTGAAGATCAGAGAGTAAAACAGCCCTGCTGGTCAGCCTTATGATCAGGCAGTGGCGACACACTCTTAATCCCAGTAGCCAAACTAGTTGTCACAGAAACTGGGTGGTGCATGCCTTTAATTCCAGTCTTAGAGAGGATTATAAAACAGGAGACAGCTCTCACACACAGTCTCTTTCTGAGATTCCTAGAGACAGGATCACCATTTTGAACTGAGGTCAAGGTAAGAGCCAGTGGCTGGCTGCTTTGCTTTTTGGATCTTCAGGTTGAAGCCCAATTTCTCTTTGAGTTTTTATTAATCATGCTTCAGACCTCTGCTCTCCACACACATCGAGAGACGTGCAAGAATATGCACATTAATAAATGTGAAAAGAAATCCTCTGAAAACCGAGACTATGTAGGCTGCAGTCATCAGCTCTGGAGATTTGAAGCCTGGATCCCAAGGCTCTGAGAAAGACATGGCAGGAACATCCCCCATCCCATAACTAGCACCCTGCACCCAGTTCCACCAGCACCCTGAGCAAGCTTTCTGAACCACTTCTGACAGGACCCCTTGTCCATCTTGGTGACACTTGGGGATACTTTCTCTTGATTCCTGAAAAACATCTGACCTCAGGTAAATCAGGAGACTCCTGGGCCAAACCTTGTGTGACTCTATCAGGTGGTTGGGGTACACAACCCTTTCCTTTGGTATCCTCTGGAAGCATTGTACTAAAATGGCTACAGTTAAGAGTTGAAAGGAAAACCACGCTGGGGTGACTGGCATAATCACTGTTACAAAGTAGCCCTGTGTGTCTACTTAAGAACCTGTAAGCTTCATGGACTCACAGGGCAGACACAGCTAATGCTAAGATCTCTGCAGAGGGAAATGCAGAAGGCAGAGAGTGAAGCTTTGCCCTTAGCAGCTGGAGGGAAGCAGGAGCACTGAAATGGGGAGCTCCGGAGAAAAGTGGGTGTGGCTAGGAGCATGAACCGGGACTCCTCAGTGGGGACAGCATACCTGGGAGGAAGTGGACCAGGAAGTTCGACACTGTCAGCTCCAGCAGGTTCTGCTCTATCCCTTTTGCTTGACTTCTCCAGTCTCCCAGAGCTCAGGCATGGAGTGAGGGTCCCGCTTACCTAACACCTACAGCTCCAGCAAGTGCAGCTCTACCCTATCTGTTTGACTTCTCCAGTTCCCGGGAGCTCAGGCATGGAGGGGAGGGGGTCCTGCTTACTGGGTCTCCTCAGACATTCCAAGAGGAAAATGCACTTTAATTTTAGTGATTTTAATTTAGTTTTCACTGAGATACACCATGTACCCGACTAGAAATGCATTTCATGTTTTCAGACCGAGAGGCACCAACCCTACCAGGTATTCAGACCCAGAGATGTGCTCTCAGCCCCACCCCTCAGGCCAGCCTTACTTTGGTGACCTCCAGCCACTGACAGTCGGTGCGTGGATCATTAGTTCCCGAGCACTGAAACCATCTTCATGTCCAGAAGAGCTGACCACTACAAATCCAATCTTGTGGGGCATTCTGCACACATGGGCTGTTCACAAGATCAGGGAAGAGTTCTGAGAAGGGATTCAACTAGGTTAGATGAGGTGTTAGCTCATGTCATACAAGGTAAGTCACAGAGTACTCAAACTTGCCCATCACTCTGAAAAGGTTAGCTTATCTACAAAACATTTTTAATGAATGTTCTAATTCTACTTAACACACCATTTAAGCTATCTTGATTTTCCTGAGAGTCTGACCTGTGCTGCAGCTGAGTTACATCCTCACTAATGATCAGAGTCTGCCTTTGTTGTGTGTGAAAGTTACCTCACTGGGATTTCTGCAGATGTGATCAAATTAAAATGATACCCTATTGGGGAATCCATGTGGCTGGTGCACTTTGAGAAGAGGAAAAGGATCTGGGGTGAGTTCCACTAAGGGACAATGCCCACCTAGCATACAGAAGGCTAGGTGTGGGCTTCATCTCCAGAACCCATCCCCCACAAAACAATCCCTAAAAAATACATGCAAGAAACACATGCAAGAAGTGAAGGCTCAGACACACACAGGGGTAGGGGTGCCACATGCTGAGAGACTGGAGCCACTCAGTTAAGGCTAAGGGTGGTGCTGGAGCTAGAAAAGGCAGAAGGACCCAGACCTCAGAGACGCTTGTCCCTGCTGCCATCTCAGTGCCAGCCCTCTTGCTCTGAAATTCCTAAGCCATCCTACTTGTCACACTCTCATGGTAAAACCAAAGCTTTTGGTAGGGTACAAAGTCTTTCGGTATTATCAAGGAAACGGACAACTAGCAATGATTAGGAAGGGCACCTAATCGTTAGTGTAAATGTGCAGCCCTAAGGAATGCAGGATGCACAAATACACTGCTGCAATTGTGAGCACAGTTGAGTTGGAAGCCTGACTCAGGACATTTAAAAGTGTTATCTGTGAACAAGATGGACCAGGACCATCTGCTGGCTCCCAGATCCTCAGAGGATGTGGAAAACTACCAAGCGATGCTTACCAGGGCACTTGGAGGATGTGAGCTGTCATGTCAGCTTTGCTGACCTGTGTCCTAGCTCACCACCATCACTTGGAGGATGCGAGCTGTCATGTCTGCTCTGCTGACCTGTGCCCTAGCTTACTACTGTCACTTGGAGGACATGTGCTGTCATGTCTGCTTTGCTGCTTGGCACACATGCTCTCCATGCTGGAACACAGCACACAGAGTCAGCGATGAGCTGACGACTCTGCACTCCCCTCCAGCCCTGGTCGGGACCGGTTATACTTCCTAGGCTTGGACAGTCCGAGAATTCCACATCCATGCACAGTGAGGGTTCATGGATGGGAACACACATATGTGTTGCCCAGAGGGAACAGGTGACACTCAATCCCAGGATTATACTGAGGCCACAGCAAAGGAGCTCTGTCCTCAGAGAGACTCCTACCACAAGAGTCCAGGGCTACTGAGGCCACCAGCAGAGGAGGCCCTGCCCAAGTGAAGCTAACCTTGGGCTGGAGCAACAATGTCAGAGAGCAACACATGGGCATGGCTATTTCTCAGTGACCAAACCAATCAAATACTTGCTAAGTAGACAACTGCTGGTGAAATAAATCATCATCAGAAAAAACAACAATCCTCCTAATACAGGAAAAAGAAGTGCATTGGAGGTTTCTTGGAATAAGACGCATCACTGAAATATTCTGTAGGCAGTGCTATCCAAAGTACCCGCAGGAGGCCCGGCTCACGTGAATATGCCTGATGTATAATTCAGAGCTTTTGCTTACTTTCACTGGATCAGTGCCAGTCTGATGCCTACTGGCATGTTTTGTTTTTGGAATGTATGCACTAAAGTACTAAAGCTAGCACAGCAAGTCACCGTTAAAGGTGCTCCACTGAGTTCCCTGTGTCTGACGCAGCAGAGCGGAGGAAACAGACCCAGAACTCAATCAAGAGTGGTTCATATGCATAGCTGGGAGACTTAACATGCGTCTCCTCTGACTGGGAGACTACACTCCTGGGTCACTCAGGTCCTGAGCCTGGAGCTCCTCTCAGGCACTAGACTCCCCTCTAGCACCCACGGAAGCATGTAAGGTCTTAATGCATTCAGCCGCTTCCACTGCCTTGCCTCTCCTGTTCCATGCACGTTCCTGCCAGACAACATTCTTTACGCCCAGCTTCAGTTACCGCTATCCAGGTCTTCATTCCAAAGCCCTCTGTGGCCTCCATCTAGGAATTAAAATGCTGCTTCTGTTCTGACACCTCGTTTCCCCCATTCTTACTTCTTATCTTGAAATTTGTTATTTTTGAGACAGAGTCTCACTATTTAGCTTTGACTAGCCTAGAACTGAGTATGTAGATGACACTGGCCTCAAATTCACAGAGATCCTCTTGCCTTGGCATGCAGAGTTCTGGGATTAAAGGCATGTGCCACTATGCCTCCGCATGCTGTAAATTTTAGAAGGATCCAAACACATAGAGGTATGCCCCTGGCTCTGACTTCTTCAATTCTTTGACCAGCTTCAAGGGCCTGGCCTATGCCGGTTGTGGTAGCACACACTTTTAATCCCGGCACTATGAAGGAGGATCTCTGTGAGTTAGAGGTCAGCATGGTCTGTGTAGGAGTAACGGCTACATAGTGAGACAATTTTAGACAGACAGACAGACAGAGAGAGAGAGAGAGACAGAGACAGAGAGACAGAGACAGAGAGACACACAGAGAGACAGCAGGCAGGCCAGATTTCTACCTTGATAACAGTTTTACTCAGCTGGGGCTGCATCTCTGGTCTTAACTAGCACCTTCTGAAGTGCACCGAGACTTACAAACAGAACGTTAAAGGCAGATACAAGTGTGTCCCCAATAAAACCAGAACAAATAACTGGTACTGAGATTCTGGCAAGAGGGCTGTGGAGCTGTGGGGCTGTGGGGCAGTGAGGGCGAAACACCAGGAACTCAATATGGACATCTACAAAACCATCCACTTTCAGACCCGACACTGCAGGAGGCTTCCACTCCCTACTCCTCCCCTTTGCCCCAATCATCAGGAGCCTTGGCACATGCTCGTGGCTCCACAAAACACACCGCGGAAACTTCTGGTCACCAGACGTAGGTGGTGTCCTAGCTGGACCCAGGGCAACCATAGCCAGCAGTGTCAGGTGACATTTACCCTAGCATTGCTTATAAACTGTAACTAGGCACAAACTCTATATTTTTGGTTGTGACCCTTCCCTTTAAAGCCATCTCTTTAGCCCTAAGTCCAAAACCAACGTAGCAACTTCAAACATTTTGTTACAAAGAAATAAAAAAATGTTTCTAGTTTTCTTTTCAAGAAACGCAAATGTTACAATATTAAGTGTTATTTGGGACCGATTAATCGTAAGCATTGAAAGTGTTTTTAGAGAATCTTTAAGCTTTAAAAACATCTCAAACCAAATCCAACTACGAAACAAACCCTCAAACAACACGGATCAAAGTGTCTGGCTTACCAGGGGCCAGAGCTACAGTCTTCAGCCTCGTGGTAACTGGTCCTGCTCAGTAACGCATCCAGAAGAGGACAAGTCGGGGCTGGAATCGGATTCCCGACACGAAGGCCGAGATGCGCTGCCCAGAGGCCTCAAGCAGGCAGCGGCCACGTCCCTCCACGGCCAGATGTCTTCCGCCTCGGTGCCTGCTGAGGACCGAGGCCGCGCGGGGTCACAGGGCGCCACGGAGACAAGCAGGCGGGATGCTGCCGCGATGCCGGCCTCCGCTCGCTTCGGAGGGGCCTCGCCTCGGTCCGCCCGCCCCCACCCCGGGCCACTGAGGCGAGGGCAGCGGAGGAGCAGCCCGGGCCTCCTCTGCCCAGCGCCCGGGCCGCAGCCACGCTCCCATGGCAACCAGGCCGACCCGCGCTGTACGCCTGCGCGGACGTCCGTAGGCGCCTGCGCGCGCAGCCACGCCTCGCCGGTTCCGGCGGGGGAAAGGTCCTGCAGACGGACGTTTCGGGTCGCGCCTGCCAAGGAGTAGAGAAAAGCGTTCCGGGCGGCGCCTACGCGCCACAGTTCCGGGAGGGGCGAAGAGCGAGGGTCAGTAATCGTCGTCCGGTGCGTGAAGAGTCCGCTGCCAGAATCCTGCCATGTGCGCGGTGCTCCGCCAACCCAAGAGTGTCAAGTTGCGAGCCCTACACAGCGAGTGCAAGTTCGGCGTGGCAGCCCGGAGCTGCCAGGAGCTGCTGCACAAGGGCTGCGTCCGCTTCCAGGTGGGTCGGGGTGGCGGGGCGGGGACCCCGGCTACTAAGTGCACGGTTTCCGTCCCCTTGGATGGCCTTGGACGGGCGCTGGGCTCCTGCAGACAGGTGACACTCTGAGCGGACTGCCTGTGGGGCAGGGCGAGCTACTCTTCCTGTCCTTCAGCTCCCGGTGTCCGGCTCCCGGCTGTGCTTGTACGAAGATGGCACGGAGGTGACTGATGACTATTTCCCGGGGCTCCCCAACGACGCCGAACTCCTGTTGCTCACTGCTGGCCAGACATGGCAGGGCTGTAAGTAGGAAAACTTTGGAGATGGGCGGGACCCACGCGGTTTAAGCCCGGGTCCAGGAGCCCAGGCACGAGCCTAGTAGATCAGGTCAGGGGTGCTGAATGACAAGAGCTTTTGCTGAAGAACTCTATTTCCAGTTTTTTATTTTATTTTATTTTTTAATTTCGTAACTGGAAAAGCAAGGGGAGAGGACTAGGGGAGCCTGGGGAAGGTTTTGCTGTGCTGTGCTGTGCAGGGTAGGCATGGCTCACTCTTGCTCAGGGCCGCTCTCCGACGTGTGAGTGCTGAAATGCTCTCAGGGATCATAATTTTTATTAAAGCTCTTCTAGGTAGGTGTGTGATGACAGCTCACTGTGGCCTTAATCCGAATTTCCCCGGTGGTTAATGGGATTGGATATCATTCTGTGTTCTTATTTGCCACCTGCAGGCACTCCTTGGTGAAGCAGTCTTCCTGTCTTTTGTATTTTTTAATCGGATTTTTTAAGCTGTTGAAATATTTACCCCACCCCCAGCAAATCCTGGTTATGGCTTCGATGTCAGATAGTGTGGTTTTCAAATATCCCCTGTTGGGTTCCCTTTCATTCTCTGTTTTGGAACCAAGCTCCAACCAGCTGAGCTAACCGACCTTGCTTTTTTCATGCTCTGTAGTAGAACAAAAGGTTCAGATCTGGGAGGGAAATGGAGGCCGAGGTTACATGTAGCTGAGGCTGGCCTTAAGTTCACTCTGTAGCTAAGGCTGGCCTAAAGCTTTTGTTTCTCCTGCCTCCACCTACCAACTTCTGGCATTCCAGGCAATGTGTCCCCCACCCAGCTTCAAAATTTTTGACTTTGATGGCATCCAGATTGTCATTTTCTTCGCTGTACATTTTCTTTTCTTTATTATTATTATTAATTAATTTATTTTTTTGTGTTTCTTCATGTTCACTGTGCATTTTCACTGTCCAGGAATGTCTTGGTGAGTCCTGTCTTCCTGAGGTTTCCTCCTGCATTTTCTGCATCTGTTGGTGTGTCCACAAGACCTTATTTCTTCAGCTTGTTAACACAGTGGCTCTCACTGAGTTTTGAGTATGAAGCGGACTTGGAGCCTCACTTGGCTGTGGTCTGTGTTTTTTAGTTGTTGCTGGATTTTGTTTGCTCTTGTTTAGCTAAGCGCCTCAGGAGAATACACTTGGTGTCCAGCACTTGCTGGGAAAGCCCCTGTAGCTAGCCACATGTGGAAAGGGTCCCTGGGAAAGTCGGGAGAGGGATTGCGAGGCCTGGAAGTTGGGTCCTGAGGGAATGAGCCAAGGAGGTGACTTAGTGTGGAGGAAGAGAAAGCATAAGAAGAGCAAGTGCACTATTCTAGGGCACTGCAATCCCATCACTTGACAGGACGTGGCCAGAGGAATGGAATTGGCAGCATCACCCTGTGGAGGATTTGAGTGTCAAGTGCCAGGGCAAGGGTTGGTGACACCAGAGTCTTCATTTCTGGCTGTCTCTGGGCTTAATGGACAGGAGCTTCCTCTTGGGACCAGAGCAACATGAATGTGTTTCTGTTTGTCTCGTGGTGGTGGCAGATGTGAGTGACATCACCCGCTTCCTCAGTGTGTTTAATGAGCCACATGCTGGGGTCATCCGGGCTGCGCGGCAACTGCTGTCAGATGAGCGGGCCCCACTGAGGCAGAAGCTGCTGGCTGACCTTCTGCATCATGTCAACCAGAACATCACTGCTGAGACCCGGGAGCAGGACCCATCCTGGTTTGAAGGTATGTGGACTGGGGTGACCATGTGGCCAGGATGTCTGGGACCGGCAGGGAAGGGCCTCTTTAGAGCAGAGGCTCGAGAGGATCTTTGTCCATTTCAGATCCTCATGCTTCCTAACAAAGGGTGACTGGCCTCTGGAGAGAGTAAAAGGTGTCCATGGGAAGGCATCTGGCCAGGACTCCTGGGTGGAGGCAGTGTCCGGGGCAGCCTTGAAATAACCTTTTTTCTTTTCCTTCCTTCCTTCCTTCCTTCCTTCCTTCCTTCCTTCCTTCCTTCCTCCCTCCCTCCCTCCCTCCCTCCCTCCCTCCCTCCCTTCCTTCCTTCCTTTTAATCATTCTTCCAAAAGCCATGGCAAGATGCATGAAATGTGGACTTTACTGTCTTACCATTTGAGAGAGAGCATGTGTGCATGTGTGCGTGGCTGTGTGTCAGAAGACCACCATGGGTGTAATCCTCAGGAATGCCATTCACCTCCTTTGAGACAGGGTCTCATTGGCTGGAGCCTATCATCTAGGCTGGGCTGACCGGCCAGCACACTTCAGAAATCTCTCCTATATGATTCATATCCTCCCTAGATCACTTAAGGTACCTGGTTCCATGCAAATGCTGGGAAAGTAGTTGTCAGCTGGTCTCTTTAAGGAATAATGACAAGGAAAAATAGTCTATAGGGTTCTGGGAGATGGCTCAGTGGGCAGTGCTTGCTGCTTGAGCTTGGGGACTTGAGTTCATATCCACAGCACCCATGTAAAATCCAGGTGTGGTGGCACGTGTCTAACCTCAGTGTTGGGGGCAGAGTCAGGCAAATCCTTGGGGTTCACTGGTCAGCCAATATACCCCCAACAGTGAGCTCCATGTTTAGTGAGAGACCCTTTCTCAATAAGTAAGGATGAATAGTGACAGAGGAAGACACTCAGTGGTGGCCTCTGCTCTTCATATGTGCGTGCATGGGTGAGTGCACCTGCACAGATGTACATACGTGTGCACATTCATGTACACCACATGCACACATGCACAGACTTAAAATTCTGTAAAACAGGAAACCATCTCCATACTTATTTCAGATACAAGTTTTTAAAAATGATTTCTTTATTCGTTTTGGTTTTGGTTTTGGTTTGTTGAGACAGGGTTTCTCTGTGTAGCCCTGACTGTCCTGGAACTCGCTTGTAGATCAGGCTGGCCTCGAACTCAGAGTTCCATCTGCCTCTGCCTCCCGAGTGCTGGGATTAAAGGTGTGCACCTGCCCGGATGTGAGATTTTTAAATGGCTAAGGTCTGTGGTTGGGTGAATCTACTGTAGAGCAGGCTGGGCTGTAGAGTTAGTGGCACTCCACACATCCAAGCCCCTTCACCCTGTCCTGCCCTTGGCACTGGTGTTTGCTGTCAGAGCCCGTGCTCTGTGGGTCTGCAGCCCAAGCCCTCTCATGCCCGTTTCCAGCTCTATGAACAGAACCCCTCCCCAGCTCCTCCTTCACGTGGTACCTTGTGTGGATGGAATCATACAGTGTTTGTCCTACCGCTCCTCTCATCAGCATGCTGTCCTTTATGTTCGCCTGGGTGACCAGCGTCCTTCCTTTTTAATAGTATCCTATTGTATGGATGAAGCACACTTTTGACCCTCTCCTCTGCTGCTGAGTACTTGGGTTGTTAAGTCCAGATGGAGGTGATCTTGAGTAATTGGAATTTTTTGAGGGTTTGAGGGCCAGCCAAACAGAAACCTCTTAGCAGTGTTTGAGGTGCCTCAAAACCAACTCCCCCAACTGGAGAACACACACTCTGCCGTCAGGTATCTCTGTGACTGATGCAGTCTCTGATACACCTCCCTCTGCCCCTTTCTTGTCTACTTGGCACCTGAGCCGTGCGGGACACAAACCAAGAGGTCATGATCTGCCTGTGGATCCCAGGGTCATCTTTCTTGTAGGTTTGGAGTCTCGATTCAGGAATAAGTCTGGCTACCTGAGATATAGCTGTGAGAGCAGGATCCGGGGCTACCTGAGAGAGGTAAGGCCGTGCTCAGATCACGCTGAGTGAGAATGGTGCAGTTGGTGGGGTTGCCACTCCACTGCTGATGCATGTCTGTAAGGTTGCTTCTGAGGCAGCAGAAGAATTGCATACCTCAGAGGAGCAAGAGCTTCCTGTCTCCTGCATCTGAACTCCTCTGTACTGCAGCCTCTGACCCTGTCATCTAGCTGGTATTAGAACCTTTCTGGGCCATGTCCTTTGGATAGGGTCAGAGGCCTCAGCCTCAGCTCTTTGCCAAGGATGCTGTTACATAGAGCTGCACCAGCTGGCGTCTTGTGCTGTGGGCAGGTCTGTTCTGACGAACTCCATTCCATTATGGAGAAGTTTTCTGTGTCTCCTCCATTGCTCTGATGACACCTCCACGATCGGGTGGTAGTTTCCCCCCAACACTTGTGTTTGTTTTTTCTCTGGGCGCATTGCCGTCCTCTGACCTTGGAAAAGTGGAACACAGGACTAAAGACACCTTTGCTTGAGGTGCTTTGTAGGTAGGCTGTGAGTGATTGTTGGGTCTCAGCTCTGGTCTTCCCTGGGAGGGGTGGCCAGCGACTCCACTGTAGCTGCACCTAGCCTGAACTCCAGGAGGAGGCTGGCCTTGGTGTCCTGATACCCTCTTTGCCTGGCTTCTTTTCATGAAGACACGAATGCCAGTGAGCTGCAGAGTGGAAGAAGGACCCTCTATGGGGGACGGGACTTGCCCATACCGTGGGCACGAGGTGCCCCTCATTTCTCCAGGTGTGCCTCTGTGCCTCTCTGCACTGGGCTCCACGTGACTGCCTTCATTTAGATAGGATGAGCAGCGGATGGGTGGTTTGGGGACAGCAGCTTGTTTTTGGGAACCTTCTTCTCCCTGCTCTCCTTGGGGTAACTCGGGTAACCGCCCAGCAGTTGGCTAGTGGCACAGACCTGGGACTTCTCCATCTGTCTGTCTTTACAGCATCCTCTTCAGCACCTAGAACATGGATCATATGTTAGTGTCTGTCACCAAGATTCCAGTTCACTAACCAGAACTAACCCAGTATCTGCTTGGGTTCCTACCCCTGAGCTTCTTGGTTGAAAGTAGATCCTAAGGCTGTTTTCTTCCTCCCAGCACACCCTCCTCCGAAATCTTCTTATCTGGCGGTGTAGCTTGAACTGAGTGTCTATCGGGAAAGGCTGACAGAGCCCCCTGCTGGTTGAAGCCACCCTCACTTCCTGGCCAGGCCTGGAACCTGACTGCCTTGGCTGTTCTCTTGTCGCCATGGGCACTGCCTGCCTGCCCTGGTCCTCTGGGTTCAGAATCTCCACTGGGCATGCTCTAGAACTTCCTTCTCAGGCTGCTGAGGCTCTGCCTGTACTCACCTACCTGTTAGCCGTCCTCCACACTGGAGTGAGGTCCGCAGGGGCAGTGTGGCGGGCAGTGGGCACAGTGGCACTCCATACCTGACTGCTCTGCCCAGGTTTCTTCTAGGTGGCAGTAACAACCCCAGGCAGACGGGAGGGCTGATAGAATACACAGCTCAAGTTTGCAGGAACAAAGCCAGGTGGGTGCCAGCCAAGGCCTGCGTGGCCAGGCAGCTGGAGCGGCAGGGGTGGGTCCCTCTTCACCCTGCGTGGCCAGGCAGCTGGAGTGGCAGGCATGGGTCTCCCTTCACCCTGCACTTTTTTTGTTTTTAAACCTTTTCCCTTTCCCCTCTCTCTCCCACAGTGGGGTCAGCTTGGCCTTCATTGTCTGTTCATTTGCACGTCAGGCTCCACATTGATTGGCAGGTAGAAAGTGCTGCAGGAGCCCTAACGTGGCTGTGTGCTGTCCCTGTACCCTCCCCCCGCCGTACCTAGCTCAACCTGCTCACTGTCACAGCTGCCAATGTATGGTGTGCAGTGTTCTGTACTTCATGTGGCCTTGGTGACTGTTCCCACATGACCTAGAATCGCTGGTGCCCTGACTGATCCTAGTACCAACCCTCTGGCTGCATGGACGGGGCCCTCTTGTCAGTGCTGCTTGCCTTAGCACAGAGGGAACGCTCCTCCTGCTGACTATGGTGTAACATGAAAAGGCCAGGCCTGCTTGTTGGGGTTTTTGTCCTGCCCTGTTCCCCCAGCTGTTTAGTCCCAAAGTAAAACCACACAAGAGATCTCTATAAGTTATAATGCTGATTGGCCCGTTAGGTCAGGCTTCTTACTGGCTAATTCTCATATCTTGGTTAACCCATTTTTCTGATCTTTATTAGCCATGTGGCTCAGTACCTTTTTCAGTGGGGCAGCTCACATCCTGCTGCTTCAGTGATCTGGGCAGGAGTGGGAGGAATCAACTTCCTCCTCCCCAAAATTCTCCTGATCTCCTCATATCATTTCCACTTCCTGTCTGGTTTTCCTGCCTACACCTCCTGCCTGGCCAATCAGCGTTTTATTTAAAACATGACTGACAGAATACAGACAATTCTCCTGCACTATGGGATCTTAATTCACACCCTCCCACCATGGGATCTTGCTCTGTAGAGCAGGCTGGCCTTTTGGATCCCCCTACTGCAGCTTCCCAAGTGATAGAATTACAGATGTGAACCTCTCTGCTTGTCCTGTTCTTGTTTCGTTCTCCCAGCCTGATGGGAGCATTGTTGATTCCACTTCACGGTCCTGAATGGCCATGATGTGATAGCTGAGCAGTGGTCAGACACTCTGACTATAGAAGTAGGCGTAGGCCGCTCCTGACAGCTGATGCGTGGTGTAGGTTGGTAACTGAAGGCAGGGCACGGGCAGGGCACGGGCAGGCCATGGGCTCAGCGGTGCCTTTGGCTCACTCTCACAGGTGAGTGCTCACACCTCTGCGGTGGATGCAGCGGCTCGAGAAGAGTTTGAGCGGGTCCTCAGCTTCATGTGCCAGAAGCTCAAGTCCGAGAAGTACAATGGCAGCTACTTCGACCGGGGTGCAGAGGCCAGCGACCGGCTCTGTACTCCGGAAGGCTGGTTCTCCTGCCAGGTGAGCTCTGTGCCCTTTATTCTGGGGTCACTGAGAGGACTGCTGAGCACAGCCCTCCTCGGGTGAGAGGCAGGTGGGGCATTCAGCAGCTGGCCTAAGAGTAGGTATTGGCGGCCCTCAAGTTCAAAGTGCGGGAGGAGGCAGGGATGGTGGCGTGCAATTGTTGGGGTGTACAACTGTTAGTATGTGGTCCTGTAGTCGCACACGAACATGTTGGGAATAACAGGTCTGCTTCTAGAGACACCCAGCGAAGGATGATTCTCTAGTAACGGACAGAAATGCCTTCATCTTTTGAAAACTCAGAATATAAGATCAGGGGCAATGGAATTTTGGGGGCAGGTAGAATTCCAAAGACAGCATTTTTAAAAATTAGGTTTATTTTTTCGAATATGGGTGTTTTGCTTGTGTATATGTCTGTGCCCATGTGTGGTTGGTGCCTGTGGAGACCAGAAGAGGGTGTCAAATCCCCTGGAACTGAGGTCACAGATGGATGTGAGCCACATATGGGTGCTGGTAGTCAAACCTTGGTCCTCTTGAAGAACAGGCAGTGCTCTGAACCTCTGAACCGTCTATCCACCCCACAAAGAGAGAATTTTCATTCTCTAATGAACAGCAAACCCTTTTGTTTTTTAAAATGAGGTCTTGATATGTAGTTGAGGCTGACTTAATATTTATTTATTTTTATGTATATGTGTGTAGTGTTTGTGTGTGAGCGTGCACATGCCACAGCATGGGTGTGGTCAGAGGACAGACCTGGCTTTTACGTGGACTTCAGGATCCAAACATGGTTCTCAGGCTTGTATGGAAAGTGTTCTTCCTGCTGAGCCATCTCCCTGGCCTTAACCTCTAAATTCTCCTACCTCTGCCTCTTAGTGCTGGGGATGTCACTGCCTGGTTCAAATGTTGGTTCATGGATTAAATGCCTTGTGGGGCCTGTTCCTTTGCAAGCTTGTTGGCTTGGAGGAGAGCAGTAAGGTACCTCCCTCTGCCTTTCCAACCCTTGCCTCGGTCCCTGCAGGGCCCCTTTGACCTGGACAGCTGTCTTTCCAAGCACTCCATCAACCCCTATGGCAACAGGGAGAGCCGGATTCTCTTCAGCACCTGGAACCTGGATCACATGTGAGTGTCTGTCACCAAGATTCTGGGTCACTAACCAGAGCTAACCCAGCATCTGCTTGGGCAGCTCAGGTCTGGTCCATTACACCTGTGTGCTTCAGGCCCTGGCAAAGGCCCCACATGCGATGCCCCTGTCCTCCCAGCTGTCAGTGCCCAGTGCTAAACTGTCCCTTTGCCCTCCCGCCCCCATCTGTGGGCGCTCTTTGTTTGAACCAGAGGAGTCTGCTTTTGGGCTGTGTTGTGGGAGGTCAGGGCCAGTGGGATGGTATCGCAGCCGGGCAAGCTGCAGCCTCTCCTGACCAGGACAAGGCAGGACATATTTCTGCAGCTGCGGTACTCTTGACTGTAACTAACCTTGACCTTGCTTTCTAAAGGCAAAGTGCTCCAAGTACCCACAAATGGCTACCTGACTCTTGGAGTCAAAACTATGAAATAAAAAGTGAGTTTTATTTGAGGGCCCCTTTATCCCTCTGTACTCAGTGCCCCTGCCCTGTTTCCACGGAAAACCACTGTCCTGAAACGTGCCCCATCAATGCCTGTTGTGCACCTTTGCCAGGAGGCGTGGACTTCCATGCCTGTGCTGCTCTCTGGCTCCACGGTGCTCTGCCCACACAACCTAGTGCACAGCAGACTCCTTCGCCTGTTTGCAGACTAGCTCACATTTGTTCCCTCCTGGGCATTTAGGCCATTACCTACCCCTGGGAGGAACCAGTCTCCCAGCTCCACCCTTGACTGTCTGAGCTGTGGACTGGCTGCATCCACAGCTGGCGAGCAATGCAGATTTGGACCCCATCCAGCATCAAGAGGGCGTCCAGGGGTCTGGTGTGGACTCTCGATGAGAAAGAGTGCCCTGGCTCTGACCTCCGGTCTCCTTGGGAAATTTTCAGTCTTCTCTGGGTGTTCCAGCTCACAGGATTGCGTGTTGCTCCATGTCCTCGCCACCACTCGGTGTCACTGTGCCTCTTTGCATTTCCCTGACTGAGGAGAGCACCCACTCTGAAGGCTGAGGCCTCTTTGCCATTCGTGGCTTTCTTTCATGTTGCTTCCTTTTGCTCATTGTTTACTTTTTGTCCTGGGCACTGATTCTCTCCTGGTTGTCTGTGAAAGACGTTGTTGCTGTAGAAATGCTGGCACATTTCTGATGTCTTCTATAACAGCTGGCTGGGGTGGCCGTGGCGAGCCCTAGGAGACTGGGCCCCTTTCTTAGGTCTGAGGCACTGTTGTCAGGATCCTGAGTGCAGGCCCAGAGTGTGCACAGATCCTGCAATTCCTCCTGCAGGTGCAGGGACCTCTCTTTGCTCCCCATTGCCTGCAGCTGTGTTTGCCCTGTGTTTAACTGCAGGGCATTTTGCTTTTATTTTTATTCCTACTTTGCGCTCCTCTTAGGATTCCTCCTTGTTCTCTAGTTTCTCTCTTTGGTCTTTTAACAAATGCTCAAGGCTACATGTCTCCAGATGCACCTGACTTTAGTATTTTGGGGTCAGTGTGATTGTTCTGACGTGTGAGTCTTTGGCAGGGCTGTTCCCTCATTCTGCTCTGGTACCTGAAGGTTGAGACTCTCTACGCCCACTCTTCTCTTTGCCTCACGCTCCCCCTGACTCGGTTTCTGTTGCCATCAAAGAGGGTGTCTCTAGTTGGCACATTAACTGCCTTTTGTCTTGTCTACAGACTGTCCTGCACAGGTCCCTCCTCCCATTGTCTGGATAAGAGTGGCCGCTCAGCATGAATAAGTGTGATTGGATCTGTCTCATTTGCTATTTGCTGTACCGCTGTTGGCCTGGTCTCTGTGCACCCTGGACCCGCCTGTCACTCTTGCAGGGCTGTTTTGAGTGCCATCTTGCCTGGCCATAAGCCTGCACAGACGCTCATTTTCATCTCCGTCCCTACTTATGCCGTCGACTTCTCTGCTCTCCCTGGTCCTCCTGCATCTCCCTGCTCCTGCTAGGGGCTGGCTAATGAGTGACCTCGTGCTTCTCAAGGAGGGCCTGGGGGTGAACTCCCCGCTAGAATGTCTACCACTGAGCGAGTGCAGGGTTACTGTCTCACACTGGGTCTGGGATCACAGGCATCTAGGGCCCTTCTGCACTCCCTGGAGGGAGGCTGATCACATTGATCCCTGGTGCCTGCTCATGGGAGCTGCTGTCGGTCAGCATTCTGCCTTTTCAGTGAAGACTGTACCTTACCTGAAAGGGATACACACCCAGAGACAGCTCTTTCTCTTTGCTTCTACTGTGACTTGTCCTCCGTTCTAGAGAGTCCTGATTCTCCTCTGCAGTCCCTTGGATTCCCATGGGCATTCTGGGAACTCCTTGCCACCTACCCACCCACTTTATGCTGACTCTGCTTGTCTGCTCTGGCTCAGTGCTGTTGTTTTGGGGTAACTTCCTGCTGTGGAATTAGTTGCACCCCCCCTCCCGCCCGTACATTGAAACTGTCACCCAATGAGACCACATCCGGAGATAAGTTAGGTCCTTTGGGAAACAGTTCAGGCGAATTGGTGTCCTAGGGAGGAGAGTGATTCAACAAGAACAGATACTCTTGTGCGTGGGAGAGCATGTTCATGGTGTCACTGCCATGTGAGGACAAGCTAGCAGGTTGGCCCTGATCAGCCCAGACTGTGCAATGGCTCAGATCTCCAGCTCAGAGCCGAGGAACGAGAGATGCGGGGGAGGTGGTTTGCTTTTCACTCTGCTGTTCTTGGGACTGTGTTTGGATCTGAGTTTCTTTGGTGACCATTTTCCTGTCGTTGGCTTGTCAAAGTGTCTCTGCAGAGTATTCTGCACTTCTTCCCTGTAGGCGTCTCTGTTTCAGTAGCTCTGAAGCAACACGACATTCTTTTACATTGGTCATACACACTTGGGTCACATGCCTATGGGAGACACAGGATTGGGGAGCGTGGTTCTGTGGGCACCTGTGTAAACGGGAGTCACTATGGGCCAAGAAGCACTCCCATGTAGGGCTTGGCTTTGTTGAATGGCCATGTAAGTGGCCTGGCCTTGCATTCTTTCTAGTATGTTAAGCCGTACCCACAATTCAAGTTTTCAAAGTAAGACAACGGCATTGCTTGCACCGAACTCTGCTACACTGACCATGCCCATCCACAGCCCATGTCAGTGTTGGGCCAGTGCCACTGGTCTGTGAGCATGGTGCTGGGCTCCTCTGGTGATTTATCCACAAGCCCCATCCACATTCCACTGTCTCTGTCCTTCTGAGATATTCCCAGCTTAGGTTCCTTAAGAATCTTCAAGATCCTCACACCTGCTAGCAGGTGTCTTAGGGTTTCTACTGCTGTGGTAAAGCACCAGCCAAAAGCAGTGTGGGGAGGAAAGGGTTTATTTCATCTGAAAATGTACAGTTCATCATGACGAGGTCAGGACAGTCACTCAAGGCAGGAACTGATACAGAGCCCGTGGAGGGCTGCTGTTTGCTGGCCTCTTTACCCTGCTTTCTTATACAGTCCAGGACCACTGGCCTAGGGGTGCCACTGCCCACTGTGAGCTGGGCCCTCCCACACCAATCATTAACTAAGAAAATGCTCCACAGCCTTTATAGACACCAGTTTGATGCATTTTTTCAATTGAGGGTCCCTCTTCCTAAATGACTCCAGCTTGTGTCAAGTTGACCAAGATCTAACCAGCACAGCAGGGGTATTTGCTATGGTAGACACTGTGCTATGAGGTCTGTGGCTGATGGGAAGTGCACAGCACCCTGAAGTGCGTGGCACTGACAGCAGATGGGCTGTCTTCCCCTGACTTGGCAGAATAGAGAAGAAGCGCACCGTGGTGCCCACGCTGGCGGAAGCAGTCCAGGATGGGAGGGAGGTGAACTGGGAGTACTTCTACAGCCTGCTCTTCACGGCTGAGAACTTGAAGCTGGTGCACATCGCCTGCCACAAGAAGACCACGCACAAGCTGCAGTGTGACCATAGTAGGATCTACCGGCCCCAGGCAGGATCCAAGAAGAAGCGGCCTGCTCGCAAGCGCCGGTGACACATGCCAGGCCCTCTGAGGTGATGCAGTGGTGATGGGGCTATTACCCTTACATTTTGTCACTCTAGAAGGTTCTGGAAAGTCCTTTAAGAGTCTTTCCGACTGATCTGAGTATCTTCCCAGTTTGCTTGCCCAGCCTCTGACAGCCCAGTGTGCAGAGGACAGTGCTGGACACTGTGTCCCTGAGGCAGGGTCTTTATGCTCACAACTCCAGGGCTAAACCTGGCCACTGTGGTATGGGGCATGGTGTTCGTTTGTGCCTCAGCTTTTATGGCCTCCACTACCACTGCAAGCGGCAGCTCTGACTACATTCCTCTGAAAGAAATGGTGCTTCTGGGGTAAATGTTTGCATTGCATGACGAACATGGAGGATGTTCTCTGCTGAACTGTTTAAGATGGCAAAAGGTGAGAAGCCTTCCAGATGTCTCCTGGTGAGAACAGCTGACTTGCATTATCTTGAGCCATGTGAAATTGCTGTTTTTAATGGATTAGCTCTCTGTCATGAATCTCACGACTCAACACGGATACATGTATGTATCACAACTGGAGGAGGTTTAGGCATATATGTATAGAAATGTGAAGCTGTTAAAGGCATGGATGACTTCCCTGTGCTGAGAATGACCTTGAATCCATCATACTCCTGCCTCATCCCTAGAGCTGGGATCACAGGTGTGCCCTACCACACCTGGCATTGGGTTTGTGGATGTGTCAGTTTGCACAGAGACAGTCTGAGGAAATGCCACACTGTGAAGGCAGTGATCTTGGGGTATTCAGCAAGTGAGATTTGATCCATTTGATCACTCATTTCCTACCCCATCTATTTTATAGTACTTGATTTGTTTTGTTTCGTTCTTTCTTCTGAGATGGGATCTCACTATATAGCTCTGCCTAGCCTGGAACTATTAGATCAGCTTAGCCTCAAACTCAGACTGTTGCCTCTGCCTCCTGAGTGCTGGGATTAAAGGTGTGTATTACTATGCCCAGCCTGAGTTTTGTTTTTAAAAGCAAGTATATTTTATATGTTTTATAATGTTTAGATTTTTTACATTTGCCATACAATCAGAAAAATAAAGATTTTCCAAAATAGACGTGTCAAAAAGTATTGAGAAAGGTGGGGCCAAGGGCGCAATAACAGCAGCCAGTGATGGAACCATTGCCCTGGCTGAGTCTGTCTTCACAGCTATGTGCAGCAGTGTCTCAGGACAGCGGGGTGGAGCTTTCTGAGAACCCTCTGCCTGTCTCACAGTCACGGACGTACACCGTTCACAGTTCACAATGTGTCATCTTCCATGTTTCTGAGGGCTGTCGTTTTCAAGTACCCGGGACGTGTAAAGTCACTGCCCCTGCCAGGATTGGGCTCTCTGAAGTTTGACACTTGCACGTGTATGTGTGTGCCTGAGTGCATGTTAGTGTCCCACATGCATGCAGGTGCTGAGGCCAGCAGGATTGGATACCCGCAAGAGGAATTACAGGGGGTTGTAAGCCATCATGTGTGTGCTGGAACCCAGTCTGGGTCCTCTGCAGGAGCATCGGGTGCTCTTAGCAGCTGACCCCTCTTCAGCCCCAAGATGGACATTTGTGGCCTTCTGTTACCCACACCCCTACCAGTGTGCAGAGCACCCCTCCAGATCTGAGGCTCCGTTTCTGCAGCTGGTGAAATGCAGAAATCCACATTTGTTGCAACTGGACATGAAAAATAAGCTTTGAGAGAAAGTCACAAGGCTGACCTTGATAGGACTTGCTTTGCCTGCTTCTGGGCCTTCAGCTGGTCAGTGATGGAGTGGTGGGTCCAAGTGAGAAGTGTCACAGATAGGAGTTGTCACCCAAACCCCCAGACTCCCAGGATAACATAGGCAGTGAACCCCAGAAAAAAGAAGTGAATCAGAAAAGTCTGCAGTGGCAGATGCATTATGCTGTCAGCACCGTGACTGAAGCAGAGAGACTGCAGCAGCCCAGGACCTATGCGTGTTTAGGGAGTCTCAGCTGCACAGGGTGAATGGCAGAAAGCAAAGGGGTTAGAAGCCAGACTGCTGTGACGTACTGCCAACTGATGTAGGAAAAGAGGTGGGCTTAAATACCTAAGCAAGACAGAGCCATGGAAGCCATCTAGGGAAGAAAGGCCTGTCTTCAGGAAGCTCCTGCGGGAGCAGCAGCTCGGGGTGACCTGTGGGGAACGTGGTGTGGGAGAATTGTCTGTATTCTGTCAATCATGTATTTTAATAAAACGCTGATTGGCCAGGCAGGAAGTATAGGCGGGTCAACCAGACAGGAAGTAGAGGCGGAGTAATGAGAATAGGATAAGGCTAGGGAGGAGAGAGGTTCCTCTGGCACTCCTGCGCAGATCACTGAAGAAGCAACATGTAAGCTGTCACACTGAAAAAGGTACTGAGTCATTATGGCTAACATAGATAAGTATAATGGGTTAATATAAGTTATAAGAGTTAACAAGAAGCCTGACCTAATGAGCCAATCAGTTTATAACCTGATGTAGACTCCATGTTATTTTCCTTGGGACTTGCTGGCTTGTTGGGGTACTGGGCGGGACAAAAACCCCAACAAGCTGACCCACATGCTACAGGAACGGGTGGGAACAGCAGGTCTTCAGGAAGTGTCCAGGTCCTGACTGGGCTGTTAGGACTCCACAGGGAGGGGACAGTTCCTGGAAACACATTTATTTCTTCCGGACCCTGCACTCGCAACCCATGAATCTGCTGGCTGCAGGCAGTGTGCTCTTGCTGTGTGTGCTGGGAGGCCAGTCCCAACAGACTGCGACAGTGGGAAGACAGGACACGCTTGTGTCACAGGGCCCACCTACAGACGCCGGACTGTGAAAGTGTAGTAAGTCACTCTTGTACCAGCTGGCTGGCTCAGGCTCTTAAACACCTGGTGTATCTCCCCAAGTAGATTCTAATAACTGCTTTAATGTGTCTGAATTCTTAAGACATGGCATATTTGTGGAGGTCAGGGGACAACCTGTGGAGGTCAGTTCTGTTCACCATGTGAATTCTGGGGACTGAACTTAGATCTTTAAGTTTGGCAGCAAGCACCCTTACGTGCTGAGACAGCTTGGTGGCCCTATTTAGGTTTTGTCCATTTATTCTTGAGTTGTTTGCTTTTGCTGCTGTGGACCCTCTGCCTGATGCTCCATCCTACCCAACACCCTGTTTGTATTTTCACAGAGGATACCTGTGTTCTCATGACAGGGCAAGGGACTTAGCTCTGTGACTATCACATCTCAACAGACTCTCCCAGATCCCACAGGAAAGGGTTCCGTTAGCTTCTCAGGGCTGGATGACTGCAGTTGAGTCGGGGCCAGTGAGGATGGGAAAAGTGGTACCTGCTGAAGCCTGCTGCAGGCTCACACTTAGTCCTGGTGCTTCTTTCTACCCAGGGTCCACCAGCAGGATAGGCTGGAAGTAAAGGAAGCAAACATCCTTCCCCATTTTGCTGGTCATGGCATGCCTGTCTCTTTGGTAAGCATGTCATGATCAAGGATGCTCACAGAAGTCTGCTCATGGGAACCACAGAGCTGTTCCGAGGAACTCTGGTGTCTTTTCCAGGGGCCGAGCAATCAAGGCTGTACGTTATTATCCCTGGTTATCAGAAGATGACCACAAATAACAGTTTTAAATTGTTGTCCATCAGTCATTATGTCACACAGCTGAGTAGGTGAAGGTCCCAGCTCTCAGTAGAAGCCAAGAATGACAGTGGGGAAGATTAGCTGTTGGGGATGGGGAAGGTCCGTCTGAACAGGAGCAGAACCGAAAACTCCTTACAGGCCTGGAACACTTGTTTTTTGCATAGGACCCACATTCAGTTCCCAGTACCCACAGGGCTAGCCTTAGTCCCAGCAGAGCAGAGAAGGGGCCATCAATACCAAGCCTGGGCCTTGCATTTCCTTCTAGCTGATGGGCCTGAAGGGTGGTCCCAGCTTTGGTCACTATTCATATCCTCCCATGGCTCTCAAATATTTGAGATGACAGTTTTGGAGACAGAATATTTCCTTAAAAGTATTTTCAAAATATAGTTTATTTCCTTCTTATATGCACTTTGCAAAACTATAAGGTAAACTATTAGATTCACTCAGAAACAGGAGGTCCTTCCAGAAGAGACTGAATTCCTCTCCAGTAATCAGTTTGGCACAGAAAGTAAGCTTTTTTTACCAAAACCAAAGCCCTGAGGGATTTTTCCGACTTCCCAGCCCCTGCTGACCAGCACTAGCACAGTACGTCTATGGGGGGAGGAAAGGACATCAGCACGGCAGTGGCGGCGGCAGCCTGTGGCGGCGAGAAACCCTCCCGCAGGGGCCGGGTGTCGGCACTGGTGATGCTCGTGTCAATTCTGTGTTCTCTTGGAGACGCCATACAGAAATCTTCAGACCTGCTGCGCCGTCCGCTGAACATGACGGGAGGACCCACGCTACATCTCGGCGTCGTCCTCATCCTCATCCTCTTTGGCTCTGAAATGCATTTTTCTGAACTCTCGTCTGCTCATGGAAGGACAAGATGAAGAGGCTGGTGGCAGATCCTGGGAGGGAAGAAACCATGCCTTCAGTCTTGAGTGACACTGCCTGGCACCAGACAAACCTGACCAGGGTCTGCTCCGGGCCCTGCAGAGCTGGCCTGCTTCAGACGTGGGAAGTCTGTCCAGGCTCTGGGCCCTTGGTAAGAGGGATGCTATCCTACAGACTAGGGGCAGCGACAGAAACGTGATACACCCAGGGGGCTGGAGCCAGGTGCCCTGCCTTCCAGTCTGTAAGCCCGAGAGTGGGGTGCTGCAGGGGAGGAGCACCAATTACACAGAGCTCATTTTCTCTTTCTCAGTTATGTTTGCCTCTGTGTTGTGGCATTACGGACACACAGGAACCTGGGAGCACATGATGGTAGCTGCAGTTTGCTGCCCGCACCGCAGGAGAGGCAGGAGGTAACACTTACCTGCATAAGCTCAACATTCCCGAAGAAGCGACTCACAGGCATGGGCTGGTTGCTGTCATCATCTAGAAAGACGCTGCTGTCCATCTGGAGCACAGGTGCCCGCACCTCCTCTGTCCTGGGCACTGGCTCGGCCTGTCTGGCAGAACTGCCATCAGGTTCCTGGGCTGCAGCCGCCCTGCCGGGTTCTGGTGTGGGCAGGCCACCTTCAGTCTTTGCTGACGGTTCCTCACTCACAGGCTGGCAGCAGCCCTGGGGAGGCTCTCTACTCTCTGGTGCAGAGACAGCTGTCTTAGTGCTGGCCTCTGCAAACTCATTGTCACAAGAGGCCTCAGGGGCCACTTTTGGCAAAGAAGAAATGTCACTTTTAGGGTCAGCTTTCTGTAGTTCTGCCTTTACAAGGTGACCTTTGTCATACTTGAACTTTTTGGAAGTGCGTCTGTCTGTAGTCTTGTGTGATGAGGAAGCCTGCCAGGAAAGAAAAATGTAAGAGAAAACCAGACCTGTCTGGCAAAGGCACTGGGTTCAGTCCCAGAGCCCCCTCCTTCCTCTGCCACCAGTCACCATCTGTCCTGCTGCTAAGGGGCAGAACAGACTGGAGGCCGAGGGAGACTCCACAGCACCACTCAGACAAGCTTTCCCAGGGCTGTTTTCTAAAGTACATGCTTGCCTGCTTTAAAGTCATAATAGGGACATGCAAGATGGTTTAGAGAATAAGGGTGCCTGCTGCCAAAATCACATCCTAGAACCCACATGGCAGCAGGAGAATCTCCTACTGCACACTGTCCTCTGGCCTCCACATATGCACCGCGGCATGTGTGCCTTGCCCCCAAATAAATATTCTAAAATATGTAAAAGAAACCAGTTTCCCTCTCCCCACTCAGAGCAAGCTCCCAGCTCTTTTGTCTGGACACTGCACACCAGCAGACACGCAGGCTGGCTGCAGCAAAGTGTCAGCATGCTGTCCTGTGTAGTGCTGCATCAGACGCAGAGGCCGGGCCCAGCCCCAGCTGTGGCAGTGTGGGGGTCAGATCCCTTGCTGGGGCAGCTGCACTGTGATGTGTCCCTCCTTGCTCTGCTCTAGGGGTGAAGCGGTGAGACTCACATGGCTGCACAGGCCACCTTCAAAGCGGCACTATGCAGGAAGCTGTCTTACTCTGGATTGCTAGCATTCCGTCCATGTAAGAGCATAGTGCACAAAAGCAAACTCAGCTGCATTGCAACATGCACCTCTCTGACTGCTGTGACGGCATGTCACATGACCTCTGAAATGTCTCCCAGTCTACACACAGCAGCAATGGCTCATATTTCACACAGCACATCTCGGGGTGACAACTGTAGAAGGGATGGAGTCAAGGCCTTGGTGTTCTTGGTAACGAAGCTCACCAGACATGCTGTCTTGGCAGATGTGGAGCTGGCAATGCCCTCGGCGGAGGTCAAGCTGGCTGAAGAGTAGCTTCGGGCCTGAAGGCGCGCTGAGGATCGCACTCCACCTGTGAGCTAGACAAGAGTGAAGCTCAGAGAGCAGGCTATGGCAGAACGCCAGCCAAGCTGCGGCTTCTCAGCTCGGAACCTGGGCATTTCTGCCCCATTCCCTCACCTACAGGCAAAGGCTGCTTCGGCCTAAGCTGGTTCAGCCCAACTGTCTAGGTTTAGACACAGGGTCCAGGGTCAGAGAGATGGCTCAGTGGGAAAGGGGGCTTGCCACCAGGACAGCAGACCCGAGTTCAATCCTAAGGGCCCAAGTAGTGGAAGGAAAGAACCGACTTCTGGAAGTTGTCTTCTGGCCTCCACCCGTGCTGTGGCACATGTGGTACAGCGCGCGCGCGCACACACACACACACACACACACACATTTAAAACAAAAGATACAAGGCTGGCTGTCCACTTGTCCACTGTGGGGGCTCAGGACCATCAATCTCCTTGTCTTGTATGTTTCCAAGAACCACCACTGTAGTAAGTGGACATGAACTCATACCCGTGTGCCTCAAATAAGTGTGCACATCCGTGTCAAAGCCCCTGGCAAAATTAAGATGAGACAGAAACACCAGCCCTGTACTCATCTCTATCCACCCCCTTCATCAGTCCCCATCCTATGGAGCAGAGCACATAGCTCCTGGCTTATGTTATTGTTTTTTTTTTTTTTATTCTGGGGTGGCATCCAGGGCCTACTGTGTGCTTGGCAGAATCTGTACCTTGTGCTATGGCTCCAGCCAGGAGCTTGAACCCCTGAACCTGCCTCTGTTTCCCAAGTGTTGGGGTTACAGATGTGAGCTGCTACATTTGGTTTATGTGGGACAGGGATCAAGTCTGTTTCATGCATGCTTAGCTAGGTAAGCATTCTCCCAGCTGTGCCACATCCCTAACTCCACCCCTTGAAAACATTTTTTTGAGAAAGGTTCATCCAATTACTCTGACAGGTCTTGAACGCAAGCTCCATCCGTCTGCCCTAGCTGTTTGAGTGCTGGGGTCACAGCCTCTGCCACCACACACAACTGTCTCTTACATCAGCTTATTGCTGCAGTTGGCCTAGAACTCCCTAGGCTGGCCTTAAACCCACACACCAGCATGCATGTGAGGGACAACCAGGAAGAAAACAAGCAGAAAAAGTACTCGAAGAAATAATGGCTGAAAACGTCCTCTGTTTACTGAAAACAGTAATCTATACATTGAGGAATCTTAACAAACCCAACTCCAAGTTGACAGGCCACCTCTGTGACACAAGGAGAGGAGGATAAACCACGGACAGGACCACCCTGTAACAGTTCTAATCTCGGAAGAACTGGTTAAGAAGCCAGCCCTGTACTCAGCAGAAACAGTGGGAGCCACAGTGAGTGCACTTGGTACACTCAAAACAAAATGCTAGCTAAGAAAATCTGCATCAGGAAACCTGTCCTGTAAAACGAAGACACGGATAAAGAAATTCTCCGATGCCAACTGAGGACGGCTGCTTTAGACGCAGGCTGAAGCTAATGACCCCGACAGGGCTCAACCCCACCCCCCACCCCGCCCCAAGGGAAGCCCGTGTACAGGACACTTTAGACACACTTCTCTCAGAAGGCAAATGAGGCAACCTGGTCATGACATGTAAGCAATAACAAAGGGGCGGGTATGAGGAAGCCTTGCTGGCCCAAGCAAGTGGCTCCTGTGGAAGATGGGAAAGTCACGACTGCAGGGCTGGACTGTCAATAGATGGCTAATAAAATATCACAAAACGTGGAGAGCGAACCAGGCGAGTGAGGCCGCTCTGGATCTCACTGGCACCCAGGCAGCGCAGCTCTGCAAACCCCCACACGAGAAAGTTAGAAGCACAGCAGCGAAAAACTGCTAAATTCAAACCTCAACGCCTGCGCATGCAAGGGGGGGGGGCAGCAGCTGACACGGCACAGTTGCCGATCAGCGACTCTACAGGCAGCCGCCTACACAGTTCAGCCAATGTCAGCGGGATTCTGGCCACCCGGAGACGGAAGACACATTTCAGGCTAAAGGACACGGTCCCCGCCGTGTCAGGTCAGAGCCCTTCTGCAGGGGGTGATGAGGCCCAGTCACTCTCCCACTGTCACACTGCTGGTCCTCTGCCCCAACAACGTGACGCTGGGGTCTGGCTGAGGCCGGCTGCCCCGTGCGGGCCCGAGTCTGGGCAGCGTAGCGGGGAGAGGACGCCAGGGCAGGGAGCCGCACTGTCAGGGGCCCCGCTGGGTCCCAGCCGCAGCCCTGAGCCCTGCAGCCCTGAGCCCGGAGGAGACCGTGCAGGAGCCGCATTCCCGGGGCGGGCCTGGAGGGGGATCCGAGGCGGCCGGGCCGAGCACCCTCCGCCGGCCGAGCCAAGCGAGGCGCCCGCCCCTCCTCGACTCCCCAAACGGCGGCGCGCATCCTGCCCGCCCGGCCGCTCACCTTCCTGCTCCTCATGAGTGAGCGCCCCCCGAGCCTAACGTTCCTCCGCCGTCTCAATCGCGCGCCCGCCGCCGCCGCCGCCGCCGCCGCCACGTCTGACGTCACCGCCACGCGGCCAATCCCGGAGCGGCGTCTCCGGATCACGTGCCCTAAACAAACTCGGTTCTCCTCGACCGCGGGTCGAAGGTGCTTCCGGGAACTGGAGCCGAGGGCGGAGCGGCTGGAGCCGGGCGACAGCGGGCCCGCCACCGGGAGAAGGGGTCGCTTCCGTGCATGTGCATGTGCGTGCCCGCCACGTCGGGACGCCATGTTTGAAAAAGGCACATCTTTTGAGTCCGCCACGGCTGCCACCTTTGAGAAGGGCACTTCTCATGAAAAGGGACATCACCCGAGGCCTCCGTCGCCGTTGCGTTTGCGAGGGCCAGCTGCCTCGCTGGAGGGCCTCCCTCCCCTCTCTGCTCTCAGCCTCTTCCCACCCTGCGGGGGCCACCATCAGCTCGGGGTCCCATTTATCCTGAGTGAATGTTATGCCCACATCCGTGAAGTCTCCCATAAACCAGCAAGGAGACCGCGTCCCGTATATAAAAGCAAAGAACCTTTATTTTATACTTTATACAAGTTTGTAAACTCGGTCTCTCCCTGTGTCCAACATATTGGAATAATCGGAGCGCTCCGAGCTCAGTTAGAATTGGGTTTTTATAGTAGTAAAGGTGGGGGTGAGGGGTTTCTAAGGTTTAGGACACCCCATTGGCTGACATTTGTTTTGAGTTTGTGTTGGCAGGTGATCCTATCTACAACGGTTGGAATGCTAGGCATTTCCTTTGGATGGTCTGTTTTGGGGTGGTGCTTGAGTAATCTCAGTTTGTGGTTCTTCCTGCAACCAGGTATTGCCTCCTCCGGGTAAACTACTGAGACTCAGGCGTCCCTTGAACTTATCATGGCTGGGTGCTACACTGGCAGGTGATAATGGTTGGAAGTTAAGAACTGTGGGTGGTCTGTTCCTATTAAGCTTGCCATGGTTGGCTGAGTCCTACAGTGAGGCCTCAGACAGGTGGCCCAGGCCTAGCTCTGCCAGCTGCGGGTCCTGGCTTCATTGTGGGCCTCAGCAAGAGCCTAGCGGTTAGAAGCATTTGCAGTAACAGTTTTTGAGTTTGACTCCAAGATCCACTAGGTATCCTGTGACCAGATTGACTCATTCTCTCTCAAAATAAATAATGTAAAAAATAACAAAGATCTTGAAATACAAATGAAATCTCTGGTCTCAGCCTCTGGTCTTGCTGGGTGGCTGGGACTGAGTGTAATGGTTTAAGTAAAATGCTGAAGGTTCATCGAGGGGCACAGCGACAGAAACGCTGCAGGTCCCCGAGTGATGACAGTGGGCAGCGGGACCCGAGACCATGCTGCAGGTCCCTGAGTAGCAGCAGGCAGCAGGACCCGAGATCACTCACGGTGGACCACAAAGGCAGCCAGATCCAGGCAGGGAGCTGATGGGGAGACTATCAACTAATCACATCTAGTTAGGGTATGGCTACCTGTAGCCCAGGTAGCAAAACTGGTAGGACACAGGCGCACTCTCTCTCTCTGTGCGGTGCCCACCAGACCGATTGGATTTTGGACCTCCCACTCTTGTAGCATGAGTTTTCCCTTTTCAACTATTAAAAAAAATAACTGTTATTCTTGAACTGGTCTGGTTATTTATCATACCGACCTAATTCGTCAACAGGGAGCCACATGCTGGGTGAGAGACTGAGACAGATAGGCAGCCATGCAGAGTGAGGTTGGATATTTTAGTGGGTTATGGAGAGGAAGGACGAAGGGGAGAAGGGAGAAGAGCAGAGAGAAATGGGGGAGATTTGGTCATAGTTTTCTCCAAACTGCTTCCTACTGTTTATTGGCCAAAGTATTTTTGGGGTTCATGGAGACCTTTTAGGGACTTGTTCCATCAAATCACTTAGCCTGGAAGGAATCCACAGGTTCTCATCTTCTATGGAAACAAAAGCAGAACCTCTTTTCCAAAGTAACATATCCTTAGACTCAAATTTTGAAGTCAAGATAACTTTAAAATATATGTTAGTTTAGCTTAGCAGCTCCCAGAAACAAATGTCTCTCTGCAGTCAAAAAATTCAAAGAAAACACATTAGTATACATAATCTAGATTCTCTGTGTAGTTTTCATCTTTTTTTTTAAAATTTATTTATTTAGTATGTATACAGTGTTCTACCTGTATGCCAGAAGAGGGCACTAGATCTCAATATAGATGGTTGTGAGCCACCATGTGGTTGCTAGGAATTGAACTTATGACCTCTGGAAGAGCAGCCAGTGCTGCTTAACCTCTGAGCCATTTCTCCAGCCCTGTAGTTTTCATCTTTGTGTGGCTTATTTTTCTTTACTTCTTTAATCTATGATTGTCTGTACTCTTTTATATTACTTTTACTCTCTCTTTAAAGACTTTACTTCTTTTTTTTATAACTGTCTATACTCTTTTTCCTCTTTCTTCCAAGCCTACATACAGTTTTAAACACATTGTGTCTTGTTTAGAGGTTTTTTTATGTCTGAATCTGTCCTATTGTGCATCTGTAATACTTTTCTGACAAGAGGCATTTAAAAATAGTAAGCAATGTGGTTGCCACAGCCCTGGATGTCAGCTCCACCTCTCTTGGCCTTTCAATATGGCAGAGGTACATTAACTGCCAGTTCTGGGACTGCTGGGTGGGAGCCGTGCTTACCACCTCAACTCTTGGAAGCACCATGCAGCACACAAATCTTTTCTGTCTTAGTAAAAGCTAAATCTGCCATGCAGCATGCTGTGTGGCCTAAAAATGTCTCCGTGTATGGTGGCAGGAATCCACCATGCTTTCCTGCCTGTGCACACCTAGCAGACCTGATCCAGCTGCTTTCCCAGGCCAGGGTGCTAAGTGGCAGGCATGCTTTCAGCTACTTTCCTCCTCACCCCAAGCAGGCATATAAATACCCAGACCTGAAGTGTGTGGGTGGCCATGTGGGTTAGCACCAAACGTATGGGCGCTGTTTTGTAGGTGGAGACTGCTTGTTCGTTTCCCAGCTGCCCAAATCCAAATAATCACACAGAAACTATATTAATTACAACACTGTCTGGCCAATATCATAGGTGTATTTCTAGCTAGCTCTTATATCTTAAATTATTCCATTTCTATTAATCTGTGTGTTGTCATGAGGCTGTGGTTTAATGGGCAAAGTTCCGGCATCTGTCTCCTTTGGTAGCTACATGGTGTCTCCCTGACTCTTATCTACTCTCTATATCTCTTTCAGCCTGGCTATATTCTGCCCTGTAATAGGTCAAAATAGCTTTATTTATTAACCAATAAAGGCATCACATATACAGAAGGCCATTCCACATCAGATTTCCCTTTGTCCTTCAGAGTGCTCAGGCATAGAAGGCAGGCCCTGGATCTATTGGGCTTTGGAGTTGGTTTCAGTAAACATAAAAACGTGCTGCTCTGTCTAATATGACTACAGGTTTGATTTTTATAGATGACTGACTGCTGCATTTCTTAATCATACATTGCATTTTAAATGAGCTGCATAAGCATAATATACCAAACAAGTGTTGAAAATACATTCAGTATAACAAAAATAACTTTTAAATTTGTATCAATAAATCCAAATTCATACCAACGTCAAATATTTGAGATTGGTAATTTTTTAAAGGTAGACTCAACAATCCACCGTTTTATCTTATAATTTCTGTATTATATCCCCCCTTTCACCTTAGAAAAAGATCATTGAATCTAATCTCCTTTGTTTAGATTTTTCCCTGACCATGACCAACAACAACTTGTAACCATTCCCCTAAATGATGACAAACACCCATAACTCATATAATGACCAAAAACCATCCACCCCAGCTCTTGAGAATGTGGGCATTGTGTTCTCTAGACTGTTTTCTGTTGTCTTGGAATGATAGCATCTTTGGGGGACACTGAGAAAATTGGAATAATGGTCAAAGTCTGGAAAAACCTAGCCATAACATTTATTGTTCAGTCTCTGTGCAATTAGAAAGTGCAAGGTTTATCTGTTGTCCTGGCTGGAGTAGTCTATGAGGCTCTGCACAAGTCATTTGATTTTTTTGTCTATGTTTGAGCAGGCTAAAGGCATCTGTCAACTTTATATGTCTGCTTGGAATGCATAACCAAACTGTAATATAAATTTCTATTCATGCCATATGAAATGATGGCATGTAATAATGTCACAAGGACTCTGTAGCCAAGCAAATTTATTATCTCTCATCTTGCAGGTGAGTTTTTCCTGTCCTTCCATCCAACTCCCATATTCCCACACAGAGACTGTAGAGTAAAAGGGTCGACCAAAGAACTCTGCCCTGGCCCTGAAACCAGAGTTAGTGAAAGAAAGACATGCTGGGCCAGAAACCAAAGTTAGTGAAAGAAAGACACCCTGGCCCAGAAACCAGAGTTAGTGAAAGAAAGACTTTAGACCTGATCCCAGAACCTAAGAAGCACACTCCTGAAACCAGAGTCAACAAAACACACTTTGGCCCTGGAACCAGAGCCAGTGAAAGAAATATGCCTTGACCCTAAAACTAGAACCAAAAAGCCAAAAACGGTCAATGAAAGAAACACAGTTTGGTCCTGAAACTAGTCCTAACTCTACTCCTGACCAACTGAACATGAAACCAACCAATCCCTGAGCAGGAAAACCAACCTATCCCTGAACAGGAAAGCAACCAATTTCTGTGTAGAAAATCTATCATCCTGACCTTGAACCCAGAGCCAGTGAAAGAAACACACCCTGAATCTGAAACCTGAGCCAATGAAAGAACACTTTAGTCCTGAACCCAGACTCAAAGAAACATGCCCTGATTCTGAAGCTAGAGCCAAAGAAACACACTTTGGCCCTGTAACCAGCGAAAGAACTATGCTTTAGTAGTGTGGAACAGAAGAAGAACCTTTGCTGAGATGTTCCCTTTGGGGGGCTGAGCAGAAAAACCTGGAGAAACAGGTATATCTGCTGGGAAACTCCCTTAGGAATAGAACAAAAAAGGCAACTTTTTGCTGGCGTCAGAAGAGAGTGCTACATTTCTGCAGGGGCTTCCCCTTTAGCAGAATGAGGCAGAAGAAGTAACATCTTAGGCCGGAGCTGAGTAGAGCAGAAGAAATGAATAGCTTTGCTAGAACGTTCCCTTAGGGAACAGAGCTGAGCTCAGCTACACTGGGTCTCTCTAGGAGAGTAGCAAGATTGCTACATCCTGCAGGCAGACAATCCCCCACTGCACCTCAGCTTCAGGAATAACCTGACTTCCAGACAAGTCAGGATACTTTTCCCTTCATAGCTGTCCTATTGCGGCTCCAGGTACAGCCTGACTTCCCAGCAAGTCAG
Organism: Myodes glareolus; assembly: GCF_982192425.1. Classification (NCBI taxonomy): domain Eukaryota; kingdom Metazoa; phylum Chordata; class Mammalia; order Rodentia; family Cricetidae; genus Myodes; species Myodes glareolus. Next base: position 2,758,606 of record NC_142031.1, read on the forward strand.
AAGACCTTTCCCTTCAGAGCTGTAACACTTACAGAGACTTCTTATTAATTATGAAAGCTTGGTTTAGGCTTGTTTTTTTTTTACCTAGCTATTATAATATAAATTAACCCATATTTTTTTATTAATCTGTTTTTTTACCGTATGGTTTTTACCTCAATCCCATTTTGTGTGTCTGACTAGTTCAGCGTCTGGATGGCCTCTACTCATGACTCCACCCTTCTTCTTCCCAGCATCCTCTGTACCTGGAAATTTCCCTAGCTATTGACCATTCAGCTTTTTATTAAACCAATCACAGTGACATATCTTCACACAGTGAAAAGTAATATTCCACAATATTATCTAATTTTCGAGTTGTTCCCATGTAGAAGAATCAGCTTACACATCACCGTCCTGTACTCTAACTTAGTTTCCTCCCCCATGTCTGTAGCTAAGATGTCTCCCATGGTTAAATCTTTTCTTTGTTAACCTGGAAGGAATCATCAGACTTTTGATTCCTGTGGAAACAAAAGCATAACTCCTCCCCAAAATAATACACTTTTGACTTCCATTTTAAAGTTAAGGTATTCCTAACGTATATAGGTTGGTTTAATTCAGCAATCGCTTCCACAATCCTATGTCTCTCAGCAGCTGTTGTCTGTTCATTAGCATTTAAAAACTTCAAAATTAACAAAGCACCGTTTAAGGTCCAAACTCCCTGTGTTGTATTTTCCATCCTTATATGCCTTAGTCTTTTTTTTTTATTACTTTACTTCTCTATTTAAAGACTTTGCTATTTTTAAGCTATCTTTTTATGATTGTCTATATTCTTTTCTTTTTTTTTTAAAGCCTATGCACATTGTTAAGCACATTCTATCCTGTTTAGAGTTTTTTCCTCATTGGAACCTGTGGAATATTCCTTTACACTGTGTGAATATATGCCACTGTGATTGGTTTAATAAAGAAGCTGACTGGCCCATATCCAGACAGAGTAAGGTGGGTGGAAGAACCAAACTAAGAGGACACTAGGAAGAAGGTGGCGGTCCAAGGGTCATGAGGAGAGAAGCAAAATGAATTTGCCAGGCTGAAAGAAGGTACTGCCACCTGGCAGAGGGTAGACAAAAAATATGGATTACGCCAGCCTGCCTGCAGGCTGTGCCCCACCCCCACCACACACTAAACTCTGTCTCTCCAAGACCCACTCTGCTTCCCAACCCCATGCACCTGAACATCCTCCCCATGGCCAGCCCTCCCCCTCAACCCCAGCAGACTACACAGACACAGGTGCTGACCACAGTAGCTGGAAGAACCTGCACAGGCATCAGCCACACCAGTGGGAAGAAAAGATAAGTAAAGATGAGTGACATCCAACAACCGAAAGAGCAAGGTGGCACCACCAGAACCCAGTGGTCCTGCAACAGGAAGGCCTGAACATACCCATGCAACTGAAGCACAAGAAAATGAATTTAAAAATTACTTTATGAAAATAATAGAGGCTCTTAAAGAAGAAATAAAAAATTCCCTTAAAGAAATCGAGGAAAAGACAAGCAAAAATTTGGAAGAAACCAATAACTCCCTTAAAGAAAGCAAAGAAAGACAAGCAAAAAAAACAAACAAACAAAAAACAGGTGAAGAAAAGAGTTTAAGACCTCAAAACTGAAATAGAAACAATCAAGAAAACACAAATTGAGGGAATTCTGGAAATGGAAAATCCAGGGAAGTGAACAGGAACTACAGATGCAAACATCACCAACAAAATACAAGAGATGGAACAGAGAATCTCAGGCATTGAAGATATGATAGAGGAAATAGCTTCATCAAAGAAAATGTTAAATCCAATAAATTACTAACACAAAACACCCAGAAAATCTGGGACACCATGAAAGGACCAACCCTAAGAATAACAGGGATAGAAGAAGGATTCCAGATCAAAAGCACAGAACACATATTCAATAAAATAATAGAAAACATTCCCAAACTGAAGAAGGACATGTCCATAAAGGTAGAAGAAGCTTGAAGAACATCAAACAGGCTGGACAAAAAAAATCCCCTTGCCACATAATAATAAAAACACTAAACACACAGAATAAAGGAAGAATTTTAAGAGCTGCAAAGGAAAAAGGCCAAGTAATGTATAAAGGCAGACCTATCAGAATTACACCTGACTTCTCAATGGAGACTCTAAAAGCCAGAAGGTTCTGGACAGACATTTTACAGACACTAAGGGACCACGGATGCCATCCCAGACTACCAAACCCAGCAAATCACCGTAGATAGAGAAACAAAATATTTCATGACAAAACCAGATTTAAACAACACCTATCTACAAATCCAGTTCTACAGAAATTGCTAGAAGGAAAATTCCAAAGCAAGGAAGTCAGTTTCATCCATGAAAACATAGATAAAAGATAATCTCACAGCAGCAAAACTCAAAGAAGGGAAATCCACACACTACCACCACTACCACCAAAACCAAAAATTAGTAAGAATTAACAATCACTGGTCAGTAACAACTCAATATCAAGGAATTCAATCCATCAATAAAAAACACAGGCTAACAGAATGGATATGAAAACAGGATCCATCCTTTTGCTGCATACAAGAAACACACCTCAACTTCAAAGATAAACATTACCTCAGAGTAGAGGTTTGGGAAAAGATTTTCCCATCAAACGAACATAAGAAGAAAGCTGGTATAGCTAGTCTAATATCTAACAAAATATATTTCAAACTAAAATTAATCAAAAGAGATGGAGAAGGATATTTAATATTCATTAAAGGAAAAAATCCATCAAAATGAAGTCTCAATTCTTAACATCTATGCCCCCAATACAAGGGCACCCACATTTGTCAAAGAAACATTACTAAAGCTTAAGTCACACATCAAACCTCACACATTAACAGTGGGATAATGTAGGATGTCCTTCTGTATGCTGCAGATATGTGTTGCTTTTATTGGTTGATGAATAAAACTGCTTTGGCCAATGACAGGGCAGAATATAGCTATATAGGAAAGTCAAACTAAATACAGGGAGAAAGAAGGTAGGGTCAAGAAAGACAGCAGTAGCCGCCAGAGAAGTAAGATGCCTGAGAAATACCTGTAAGCCATGGGGTCGAGAGAAATGCCAGCAATTGCTGAGGAGTAAAATGCCATTACTTACTTTTCATTACCGTAACCATGGACCATGTGGTGATACACAGATTAATAGATATAGGTTAATTTAAATGTAAGAGCTAGTTAGTAATAAGCCTGAACCATTGGACAAAATTAATATTAAGTCTCTAAGTGATTATTTTATAAGTGGTTGTGGAACTGAGTTGGGTGCAAAAAAAGCCTCTGACTGCAGTGGGAGACTTCAACACCCACTCTCACCAGTGGACAGGTCTGCCAGACATAAACTTAACAGAGAAACAAGGGAACCAACAAATGTTATGCTTCAAATGAACTAACAGACATCTACAGAACATTTTACCCAAACACATATTAATACACCTTCTTCTTAGCACCTCATGAACCTTCTCTAAAATTGACCACATACTTGGTCATAAAGCAACTCTCAACAGTAGCAAAAGATTGGAATAACCCCTTGTATCTTACTGAACCATAAGGGGTTAGAGTTCAACAGCAACACAAACTACAGAAAGCCTACAAACTCAAGGAAGCTGAACAACTCTCAACTGAATGAATCACCACTGGGTTAAGGAAGAAATAAAGAAATTAAAGACTTCCTACAATTCAATGAAAATGGATCCACAACTTACCCAAACCTGTGGGACCCAATGAAAGCAATGCTAAGAGGAAAGTTCATATCACTAAGTGCCTACATAAAGGATTTGGAGAAATCTCACATGAGCGACTTAACAACACACCTGAAAGCTCTAGAACAAAAAGAAGCATACTCACCCAGGAGGAGTAGATGCAGGAAGTTATCAAACTAAGGGCTGGAATCAATAAAACTGACATAGAGAGAACAGTAGAAAGAATCAGTGAAACAAAGTTGGTTCTTTAGGTAAATCAACAAGATAGACAAACCCTTATCCAAACCAACCAAAAGGCAGGGAGAGAATATTCAAAATAACAAAATCAGAAATGAAAAGGGGGGCATAACAACAGACACTGAGAAAATACAGAGACTCATTAGGTCATACTCCACAAAATTGGAAAACCTAAACTTTTTATATGAGTGGAGCATGACAGTACATGCCTGTTATCTCAGCACTTGGGAGGTGATGGTAGGAGGATCAGGACTTCATCCCCAGACACATAGAGTGCAGGGTTTTCCAGGGCTACAGGAAACTGTCTCAATGCAATAAATCAAAAAGAATTATTTGAATTTTGTTCTGATGCAGATTTTTTTTTTCAAGACAAGGTTTCTCTGTGGCTTTGGAGCCTGTCCTGGAACTAGCTCTGTAGACCTGGCTGGCCTTGAACTCACAAAGATCCACCTGTCTCTGCCTCCCGAGTGCTGGAATTAAAGACGTGCACCACCAATGCCCGACTCTGATGCAGATCATAATAGGAAAGTACTTCCACCTATGGCCTGGCCTCCAGAGTACCCCGAGGAGAGAAGCCTTGTTTGTCTTGGGCCCTAGACTATATTTTGAAAACTATTTTCTTCAAATATATCTCAGTTTGAGAATCTCAGAAAATATTGTGTGGGTGGTTGGGCAGAGGGAGGGAGAGGTGCCCGCAGACCACAAAGCTTGGGAAGGGAAAGGCCTGGGGGACACCTTTGCTCCACCTGGGAAGGGAAAGGTCTGTGGGAACACCTTTGCTCCGTCACTTCATAGACTTACACAGGCCATTTAACCTATCAGAGGTAGTTTCTACTTACAAAATGAGAACGACTACCTCGTTCTCCTAAGCATTCAGCTGTATTCTACAAGTAGAGTGCTTCAAACAGTGCCTGGGGCACAATAAACATGTAACAGCATGCTTCTGTCTTTGTGAATTTCCACATCTGAAAAATGGGGAGGAAAATACTCCTAGCTGGTCAGGGGCTGGATTTTCTCGAGGGCTGTGGAGGGAGCTGTCTCTTTATAATTTCTAATGTACCAAGTTCTAGGCATGTCGCTGTGGGGGGCGGCCAGAAAGGACATGGCTGTCTGCTCCCTAAGAGTCCATGGTGGAGTTCAAACATGTAAGTCAACAGAAACAGTCCAACAGAATCGGAGCTGAGGTGCCCAGAGGATGTTCTTCAGGAGCCTGGGGTGCTAGGGACACTTCTGAAGGTGGCAGAGTTGTTCAAAAGTAGGGTTACAACACACCATTTATGCCACCATTTCTATACTGCATCCCCTCTTTTCCCTTCAGAAAGAGGTCCCTGAATCCAATCTTCATTTTCAGTCTTTTTTTTTCTGACCATGACCAATAACAAATTGTAATTAACTGCCCTAAATGATGACAAACATCCATAACCCATTGGATGACTAAAACCCACCCACCTCACTTCTTGGGAATGCGGGCATCATGTTCTCTAGACTTCTCCCTGGTTCTGGGGATGATGGAATCTTTAGGGGACCCTCAGAAGATTGGGATACTGGTAAAGTCCTGGAGAGCTAACTGTATCATTTGTTGTTTGGTCTCTTTGTAATGGGAAAGTGCAGGGCTTATCTGAAGTCCTGGTGAGAGCAGTCTGAGAGACTGGACCATCTCAACTAGCAGCTTTGAAGTTGTTCTGGATGTAGAATTTTGAGAAAAGCGTAACAGACATTCTGAGAGGCTGGATCACTTGAACTTCTTGTCTTTATTGGTATCTGGTTCTTTTTTTTCTGAAAACATATAAACTTTTAAAGGTAACATATATCTCTGCATTAACCTAAGTATGAAATGTGCAGTTTGCCCAAGTGAGTTAAAGATTATTTTTTGTTCTATGTTTGAGCAGGTAAAAGGCACCTGTTAACTTTATAGTTTGTCTGGATTGTATAACCAAACCATAATAAAAATCTTTCTCCATATCATAAGAAATAATGTCCTTCTCAATGCGACACATTGCCCAACTTCCATTCTGAAGCCCAGTCATCTCTAGAGTATCTAGGGTGGTTAAGGATGAAGCCCAGTTATCTCAAGAGTATCTAGGCTGGTTTAATTCATCGATCCTTTCCACAATCCAGTGTCTCTCAGTAGCTTCAGGTCTCTCTTCATTAGCATTCAAAAATTCAAAGTCAACCGTTGTGAATCTTAGTTTAAGATGTGCCATTTGTTTATGCTGTGGGAAATGTGTTTAATGATGCAAAGATGGGTTGCATTCTTTTATGTTCACTTGTTTAACTCTGTGAAGCTGTGTTACTTTGCCTGCCTAAAACACCTGATTGTTCTAATAAAGAGCTGATTGGTCAATAGCAAGGCAGGAGAAAGGATAGGTGGGGCTGCCAGCCAGAATAAATAGGAAGAGAAATCCAGAGAAGGGTAAGGAGCAAGAAAAGAAGAGGATTCCAGGGACCAGCCACCCAGCCACCCAAGTCATTCAGCCACCCAGCCACCCAGCCACCCACCCAGCCAGCCACCCAGCCATACAGCCAGCTACCCAGCCACTGAGCCACCCACACAGCCACCCAGCCACCCAGCCACCCAGCCACCCAGCCACACAGCCACCCAGCCACCCAGTCACACAGTCACACAGCCACCCAGCCACCCAGCCACACAGCCACCCAGTCACACAGCCACACAGCCAGTCACAGAGTAAGAAGGAAAGAAAGATATATAGAATAAGAAAGGTAAAAAGCCCAGAGGCAAAGCATAGTTAAAGAGAAATGGGATATGTTAACTTAGAAAAGCTGGCTAGAAACAAGCCCGGCTAAGGCTGGGCATTCTTAAGTAAGAATAAGACTCCATGTATTTCTTTGGGAGCTGGGAGGTGGGCCTTCAAAGAGCAAAAAAAACCAATTACAGTCAACAAAACACCATACAGGATCCAGATGCCCTGTGTATTTCCCATCCTTATGTGGATTTTTAAAAAAATATTATTTTATTCTCTCTTCAAGACTTTATTAATTTTAAACCATTTTTTCTATGATGGTCTATACCCTTTTCTTTCTTCAGCATCTGAGCACATTTTTAGATATACTGTAAATTTTTAAAGAGCTTTTCTGTGTCTGGAGCTGGCTTTACTAAGCATCTGCAGTGTTCTCTGGTCATGTGAGACAAATCTTAAACTTCTCATCAGCAGCTGTGTGGCTCAGCTTAGCGCATGGCGCTGGTGGCTGGCTCTCGCCCGCAGGCAGCAAGCCTGTAGCTGTACCTTTGGCTGCCACCAAACACCAGGCCACCTGAGAGACTGCAGGACTGGGAAGCTACATCCAGCTCCTTTTCAAGAACCTTTCTTAACATTCTCAGGCCCTGTGTTTGGATAGTCAAGTCCGCACATCAGACACCATATGTAGTGGGTCTTTCTCTGTACCCCCAGTTCCCAAGCACGACATGGAGACTTATTATTAATGATGAAAGCTTAGCCTTTTCTTAGGCTTGTCCCACTAGCTCTTATAACTTGAATGAACTCATTTATTTTAACCTGTGGTCGGCTGCGTGGTTTGTTACCTCATTTCTCCACAATGTACATGCTGCTTTCTCCATGTCTGGCTGGTGACCTCGCCTTTCTTCCTCTCTTAGTCCTCTCTGTCCCCAGAAGTCCCACCTAACAGCTTCCTGCCTAGCTATTGGCCATTCAGCTCTTTGTTAAACCAATCACAGTGCCACATCTTCACACAGTGTAAAGGGATATTCTGCAACATCCTTGCTAGTACACCCCTTAGCAACAAAACTCCTCCTTTCAGAATTCATAAAGGAAGGCTCCAGAAAGTCACCTGGGTCCCTTGAGTTGCTTAACCCGAGGAGCTTGCAGATCTCTTTGTAGTGTATCTGACCCACACGGTTTCTTTTTTATTCATTAGTTTGCATATCATCCATTTATTATGAAAGGGAGGTATGGTGATGATTTACGTGGTGAAATATGTCGGAACTTCAGCGTAAAGGGAAGCTTCATGTCCAAGAATATCACCCGCTCTAAATGAGAAATAACTCTTGTCAGCTAGAACCACACTGGTGCCTCCGTGCTCTGGTGGGATTGGCTCTGACTTTCACACTGTTTGGCAGAATATCTCTACCCGTTCCTTAGCATCTCACCCCACAGCTGTTACTGTTTCCTGGAGGACCTTACTTGGGGATTTTTCTAGAAGCATAGTGCTACCTGGTTGGTTAGTTTCAGCCACACGCCTTTTAACCTGCTTCAAAGCTGTAGAAGAATCTTTCTCAGTGCGTGTCCTGCTAGGATGCTCTCTCTTTCTAGAGATGGTAGCCCCTCTAGTGAGCAGGGCGTGGTGGTTAGAGCTCTCCTTCTAGGCTTTTCCAGAAAAGTGAACGGCCCCGACTTTGCTCTTGAATAAAGTTTCTTGCAACTTTCCATTTGATTATAGAGCCAGGACCTGGAAACCCCTGGTCCAGACAGTGACCCCACATAATAGACATCCCTCAAAGATTGAGGGTGTTGTGGGCTACTGTTTGGAGCTATGTGTTCATCCACAGGCTGTGGTGGCAGGAGAATTCTCCTTCCTTCTGTTCCAAAGCGTGGCTACTTCATTTCTCTGCATTACCAAGCTCTTGCTGTGGGTCTGGACGGGGGGATGTTACAGCATTGACAAGTGAGTCCCGCTCATGCCTTTTACAGCCTTTGGACCAGCGGGGGATGCAGGAGCTACTGAAACACAACACAAAGAGTTCCGAACATTTTCAAGACAACAAGAACCATGCGGGGGAGGGGAGAGGAGCTTCATGGCATGGTGGGTGCCAGACTGTGGCGACCCTTGGTCACGTCCTTCTTTTTGCACCCTTTCTGGGCCAACAGGAGAGAACAGATAGGATTCTTCAGAAACAATTGAGATCTGGTAGTGCCCCAGACTGGTCAGGCGACTCTCTCTGTGAGGTGGCACGTGCTGAAATGGATGGAGATGCTTTTCTGAACTTCTCCCCTCCTTTCCGATTCCCGTGTTGGTGTGTTGGGATACAGAAGCTCCTGGGAAACAAGAGCAAGGACCAACTATTCCCCAAGCTCTGTAATCCTTTTGTCTACTTCGTATGTTTATTTGGGGATCAGGTATATCTACTGACCTCCCAGGATGAGGGAGCAGGGGGCTGTTGAGGACATGGGTCCAGCACAGCGGCTGGCATGCGCTGGTTGAGCCCCAGTAACACTCACAACCCCGTGTAGATGGAACGATGCCCCAGTTCCTTTCCTTTTCTTTTCCACCTGCTCCATGGAGTCTAGCCTCAGACTTGTCCTCATGCTTCAGCCTCCTGAGTGTTGGCAGAAAAACATCTGTGGGGTGGGTGGCAGTGGCACGCAAGGAGCAGGAGGATGGCAGGCTCTGGGGAAACTTGGTATGCTAGTACATGACCCACATTCACTGGTTAAATACTGCGTCTCTGTTGCTCAGTATTTGCCTTTGACAAACTCTGTAGACCCGAGGAGAATTTTGAGCTGATTAGGAATCGGTCAGGAGCCTCGCTCACCGGGACACCCAAACCAGAGCGCATTTAATTTCTGCTGAAAAATGGAAGCCCCTGTCTTCTACTTTCTGACTGTGTTTAGGAAAAGGTCGTAGTGGCTGGTGAGATGGCTCAGAGGGGAGAGGCAGCTGCCACTGAGCCTCAGGACCTGAGCTCCATCCCCAGAACCAACATAATGAAAGGAAAGAACCAACTCTTCCAAGCTGTCCTGTGACCTCTACATGTGCAGGCGTGCATGCACATACACATGAATGAACACAAAATAAGTGCAAAAAAAATTGTGTGAAAGGCATAATATAAACAAATCCCCAGAGAGAGTTACAGCCCATTTGAAACACATTCTCTTGTCCTGATGAATATTTTCCCATGACCCTGCTTATTTTCTACTTTGCCAGCAGCAGTGAGCTACAGCAGGGTTGCCACCTGCACTGGATCCAGCATGCACTGACCACACACACTAGCTAAGAAGCGAGGAGACAGAAGGAGAGTGAGCAGGATCAAGGACCTCATCGGCAAGGAATAGGAGCAGATGTAGAACCAACTTGGTTAGGACAGACCTGTGGTAGACAGCACTGCCTTGGGCTCTGGGCTGCAGGAAATGTCACTGAAGATGGAGGGGGCTGAAGGGAGGGGGGATGAGCTTGGGTCTGCATGGAAGTTCTGTGCCTGCTCCTTTCAGAGCTCACTGGGGTAAACGTTTGTGCCATTTAGGCAGCTTTACTTTGTAGATTAATCAATAGCTGTGACATTAAAATATTTGAGTACAGTAAGCCATTTTCCGCCTCCGATAGCCCACCATCCGCTGGGATCCGGATCCAGCTGTGGATCGTCAGTCACATTTGTTCTTTCTTAAACTTTTTTATTATTTTTATTGAACTATATATTTTTTTTTGCTCCCCTCCCTCCCTCTCCCCTTTCCTTTTGCCCTCTCCCATGATCACCGTGCTCCCAATTTACTCAGGAGATCTTGTCTTTTTCTACTTCCCATGTAGATTAGATTCATGTATGTCTCTTTGGGTCCTCTTTGTTGTCTAGGTTCTCTGGGATTGTGAATTGTAGGCTGGGTTTTCTTTGCTTTATGTCTAAAAGCCACTTATGAGTAAGTACATATGATATTTGTCTTTCTGGGTCTGGGTTACCTCTCTCAATATGATATTTTCTAGATCCATTCATTTGCCCACAAATTTCAAGATGTCATTATTTTTTTCTGCTGTGTAGTACTCTGTTGTGTAAATATACCACATTTTTCTTATCCATTCTTTGGTTGAGAGGCATTTAGGTTGTTTCCAGATTCTGACTATGACAAAGAAAGCTGCTATGAACATAGTTGAGCACATGTTGTTGTGGCATGATTGAGCATCCTTTGGGTATATACCCAAAAGTGGTATTACTGGGTCTTGAGGAAGGTTGTTTCCTAATTTTCTGAGAAATCGCCACACTGACATCTGAAGGGGTTGTACCAGCTTGCATTTCCACCAGAAATGCAGAAGTGTTCCCTTTACCCCACAACCTCTCCAGCATAAGTTGTCATCAGTGTTTTTGATCTTGGCCATTCCTACAGGTGTAAGTTGGAATCTCAGAGTTGTTTTGATTTGCATTTCTCTGATGACTAAGGATGTTGGACATTTCCTTAAGTGTTTTTCAGCCATTTTAGATTCCTCTGTTGAGAGTTCTCTATTTAGGTCTGTACCCCATTTTTTAAATTGAATTTGTTATTTTGATGACTGATTTCTTGAGTTCTTTGTATATTTCGGGGTTCAACTCTTTGTCCGATGTGGGATTGGTGAAGATCTTTTCCCATTCTGCAAGTTGCCGTTTTATCTTGTTGACCATTTTGCTTTACAGAAGCTTTTCAGTTTCAGGAGGTCCCATTTATTAGTTGTTTCTCTCAGTGTCTGTGCTGCTGGGGTTGTATTTAGGAAGTGGTCTCCAGTGCCGGTCATATTGGTTCTTGGGCTGTAACTGTATAATTCATGCTGAGGGCAGGTTGGTATCAGTCGCCAGAGCCGATGGCTCCTCAGCCTGCTCATGACCTCTCCCAAAGGTCACAGTCTCAGCCAGACTCTGCTCTGCTGCTTGCAGGGATCCAGAGGTTCCATGTCTGCACCCCACACACTGGCAATCCCACTCATTCTCAGTCTCCCGTCTCTTCCTTTTTGGGGGTTCTGCCTCTTTCTATCCATCAGTCACGTGTGTTTGAGAAATCAAATCGTTTTTTCTTGCAGTTGATGACAGCTTTAGGTCATTTTGGTCACTCATTGGATACAAAAGGGATCTGGGAACTTCCTCATGGAACCAGCCAGGTCAACCAGAAATACTCCCCAATGGCTTCCCACACTCCCAAACTGTCGATGCCATCTGATTGGTTCATCTGACAAACTTCCTTTAGCCCTGAAGTGGGTTTCAGCATGGCAAGGAATGGCATAGACCGCACAGAATGCACAGGCATGGAGCCCCTGTACTTGGCTTGGAAAGGGTGTCTACTTGGAGAGTCCTAGCGTTCACATCCGGGCGTCAGAGAAACACCATGGTGCTGCGGGCTTTGGCAATGGCCTGTGTCAGCTTGCCCCAGCAATGCCCGGGGCATCCTTCATTCAAGTGTTAGTAAAACTGCAAACCCTAAAGTGTTCACATCATGAACCCTGACATCTCTGGACACAAAGGCTGAGCCGCTCCCTGCCGTCTGCCAGGTCTGTGTCCATGGCACGGTCACAACATCCTTTGAATAAGAGGTGTGGTGTTTGTAGAACTTTGAAATGGTTGCTTTCAGTTAAGTAAAAACAAACTCCATTTTTGAGAACCTTTGGGCAGGTAGGAAGAAACACAGATGCAAAGCTCTATTTTGAGGGTCCCTCACCTTTTAGGGGGCACTAGCGACGGTGGGGAACTCCTGTGATCTCATTAAATGGGAACCGGGGCTCAGACTGCAAGGCAGAGAGGGTGAAGCAGCCTTGAAGCAGCCATTCCAGCCATCCCCCCACCCCGCTCGAATGCTCCAGCCTCTCTTTGCCCTTTTGACTCATTTGGCTAAACATCAGCCGCACAGTAGGGCCAGCAGCTGGAGAAGAGGGCTTTGCCCGTGGATGTGATGATCATTAACTGGTTGTTTCCTTTCCCTCTTCTGTGTCTGGGTAATGACATTGCTGAATACAGGGAGAAAAAGCAAGTTCCAGGGGACCTGTCAGGGCCAGAGGCATTTCCTTTATCAAACCGAGGGCACAAGCCACGTGTGGTGGCTCTCAATGGTGATCCCAGGGCCTGGGAGGCTGAGATGGGAGGATTGCCATCAGTCTGAAATTGACTTGAGCTATAAAAGGAGTTCCTGGCCACACTAAGCTAAAACCTCAGCTGTGGGTGCGGGGGTGGGGTGGGGGCTGCTCGTGAGATGGGTTCACAGTTCAGAGCACTCCTGCTCTTGTGGAGGGTAGGAGGTCAGTTCCCAGCACCCACATCATATGTTTTTTTTTTTTTTTTTTTTTGGCCAGTTCTAGGTCTGATGCCCACTTGGAGTACCCACACGTGCGTGTGCGTGCACACACACACACACACACACACACACACACACACACACACACATGCACGCACACATATACAAATCCTTAAAAGAGAGAGCGAAACCCTGTCTCAAAACAAACAACTCAGGCATCCATCCATTCATCACCAGGAAGGACACCCAGAAGAGGCTCACAGTGAGGGTTCTGTTTGTCTTTTGATGGTGATGACTGACTTCAAGCTGGTGTTAAATTCCGAGTCCATAAAGTGCACACACCCTGAGCTAAATCTCACTGGCTTTTAAGTCACGTGGTTTCTTCTGACCACAGAGACCAGGGGATGGTGGCTTCTGAGGTGGCAGGGAGGGCATCAGGAGGCACAATGAAGGATGGGCACAGAAGGTCTGAGTGCCAGTCCCAAAGAGCGGGTAAAGCTGGGAGGCCATCTTCCCACGCAAATCGTTTTGCTCTGGGGGACCGGATGAATGTGGACAGCATCATCGTCTTCAGGAACAAGAATCTGTCCATTTCCATACTGTGAGTCTGTCCTCCATGATGTGTTCAGAGGTTCCCCTGCAAGAGCACGTACAATGAGCCCACAGGTCAGTAGGAGGTGCTCCAGGGTTCCCGATGAGGCCAGAGGGCTCTCTGCTTCTCCTTGTGGATCTGCGCGGTGTCTCTGTTCACTGCGGCTCCTCTGCACAGAGAAGACCCAGGTACCTTGCAGGGTGTTTGTCTGCTGAAGTCCCCGTGGCAGCAATCCAGCCTGCTGCTTCCTAAAAGCAAGCGCAGTTCCAGGTCAGTGCATCTTGGGCAGCTAAGTGCTGGATAAATGACCCTGTGTGTTCCTATGGGCAGCAGTGCCAGGACAGCCTGCTGCTGGTCCCCAGTGGCTAACTATGAACTAATGTCGTAGACATAAACTTGCCTCTCAGGTCGGGCTCTGCCGAGGATGCTGGGTCCCTGGCTGTCTCCCAGTGGTCTTATGAAACATTTTCACCTATTCTCTTGGAGTGTAAGCACCCCGGGCCTCACAGGCTCCTCCTTTGCAGAGTTTGGGTGTGAAGGAGGAATAGGAGGCAGCGTCCATCTCCTTATCCAGTCTTCACAGCGTCCCTCGGCTTGGGTCGTCCGCTCCTGTGTGTAGGTTGCAGCTAAGAAGGTTTGTGTCTTGCCTGGGATTTTATGGCGACCATCTGGAATTCTCGGACATTCTTGGACTAACTCAGCTGACCTGAATTTAGAAGCAAAAAGGTGGGGATAATTGAACCGCTGATTTGCTATTTCTAGGAGTATACAATTAAGTATCCCCAGGGGACAGGATGGGACCAGATGTTGGGGAAATGGATTTTTTCTCTCTAATCTCTATCTCTCTCACACATACAGGAGCAAAAGTCCAGGCTTCCTGCAAAAGTAAGACACAGAAAATGGCACACAAAATGACTTCTGAAACCAATCAAAATACCAAGTCTCCAAGATCAACTCCAGGCTCCACATTCCCAAAGGGACTTGTAGAAACCTCACAGCTGTTACCGTCTTGGAGAGCATTTCTTATGAGGAAAGGGCATAGAGTAAGACTAGCCAATGACATGTTGGAGTGAGGATGAGGGTGGGGCTTCAGGAAAAAAGATCAGAACATCCTGTGTTGTCTCCTAGGGGTCAGTCTTCTGGACAGATGTGTAATGAGACGGTTAGGGGTGAAACTGAATCTCATGTCTGGAGTTCTTATTAAGGCTCAGTTGCACAAGGAGACCCGGTGGCTGTCAGAGCCTCTCTGTTTTAATTGGTATTCAGTGCCCTTCTGGGTTGACCAGCCTTACAATCAGTGCGTCTCTTACCACCCTAAATAATGCCATTAACCTACTCAGGGTGACCCAACATCCCAGACAAAGAGTGCAGATCCTATTAGGACATCTCAGAGGTTACGCTCCTGCGGGAGCCGAGGACAAAGTCTAGATATCATTGGGATAACGATGGTGTTCTCCCTACGTTGTCCTGGAGAGCACAGCACACACCAATTGGGGGAATGAGGAGATGAAAGAACATAGCTCTGGTGGGTCTCTAATTCCCCTCTCAGCGGCTGCCTGGTGCTTTCTTCTCTTTCTCTCTCTTTTTGTGACTTCTGTTGAAATTCCCCCGGAACTAACGTCTCTTGCACGCCTCTGATGACAAAGAAAGGTTCTGTAGAACATTTCCCTCCGAGGGAAACAGGCACCCCACCTCTCTCTCAGTGAGAGAGACATGCTCTTCTGGATACTTTTTTTTTTTAAATTTACTGAAAATCCTTTTGACTCTTTTGCTAAGGGGAAGCAACCTTCCAACAGAGAGGCACACAGATAATGTCCTTTTAATATTGGTGCGGAGCCTAAATCAGGCTGGCGACAGCCCAGGGGACATCACACTTGCTAATGGACTCCGCCCTCCCTTTTGAGAGGAAGCCTGTCTCTCCTTCCCTACGGTCAAATGGAGCCTCAGTCAGGCTCCCCTCTCCCTCAGCCCTACTGTGACCTCAGAAACATCACCAGTGCTGGGTGGGCAGATGAGCAACCTTTCCTGTTAAGAGGTGTGTTGTCTGAGGTTTTCTGTTGGGGACGAACAGGCGGCTTGCTCTATGCAACAGAGGTGACCACGTCCAGCTGCTGCTATTGCCAGCCTGAGGCAGCTCAGGGGAGCCCTTTCCAGGTGGGAGTGTTGCTGCTCTGTACATGGCAGCCCTTGTGCTTGTGGTTTTTGTGGGTAGCCACAGGCTGGGAATCACAGAGGAAGATGCTTTCTGACTTGAGAATCTGGGGTTGGATGAAAGGAATGTCCTAGCAATGGTGCTTTGCAGCTGAGGTCTCAGCAGGAGGGACACCTGACACAGAGACAGCAGGGTTCCTACCAGGCTCCCCTGGTCCATAATTTCCAGCTGTTCCACCTGGGATTTTATTCTTAAGATACTTCAAATGTGGTGTGTGTGTGTGGTGTGTTGTGGTGTATGTGTGGTGCGTGTGTATGTGGGGTGTGGTGTGTGTGTTGTGTTGTGGTATGTGCACACTGATGGTGAGGTATGGGTACAGTATCAGATGCAGGCTGTGGCTGGAGATACAGAGGAGAGGATAAACTACCGGATTCTGGGGTCTCCCAAGAGAACAGGGAAGCAGGGCAGTCTGCTTAGAAGCTGCATGATGCCCCAGCCTTGCGGCCTTAGTTGCTCCACTTCTGACCACAGGGCCCGGGGAGTCTGGGACTGCAGCAACTGCGGTTTAAAGAAGCAGGTCCTCAGTGAAGCTGTGGACATCCTGTGGCTTGGCTCCTTCTTGATGGTGACAGGGATGGCTGTGTCTATGTGTGTGGAGAGCATCTGGTTAGTTCAAAGTCCCACTGTGTGTCACTGTCACAAACACCTATGGTATGCACAGAGATGGTCTTATGTGACACCATGGGGCACATGGAAGGGGTGTAACTTACCCAAGATCACAAGCAAACAGTTCCTAAGGTCAGAAGTGGCTTTGAACCCACTGGAGGTGTCTCTGGTCACCAACACCAGGGGGCAGGCTGAGACAGGAGAACAGATTCTCAGGAAGTGGCTGAGATGCAACCTCTCAGGATGCCGTTGAGGAACCGGTCAGGGAGAGAGAACAGTTCCTTTCCCACTGGCTTCCAGAATCTTCTGTGAAGAATGGAAATGGTAGCAGAAAAACCCATAGGAAATGTGTCTTGGGCTTTGGAGTTCTCCAGAGAGAAAGCGTCAAACATGCGTCAGCAGGAAAAGGCAGAGCAGTTGCCTGCAGGGTGGGCACCCCACCCTTCAGAAACCGCCTTCACTTGTGTCCATGTCAGCTTGGGATGCCGTGGGTCCTGGATGCCCTGGGGCCATGGTGGTGCTGGGGCTCTGCCTGGAAGAAATAGTCTCAGGTCTCTTGACTCTCTCAACCTTCCCCTTCACTAGCAGTAGGGCTTGCTCCTTGCCCTTCACCGGCCACGTGGGAGAAGCCCAACCCCTCTACTAAACTCTCTAGAAACCCACCCACCTATTATACTGGGCTCCAGGCCCCCAGGAGACCCAGAAAGATTCAGGACCCTAGCCCAGCTCCTCTGCTATCCCCTCCTCCTGAACTCCCATTCCCATGGACGCTTTCCAGGGTACACCTTTTATCCCTTGAGATCTATTAAATCATGGGGAGGCACTCAAGAGTGTGCTGGTCTACTTAAAGAAGCAGGCTCAGACTTGTATGAGCGTTGGCTGAGCCTTGGGCGGGTTGTGGTGTTTGTCTGTACGTACCCTCTTCAGGGATAGTCCTTCCTATCGGCCTCCCTATCTTCTTTCCCAGCACGCCTTTTCTCTGTCTCCTACCTTCAATCTTTCCCCCTCAGCCTCTCAGCCCCAGCCCCCATCAGAGCAGTAACCCATGTCCCCCAAGTCTGTAGGAGGACTGCCTTCCACCAGCCTGGATCTTGATACCTGCCTGAGGAGCCTGGAAGGAGCTTTTGGGTTCTCAGAGCCTCTGGAGAGTTGTCCTGAGAAACCCACTCTTACATAACGAGGGCTGTTACCACACACGCTCTGGCGCAGGGGATCCAGCCGTGCTTCGGTGCCCAGCTGGGTAACTTTATCCCAGCCCTTCACTTGACCAGACACAAAAACAGGTGGGATTAAGGTTGACCTAGGATACAACCAGCAGTTTGGGCACAATGGGCACCAGTTTATAGGAGAAGGGTAAGCTGGCAAAGCTGGCTTCTCTTAAGACTGGAGCCTGTGTTGGTCAGGGAAGGGAGTGTGTGTGATTCTGAGCTGTCACTCATGTTGTGGGGACCAAAGAGGACAGGCATTACCCATGAATGTTACAGGACAGCCAGCCATGAATCTCGTGAGCAAAACCAACACAGAGAGTAGAATGGGTGTCTCTGACCCTGTCTTTGCCTAGGTTGGCTTCTGCCATGGATCAGGGCAGCCTGCTGGACTCAACTGCCAGTGCAAATACAGAGGTGGCCTAACTGTCCCGTGCCTAGTGAGCATATGCTACCAAGGATTTCTGGGAGATCCCAGTCCATAGAATAGAGGTGCAGTGTGACACATGCCTACACCATACTGTGAGATGTCACTTGAAGTCACTTAGGCCAGGCCTGATGTCTGCAGCCTCAGCACCACAGCCCCATGCAGAATTCTGTTATATACATTAGAGTATCCAACGAGTGGCCCCAGGGGAATATTGTGTTAACGTGACTCCCACACTCTCCTTGGATGGCGGGTGATCTACATGAACACCGCCACCCACAGAGGGCTCATGATACCATTGTCACCAGGCTGGCTGCTCTCCAGTGTCATCTGAAGTCCTCTCAGAGCTGTCTGTGGGCCCCAGGTCGAAAGGAACAAGGCTGCTTTGCTGTAGGAGGTGATGTCTGCTTTCTGTGAGATGTGGGATTCTCCTGTGAATGTGAGATTTCCATGCTGGCCTCTCTAGTTCTTCCTCTCTGGCTGTAACTACGGCTGCTCTTAGCAGCTTTAGGTTGAGTTTTCATGCTCACCTCAGATCATCGATGCACCTCTCTGGAGCCTCAGCAGGACTCAGTTGCTAGGCCCCCAAGCTCGCCGCTGTCATCTCCCCCATCTGTTAGTGGCATGAATGGGATCTATTCTGAGGAATGCATCGGTGAGCTGGGGGATTAGGGAGACCATGAAGGGCTACCCCTTGTCTGAAATCTTTACTGTCTTCTGTCTGACTCCCAACTACACTCTTTGGGGATTGTCTGCTGACTTCTGGTCTGTAGACTCCTAGACAGAGTTAGCTGTGGTCATCAAACCATGTCAGTGGTGATGAAGTCACCTTAACCTTATCATCCCTGGGAAAACTTCCTTGATACCCATCATGCCCAGGAAGGTGTTGTCCTCGGGGACTTCAAGGCTATGCTTGGTTCCCCTCTAGAGACTAATGGATCCCCCCAGAGTCCTAACGCTCCCCCCCAGAAAGAAAAGATCCTGCAAGGGTTACTGGATTCCCACCCCACTTTAATCCTAGCTCTGACCCTTAGCTCTTCTGCCAGGCACCTGATTACCTCATGCTGGCTTGCTCCCCACAGCTTCCCTGAGGCCCTACTTTGCTCTGAGTTGGTAATAGGCCTCCCTTGAGCCATCAATACTCCCAAGAAGGGAGATAATAAGTAGATATGTGTCTTTCCCACCACACTCTTAGAGTCCTGTTTCTTCTACCCCTTACCCAACATGCCTGGGCTGGGCCCTGACCCTGGTTAGAGAATATGCCTCTGCCCCGTTTGGTACTAAACAGATCCTCCAGAACATCCATACATCTTGGTCTCTCACAAGCCAGAGGACAAGGGTATCACTTCTCATCTGGTCAGCACCATCTCAGCCAGGCTGGGAGATGCATATCCTGGATCCTGTCCCTGAGGCGTCTGGGAGTTCTGGTGAGACAGATTTGGAGCTTCAGGGTGGAAGTGATTCCCTGGGGTCAATGGTGGGCTGTGATAGCATCAAATTCATTGTCCTTCATCAAACTCTCCTTTGTGTTCACACCAAGGGGACCACTTGGGGACTAGATACCCATTCTCAGCTCCCAGAACACACTCAGAACCTTTAGGTTACAGAGCCACCGACCTTCTCACCTATCCCCCTTCTAGATCCCCTCAACTCCAACATTTGTAAGTCCCTGATTTCTTGATGGAGTCCCTTCCCTTAAACCTGTGCACAGACTATGTTCCTTGGACCTCTGTAGGGACTGCTGCCTACTGGCACAGGGGCAGAGCTCTCTATGGGGTTCCTGCTGCTCATAAAAGAGGAGCGTGTCCCTTCCCACATCCTGCATCTCACTGCTACCACGGCAGGATGTTCATTGTGTGCAGTCATGAGGTCCAGTTCTCCCGAGAGGAAGGAGGACTCGGCTGGGTGTGGCGGTATCTTCTGTCCACTCCTGATGTTTCCGTCCAGGTGGAAGTGGTCTCTTCGTGGATCATAGCTTCTTGTCCTGGGTGGACTTATGCCCATGGTATACTTGACTCATCAGTTATAACAGAATCTAAGAATCCGTGAATTGGAAGGATTGTATTTCTTTCCCTGCTCCCCCTGAGACAGAGCTAGATGAAGTGGTGAGCCATCCCGGAGTCTCTCATTAGGAGGGCTTCACTAGGTCTGCTCGGGGTTAAAAGCCTGCTTGGATCTCTCCCAAAGCTGTATATCCAGACCTCAGCTCATTCATTGCCAATTCCATTGACTCATGGGTCTTATTCCTCATCTAGTTCATAACTTGAGTTGGAAGAAAGGTGGTATTATTTGGATCTCCTCAAAGCTCTTGACAAAGTCAGGTTAAAGACAACATTTTAAAGGGTCATTGTTCCCTCCCTGCCTTGGTGTCTCTGTAATTCTCAATGAAACCCTGGCTCTGGCAGTAGCAAGCCTGAGTTGGACTCTGAGTTCTGTCTTACACCTGTTATATGGCCTGGGCACAAGTGCCTCCACAGCCCTATGTCCCTACGGTGAAGCAGTGAATGTGCTCTACATCACTGAATCAGAGAGGATGCTCACTGAATGTGCAGGTGCTCTGCCAACATCCAACCAAAGGACCCCCTTTCCCATCTCAGCACCTTTGCATGGGATGTGCCCTGGCAGCAGGTGCCACATGCTCACCCTCAGCCTTGAAACCCTTGTCCAGTCACTAACAAAGGATCAGGGAAGAACTGAGATCCCTCATAGTCTATAAGCCTTCTTTGACATCTAGAGAGAGATGGGCACCCAGGCTCAAAGTGGGTAGAAGCAGCTTGGAAGATGTCCCAGGTGCAGCAGCTTGAAGGATGTCCCAGGTGCAGCAGCTTGGAGGACGTCCCAGGTGCAGCAGCTTGGAGGACGTCCCAGGTGCAGCAGCTTGGAGGACGTCCCAGGTGCAGCAGCTTGGAGGACGTCCCAGGTGCAGCAGCTTGGAGGATGTCCCAGGTGCAGCAGCTTGGAGGACGTCCCAGGTGCAGCAGCAGTCTATCCTGCTACTCTCAGCAGCTCCCCAGGGACCGCAATGTGTGGAAAACCACAGGTGTCCATACTGAGTCAGAGGGTGGCAAGGTTCTCATGGTGAGGATGTTTAGAGACAATGGTTCAATCATTTTCATATATTTCCATTTTTCGTGTATGTACAGATCTCCCGGTAAGTTTGAGTTAAGTGTCCTCTACAAGGATTCTAAAAGCAGTGTGTGAGGAATTAATACACTGTTACTGCTCGCTCTTGGCGGCTGATCACATGGTAGCAGACTGGAGAGATTGGATACAATGTGGAACTTGCTCTAGACACAGATCTGACTGAAAAATTTAAGCTCAGTGCCGCAACTCAGCAGCGGTGTGAACTTGACCACGTTACTTAATCCCTTTGAGTGTCAGCTTCCGTATCGACTGTGAGGCTCATGTGCAATAGGGCTCTTTGAATTCTAGGTGAAAATGTGAAACAACCCAAATTGGTTCAAGCTAAAGAAAGAATTGATGCACACCTGCAAGCCCTAGGGTCCAGCCTCCATCTCCGCTAGCCTTCAGTGATGCTTTAGGAGCTCAGGCCTTGTATCCCACATTTCAGCCACTCTAGGCTGGTCTGCCATCCTTGTGCTCTGATTGGGTACCAGGCCCTGTCACAAGTCAATCTTCACTGCCAGGGAATTGCTAGAGCCTAATTGGTCAGACCTGCCAGGGAGCTGAGGGCAGAGTCAGTTCCACCCTAATGAAATCTCCACTGCCTTTAGGAGGTGGGTGCTTCCCTGGGGTGCCCACACCCAATCTCACAGACCACCACACCTGCTCGCATCTAGAGACAATGTGTGAGTGCCTGTAGCAGCGTTTGCCAATACAGTGAGGCATCACTGGGTGGGTCTTCCTTCCCTAACGTTGAGAGCTATCTGCTCTTTGGGACTAACCAGGACTAAGCAGTCACAGATGGCAGGGATGTGGAGGAGAGGTGAGGAGGGGTGATGACATGCAGAAGGAGGCTCTTGCTGGTAACAGAGCTCGTGTTCTCAGTAAGAGGGGCTCAGAGGACTCTCCTCCTATGCAGGCTGTGCACATCTGTGCTGTGAAGAGCCCAGAGAAAACATCTGGATGCTGTCACTGCAAACTTTGGGGGCGGGGAGCTGGCACTCAACCTCCTTCACTGGGATAAGTGCATGTGTTTCTACCCGGGGGGTGGGGGGGGACAGAAAGTCAACTCTTGAAGTTGCTTTCTGAGACCCACATAGCACATTTCCTGAGAACCCCCAAGCTGCTTCCATTGGAATTCTCTCCTAAAACACTTGCTACAAACATCTCAGCATGTGGAGTGATGACAGGGTGTGGCCAGACAGCCGAGAGGACGAGCCCTGAATCAAGGGCTGCTGGTGGCTCCTCACACTCGGCTCCCCAAGGAGGTAGAGGGCTGTTCTGGGTGGATATGGAGGACTCAGTGAATAAGGACCTCCTTATTCACCCAGCAAGGTCCCCCCTCATTTCCCTCCCACCTCTGGACCCCTATATAGACATTCACCAGCTACAAAGGGCTCAACCTCTACAGTGCTATTTGTGGCTTTCACGACTCATGTGGGTCTCCTACTTGGCACGGAGGAAGCCTTTGTGTACCAGGAAGGCCAGCAGAGGAGGCTGGTTCCTCCTGCCATTTAATCCCAGCCCACGGCGTCAGCTGCCTTTGCAGGGACAATTTCTTTCCTTTTCCAAATAGGGACTCAAAGTCATCCATGTCTCTAGCTGCTGCCACTCCTTAGGAGCTGTGGTGCAGGGCAGCGGATGCTCGTCCCTGTCCTAGGAAACCATTCTCTGGGAGCAGGCAGCATGGGAGTGAGGGTTGGGTTTACCTTGAGACACACACTCTTTTTGATTTCTTTACCTGGTGACAGAGGCAGATTGGCACAGTGGCTGGCCCCAAGGGACCCCAGGAGGTAAAGGATGGGTGAGCAGTGGCGGACTGGGTGCTGCTCACGTTATAGAGGTGCTTTGTTTTGGATGGGCAGATGTAACTCCCGGAGGATGCTTTCCACCCAAGTCACCTTCATGCACTGCAGCAGGCTGCCCTGGAGGAAGATGAAGAGTCCTGATCACCCTGCACCCCTTGCAATTGGCTCCCTCATCCCTCCCTTTCCACACATTGCCCCCCATATCTACTTAGCCTTTGACCCTTCCTTGTTTCTGGGCCCTCACCCCTGCACTGTTGTAAGGAGGCCACTTGCTCTTTTCCGGCTGCTCAGCCCCGAAATAATCACACAGAAACTGTATTATTTAAATCACTGCCTGGCCCATTAGCTCTAGTTTCTTGTCAGCTAGCTCTTGCATATTAATTTAACCCATTTCCAGTAATCTGTGCATCACCATGAGGTCGTGGCCTACCAGCAAAGTTTCAGCGTGTCTGTCTCTGGCAGAGGCTCCATGGTTTCTCTCTGACTCTGCCCTTCTTTCTCCCAGCAGTCAGTTTAGTTTTCCCTGCCTACCTAAGTTCTGCCCTATCAACAGACCAAGGCAGTTTCTTTATTCACCAATGGTATTCACAACATACAGAGGGGACTCCCACACCACTGCACACTGCTTAGCTAGGTGAACTCTGCATAACCGAGACCACGAGATCGCCCTGTTGTTATCACCAGTGCCCCACCTGCCAGGTGCTCACTGGTTGTCACTGACTGGCCCAGCAGTGAAGGTTTGGGGGTGACACACTGCTCCGGTGACCTTGGAGAGGTCAGTCAGACCCGCCTCTTCTTTAAGGAAGGTGGCAGCTCATTGCAGAGAGTTTCTTCAAACTGTCTTGAGGGTCTGGGGAGATGGTTTAACCATCAAGTGCTTGTTTTGAAACTATAAGGACCTGGGTTTGAGCTTCAGGACCTGTAGGAAAAAGCCAGCTTTAGGGATGTGTGTCTTTAATTCCAACCCTGGGGAGTGGGGGACAGGAGGATGCCAGAAGCTCACTGGCCAGCCAGTCTAGTCTACTTGACGAGTACCAGAACAGTGTGGGACCTGTCTTAGAAAACAAGGTGGACAGACAGTACCTGAGAAGCACTACCTGACATTGACCTATTGTCTTTACATGTATATATACACACACGTGCATACACACACACACACACACACACACACATGTGCACACACACAGAGGTAGAGAGAGACAGAGATAAAGAGAGACACACAGAAAAACAGAGAGACACACACAGAAAATGCACGTATACAAAAACAAAAACTGAAACAAAATCAACAAAAACTTGCATTGAGTCTATCAATAGATAAGCCAAGGCCCCTGGGTGAGAGGACTGGTCTGGAGCGGGGCAATAACGTCCTGTTGAAGTTCTTCTTCTGGGTCATGACCTCATGGGTACACTCACTTGCCTGCAAAATATAAAATGGAGTTTCACAGCTCCAACAAGTGGGTCTTTTTTTATGAGTGAAGTGGGGATTGCCATGAGGTTTAAATGAGATGGTTCATCTTTTATATGGGTTCTGGGGATTTGAACTCAGGCCTTCATCGTTACTCAAGAGTCTTATCTACTAAATCTCCTAGCTCCCGAATCCCCTTCTTACCTTCATGTGCCATGCAGAGAAATGCAGTTGCTTGGCTAGTCTCTGTGGGTACAGACTGTCTCCCGTCCACTGTTTGCAGGTCTAGAAGGTTGCCAGTGGCTAGGAGCAAGTCTGTGTTTCGCATCACAAAGGCGTGGGTGTCTGTAAACGTGTATGGAATGGTATTCAGAGAATAGTGAGGTTTCTCTTCTTATCGTGGGTTGTTACAATGTTACCATGGACTGGTAATGAAATAAAGTGTTACTGATGATTCTGGAGGCCACTAAGTCCCAGGTTTGAGGCAGGGTCTTGCTATGTAGCCTCAGGTGACCCCAAACTCAGAATCCTTCTGACCCGGCCTCCCTCCCAAGTGCTGGGATGACAGGCATGTGCCCCTTACTAAGTGTTCTGGTTAGTTTAATTTTGTTCTGTTTTTGTCAATTTGACATAAGCCAGGGTGACCTGGGAAGAGAGAGTTTCAGTTGAGGAAATGCCTCCATCAGGTTGTCCTATGGGCAAGTCGGTAAGGGGACCACTGTTGGCCACTTTGTTTTCATCTACCTATGACGTCCATCGCTCTACCCGGCTGCAGACATGGCGTTGGGGCATGACTCTTCCCATCTCCTCCATGCTGCGAAGTTTGATAGGAATGTACCTCAAGGCTTCAGTGCTAGGCCCTCACACCCTTTACCTCTAGCCCTGGCTGTGCCCTGCCTGAGCACTGAGAGAGACAACATCTCCTCTCTGTACATGCTTTCATTCCATGGTCAATAAAATAAGGTGATGGTCCTGCTCCCCTCCATCAGGCCTTTTCAAAGGAAAATTGTGGAAAATCCTGATGGAGGAGGGTCATCTGTCTATGTGTTACTTTCATTGGTTAATAAAGAGACTTCCTTGGCCTTTTTGATAGGCCAGCCCTTAGGTGGGTGGAGTAGACAGAACAGAATTGTGGGAGAAAGAAAACAGAGGCAGGCAGAAGCCATGGCTCTCCTCTTCAAGATGGAGGTGGGTTAGAATCTTCCTGGTAAGCCACGACCTTGTGGTAATATACAGATTATTAGAAATGGGTTAATTAATATGAGAGAGTTAGCTAATAAGGAGCTGAAGACAATGGGCCAGGCAGTGTTTAAATAAACAGTTTTCCTGTAATTATTTTGGGTAAAGCTAGCCAGGCGGCTAGGAGCCGGGTGGGACAAAAAGCAGCCCACCGTTCCTTCAACAAAATCCATGAAGCCGTGATGATATCATGAGGCCCAATGATAGTCAGTCAGGAGACAGAACCACCAAAGGCCCGGTCTTACCTAGGCCATGACTCCAGGTCTCTCATTGACATCTTCCTCCTGCCTTTTCTTAGGACCACACCCTGGGGACAGGTAAGGATCCCAGTCTCATGCCAGGTGCCCCTCTGTACATACAGAGACCCATTCCATTCCTGGACACTGTATGTTGTGGGTCAGTGGGCAGACCACTGGATGAGGAGCAGCCTTGGGTCTGTGGTCAAGACTGAGGGACGAGTATGTCAGGCCTAGCTTGTCCTGGGGAAGGACTTACAATGTTGGTCACTGGAGCGCAGGCATCTTTGCATGTTTTGGCTCCATTAGTGTCTAGAAACCCAGTTACACAATGTGAGACTCTGGGACTGGGGGCTTGTAGCTGCCGGCTGAGGTAGAGTCTTGGAGGGACAGGGAAGGGAGAATTCTGCTCATTGGGAGGTGAAGGAGTCCCCATCCCAGCGAGCACATGGCCTGGATCATTTGGGGACATCCTGGGTCCCTGAATGCCAAGCTTCTCTGGTGATGGTCGCATTGCTAGTGTAACATGCTTGTAGAGTCAGAGAGATTAAGGGTAAGCTTGAAGTTCTAAGAGATACCCTGACAGATGTGCCCAGCCAGGACGGGCTTTCCTAGCTTTCCCTGGTTGGCACCCAGGGGAGGAGAAGGATGATGGGCAGGAGGACTGTGCTCTGTGTGTTTGGAGGAGCTTAGTTGCCACAGGTTCTGGCATGCGGCTCCTGTGTTTGGAGGCTCTTGGGCTCCACAGGTTGTGCCGGTTGTCACTTTAGTGATTCCTCTGCCTCTGTGCTCTTCCGTACCGCCATACTGAGGTTCCCTCTGGACCTCAGGGTTCACAGTCCTAAGCCAAGTTCATAGCTTTCTCCAGTCTTTGCTGCTAGCGTGTCCCACCTATGTTTGAGGATCCTCTGCCCTTTCATGTGCTCCCTCCCCAGGACACACCAGGACGAACACCTGCAAACCCCTGTCCCTCTTGGTCCCTTACCTAAGAGCCTCTGAGTCTGCCTTTCTACCAGCTTCCCTGCCCTAGGTGACCCTCAGTGTCTGCGCATCTACTGAGCAAAGTGACTCGCACACGCCTCTCCACAGACAGATGACAGATGTCTTGCTTGGCTAAGACCATCTGGTGTCCTCTCTTAAGCCCTAACAGTTTGTGTACCCAGCAGGTGCTTAATGTGTGTGGAGAATCCTCCCTCCTGCCTAGGCCTGTCTCCAAAGCACCTGTCCCTCTGGGCCGTTGCAGCGTCTTGCTGGGGTCTTTCCCTTTTTCCAGACCTTGGGTTTCCTCAGGGCAGGGCAGAGGCTCATGATTAGTGTTTTCTGTCACTCAGGTAGGGTTCATTCTGTTGCACAGAATGATGGGGTGAACTGGAGTGTTCTGGGGTTCAGTTCTTTCTCCTTGAGGGGGGCTGGGAGGGAATCTCCATGTCCCGTTTCTTCATAGCCATTGTTGGAATCTGGGAGCCTGATTGGCATTGCTGGCTCAAACAGTCCCTTCCTCAGTTCACACCCATTGTCTTCATCCTTAACAGTCTCCTCTGCCTGTGGGGCTGTGTTTGCTCAAACCGTCCCTTCCTCAGCTCACACCCATTGTCTTCATCCTTAACTGTCTCCTCTGCCTGTGGGGCTGTGTTTGCCTCTGAGCTGGAGAATGCTTCCTCTTGGTGGTGTTCTGAGGACAGCACTCAGAACCTTCTGTGATAACGTACGTACGTACGGAACACACCTCCTGCTCCTACAGCCCTGAGAGAGCCATGGTGGCAGCCAGAGGCACCACTTCCATGGCTCCTTCCCAGGACCAGCTGTTGTCCTTGTGAAGTCAGGAGACTTGTCGACACAGAGTAGACAAATCACAAGCCTGAGGCCATAGAACTGGAGGTGAGGGAGGGGCCTTGAAGGTAGGCCTGGCAGGGGAACTCAGGAAGGGATGTGGAATACTTAATTAGCAAAAGTTGGGGGAGAGGCTACTCACCCCTCCATGCTGTTTCTGTTGCAGCAGTGACCCGTGGCTCTAGCCATCACAAAGTGTTCATTTACAGACTGGAGGTCAGGGCTGGTTCCATGGTTACCTCCAGAGATCCCACAGCTTTCCTTTTCTCAGTCTCTACAGGCCACTCACTCCCTGGCTCATGGGTCTGCCACGATCTTCCTTAGAACAAAGCTTTTTTGTTTTTTTTTAAGACAGGGTTTCATGTATTCCAGACTGACCCTCAACTCACTACATGGTTGAGGATGTCCCTGGATTCCCGATCTTCCTGCCCCCACCTCCATAAACCACACACTTGGTTTATGAGCTGCTGGGAACCAAATCCTGGGTTTTGTGCTCTACCGACTGAGCTACATGCCCAGCCTAGGCACCTTTAAACTTTTTATTTATATTAGCTTAAAATATTTTAAAATTTATTCTTGCCAGGTGGTGGTGGTGCATGCCTTTAATCCCAACACTTGGGAGGCAGAGGCAGGCAGATTTCTGTGAGTTCAAGGCCAGCCTGGTCTACAGAGTGAGTTCCAGGAGAGGTCCCAAAGCTACACAGAGAAACCCTGTTTCAAAAAAACCAAAAAAATTATCCTTTGACAAAATTTCACACGTGTAAAATACATTTTGGTCATATTCACCCATGACCCTCTCTTATTCCCATACCATTCCCTCTGCACCCATTCTTCCCAAGAAGTGTTCCTCTTGCCTTCGTGCCTTTTCCTATGACCTTCTAAGTTTAGTTAGGTTTGCTTGCTGGGCACGGGTGTGACGTCACTTACAGGAACATGGTCAACTTACCAGTGAATAACTTTCTCTCCTTCAGCAACTTTTAGCTGCCGATGGCACCTCATGATCTCCCTCCCATCCATGCTGGCATTTTAATTTGATTTGTACAGGTCCCGTGCATGTGACCATGGCTGTTGGAAGTTCATGAGTGTAATGCCCATGTCATGTGTAGCATGAATAAGAAAACCTAGGGACAGATATTGGGGTTCAGCCTGAACTCAGACAAGCCAAACAACCAACCATTAGAGAGACCTTTTACCTCTACCAAATTTTCAGATCGAAAGGGCGAGATCCTGTCTTCATGAATCCTCAAACTCCACACTCCACTGAGTTCCTGTCTCCTCCCGCCTTATATTCCTCTCTCTACCTAGGCATATCACTCCTGTCTCTACCTCCCTAGTGCTGGGATTAAAGGTGTGGGATCCCACGTGCTGGGATCACCTTTATGTGAATTCTGTTTGTCTTTTAGACTGGATCAGTTTCATGTAGCCCAGGGTGTCCTTGAACTCACAAAGATCTACTACCTCTGTCTCCTGAGTCCTGGTATTAAAGGTGTGCCACCACTCCTTGGCCTGTATGACTGCTTTGCCTTTATTTATTAAAACACAAATAATGTACTACTATAGTTATTCCCAGAAGACAATCTTTCCCTGCACTTTTTTCCATCCTCTGAATCTTTTATTCTTTCTGTCCCTCTTCCATCGGTGCTCCTTGTACCTTGGAGTGGGTGATGCAGATGTCCTGTGTAGGGCTGAACACTCTGCACACGTTTTTCTAGTTCCTGCATTCACCACCATTACTAAAGGAAGCTCCTTCCCAACCAAGGTTGAGAGCAACATTAACCCATGGGTATAAGCATAACTATTTAGAAGGCGTTTTGACATCATGTCCATTTAGCAAAGCATAGTAGCAGGTTTCATTTTAGGGCCCAAGATCTCCCAAGTCATGTTTTTGATCAGTTTTCAGTGCCAGGCAGGAGTTCGTTCCCTCGTGTGGAGCAGGCCTCAAGTCTAATGAGAGAGTAATTGTTTTTGCCTGAAAGTTAAGTCATGCCACTACTGCAGCGGTGTGCAAGGCTTGCCTGGCAGGTTGGTGTGTTGTGGTACATGGAGTCCCTACTGGATGAGACCATTGGTGACTTTTCTTCCCTAGTGGCCTTTGTAGCACACTTCTCAGTATGAAAGTTAGTCAAAAGGAAGCAAGATTCTAGATCAGCTCCAGCTTGGTTTCATTATGTCTTGCAAGCAGAGTGCATGATGTCTTCAGCTTATAAGATCTACCATCTAGTTCTGGTGGGCCAACAAAAGCAATGGGAACAACCTGTGTTTTTGGGATGACATGGCTCTGGGGACTCACTGACTATGGTAGTTTGAATGTAATTGGACCCCATAATCTCATAGAAAGTGGCACTATTAGGAGGTGTGGTTTCGTTGAAGTGGGTACGACCTTGTTGTGCTGCAGATTTATATGTGTTGTTGCTTTGAGATTGCCAAAGGAGTCAGCCTTGGTTCGGAGGGCGGGGTCACATTCAACTGGCAGGAGTGGACCATAGAGTTTTCTGGCAGAATCAGAGAGATGCCAGAGGACAAAGAAAGGAAACAGGAGGTGCAAGATGGAAGAGAGGTAAAAAGACATGAGACAAGGCATAGATTAATATAAATGGGTTAATTTAAGTTATAAGAGCTAGTGGGACAAGCCTAAGCTCTAGGTTAACTTTCATAATTAATAATAAGTCTCCATGGCATTGTAGGAAATGTGTCACTGTGGGGGCGGGTTTTGAAGTCTCTTTTGCTCAAGCTTCCCTCAGTGTGATGGCAGTCAACTTCCTGTTGCCTGCAAAATGTAGGTCTCTCAGCTATTCCTCCGGCACCACATCTGCCTGCAAGCCACCATGCTCCACTCCATGATGATTCTAGGCTGAACTTCTGAACTGTAAGAGGCTCAGTTGTGGTTGTGGTGATGGGGTCTTGTCACAGCAATAGAAACCCTAACTAAGACACTGACCAACAATCCCTCAGGAGGTATTGCATACTCCCCATCTCCTTCTTGTATGATTACTTTGTGATTGCAATGCTTCCCCATTCTGTAATCTAGGCTAATCTTTCTATGAGGATTTTTTAGAGAAATATATCCAACCGGTTATATGTATGTATGCATCTAGCTACCTTGCATGTCCCTGGCATTGATGGGAATTTACTGTAGGACTTTCTGTGAATACACAAACCTCCAGATGTTCATGTTCCTTCCATGAAATAGTGCACTGTTCGCATTTAACCTATAAGCACTGTACCATAGACGTTAGTCGTATTTATTAATTTATTTTGCAGTACTGGGGTTCAAACACAGAACCTCGGGCTTGCTACACAAGAGCTCTTCCGTAAAGCCACATTCCAAGCTCTCCCATAGATCTACCAGTCCCCTTTCCCACACTCATAGGATCCAGTGATTAGGACAGGGCGTGTCTGGAGGCCTTCACTCATCTCTCCATAATGTCAATAAGAGATCCAATGTAAATGTTATGTAAATCTAATGCAAATGTCTTGTAAATCTAATGTAAATACTATGTAAATCCAATGTAAATGCTATGTAATCCAATGTAGAGTCTCTGTAAATAGTCGTTATCCTGTATTGTTTTGGGAATAATGACAAGAGAAAAAGTCCCTGTACAGACGTTAATTTTCTTCTTTTTAATTTTTTTGATTGATGCAGGGTTTTTGTACATATTCATGAAGTACGATGTGATGTTTTGATTCACAGCTACACTGGGTAGCGATCGACTCAGGTAATTAGCATATCTATCGCCTAAACATTTATCATTTTTATGGCGAGTGGATTCAAATTCATCTCTTCTAACTATTTTGAGAAACGCAACCCATTCCTGTTAATTACATCCAGCCTGCCCTGCTGTCAAATGCCCGTGCTCATTCCCATGTCCAATACCAGTGCTGGGAGCTTCCCCACCTCTGCCCTCCTGCCCAACTCTCTTTGTCTCTGCTCACCACCTTTCTCCCAATTTCCGTGAGAACAATTGTTTTAGATTATACTTGTGAGTGGATACAAGTTCTTTCTATAGTTTATAAACTTTTAGGATTTATTTTATGTATATGGATATTTTTCCTGCATGTATGTCTGTGCACCATGTGCATCCCTGGTGCCCATGGGGGCTGTCAGATTCCCTCGAACTAGAGTTACAGATGGTTGTGAGCTGCCAAATGGGTGCAAGGAACTGAACTTAAATGCGGAGTCATTTCTCTAGTCCTTGTTCTTTTTTGTTTTGAAATCTGAAGTTGTTTGAATTCATGGATATAAATCCCTGGGTCTGGAGGGTCAGCTGCAAACTGACATCAGTATCAATCTGTCTGCTTCTATCTCTTATTTGAAAATAAGTTGTGTCTTATTATGTGTGTTTAAGATGTGTTTAAAGTGTGGGCATGGATACCTTGTAGAGGTTGGAGGATAACTTTTTGGAGTCAATTTCATTCTTCTATCCTGGGTACCTAGGATAAAACTCAGGTTGTCAGTCTTATGTGGGAAGTGCTTTTATCCACTTTATTTCAGTCCCCCCTGCATCCATCCATCTACTTACCCACCTTATCTATCTATCTATCTATCTATCTATCTATCTATCTATCTATCTATCCATATATCCCTCATCTATCTATCTATCTATCTATCTATCTATCTATCCATTATCTATCTATTCATTATCTATCTATCCATCTATCCATTATCTATCTATCTAACATCTATTATCCATCTATTCATTATCTATCTATCTATCCATCATCTATCCCCTATCAATCTATCTATCTATCTATCTATCTATCTATCTATCTATCTATCTATCTATCTATCTATCATCTCTACCTCTTATCTATCCAACATCTTCTACATATGTTACTGTTTTATCATTGTGAAGAGACATTATGACCAACATATAGGAGGAAATATCTAATGGAGGACTTGCTTACTGTAGTAGGAGGCTGCTAATTAGTTCCTGGCCACTTAGCTCCAAAATAATCACACAGAAACTATATTATTTAAATCACTGCTTGGCCCATTAGCTCCAGCTTCTTATTGGCTAACTCTTACATCTTAATTTAACCCATCTCCATTAATCTGTGCATCATCATGAAGCCGTGACCTACCAGCAAAGTTTCAGCGTGTCTGTTTTTGGAGGCCGCTCCACGGCTTCTCTCTGACTCCACCTCCTTTCTCTCAGCATTCAGCTTAGTTTTCCCCTAGCTCTGTTCCCTTATAGCTCTGCTATAGACCCAAAGCAGTTCCTTTATTTATCAATGGTAATCACAGCATACAGAGGGAAATCCCACCTCATCTTACAGCTTCACAGTGTGGAAGCCCATAGGCAGGTACGGTGTTGGAAAAGCAGGTGAGACCTATATCTTCATTTGCAGGCAGGAGAGAGAGAGGGAGAGACTGGGCTTAGTGTGCGCTGGGAGCCTTTGAAACCTCAAAGCCCACCTCCAGGAACACACCTCCTCCTTCCCAAACAGTTCTGCTAACTGGGACCAAGCATCCAAATGTACCAGCCTATGGGGACCATTCTTATTCAAACCACCACAGCATGTATACATGTGTGTGTGCTTATATGTGTGTATTCATCAATCATCTAACATATATCTTATCTATCATTAATAAATCTTATATTATTTATCTTATCTATAATATATGCATGTATGTATTTATCATCTAAGTCATTTATTTACCCATCTATTTATTAATATTGGTTCATCTATCATCTAACTATATGTCATTGATCTCATATATCTATTATCTATGTATCTGTCTGTGAATCATGTATGTATGTATGTATGTACGTATGCATCATATATCTGTCTGTATATATCTGCATACACACCTATCTACCTAAGATTTATTCTGAGACTTGACTTTCATGATTATATAGGCAAGAAGTCCTGTGATCTGTTTTCTGCAACTTGAAGAGCCAGGAAATGCATGTGTAGTTCAGGGTGAAGGCCTGGCAACTGTAAAGCCACTGGTGTTAGAGCCTGAGTCCGAAGGCCCACAAACCAACCGGTCTGATGTGTAAGGGTAAGAGAAGGGTGCTCCAGAGAGACCACCACTGTCTTCCCTCTGCCCTTTGTTCTTCAGACCCAATCTCATTGGATGGTGGCCATCTATGTGAAGTCTTTGCTTCGTCTGTCTCCCCATTCAAATGCTTGTCTCCCCTGGTAGCATCTTCACAGACATGCCCATGGTTCTCCCAGCTTCCGGGGCATCTCCTGGCTCAATAAAACAGCATGAAACTAACAATTACACTGATCATCTCAAGGAAATACTTCTACCAAGTCCTCCTTGCTCCAACTTCCAGTGACTAGGACAGGAATATGTTTTTTTTTAGGGGGGCTTAATTCATCTGGTGCAGCATCAGGAGCCCTGTTTAAGGGGTATCTGTCAGTGTTTGGAGACACAAGAGGAGTGGGGGTTAGCAAAGAAAGGCTTGCCTGGGCCAAGGGCCTCCACCTGCCCTGCGTCTGAGGGCACATTATTCAGTGCTGTTGATGGGGGAGATTAAAATTGCATCTGGCTGTGAACGCTCCTGCCCCCAACACCTGCCTGTGACAGAAGCAACCGCTGTGCAGAGCTTCATTAAAAATGAAAACACGATGCTGATTTCCACCAAACGTAAATGACTTAAGCCAGTGTACGTGAATAAATATTTCACACGACAGCTTACAAGTTCCCACGACAATGTCTGGGGTTTGGCCAGGGGCTTCAGGGAGAGCTGCTGTTGTCTCAGCTGGGGCTTAAAGGAAGTCCACCCCAGCGTCCCCGATGTGTCCACTGGGTTCTTAGGCCCGGCCTCAGGTCACCTTTGATGCAGTGACTGGTAAAGTGGGAGGCTATCGGAGGATCGCCGTGAGTGAGATGCCAGCCACTGAACAGCTGTGAGCGGCTTTGCTTTCTTCAGGGAGGGAAGTTAAAACTGTACCGGTTTGGGAGCTCACTTTTGCCCCACTCCTCTGGCAGTTTGTACAGAAGTGGGTGGGGCCATGTCTGCCAGGTGGTGCCTTGGCATCAGGGCCTCCTTGTGGTGTGTCTGGAGCACTTGCCACGGTTCCAGGACACCCACCGTTGCTCTGTGCCCCTTCTCTAGCCTAGAAACTACAAGGGACTCACCTTCAGGGATGCACACAGGAATGTGTGATGAGGTGCGAGGCTCCAGCCGTCCAGAAGTGTGGCCAGTGAGGCCACTTCACACCTGCCTCCACTCTTTCTTTGTGACAGAGGCGTCACGTACATGGTTGTCACTGGAAAAGGCGTTTTCATCTCTAACACAGAGGAGAAGGCTATGGATGGCATGGTGACCTCCATGTCCCACTGAAGGTCCATTTCCAGCACCAGAGAATGATATGATTGAAAATCCTTGAAATTCATGTCAGTTAAAATAAGGTTGTTAGAGTAAGCCCTAAATCGTCTGTGCGCGCGCACACACACACACACACACACACACACACACTCGTAGAAGCACCCATACATGTACACAAAGGCACACACAAACACATACACACAAACACAGACACATACATACACACATAGTGGCGTAGATACATACACACATGGAGACACGAGCACACACGTATAGACTCACTCCGGTGGTCACTCCATGCTGGTGGACTCGAGGTGGCTCTGTTCCTGGAGCTCTCACATGGTCCTCTGTCCCCAGCTTCTGCTGGAAGAAGATACACCTCTGGGTTCCTTCCACTTCATCTGACGGACAGAAGTAGATACCTCCATCGGCCGACTCCCCTGAGCCCTCCCTGATCTCTGGGGTCTGTCTGGGCCTCTGAGCAGCGGCACTGGCAGCCAACAGAGGACCAGCCCTGCCTCTCCTTCTGGGGTAATGTGTGGTGATAATTTTGTTTGTGCAATTACAAACAAAGATTGCCTGAAGATCAGAATATGAAGATTAAACACTAGTTAGGCACAGAGGCCAGGCAGTAGTAGTGCACACCTTTAATCCTAGCATAGATCTCTGAAAGTTCAAGGCCGTCCCAGGCTACCTGAGACCAACCTACTCTAAAGGAGAAACAGAGCCAGGTGGTGGTGGCGCACACCTTAATCCCAGTACTTGGGAGGTCACACACCTTTGCTCCCAGCAGTAGAAAGGTAGAGACAGGAAGGAATGTGGGCGGGTAGAGAGAGGAATATAAGGCAGGAGGAGACAGGAGCTCAGGATTCGGTCTGAGAACTTGTAGAGACAGGACACCCCATTCGGTCTGAGGATTTTGTAGAGGTGAGAACGAGTGGCTGTCCGCTCTGCTCCTCTGATCCTTCAGCTTTTACCTCCTAATATCTGGTTTTTTATTATTAAGACTGATTGGAACTCGTGTTACACCAATGACCCATGTTCTAGGCCAGGCACCCCCGTATGACCTCTCTTCCCAGGCTGGCCTCCTTACGTTGGTGTTCCTCTCTGTGGGGCATCTCTCTGCCCTGGGACACAGGTCACAACTAGCTCTAACCATGTCAACCTGTGGCAGCTGTAGCTGGGGAGTAGGTTCTGGAAGTTGCCTGAGGGGACCTCCTGTGCATATCCAGCTTCTATAGCCCGATGGTAGAAGATCTGAGACTCAAACAGGAAGTTAGCCTCCTTCAGAGAGTCTGCTCTTATGGGCTTCTGACAGAGTTTCTACCCGCAAGGTTGGCTCGGAGGCTGAGACGGGAAAGCAGAAGAGCAGGGCATCACCTTCTTTGCTTTCTCTGACATTGGGAGACCCCATCCTGTTCACTGGATAAGACCTTCTCTCCCATAGCTTTCTCCTCAGCGCCATGTTTGGATCTGAGCTGCACTGCGTTCGGGTTAGATGATGCTGTCGTACCCAGCAAACCCGCAGCTAAATTCCAGGATTCTCGAATCTACCATCAAAACTTCGGTGTGGGTGGGCTGGCCTCCCATCTCATCTGAGACAGGTTCTGGTCATTGTTTTCCTCTGCATAAGACAGGATAGCTGTCTTCAGTTTCCAAGATTCTGCCTCTCATCTCCCGTAGAAGCTCTGGAATTATAGACACCCATGCTATGCCTTTGGCTTTTGCATGGGTTCTGGGGATTTAAACTCAGGTCCTTGTTCTTGTGTGGTGAGCACTTTACCCGCCGAGCCATGTCCCCTGCCCCTCATGTTTCTTTGCGTGTTGTCTTGGTTATGGTTTCTATTGCTGTAAAGAGAACCATGACCATAGCAGCTCTTATAAAGGAAAACATTTCATTGTGGTGGCTCGCTTACAGTCCAGAGGTTCAGTCCGTCAAAGCCACGGTGGGAAGCAGGGCAGCCCGCAGGCAGACAAGGTGGTGGAGAAGGAGAGGAGAGTACTTACCTCTTGACCCGGAAGGAACGGGAAGTGGTCTGAGACACTGAGCACTCATATAAGTCTTGAGCTTATATGAGACCTCAGAGCCCACCCCCACAGTGACACACTTCCTCCAGCAAGGCCACACCTACTCCAAATAGTGCCACTCCCTATGAGTTTATGGGGCAATTATACTCAAACTACCATACATGTCTAGAAATTTTCACTGGGTGTCAGACTTTGATTTAGGAAAGGGTTATTTTTAGTTTCTGATAAAAACAAAACAAAGCAAAACACCCCACTAAATTCCTAAGTTCTGTCCTGGGATGTAGTTAAATTTTTTGAACACACTTTATCCTTTCAGATTTGGCCTTTAGCTTTTGTTAGGTGGGATCAAATCGGTGTCTGGCCAGAGATAATCACTCCTAACAGTGAGGTGAACAGCTCTACCCAATCAATCCCTCAGGAATCCGGAGGACTTTCAGGTGCCCTGAGGGAACATTAACACTTTCACGCCATGGTGAGTGCAGGCACCATGCACTGATTCATCAGATACTTTGGGCTCCTCTTCCCAGCTCTTGGTCCTTCCCTGGATTCACTAATCGCTGCCTTTCTGCACAGTCAGAAGAACCTTGTAGACGCTCGGCTCTCACGGCCTCCATGGACAGTGAGCTTTGTCTCCTCCACTTAGGGGTCTGATGCACTCTCGGTCCCCTGATGCTGTCATCTGTGGTGACGCTGGGACTTGCTCCTTATGCTTGCCATTGCTGAAGAATCGCTACTGTGGCTGTCTGTCTGGCACGGCTTGACAATCACGACTTCATGTGTTTGTTCATTGTTTCTACCGGGAGGGAACATCCAGTCTCTGTTACTGTACTTGGTGAGACACGCTCGTGCCTTAATTGCTGAGGAAATGGCATGAACACTTAGTGAACGCTCACTCTGCCAGACACACTGCTGAGAACTTGGTTTTTCCTATCTGTCACATCTTCCCTGTGATTTGATAAGGTGGGCATCGCTGCCGCTCCCTCCTGCACATGGAACAGCTGATTCTTGCCCAGGCCACTCAGTTCCTAAGTGGCCACTACCTGGGTCACACTGCTAAACTGTCCAGCTGGAGTGCCGGCCACAGACCACACCACAGAGCATCTGGAGGCTTTGTGTCAGGCCCCTCCAGAGCAGCCAGGGCTGGGTGGAGCCTTTCCTCCCGACCTTTGTCTGGTCAAGCATTTCCCCCCTCACTTTGTTGTGTGCTCATCTTCTGGCTTGGATATTTCCGGGTCTGGGTACAACGCAGCCCATGGAAGTCCAGCTGCCATTGAGGTCCTTCTCATTTTACATGTGGGGACATCAAAGGTTGCATGGTTCGTCTTGTTAGAAATGACACTGGTGGCTCATTTCCAAAGGTGCCTGGATCAAACTTCAGCTCACCGCTGCCACACACCCAGCTAGATGCTTAGAGTAGGAGCCAAGGCTCTATGTTTTTCTAAAAGGTCACGAGTCTGAGAAGGCTTAAAACAAGCAGAATGTAAAATGTAAAGATGAGGAAAAGACAGACGTTACACGGCAGAGGAAAAGATCCCTCTGGACGATGTGCAAGGCTGACCCCTCTCCATACTCAGCCCAAGAGGAAATGGTGGAAGGGCTGTAAGTGATGGTTTGTAAAGATTGCTCTCGGGGGTGCGGGGAGGGGGGTAAAGAGGTGGCTCAGAGGTTAAGAACATGTACAGAGGACCCAGGTACAGGTTCCAGCACCTGCGTGATGGCTCGCAACTGTCTGGAACTCCAGCTGTAGAGGATCTGATATCTCTTTCTGGCTTCCGAGAGCAGCTGTCCCACCCACAGAGAATCAAGGATAGAGATAAATTCTAGAAATTTATTCTTTGCTTCAATCAGCACCTGTCCTTCTAGGCCGATGTCCTGACTTTTTGAGATTCTAAAATAAACTGCCTACATTTCTCTGAGTGTCCAGTGCTCTCAGGACATGAGGGTTTGCCACTCACATGATGATGGAGAAGTAATCCAGTCACAGAGCCAAGTCTGCCTCCTCTGAGAACTTCTGGAAGCTTCCCTGAGCTCTGCCCTCTCTAGGGCAGCCTGCCTGCCTCTCTTTCATCCTCTGACTTCCCTGGTAGTGGGTGTTGACTGGCTTATCTGCTGCCCCTTCAGAGGCTCTCAGCACGCCAGGCAAGGGACTTTACTTGTGTTTTGTTCTTTGCTCTAAGAGTGGAAGGTGTCATTAGATGAGGATAAAGAAGGAGTCTGAGACTTGTATGGGACAAGCTGTCCTCACAGAGCTGCATCACCTCTGGAAACACTGGTTCTGAGACAGGGTGGGCTGCAGGCACATGTGACCAGGGCTCTGCCTCCTAACTTTGTCTCTGCCTCCTCCTGCCCCCGTACAGTCTCCCTCCTGAGTTAAGTTCACTCACTCATTCACCCACAGTGGGAAGGAGATGGACAGTCCTCATTCTGTTTCTGATTGGCTAATAAAGTTTATGTGCCCATTCCTAGACCTATAATAGACAACCAGAGAATTTGCATGCCGATTGACTGATGTATCATCAGCAAGAAAGAGGGTGGACTGTGATTGGCTAATGAAGATCCTTCTAGAGTAAGATAACAATCTGTAGGGAACGGGGAAGTAAGAGATGCATGCTGGGTAATGAGAGATACATGTTGGATATTGAGAGATGCATGCTTGGTATTGAGAAATGCATGCTGGGTATTGAGAGATGCATGTTGGGTATTGAGAGATGCGTGTTGGGTTCTGGTGAGATGAGTGGGGCTGGGAGTGAGGTGAGGAGGGGGAGTGGACAGAGGCCTGGTTTCATTAGCAGCTTATCGAGGGCCCAGGGGAAATGCTACATCCTGGGTCACCTACCTTCCCCTCAGGAAAGACTTATATGGGGTCCAACAACAAACCTTTCTAAGAGCCCCATGGAGTTAATTACCTCAGCTCTGTATCAAGGTTATGGATCACATCTACCTGGGGGTCTCTCAAGTTCCTCTTGGGAAGGAACTGTGGTCACCCACTGAGAAACCAGGAAACAGAGTGCAGAGAAGCTAACAAACTTGTCCAAGTCCAACTGCTGGCCAGCAGTAGAGCTGGGGCCAGTGCCCATGCCCCCTTTCCCTGACCCAGACACAGGCCCTTCTTCCTCCCATGGTCTCTGCTTTCCCCCTTCCCTCCTTCCTCCCCCTTCCTACCTCTCATTCTCTCATTCTTCTTACCCCCTTCTTCCTTCCTCCCCTTCTTCCCTCTCATCCTCTTTCCCCTACTCCATTCCTGCTCTTTCCTTCTGCTCTTCCCCTTTCCCCTCCATATCAACTCCTTCCTGCTTTCCCTCCCTGTCCTCTTTCCCTGTTGTCCCTCTTCCAGCTCCCTCCTCTCTCCTTCCACCCATCTCTCTCCTACCCATTCTTCCTCTCTCCCCTTTACCTTCCTCCTTTCCCTCCACCATCCCTTCTCTATTCCCCCTCCATCCTGCCTTCAGTTTCCCTTCTCTTTCTAGCTCCTCCCTTGTTTGCTTCCTCTCCACCTCCCTTTTCTTTCCCTCTCTTCCTTCCTCCCTCCCTCTCTCCCTCCCTCCCTCCCTCCCTCCCTCCCTCCCTCACTCCCTCCCTCCCTCATCTCTTCCCCCATCCCGCTCCTTCCTACCCCCACTCCCTCCTTCTCTTTCCATCCCTTCCCATCCCTCCCTCCCTTTTCTTCCCCTCCCTCCCTCCTCCATCTCTCCCCCCTCCTGTTCCTTCCTCCCCCACCCCCTCCTTCTCTTCTCATCCCTTCCATCGCTCCCTCCTTGCCCCTGGAGCCAGCAGCAGCTGCTGTGTTTGCAGTCATGCCTCTCAAATCACCCGCCAATGCTTGGAAAAATGCAAATAAAAGCAAGATTATGATATTTTTCGTAAATAAGCAATGTAGCAACTCAAATCTGGTTTGGGCCGTCAGCCGAATCCACCGGAGAGATATCGGTGTTGAAATATTTGCGTACATTCTCGTGGAACATTTACTGTGGAAAGCTGGGCTCCAGGAAAAGGCTTTCCTATAAATTATTCATGATGGAATCCAAATGAACCGCCAAAGCCCTCCCACCCAGGGGCTGCCATTTTTTGCCTTTCTTTTTTTATTACCTCTGAAGCACTAGTCTTAGTGAGCATGTAATGCTGTCCACCAGTGGGCGGCATAATTAGCTGGAGAGGTGGATTGTCCGACTTGGCGGTGCTGACCCCATGCTGACCCCTTCAAGGAACCTTGGTTTCTCTAAGAGGATTTTTCTCTGCTGGTGGATGTGATAATGTCCTTCATTGCCCAGGAGCCCAGTGGTCACAGGGTAGCTGGGTGGTGCAAGGCCCTTTACAAGCTGCCAGTCCCCCAGGTGCTGCCCACAGAGACCCAGAGACTGTTAGTGTTGAATTGTGTCCCCACCCTATTATATGTGTGGATTGGGGTCCAGAGAGCACCCACTAATTTCCAAATTCTTGTGTCTGGAAACCTTGGTTTATATATTATGTCTAATGCATAGATAGCGATAGAAACAGAACTTGCTATGGGAAGTGTGGTGTTGCTGGGAGATGGATCAGATTGTTCAGTGCTTGCTGTTGAGCGTAAGGACCTGAATTCCAATCCCCGGCACCCAGGTAGCCTTAGTGCAAGGGGAATCAGAGACAGGGAGAGTCCTCAGAGCTCATCAGCCGCCACTCTAACCAGCTAGTGAGTACCAGGTTCAGTGCCAGACCCTGTCTCAAAAGACAAGGTGGAAAGCCATAAAGGAAGACACTGATGTCACCCCTGGCTTTCACACGCAGGTAGGAGGGTACTGAGCTGGAGACCAGCTGAGGATGTACACTGAAATTCTGTTACAGACAAGCAAACACCAAACAGGCTAGAGAGATGGTTCAGTGGTTGCGAGTTTTTGCTATTCTTGCAGAGGACTGGAGTTCAGTTTCTAGCACCCATATCAGGTAGCTCACAATTACCTCTAACTCCAGATTAAGGGGGTTCTGATAGCCTTTTCTGGCCTCTGTGGACTCAAGCACACATATGGGTGCACACTCCTGTGTTTGCACACACACATGGATAAATGATAAAAATTAAAAAAAAACCAAATACTTTAGGTGAAAAAAACAGGTTAGGAGATTAAAACACAAACACACAGACATGGGGAGAATATGCCTCCTGTGAGCCAGGAGCGTCTCAGGAGGAGCTGGCCCTGCTGCCCGCTCTGGGTCCTTTCATTTCCTGTGCCATGGGGGCAGTGTGTCTGTGTGATTTAAATCATTTAGCCAGTGGCCCTGTCATATCCAGGAAGGTAACTCAGAGGAGGAAATGGCAGGGATTCCCAGAGTCTAGGGCCTGGTGTCTGGCTGGAGGAATAAGAAGTTTGGCTTCCTAAACAGCCCCAGGATCTTTCTTGAAACCAGAGCTCGGGGAGAGGGAGGCTTAGGCGGGAACTCTGCCAGCATCCTCATCCTTCCCCCTGGAAGAGTAAAGCTCCGTGTAAATATCTGCAGGATTAATTTTACAACTCACAGACGGATTGCAGGAATGAGAAGTGGGTCCCACTTGCTCAGGACAACACCTCAGCGCTATTCCCGACACTAGTCTTTTGTGCTTGGCGTTCACGATGGGCCGTGTTCATCCTACTGTGACCTCTCAAGGACACCGAGGCAGAGGACTGGCTCTGAGGGGCAAGGCGGCACGGACTACTTTACCTAGTGACCCAGAACCTCCATGCTGCAGCCTTTGGGGACAGATGGGGTTTTGCTTATCTAGACAGCTCAGGGCCAGGGAGCAGTTACAGCTGGGGGTACAGGGGCAAGGGATACACTGCCTAAAATTACAGCTAGTTTGGTAGCTTGGGGTTTACTTTCTCTTTCCATGGTCATTCTCATGGAGAGCAGCTCTGGCTTCAGTTATGATCAATGTGCCCATGGTTTTCCACAACCCCTTGGCCTAGTGGAGCAGGAATCCACTTCTGAGCTCCTGCCTTGACTCTTCCTTCTGTTCTTCCACACCCCTGCTCCCAGAGTCTGGTCTGGCCAAGGCTTTGGGGCTCTGCCCAGGCCTTGCAGGATAGCCAGGCTTTGGAGCATATCCATGGCTTTGCGGTCTTACTTGGACTTTGGGGTCTGTCCAGTAGTGTGTTTGACCTTAGCTCATCTGGTTGCTTTGACTCTAGCCTAGACCCTGAGTGCTGTGTGGCAGTGGTGTTTGCCCTGGTCTCAGGCCCAGCTCTCTCCTGTTTCTTGTGGCCAGGACACTGACCTGTGAACACCCTTCAAGGGTCTGCCTTTGGC
This sequence comes from Myodes glareolus, assembly GCF_982192425.1. NCBI lineage: Eukaryota > Metazoa > Chordata > Mammalia > Rodentia > Cricetidae > Myodes > Myodes glareolus. The sequence continues at coordinate 2,801,760 of NC_142031.1, forward strand.
TTCACACTGCTTTTGTGGCAGTCTTTTAGATAGCCACAGAGGTCACTGACTGAGCGAGCTTTGCAACTGATGATGCATCGTGTAAAATGACCCTTTGTTCTAGACTCACATCTGCAGAGCGGAGCCTTTTTCTTTCCTGGGAAGAGCAGCCTGTGGGCATTCCAGAGGCCTCACCTGTGGCGTTGGTGGAGGCGGGGTTATGTGGTGCCACTGTCGTGCCAAGCTTCCTGTGCACCTGCTGACTCCTCCTCTCTGCGACCCATCCTGCTCCTGCACTCCCACATTGGAGCATCCTTTGCTGCAATTTAGGGCGGAGTGAGCCCTGGCAGCTGCAGGGACTCACTGGCTGCTTGCCCTTCATTTGAAAAGCAATGGAAAGGGAGTCTTGTGAATCCCAACCCCTGCCTACCACAACCTCCAGGCTGTGATAGATACCTGTGGTTCCGGGCTTTGGCACAGGGGGTAGTGTCCGCAGTTCTGACCCCGGCACAGTAGTAAGCATGCAGGATGGAGGATGGTATGAAGACAGGAGAAGGTGTGGACAGGTGCCTCCTGAAAACCAATCAAGGTTGGAAGGATGGCAGTGGCCTTGTGGGGGAGGCACGCCTCTGCCACTCGGTGGAGTGTTCCAACACGTTCATTCCTGGAATGCGTCCTCACCATCTGTCTCCCGAGCTGGCAGAGAGGAGTTACAATTTGCAATTGTAAATTGTCTTTTTTCCCCCTCTTTCACACCACGTGAAGCAGCTCTGGTGGCTTGAAGGGGCCGTCAAGGTTTGCAGTGTACCTGGCTTGTTTTCCACATGACAGGAAACACCCCTTTCTTGAGAGTCCTGGGGCAGGTGCGTGTGTGGGGAGGTGGTAAGGGATGCAAGTACAGGCATTACTTTGGAGGATGATGGCCACAATACACAGGCCAGGCTCACTGAGGGATCAGTTGCCCTGTCTGATGGGACATTGACAGTGGGGGCTGTGGATGTGGGAGGAGACTTCTGCTGCCTTCGGTCAGTTTTCCTGTGAACCCAAGGCTGTGCTAAATAATATTGTAAATTAAGAAAAGGACCCGAGGAAGAACATGATCAAAATATATTTTATGATAAAGGAAAAAAGCCATAAAATAAAATTCAAGGACGATAGAGAGCTCGGTGGGTAAGTGCCTGCTGGACAAGACCGCCTGAGCTGGACCCTCAGACCTTACATGGTGAAAAGCTGGTTCCTGTGGCAGGTTTGCAGTCTCAGTGGTGGGGAAGTGGAAGCAGGAGGATCCCTGGGGCTTGCTGCCTAGCATGTGGCCCAGTGGGTGAGCTCCAGGATGATGAAGAAAGAGATCTTGTCTCAAGAGAACAACCAAAGAAGACACCTGAGGTTAACCTTCGGGTCTCACACGCTCATATGCATAAAAAACAGGTGTCAAAGGAAGAGTGGGGGCATTTCTGTGGGTGGGCTGGGGTCAGAGACAATCCCAGCATGCCTGTGGGAGAGGCCGTGGTTCGGGCAGGAGGTGAGTACAGACCGGAAAGCACCAAGGCATGGGCTAAGTGCGTTCGGGGTGGTTGGACCACACACGATGCCACAACTTCAGGTTGCCCGATGGGTCTTCCCAGCAATGGTGCTTTCAGACTGCAGAAGGCTTATCAGAGCCATTCTCTGGGGTAAGCGGAGGCACAGCTGCGCCCTGCCCTCTTCTCTCCCCATCGTGTGACCGGAGAGAAGGGATCTCATAAGGACATCAGGAGAGGCACTGCCCTGAACTGCAGCTGGGCGGAGAGCCATCCCTGCTCGGGAACACCCATTTGGGCTTTGAAGCTCAGCTGAAGTACTATTGTGCCATATTGCTGAGCTGCCGTATGCTCTGGCTTTATCGGAACGGTTGGCGTCATCTCCGTCAACACAAGTAGGTGCTTTCGTTTGTGTAGATGATGTGAGATGTTTTTCCTTGCAACTCAGAAAATTGCCACAGCACTAATTAAAAACAAAAAAACCCAAACACACTGAACAAAAACAAAACCACGAGCAGAACGGCTCTTTTCCGTCTCTCCAAAGAGCTTCTCAGTGCTGAATCCTCATGAAGACGAAGCTTCTCTGCTAGGTTAACGCAGCCTCGACCCCTGTGTGATGCCGAGGAGGCAGGTGTTCAGGCACACCCATTAGGTTAGCCTCTGAGGATGTGAGGGACTGTCACAGACATCGGGCTAGCTGATGTGGGGAGACCCATCTTAATTATGGGCAGGACCATTCCCTGGGTGAGGAAGCCTTGGCTATGTCACTGGAGTGGGCAAGCTGGGTTCATCACTGTTCATGTGATGTGGCTAGAGCTTCAGGTTCCTGCACACTTGACGTCCCAGCAACGATGAGCTGTAAGCAGAACTGTGAGCCACACAGCCCTTTTCTCCTTTACGGTGCTTTTGTCAGTGATGGAAGCGAACCTAGAACACTCTGAGGAACAGAACGACACCACTCTGGCAGGATCAGCTTAGAAGGCTGTTTGCCAGCTTGCAATATTTCAAGGACAAGCAACCCAGCCTTGCAATGTCAAAGGGCTGCATTTCCTCGGCCTCCTGTCTCACTCTTTCACCAAGTCTGATGTGGCTGCTCCACTTCCCTCCAGCATTGCTGTGCTCCAACTGCTGACAAGGTGCTAGAAGGGAGAACTCACATTCTTTTGGGGACATGGCTAACTGTGGCTCTTGTCACACTGTGTTCCTCGGAGTCTCTAGATGTGGCCACAAATAGCTGCAAGGGATGCAGGAACAGAAAGTACCCATCTGTTTAAATATGACCCAACTAACAGTTATGATGTTAGGAGGTGAATACCCACTGTCTCAGGATTGTTTGGGTGCTACAAAATGCCATAAGCCAGATGACTTCTGGGCAGCAGACAAGATTTTTTCATTGACTAGAGGCTATCAGCTCAAAGTCAGGGTGCTTGTGGATTGATTCACTGTGTGGTGAGGACCAAACTTGTCTGATTGCAGCCCCACGTAGGAGGCATAAACTCTCTTGTTTCACTTTTTGTGATGGAGAAAGTCTCACAATGAGATCTCAGTCTCTCTTCATTTCTATCTTTACCTTGGATGTGAGTAGAGGGAACAGACTCGGAAGGAGTACCAGAGACAAGAGGAGGAAGCTGCCTGGACATCAAGAGAGAATGCTGGTGGTTGACTACGTGCTGTGGGGAGTATTAGTGGTCTTTAGAAAAACAGTCACAGTTGATGCTGAGAAGGAAACCCAGCATGCCTGCCATGGAAGGAGAAGTGGATGGTGGGCTCATCTGGGCACATAGATTGGGCAGCAGGGTATAAGAGCGGGTTGAGCAAGGCCCTCCAAGAATGGAGAGTGTCAACAAATGAATGCTTCCACCAGCAGCCAAGGAAGCCATGCAGAGGAACAAGGAAAGGTGAGTCAAAGTCAAACCCAACAGCATCTTTTCTTCCTTAACCTCATCAGTTCTGTGGGAAATCCTTCCTGGACCAAGGCCTAGAACACACCATAGGAGGCAGTATCATCCAGAAAAAACAAGCTGCTTCCACCTGACTTAAAACCTTCGGGGTCAGCCATGGTGTGCACATCTACATTGCTCTGAAGGCTGAGCTCAGTGACCTTTCCTTGTAGTAGCATTTCATTTGTATTTTAATAAATAAAGCTTGCCTGAAGACCAGAGAGTAAAACAGTCCCACTGGTCAGCCTTACAGACCAGGCAGCAATGACAAACACCTTTATCCCAGTAACCACAATGTCACACACCTTTAATCCAGTAGCCACACTAGCTTGTCATAGAAACCAGGCAGTAGTGGTGCATGTTCTTAATCCCAGAACTAGAGAGGATTATATGATGGGAAGAGACAGCACCCAGTCTCAGTTTCATTCTGAGATTCCTGGAGGCAGGATCATCATTTCTGACTGAGGTAGAGGTAAGAGCCAGTGGCTGGCTGCTTTGCTTTTCTGGTCTTCAGGTTGAATCCCAATATCTTTTTCTGAGTTTTTATTAATCATGCTTCATTTGGTGCCCAACTTGGGGAGACTAGATTCAGAGTTCTTGTTTTGTAAAGAAAAAAGGGCAAGTGCTGTGGGATAATGCTCTCGTACCTTGTAAAGATTTGTCACTTGTATTGGTTTAATAAAAATGCTGACTAGACCATAGCCAGGCAGGAAGTATAGGTGGGGTGACCAGACTAGGAGAATTCTGGGAAGAGGAAAGGCTCAGTCTGCAGTTACCAGCCAGACACAGAGGAAGCAAGATGAGAATGCCACACTGAGAAAAGGTACCAAGCCACATGGCTAAACATAGATGAGAATTATGGGTTAATTTAAGTTGTAAGAGCTAGTTAGTAATACGCCTGAGCTAATAGGCTAAACAGTATGTAATTAATATAAGCCTCTGTGTGTTTCTTTGGGACTGAACAGCTGTGGGACCCAGTGGGACAGAAACTTCTGGCTACATTTCCTCTCCATGGGCACTGTTACCTCCCAGTAGGATCTGGTGGAGCCACTCAGGGAGAATGGTCCAGGACACAGGATAAAGCAGGTGATGATACAAGTGATGGGCAAGAACTTCCAGTGAGTCACCTCCCTCCCCAGCTGAGGCTGATCTGATTTCCACTCTATTTTTATCACCCTAGACCTTTCCCTGTTTTAACTCTAGTGGCAGCTAGGGCATGGGTGGGTTTCACTCACCAGCTGGAGATGTGTTTCCTCCAAACTTAGGAGAAAGCCCATCTTCTCAGAGACTCGGAAATGTCATTTCCCCTGTAAGCCAAATGTTTTAGATTATCCTCATTTAATTTGACTAATTTAGGAAGAGAGGAGTGATAATTTGTCAGTGTTGCATAGTCTTTTGGAGAGACATTAATATTCTGATTCCAAGAGGGGTGTATGAATTCCTCAGCCACAGATAACACCATTATATTCTAAATTCTTTCCCTGAATTAGTACAGATGGCTAAAAATACTCTCCCTTTAATTAATCTTCCTAACAATAGTTTTGTGAATACAAATAGATCATTAGCCCCATCCGAGAAGGGGTGGGAGGTGAAGGAGAATCAGGTTGGCTTTTATTACAGTCCTGGAAAGTGCTGGATCTCAGGGGTGCTTAGGGTCACAAGTCCAGGGGTAGAAACTGAACCTTACCACTTCATTCCAGTTATTGTTGCTTTAGTCTTGCTGAGGCTTTCAATTGGACTGTCTTTCCCAAGTAAGGCTAAGAGAACTGGCTTTTGTCTAAGGAGCCTGGGCTGTGTTGGAGGTCCCAATACCATTTCTACATCTGCTTAGAAACCCCTTGTCCTTTTAGCAACAACCAGATGCAAGTGAATATCTGTTAATTCCAGACAGGGCATTAGAGACAGACTAAAGAAATTATCCTACTCAAGTCTAGCTTAGTGAATCAGTGAGAGATTTTTTTGGGGGGGGTGGAGGGCTGGATAGGTTACTTATGGGAACATAGGTGATTCAAAATCATCCTTATCATTGGAAAACCCACCCCAATAAGAGTGATGACTCAGGAAAGCTGCACCCCTGGAGCTCCCTTCATGACTTGCAGCTAAGAAGGTAGGAGACTCTCTTCTTAGCAGTTACTCCTTCCTTGTAGGTTTTGGTTACTTATTTGTTTCACTTACTTTCTGAGTCTTAGGATCCTCCCTCCCACCTCTTTTGGAGTATGGTGGGACCTTTCTTAGACCCACTGTGCTTGGTCCCCGATCCTAAGATGCCATACCCTCAACAGCTAACAAAGTCATCCCTAGGCAGTACTTTCAAGTGAGTTCTCATGATAAAAAGATTAAAGCATGAACTCACGGGTGCAGGCAAAGCAAAAGCAAGCTTTATTAATGAGAATTATAGTTAGCATGCCTTTAATCCCTGATGGAGGAGGGTTAACTGTCTATGTGTTACTTTCATTGGTTAATAAAGAAACTGCCTTGGCTTTTGATAGGACAGCAGCTTAGATAGGTGGAGTAGACAGAACAGAATGCTGGGAGGAAGAAGGCAGTGAGGCAGTTGCCATGACTCTCCTCTCCGAGACAGCTGCAGGTTAGAATCCTCCTGGTAAGCCACCACCTTGTGGTGCTACACAGATTAATAGAAATGGGTTAGATCAACATGTAAGAGTTAGCTAATAAGAGGCTACAGATAATGGGCCAAGCAGTGTTTAAAAGAATACAGTTTCCGTGTAATTATTTCAGGGGTAAAGCTAGCTGGAAGGTGGGCGGCAGGAAGTGGCCCACCGCTCCTTCTACAAATCCCAGCACCCCTTTTCTACCATGTAGGTCCCAGGGATTAAACTCAGGTCATCAGGATACCTTTACTTAGGGAGGCATCTTGCTGACCCTAAGTTCCCTGTTTGGAAAGAAATTTCATCTTGTGCAGCTGTCCTTTACCACAGCTCATCACCCAGTGTGGCTGGATTCTTTGTAAGAAATCTCACAGAGCAACTGGTCTACATAGACATGTATCACTATGGCAACTACCTCAGTGATTCACCTTTAAAAGAAGAAAGGTTTGTATTGGCTCACAATTTCAGAGGCTCAGTTCATGAATAGTTGGCCTGTTGCTGTAGGTCTATGGTGAGACGTAGCATAGTGAGGAGTGTGTTGGAGCAAACTGCTCCCCTCATAGTGTGTGAGAAGTGAAACAGAGAGAGAGGAAGGACCCAGGGTCTCAGCATCTCCTTCAGGAGCATGACTCCAATGATCTAACTCCTCCCATTAGATTCCACCTCCCAAAGCTTTCAGCTCATCCCACAAGCACCACAAATTGGCAAAGAAGCCTTCAGCACATGTCATCAAGGGGTATTCAAAACACAAACTGTAGCAATAGACATTCTGTAACATGCCCACAGTAAGCTGGTCCTTCACATATCAATGGGGAATTAAGAAAAAAATGTCCCATAGATATGCCCATAGACCAACCTGATAGAGGTGATTCCTCAGTTCTCTCTTCCCAGGTTTGTATAGGTTTGTGTCAAGTTGAAAAAAAAAACTATGATATCATATTAACATAAGAAATGGAGCGTGGCTCTCCAGAACCCATATAAATTCTGGATAGGCCTGGCAGCCATTGATAATCCAAGTACTCAGGATGAGGAGATGGGATCCTGGAAGCAATCCAACTATCTTGACCAGCTCAATGGGTGAGCTCTGGATTCAAGCGAGAGATTTTTATCTCTATATCTAAGGTGGAGAGCAATTGAAGAAGACAGCTAACATCAACCTCCGGTCTCCATACACTTTAATATAAATGTCCTCCATGTACCCCCCCATGAACATGAACACACACTTGCACACACCCCGAATAAGGCACAAGGTTATCAAAGAGACAGGTTGAGATGTAGTTATCAGACCGTTTACAAACATGTTTGAGGAATGCAAACCTACAGGCTTTTTGATCAATGCATGAAAGGCCAGCAGTAGTTCTAATGAAACCCAGAATTCTGAAGGAGCCAGGAGTGAAATATACTGCATATTCCCAGTCTCTTTTGTGACACAAAGATGCCTAGGATTTGTCTGTCACAGAGCCCTGAGTTCCGTGAGGCTGTTCCATGAAGGTGATGGCTGTTTTCATGATGGAAGGAGGTGCCATGTACTGTCTACAGACAAATGAAGGATAACATGTGATTTATTACCATTCAAATTCCCAGACCTCTGTCTAAGGACTCTGCCTTGGGTCCCTCACTATTGTCTGCCCATGGTGAACAGGAGGTGAGAGGAGAGGTGGGGAGGTAAACCTGTGTCTTAGTTACTTTTCTATTGCTGAGATAAGACATCATGAACAAAGGCAACTTATAGAAGAAAGAGTTTATTGGAGGCTCATGGTTTCAGAGGATGAGTTCATGACCATCATGGCGAGGAACATGACAGCAGACGGGCATGGCGCTGAGGCCTTACATCTTGGGACAGCAATAATATGGCAGAGAGAGACATTAGGAAATAGTGTTGACCTTGAAAACCTTAACGTTTTCCCCTAGCAACATACCTCCTCCAAAGAGGCCACACCCCCTAATCCTTCCCAAGCAGTTCCACCAACTGGGGACCAAGTGTTCAAACATGTGATCCTATGGGTGGCATTCTCATTCAGATCACCATAACCTCTCTGAGAGGATACATATTGCCACCCATACTCTATTGGCAGGACATAGAGACATGATGACCCTGCCTGCAAGAGGTGGGGGAGGAGATCCCTGCATCAGTGACTGACTGCACCATGGGAGGACATGCAAGTTCAAACTGCTCTAGTGACCTCCCTGCAGCCAGGACAGAAGGACTCACATCCCTTCTGATCTGTGCCCACCTTTCCTGTGTGGCCACAGGAAATACTTGTTACAATACCAAGGCTTCTGTTTCACTATGCCCACATGAGTAGGGATGGCACTCGAAGTGTCAATCCATACGAATGTCCTTTTTTTCTCTGACACTGCGGATTGTACAGTGTCAAGACTTATGCACCCATGGGAGCAGCCCCATTTGGAAACAGGGCTGTTATGGTTTGAATCTGAGATGTCCCCATCAAGACCCTGGTGAAGTTGCTGGTGTGAGGTATTATGGAAACTTAGAAAAGGGAAACTTGATTGGAGGAAGGAGGTCTCTGTGTGGGTTCTGGAAGGCATGCTGCTGAGGAGGGGCTCAGCCCTTGTGGGTCAGGTGAATTGGAGATGGTATGTGGATAGGCAAACTATTGGAACAAATGTATATGCACACATAGGAACTTTATCTGAGGGTCAAAGTTTAACTCTCCATTTTATTCTTTCTCTGTTGGTTGCGCTTCCTTCTCTGTTCTTTCTCTGATCTGTTATTTTTCCCAGCTGTTCTCCTTCTCTTTCTTTCCTGATGTTTTCTGTCTGCATCTTTTCTTCTATCTCTTTTCCTTCTCTAATTTTTCTTATTCCTTTTATATCTCCTCATACAAAGATTTCTATGCAAGAAGAGATTATTTCATGACCACAAGTTACATATTTTCCAAAAACAAATTAAAATCTTTACAAAAATGGCATTAGGCCCACAGTACATATTTTCCCTAGACGCCCACAGTAGTGCAACATTTACCTTTGTATTAATTTTCCCAACAAAACATCTTCACCCCAAAGCAAATGTTGCTTTATAGTTAATTAGCAAAGTTTTAGGCAAGTCAAGCACATTTCTGCAGTTCCTTTGTATTGGCAGGCAGCTTTTTGCAGTTTCAATGTGGCAGATTCCTACAAAACTTTGTTTAAATGGTCTAGCTAACTACCTATTCTTCTTTACACACAATAGGGTCTTTTTCCTTTCACAACTTTGTTTTCTCAAGGTGCATACCAGGGCCTATAATTAATTCTGTAAGCTAAATGACAAGTCCCTGTAAGCTAGGGACTTGGGCCTAACCTTGGGTGTAGGGAAATAATTGTTCCCTTTGATCATCTACCTGTTTTTCACAGGCAGAATTCACGGGTCTATAATTCATGAAACTTCCTTGTTCTTATTTCCCATGTTCTGAAAATCTCATGTCTAACCAAGGGGAAGGTAGCTTTTAGCCTATATCTGTCCTTTTTTGTATCTCTTATTGGAACAACTGGCAGAATATCCTAAATCATGTCCCTAATCATCTTTACTAACTGTCCTAACCATCTGTATCTTTTAGACTAACTCAAAAAGCTCCGTTAAATCATTGATTCAACTAAGCATCATTGCTCCTAAAAAATCATCTTTATTATTATCTATATGTAAACTTCCCAGTGGGGAGTAGAATTTTCCCAAGAAACAATCACACTGTTCTAAGTACAGTGGGGTCCCTTCATACAGTAATCACACCGTGCCAAAGACAGCAGGAACACAGCAGTGGCAAACAGGAAAAAGCACAGTAGAAGCAAGAGGCACTCTGCAAACAATCCTCCCGGGCTTTGCCTCTCCGGCATGCACCCAGAGTAGCTGTGTTATCCTCTGAGCTGTGTTCTGTAAGCTCTATTGCTGACATGGCCACCGGCAGTGTGCATCCCTGGAGCTCCGATTTCTGGCTGTCTGTGACACGAATGTCAGCCTTTTGTCATGGCTCCTGCTGTCACAGTTCTGCTTCTGCTCACAGGAGCAAGTGGACAGTGGACTGGTGCGGGGCAATTGTCTATATTCTGTCAATTATGTTTTAAATAAATGCTGATTGGCCAGTAGCCAGGCAGGAAGTTTAGGCAGGACAATCAGACAGGAAGTAAAGGCAGGTCAATGAAAACAGGAGAATTCTGGGAAGGAAGAAGCCCATTCCTCCCCAGTCCTGTCTCAACCACAAAGGAAGGAAGATGTGACCTGCCCCACGGAAAAAGGTACTGAGCCATGTGGATAATCCAGATAAGAATAATGGGCTATTGTAAGTTATAAGAGTTAATAAGAAGCCTGAGGTAATGGGCTAATCAGTTTATGATTAATGTAGACCTCTGTGTGATTTCTTTAGAGCTAAATGACTGTGGGACCTAGTGGGAGGACAGAAACTGGGCAGGACAGAAAACCTCAGATAACAGTGGACACTTTGAAATTACAAGATAAATAATCCTTCCCTTAAGTTATTCTCATGAGCTTGGGCACAGACCAACAAAAAGCAAGCAATACAGGGATCTTTGCAGAATAAAGTCATGATGAGGTCGCTGGAGGGGTTATTAATACAGCATGCCCAGTATCTGCATAAGAAGAGAAAATTCTGGCTTTAGAGAGGCATGTGAGAGGGTCATGTGGCAACAGCCTGGAACTGAAAAGGTACAGATACAACTGAGGAATGTTGAGGGTTTCCAGAAGCTTCTGGAAGCTGGGAGAAACTGTGGTGTACTGTAGCTGCTGGAGGTCCCCGACTCAGTGACCTGGAGGGACGTTGCCCCTGCTGGTGCACTGAGCTCTCTGTGCTCCCAGGACTCCCCAGGGTGGCTCATCTGGTAATATCTCCAAAGTACCTGTGACTTCAAGTCCCACTGAGACCCATAGTTTAGACATCTAGTTCCTCGACTTATGAGAAAGTCAACTCCTCTTTCACACTATGCTATGGGATAATCCTTTTGTATGCTGTGAATGAGTGTTGCTATCATTGGTTGGTAACAAAGCTGATTTGGCCGATAGCAAGGCAGAAGAAGGCTAGGCAGAAAGAGTGGCAGGGTCAGAAAGAGAGGTGTGAGCAAGTCGCCAGGGGAACAAGATGTGCTAGAGAGCAGGTAGAGACACAAAACCACATGGAAAATGTAGATCAACAGTGATGGGTTAATTTTAGTTGTTAGAGCTAATTAGCAACAAGCCTGAGATATAGGTCAAACTTTCTGTAATTAATATAAGATTTTGTGTGTTTCTTTGGGACCCAGAGGTTGGGACTAAAGAAAAGCTCTGAGTCCATTTACAATGCTACTCAATTTGTGGTTCAGTTAGAGCAACTCCCAGGAGCTAATACATTGGTGGTAACCTAGCAGGGTTCCTTGCAGATGTGTTTCACATGCATGGTGTGGGAGGTCCTTCTGTTTATGTGTTGCTTTCATTGGTTAATCAATAGAGAAACTGCTTGGCCTGATAGGGCAGAACTTAGGTAGGCAGAGAAGACAGAACTGAATTCTGGGAGGAAGAAAGCAGAGTCAGAGAGCTGCCAGGTCAGACATGCTGAATCTTTCCTGGTAAGTCATGATCTCATGGTGATATACAGATTATTAGAAATGGGTTAAATCAAGACATGAGAGTTAGCCAATAAGAGGCTAGAGATAATGAGCCAGGCAATGATTTAATTAATACAATTTCTGTGTGGTTATTTCGGGTGTAAGCTAGCTGGGTGGCTGGGACGGAAAGCAGGCCCTCTCTCCATCAACACATGCACCTACTTCTCAAGCAAACATGTCAATCATGCACCCACTATGAGTCCTGAAATGTGCTGCAGTCAGGATTACAGAGCGGATGTGACTGCAGTCCTCTTCTTGTGGAGATGATGGCTCAAGGTCCATATATATGCTAACTCCACAGGTAACACAAAAGTGTTGCCATACTTACCACAGGTGAGATGCCATTCCACAGGTGAGGAATCCTGGGAACAGTGTCCTCTGAATGTGTCCTCTGCCTGGACACATCCTGGCAGAGGGACTGACTGAGGAGATCGGGCTGGGTGGTCCAGGTAGCACAGAAGATGAGGCAGTTCCTCCAGGTGACTGAGTCTGGGGCCTGGGCTGGAGGTGAGACAGTGAGGCAAGGTATGCACTGAGCTGCTCTCTGCGGCTGGGTACAGAGTTCTAGAAGTCAACTAGGGAGGAGATGGGAGGTCCTCGGGCTTAGGAAGGACCACTTTGGGAGTATATATACACCTAGGTGAGTCGTGGTAAGGTAAAATGCCCCCAGAACAGAGGGTGTTGTAGTGTCTTCTTATGTCTTAGCTCTGTGACAGGGTTCTGAGGGAACACAGGAAATCTGAATTGTTGACAGACATGTCAGTCTTGACCATTTGGGTTGCCTTAAGACCCAGTTCCTCTGTTTTAGACAAGGCACACATGTACACCCTGGATGGATACATCACCAGCTACCATGGTTACTTTGCCTGAGGACCTGGTTTCAGTTTAGGGAGATGGATTAGGAATTGGTTTCCCAGAAGCAGGAGAGATCAATGGCTCAGGGTGAGGAAGGAGAGAAAGAAGCCAGTAACTAACTTAGACTTCTTAGAAAGTGGGTGACTGGGCCCAGTTTTGCTGCAGACCCCTGAAGAATCTTGATCAAGACACTTTGAAACTGCTCTCTGAAGAAGAGATGAGTGTGATTATCTATCAGCTCCCAGGCATTATCATCTGAGCGTTAACCCTACCCTGGGAATGTTCTACAGCATTGCAGCAGACACTGGAACAGAAGGCAGAGTTTTAAGACCCCAGTGAAAGCAAGAACCATCCTTGCCCTTGGAACTGTCCGCGAGCACAGTGCTGAAATCTCTGGCCTGTGGTCTGCCTGTGGTACACTCCTTGACTGACTTTAAACACACATGTGTTCCGTATTACCCAGTCCTCAGAGACTCATCAAGGCTGCACCCAAAGGCATAAGCTACAGAGACTTGAGAATCTGCTAATTTTTCTGCTTTCTCTGGTCCTGAGAGGTGGGAACTGAAACCTGGCATTTCTCTCCTCCACTTGCTCTGGGTTTCTCACAGCCTTCATGCGTTGCACTTCTGACACCAGGGCCTGGCCTTGAGGTAGTCAGATGACACAGAGAACACCAAGAAGGTGGAGCATAACCTCCCAGGCATCATCAGCTCAAGCTCTGCTAATTCAGGGTCACCAATTAGGGGCGTCTTGGCCTCTAGAGAGGAAGGACACTTTCTTTTTCCTGCTGGAGGGTTTGATAGATATGGTCTAAACACCTTAGGGACACTCACATAAATGTCTCCTTCTCTAGACTCAGGGTTCCAATCTTTCTTTGCCAGTTTCCCACCTGAGCCTAGGAGACCCGTTAATGTGATATTCAGTCCCCTTTGCCGTCCTCCACCCAAATATAACTGCAGGTGTGATGAGCAGTACCCACCTGCTCTTTGGTCATAGGCGATGAGGTCACTTCAGATGCTTCCATGGAGACATTCTGGCTTTGAATGTGGCTGTGGCAGTCACTGTCTGACTTGAGTGTGTCGTCTTCCACCCTCGAGTCCAAGCAGCTAGAAAACACAGCACAGTCTCTCATTCTAACCTATCTGCTTGCTTCCACACACACTGCTGGTGGCTACTCCAAAACCCAGCTCTTCACACCCATGCCTCCTAATACACTATCTGCTCTGGAAGAAGAATCCCCGTCACCTAAGTCATGCTAACACTTCACTTGTTAACCTGAGTGACGTAACTTAAGTAACATCAGTGAATACATCATGATGAGGTCATTGTCAACACTTGACCAGATCTACCCTGAAGATTCTAGGCCAAAGATTTAGTGCAAAATATTCTGAGGTGTGTGCGTGTGTGTGCCAAGTATAGCAAAAGTTCTTTCCTCAGGACTCCATTGTACTCTATCCTGTAGCCCACTCTGGAATTCCACAGGAGCAGAGCCTCCCTTTAGAACCTGAGTCCAGCTAATGCCATGGCTCACTGATACTGAGGAACAGAGGCAGGGATGACAGGCATGGGGCAAAGCAGAAAAATTCACTGAGGTGCCGGCAGCTGTCTAGCTGAGTTTCCACTCTAGGGAAGATCTTGTGAACAACCCCCCGCCCCCGCCACTATCCTGCCTCTGACGGCAGTGAGGCTGAGACTTTCACCCACCAATTCCTACCTTTGTATTTTCAGGTCACCTCCAAGGTAATCTCTTCTTCACCGCTGGGCTGTGCCAATAGGAGGTAGAGTAGTCTCCATCCATTACAAGAAAGCTCCAGGCCCTCCGTGAGCTGGGCAGAGCAAGAGAGGTTGAGATCTGTCCACCGCCGTGGAGCTGAAGTCAGGCAGGAAGAGGAGCTGTCCTGCAGGATGAGTGTCTGGATCCCAAAAGCCGTCCGAATGCTCCCCACCTTCTTAGAAGGCTGGAGCTTTCTCTACTGCACTCCAAGACTCCTTTCATTGCTAATTCCCCCACCCAGTCCCTATTTCCTATGAGTTTGCATTCTTAGGGACACTTAGCATCTGTATCCAGGTTGCGGAGGGTAGCACCCAAGCTGGACACCTGTTGGTAACCTGTTGTTGGTTCCTATTTGTGTCAGAAAAACACTGGCCAACCATTGTACAGTGCATGAAGAAAGTCTCACATTGAGCCCTGATTTTGTATTTTGGCTGAGTAGTCAGCTGGAACCCCAGGGAATGTCAGGCCAGGATGTTGTAATCTCCGACTGGGATAAATAGCCTCTGTCCCAGTTTTCTCAGTTTGGGCTCCCGGAGACGAGTGTCAGCTGTTTCATCAAAAACAAAGCACTCCCCTGGGTGACAGTAAGCAGTCCACCTATGAAGGGTATCTATCGCCTTCCCCTCCACTTCTGAGAAGTCTGCCCTAGTTTTCTCTTTGCAAGCATCGTCCTTGAGTTATACATCTCCCAGCCAGGGAAGAGATGGAATCTCGCCCTTCGTGAACGGAGGGATGAGGAGCACCTGCCAGGAGCTGAAGATAGCTCTCTGAAAAATGAACTATTGGTGTGACCTTGCTGATGGCGGATCCTCCTCACCGATGGGCAGAGAAGTCTGGGTGTGGTGGAACGCGTCGACTGAGGGGATACTGGTGAGTGGGGAACCTTGAGCTGGGGATCCTAACTCTGTGCCGTGTGCAAGGGTGGTAATTCTGACACCAGTGAGGGAACGTGGCTGGGTGGAGAGTGTGGGGGTGCAGGTCAGCCCAGGGTTGAAATTGATAATTTGTATGTGTGTGTGTGTGAGGGTTTTGTGTGTGCACATGTGTGTGCATTTCTATGTAGTGTGTCGGTGACCTGTGAGCATGTGGAGGCCAGAGGTTGACCTCCGATGTTATCAATCGTATTATATTTTACTTTACGTGCATGAGCATCTTGCCTGCTTGCATACCTGTGTACCTTGTGTATACCTGCTCCATGTGAAGGCCAGAAGAGGTGTTAGATCTCTGGAACTGGAGCTATAGATGGTTGTGAGCTGCCATGTGGGATTCTGGGAATTGAACCTGGGTCTCTAGAAGTACAATCAATGCTCTTAATTCATCTCTCTAAATCCCCACCATCTTAATTATTTATTATCTGAGAAAAGGTGTGCTGGCCCGGAACTTCAAAATAGGCTAATCTGGCTGGCCAGTGAGCTCAGGGACCTAGCTGTCTCCCTCCTCCTCCCTGGCTTCCAGCACTGTGATTTCCTTGCCTGACAAGCACACAGGCTGCACATCACACAGACACACATAGACACACAGACACACAGACACACACACACACACACACACACACACACAGACACACACACACACACACATCACCTGGCACCTTCAGGCAGCAGCAAGGGATGAAAGGGTGGCTTCAGACGTGGGCAGCTCCAGGAGCGGCCTTCTCCTTTGATCTGTCTGTTTAAAAAATTCTGTCTCCGCAGTAGCCTCCCTTCAGGCCTTTTCAGTTCTGCAGGATTCCCAAATTCTCCTTTAAATAAAGATCAAAAGGGAGCCAGCTGCTGGCCTCTGCTTCTCCTTCCTGCCGGTCATTAGTCTGTCGGGATTTGAGTTGAAAGTCCAGGCGAAGGACCCCTGAGGATAAAGAATACTAGGCCAGGGATTGTAAACCCATCAGAAAACCTGGTCATCAGCTACAGAGTCTGACTCCAACCTACCTTTCTCGAAGTTTCTAGAGAACAGGTGCAGTCGCAACCATGGGCCAACACAGGGATGACCCGGACAGCCTTGCAAACCCCTGCACGGTAGGTGACTGTGATGATGACTCTGTTTTGTAGGCTGGGAGCTGAGACTCAGAAGTGAGGAAACCTGTCTAAGATCACACAGCAAGTAAGGCTCTGGTCTGGGCCTTGGACTCCAGAAGTCTGGATCCTGACTCATGTATGAAGCCACTCTGCTACTTTGTCTAGGGACTCGCTGCTCTGTGCATGGTCC
Source organism: Myodes glareolus (assembly GCF_982192425.1). Taxonomy (NCBI): domain Eukaryota; kingdom Metazoa; phylum Chordata; class Mammalia; order Rodentia; family Cricetidae; genus Myodes; species Myodes glareolus. The sequence continues at coordinate 2,818,231 of NC_142031.1, forward strand.
AGAATATTCCCTTTTCAGCCTGTCACAGGCTCCTGTGCTCAGTGCTGCCTGGGAATTTTGGATTCTCAACACATTTCAGAGACAATGGCACCTGTTTTGTCTGGGGTACCAGGACATGGAAATGAGCTGGGGACCCGGTCACTCATTGTGACTGGACTTGGTATATGGAAATGAGCAGTCTATAGATATTTGGGGACCTTGTCACCCATTGTGACTGTACTCGGGACCCAGAGATGGAGTAACCCATATGTAGCTGAATACTTGGTCATCCATTATGACTGTACTCGGGACCCAGAGATGGAGTAACCCATAGGTAGCTGGATACTTGGTCATCCATTATGACTGTACTCGGGACCCAGAGATGGAGTAACCCATAGGTAGCTGGATACTTGGTCATCCATTATGACTGTACTCGGGACCCAGAGATGGAGTAACCCATAGGTAGCTTGGCACTTGGTCACCCACTGTGACTGTACTTGGGGCACAGAAATGGAGCTGCCCATAGTTAGCTGGTCACCTGGTCACCCACTGTTACTATACTCAAACACAAAAAGAAATACCTGGTAATTTTCGTAGTTAGTAGCAGGTTAAAAACAGAACTGAAGAGCATTTTCCCCTTGACCTTAAGGGAAGGACAAAGATAGCTGAACTTGGCTGCCTGGAAACCACTGTCTCTGATTCCTCCAGAACAAGGGGAGCGGGGACCCCAGCCTGGGTGTGCCATGAGCAGGTGGAGGTGGGGAGTCGGAGGAGGTAGATGGGCGGGTGTCATGAGAGCAGATAGGGGGTGGGGGGTCATATGGCATGAATCTTGAAGTTGGTTGACATTTGCCTTGGGAAAGGGAAGTCTAAGCAGAGAGCCGCATGTGTCACGCCGGCGGGGGTCTTGGACCACAGGGTGCAGCTACTGGAGGCACTGTGTTGTTCTCATTGCCTCAGAAGCAGGCTGCCAGACATCCTCTGGGTGGCTTGTCCACCTCCCCTCAGGGTAGCACAGAGGCCTGAGGACATCACACACTCACACACACACACACACACACACACACACACACACACACACACACACACTTTTCATGTGCACACACACATGCATGCATTTGTATATTTACGCACAACACCTTCACATACACACACAGGAGCACACACCTTCCCCAGATTTACTCTCCAGGGGTGGAAGAATCTAGGGCTGTTCTTTAAGGCATCCTTGCTTATGCACTGACTGCATTCACACCAGGGAGCTGAAAGGGGCTGGAAACTAGACACCTTTTGTAGCTGTGACTGGACAGAAGAGCACATTGAGGAGTGTCAGTCACAAGTACTGGCAGTGACAGGGACAGTGTGGTTTTGAGGAGTGAGAGGGGTGCTGTGGCCGTGTGTTCTGCACATCTGGTCTACCGATGTTTGTGCAATTATTCCTCCACCAACGTTTACTGAGCGCCTGCTAATCCCACACTCTGCTGTCTAGATGGAATCAGTGGGAAAATGCAATATATCTGTGCTGGTGTGGCTGACAAGTGGGAGAGAGATAACGTGTGTGTATGTGTGTGTGTGTGTGTGTATGTGTGTGTTGTGGATTATGCTCATTGTTAATAAAAAACCGACTGGCTGATAGCGGGGCAAGAAGAGATTGGGCGAGACAGCTTGACACAGAGAGAATGATGGGAGGAGGAAGGGCGGAGTCTGGAGACACCAGCCAGCCGCTGAGTAAGCAGGATGTGTAGAAAATGAGGTAATAAGCCATGAGCCACTTGGCAAAGCCCAAAACTAGGAATATGGTTTAATTTAAATTTAAGAGTTAGCTAGTAACAAGTCTGAGTTATTGATTGAGCATTTATAACCAGTACAAGCCTCAGTGTGTTTCTTTGAGAGCAGCAGCAGGCTAGGAAAACTCTGCCTGTGTGTGTGTGTGTGTGTGTGTGTGTGTGTGCGCGCGCGTGCGCGTGTGTGTGTGTGTGCACGCTCCCACCCTCTTTCATTAAATGAGTAGAGGATCTCAGGTATTCTGGCAATAATTCACCTTGTTGTTTTGACACATGGACCCTCACTGACCTGAAAAGCACCAAGTACACTAGGTTCAGCTGGCTGGTGAGTCTTAGGAATTTGTCCCGTGTCACGGCAATGTAGAAGAGTCTGGAATGAGCAGAGCCTGTGTCATCACAGCCAAGCCCGTTTTTTTTTCTGGAGGATCTCCTTGATTCTGCCTTCTGCTCCTGCACCTTCTCAAGAAGGGCTGTTTCCTGCCTTCAGCCTCAGAGCGTTGACCTCCTGCATCTGGCCAGAGGCCTCTTGCTTTGCAGGTGGCTTTCCTGATGTATCTGTTAACTTCTACTGTGTTACAAGCAGCCTGAATGCATAGTTGTTGTATGCCTGCAAAACACAGCATTGGCTATCTGAGCCCAGCTGGCTCCTGCTGACTCACACACCCACTGCCTGTCCATGGACTGGCTAGTGGCTGCATGCTCTAGCTTGGGCAGACTGTCAAGGGAGGGAAGGGAAGTATGACTGGATGTTGACCAACCCTTCATGCTTTTCCTACACACCACCCTTGTCTTTCCAAAGGTTTGCTTGGCCTGGGCACTCATGGTCTTAGAGGTTGCAAAAGTCAGGAGTTAGAAGGGCTGGGCTTGGAATATGTCTCACTGGGAGAATGCTTGTTTAGCATGCCTGAAGCCCCAGGTTCAAACCTCAGCATTGCATAAACCAGCCGTGGTGGCACACAGCAGTAACACCAGCCCTTGTGTGGCAGAGGCAGGAAGATCAGTTTGATGTTATTATATTTCACCTAGTGATTTCAAAAACTTGCCCCCTCACCCCCATCTAAAACAGAGTAGAAAAGTCCCAAGAGAAAGGTAGAGGTCAGCCTCCCCGTTTTGAGAACGTGGTCTTCAGTGAGGGCTTCCCTGAGAGGCTGGTCTTATTGGCAAGCTTTCAGAGTGTGTGATACCGTGTTGATTAAGTTCACACGTATCTTGAGAATCCTTAGGGTCGGAATCCACAGCACCGCTGTGGGACCTATGTGGAATGAACGGCAGGCCGCTTCCCACCGCCTGCCGGGCTAGCTTTACCCAAAATGATTACACAGAAACTGTATTCATTTTAAACACTGCTTGGCCCATTAGTTTCAGCCTCTTATTGGCTAACTCTCAAATCTTGATTAACCCATTTCTAATAATCTGTGTAGCACCACGAGGTGGTGGCTTACCAGGAAGGATCTTAACCTGCATCCATCTTGGAGAGGAGAGCTATAGAGTCTGCCTCATTGCCTTCTTCTTCCCAGCATTCTGTTCTGTCTACTCCACCCACTTATGTTCTGACCTATCAGGTCAAGCAGTTTCTTTATTAATTAGCCAATGAAAGCAACAGAAATACAGAAGACTCTCCTCCATCATTTCCCCTTTTTCTATTTAAACAAAAAAGAAAGGGTTTAACTTTAACATAGTAAAATTACATATAGCAAAACAGGTATCAAGCAAGAATTACAGTTACAATATTTATATCTATTTTATCTTTTATCATAACTAAGGAAAACTATAACTATGACTAACCATTCTTCAACTCCATCAAAGACTCCAGAAGGATATAATATTACCTAAGCAAATAAGAAATAAACAACTTCTAAATTCTAGAAATGACAGAGACATCTCACTGCCTGGATAGTCACCCAAAGTTCCTCTGTACCATTGGGGCATCCATCTTCAGCCTTCAGACCCATAGTATCCAACAGACTTTTCCATGAAGCAGGAAAATTCAAAGACAGTTCAGTCGCTTTTTGCTGTGTCCTGCAGAATGTCTTGTAGACTCTTTCATGAAGCAGGAACCCCAAAGGATCATCTTACCTTTAGGCAAGTTCAGCAGTCATCTCTCTGTGGGTCCTGCATGTCCAGTGAAACAATCCAGGCAAGAGCAGTTTCTTGCCCTAATGGCTAACCAACTCCATAAGGAGCCTCTTTGATGCCCATCTTCCTCTTGAAGTAGATTGGTGCTGCCAGGAGCAGGCATGTCTCATTGTCATTATAAACCATAAGTTATTAAAACATTTAAAATGCCATATTCTGTAGTCTTTGAAAGATATGAAGAATGCCTATCTAACTGAAATATATCTCTATATATCTAGAAAATCTAACTAACATGACTACAAGCTTGACTATTATTGATGATTATCCATTAACAACCTATATTTTCTAATTATACATTACATTTTTAAATAACTATACAATCACAATGCCTTAATCAAGATCAGAAATACATATACATATAACAAAATTGACCTTAAAATCCATACCAATGCAAATTATTCATATCTATATCATATCCCCCTTTAAATGTAAAAGAACATTTATAAACAATATTTGGGAACACGGGTGCAGTTTTTTCTCTCCAAACTGTTTCCTGCTGTATGGGGGCGCTGTTAATCAGGTCTTTGATGGTGTAAAAGTGTGAAGTAATTTTTTGAGGGTGTTCACAGCAACTTTTCAGGAGGGCATGGTCTATCATACCATATTGGGATAGAAGCAATCCACAGGGTCTCATCCACTGTGAAAATAAAAGAAGACACTCTTTTCCAAAGCATCATATTTTTAGACCCAAATTCTGAAGTCATAATACCCTTATATCCATTCTGGCTTAGCTTGGCAGCCCATATAATGAAATGTCTCTCTGTACTTAGCTCCTTCACAGTTAAAAATTTTAAAGAAAACACAATAAAATACAAAATCCAGACCCTCTGTGAATTTTCCATTTTTACATGGCTTATTTTTATTTATTTATTTATTTTAATCTATAACTATCTGTACTCTGTCTCTTTAAAGACTTTACCCTTTTTTTTAAGGCATTAACTTTATTCTCTATATTCCTTTTCTTTTCTCTCCCAAGCCTATGTACAGTCATCCAACACTGTGACCCATTTAGAGGTCTTTTATGTCTGAATCTGTCCTATTGTGAATCTGTAATTCTTTACTGTCCAGGAGCAGTTCTTAAAATGCTAAGCACTTCTTAAAATCTTATTTGCGCCACATAGGGGTAATACGGTACCGCCTGTTTCCTGCTCGGTCTAAACCTTAACTGCGCTGCTATTATGATAATTACGATAGTTCCTGCCTGAGTACAGCACAGTTCAGCATGGTGGATCAGAGCCGGAGCTGCTCCTGCCTCAGCCTTTTGGTGCCCCTGAGCCAAACACAGTTCCAGGCACACAGCAGTCCGCATTGTCATCAAGCAAGCCATAGCACTTTACTCCAAATGCTCCATTCAAAAGCTCTGTCTCCTGCAGGAGCCAGACAGAGATTGGGATGGCGGCACAGCCCAGGAAGCTGCATTTTTAAACCGCCCAGCTTTTTTCCTGCTACGGCTGCTGAGTCAGGGAAATTTCTTTGCGGCAAGTCACCCACAAACATCAAAAAGCTGTGTTAAACTCTCTCTCTCTCTCTCCTTTTTAAGCCCTCTCAGGATTTTAAGTGGATTTAGTCCATCACGTTGGGCGCCACTCTGTAGAATGAACGGTGGGCCGCTTTCTGCCACCTGCCCGGCTAGCTTTACCCAAAATAATTACACGGCAACTGTATTCATTTTAAACACTGCTTGGCCCATTAGTTTCAGCCTCTTATTGGCTAACTCTCACATCTTGATTAACCCATTTCTAATAATCTGTGTAGCACCACGAGGTGGTGGCTTACCAGGAAGGATCTTAACCTGCATCCATCTTGGAGAGGAGAGCTATAGAGTTTGCCTCATTGCTTTCTTACTCCCAGCATTCTGTTTTGTCTACTCCACCTACCTATGTTCTGACCTATCAGGCCAAGCAGTTTCTTTATTAATTAGCCAATGAAAGCCACAGAAATACAGAAGACTCTCCTCCACCAGACCTGGGCCTCATCCAGCTCATCCAGCAAGGGAGTGAAGTTGCTCCCAGTCCCTGGCAGCGAACATAAGTCTTACCAGTCATGGTGACAGCAGCTATTCCTTCAGCCCTCCTGCCCTCAGGCGCTGGGAATCTCCTCTGCTTTGGGACTATGCCTTTATTTTGGATTGTACGAGACAAATTGAACCTGTTCACTGTACAGAAGTCTTGGTGGCCAGCTGTCTATTCTGAGAAACAAAGGTATCTGGATGAAGACCAGAGACAAAGACCCATGTGAGCCACCGGATCTCTCATGCTTGGCTGGGAGGTGGGGACATTTTTTGATCAGCTGCCTTGCAGGCTGTTAGTGTGCAAGCCAGCTTTTGTTAGAGTTTGGAATCCAAGTTCGTGTCCCATTAATTTGATGCAATGAAGACCCTATACTCTGAATGCCACCAGGAAAGCACTTGTTCAGGAAGGTAGAGGACACACACGAGGCAGAAATGCATGACCCGTGTCTTCAGCCAGGATCACAGCTGTCCTGCCGACTGACAGAAGCCTTGACCGGCATGCCCCACTCATCTGGTTCTGCTAACTCATGGCTCCCTTCCAGAACCAACCTTCTTCGCTGTTGCTCCTTCCTCAGAACTTCTAGGATACCCACCGTCTGCAGGGCAAAGGGGGCCATTCTGCTAGTGAATCAAGGTCTTGCAGCCCACAGCCTGGAGTCTCAGAGGGAATGACTTTCTGGGCCACTGGCTTGGGAAAGCACAGCTTTGTCTAAGTTGATCTCTAAACACTGGATTTTACAGTCTGATGCTGTCTTGGGCCACTCCATGATCCACCTGGGATAACTGAGGCTCAGAGAGGACCAGCAGGTTGTTCAAGTCTGTTTTGGCTCGTGTTAAAGGTCACTGATTCTTCCCCCTGGGTAGTTCTGCAAAGCCCAAGCGCAAAGGCAGCACCCCAGCCACTCAGATCAGAAGCCTACAGCGTCCTTTCTCTCCTGGACCTCACCCCAGGGACTCAGTCACAGGGAACCAGAACAGCACACACCACCAGGAAAGCAGGCTGAGGCTGAGGCAGTCCTTACTCACAGGCGGGTCCTATTGAACCCAGAGCCAGAGGAGCCCACCCGACCTGCTCATAGTCTGACACATCCAGAAGAGACCTCCAGGCCTGTGTCTATGGCATACCCCGTTCCTTCCTGTTCTGCGAGGGAGATTCCCCTTTTCATGGTGGCCATGAAGCGAGTTTTAGGTTCCTGCTCACAGGCTGTGCCTGCCCTTCAGCTCCTAGTCACCTAAAACAGAAAATATTGGAGTCACAAAACCCTATTAGGAGAGAGGACAAGGTATATCATGAGCTTCTCTATTAACATGATCAAAATATATTATAGACATGTCCGAAAATGCCAAAACCACTATTATGTATAATTAATATGCACTAATAAAAACAAGCAAAAATAGATTCAAGTTGAGCCCACTGGAGAGACACTTCTTAGCCGCTGAAAGCAATGTGAGCTCGCAATGTTGGAGAATTCATCAAGGGCTTCCTTTTATTGTTTACAAGAAATCAGCTTCTTTAAATAACTTGATTGTGGCTTTTACAAGTGCAAACCCATTTCCAGGATATTATTTCTATTCATCAGATTTTTTCATAAGATAATTTTCCCTTTGTTAATAGAATGATTGTTGTTCAGTGTTTGTTGGTGTTTTATTAGGAAAAATCAAGATGCAGCATTGGACGCCACAAAAACAAAACAAAACAAAACAGCCCAGGGGTTGGTGATACATCCCAGAGTTTCAGACTTGGAAGGCCGTGGAAGTGGGGGTTTAGAGCTTTAGAAAAAACCTTGTCTGAAAAACTAAAACATACATGCACACACACACACACACACACACACACACACACACACACACACACCCCTTAAATCTAGCCCTCCCTATGACATCAGCAAAAACAATGGAACTGGTTGGAGCGATGGCTTAGTGGTTAAAAGCAAGGACTGCTCTTGCAGAGAACCTGAGTCTGGTTCCCAGCACCCATGTCAGATGGCTCACAACTCCAGGGGATCTGACATCCTCTTCTGCTTCCAAGGGCACCAGCATGTTTGTGAATACACCTGCACCACACACTCACACACACGGAGAGAGACAGAGATAGAGATAGAGAGAATTAAAAATGACAGTGAAACAGAATAATCTTTTGAGTCCCTACTGGCAGGCACAGATATGATTGAGTTACTCCCTAGGTCCCTAGGACTGGACAGAAACACCGCGGTGAGGAACCTGGCCACACCCAGCACTGGCAGGCACAGATATGATTGAGTTACTCCCTAGGTCCCTAGGACTGGACAGAAACACCGCAGTGAGGAGCCTGGCCACACCCAGCACTGGCAGGCGCAGATATGACTGAGTTACTCCCTAGGTCCCTAGGACTGGACAGAAACACCGCGGTGAGGAGCCTGGCCACACCCGGCACAGCTCCGAGGAGCCCCATCGTTTTCTTCACTGTTTCCTCTGGCGCCTTCCAGGTGTGCCAGACAGTCGATGCCAAGGCAGGAAAGCTTCTCCCAGGGAGTCAGGCTGAGGTCTGGGCCACCAAGCACTCCCCTCCCAGGACAGTAAGTTCTGCCTTTTCAGTGTTCATTCCCCTCCCCCAACTGTTGGTCACTTCAGAGCCTTAGGGAATGTCTATAAAGTTACCCTGCCTAACTCGGCCCCTCCCTAACACCAGGAGGAGGTGTGAACTCTGAGCAAAGGTCTCCTACCTCTGCTTGCTCTGAACCTCCTTGGGGGAGACTCTAGAGGAAACACCACAGGAACACCTAGGCAGAGCCCGCCTCTCTCAGAAACTCTGCCTTGTTTTCTTGTAGGTAATGGGCTGCTTGCACAGGGCTCCTAGAAACTGCCACCTCAGGGCAGCGTGGGGACCACTCTTCCCAAGCCCTATCTATCTCCTAGGTAGGCCCAGCCTGAGCTTTCTCACCACTGTGGCAAAATACCATTGTAAGGAGCAAAGTCAGTTTGGCTCACAGTTTCAGAGGTTTGGTCCCTGCTGGACACCAGCCCTCAGATGCCACTCTCCTTCCCCTTCCGTACCCTCTGGGCCCCAGCCTGTGGATGGTACTACCCACATCTATGACAGGTCGTTCCCTACTCAGGTGACCCTATCAGAGCTGCAACTCACCAACCTCCTGGAATGTTCTAAGCCCAGTTAACTTGACCACAGGGACAGGCGATCACAGTGTCCTGTGGTCATGCGGTACTTCAAAATGCTGAGTGATCTGAAATAGCTGGGAGTTCCCATGGAAACAGACCTATGCCCCATGCTGCCCTGCTGACAGATGGAGGCGGAGCTGGGTGTGCAGACACCAGGGCTGCCTTTTGTTTTCTTGCAGGATGGTAGGGAAACTGAGGCCACAACTCTGAGGGCACAGGCTGGTAGGCATCTGACTGACAGAAGCCACTGTGCTCCTCTCAGAGGCTGCATCCTGTAGCTGGCTGCCAAGTGGCCTTCCTGCTTGATGTATTTCCCTCCTAAGATGAATAAATGCGACGTTATGGGAATTTAGCAACAGGATAAGCCACAGATGGAAAATCAAACACTTAGAAAAATCATTTGATGTTTTTATTTACTCCATACGAGACGCTACCAGCTTGGGCTGCAATTGGAGTTGTTACATAATTTATGGCCACAAAACTGATCCCTAACGCACCATACTCACAGGCTTTGCAGGTCCCTGAGGCACCCAATTCATATTCAGTTCTAGTTGGGCAGGATGAATGGCAGAAGGGTGCAGGGAGGGGAGCCACCTTCTGGAGAGAGCTGAGTCGAACTGGTAGGGAGGGGAGGTAGACAGAGGCACACAGAGGCAAAGTGCTCTGCCATGGACGGGCTGACGTCTATGTTGACACTGGTGTTGTGTTATGCAGCCAGTGGAAAAATAAGCCCCATTGGCAAGGAAGAGAGACCTCCTGCCTCACGCCTGCTTGATGGCGCTCACAACACAATTGTGACAATCTGGCTGTAGAGAAGTTTGTTCACATATCCTGACCACACTCATTATTAAATCCTTCTTGAGGAAAGATTGGCCAACATCCAAGGGCAGATGCAAAGGAGCTCATCGCTAGGATTAAGACTGGTGCTCCTAAGTGGGGATTATCCTGGGACAGGTGGCCTTAGCTTAGGTGCAGATGGGCACCTTATTGCCAGTCCTCCTTCCCTACCCCCTCTTTCCTCCCTCTAGCCCTCCCTCTCTCCCTCCCTCCCTCTCCTACACCCTCCCTCCCTCCCAGATTCCCTTCTCTCTCTCCTAGATTCCATCCCCTCCCTCCCTTCCTTCCTCCCACCCTCTGTCCCAGCTCCCTTTCCTCCCTCCCTCCTAGTCTTCCTCCTTCATTTCTCCTACCTCTCTGTCTCTCTCCCTTCTCCATTTCCTCCTGTGTAACATCTCAGCTTCAGCCCAGGCTCAGGTACACACGCTTCGAATGGTTTACCTTGTAAGACAAGTGTCATTGGTCTTCATTTTGCAGATGACAAACAGAAAGCTCTGCCTCTGAGGATCATGGCTGTGTGTTCGACATGGTCCAGTGACCCTGATCCACAACCCCCACTTGAGTCTCTCCTGCCTTTCTGACTCTTGGTATGGGTTGAATCGTGTCCCCCGAAGTCAGCATGAACTTCTTTAGAGATTGAGTTATGGGATCAGTCAAGGCATCAGTTGGAATGAGGTCATGGGGGAGTGGGCTGGGACCCGAATCCAATGTCTGATGTCTTTGGAAAAGGAAAATAAACACATGCGCCCAGTGAAGGTAGAGATACAAATTGAGTGACCAGGGGTGTCCAACAATACCAGAAATTAGGGGTGGTGTGGAATGAACCATCCCTCGTAGGCTTCAGGGGAACCAGCTTCAGACATCTATTCCTGCAGGCCTCTGACTAGACCAGGCTGTCCTAGGACGTCTGTCTTGGGGATCCAGTCTCTCTGTGGTTCCTACCCAGCTCTGACCCCTGAGAAAGTCACATGACTTGAACTGGACAGGAGGGGCTAGTTCTTGAAAGATTCGTGGAGGATCTGAAATGGGCCACCTCACCAGAGAGAAGGGACAGCCAAGTTCTGACTGAGTAGTGGCCTCCAGGTTGTGGGTGGGAGGGAGAGCAGGGTTGGCCTTGTGTGACGATACACGGATCTCACAAAGTGGGAGCGTCCGTTCATGGACGAGGACAGCCGAGAACAGTTTTTCTTAGTATTCCTTTGGGGAGGCTCTTGTGTGGGGCTGTTTAGATCCCTGAATGGTGTCTGGTACCAAAAAGATAAACATTAAAATATCTGTTCCAAAATGACATGGAGCTCACAGATACAACACAATGAAGCAGAGATTTCCTGAGTGTTCCTAGTTGCAAAGTTAGATCAAGTTGGAGTCTGCATTTAACTTGTTTGTTGGGTCACCTAACACATATGAGCCACTTGGGTGGCTCAAAGGCACCACACACCCCGCTTTGCCTGAGACACTGAGTCCCCTTTACGTCCCCTCCTGCCACATCTCTGACTCTCTGCTCAGTGTTCAGGGACAACGTTTTTGGATATTCCTAATCTTACATGCCTGACCTCCTCCAGGACAGGGATATCAGTGGCCACAAAGATGGACAAGTGGCCAGACCTGAGGAACCAATGCTGACGTGTAGCTGGGCTTCTGCCATACAGGACAGTCCCTGGGAACAGGACACTCCCTGGGAACGACAGTGGGGTGGCACAAGGGACAGTGACTTTCCTGTGCCCCTTGTCAGCCCTTGGAGTGACTTCCTCTTTTGGAGGTCAGTGATGGGTCCTGGAATTGCTTTTCTGAATGGCCACAACCTGGGAGGTCTAAGATCCTAACCTTGCACTCACTCGCTCTGGAGTTGTGATGGGTGCTCTGGGAGAGGAACCCCTTGCCACTTCTAGATGCTGCAGGCTTCTACTGACTAAAGCTTCTTGGATTCCAGTTGCCTCATTGTGGTCTCTGCATCCAGGGTCATATGGCCGTCTCTTCTCTGTCATTTGTCTTATGAAGACACCATCATTGGGCTTAGGGACATGGTGACCATCCAGCATGTCTTCATGGTTTCCTTAATGAATCTCTTTGCTAATCCATCTCCACACCAGCCCCCATTTACAGGCTCTAGGAGTTGGGACTTGGGTAGAACTTTTGGGGGCCACCTTTCAGCCCCCTGTCAGTGAGGTCTATGTTTTGACAGAAGCCTCTTGGGCCTCTGTCCATGACGCAGAAGCTCATCCTGTCCCACCACATAATGTTCGGGGGGAAGGGGGCTTGCCGTGGAGCCAGGTCTGCTGGTTGTTCTGCCAAGGACACGAGCTAGGGTCATCTGAAAATAAGAACTTTAGTTGAGAAAATACCTCCATCAGATTGGCCTGTGGGCATGTATGTGGGACATTTTCTTGATTAGTGATTGATATAGCAAGGTCCAGCCCATGTGGGAGATGCCACCCATGAGCGGGTGGTCCTGAATTGTATATATAAAAAAATCAGGTTGAAGAAGCCATGAGAAGAAAACTAGTAAGCAGTATTCCTCAGGGCCTCTGCTTCAGTTCCTGCCTCCAGGTTTCCGACTCCTCTCCGCGATGGACCACTGTAAGCCATAAGCTGAAGTAAGTCGCTTTTGGTTGTGGAGTTTGTCGCAGCTGCGGAAAGCACACTAGGACTCCCAGGAACTGCATTTTTCAAAAGTTTCTCTGGCAAATTTGCCCATGTGGAAGCCTGAGGGCAGTGACCTCTAGGATCAGGGTCTGGAGGCAAGCAAAAAAACACACCAATGGCACGTCTCTCTCTCCTTCTCTCGCTCTCTCTTTTCTCTCATTTTCCTTGAGTCTTGCTCTGGAGCCTGGTCCTGATGCTGAGATTTCAGGTTTGTACCATTTGGCCAAGAAGACATTTTCAGTGTATGATCATGTCTTACTGAAGGCGTCTTGCTGTGGCTGTGTGACCACTGGAGGGGACAGGATAGAATCAACCTCAGAGTCTGAAAGTAGTGCTCTTGTGAGAAACTTCCAGAACTGGAAGCAAAATACACAGAACCATGCAGACAGTCTGGGGCAGAAGCATGCCTGGAGACAGAAAGATGCTCAGCCAGGATCCTCGGAGTGTCAGGCAGCTGACTCCAGCAGCCCACAGCAGCTTCTGCCTCTCCCGTGATCTCTGAGACACACTCCCTGAGGACACGCCCAGGCTCAGTGGACACTAACGAAGCTTCCATGTAGGAAGGCTTAGGAATGCACGTGTGTGTTTATTTTGCTTAACATTTGTTTGTGTGTGTAGCACAGCCATGGCCAATATGGATCTGTGTCTAATTAAGGTCGGATGAGCTCCTCCAACCAGGATAAAATAAAAACTGTGATAAGAAGGCTCCCTGTGGGTTTAATTGGCTGCATTTTTTCTTTCTTAGTGGTCCATAAAACAGCAGAACATTTTTCTGTCAATAAGGCCCTAAACTCAAGAAATATTCTAGAAAAAACAGAGGGCTCTGCCCATGTTGTGTTCATTTACTTTTCTTTCTTGTGGCAGCTTTAGGCGGTGACAGGTGAGAAGGGAGAGGCTTAACCAGGGCCTCCATGGGGTAGGGTTGGAGTGCACCTTAGGGTGGGGTCATCAGGGGAGGTCGAGCCTTAGGAGGGAGGCTGGGGACCGGGCCTGAACCTGAAGAGGAATTGCTGCTCTGGGGAGAGGATGCTTGGTTGCAAAGCGTCCTGTTAGGTTTAGCTGTCAACACAGTCCAGTTGGGGGATCGCCCAGATCAAACTGAGGAGTAGTCTTGATTATTGACTAATGAGGGAGGGTCCAGCCACCGAGGGTAACCCCACTCCTAGGCAGGTGGACATGGTCTGCGTAGGACAACGAGCTGGGTGGGATCCACAGCCTTGGAGTGCTCCAGTCAGTAGTGTTCCTACATGATTTCTGCTTGGAGGTCCCCTAGTGACCGACTATGGCTTGGGTGTGTGAGCTGAAATTTGGTCATGGTGTCTACCACAGCAACAGAAAAGCAGGTTAGAACATGGGGCTCTGGGAGCAACTGGGGCACTGGGGCACTGGGGCTTTGGAACACTGGGGTGTTTGGGTGCTGGGACAAGGGAGCTCTGAAGCTCTGGGGGGCACTGGGGCACTGGAGCACTGGGGCTCTGGGGCACTGGAGCACTGGGGCACTGGAGCACTGGGGACACTGGAGCACTGGGGCACTGGAGCACTGGGGACACTGGAGCAGTGGGGCACTGGGGCACTGGAGCACTGGGGCACTGGAGCACTGGAGCACTGGAGCACTGGGGCACTGGAGCACTAGGACACTGGAGCACTGAGGCTCTGGGGCACTGAGACTCTGGGGCACTGGAGCTCTGGAGCACTGGGGCTCTGGGGCACTGGAGCACTGGGGCACTGGAGCACTGGGGGCACTGGAGCACTAGGGGCACTGGAGCACTGGGTCACTGGAGCTCTGGGATGCTGTTTGAGCTCCTGCTGCACATAGGCTACTCGGGGTTGTTCATCTGGGTACATACTGAGAACTCTCCCTCAGTATGCCTGAGGGCAACCTGGCCTCTGGGGCTACCAGAAGGACTAGGAGATATGGCTGCACAAACTATGGCTAGCCACAAGTCAGTTCAGAGCCTCAGGCCCTTTGACCCTGAGAGGGCAGCTGAGAGACTCCCAGATCCTCAGGTGTCCAGGAGAGTGTGTTCTGCCATGTTTCACAGCCCGCAGTCTGGCTGAGATGCAGGGCCCTACAGAGGGAGTGGAGAGGGTCTGTGGGCAGATAAAAGGGCTGAAGGCTGCAGGGGAGGGATGGAGGACTGGCAGCCACTGTTTCTGGCAGAGCAGTCCTACTTTGACCCCGATCCCAGACCAGAGGCTCAGGAAACAAGGTGGTGCTGTATGGAACACCGACTGACATGGGACCCATCCATTTGCCCATGCTGTCACCCTCCTGCACCTGAACATTGTCCAGAACCAGGCTCAGAGCCCAGCCTTTGGGTAGGAGTTGCAGGGAGGGCCTCACAGACAGAGTCTGCCTCAGTTGACTTTCCTGCTTAAGCCCAATTCCTCCAGAATGAAACCTTTGCTCCAGGGAGCCCTGCTGTGTGTGACTAGACTGTTGGGAATCCCTTGTGCCCCTTGGACTCACCTCTTCCCCACCAGCCCTCTTCCCATGCCCAGACTATGGCCCCCATCTTTCACTTGGCTGGCCCACAAAGTTTTCCTTTCCTGGTCTACAGAGACCTACATTCAGAAGTCAGTAGTCCTTTGAAGATACCCCGGTAGTACCTGAAGTATTCACATCTTCTTTCTATATAGAAAGATGGTCTAGTGGTCCTCTGAACACACCAGGGACTTCTCTATGGAGTCTGCTCAGTAGGTGCACGTGGGTTTCTTCCTGCCTGGGTTGCTAGGCTGAGGGTAAGGGTCTGTGGTTTGACCCTGGCCTATAGTTACAGGGGCAGCTTAGGTCACCTGTAGATTCTCTCAGAACCTTTGCTCCAGAGAAATAAGAGAGTCACCAGGCTTTTTTTCCCTCGGGCATGGGTACTGTCTACAGGACAGCAAGGGACAACTTGCAACAGGCATGGGACAATCCCTTGTTTGCGACCTGAGTCCCCACTGTGGCTATCATGTGTCCCGCTGACTTGGCACAGCAATTTCCAATTGTTGACAACTTTCTTCCTTCATTCGGGACATAAAACAGCCAAGACAGGCAGAGTAACTTCAAAGTCTCATGACTACCACATGGCAGCCTGGGGATTTGAACCCACATTGCTGCCAATGCTGGGCTGGATCCTGGTTCTTTGGTTTGGGCTCAGGTGTCTGTCCTAGGGACAGTACTGGCCCGGAGTGATATTGATGTGTCTCTGAAGGTTCATCCACAGACCTGACCTACTGCAGGACAGGTACACACAGATAGACACCCTCATGTTGTGTTAGGCTGCCAGGCAGGTGTCTTAGGAGAATGGATTTACAGCCTGCCAGGGGCAGAGATGGGGGTGCATCTCCCCTGAAACACACCTGTTAAATATTTGAGTAAAGCATGAATAATTCATGTTCCAGAGTCATACTGTTACTGATGAACAAGGCCAAGGACTTGTAAGTGGTAGGCATTTAACTAGGCTTTGCCTCACAGCTGTGGTAGCTGCACATTTCAGTGGGACCTGAGGAGTTTGAGTGTGCAATGAAGGGGAGAAAGCTGGAAGGGAGAGTGGGGTCTCACCTTCTTGGCCACTGTCTGGGAGGTGTTAGGGATGCTGGGTGAGGGAGCTAGACATCTGGGCTGAGGGACTCAAGATGGAAGCTGTAGGTACAAGACCCTGTCTCCCGCTAACTCCACATCCCAAAGAGCAGTGCGCAGAGGTGAGACCCTCAGGTCAGTGCTGACATCACAGGTCACTATCTGAAGCTGCTATTTAAAGGCTGCTGGAGGGTGGAGCAGCACTGGGCCCTGCAGACACAGCTCCTGCAGACTTCCCAGCGTTTGAGGGAGTCCCTAAGAAGGGCTCTCTCTGGTCCCATCTGGGATCTGTTCACGAGACACCAGCTGTATCTCACAGTTCCCCAAAGGTGTGACTCCAGAAGGGGCTGAGCCCAGGTCCTGGCTCAGGTTCTCACATGAAGTGGTCATCCATCGGGCTGGCAAGTGGGGTGAAGCTGGAGCTGTGAGTGGCCATGGGAGCAGTAGTGACAGCAGCAGGTGACAGAGGTGTGTGGCAGAGGGGCAGTGCAGCTGCCAGAAGTTTGAGGGCTGCAGAGCCCATTCCATAGCCCTCTGTGACTGTCAACTGCTCCTGGCTTCAGCTCCCTGCTTGATGGACCTCTGCCTGGGGATGACCACCGGGTGGTGGTCGTGTGTGTGTGTGTGTGTGTGTGTGTGTGTGTGTGTGTAGGGTGTGTGTATGGGGATGAGAGAGCAGAGACTAAGGACATCATAATTCATGACTCAGTCTTGGAAGTAACATCATGACTGTCATATCCTAATGCTCACACAGACTAGCTCCATTGCAGTAGGTGTGCAGGGTGTGCAAATATGTGAGCAGTAGGAAGTGGGATGACTGAAGGCAATCCTGTTGGAGGATGGCCACCTCCATGTCCACCCCAAACTGCTGTTATTGCCAGTCCCTGTGACCGCTATGTACAGGGAGGGTTGGCAGTCCCCACAGTGGGCTCCGGTGTGAAGGTCAGGCATGGCAGAGGAGGAGCTAGCAGACATTTCCTTGTTCTCTGCATCCTAGCCTCTAATTTCCATCCTGTCACAACTCTGTGGTCTCAATCACTTGCAACTGACCCCTTCGCTGATGAGAGTTATAGCTTTTTGGTGGGTTTAGGATGTTGGGGTTCCCCAGTCCTGGCTGGGTAGCAGCTGCATTAGAGCTACTGGCAGTGAGATGTCCAAGACTATTGGCCTTTACAGCTATTGCCCCCACTGTCACCATTGCTGAGTTTGCTGTCTCTTCTCTCTGCTCTTGGATCCTGCTGTTGTAGCCTTTACGGGCTCTGCTGCTACTCATGGGCCCAGCTCTGCAATGTCACAGCCATCAGCTGTTCCCACCGCTAACGTGATAAAAATGCAGCAAAAGACGACATCTTCGTGCCAGCAGAGAGTTAGCCAAAGAGCCTGCTATGTAGGTAAGAAAGAGTGTTTGTCCTTATGGCAGCCAACCTTCATGCAAATGAAGGCTTACATTTACACCACTCACAGCGGACATTCACGCAAATAAAGGGTTGCATTTACATCAACCACCTTAGATTTTTCTACAAATGAAGGCTTGTGTTCACCCTAGTGAAGGCATTGTCCTCTTTGTCTCAGTCCCAGCAGTCCCTCTCCTGGGCCATCAGGGAAAGTGCTCCCACGGTGGCCTGGGTGGGAACGGTTGCGAGAGTCTGGTGTACACAGTTGGCAACAGCCAAAGGCTACACCTGTGGAGCCAGAGCTGTGCTAAGGTAGCAAGTAGCTGCAATTGTTGTGGAACTGTTGGGCAAGAGCTTCCTCAAGGTGTCTGTAGAGCATCCAATATGGTGGAGTTAGCACTAGGCTTTGTCTGGCCAGGTACTTGACAGATGGTCCTTTGTTGAAGGCAGCCAGGGGTGAGATCCGAGAAGGGGGTGCCCAACAGTTACCAATTCTGGAGTCAGATGACCTCATTGCTCAACTATTTGCTTATTTGCATGAAAGTAAGCATGAGAAGCAAAGGTTATAATGAGAACTTAGAATTCACACTGGTACTTGATAGTGCTATACCAATACTTAACCCCTGTCTGGTGCCTCAGGGAGAGGTGGACCCCTAATCTGTGACTGGAGGGTGCAGATGAGAAGCACCCTGTGTCCCCAGTCTTGCCTGCCCAGTTCTCATTCAACCTGCCTATCCTTCTGTCCAAAGTGTGGCTCTCAGGCTTCACCTGGAAGTGGAGACTCTTTCTAAAGGCAAAGGGTGTCCAAGAAATGAGAGGAACCCAAACTCTTCTGGAGATGGCCCAGAAAAGGATGAGTGTGCAGTCATCAGGGCCAGTGGAAGCATCCTGGACACAGAGGTCTGCAGGGGAGGTGCTGGGAAATGGGACTCTCTCCTCCAGAGCAGGCTGCAGCTCCAACGTGGACCTTCCTAATAACATGTTGACCTGACAGGGCTGGCTAACCCAATGTCTCATCTTCTGAAAGGTAGAAGCTTTGCTATTTTGTGTGCCAGTGGTGCCTATGTGTGTACAGGTGAACACGGTATAGGCTGAGGGCCAATGCCAAGTGGCTTCCTTTGCACACTCTCCATTTTATATTTTTGAACTGAGATTATTTATTTTTATTTTGTATGTATGAGTATTTTGTCTGAGTGTCTGTATGTGTACGTAAGAGCATATCTGGAGGATCCAGAGGAGGGCCTTGTGTTCCTTGGAATAGATGTTACTGACTATTATGATTCACCAAGTGCGTGCTGGGAACTGAATCTAATCTCTCTCTCTCTCTCTCTCTCTCTCTCTCTCTCTCTGTTTTTTGAAAGAGAAGCAAGGGCTCTTGATTCCTGAGTTATCTCTCCAGTCTCTTCCCTTGTATTTTTAGACAGGATCTATGATTATCAGTTTATATGCTAACTTGATACAGGTTAGAGTTGTTTGGGAAGAGAGAATATCAATTGAGAATATATCTCTCTAAGATTTCCCATGGGTAAGACTGCGAGACATTTTCTTGGTTAATGATTGATGTAGGAGAACCCCGTCTATTGTGCGTGGTGCCACTTATGGGCAGGTTGTCTTGGAGTGTATAAGGAAACAGTCTGAGGAAGCCATGGGGGAGCAAGGCAGTAAGAAGCATTCTTCCATACTCACTCATAAGTGGCTTTTAGACAGAAAGCAAAGAAAAACCACCCTACAAATCACAACCCCAAAGAACCTAGACAACAAAGAGGACCCTAAGAGAGACATATAGGGTTCTACATAGGAAGAAGAAAAAGACAAGATCTTCTGAGTAAATTGGGAGTGTGTGGTCCATAGGAGAGGGCAGAAGGGGAGAGGGAGGAAGGTATGGGAGCAGAGAAAAATATATACCTCAATAAAAACAATTAAAACAGACGTGTTCTACCATGTTCCTGCCTCCAGGTTCCCACCGTGAGCTCCTGCCCTGGCTTCACTGGATGATGGATTACACCTGTAATCTGAAATAAACACCTTCTTCCCCAAAGTTGGTTTTGGTCATGGTGTTTTATGACCGCAATAGAAACCTTACTAAGGGTCTCTCACTGAGCTCGAGTTCATTGATTTTGACAGACTAGGGGGCTATTAAACCATGACGATCCTGTTTTCGCTTTCCCAGGGCCAGGATGTCAGGCGTGCATCACCATGCCTTATTTTTTATGTTATTTTTTTTTTCTCATGGGTGCTGGAGATCTGAACTCAGGTTCACTAGAACACTTGCTATACAATCGTGATCTACTGACTGAATCACTTCCCATGGCCCTGCACTTCCTTTATTAAATTAGCAGAAAATTATTAGTGTAGTCTCTATAATAGAAGATTGACGGGGAAGAGAGAGAAGCCTCTGCTTCAATCTAATCCAAGTGTTTGAGACTCTAATTACATTGAAATGAGCACCACCAACTCTGTAAAGAGAGTTAATTTATGCACTGTCAGAGTCTCACATCAGAGCTGTCTAACTGGAGGGTACTCGGTGACGCCCTGTGGGTGAAGTCGATGGCACAGGTGGCACCTGCCTTTCCATGGCTGCTAAGGGTGGGCGGCATTTCCATCCCTGAGTCCTCTTGGCCTCCTCCTCTGTGTAGCATTTGAGGGATGAGCTTGTATATGAACGTCACTTCAAAAGCTCATCTTTTGAAGTGACGTTCACGTTATTCATGGCAGGGAACGGCTGCCTTTTTGAGGCTTCTTTTGGGGGTGTGGGGACATCGGCTATGGCAGGAAAACAAGGAGGAAGGCGAGAAAAGACAAAAGCTTTATGAAACTCTCAATAACGGAAGATGTAGCCACTAGACGTGTGAGTGCACCTGCTGCTGCACTTCTGTAAACACAAACAACACGAAGTGGAATGGGGGTGCACACATCAGAGCTGCGGATGGGGACGGACATAGAGTCCGGTCAGCACGGGCGAATGAGCTCAACACAGAGAGCTTCCCCGTTCCTCGCGACGGGCACAGGACCCACCTTTTCCTGTGCACACACCCAAGTTCCAGAAACAGATGATATGTTCAACAAGCTCCAATAAATTCTTAGGGATCAGCAAATTAAGTGCATCGTCTAAGCACAAAAGGTGAGATGGCCTGGGAGCTAGGAGTGCTTGCTGCTCTTGCAGAGGACTTGGGTTGGATTTCTAGCACCCACCAGCATCTGTAACTCCAGCTTCAGGGGATCTGATGCCCTCTGCTGGCCTCTTTAGGCAGTAGGCACACATGTGGTCATGTAGCCTAACATGTAAACACACAAAATAAAAATAAATCTTAACCCCCAAGGTCCAAATGAAGAGCAGAAGGAGGGAGAACATGAAAAAGGAAGTCAGGACCGTGAAGGGTGCGTTCACCCACTGATATGAGGGGACTGATTGAATGAGAGCTCACCAAGGCCAGCTGGACTGGGACTGAACGAGCATGTGATCAAACTGGATTCTCTGAATGTGGCTGACATGGGGGCTGACTGAGAAGCCATTGATAATGGCACTGGGTCTTGTTTCGTATGCATGTACTGGCTTTTTGGGATCCTGGTCTGTTTGGATGCTCACCTTCCTGGACCTGGAGGGAGGGGGGAGGAACTTGGACTTCCTACAGGGCAGGAAACCCTGACTGTTCTTGGGACTGGAGAGGGAGTGGTGGGGAGCGGGAGGGTATTGGGAGGAGGGGAGGAAGTGGAAATTCTTATAAATAAATAAATAAATAAATAAGTAAATTTAAAAAAATCTTAAATTATGAAATTGAAACTAAGGAAAGAACTGTTTTTTTTAAAGATTAACTTTTGAAAAACAGGAATTTTTATTAATAAAATTTGTTTTTTATAAATAAACTCTTGGAAATGATTAAGGAAACTAAGAAATATTTAGAATAAGTGATAATGAAATGGGATTGACAAGCTTAAAGTGGAGATGGATAAACACGTCAATCAGGAAATGACATACACTGAGCATTTAACAGGAAGAGTTGGAAGAAGAGTCTTAGAGGGTCCTCACCCTAACCCGCTTCATAAATAGAAAGGCCATCACAGAGGACATAAACAGAGCAGGAAAAGCCTACAGTGGCTGAACAAACTCAAGGTTGAGTTTAGAAAGTGAATGTCTCAGTCTGGGCAACTCTGAGAAATAAATTTCTATTTCTTCCCTTCTTATTGCCCACCTCCCCAGGACCCTCAGTTCCTGCCTGCGCCTCCACTTCCCCAGCTCTAAAAGATGATATTGTACTTCTAGGAATTGAGATAGGTGTGTGTGTGTGTGTGTGTGTGTGTGTGTGTGTGTGTGTGTGTATGTGTGTGTGTGTGTGTGTGTGTGTGTGTGTGTGTGTGAGAGAGAGAGAGAGAGAGAGAGAGAGAGAGAGAGAGAGAGAGAGAGTTGGAAACACACAGGGTCTGAAAATGGTATCATCAAAGGACAAGACACTGTAATAAACTTGGCACGTGACATGGGAAAATAAAGCAAATGTCTTAAGCAGATGGGTACAAAAGAACAGGGACAAATGGTGGCCAAAGGCCTCTGCCACCAAAAATCCAAGTCTGGAGGACTCTGGGGACTTCTGTAATATTTTCTCCCTTCTTCCTTCCTTCCCTCCCTCCTTCCCTCTCTCCCTTCCTCAGCTCCTCCCTCCCATTCTTCCTCCTTCCATTCCATCTTTCCTTCCTTCCTTCCTTCCTTCCTTCCTTCCTTCCTTCCTTCCTTCCTTCCTTCCTTCTTTTTGTTCCCTTGCCCTGAACCCCCACTCCCATCTCATTTTTTTGAGACAGGATCTCATGTAACCCAGGATAGCTTTAGACTCTCTGTAGTTGAGGATGGCCTTGAACTACTGGTAACCTTCTGGTCTCTACCTCCCTGGTGCTGGGATCTCAGATGTACAGTCATGTACACAACTGACTTCTGGGGTCTTTTCTAGGAGCAATTTCTGTTTTTATGCAAAGCATTTAGAAAGTAGAAAAAAGATAAAAAGTTCTTTTTGTAAAAACAGTACAAAAATCTGAGTTAGTGGAACCTTCTACTGGACTAAGGAAAATAAGAAGTCATGAGACAGGAGTGATCCAGGGTCAGCTGAGAACCTCTCCTGTGTTCACCATGAGACAGGTGTGATCCAGGGCAGATGAGAACCTCTCCTGTGTTTATTCACCAAGACCCCAGTCAGGACAGGAAGCGCAGGGGACAAAGCTTAATGTCTTTGTCTTGGTTGAAGTGCCACAACTTGAGGCACAATCAACAGAAATTCATCCTTCATTTCTGAGGGCTGGAAATCTGAAATCAGAGGGCTGGCATGTGGCAAGATCCATCCAGCTGCCTCAGTGCCAAACAAGGGGCTGGACTCAGCCCTTCCCAAGGGCTCTGCCCCCAGCCCTGTGGGATCCTCAGCTCTGTTCTCTTAACGGTCTCATCTCTCAGCATGCCTCAGCTTTCTTATCTCTCAAAGGTCCCATCTCTCAGCATGGCACTCTAGTTGCTGTGTACCCAGACACAACGTGATTCAGGGAAGAAAGGGTTTATTTTAGCCCATAATTCCAGATCACATGCCATCGTTGTGCGGGAATCACCAAAGTCGGAACTTGAGACTTATGGTTATGTCACATGCACAGCCAAGAGCAGAGAGAGAATGAATGTGTGTATGCTCACTTGCTTGTGCTCAGGT
Organism: Myodes glareolus; assembly: GCF_982192425.1. Taxonomy (NCBI): domain Eukaryota; kingdom Metazoa; phylum Chordata; class Mammalia; order Rodentia; family Cricetidae; genus Myodes; species Myodes glareolus. Next base: position 2,841,405 of record NC_142031.1, read on the forward strand.
CCACCCACCCCTCTAACACAATCCAGGACCTTCTGCCTAGGGAACAGTGCCGCCCACAGGGGGCAAGAGACCAGGACCTTCTGCCCAGGGAATAGTGCCGCCCACAGGGGGCAAGTCTTCCCACACCGATTAACAACTAAGACAGTCCTCTATAGTCACACAGGAGGCCAAGTTGATCTAAGCAATCTCTCCCAGATACTCTCCTCCCAGGGGATTTTAGATTCTGTCAAGTGGACAATTGAAACTAATGATCACACTGAATCACAATGAAAACTAGATTATGTGTGCATTCTGTACCAACACCAAACTATGGCAGTATCTATCCATGAAGAGATATGGAGATCGTCAACTTCCCACAATACACCCATCCTGAACCCCACCTGACACTAGATGCACAGCTGGATCCTGGGTGGGTCGTAGTTCATGCACAAAAAACAAAGGTGAAAACAGAGGAGGGAATCCTATTCCTCATGAATAGGTATATCTCCAACAAATTCCAAAAGCATTTGCCACTAGGATGCAACAGATGCATTTCGGAGTTAGACTTCCCATCACCAAAGACAAAAAGGACAGCGGGACCACAACTGAGCCCGCAAGGAAAGATGTCTGTGGTTAAACACTGACGGGGGAGTAATACACACTGCATGCAATTAACAAAAGTGAGGAGCTAAGCCTCAGCGGAAGCCGAGGATAAGACGTGGACTGTGATGGAGAGGAAATGGAAGAGGCTCATGTACCCATGAGGAGAAGCCCCAACTCACATCTAAAAGGCAGGGGAGACATGGACTGTGATGGAGAGGAAATGGAAGAGGCTCATGTACCCATGAGGAGAAGCCCCAACTCACATCTAAAAGGCAGGTGAGCCGTGCTCCGTCCTGGGGGCCTCAGGAGAGTTCGTGGCAGTGAAAAACATCTGTGTTGCAGGTATCCTGGAAGGACCCAGGAATGCTCTTACACACATGGGATGGCACAGTTGCGCTACTGACGTGTGGCCCAGAGGCCTCCTGGGGGCATGCCGTTAGTAGGTGTGCACCCAGGGAAGATGTGGCTGTCATGATGTACAGTGAAGCCAGGCTAGATCTGCCTGTGTGGCTACCCAGCACAAGAATGCAGTGTTGGAGAAAGTTTGTGGAGAAAGAACTACATAACACACTCTTAGAACACAAGCTCATGTGAACAAAGGAAACCAGAGCCCAGGCTGTGAGAAGTGGGGCATGGGAAGAAACTGCATGGCCACTGCCGGGGAGCATGTGTCAGGGGGCTGGATGAGAGTGGGGCTTGGGAACAAAAGGCAGGAAGTGCGTATCTAGGAAAGAGAATGGGCACTACAGTCAGGAGATTTGTGACAAAGACAGTGAGAGGTGGTGAAGGTGTGGCGACCTTCATCCTCTGCATCTGGAGTCTCAAAACAGGGGAGTCCATGAGCAGGTAAAAACGGCAGTAGAGGGCTGGAGAGAGCTGCAGTCAACAGGACATGCAGCTCCTTCAAAGGACCTGAGTTTGGGTCCCAGCACCCGGGTCAGGTGGCTCTCAACCACCTGGATAGACTCCACAGGAAAAGGACACCCACTTCTGGCCTCTGAAGGCTTTTGGACTCATGTACACACACACACACACACACACACACACACACACACACACACACACACACACACAGTTAAAATAAATCTTAAAAAAAGAAAGAGCACACTGCAGTGGTCCCGAAGTCACCAGAATGGGAGCGCTGCCCTTGCCCCTCACTGGCTGCAGGACTCCGGAGAGTGGGTCTTGCACCTCACCTGGGCAGCACAATAGAGCTGACCCTGTTGACAGGGGCACAGGTGATCTGACCCCACCCTTCATCTGCCATATGGTAGAGTGGGCAAGAGAGAGATGCCCTCCCCATCCCCCACCTTCGCTGCCTGTGGTGGGTGGAAAGCTGGCCCCGAGGTCCTGATAGTGAGAGACCTGGCTCTGGCCCTAACTGGCTGCCGCACTCTGGAGAGCCTCTCCTCCCCCAGCAGCGCAGTCGAGCTGACCCTGTTGGAGTCGGTGCGGGAGATACAGCCCTGTGAGAGCAGAACAGGTTCTGTTCCTTCTCCTTGCTGCCTCCTGTGGGGAATGAGCTGGCCAGAGCAGTGCTGGAGAGCTCCCCCTGGTGGTGACAATGAACCCAGCTATCACCCAGGCCCAGAACTAGGACTATGGGTATCCCACCCAACATCCACCTCCTCTATGAACTGCTAGAGCGTGGGAAGGGGCTGGCCCTGAAGAATCAAAGCTGCAGGATCGCCATGACACAAGGCAACAACAGGCTATTCAAGAGGAGTCCCAGTGAGAACCCAGTATAGAAGGTGTAGCAGGAGCCAGAGGCCTCAAACTAGACCAATGAATACTTAGAAGTAAAGATGTATGGACTAAAGGGTCCACTGTGTGACCCACTATGACACGCTACAGCTTCCATGATGAGACTTTTTAAAATTTTAGTTCTGATTTTCTTTTAAATTTTATTGTATTTTTTTGTGGGGTGGGGAGGCTGCGAGGGCAGAGGGTGGATACGGAGGACAAAGAGATGAGTGAGATCAGAAAGCATAATGTGAAATCCACAAAGACTCAATAAAAAGTTGAAAGAAAGAACAAAGGTCCTGAAACAGGCTGTCAAAATGACTGTGGGCTTATTTACATCGAACTAACACATTTTTGACAAGAGGTAATTTATGTAATTACCACACTTCACATTCTCTATTTAGCTATTGACGAGGCAGACACAGGACCTCTCAGTCCCTACAGGAGCACAATGAGGTGTGCAGAGGGATCGGAGGTTTGGGGTCCTCTTTAGATGCAGCAGCATCTCAGTGGTGCTATGTGCTGTGGGTGATGGCAAAACTTCAGCTCTGCAGGCTTTTGTGAGTGTGAGGCCATGGCTGAGCAGCACTGTCTGTCCCCACCCTGCCCTGTTCTTAGTTCCACGTCCCTGTGGGGTGGTTTCGACACAGTTACCCTGGGTTTGGTGTCTCTGGGCCACTTGATGCCCCAGATGCAACTCTGCATTAGAATATTTCTGGGGCTGTGGTCAGGCCACCCCAATGGCACCCACATCCTTGATACTTTCATTGACAAGGCCAGCCAGAGTGACAGGTTGACACCTGGCTTTGGGGGAGTTCTAGAATGAGTGATCTAATCCTTAAAAAGAGCCCACAGGACCCACACTGGCTGTTACCGTCAGCCCACAGTTCAGGAAGGCACAGAAATAACGTTTCTCCAGGGATGTATAGCAAGCATGGGGACCCAGTCTAGGGACAGTGGATGCTTACCATGGACAGTAGCCCTCTACAATCTGACTGAACTTCAGGGCCAGAAGCTTGGCACATGCGTGCTTGATGATTTCCTTGGGCAACTGAACATGGAACTTTATTTTTCTTCATAAGAGTTCCTGACTAGAAATCAGTCATGGGGCCTGAAAGATGGCTCAGCATTTGAGAGTGCTTGCCTTTTGGGGGTGAGGTGGGGAGGACCAGTGTTCTGTACTTATCACCCATGGCAGACATCTTGCAGGTGCTTCTAATTCCACCTCCAGGGAATCTGATGCCTGGTGTAGGAGGGTCTTCTGTCTATGTGTTGCTTTCACTGGTTAAATAAAGAAACTGCCTTGGCCTTTTGATAGGACAGTAGCTTAGATAGGCGGAGTAGACAGAACAGAATGCTGGGAGAAAGGAGGCAGAGACAGAGAGTGGCCTGCCATGAAGCCACCAGGTCAGACATGCTGAATCTTTCCCGGTAAGCCACGAGCTCATAGTGACATACAGATTATTAGAAATGGATTAATTAAGATGTGAGAGTTAGCCAATATGAGGCTAGAAATAATGGGCAAAGCAGCAATTTAATTAATACAGACTTCCTTGTAATTATTTTGGGCATAAGTTAGCCGGGTGACTGGGAGCAGGGTGGTGGGAAGTGGCCCGCCGCTCCTCATTAAAACAGATGTCCTCTTCTGGACTCCATGGACACTACACACACATGTGCACACCTACCCACAGACACACATATACACATAATTAAAATAAATATTCATAACGCTTGCCAAGGCAAACACATGTAAGGGCACATCTATGTCAATGCACATGCATGCAAACACAACAAACATAGCAGCCTTATGCAAACACATCTCTCTCTTGAGTGCACACACCAGCATGCATGCAAAGGCACACGTACACACAAAAGCACACACAAAGCACACACAAAGCACCCATCTGCAAATGCCCGGACACAGATAAACATCAAATAAGCACATCCATCTCCTGGCTTGGGAGAGAGGTACAAACTCAGCAATCCTGCTGCACTTTGAGCTAAGATAAGATAATATAGACAAATTCTTTCATTATTTAGTCTCTTTGATCAAGCACGCCAAACTCTAGGAGATGAATTATGGACACGGAGACTTGCCTTCGATCTATCATTTGGAATGCAAGTGCCTCCAGCGCAGGGCCCTGCCAGAAATCACACGCTGACGGGAGGCTTGTTGTTCTGCCTCCGAAGGACGCCTTCTCTGAGCCAGTCTGCAGATGTGCTCACAGATCTAACGCTTGCCAAGGTTTGAGACAGTGGGTGCTTGGACACCCACTGATGTGCTCTACTTACTCAAAGGCCATGTTTGCAAGTGACAGATTTTGTGGCTTGGTGTCCGTGACAACTTGAGAGACTGGCAGTATGTGGAGGGTGGAGTAGGGCTGGGACTTCCTGCGGTTACTGCCTTCTTGGCTGTGACACAGCTATGGCCAAGACGATGTCTCCTACTGGACTCGAGTCAGCAAACCTAGAGTACCTATGCCTGTAAAGTCTAGGGTGGCCAACAGCATCCATCGCTGCGGTGACCCTGATGCCTCCTTGAGCTGGGGAGATGCCTCAAGCCTCCCCATGTGAGGGAAAGCCAAAGGCAGACAGGGCAGTGTCCTCATGGTCCCAACGCCTGGCTGATGGTGGGAGCCACTCTTCCATCTGCCCCTGAGTGCATCTAGCTCTCTCAGTGAGTTCATGATCCACTGACAACTAGGACTCCAGAAGCCCTGGTTTCTCCCTTACAACAACAACCTCCTCTCACAAATTGGCCTGAGCTGTAAGTTCCATGGCCCTCCAGCCCCTCTTCACCCACTTCCAGGGCTCTTGGGTTTCACCTCAAGTCTTTCAACTCAACCATTCACTCCCAATCTAGCCTTGCTCCTGACTCAGAAGCCCACACTTCTGGGCCCCTTTCTGCATCCTTCAGTTAAGACTGACCAAACCATACTATACTCCCCACTACAAGTCTGCGGATATTGTTATCTGCCCAGGATCTATGTTGTGCAAGTCCTGGCCTTCCAGGTCTGACCTCTGACCTGTGTACCTACACAGGCCACTCCTAGGTGGGCAGTGTGTCCTAGATGTACCCAGTGGAGCAGGTTTCATGGCAGAGCTGCCTAGTGGCCAACACAGCACCCAACTTGACTCTGGGTCCTTAATTTGTTCAACCCGCCCTCTTATTCCACAGTTCTGATTCCTCAGTCTGCTGAACCCTCCCTCCTACTCTGCAGCCTCACATTTATGAGGCTTGGGAGGACAAGCCCTCACTCCTATCCCTCCCACTCTGCATCATGTTCTCTCTCCATCGCCTTTGGAATCCATCTGTGTCTTCAGTTTTGCTCTTGAAGAGGACCCTGCCTGTCATTTTTGCCCTGTGTCTGCAGTCAGAGCCCTGGTTTTGATGTCTGCTCCAGGTGGACAAGCAGTCTTCTTTCTTCAGCACCCACCTTGCCAGAGTCTCCCACTGGCTCCCTCTTCTCTACCTTACTTTGCACATGGACACAGTGATTGTGATCCAGATGAAGTCACCTTTTCCTGGCTGCCTTGCCTGCTCGGGGGACAACCCCAACTGCTCTCCTGGCCTTTGTGGTCCTAGGATTTACCCCCTCTTTCCTCTATAGAGCAGGCAGGGAGGGTAGAACCATAGAGAGGGTTGCTGTGGCAACTGGAGTCTGAAGACAGTCTCGGCGTAGAACTCTATGCTTCAGAGAACCCCAGTCTTTTCTCTTAAGTCCTTCAACTGATGGGTCAACCATACTGTGGAGGGCAGCCTGTTTCACTCAGAACACACCGATTTAACTATCAGTTTATCAGATCATACTGTATCAGTGGCATCCTGTGTGTGCACCAAGAATCAACCACAACACAAGTACATCCCTCAAACCAGGAGTACATGGACTCCTGGGGTTCCCTTTCTCGCTGTAGGGCTTCATGTAGCTCAGTCTTACCCCAGACTTTCTATGTAGCTGAGATTCTCAACCTCCTGATCCTGCTCCTAGCTGTTGTGGCTGCAGGTATGCCATCACATCTGGTTTGTGAAGCACTGAGGCCCCAACCTGGAGCATCATGCTTGCTAGGCAAATACTCTACCAACTGAGCCACATCTCACCTTAAGGTCTGCTTTCTTGGGACCCTAGGTCTCCACCATCATGAGTCTGCTTCCAGGGTGGGTATTGGCAGGAACAGGTGTGAGGGTGGGTATGCACAGGGAAAGGCGTATCTAGTGGGGCAGGATCAGAGTGCAGTCTGAGACCCCACAGGCTTGGCCTCCATGGGCCTTTGTTTCCTTTTCTGAATGGGGTGTCATGATGACATTGCTTTCTTCTTCTTCTTCTTCTTCTTCTTCTTCTTCTTCTTCTTCTTCTTCTTCTTCTTCTTCTTCTTCTTCTTCTTCTTCTTCTTCTTCTTCCCCTCCTCCTCCTCCTCCTCCTCCTCCTCTTTCTCCTTCTCCTTCTCCTTCTCTTTCATCTTTCAAGATGGTTTCTCTGTATCTCTGGATGTCCTGGAACTCACTCTGTAGACCAGGCTGGTCTCGAATTTACAGAGATCTGCCTATCTCTGCCATCCAAGTACTGGGAATAAAGGTATGCACCACCACCACCCAGCTTTCTTTTTATGTTTTAAAGTCAGGGTAAAGGAAGCTGCTAAACAGGGGACCAAGTGGTCCTGTTCAGCCCACTGGACAGCTGAGGTAGAGACAGACTTGATCACGGGCTTCTCTGGAATCAGATTTCCAGTGCATATTTTGTGCAAGTGATGTTTCCAGGATGGGTCGGGTAGGGCTGACTTGTTCTGCCCATGAGAACAGTCGGCTTCGGGCTAAAAGTCAGATGATTATGTGGAAATGTGTCCCAGGCTGCCTGTGTGGACTCCTTGGAGGCATCACTCAGTGTCTGCAGTGAAGGTGACGAGTGCCCAGGGAGTCCAGAGGAGCCTCTGATGAGCGGGCAGAAGGAGGCAGCAGAGGAGAATCTGGCCCTTAGGCTGCCGAGAGATGGAGGAGGAACTGGAAGGGCGCCCTCAGGACTCATCACGGAAGCAGAGGAGGAGAAGGGCACCTTGGGAAGAACATTCACGGGCATTTGAGCCCCAGCGCCGCGAGAGGGCCGCCCTGACAGCGGGGCCGTGCTGGCTGGGCACTGACACTGGAACTCCAGGGGGCTTGCTCTGCCTGCGCTGACTTTGCCTGTCCTGGGGGGCTGTCCCCCCAGTTCCTGTGGGTGGGCCAGCCTGGTGTGGAGGAATCCCGGCTTCTGCAGCTGCTCCACAGCTGGAAACGGTGACATCGTGCCGACTCAACTTTCTTCTGGCAGCTCAAATTAATTTCATTTTATTTGGATTGTGATAGATTTTTAGCGTGAGATAACAGCAAACCTTTGGCAACCTCAGGCAGTTTAATAACCAAAACCTTTGATTAAAAATTTTAATAGTCTGGAGTGATGGAATCGCATGAGACAGAGAAAAATGAAGCCTGGCCCTCATGCCGGTGCACACATTTTCTGCTTGAGACAGGAAATCTCTTCTCCTAATTTTCCTCCCCAAAGGAATGATGACCTCAGAAAACCTCTCTCAAACAAGATTTCCTCACAAAATCACCCCCTCCCCTTTGTGGTGCTTTCTTCTCTGGCTCTGATTGTAGCCCTGACTCGTTTGCTCCAAGGACATGTTGGATTGAGGCTGGGTCTGATCTGAACCTCTGTGGACTTTCACCAGAGTGTCGGGTGGTCTGGGCAGCTACTATGAGAAATCACCTCAGACTAGGTAACTCCAAGCACCCAAGACACGCCCTCTCCCTGATCTGTGAGGCCCTGAGCAGTTGAGAGGCATCTGACCCTGGGCTGGGTTTCTTCAAGAAAGCCATTGCCTCCTGAGCTTCTGGTGGCTGTGTGGTGACGCTCCAGGCTCAGCTACCCTCCTCTCCTGACCCTAGGAAGGGCACTTACCAGTGGGTATAGAGCTATCCATGGGAACACAGCCTTTTCGGGTACCGTTCTACTCACTTGAGTCCTCCTATCACCTTGGGACGAGGGAGGCAATCAAGGACTGCAGGCCTCCCTGGCTTAAGAGAAGAAACATGGCTGGATTCACAAAGCTTCCATCTGGAGTGATTGGTACTGCCTACCTCGACACAAGTGGGCAGGAGTCTTGAGGACAGATGAGGCTGTCTACCCGGACAGTAGAGAGGATCAGATGTGCAGGGAGATGGGTGTCTGTGTCTCCCAAGTTCATTTATGGGACCCCTGTCTGCAGTGCAATGGTGTGATGGGGGTAATAGATGGGGTAAGAGGGGCCCACAGTGGGATTCAGCTGCCACAAGAAGAGGCCCCTCCATGGTCCTCCCATGGTCATAGAAGGAAATGCCTGCCTTGTGACCAGGAAGAGATCTATCAAGGACCCAAAATGCCAGTACTCTCTCTGGACACCCTGAGTTACAGAGCCACAAGAGTCTTAGAAGCCATGTTGACTAAAAGGGAGGAGGCCATCTTTCCTGAGTGAGAAAAGATACCTCAACTTCCCCTTAATTCACCTATGGGCACTCAGTGTTTCTCCTCATCTATCTGTCTATCTATCTATCTATCTATCTATCTATCTATCTATCTATCTATCTATCCATTTATCTCTATATCTATCTCTCTCTATATCTATCTATCTATCTATCTATCTATCTATCTATCTATCTATCTATCTATCTATCTATCTATCATCTGTCTGTCTGTCTTCCTGCCTGCCTGTCTGTCTTTCCATCTATCTATCTCCCCACCCACCCATTCCCTAAAAGGACAAGCAACTGTGACTCAGTTGACCCTCTGGTAACTCACTCATTCTGAGGAACACCCAGGACAGGTTCACACCCTGCGGTGGGATTTCCCTCTGTATGCTGTGATTACTGTTAATGAATAAAGAACTGCTTTGAGCCTATAGCAGATCAGGGTGGCGTGGAGCAGAGCTAGGCGGGGAGGACTGAACTGAATGCTGTGAGTTAGAAGGGTAGAGTCAGAGAGAAGCCATGGAGATGCCACCAGAGACAGATGCTGGGAACTTTACCCAGTAAGCCACAGCCACGTGGCAATACACAGATTAATAAAAATGGGTTAAATTAATGTGTAAGAGTTAGCCAATAAGAAGCTAGAACTAATGGGCCAAACAGTGATTTAATTAATACAGTTTCTATGTGATTATTTCAGGTCTAAGCTAGCGGGGTGGCTGGGAACCAACAAACGGCCTCCTCCTATAACACCCTAGCTGCCAGCTGCACCATGGTCTTTAATATTGAAGAGCAGGTATTGCTGGAGTGGGTTTCACAAATGAGAGGGGCAGCTGTGATGTCATAGGACATGTGTTGACCCAGGAAGTACACGTGCAAGGCAGCGTCTGGAGGCAGAATCATGTTAATGGCCCTTCATCCCAAGGGGTGTGGTCAACGGTGGCTTGTGTGCACCGTGGTACCTTGAGGTTTGATCTCCTCCATCTCACAGTTCACGTTTGTGAGGATCTCGGACACAGAGCTGGAGTTTTGTCCTCAGAGAACTCCAGTGTCACTAGGATAGAGAACAAAGCCAGCAGTGTTCACGGTGCCACGGGTTTGTGACCAGTCAGGGCTTGGGCAAAGTCGTCTGTGGCAGAGAGCTCTGTAACAGAGGCAGGAGTGACAAGCTGGGGTGTGACTCTGGGGACAGCCATCCTGTGTTCTGCAGGGCTGAGCTGGGCCAGGATGTGAGGGGCACAGAGCTAGCGAGGATCACTGGTCAGCTGGGTGGGAGCTTGCTGTGGCGCCTGATAGTCAACTCGAAGTGTTTAGGTTTTGAAGATTATTGTGTGTACTGAAGGTTCTCGCCGTGGTTATAACGACAGTCACGTGACCCCTCCACCATCTCAAGTGGCCCTTAAATCTCCCTCAGTTCAGATTCCAGCACCGCACCGCTAAACCTCGCGACGTCGCCGCAGGACGTTAGGTCACAGTTCACGAGCTCTGCGGTTCTGCTCTCCCCTCTGCTGCAACCACTGTTCATTCTGGCTCTCTGGTTTTCTCTTCTTTTCCTCTAGGCTTCTGGGCATGGACTGAAGACACCATCCTGGGTCATGGATGGCTGGTGATTTTGTTTCCCTGGGGCAGGGGAGCTGGTCACTCTTTTCCCTTTATTTTTCTTACTCTCCTTCCTCTTTCTCAATCTCCCTCCCTCCCTCCTTCCCTCCCTTTCTCCCTCCCTCCCTCCGTCCCTTTATCTTTCTCAGGGTCTCATGTAGCCCGGACTGACTTTGACCTGCTTGTGTAGCTGAGAAGGACCCGAAGCTCCTCCTCCTCCTGCCTCTTCCCCCAAGCCCTGGGATTATAGGTGTCCACCACCAAGCCTGGAAAACTGTTGCGTCTTCAGTGATGACGTGAACCTGTCACATCCATGTTCCTGTAGAAGTGGCCTTGTTCTTGTCTGCTTTCTGTTGCTGTGATAAACACTGACCAAAGCCACTTGGGGAAGAAAGGTCTCTGTCTAATTCTTGCACGTCATTGAGGGAAGTCAGGGCAGGAACCTGGAGGCAGGAACTGAAGCTGAGGCTGTGGGAAAAACAAGACACCGCTTACTGACTTGTTCCTCGTGGCTTTCTCAGCCTGCTTTCTTACACAGCCCAGGACCACCTGCCTAGGATTAACATCTCCCACAGTGGGCTGGGCGATTTCAGTTTAATCATTAATCAAGAAAATGTCCCACAGACATGTCTATAGGCCAATCTTATGGAGAGATTTTCTCAGTTGGGGTACCCTCTACTCAAATGATCCTGGCTTGTGTCAAATTGACAAAATCTAACCTGTGCAAGGCTAGAGGGGACGCATCTGTCCCCTTGGCACAGAGCCAAGGCTGGGCAGAGACGCCCAGAACCTTCCGTTTCTCCTACCTGGCATACATCACTTCTCTGCGATGTCAAGCCCCACCTTGTGGGCAGGACATTTTCTCTTGGAATACATTTAAAATGTCCAGAGCACTGCTCTTGGAGACGCCCTGGCCTCAGCGGTGGGGTCTGACAAAGAACAGGCTGGGTGTGGTGCTGGCTTTTAAAGCAGACACCTTGGTCCCCGTCGTGGGAGCAGCAGGAGGCTGCACAGCCTTGTTCCCAGGGAGATGGAAAGCTGTGGTCCCCGGGGAGCACGCGCAGCTGGACTCTCAAAGCCCTGCTCAGCGAGAGTGGACCTGCTTTAGCTGAGTCTCCAGAAAATCCTCTCAATGCCCACAAATGGATTCGGGGACCTGGTGACCCGAAATCGCCCTCAGCTCTTGTTGGGAAAATCACTTTCCCGTGAGAGACTGGAGCCGCTTACCGTATTTTATTCTGTCGCCTCTGTGAGGCAGGATGGGGCGGCAGAGAATGAGGAAGAAAGGAGGGAAATTGAAGGAGCTTGTCCTTGGGAACTGGGCTCAGCGGAGTCTATTTGTCTAGGGCGTGGTTTTCCACCCCTCTTCCCTAATGCTCAGCTAAACAAGAGTGGAAAAGGCAGAACCAGCAGGTGTCAAGGGGCTTGGTGGAAACGCGGCTCTGGGTTTGTTTTGCCGCTCCTTGTGGAGCTTCCTGTGTGGTCCTCTTGAAGGGCTTAGGGTGGCATGCCCTGTCTCAGGCAATCCTCCCATGGCTGACCTCAGGATTTCCAAGGATGTAGCAAATTTAGTCTGAGGACATTAGTGTCTATGGATAGGAGGGTGACTGGACCCAGGTCCAGCGCCTCATGGTCCCTCTGCAGGGTCCTTTGCTGTATGCCCTCTTGAAGGCATGGTTTGTGTGGCAGAGAGCTTGCCTGAGGTTGTTTGTAGCCAGGGGCTGTGTCTGCAGGCCAGCTTCTGGTTTGGTCTTTCCTGCTCCTTCCACCTGAATGGAAATTCTTTACTGTCAAGGCACCAGGAAGCAGATTGCATCTTCCAGGATAGGAACAAAGGTTGATTCTAGAACTCAGCCCAAACATCTCCCACCAACAGCCTTGGAAAGCGGACCTGACAGGGTATAAGAGACTGGACCGTGTAGCCTGTACCTTTCCAGCAGGTCTGGGATCACTGAAGGGGACTGAGCCATAGAACATTTTCAGCTGGACAGGCCAGGAGTAGCTATGGTTGCCTGAAGGAGCGTGACTTCTGGAGGGTTGGCATTTTCTTCCCGTTGGCTGGCATCACACAGGTCTGATGGATGGCACTGATTCCATTCTGCAGGGAGCTGAGATCGTCTCCCCTCTCATCCTGATGCATCCGTTCTCACCCCTGCCAGGGGCTGACCTCTACTCGTCTTCTGGAGGATGTCATATCAAACAAGCCACGCACAGCCCTTCAGGTCAGCTTTTCGTGACGCTGAGCTGACATGACCCGCTCCTACACAGTGCTGTGCTCTCTGGTGAAGGAGTGTTTGCCTCTCTTCTCCCTCCCTCTTGGGATCTGGGAGCTTCACATCCAGGGCTTCATTGTTTCTGCTTGGAGCCTAATTTCTCTTCCTTGGCCAGGAGCCCGAGTTCTGGGTGGGACAAGGAAGCTGGGGCTCTGGGGATAGATGCTGGAGCTCTGAAGACAGTTCTAGAAGTGTGATGATAGCTCAGCTAAGCCTCACCGTGATCTCAAAGTCAATTTTGTCTGGATTTAAAATGGGTCACGTGCTGTGCTTGCAGCGGGTCTGCCTCCTCATTATGATTAATTAAGCCAGTTCAAGCTTAGCTTGTCCTTACCAAGAGCCCCAGGTGATTCCGAGCCCAGGATGGCAGGAAGGAACCAGCTTGGTGGCTGAGAGCATTTAGGGAGTCACTGGTAGGTGATCTGACCTGCTGGGCCCCCCTGACCTGGGGCTAGCAGGTCCTTGTGCCTCTGGTGGTTGGGCCCAGGGAGGCTCTCTGTCCCTCTGTGTGAACCAATTGATCCAGCACTGCCATTCACAGCTCTGCAAAGCACAGAGGCCTGATGCTCTCCTCTGGGGCTCAGACACCCAAATCCGGAGATTGTATTTTGCTAGCAAATGAACCCCTGGCCCTGGGATTCCACTCTCTCTCAGAAAGCTTCTTTGGAGAACGGGACATCTCAGTGAATGAGGCATCCTTGTGCAGCCTGCATCTAGGGGTGGCCACTGAGCTTCTACCTCTCAGTCATCAGTGCCTAGTCCTGGAGAAAAGCAGAGGGCAGGCGCAGGACACAGGAGCTTGTAAGGCTGCTGCTGCTGGCAGGCAGAGGGAGAAACTGCTTATCCAAAGGCACCTGGAGAGGCCTCTGCTGCTCAGGGACGTGGGACTCTGGGGCAGCCTCTGGGCCACCAGTCCCTGGAGGTGACCCAGCGCGCAGTAGGTGTCAGCAAATGTGCTTCATATGAGTGGACCCAGCAGGAAGTGCTGTGGCCATTGCATAGCGTTTATAAACCCTTTCCTAAGGGCACCATGACCTCCCCCACCCAAGGAGAGAGCCCCCTCCTGCCCACACTGACCCAGGACAGCTATAAGGATCTGTGGGGCTTTGAACAGCATCCTGAGGGTTAGGGAGCACGGCATTTAAGACATTGAGGAGCTGGCAGCCAAATATGACCATGTGAGCTGTAATAAGGGGGGCATCTGTGTGACTGTGCTTCCCTGTCTGTCTGGGACTCCTTGTGTCCCTTGGCCTTGGGCCTAGACTTTGTATTCAGCAAGAGGTTTGACATGGATGCCTTCGACTTCTGACTTTTGCTATGAGCAAGTCCTGTGTGCAGAGGTTTTCTCGGTACCCGCTGGCATAGCACCGTGCATCTTGAGATTGGCTGACTAGCCAGGCCTGGGAGCTGAGCTATATCAAGAACAAGACTCAATAATCCCTCCTCAGAATCACATTTCCATGGAGGCAGGCAAGCACAGGGAAAGCTTAGCTTGGCTTGAGATCCACACTCACAAGGTACTCAGCATCTTGGGGTCCCCACCTACACCGAGATGAACACGTATCACTTTATCAAAGCCTTATGGTCACTGTGACCTATAGTGTCCTAGGAACCCTTAGTAACTCCCCTCCCATGGTGGTTTCCATTCAGACACATCTCAGACCACGTCTGGGAACTAGTGGCCATGGGTTGATTCAGGCTGAACTGATTTTGGATGTGTGTCCAGGAAGATGAACTGTGTTCTTAAAACGAACTTTTTAGAGGAAACACCTATTTATTAGCCTATGTTTTTGCATGACTGAGCTTGAGTTAAAATCAGCTGCATCATGGGAAAAAGACATTCGAGGTGAAGAAAGCCTTGCATAACTCAAGCCTATCAATTACAACAGAGAAATAATTACATTGCATTGCTCAGCAACCAACTTCTCCCCCAGGGTCTCAGAAGGAAGTCCAGGGCAGTGACTGGAACCTCTCAAGCGCTCCGGCTCATGGAGACTGCTTGTCCCCTGAAGCTTATCTGGCCTAGACTTTGCTTTTGCAGCTTTGCAACTTATGTGTGCTGCAATTTTTTGAACAGATGCTGTATTAGTTGATGTTTTGCTGCTATGATAAAACATTATCTTAGGCTCTACCACCATTGATGAACACTATAGCTGAATCAACTGCCGGAGGAAGTGGTTTATTTCATGTCACACTGCCAGGTCACAGTCCATCACTGAGGGAAGTCAGGGCCGAACGCAAGGCAGGAACCTGAGGGTAGGAAGCGCAGCAGAGGCCATGGAGGAACGCTGCTTTCTGACTTGCTCCCTATGCCTTGCTCAGCCTGCTTTCTTATCCAGCCCAGGGTCACCAGCCTAGGAGTGGAGCTGCCTCTGGTGAGCTGGGCCCTCCCACACCAGGTATTAGTTAGGAAACTGTCCATGGATGTCTCTGCTGGCCAGTCTGACAGAGGCATTTAGGTTCCCTCTTCCTAAATGACTCAAGAGTGTGTCAAGTTGACCAAACCAAGCCAAAACAAAGCAAACAAAAACAAAACAAAACAAAAACTCCAGCCCAGTTAACCCCTTGTCAAATGGTGCACATACATCACTATTAAACTGTAACCTTTCTTTTCTTGTTTATCCCTCAAGATCTCATATTAATATCATTGTAGAAACATAGCATGAGTTCAAACATTCCAGTATTTAAAATTTTCATCGCTTAAAAATGCAAGATCTCTTTGGAACCCTGTCCAACCCAAATAAATGACAGCCATTTGTTGGAGTGACAGCTGATTCTGAAAGTGCCATGGTTGTCCCAGAAGGTTGCCTCCTGGAAGCATCGCCACTCACTTCCGGCACCTCCCCATCACTTTAGAAGCTATGGGATACCCTTGCTTCATTGCCTGTCTCTGATGACTCCTCAGAGCAGTGACTAGATGGCAGACATGGCTGTCTAGTGCCTACTCCCACTCATAGTCTAAGGAACCTTCTCTCTGCACGATTCTTATCTTGCACATGTTGGCGAGTGAGAAACTGTGCCCTGCTTCCACGCAATGTGACCTGCTTCTGGTGGGAAACTGGCCCTTCTGTGTGTTTCTTAAACCAAGTGTTCTTTCCTGCCTTTGAACCAAAGAGGAGATTGTGTTGGGATTCAGGGCAGGAGCAGATGATAGTAGGTTAGCAGCTAGTCACAAGATGGCTGTAGGCAACTGTAGCACCTCTGACTGTAGCGCCTCTGACCGACTGTAGTGCCTCTGACCAACTGTAGCGCCTCTGACTGTAGCACCTCTGCCTGGTCGATGTACCAGCGACTGTTCTAGGTGACCCCTTGGAGACTGCAGACGAAGGGTTACAGGCTTCTAACACAGAGATGGACAACCCCATCTACTCATTTGCTTGTTTTGCACGCCATCAGCAAAGGCAATGCAATATCTGATTGTGTTCCCCAGGCGTGTTGAAATCAGATACCAGGAAGACGGCACTGGAGGTAGGCACTTGTGGGTGATGAAGCTGTGAGAGTACAGTATGCAGCCACATAGCAGACACCCCAAAATCTGGGCCTGGTTTCTTTACCCTGGGAGGATGAGTGGAGATGACTATGGACCGAGAAGCCATGGGCCCTCTCTAGATTTGGATCTATTGCACTCTGACCTTGAACCTCTGATCTAATATCTGGGCTTGGATCCTTTACCCTGGGAGGATGCGGGGAGATGACTATGGACCCAGAAGCCGAGGGCCTGCTCTAGATTTGGCTCCACTGCTCTCTGACTTTGAACCTCTGATCTCTAGAGTTATGGGCATGAGGGTCTAAGTGCATAAAGCTGTGGTGTCGTGCTACAGCACCCTGGGGGACTGAGGCAGAGGAACAGGGGTGGGCATTTGCCATAGCATCAGGACATGTCTGTGGAGAGGCCATGCCTGTGTCAGGTCCTCCCTGGCGAGCTGGCTCCCTCTTTCCCCTTACAGGATACACGGATCTGAGAGATCTGGGGTGGTGCAGACAGAGATCCCTTCAGGAAAGAAGACTTGTACCCAGGAAAGCAGAGGGCACGCTGCATCCTGCCTGGTAAACATTCGGGCAGGGATTGCTTTGTCAGACACTTCGGGGAGTTGGTTACCAGGCAGCCAGTGAGGGGAGGATGACAATTTACATATGCAAATTATGCAGAACTGTGGCAAGTGATCTCAATGCTTCATTTGCATTTTAGGAGTCCTTGTACAGGGGGACGAAAATGACCAGTTAGGGAGTATCGTGTTGGTAACAGAGGCAGGAAGGTGCCGGACAGCCAGGTCCATGGTGAGGTGACCTGTCTTAAGGCTACAGGCTTCTGCTACTTCTTCACTCTGGATGTGAAGAAACTGAGGCTGGGAGTCTGGCTGGGTCTCAGAGCCCTGGCCCATCCTCACCATGATGAACATGCTGGAAGGTTCAGGTGCCCTGGGCCCTCACCTCACAGATTCACTCGTGGGAGGCTTTGCTTCCTCTGCTTCCATTCTGACAGAAGCCAACTGTATGAGTGTATGAGTGAGCTGCTGAGCTCTGTGCAAGCCAGAGGTCTGGGCAGCTGCCAGCGCTGCCCTGCTGCAGTGTCCGTACAGCAATTAGCTCGGAAATTGAATTGAGAAAACTGATTTCCCTAATAAAGTGATTGCAATGCACTCACTCGTTAGGGTCTGGAGCTAGAAAGAGACATTTTGTGTCACATCACGGCCGTCTGTCCTCACCCTGGCTTTCCTGTTGGGAATCACATGCCGACCTTCAGACTATGCTTCTCTTCCTGGGTCAGGCCAATCCCATCCCAGACCTCAGGATGCTCTCCGGGGCATAGGTGATTATCCTGGGAAGAGTCCCTTGTGGCGGGCACTTTCATCTGTTCAGGCCGATTGCACAGCCCAGCCGATTGCACAACCTGGCCGATTGCACAGCCCCGAGCCCTGGTGTGTGACGGTGCTACCTTTGGCAGGACTGGTGCCGAGGCCAGAGAGGCTATCAAGGTAGGAAGAGAGGATGGTTCATATTTCAAGACCCACAAGGCCCCGAATCCCAGAACCACAAAGCACTTGAGAAATCTGAGGTAGGCTGGAGATGGCCCGGATGGTAAATCACTCATCTTGCAAACACGAAGACCTGAGTTCTAGCCTCAAAAACCACACAGAAAGCTGACATACATCTGTTATCCCAGTTCTGAGGGATTAGAGACAGGGCCTTCCCTGAGGTGTGTGAGGGAAGCAATCTAGCTGAATACCAGTGAGTTCTAGGTTTGGTGAGTGACCCTATCTCAGTGCACACACGGAAGAGTGAGTAGCCCCCAGAGTGGGATGCTTGAGCCTCAGGCTCTAAATCTCGTTTGTAGAATTGAGCCATAGTTTGGGTGTCCCCCTAATGTATGCTGCAACAGTGGGGTCTGGAAGCCAGAGTCTCTTCTGGAGTGACTAGATCTATGACAAACCCACTCTGGCATCCTCCTGCTCCTGAGACTCATGGGAAGGGCTCCCACAAGGCTGTAGCTTCAAGCTGGTGACCATCTTTTAGGAAGTAAGAGGCTGAACAAGGCAAGACTGTGGTACTAGATGGTTAGAACCAGAACTGGGAAAGTCTGGAGATCCACACCTTGACCCCTGACTTTCCTATGTTAGAAAAGACCCCAGGGACTGAAGAGAAGTCTTAGAACTAAGACTACTGGTTGCTCTTGCAGAGGACCTGAGTTTTATTCCCAGTATCCACAAGGCTGATCACATCCACTCATGACTCCTGTTTTAGGGGATCTGATACTTTTTTCTGGCCTCCTCAGGCACCAGACACACACACAGTACATGTAGGTATATATATGTAGGCAAAACACTATCACACATAAAATGAAAACACCCGAAGAAAAAAGTTTCGGATAGAGCATGCTCCAAGGGAGAGGCATCAATAAATAACCCTATTGGGACGGGTCACTCTAGGAGTGTGCTGGGGCTCACACATGCTGGTACAGGTCCTGCCCACTGAACTTGAGAGTCCCCAGGTCCCAGGCTGATGGCTGAGAGCAAGTGTTGAAGCTTGGACCTTATGGTGACAGGACATGGTCAGACGGGGAGGTCTCAGGTAATCTTAGGAGGTCATCTGTCAATCTTAGATCAGCCTCTACTGTGGGTCCATTCCACAGCTTCCTATTTCCTTGCCAGAAAAGTCCTTTCTGGAAGAACCAAGTGGACAGGAGTGTTGGGCAAGTAGCACTGTCTTGAAGCCATGGACTCCAGGACCCTACAGGTACCACGTCCTCAGATGCTCAAATACCTCATAAATGATGGAGTGTTAGCACACACATACTCTGTTCTATACTTTAGGTGGGTTACTTTTTGGGGAGAGGGCTGCCAGATTGGATTTGAGCTGGACTCAAGTGATTCTCCTGCCTTAACCTCCAGAGTGACTGGGTTGACAGGCACACGCCGCCACACCCAACAGTCTTTGTCATCGACAGGTTTTGTTAGCCGAGTACAACAAAAACTGCGTGAACCAGATGAGTGAAGACTAACGCCAGGAGCAAGGGTCTGTATGTGTTCAGTAGGACATGTTCCCTTCTTCCTGTGTAGTCTCCAGCTGTGGACGGCCGAGTCACAGATGTGGAACCTGATGGTGCAGAGAACTACAACAATTTGTCATGGCATCAGGGGAGGCAGGCCTCATGTTCATCCACTCATTCGTCTGTCCCCACTAGCTTCACCTCGCCCCGTGCTGTGAGCATCTTAGGCTGCAGAATTAGAGCTGGGCAGTTAATGGACCACCTCAGGTGACAGGTCTCCTCAGGACTTGGGGGAAGCCAGCTTTGCGCCTCTTCTTTGTGACCTGGCCTCTTGCCACCACCTTAAAGTCATGTAGGAGACAAACTCTGGATATGGCTGTGAGGATGTTTCTAGGCTGAGTTAACAGAAGTGGCACCGGCTCGTGGATGTGGGGCCCCAGACTGAATAAAAAAGAGCAATCAACTAGTCACCCCCATTCATCTCTCTGCTTCCTGTATCACACTATGGATACAGTGCGATCAGTGCCTCAAACTCCGGCCACCATGCCTTCCCTGCCATGTTGGAGTGCACACTTGGAGTGTGATCCAAAATCAACCTTTCTTCCTTGACTTGGCTTTGCCAGGTGTTTTGTAACAGCAATGAGAACAACACTCAAGGCTCCTTCTGGGTGGGAGTGGGGCGTGAAGGGTTTCCCCCACAAATGTTGTCATACTGCTGTGACCAGAGGCTGCTGGGAGCCCAGGGAGGGGATGCTGGGCATGAGATGAGAACCGTCACTCTGTGTGAGAGGAGCATGTGCGTGCTCTTGAGGTTCGTGATAGAAGGTGGTGAGGCCAGCCTGGGGGTCCTCACAGTGTTAAGTGAGAACCCAGGGATTCAAGAAGGGAGTGGGCATTTCTTTAAACAATGCCAGCATGGAATGCCAGCAGCCAGAGAACAGATATTGCCAGCTGAAGAAGAGCACACCGCCAGCACAGGAAGCACAGCTGTGCCACCAGTCGGGTTACTAAGAATCTTGCACACAGCCAGAAATTGGAGACAGTCCCCGAGAAGGCTCCCTGGCACAAGGGTATTCTACCCTGGGTAAGGCATGCAGCATGTCCTTTCTGAATCTCTCACAAGTGTGTCTAACTCTTTGGGATCTGACAGATGGGACTGTCTATAAAACTCTTGCTTCTCAGCCAATTAAGTTATAAGAAAAAATTGCAAAAACCTTCTGATGTTCTAAGTGTGTCTGTGATTTTGTATCGGGATACATGCATAACTCCGTTGGGCCACATGCAGCACATGGGGTGTGAGTTGGGCTCATGCAAACATTCACATGTCTGGAGTAAGGGTTTTGGGTAGGGTCTTGGGCCCTGTGTTCCTCAATGAAACCTGGAGGTAGGACCAGAGCATGGGGTTGAGGGCTTGGAAGAAGAGCCTTGGGGACCCCAAGGTCTTCCCTGGCAGGGGAGGGGCCAAGAGGAAGCCTCCTGGGGAAGGCTGGGGTGGGGGACAGTCTTGTCTGCTGAGGTGAGGAACTTCTTGGCCTGTGGTGAGCCCCCAGCGTGTCCCTCTGAGACACCACTGGGCCTGGAACATGGTAATATCGTTCAAGAAAAGACCGTGACTGAGTTCCATTTATCTTATGGAAATTGTCCCTGTTCTTGACACGTTGTATAGGACACATTTTTTAAAAAATAAAAACAGGGCTTTGAGCGAAAAAGCCCAATTTGTTGAAAACAACCTGTGGAGTTGTGACAGATGTGATTTTGACTAAGGAGAGCCAACTGGATGGGCGCGGGGTGTTCAATTATGGATGAGCTAATTATAGGAGCGCGTTGCATTTAGATTGCCGCCACAGCTCTGCCTTTTTGCCTCTGACTGGCCCAGCCTGCTAGTTAGGATAATTAATGAGACCTAGGACTTGCACTATTTTGCCAGGCACAAACTCTCACTTAATTTCCTGACCCGCTATTTACCATGCGGTTTGCCTATGGGGTGTAGGAATCCAGGTGGGATTAGCTATCCCCTTGCAGGGGTCTTGGGGTTCAATAAAAGTCCCTCCGAGCTTTGCAGAACTTCCCTCCTCATTTTCATGGAGTCATCTTAGGTCAGATTTCCAGAGCCCCCTGAGGACGCTGGTCACCAGGAGCAAGCAAGGCTAGGTTAAAGGCAGACAAGGTTGAAGTCCTTGGTGGTAGCTTTGTGAAAAGCCACCTCCAGACAGTGGCTGTCACCTGATCTCTGAGCGTCCAGCTGAGGACTGGCCCCTATGGCGTTGTTAGCCTCTGGAAGCAGCCAATGAAGCCTTCTTTACAAAAGTTAAAACAGTGGCTAATTACATCACACGTTTACAAAGTTTGGGCACTGAGGTGGTTTACCTGTATGTTCTATTTCATCCCTGGAAGCTTCATGTTGTCAGGTGACAGGAAAATGACCGAACTCAGGCAGAGAGGAGCAGAATAATTTGTCTAGTCCCTTAAAACTTCTAGCCTCAGAGACTTCAAAGCCCCCATCTTAACCACCCACCACACCACCTGCAGAGCTGCGTGGACCCCACTAGAGAATCGGCTACATGCAAAATAGCAAAGCTCTCTCCTCCCCCTCATTTGCTCCTGGGAAGGAAGTTTAGTGCCGCTTCTGTGGTTGGCTGCACTGGAAGTGTAAGCAAATCTTCAAGGGTCACCATAGATTCACTCCAGAAGCCAAGGTTAAGATTGACAGACAACATCTTTGTCTTTGCAGCTGAATAAATGTTGCCCACCACAGAGGCAGGCAATGGATTGTTATTTCTCTTTTCATACAGACTCTCATTTTAAAGGGTCTAATCCCTTTATTTTGCTGCACAACAGGTCATTAACCGGTCTTAAGATTCCTCCAGCCTCCTTGCAACTGTAACAAGTCTCTGGGATTTAATTCAAAGAGCCCTCACATAGTGTCCCCCAGTTCTGCCATTTTGCTGCAAATGATGGGATGATTCTTTTTGTGGCTGAATAATATTCCAGTGTGTGTGTGTGTGTGTGTGTGTGTGTGTGTGTGTGTGTGTGTGTGTATGAGATCATGGTATCTCTTTTGCTGCTTTGCTTTGAGAAAGAATTTCATGTAGCCTGAGCTGCTTCAAATTTACTATGCAGTTCACCTACCTTGGATTCCTGATGCTCCTGCCTCCACATTTTGTTTCTCATTCTCCTGTTGACAGCATTGAGACTGGCTCAGAATATCTGACTGTTGTGAAGGCTGCAGCAACAGACACGGGCAGCGGGGCCTCTTGGCATTGTGTCCTTTGGGTGTACACTCCAAGGTGGCACGACTGGACTTAATATATTTATTATTCTTTTCACTGTGTGTTTGTGTATGGGTCTCTGTGTGGGTATGTGCACATGAGTCCAGAGGCCCTCAGAGGCCAGAAGAGGGCACCAGGTCCTTTGAAGCTGGGATTACAGGTGGTTGTAAGCTGCCAGACGTGAATGCTGGGAAGCAAACTCAGGTCCTCTGCAAGAACAGTGTGTGCTGGTTTCTGGGGATCCCACATTCTAAGTTCCGAGGGGCTGACACACTGCATTTGGTTAGTGGAGGGTGTCTGTTGTTAGGAGAAAATACAAACAGGCGAGTTGGTTATAGAGCTCCCTGGGGCCAGGGAGAAGGCCCCATCCCAGAGTTTCTCCAGCATGGAGGCAGCTGCTCTCTGAGGGTGGGCGCTTATCTGCAGGGTGTCTGTGATGTTACCCAGCCCTGCCAACTCTGGCAGCTCACTGAAAACCTCATTTCTCCACGGAGGGGGAACGGAGCACTCCTGGCCCTGTTCCCACGGTGCGTGTGGTGTTGAGCACAAGGAGGTGACAGAGTAACAAACTATGGGATCACTAGGTTGAAAAGCTGATGAAAGCTATCTGAGATGCCAGAATAAGTCTCTACTTATGCAGCAAGACATTCTTTTGGGGTCTTGGGGGTGGTAATGACTGGACCCAGCTACAGGTTCTCAGCCAGTGATGAGTCTGTGATTCCCTTGGCTCAGCAGGAGAGTACATTTTCAATGCTGGCCCCAGTTCACATGCCAGAGGCTTACGACTTCACATGTCACTCTCAGACGAAACAGAGAGGGGAGAGAGGAGAGGAGAGGAGAGGAGAGGAGAGGAGAGAAGAGAAGAGGAAAGGAGAGAGGTAAAAAGAAAGAGAGAGAGAGAGAGAGAAATACACAATAGAGAGAGAGGGAAAGGGAAGGCAGAGTGAAGCAGAGAGAGACAGAAAGACAGAAAAGTGTGTGTATGTGTGTGTGTGTGAGAAAGAGAGAAATAGAGTCAGAGAGACTAGAAATAGTAATATACATGAGAAAGACAGAGTAGAAGAGACAGAGAAGCAGAGAGAGAAAGAAATAAGTGAGAACAAAGCTGAGGGGGGGGGCACCTGTTGCAGTCTGCAGACCCCACAGCTTGAAGAACTGTCGAGCTCTCTTGCTTATAGGAAGAGCCCTTGGCCTTGGTAAAGCCTGAATCTCCTCTGCTTTTACCCTCACCCCACATGAATGCCCATGGGATGAAGTCGGTGGCCCCAGGGCTTGTGTGAGCCTTACCTCTTGGTCGTTTTTCTACTGAGCCCTCTTGGGCTCCTCTCACTCCCCTGTGGGCAGGGCCAGGTGCCCATCCCCACACCCAGTGGCCCCTACCCCCACCCAGCATCCCTCCTCTACACACCTCCTAGCTCACTAATGCCCCTGAGACCCGTGTGATTACATTCTCCAGACATGGATGTTTTCACGGCCATTGCTCGCGGCAGTGGGAGGCTGGCAGTAAAAATAATTTATTGGGGGGCTGTTGATAAAGCCCTGCTTATTGCAAACAGTAAATTAGAGGTGAGTATTTCCACCTTTATTCTCTACCCGGGGAACAATAACAGCTCACAGTGAACCCGAAGGAGAAGGAGGACAAGATACGGAGTAATCGTTCAATCCGCCAGTCTTTCCAGCCACCTCATAAAAATTAAGGAATAATTTTTCAAAGAGATAAGGGCTTTAGGGACAAGAAAATCAAAACAACCAAATTGTTCCTGCCCGGAGGAGGTACATGCAGGATGGGAAGGGATTTCTTTCCCCATTTTTAATTTACAAGAACCTTGTAAACCACAAATTAGAGGAACAACAGCAATTCCGAAGGCTTGATTCATTAAGCCTTTATTTACCCCAATGCCTCCGAAGAAAAATCATCTGCCTACTGGGTGTGAGTTATGGGCTCTGAGCTGGTATCTTCCAGGGTGGAGATGCCATGTGCCAAGCAGAGGTGGTGCCTAATAGATGCTCAGGGCACAGGGTGGAGATGCTGCACGCAGAGCAGGAATGATATTTAACAGATGCTCGTGGCTCTGTCCTTGAGGGAGGACAGACTCAAGACCCAGACATTTATTCCCAACCTCAGAGGCTTCTCGTCAATTCTCATATCCTTTACTCAGCTGGCCTAATGCGACCACTGTCCTCCCTGCCCGTCGCTTTTCTTCCCAATTCAATTATCTGTGAGAAACCTTGGCTTCAAACTATTAAACAGAAAATCCCGACTCTCACTAGTCAGCTTGTGAGTGCCCAGAGGCAGAGCCTACGCTAGTGTCCTGCATCCTCAGATGTCAGAGCCGCTGTGGACTGTGACTGGATTCTGGCAAAGCCCTCTTTTTCTGTCCAGCCTTAGTTTGTCCATCTCTAAAAAAGAGCAATGCTCCTGTCCTTGGTTTGGGAGTGTGTGCGGAGTGCAAGCTTTTCACCTAGACATGCTGTGAGCTGTCAGGATACGGATCAGATCGGGTAGGGATGGAGAGGGCAGGTGAGCAGCTGGGCTGGGGAGGGGGAGCATGAGAAGTGTCCACTTCCAATGGAGGCATCGGAAACTGAGGTTGGAGGCTGTGGACAGATACAGGGTGTGGCCATGGCCTCGAGGCTGTGGGCAGATTCAGAGTGTTGCTATGACTCCAAGACTATGTCCTCATGTCCCAGAGTCCTGGGGAGTCTCATAAGCAAGTACACAGTGATCCTGGAGTTACACAGATGGGAAACAACCACTTAGTACTGAGCCCCATGGGCCAGGTATCAACTTCCTGAGCTCAGGCGGCCTCCTAGAAGGTGCCTCCCTCTTGGGTTTTCATGAAGGATCAGGATAGGTCAGGTGTTTGAGTCTATGGCTGCTTGTGGTTCCCATGCCATGCTTCTTTTCCGGGGCTCAGACGCTTTTGGAAGCATGCATTCCCGGCTCCTGGATCCCAGGGAGCGGTCTCAGTCACAGCCAGCCCTCTCCTCATGCCTCCGCCGTACGTGTGATTAAGTTATTACCCCATTTGTTTTAAAGACTTGTCTTATCATCTGTTTACAAGACTTATGGGTTTCTCATTACAGCCTTTGATGACACTCAGGCTAAAGCACTTTCCGCTCACTCCATCCAAGCTCTGCCTATAAAACGAGACAGTGAAAATGGGTTGAGAGAAGAGGAACTTCGGGGCCTCAGGGCTGTGCGGGTGGTGTCTGCCCATCAGCTTGGGAGATTTGGTATATGCCCAGAGTTGCTGGGTATCTCATGCCCGGGGCAAGTGGGACCAGGTCATACGAGGCACAGCGAGGGGTAGGGGAGGTGGCTCACAGTTGAGGGCACTTGCTGTTCTCGCTGAGGGCCCAGGTCTGGTATCTAACACCTTCACCAGGCAGCTCATCGCTGTCTGTAACTCCAGCTCCCGGGAGTTCCACACACTCTCTGGACTCCACGGGCTCCGCAAGCATGTGGTACACATACAGACAGCACACACACACACACACACACACACACACACACAGACAGACAGACACACAGACAGACACACACAACACAGACACAAAATTTAAAACGTTTTTTAAAAGACTCAGCAAGAATCACCTAGAAGGTGAGAGCAGTGTCTCCTCCTCTTCCAGTTTGCTTTCCTGCTGCTGTGACACACCCCATGACCAAAATCAATGTGGGAAGGGAAGGGTTAACCTGGTGCATCCATCCTAAAGGCCATCCATCATCAAGGGTGGTCAAGGCAGAGACTCAAACATGGAAGGGATGTGGAGGCAGGAACTGAACAGACGACATGGAGGAATTCTGCTTACTGGCCTGTTCCCCTTGTCTCACTCAGTCTTCTACAAACCCCAGGACCCCACCTGCTTGGAGGTGGTGCCGCCCACAGTGAACACCCATCCTCCTGCCTCAGTCATTCATTAAGAAAACGCCCCACAGACTTCACCACAGTTCAATCGTTTTCTCAGCTGAAGTTCTTCCTATCAGGTGACTCTAACTTGGGTCAAGTTAACACAAGCGAACTAGCACCCCACCAAGATGTTTTATTCCAAGCTCAGCTTCAGCATTTGAGGATCCCTGGGCTGCTGTTGGCTTTGAAAGTTCCTTGGGAGGGCATCAAGATGCGGCTTGCACGGATGCTGGGAGGACATCCAGATGTGGCTGTGCACTGATCCTGGGAGGATATTCATATGTGGCTGTGCACTGACACTGGGAGGGCATCCAGATGTGGCTGTGCATCGACACTGGGAGAGCATCCAGATGTGGCTGTGCACTGATCCTGGGAGGATATTCATATGTGGCTGTGCACTGACACTGGGAGGGCATCCAGATGTGACTGTGCACTGATACTGGGAGGGCATCCAGATGTGGCTGTGCACCAACACTGGGAGGGCATCCAGATGTGGCTGTGCACCGACACTGGGAGGGCATCCAGATGTGGTTGTGCACCGACACTGGGAGGATGTCCAGATGTGGATGTGCACCGACACTGGGAGGACGACCAGATGTGGATGTGCACTGATACACAGGATCGTCATTTCCCACAGCACAAGGACCCTGAATAACCCCAATCAAGGACCCTGACAAGTTGGCAGAGTCCTGTGAGATTCCAAACGTGGGGCTCACACTCTCCTTTCCCCAGAGTGATAGGCAGGGTTCCCCCTTGACGTGCAAAAAGCCTACAGAGCACCCAAGTGTCCCCACATCCCACTGGGCTCTACTGTCTCTGTGCATGGGTTGGTGTTCAGCAACCATGCCCCATGGCAAAACAAGGTCAGGGAAGCCTGCCCCTTTGTAGATGCCCCTATCTGGCATCAGTGGCAGCTCTGTGCCCTCACACACAGTGCTGAGCCTGTGCTTAACTTTCATTCTTTGCCACCATCTGTAAGCACCGCAGCCATTTTCCCTCTGTGGATGTGGACGAGACACAACAGTCAAGGCTTCTGGATGCTCACTGGGGCTGCCTCTGTTCCCCAGGTCATTTCATGGTCTTGACCCCCAGGGTGCATTATCATACCACTGCACTTGTCCCTCCTGCAGGCAGAAGTTGCCGTGCCTTTCCTTGGCTCCTGCAGAGGTGCCCAACGTCCTCTGGACCCCTAGTGCTTTTAACATCAGTACTGGGGCTGCTGAGGGCCAGGCGAGCTCAGGATCCAGAAATTGTCACTGCCAACTGTGCTTTGCCGATGGGAAGATAGGGTGGCCCTGATGGGGTCCCCTGTCTGTGGCTGTGTGGAGCACATGGCCTGGCGGAAGTTCCCTGTCCTGAGGAGCCCCAGCAGAGCGTGAGGAGTCTGGCCCACTGATCACTTCCTCCATTTAAATGCCTTTTCTTCCTTAGTCATTTCTTGTAGCTTCATTAGCCCTTTTTGGGTTTTGGTGCTTTTCAGGCACCATTGACTATAAGATCATTTATTTTATTAGGCAATTTATTTTCCAGTTACATTTTTAAAGGTCAATTAATCAATTTGAGAGGAGGGGTGAGAGATGAGACTCCACGCTCCTGGGATCGGCCCAGCCTCGCTGGGTCCCTTGGGCTGGCGTGGGCTTCTTTTCTCTTTTGCCTTGGGGAGGCAAAAGGAGTGGGAAGCCTGAGCCAGCCAGGGTGCCTTGGTGCACAGTAGGGAGAGGCCTGGCTCTCCTGTGCCCTGGCCTACCTTGGAGGTGGCAGTCGCAGCAGAGAATAGAGAAGAAAGGGTGTTGACTGAGACGGGCAGGAGGAAGACTGGTTCCTCTAGCCTCTGGGTCCATGCTGAGACAGTCTCCACAAACGCTACTGATCCCCATCTGCAAAACCCAGATCAGCTCAGCCTCCCCCATGACTCCTAAATAATAAATAAAACAGCAGATATTCAACCAGAAAGAATCGCACATTGAACCAAAATGGAACTTCCAACTGCTGGCTTCATCTACAGCAAACATTGAAGAGGACCCAGGAAGGGATGAAGTTGGAATCCCTCTCTGGCTGGGGTGGGGCGATCCTGGATCCACCTTCTAACTTCCCAGTGGGTGGAGCCAGTGCTCTCTGGGAATCCTAGACCTTTCCAGGCGGGCAGTTTCCTCTGGATGCTAAGTGTTGTTAGAGATTTTTCATACTAAGAAATGGTCCCCATGTCCAGGAAGAGAGACTGGCTTGGGATCCCTGCCTCCCATCCGGGATGTGAAGCTGATTCAGTTCCTGTCTTACAGCCATAGACTTGAACTCAAACTCTGTGATACCCCCAGTCAGTTGCTGGTCTGCAAAGACATTTGGACACCTCCATTTCCCTACCTCTAAACAAAAACCGGGACACTTCCACATTCTCAGAGACAGTGGGAGCTTGCCTGTGAGTGCTCTGCTAATGCTGGTGTCTCTGTTCAGTTCCCTGGCAATGGAAATAAGCAGAAAGCTTTCGTTTCATTTGCATGGCTTTTCAGGAGTGGCACTATGCTTTTAATAGTCAGGATGTTCTACAAGGCAGGTCAGGTCTGGGCAAAGCAGGGGACATTGCTGCTAGCAGGGTGTTGTGTTCAAAAATAAAATGAATAGTCATGTTTATGATATTGTTTATTTATTTTTTGCAAACATGTGTGCCTTTCCTCACTTTTGATGGTGGACTTGTCTGTTCATCAATGGGGGGTTTTTTAAAGAAAGGACACAATTAACAATGTGGATGGAAATACCCCATCTTAAGATAACCAGATGTTGTAGGCAGTGTGAGCTGGTTCCAATACACAGCAGGTGTGTCTCAGTTTTTGCAGACACAGCAGAAGAGGGACTTGAGAGAGTGTGTTGGAGATCTGGTGGGACGACTCAGCAGGTAAAGGTTTTTGTTGCCAAGTCTGATGACTTGAGTTCATTCCTCAAAACTTACACGGTAGGACAGCCCTGACCGCCACACACACGCCATGTAGACTCTCTCTCAGCAAACAAGCAAACAAATCAAAACAGCATTTAAAATAGATCCCAGAAAAGACTTGGAAATCTGGGAAGGGGGACTTGGCTGCTCCTCATCTTTTTCCCAGACCTGTGGACATGTAGTCCTGAGAGTTCAAAGGGCAGAGTGACAGCTCTGGTCAAGTCACTGAGCAGTTTCTCAGTACACAGTTGATAAGTGATCCCATTTGTTATTGTGGTCAGAGACAGGAGCAAATAAAGATGACTCCAGGATAAGGCTACGGTTCAAATCTGCATGCCTCAGGCGGAGGAACACACCAGGCGGCTGCTGAAGTGTTTGAAAGGCCACCTGGCAAGTTCCAGGTCTTAGTCACACCTGCAGAAGACAGGACATGTTTGTCTGTAGAGTCTGCTACCACTGCCTTGGGACACATGGTGTGTGTGAACACCACTTACAAACTGCACCCCAACAAGCCGCCAGTGTGGTCACTTTCTGCCCGGCGAGGTGGGTTTCTCAGTCCACCATGGTGGATATAGAGCTTTGGGTGGCCAGAAATACTATTGCATGTTGAGTGCAGGCAGTGAGCTTGGAGCCGACGCTTCACTGAGGTTTTTCCTGAGGGTGTACCCGCTGCTTGGGCATCAGATTGAATCCCAGTACACAGTTAACTCCTAAGGAACACAGAAGCCATGTTCAGAGGGACAGAGGACAGCACACGCCCAGAGAGAGGGACAGCGGTTGGAACACTGGACTTCACAGGGTGCAGAGACTGCTGGGAAGCGGGCTGAGAAAGCAACTTTTGTTTTTCTCTGTGGAAGCTGAAAGGTCAATGCTTCAGCAAGCATTAGAGACAAGACATGGGTGAGGAGAGCTGGTCACTACCCTCCACCATCGAGCAAGTCTGGTGACACCGTGGCCACCAGTACGACGAAGGCTCAGGGACTGACCTGGATAGCTCTTCTCCGGGAAATAGCCTCCATGGCTCAGGCTCCACTTTTACTCAACATGAAAAGTTTGTCTCTGCCAGTTGGAGTAGGAAATTGATGATGCATATTGGAAATATTCAAGAATACCATACAATATTACATTATGGTGTGAAGGATCCTGGGAGCCCAGGGCCATAAACCTGGGTCCCTTCTTCTTTCTCCCAGACATGGAATATTCATATCGCCAGTCTTCGATCACATGGCCGTGTCACACAGTTGTGGGGTGGCCTTCCACGAGCTCTCAGGGACGGCCCTCAGCAGCTGCATAGAGTCCTCACACTGTCTCTGCCTCTCAGCAGTCTTGACTGGTTCCCAGGGACTCCCCACTACTGTCGGAAGAAAGTAAAGGGACAGTTCAGGTGTGGGGTTGTCCCAGGGTTCAGAAAATCTTGCTCTGGAGCTCATGAAACTATACAAGGACATACACAGAGACACATGGATGCACACACATGTGCACATAGACACACACAGAGACACATATGCACACAGGCACACACACAGACATACACACACATACACACAGACACACACACACAGAGACACATAGATATATACACAGACACACAGACACACAGACACACACAAAGAGAGAAAGAGAGAGAGAGAGAGAGAGAGAGAGAGAGAGAGAGAGAGAGAGGCTCACCTCACCTGCCATTGTCTGTTGGTGTCATTGCCACCAATCTGACCATCACTGATGTTCACAAACACAGCTGGTTTGTGGGAAGATCAACGTCCATCACCCTATCTACAAGTATGGAGTCCCGCTAAGTTGTGCGTCCTGAACTCACTCGGCTCTGACAGCATGATGGGCAGAGGGAGCATTTATTCGGTGCTTGATGTATACCAGATATCAACCAACCATTTTAAATACAGAACATATCCCACCCAAACTGCAGCTTCGCCGTAAGGCGGAAGGGCTGAATTCCAGTGTGGTGACACATGGTGACATAGAAAGCTGCATATGACCGTCCTATAGCTGAGTTCAACCTCAAGTTAGAATCTCTTTCCTCCCAGGTTAACTCCAAGGTCACAGGGAACTGTCCAGAGGCGCTCAGGTCTTCAGCTCCCATTCTTCCTGTTCCTCCGTCTCACCTCTCTCTTGGCTGAGCTCTGCAGCATCCTGGCCTCAGCTGTTGCTAAGCCCTTCTGTGGTTCCAGGAGCTCATTCCTGGACTCCTGCACCAGAGAGCTTCCCCAGTCTTTGGAGTTCCAACTAGCTATCTTTAGGACCTGGGAAGTCAGCAGCTCCTTCCCCAGTCAGTACTGGCAGAAGAGTCTCCTTAGCCTTAGATGTTCCTTCAGTCTGACCACTGATTGGTACTTGCGGAGGGAAACTATAAGGACCACAGCCGTCCACACAGCAGGATTCGGTTGTGGCTCCTGCCCTCCATTTTCTGCCCAGCACAGCAGAGCATGTACCTAGAAAAGGCTTCCAAAGCCACACACTTCTACCCGGTGTATCCGAAGGGACAGAAACAGCTCATTCCAAGACAGCTGTGGGACACTGAACCGGGGATTGGTGAGCCTTCTGCAGGAAATCTGGCCACTCCCCAACAGGCCTCTTGCTGGAGTTTTCCCAAAGGTGGGTGTTGTGCTGGAGTTTGGACCCTTAGATGGCTCAGGGAGGCCCAAGGAATTAGCCCCAATCTATATTAATGGCATTTTAGATTAGCTACAGCTGTGCCTGGCTAGTGTCCTGTACAATAGGGACCAAGCTGTGAAGGGGACATGCTAAAATATAAATAAAAAGTGAAAAAGGCAAAAATGATGATACTAGTGTGTGCAGGGAAGTGGAGAGGAGGGAGGAAGGACGCCGGGGTCTCCACCCCTACCCAGCTCACAGGTTCTCACTTCAGTGGGGCCCTGGCTGGTGGAAGAATTGTTGTAGGAGGCTGCTCATTCGCTCCTGGATGCTCAGACCCAAAATAATCACTCAGAAACTATATTGTTTGTAATACTGTTTGGCCAATAGCAGAAGCATATTTGTAGCTAGCTCTTACATATTAAACTAACCCATTTCTATTATTTTATATTTTACCATGAAGCTCGTGGCCTTCTGGCAAGGTTCCA
This sequence comes from Myodes glareolus, assembly GCF_982192425.1. Classification (NCBI taxonomy): domain Eukaryota; kingdom Metazoa; phylum Chordata; class Mammalia; order Rodentia; family Cricetidae; genus Myodes; species Myodes glareolus. Next base: position 2,873,768 of record NC_142031.1, read on the forward strand.
GCTCACATCTTTCTCCTCTGGCAGCTACATGGTGTCTCACTGACTCCGCCTACTTTCTCCTGGCATTCAGTTTAGTTTTCCTGCCTAGTTCTATTCTGCTCTCTCAGAGGCTGAAGTATCTTCTTTATTCACTAACCAATAAAAGCAGCACATATACAGAAGGATTTCCCACACCAAAGAGTCAAGGTAGAGCCTCTCCTGGGTGACTAGGTGTGGGGAGCAGAAGGACTCCCAGAGCGGCCCAGCCCACTAATAGAGTCAGCTCTGCCAACCCCTACTTGTGCTGGAAAGGAAAGGGGAAGAATGTTGGGGGTGATGAGCAGCCGGGGAGAAGGGAGTGGTAGACCTGGACAGAAGCTTTAGAAAGAGAAGCAATGGCAGTTGTGAATGGGGTGGATGTGGGCAGGGCTGCCCCAAGAAGCTGTGTGGATTTGAATGTGGGGAATCAGGGTGTAGCATGATTAATTAAAACCCAGAGACGGATATTAGGGTTCAACCTGAAGACCAGAAAAGCAAAGCAGCCAACCACTGGCTCTTACCTCTACCTCAGTCTGAAATGGTGATCCTGCCTCCAGGAATCTCAGAATGAGACTGTGATTGAGAGCTGTCTCCTCCCATTTTATAATCCTTTTTAGTTCTGGGAATAAAGACGTGCACCACTAGCACCTGGTTTTCAGTGGCAAACGAGTGTGGCTACTGGGATTAAAGGTGTGTGTCACCACTGCCTCGTCTGTAAGGCTGACCAGTGGAGCTGTTTACTCTCTGATCTTCAAACAAGCTTTATTTATTAAATTACAAATAAAATATCACTACACTGGGGGGGGGGTTGAACGCAGACAACATTGAGACAGAACAGCCAGAGAGGTGAGGTAGAGGAGGTGTCGGGCAGGACAGCTGCAGGGTTGAGGAGAAGGGCTGGAATTGGACCTTCTTTGGGTTCATTGGGCTAGGGCAGAATCTGCTCATCATGACTGGAGGAAGCATGGCGGGTGGGAGGTGTATTAGAGATCAGTCCCTCACAAGAATCCAACTTGAGTTCTCCTGAGGGGGTGAAAGATGAGGAGAGAGCTCTCCGGGGGAAGTAAAGAGACTGGCGTAGTGTTACAGTAGAGATGCCTGGATCTTCCCAGGCACACTGGTTAGGAAGGGAACACAGAGAGTTCCGGTGCTGGCACCTGGCCCAACAGTCAGGGACAGTGATGTACAGGTGGATAGGCAATGTCTCAGGGATACAGATTCGGCTCTCCTTTGCTGGGTAAGGAGTTACGTGGGTCTCATGGTGTGGTCCTATAGCTTCTGTCAGCTCAGTCAGGTCCTCTGCTATGGGGTCTTTTTAAAAATGTTACCATCTGGGGCTGAAGGATGGCTTGGAAGTTAAGAGCACTTATTGCTCTTGGAGGAGGCCTGGGTTCAATTCTCAGCACCTGTGGCAGTTCACAGCTATCTGCAACTCCAGTTCCAGGGAATCCGGGGTCCTCTTCTGGCCTCTGTGGGCATCAGGAATGCACAAGGCACACATACATCCCTTCAGGCAAAATACCCACACACATAATAAAAACAATCATTTTCAAAAGAATGGCACCATCGAGGTGACAGGCTTGGGAATCTCATATGAAGTCCTCACTGGGGAGAGTCTCACAGAGGGCCCAGCAGTGGCCCCCAATCATGCCCTCTGTCTTCTTTACTTGGTACAGGGATTCTTGGTGCCGTGAAACCTGGAGGCTCACTCTTCCTCTGGGTCCAGGAAATCAATACTTCCTGTCCTTCCCTGTAATTTTGCTAAAGCTCTTGCTTATTTGTTTATTTATTTTTTTCATCTAATGTTCCTTCAGGCACAGGAGACAAAAGTAAAAGACACCATCAGACTCTGAGATCTGCTGTTCTCCGGGGTCAAACACTCTACAGGACGTCTTCCCTCCAGTGAAATGCGTGGAATGAAATGCGCTCATCTGACTCTTGGGACTCTCTCTGGACGCCGGAGGTTTCCTCACTTATGAGGAAGTTAACTATCAGTAGGTTGATAGTGGGTCACAGGACCACTCTCTGCAGACTGAGGAAAAGAGGGCTGTAAGTCTCTGCCTCTTAGATCATAATTTTAGTCAGCTATTCTGGGCTCCATGTTGCTGCTGAACATTTGATTCAAGCAGTGAGCAGGACAGGGTGGCCCTCTCTTGGCTTCCCTTCTTTCCGGGGCCACAGTCCTCCATTGCCTAGTGGCCAGGGTCTTGAAGGAACTGTGTCATATATTGGTTCAGTTCCAACCCTCTTCTGCCCTGACTGGGAGCAAAATTACCTCTTACGGTGCAATTCCACAATCTGGGCATGCTCTACCAGATGCTGTTTTATAGTGGTATATTATCTGTGTTTTAATAAATAAAATTTACTGTAGGTCAGTGTAAAGCAGTCATATTAGTCAGCCAAACAGGTCAGACAGTGACTGCATACATCTTTAATCCAAGCTTTCTTCTGCAGCATGGTGTTGACTCCAGTCCCCAATGACCCTAAAGCCCTGAAAAAGCCTGAACAGCCTCCAGAGCATCCGAACCTACAGGCTGGCTAGCCATAGCTGGGAGAATTTCCTTCTAGACTGTTTTCCAGAAACCCCAGTCTACCTATCCAGCTCCTAATGCAGAGAAGCAGTTTCTGGGGAATCTCATTGAAGGTGAAGTCAGACACAGGGTCCAGCTTGTGAGAAGAAATGACTGTGTGAAACCACAGTTTCCCACCTCAGTGCTAACTTTGAGGACTTCTCCTGGTGATGTCAGAGTCCTGACTTTTCATTGTGCATTTGTGGAAGGGGGGCATCTTTAGAAACTATAGCCCACTGGGGCAGGCATCTGAACGCACATACATACCCAAAGCCCATGTATGAGCTGCCTTACTGCGGCTGTGGTAAAATGCCATGACCAAAAGCAACTTAGAGCAGAAGAGGATTTATTCTGGCTTACGGTTCCAGAAGGAGAGAGTCCATTATGGTGAGGGAAAGGCATGCCAACCGTCTGAGAAAGTATGGGAGAAGGAACAGAAAGTGAAGAGGCTCAAGAACCCCAGAGCCCGCCCTTAGTGATGAACTTCCTCAAGCAAGCCTCCACCTCCTACACCTTCCTAAACAGCCCCACTACCAGAGACTCAGTGTTCAAATACATGAGCCTATGTGGACATTTCTCATTCCGAGCACGGCAGGAGTCTTGCCCCTACAAGGGGCAAGGTTGACACTGCAATGTTGTCGGAGACACCAAATACATTTTTCAAAATCCCAGAGCCAGTGATCCAGTGGCAGATACACACAGCGACATACACAGAAATGATAGCTTCCTGGCTCTCATCTCTAGGGTTTTGTGGAGCGTAGCCACCACTCATCCTGTAGCCGGGACACCAGTGTCAGTTTGCACAGCTGACAGTGGTTCGGGTCTAGGTCCTTCCTGAGTATCTTGGGCTGCCTCTCTTCTTTGTTTGGAGGAGCACTGGGCACTGGGCATGCTCTCTGTTGGGCACTGGTCACGGATATGTCTGTGGAGTCCCCCAGGCTAGTCTATCTGCTAGGTCTTCAGGCATGGAGTCAGGCCTCTTGTCTGCTTGGGCTTCGCATACCTTGGAGTGAGAGAGACTTGTGGGGGGAAAACCTTGCACTTTCTGAAGTTTCCTCCTGCCTGGGTCCCAGGGACTGTTGGGAACATCTTTCTTCTAAGACTGTAATGGATGGGACCCCAGAAAAGCCATCTATCCACTGTGACACCGCACTGAGGAAGGTGGATCCTGCCTACAGGGTGTGGAAGCTTCCTGAGCCATGAAATACGGGCAGAACTCACCACGACAAACCCCATTTTCCTGCGGGCTCCACCCTGTGACCCGTGATCTCCTCTGGAGCATTGACGTGTTTTGCTCTTCAGATCAGCAACAGATGGATGAGCAGGCAAAGAACCATAGCAGAAACATCGGGAAACACTGAGGCCTGGCAGATCACAGATTCATCTGCTGTAAGAACCGGCCGAGGGGAAGCAGAATTCAATGAGCATGGCAAAGATGCTGATGGAGCCATGTCTCCCAGGGTGACGCTTATGTTCACTGGAGTCCAGATGAGGGGATAAAGTGGGGGCTTGGGAGCTTGGAGGATAAGTCCCTCACAGCAGAAGGATCTGTAGAATGTCGTTCCGGCCTGGGAAGAGTAGGTGTGTGCCAGGTGCAGTGGCAGGACTGGGGTGGTATTGAGGAGGACTGTCTGGCAGGTTGACAGTGACCTTGGCTCTGCCTTGACTGGGAAGCAGCAGGAGCAAGCCTCCCTGCAGAGCTGGACCAGGGGGAGCCACTAGGGCTTCTTCTGTGTGGGCTGGAGCTACCTGTGCAGTGGGCGCCGTTCTGGGTGTGAGAGAGCAAGGGCACAGCTGAGGACAGAGGAAAGCTCTGGGTGGCAAGGAGATGGCAGTGGGCTGTTGCTCCCCATTATTCTTCTATCAGGGACTAAATGAACGAAATGATATGTCCTTCTGCAGAGCTCAGAGCTGTGACGTCAGCAGCCAGGACACGAAGCCATGTAAACACCAATTCCCAGGGTCTGAAGCCACACAGACAACTCCAACTCCACGGGGGCAAAAATCAGAGTGGTCCACACCAGGCCCCAGCAACTGGCTGATGTGGGATTCCCCTCTGTACGCTGTAAATATCATTGGTTAATAAGGAACTGCTTTGGGCCTCTAGCAGAGCTATAGCGGAACAGAGCTAGGTGGGGAAAACTAAATTGAATGTGGGGAGAAAGAAGGGCGGAGTCAGAGAGAAGCCATGTAGCCACTGGAGACAGATGACGGAACTTTAGCCATGTGGCGATACACAGATTAAGAGAAGTGGGTTACATTAATATGTAAGAATTAGTCAATAAGAAGCTAGTGCTCATAGGTCAAGTAGTTATTTAATTAATACAGTTTCTGCGTGATTATTTCGGGAGTCTGGGCAGCTGGGAAACAAACAAGGCGCCTCCCTCCAACAGCTGGCCAAGCTTGCTTGTCTTGGACTTTGGCCAGCCCACAGAGGCCCGTTCCTCTCTCCTACTGACACATTCCCTGCCAGCCTCGTCTTCTGGGACTCCTTGGCCAAAGGCCCTCAGCCTGGACAGCTTGGAGCAAGAGAAGTTCATTCTCTCACAGTTCAGTCTGTAGAAGCCCAAGGCCGACAACAGGGGGGTGTGGTTTCCTTCTGAGGCAGTGAGGACGACCCTTCCAATTCTAGCTTGTCTCCTGTAGGATACAAGCGTTCCTTCTAGAAGCATCCCCCTGACTTCTGCCTTCATCTCCATCTGGTGTCTCTCTGTGTGTACCTGGCTGTCTCTCTGCCCTTCTCACAAGGACTCAGTCACTCTGCTCTCCTCAGCTTTCCCAGTCACCTCTGCCAGACCCTTCTTAAAGTAAGCGCACACTCCCAGGTGGTGGGAGCTTGGGCCCCAGTGCATGTTTCTTATTCTTCACCCTACAGCCCTGATATTTTCCTGTAGAGTGGCCTTTCTTACTGTGTTTGACTCCAGTCTTGTCCAGGGGCTTCCTTTGGTCAGGAAATGCGAGCAGCCGTGACAGCCTCCCACCAGAAGACTTCTTAAGTGTGTGCATGCGGTCTAGCCCTGCCTCTTCTGCTCCCATTCTCCACCAGAAGATCGGCCCCTTCAGCTAGGGCTCTAGGAAAACAAAACCAAATGGCGCTCACAGGGACCTTCAGAACGCCAGCCCGTCAGCAGCTCTGCTGCTTACAAAGAGGAAGCTTCCGTTTGGTACAAGCTCCCGAGGTATCTGGGCTGTTTGTCCCTGCGATTCCAGCTGACTGTTACATTAATTGTCAGCATAAGTAATGGCCGCAGGGAACGACAGATGCTCCCGGACGCCGACATGACAGAAGTACTTATAAACTCCATCACACACTAGGAACATATTCTATTATTTTAAATACCATTACTGCTAATAAGAGCCACGCAGCATCAGCTTCACTGTGATTTGATTAGTGATCCGCGTAGAGTTAGGCGGGTGATTCTCAACTTACTGATGCCTGGGGATTAGACACAGCACTTTCTACTGTTGGGAGCAAAGAGGCGTGGGCTGTGGGTTCAGCAGGGTACCCCAACAAAGCTGGAGCTTAGCCCGATTTCTAAAGAAATAAACGAGATGCCAGATAGATGTCAGCTTGAATCTGAGTAGGTACTGGGAGCACTGGACAGACCCCGGGCCCCAGCAAGGCCTCTTGTTCTGCTGCCTCCCACAGTGTGGCTCAGTTCTTCTAGTTCCCAGGGGGCGCCCAGCTCTGGGAGGTTTGAGTCGGCACAGGACTCATCATCCTCTTGTTCCTGTCTCCTTGTCCCAGGCTTGCAGTAGAAGCCAGGTCTTTGGCTCTAGTGTAGAGAGCTATTCAGAATAGCTCATGTGGATGGTGAGGAGAGACAGGGAGAGACTGTCTCCTCTGGGGCTAAATGTTATTCCTGAGTTTCTAAGAAGGACTCCGAGAGGAATATCTCTCACTTTTTACTCTGAGTTGTGATTCCGTTTGCAAAGCCAGGAGGGAGGCTTGGCACTGTTAACAAGAGACTCTGGCACCCACTTCATAGCAGAGCAACCAAGAGACCACACTAGGTCTATGGAGAGACCAAGACTTGATCTTGGGTCTCTCTGGCTCCAAGCCCTCACACCATGGGTTATGAGTTGAATGATAGTGAAAGAGACTTTTAGGGACCCAAGTGTCTCTCCTCTGTGAATTCTTTCTCAAATTTTTGCAGCTGTACCCCACCCTGCCGTCCATGTTCACTTTAGTAGGGTAGACTGATGTGGTTAGAGGTGCCCCATGCTGGGAGGGTGGGGGAGGGAGTCTGGGAGGATTTTCTATGAGGGAAGGAGGACGGCAAGGAGGGTTTCCTCCCTAGGTAGAGCAGCAAGGCTCCGTCCTGGGATGTTTGGCAAACAGATTGCAGAGAAGAACATGATGCTTCTTGGGTTGGGAAAAAAAGAGGCTATCTGCCTCTAACTCGATAGGTGTTAGAAGGTGGAGGATGGAAGAGATGGAGAGCCTTTAGGCTCGGAAGGGTGAAGCCTCAGTGCCCAGAAGACACAATGGAGATAGAGAGGGGAGCAGGGAAACCGGTGGACACTGAGTGCTTGGGAGAAGTAACTGCTGCCTCCTTCCTCGAGATGCACTTGGCCCCAGGTGCTCATGGGTAGGGCAAGCTGATTTATGTCAAGAGCCAGTGGAGTGTGTACTGCCTCGGCACTAAGGCTGCCAACCAGAATCAGCACATCAGGCAATGCCACAGAGCTGAGCAGATGTAGGTGGAAGGAGAGGCCTGTGGTGTCTGGGGACCAGGAGGGAGGGTGAGGAGAAATGCCTCCCGCTGTGAAGACAAGGGTGATGTCAGCCTTGTGAAGGAGGCTTCTCTGTCTGTCTGACTCTTTGCAGCTCTGAGGATGAATAGGGAGTGAATTTTCTTCATGTTGACTTGTAGTCGTGTGTTTGTGTTCATGTGTGTGCAGCTGTGCCTGCACACATTCACATGCATGGGATCCAGAGGTGGCTGTCAGGTGTCTCTCTCAGACTCTCCACTGTACTTTTGAAGCAGGGTCCTTACACTGGATCTTATGTGTTCCGCTAGTCTGGCAGTTTGGGGGTGGGTTTCTTTCCTGCGGTGCTGTGATGAAGACTCACACCAAGGTGTCTGTGGGGCTGAGTCTTTCTGGGAGTTTGGGGGCAATCTGTCCTTGCTACACTTCAGTTCACAATGGATGTGGTCTTTGTAGCTTCTGGGATTACAAAGTCAGTCTGGTCTTTGGCTCCTTCATCATGTGACCTTGGCCTTGTGGATACCCCTCCAAGTCTCTGGTCTGTTTTACAAAGACACCATTATCAGGGTCCCACACCAGTGCGGTCCCATCTTGCTTAATTGATTCCCTTCCAAAGATTCTGTGCACAAGTAAGGCTATGGTCTGAGGTTTCAGACACAGAAGGGCTCAAGCAGGCACACGGTTCAACTCAGTGCAGGAAGCGAGGCACTGTGTAAGGACTGGCTATGAATGCCGTCTACTTAGCAGGCTTGGACACTGAAGTCAGAACCTTGCTTCTCTGATTAGATCCACCCTGAAACCTCAGCTAAGCGTGAGACCTCACCTGGCTCAGGGGGACAGAAACAAGAGATCCTCTCTATCCATCCAATAGCCGTGGCCTGGACCAGTCCCGATCCTGTCCCTGTGTATTTAGCGCATCTTCTTGAAGGCTCTTCTCCGGAACCGATCTCAAGAGATCAATGACTAATTCTCACGGGAACACGGCCTTTGCTCAAAGCCTCCTCCAGGCTCTGCAGCTCTCCACTCGGGTTCTCAGGACCCAGATTGGTTTTCTGAACTGTGGAATGCAGATCAATATGTTTCCGAGGTGTACGGTCCTGGGAGAGCCCTTTGACGACATGGCCTATCAAGTGAGGTTCACTACTTCAGCCCACTCAACCTGTTATTGGAGGCTGGAGGGCCCTTGGAGAGGTGGGTGCCAGACACATAGAGCTTGATTGCTGCAGAGCCAACAGAAGGAGAAAAGCTGTCTTCAGGTTTTAATTGAGAGACTGTCCAGGCCCAGCAGGTCTGCAGCCGTCTGTCCTTCCGTTTAACCTGTGATAGAGGCACACGATTTTCTCAGAGGCATTGCTGGTCATCCCAGGCTGCAAACCTCTTAGGAAAGACAGCACAAAGGGAATCTGAGATTAAAGGTCACATCTTAGAGATGAGAGCATCCTGATGCTGTCGTCTGCATGTACTATGAGCATCTGGGAGAGGCCTACACAAAGTATTTTAAGTTCAAGGCTAGCCTGGGCCGTTTAATGAGACCCTCTCTCAAAAGGGCAGAGTCTCAAGTGTGGCCCAGCAGTGGAGGGCTTGCATAATATGCACCAGGTTCCGCTGGTGTTTGTTTCCCAGCCCCAAGACTTGGTAACAGAGAAAACTCCCAGGCCCCTGACACAGGGGAGCTGAACCTCAGAGCTACTCAGCATCTCCTGGTGTCTTGGGAAAGTAGAGGAGCTGGAGAGGAGGAAATGAGCAGGTGGGGATCTGAGGCCAAGCAGCTGTCCTCAGGTCCCAATTTGGTAGCGTGTCAGCGCGTTCCGTATCTTTGGTGCCCCTAGAGAGGAATATATCCAGCCCTCACACACCATTACCATTCTGAAGCTATACACTATTATCTTTCTCAAAGCAGGTAACTTCCCTGGGAAGTTCTGGAAGATAGCTTTGGGTTCTCACATTGAGAATGACTTGGAGAATATCAAGTCAACCCTCAGGGTAGAAATGGCTCCCTAGAGTCCTGCACAAATGGAAAAGAATCGGGGGGAAGCAGGGCTCCAGAGTCATTCTGCTTGCCTTCATTAGCTGGTGACCGCGGCAAACTGCTCCTCCTCTCCAGCACCCAGCTTCACCATCTGTAAGACACACGTGGTGGGTGGCACAGCTGCTCCCCTTCCCTGTGGCTGGAGGGTCAGGGTGGCAGAGCTCCCACAGCTGGCGTGTTGTAAGATCCACTGGAGCGTGTCCTGTGGCTTTTGTGACCAGTGGCTTGTGTGTTGCTGGAAATATTGATTGGCCTGTGATGGTGTCAGAGGCATCACACCTTGGCAGAGAGTTATCCCCGGAGGCCAGGGCGGAGCAGAATCCAGACCTGAGAAAGCAAAGGTTACACTCAGGGCTCCTGTGAGCGTGCTACCAGGAAAGACCGGCATGGACTGTCACACAAGTCGACATTGGGTCACACCCAAGTCTCCAGCCATCTCCAGGACAGACCCACAGCCAGATCTCATGGGATTCGATGATACACATGAACAAAATGCCTACTGATGGCTGAGCATCCTACCCCATCCTGCCTCTGGTGGTCTGTTATTGCTGGGATTGTCTGTTTTTCAGCACCAGGGAAATGTCAGCTATCCCTGGTTAAAATACAGGTGCTGAATAACTTCCTTTCCCTTTAGTGGGGTCCTCTTGCCATGGGGGAGAAAGGTTCTGGGCTGGGTACAAGTCAGCTCCGTCAGGAGGCCTCCCGGCTTTTCTAGGCTGAGAACTTTCCGGGTTGAGGTAGAGTGGGAATATTTGGGAAGAGGAAGCCAGAGGCCACTTGACTGCCTCTTCTCTGTGGGAATCCTGAGTGATTGCTAAGGTCACTTGACTGAAAGTGGAGCAGCCTGGATCCAGACCCCTCTACTCCTTCCTTTAAGAGGTGGCATGTTGCTGCCTGGTCATCCTTAGGCCTATGCTTACTGCTAGTCAGTCTTACCCTAAAAGGGCAGATGCTTCCACTTGCTGGGTAGCTGTGGAGTAGAGACCCTTGATGTACCATGTGTCTTGCTTGTGTCTGTGTGGTGACAGAGGGACAAGCTGTAACTGTGAGGCTGGGTGCCCTTCTCAGGTGTGGAGAACAGGAAGGCAGAAAAATGTATGTAGTCTCTTGGAGTCCTCCCCACAGTAGAAAGGACTGTACTTCCCCTCTTAGCCAGGAAGTCACAGGCCCACAGGCTCAGCCATGCCCCAGACTGCGGACTCACGGTGGTTGGTCTAGGTCTCTCTGCTCAGACAGTTAATACTGGTGCTTTAGTACTAAGACTGAAAGATACGCCCACAGCCCCCAAAGATGAACTGGATTTTTTTTTTTTTAAAGTGAACTGTGAGGTACTTCATGCTTCACCAAACCTGAGAAGTCCAGGTCCCAGAAATGTGACCAGGCTCTATCATCTCTTCCTGAAGACCTCAGGGTTCTCTGTGGAGAGCAGGTAGCCCACTATGCCCCTACCACTTGACTTCAGAACATTCTTGGCGAAGACAGTCAACAGGTTTGAAATACTGATCTGGCCAAGTTCCCATTATATTTACTCATTCAGCAGTCTCTGAGGACTCCAGGAAGTCTGGGAATGGGTGAGTTCTAGGAGTGGGTGCTGTCCGTGCTCCACTCTCCGCCCCTGGAGGAGCAGAAGGGAGGCTGTGCAGGGAAGTGCTGCTTCAGGCTGTGAACTTGGGTGGAATCTGGGGGTAGCAGGAGGTTGTAGGAGACATGGGGTGGAGGCTCCCTCCCTGGGGATTAGACCTGTGGCCTGTGTCTGCACGGGGAGGAGCCAGGGGATCTGAGCACGGTGTTCCTTCAGGAGATGGCGGGATGAGAACGCTGAAGTAGGAAGGCTGGTGAGGGCATGTGAGGTGGAGGTGCTGCAGACAGAGGCGTGTCCTTCATGAGTGGGGTGTCCTCGGAGGGGTGTTGGGAACCTTCAGAAGTGTGTGTGTGTGTGTGTGTGTGTGTGTGTGTGTGTGTGTGTGTGGTGGAGGGGGAAAGGGACAGGAACTTGAACCTGGTGGGATGGCATCTGCTTAGGGCTTCATCTCTTGGCCACTGGATGGCGCTGCTCATCTCTGGATTTCTGCGTTTGACCCCATGGCCCCTGCACAGTGTATCTGTGCTCACTTTAGGTAACTTGTACTCATTCACAGGTCACTACACAGACATGCTGGAGTAGACTCTGAGCCTGGCGAAGGCCCCAGGCTTTACATTGCAGGTGATCAGGTCAGACGGGCCGTTTTACTTCTCTGACCTCTAGGCACACCGTAGCTACATGCATAAGAAGACTACAATTCCCAGCCTGCCTTGCAGCAGAGTTCCCAGGACCTGTTGGCTTTGCCTGGGAGGTAGATGAAGAAGGAGGAGCCTGCATGGGACTGATATAGGCACTCTGCATATATGTTACAGTTGTGTAGTTTGGTCCTCTTGCGGGACTCATAACAACGGGGACAGGGGCTGTCTCCGACTCTCTTACTGGCTTTTGGTACTCTTGCCCAGGCTCAAAACATGGGGAGGTGCTCAGTCTTTCTGCAGCTTGAGTCTGCCACGTTTTGCTGATGCTCACTGGAGACCTGCCCTTTCTTAAGCAGAAATGGAAAAGTGGATGGTGGAGTGGCGGGGGGGGGGGGGGGGGGGGGGAGGTTGGAAAGAGGAGGCAGGGTGGAGGGAGAGACTGGGAGGAGAAGAGAGAGGGGAAACTGTGGCTGGGATGAAAACCAAACAAACAATAATTTATTTAAAAAAGAAAGTCCCAGGCTGAGGGAGGTGACCCAACAGAGAGTCTGCCCAAGCTTGTGAAAACTTTTTAAAATGTACCTTTGGTAGCAGGTCATGTGGCTTCCACCTTTAGCCCCAGCTTGACAGCTGCAAATTTGAGGCTATCCTGGGCTACACAGTGAAACTATGTTTTCCGGTTTCAACCTTGTTGCTACAACTAAAACATTGTCTGAAAGTGACTTCGGGGCAGGGAGGGTTTACTTCTGTTTACAGCTTCAGGTCACATTCCATCATGGGGGAAGTTGAGGATGGTCCACTTACTGCTGACCAAGGAACTCACTTCACCACGAAGAAGCAGAAACCATAGAGGACTCAGCGCCCTGCTGTTTCACAGGTTGGCTTACATGTTTACAGGGAGCTGGTTCCCTCTACAGTTCAGGCCTAGGGATCCACCACTCCCAGTGGGCTGGGCTTTCCCACATCAATTAACAAGACAATCACTGACCTGCCTCAGCCCAATCTGATAACTTTCTTCTTTGCTTTCCTTTAGCAGTTAAAGCAAACCAGGACACACGTCTATCAAAAGGGGACAGGGCTCTTCAGCCATGTGAAGCTGTACATGGTTTGGCACTCCTTTGAGAACAACTAGCCAGATGTCCCTCATTGGCCGTTTCCCTAGGTCCGTCCTTTCCAAGATGGCCAAAGGTGTGACAGAGGACAGGGTGACCAGTACAGCACTTAAAAGGTTAAAGGAGAGAGATGATCTCATAGTCTCACGTCAGGGAGAGGCCTGGGTCGGCTTTGGTTCTCCTATCATCCTTCGAATAGTCAAAGAGGACACAGTGTGATGAGCTAGCCTGCCTCCATTTTTGGGCTTGAAAGCCATCTTATAGCAAAGACAAAGTAGGTTCATTCCTGGTTATGACTAAACCTCTGTTTCTCAAGGGTTGAGCTATGCCCCACCTGTAACCTTAACTACAAATGGTTCCGTATTGCCTGTACCAGGAAATGGCAATCTTGTCTTTGTTTAAAAAAGTTGTGACCACCTTGCAACTGTACCTTGTTTCAAAAGGTTATTATGACTACCTGCTGCTATGACCACCTTGTTGGGTTCTGTTTCTGTAACTCCACCTAGTTGTCTGCCAAATCCCCCATCTGGAAACCCTCTATCCTTGAGCTATGAAAGTCTTACCCTCTCCATGTCCAATGCTGACCTTTTGAACCTTGAGTTAGGGAGAGGCAGTCTGTGTACACAAATAAAAAAAAAACCTTGGTTTAATTCACTGTTTGCTTTAATCAACTCGGCCATGATAATTTGGGTTGGTGGTCTTTTCCCCCATATCTCTGGGATTGACAGCCAGTCCTCAGGTGTCATCAGTGTGGCTGGCGGAGTCTGTAGGTGTTCACTTCCTTTGTAACGGCACTATGTTTCTGTAGCCCACATATCCCTATCAGCATGTTCCACCATCCCTTGATGACCTCAATGCCTGACACCACACACAGACTGTGTGACCAGCTGCAGTTCAGGGAGTAAGGACAGAGAGGTCCATATTCTCAATACAGATGCATTGTCCCCTGCTCAGTGCAGACAAGAACAAGAGCCAGACATCTGGTTACAAGGCAGTAGGTCTCCATATAGTTTTCCTGTACCCTCTTTGTTTCACTCCCCAACTCTCTTGCTTCCTTTATCCTCTTATCCTCCCTCTGCTCAAACCCCAACCCCCCCCCCCCCAGTGTTCCCCTATCCACCCTCCTGTTAAAGGAGGAGTGATACCATATTGTGGGGAGTCGCTTTCCGCGTCTCCCTGCACAGCGAGAGCCCGGTACAGCCTTACTTCCTAGCAGCCCCCTCGCTGCTCCGCGTGTGAGAGGATGGCTGGATTTCAGAACAGCTTTGATAGTCAATCTGTCACAAATGTTGTTTTGTTTGAAATATATGAAGACAATATGGTTTCACGTAGACCTGACGAACAGGGGGCCGTGAAAGCTGTTTTGGATGATTGTAGATTTTTTTCTGCCTCGATGCTAAAATGAGCTTCAACAAGTGGCGAATTCTAAAGGTTGGTTGCAATGTGGGATGGGAGCCATATAGGGAATTTCTTTCCTCCTCTGTCCCATAAAATTTCATTCTTTGAATGGATTTTTTTTTAACCTGTGTGTGATTTTTAAAGAACGTACTTGGGCAATTTGGAGATAATGTTTCTCTGTGCTTTGGAGCCTCTTCCAACACCGGCTCGTTTCCTAACTCAGCACCAGGCCACTGCACCCATTAGCATCACCACCTTCTATGTCAGGACCCCTTTGGGTACCGGGCAGCCATCGGGCTCAGGGATAGACACGATCCTCCTGCATCCTTGCTTTGCTTGAGAAATGGAATGCTAGGACTGAAAGGAACACTACTGTAGGTCTCTTTTATTCAAATGACAACCTCATTTCATACACTTTGGGGAAGTGTGGCCCAGGTCTGAGTAACCACAGCATGGCTCCTGGCAGCTCTTTCAAGTATACATTAAAAATGGAGCTCCCCAGAAGGACCTTGCTGAGCTCATGGCTCCAGGCTTTCCCCAGACAAATGTTCTCCTCTGCCTTGAGCCCAGAGTGTTTTATGCCTAGCTTCTGTTGAGTCCTATGGAGTGTTAAAATGATGCAAATCCAGGAGCGGATGCTTTAGAAATGAATGCCTTTTGCTGGCTGTCAAGCCTAGGCCATGCTGTGCACCCTTAACCCCTCCATCATCGAGGCTCCGTGACTTTACTGCTCGTTTATAGGATGTGTGTCAGTGATTGGCACACTCTGCTCACCAGACACCGGGATACGGCTGGGACAGCTCTGCCAGCCTGTTTCACCAGTGTCTGGAACAATGGCTTCCGAGGCTGGTTCTCCTGGGGGTGGAGTACTGGAGGGCTTATTACAGGGACAGGACAGATCTGTGGAAGGTGACACATGTAGACTCAGGCAGGGATCGGTTTACTCTTCTTTGTAAAGGAGGGGTCAGTTAGATGGTCTCCCAAGTCCCTCAAGGGAGTTTCAGGTATATTCATGACACTTCTGGTCACTATGAAAATCTGTGAGAGAAGTGGCTCAGGAGAAGGGTTTTAACTCATCACAGAGGGGGAGGCATGGTTGTTGGAGTTCAGCCTGTGGTGGGGGGAGTTTGCAGAGCTGTTTCCTGCAGCTGACTGGGAAGCAGAGAGATCAGGCTGGACGTGGAGTTGGCTGTAAGTCTCCTGGCCAACACCAGCCACTCACTTTCCTATGCTGGGCTCTCTCTTCCTTATCTCCACAATCTTCTGAGATCCTTGTTTTCCAGAGTGGTCTGCGAGTTTCCTTCTAAATAGCTACAGGTTCTCTGCAAGGTGCCCTTGTGACCACACAGCTCTGAGAGCCACTGTGTACACATACCAACTGAGCACCCATTCTCTCTCTCTCTTTCTCTCTCTCCCCCGTATTATCTCTCTCCCTACTGTATCTGTATGCACATGCATATTTATAATTATCTTAGATGAAGGTTCCTTGCCAGGGTGGGCCCAGGCGCAGGCACCTGTGCAGCCAGATCTATAATTAGTACAGGCTCAGGAAGTGCTGAAGTAAAAACTGTTTGAGAGAAAATGTATCTGGGAGAAGCAGAGGTATGTGTTGTCTCTGTGGTCACCATGCTGACTCAGGTGAGGCCTCGGTAGTATGCCCAGGGCTGTGGTATATCTATTTCCTGATCTCTGACCCAGGTGCTTCTCCAGCCTACTGTTTTCTCTGGCAGACCATAGCCGCCAGATCAGCACCAAGGTCAGAGGCCATCACGGCTCCACCTTATAACCAATGTGCTCTGGGCTCCTTCTGTGGCCTCTCCTGCCCTTACCCAGGCTCCATCTGTCAGAAGCTTGGCAAGGGCTGAGCCTGGGTTCTGATGGGGCAGTGAGTCTGGCCATCTATGTCTCTGGAGCTGGTAAAAACTGTCCTGTGGTGTTGTCCTGCCTGCTATCTGGAGGGCACAGAGGAGTTCCTTGTGGCATCAGAGGGGGTGAATGAGCTTTGCACCCGAGAGAGAGGTGGGTCCTGTGGGCTTTCTGTGACTGCTCCCAGGAGGGTCCAGATGAGACACTGAGTTCTGAGGATAGCCTTGTTCTGGCCTACATGACATCATCGTCAGCTCTGCTTCTCTGTTAGAAGCCTCAGCTCCCAGGGTCCCTTTCTTAAAGAAGTATGGCTTTAAGAGGTGAGGTGGGTGCTCCTGGCTGGTGTGGAGGCTTCTTCCAGGAAATGAATCCCCTATCCAGAAGGGCCTTGGTAAATGAGACCTCGTAATGGATCCTCTGCCTAAGAAGGGTCAACACTGAGGCATCTTGGTACCCAAGCCCCACCAGGGTCACAGCATTTGAGAGAGCTCAGGGGACTCAGATGATGGGGGCTTTGTGTCGTGCCACATAGGAGCTGTGTTGATCAGGGCAGGGTGCTCTCTCCACATTCTTCTGGAGTCCTCACTGGGCTGTCATGGGGCGAACTCATTACTGAAGGATCTCACTCTCTGTGAAGCCTGTCCCAGCATCAGGAGGTCCATGCTGTCATCACACACAGATGCTGGGGTGGGGGAGAGGAGGCAGAATGCAAGAGTGTAATGGACGAGTGATAGAGAAGTAGAAGGGACACTGATGGCAGAAATGAGAAGACCAATAAGGGGAGGAAGAAGGGATAGGAGAGGGATGGGTGGAAGGAGATGAATAAGATCAGCGTGTAATGATATACGTATGAATATGCCATCATGGTCAGGCACGATGTGATGACTGGAACTTGAATGGCCCACATAAGCTCATATATTTGACTGCTCTCAGTTGGTGGAACTCTTTGGGAAGGATTAGGAGGTGTGGCCTTTTGAGAGGAGGTATGTTGCTGGGGTGGGATTTGAGGTTTTAAAAGCCCCTGGCATCCCTAGCATCTATCTCTCTGCTTCATTCTTATAGAACAGGATGTAAGATACCAGCAGCTGCTGCTCCAACACTGTGCGTGTCTGCTGCCACACTCCTCGCCTTGTTGGTCATGGACTCACCCTGTGCAACTATAAGCCCCAAATAAACTCTTCTGTAAGTTGCAATAGTCATGATAGAAAAGTAACCAAGACACGTGATGACACACATCTTTAGTGCAAACACCGAAGACACGTGGTAACACACATCTGTGGTGCCAACACAGAGCTGGTCGTGACAGGCAGGTGCCTGGGGATTATTGGCTGGGAAGTCTAGCCAAATTAGTGAGCTCCAGGTTCCATGTGGGACCCTCCCTCAAAACTGATGAGGAGAGTGACTGAGGAAGACATGGACCTTGCACATACACACACACACACACACACACACACGCACACAAACATGCACGCACATATGTATGTGCGCACACACATACCCTGAATGCCAGAAATTAGCAAAAGTTCAGTGTTGACAGCTGAACCAGAGATTCAGTTCCCACCAACAGTGGAATGTGGGCCAGATCCTCCTTGTTCTCAACTCTGCTTAATCTTAGTGTTACACGGTCTAATTCTTGGGATTCCTTGGTTTATTTTGGGGCAGAATCAACTACATATATGGCTTTCTTTCTGTCTGTAAGCAGGTAAAATAGAAGGCTGGGTGCATCTCTGCTTTCCACTGGTGAACTAAACATCATGACTGACACCAGCTTGGGGAGGAAAGGATTTATTTCAGTTTGCAGTTATAGACAGTCATGAAGGAAAGTCAGGGCAGGAGCTCAAGGTGGGAACCTGGGGGTAGGAGCTGAAGCAGAAGACATGGGGGGCGCTGCTTACTGGTTTGCTGCCCCTGCTAAGTCTGTTTTCTTACATCACCACCACCACCTTCCCGGGGTAGCGCTGCCCACAGTGTCTGCCTACATTAATTATTAAAGAAAATGCCCCACAGACTTGTCTAAGGGTCATTCTGATGGAGGCATTTTCCCAGGTGAGGTTTCCTCTTCCCAGAAGATCCTAACTTGTGCGGTGTGGACAAGTTAACCAGTACAGGTGAGTTGTTCTAGTTTCTGAGCCCAGACGATGTCCTATGGCTTTTGGAATCTCCATGAATTGTGTCTCTTTATGAAATGCATCATCGACCGCCAGAAACTCGGCCAGGTCCCTGGGAACTCACATGCAGGGGAACCTATAAGTAGCAGTACGTGGCTCACCCAGCCTGGGAGACAAACACATGTGGTCTACCTCCCCTTCCCACCAGCTTGGCCCCTGGAAGACAGCTCCCTCCCTGCATGCCCTTGTCAGGCGTACATCCAAGATGCGAATCTGCTTTCAGCAAAGACAAGAGCTTCACCTGAGGAGCGAACTGATTGTTCTTCAGGATGGCTCAGCCTGAAAAGTAGCTAGAAGGTGACAGATGAAGAAAAGATACAGGAAGTTTTGCCGTTCCAGAGTCTACCTGCAAAAGAGATGGGTCCTGATCCCAGTCCCAGGACCCAAGGGCACCTGTACCGTTTCTCCTTTCCCGCCATGGCACACCTCTTCCCCATTCCCTCCACCCTCAACGCCCACTTCTTTCTTCAGGGGCTTGCTCTTAGTTCTGACAACTCTTTGAAAGGCATCCCTCTTCCTCACTCCAGGAGCTAAACATTGATGCTGTCACCAGGGAGCTAGGGTTTTCCTATAGTCTCTCTGGGATGAATGAGATGATACCCAGGTCTCGGGAAAGCAGAGTGACCCAGGAGACCGGTAGCTTCAAGGCTTCCTGGGAATGTACAGGCCCACATGTCTCCTCTACCTCCATTGTCTCCCTATCCATCTCCTGACAACTTAGCTCTTAATCCCCTTCTCTCTGTGGTGAAACATGGTCCCAGAAGTTACCAGCCCCACCTGACCCTGAGCCATCTCCAGAGGGTCAGCATAAAGGGATCTGAGGAGGTGAAGTCCGATACTGAGGCTGTCTGAGGTGCTCTGCCATAGACCTTGAGGGGCAGTCACTCTGGATGGATTCTGCACTTTCGGGGCCTTGCTTTCCTCCGCTTTGTCTGCAGATCTGCTAATGAGCCTCCCGTGGAACACACTGCTGCCCAGTCATGGCCTTCAGGGCTCTCCAAGATGGACCAGATCCTCCTGAATTAACCAACAGAGACCCAGGGCGCCAAGTTCTTTACCATGGCTGAGCAAGGCCTTGGAGCTGCTGAAGGGGCATTAATCCTCATTTTATGTGGGGGAGACAGAGAGGAGGAAAGGCCTGCTTGCAATTTAATGTAACTAAATGTCACTCCACGCCCCCTGTATTGCCGCTCAATTGAAAGCAACGGGGATCGGGGCAGAGGGGGACGAAAGGAATTGCATAACCTGATTCATAACCCTGAGTTCCTATTTATCATAAAATCATTTACAGCTCCATAAAATGTGTTAATTTGGCGGCTGGTGATGTATGTCTTTGATTTAGGAGCTGACACTTGTGCCCAGTGGCTGCTCAGCGTGGGCTCCACAGCCCTCTACGAGGATGGAGAAGCAATCACGCTCAGGGGCTGTGCGGTGGGCTTGTTTTCAGTGACATATTTGGGCTGTCTTTGCCCGCCTCTGGGGAACCTGTACCCAGGGGGAGGCACAGGAGGTCTGGGGCATTTGGTACACAGTAGTGGAGCAGATTAGGCACAACTTTATCCCTAGGCTGAGGATTAGGCAGAGAGCTGGCTGACTGTCCATTCCAGACCCGGAATTCTGCAACTCATCGGAATTCTTCTGGGAAATATTGGGAGATAGAAGCCAGGGCCCTGTACATAAGCACATTCTACTTCTAAGCCACAGCATATTGGAAAATTTAAAAATATTTTTTTTACTTCTTGAAATTAAAATATGGTAATTTTCTCCTTCCATTTTCTTTCTTCCAACTCTTTCCATATTCCTGCCCACTCTCTCTCAATTCCATGGCCTTTTATGTCTTTAATTGTTGTTGCATATTAGAAATTACAAACAGGACTCTCTCAGAGGGCACCGACTGCCTGATGAGGGGCTGTGCACCTGAGCTTACGGGGCATCTCCTGTGGGCCAGGGCTGTTCAATAACAGCCAGAGAATCGTATGCAGGAAAGGTGGGCTTCTGCCTACAGGACCTCCCCACCTCTGGCTTAGTCCTTTTCCCTGTGTTTCAAAGGCCGACTGAGAGACAGCACACTTGGTGGATCAGCCTCTTTGTCCCTAAATGGGGAGGACAGAATTCAGACCCCCACAGCCGCTCATTCATGGACAGAGGCTCTGAAGAATGCATACGGAAGTGTGTGCGGTTCGAGCACAAAGGAAAGGAGCTGGCTCACCCAGCAACAGGACTGTCTTCTGGGCACATGTATGCATTGTGTCCCCTTTCTCCGAGCCACCTCTCTCCCTGCTCCACGTCTGACTTTTCCTTCTTTTCTGTGGTTTTTTTTTTAATAACTCAAAAGGTAAAAGCCAACCTTCTCCCAGATGTCATCTCTCTCTGCACCCCTACCCCCAGTTTATTAAAAACACGAAATGCTCGGCAAATCACTTTTATGAGCAATTAAGCACCAGTGTGCACGTGGCAGGGGGCTCATGGCAGGGCTCAGCTGACAAGAAGATGGGCGCCGATGTTGGGGGCCTAGTGAGTGGGTTCCCTGCCTCCTCCCTGCTCCCATCTAGTGTGGCCTCTGCCCCTGCTCCCCTTGGCGGATGAGGTGAGCATTTCCATTCCTCAGTCTCAGGAGGAAATGGTAGTTTATAGTCTGGGCACCAAGCGGTTTTATTTGCCAATATTTCCTCCTCTCCATAAGAACTGTAGGTTCATAACTTTCATTATTGCAGAATATTATTTACAGATCTCAGTGTAAGGGAAACCAGCTGGGGGAATATTTGTTCGCCCTGCTCCCCCAGCCCCTCCCTCCCACAAGTCTCTAAATAAACTCTCTGTTGATTCTGAAGGGCGGTATCCATCAGCCTTTGCCAGGAGCACGATGGAGGAGCCTATTTCATTCCTCTTTTCGGAACATTTACTCTTCATTTGCTGCCCTGAAGATGGAGCACTCCCATCAGACGCTCGCACACTCCTGCCAAGGAGCCGTTCACAGTCACCCAGAAGTTGGCTCCTGGTGGGCCGGCCCCTGAGCACGGGTCTGGAGGTAGCACACTATCCTGTCCATTAGTGTTACCAGTGTCCTTCTTGAGAAACGGATGCAAGAGCATACTTTGGAACCCAGATGTTGAGGTGGCACTCTCTGAGATGGGATTTATTCATACACATGAATTTAACTCGAGAATTTCAGAATCAATGACTTATTTCCACATAGGGTAGGGCCCACTGGTGTTCCCTCATGGGATGGGGAGGGGCCAATGAGACTGCTCCCATCAGTGAGGATCTACAGACAGTGAAAGACTGTTGTGGGTAGGTGGATAGACATTTTTTTTTTCAATGGTGTAGCCACTGGTAAGATACTCATAATCCCACACATAAGCCCTCACCCACGCTCCTGTCACTCTGGTGAAGCTCTCTGGGCCACAGAAAAAAGAGAAAAGACAAAGTCTTGAAAGTTGATTCAAAGGGATGAGGAAGAGGAGGACTGGAGAGAGTGGAGGGAGGATAAAGGGAGTGGGGGGTGACAAATATATTACACGCATGTGTGTGGATGTGTTATAGCTGGGGTATCATTATGTATGACTAATTTGTGCTAATAAATGTTTAAAAACGAATAAATAATGAGTGGTTGAGACCTGATCCGAGGTCTCAATCCGAGCACTGCTGCTGCACTCACTGTGGACCTGATCAGCTCCTGATAGCTGCCTGAGAATGGTAGCTTTGGCTTCCGCTCTCATTTGTAGGGCGGGTTGAAGCAGGGATCATCCTTGGATCTTGGGTGTGAGCTCTTCCTAAGAGTAGATCCTGAGGCCAGCAGCCAAGGTGGACTGCGTGTGTTTGACCCTCGTAGGTAGTTCCTCCCTGACTTCCATTTCAGAATTCAGAAATAGCGCGAGGACACAGAAGAGGTCGCATGTTTTGGTCAGGGAAGTGCTGCTGGAAGCTTGCAAGGCAACCTGGGTCTTGGCAGAAGCTTGCTTAGCTTTGGCCATGCGTCCCATAAAGGGCGAGCTGGTATGAAGAGTGCCCAGACTCCTCCTCCTTCCTAGAAACAAAGATGCCATAGGCTCTACCTCCTGGGGTTTCACAAACACCACCGCGGGTGGAGATCCTGACTTCCAATTTAAGGAATTGTTACCAGCCTTTGGCAACCATGGGCTCGCTGCTCTGACACCTCTAGGCTGTGGGGAGTCAGAGTGTCGTGGTGGGGATACACAATGGGGCAGAGACAGCATAGAAAGAGGCTGGGGACAAGAGTCATCTTTCCAGGACATGTCCACTGACTTATGTCTTCCAACATGGTCTTATCAGACCCTCACTGTGGCATCACCAAACTGTGACTCCACCTGGAGATCAAGTCACCCCCTAGGGTGAGGTGGAGATTAAACCAAACTCCTCCCCAAAGCCCCAGATCTGGACACCACTGCACGCTGGGCATCCAAACCTTCAACTCAAGCGTTTTGTGGGGAAGGGACACATCACATCTGAACCATGACAGGGTTTCTGGGAGCAGACCCTGGGACTGGTGGTGTTTCTGCTTCTGTTGTTCTCAGAAGCAGTCTATAGAGCGAGCAGTGACCTTGAGTCAGAGGGAGCCTGACACAAATGGGTGTCACTGAGGGTGGTGTGGAGACCCTGGAAGGTTAAGGGCAGAGTCTGAAGGACACAATGCTCCCCAGCTCTGAAACTATTCTCCCTCTTCTCACTTAGATCTTAGCTGGCTGTCCTCCTTCCCTGCCTCCACCTGTCTCCAGCCCTGTTTTCTTCTCTCTCTTTCCCCCTGCCCCTCCCTTCCTCCTGTCTCTCCCCCTCCCCATCTCTCTTTGCTTTCTCTAGAGACCCATTTTTTTTTGTCAAGTCTCATCTCTGACAAATCAAGCTGCCCTTATGTTACCCGCAGCATCCCGTATAGCCCACCAGGTCTATGGCCCTTTCTACAGCCTTTTATCTGTCATGGCTACCCCCTTTTCAGTCACACTTCTTAGAGCCTGATCCCCAGCTCCACTTTTCTCTGAATCAGCCACTTTCGGGCTGATGAGGGTCCTGGGGCTGTGTTCTGTTTCTCTACTGTGGGCCACGTTTGTACTCAAAGTTAGTCACAGAGTCGGCATGCCTGGAGGTTCTCCGACAGCCCGGCTGCTCTTCAACCTTCCTTTCCTCCTGAGGACAGAGAGGCAACGTCGCTAGGAGCTGTTTGTTTATTCTGATCCTTCCCTCTGAGCATGGAGTTCTCAGAAGTTTCTGGTCTCAGAAATGGCTGTGGGGTTGGTGGGAGGCATGGTGAGGGATGAGGGTGGAGACAGGAGCTCGGGAGAGGAAGGATGTGGCAGAGAAATGAACCAAACTGTAGTCTTGGTGACAAGGCATTGGAGGTGTGCTGTGGCTGGGTGTGAGAGCTGCCAATCACACCGTGTGCTCTAGGCTTCGGGAGAAACACACTGCCCTCTTCATTCTGCTGGAGACACCGTGGGCCCAAGGGACTGTCTTAGTCAGGGTTTCTATGGATGGGATGAACGCCATGATCAAAAACAATTTTGGGGGGTAGGGTCTATTTCACTTACAATTCTAAGTCACAATCCGTCATTGAGGGGAGTCGGGGCAGGAATTCACGACTGGAGCCTGGAGGCAGGAACTGAAGCAGAAGTCATAAAAATAATGTGCTTACTGGGTTGCTCCACCTCGCTCAGCCTATGTTTTTATACAACCTAGGACCACATGTTCATAGGTGGTGTTGCCCACGATGGGCCGGACCCTCAATCATTAATCACAAGTCAAGAAAATGCCTGAAAGTTTTTGCCAGCCTGATGGAGGGATTTTCTCTGTTCAGGGTCCTCCTTCCCTGATGACCTTGGCTGGTAACAAGTTGACGAAACAAAACAAAAGAACAAAAAACCCCTAACCATCACAGGCAGATACATCATCCCTTCTCGCCTTAGGCGGAAAAGATGACACTTTTCTCTGACTTTCTACTCTATCACCTGCTCACTTGGCTCCCAGGAGCCTGAGGGGCAAGGACTTGAGGGGGAAACTGGACATCAGGCTGGGGCTTCCCACTGCTCCAGAGGAACCCACTCAGGGCCTTCCCTCT
This sequence comes from Myodes glareolus, assembly GCF_982192425.1. Classification (NCBI taxonomy): domain Eukaryota; kingdom Metazoa; phylum Chordata; class Mammalia; order Rodentia; family Cricetidae; genus Myodes; species Myodes glareolus. The sequence goes on from NC_142031.1 coordinate 2,897,932, forward strand.
GTACTTCCTCGTCCCTTTGTGAGGGGAGCATCAAAGACCAGACAGTTTCCGCTTTGAGGTACCAGTTGGCAACATTGTTTCTTGTGTGGATAAAGAAGAGGTCCCCCAGAGAGGCCCACGGAGACCTCATATTTAAAGTTGGCTGCTGCAGGCATTGCACTGTCTCTGGATTGGCAGAGGGATGGGGAGGCTGTCAGATGGGGCTGTGGAAGGTGGCTCAGTGGAAGCAGGGCACCCTTGGCTATCAGTTGAGGCATGTATTTAGCTTCCAGGATGGTCTTGACAGAAAGGGATCCGCCAGTGATGGGTCAAGACCAAGATGTCTGTAGGTTGCTGTTGCAGAATGTCTTGTCTGATTTCCGGAATTATTACTGGAGATAACAGTCTGACTTTCTAGGAGTCTGACTGGCAAGCAGGCTGCCTCACAGCCTGGTGATAGTGGATAACGTGTCCTCTGGGTTGGTGATAGGGGACAGTGTATCCTCTGGGTTGATGACTGTGGATACGGTATGGCCTTCTGGGCTATTTGCTATGGGTGATGAGTTAAGTTCCACTTTGTCCATTGTTTGTGTACCCAGCACGTCTGGTCCTCTAGTCCCATATTCCCTGCTTACCCATTGACAGTGAGAGGGCAGAGGGACCTGCTGCAGTGCGGTTTCATGTCTTCCCCCTGAGCTTCCGAGTTCATAGCTGAGAGCTGGGGCTCAGCTTAACAGTTCAGACATAGTGCTCACATGCACACTGCACAGTTCTCTGTCCTGCACACATGAGTTCACAGATTCATGTTGAGGTGCTGTAAAAATGGGAGGTGTGCCCTTTTATCAACACCCCAGCCTCAGAACCAGATGAGGTGCAGACCTCTGGGAAGCCAGGGGCTATTTCCAGGAGCTGTGTGGACCAAGGTTCCCCATGCTCTGGGAAGTCAGGGGCTCTTTCCAGGAGCTGTGTGGACCAGGGTCCCACATGTAGAGTAGGGTTTTAATGCTGATAGACCCTGGTGGATATGTTTGGGATGAAATGTAAGCAAAGCAAATACATTGTCACTGGCAGTGTCACAGGGAGATGTCACCCTGACAGCGAATCTGTGTGCACGGGGACAGATGTCATTCTCCTCTCCTTTCCCTCTCCCTGCATCTCTGTTCATGGTTCTCTTGGCTTCCTCCCCTCCCTGCCCTTCTCCATCTCCCCAGTGTTGTGTTAGAACTGGTTTGAGGCCGGTGTGGAGACAAGCTTTTGGAGACCCAAGGCTCAGATGTGTGTGTGTGTGTGTGTGCGCGCGCGCGCCCCCGTGTGTGTAGGGGCTGGCTGCCAGATACCCTGGACCCTGTAACTGTCCCATAGAACTTTGAAGTCCACCTCTGGGCTGACTATATCATCCTCTGCAGCCTCTTTAGGAGCAAGGTCAACGTGTGAGTGAAGGAACGAACAGCAGCCGGAGGAAGAAATGCAGAGAGGTGGGGCCATGGCTCTCCCTTCCTCCCCGTCTTCCCCCAGGGCACCAGCCAGCCCCAGCCACCCATGTTCTTCCCAAGAGGCACCTTTCAATCAATATTCGACGTGTTCTTTAAAAGTTATCCCTGGCCAGATTTCAGGATGCCTGTCCTCTGTCCTGCTATAGGACAATCCTGGAGACCCCTGTTTGTAAAATGGGGGTCTTCCAGGGCAGACCCCTTCTATTTGCTGCCCCTATAGCCTTGTGAGGCTTTATGCTCAGCCCAAAGGTGACTGGTGCCCTCAGTAAGAAATCCTAGCCATCAATGGCTCTCTTCATCCCTCATCTTTAGAAAGGAAGTGGGAACTAAGTGGCTCTAAAGGGAATGGGGAGAGCAGCAGACGGGACCACCTTAGAGAGCTCAGGAGGGCAGAGTCAGGCAGGGACCAGTGAGCAGATACCTTGTCTGCCCTGTGGGTGCTCAGGAGCCGCCATCCCTCTGGATGCACGCTGCAGGTGGTGCTCAGGGGCCACCACCCCTCTGGGTGCATGCTGCATGCAGCTGGAGCTCAGGAGCCTCCATCCCCCTGGGTGCACGTTGCAGTTGGTGCTCAGGAGCCCCCATCCCTCTGGGTGCATGCTGCATGCAGTTGGTGCTCAGGAACCCCCATCCCTCTGGGTGCATGCTGCATGCAGTTGGTGCTCAGGAGCCACCATCCCTCTGGGTGCATGCTGCATGCAGTTGGTGCTCAGGAGCCCCCATCCCTCTGGGTGCATGCTGCATGCAGTTGGTACTCAGGAGCCCCCATCCATCTGGGTGCATGCTGCAGTTGTGTCACAATGACCCCTGACCTTTCCTGAAGTTGCAGTTGTGACCATAACTGCTCTTTCACTGCTGGCAGGCGACTTAGACCTGAGGTGTCCCAGGTCCTCCGCCTTTCCCAGACCCACAGCCGTAGAGCCAGTCCCCAGGTGAGGACACATGTCCACGGACACCAAGAAATCCTCTGGGGTGCTGTTTGTGGGAGATAAGGTTTGGAGGTGTGCGGGGCTGGGAACAAAGGAAGGAGGGGGTTGTGCAGGTGGACCCACCACCACCTCAGGCGAGTGTATTGTGGGAAAACAGGAAAGAGTAGAAGTCACCCCCTCCACCTTGTAGGGACAGAGGAGATGGGGGATAGCAGTGTGTCCCCTTCCTCCATTATAGCAGCTTTATTGAGATATAATTCACCGCTCGTACCATCCACACATTTAAAATGCACACTTCATTGGCTCATGGGACACTCACAGAGTTGTGTAACTGCCACCACCATCCATTTTAGAACATTCTCATCAACCCACCCAAGAAACAAGCCCGTTTGAAGTCACTCTCCATTGCTCCCCAGCTTGTTCCCTGCCTCCGGGTACACTCATCTGACTTGTCTCTGTGGGCTTGCTGCTCCGGACATCCTTGGAGTCCATCCTGGTAGCAATGATGGATCACATAGCCGCAGTCATTTGCAAACAGAAGGCCCGTGCTACTCTGGTTCCAATGGGTTCCAAGACCAAGCACAGCCTGTCTGCATCCGGCAAGGGCCATTCACGTGCAGGCTCACAGTGCCGAAAGACCAAGGCTTTCTTTTTATAGACTTAAAGTTTATTTTTTTGAATGTGTACTGCTTTTTAATCTATTTTTTCAATCTCAATTTTTTATTGAGCTATACGTTTTTGTCCTCTCCCCTCCCTCCCACCCCTCTCCCTTTTCTACCCTCTCCCGTGACCCCCACACTCCCAATTTACTCAGGACATCTTGCCTTATTCTCCTTCCCATGTAGTTCCATGTATGTCTCTCTTAAAGCCCTCTTTGTTGTCTAGGTTCTCTGGGGTAGTGGCCTGTAGGCTGGTTTTTCTTTGATTTATGTCTAAAAGCCACTTATGAGTGAGTGCATATGATATTTGTCTTTCTGGGGCTGGGTTACCTCACTCAATATGTTTTTTCTAGATCCATCCATTTGTCTGCAAATTTCAAGATGTCATTTTTTAAATACCACTGAGTAGTACTCCATTGTATAAATGTGCCACATTTTTTTTATCCACTCTTTGGTCAAGGGGCATCTAGGTTGTTTCCAGGTTCTGTCTATTATGAATAATGCTGCTATGAACATAGTTGAGCACATGTCCTTGTGGTATGATTGAGCATCCTTTGGGTATATACCCAAAAGTGGTATTGTTGGGTCTTGAAATAGATTGTTTCCTAATTTTCTGAGAAATCACCATACTGTTTTTCAAAGTGGCTGTGCAAGTTTGAGCCCCCATCAGCAATGTTTATTTTCATTTATGTGCATTCATGTGTGTGTGTGTGTGTGTGTGTGTGTGTGTGTGTGTGTGTATGCACATTTGCATACAGTACCTTCTAAGGCCAGAAGAGGGCATCAGATCACCTGGAGTGGCTTTACAAGTGGTTGTGAGTCACCTGACACTGGTGCAGAGAACCAGACTCAGGCCCTCTGGGAGATGCACTCTTAATTGCTGAGCCATCTTTGCATCTCAGAAGGCCTCTTTTACAAACACATCAATCCCATTCAGGTGGGGTGAGTCACTTTGAAGACAGAGGCAGGACTGCACACTGGGATGGGCATCCTGGAGAAGTATTGGGTCTCAGTTCCACAGGTGTGCTCTCTGCTCCTGAGTGCTCCCTCAGCTCCAGCTCTGACTTCGGGGTCAGGTGGGCAATTCAGGCTCTTCCACGGTAGTGTAGGGTTTGGGTTCCCTGTGAGGGTAACTGGGGTACTATCCCTGGGTGACTATTTTTTTTTGATAAAGGGTCTCATTATGCCATTATGGCCAGCCTGAAACTTGTTTTGTAGAACAGGTTGGCCTTCAAAACCTCCCTTTGTCTCCTGAGTGCCGAGACTGAAGGTTTACACCACCTTGAAGGGTTTCGCTTAGAGTCCTTGGGGGAACAAAGCAGGTTCTGGAAGCATTTGTCATACCCAGGTGCTGCCAGGCGCTTTCTCAGAGGGCAGTGGCCCCCTGGCACCCTATTAGTCATGTGAAACGCATTCCACTTCCTTCCTGACTGCCAGGGAAGGGGGATGTGGTGACCCTCTTGCTTACACAGCCCTCCGTTCTATTTTTGGCTGCCGAAATGCTTCCAGCAGAAAGGTGCAAGGGCTGTCCCGAATGAAAGTGTCTCTCCCCTCCCCTAATATCCTTTTCTACTCCCCTTGCCCTGCCCCCATGGGCATCATGTTCTTGGTCCCAAGGATGGGCAGCCCCAGGTTCCTGTGGTGAGACTGTCGTAGAGGGAACCGAGTAAGATAGCCACATGTTGGTGAGGGCGAGGGAAATATGCCCTCCTCGCTTACCCCTGCCACTGTGGTGGGTGAGAGAGCTGACCCATCTCCTTACCAGCTGCAGCTCTCGGGGAAGTGGCTTCTGCACCTCTCCTGGGCAGCATAGTAGAGCTGACCCCATTGGTGGGTCTGAGAACATGAGTGTGGGCGATCTGGCCCCGCCCCTCACCTGCCATGTGGTGGTGTGGGCAGGGGAGAGAGCTGGCCCTGAGGTCGGATGAGCAGGAGAGCTGGCCCCGCTTCTCATCAGGAGCAGCGCTCAGGGGAGTGGTCCCTGCACCTCCCCTGAGGACCACAGTAGAGCTGGCCCTGAGGCCTGGGTGTAGGAGAGCTGAGCCTGATGCTGAGAAAGCAGGAGAACTTGCTCATCCCTGCAAGGGGTTGGAGAGCTCACTGTGGTAGTGAAGATGGAGGTGGGGGTGGGGGGAAGGTTGGGGGGTTGGGAGATAGGGTGTGTGTGTATGTGTGTGTGTGTGTGTGTGTGTGTGTGTGTGTGTGCCAGTGGTCAGATGGGCTGACCAATGCCTCAACCTTGTAACTGCCCAGGCCCAGAACCAGGGTTATCAGATGGCCCACCCCTACATCCATCCTATCTATGGTCTACTGGAACATGTGAAGGGCCCTTCCTACAGACCCCAAGGAGTGCCGGTGAGGACCCATCCTCGATAGTGTTGCAGAAACCAGAGGCCCGAACCGGACCAGTGACTCTTTACAGTGAGCACTTGCAAGTAAAGATTCAGTAAAGTCAGACTACGTGACTTGCTGTGTCATGTGACAGCTTCCATGGCAAAAATTTTCCACCCTTCCTTTTTTTCTTTTGTTTTCTTCTTAAATTTTATTTTTTGTGGGGGAGGTTGCAAGGGCAGAGGGTGGATAGGAAGGACCGGGAAATGAATGGGGATCGAGATGCCTGATATGAAAGACACAAAAAAATAAATAAAAAGAAAGTTTAAAAATGGGAGAGTCACATGTGTAAGCATGTGTACATCTGTGAGCGAGCATGTGAACATGCATGTGTACATTTATGTGTGTTGGAATGGCATATGCACACGCATGTGTGCTGTTTTTTCCCATCACATCTGGAGTCCCATGTCCATCGGCATTCAGGCAGAATGCTTAGTCATTAAAGGCTCTAGCCTTTTCTGGGCCCTGGGGGACCGCGCATGCACCATCAGCGTTCAGGCAAACTGCCTAGTCACCCTAGGGCCTTACGCACAGCGTGGTCACGTAATCTATGCATGACGTGGCTACGTAGCCCCTGTGCCCACTGGCTAAACGACTTTACAAAGTCCCCCAACTCTCTCACTAGGCGGGTCTGTGCACTCCCCTCTTTCTCTTCCCTTTTCTTTATCAATAAAACTCTTAAAGTAGGCTCCGTTGTGTATCTTGTGGTCCGTTCTCATGCACAGCAATATCCATGTGCACACGCACATAGAAGAATATCCACGTGTATGAATATATGCACATGTATGTGAATATCTGGTGCTGCTGGGGGAAGCTGGGACCATCCCTCTTCCTGGATCCTGGCTTTTAAAGCTGCGACCCAGACAGTCCTGGGTGGGGTCCAGTTCTGCCTGTTGTATTGGAACCTCTTGGGTGTGACTTGTCTTAGCTGCCACTGGGTGGGAACTGTCACTGCTCCTGCATTCCGTGGTGTCCTTAACCCAGCGATGACCTTTAGGGTCATAGCCCTTGTGTGATCACTCAGAACTTTGGAGAGGATGGCACAACTTAGGGAAACCTCTGCTGGCCATAGGTTACCTTGACAACAAGCCTTATCCATCTTCCACTCCCCACTGGATCCAAGATACATGGATGCCGTTTTCACAGTTCACGGTTCAGGAAAATTTACATTCGATTCCTTTTAGCAAATAAAAGAGTGGCTGTTTCATCACAGACTGTACAGGGCCAAAAAGTGTTTGCATAATTTAAATACTTAAAACTGCAATTTAAAGGCTTAAACTAAATATTCTGGGTCTCCAACATCTGACCACTGACTCACAGGTCAGTGGAGGGTTAGCCAGAATCATCAGGAACCGTATGGAAAAACGGGTCAGCAGAAATCCCATTACTTAATGCCCCGTGGATGAATGGCTGCGCAAACAGACTTTTCCCTAGCGTCTGTGAGTTCATGTGATGAGTCCGCGCCCACTCCAGGCCCGGTGCCAACCACATATTCAAATCCACTTCCACATCATCGTCCCCTTCCTCAAACTCACTTCTTGCCACTGAGCACAGACCCGAACACTCAACGGTTATGGGCCTTGTGCTTTTGAGTAACCTGAGGAGCTGCTGGAGAAGCCTGACTGGGCTGTCCTTGGGCCTGAGGTCACCTGGTTAAGCCTCCTGGTGCTCCCTCATTTGATGCTGGGAGGCTCCTGCTTAGCACACAGGATCTGCCTAGGTGGTAGGAGGAAGGGCCATGGGCCCCACCATCACAAGAAGACAGTATGCACGGCGTATCTCTGGAGCAACTGCCTATGCATGAGCTGTCCTTTCGTCACTTGTCAGGTGTGTAACCGGAGGCCAGTGTCACTTAATGAAAGCCTCGGTTTTCTCATTGGTGGCAAATGTCCCCACATCAAGACTTTGGTGGGAAAAAACGAATGCACTTTTAAACAGTGCAGATACCTGGTGAAGTGCCTGGCTGTCACATTAGAGGCACTGTCACCATGGTCATCACCACCGTCACCACCACTGTCATATCCATTCCTCCCACAGCCATTATCGCCGTCATAATCACCATCACCACTATCATTGCTACCTTAGCCATCTTCATATCATCATTATTGTCACCATCACCACCCTCACTGTCATCATCATCATTATCATTATTCCACCATTCTCCTCATTGCTGTCGGTATTACCATCATCACCACCACCATCATCAGCATCACCACCATCACCACCAACACTATCAGCATCACCACCATCAGCATCACCACCATCAGCAACACCACCATCAGCATCACCACCATCAGCATCACCGCCATCACCACCACCACCATCAGCAACACCGCCATCACCACCACCACCAGCATCACCACCACCGGCACCACCACCACCAGCATCACCACCACCATCACCACCACCACCACCAGCACCACCACCACCAGCATCACCACCACCATCACCACCATCAGTACCACCACCACCAGCACCACCACCATCAGCATCACCACCACCATCATCATCACCACCACCACCACCACCAGCATCACCACCATCACCACCACCACCATCAGCATCACCACCATCAGCATCACCGCCATCACCAGCATCACCACCATCACCACCACCACCACCAGCACCACCACCACCACCACCACCAGCACCACCACCAGCATCACCACCACCAGCATCACCACCATCGGCATCACCATCATCATCTTGGTTACCACAATGCACTGCCTGGCCCCGCGGTTGCTGTGGAGAGATTTAATCAACTCAGTATCAGAACCTAAAGGCGCACTGCTTACCCTGGGAAATAATAATGAAAATTTTATTTCATTATTATCGGCCAGTACCCACCTCTACTCCAGACGCAATGCTGAAGCCCAGAGAGGCTCTGTACTCTGCTCACGGGCACATGGAGGAGCCAGCAAGCCAAGCTGGGAAACCTTGATGAAATGCTCATACCTGAGTTGGTTAATTCTTGAGGGAGGCTCACCTTGTAGGGTAGTAACAGCAGGTTCAAGCGCAGTGAAATGGGATTTTATGGACACTGTGTTTTGGGGGACAAGCTCTAAAACAGAGAGTGATCTGAGTGAGATACCTTAAAACATGTTCCCAGATTAATAAACAAAGACCAGGGGGAGAGATAGGGCCAGGGTGAGATACCGATGGAGCCGAATCTGCATCAGTGGATACTAGTGCTTCCCAGGCCCAGGGAGGGCCGGCTGTGGACAATTGCCCTGCTGATGTTTATCTAAACAACCCTCCTCTTGCTGGAGCTGAGGGGTGTGAGGAGCCAGCAAACTCCTGGAGAGAAGCAAGCCCTTTCCCTCACTAGAGCGTCCCCATTATCTCCTTTGTCTCCCAGCTAGTCACAGGATTTCAGTGCGGTAGTACGAAGGAAATGTGCCCCAGTACTGCAGAAGGACCAAGATGCTCGTTTAGTGTCAGGATGACAGATGCTTCAATTAGCAGACAGGGCCATTTCTCCCCAAAATAGATAAAGATGAAATTTTTATAAGAGCATGCTGTTTGTGTGGATGGTGCTGCACTGTTCGAAGCTGTCGTTACGATATACATTAAAACAAAAAACTCCCATTTCGGTGGTGGCTAACCAGCCTGCTAATCATTTTGCAACTCAGAACCACAGATCATCAAAGCCCTGCTTCCCTTCACCTCGGAGGCTCAGCGCGGTTGGGGATGTCATGTGTGTAAGCAGCTCTCACTGACACCCAGACGTCCTTTTCAGGGAGAAGCACGGAGGCAGGTGTTGAAGTTGTCGTTTGGCTGACACTCCGGAAGATATTTTTTGATATATTAAATTTTCTTTTCTGCCTGGTTCAAAATACTCACTTGGTGTGTTACAGGCTGGGCGGGGTCTGGCAAAGCCTGGCCTCTCCTTGGCCCATGTGGGATGCAGTTCTAGGGTTACACACTAGTATCTGACTGCAGGAGCCCCCCCCTCCCTCAGTCACAGTGAAAACTCATCTAAAGCTCCCTTCTGTTATCCATATTAAAGGTTTGCAGCCTCCAAATGAGATGGAGCATATTTTTTTTTATAACCAGAAACCACAACAGGTCTGTAAAAATATTTGGAGCGGCAAACTGACATCAGTTCCAGAAAGACCGTGAACACAGATGAAGGAGGAGCTTCTAAGATGCAGAGAGTCTCAGATAAAATACAGGCCTTTAAAGAGGAAAGGGACAGTTAGAAAGAATGGGAGAAAGAGAGGGGGAGGGGAAGGGGGAGAGAGAAAAAGAGAGAGAGGAAGGGGAAAAGGAGGAGGGGGAGATGAAGAGGGAAAGAAGTAGGAGAGAGAGAAAAAGAGAGAGAGAGAAGAGAGAGGGGAGGAGAGAGGAGAGGAAATGAGGGAGGGAGAGGTAGAGAGTGGGATGAGGGAGAAGACAGAGAAAGAGAATGGAAAGAAGAGAGAGAGAAAAAAAGGAAGAGAAAAGGGGACAGGAAGAAAGACAAAGGGAGAGAGGAAAGAGGGAGGGAGAGAGACAAAGAGAGAGAGACAGAGATAGACAGAGACACATAGAGAGAGACAGTGACACACAGAGAGGCAGAGACACAGAGGGTGCACCTAGGAGACAGCTAGGGCCTCCTATTGCATTCTGGTGGGGCTGGGATTTAAGGCAGTGATTGATGCTCATGAAGGCTGGGGTGGGGCCATGGGTTCATGGAGTGTGTGCTTGGGGCTTAGACCCTTGAGAAGGCCAGTTCTATCAGAGGACACAGGGTCCATCTCACCCTCAGGAAGCCACAGTACTCCAATTGGCCTAGGTCTGCCGGGCTGGACTGGCAGTGTCCATGGAGAGTGGGAACCCCTCCATGCATTTGGACCCTAAACTTTCACCACCCATATGGTTATCCATGTTGAAACCATGCAATGCACCCATAGCAGGAAATGTACATATCAGGGGAATCTCACGAGCCTTACATTCTGGAAGTTTCCCTCTAGAGAGATTTCTGTCTTTGATTTAGGTTGCTTCAGCGTCCCTGTTTCTGATGTCACCAGAGGGACATCACCCACTTGGGAGCATCATCTTGAGACATTTGACTCCTTGAAGGCCATTTCTCTGCCTGCACACATAAAGTCTTCCAGAAGGGTGGGGCTTCCGCTGTTCCTCATCTGGTGTCCCAGGAACTTGCTAGGCTGCTGTGATATTCCTCGATCCTGCTTGCAGGACCCTTGGCCAAGCTTTACAGAGGACTTGCCACTCGCTTTTGAGACGCTCCCTGCAGCTGAGCGTCCCCTTGAGCTGTTCCTCCTGCTTCACCTCATGAGTGCTAGGATTACAGGTCTGCACCTCCCTCTGTGCCCAGTTTCAGGAACTTGTTTCTCACTAATTCACAGGAAATAAAGGCGGAGAGAGCACCTTTTATCCGGTCAAGTTTTGAAATCAATAGCTGTTTCCCTTCCCTGCGTGCCAAGATTCCACCCCTGCGCATCTGTGGAGTCCTGACATGCAAGGTGACGCTCTTAAACAAAAGGCTTTTAATAACGGAGATTCATCACCCTCTGCCTCTGTTCCAACTGTCGGGCTCCTGTGTGCAGCGGAGGGGGTGGGGCAGGACTTGGGAAGCGCTTTCACAAGAGACGCAAAGAGATAATTAGAGCTGCCGCGAGGAGACAATGGATGGGAACACCAACAGGAAGGCGGCAAGAGGGTGAAGGCTGGGAGTGGAGAGGGCTGGCCCTAGTGTCACCAGGCCTGAATGGGAGACAAAAGCTGAGGGCCCTCACCTGTCTGCCTTGCTGCACCTGCTGCTGGAGAGGATCCGGTGGGAGGAGCTGATGAAGCCGCTCCCCTGCACCCACATTCCTAGAGAGCAGTTTGCTCCGGCTCCCTGTGTCTGCAAGCAAGGACCAGCCACTAGTAGAAGTAGAAGGAAAAGGGGAAAGCTCAGAACCCTAGAGAAGCCCAGCACCGTGCCCAGTACTCACTGCAGACACGTGCCAGGATGGGGTGGCATTCAGGGGTGGTCACTGCCTGCAGGGCCTTTAAATCTACCTGGAAGGTTTCTTCTTTTTCTTTATTTTCTATGTCTGAGGTGGGGGTAGCCAGCCACAAGTTAGGATGAAGCCTGGGACGTTCTGGAAAGATACGTTAAGACAAGTTCTGCTAAGCCACGGGCCAGGGTGCCTTCGCTTCCAAGCTCCAGCCGTCCTGCATACGGACAGTTGAGTCCGTATGGAGAACAAGCTGGCTGGCAATGAGGGTACAGGGCAAGCTACAGAATTCTGCCTTACTCCCATGGGGTCAGGAATAAGTTCTGGAACATTCCGATGGAAGACAGAAGACCAGGAGCCAGACTGAGGGCAGTTTACGGATGCTTGAGCTCACATAACCAAGGCGTGGGCATCTTTAAGCTGACCTTGTGCTCAGATGTCACAGCATTGCAAGCCACTCCTCACTCTTGCTCTCCATGTGCGTGGGAGACATTTAGAACAGCATTTCTTCCTGCTCCCCTCCCCTCCCAAGGCAGCACACCCTGGCTCAGTAAAACTCCCAGTATCATCATGAACTTGAATTTGGAAAGGGGAGTCTGGAGTCAGAGCCACTGCATAAATTCCGAGAGAGGTCCGGGGGCCTCCTGAAGTCTTGGGGCTCCTGCATAGCAGGGTCACCACCCCCTCAGGTGGCAGCCCAGGTAGACAATAGACAAATGGATGAGATTGGATGACCTGTGAAGGCCTGGACAGGTGGGGTGGGCTCTTCCTCCTGGAAGCAAACTGCCTTCTGCCTATCTCTGGAGAAATGTTTGAAGAGGGGCAAGGTCTTCCCTAGGGTGTGAGAACCAGCACCAGCTCACACCTGTGATCCAAATCTGCCCTGTCCCCATTACAACCAGAGCTGTTTCCCGTGGGCAGGTGATGACCGAACCCCCCAAAACTAAACTAGGCAGCTCTACATGTGGCCGCCATGCCTGTTGATTCACCTGACCTGGAAGGACCTTGGTCTCCACAAACCTCGTTAGTCTTCTAATTGATGGTTCATCTTGGGCCATGGAGTTGAGAGGACAGAGTGACCTTATTTCAGGTGATGACTCTGAGCCCCTTCCTTGCATTGGGGAGAACTAGGAGAGCTGGCTGGCTTGTCCGGGGAAGTCCCAACAGCTGCCTCTTGGCTAACGAAGAAGGCTAGCAGGGGAGGAGCCATGAACCAAGAGAACTTGTGGGTCTGGGGTCTGGCCACTGGTGGCCAATGGTCAGTGACAGCAACTGAAGCAAGCCTGCAGCCCGATGGAGGAGGTATCACTCAGTCTCCTTCAGACTCATGATCTTAGTGTCCCTCAGGGCATCAGCCGGGGGATGGCTGAGAGAGTCCCAAACGTACTGGGACCTCCAGCCCCCAGCATTGCCCTTCTTAGCCAAGGCTGGAATGGCTTTGCGGTAGTCGGCTCCTCACGCGGCTATTTGCCTTGCTTTTCCAAACGCCCGCCATGCGTTGATTTAGCTGTGTTTGCCTACGAATCAAACCCAACGATATTCTATTTAATTTCCCTCTCTCAAATATCATGATGCTTAATGTAAACCAATTACTACAATTTTGCTTTCTAAGAAACCAGGAAATGTAATCAAGGAGATAGGATTTGTTTGCTTTTCGTGAAATATTATGGGATGGTAGTGACAGCAGAGGCAAGAGGTGGGAGGCAGCCCTGGGAGGGCTGAGAACATATATGTGAGCATATATGTTCATGTGTGCATATGTTTGTGCATGCGTATGAGTGTGTGTGTGTGTGTGTGTGTGTGAGAGAGAGAGAGAGAGAGAGAGAGAGAGAGAGAGAGAGACAGACAGAGAGAGAGAGAGAGGTGGGGATTTGTCTAGGTGGTTTCATAGAGCCCATACCCTCACATTCCCTGGCACAGAGAGGGAAGCTAAGTGTACAGGCCTTCACAGAAGTGCTTCACAGAGCCTGGTCTCGCACTAACTCAGAAACAATGGGGCAGAGGTGGGAGCGGATTTGCTTCTGGGCAATGGCCACACATAAATGCTGACTGGACAGAAGAGCCGGCCTTTGCTGTGAGTCACCTTCTTTCTAGGTAAATGATTATTTTTCTTCTGGAGAGAGGGGTGAGGGCGGCGTGAGGATGTGACAGTTGAGTTAGTCTTCAGATGGGGGTGCCACTGCTCTGGGAACCTCGGACACTCCCGCTGCCTTCCCTACAAGGTGCTGACCACATCCTGGCGGGCTAAGAGGGATAATCGTCCCGGTAGATGGCTCCTCTACATCTCAGACTCTGGCTCCTGTGTCTGTCACCGCGTCTTCAGCAGTCAGAGAGGAATCCACCATCACCTTCCCTCCTGCCTCCCGCTACCTCCTCCAAATCAGTCTAGAAGAGGCAGGAAGAGGTCGTCCAGGTGTGTTTTCCAACTTGGACATCTGATCAGGACACAAGGCCCTATCTTTGGAGGTCACACACACAATAATCCCCAGGGATTTGAGCAGGTCTTTAACTCTTTTTGTTTGTTTTTGTAGTCTTGGTTGGCCCGGAATCCACCATGTGCACCAGGATGGTCTCGAGGTCACAGAGATGCGTCCGCCTCAGCCTCTTGAGTGCGGGGATTAAAGGCAGGCACCACCACACTGGGCTTTGGGCTTTAGCTATTTTCTCTTTTGTTTTACTTTGAAAGGAAGTGGAAATCTCATGCCTTAGTCATTTCAATAGATTAGAAATGTCAAACTTATTTCTTTACAGCTGACGGAAAGTGCATGCATATACTTACGGAACAAGAGCGATGGGGCCTTGTGTAGCGGCTGGAGGAGGCTAATTAGTACGCGTGTCACTGGCTCTAACGGGCATTTCCATGATGATAATCTCTCTTTAGTTTTGAAGCCTTTGTCATCCCTGCGGAGGCCAAGTCTTGCCCACTTCCTAGATCATTATCATCTGAGGTTCTTGCCTCTGAAAACCGAGACCAGCTAGTTTCACCGCCCCCCCCCCCCCATATCCAGCATCCCCAAAGATGGGACCCTCGGGTGCTGTGGCAGACTCTGGGCAACCCTCACTTTCAAGGCTCTCGTGTTTCCTTCCAGAGCAGGGGGATTCTCTTTGTAGTCCTGCTTGGTGGAGACGGACACTGTCCAATGAGGAAAAGTCGTTACTCGTGAAACAAGTGAGCTCAGAAGGCAGGTGCCCCTTCAGAGCCGGGTGATGTTGGGCAGGGGATTCAGGAACCACGTGGCCCCGTCTTCTGTCACTGGTCTTGAAGCAGAAGAGCAGCGAAAGTAACTGTTCCTTCTGGTTTCCCTGCGTTCCTCTTGGAATCTGCAGTCTGGAGTGGGTGTGTAGGTGTGTGCAGTCTGAGTGAATGTGTAGGTGTGTGCAGTCTGAGTGGGTGTGTAGGTGTGTGCAGTCTGGAGTGGGTGTGTAGGTGTGTGCAGTCTGAGTGGGTCTGTAGGGTGTGCAGTCTGAGTGGGTGTGTAGGTGCGTGCAGTCTGAGTGGGTGTGTAGGTGCGTGCAGTCTGAGTGGGTGTGTAGGTGCGTGCAGTCTGAGTGGGTGTGTAGGCGTGTGCAGTCTGAGTGGGTGTGTAGCGTGTGCAATCTGAGTGGGTGTATAGGTGTGTGCAGTCTGAGTGGGTGTGTAGGTGTGTGCAGTCTGAGTGGGTGTGTAGGTGTGTGCAGTCTGAGTGGGTGTGTAGGTGTGTGCAGTCTGAGTGGGTGTGTAGCGTGTGCAGTCTGAGTGGGTGTGTAGGTATGTGCAGTCTGGAATGGGTGTGTAGGTGTGTGCAGTCTGAGTGGGTGTGTAGGGTGTGCAGTCTGAGTGGGTGTGTAGGTGCCTGCAGTCTGAGTGGGTGTGTAGGTGCGTGCAGTCTGAGTGGGTGTGTAGGTGCGTGCAGTCTGAGTGGGTCTGTAGGGTGTGCAGTCTGAGTGGGTGTGTAGGTGCGTGCAGTCTGAGTGGGTGTGTAGGTGTGTGCAGTCTGAGTGGGTGTGTAGGTGTATGCAGTCTGAGTGGGTGTGTAGGTGTGTGCAATCTGAGTGGGTGTGTAGCTGCGTGGCAAAGGGAAGGCAAAGCCAGGACTAGCTGCTCCGGGCCTGTGGGGAAGTGTGGATTCCAGTGTCCTGGTGGTCTCTGACTCCCCACCTCCCTGTCTGGAGTTTCTGGTCCTCCGTGGAGGGCTTCTTCACACTTTCCACCCCTGACTTCTGAGGCTCAGCCAGCATGGAGGGTTTGAGCCCTGCCCGTCCGTCGCTCTTTCCTTTTAGGCAGTTTCCAGGAAGAAGAGCCCCAGCTGCAGAAGTTCAGCCAAAGCTGCCCATGTCTGACGTCTTTATTCTCAACTTTGACTGTTTGGAAGCCATATTTCTACCCCAACTTCCTGGAGCTTCAACCCCCTCAGCCTAACCTGAGTCAGTGTCTTCTCAGGGATTCCCACTTAGGGACAGACTCCTAGGGGCTCAGGCTCACATGGGGGTGCCCTGATACTGAAGATTCTGCACCGATACACACTCCAAGCATGAGAGTGCCCTCGCCACCTTGACCCCCTCATGCCTCCTCACAGTGGTTAAATCTTCTCCCAGTTCTAATGGCCTCTCTGAACCACTCTGCACCGAGGTCACGGTGGTCTCTCAAGACTGCCCATTTCACCATGTTACACCTGGCCAAGCACCCTTCCAGTGTCTCACACTGAACGCAGACGTACGCTCGACCCTCCAAGTCCTCGTACTGGCCCTGAGCACAGGCAGGCCATCTTCTGCTTGGTTTAGCCTTACCCAGAACCTATACCCGTGGGCTCACCCCAAGTCCCCATAGGAACCCACAGGCCTGTCGGGATCTATCCACAAGGCCCTACCTCCAAGTTCTACCTCCAAAGGTTCTGCCCTCTGACAGCCCCAGGCCTGGCCCCAGCTCTGAGCCACGGCCTCTGCACTTCCATCACCTAGAGCCCTGTTCTCCCAGGATTTCTCCCCGTGTTGTCCTTTGCACCCCTTTCTCCTCTTCACCCAACTATGTGCATACACATTGAAACCCTTCCCTGATTCTACTTTGAGACAATTCATGTCCTTAGACTGCAAGGCCAGGCCTCTATTCCGGGGTCACGGCAATCTTAAGTGTCTACTGGGTTTGCAGACCTCCCTTGAATCTAGAAGCTTCTCTTTAAACATAGAAGTTCAGTTCTAGCCTGTCATCATATTTTCCCATCAACAAGGAAACCCTGGAACTCCTGGACCCTCCCTGTTGCTCATCCGGTGGTGAGATTCCCTAGAGAGGCATCTGGGGTGAACCCTCGTGGCTGAGAAGATTGTTCAGAGAGGCCTGGCAAGCTCCCATTTCCCATCACGTTCAGGAACTCCAGAGCGGCCTCTTCTGCTGGAGCATCACAATCTTCCCTGCCACGTACCCACAGGGGCCAACCTGTGGTCTTTAGTACATTTCAGGACAGTTTAGCACCAGGCCAGGGGGAGAGGCCCCGAGAGGTCATCCGTCTGACCCTGGAGTTCTCCCCTGGATTACCCAGGTGCCGCAGCTGAGTGCACAGCCCACATCACTCAGAGGGGGCATGGGAAGGTGTCGTAGCTGCCTCTCTGCACTGTGGTCTCCGTCAGGCTCCGTATCCCTTCTGAGATTTCCTGGACCTCAGGGCCAGTGCAGGCATCCTCTCTCAGTCTAGCCTGTTAAAGATCTCCTGTGCCTGGTGAGAGACCCTAGTCCCAGGGACGCTTCTAGCCCTTACGTCCCTCGCTTGTCTCTGAGCTCTGCCAAGGGGTTGTTTGTCCCAGGGATGGGGACGCTTATCTTTAAGGAGCATAAGGCATATTGTCCACTCACACTCCCAAGGTGTGCCTAGTGGGTGATGAACGCCATTATGATCCCAGACAAGCACTGTCCCTTTACTGCCTGTCTTTGCTGCTTTCTGGTGGTTGTTTTCCATGGGTCCCTCTGTCTGTCCCTGACTAAAATTCTCACCTCTCACATGGGATCTCCCTTTCTCTCCAGGCCTTTCTCTTCTCTGTCCCAGCCAGGTGGGTCCCCTCTGGGGTCTCCGCCTCCCCAGCCTCTTCCTTTGGTTCTCGGTGGGGTGGGGGGCACACTTCTGTCCCATCTCCTTGTTCTCCTGCAGGACTCGCTGTTTCCTACATGCCAATCATTGCCTTCAATTTACTGCCTTCAATCAGCGAGCCGGAGAATAATAACACCACAGCCTGTGTGTTAAACTTGGTGTGATTCAAGGAGCGCTGGTGTCAAGGGCACACCCTGCAGGCTCTGCGGGCATGATTCTGCGAGGAGGGGCAAGGGACAGGATGTGGGCTAGAAAGGAGAGCCTGAAGCAGAGAAGCCAGCACCAGGAGGGCTGGCAGCTGTGGTGGGCACTAGTGCAGCTTTCCTGTCCTGTCTAGCAAGTTCATCCATGTTCTCCTCAGCACACCGACACCTCCATCCTCTCTTGGGACCCCCCACTCCCTTGTCTCACCATGCCATCATTTGCCTGTCCCCAGAGATCTCCTGGGATTGCGGGGTGTTGGCCCCCTGTTTTTTCCTGTTGGTTAAGAAAGTTGAGGGCCATAGTATTGGGTTCTAGCCTTGCAGCTCACTAGCTGTGAGTGTGGACAGATGCGCTTTCTAGAACCCTTTGGTCTCCTCGACCTCGAAGGATGGACGTTGAGCCCTGTTTGCTCAGGCTTTGCAGGAGGGGCCGAGGCAGTCAGTGCTCCTGTTGTTGTCACGAGTTTTCTTTCACAGTCTCTAAAAGCTGTGATGTGAGGTGAGTCACCAGAGCCAAGGTGACAGACACCCCAGCTCCACAGTGTCTAGCATACCTGTGAGCCACTGGGTGGCCACAGCAGGCACATGTGGACAGAATCACACCAGACTGTTCGTTTAAAGATTTCTTTATTTTAATCTCATGTGCATGAGCATTTGGCCTGCATTCGTGTCTGTGCACTGTGTGTGTGCAGAAATCAGAAGAGAGCATCAGAACCTCTGAACCGGAGCAATGGACAATCACGAGCCACCACATGGGCGCTGGGAATCACATCATGGTCCTGTGGAAGAGCAGCTGGTGTTCTTAGCTGCTGAGCCGTCTCTCCAGCTTCACACTGGATTCTCAAACTCAGAACTTCCTCAGACTGGGACGTAAGGGAGTGAATAAGCCCACTGCAGAATGATTTTGACTTGGTACGGAAGGCAGAGCTTGTGACTTCAGGCAGACCTTTGTTCTCCCTGTGACATGACCCTTCTAATCCCACCCTTGTGTTTTCTCTTCTGCCACTGGGGGCAGCTTCTCTGCCCTCTGAATTTATTTCAACAGAAAGTTGAGACCACACCATCTCTCAGTTAGTGTTGGGAGACTGTCAAAAATATTAAGACCAAAAAGCTTCAGATGACAAGAATTTGTTCTCTCCAAACTCTGGAGGCCAGAGTCTGACATCCCGGTAGGGCAGAGAGCCGTGTATGTGCCCTTCGGAGTTCTCAGGGGAATCTCGCTCTGCCCCTCTCAGAATTCTCAGGGGAGTCTCGCTCTACCCCATTGTATCCCCAACTTCCTTCCCAGATGTTTCTGCCTCCTCCCATAATGAGGATCCATCTTAGTGTCTGGAGAGTTCCAGGGAACCCATCATCACGAGGTTTCATCTGCTAGGACTCAGCTCCATAAGGTCACATGAGCAGGTACGGGGGTAGGGGCTTAACATGATTTTTAAAGGGTTGCAGTTCAACTGATAATAAACTTGTG
This sequence comes from Myodes glareolus, assembly GCF_982192425.1. NCBI lineage: Eukaryota > Metazoa > Chordata > Mammalia > Rodentia > Cricetidae > Myodes > Myodes glareolus. Next base: position 2,917,058 of record NC_142031.1, read on the forward strand.
TTTCTCAGTGCCTCTGAGGGATGAGAGGGGCACAGGGCAGTCCTGGTAGCTCTCAGGTAGGCACTGGCAGGTCCAGCCTTTCTGAATCTGCATCATCACTGTTGGGCCATTGCTATAGAGCAGTCACACATGGGTGACTTCAAGGACAGACAGGCCTAGGCTAACAGTGTAGGTCATCTGGGGAGTGAGAAAGTGGTTCTGTGGCCCCACCATCAGTGTGAGCAGAGGGATGCTGAGTGCAGCTTGTGATGTGTTTGGCACAGTCTCCACGTCCCTGGTCCCTTTCCTTGGTTTGCAGCTCCTCTTCATACCTCCAGTGGGTAGAAAAGGTCTGGGGACCCCTCTGTGGTTCCTCTCAGGGCGAACGGTGTCTCCCCACGGCTGGCAGGCATCCCCAGTTCTGCCATTAAGGCCTCATCTGCTCATTTCACAGCCGTTCATTTTAATCACGAAAAGGTCAACTTGTCAGCACACAAATGTTACACTTAATTCGTTTTCTCCAGGCACATCCTATCCATGATAATTCGGCCCAATTTTCAGTCACTTGGCAAGGGGGCCTGCAGTGGGGAGGGGCCACAGCTGCAGCACCTGGGAGAGACCCACTGAGTGACTCTGGGGCGCGATGTGGGGCAGGGGTGCTGGTGACTTTGGTCCCAAACATCTACGGTAGTGCCTGGCAGCCTCTCAGACTGGGGTTCAGGAGTTCTGGGGGTTACAGACTTGGAGGAGGTCCCAGCATGTGTCTCCTTGTTCTTCAACATCCCTCACCCTGGTCCCTTTTCCTTTTTCTCAACTTTCTTCATTTTCTGTATGCTTCCAAGCAACCATAGCAGAGGCTGGGAGACTACTACCCTGAGTTCTTCTCACAGAGTCTTCCTGCGTGGCGGGAGGTTGCTCCTGAACATGGTGTCAACTTGTCCTGGAAGATGAGCAAATGCGTATTCAGGATTTCACTCCAGTTCATCTTGGCGAACCAGTGAGTTTAATTATTTACACGAGTCTGGGCGAAGGGTCCCCTACAGGTGCATGAACAGCCAATGAGCAAGCGGCTGAACCACGGAAGGAAATGCCAACCCCCCAGCAACTGTATCTGTATTTGCAGGGAGGGTCTGGACCTCATGAGCCCTTCCATCCTCTATGGTGGAAAATTTCTGGGCCAGTCTTGTACAGGTCTCCCGCAGATGGTTCCAGCCTCTGAGAATTAGAGGACAATGGCCGTGCCATGTCTGGAGGACAGTGGATCTGGGTGACTAGGACCCTGGGGAAACTACGTGAGTTACCCACGTTACACGACTCCCAGTATTGGTGCAGATCCCAGGAGCAGGCTTGCAGGCTCAGCATCACCCTGAGGGTATATCAGAGAGACTTTCTGACAACAGACCCTGTCGCCCCTGGGCTGGGTCCCTGAAACGTTTTGCGGTGTTAGCTGGAAATATCGCTGCTCTCAGACGCATCATCATCTCTTCTTCGTCCTAACCTACACCCAAAGAGGGTCACGCGGTCTCTGCGCCCCATGGGTTCTCTCCAGGTGCAGGCCCACCGGCTCCTGGTGACCCCTTTGTCTGAGCGCTGTCTTCACTATCAGAGAGTCTCCCCTCTCACTCCAGCCATACTTGACAGGCTTCTCCTTCACAGGACTCTGCTGCAGTCCCAGCAGGGACCAATGCCCACCCACACCCTCGAGGGCCCCAGCTCTCCTTTTCCACAAGGTTTTTAGAGGTTGCCTGGAAACCCTGAGGCAGGGGTCTCTCAGTGGGAACCCGGATTATTAGAGCAGAACTGACTGTCCTGTTTCTCTGCCGCCTCTGCTCTCCACTCTCACCCAGTCTGCACCTGGCAGGGGGAAGGTCTCCACAAAGGATCATGGGACAGGCACAGGCAGACTGCAACCGAGGATGCTCACTCTTAGGTTAACTGACGACGAACCAAGAGGTACTGAACCGAGTGCGTTCTGCGATCACAGGGCAGCGCTGGACAAGAGGGTCACCCAGTCACTGGGGAATAGAGTCAAGGGAGCTGAGGGGTAAGGGAGCCCCCCATCTCCTACTGACCCCCTCACCCTATCAAACCCATCATACAGCAACAGCAGTATCCATCCTAGAGCTGGGGAGTGCTCAGTGTGGGCATTGCTACCGGAAACACTGACCACGATGAAGGTTAAAATAGCCTGGCTCCCCATTCAGGCAGACTTGCCAGCTGTGTGAGCTGAGGAAATTATCTGATCTTTCTGTGCCCCTTCATCTAGGCTGTAGTGCACCAGAGGCTCATTAAAGCAGGCACTTAAGACCCTGATTAGATTGGGCTGTGGCTCAGTTGGTAGATTGCTCGCACAGCATGCACGAAAGCTTGTGTTTGATTCCCGGCAATGTATACGAAAACCAAGCATGGTGTTTAATGCTGTAATGCCAGCATCTGAGAGAGAGGGGCAGGAGGGTCAGAAGTTCAAGGTCACCTTCAACTACTTAGTCAGTAGGAGGTCGGCGTGGACTGCCGGAGATACTGTCTCCTAAGAGCACTTGGGATTTCAGTAAGCTTTAAATGAGTGTTTTGTCTTCCTCCAGCTGGAGCAAGGAAGCCCCCCTTGACTTGAGGGAAGACTAGAGCCTGGCACTCACCTAGCTGCCTGGCTGTGGTCCTCAGACCTTGGGCGTGATGAGGCACTCTCTTCCGGAACCATCTCTTCCTTCCTTTGATCATTAGCAAACAGACACTCCCTGCCAAGTTGGGCTCTACTCAGAGCCGGGTGAGCAAGGCCGGGGACACGCTGTGTCCAGCAGCAACGCTTTGACAGGGAGGAGGGCAGTCAGGCTACAGAGAGTGGCGCTCCTCTCCTGTCACCCACCTAGGCCTCAGGAATCCCTGATGCTACCAGATACCCATTCTCCATTCCTACTGCGCCTGTGTCTCACCTCGCGGGGAGCCTGAAGCCTTCACGAGTCCACCATCTGGAGCAGGAGGAACTGAAGCTGGAGGTGGTGCAGAGGCAACTGGATCAATAAGCTATGTCACTGAGAACACATTGCAGCCCCCGCTGGAGAATGTATCTTGCTGACAAACTGAATGTGAGATCAATTCTGAGCCCCTCAGAATCTAGCTGTCCCGAGTGGCATAATTTTCCCGCGGGTGACACCTGCTGAATACAAATTAACCCAAATAGGCAGGTGTGACCAGCGACAGGTCCCTTTCCTGGGTGCCGGGCGGTGTGAAAATGACTGTGGGGTCTCCCATGCAATGATCAAAGCACTGGAGGGGGAGCATCCCTCCGGACTCTGAGGTCAGGCACGCCCTGTCTCAGTCTCCCTGCCCTCTTCTGCAGCCCTCGTATCTCACAGCACTCTAAGAGGCAGTAAATCAATAGACATATCTTTGGTGGGAAGGCCCTTGGTTGCAGGGTAATAGGTGTGCTGATGGGTCTCCGGTGGAAAATGTCAGATGATGGCTTGTCTTCCAGGACCGGGTCGACGGACTGACGCTGTCTGCGCTTGCACCTTGATGGTTCCAGAGCCGGCGAGAGGGAGGGAGGCCACTGTGAGCCTAGCAGGAAGGCGTTTGTGGCTCTAAGGCTTCCAAGGCACATGGTGGTGCTGCCTGCCCAGTATCCCAGCACTGAGCTTTCGTTTGTCATGAGAGATGGAATCTCTCAAAAATAACCCGTGCGTGCGTGGCTCCGACTTGCAAAATGTCTTGACACTGCCAGCCTTTAATTAGCTGTGCTTTGCTGTCAGGGATGCTGCAACTGCCACTTCGCGAGCTGCAAATGATGTCTTGAGTCACCAGAAGCGAGAGGGAAGTGAGAGCTGGGAGGGGGGCCTGGGTCACCTCGGTCAGTGATAATCTGCAGAGCCAAGGGATAGCAGCCCTGACTGAGGTCACAAACTGCAAAAGATCGACTAGATATGGCTCTCGGACTGATGGAGCTTCATTCTCTGCCTTAGGCTTTGCATTCTGCAAAGCGAGCTGCCATCCTCAGGGACAGAGGAACACACACACTCACACACACACATGCACACATGTACACACACTCACTCTCACACACTCATACACACACACTCACACACACACACATGCACACCTACCATAACATATCATCACCACCGCCACCAGGAAAGTCAGCTGGCTAACTAGAATTTAGAGATTGATGCCCTGGGCCCAGACACATTTCCAAGGTTCCCGTGAGGGTCTGAGCTGCCATCTTCATTTTAGTTAGCATTTTCCTAATGACCTGTGACGCTGAACATCTTGTCACAAGTGTCGGAACCTCTCAGTTTCTTTGGAGAGATGTGTAGTAAATCCTTTAACCACATTTTTTTTTTTAAACTGAGAAAACAGGCTTTATTTTTTCATAGGAGTTTAGGTTCACAAGAAAAGGAAGAGTTCCCATAATCCCTTTCTACACACAGCACAGCCCTCGCCAGTGTCAGCATCCTCCCCAGAGCTGTCCATCTGTCCGTCTGCCACAGGTGCTGAGCCTGTATTGTCCTAGCCAAGCTCTCGGGCCACATCAGCAGGGCTTACCCATCATGTTTGTCTTTATTCTCTTTTATTGGCACACGGCGTTTCGGTAAACATGTGTGATTACAGTAGCGTTGCTTTTCCTTCCCCACTGAACTTGGTTTAGAATCACCAAGGAGACACACTTCTTGGTGTGTCTCAGAGGGCATTTCTAGGACGGTTTAGGGAAGACGTTGAACGTGAGAAGGAAAGATGTTGAACAACAGCATCTATGGGCTGGGAAGCGCACTGGACACTGCGGTCAGCTCTCTCTGCTTCCCGACTGTGACCCAGCTGCCTCTTGCTCCTGTTAGCATGACATCCGTGTGACGAGGGACTGCTCTCTCAGACTGTGAGCCGGACCAATACACCCCTCCTTCCCCAATTGCTTCTTCTCAGCGATTTTGTCACCGCAGTGTGAAAAGGAACTAGAAGAGGAAATTGGGATAAGGAGTGGGTCCTTCTGTGATAGCCCTCACGTGGTTTAGTCTTCACTGGTGTGTCGGGAGGACGGTGGGTGGGTTTGCACCTGTGGTCTAGAGGGGCCCAAGACGTCTGTAATCAGAGTGTAACGGGCCGTCTCCGTGGGAGTGTGGGAGACCAGAATGCTGAGAGAAATGTGGAAGGCAGAAGCTTGGATAATGAGGTTTCAGAGGGGATCAAAGGCTGAATCAGAAGCTAGGCTAGAGGCCATCTGGGTTTATATTCTTTCAAATAATCTGACTTTCCTCTGCTGGTGTCCTGAGAGCTTGGGTGAGGCCAAATTCTAAAGCAGTGGATGGATTGGTTTGGTGGAGGAAATTTCAAGATGGAATAGCATTTAGGTTTTGACGCATAGGTCGTTTAACTCTCCAAATACGTGCAGGAGATGGAAGTGTTTGTGTGTGTGTGTGGGGGGACGACAAAAATGTGTCTGGGCCACTCTCTGTCCTCTGAGCCTCACTGCCTTCCTACAGCACGGCCCCTTCTGGACGTAGGATGCCGCATGCTTCCCTCGCTACAGTTGGTTTTTCTGGGGCACTCCTGGGGGACCTCCTGTGTCCTTGGCTGTGTTACAGAGTGGCAGCGGGACCTTCCACATCTGGTGCATCAAGGGGCAGCTCCTGCCTGACTGTGTGCATCCACGCCTCACCCTGACTTCTGCATGTGCCTTTCTCAAAGGGGGTGGCTTTACACGAGCCTCCTGGCAGTCGGCAAGGGTCTGAGAGCCTTCAATGCAGTTAAGCTGCTGTTAGGGCTGGCGGTGGACAAGACATCCACCCCACAAATCTCCTATCGATTGTTCTCGATTGTTCTCGTACACCACGAGAGTGCAGGGCTTTCCCTTCTTAGCCCCCCCCTCTCCTAGTGATTAAAAGGGTGAGTTTCTTGGAACCAAACGGAGCTTTATTGTTCTTGACTCAAATCAATGCTGCCGCCTCAGACAAAGCCAAGGTGGGGGTGAGGATGAGAACAGGCCTACAAACATTTTTCTTTGCCAAGTTAAGCTGACCTCCAGGGATGCATCGTGCATCTTGGCTCTCAGAAGTCAGCCCTCTCCAAAACTTGTTTGCGAGAAGTTTCTGTGGGGAAAACTTTTTAATAAAGGCCTTGCAGAACGAGACACATTCAATTTCCTCCAATTATACATGGAAAGTAACTTTTGTTCACTGCGTAGTTTCCTCCTTTGCCTCGGGTCTTTTCAGGGATGGGCTTAGCTCAGAGCCTGCATATGTGGAGAGAAAAAGCTTTATGTTTTCTTGGCTGAGAATAGCTCACAACAAATTAGAAAGAAATGAAATATTCCCGCAATACTGGGGCCTCCCACATTAGCAATTATGCTTCTCGACTTCTTATACCACAGGACTGTTTTTATTTCCCAACTTCCAGCTCTGCGTTGCAGGCTTTGGTTTCGTTTGCTCCTGACTGAGGTTCTAGTCTGGGACCCTGAAGATCTTAGGAAGAACTGAGCTGGCCCCGGTTCTGTGACTGTTCCTGCCTAAGTGACCCAGGCCAGCTAGGTGAGGTTTCCTGGGTGCCACATTTAAGGAAGTTCTCATTGTCTGGTCTCAGTAATTGGTGACGCTGCCCTTACAAGGCCTTGAAATGTAGAGCCACCTTAAGAGTGCAAGGCTTTCTCACTCTTGCTCCACTGCAGCCTCTGCTGTGGCCAGGTAAGACTTAGAATGGATTTGACTGGTTGGTTCAGCCCCACCCTCCTCTCTTCAGTTTGCACAGACTGGCCCTCAGAGTGTGCAAGTTACTATGACTGACTGGGGACATAGAACGGTCTCCTGCTGGGGGCTTTGTGCAGGGTTTGTTGCAAGTTCAAAAAAAAAAAAAAAAGGCTGCCACTGACATTGTGGCTCCCTTGCTCAATGTTGAAGTATGAATCCTTCAAATCTCAGACACGATCTCCTTTGGGACCATGGTAATGAACTCATGGACTGTTGGGTGAGCCCTAATCCAAACTGACCACTTATCAGTCTATCTGTCTGTCTGTCTGTCCATTATGTGTGTGTGTGTGTGTGAGAGAGAGAGAGAGAGAGAGAGAGAGAGTATGTGTGTGACTCTCTCTCTTTCTCTCTCTTACACACACACACACACACACACACACACACACACACACAGAGAGAGAGAGAGAGAGAGACAGAGCACATGTACAAAGGTCAGAGGCCAACTCGCAGGTTGTGAGACAGGATGCTTGCACTTCTGGGAGTACAGCTTAGCTTGCTGCGTGCCCAGTTTACCCCAGAAGGACCTGTGCGCTCCCCGTGCAGTTCCCTCTGCGGGTCCACTGCTACGGGTTCTTGGGGCTCTGTCTTCTCTGCAGACAATGTCTTATTTAGCACCCATGGAGGGTGTGAAATCCCAGCTTGTGCTTGTAACAGGAGCCACCTCCAGAGCTAAGGTCTGCTCACTGAGACAGAGGACAGCTCTCGGAACCTGCCCTGGCATGTCCACACACCACTGTGTCCAGTGTTCTCCAGGGTGAGGGTTTTACCCTTTTCCATCTGCTTCAGGTTTTTGCCCTTGATCGTCTGGAAATGTCAAGTAAAGAAGCAAGTTGTGACTCAGAGTGTGTCCCTCATGCTAATGATGCAACAGCCGCAGGAGGAAAAACGCTCTGAACTTGATACTCAAAAGCATGGGAAAACCGGGCACTGAGTGAGCCATGGTCATCTGCATGTCTCTGGAGGAAGGCCAGTGTGATTCTGGAAGACCATGGCTGGTGGATGCCGTTTAAGGTTTCTGCTTTCATCTCTCTGCTGGCCACACTAGAAATGGTGAAGGATGGATGAGAGACTGACTGGTGGGGCTCAGCTTCAGCAGACTGACCTTTGTGTTGGGACAATGGCTCTTTGCGGAGCTCAGGAACTCCATGGAGACGGCCTTTCTGCACGAGGCCACTGTGCTGTTGCTCAGGACGCAGCACCTCGGGCTCCTGTCTCCTCACACCAGATTCCCGCAGCAAAAGCAGGTGTCATGCTTCCCTGGATCTAGGTAAATCACGCTGGCATTCCCACGTGGTGAAGCCAGGACCTCCCGGGGCAATGCTGTCCTCTCCATGCCTCATCATGGATGTGACCTTGCTCCAGTCCTTGGGGAAAGTCACAGTAATGGACAGAGAAAGAGATCTGACCTGACTCCACTGTGCCTGGATCCAGATCGGAGGAGCCGAGGCAAGAACAGCTTATTCCACGGATTCTCAGGTGTGAGCTTGGCCTGTTCACTCCATGTGTGGCTGAAAAATAGCTTTTACCTGTTATCTCTCTTTTAAACAGGGAGAGGGAGATCCCAGACCACAGAAAAGCAGAGTCCATTCTGAAGAATCAAGAACAATGGCTTCCCCGTGTGTCTGATCAGCCAGGCAGTCTGCTGATGCCCATCACGTGGGGGACATTGCTCTCAATTGGTTGTGGTGCTTTCCCCCTTGTACACGGAGGGGAGGAACTCAGAGTGCTGTGGGGTCTAGTCCAGGATCCGTGGAAGTGTGTGGACGCGAGTTGCCTCAGGGTCTGTGTGGGCCCAGAGTCTTCCTACTGCCCGTGTTGGCCTCAGAGAATATTGCTGGTTCCCAGACACCTTGAGTTGATGTGGGCTCAAGTCCAGATTCCAATTCAGGGGCAGGCTGCTTCTCTGAGCCATCTACTGTCTGGATGTAGGTAGATGTGGGAGGCAGGCTAGGCCAAGCACTGGCCGCTTTCAGGATAGGACAGCCTTGCTGTGGATCTCCTTCCCTCCTCAGGTCTGTAGTGTCCCTGGGGCTACTGGGTCAAATGCCCACTCTTTGGCTGTTAGAAGACCAGAAACTCAGTCCTCACAGTCTGGGGTCAAGGCCGGCTCTCTCAGAACAGGCTTGACTTGTCCTGCCTCTTCCGGCTTCTAGGGCTTTACTGGGAAACTGTTTACCTTGGCTCACAGCCGGACAGTTCCAATCTGTCCCTGGTGTCACTTGGCAAGCTCGATACGTATCTTCTTGTAAGGATGCTAGTTTCCTTGGATTAGGGCCATGCTTCCCCAGTGTGCCCCCAGTCTGCCTCATTGCCCTCCGCTGCAGGCCTGACCATCAGGGGGATGGGTAGTGTGACCCCATGGGACTCCTCCCCTTCCCTGAGAAGCACTCACCCTAGTGGCCATTTGTGGGGACTTTAAGCCTCCCATGGTTCTCATTTTCCTGGTCATCGCCCTTCTAGACCTAAGGATGGAGTTCTCAGGAGCTATGTACTGTGGTTCAGCCCTGGCTCGGAACCATGACCACCGCCAGTGTTCTGCCCACAGGAAGTCCATGCATCTTTCTTTCTCACTTGACTACACCTAAGAAAACACGTGTGTCCCAGTGAAGTCCGACATAGCCTATTCTAGGCCTGCACCAGCTGTCAGTCAGCCTTACTGATGAGTAAGGTAAGACCCACCATGCCAGTGTTCAGAGATAAACTTGTGCCATGGTAACTAGGACAAGGCGGCATCTCAGCTTGCTGGTACACGGAAGCTAAATGGGACACAGGATATAGTTGAAATGATTCCTCAAGTCCACAGTCCCTCGCAGGCTGGTCAGTGTGGGTGCTCATACGCAGGCATTCAAGCAGAATGACGCTCTAGGCTGGCTCTGTATCATGTCCTCCAGTGATGTCACTGTCTCTCTGTGTTAAGGCACTGGTGTACTTACACAGTTTTGCTCAGACACTGAGCCCATTACCAGGGACACACTTGAACTCACTCACCATCATTACTTTGGTCGAGGGGAGCTATGTTTAATATTGATTTATAAAATCATCCAAACTTACACTACTCCTTGGGCCCAGAGTCAAATTTGAACTTGGAAGGAGAGTGATTCGAACTCTTTCCTCTAGGAATGAATGCTGCAAGAAGCCTCCAACGGTGTAGAATTCAGCGTTAATCCTCACTACCTGAGCTTCCAATAGGATAACTTACCGGAGGGTCTGCTTAATTTCCTTCTGCCAACTGTCTTCCAAGTGCCCCATCCGGGCTTCTGTTGCTGTGACATCTTTGTGTCCCTGTGCCCCGTAGAGAGACAAGAGAAGGACGGCCATTGAGAACGAGAGCAGGCGTGGCCTTGAGGTTGGAAGTTAATGAGTGGCGATGAGCAGGGAGCCCTGGGGGACCCCAGGCCGATGCCAGGGAACCACGGTTCTCCCCATCAGAGCGTTGGCGGAGCTGTAGCAGCTGCCAGTGTCCCGCAGGTGATTGCGGATGGCCGGGAGCTCTGCCGCAGATCCTGGCACTCCTTCAGGGGCTCCTCTGGTTCAGTGTTGCAAGCGTATGTCATAAGGACGTGCCAAGTTGGAAATGTGGGGCACTTTCATGACACACACCCTGGGATCGCTGTGTTTATTAACTCCAACTTGCAAGGTCAGCATCTTTTAATTAAAGACAGGAGCCCCTCCCCCGCCTCCAGCTCTCAGTATGAGGGAGCATACAGCACTGCTAGTAAGGAAGATGGTGGCAGGTACAGGTCCCCAGGGGCAGAGTGACATCGCCAAGGATGACACTAGTGAGGGGCTTGTCTGGTAACAGCCTCTCTAGTCTAAGATGGAATGTGGATGGTGACCTTCATGGGTAGAGGGTGTACTGGGGGCATCTGGCTCTCCTCATGATGTTGGGGGAAGTCTGTTTGAGATTCTAATGGCTGGAGCTGTCAGCCAGCTCTGCAGAGTGGTGGATCTATGTCCACCTTGGAGGCCCAGCTGTGGACAGCTGTATTAAGTACACAGTGCATTTCAGTGGATGAAGCTTGACACTCAGGCACTGTGGGTGAGGACCCGAAGAGTTATCAACAAGGAACCTCTGCTCATGGTAGAAGTCAGGTCTCCTGCCAGGGCCCTCAGGTAGCAGTGTGAGTCACCGGTAGAAATCAGATCTCCAGCTAGGGTCCTCAGGTAGCAGTGTGAGCTGCAGTAACAGCCACGGATGCTGCACTTTCTTGCTATACTATGGTCCTACTCCCACAGACAACCATGGCTGTGAAGGTTTGCTGAGCATCTGCTCCCAGCAGGACACTTTCTTGTTTTGTGTGTGTGTGTGTGTGTGTGTGTGTGTGTGTGTGTGTGTGGTGAGCACATGCGCGCACAAGTCATGTGGAAGCCAGAGGCCAACTTGCATGTCATTCCTTTGTTGAGATCAACTTTGTCATTTCTGGAGACAAGGTCTACCATTGTCCTGATGTTGTTAGTTAAGACAAACAATCTGGCCAGGGAGCCCCAGGGATCAGTCTATCCATCTCGCCCTCCCTGCCATTGGGATTGCAGGCTCACACCACCACGCTCAGCTTTTTAGGTGGATTCTGTGGATTATCCTTACCTACCAAACTCACACTGGTTGCTCTCACTCTAGACAAACCTGAACCCCCTGGAGAGATATGAGGCAGAACTGAGATCTTCTGTGAGCACTGAGCTCTGCGTTTCCAGCAAGAAGGAAAACCCAGCAGAGGGCTTCAAGTCAGGTACAGCTGTTGATTTTCAGTTCCTAATGGGAAAGCGCCTTCCTAGAGAGAGAATCCAGAAACAAGAGATGTGACTCTTCGGGCTGCTCACCTAATTTGGGCAGCCATAGAAGTCAGGGTTGGAAGTTGTGTTTGAAGCCTTTCATTTACCCTGGCTGGGGTGACTGACCGTGGTCTCTCATTGCATAATAACGACAATGTGACAAAATGCACACAGCACAGAAATGACCCTTTCAACTATTTTATTCTGTATTTTTGTGTGTGGAGGCCAGAGTTTGATGTTGGGTGCCTTCTATTGACCTCTGGCTTCTTCTTCTTCTTCTTCTTCTTCTTCTTCTTCTTCTTCTTCTTCTTCTTCTGCTTCTGCTTCTGCTTCTGCTTCTGCTTCCGCTTCCGCTTCCGCTTCCGCTTCCGCTTCCGCTTCCGCTTCCGCTTCCGCTTCCGCTTCCTCTTCCTCTTCCTCTTCTTCTTCTTCTTTTGAGACAGATAGCTCTCTCAGCCTGGAGTTCACTGATTGGCTAGACTGGATGACTGGACAATAGGCTTCAAGAATTCACCTGTCTCCGCACGCTGCTGGTGTTACAGCCACATTCTGTCTGCACCCAGCTCCTAGTGTGGGATCTGAGCTCAGGCCTCTCCACTTTTCTCACTGATCCATCTCACTGGACCCCTCTTCCAGCATCTTCAGTGCCCAATTCTATAGCTTTAAGTACGACTGCATGGCTTTGCGGACATCACCAGCACTTGCCTACCTGATTTGGTCCTCATCCAAAACTTTTCCAACACAGCTGTGGGCGCAGAGGGCAGGTTTCAGGCTCCTGTCCCTGCCTGCTGCACCTACATCTGATTTATCTACTAACCATCAGGACTTCTAATGTCGTATCTTTGAAATCCACAGTGTTTTGAGATACTTCATGTTTGATAAAATGGTGTTTCATATCACTTGAAAAATTGCATTTTCTCTGATATTGAGGGAAAATTTGAAGGACTGCAGCTATGTCAATGTTTTTATTTATTTCTTCGATAATACACCATTTAATAAACCAATAGTGGCATCAATGACATAGGAGTAACCAACCACTTAGTGAATGGATGTAAGGCCCACTTCACAGTTAAAATTCATACTGGTACCATTACTGGGCCGAGAACCATAGCTAGATACACCATGGAACCTAAGGGAGACTACTGCCATTATTCTGCTGAACGGACATAACATTAAACTCCTAATGACTGGCATTGTAATTGTAGATCGCTGTGTATTTTAACCTTCATTAGACACACTTCTTTCTCCAGTAGATGGTGATTAACACAGAGTTCTGCGGCTCTCCAAGGTGCAGAGACAGAGTGGAATGTTCAACCCTAAATGGCACATCTGCATCAGACCCCCCTCTTCCAAGGCTCAGGGTCTGGTGAGGAAGAGAACGTGGAAGTGGATGAGCTAGAGACAGTGGTTAACACAAGGGGGCCCTGTCTTTTGGACACAGCAGAGAAGCTGCATCCGTAAACTCATAGAGGTTGTGACATTACCTGAAGACCAGTGCAGACCCAAACCAAACCAAATTGTGGCAGGAAGAGGGAAGGCAGACAGGAAGTCCCACCTCCCAGCTGAGGAGATATTGGCAATTGACAGCTGAGGGAGAGAGAGAATCATCTTTCTTTGGGAGTGCAACTCCTGGTAGGCCAACCACGCTCCAATGGAAGAGCACACATTCAGGTGTACAAACTGGACTTAATGTGTTCAAAGAGTAGAAGTCACAGAGTTGGGTGGGCAGTTAGGGTGGGGTAGATCTGGGAGGAGTGGGAGGTGAATATGGCCAAAACACATTTGACAAAGTTAAAACGAACTAATAAAACCTGCAAAAATGGGCCATGATTTGTTTATGTTCTTTCTTAATTGCATGGGTTGAGTCTAATTTCACTCTATCATACATTTACCTGGCTGTTGGGTGTTGTGATTCAGCTGCCCTCACTCCCCCTGACCGGCAGGGGAACTTCCTTGTGGTCTGCAATTGACAAGGATGTTTGTGTTCTTTCTGGCCGGTGGGTCTCCACAGGAGTAGAGGTATAAAAGGTTGCTGGGCAAAATAAAGGTTGCTGTTCTTCCACCTGAAAAGAAGCCTCCATGTCTCAATCCCGGCACCCCCCACCCCCACCCCACCCCCGCCGCCAGTCTTGGCTATCCTGGCTGCACTGGCCACAGCAGTTGGGAGGTTAAATATTCCTGTGTCCTGAGACCTCTGGAGGCTGTCCCTTCTTTAAACATATTAAGGGGGTTCTGACTGTTGAAACACTTGCACACCTCAGGGATGGATTTTCTCTGTCACAAAACACACTCCCTATCAAAACCACACCCAGCACTTAATTAGCCAGTGGAAATGGCTTCCACATCTTTGTCCATGCTCACACAGATCTAAGGTTTTCACCCACCCCCATTTTGTCAGAATCTCCCCTCTTCTTCATTGGACAATTTCCTTTTTGTTTATAGTCTCTTAAGCAGTTTTATTATTACTTTAAAAAGCTCGGCTTGGTTTGTTTAAAATTGCCCATAAGCCATTCTCCTTGGTGCCTTCGGAGGGTGGAGGAGGCGGCTCCAGAAGATTGATTTGGTTTACAATGTGCCTCGGCTTGCCCAGGTTTTTCTGTCACGTCAGTTAATGTTTTCATTGGAAATTATTTATTTTTTTCAAGTGTATCAGAAAACCAATGAAACTTTAGAAGGCAGTGAAAGAAAAACATCCTCTTGCCCTCAGAGAAGGGAGACTGACTTAAACAATATGTAAAAAGTAATGGCCGCTATAAAGGAACTATTGATAGATTTAGCTACATTAAAATTGTAGATTCCGGTTTTGTTGGTTAGCTTTTTGTCAACTTGACTCCTGCCAGGTCGTCTGGGAACTTGTATTGAGAGAATGCTTCTACCAGGTTGGCCTGTGGGTAAGCCTGGGAGGCCTTTTCTCAGTTCATAATGGATGTGGGAGGGTCCATCCCAGCGTGGGCAGTGCCACCCCTGGACAGGTGGTCCTGGGTGTATAAGACAGCAGGCTGAGCAAACCGTGGGCAGCGAATCAGTGAGTCCTGTTCCTTCCCGATCTCTGCTTCAGCTCCTGCCTCCAGTTCCCACCCCGAACTCCTGTCCTGACTTCCCTCCATGATGGACACAAAGCTGAAATAAATCCTTTCCTTCCCACATTGTCTGTGGGTTTTTTTTTCCCTTTATCACAGCAATAGAAAGCAAATCCAGAGATTCTATAGACTGAAAAAAAATAAAAACAGAACAGAGAAAAAGCTGTGTTTGGGAAAAGAGGGCTGTAATGGTAAAAGAAAAAAGAAGGAGAAAAGGGAAAAGAAAAAGGCTCCTCTCCTCTAAGTCAAGCAGAGCAGTGGTTCCAGAAGGGACTCCCACTCCTCAGAGCACAGGCAGCTCCACAGCCTGGGCCAGGGAAGTGTGGGTTCCTACCTGGTGACATGCTCATCTCCCAGACAAAGCATCCAGCAGCAGAGCGCACTGGAGAGCCAGTTGGTTGACGGGCCAGGGTGAGGGCAGCTCTGAGCAGCTGAGAGACTTCCTCACAGGGCTCCAGAGAACTGACACGGATATTGTAATAATGGGATGGGATGCTTTAAGTGTCCAGCTTGTTAGTGTTGACCGTCAATTTGACACTAGAATCGCCTGGGAAGCAAGTGTCAATTCATGGAATTACTTCTTCAGGTTGGCCTAAACATGTGTGCGGGGGTGGGGGTAGGGGGTGGGGGGCTTACTCTGATTGTCAATTGAGTTGGGAAGACCCACTCTGAATGTAGGTGGCACTGATCCCTAGATGGGGCCTTGGGCAGGCAGACAGCATGGACACATTTGTGTCTCTCTGCTCTTGACTGTGGATTTCACGTGACTAGGTGCTTGGGGATTTTGTCTTGACTTCCCCAAACAATGGCCTATAACCTGGAACTGTGAGTCAGATAAATCACGTCTGGAGCCTTAACTGTTACCTTGACACAAGAGCCATCTGAGTGGAACTGACTAGATCAGACTGGGCTGTGGCACATCTGGGATGGTTGTCTTAATTATTAATCAGAGGGCCAAGCCCACCATGGGTGACACTATTGCTGGGCGGGTGGCCCTGGGCTGCATAGGAATGCTAGCTAATCGTGAGCTAGCAAGGCAGCAGTGATTCTCAATCTGTGGGTGGCAACCCTTTAAGAGGTTGAACAACCCTTCCATAGGGGTCACTTAAGACCATTGGAAAACACAGATATTTGCATTATGATTCATAACAGCAGCAAAATTACAGTTATGAAGTAGCAACGTAGATAATTTTATGGTTGGGGGGTCACCACGACATGCAGAACTGTATTATTAAAGGATTGCAGAATCAGAAAGGTCGAGAACCACTCCAATAAGGAAACCAGCCGGCAGCATTCCTCCACAGTTCCTGTCTCAAGCCCCTGCCCTGACATCCCTTAATAACGGACTGTAACTTGGAAGTGGATTCCGAAAGCAGTCTCGTCTCCCTTAAGCAGCTTGTTGTAGGGTGTTTCGTCCCGGCAGCAGAAGTGAAACTAATGTGCATCGCGGTGCGGTCAGGGGAGGTTGGAGGCACGTGCTGGGGCATCTTCTGGCCACATCTGGTGCAAAAAGAACACCAAAGTGGGCAAGGAGAGCAATGTGGAAGTGCAACCATCTGGGAGGGTAAAAATCCTGATGAGGGAGGGACGGGTGAGCAGAGGGAGGGGAGGCAATCACAGAGGGAACACATCCAACCTTTAGTATATACTTATACGAAAACTTAGAGATATATTTATCTTTAAAGTGGAGGTAGGTGGCGTACCTGCGGCTATGCAGAGAATAGGTAATGAAGCTAACGTTACTGCCACCCAGCAGCCTGGGCTGTCACTCCAGCACGGGTCTGTAGACCAGAGAGGACATAGCCCCCCTTTTCTGTGTGACCAGAGGGCAGTCATCAGATTCTAAGGGCCAGATTCCTCTGGGTCAGAGGGAGCTTGAGTCTCCAGGATCCCTTGCAGTCCCCTCACTGTGAGAGCAGGGAGTCACCTTTTATGGGGGCTTTGATTTTGTTCCTCCCTCCTAGTAGAGAAACGCTGTTGGTGGCGAGAGAAGTATCTGGTCCATGTGTGACATAGGCATGTAGGTGCTTTGTTCAAGCTCTGCTCCCCAGAGGACCTTAGGAAAGAAAGCCGGCGATGAAGAGATAGCTCAGGGGTTAAGAGCATCGGCTGCTCCTGCAAAGGACCTGGGTTTGAGTCTCAGCACCCATGGTGTGTGGCTCATCCCATCTGTAATTCTAGTCTCAGAGGGATTTGACACCCTCTTCTGGCCTCCAAAGGCAATGTATGCACATGGTGGGTAGATACACATACAGGCAAACACTTACACGCATAAAATAAAAAGAAATAAAATCTTTTTTTTTTTTTTTAAAAAAAGAACAGGAATGGCCTGTGAGGCCAGAGGGGTGTCTCTTCCACACATAGGCTGAGGGATGGCTTCTCTTTGAAATATTCAGTACCAGAAGTGTTACAGATTTTGGGACATAATATTTACATACAGATAAAGCAGGATCTTAGGCATGAGACCAGTCTAAACAGGAAGCTGCATTCATGTACACCTTTTGTATATATGCTGATGGTAATTCTAGACAGTATTTTGAGTGTGTCTGTATTTTGACTATAGTCTGTTACTGAAGGTCAGGTGCAAAAATTTCTGCTTGTGATTTTTGTGTTGGTCATAAAGAAATTTGGCAGTTTTCAATATTTCAGGGTTTTGAACTTGGGATTAGGGACATTTCATCTACAATAAAATCCTAACCAATGCGTATGTGCAGAGTTGGGAGAAAAAAAATCAATGTTTTGTGATAGTTGTAGGAAAACTGGCTGGGAATTCATCGATGGTACTAATCTGGGATAGCGAGGGAGGGAGGGACATGAAGTATGTCCTCCCACATGGACGTCACACAGGCGGATTGTCAGGTGATCAGAGCTGGACTCACGAGGAGAGAACTAGCTAGGAGAGTGGGAGACCTCCCTGGAGGCTCTAAGTGTGGGGCTCTCCCAAGACATCTACACCAGGACACGACTTTGTCCCACCTTCTCCTAGGAAACAGAGACCCAGGAGGTGTTCCATCAGTGGAGACAAAGGAGACAAGCAACCCCCAAACTGGATGGGGTCCTGAGGGGAACCTGCCACCAAGGCTGTCGTCAGGGCAACTGAGTGAGCTGGGGCGTATCACATGGCTACCAGATCATCTCCAGGAGAAACCACTGCTGTGTGGAGCTGTGTGCTATCTTTCTGAGGAAAAGCAAGGCAGAGAGACATATGGAAAAGGCTAAGGGGCTGAGGGGCGCAGCTTGTGCTGAAACAACCAGCAAACAAGAAAACAGATGCATGTGGGTGGAAATAGTAAACCTTGGGGAATGCAGAAAAAGCCAGGAGAGTTCTGTGTCAAACTTGCAACATTTCAAATTGTCCTGGACATTTATAACCATTTCAAAGTTAGACTTTAAGAAAAAAGAGCAACAACAGGATACAGGGTGTTCGGAAACAAAACCAAGTTATAACAAAGTGAAACCTAGTTTCAAAACTTGTGCAAAGGGTTGGGGAGATGGCACTGTGGCTGAGGTGACTGCTTTTCAAGTTTGAGGGTACAGTGACACTTTATTTGTGTATTAATAAATAAATCTTGCCTAAAGATCAGAAGGGCAAAGCTAAGCCACTAGAGGCCAGGCAGTAGTGACACACACCTTTAATCCCAGGGTTTGGGAGACAGAGTCAGATGAATCTCTGTGAGTTCACGGCCACCCTGGGCTACACAAGATCAATGCAGAAACAAATCCAGGTCGTGGTGGTTCACACCTTTAATTCCAGTCCTAGGGAGTCGCGTGCCTTTAATCCCAGCACTAGAGGGAATACGACATGGGAGGAGAGAGGCTTAATCTGATTCGTTTATGGTTGCCCAGTCTTAGTAGAGGTAAGACTTCTTTAGTGACTTGACTGCTTTCCTTTTCTGGCTTTTGGGTTGAGCATTATTTATTAAAACATAACTAAAATGTCACTATATGAGGATCTGAGTTTGAATCCCCAGGACTGCCACACAATTCTAGGTGTGGTGACGCATACAGAGGACTCCAGCACCGAGGTCTGGATCCCAGCAGACCCTAGGGTCTTACAGGACAGCCACACTAACCAAAACAGGGAATTTCAGATTCAGGTAGAGACCATGCTTCAAATAAGAAGATGGAGGGGGACAGGTCAGGACACTCGGTGTCAGCCTTAGGTTCTTGAACAGACATGGGAACCACACAAACACGCCCATGCAACTTTCATGTTTCATGTTACATGTGCTCTTGTGAATAAGTCATACTTGCAAATATGTTTTATTTATTGATTGGTGTTTATTCAGTCAAGGTTCCAGGTCCCTCAGGCTAGCCTTTAACTGCTCTGCAGCTAAGGATGACCTTGAATTCTGGTCCCTCAGCCTCCACTGGAATGTTGGACTACAGGCATGAACCTCTGTGCCCGATGGATGTGATGCTGGGGTGGAAGCAAGGCTTTGCTATAGAGATGAAAATACAAAGCCCAAGAATGAATGCACTCATCTCCTTCACACAACAAATTTTTAAATTCTATTTTTTTAATAGATGAAGAGACATAAATTTAGGGATTTGGCAAGCTCAGAATTTGAGCCCAAAGCCTGGGCTCCATGGCCCATGTTCCTCTTCTACCTTTGTAAGGAGTCTGTGTTCAGACAGGAAAAAGGAAGGCAGCAACCTCAGCGGCTGTTTGCAGCTCTATTCCCATGGCTTCCCACCCCCTCCCTGGAGGCATTGGTGCAACCATAGTCTGCCAGGGTTTGGGGCTCTCCTTCTGATGGACCAGAGACAGAGGGAAGGGAGGCTCAGTCCACTCCTCTACCACCTTTCCAGTTGACTGGAGGGCTCTGAGGACAGATTTCCTCCAATTAATTCCAATTAGAAATGAGCACCTGATGAAGGTGAACAGTCGGGATGGAACGCACAACGCAAGGAGAGCCGGACTCTCCAACTGCCAACTCACCCAACTCATGGTCTGCCGATGCCAGAAATAGCTGATAAGGAGCTCTGTGTGCACCCGGAGAGTGGGGATAATTGTTGTTGCCCTGTGGAACCAGATGGGTCCACATCTGCCCCCGTGTCCTCTCGTCCTTGCTCCAGTGTGGGTCAGCAGAAAGACTTCCTGGGTATATGTCTCTTGAATCTTGGTTTTGCAGCTTTGCTCAGCTCACCGTTGGTTTTTGGCCTAATAAATAATTAGTTTCTAATTGGTGTTTGCGTCGGTGTTTGGGGCGGTGGGCAACTGTCGGGAGCTGATTTGGATTCCCTCCGAGTTCCCTCTGTCTGACGTGTTTTCATTCGCGCCCTCATTCCCCAGTGAAAACATATATGCGTTAAGAAATAAACACAGGTGTTGAAGGGGATGTTTTGAAACGTTCTCTTGTCCCTGACAGCTGCGCTTTCTGTAGAAATCATGAGATTGTTTCCACTGTAATTGCATGAATTTCCTCCAAGCTTCCGGGAATTTTAACATGCGAGTATATCATTATGGAAGCTTCACGCCCGAGAAGAACACATTGCAGTCCGTCCTGAGAGAGTCCCCAGAGCTCGTGGGATTTTAATGTCATTTCAGAAGGCGGTTGGGAATCAAGTCAGAGCACCTTTCTCATCAAAAGCTAATCCTCGCTGGATCGAGCAACTTGGCAGAACTCAACTCCCCTCCCCTCCTTCAAACCAGCGCCTGTCTCCAGCTGAGGAAAGTCTACCATTCTGGTAAGTTTACCAAGTGTGGTGTTGTGGTACCAGACTGCGTCCCCGGCTGTTCAGATTCAGTGCTGATTTCAAGTGTTTCATAGACTTTGCTTGTTTGAAAATAGCTGCAGGGAGGGAAGATGATGCTCCTCTGTTCAGCTGTGGTCGCTGGCAGCAAGAGAGAAAAAAAATTACCCCCAAATGGTCAGGAAAACACAGGGCAGAGCTCAGCCTTCCTTGCCTGCCCCCAATCATGACGCGCCCTTGGGACCGCTGCCTAGATACTGACACTAAAGGCATCTCTCCAGCTGTTATATTAAGCCCTGGGGTGACTGGAGCAATGCCTTTGGCTCTGTGGAGGAGAAAGAGAAGATAGAAATCTAATAAACATGGAGCACACACAGGTTACCATGTGCTTCCTGAAAGGGACCCTGAGACAAGGCCAAGAGTTGGGCTAGCATTGCTAATGGACTCAGTGACTTTCAGGCCAGTGGGTGTTATGGTATGAAGGTTGTATCTCCCCATTCAAAAGAAGGATGAAATCCTCATTCTCCATGGAGGTGCGAGGAGGCAGGCTTTTGAGAAGTCTAGGTTTGGAGGGTGTGCCCTCAGAATGGGATCCCTGATGAGCAGGGGCTTCAGAGAGACCCTGGGCTCTTCCACCACGTGAAGAGGAAGCCCAGAATCAGCACCTGTGATCTTGAAATGGGCTCTACCACACGTTGTACTTTCCTGCACCTTGGCCGTGATACACCAGCTCCAGAAATGTGAGACCCGAAAACCGCTGGACACAGATGATGGCTCATTGTTACGGCAGCCTGACCCCCATAAAGCGCATCTTCTTTCTTCTTCTAAGGCAATACTGTAGTTTTGTTTATATCCCTTTAAAGTCAATTTTGAAGAGCATTGTGTGCACAAGACCTGGATTTGGACCCTACAAAGGTGCCATTTGTCTAGATGAGTTCTACCTCCTTGGTGGCCCCGCTTTCTTCTGGATGCCCTGCAGCTCTTCCTCGGATCTCAGGCATCCACCTCAGGGGTGGTTGGGTTGACTGCACACACCTTCACCTGAGCTGGAACTCGGCCCATCCATTTCTCTGTCAGGCAGGCTCTACAGCCGCTCATTTCCTTAAGCAGATCATGGGTTTTTTCTGCCGCAGAAGGTGTCCCAGGAGTTCCCAGGGGAACCCACCATGCCATCACAGAGGTTAAGGCTTCAGTGTGGTCCACGTGTTAATGCAGGACTTGGATCAGCCTGGGTGTCTGCATTGAAACCCTGTCCTCTGTGAGGATAAACACCCAGGAGTTGGTCTCTGGTTTAGTTAGTGCACATACTCCTTGGCCACTGACTTCTATGAAGGATGGCTGGGTTCATGCTGCACGTGGAGTTCTCGAGGGGACGAGTTTTGAACTATGCCCCATTCATCTAAAAGGGGAAGTGCTTCCTGCTGGGGGCCCAGTCTGGACTTCTCCAGTTAAGAATAAGGTTGAGAGTGTTCAGACATTAAAGAGCCATTCCTATGCCTGCTGCCGCTCCTGTGTCCATGGCTGTTTCTGTGTCTACTGCTGCTCTTGTGTCCACTGCTGCTCCTGTGTCCACTGCTGCTCCTGTGTCCACTGCTTCTCCTGTGCCCATTGCTGATCCTGTATCCACTGCGGTTCCCATGTCCACTGCTGCTCCTGTGCCCACTGCTTCTCCTGTGCCCATTGCTGATCCTGTATCCACTGCGGTTCCCATGTCCACTGCTGCTCCCGTGTTCACTGCTGCTCCCGTGTCCACTGCTGCTCCCGTGTTCACTGCTGCTCCCATGTCCACTGCTGCTCCCATGTTCACTGCTGCTCCCATGTCCACTGCTGCTCCCATGTCCACTGCGGTTCCTGTGTCCACAGCTGCTCCCATGTCCACTGCAGTTCCTGTGTCCACAGCTGCTCCCATGTCCACTGCTGCTCCCGTGTACACAGCTGTTCCCATGTCCACTGCTTCTCCTGTGCCCACTGCTGATCCTGTGTCCACTGCGGTTCCCATGTCCACAGCAGTTCCCATGTCCACTGCTGCTCCTGTGTCCACTGCTGCTCCCGTGTCCACTGCTGCTCCCGTGACCACTGCTGCTGCTGTGAGTCACTATTCCCTAGTTTTGCCTGATTCTCTGGAAAGTTAATTGATAACTTAGTTTTTCAGTTCATGAAAGACAAGAGCTCTTATGTGTAACATCTGCCACACCCTCCCTCTCCCCTCCTATTCCTCTTCCTCTCCCCTCCCTCCTTCTCTTCCATCTCCCTCCCATCTCCCCTCTCTTCTTTCTTCCTTACCTCCCCTACCCCTCCTATCTCTTCCCCTTCCCACTTCCTGTCTCCTTCCTCTCCATCTCTTTCTCTCATCTCCCCTCCCTCTGTCTTCCATTCTCCTTCCTCCCATTGTGTTTAAAGCATTTCATCTATTCTTTGACATTTGCTTTCTGTGTCCATCAGCAATTTGCTAGTTTTACATAAGCAAATTTTCACTTTTACATCCTCTAAGCTGTATAATGCACTTCCTAAAGTCTTTTGTGTTCTAGGGGTGTGAGGACAATGAGCTCTTTTGTTCTAAGTTTTGAAGACATTCACATCTTTGTTTTTCTGAGTCCACTGTAGTGGAGACGAGACTTTTCTCCTTGATAGCTCTTAAATTCTTAAGTTATTTCTTTTCAAATGTTGGTTTCATACACAGAGACTTCAGTTTGCTCTTCCAGTGTCAGCTTAGACAGTTCTGTCACCAGGTATGACAGTTTTTTTTTCTTTCTAGTTATTTTATCCTTTCGTGCAGGGATGGGAACGGCTCATCCATTTCTCCTCTGGTCTTACTTATATCACAGCATCACAGTGAGTCTGAGACCCTAAAGATTCAGGGATTTCTCAACAGCAAAGAGGACATTCTGCACGGTGACACTGGACAGGTCCTCTTATCCAGTCCAGTTCCTACACTATTGCATGGAGGTGGCCTCGGACCCCACAGTGACAGCCTGGTCTCCGACATGGCCCCATCCTGGGTGTTATTTTCACCTATGTTTCTGACTGACTTCCATTCACTTCCCCAGCAAACATAACTGCCCACAGCTGCTGGGGGGCGGTGAAGCCTCTTGAGCGCCCCTCCAGGCTTTACATTGTATCTAAAACTCGACAAGTTTATATCCCTTTAGATTGTGAGTGAAGGTTTCTTTGGTTGCTCTCTATATCTGCAGTAAACAAGATGAACAGAAGAAGCTGGGCGAGCAAAGACGCCAGGTCACAGGTCCTCTCTGAAGGAAGCCAGGGCAGGAACTCGAGGCAGAAACCTAGAGGCAGGGACTGAAACAGAGCCCACAGAGGAGTGCTTTGTACTGACTTGCTCCCCAGGGCTTGCTCAGTCTTCTTTCTTACACAACCAAAGACCACCTGCCCAGGGCTGGCACCATACGCAGTGGGCTGGGCCCTCCCACACTGGTTATCAGTCAAGATACAGACGTGTGTACAGCCAATCTAATGAAGGCATGAAGGCATTTTCTCATTTGAGATTTCTTCTTCCCAGATGACTGAAGTTTGTGTCAAGCTGAAAAAACACCATAGAGCGCAAGTGTGTCACCATTTTGGGTTAGTGTTGTAAAAGCAGAGGGTCTGGGCATCCTGGTTCATACATGTGACATGTGCAGCTGCTGCTGCGTCTTGTGTTGATGACTCTGGGTAACCTGATCAGTTTACTGTACCTGGCTAGGTGTGTCTACTTCTGAATCTTCCTTGTTGTGTATTTGATTTCTGCTTCATTCCATTTTTAAAATGCAGCCGATTTCTGTATCTCTGTTTGTTAGGAATTAAGCTTCTCTGTCCTTTTTGTTGACACAAGCCTTCTCCTTCCACATGGTCCTCATGTTCCAAACTTCCTTCTGGTTTCTTTTAATAGCAACCATTCATACTGAAAAAACACACCCTTTGAATAAATCTTGACATTTTTGGCCATCATAGAAGCATCTAGAAACAGGCCGGTCAGGGATATTCTTAGAGTCCAGGACTCCCATGTGATGGAATCACAGATGGAAATGAGTTTCCAGCCCCTGCCACACTGCGTGGAGGAACAAGGACTTCTGATTCTCCATCTATTCTATGTTGCCCGGGAGAACAAAGTGCATCTAGGTGTCTCCCACTTCCCATATTCAAACTCCCGACAAAGATGCTGATATTGCTGTTGCTCCTGTTTCTGCCTTCTTTGCTGTCTAGCAAATCACAGAGCTTCAGAAAGACAACAGACACAATCCAGTTACAGGCAGATGAGTCCTCACGCCCAAACGCTTGCATCTGTTCCCTGTGGGCTGAACTTCAGGCGACATCTCTAAATCTGCCCACTGGAGTCCTCAGCACTGTGTAGCCTTTCCGTTATAGATGCTGGGAAAAGAAAGATCTCGGCGTCACACAAAGAGGCACGTAGGGTCAAAGAAACTCAGTAAGGCAATTTCTTTTTCTAAAAAGGGCACATCAGAACCTAGAGAGGGTTGATGAGCATGCTCAGCCAAGATGACCCCTGTGTGTTACCCTTGGTGCAAGTACAATCTGACACAATTGGCTAATTGGTGCAAAAGGGGATGTGTGGTTCATGGAATACGAGCCTGTGACTTCCTAAGTACCTTTGATAGAAAAAAAATTTTACATAGTAAGCTATTTTTTAAAAGGCAAAATAGGAGTGTTGTACACAGTCAATAAACGTATGAAGCCCAGACTCCTGCTTTCTTAACCACCACAATTGCCAGGGTGATGAGTGGTGGGGTGCAGGTTCCATTTACCTTGTCGTGTTTAACTTTGTCTCCATATACTTTTGAAAATAAGTGCCATTTGAGTTTAATGGCGTGCTTTATGTCAGCATTTTGTACCATGGCTTTAATTTAATCCTGAGAGAATCATAAGTATTTTTCATTTATTTATTATAATATTATATGGTTCATTTTTGTTTAGTTTTTGATGCACTTGTGTGTGTGTGTGTGTGTGTGTGCACGCACGCTCGCATGCACAGGTATGTATTGTGTGTACAAGAATGTGGAAGCTGGAGGCTAGCTTCTGGAGGCTTAGTTTCTTCTGAAGGCAGAGTCCTGTACTGGTCTGGAGTGAGTCCCAGGAATCCTCCTGTCTCTGCCTCCTCAGCACTAGGGTAATGAGTCCTTGCACTGTGCCTGGTATTTTTATGTGAGCTCTTGAGTTAGAGGTTCTTATGTGTGCAAGGCTGCTCCCCTGCTGCTCCTTCCCATTTTAAATCCAAAAGCAAAATATGTGTAAAATGAGACTTACATTTCTTTTAAGTACTGTTGTATGTGTGTACGGGCATGTGTGTGTGGGGGGGGATGTACACATCACAGTGTGTACACGCCAGAGGACAGCTTCCTGGAGTCAGTCTGGGACCTGGGGACTGAACTCAGGTCATCAGGTTTGCATGGCAAGAGCTTTTACACACTGAGCCATCCTGCTGGCCCAAATAGGGATGGATGTTTGGTTATGCAGCTTGGGGTATTGCTCAATGGCAGAGCCTGTGCTTAGCATTTCCTGAGCTCAGTCCACAGTATAAACAAAAAGCCAGCCAATTGTTTTCCCTCATCTGTAAGCGATAGCTCTTTTTCTGGTTGGAGTGAGACTGAAGGCCACAGTGCTCCTTGTCCTCCTAAAAGCCTTGCAATCGGCTTACAAAATTATGGAGTTTGCGATAGGCACGCTTATTGTGTGCTTGCTCATCTGCCGCGCACTTTCTTTTGTATCTGGAAAGAGGGGGCCTCAGCTGACAAACTGCCTCAGTCAGATTGGTCTCTGGGTCACTATGTGTGGAGTGGTCCAGCCCACTGTGTGTGGTGCTACTCCTAGGTGGTCCTGGGTTCTATAAGAAAGCAGTCTGGGCAAACCATGGGGAACAAGCCACTAAGCGGCACTCCTCCCCAATGGTCTCTGCATCAGCTCCTTTCCCCAGGTTCCTGCCCTGACTTCTCTGATGATGGACTGTAACAGTAAACCAAAGAATCCCTTTCCTCCCCAAGTTGTTTCTGGTCAGTGTTTTACCACACACACACACACACACACACACACACACACACCCCTTTTAAAACCCTGGCTTTTACACCCCACAGATAGCATGGTAGCATCTTTCTAAGTCTGGCTTACTTTGCTTAACACTGTGATTGCCAGCTATGCTCCTGCCAATGACACAATTTCATCCTTTTCCATGTGATGCCACTGAGCTGTGGGTTTGTACACACACGGCGCTTCCATCTCCATTGGCTTTCTGGTGAGCACCTAGGTGCTCCTGTCACTTGGATGTTGTGAACGGCGCTGTCATGAATGCGGGTATGTAGGCAACTCTGGCACTCTGATGGATATCTTAGGTCGTACTCTCAGGAGTGGGTGTGTGTATCGGCCAGTGGTTCTGCTTTTAGAGTTTTGAGCAGCAGCCACAGGGACTCCCATGGTGGTTTCTCTCACTTCATGACAACCAGCAGTGTTTAAAGTTTCTCTATTAGCTACTTTTCAGTCGCTCTGATTAATCCCCCCCACACCAAACTTATGGAAGAGAAATTTTGTTTGGATTTATGATTCTAGAAGGTGAGAGCCCAGCATGGTGGGGAAGCATGGGGTAGGTGACTGGAAGCTGAGTGCTCAAACACTAGTCACAAGCATGAGGCAGAAAGAGGGAACCAGAAATGGGTGCAGCCTTTAATCTCAAAGCCCTGCCTGCAGTAACATGCTTCTTTCAGGAAGGCCACACCCCCTAAACCTTCCCAAACAGTGCTACCAGCTATGGTCCTGAGCCTATGGGGGACAGCTCATTCAAACCACAACACATTCGTCTTATATCTTCATCAACATTCGATATCCACTTCATGACAGCATCCTGACTGTGAGATGGAATCTCTCTGTGGTTTTGATTTGCATTTTGTTGATGGCTGAGGATGCAGTAGACTTTCTATTGGATTCATTTGCCCATTTATTGATCAAATGATTTGATTTTGCAGTGTTTGGGTACTTTTTTGGAGTTTTTTATAGATTGTAGAAATTACTCCACTGTCAGGTATGTAACAGCAATGATTTCCTTCTATTTTGTACTCTGTCTCCTCATTCTGTTTATTATTTCCTTTGCTGCGTAGAATCTTTTTAATTTTACACAATCTCCTTCGTCAACTGTTGGTTTTGTTTCTCGAGCTATTGGAGTCCCTTGGCAATGCCTGTATCTTGCTTTCCCCCAGCAATCAGAAAGTTCCAGGTCTTACATCAATATCTTTGATCCATTTTGAATTGATTTTCATACAAGATGAGGGCCATAGTTAGATTCAGCTGTCAGCAGGATGCAAGCTCATGACCTGGGTGGAGGGACCATCAGCTGAGAAATTACCTCCATCAGGTCGGGCGATTTCTTGCTTCCTAATTGACACAGGAGGTGACCAAGTCACTGTTAGCCGTACCACCCCTAGGCAGGTGGGTCTGAGCTGTATAAGAAAAGTAGATGAGCAAGCCGTGAAGAAAAAGCCAGTAAGCACTGTTCCTCCATGGCCTCTGCTGGAGTTCCGGTATTGAGTTCTTGGCTTCCCTCTGTGGTGAACTGTGACCTTGGAGTTGTAAAGATGAAATAAACATTTACCCTCTCAAGTTGGTCTTCGGTCCGTGTTTTATCGCAGCAACAGAAACCAGACCAGAGCAATGATGGAAATTTTTATTTTTCTACACGTGGATATTCTCCCTCCCAGAGCAGCTGTCTTTGGCACCTTTGTCAAAACTCAGGTGGCCGTAGCAGCGTGAATTTATTTCTGGGTCTTCTGTTCTATTGCGCCTGTCTGCGCATCTGTTTTTCTGCAGGTGCCTCGCTGCTCTCCTTTTGTGACTGTGGCCGCATGGTGTAATTTGATGTCAGGTACCGAGACACCCCCAGCATTGCTCTTTTTGCTCTGTTTTGCTTTGTTATCCCAGAGTCTTTTGTGATTCCGTGTGAAATTTAGGCTTTTCTTTTTCTATTTCTGTGAAGAGCATCTTTGGAATTTTGATGGGTGATGTATTGAATCTGCAAACGGCTTTTGTATTATGAAAACGTAGCCATTTTCATAATACTAATTTCTCCAAAGCATGCACACAGGAAGTCTTTTCATCCCTCTCTCATCGTCTCCGGTGTTTAAAGTTCTCACTAGAGGAGACTTTGATCTCCTTGTTAGGGTTATTCCTACTTTTGAAGTCCATTGTGACTGGGATTGTTTGCGGATTTCTTTCTTGGTGTGCTGGTTACTGGCGTATAGAAGCAAGCTGAGGTTTGTGCCTTGACTTTGTTTCTTGCTGCATTCCTCAAAGCATTTATCACACTTTGCAGTTTGGGGGTAGAGTCTTTAGTGTCTCTTAAGTATAGAATTGAGTTGTCTCCAAACAAAGATAGTTTGACATCTTACTTTCTATCTCTGTTGTTGTATTTCTTTCTCTTACCTTAGCGCTCTCTCAAGAGTTCATGTAAATGGAGACTGTGCTTGCATTTCCTGGTCACCCAGATTGAAATACAAAACTACATTAACTGCAATACTGGCCAACTGCTCAGGCATATTTCTAGCTAGCTCTCACGTCTTAAATCAACCCATTTCTATTATTTTATATTTTGCCATGAGGCTTGTGGTTTGTTACCTCACATCTTGCTTCTTTGGCAGTTGTGTGGCATCTGTCTGGCTCCGCCTTCCTTCTCCCTGTATTCAGTTTAGTTTTCCTGCCTAGTTCTACTGCCCTGCCATAGGCCAAAGGAGCTTCTCTATGAACCGATGGTAATGAAACATATTCATAGCATGCAGAAGGGAATCCCACATCAAGTTCAAGTACCTACACTGGCTGAGAGTAGAGAGCGGCCCCTTGTCTGGTTCCTGATTTTATAGGAAGTGCTTTCTGTTTTGCAGGACAATCTTAGGGATTGTTCTGCCACAGGCAGTCCTTCCTATGGTGATGTGTGTGCCTATGGGTCTTAGTTTCTTTGAAGTTAAATTCTGTCACTGTCTATTGAGAGGATCGCTTGGTTTCTGTCATTAAGCATACAAATTCTTTTAATTTAAGTATTACTATTATTATCAGTGTGTGTGTGTGTGTGTGTGTGTGTGTGTGTGTGTGTGTATCAGGATTGTTTCCGATGCTTGATTCAGAAGACTTTTGTTGCTTCCACCTAAAGAAACGTACTTCTGTAAGTGCCTCGCACAATGACCAAAGGTAGCGCAGGGCAAAAGGCTTATTTCCTATTACACTACCAGGTCACAGTCCATCACAGGGAAAGTCATGGCAGGAACTAAAGCAGGGCAAGAACCTGGAGGCAGCCCCCTTCTTACATAGGACCCCACACTGCCCTCAGTCTCCCCCTTACATAGGACCCCACTCTGCCCTCAGCCCCCTCCTTACATAGGACCCCACACTCTGCCCTCAGTCTCCCCCTTACATAGGACCCCACTCTGCCCTCAGCCCCCTCCTTACATAGGACCCCACTCTGCCCTCAGCCCCCCTTCTTACATTGGACCCCACTCTGCCCTCAGTCCCCTCCTTACATATGGAACCCCACACTCTGCCCTCAGCTCCCTTCTTACATAGGACCCCACACATTGTCCTCAGCCCCCTCCTTACATAGGATCCCACACTCCACCCTCAGCCCCCCTCCTTACATAGGACCCCACACTGCCCTCAGCCCCTCCTCACAGAAGGCCTGGGGAGCTTGTCAGTCAGAGTCAGTGCTGGTGTCCCCTGGCCTGCCCCTCTTCTGATCACCTCAGTATCTTCACACATGCTTTTTGCTGGGTGCCCTGCTTTCCCAAGGGAAAGACGAGGCTGCTCCTGGATGCTCTGATTTTTGTTACTTCACTGCCAGTCCCTACGTGCCCGACGTCTCTAAGACAAGATTCAAGCGTGCATTTCCTCTTCCACGAGCACTTCAGAATCTCAGCATTGACCACCCAACACAAAGAGTGGACTTCCCCTCCTGGCATGCTTTGTCCCACCATCTTGTCTCCCCTGAGGACCCAAACATTCCCCTGCATCAGCCACCCAGCTTGTCAGTCATCTTTCTTGCCGGCTGGTCATCACAGGCTGAACCGCCTCGAGTACAGAGAGCAGCTGGCAGCCTCCACCCTAGCTTATTCCTCACTGTTAGAGCGTGCCCAGTGGTTACCTTGACAGTGAATTGGTCCATTAACTAAAACAATACACGTATGGCTATGCTTGCTAGCATCTGCTGGGCATAGCTGCCTGCTAGGGACTGTTCAGTTACTTTCCCTCTCATCTCACTTAACCACCCAGACCTCCTAATGAGACAAACACTTTGACTTGACTGAAAGGTCACATGACTCCGATGCTTTCAGAAGCAGTGTGGGATTCTTTTACAGGCAGCTGATTCAAAAGTCTTTCTCTGCTCGTGGTACTGCCACTCTGGTTTATTTCTGCGTCGTTCTGCTTATCACCATTCCCCAGGCTCACAAGCACGTAGCAAAACCCCCGCTCCTGTTTCTTCTGCTTCATTCTCAGGTCATTGTGATCAACTCCTTCAAGGCTCACGCAGGACACAGTGGAAGCACTGGGATCCCAGGGAGCAGCAGCCACGCCACCGTGCGTCCCTTTAGCTTCTCCAGGAGGAGAGCCGTCCGGGTGATTCATCGCTGCTCTCATTAGAGCAATTATCCAGCTAATGGCTTTGATTTTGACTTGGCTGAGACAGTCCCAGCAGCTGGGGAGTGTCAGAGCATTGGCAGATGGACAATGCGGAGTTCTTCAAAGGAAGGCTAGGGCTTGATCTCACGCCACGGCAAGGAAGCTAAGGAATCCAGTCTCTGGGCCCCAGAGATGCTCCTCATCACCAGCCACCTGCAGTTAAAGGAGGAGACTCTGTCCTTCCTCCTGCTCTTTGTGGATGTTGGCAACCAGAGGTCCCGGCAAGGTGCCCCCCTGTCTGTGGAGACAGTCTCCTATCTCCGATCCCTGGGTGGCGGTGGCAGAGACACTCAGATCTTCAGCTGCCTGAATGACAGGAAGGCTCCAGGCTAGCAGGCTAGACTGTCACCTGAGCTGATAAAGTGACACATTCCAGGGCTGTTTGCATCAGGCGGGGATGGGTTGTGCTGCAGTGCACAGCTGGATGGTGGCTGCTCAGCCTGGTGCAGGGCTGTTCTCAGAACCCTCCCGTTGCCCTTCACTTGGCCACACATCTATTTCCCACCTTAGACCCAGAGTAGCCTTACCTGGGCTAGTCAACCCCCCTCCTGCCACAGCCCCAGGGGTGGCAGTTACTTTGGTGAGGAAAGCCTCCTCTGGTCATGGTAACTAATCAGAGACAGAGCCACATCCAGGGGCTTGGAAGCCATGCCTGAGAGCAGAAGGAACATGGAGACAGTCTCCTCAAACCTCCACCGAATCTC
Source organism: Myodes glareolus (assembly GCF_982192425.1). Classification (NCBI taxonomy): domain Eukaryota; kingdom Metazoa; phylum Chordata; class Mammalia; order Rodentia; family Cricetidae; genus Myodes; species Myodes glareolus. The sequence continues at coordinate 2,948,672 of NC_142031.1, forward strand.
TCTCAAGCTGGCACAGAAAACAGATGGATCCTGGATACTGTGGCTACACAAGTTTCATTGTGACCCAGGAGTGGGCTTCTTGCTGCTACGTGGAGCTGGTGTCAGCCAGGGCAGGCCAGACTGGAAAACAGAGAAAGAGAAAATTGCAGAGATTAATAAACAAAAAACCACCCACAGAGGGAAACCTTTAGTACCCCTGAGCTCCATCCAGCCAAGGGAGCAGTCTCAGATACGCCCCCTCCAAGCCTGAGAATTCAGGAGAGGTGGGTGCTACCTATGTTAACAACCCATAAAAAGTCACTGGGGATTCAGCCTTGCAGTCAGGCCACTGGGGAGGCACGGCACACCTCCAGGACCCTCTGTCCCCCCTTAATAAACTCTCAGCTTTCCTGCAATGATTGGCATGGCTCAGAACAATCCATCACAGGGAGACACGAGACCCCGGGAACTTCAGCATCTCCCTTCCTGACTCCCTGCATCTATGATAACTCCACCAGACGGCTGCAGTACCCCTTTGTTGCTCACAAAGATGGGTGAACACAGTTCACGTACACATGAGGGGGACCACGTATCGATGGCTCACCACTCGCTGGAAGTGAGAGAGCAGTTAGAAGTGAATGTGTCGGTTGCCCTGTGGAACCACGCAGTATGGAAAATGAAAGGACAATCCTTTAAGGCTTGGCGGACCTCCATGTCAGTGTGTCCTTGGCTCCAGTGACCTGAATCCGGCCAAGATAGTCTCTCCAAAGCACAGCTATGCATGTCTCATTCCTCCCGACCCCCATATTTACTGTAAATACCCAATAAGAAGGAACTTAGAGAGAAGGGGCTTGTTTTCTTTGTCAGTGTGCATGTCAAACCCAAGTTTCCTTCCTCCTTGAAGCCAGGAAAAAAACAGATAGAAAGTCTTTATGACCTCCGTTTCCTGGTCTGGCCTATCTCAGCATCTGATATTCTGTATGTACTCGACCAACACCAGACGCATGGATGAAGTGTGTTTAAAACAGAGATGGGCATGGCGGTGACATCAGCCCCTACTGCAGGCTCGCTCAGAGCTGCACAGGCAACTCCCACCGACTCTCCAAGAAGCCAAAGAACGCAGAGAAGCCGCGTCTCACATGATGGGAGCATCGTCACTAACACTTCTTGGCATGTGGCCCTCTGGCCAACAGTTTGGAAAGCCTGTTCTGGAGGCAGGAAGCACACACTCAGGGCAGGGTCTTCAGTGTCCCTGCTGTGTGGCAGCGGCCCGTGTTTTACACACGAACAGCTTCTGTGAAGCTCCTCGCTGGTGAGAGCCCAGCACCATTCCCTTGTAGGACTGACGGAGCGAATGGTTGTTGTATTGGGATGAATATGGTGTGATGCCTTACGTATGTACAGAAACACGCTTATACACATACACACAACAGATGCACACACAGGGACCTAGGCAGATGTGCACAGTGACACACAGTGACAGAAACATAAACACACGCACACGGTCTGCAGACACACACGTGGATGTGGCTGGGCTGTCTGCTAGCAGCTTGGCAGCAGAGTCTCTTCTTCCGCTCTCCCCGGAGCCCCGGGTGGTAGTTTATCAAGGTATGCGTATTTTACCCACACTGCAAGGATGTCACTGAGAAGGACCTCGGGGGACTCAGTCTCTCACATTCCCTGAGGTGAAAGTTCAGGTGACTCACTGCTGTTCACACTCTGCCAGACGATGGCTCAGGAAATTTTTTTGCGAGAGCCTGAGAGAAAGCTGCCTTCCCCTCCCCCACACGCTTGCCCCTTTCCTTCCTTTGAGCAGGAGCTGTTTCCCCGGCACTAAGACCATGTGTAGTCACACTGTGTGTCCACTCTCATGCGTCCAGTCTCTCTGTGGCAGGATGCAGAGGTGACTTTGTGAGTTAAAGGCTCATCCACATTGGACCGTGAAAGGTATTGTCTGCAGAGATAGCTGAACCAAGCTCCTGGAAACTCGTGTACTCTTGACTGACAGCTGTGGAGCCTCCATGGGACCGAACTAGGCCCTACGTATGTGGGAGATGGTGGCGAAGCTTGCACTATCTGTGAGGTACCTGGCAGTAGGACCAGGACCTATCCCCAGTGCGGTGCATGACCTAGCTTGCTGGAGCCCATTCCCTATGGTGGGATGACATACTCAGCCTTAATGCAGGGAAAGGGCTTGATCCTGCCCCAACTTAATATGCCAGGCTTTGCTGGCCTCCCAAGGGAGCCCTTGGGATGAATAGATGGGGTGGGGAGGAAGCTAGGCAAGAGGGGGTGGCGGGAGAAAGGGTAGGGGGAGAACTGTGGGTGGAATGTGAAACGAAATTAAAAAAATAAATTAAAAAGTAATTATTTCACTGCATTAAAGAAGAAGAAGAAGAAGAAAGGTATTGTCAACACTTACTTCAAACAGCAGTATGGGTTTTTGTCGCGTCCGCCTTATCAGCACTGAAGACGCAACACCGGACTCTTCTTAACTGCTGTTTATTCGGGCCCTTAAAATAATTTTTTCATCCTTTCGCTACCTCTCACAACCTCTCGCCCCGGGGAAAAGCCAGTCTGCAGCTTAAATAACCTCTGGGTAGCCAACCCCAGCAAGCCACGTGGGAGATGCAGATAGGTCCAGAAATGCGGAAGCAAGCCAGATCTTAGCGTTAGCCATATATGGAGTTGTTACGCATCTGAGCGCATTCACCGTTGGAAAGGTGGAAGGCGGGGAATCAGCGCCACCTGTAAGGCGTGGCATCACGTGGCTCTCTACAGGTTTACAGTCTCACGCCTGAGTTTTAGAGGAATTGGCTGCACTAGACCTTGGGAAGCTTAGGCTTTTAGTTTATGGAGATAATGGCAGAGAAATAGAGGTGGGTAAGGGGACAGAGGAAGGATTGTATTCTGGAAAGCATGGTTGGGGACATCTGAGAGGACAGGGGAGGGGTTCACGCAGAGAGAGAGACATCACAGGAGACAAAATGAGAGAAAAGGCTGGAGGGAAGCCGCTGGGTTTGAGGGTGGGCTGGCCAGAGCAGAGAGACTTCTGGAAGGATGGGTGAGCAGCCGTGGGAGCAGATGACCAGCCTCGGAGGGCTCCCGCGTTGGATGCTGGTGTGCCCGGCTGAGAGGGGAAGCTGTTAGGACACAGGACGAGAGGAGTCGTTCTGGCCTCGGAGCTGAACACAAACTGCTAGGGATGTGGGTGCAGGTGAGGAAACACACGGGTGGGGTGGGATGTGTGGACGCCGTGGGAAATGATGGTGCTGTGGATCTGCCACTAAGATCACAAGATTTTCCAAGAGACTGAAGTAGTGCGTGCGTGCGTGTGTGTGCACATGTGTGTATGTGCATGTGTGTGCGTGTGTGTGTAGGTATGTGTGCACGTATGTGCATGCGTGTGTATGCATGTGTGTGTAGGTATGTGCATGTGTGTATATAGACACACCAACAGATGCAGAGATGGTGATGGATGGATAGGCAGGGAGGTGATGGACAGACAGAGGATACACAATGCCAACAGTGTGGTTGGAGGATGACGTGTCCGCCAAGGGCTTGCATGTTAAGGCTCCATCCCCAGTGTATAGTCAGACAGGCCTTGAGGAAGCTGTTCCATCACAAAGGCTCTGGTCATTCCATGGATTGGACCACAGCTGAATTCACAGCTGAATGGATCATTAGGGGTTGGGAGTACCTGGCTGGAGACAGTGGATCTCTGGGGTGTTATATTTTTAGGGACATTTTAAAATGTGTATGTATGTATAGTGTGTGTGTGTGTGTGTGTGTGTGTGTGTGTGTGTGTGTGTGTATGTGTGCACGCGCACACACAGGCATGCCTGCTATCAGCAGATGTGTGTTGAGGTCAGAAGACAATCTCAGGTATCACGCAATTCTTGTCTTTTATACATCATCCAACCTCAGGTCTCGGGTCATAGTGTCCCAAGAGGCTGAGAGCACAGACTCAGGGCAGAAATCTCCACGAACCCTGACACATCTTGTCTGCACTGCCTGTCACACAGGTCATCCTCTGCTGGAAAATCAAACGGGGCAATTGTGGTTTGATAGGAATTATAACAGTTGGCTCCGGGCAATGAAGACTGTGCCATCCAGGCAAAATCGACAAGTCCTGGTGGGAGCCCAGCCATGTTTAGAGTCAGTGCGAAATCAATGGCAGCTGTATTTCAATATGAATTATTTGGATGCTGCTTGAGGAGCTCACCCAGCCCAAGCCGTCAGGCTGTGAAGGCTTGAAAACTGACTCCTCTGCATAATTAAGCAGTCAAGGGGACGTGCTTTGAAATAAGACATCGGAAACACTCATCTTAGACAGCTGAGGGCAGAGTGGGCTGCCAGGCAATTAGCAATGAAACTGTCCCTCTGACGTCTGAGCCTGGGGACAATTACACGGCCCTTTTCCTCACCGTCAGCATCCAGCCCAGCTGCAGAGGGCTCGGGCCCTTTGAGACTTGAGCAGACCTCACAGCACCTTCCAGGGTGCATGGGTGCAGCAGGGAGCTTCCGGTTACTTCTGTTCCCTGTGGGCCTTTTGCTTAAGGGACCTGAAGAGGAGAGGGACAGAGCTGGGACTCAAGCTGCTGGCCAGGTCAGGACCCTGGAGCAGGGACTGCTGTTTCCCGGGACTTTGATTTCTGCCCACCTTCTCTAGTTGTTTCTTCTTAGAGGGAGTTACTTATCTCCTTTTTGTTGTGGTTTTCAGAAAATACACAAAGCAGAGTCTCAGAAGGGCTCCCCACTGACCTTGGTAGCTAGGCAGGAGCTGCTGAATCACATGGATGTCTCAGAGAAGTGAGGAAGGAGCTAGCGGGATTGCAGGGTGAGCTTCCAGCTTGACCTCTCTTAGCTATTCCCTCTTCTGTGTAGAGCAGACATAGTTCTGCTCTCCTGATGCAGAGCAAACAGGGAGTTGGAGCAGTAGGTCCAGGTCAGGCTGAAGAATAAATAGGACAGCAGTTTTTCTGTTGTCCTGCACAGGGGCCCGTTGGAGGGAAAGAAAGATGGGACTGCTTGGCTCTCCCTCCTCTGCTTCCCATGACCTCTCGCCCCTCTTACTAAGCCAAGCCCAGTTGGAGACAGAGTCTGGGTGATGTGTCCGTCTGTGACAGCCAGTGGTACCTAGATAAAGAAAGGGAAAAATCTGTAGACTCTTGGTGAGTCACCAACCTCCTCCTAGGCAGGATGACCTTGGTGGCCACACGGATGTGATGCCAGAGTGTATTAGCTACTGGCCTGTTGCTATGACAAAACACCATGACCAAAAGCAACCCAAGAGGAAAAGGATTTGTTTTGGTTTATGGTTCCAGGGGGTAAGGTTCATCACGGTGAGGAAGGCAGCAAGCATTGAAGGCAGCAAGGCAGGTAGAGCAGGGTGCTGCCTGGCTACATTTCAACTGCATAAAGGAAGGAGAGAGAAGGGATGTGGAGATGGAAAGGGAGAGGGATGGAGAGAAGAGGAGAGAGAGAGAGAGAGAATGAGAGAGAGAGAGAGAGAGAGAGAGAGAGAGAGAGAGAGAGAGCGCACAGGAACTAAAGCAAACCTATAAGCGCTTTATGAAAGCTACCCACAGTGACCCTGCCAGCAACATACTTCCTCTAGCAAGGCTGCTCTGGGGACCAAATGTTCAATCACATAAACCTATGAGGGTCGTGTGACACCCAAACTACCACAGTGAGTCAACCATCTTCCACAGTGTGTGTGCACAAAATTTAGTGATGGTGTCTCCTGTCTCCATCGACTATGAGAGTCGCCAGATGCCTCCTGACAGATTTTTTGACTTAGCAGGCCAAGGAAGTAAGGATCAAAGGATACTGTGTGGCATAGACTCAGAGAGCTGGAGGTCTGGTGGGCAGGGCAGGAGAGATCATGGGGCGGGGCTTCTGGGGGAGCAGGGTCTCTGGGAGAACAGGGCTTCTTGGAGAACAGGGTTTCTGGGGAGCCGGGCTTCTCGGAAGCAGGGTTCTTGGAACACTTTGTGCTCATACTTAGAAAGGGTTATTACCAAGCTCTCTTTCTTCCACCCCACCCATAAAGGCATACGCCACTCTTTTTAAATGAAAAGTTAAGATAATGCCTGCAGATGTCACTGGATAGCTGACTTAGACAGGCTTTGCCCCGTTGCAGTCCCCATACAGTGTGGTTTGGCTCTGGTGCCTCTGCATGGCTACTGCAAAATGACTTGTGACTTTGATTTTTTTTGGGGGGGGTGGTCAGGTATTGGCTGTGTCAGGGACAGCTTCTGAGAAGAGAGTACCATCTGGCCTCTGGGGGCCTAGACTCAGGTTCATTAAACAAGTGGGGAGACTAGATGTGTCCTTGGGACTCTCCATCAGGACCTTGCTAGATGCTCACAAGGGCAGAACGAGAGAATGTCAGGTCACCAGCTGGGAGTAAACATCCCAATGCACAGAGTTGTATCTGGTACTCTTGCAGCACGGAGGGGGTATATGAGGGGAGCGGTTGAGAAGGACCCCATCTTCTTAAGAGACAAGGCATTCAAAGCACAACAGAGCCAGCGAGTTAGAGCCCAGGTCGTCAGGGCTGCTGCGGAAGAGTCACCCAGAGTGGGGAGGAGGTGTCTAAGGACAGAGTGCAAACAACCTGGGCCTTTTGCCAAGGTGGAGGGAACAATCTAGTAGCTCATTCACAGAGTGGTCTACACGGCAGCCCTGTGGACATCCCTGTGAGGACACAGATCTGGCCATGTGGGCCATCTTCTGCTGCTTCACTCCCTGGGTCAGCACCTCTTCCTCTGAACTCTAAGCTTCCTCCTCTCAAGCCTGCACTGATCTTAGATGCTCTCCTCTCCCCCAGAACAAATCCAAATGCAGAATTAATGTAGTGAAATTCCATCCCAGGGGCTTTGAAGCAATAATCCTCCTAGATTCCACACTGAGGAGGGCGCACAAACCCAGCATGGCCCGACTCTCTGTCTGTTGTCCTTCTCTAAGTGAATCCGGGCTCCGTGTGTCTTTGGGGATGGAGCAGTCTGTCACATCTCTCTTTGAAGCTCAATTTACAAAGTGCCACTTGATGTCAGGGAGCCTTGGCTCTTCCTTTCCAGTTCCCTTTCTCTGGCTCTCCCAGGGAAATAGATGGAAAGGAAGACGCTGGCCACACTGAAAGCAGAGTGCAGATGAGCCCCGGACTGGCTTCCTTGCCCAGAAACTGATTCTGGATCAGTGCTGTGTGCTCTGTCTTGGCCAGACCGGGACCCACCAGACATTTCCTTTGATGAAAAACGTTCATCCTTGGGAAGGGAGAGCTGCAGCCCCGTTGTCTTCTACAGCTCCACACTGGCTGTGTAGAAATTGGCCCTGGGTCCAGCCGTTTGGAGGCCGGTTCGTTATTTTCAATCAAGCAGCTTGTGTGTCAGGCTGTTGCGGTCGTGGAGTCTCTGGGGCGTGAGCATGATCCAGTTACTCCCATTATTGAGACACAACCCAAATTAAGTGAATCGTAAATGTTTCCTTTAGTGGGCAGCTGGGAGCCAGCGCTCGGAAATCCATCAAGGGTTTTATTTTCCATGAAAACACAGCATGGTAAATGAGAGCGGTGGCCCTCAGAGGGAAGTTCACGCGATGAGGGGCTGGGGTCTTTCAGGGACCCTGGCTCAGCGTCCTGGAGGCTGTGAAAGAGGTGGTGTAAAGAGGCTATGTCGCAGGGCAGATGGGTATGACCCTCTGTGACCTCACCAGGCATCTCTAGTGTCTTTGCTCTTTGATGTGTGTCTCACCTGGACATTTTTTTTCTTTTTGCAGGGAAAGTTGTAGAGATCATGCCAACTCCCAGCATTGCTGGTCTAAGAGCCAAAGGCGGTCCTTTACCCCGTTGCACAGAGACCAGCCTCGGGCGTGGCTGGGACAGGTCACTGCCGTGGCATTGCTTTGCTGTCCTTCGGTTTCTCCCCTGAGGCATTGCCCTCAGCCTAAGGTGGCTGCCGGTGACTGTGGCCTGCACTGTCTTCCTCACTCCCACAAGGATGAACAGGAGCAGTTTCTTCCAGTAGCTTCCGCAGACACAGACACCACTGAGCGTCTGAAATATTCCTTCGCCAGTGTATTCTAGGATGGACTTTGAACCAATCACTGCAGCCGAGCGATGGGATGTTGACCACACCGATTGCATTCCTGTGGTAGCATATCCTGACCAAGGAAACTTAGAACAGAGTTTGGTTTGGCTTAAGATTCCAGAGGGCTGGAGTCCATGACAGTGGAGCTACAACATGGTGGTGGGAACAGCTGAGAGCTCATGTAATGACCTGAAGCTGGGAGTCAGAAAAGAACACACTGGAAATGAAATGTATCCTTTGGATTCTCAAGGCCCACCCCCAGTAACGCACCTCCTCCAACAAAGCCACACCTCCTAATCCTTCCCAAACAGCTCTACCAACTGGGGACCAAGTATTCAAACATACGAATATATGGAAGCCATTCTATCTCAAAGCAGAGAAGCTATGACACTGGCTATGGAACTGGGGCTGGAAAAATACTCTTAAATACTCCAGGAAGCCAGAGCCAGGCTGGACAGTGTGGGTGTGTGAGTGCTGAAATCCACACAGCTATTGTCTCTGCTCAGTAAGTGGTTACAAACGGCCATCTCCACAACCTGCAAGGCCTCTTTTCCACGTGGTTGGATAGCATCTCCCCCGAGAGATGTCACCCACCTCTCTGCCCAGAAACACATGAGCAGGAAGTCAGGAGAGAGCAGGTGTGTGTCACCTTGTGGAACCGCAGAGCTGTCCTGACAGCACGGTTGGTGCAGACTGAAAGCATACCATGAGATCCTTTGATCAGATCCTTCCAGAAGCCACGGTGTGGGGGGGTATGCAGCTGGAGACAAGGTTTGTGAGGAATGGGGGCACTGATGCTGCTCTCTGGTGCTTCAGAATTCACTTCTCACTGAGGCTGAAAGATATGGGAGACAAGAGCCTGCCACAGGCTCACAGGAACAGTAGAGATGGCTCCCCATGCCTGTGCTGTAGGTAGGGCTGTGTCCCTTTGCACACCATGCCCAGCCTCCCAGGGAGTGGGGGGGGTGGGCTCTCTCCTTGGCTCCTGAGTCTATCAACTCTGATTTTTCCTGTTATTTCCTTTGGGTTTTTCTAGTTTCGTAAGACAACCTCCACGCACGGATGCTGCTGTGTCTTTCCTACATGATGGGCGCACTCTCAAACTATTAGCAAAAAGAAGAAATTCCTCTTTAACCTTAAGTTGCCTTTGTCAAGTATTCTATCATTGCAATCAGAAGAGTACCTAATACAACCCATTCCAGATCCTTCTTCAAGGCAATGCAAGACTTTGAAGTGATGAACTTCTTCTCAAGCACTGCTTAGCTGGGTAATTCAAATTTTATGTTGTATTTTTAATGTTATTAAAATTCCAATTTCTATTACCTTTAGAGGTTCCTGTAGCTTCTCAATTTGGCCCATGATTATTTAGAAATTGTCTTGCCTCATTTTCAAATGTTTAAGCTTAACCTGAATTTGCATCCAATTCAAACATGTTATACTCAGAGAGTTTCTGATCTGACTCTTTCTACAAATTCACATAGACTTGGTGCTAGCCTAGCATGAGGTCTATGTAGATAAACTTTTAAAAAGATTATCCAATCTGTAGTTTCTGGGCATGGTGATCTGTAACTGTGGCGATGGCCGATGCCGTTGTTCCAGGCTTTTGTAGTCTTTACAGGTGTGGTGGTCCGTGTTCACTGGCAGCTCATCTGGATTTGGGAACTGGAAGAGATACATCGGGTGTGTCTGTGAAGGTCTTTCTAGATTACACTGAAGAGGGAACACACACCTGTGGTGATATTCTGTTTGTGCTTTAACAAATAAAGCTTGCCTGGTGATCAGAGTGGCGGAGCCAGTCACTAGTTAGCCGTAGAGGCCAGGCAGTGATGGTGCATGCCTTTAATTGGGAGATAGAGGCAGACACAGCTCTGTGAGTTCGAGGCCATCTGGGCTACACAAGATCGATCCAGCTTAAAAGAGAATCAGAGCCAGGAGTTGGTGGCTCATACCTTTAACCCTAGCACTAGGGAGGTGGAGACAGGAAAAGGTATGGTTGGACAGAGAGAGGAATATAAGGCGGAAATAGACAGGAGCTCAAACATTCTGTCTGTGGATTCCTAAAGACAGGATCGCCCATTCGGTCTGAGGATTCAGTAAGAACTAATGCCTGGCTGCTCTGCTTCTCCAATCTTCAGGCAGGCTTTATTTGTTAAAGCACAAACAAAATATCACCGCACATGCTCAGTGTGGGTGTCGCCAGTCCATGGCGCAGGGTGCTGGAGGGGATTGGCCAAAGAGTGAGGGCAGCTGAGTGACAACATCCACTTCTGTGCTCTGACGGCGGGAGCCACATGACCAGGCTCCTCCCACATCCCTTCCCTGCCAGGAGGGACTGCACCCTCAAACTCCTGGCCACATCAAATGCTTCCTTCTTAAAGCTTCCCCTTGGCAGGGAACTTGTTCCAGTATCAAGAGAAGCCACTTTTACACCTGATCATACATTAGAGTTTTTAAAATGCTGTCGTGTGTGAAAAATGTGTGTTTCGCCTGCATGTGGGCACATGTGCCACTTCTTGCATGCCAAGCTCATAGAGATCAGAAGATGGCATCAGGTCCCCTGGGACTGGAGAGACAACAGCTGTGAGCCACCATGTGCATAGTGCTGGGACTCGAGCCAAGATCTTCCGAGAGAAGGTAAGTACTCAGGCCCAGGCTGAGTGGTTTTGTTTAGTTATTTTAAAATTGTTTTTATTGAGCTATACATTTTCTCCTCTCCCCTTCCCTTCTACCCTCTCCCGTGATTCCCATGATCCCAGTTTACTCAGGAGATCTTGTCTTTTTCTACTTCCCATGTAGATCAGATCTACGTATATCTCTCTTAGGGTCCTCTTTGTTGTCTAGGGTCTCTGAATTGTAGGTTGGTTTTTCTTTACTTTATATCTAAAAGCCACTTAGAGTGAGTACATATTATATTTGTCTTTCTGGGTCTGGGTTACTTCACTCAATATGTTTTTTTTCTAGCTCCATCCATTTGTCTGCAAATTTCAAGAAGTCGTTATTTCTTCTGCTGTGTAGTACTCCATTGTGTAAATGTACCACATTTTCCTTATCCATTCTTCAGTCAAGGAACATTTATGCTGTTTCCAGGTTCTGGGTATGACAAATAATGCTGCTGTGAACATAGTTGAGCACATGTCCTTGTGGTACAATTGAAACTGAATTGTTTTAATAGTTATTAGGGTGTAGCTACCAAGGTTTTTCCCTTCTCCTGGCGATTCGCAGGGCCATGTGACCTCCGGCTCCCTGGAGACTCTGCACTAGCTCTAGCTTGAGGGGATAACTTAGCAAGAACCTGGTTCTCTTTGTTATGGTGATTCCACTTGTATTCAAGGTCTTAGCAGTGGGCCCATAGCCTGGCTCCCCAGCTGATCCTGCTCCAGGCGCAGGGAAGACTTTAATCTTCCCTCCTGCTCCTGGATGGGAGGAGGCCTTGCATTTTCGATCCTTCTAGCCCACTGGTATAAATACCCGACTTGAGTTTAATAAAGTTGCCATTTACTCTGGTAAATGAGCAAAGGTCTCTTTTGTGTGTGTCTCTTTTTCAACCCTCAGGACAATCGTCCATTCTCGTGGGCTCGAGTTCGGGAAAGCGCGCAGCCTGAACCGGGTGTGGGTATCCATTGGAAAGTGCAGACTCTTACATTAGGGGGAGGGTTTTATCATGTTCTGTGGTGCCTGGAGAATTCTCTGTCACCTTACCTTATGTATTGTGGATTTTCTGGCTCTGGTAACTAGATGAATTACATTGTGATTAGTATGACTTTGAAGTGAACTGGCTTGTGGTAGCACATTGTCTTGAACTCCATGCTCTATGGAGTTGACACAGCCACTCTTCAGGCAGAAAAACATGTGAGCCATGACTCTTTTCTATTAATTATTTTGAATTTGCTTCTATATAAAATACTTGTCTTTAGCTAGAGCATTGAATCATGCTTAAATTTTTGTTTTCCTTTTTCTATTGTTTTTATTGAGCTGTACATTTTTCTCTACTTCCATCCCTTCTTCCCATCTCCCCTTTTACCCTCCACCACGACCCCCATGCTCCCAATTCACTCAGGAGATCTTGTCTTTTTCACCTTCCTATGTAGATCCATCTATGTCTCTCTTAAAGGTTTATTTTATTTTAAATTCTCTCTCTCTTTTCTCTCTGAGTGCACTTGTGTGTGTGTGTGTGTGTGTGTGTGTGTGTGTGTGTGTGTGTGCAGGTACCTGTGCAGCTCAGAAGAGGGTGCTGGATCCATTGGAACTGGAGTTATAGGCAGTTGTGAGGCCCCTGATACAGGTGCTGGGAACCAAACCCAGGTCCTCTGCAAGAGCAGCATGTGCCCTTAACCACTGAGCCATCTCTCCAGCCCCTGAGTCTTGTTTTAAATACTTATTCTTAAATTCTCTGGCCTAATTATTCTAACTACTGATACATTTGGAGTATGTTTTCCAATCGATTCTTTATTTTCTGTTGAAGTCTGCCCCCCTCTTTTCTTACTTTCTCAGTCCTCTCCATGACACTTGAATTCCTTCAAGATTTCAGGGAGGTTGTATTCTTAATAATTTCCTTAACGTCTCAAAATTGTCAATGTGTATCTGTCACCAGACTTGTGAAGCTATTGGCTACAGAGTCTTCAAATACTTTCCCACCGGCTCTCTCTCTGGTCTCCAGTTACTTATATTTCAGAGCGGGGCCCTGAGGTGCAAACTATTTCATTTTCGATGTTTTATTCTTTAGAGTGGCTGATTTCGAATGATCTTGTCTCAACTTCACTGACTTCTTAAAAAGTAAAAATCACATTATTGTAATGAGCTCAACAAATGAAAACATCACACGGGCAGATTAACGCAGCTAAGACAAACACTCTCTCAATCTCAAACTATACATCTCAGTGACTTTTGACAGCCCAAGTCGATATTTCTATAAAACCCATCAGGTAAGTGTTCATTTCAGGTAGTCTAAAGTTCGACTCCAGAGGCTTCATTTGGCCTCCTTTTTATATTTCCTAGTCCTACTCTGAGATCTTTTCGCCAAAAACGTTCAGGAAGCATCCTTTGACTGACAAGCATAGTCATGGTGAGAACCAGCTTTAAAGCACTGACCTGTCAACCCTGATGCCTGCATAGTAATGGAGTTGGTCTCGCTTGGTACCCATTTTCTTTGAGACTTCATCTCTCTTTTCTGATTTGCTTTGCAAATTTGGATAACATTGGACATTGTGACTGGGATACTTGGAGACTCTGGCTTTTGCTATAGTCCTCTAAAGCACATTGGTTGGTTTCTTTTAGTAACCAGTATATTTATTAAGTTGAACCTCAAACTCAATTACAGACTGTGGCAGTTCAGGGTCTCAATTCGTTCTTTGATCCCCCATATTAATTTGTTTGTTTTTTTCACCACTGTGATCAAATCTCTGACAAAATAAGGGAGTGGGGATACTTTGGTTCACGTTTTGGAGGAGATGTCAATCATTCACGGTAGAACAGGTGGGATGACGGTGAGGTAAAGGGCGGGTGCAGCTGAGTCTGTGTGCAGGAGTGAATGAGACAACTGGCTACATTGTGTTAGGGACGCAGTGTGCTGGATGGGAAGCGACCAGAAACAATGTATGGACAAAGATCTGCCACCACTGACCTAGTTTTTCTTGCTGGGGCCCACATCCTAATGGTTACAGAGCCTGAGAGAGTTACACCAGCTGAGGGATGCTACAGCCCGCAGGCGTAGGCATTGACCTAACTGGGGTGACGGGATGCAGAACTGACAGACACACATACAGCCAACCTGGGATTAGCTGGGTTGTGTGCCCTGATGGATTCTCACCAACAACCCAGGAACTCAGTGTTTATCATATACAGCAGCAGGGGGAGGCGGGTTAGCCATCTAAGCAGGAAGTCTTTAAGGGGGCCGTCTCAGGTTGCAGTCACCCAGGAGGAGAAAGCTGCAGTTGGTATTTTGGTGCACACTGGTTTTAGATCAAGGACAGCCATTTGTGAGCATTAATACCTGGACCAGGGAAAGGCTTTGTTTTTCCCTTCCCGTGGACCCGAGGCATTGAGGTTGTTGCAACGGCAATGCTCATGAGGATAATACACACTCACTGGGGACTTCGTCTGCTCCCCATACATGAGTCTCTGGGGGACGTTTTGCACCCCGACTCTCCCATGCTTTTTTTTTTGAACTGGCTGATTGCTTCCTGCAATGTGCAGGACAGTTTGCCATCCACTCTGGCTAGAGATTGAATGAAGAATGCCGCGCTTCCTTGAACTCATTAGTGACCGTGGCAGCCGGATGGATGATGGAGTTTTCTTTTCATGCAAGCTCCCCCACGCACTGTACTGTGCTGGGATCAAGGTTTGACCTCACCCAAAACCACGAATTGTGTGCTGTCTCCATTCTCCAAGGGGAGGCTTGCAAATCTGCCTGCTCTGTTCACTCCTCAGAGTCCTGGGTGGTTAGTTTGTTTGTCCTTAGCCAGAACTTACAGCTGTTTTCAGTGGTGGGGTCGGTCTGTTGAGAACTGACTCTACCATGTGACCCCAATAAATGTTTAATTTTCTTGTGTAATTAATTTGTTAGTCTTCTCTTTAGCCCCTGGGAATTGGGGGCATGCACCTCTGATTCTGCCAGAATTGGAACAGGACCAGAAAGGGGAAGGGCTGTGGAGTGTAATGTGGAGAAAATACTTCCTAGCTCGTACCTGCTTCAAACGAAACAGCAGAAGTTTTTCACATTTCCAGTAAGGTTTTACTGTGGCCTTCCCATTGCCTAACACATGTGTGAAATGAGGGGCGGGAAGATGCTTCAGTCGGAAAAGAGCTGACTGTGTTAACTTGAGGATCTGGTTCCACCTTCTCGCCCCTCAGCAGAGCTATCACTCCAGATAGTGATAATGGGGATAATAAGATAATGGGGAAGTCGCTGTTGACAAGATGAAGTCTCGCAGGCTAGGCCCAGACCCCTGTGGTTTTATTCCAGAGGAGTCTGCTTCCATTCACTCTCAGATAAATAATGGCAGACCAAAGTGAAGATTCCACATGCAAACCAGAGTTTGTTGGGGTTGCATACAAGATCATGGGGACGTGAATTACCCATTTGGTTGCCATGCTAAAACGTCATGACCAAAGATTAAGTTGTGGAAGGAAGTGTTGATCTGGGCTTAGGTTCCAAGGGGATAAGTTGCAAGGGGCAAGTTTGGTGGAAGGATCAGGAAGCTGAGAGATTACATTCCCAACCAGAAGTACAGAGCAGAGAGAGCAAGCTGGGAGGAGGGCGGGGCTACACAATCTCAAAGACCGCACCTGGATGACATACTACCCCAGCAATGCTGCACGAAGACTCTCCCATAGCACTACCTGGGAGCCAAGTGTTCAAATAGCAAAGCCTGTACAGCACATTTCTCATTCAAACCACCACAAAGGTGGCCAAGCCAGCACCTCTCCAAAGCCCGTGTCAGCATGGGCAATGACTGGTGGAAAAACGGCACTCCTGGGGATCCCTGAACTTTCTTCCACTGAAGACCCCCGTCCCAAAGAATCACTGCTTCCATCACCTTTGGGAGGGTCCTCGGGAGGTTTGTGAACTCCTTGTGAGTCTCTTGAGTCCCTTCCCTTCTTTCAGGAGGTGGTTTACACAGCACAGACTGGAGCTGGGGTGTTGTGATGGAGGGAGCTGCCTGCCACGGAAACGCCTGAGGTGAGAACTGTCTGAACGATTGTCTAAAAGCCCACAAGAACTTTCCTCGTTTCTTCATGCAGCCCAGGCTTCACACGCCTTGTTCATTCATCTCACATGACCGCGGTTGAGGGTTTTCAGAGGCTGCAGGGATGCGGCTAAGATACTCCTGCAAAGTATCAGTCACACCTGTCAGTCACACCTCCAACAAGGACCTGATGTTGGCTCCTACTCAGAGCAGGCAGGCTATGGAGTGCCTCCCCTCACCCTGCTGCTGTCCAACAGTGACATGAAGGTTGCCGGAGACTAGCCTTTGAAGAGACTCTTGCCTATGCGACTTCTGTCTAGGTAGCACAACAAACCTTTCTGCCAGCTTATTGACAAGCTTAGTGCTTCTGTAAGAAGACTCAAGCCTCTCTCCTCTCCCCTCCCCTCCCCTCCCCTCCCCTCTTCTCCTCTCCTCTCCTCTCCTCTCTCCTCTCTTCTCCTCCTCTCACCTCCCCTCCTCTCCTCTCCTCCCCTTCTCTCATCCCCTCCCCTCCTCTCCTCCCTTCCCTTCCTTTCCCTTCCCTCCTTTTCTCTTCCTCTCCCCTTCCCTTCCTCTCCCCTCCCCTTTCCTCTCCTCTCTTCTTCTCCCCTTCTCTCCTCCTCTTCCTTCCCTTCCACTTTCCTCCCCTCCTCTCCTCTTTTCTCCCCTCCCCTCCCTCTTCTCTCCTCCCCTCTCCTCCTCATCCCCTCCTAAGTTCATCCTTCCCCAGCTCCTCTCTTCTCTTCCCTTCTCTTCTCCTCTCCTCCCCCCTTACCAACTCAACCTTATTCCTCCCTTCCTTTCCCCAATTCCTTCTCTCCTCTCTTTCCCCCTTCCCCCCTCTTTCCTTTCTTTTCTCTCACCAACCCACCCATGAGGGCATCTTAATCTTGAACATCCAGCTTCCCGGACCATGAGAAATAAGTGTAAGTTCCTGGTCGGTATCACTCTGTCACAGTGATTCTGGGTGATTAGTGTGTGGCACACAGCACCAATCATGAAGTTTGCGAGCTGCCCTGCAAGCATGAGCTCAGATGTGGTAGAACACAGGAAGCTCTGGAGAGAGTAGAGATGCCTTTTTCCATGGACTCCAGGGGCAACAGCACCACAAGACATGGTGGTGATGAAGACCCTACCAGAAGTTCAGGGGACAGAAGCCCTGTTCTCTCTCGATCTTCTGGCAGGAAGAAGAGCTTATTTCAGCTCGTAGGTGGAAGAGATCCAGTCCATCGTGGCGGGGAAGGCACAGTGTTGGGTGCAGCCGGTCACATGTGTCCACAGAAAGGAAGCAGAGGGAGACGGATAGATGCTGGTGTTCTGGCCATGTTCTTATTTTTGTGCAGTTTGGGATCCCAGCCTGTGGACTGGCATTGCTCACATTTGGAGTGGGTCTTCCCATCTCAACAGGTGTACTCTAGATAAACCTTCATATACATGCTTAGGGTTTCATCTCCAAGATGATTCTAGATCCTGTCAAATGTTGACAATCAATATTAGCCACCACACAGGTCCAGTTCAGAGAGCATCCATATCAGGGAGGCTCTAAGCCCGCAGTGCCCCTGTCGTATGGGAGTGGGTGTATCTGGGCATTGAAAGTGTCCTGCCTTGACCCTCCTAGGAAAGCTGGTGAGAATTACAGGGAAAGAGGAGGTGAGGCCAGGAAGGCCATGGAGCAGGGAGAGCACGTTGCTGGCTTGTCAGGTCCAGCTCTTGGCAAGGTCATCATTGACTGTGATTTTCCCCACGCCACCTCGTAGCTACGGGCATAACAGGACTCGAGATTATTGGAAATCGATGTGAAAGTTGTGCTCCGTGTCAGGGTTTTGCTTGTTGCTCCCAGAGCAAAGGAGGAGGAGGAACCTGGCAGAGCACAAGGAAAATGTTTAATTTCTGTTCAAGCTGTTCTATCTTTTGTAGCTCGGGGGTTTGGCTTCATTTGGGTGGACAGTCTAACCTTCATGTGGGTGGAGATGTATGGGGTCGACAGCTAGGCTCAGCCCAGACAGCCCCAACTGCAACCCCGCAACTGATCACCAGTGTCACCAACCACCTAAGCTGTCCTTATGCGAACTTCCCATCTTACTCCCTAGGGAAAAGGGGGCAACCTGTTTAATTTCAGGCCTTACACAACTTCCAGCACCCAGGATCTTTTGCCTGCTGACCGAGATGAGAGTTTCCTGCACCAGGAAAGTGTCTCTCAAGAAGTTTTTGCTTTTCCCCTGGACCAGGCCACAATGCTGGGAACCAAGTGGTGGGAGACACTCTCAGCACAGTTAGAGTCCTCTGTTGCTCTCCCAGAAACCCATGCCTGCATACGTGTGTGTGTGTGTGTGTGTGCGCGCGCGTGCGTGCACATGCATGTGCACACATGTGTGAGTGTGTGCATGTGAGTGCATGTGTATATGTGCATGCGCACATGTCTATGTGTGCATGTATGTATATGTATGTATGTGTACACATGCATATGTGTGCATGTTTGTGTTGTAGCTGGTTTTATTTTTTACTCTTTATTCACTGAAGGGGCCCACCACCCAGCTCTCAATCACACCGAGACTTATTCTTTCTTATAAATGCCTGGCCGTAGCTTGACTTATTTCTAGCCAGTTCTTTTTAAATTTTCCCATCTCTCTTTTGCCTCTGGGGTTTTACCTTCCTCTATTTCTGTATGTCTTTTCTTTCCTTCTTATTCTGTGTCTGCTGTGAGACTGTGTGGCTGGCCCCTGACATCCTTCTCTCCTCCTTTTCTCACTCCCCGATTTTCTCTTCCCAGATTCCCCTTATTTATTCTCTCTGCCTGCCGCACTGCCTGTTTTTCCTCCTGCCTAGCTATTGGCCATCCAGCTCTTTGTTTCAGACAAATCAGGTAACACAGTTTCACAGAGTTAAACAAGTGCAACATAAAAGGATGCAATACATATTTAACTAATAATACCACGATAGTGCATGTTTGTGTGTGCACATGTATATGTTCGAGTATGCATTCATGCGTGTTCATTTTACATGTGTGTTCACATGCTCACAGATATGGGTGTGTTCATGTGTACATGCATATGTTCATATGTGCACATATATGTGAGTTCTTATGTATGTGTGCATGAATATGTGTGTGTTTCTGTATGCATGAATATGTTCATATATGTATATTTGTGTTCATGTGTGGAGCTTATATGTGTACATATGCATGCATGTGAGTGCCCGTGCATATCTCCTGGAAACTTCTTGTCAAAGTTGCTGTGTTCACAGCAACTGGTGTGCTTACCTGCTAGATTGAGGGGTGGGGCTGATATTAGAGCCAGACTCAGAAACAGGTAACATCCAGAGCTGTCTACTCACACTGGGGAAACTCAGCTTTAGGAAACCAACCAGCAAGTGTGGGCTGGGAGGGTTTGTTGTGTTACACCCTGGGGAAGTCTGTTTCTTGGCACCCAAGTAGGTCTATGACTGACAGGCAGGTCAGTCCAGGTTCGCCCCGGTGAACATGAGTCGGTTGAGGTTGCTCATGGTGCATGGGGACTCGGGCAGCTGTATCACCACAATGACCTGAGCTGTAAGGACCTGTGGAACCCGCAGGGAGCCACACCCCTGAAAATCGTCTTTCTTCACTGAGAAGTGGGTCTGCCTCCGTGGTCTCGGGGCTTTCAGAGTTTCATTAGCCACAGTGAGATGCCCCATCTTTCCACAGGAAAGGCTTCAACTGGAGGCACCAGCTACATGGTGATCGCCTTCCATCTGGCTAGCCTGGCAGGAAGGACACAGTTTTCTGCTGGCCCACGGGGTTAGTAGGTCCCAGGATACACTGGGTGTTTATCACTGAATGAATGGATGAGACATGGGACTCAGCTGCAGTTGCTTGCTTGTCCGCTTAGCCCTGGCTCGGGGCCGGGCACACAAGTTTTGTGGTAAACATCGAGTCAACTACAGGGGTTGCTTTAGGGCCTAGGAACATTTGGATGTCTGTGACCTCTGCTGTTGCTGAAATTGCGACTTTGGTTTTCCTGAAGGAAGTGGGCCTGACATTTCCCCATTTGCTCTGGGAGCTGCAGAGCTGGCAGAAGGACCATATCCAAGGTGATGTAGGGATACTCAATCCTCATTATAGAACCAATGTGAACACCCACCCATTCTTTCAGGCCCTGCTGGTCTATGGAGGCCAAATTGATGTCAAAGTGCAGAAGAAGGTGATTCTTGGTGATAAAACATGGCTGTTGCTCTTCCGAAGTCTGGGGACATTTACAAATCTTTAGGGGAGGTCTCGGGGTAGGAAGAAAGTTCAGAGCAAGCTGGGAGGCCATGAAGTCACAGCACGGAGTGGCGCTTAGCAGGACCACTCCCGCCAGGCAAGCTCTGCGCCAGGCCCTGCAGTGTCTCTAGACAAGCATGCGGGGCTTGTTGGCCTTCACTTCTGAAACTGGGCTTCGTGGTGGGATTTGTGGGGAGCTCCACCTGAGCTGATTTTTCTCCAGGCAACTTCATCACAACAGGGTTTTATGTGTCAGATAATGAGAAAAGCGGCTGTGGAATCCCAAAGGGATGGCAATCATTTCTGAAGAGATGCTAAATGTCTCTTAGAAGAGAATGTGGCATGGATTCCTTCAATTACTATGAAGAACATGCATTCCTGACACACATCTTAGCAGGCATTGAAGACATTTTAATGAGCAAGAGATTTAAAAGTTGGTAAGCACGTATCATTTGTCTAAGCACAGCCGTGATATTTTTGTGGGGGGAAGACTGGGTCCTTTTATTGGATGCCTCATGGAGTTTCGTGTTTTAACAACCTGAGTTCAGACTGGGGTGCACACAGATTTGGGTGGGACTATAAGGATGTGGGTCTGCTGTGGGGGTGGACTGGATTTGTCAGAAAAAAACCCCACAGCCCTCACCTCAACGGGAATAAGAGATGTGTTCTGTGAGTGTCCAGTGAGCAACCATGGCCCCGCAACTTGGAGTCAGGTTTCCACAAATACCACATACCAATGTCGCAAAAGATTCGCGAAGTTTTTATACTAATAGAACAAAGGCAATCACGTTCACAGATCCAGGAACTTTGAAACTACGTTGGTGGCAATATCAGGTAGGTGGCACAGCAGAGCAGGGGACGCCTGTGTAGGTCTCAGTTACTTTCTGATGGTATTCTCAGTTCTTGAGTTGGTGGCAGCTGGGAGTCTGTCTGTACATTCCGAAAGGACGTACTGACAGATGCAGGGCAGGTAGGTCAGACACTGAGATGGGCAATAAATGACTCGTCAGTGGGTTAATAATCCCTTCAGATCATTAGGCTCCAGATCTGCAACTTTCCAGCTGTCCATGGTTATTAAAGTGTCCACCTGTCAATCAGCCTTGTAGAGAATGTTTGACATAGGTGTGGCCTTTTGCCCGGGAGCTTTACACACTGAATTTTGGCACATATGTACCAGTAGCCAGAACCAAGGAAACCACACACTTGACACTGCTTCTCAGACTACGGGGAATCCAAAAGGACACCAGTTATCTACAGGCGCAAAGCCATAAGCACTCAGATATAAGCAGGTAGCCATGGTACAGGAGTCAAGTGAGAGAGGTCAGACTTCAGGGTGATGACTCTAGAGGCATTTCTGGCTAGGGAAACTGGTTGTTTCCCCTCCTGGGGTTGTGGTTGCAGGGATTGGGGAACAGTGACCCAAACAGGTGGATCTCAGGCTAAGCCACGTGAACAGGGAGTCAGGAATGTAGTGATTGCATTAAGGAGTTAGGTCCTCTTGTGCGCCTGCATTGCGTGTGGTCTCCTACATGACCCACTGACCTAGTTTCTTTCTGTTGCTGTGATGACTTCTACGGCCAAAATCAACCTGTGGAGGGAGGAAAGGGTTTATTTCATCTTATGGTCTGCCATGGAGCAAAGCTAAGGCCAGAACTGAACCGGAGATGGTAGAGGAATACTGCTGACTGGCTTGCTTCCTCTGGATGGCTCAGCCATCTTTTCATATGGCCCAGGCACACCTGTCTAGGAAAGACTGTGCCCACTGTGGGCGGCTGGGTCCTCTTATATCAAGTAGCAATCTGGTCTAGGCAATTCTTCAGTGAGTTTCTCCATTTCTGGGTAACTCCAGGCTTCTGTCATGTTGACTGCTAGAGTTGGACTTTGTCATTCACGACATTTGCTTTCTGTTTCTTCCTGACAAGTGACCATGAGTCCAGTGGCTTAAAACAACAATGCTCATCACTCTACATCCCCCAAAGGTCAGGACCCCACGATGGTATACCTGGGTCTGACTTAGGATCTCCAAGACTGCAGCCTAGGTATCCACTAACCTCTGTCTTTGTCATTGACCAGGGAGGACTTGCTTCTCAGCCTCTGTAGGCCGGGTTGGGATGCATTTTCTCATGGTTGCAGATCACATGATGGCTTTATTCACAGTCAGCCAGAAGGAGATGTTCTACCACTTGGGGTCTGTGGTACCTGGACCTGGAATGTTCCCTAAAGACATCCATATGTTGGAGGCGTGGACCCCAGCTGGGGCACTGTTGGGAGCCAGTGGAACCTGTGAGGAGTGCAGCCTAGTGGGAGGAAGTCAGGTCATTGTGGGGGTGCCCATGAAGAGGAAATTCGGGAGCTTATTTCTCCCCTCTCTTTGCTGTCTGGCTTCCATCATGGGAGCTGCTTTTGTCTCTGTGGTTCTCTGTCTTACCATTGAGCACAGCCAGCCAACACAGCCCAGAACCTCTGAAATCTCTTGCCAAAACAGTATTTCCCCACTTCAAGTTGATCTCTGGTATTTTCGTGTGACTGAGAGCTGCCACAGAGCTCTGGACGTTAGGCCAAGCTTCTGGTCCCCAATCCAAAGGACTCTCACCTAATAGGTTATGCCCACACAGGGTAGCCTCATTGGATTATCTCAAAGTCACTGCCACCCCTACCCCCCTTAGTGACCTTCATCCTACCTGCAAAGTCCCCGTCATCTTGTGTATTCTGTTGCTTGGAAGCAGCTCACAGAATTCACCCATCCACCTTTAGAGTAAGGTGACCACAATCAGACAGAAACACAGGAGGAAAGAAACAAGACCTCTGAAAGGGGTTGCGGCTTACAGGTTGAGAACTGCTTCCCTGGAAGGCATCCACGCTAGTGCCACTCACCAAACCCTGGAAACTGGATGCGTGACTGTCTTCATCATGAGGAAGGAAGACCCTGAGACTTCCACAGACGAAGATCCAGCCAAACACTGACAACTTGAAGATTTGGACCCCCTGGCTCCAGTGCCCAGCTTTTGCTGAGAATCTCCTGGGAGGGAGCAGTGAAGTAGAAAAGGACCCCATGGGAAATCAGGGGATATTGACAGGAGGACACTGATGTGGGATGCCCCTCTGGATGCTGTGAATATGTTTTATCACCATTGGTTAATAAAGAAGCTACTTTGGGCCTATGACAGGGCAGAATATAGCCAGGCAGGAAATCCAAACAGAGGTATAGAAAGAAAGTAGGCAGAGTCGAGGAGACACCCCATAGCAGCCTAAAGAGAAAGATGCCAGCTGCCAGACAGAACCTTACTGGTAAGTCACAACCTCAGGGTGATTCACAGATTAATAGAAATTGGTTAATTTAAGATGTAAGAGTTAGCTAGAAATATGCATCAGCTATTGGTCAAACATAGCTTCTGTGTTATTATTTCTGATCTGGGCGGTCGGGAAGCAAATGAGCAGACTCTGTCTACAGTAGATCAGAAGATGGCAGAAGGGCCCAGTCTAGCCCCGGTGCTTCAGTGAAAAGCTCACTCAGCAGCCTTGACTGGTGGATATCCACAGTGCAGCAGAGCCTCAGTGCAGGTTTGTAGGGAGTCATGACCATCTCAGGCCACATCTGCACTCCACTGATGACATCCCCCACCTGCTTCCCACAGCACATCAAGCAGGCCTCTCCGTGTGTCACCGTCATTCCATGGATGAAACCAAAAGGGATGGGTCACTGGTTCAGTGACGCTTGCAAGGTCAGTTAGCAGATGTCAGAAGTAAGATTTGAACCCAGGGGCAGGGTGGACTTGCTGTGCGTTTGTGGAGACAGCAATCCTGAGGAGCTGCACCCTGTACCCTAGGCTGGGACTTGCATTTGCTAGTGTGGCTCAGAGTCTTTGTAACTGTATCCTGCACAGAACTTGGCTGCCCCCCTGCATATTCGGATCTGCAGCCTGGCTTCTCTGTGCATAATGGAGATGGTTGCTGCGTTGGCTGCCTTTCTGTTGCTGTGATAAAAGACATGATAAAAAAGCTAGTTAGAGAAGAAAGGGTTTTCTTTGACTCACAGTTCCAGAGGGGACACAGTGGGGGAAGACTTGGAACCAGGCACGTGAGGCTGACCTGGTAGTCATGTAGCAGAGAGATCATGTCTCATCCATACAAAGGGAGGAGAGAGGGGGGGAGAGACAAAGAAAGAGAAAGAGAGAGGAAAGATATAGAGAGAAATAAAGAAGAGAGACATAGAGAGAAATATAGGAGTGAGGAGAGAAAAAGAGCAAGAGAATGAGATAGGTAGATGATAGGTAGGTAGGTAGATACATGGTAGATAGATAAGTAGATAGATAGATAAGTAGATAGATAAGTAGATAGATAGATAGATAGATAGGTAGGTAGATAAGTAGATGGTAGATAGGTAGGTAGATAGATAAGTAGATAGATAAGTAGATGGTAGATAGGTAGGTAGATAGATAAGTAGATAGATAGATAAGTAGATAGATAAGTAGATAGATAGATAGATAGATAGATAGATAGATAGATAGATAGATAGATAGGTAGATAGATAAGTAGATAGATAGATAGATAGATAAAGATAGAAGAGGAGTGGGCAAGTTATAAAACCTCAAGGCCCACTCTCCAATGATGTACTTCCTAGAGCAAGCCCCTACCTGCTAAAGGTTCTGTAACATCCTCAAACAATGCCACCACGTGGGAAACAGGTGTCCGTACATGTGAACCTATGTGGGGAATGTCTCACTCAAACCGCCATAGCCATCAAGAGGATGTGGAGGAGAGTCATCAGACAGCACAGTACTGTGTGCTGAACTCCAAGCTGCATGGATTTGCAGCCATCCCTGCGTTAGAGGGGCTTTCTGGGCTGAGCCAGGCAATTGCAGAGAGTCACACTTTGGAGAGACATGACAGATGCGTGCTGGGGTGGTCCATCAGCACCACCTGATGGCTGTCCAGCATCAGGCTCACTCCTGGGTGTGCTCTGAGCATGGGGTGAGCACGAGGCTTTGGATGTGTGTACCTCTCAGCCTCAGTTACGGGGGAAAGGCCTGAACTTGGTCTAACAAAGGACTCCTCTGCATCCAAACTGAAGAGTTGAGGTCTTCCTAGAAGATCTCTGCTCGGGGCTGTGCTAGGCACTGCTATTCAAAAAACCACAGTGGAGGCAGCCAGCTGAAGTCCCACTGTAACGGCAGACTGTCCTGAATACGTTCTTCTCCTCCACTTCAATGTCTCACTATCGTTTATATCCATCAGCCCCCGGCCCCCAACTCCCCATTAAAAAGCATAAAACGATAAAGCAGAGCCACACTGTAAGGCACAACCAGAGCAGGTGGCATATTATGATGAACGAAACCCTCACTCCCCGCGGTCAGCAGCTCCCTGGACACTGTGACCTGCGAGCAGACCCAGAAGGTGATGAAGCTGTGGGACCAGACATGTATTCACTGTGGAACTTCATTCCAGGTCGATAGAGCATGAGACTCCTAATCTCAGGGTCATGGGTTCAAGCCCCACATTGGGCACCAGGTATTGGCATATGTAAGCGAATCCATGAGAGCCTAGGCTAAAAGAGGTATTGGATATTTATTGTGGAACACTCACGGACAGCGAGGTAGAGAACTGCTATGTTCACAGCTCTGTGTGTGCTGGGAGCTGTGAACAGATCTTCGACCACCACCTAAGAGAGAGAGTGTGCTTCCTATCTGCAATAATAGTACCCCAGACTATGCCCTGATGGGCTAGTATCCAAAAGGCTATTGGCTGAATGAGTTTCCACAACACTCAGTGTCTCCTCTCCTGCTGCCATAGTCGGGAGGTTGGGAATACAGGCATGGAGCAGGTTTGTGAAGTTGGTGCTGGTTCACCTTCTGATATGGACCAGTCTGGGTCACCTGTGCATCCCTTGACCTCACAATCAGCATAGGTCTGGTTTGTCTCTAGCTGGCTGGTTGTAGCTTCCTGGATCTCCACAGTGGACACTAAAGCCAATTCCAGACCAGGAAGCGCAGAGTCTTAGCTTCCAAGCCATTCTCTGAGGCGAGGACTTGACATTTTCCTTCCTTGTTTGAAAGAAATTGGGATCATAAATAACATGAAAGTCAGGCTGTTCCATCTAGCTCCAAGATCCTGCTGCGAGCCTTTGAAGGGTCAGGGGGGCTCACAGAGGGCTCTGGGGGGAAGCATGAAGGAAGTGGAGTGGAGCCCCTTTAGGGAGGAAGCCGAGAGCCCATGATGATATGGTTCCCGTGTGAGTGACCACGTGCAGGAAGATGCCTGGGCGTGTGGGGACGTGACTTGGTAGATAAAGTGCTCTCTGGGCAAGCACGAAGGCCTGAGTTCAGGTGCCCACCACTCCCACAAAAAATGGACATGGTGCATACCTACCCCAGCACTGGGGACAGCAGAGGCAGGTGGATCCTGGGAGCTCACTTGTCAGACAGTTTATCTAAATCCCCTAACTCTACATTCATCAAGAGTCCCTGTCTGAAAAGATCAAGAGCAGGGCAGTTGAGGAAGACACTTGGTGGCCACATCTGGTTTCAACACATATGTGCACATGTTTCCAGGCAGAGCACCGCCCCCTCCCCTAGGAAAGATGCCTGAATCATGCATGAGGTCCATTCAGAACTCTGAGAGTCACAATCTGTCCAAAGGGTTCCTATTGCCCATCCTACTTCCAACACCTGGCCCCTTGGATCTGCCCAACACTGAGCTACTGAACATTGTCTTTATAGGAGCCAAAGTCACCGCCTGCGCGTGTATCATGCATACTTTACGCAGGACACAGCTGCCTGTGTCTCTGCTGCTGTAGTCTTGACCCCCCCCCCCCCCTTTGTATATATTTTGTGTGTTTGAGAAAAAGGCAAATATGCGGGAGAATGAAGTCATCCTGATTTCTTGATTTCTTCATGAGAAGGATGCCTCTTCAATGGCTAACCCTTACGGATTCCACCAGCTCCCTCCAGCCGCTGACCACAACCCACCCACAGAGCCTTTGGTGCCTGCTGTTTCCCTCTTATCCCTCCTGGGCACTATCTCAGCTCGGAAATAACGTGTGACGCACAGAGAGTGACAGAAATATGTTGTTTGATTTAAATCTGATTCCGGTGAAATAGACATCCAAAGGGAAGAGGTGTTGGATAAAATAGCATAATATTTCAACTCTTTAATACGGGGGAGCAGCTGAAGCCATCTAGGCATTGCCTGGGGACGCTTCCGTGACTGGAAAGGTGACATGCCACACCGTGTGAGAGGATCAGAGATCTGGGAGGGGATGTGGTGGTCCTAACGATGCCTAAGCATTGATATCTCGTGTCTACCGCAAAGACATGCTGCTGTTTCTCGGTCCACCTGGTGTTTCCCAGGCACCAAATATGGATTGTCTAGACTGACATGCTACACTGAGACGGCAGCCTTCCCAGAGTCGCCTGAGACCCGCAGCGGACATTTCATAGGGTTCATCCCAATGAAATCCAATTGAGAGTGACTAGCGAGGTGACTTCTCCCCAACCCCCTTCCAGACTCCGAGGGGAGAGCCTTCCGTTCTTCTGTGCTTTCTCCCCATAATGGGAGGTGATGGCCGAAGGAGTGGCATCCATCTGGGGGCACTGAGCAGGAAAACCATAGTAATAATTGGAGCCAAAGAGGCATGAAGAATCACCATTGGCCGTCCCAGCAGCTCAGGGCTGCCCACTTCACTGCCTGTGTTAAACGTGCCCCTCCTGCCACCAAGGTTTAGTCCCTGCTGGGAGGCTTCCCATTTCCCACATCTCCTCCCAGCAGCAGTAACTCTCCTCTTCTCCCCATGGCTGAGCGTAGTTAATCATCTTTTGTAAATATGAAATTCACAGCTCAGAGAAGCGAGTGGCGAGCTTCAGCACGCATGTCTTAGCTCAGCACCTTTATTTTTCCTGGGTTTATCAGACAGATTTGTAGCAGGAGCTCCCTGGAGACTCTTTCACCAGGCCACACACATCCAGCTCTGCCTACAACAGCATTGTGCTGGGCAGTGTTGTCTCGGAGGGTTGCCAGTCTAGAGAGCTCTCTCCTACCTCCCAGAATGCTCTCTGCTGCCATGCAGTTTGTTTTCTGTAGAGGGAGGTGCCCATCACACATCAGTTTCCAGACCCACTCTGCATCTTGGGCTTTCATTGGCCTTGGCGAGCTGCTGTCTCCTGGGATTGGAGCTGAGAGCAGTGACCACTGAGAGTTTTGTCCTGGTGCTGTGGAATGAGCTGGGGACAGATCTTCCAACAGACAAATGCAACCTGAGACTTTCAGAGGAGAGGAGAAATGAGGATGGGTATCATTTGGTACCGTTGCCAGGGAGGTGACAGAGATCCAGCTGATTAACAAGGACAGCTCCCTCTATGGTATCGGCTGCACTGGAGTCTCCCATCCACCACATTT
Organism: Myodes glareolus; assembly: GCF_982192425.1. Taxonomy (NCBI): domain Eukaryota; kingdom Metazoa; phylum Chordata; class Mammalia; order Rodentia; family Cricetidae; genus Myodes; species Myodes glareolus. Next base: position 2,977,060 of record NC_142031.1, read on the forward strand.
TGCCTTGCTCAGTTGCTACCATCACCATTAGCACCAGCATCATCATTACCATCCTCGTGACCATTATTATGACCACCGTCACCATGGGCATTCTCACCATCACATCACTGCCGTCACCATCATGATAACAAGTACCATCCCACCATCGTTATTGTTATCAACACCATCATCACTATCATCATCCTTACCATCCTCCCCATGGTGGCTTAATAGTGACAATGAGGAGGATGTAGTGGACAAAGGTTTAACGTAGGCACCTTGTGTTCACTTTGATGATGGCTGTTGTGGTGCTGGAACATGATATCCAGAGCTTAAGGCAAGAGTTTGGTAATACCTGATAGCTATCACTTGGTGTTACCTCCGAGTATGTTACCTCCTTTCATCCTACAACAGTAGCACGAATTTGTCATAGCACTGACCACTTGAGAGTTGAGGAGTGACGGGAAGGCCAGCAAGGCCAAATGAGCAGCTCAAACTGCAGGACAAAATGGTTCTGTCCTCCTCACGTCTCTGGGCACCAAGGTGAGGTCAGAGATGCTACAGGAGGCAAACGTTTCCACTTAGCCTTTAACAAGCACCTTGGGAGACGCCCTGGATACAGAATCAGTAATATCAGATCTCCTTCACAGGAGAGCCAAGACCAGAACATGACAAATTCTTCAGGAAAACAGGCCAAAGATTGCATAAGGAAAGATCCCCAAGCCTGTGATTATGGCCCCATCAATCTCAGTAATACCTGGATGATCCATTCCCCAAAGAAAAGAACTCTGTAACTTTCTGAGGCCAAGGACACTCAAGATGCACTACCCGCTCTCCATATGCCTGGCTTTTCTCTGATTAACTCAGTCCCACAGCAGTCTCAGGAGGACTCTGTGTTTCGCTTGTCCCCAGAAGCACCTCCCAAGATGACTGTTCAAGTGTAAGCTGTTTATTTGGGAGCAATACAGGAAAAGGAAGGTTTGACACAGAACTTTTGTCCTGGAGGCACTGGGGGTGGAACCCAGAAGTTTCTCTATGCTAGAAAATGTTTAACTGGATATGCGCCCACCCTACACACCCAAGGGGATGCTAGCGAGGAGACCCAGCAAGTCATTTCCACTACAGTATCTTCAGCTTAATCCCACAGGATCCTCTGAGAAATGGTATAAAGTGCTCTACTAGGAGAAGAGGAGGAAGGGATGATGCTCATGGTGATTATAGAGGTGGTGTTGGTGGTGTCACTGATGCTCCTGCTTTGATCATGGTGTGGGTAGTGGTGGTCATGTGAGGATGATGGTGATGATGATGGTGACTGTGGAGATGGTGATGACTGTTTGGTAGTGGTGGTAAGGATGATGGTGACGACAGGAGTAATGGCAGCAAACCATAATGCTAATGACAATAATGGAGATGGTGGCAATGATGGCAAGGGTGATGGCGGATGATGATGGAGATTTGGTAACAGTGGTGGTGATGATGATAGTGACGATCATGGATTTGTATTTGATAATGGTGGTGATGAAGATGGTGCCAAGCGATGCTGATGGTGACAATGAAGGAGGTGAAGATGATAGTGACAACATTGTTGATAATGATATAATGGTGATGACGGTGGTAGTGATAATGATGGTGATGATGATGATAGTGGTGATAATGATGGTGATGATGATGATGGTGGTGATGATGATGGTGATGATGATGGTAGTGATGATGATGGTGGATGCAATTAATTGATCATGGACATCTGAAACTGATTGAGAAATAAAGCCTTCATCCTTTTCATAATTTCTTTCAGATGCTTGTCACAGCAATGAAAAACTGTCATCAATTTGCCTGCTAAGTGGCCCAGAACACCACAAGTCCTATGTGACGAAGTCATCAAGAGCTTCATCTGGGTGTGGTATCAGCCAAGGCCCAGGATGGCTTCTAATTGATATTGCATAGGTTAGTAGTTTCATGATTGGCCAATGTCATAGAACTATCTAGAAGGTAGACCTCTGTGTGTGTCTGTGAGGGTGTTTCCAGGGCTCTTAGCTTGAACCACTTGAACGTGATGGGCACTGTTATGGGTGTGGGATCACTCAGGGATTCATCATGACCAGGAAGCATTTTAATAAGTAGAGGCTTTTATTTAGATACTGGCACCTGGACCGCACCTGAGAGCAACCCTAAGATTCAACACGTAGCCACCTTAGCCCAGGGCTTATACATGCAATAACCACAAAATTGCAATTTTGGCATGGTGCATCTTATATCCTGTCTTTTATCAGCAGTACTTGATTTTTGTAACAGGTATTTGCAGACACCCTTGGTTATCTTGAGTAAGAAAGCAGTTTTTATAAAAGCAAAACACAGCAGTTAGCTGCTATGGCCCATTATCTTGCAAGAACAGCTAAGGCATAATAAATTTCTACAAGATGGAGCAGTTTTTAAGAATAGGCCAATGATTTTCAAAACAGGGAGGTGGACTGACATGCCTGACAGGCTTTAGCCTGTACAAGCTAGAGGTTTACATGCTAGAGGACATATATGTATATATTATGTATAGTAATTAAAACCTTAAATGTAATGTTAACCATCACAACCACAACTCCAGGCTGAACACCAGCATTCATGGCCTCTGCTTCCTGACTGCAGACACTTTAGACAATATGACCAGCATCTTATACTCCTGGAACCTTGCCTTTCTTGCTGTGATGGATTCCATGCATTAAGTTGTTATGCTGGGTATTCTGACAGAGCAGCAGTAACTAATACAAACTGTTGCTGAGACATGTAGCATGAGGGGCCGGCTTGTTGGGGTTTCTGTCCCGCCTGGTACCCCACAGCCGGCAAACCCCAAAGAAAATCACAGACAGGACTCCATAAGATTATAAACTGATTGGACCATTAGGTCAGGCTACTTATTAGTTCTTATAACTTATCTTACCCCATTATCCTTATCTACGTTAGCCACACGACTCAGTACCTTTCTCAGCTGGGCAGCTTACATCTTTCCTCTCTGGTGGTATGGGTAGAACTGCGGAGGGAGCTTCCTGCTTGCCACACTACTCCCAGTCTCTTTGCTCCACCTCTACTTCCTGTCTGGCTTTCCCGCCTATACTGCCTGCCTGGCCAATCAGCGTTTTATTAAAATATGATTGACAGAATACAGATAATTCTCCCACACCAGAGACAGGCCAGGCACTACAGTTGGTCAAGCTTTGGGTATGAACTTGACCTTTCTCTAGCTTTGGGTGTGAACTCCTTGCTCCTGCCTTGGTGTGTGAGGATCCTTCTGTCTTGTCACTTCTGCCTGTCCAGTTCCAAGATGTTGTACTCTGTGCCTGCTTGGATCTGTCGGCCTCATTACTCTTAGGTTCCTTGAAGACGTTTCTCTCACACATTGACTGGGTTTTTCTGAGACATGGCAAACAGAGCTCCCCAAAATTGATCTCCTGAGAAGGGTGGTGCTTCTGAGCATGGGCATCCTCCCTTTTCACTTTTAAATGTGGCATGCAGACAACTCTGTTGGAAACAGAGCTGCAGTTGGGGTACTGACTGGCCCTAGTAAAGAGGGCTTGAGCCTGAAGGTGCCAGGAAGGATCCTCCCAGCAGGCACTGTTTCTATGGGGGTGTGCTCTGAGTTCTTAACAGTGTGCTAGCTGGCCATGATAATATAAGTGTTCAGACCTGATGCTCAGGGACATGTACATTGTGCTGAACCAGTTAGCTGAGGCAGCAGAGTTAAAGACTGTTTAGCCAAGGAGCAAGAGAGCAAAAGGGATGCACACTGCGCTGGGGACCATCCACCTCCCATCCCAACTCCAAGGGAGGAAGGGCTCCATCAACTCATCTATCAAAATTCTTAGCTACTTCTCATTAGGGGTCTGCCTCTATGAGGAAATAATTACATCACTGAACAAAATCTTTCCAAACCAAGGCAGCAAATTTGCCCTACAGAGACTGTTACAAGGAAGTGAACCAAAGGCAAAGTTTTAAGTGGCTGTCTGGGGAAAAATAAAAGCCATAACTGGGTATCCAAGCCTTTTCCAAAATGTCCAATCAGGTTTCTTGTTTTATAAAGATATGTTTAGTTTATTTAATTTGTATGAGTGTTCTGCATGAATGTGAGTCTAGGTGCTGTGTGCATGCTCGGTGCCCGAGTAGGTCAGGAGGCATTGAATCCCTGGCACAGGAGTTACTGATGGATTTTTTAATCTCCATGTGGGATTTAGGAACTGAATCCAGGTCCTCTGCGAAAAGCGACAGGTGCTCTTAACTGCTGAGCCAACTCTACAGCCCCCATTCAACGTCTTACTCCTAAAGGTTTCTCCAATCACATTCTGAGACTCAGGGCCAAAGCAGGGTTGTCCATTCTTCACTGCATCTCTCTTCCCACTTGCAGGGACTTTATTTCCATGACTGACATCTGACAGTCTTCCAGATCTTGCTCTCCTGCATCTGCGGGGTGTCTTTTCAGAAAACAAAATGAAAAATGTTGTGGGATAATCCTCTTGTCCACTGCAAAGATGTGTCACTGTGATTGGTTTAACCAAGAAGCTGACTGGCCAATAGCTGAAATAAATAAAGTTAGGTGGAAGAGCCAAATTGAAAATGTTGGGAAGGAGAAGAGAAGAGTCAGAGGAGTCACCAGCCAGGCACAGAGGGAGAAGGAGATGAATGTACCATGCTAAAGAAGGTACTACCCATGTGGCAGAGTAAAAATAAGGAATGTGGGTTAACGTGAAACGTAAGAGCTAGTTCGTAATAAGCCTGAGCCATTGGCCAAAGATTTACAATTAATATAACTCTCTGTGGTAATTTGAAAGTAGCTTCCAGGACAGAAAAACTTTGCCTACAAAAAACCAAACCAAAACACAAAAACCATAAGAAAGCTTTCTTGAGCAATGTTCTAACCTTCACTGACCCCATTTGCTCCACCAAGTCCTTGTACAAACTGATTCTGTTTGTCTTTGGGTCAGCAGGACATGGGGAGTAGAAAATAACTCCCCGGGCCACACAATGGCCCCTGTGGAAAAGAAGCCTCCTCCAGGCTTCTGGCACTTGCCAGACTCCACTGAGCATTCATTCATGCTCTTTACCTGCCCACTCCGCTGTCGATCTAACTAGGACCAAAACTGCTGCCAGGGCTGGGGAGGGTCTGATGAATGTGTTATTTTTCCCTTCAGCTGTTCAGAACTCGAGTCTGGAATTCTCACTCACTGTCTCCAGTCTAATGGCCTCGTCTGGATGTTCAAAGCAAAACAGTGACCCAGAACCATGAGCGGTGACACTAGCCTGCATTCCCAACACTTGAGAGGTAGAGGCAGGAGGATCAGAAGTTCAAGGCCGTCCTCAGCTACAAACCATGTTGGACATCAGCATGGACTACGTTTGCCAGAAGAGAGGCAGAGTGCTTCACTCAGGCTCTGCAGGGTAGAGCCAGGGAAGGATGGAGTAACTCCACCCATGCCTACCATTTCCCCAGGAAGCAGCAGGAAACGGCCAGCCAGATTTGGGGCTGACGGATGTCCATGGCCATTTGTCCCTGACCCTGGGACAGGGGGGCAGGCAATGGGATGGAGGAGGTAGGATTCTGGGTCTTTTGAGTTTTTATGAAATGTGGGCTCAGCCCGAGAGTCATTTACTCTCTTTGGGGATCAGGAGAGGGCGGACTTGGCAAGGTCAGTCTTACAGACACCAAAGCAGCAAAACACAGAAAATTAAAAACATGCTTAGTACAAAGTAAGAGGAAATCGCCCAAATCAGAAAGGATCTAGAATCACCATTTTTATTTTTATTTTTTATTAAACTGTCATCAACAACTAGGTGGCTTCACACAGAAGCTCACCTCTGTGAGCTGGGGTGTGGGTTTCATCATGCCCACAGCAGGGGAAATGCCTGAAGTTCAAAGAGGACCCCTGAGCTACCCACATTCACACCACTGATAAATGGCCACACAGGTTCTGCACATGATCCCTGGTCCAGATGGAAAGCCCTGTCTGCCAACCCTGTTCCTCCTCTCCCCTCACCCACCAGGATCTGAGGTGAATCGGTTCATCTCACAGATAGGCCCTGATGGCTCCTGTGTTCCAGGCGCTGGCAGCGGAGCTGGCCATTACAAAGGTGTGCCTGGGGTTTTTAGTGGCAGCAGGGATCTCGGGCCTGGAGAAGGATGAGGCATGACCAGCACACACACAAACAAATAATTCCTTATTAGGTAGACGTGAACATTTGTGTGCTAGAGAGTGGAGACTGGTCACTCATGGGAAGCTTTGTATGGACGTGATGCTCAGGTTTCCGCGGCTCTACATCACACAGATCGATCATCAGCCTCAGGACAAGAGGCCAGTGAGGTCTCCTAGGTCCAGCATTCACCTGTGCTCACCATCCACTAAATTAATTTCCATTCTCCTTCCATTCGTCACCTGACAGCCTGGCACACTCTGGTATTTATCGATGCTCTGGATGTCTCCACAGATAACTTTTTAACCCTCCATGGGAACACATGATTGGTAGGATCATAGGTTGGTGTGTGTCTGTTCACTGTAGGCCCTGTGTAACTGTGAGGTCTAGGCTCTGGCAGTGGTTTTTGGTTTGGCTTCCCTTCCTGAGCTGTATGCACAGCCAGGCCCAAGGTTCAGTCTCCGCGGGATCTTGGGAGAACAAGGAGGCCATGTGGGCATAGAATGATTTGGGTCTGCTGTCTCCCTCTTTCTGTCAGCAGGGAAGCAACTGAGAAGGGCCTCTTTGCAGACCATTGCCGTAAGGAGGATGGAATTTTCTCCCTTAGGCTTCCCAGGTCCTTGTCTCTGAGGTGACACAGGTTCAGTTTTGTTTCTTTATGTGGCCCTCTTGCTGTCCGTCCAGTGGCTGGAACATTATGCCAATGCACCCCCAGAATCCTTTGCAGTGGAGACTGAAGACACACCAGAGGGTTGATGCTAGAGAAGTAGACCCCCGAGGCCAACTCTGGTCCTTGTTGAAGCCTGACTTCTTGGTCACTGACTGAGGCTGGGGATATGCTTCTGAGGAGACTAGTGCTCCTTTCAAGGGTGTGTGTCTGTCTCCTATAGAAGCCCACCTTGGTCTGTGGTGAGTGGCTGGTGTCTCCTGGCTATAAGAAGGGGTGGATGGCATGGCATTCAATCTGTCTTCAGAGGCTTCCCCCAGGAGACCGTTCGCCTATAGAGTCCAGGGTCTGAAAACAAGGTTCAATTCCTTGTTAGAAACTTGGTGATTTCTGCTTCCTGCTTCTGAGCTCTCAGCACCCCATCACTTGAACATCACGGGGTGAGTGTTGGTGGATCCATTAGACATCCAAGAGTTCTGGCTGTACTGTCAGGTGGTTTCCTGATCTGGGCTCCACACATAAGGGGTGGTCTGTCTCTCACTGTTAACCACTGTATCTAGGAGGCGGAGGCCCAGAGACCGGCCAACTGGGGCTTAGACACACATAGCTGCCTTGGATCCTTGGGGCAGGGGGCAGCCCTAGGGGCTTCTGAACTTTTTGGTAAGCATGGTTGCTGGGGAACCAGGGGGATTGGATGAGACTGGAGAGCCATGAACCTGAAGCAACAGCAGGTCTCCATCAACCTCTGAACTACATGTATAATGAATCGCCGAGCATCCCATAGAGGATGGGAGTGTGCAGAAGCTGGAGAAAGCGGTGCCATTGGGATGACTCCTGGCCCCAACATGACATGAGCTCCAGTACACGCAGCATCCGTGACTGGTGCCCTGTGATCAGAAGTCGGCATCAGAGCAGGGAGCAGGGGAAGCGACTCGACACTGAGGCCAAAAATGGGAGTTCTGCTTCTACTTCCCAGCAACACAGAGATATTGAGCTGTCTGGGTGCTTCTCAGAGCCCACACCTTCTGTGCAGGGTGCTTATCGAAGCCTGGATTCCAGTTATGGACAGCTGGAGATAAGTAAGCATCCATGCCTGTCCCCTTTGTGAAGGTGAAGGGAGGCTTAGTCTCCCTCTGCAACTTCCCTGTCAGCTCTCGGGCATCGTTTGCAGAATCAATGCTTGTCACTGATTTACCACGATGTCTTCCTCCCTCTGTTCATAGGCAGTGCTCTAGGTAGAGCTATAGGGCGTAGGCATTGCAGGTGCTTCATGTATCCATAAGGAGGGATGTCTGCTCTGCTGTCTCTGTACGAGTGAAGCTACCCCCTCTCCCCAGAGCTTACCAGAATCTACAGAACTCGTCAGGATCTACCAGAAACTCACCAGGACTTATCAGGACTTACCTTGCTTCCCCCTCTCTCTCTAAGGCCCTCACTGACCATACTGGGCTTTCCCACAGAACATGGAGACAGTGGGCTCCTCTGGTATTTGATATGTCAGCAATGGATCAAGTGGCCATTCTGGTGAAAGGGGAACACAGATGTGAAAACAAAAAATGTCCTAATGGAAGCCAAGTGCTGGCTGAGCCCTGGAAACAGGCTGATCTTAAAGAAGGGAAGGTCTGGATCTGTCCTGTGTCAAGAGCCTGTCTGTGGGGATGCAGGGAGCCTGTCTGCGGGGAAGCAGGGAGCCTGTCTGTGGGGAAGCAGGCTGAGGACTTTCCTGCAGGATTGGCCATGATGTGTACATTTCCAAGCTAAGAGAAAATTCCGGCTGTCCCTTGGCTGTCACCAGGGCTGTCACATGCCTCCCCATGCAGGGCTTTCAGCACCAACATGTCCTTCCCCCTAGTGAGGCAGCACGTCCTGTGAACCCCTGCCCAGACAACCGAGTGGCTGGCCCTTCCGTTGTCTCAGCTGCCGGGAGGTAGAGAGGAACTCCAGTCTCCTGCTTCCAACTGTATGAACAAGGATTGGAAAGTGGATCCAGTTGTTCCTCCACCCCCACCCCCGTCTCTCCTCTGACCAGTGTGTCACAAGCTTTCCCAGCCACGGGTGTACTTGGAGGAGACGCAGGCTCAGCTTTGGTGCGGGAACAGCTCAGCTCTCCGTGACTTTTCTTGGCTCGTAAAACTGTCCTGTCTTTCCTAATGGCAAGGAGACAGTGCTGAGTAAGACCTGGTGGAGGCAGCATGGCTTTTGTTCTGAGCTTAAAGGTGTAGATGCCAGAGAAGACATGGAAGCCAATTAGCAGCCACTGACTATCTGGGTTCAAGAAGTCCCCACAGACAGGCCTGCTCTGCTGTCACTAACTGTAAGTCTCTGGTTTGGGGACAGAGAGAAAGATTCCTGGGGCAGCCTGTCCTTGAGGCAATGACGGGAGAGGATAGGTAGATTCAGACCCTTCTCTGAGGCTGCCACTTCTTAAGTAGGTCTGTGTTGAACCCAGAGGCAGGCTCCCACTACAAAAGGACTGGGGACAGTTTCTGGCATTTTTACCCTTAGTCTACAGTATGGAAACTAGGGAAACCTTATAGCTAGCCCCCCCCCCAGCAGGGGGCTGTGAGTAGGAGTCAGGCAGTGGCAGGAACTCTCTAAAACATCCCTGTTACTGGATCTGGGGGCCCTGCCTGCCAATAGGACGCTTGGATCTTCCCTCTCTTGTCTGAGCAATGCCCCCAAGACCACTGGACACCAGAGCTGGCAGATGGGCAGAGGCCAATATTTCAGTTTGGTGGCCATTGGTTACATTGGGGTGGTAAAATTCAGGTGAATGCCGTTAAATCACAAAATCAATTTGAACACTTGTACCATTCCAAGTACTCAACAAACCATTATTGTCATACATTTCTCACAACCTGACAATGTGGCAGCCAGCCCCCCCCAATATATTTTCCCCTTAAGTCCCCTCCCCACCTCCAGCTTCACAGGTGCTGGTGCCACAGGCCATGGGCCAGCTGGGAATCTCCATAGATTGGTAATGACTTGTCCCCAAATTTCCCAGGGAGCCTATATGTCAGATACATCCAGGTTGGGGGACCAGAAACTCTCTTGGGTATCTCCAGGTCAGTCCAGGTCTTTTCAGGGGCTTGGCAGGTGCATGGTAGGAGCGGGCCGGCTCAGACCAGGGTCTCAGCCTCCACTGTGACATCCAGAGGAAGGTGCCCGGGCATCTCACTGAGGCTCAGAGCAGCGCTAGATGGGACCAGGCAGGGTTAGTTAGTTAGCTAGCTTCTAGGGTGACCTGTCCCTGCAAGAGCAGAGAACATCACAGCATCTCTTCTGCTGCGGTCCCTCTTGCTGCACTTGAGTCTTGATTCTCCCCTGCTGGTTATCAGCTTCCCAACATTCAGGGTCTCCCACTCTTAGGCAGTCCCTCCACAGGCTGTCCACTCTACAGGAAGGCTGCCTGCTCTAAGGAGGTTCAGGGCTAGAGGTCTATATGAAATTAGGGAGCTACGGGTGACATTTGGTAAGGATCAAAGGGCAGCCACTGTGGGGCTGATGTCTCTACCAGAGTATTCAGGAAACCCAAGTGCCCACCATCAAATACTACCAACAATGGTCAACTACTATCTAGGCAGCTTCCAGTGTTTTGCTGTGAATTTTGATGTGTGCCCAGTTTGGTGCATGTAGGCGTTCAGTAGTCTTGTGTGTACCAATAATTCAGGTTATTGTCGAGCTCTCTGGGTACACGCCTATTAGACCATATAAAAATCTGGGCACTAGGAAGATGCCTCAGTTGGCAAAGTGCTTGCTGCACAAGTGTGACACCGTGAGTTCAATTCCCACAGCCTGCATAAAAGAGCAGAACGTGACCTGTGCTTGTAATCCCAATGCTGGGAGGCAAAGATGCGCTAACTCCTGGCGTTCGCTGCCAGCCAGCACAGCTGCTCCTCCATCTGGGATCTTTGCACACATTTCTCCAGCACGACCTACTTCTTACGGAAGAATATGACAGTCATCAGCACCCACCCTTGCCTGGGTTATCTCTGTTTCCACCTTGTTTGATAGTGAGGCTAGGTAGACAAAGGAGACAGATATGAGGTAACCAAGGGGACAGCAGATGCATCTTGCTTGGTAGGTGTGTTTCCTCATAGCCAGGATGTGCTTTAGTGATTAAGCATCTTTGAAACAATGGTTATGTGCTTCCCATGGTAGCAGAGGCGAAGACACCAGGGTATTTTCCTACTCATCACACACACACCAACAAAGGTCTGCGTTCTTAAAGGACACTAAATATACAATATCTTTGCGATGTGGGTTTGAACTCTCTCTTTACATCTTATTTGTTTTTAGAGGATCATGGGAAGTAATAATTTAAATGATCTCGTAAATATTCACAGAAGCACATTTAGAATCTACAGCATAGAACCCCCTGGGATGTTTTTCCTTTGGAGGGGGGAAGACCATGCCAATCTCTCTTTGGAGAACTTGCTTAACTTAGCAAAATAAACTACATAAACTCTTTACTCTCTGTGTCCCTCAACTAAATTCATTTCTTTTTAGGAGAATAAAAACTCAGGCAGACTCTCTCCTGTCTTCCTGTAAGAGTGGATTATTTTTCTGTGGAACCAGCGAGCTCTCTGTGGGTAGATACTGGCCAGGACTTCCTCTGGCCCCGCCATGCCTAGTGATCCAGGGGCACCTGCAGATGTACATACATACCAACCATGAAGGTTTGTCCAGTTCTAACAAGACACTGCCTGCCAGCTTCCTGAAAATGCACATCAACTGCTTGAAGCATAATGGAGAGTCATTCTCGTGAACTGTGATAAAAATTCTACAGAAACAGACTAATGGCATAGAATAGTTCTTCTCCATCCTGCCCAGGTTCCCACCACAAAGCCAGGAAAGTAGATTTCAGAGTCATAAAACTAAAGAACAGAAAGAGAAGACAGCAGACAAAAGATGATAACATTTAAAAAATTGTAATATTATATTAGGACTGGTCCATCATGCGTCTGTTTCCCTTCTCATCCATCATCCTTCTTCCATCCACCCACCCACCCACCCATCCATCCATCCATCCATCCATCCTTTTCCTGCATCACCTTTTCTCTGAGAAGGAGGTTTCTGGAGACTGGGGACAAAAGATAGAAGGCACGGAACCCCTGTCAGAAACAGGAGAAAAGATGCACTAATCCTGTGACCTAGTAAGGGGTCCTTCTAGACCTTTCCATTGCTATTTTCCCTGGGCATCCTTCATTGCTCTTTCTCACCAGAAATAACTAGAAGTCCATTTTCCCAGCCCTCAGAGTACCATGTGTGTGAGTTCCAAGCAAAGCAAGTCTTTCATAAACTAGTTTTTCTCACTGCATAACAAGGCTTAGCACTTATTCATGACATGTTTCTAGTTCTCTGGCATCTTTAGTAATTATTCATCCATCCACCCATCCACCCATCCACATACCTGTTCATCAATTTGTCCACCTACCCATCCTCTCACCCACCCATCCATTCATCTTTCCATCCATCCATCCATCCATCCATCCATCCATCCATCCATCCATCCAACCAATCATCCATACACACACACACACACACACACACACACACACACACACACACACACACCCATTCATTTGTAGCGATATTTCATTTGTGTTTTAATAAATTAAGTCTGCTTGACGTTCAGAGAGTAAAACAACCACACTGATCAGCCTTATAGACCAGGCAGGCAGTGGTGACTCATGCCTTTAATCCCAGCAGCGATGCTAGTTTGCCATAGAAACCCGGTGGTAGTGCTGCAAGCCTTTAATCCCAGCATTAGAGAGGAATATAAGATGGGAGGAGACAGCTCTCTCACACAGTCTCATTCTGAGATTCCTGGAGGCAGGATCACCATTTCAGCCTGAGGTAAGAGCCAGTGGCTGGTTGTTTTGCTTTTCTGACCTTCTGACCCTAGCTTCTGTCTCTCGGATTTTTTTAATCGTGCTACATTCATCCGTTCATTTATCCAATTTGTAGATCTTTACTGAGAACCAATAATCTCCTATTATTATTCTTGGAATTGGGAATGATTTAAGCAAAAACAGACCAACTTGCTTTCCCTGAAACTCTCAGCCCTGTCAAGAATAACCAGGCAGGCAGTCAGCAAACGCACAGAGATGGACCCAGCATGAAGAGCCAGTGGGGAATAGCTGACATCCAGAGCCAGGTGACCGAAAGTGAGGGTTCAACTGTGGGGGCTTTGTGGGGCGAGGTAAAGGGATGGACATGGCAGGGTGGGGTCAGTGCTACACCAAGTGGGTGGGGGAACCTAAGAAGGTGACTTGAGAGAAATGATCAGGGTATTTGGGACACCGAACAACTTCATGGAACCCTGGAAATGCTAGGACTCATTGAGCAAATGAATGAACTGGCCCAGTCCCTGAAGAAGTGACCTTGGGTCCTGTACCTACCAGAGGGCAGCTGCTTTACTCACTGTCAACCTCTGTGCCCAGTGCTGAGCTAAGGAACAAGGTAGTCTCCCAGAAAGAGAGCTGAGCAGCAGGCAAACGGGGTTCAGCTTTTTCCGGAAGCCACGGGCAGGGAAATGGTGGCCACAGTGGTGTGAGAGCCTACTCTCGTACTGTGCTCAGCCTTGGTGCTATTGCGGGGTGAAGCTCCCACGGTGGAGTTTCTGACATTCAAGTCCCCCAACACCCACACGCTTGCCTATTTGGCTTCCTTGCAGACCTCAAGGTCATTCATTCTGTGTTGTGTACAAGGAAAATACTTTAGAGTCTGCTGCCTGGGGCTTCCTGCTGAGGCTCCCTTTCAGGAGCTCCCAAAGATTCAGGGTCCACTCTTAGCTCTGCTCGCACTGGCTGTGTTTTGGGGTGGCAGCCCTGCCTTCTAGCCTATCCACTTTTCAGAGATGGACTAAGCCTTCCCATCCTTGGGTCATCAAGACTTGCCTCCTTTCACAGTGGGCCCGTTCCAGCACAGGGTTTGGCACCAGTGCCCTAAGATTAACTGGCCCTGAAAAGATAGTTCATTCAATAGAGGGGGTAAAATGCCACCAGGAAATGTATACTGTGAGAATGGACCAGGTAGGAGCTCAGAAATCAACCCAAAAGTGAGCAGGGGGAGGCATGAGCTCAGTTGGGACCTGGAGGGTTCCAAGGTGACCAGCAGACTCCAGAGTCCCAGCCGCCTACACTCACGGTGAATGTTAGTTATCTGACAGGAACGTGGGATTTCTTTGCCATCTTCAGCGAGGTAGAATTGCTTTAGTTTAATAGAAGAAGAAATATTACCCTTCCCCGCACGAAATACCAGTCCCGTTAATAACTCTTCAAGCAAAGAAAAAAGACGAGAAAGGACATAAAAACAGTTCTGTCTCCATTTGGCCTGCTTTCAATCAACTAATTAGAGAAAGGCCAGTTTCTTATTTTTAAGAGTGTTTATTCAGGTGTTTGCCAGCAAGAGGGCGAAGATGAATTGAATGGGCACTCTGTGGGCAAAGGGAGGGGGCATGGCGAGGACCAATTATCAAGAGCGGCTGAGGCCAAGTCCCTGGGACTCAACCAGAAGACATATGAGTGTCAATGAGGGGCGATCCATCATTCTGCAAGTGAGCAGATGGGTAACCGGGGCGATAACGCTGTGTTAATTTGTCCCATTTAAAATGAACATTTTTTTGATACAGGTATATACTACCGCCTCCTTTTCATTATTCCATGCTTCCTGGACCGTGTTCTTCCCGCCTTCACCCTCCCTGGAAGGGGGCTGGCACATATGGGGGAGGTGTGACTGTCTTTGTCATCCATGGAGTGATGGCCCTTTGCTCATGTGACTGTGAGCACCCCACTCAGGTTTGCTCACCCCCTTCCCACACCCCCACCTCTAAATCATCAACAGAGCTGAAGGAGGTCTTCCTTCCACCTTGCCAGTGCCCACAGGTGTCAGCCTCCTGGGAAGAACTGGATGACGTGGCCGGCTGCGGGCTGGTGATTATCCCGTGGGATGTTTCTCTGCTCTCTGGGGTCTATGCAGCTACCACTGGATGGTGGACCTGGGGAAGGCAGCAGGTCAGCTGGCGGCCCAGCGAGGCTATTATCAGCACGGCTCTGGCTTCCATTACTCAATGTGTTCTCATGGCACCCCCTCAGTGACTCAGCAGTGTTCTGGAATGAGTCAGGGATAGGGCTGACCCTTACACCCTTACAGAGCATGTGGCCTCGCAGAGGAGATGAGAGAAAGAAATTAGGAGGAAAATAGTGTGATAATTGTCACAGAAACAAAGACAGGATGACGTGAAAGCCCTTCGCCTGGGAGGAGCTGTAAAGAAGGCCCAGGGTGCCAGTGGAAGGCAGAAGCAGAAGCACAGATTCTCTGGCTCAACCTCTGAGACAGGGGGACCCCCACAAACCTACACAGTACACAGTCATTGACACAGGGGGACCCCCACAAACCTACATAGTACACAGCCATTGAGACAGGGGGACCCCCACAAACCTACACAGTACACAGCCATTGACACAGGGGGACCCCCACAAACCTACACACTACACAGCCATTGAGACAGGGGGACCCCCACAAACCTACACAGTACACAGTCATTGAGACGGGGGGACCCCCACAAACCTACATAGTACACAGCCATTGAGACAGGGGGACCCCCACAAACCTACACACTACACAGCCATTGAGACAGGGGGACCCCCACAAACCTACACACTACACAGCCATTGGCACAGGGGGACCCCCACAAACCTACACACTACACAGCCATTGAGACGGGGGACCCCCACAAACCTACACACTACACAGCCATTGACACAGGGGGACCCACACAAACATACACACTACACAGCCATTGACACAGGGGGACCCACACAAACCTACACACTACACAGCCATTGAGACAGGAGCCCCACAAACCTACACAGTAGACAGCCATTGCTTTCCTTTGTTGCACAGTTGGGATCTGTTGGTGTAAGATCTTCACCGAATCCCAGCATCTGTCAGGGACTCAGTTTTTGCATCTATAAAATGGATTGGGATGTGGTTTGCTGAATTCTCAGGTCTACTAGAACCCAGTGTTAGGAACAACATGCAATCGCTCTGTGATGGTGAAACCCCACAAGAGAGTCATTCTGTCTGGGTACAGCCTCCCCCCCCACATAGACTATAAGGATTTAGGTCTTCTGGGGATTGTGAGGAAGGGAGTGGAGCTTGCAGACCTTGCTAGAAGGATGAGGTGGAGGGTCACAGCTCTGCTTGAGCCTGCCCCCTCACTCTGAGAGTGCTACACCCTATTTTCACCCTGACTGGAGCCAAAGCAAGCTCCTTCTCCTCCCTCTCAGCCTTAACCTGAGGTCACTGAGGGGTAGGGAAAGGGAAAAGCAGAAGTGGGTGTTTCTGAACTTGGAGGCTCATCTTGGCTGCCAGCTTGATTGAGTCTGGAATCAATCAGGCAGGTCTCTGAGCATTTCCAGGAAGGGAAAACTGGAGGGGACAGCCCTTCAGACCAGGGGTCACATTCCCACAGCAGCCCATGTGTAAGGCGGCCCAAGGGAAGAGCCTGTCAGCCTCCATTTCTTGCTGGGGAGTGCATCTGTTCGGTTGCTGCTGCCATCACCACCGCACCTTGCTGCCAGCAGACCCTGGCTTCTGTATTCTGTGATGGCCAGAAGACCTGCAGCTCTGTAGCCACTCTCCAGTCTTCAGTGTGGGATTAGGACTGATGGGGCATCCAGCCTCTTTTGCTGTGGGACAATGGTCTGTGCCCTGTCAATTGCATTTTAACAAAATGCCGATTGGCCTATAAGCTCAGGCTTTTTTATTATTAACTCCTATAACTTATATTAGCCCATTATTCTTGTCTGTGTTAGCCATGTGGCTTGATACCTTTTTTTGGTGAGGCAGTCACATCTTGCTTGCTCTGTGTCTGGGTGATGAATGTAGACTGAAACTTACCTCTTCCCAGAATTCTTGTTGTTCCACCTCTACTTCCTTCCTGGTTGCCCCACCTCTACTTCTTGCCTGGCTACTGGACAATCAGCATTTTATTAAAATACAATTGACAGGGTACAGACCATGTTTAGTCAGCTCCACATTGGGTGCCATTTATCAACCAGTGTCTAATTAATGTAGACCTCTGTGTATTTTTTGGGGACTAAAGAGATGTGGAACCTCGTGGGACGGAAAACTCAGTCAACAAATGGCATGCCAACACGGGGCTGACTAAATCCACTTAAAAACCTGAGAGAGCTTGAAAAGGAATTCTAGACATAAAAGAACAGAGTTAAGCATGGTTTCTTTTCAGCAGCATTTTCTCAGGTGGGCTTTGTTTACAGAAGGCAAGCATGTCTCATTTAAAAGAGGCTTCTTGACTCAGCTTTAGCTGCAAAACCTTGTAGCTCTTTTAAGAGGCCCCGCCACAAAATACAGAAATGGTGTTTATGAATAGTCAACAGCATTCTTCTTAGTGGTAGCAGGAACCATGAAATGCAATAGAGATGTGGCACTATCTCTATAGTTAGAGAGATGGCTCTGGCCAGTACCTTTGCCATATGTCATAAACCCCATCTCTAAGGCATGAAGGCTTACCAGTGCTTCTGAGAGGAATGCCAAGGGGCTGGCCATCTGTGGTGACTCGTGTTCTGGACAGGAAGCCACCAGAACTAACGCTGCCCATTGTTAGACATAACTGTGCAATGCTGGAGGTTCTGAGCTTGCGCCATCCTGTAGCTCTCAGATGAAATGGTTCTTGCAGGGAGCAGAGTCCCAGACGTGGGACTGCAGAAACCACGCTTAGAGGTGTTGGATAGCACGTGAGAAGATGTCACAATAAGAGGCTCTAGGATGGTTGACATGAGTACCAACTCAAGCTGGACACCAGCAGGGCAGGACAATGACCACAGGGCTCTCCTGCTGGTCTGGTCTCCTGGGGGTCTGGGCATACCGGTCATCAACCAGAGTTCTTCCTATCTTGACACTGGATTTGAGAGTGTGCTGTCTCTCCATTTCTCCCTAACATCTACCTGTATTGTTAAAAGATAAGTAGGGTTTTGAAGGGAAGCTTCTAGACCTTCTGCAGGCCAGAAAGACTGTAGTAGCTGGTCCTCTCCAGAACTTCTGGGCAGTTGTGGAGTGGGATGGAGAATAGAGGTGCAAGCTGGTCCTGCTGTCACTGGGCTGACCAGTGGTGGCGTGCGTACAGCTAGTTAATGACCACAGTGTTGTCTGTAGACAGAAGCTTCTGGCCGGGAAATGAGTGTACAGTCTCCGTCTGCAGTTGTCAGTGTTTTACCCACCCTAGGGAAGGTCTTCCAGGTGTTTTCAGCCTCCATGGGTATCAGGCACCAGTGTGAGCCCCAAGGGACAGGCACAGTGGATCAGTCACCTCTCATGGGGCCCCATCTCTCTGAGTTCAAAACCCTGTGGACCTGTCACGCTGTTGCTGACACTTCTTCCCCAACAACTTCCATCACCCTCTGAAAGAGATCTGGACCCCCCTATGTTGACTCAGTGACACAGACATTAACATGCACCTGTCTGACACTGGGAGGCACTCGGGAGAGCAGCCTGCCCTGCCCAGATGGGCACACAATGGGAGGATTTGCCTTCTGAGGACTTAGGGCATGGGAGATGCCATTCCAACTAGAATAGAAAGAGACCAATGTGGGCCCCAAGATTCCAGGTCAGGCCAATGGCTGTGGGTGAGCAGGAGCCTCTGGGTTAGGACCATCAGCGTAGGAAAGGATCCTGGAGAGGAGGTGGTAGTGCTGCTGGTGGCAGGACATTGATGGACTGGTTCCTGTGGAGCAGCGGAGGTGGCACTTAGACCTCAGATGTTTAGGAAGTGACATCAGGTTGGACTTAGGAAGGGTAAGGACATGGGAAAGATAGGTCTCAGAGTTTGAGACAGCAGGCATGGCTCGTAGGCAGGCAGGAAAGCCTGGAAGCTGGGCCTGAGGAGCTGGCTGAGTCTGATCCTGAGAGCCAGGGTCCTGCAGCCTCCAACCATGGAAGGCTGCGGGGTGCAGATGGGGTGCTGGCTTCTCAGCAACCCTTTCTATTCCCAGGTTTACAGAAAACACATTCCCCCCAAAAGACCCAATCTTGCTTCCAACCTTGGCAAAAAAGCATGGACTACAGCTGAATTATCTTTCAATGTGAAGAACCCTGAGGTCTCCTTGGTTCCCCTGTCTGGACACAGGTCCCTACTCTCTGAGGCAGGAGGGAGGGCCATCTTGCTGATTGGTAAGTGGGAGCCGAGTTTACTCTGCCTGGCTGCACACAGGTTTCATTTTCCTTTAGAACACGTGTGTTCCACTAATGGGCAGATTTTAAATGGTAATTTTATTTCTCTAAGTACAAACCTTATCTGTGGTAGGATGGCAGGATCAGTGGACATTTGCAATATTTTTAAAATTCCTTTAATAGCTCTGTCATATTGCTTTTTCAATTATTATTTTTGAAATGTTCAACAGTAAAAGATAGTATTACAGCCTTGTGGCTCTCCTGCCAGAATCCAGGACTGGGTGGGACACACATTCATAAGGCAGTTTTGGTGAGATATAGCATTGATGAGTCTCTGTGAGGCTGTAGATCAGCCTCACAGTAGCTCCCTTCTGAGAATGAAGAAGAACAGCCCTCCCCAGTGGGTAGAGGCTGTCTCTACAGTGGATTGCTGCTTTAAATTGTGGAGGGGACGTGTGTCACTCTCATTGCAGAATGTGTTGAAGGGGAAGAACCCAGTTTAAAGAGAGAACTTGGAGCCCAGGAGAAAGAGGGAATAGTGACAAGGGGCGGGGAACAGAGACACACCATCCAGGGGAATGAATTGATGTGGGATTCCCCTCTGTATGCTGTGAATACAATTGGTTATTAATAAAGAAAACTGCCTTGGCCTGTTGATATGGCAGAACTTAGGTAGATGAGGAGGGGGACTAAACTGAATGCTGGGAGAAAGGAGGCAGAGTCAGGGAGAAGCCATGTAGCACCACTGGAGGCAAACACTGGAATTTTAGCTGCTAAGCCACAGCCATGTGGCAATACACAGATCACTAGGAATAGGTTAAATTAATATGTAAGAGTTAGCCAATAAGAGGCTAGAACTAATGTACCAAGCAGTGTTTAAAATAATATAGTTTCTGTGTGATTATTTTGGGTCTGAGCAGCTGAAAACCAACAAGTGGCCCTCAAACAACAATGAATGACCACACTAAAGGGATCTGCAAGGCACAGGGAGGGGGAAGCATAAGAGCACTGAACTTCAAGCTGAGCAAGTATGACAAGAAGGTGGATATTATGAGGAAAAAGGCACAGATATACGGGGAAGGGGGAAGCCATACATGATAGGAATTTGGCCCAACATCAGTCTGGGCTTCCTTTCAGACACAAGCATCTGAACACATATGTGTATACACACACACACACACACACACACACACACACACACACACAACACCCTTACATGAAACACATCTACACTGAATAAGTAGAATTCTTTACTTGTCTTCCTTTAACACAGAGTGGCAGCCACCATCCTGGGATTGGCTTCGTATGGGATATGAGAGCCACCCAGAGATGAGTTGGTATGTATGTAAAGACACACATATGTCACAAGAGTTGACCCCTGTTTATAGAAGGGAATCAGGCATCATGAACTGCAGTATCTGTGGGCTTCAGAGCCCATCTTCATACACTGAAGCATGGCTGTGTGCACACACACCTTCCCTGCAACCCTCAGAGCCCACTACAGATACCAGAGAGTGGCCATGTGCTCCTATGCTTCCCCGTGGCACCCAGAGCCCATTCTCAGCTATGGAACTGCAGCTGTGTGCACACTTGCTTCCCTCTGGGCTCTCTGGAGGGCGGAGCGGTGGGTAAGGAGCACAACTCTTGGGAGCCTTGGCACCTGTAAATCCTGGGTGTGAAGAAAGGACACTGGGCAGAGGCTGGCAGCCTGGCTCTGAGGAGGGAGGACCCTTTAGCATTTATGAAGTAGGATAATAAAGCAAAGAGAAGCAGAGCATCAAGCTTCTAGATGAGAAAATTAGAGTGTATGAAATATTCATCTCTTCAGCTCTACAGCGGCCAGCAGAGTGCACTGGGCAGAGTGTTGGTTTCTGGCCAGGGCTCTTGCCCTCCTTGCTAGAGATGTGCCAAGCCACACTGCAGACAGGGCGGGACACAGCTCCTTCACTATGCTCCTTTAATATCTCATTTTAAATGCCCTTTACAGTGTAAGTTTAAAGGTAAATGGGAACTGGGTCTTGCTCTTCATTATTAAGAAGAAAACATAAACACTGCTCAGTTGGCTGTGTGAGGGGCTGGGTTCTGCCTTCTGACCTCTCTTCTGTCCTTCCTACCTTCTCAAGGCATTCCATGCACCATCCAGTACTGCTGTCACCAGCTGTGTGTGGCACTGCCACATGTGTCCAAAGTGTGCCACAGTGGTTCCTGTGTTAAAAGGCAAGGGCAGGAGGATGTGGTGGGGAGGGGGCAGTGCGCTGTGAAACGCTGTCTCTGGACCTGGCACAGCTACAGAACTTGTGGTCTCAGTGCGGTTGAAGTTGAGATCTGTCAGCATTCTAGCAGGCAGCACAAACTGGGTGAGAGGAAGGGGAGTTGGGATGGTGGGCTCAGGATACATTGTACGTATGAAACTGTTAAAGAATAAATGAAAGATATTTTTAAAAAGTGGTAGACTGGGGTAGCATAGTTTAAGACATTTCAGCATTTAGGCTGTGGCACCGGCAACACTCTCTGTGTTTAGCTAGGTTTGCAGTGAAGGCTGGAAGCAAACAGCAAGCTAAAATATTTGGAAACCTTAAATTTTGATCAGGAAAGAAGCATGTTTACGTTTTGTTCAAGAAACATGCACTTGCTGAGGTAGCTAGTGACGGGAAAGTGCCACGAAGGCATATTAGGGATCAGGAAGACCCACTCCTTGCAGGTTGAAAGATGTACAAGCGACAGTTTACTTCAAAGATGGCTTTGCAGAGAAAGCCCGCAGGCTTTCTGATCACCCCTGGTAGAGCTGCAATGGAGAACCCAGGAAGTCAGAGATGGCAGCCATGTAGAACATCCACCAAGGAAAGCTGCAGGCAGAGAGTAGGGCCAGCCCAGGAGAAAGGGCACATGGACTTCAAGCAGCAAGGGGGATGGGAAGACTGAGTCCTCTGAGTCACCTCTAGTCACAGCGTGCATCTGATGATGGACAGAGCTACAGGGTGCAGTGCTTGCCCTTC
This sequence comes from Myodes glareolus, assembly GCF_982192425.1. Lineage (NCBI taxonomy): Eukaryota > Metazoa > Chordata > Mammalia > Rodentia > Cricetidae > Myodes > Myodes glareolus. The sequence continues at coordinate 2,999,068 of NC_142031.1, forward strand.
TGGGATTTGGTCTTGCTTTGGTCCTGTTTCTGAGACTGGGAATCTTTACACTGTACCTTTGTGCCTTGGTGGTAAAGAACTTGCTTTGGGATGTTCAGGGTCACACACAGCTGTGTGTCTGCCTTAAGTCTCTGTGGAGATGGGCGGAGAATCGCTGAGTGATGAGGCGTTGTTAGGCTTGGGGGCTGTTGTATCCAGATCAAATTCATTTGTGTTATGAGACAGACAGTTGTGAGCTTCTCGGGGTTAGTTTAGAAACTTAGACCTTGGATCCTAAATGTCCCCTGAGAGGTTCACGTGCTGAGGGCTTGGTCTACAGCTCAGGGCGACAGTGGAAGGTGGTGTAGCCTTGAGAAGGTAGAGCCCGTTTGTATGAAGTTGGTTTAGGGTAATTTGGAAGGCAATTTTGGAACTCCAGTCTCTGTTTCTCTCTTTCTACCCCTCCCTTACCTCTCTCCTCTAGGCGCCACAGGGTGAACAGTTTTGCCTTGCCTCCTTGCCTCAGACTCAAAGCAAAGATCCAAGCAGGAATGGGCCAAATCAACTTTCCTCTTCCGCAAGTTAACTTCAGCAACAGTGACAGCCAGGATGAGGGGCCCTGATCCCTAAGTCTGCTTTCCTGTAAATAGTGACATCAGAGGGCATCTCTGTGCCCATGAATGGAGGAAAGACCCTGGGAGGACCCAATGCAAGGGCACTTGGCCATTATCCTGGTTAGTTTTTACTTTCAACTTGACTCAACCTTGTCACCTGGAAGAGGGAACCTCGATTGAAGAATTGTCCAATTCAGGTTGACCGAGGGACATGTATGGGAGAGATTTGTCAGTGTGCGAGGTCCCAGCCCCTTGTGGGTGGCACCATCGCTAGGCAGGTAAGTCTGAGTTGGATCAAAAATCTAGAACACGAGCTTATGAGCAGTCGGGTAGGCAGCCTTCTTTCTCTTTTCTCCTCCAGGTTACTGCTTGGAGTTGTCTCAGTGACACATTGTTACTGAGAATTGTAACACATGGAAACAAACCTTTGCTTCCCCTCTGTTGCTTTTGGGTGGGCGTTCATCACAGCCACTGAATAATACTGGAACTTCTACCATCCAGGAAACGACTCCCTCCAGGGACCTTGAGCCTGGACTTGTAGCCTCCTCTAGAACACCGAGGAAACAGATGTCTGCTTTTGGAACCATTTGGCCTCTGGGGTTTGTCACAGCAGTGACTGCTGCAGAAGACCACATAAACCTGGAGCCAACAAGTTACTCTGAGAATATGCTAGCCAGGGAAACAAAGGTGAAGGAAAGATTGTATGGGGCCCAGGAAACTGAGAGAAGTCAGGAGAGGCAGGTGCTGGGCAGTGTTCAGAGGTGAGGAGATAGGTGGATATTGAAAAGGAACCGTTGAGCCTGGCAGTGAGGTTAGGTGACTCTGGGAAGCTCACACTGGCAGAATGGGGAGAGTGCATCCATGTGGGCAGGTGGGGAGGGCTAGAGCAGAAATGGATGTATCTGGCCTTGGATGCACGTTATTCTCCTCACAGTTCAGAAGATCAAGGCTTCCTGGCTGGGGGCACTTGCCAGCAGCAGATGAGGAATGAACAGCCTTGCCTGTCACTCACAAACAAGAGCACACCTGGGTCACAGCCAAGAATGACTCATTGGCGTGACCCCTGGGGAACCGTGGCTGTCTGATTTTAGTCAAGAAGGTCATCTGCTCAGGGTGCCAGGGCTGCCAGGGCTGCCAAGCTGGACCACTCTTGGAGAAGAGACCCAAGAGAGCAACTAAGGGTAACCAGGAGGGAATAGGCAATAACCTGCTTTGAGGGAGAATTGGAACCAGTAATGGATCTGGAGAGATCGGGGTGCAAGAGGGCTGAGGTCCTGCTGGGCACCCCTGGCAGGCAGCCAACCAACACTGCCTCTTCCTGCCTCGGGTCCTTCTGAGCCATTGGGATTGGATGCTCATTTTTTGTACACGTGGTTGGTAAGCAACATCCAACTCTGGGGAGCTTCATGGCCCCGCTCCTGGCATGACATTCCTTACTTTCTCCTTTAGTAACTTTTTCCTTGAGCTCCCCAGGGGATCTGTCCTAGGGGCGGAAGAGGAGAGTTGGAAGTTGCTCTGCCCTGATGGCCTGAAACCCCTGAACTGGAGCACAGTTCGGGCTTCTTTGCCCACTCCCTGCCTTATAGCTCCTTCCCATTTTACAGACCAAGACACCATGGCTCACAGAACCCACAGTGGGGATGATGGCAGTTCCCGTGTCTCCAGGATGGGAGGTAGGTCTGTCTTTGTACAGAGCAGTAAACCCTTCCCGCTGGCACAACTGAGCTTGTCTCTGCTGGAGGAGGAAAAGGGCACTGAGGTCCTGAGGTGTGAAGCAAACAGCTCTAGGCTGAGCCAGCCACAGCCACTTTGACTGAGTGAGAGCCTTGAACAATCAAAATTTTCATAGCTCTGTCTTGGGGGCTGCAGAGAGCCACAGTGAACATTGAAAGACAGCATCCTGGAGCGTCCACGGGTTAGGGTTGCTACACAAAGACCAAACACTTACTCTGTATGGGCTCTCTCTCCTGTCAGACTTCGGAGTGCTCTCTGGACGTGCCTCTGAGTGTGTCCCCCATGCAGGCAGACTGGTGCCTGTCCTCTTGACCCATCAGGCGACAGGTCTAACATATCGTGGCTTTGTGTCTCACACTTCCTAGCTTAGTCCCACTGGCACAGAGGATCGCTGAACAGCTGGTGAACGTAATCTTGGACAGGCAACTGTTTCCTGGGAGCAAAAATCATCTAACAGGCTCTAATCTCCGGTCTGCTGGTTTCATTATTTAAACCAAAATGAAACGTGACCCCAAGTGAGGAAAAAGAGTGAGTATGCAGTTGAGAGTCATAATGAGGTACTTAGACCCTCGCCAGAGACCTGCAGCCTTCTCCAGACGGGCTCAGGGGACCCCCAGGTGGGAAAGGAACATCAGCGGTGTTGCCAAAGCTAGCCGGTGGGAAATAGAGCAATAATGGCACATTTTGGAGGGAACAAATCAGCTCCCACGTTACTCTGATTGCAGAGTTCCAGAGCTGGAGTCTGGCACCTGCAGCCTGCCAGCTAATTACCACCCTGGTTTCACTTCCAACCCCAGAGACTTTTGAATCAGCCTCTAGGAAGAGGCCTGGGATGCCTGTTTCCTCAGTGAAGGGGCACGCTCTGTACATGGAAGGGCCGTTCAGGCGGTGGGGACAGGATGCTCGGGTCTCTGCTGTGTGTCCCCATCCCTTATTTCCAGGTGGTCAGAGAGGACTAGAGATAAGTACAGCAACGCACAAGTGTGAGTGCAGTGGTTGGAACAGAGGGTGAAAAGGGCGAATCTAGAGGCTGGGGAGGGGGAGGCAGCAGAGGTTCAAGAATCCTGGCCGGCGAGCTGCTCATGAGACTGTGTCTGCCTACTGTCAGCGTTTTAACCCAACTGGCCTCCAGGAATCCCCTGCCAGTCTGCACTTCCTGAGTCTCCCCTGTCTGCCTGGCTTGCTTTCCCATGCCTGTCTCCTGTTCCAGGATGCTTCACCTCTGTGCTCAGTTTTTGGTCACCTCGTAGAGTGATCAAGATGATGGTGGTGGTGGTGATGCTGCTGCTGCTGGTGATGTCGCTGCTGCTGGCAAGACGACAGTGAGGATGGTGGTGTATCATGATGGCAATGATGGTCAAGACACTGATGATGCGCAGGGATGGTGGTAATAGGGATGATGGCGAGATGGTAGTGATGATGTAGCCGTGACGGCAAGGGTGATGATTATGGCCGTGATATGATTGATGGTGATGGTAGATTGGGTGATAATCATGGTAATGTGAGTCATGACATTGTTTATCACCATCACTGATGATTACAATGATGAAGATAATGATGATGGTGATGATGGTGATGATGGTAATGAGGATGCTGGAAAAGATGGTGCTGATGTTGGTAGTGACGGTGGTTAACAGGGACGATGACAGGATGGTATTGATGTGTGATGATGTGGGTGATGCTGATGGTAATGATGGGTGAGGATGATGGTAGCGGTGATGACCACAAGGATGGTGGCAATAACGGTAATAACGGCGATGATGGCAGTGAACCTGGTCATGGTCGTGGTAATGATGCCAACGGTGATGGCGGTGATGTGCTGGTGGTAATGATAGCCTTGGCAATGATAATGATGATGGTGGTGTTAGTGATGGGGATTTTGGTGATGGTGATGATTATGGCCATGATGGTGGTAGTGGTGATGATGACCATGATAGTAGTGTGGTAGTGATGGTGATTTTGGTGATGATGTTGACTGTGACGGTGGTAATGTAGCAGTGATGATGATGATGGCAATGAAGAAATGAATGACAGCACCTATTCTCTGCTGGCCACCATTCCTTCCAGGGTTATGCATATTAACTCACTTGATCCTCATAACAGCCCTATGATGGGGGCTGCTATTATTCCATTGCGTATCATTCCATTCCATGCACAGACGCGGGAACTGAGGCCCATAGACATGACTCTTGACTCCTCTGTCCTCCCGCACACTCTAGTAACCCACATAGTTACTTTCCCGAATCCATAGCGCTGTTGACTGGAACAGTCAATGAGGAAGGCGGGGCTCAGGAGTGCAGAAGCTGACAACCGGCTGGACAATGTAGTCAGAAGGGGCTGGAAGCAAGGAAAGTGCAGTACATGGGTAGTTCTATGTTTGGCACCTGGCAATGACTCTGAAGTCCCCCCGGCACCCCCCGGAGCCACCTTCATCCTTCCAGCCCTCTGTGGATCTCCAGACACATGAATCTTGTTTGTATTTCTCTTCCTCTGTCCTGTCCAAGGAAAACTATTGTGAAATACTTCAGCATCTTGTCCTCCGGGGACACGAGGACTTCTGAGAGAGACATCTAGGGACAATTTATTTTCCTTTCTTAAATGCCACCGGCAGCTCTTATGCCCCCGCCGACAAGGATGTGTCTAGTTAAGCATCATGATGCGAAGGGAAGCAGAGGTGCTGATGGGGGAGGACGGGGTGGGAGAGGGAGACAGGTGTTTTCTCTGGGGAACTGGTGGAGCATCGCTGTGATGATGGGTAAAGATCACCTGATACCAGAAGGATGGAAAAACATCCCTTTTAAAATTATTTTAAACACAGTGAGCGAACACTCACACATTGTCAGCTCCTTCTAAGGCCTCATGGCATTGACTTGCTGAGTTCTCGTGGTGGCCCTGAGAGAGACACATAGATCTTGCCTTCCATCTTGCAAAATAATCAGCAGGTATACAAGGCCACAGATCCGATGCTGTGCTTGGGGCCTCTTGTACCCTGACACTGTACTTGCCTGACTCTAGGCAGGAGCAGGATGGCATTGAAGGAGCTTCTGTGACTTGTAGACAGAATATCAGGTAGCAGATGGAGACGAAGGTTGACATGCTAAGCAAACAGTTCTGCGCAAGTCTTGAGATCCAGGCACCGGGCTGGGCACACATAGCAGAAATGTGTTCTACCTGGGAAGCCTCTGCTAAGGGACTTTCTAATCTCAGTGTTTCTTTACCTCGGTTTGTCTCTAAGATGGAAAGATACCGTAACCTATTGGGTCATTTCAAGGGTTAACTAGAACAAGCCGTGTGCGATGCTGAGCACTGTTCCTCGGGTCTAGTGAAGGCCATTTTTTCTGTCAGCACTAACTTTCTACCCATCAATTGTATGAGTCCTCAGGAAGCTGCTGAATCCTGGCCCCCCAGCCTCAAACCTGCGAAGCGCTGACTGGAAGGTTCACTTGCCCCAGGCCCAGGGCAGAAAGGGCACACTGAGTGACTGCTTGTTGTAGGCCTCCGGCAGAGGATGCAGCTCAGGAGGCGGCATTCCTCAGAATGCTTGGTAGACTAGAGATGTGTATAGCGGTGCCTGAGAGACCCTGTTTACAGACTTGGGGGGTGAAGGGGAAGCATAAGGCTGATACCTATGAAGACCTTTGACAATAGCACATATTTTTCTCTTGGTGACAGGGCCTATAGTTAATAACATAACCCCCAAATAGAAGATACGTGCAATTTGGACAGTTCTGTCTGCAGAGAGCTGCCTAATCCTGATAAATGGAGTGCCGTCTCCCCCACCATGCAGAGCCAGCATCAGATTAAACATATCAATCCTTGTTTGTTACCTTCCCCGAGTCATCAGCCAGCATCTGTGGGCCGATGGGAATCTGTCTTCACTGGCCCTACACAGAAGGTGATGGAGTTCAGAGGCAGAGATCAGAGATCAGGGCATTGCCAGGGGTGCTCCTCCAGGAGGACGGGCCGTGGATGGTGCCATGCTTTCGCCAAGAGAAGGCTGGGCAATGCCCTGGTGGGTGAGTGCAGCTCACCAAGAGTCCCATGATGCTTCAACAGAAAAACTTGTTTCTGCAGTAGATGCTACTCTTGACCACCAGCCTGGCACCAGTCTCCAGATGCCCCTGGTCTTGACCACCAGCCTGGCACCAGTCTCCAGATGCCCCTGGTCTTGACCACCAGCCCTGTACCAATCTCCAGATGCCCTGATCTTGACCACCAACCCTGTACCAATCTCCAGATGCCCCTGGTCTTGACCACCAGCCCTGTACCAATCTCCAGATGCCCCTGCTCATACTCATCAGCCTGGTTCCCAGTTCCTAGCTGCCCACTTGCTCAGGAGAACAATTCCCTGAGATGGAGTCACCCTACATGACAGCAGGTCACTCCCCGAAAAACACACATGTAGGTACACAGGTCTTTCCCTCTCTTCTTCCTGGCAATTTGCAGGGCCGTTTAACCTCTGGCTCCCTGGAGATTCTGCACTAGCACTGGCTTGAGGGTATAGTTTAGAAAGAACTTGGCTCTCTTTTGTTATGGTGATTCCACCTGTAAACAAGGTTCCAGCTTTGGGCCCTATACCCTGCCACTCCTGGCTCCCCCAGCTGATTCTGCCTGAGGCACCGGGCACCTGTATCTTCTTCTACTGCTCCTGATGGGAGGGGGCCATGCCCTTTTGAACCCTCTTGCCCACTGGTATAAATACCCGACTTGAGTTTAATAAAGTGGCCATTTACTTTTTGGTAAGTGAGCAGGTCTCTTTGTGTGTCTGTTTAAATCCTGAGGACAGTTGTCCATTCTCGTGGACTCGAGTACAGGAAAGCGTGCGCCTGAATCGGGCCTGGGTATCCACAGAAAAGCCTGGAGCCTTACATACACATGCCCATAATGTAATCATGTCTTTGTCAGTGACTAACTCAGGGTACGTAGGTCAAATGGTCAGCCCTTTGCTTAAAAGTGAGTCCCTAAAGGGCATAAATTAATCTCCTGGAGTTCTGGGACTGACTGAGGCTTCCTCCGGTCCAGAGCACTTTTCTTTCTTCTGAAAAGTTTTATTTATTTGTGTGTGTGTGTGTGTGTGTGTGTGTGTGTGTGTGTGTGTGTGTTTGTACATTTATGCCGTGATGCATGTGGGGGGTGAGAGGACAACTTCCGGAAGTGGATTCTCACCTTCTGCCCTTTGGGTCCCAGCATTTAAATGCCAGTCATCAGACCAGGTGGTCAGAGATTTTCTACACTGAGCCATCTTGCTGTTCCCCCTCTCCCCCTTTTAAAACAAAGTTGTATGCTTATTAAAAATAGGTAACATGTCATAGCTGACTTCTGAGTCCACTCTTGAAAGAGTCTGTCATGTTTCGCTCTGAGTTACAGATCCATGCAGTCTCTGGCACTGGGGTCCTTATAGCTTGGGTCACACAGCAGTGTGAACATATGCATCAAAGAATTTCAAAAACATCGAAACAAATGTTACCGTCACCATTAATGTCAGGGTGATAAATTCTTATAAATGTTACCTCAGGTGAGTTGAAGGGGCAACCTGCCGGAAAGTGGGTTGTCAGAAAGAGCACGCTACCTTCCTACAGACTGCCACAGGTCACTTAATGGTAATTTGCCAGCGATGCATTGTTCTTGACTGGACCTGCAGAACCCTGTGCTGGAAGGTCACAAGCCCCATCACTAAGTTTCTTATTAATTCCTGTGCCATAGCCTGTTCCTTTTGCCTGGCTCCTCATCATCTCGATGAATTTCCAGGCAGCGGGAAAGGATTGTCTTGTCGGGTAAGTTCATCTTACGTCGGCCTGCCAGACAGAGCGAAGCAGATCTCATGAGGGCAAAGCAGAGGGTCTTTCTGCTAGGGTGCTTTGGATCAGAGCTTGTAGCTTCATGGCAGCAAAACAGCAGGGGAGGGGAAGAAGGTTCTAGAAGTCAGACACACTCTTTAATGGCACTTCCCCAAGAGCCTGTGCCCTCCAGCTATCTCCTACTTCTTGACCATCAATTCAGTTATGAGCTCATCAATGGTTAGTCCATTGATTAGGTCAGAGCTTTCATGATTCAACTGCCTCTTAACAGCTCTATCAGCTGGGGCCAGGATTTTAATGCAGGATACTTCGGAGCATTTTAGAATCCTCAGCACTCAGGGCCAGGCTCAGTGTGAGTTCACAGGGACCCAGATGCAATTCATGTTCAAGGTCTTTCCTCAGGGTTGTATCAAATGCTATTTTTCCATAGTCTAAGAGGAGTGGGCTATGCTAATGAGATGTCATCGGAGAAGGCTGGGCCCACCCAGTGAGGCATCTTTTAAAAAACCCCATGAAGAGAAAGAAGCGAAGTGACCACATTGATGGTGTTAGGGAGACACGCAGAGCTGGCCGGGGCTGGGAGGTGGTGGAGGCCAGATGTGACACTTTCAGTACTGGGCAGTGCACATCTTTAATACCAGCACCTGGGAGTCAGAGGCAGAGGCAAGAGGATCTCTGTGAGTTCAGGGTTAGCCTGGTCTGTAGACCCAGTTCCAGGACAGTTAGGGCTGTTACACAGAGTAACCCTGTCTCAAAAAACAAAAAACTGAACAACAAAAAAGACAATTTCAGTACCGCTACTGCAGAACATTCAGCGATGCAGTGATTTGGGGCAAGCAGGACACCCCTCCCATATCAAGCATTGGCTGTAGAATCTCTGACCTCTGAAGGAGGGGTACAGGTGTGGGGGCAGCACCCTATAGTCTGGGAATGCCAGTGGCTGACTGACAGGCACTTAATTCTGATGGTTTCTAGTCAAACCTGCAGCCCAGGAAACAAAGGCCTTTCTATAATTCCCACACTGCTGTGCTCAGGGCAACACCTCTCTGCAGACCTGGACTTTCTTACAGGACAGAGAGAGGCTCTTGAATGCCCTTGTTTATATGGGAAAGACCAGATGCAACCCCTCCAAATTCCCATCTTTGTCATACAGATGACTGCCTGGACAGTTTAAGAAAGTTCACGGTAATTCTGGCCGCAGAACTGCTGGAAATACGCGCCTATCTATTCAGTGTGGTATTTCCCACCCCTACCTGAGCACAGAGTCAACTCTTCCTGAGGACAGGTGGTTTGGGGGTCACTCACTTATGTCACTCTGTATTTGCCCCTGTTTTAGCTTGTTGTTGTTTGCTTGGTCACTTTGACACAAAGTGGGGTCTCCAGGGAAGAAAGAACTTCATTTGAGGGATTGCTTCCACCAGACTAGCCCACAGGCATGTCTGTGGGGCATTTTCTTGGCTGGATCCATGAGGGAAGGTCTAGCCAAATATGGGAAGGTCTACCCCTGGGAAGGTGGTCCTGCATTGTTTGAGAAAGGTAACTGAGCAATGTGGAGGGCCGGACCACATTCTCCATTGCTTCTAGGAACAAAGGTAGAGATTGACCTCTGTGACCCCAAGGTATGGCGGCACACGCCTTTAATCCCAGCGCACGTGCTTTGTAACTCTCTACCGCTGCGTCCCTGCCTACTCCCGAGGTTTCACCTGGGACTGGGAGCAGTTTGACCAATCCGAGAATGACACGTCCAGAGCAGGGTCTGTTTCCTTTATAAGGGATGGGTTCCATCTTATCTGGGTCTCCGCCATGTAAGCTTATGCTCTCCCTCTCAAGAGACATAAAGCTTTTCTGCAGAAGGATCCTATATGTACCGCGTGGTTCTTGCTGGCGAGACGGTAGCGCGGGACATCTGGTGCCGAAACCCGGGAAAAAGAAGAACTTTGCACCACCGGAGACCCCTTGGACACAAGGAGGATTCAGAACTGCAGGCATGCAAGCTTAGAGAGGTACGCTCTAAAGTCCAGAGAGCATATCAGAAACTGAGCAGCAGTGGGAGGTTGTGCGCACACCCAGATAAGTTAAAAAGGACCCCCCGGTAAAGAATGGGGGAGACAAAAAAGAAAATAAGTTAAAAAGGACCCCCCGGTAAAGAATGGGGGAGGCAAAAAAAAATAAGTTAAAAAGGACCTCCCGGTGATTTTGGGAGAGTGGAGATGGGGGAGAAGGCTGATTTGCAGGGTCAAAAGCTTTATGTTGTGTTGTTCATGTTGTCTTTTATGTACTGGATGGGAGAGGGATATTTGAACTTGGAGACTGCTGAGGATGTGGTGTTTTGGGAGGGAGGTTCTGTTTTCGTCTCCACGGAGGGGAAGAGCCTAAGGATGTACTTGGGATTTACGTGGTTTGAATCACCGAGACCTCCTAAAATGTTGTAATGTATACCCCTAAAATTCAGCGGCCCAATAACAGCAGGAAGCAGCCAGAGACTAACGACGCCCAAATTCCCTTAAAGATTAAATGAGGTCCTTTCAAGCCTGCTTCTCTGAGTTCCGCTTTGCTCCGTACACCGGTTTGGGCTCGAAATGGGTGCAGCTGGGGCTGGAGGGCGACTGGAGCGGAGCTTTGCTCTATGGCTATGGTGGGAGGCATATTGCACAGGCTCAGTTGGTGCCTGGCCTGGAGGGTATCACAGCAGTACCGAGAATGAGAACGGTGCCACAAGCTGCCAGGTCAGAAGGCTTACAATGTGCCTGAAACTGTGAGGGGCTCTGAGGCTGGAGTGGCTTCTGTTCCGCTTGGCTGAGCTAAGCTGTGCTGATCCTAGGTAACAGCCTGGGGCAACGGGCGGGGCGAACAATGCTGGCTACTAGCCCGAGAGATTTTCCATCTAAATAAGGAACTGAAGAGATAGCATAGGGGTTAAAAATGCTGCCTGCTCTTCCAAGGGTCGTGAGTTCAATTCCCCAGTGACCACATGGCAGCTTACAACTATTTGGTTTTAAATCTAATGTTTCAGGATCCACAGGGAGATAGATGCAAAAAGCCCTTAGATTTTTAAAATGATTGGGTCGTTGGCTGGGTCTATGAGAGTTTGTTTACAGCTGCTTTTGCTGTGGCACAGGTGTTGAGAGTTGGTTAGTAGGAAAGCGGCCCTGTTCGCCGCCTCTCCCATTGGCCCCTTGAGCCACAGCAGCTCTGGCGCGGACCTTGAGATATTGCTGCCTGTGCCGCCTCGGTCTGAGTGTCGGCTCCCGCCACACTCCGCCACCAACACAGCCTCAGAGAACTAGGCTAGCCCCGCGGGGAAGGCAGGGGCGCCTGGGGGTGGAGCCGCCACTTCCTGGCCTGGGACAGGCGAAACCACACAGCGGGACACGGGGAGCCGCGCAGCGAGCAGGCCCAGGGCCACACACGCACACAGCCCTTGGATGGCGGGCGGGCTCTGGAACCCGAGGCCACCGTACTGGCAAGGAATATGGGAGCCAATAAATCTTAAACCTAATATCAACAAACAGGGCCTGGGTTTTTCCTAGGCGCCACTGGGACAACACGGCCTATATCATAAAAAACAAAGACCCTCAATCAGGTATCTACCACAATGGCTACAGCCCTGGATCAACAGGCTACCATAGATACATCTATTAGAGGTAAAATAAAAAACAGATGAATATCTTATGGCAGCTTGCCCAATTGGGCTATGTATGGAAAACTCCAGCCTTTTATGTGACCAATGTACCATATGAAAACTTTATAAAAATGGCTAACTTGTCCCGAGAATTGTCTTTGTATCTTGCAGGAGAATTTTGATGATTTGCTGTCCTCCTTGAGATGGTCCATCATGACAATCAACTCCACGCGAGTGGACATGAGCTTGGCCGAAGAATTCCAGTCCTGGATCGTGTCCTTCATCCCCTACTTCAAAGAATGGATGGGGGTGGGAGTGTTTTGGAACGGTCCTGCTATGGATTAATGTTTCTCCTCTGGATGGTCTGCTGACTCAAATCCCAAAGCCATAGGGATAAAATGGTTTTTGCAACAGCGCTGGCTGCCCTGGAACAGGGAGCTTCTACTGATATGTGGTTATCTATGTTAAAGCAGTAAGGTTTAAGCCAACCAGCTCCTACACCCCTAGGACTGTGGTCCATTGCACAGGGTGGAGTGCTTGGCTTAGCTAGCCCTGAAGGTTGTCGAGCTGAAGAGCATCGCACAGAGAATGGCCCTCTCTGAGAGATAAGTCGCTCTGCTTAAGGGTTTCCTGCTGTATATTCCCTTTCCCAGAAAATTGGCAGAGGGCAGGCCGGATAGGTTCCAGGTGTCATGAGCCTAGGGACAAATTCCATGTAAGCCCATTTTTATGTTTTCATTTTGGGAAGTGCGACCTCTATCTTTACCTTCCTAGGGAGTTGCCTTTCTGCAAAGAAGTAAAAAAAGGGGGATATGTGGAGGGCCAGACCACATTCTCCATTGCTTCTAGGAACAAAGGTAGAGATTGACCTCTGTGACCCCAAGGTATGGCGGCACACGCCTTTAATCCCAGCGCACGTGCTTTGTAACTCTCTACCGCTGCGTCCCTGCCTACTCCCGAGGTTTCACCTGGGACTGGGAGCAGTTTGACCAATCCGAGAATGACACGTCCAGAGCGGGGTCTGTTTCCTTTATAAGGGATGGGTTCCATCTTATCTGGGTCTCCGCCATGTAAGCTTATGCTCTCCCTCTCAAGAGACATAAAGCTTTTCTGCAGAAGGATCCTATATGTACCGCGTGGTTCTTGCTGGCGAGACGGTAGCGCGGGACAGAGCAAGCTATGGGGAACAAGCCCATAGGCAGTGTTCCTCCATAGTCTCTGCTTCCACTCCTGCCTCCAGATTCCTGCTTGAGTTCCTGCTCTGAGTTCCTTCAATGACAACCTGTGACCTGTGATGCTGAAGTGTAAGGCAAATAAACCCTGTCCTGCCCAAGTTGCTTTTGGTTGTGATGGTACATCACAGCAATAAAAAGAAAACCAGGACAGCTCCAGCCCCATAGAGCCATCTTTCATTCCCCACTTGTATTTGGGACTTGCTAGGCTTCACACCTGCCTCCATGCCTTTACACCTGCCCCCATGCCCTCACACCTGCCTCCATGTCTGCCTCCATGCCCTCACACCTGCCTCCATGTCTGCCTCCATGCCCTCACACCTGCCTCATGCCCTCACACCTGTCTCCATGCCCTCACACCTGCCTCCATGTCTTCACACCTGCCTCATGCCCTCACACCTGTCTCCATGTCTTCACATCTGCCTCATGCCCCACACCTGTCTCCATGCCCCACACCTGCCTCTGTGCCGTCACACCTGCCTCCATACTCCTACACCGGCCTCCATGCCTTCACACCTGCCTCCATGCCCTCACACCTGCCTCCATGTCTGCCTCCATGCCCTCACACCTGCCTCATGCTCTCACACCTGTCTCCATGCCCTCACACCTGCCTCCATGTCTTCACACCTGCCTCATGCCCTCACACCTGTCTCCATGCCTTCACACCTGCCTCATGCCCTCACACCTGCCTCCATGTCTTCACACCTGCCTCATGCCCTCACACCTGCCTCCATGCCCCCACACCTGCCTCCGTGCCTTCACAACTATCTCCATGCCCTCACACCTGCCTCCATGTCTTCACACCTGCCTCATGCCCTCACACCTGCCTCCATGTCTTCACACCTGCCTCATGCCCTCACACCTGTCTCCATGCCTTCACACCTGCCTCATGCCCTCACACCTGTCTCCATGCCTTCACACCTGCCTCATGCCTTCACACCTGCCTCCATGTCTTCACACCTGCCTCATGCCCTCACACCTGTCTCCATGCCTTCACACCTGCCTCATGCCCTCACACCTGCCTCCATGCCCCCACACCTGCCTCCATTCCTTCACACCTGCCTCCATGCCCTCACACCTGCCTCCATGCCCCCACACCTGCCTCCATGCCTTCACACCTGCCTCCATGTCTTCACACCTGCCTCCATGCCTTCACACCTGCTGTCATGCCAGAGAGACAAACTCTTTCTGCAAATACTAGGCAGAAAGAGTGGAAGATGGGAATGTCAAATGATGTTTTCCCACTGCAGTACCCTCCCCCATGTCAGTAACCCCCTGTCTTAGGGTTTCTATTGTTCTGATGAAACACAGTGACTGAAAAGCAAGTTGGGGAGGAAAGAGTTTATTTGGCTTACAGTTCCATATTGCTGTTCATCCTTAAAGGAAGTCAGGACAGGAATTCCAACAGGGCAGGGACCTGAAAGCAGGAACTGATGCAGAGGTCATGGAGGGGTGCTGCTTACTGGCTTGCTCCCCATGGCTTGCTCAGCTGTAGTAGGGAGGCCGCTTGTTTGTTTCCCAGCCACCCAACACCTCAGACCCGAAATAACCACACAGAAACTATATTATTTAAAACACTGCTTGGCCTATTAGCTCTAGCTTCTTATTCACTAGCTCTTACATATTAATTTAACCCATTTCTATTATTCTGTATATCACCACAATACTGTGGTTTACCAGGTTAAGTTCTGGTATCTGTGTCCAGTGGGGCTACATGGCTTCTCTCTGACTCCACCTTCTTCCTCCATTCAGTTTAGTTTTTCCTGCCTACCTCTCTTCTACCCTATCAGGCCAAGCCTCTTTTCTTTATTCATTAATGGTAATCACAGCATACAGAGAGGGATCCCACATCACTCAGCCTGCTTTCTTATAGAACCCAGGACCACAAGCCCAGGGATGGCACCACCCACCATGGGCTGGACCCTCCCCATCCATCACTAATAAAGAAAATGCCCTAAAGTCAGATCTTATGGAGGTATTTCTCAACCGACATTCCCTCAACTTTAGATAACTCTAGCTTGTATCAAGCTGGCACAAACTACCCAACACACCCCCAATTGCAGAATCACCTCCAACACTTCCTCTTCTCAGAACAGTCCTTGCCAAATGAATCTCTCCTGGCATCTTTCTTTGATAGCAAGTAAGGGCCACAGGATACCCTAAGGTGAGCTGATGACCTTTCTGAGATTTGGGAATGTCACATTTTATTAACTCAGTGCCCTTCCTCAGGCAGGCTCTGACCCACATGGAAGTCTGTGTTAGGGACTCTACAGGTCTGGGCTCCTCGGAAGGACTACAGACATCCAGCTGAACTCTGGATCTGCTCTGACATGGGCCTGAAGGCTTTATGCATAGTTGGTGTACTGGGGTGCCAGGTCCTGATCACAGAGCACCACGGTGTTATATTGGGTCAGCCACCCTGTGTGCCCAGGGCAGTTCACATTCTCCATAGGCTTGTCCTCCCAGCATCCATTTCCCCAGGTTCCCTGATTTCTCCTGAATCACTGACCCACTGACTTCAGGTTGAATCCAGTCTGTGGATTCCAGAATTCATAAGGAGTGACCGCTCGGCCCCTGGCTGCATACATGGTCCCCGCTGGTCAACAGGGCATGTCCTCTGAAGAGAAAGGTGAGAGATGGACAGAGGGGCAACCCAGAGGTTCTGCCTGAGACCACCTACTTGCTGTTTGTCTGTAGGGTAGTCTTTTATGTCACCCCTAAAACTTCATGGAGCCTTGGATATTTTTAAACTCGTTGCTAGCTGGATGCTAGAGTAGCATAGGCTGGTCCTCTGCTACCTGACAGTGTGCATGAGATGTCCAGCTGTACTCTGATCCTTTGGAATTTGGGGGTGCACGGCAAGTGTCTCGGAAGAAAAAAAATGCAACCCTGCTTGTTTTCCTGTCCATCTGAGTGCTTCATGAAGTTTGCTGCCTCCAAACTCCCTGGTTGGTGTCTCCCCCATAGGCATATTCTCTTCCAGTGCTGAGTAACCACTAAGACCAGTGTGGCCCCTGAGCACAGCCTGACCTGGACTCTGTTGAGCAGACACTGAGATGGACTGTTTCTTCATCTTACCAGTTCTTCCACCTACCATGCCTGCAGGATGCTGTTCCCAGGGTCTGTCTTGAGTGCTGATGGAGAGCAACCTTCCGGATGACAGACTTCCGTCACCTCCCTGGCGCAGTGGTCAGTCAACATGGGTGAGCAGGTGCAATGTTTCCAGGGGCTGAGCACATGAAATTCAAGTCTTTAATAGCCTGCCGATCCCAGTTCCGTCCCACATGCTTTTCTAAGTGCCCATCTTCCTTCTTGGGCCCTCTGCTCTGCAAGGAGCTGTGGCCATCACAGGACAGCTTTTCTTATTTTTTATATTATCATCATTTTCTGTAGATGGACTGGGTACTTCATAAATGTTAACAATGACAAATTGCCAGCCCAGCAACAGTGTGATCACATAATGACAGTCATTACCTAGTGGCAGTGTGGTGGCTGAACATCAGGACCTGTCATGCACAGTGATGGAAGGGACACCTGAGCACCAGCCTCCAGGGTGTGAGGAGGGAGGGTCATGACAGTCAGCTCTGGTTCTCCACCCTGAGAGGCCAGACCCAGGCTCAGGTACTGGAATGGCTACCCAGGGTCCCCCTGTGAGATCCTGGGGTCATAGTATCACATGTCACCCGATTGCAGAGAAGTGTCTGGTCCCGTGGTTTGACAAAGTAAATCTGAGCTGGAGTCAAGGACTGGGCTGTCTCTCCTCTGCTCCCAAGCCATCCTCCTGTTCTCTTGGAGCTGCTGATGTCCTTGGCATTTGCCCATGTATAGCCATGTTACTCCAGCTCCGCCTCCGTCCTCACACCCTCTTGTTGGTGCCTTTCTATGTCTCTGTCCTTTTCTCAAACAGAAACGGCAATCTCTGTGTGAACTCAACTTAACTGGATGGTTCCCACGTGGACTCTATTTCCAAATAAGGTCCCATCACAGGATCTGGGTGGACACAAATGGCTGGGAGGGGGATACTGCCCTGTCCACTGCCGTCATGGTGTCTGATTTAGCACAGATGCCGAGACTCTCAACCTCCTATATCCATAGGAGATCATCCTGCTTCCCAGAAGTTCACTTTCTACTCAGGCATCACGGCAGCCAGATGAGCCAAACAGTTCATGGTGCTTCCAGCACAACACTGAAACCTGGCCAGTACCCTGCCTTCTTGCTTGACTGCGGGAATCTCCCCAAAGTGTTTAGGAAAGGCAGATGTACCCTCTCACACCCTGGTGGAATTCTGAGACGCTGGTAGCTGGCCAACTCTGAAATCCTGAGTTATTGGAACAAGTGTTAGAAACTGTGTCTAGTGGTTGGTGCTAGAACACCTCCCACGGTGGGAACTGTCCAGAAGCACAACTTTTCTACATTGGATTGCGCAAGGCTCCACCTAGGCCACCCCTAACCACCTCTCTGTCTATCCTGGCCTCATGCATGTCTACACCGGGGTACATATCTCTGTCTGGCACCTGGTCATGGTCTCTACTTGTACACATAGCTATGGCTATATCTGTACCCATGTGCATTCCTTTGTCTACACTGGTCCACCTGATTTGGGAACCGATCTAGGCCCCTTGGATCTAAGTTTAGTCTGTCTGTGATGGTCATACAGAACACATGGTGTCTCCTAGGTGCTGACTGTAGAAGCTCTTTCTTGTTGGGACCACCAGCCAGCAAATAATGACATAGAGACTTCTTATTGTGAAACCTTGGCCATTATCTTACGCTTGTCCCACTAGCTCTTATAACTTAAATTATCCTGCTTTTATTAATCTACATTCTGCCATGTGGCTCAGCTGCCTCTGCTCTGTACCATATGTCCAACCTCCTCAGTATCTCCCTGGCATCTCCTGCGCACCTAGATTCCTTCTCCTCTTCCTTTCTCTCCCCGGAAATCCCGCCTCTACTCTCCTGCCTAGCTATTACCATTTGGCTTTTATGATGCTAATCATGGCAGCACATCTCCACACAGTGTACAAATATCCCACCACAGCTGGCCACACATAGTAGGCACCCAGTAGATGGGAACATGAACACAGGGAAGAACAGGTTGCTGATGGGATCATAAATTGTTATAACCTTTCACGGAACAACCTGATACACAATTAAACCTAAATTACCCATAATCTGCAGTCTCCACACATGGCTGGGTCTCTTAGAGAAACACTAAGATGCCTATCTGGAGAGTGTTCACGGACTTCACAGCAGTATTGGTGCCCCAAGGAGTACATGGGAAATAGAGCAGAGCTAGTATGACCTGGGAAGGGCATTGGGGTTAGGGGATGGGAGGAGGTGCTGGGAAAATCTGTAATCTTCACCCCACAATGGACCTGCATGCCACAGTGAAATACATACAGAGTACATCCAATGCTTATCAAGATGGATGGGTCTCCCTGTGAGGCAGTTACAGGACTTACATGGTGCTTGATGGGAAGTTGAATAAGCATTCAACTTGGGAGACAGAGGGAAAGACAGGTGGATCTCTGTGAGTTTAAGGCCAGCCTGATCCACATAGGTCAGCTGGAGGCCACATCTCAAATTTATCTATCTCTATCATCTATGTCTGTCTGTCTGTGTATCTACCTATCTATCTATCTATCTTTCTATCTATCTATCTATCTACCGTCTACTATATATAATCTAATAATAAAAGTCTGAAGTAGTCAAATGAGGAAGGGATGCAGGTGGCTATATAAATGCATATTATATTGGTATTTTTCATGATTTTTAAGATTTCCATGACTAAAACTGTGAGGGGGAGGGAAAGATAAAAAGAAGAGGAATTGGAGGGGGGAAGAAGAGAAGAAGGAGGAGGAGGAAAGGAGTTGGAAGAAGAGGAGGGATTGGAGTTTGCTGGCTGAGAGTGAGTGGGAAGGTGCCCAGCAGTGAGATCAAAGAGCATTAGCATCGCCACTTTGACTAGAGATACAGGACCCTGGAGACCCATGAAATATTTTATAGTAAATGAAATATTAAAAATTAAATGAAGGTTTGTGTATTTTGTGTTTCTTTTTCTCTTAGCATGTGGTGGGTCAGCTTACAGACTTTGATAGTTTCTTGTGGTTATTGTACAAATTATGGCACGCTTGTTTTGTCAGTGTCTTATTTAGGTTTCTATTGCTGTGAAAGATACCATGACCAAAGCAAGTCTTATGAAGAAAAACATTTTTTAAATTAAATCACTGCTTGGCCTATTAGATCTATCTTTTTATTGGCTAGCTTTTTTATTTTATTTTTTATTATAATTTTTCACCTCCTCCCCTCCTCCCACTTCCCTCCCCTTCCCCCACTCCCCTTCCCCCTCATTTTCCAGGCCAAAGAACAGTCAGGGTTCCCTACCCTATGGGAAGTCCAAGATCCTCCCCACTCTCCCCAGGTCCAGGAAGGTGGGCATGCAAACAGACAAGGCTCCCACAAAGCCCATCCATGCAGTAAAATCAAAGCCCAATGCCATTGTCCTTGGTTTCTCAGTCAGCTTCCACCATCAGCCACATTCAGAGAGTCTGGTTTGATCACATGCTCCATCAGTCCCAGTCCAGCTGGCCTTGGTGAACTCCCATTAGATCAGTCCCACCATCTCAGTGGGTGGACGCACCCTTCGCGGTCCTAACTTCCCTGCTCATGTTCTCCCTCCTTCTGCTCCTCATTTGGACCTTGGGAGCTAAGTCCAGTGCTCCAATGTGGGTCTCTGTCTCTATCTCCAGCCATCACCAGATGAAGGTTCTGTGGTGATATGCAAGATATTGATCAGTGTGGCTATGGGACAAGGCCAGTTCAGGCACCCTCTCCTCTGCTGCCCAAGGAACAATCTGGGTGCCTCTCCTTGTACCTGGGAACCCCTCTAGAATCAAGTCTCTTGCAAAACCCTAAAAATGGCTCCCTTAATTAAGATATTTATTTCCCTGACAAAACACTCATACACATATAAACATTTTGTTTTAAGAACAAAAACTGAAAGAGGAAAATATGATACATTTTTTCCAATAGGAAAAAATTAGGAAATCATATTCTTAGAGGAGAAAAATATTTGAGTCCATTTTGTTAACCAGAAAGGACTCCGCTGCACAATGACCAATGTAGTAAACTGTAAAAGCTAATGAAATGTGGGTGAATAGGGCATATAGTTCTCTCCAGAGAAGAAAGGTTTTATTGGCTCTATAAAAAAATGTATGTAGGTTTCAAGTCATAAGTGCACATCTTCCATGGAATGCCACCGGTGAGAATGTTACATTGACATCTTGAATGTTACACCATTGCCTTGACTGTTACATTGTTGCCTCGAACGCTGCATTGCCACCTTGAGTGTTACATCGTTGCCTTGAATGTTACATTGTTGCCTTGACAGATAGTCCCTACCTTGAGTGTTAACGTTGTTGCACTGAATATTACATTTTTGCCTTGAATGTTACATTGTTGCCTTAAGCTGATAAAGTGTAGCTTGGCCTCTTCAAGAACAAAAAAAAAAAAAAGGAAAACATTTAATTGACACGGCCAACTTACAGTTCAGAGGTTTAGCCCATTATCATCATGGTGTGAGCAAGGCAGCATATGCGCAGACATGGTGCTGGAGCTTAGAGTCCTCATATCTTGACCCAAAGGCAATAGCAAGTGAGTAGAACCACTGGGCATGGCTTGAGCCTATATGAGACCTGAATGCCTCCACAGTGACATACTTCCACCAACAAGACCAGACCTAGTCCAACAAGGCCACACCTTGCAATGTTGTCACTACCTGTGGGGGCCATTTTCCTTCAAACCACTGTAGTATGAAAGACTTATTTTAGCCCCCAACTCCAGTGGAAGCACCGTGTTCAACCCAAGGCCACAGGCTTCTAGAAGTCTACTCTACAAGCCTGCAGGCCCCTCACACACACACACACTGTCAGCACCCCACCACCCTGACCCCAATTGCCCATAACTTCCTCATCACTGTGTTCTCTTTTCTCTCAGATACTATTAGCCAGTATGTTTTCCAATGTGATGATTGAGGGCTTTTTGTATGTGTATGTGTGTGTGTGTGAACATGTGTAAGTGTGAGTGTGTGTGTGCACACGCATGTGCATATGAGTGAATGTATGTATATGTACATACAAGTCTGAGAGTAAGATTTATAGACTGATCAGTCTGTATTATTTAGCATCCCTGACACAACAATGTAAGTGAACCAGGAGCTACATATGACACTGTCACAATTAAGATCTATGCATTTCAATGTAAAAAAATTTAAGCATAATTTTAAAAATGACCTTTATAGATTTACCTGTTCTTTTTTCTTACTGAAAATTTGACATACAGTAATATGAAATTAAAATTTACAAATACAAACAAACAAACAAAACAAATTACGGCATGCTAAGTTGCTGGACATAACAGGAATGTGTTCCCTAACAGCCCCAGCCCCACCACAACCCCCAGGCTAGATACCCAACATCCAATCAGTAGGGTGGTACTTTCCTGACGGCTGCAGGATAGACACCTCCTGCCTCCCCCAGCTCCTGGATATGGAACTTACCCTTGGGGCTCCAGGAATGGGGAGTACTCTGAGGGTGGGGGCTGCTCTGGGGGTGGGAGCAGGCATGTGGTCTCCAGTGTTCCTGGGCTTTACATAGTTCTTGGTATTCTTGTGGTTCGCATATCCCAAGTGCTCCCAGAGACCAAAGGTCCTTGGTCTTCCTGGACTGGCAGACACACTCTCCAGTCTGTTCGACTGTTAGGTAACCTCATCACCAGCGTGACTTTATCTAAATCTTCCTGTCAGCACCAGTCATTGTACTTTGGGCCTATTCTCATCCATGCTATGGTCTAAAAGATCCAAGTCCTTGCAGGGCCTGGGCTGGGACACGTTTGGAAGCCAGGTTACTACAAAGGAAGACATGCAGGTCAGAGGAGTCCTGAGAACAGGATGGTTTCCTGTAAGGTGAAGAGTGAAGACAAAGGCGAGGTCAAAGGGACAGAGCCATGGAGATTGTCTGTAGGCAAGGAATGCCAGAATGGCTGGCACTGGCAGACACCAGGAAGGAGTAGTCAGGGGTGTGGCCTGCCAAGTCCTGGATCTCAGACTTCTGACTCCCACAAAAGTGGGGAATGCGGCTCTCTTGAGCGTCAACCTTTTCCCTCTGGTTTTCTTGCTATGGCATCAAAACTAAGACATTCGCACCCCTAGAGAGAGCATCCTATTGTTTTATCTGTGTGCTCTCCATGTTCTGTGTCCTGTTGGATATCTGTTGGATTCTTTGGGCAGGGTCTTGCTGGAGGTTTGCATCTAAAAGTGAGACCAATGAGACTCAAAGAGCTTGCATGGTGGGCCTCGACCACATCGAGATACTTAGCTCTTCCCACCCTCCCAGCATCATGGAGGCCCCATGACTGGTGAGTTTCCTTTTTCAAGTATACAGATGGGGCAGAACTCATCAAGCATTACTGTATTTAAAATAAAATTCTGCATGATGATCAAAAGCCTCATAAGTCCCAGCTTCTTCTGCATTGCGTGGTGGTTTCGGTCACCCCAAGGTTTGCCAAGGAGGATGGGGGCGGCAGTTCCTTCCCCTCTCCTCCCTGCAGTGTTTAAAGGGTACCCGCCCATGAAATGAGGGTCGCTTCATTGCAGGAAGCCTGTAATTATCATTAGAATGCTTTGTGCCTGTGATTAGACAAGCCCCTGCTCTGACAAGGTTGCTGTGAAGGAAAGTAGAGTTGGTGTGGCTAAGTGGACAGGGGGCTTCCCACCCGGGAGATCCAGGAGGCACAGCTTAGGACATTTGTGTTGATAGAATGGGGAACAGAAAGGTCTGGGGGTGTCCATTGTCTGTCCTCAGAGCCAGTGTGTCCTCCTGGGCTCTGAGGGAATGCTGTGGTGCACAGGGAACGGGATTCTCAGAACCAAGGCTGTTCTGTGGCCTGAGCTAAAGAACGTGTCTAGATGGGGAGAGAGCCTGAGGGACTGGTCACACCTTGGCCACCATCTCAGAGCTGGGCTTATGATCCCAAGCCAAAGATTTTGCTGTGTACCTTTGCAAGGTTGGGTGACAGAAAGAGATGAGAAAGGTGGCCCAGAGTCTCCAAATTGTCTCTGGTTTCATCCATTCCACCCACATCCAACTGTCCCTCCAGCTGGCTTTGAACCCTTCCCTTTGTCATGGTCAGAAAGCGTAGGAAATTGCTCAGCTGACCACATTGCTTACTCAATTGTCACTCATCTGTCTTCCCCCAAAGCAGCTTAATGGGAGCTTAAGGCACTTCCCGTAACTCCCAGGTCCTGACCACAGACCATAGACCCCATTATCTGGCCCTAGTGCTGAGGACCAGTGGCTGTTATGGGGTATCTGTACACTGTGTGAAGATATTTTTTGTGATTGGTTTAATAAAGAGCCAAATGACCAATAGCTAGGCAGGAGATATAGGAGGGACTTCTGGGCAGAGAGATGAAGTAGGAGGAGGTCATCTAGGTGCATGGGAGATGCCAAGAGACATGGGGAGGAAAACAGGGGTGCAAGATGGAAGAGGTAATGCCCTGTGATAGGATGCAGATTAATAAAAATGGGTTGCTTTAAGTTGTAAGAGTTGGTGGGACAAGCCTAAGCAAAGGCTGAACTTTCATGATTAATAAGAAGTCTCTGTGTTGTTATTTGAGAGCTGGCTAACAGGACAGAAAAAGACTCATTACAAGTGGCCTTGTTCCCCAGTGAATGTACATTCCCAAACCCACTCATGCCTGTGATCCTCAGGAGAATGCCCCCTATATGCTCAGGCATTTGAATTCCTGGTCCCCATTTGGTAAGACAGTTTGGGAGGTTTAGGAAAGTGTCCTTTTTGAAGTAAGTGTGTTACTGGCAGTAGATTGTGGTTATATATGTATATATGTATGTATATATATATGTATGTATGTTTGTATGGATGTATATTTAAAGACTTATGCTTTTTCTAGTTTTCTCTCTCTGATTCATACTTGTGGCTCAAATGTGAGTTCTGAGTTGCTGCTCCAGCCACCATGCCTGCTGCCTTCTGCCTCCACTCCAACAACATGGACGTTTAACCCTCTGGGACCTTAAGTTCAAATAAGTTCCTACTTCTGTAAGTTGCCTTGGTCATGGCGACCAGCACAGCAACAGAAAAATATCTAATGAAGTTGCTGAAGCAGAGCCTGTGTGTTCCAGATCTCTGCACATTGGCTGAGAACCCCCCTTCCACTGTGGTCTACCCACATCTGCCTCACCAAGTCAGAGGGTTTGGGAGTCTGGATGAAAAAGGTTCATAAACCATGATGGAATGGCAAAATGGCATTGTCATTGAACAAACACTCAAAGCAAAGAGTATAGTGAGTCCAGTCCCCTTCCATCACAAGGTCACTGGAAACCCTTGTCAAAATGGCATTATTAACCTTATGCTACTTGGGTAGAAAGCTAAGGTTGGAAGGTCCTGGGCCCTACCTGGCTTGTCCCACAGCTATAGGGCTACAGTTGAGCGCTGTAAACACTGGCCACCCTCCTTCCTGTCCAGCCTCAGGTCAGTTACGTATTCCTTTAGTGTGAAAAGAAGAATCTCAGAGCTATAGTGTAGGCTAAACATGCTTGCATTGTAGAGTGGGGTTCATCATCAATTGTAAATAATTTTCTCCTCAAGTTTCCTGTGGGATTTTTGTTCTATGGGATTTCCCTATTGGATTCAGGGTCCCACAATGAAGCACACTAAATATTAAACAAACACAGATTTTCACCATGCTCCATGCTGCTTCAGTTAGTGTCAGAATGTTCCAGAATGAGTTCTGAGAATCCAGCTCCTTTTTTAAAAACCTCTTATGCCTTATACATCACCTCAAGAATGATCCCAGCCAAACTGGTGAGTGAAACCCTGTCTCTTGAGATGAGGCCAGTCTACATAATTCAGATGCTTCTAACCCTGATGCCTAGTGTCCTGACAAGAGAAAAAATGGGAGAGGATGCAGCAATGCACCAGAATAAAGGCTTTGTGGAGAAAGAGGTGGAGGGTGGACTGACCTAGAAACCAGCCAAGCTGTGAGGGGGCCACTGGGAGCTGGAAGAGGCAAGAGCAGGTTCCTAGGGTGGGAAGGGTGTGGCCCTAAATATTTCAAGCTCAGGTTTCAACTTCCAAACTATGAGGCCATGGAACCCCATCACACTGCACAACATTTTGTTACAGGCTGCCCTGGAAGACAACTGAGGCTACCAAAAACCCCTGGACTCCACGTTGCTCTGGTGTAAGGTGACAGGATTGCAGTCATCAGTCACAGAGGTGACATCTGGGTGGACAGCTCCAGGAATAGATGGATGAGTGAAGAGAGGCCGCGAGAAAGCAAGGCTGCTCACCATGAGTCACTCCTCACACCACAGGACAGGACAGGACAGGACAGGACAAAGGCCTCTACGCGTGGAAAGAGACTTGAGTAAAGGTGTTGAGTGCCTTGAAGAGAGAAAGTGGGAAGTGCATTTGAGAACATTAGGGCAGGAGACCACTTCCTAAATATAACCCCAGTATCACAGACACTGAGAGCAACAATTAATTAGTAGGACCTCCTGAAACTGAGAGGCTTCTGTAAAGCAAAGGACACGGTCAACAAGACAAAACAGCAGCCTACAGAATGGGAAAAGAACTTTGCCAACCCCACAACAGATTAGGTTGATCTCCAAAATATACAAAGAACTCAAGAAACTGATCATCAAAAGAACAAATCATCCAATAAGAACCGGGGTACAGACCTAAACAGAGAACTCTCAACAGATGAATCTAAAACATTTCCATTCTCTCGTGACTCTTTTAATCTTGTCTCAGAACTAGGAACATTCTAAGGAAGAAGAATCGAGTCACTGGACCACAGCATGTGCAAATGCAGACCCCCTTCCCATCACAGAGAACTGTTTCCCACGAGAGCTCCCTGCACCCGTGGGACATGAATTTGGTTCAAGGTGGCTCGGATGCCCTGGTAATAATGCCAAGGCTTGTCATCTCTTCCCTAATTTCGAGAAAACATGAGAGTCTGGACTCTGCTCAACGGAGCTGGCAATTGGGCTAATCCCGGCTCAGCCTGCCCTTTGAGTTGGTATTGATTTTGCTCAGGCTTCTGGTCCGGGGCCGTGCTGGGTGACATCCTCGGGCTGTTTGCTGGAAGCTCTCGGAAGCCTTTTAAGTCGTTGTTCCACGGGCTTAACCCAGGCTCTCGCTGCAAAACCATTCTCTTGCAGAACCAGGCAGGTGGAGACCGTGGAGGGTGTTGCTCTCAGGGAATTTATTTTTGAGGGTGATATCACAGGACTTAATCAATCCAAGGGTCATAACGGGGTGATGAGGAGCTAATGCAGTTAAGCCCCTAATGTGGTGCTAGGGTGTGCTCTGTGAAGTGTTTCCAGTAAGGTGTCTCTACCAGCTCCCTGTGTTACTCAGCGGACCAGCCAGCCTGGTCCCACAACTGGCACACTCTCTGTCCATAAGTGGGTAGGAGATGCCAGTAGGAAGGAGATCTAGATGCCTTTCTCCCTTTCCCAGTTCAGAACTGCACCCTGGCATCTGTGGCTCCTTCAATCACTGTGCATCCATTTCTTCTTAAGTGCACGGAAGTGGATTGGGTAAAAGAGGTTGTCTGAGCTCAGCATCCCCATGGTTCTGGGTCTGCCCTACTTTCCCAGTCTGGCTTCAGGGACCTGGGCTGTCCTGAGAAGCTTACTACTGTCCTCGCCTGCCACATGAGCCTAACAGCATCTTCTCCTGACACTAAATGTCTTTCAAAAAAATCTTTTAGCTGTACTGTTGATCCACATCTTTGCTGATATAAACATCTCAGCTGGGGTATATGCCCCATGAGCCCATATTTTGTGCATGATTAAATCTTTAAAGGGGTAGTATATTGATCTAATGACCGCCTTGTGGCTCTGACACTGAACTGTGCTGTTGCTGTCCTTCCCTCTCTTCTTTAATGATGGGTCCTTCCAAATTTGAGTTGGACATCAGATTATTGCCTAGAGCAACCGTGTTGCCTGGCTTCTCTTGCCGCTAGGGTAATGGGCTGGACTAAAGCCTGTGGACTGTAGGTGACTATAGGAGTGGGAATTCCTGGAGGTGACATTAAAGGCTGCCCTATTTTGTTTTCTGGGTCTGTGATAAACATCATTACAAAAAGTAACCTAGGAAGACAGGGTTTATTTCAGTTTACAGCTTATAGCCACTCATGGAGGGAAGTCAAGGCAGGAACTAAAGCAGAAACTACATTTTATCCATGGCTTCTTCAGCCTGCTCTCCTAAACACCCCAGGAACACCTACCCAGCAGTGGGCTAGGATGTCACCACACAGGCTTGCCTACAGATCAGTCTGAAGCAAGCATTTTCTCAACTGAGGCTCCTTCTGCCCAGGTGACCCTCATTGTTCAAGCGGACAGAAACCGACCATCACGAATGGAGAGGTGGGCACTTTTCTCCAGTGCCTCCTGGTGTTGGTCTGATTACAGGGCACTCATTGGCACAGCAGTTTTGAGCCATGAAGCTGAGTTTTTAAAAACAACATTTTAAACTTATTCTTTTAAAATTTTGTACTTATACAATGTCTTTGGATCATACACATTTGTTACTACCCCTTCTAACTCTCCCTCGTTCTCCCAGCCCATCTCCTCCCCCAATTCATGTCCTCATTTTATTGTTATTAATAGCCCTAATAACAGCTCTAATTCATGGTCCATATGCACATGAGTATGAGGGCCATCCACTGACTTGTTCTTAAATGAGAATGACTCTTCCTCACTTGGCAGCTACTTGATTGCCAACCGTCTCTCATTAGAGGTGAGGCTTCATGGGTCTCTTCTCTTATCCTTACTGGGATTTTGAGCAACTTAATATTGTGCAAGTGACCGCAGTGGCAGTGAGTTGGTGTGTGCAATGACCACGCCGTGTCCTGAAGCCAGTCCTCAGTTCTTCTCATCCTCCATCAGTGCTTACATTTTCCACCCACTCTTCAGTGATATTGCATGAGCCTTGGATAGGGGAGGTTAATACAGATGACTCCTCCATGGCTGAACATTCATGACCACTGAAATATGTCACTTTGACCAGATCTGTGTCTTCTGTGTTAACCACTGCCCACTTCAAAAAGGAGTTCCCCAGAGCCCAGTTGAGAACAGTGTGAATCTATGGGTGTAAACACAAACATTTAGAATGAGGTTTGACAAAAAGACCAGCTAGGAAAACAGCAACCGTAGGATCCCCCTAAGGCCTATGTGGGAGAAGAATCACTGGAGATCACAGTGATGGAGAGAAGGGAGTCAAGCTCTCCAGCCTCACACAACAGGGGCACTGAACAGATCTGAGAAAGGTCAGGAGGGGCATTACAGTGCTTTCCCGAGTCTCTGCTATCCAGGGTTTTCTATGTTGCATACCTGAAATGGATCTAAACATGTAGCCCTGATGTTAACTGATCAGACATGGTGGCAGGGTGGGGTGCAATAGGGTCTGGGGATCCTTTTTGGAAATCAATCCTGATCATGCACAGTGGGGACTTTGGTCTCCCTGGATCTGGATCAAATAACAGAAGCAATGTCCTTAGAAGGTAACACACCCAAGCTTTGTTTCTCCACATAAGTCCAGAGAAGGGATCTGCCATCTGATGTTCAGGAGCAGCCCCCCTCCTCAGTCAAATCCCCCAGCACCTGAACTGTGGCCTTCTAGCCTCAGCCTATCTGTCCTGTAAGCCCCAGGCTGTGGCACTTTGTTGCAGAAACTCTGCAGACCAAGAACCAAGGGCACACACCTAGGAAGAAGATCCTAGACAGACTCCACTGTCAGTGTGGAGGCCCTCAGGCAAGGAGGGTCTGGTGAAGAGAAGCCACGGAGGAGTGGATGACGGGATGCAACGGAGCATAGGAAGAGCACACAGGCGCCTGTGGTGTGTGCAGAGCAGGATCTCACACAGAACCGTGGGAGCTGGGCGTGGCCCTCCATAGCTGCACTGAGTTTTCCTACGGGTTGGGCTGTGTGTGAACCGGTTTTCTGTCTCTATGACAACTTAAGTTAATGAGTTAACTAAAATGAGGAAGCATTCATTTTATCTTTGGCTCACAGTTTCTGAGGCTTCAGTCCCCAGTCACTGGGTTCCCTCATTTCTGGCAGGAAATGTAGTAGAGTACAATGGCTCACTACGGGGGCGGCCAGGAGGCTGAGAGTGAGGAAATGGTGGAGCATCTACTCCCACTTCAAGGTCATGCCCAACGACCTAACTTCCTCCCCTTAAGCCACACCTCCTAAGGCTCCTCTGCCTTCCAATAGCTTCACAGTCGGGAAGCAGTCCTTTAGCATGTGAACTTTGGGGGACAGTCAAGACCCAAGCTCTTGCTGAACATAATGGCACATGCCTTTAATTCCACCAGAAGGCAGAGTCAGGCAGATATCTGTAAGTTCAAGCCTGGATCAATCTTTGAGTTCAAGGCATGCATTGTCTGTGTAATGAGTTCCATTAAGGGCTAAATAAAGAGGTCCCGTCTCAAAAAAAAAAAAAAAACAAAAAAACAAACAAGCAAACAAAACTTTACACATAGTGTTTTTTTCCTCACCTCTCCCAATCCATATTTGAAGTTCTGACACCCAGGGCCTGACCTCTGTAGGCGATTCCATAGGACTCAGCCATGGACCCTCTAAGACAACCCTAATCCCACACAAGTGATGTCCCAGCAATAGATGGAAATGGGACAGAGTCTGGACAGGTACTGATGGATGTACAGAATGGAGCCAGGGATCAGGACAGAGAGATCAAGGATTGGAGGATATAACAGCTTTTGGGAGCTGGGATCTGCCTTAGCAGACTGTTCTGTGGCTTATAGGATGACCCACATCTGTAATCACTGGCCCTGGGCTTCTGGCCGGCCGACTGTGAGAAGACACCATCCCTGGTCCAGTGCTCAGCTATGGCATTTGATTGCTGTGGCCCTAACAAAGGCAGCTTGTCAGCTTGGTGGTTCTGCCCTGCATCTGGCCTGGACTGGCAGATGGCTAGCACCATCTCAGATGGGAACACACAGGGCTAGGGGTTTAGGGTCAGCTCCGTTCAGAACAATGGTTCTGTGTGATAGGACAGTATAGGAATCTGGGCATGTCTGACAAAATCATTCTCTGACCCAGGTGTCCTTGTTTGTCCCTGTCCCCACTTAAGTGGGCTGCTATGTCATCTCTAGGATCTCTGAGCTGACGGCTATGCCCTTGGGAAACTCTGATGACATTGCCCTGAGGATGTCTGAGCTTATAGGTGGGACTTGTGTTCAGGGAGGAGGGTTGGCTTTGCAGGTGAGGTTTCAGTCAGCCACTGGCTCCTGGTTGCTGACCACATAGGCTGATTCAGCGTCAGGCTCCATCTCTTCACAGGTGGTAGTGAGTGGCCTGGCTTCAAGTGCATGAGCAAGAAGCTCAGAGGTTGTCACAATTACAAATCAACTAGCTCTTCTCACTAAGGACTGTATGGTTTGGCAGTGCCCAGCACTAAAATTCTCACTCTCAGAATTTAAGAAGACTGAAACCTAAGTCTGGGTGGGGCCATCACAGGGGTCTTGGAGGAAGGTATATTACACTATAGAGGCAAGAGGGACACAGGGACAGGATGCAGGTAGACAGAACGCTAAACAAATCCCGTAGATCCTAGCGATGGAAGCAAGAGTCTAGCAGACGGTGAGGTCCATGGCTGGTTCTCAAGCAGAGCCCAGGAAGCAGGGCTGACGCTGTTGGCCTTTGAAAGTTTTGATTGCCAAATTCCTCATTCCATCTTGGATCTGCTGAGGATGGATGAGACCTTCACTTGGCTTCTCAAAGAGCTAGGAGGTGTCTGAGTCTCCCCTGTGCCGTGTTGTCGGGGAAGTGTGAGGGCACCATCAAAGACGCTTTCCTGCCCTGCTGAGCATTGTTCAGTGGCATTGTGGGAATGCGGCAGCTGAAGGAGGCAAGTGCACCTCGTGGAACCTAGTGTAAGGCCTTAGAAGGACAATGGATGCAAAGACACACACATAGCAGCAGACTGGTGTGGCCCCGTGGCTCTGGGAAAGGTTTCTGGAGGAGGGGATACCCCAATTCAGTGTCCCTAGATGTTTAGGATCAAACTGAAGGGCCAGTCTTTGTAGTTTGAACACAGTGAGCCAGCAGCCTGTGTGTTTTTGTGGGGATTGGGGAATGACCCTGCTCATTGCTCTTAGAGACTCCCCGGCCAAAAGGCTTCCGAGCACACATTTTGGGGCTATGAGTGTGACTAGACTGGAATGCACGCGACTTGGGTCCAGTCCTCTACGGGGCGTTAGCTTTTCACTGCTTGAGATAATCACTCTCTTTTCTTCTCCCTCAGCTGCTGAGGGCCTCTAACCATATCTGTTTCCACACTGTAATCAAATATGAACTTTAAGCAACCTTTTTTTTCATGGTATTTCACCAACCTTGCTGACGAGCCAGTTTACAGAGAAGCAAATGTCATACACACTGCAAAGACAGTGAGGTCAAGAGCAGGTGTGTGGAGGTCAACAGGAGTAGAAGAGGTGAATAGGAAGGTGTCTGAGAGAACCAGGGTAGGAGGGGTATTCTGCTGTGCTGAGAGGAAGCTCATTTTCCTGTGAAGGCAGCGCCGAGAGGGAGGCAGAAGACACAAGAAAAGCCAAAGATGAGAACCAATTAGAGGCTAATTCTGGGCTCTTGTGCCTCTGGTACATATATGGAAACCAGAATGAGAGTCTCCTGTGTCTTGAAGTCTCTGGGAAATCAGGAGTTGGGTGGCAGGTGCTGGAGCCACGTCATGTGTTCAGTCTTCTCTGGGGAGGTGGCTCCTGGAGCTTACACACAGCGACCTGTGTGACTGTGAGACACAGGTGACCTCTTCCTATCGTCCCTCAGTCAGACTACCATGTAAGCCCCGTGAGCCTCAGTTTCTTTGTTGAAGCTATTGAATGGAACACTTAGCACTTCTGGAATCCTCGCTTTGTGCCAGGCACCAGCTAACGATCTGGCATGTGTTCATACTTGACATCTGCAGAACTTTATGAAGTAAGCGTTGTCATTTCCTCATCCACAGCAGGTGAAGAAAGTGAGGGGTACAAAGTTAAGCGACCAATCCCAAGGTCGGCGCCATAGTTAGAGTTTCTATCCCTGTGAAGAGAGCATGGTCATGACAGCCTTATAAAGAAAAACATTTGATTGGGATGGCTTAGAGTTTCTGAGATTTCGTCCATTATCATGATGGCAGGGCACAGCATGCAGGGCAGGCATGGTGCTGGAGAAGGTACTGACTGAGAGCTCTGCATCTTGGTCCTCAGGCAACAGGAAGTGAGATGTCTACCACACTGAGTGTAGCTTGAACACAGGAGACCTCAAAGTCCATCCCTATAGTGACACACTTCCCCCAGCAAGGTCATGCCTATTCCAACAAAGTCATACCTCCTAATAGTGCTACTACCTTTGGGGGCCGTTTTCTTTCAAGCCACCACATTTCACTCCCTGGCCCCCAGAAGCTTATAGCCATATCACAAAATAAAAAATGCATTCATTCCAACTTCCAAAGTTCCCATAGCCTATAACACTCTCAAACTTATTTAAAAGTGTAAAGTTCAAAGTCTCTTCTGGGATTCATGCAATCTATTAACTATAACACCCTGTAAATCAAAATTAAAAAAATCAGATCTCATACTTCCAATATATAATGTGGTACAGGATATACATTGCCATTCCAAAAAGTAGGAAAGAGAGCATAGTGAGGAAATACTAGCTGGCAAACCCCAAACTGCATCTCCAGGTCTGTCTGATGGCAAGATGCTCTTCAGCTCTCAAATTCCTTTCAGTTTTGTTGACTGCAACACACTTCTTTCTCATGGGCTGTTTCCACTCCCTGTTAGAAGCTTTCCTTGACCTGTATCCCATGGTTCTGGCATCTCCAACATCTTGGGTCTCCAAGGCAATTCAGGTTTAAATTCCACAGCTTCACGGAATGACCTCTGTAGGCCTCTATTTCAGGGACATCCCTGACATATGCTTGGTCTCAGCTGCTTTCCTTAGTTGCAGATGGAAATCCCATAACCTCTTTCTTGTATCCTTGATTCTGAAGCCAGAACCACATGGCCAAAGCTGCCAAGTTCTGCTGCTTGCTGGGGCTGGAACATGACAGTTCAATTTATATCTTCACTAGCTTTCTGTTTTTGATGATTTCCTTTACCATCTAAGTTTGGCTGTCCTGAAACTATATCTACAGAATAGACTGGCCTCAAATCCAGAGATCCACCTACCTCTGCCTCTGGAGTTCTGGAATTAAAGGCACGCACCACCACACTAGTTCTGAGTTTTTCTTAAATTCCTTTTCACAAGTTGGAAACTTAACTGAGTGGGATTTTCCCCAGAAGTCATTGTTACTTTATTACATTTTTAATCTGTTTATCACCTTGAACACAGGACTTATCTCCATTCCACTTCTTTTCTCAAATTGCACATTTTGTATTTTTCCTTGTTCACCTTGCTCCTTTTCATTATAATCTACATTAAGTTATCACTAATAACCACATGACACAGTCTCTAATAGGTTGTTTTGAGATTTCCTCTGACAATGAAATTAATCCAAAACTCTTCACTTTAGCCTCAGGCAGACTTTTCAGAAAAGGACAAAAAGCAGCCATATTCTTCACTAAAATATCACGAGAACAATCTCTAGGCAGCACCCTAAAATTCTTCTTTTATGAAACCTCTTGAGTCAGGCCCCCACAATTCAAATCACTCTCAGCACCACTGTCTTCCACGTTCCTACTAGTATGACCCATTAAGCATCACTTAAACAATTCAACTGTTTTTCTACTCAACAGTTCATTGGTCCATATTCTTTCAAGGAAAAGCATTGTCATAGCAATACCCCACTCTTGGTACCAACTTCTGTCTTAGTTAGGGTTTCTATTTCTGTGAAGAAACACCATGACCACAGCAATTCTTATAAAGAAAAACATTTAGTTGGGGTGGCTTCCAACTTCAGACATTTAGTTCATTATTATCATGGCAGGATGTGCCAGAGTACAAGCAGACATGGTGTAGGAAAAGGAGTTAAGAGTTCTATATCTTGATCCACAGGCAACAGGAAGTGAACTGAGGCACTTGATGTAGCTTGAGCATATATAAGACCTCAAACTCCAACAACACAATCACACACTTCCTACCCAAGACCATACCCATTCCAACAAAGCTACACCTTGTAATAGCGCCACTCCCTTTGGGGGGCCATTTTCTTTCAAATCACTGCAGTCAGAGAGGAAGAGTCTGATATTAGCAATGGTTGGATTTTTGAGTTTGCTCATGCAACCTCTCAGCAATTGGTACATTGATTAAAAACTAGATTAGTAGCTGGGAGGTGGTTGTACATGCCATTTATCCCAGCACTCAGGAGACAGAGGTAGGCAGATCTCTGTGAGTTTGAGGCCAGCCTGGTCTACAAGAGCTAATTCGAGAACAGCTAGGGCCATTAGACAGAGAAACCCTGCCTTGAAAAGCAAAAAACAAAACAAAACAAAAAACCCCTAGATTAATAATGTTTCCTGTGTGTGTGTGTGTGTGTGTGTGTGTGTGTGTGTGTTTTGTTGTTGTTGTTGCTGTTGTTGTTTTGGAGACCACAGGAGTTGCATGAGATGACCTGTTAGGTGTCAGATAATCACTTAGGACCATGAATAGGGTCAATGCTTGACTGATGATGATGCATTTATGACAGAAATGGTATATTCAGGATTATCATGGTAATGGTGACAACAAGGATGGACATGGAGATAATGATGATAGTGTTGATGATGGTGATGACTGTGATGATGGTGATGATGATGGTGGTGATGATGATGGTGATGATAATAATGGTGGTGATGATGGTGGTTGTGATAATAATGGTGGTGATGATAATGTAGGTGATAATAATGGAGGTGATGATGATGGTGGTGGTGATAATAATGGAGGTGATGATGATGGTGGTGATGATAATGGAGGTGATGATGGTGGTAGTGATGATAATGGTGGTGATGATGATGGTAGTGATGATAATGGTGGTGATGATGGTGGTGGTGATGATGATGATGGTGATGATAATGGAGGTGATGATGATGGTGGTGATGATAATGGAGGTGACGATGGTAGTGGTGATGATAATGGAGGTGGTGATGATAATGGTGGTGGTGATGATAATGATGGTGATATATTGATAATGATTTTATGATATAGTGGTGGTGACAATGGTGATGATGTGATGGTAGTGATTATAATGATGGTGATGGTGATATTGGCAATGTTGATGATCATGACCAGGACAGTAATGGTGATGACCATTGTTATTTTAATATAAAAAAGACAACATAGTTGCTATTGCTACTGTTCAGGACATAGAACTGAACAACACAATATCCAACAGTGACATTGACAAGTCTAGTTCAAAGAAAAAGATTCAATATCCACATGACCTGCTGCAGTGGTCACATGGGAGGGGATTTGTGCTCTAGATTGGGCTTGTGGGTTAGGACCAAGTTGTGGGATCAGGTACCTATCAGATGTGAAGCCCAGGTATGGCAGTAGAAAGACTTTTCAACCTCAACACTTTCAAGATTTAGGGCTGGGTCCTTCCTTGTGATACGGGCTGCCCTGCACACTGTATGGGGTTGAACAAAATCTCTGGCCTCCACCCATTAGCTGACTGTAGCAACTGCTCCACAATGGCAACAACCTAGTCTGTGGACTCTGTGACTTGTTTTTTGGGGGGTTCAAAATCACCCCAACTGAGAACCACTGTTGTGTGAAGGAAAGATGGTGAGAATGTTTCTCATGCTGCTGGAGTGGACTTGTCAGTTACAAAAGTGTCCATCCTATGGTAAGTATTCAGTGGACATTGTTGACTAAGTGGGTAGGGAGTTCTTTAGCGAATGGGAAGAATGTTGCAATAAATATGAGAAAGGAACCAGTGTCTTTGTTTTAGTCTAGATAGAAAACTGGGCATGCCAATGAATTTACTGAGTTGTCTATAAGCCTGAGTTCCTGGGAGAGACAGGAGGTAACTCTGGGAACCCATAAGCAGGTCTGTGGAATTTAGAACCAGGAAGCTACTTTAAGTGTCCTGGGACAAGTGTGTATTTGAACAGAGAGACTAATAAGATGTTCTAGAACAATGATTCTTAGGACTCAGAGAGACTGGGTCCCATGATGTTAAGTGATGCAGAGAAGGGAAAAGAGATGCCACATCAGCTGAGAGAGCGGTGTTGAACAGAGGGACTGTCCTGATATGGTCAACGAAATGGCCATTTGGGTTGGAGGCATGTCAGGCAGTCTGCGAGACTCATACAGAACTTGGTTTATGGAGACAGTGAAGATGAAGGCCGCTAGGGCACCTTTGAGAGATTACAGGGAGCAAGGCACTAGAGGCTGGAAAACAGTGGGGAACCGTGAGGAGGGAAGGGATAGATGCAGTTATCTTGACTCTTGTTAAAATGGGGAGAGGGTCTTTACTCCAGACTGCAGCCATGGGGAAGAGAGGGTGTTCACAATCTGGATGAATCAGGGATGTTTGCAAAAGGTGGGTGGGAGGAGGTCAGCAGATGGGAAATACCAAGAGGAGGCTCCCAGGGAAAGGAGGAAGGGGTTGCTGTTCTCTCAGAGGGAAAGTCAACCACTTAGGTAATCCATGTGGGAATGAGGACTTTTGATATGTTACCAAAGGTAGGAGGGTCCTGCTAAATTGACCTAGCAAGAGTCTCACTAAAAGCAGGCCAAGGTCAACCCTTGGGGAGAACCAGGCTCAGAAGAAATTAATGGTGGCTTGGTAAGGGGTGTGTACCCTTGTCAGAGCTAAGGGCAGATTTTACAAGATGGAGATGATGAGGAATGGAACATGTGGGGGGACGGGGAGAGAGAGGAAGAGAGGGAAGGAGGAGGGGGGGAGAGACTTGCACAGGGCTGGTTCTTGGTGAACATGGGCAGCATAGCCGATCTCCATGGGCCAGAGTTGGAGGGTTGTACTGGCTGCTTCTGAGGCTGCCAGTTTCTCAGCCACCCACAAGGGAAGCAGCAGATGGGCCACGCTCTCTGGTAATCTTCTAATCAACATGACTTTGAGGACAAAGTACACTAATTCCACATCACGGAGCTTCGGATTC
The DNA here is from genome assembly GCF_982192425.1 of Myodes glareolus. Taxonomy (NCBI): domain Eukaryota; kingdom Metazoa; phylum Chordata; class Mammalia; order Rodentia; family Cricetidae; genus Myodes; species Myodes glareolus. Next base: position 3,036,199 of record NC_142031.1, read on the forward strand.
TGAGAGTCTCTAGCTAGATGGCTGTGTGTTTATGACCCCTGAGCCTGGTACTGAACACACACAGGAAAACAGGGTCCAGTCCCTTGGTGAGGCTCTCACCTTACACCTTCCGTCCCACTTCAAGTGTGCCAGCTGCTCTAAGGTGGTCAGCGATCTACAGATGTTCTTCCATTCTCTCAGCTTGAGACAGAAAGGCCCAGGGTGACTTTGCTTTCAGTTAGCCTGACACTTGCAGAATCAACGGTCACAGGACTAAATTAAGCCAGAGGTTGAGTTGTGCCCTTGGCAAGGCTTCCATTAGAGTGTGTGCCTGGGAGGCTGCGCCCAGGGTAAGCATGACCCTCAGAGATGCTGCATCTGATGAGAACGGCATTACAACGCACTTGCTGCTGCTGCTGTTTTTGTTTTTGTTGTTGTACATTTATCACCCGACACCGGTGTACAAGATAGGTGATTTGTCAGTATGGCTTCCTGCTCTCTGTGCCAGTGGCCTTAGTTCCTACCCATAACTTTCTGGGATTCAGAGTCAAACAATGTTTGCCTGAGACATTGCTCTCTGATTGGGCAGTCCCACCTCTGAGAGGATGGTGACAGTGACAGATGTGAGATCAGATACATATACTGCTCTCACTGGCCCGTCCATCCGCCCATTCACCCATCCATGCATCCACTCCTCACCCCTCCTTGCACCTATCCATCCATTTATCTACCAATCCACCCCATCACCCATCCATCCATCCACCCATCCATCCATCCATCCATCCATCCATCCATCCATCCATCCATCATCCTTCCACCATAGTTACCCATTCTCATACTTACTTGGACACTCTCATTCATCCATCCTTTCTTATCAATCTACTCAACAATTCATCCATTCTTCCTTCTATCCTATTCATTCATATGTCCTTCCATCATATTTCACCTCCCTCATACTTATTCAGTCATTCTTGTCCATCCATCCATACATCCACCCATCATCATCCATAAATCTGTCAATCCACTCATCCACCCACCCATACATACATAATCTATTCACCCACCCACCCACCCATCCATCTACCCACCCACCCACCCACCCATCCACCCACCTACCCACCCATCAATCTACCCACCCACCCATCCATCCACCCACCCACCCACCCACCCACCCATCCATCTACCCACCCACCCACCCACCCATCCACCCACCTACCCACCCATCAATCTACCCACCCACCCATCCATCCACCCACCCACCCACCCATCCATCCATCCATCCATCCATACATACATACATACATACATCCATACATACATACATGTCATGCACCCACATACTTGTCTAGTTAATCACTTGGTAGTGTGCTGAACCTATTCTGCAAGCTAGGCAGACACGAATGAACCAAACCACATTCCTGCTCAGGATGCCATCACGTCCACTCAGAATATCCCAGTGAAACTCAAGAGCAGACCACAGCACAGAGTGTATTGTTGTTACCGAGAGGGAACTCCCTGTACCTGGGAAACAAGGAAGTGTCTCCTGAGGGAGATTAACCTTGAAGAGAGTATAGTGTTCAGGTAGGCTGATACAGAGTAAAACAGACCACAGTATAGGGACAGAGTGTCCAGAGGTCACGAGGAAAGTGAGGGACTCGGTTCTTGCTATCTGGCTAGACCTGAGGCTTAGTGGATCTGTGGGACTTCAATTGTCATTGGAGTTTACATTATCTTAACTGGCATGGGCTCCAGAGGGAATAGCAGAGGAGTCAGAAGACGGCCACATCTGAGAACTCAGGTCCTAAGTTGGAAATTTGTTTCTGAGGCCCAGAATTTCATTTGTCTTGACTGAAAATGGCTAGGTCTTAATGGGGGTCAGAGAAACAGGGACCCCACTGTCCTTGTGCTGTTAGTGGGCATCTGGAAACACACTGGTCTATCACTCACCTGTTTGTTTTTTTCCCCACTGTTTCAGCGTTCAAAAACAACAGGGTGCTGCTTGGCACCTTGCTTTCAGAAAACCCATCCATTTCAGAGAGATGGCTTCCTGGGGTTTGCCAGTACTAGTCAAGGACTCTCTGGAACTTAGACTGGCTAATAGGAAAAACCCAGACATATAGGCACAGAACAGAAAGGCAACACCACCCAGGAAAACTCACTTTAGGTTCGCAGAGTTGTGTCTGCCTCTCCATCCACCCAACCTGGCTCCCAGAAATTTGCCCAAGAGAATGATAAATCATCCAGCCAGAAATTCAACATGAACTTCCGAGTGCTTTCCCTCACAGGTGCCTCTAATGGAGCCACAAACATATAAATGTCTGATTCCCAGTGGAAGGGAGACAGGAGAGCCAAGCCCCACAGAGGGAGGTTTCTAGGCAACAAAGGTTCAACCTAGGCTCACACAGCAGGCATGGGAGAGCGCAAGTGGTTTCCTGTGGTTTTGTACACATGCATGGAGTTCTAGAAGAGGGGATCAGTGGTGTCAGAGAGCAGGGCAGTGTTGCCGGGAAGGGGCCTTTCCTGGGATGCTGGAATGCTCTGTGCTTCATTGGGAGTGGAGCTGACACAGTGTACGATGGGAACAGAGCTGACTAGTCACCCGATGAGGATGAGTGGAATCACAAGACGAGCTACTGCTGAGGTCACACTGAAGTGAGCGGCAGGCCAGGATGTGGATCCAATTCCTGAGCATGCTTAGATTCCTGATTTCAACCTGCTCTCAAACATGGATGTGAGGAGCTGTGCAGACTGGCAGAATCCTGGGAGCCCTTGGCAAGACTTCTGGGGACAGCCCTGAAGTCCATCTGCTTGTCTGTTTTCTCTCTGAGTGACAAATAGCCACTTGGAGACAACATGCCCCTGTGGAAATCATGCCTCCTCTGGAAAGTGACGGAGCTCTGGCCAGACTGACCTTCTGGTGTGCCCAGTATCTTTGGGATCCAGCAATCACTGCCTACTCACCCAAGCAAGTGGGCAGCTTTCTGGGGAGCAGGCAGGAGAGAGGATGCCTGTCCCCAACACCTGGAGAAACAAATGAGCATGTCCAGAACGTTCTGCCAGACCAGCTGCTGCACTGGCAACGGACACTGTCGACTGAGATGCCAGCATGACTACAAACACCTGAGTTCACTCAGGAGCCAAATGCATTTGCCTACAGACAGCAGAAATAAACCTGGTTTCTGGTAAAGCAGAGACATGAGCAAACTCGAAGAGAAAACAAATGTTCTCATTACCCAGGGAACCCTGGGATGGGGCTGAGTCGGCAGAGATGGCCCAGGTTCTGCGAAGACTGGCAGGGTGAGGGGGTGGGACACACACGACACAGATCTCTGCACAGGACATTCCAGGCCCCTGGCCAGGTTGGGGGATCCTGACAGTGACTCGTCCTAATAGTCCTGGGGGGGGGGGAGGGTGTCAACCTTCGCTTCATTAGCTGTTATGGAGTTCTTGGGGCAGAGTGTGTCCCATTTTATGGAGGACCCAGGTCTTCCCAGGGCCAGTGATTCTGTGTTCTGGTTGCAGTGTGGATCCTGCACCTCGGTCACCTACTGATCTGGTGTTTCTTTGCTAGGTCTTGTGGTCCCTGCCAGGAGAGCGGCTCTGTCAGAGGGTCAGAGGTGAGCCTAGCCCTGTGAGCAAACACGCTAATGGGGCATCATTTAAAATAAGTCACCGGAGACACCAGTTCTCCTCAAAATACAGGATGCAGGCACCCCAGCTCCTTCTGGGTGTGTGATTGTAGGAGTGACCATTTGAATGACATTTTAAAATCATAATAGGGAAATATTTCAACAAGGTACTTGGTAAGGGCTCAGTAAGAAAATGGTCTACCAAGTGTTGTGCCTGACTCCATATTGACTGGATGGAGTCTTCGCTGCTGATCTTCAAAGTTCCTAAAATCCCTGTAATAATTGTTCTAGTTTTTATTATCAGAAGTACAAGGTGTGAAACGGATTAGGTCTGTACTATCCAGGTTCCCCTCTTATTTTCTTCCGCTGTTTTTTTTTTTCCTGTCCTGTTTAATGGGCTTGGAAACAGTGGATGGTTTGGATGACTGTGTACTGAAATCTCTGTCCGAATCTTCCACCTCAATTCTCCAAACAATGAATCATCCATTTCTCTTCCCTTCTCTCCTCCCTTCTTCTGACTACATTGGGTTTGGGACATGGAAGCTTTTGGTGTTCTTCTGGACCTTGAATGGTGTGCTGCCCATGTTCACCTCATAGTCATCGAAATGCTGAGCTTAGGGACTTAAAAAAGTGCTTTGTTCCCTAAACCAAAGGGTAGAGGAGAGGGCCATGCGGATGGGCACCCTGCTCACAGGAGAATCCTCCCTTGTGCACCATGATCTCTGCTGGAACTATACCCTTCAACCTCTTCGTAATTCTGGCTGGCATGTCCCTTTTCAGTGGCCCTCCTCCCTTGGTGCTCCCACCCCTTCTCAGTGGCCCTCCTCTATTGGTGCTCCCACCCCTTCTCAGTGGCCCTCCTCCCTTGGTCTTCCTGCCCCTTCTCAGTGGCTCTCTCTCTCGGTGCTCCCTGCTCCCAATGCCCCTGCATGAGTTTTCTAGGCTGTCATAACAACATGGTTGGAGGCTGAGGTCAAGATGTGGACAGGATCCCTCCTCCAGAGGCTTCCCTCCTTGGTTGCTGATGTCATCACTTCCTGTGACCTCATGTGCAGGTCCCATTGGACATCTCCATCTGCAGATGCGGTTATACAGACTCTGATCATTTGGGATCAGGGCTCATCTTCTCCACCATTCCTACGTCTAAAGGACTCTGGACCACATAAGGTCACATTCTGAGCAACTGCAGGCCAAGACTTCAACAGAACAATTGGAATGTTGGGGAGGGTGCCATTTAACTTCCGACAGAGCTGCTGGTGTTCTGTTTCTTTATGAAACTGCCTGGCTCCTTAGGTAATTGATCTCAGTAGGTAGAGGTGCTTGCCGCCAAGCCTGACCACCCAAGTCCATGCCTAACTTCTCTGAGGTCATTATTCATTGATTCACATGTTTCCCTCCATAGTCTCTGTGCATATCTGCCAGATCTGCATTAGCCTAGAGCTGAGTTTCCACAGCACAGTGCTGGGCAGAGGCTGTGTCTCCTTCCTTCACTCTGCTGTGTCTCCCCAGAGCAGGCAGGCCAGCCTTCAGGTGCACTGTGCAGCCTATGTCCACCAGGTCATGGAGGAGCCCCATGGCTCCCAGGCTAGTCTTGATATGTTTGAGAAAGAGAGGACACTGTGTAGATGGGTTCCTCTATGGTGGGTTCTACCCACTCTGAGATGGGTTCTCACTCTGGACTTGTTTGCCTCCGGATCTGGGCTTACTGTGCAAGAGTCCATATGGATCAGCCTTGAAAGCAGACTTTGCAAAATAGGACCTCAGAGGGAAGGCAGCGGCTTTTCCTCACCCCATTCTCTAGGGGTTTCTGCTGAACCCCCTGGATACCAATGAAGCTAACACCATGTACAGCAGCCACGCAGGCCATTGCCTCAGGGTTTGCATCTTCTGTAAACTGAACGTGTGAAAAATGACACTTCTGACCCCAAACAGCAGTCGATCCACTGACAACTACACCAAAGTCATAAACAGTGTTTCATAAAAGCAGAGGAGCAGGGTCTGAAGTTAAAGTGTTGTGGACGCGGTGGGTCTCCTGTCTGCCATATCATCAACTGTGCACTAGGCGTCCTGTACAGACGGGAGACAGACATCTTTGGGTCACACCCGCAGACCTGAGTCTCCATGACCAGAAATTCACCCTCAATTTGTTTCCCGGAGGGAAGGAAATCTTGCTGTAAGCCCACAGCACACTTTCTTCAACACTGCTGGCCATGTCGGTTCACAGCAAGGCACCCACACAGGTTCCTGTAAGGGGAAGGGCTGGCCCATGTCAGTTGCATATCGGCAGTAGCAGTGGGGTGGTCCCCTCACCCTGACAATCCTGCTGCAAAGATGTTGCCGCGAGGGAAAGGAGGATGGCCATCTGTCAGGAGCTCTGACTGTCCCCCTGAGAGAGAAGGTGTGGTTTCTGCTGGAGACTGGAATTGCCAAAGGCACAGGAGGATAGACAGACACAGAAAAATTCCCCCTTGCACAACTTCTCCCCACGGCACAGTTTCTCCACATGGTCCAGCTTCTCCTCACAGCCCAACTTCTCCCAATGGCCCAGCTTCTCCACGTAGTCCAGATTCTCCTCACATCCCAGCTTCTCCTTCAGAATACAAATGGGACGATGACCTGGACCATGAAGGGTCTGACTGCCAATTGGTCACCTGCTCACTAGGGTCTGGATCTCTGGGTGATCACACGAGGTTTTTACTTTTGTTTATTTTTTTCAAGGGTCTAAAACACAAGTGGTGCAGGGGTGTTTTCTCTACCTCACAGAGGACAGGGATATGTGCCAACAAGGTATGAGGTCCGCCAATGACAGTGAGGGAGGCCTAAAAGAAATGGAGTCTGGGAACAGTTTGCAGTTAAGAGCTTAGGTCATTTGCCCTGGTCACTCTGTGCGGGCTGTTAGTGCATGAGCCCTGGTTCCCTGCCTTCAGAGCTTGGCTGTTATAGCTCATGTTCCCCCAAACTGTCTGTGGCTCTGTGCACTGCTCTGTGAGTGGAGCAGCTTTGATGACCCCACAGACCCTGGAGGAGACATGCTGCACACAAGCGCCCACTCGCTGTGGTCATTGTTACACCACCCAGGAAATGCTTCCTTACTGTATCCCTTCTGAGAAGGTCCTGTCTCTGAGAAGACCAGGGTGGCATGTGTTTCCTTGTCCCCTAGCTGGCACCATGTCCTGCTGGTCACCAAGCAGGCCACATGAAGCCTTCGTACTCCTCCGCACCAGCCGGTCATTGTTCTGGGCTAGGGGGATGACTGGCCAGGCGAGCTGGCTAGCTGACCATGTGGTGCACGTGGTGGCAGTGTCAGCACAGGTCTGGTAGGCTCTGCAGCTCCAAGCAGGGAGAAACTCATGAGAGGAAGCCCCAGTTAAACTTAGTGGGTTACATAAAAACAAAACTAAAAACAACATTCCCCCACAAAGACAGGAACATGGGGGAGGGACTGGCAGGAAAGAGAAGGAGATTGACAGGGTGGGAGGGAGATCTGGAGAGGGTGGGAAGTGAGAGTAACCAGAAATATATATATGTGTGTGTATTTATATTTATACGTAAATATATTTGTATATTTTTATATATGTATACAATTATGAAAGAGCAAATTTAATTAATAAGAGAAAATTATGAAGGGAATTTGGTGTGGGAAGTCCTTCTGTATATGTATTGCTTTTATTGGTTAATGAATAAATTGGTTTCAGCTGGTAGCTTAGCAGAATAGAGCAAGGCAGGAGTTCCAAGCAGACAGAGAAGGAGAGAAGGTGAAGCCAGAGAAGCCAGAGAGGCACCGCAGGAGGCAGAGGCCCCTGTCTGAGCCCACCAAAACTTTGCCAGTAGACCATGACCTCATGGTGATGCACAGATTAATGGAGATGGGTTAGTTTTGGATATAAGAGCTAGCTAGCAATACGCTTAAGCTATTGGCCAAACAGTTTTGCAAACGATTATAGTTTCTGTGTGATTATTTCGAGTCAGGGCAGCTGGGAAATGGACGAGCAGTCTCCACCAACAGAAATTTAGTTTTAAAAATGAGCTAAGTCACAGAAAGACCTCACCCAAGACACAGAGGATGTACGGAAGACAAGCCGACATGTGGAAAGAACCCTCACTGTTGTGAGTCCATTCGGAGCTGTAGACTAAAATGGTGGGTCCTCCTGACACAACAGAGCAGACAAACCAGCACATGGGAGCCACCAAATGCTGGGAGCAGGCAGAGCATGGGGACCTTCACTCACTGTGGAGGAGGCTGAATAGCTCTATGCTAACTTCTTTTTTCTTTCCCTGATAAAACACTGTTACCCAAAGCAGCTCAGGAAAGCAGTTTATTTTGGCTTATGGTTCCAGAGAGATAAGAGTCCATCGTGGCAGAGAGGTCTGTCAGCAATCGGCAGACATGGAGGCAGAATCTGGAAGCTGAGAGCCTACACCCTCAACCACAAACACAGGGCAGAAAGAGGGCAAGCCTTTGAGCTCTTCAAGCCTTCCCCCAGCGACACACTTCCTTCAGCCCATAACATCTCCAAACATCGCCACCAAGTAGGAACCAAGTGTTCCAATGCCGTGATCCTATGAGGAACGTGCCACTCAAACCCCTACAAGTTCCTCCCCTTTGGAAGGGAGTTTGATGTTTTCTCACAAAACTAAACATATGCTTTGCAGTTCTATACAGCCATCAAGTCTTGAGAAGGAGTAAAAAACTTACATCCACACAAAGCCCTATGTTCGTCATATTTCCACAGTGTAGAAGTCACGGAGGCAGGAGAATGAGCATATGATACATGGCGGTGCATCCAGGCGATGGACCGTTATCCAGTGCTGCAAGTGGAACCAATTTTCAAGACATGTGAAGAAATGAAGAAGTGTGAGCCTTGTTACAAGAGTAAAGAAATCGCTGGGCATGTTGGTCTTCTCTGTGGTGCCAACTGTACAGAACTCTGAAAAAGCTGTGTCTCCACAGAGGCACAAAAATCTGAGGTTGCCTGGGGCTGTGGAAGATGGAAAGATGGACAGATATAGCCCAAAGGATGCTTAGGGAAGGAAGCTGTTTGTGTGGTACTAAAACTCACTACATGTTCTCAGGCATGGTTTATACCCTTGGGATGCACCCCAAGTGGACTCCAGGGGGCCTGTGGGCGCTAAGTGCTCCTGATATGTCATCGTAGGCCATTGATTGCACCCAGGGCTCACGTTCACTCTGGGGGAGGCTGGGTACGGAGGGGACACAGGTATAGATAAAGCCCCGATTTCGTAGTGAGCCTGTAACTGCTCTGAAAAATGGCTTCTTTACTAAAATTTCAGGCTTTTGGAAGTGATGAATTATTGTGTGTCTTGGTTATGATGGTGAACGCATTTGTCAAAGCTCATCTGAATGGATTTTTATTTAATATGAATTGTATCTCAAAAAGTTGGTTAATAAATGGAATTGTCCCTTTCGTCTGCTTTCCTGACAAGATCTGGTACCAGTTTATTCTTCAGATGGATGAAACCAATGCCATCCTCACGGCCACTCGGGGGCCCCTGATGCTTTAGTGGATCTGCCAGCCAGAGTCTGAAGGCTTCCACATGGTGCCTTCTCTGCGGGCGTGCGCTAATGACGCTACTGGCTTCTGCTAGAGTGGCTCCTCTGTGGGTGTGTGCTAATGACGCTACCTGGCTTCCGCTAGAGTGTCTCCTCTGTGAGTGTGTGCCAACGACGCTACCTGTGTTCTAGGGGACAGAGCAAAGGGCCAACGGGCACCAGTTTCTATTTGCCCAAAGGAGTCAAACCTATGAATGACCTGACTATGCATGTTTTTCCTCCCCCTTGGTCCATATGTTCAGATCCTAGCCTCCAATGTGATGACATTGGAGAGGGGTGTGATAACGTCATGAGAACAGAGATTCATTTATGGGGTCATTACCCTTAGAGACAAGACCAGGGAAACACTTCACCCTTTCCAGTAACTAAGGACATTATGAAAAGGTGACACTTATGAGACAGGAAATGGGCCCCAACTGGGAGATAAATCTACAATTGTTTGGTTAGTTACATTTTTGATTAAAAAAAATTGAGACCAAATCTCCCTGTAGAGCCTAAGATGGCCCCCAATTCACTGTCCTTCTGTCTCAATCTCCTGAATCTAAGGATTGCAAGGGTGTTCTATTATGCTTGGCTTCTCAGAGACGTTGGTCTTGGATTTCTAGGGTCTAGCACAGTGAGAAACATAGTCTTTTTTTATGATTCACCAAAGTGTTGATAAATTATACAGCAGTCTAAATATGCTAACAGACTGTGGCTTTCATCTCCACTGTCAACTTGAGTGTGTTTGGAATCACCTCAAAGACATACCTCTGGAAGCTTCTATGAGGATGCTTCCAGAGAGCTTCAATGGAAGAGGGGCGACCCACCCAGAATGTGGGCAGCACCATCCTATGGAGTTAATAAAAACAGCACAGAGGAGGAAGTCAGCCAATGGGCAGCATCCTCCTCGCTCTGTTTCCTGATCCTCTGGGATTTGAGCAAGCTCCTTCCACCAGGGTTGTGAGCCACCCCACAGAGAGGAAGGTAGAAGCAAGGGCACGAGGTCATCTATGGACGGGGTGGGCCAAGGATGCTCCCTAGTGGAGATGTAGCAGAAAGGCATGGGGACAGGTGGACGGGGCAACTCAGGATGTGTCTGAGGCTCCCTCTGTAGCCTTGCTTCTTATAAATCATATTTTCTTTCTTTTTCTCTATTTCCAGCAATCAATCTCCTCAATATACTTCAATAAATTACAGTATAGATAGAAGCATCACGGGCAGAGGCTCCACACAAAATCCTGGATCTTTTTCCTTTTAAGTATAAAGCATTCTGAGCCAAGATTTTGAGCTTTGATGTCTAAATCCCAAGCCCCAGCACCCTAGACAGAAGACCCAAGCAGAGGCTGTGGTTTGGAGCGATGCTGAGTGCAGGGAAGCTGAGTGCAGGAGAATAGTTTACTGAGGCCAGCATGGCTCTAGTTGTGGAGAACTACATGGACCACCTGCGGAGAAGGTGAAAAGGTCACAGAGATGGGATGGCATCTTCCTTTCTCTCCACAGTGAGAAACAAGATCAGGAGACTCAAGATCACCTGGGACATCTGGTGACAGGGACAGCCAGGGATGAGCGCTTGCTTACTCGGTATGCTGTGCCTCTTCCCAAGGAAGGACTAGTCAATGGCTCAGTGTGCTCGGGGCTCTTCTGCTCCTTGGGATAATTAACATAAGAAATGAATATGGAAATTAGCACAGGATAAGAAGATCTTTAAGAAAGTTTTGGTTAAGTTCTGGGAATGAGAAGTGAAGAAGGGGCAATGACACACCCCTGATTACCTGCCTATCCCGTGTGAACTGGCTCCTGGTGACCCAGGTTTCTTTCTTTCTCTTCTCCTCCTCCTCCTTTTCTTTTTTAATATTATTATTTATATGTATGCGTATTTGGTCTGCATGTATGTATAAGCACCATAAGCATGGCTGGTGCCCTTTCAGGTTAGAAAAGAGCAGCGATCGCCTTGACCTGGAGTCACAGACTGTGTAAGCCATGGTGTGTGTGTGCTGGGAATCAGACATGGGTCTTCTGCAAGAAGAGCAAGTACTCTTAACTGCAGCGCCACCTCTCCAGCCTCAGGACTAGGTTTCTAGTTTCTCAGGGAACTAGACTATTCCCACGGTAAGATTCCAGAGCAGTTTGGGCAGAAAGTTCCCTGACAAGTGGACAGCACCCTCCATAGGGCTCCGGGCAGCCCGCTGCACACCCACTTTAATGCTCACCTTGACACAGCCTGGTGGAAATGAATAGATTTCTCAGGTCATTTTGGCACGTCTGTGGAGGATTGTCTCAATTGTTCATGATGTAGGAAGACTCAGCACACTGTGGGTCACCATCTCCTAGGTAGGCAGCCCTGGACTATATAAGAAAGTTAGCTTAGTATGAGCCCATGACCAAGCCAGCAAGCAGTGTTCCTTCATGGTTTCTGCTTCAGGTTCCCGCCTCAACTCCCTCAATGAGGGACTATAACCTGTAAGCCAAGTAAACCCTTCCTTCCCCTAAGCCACTTTTGGTAGGAATGTTTATATTATAGCAACAGACAGGAATCCACAACACTTGCTTTGTTTTTCATTCTGACTTCAGCGAAACCTCAAGCTATGTTCTAAGAACCCTAAAGCCAGGGTCACACTGAGGGGCAGCTGAATCATCCCTACAGTGACTCCAAGCTTATCAGGGTTGACAATGGTTTCTGTCCCCCTGGTCCTGCAGCTGTTCAGTCCCAAGGAAACACATAGAGGCCTGTATTAATTATAAACGGGTTGGCCTATTAGCTCAGACTTTCTTATTAGCTAACTCTTACATCGTACATTTACCCATTATTCTTGTCTGTATTAGCCACGTGGCTTGGTATCTTTTATCAGTGAGGCATTCTTATCTTGCTTCCTGTGTGTCTGGGTGACAACTACAGACTGAGGAAGACTTTCCTCTTCCCAGAATTCTCCTGTTCTTATTGCTCTGCCTCTACTTCCTGCCTGGCTACTGGCCAATCAGTGTTTTATTAAAACAATACAAAAGACAAATCTTTACGAGGTACAAGACCATTGTCCCACATCACAGGGTGCTCTGTTGGATTTCTGTGCTGTTTGATCAGTTGCGAAAGTTCCTATTTTAATTTCTGGAGCTCACATGACTGGGCTATGACAACAAGGCCATATTCTTTTCACAGTAATGGAGGCAGGCGTAACGATCAGATAGGTGTCTTTGGTTGGGTCAAGATTATGTTCTCTCTCTAAATGTTGTCTTTCCCCTGCTGTTTTAAAGTAAACAAGGCTTGAATGGGGGGTGGGCATGTGTATCACCTGCTTGGGAGCTTTGATCTTTGGTCTGACAATTCTTAGAGGAGCTGGAGACTCCCTTGGGGGTGACCCACAAAATCTCACATGCTTCTGCAGCAAAGGCCAAGGAATGCTTAGGTGGTCTGAGGCACGGAGTTTCTGTGACGACAGGAGCCCTCCGTTCTTCATCATGAACACTGTGTACGCAGTTGGTACCTCTGGGAAGCCTTGTCCTGACCCTTACTCAGTCTTGACTAAAATATTTAACCTGCACAGATGGCTAGTGGCTGACACCTCGGTGAGGACAGCTCTGGGGAAAGGGACTCTGGATTCTGTGGGTCCTGGGGTCTGTGGTGACTTACACACTGGCATCCCGTTCAACTGAGAGTCTGGGAACAGGTTGACTGTGCAGGGGATCCTGGGGGGACGGTCAAGCAGAGCTCAGCATTGTCCAGGATCTGTATCACCTGCAGCTGGTCACGGATGGGGCCTTAAGTTCTGTCATCAGGTCAGTAACAAGGAAGAGGAACATAGCTTTATCTGTAGACCTCTGAATTAAAGGTGGTCACCAAACAAGAAAACCAGCAGATACTCTTCAGGGCAAACCTAGGCAGCCTTCCTCCTCTGATGATGATGATGGTGATTGACAACACACCATGCCTTGCTTCATTGCTGACCTTTGGCCATCCCAACTTCCCCCTAAAAATGTCCTTCCTAGGACTCCAGAGGAAGGGAGGAATCCCTCTTGTGAGTTTTCCCGGGCGAAATGGGCCTCTTTGGAGAAAAGGGTATATTTTACAGTAAAGTTTTTCCTGGGGCTGTCCTGTGTAGGCTTCAAGGGGGAAGATGTGTTTGGCTATAAATGGACCTGCTAGTATCTGGAATGGAGGATGGCCGTAGGATAGAACTGGCTGTGGCCATCTCCCGACGGAGCCCGTCTCCTTGTTACACACCTATCCCCAGAAAATGGAACTTCTAGGCAGACAGACATTCCATGAGTTTCCCTCCAGGAAAGCTCAGGGTCCCCACTCTTGGGGACAGAGATGAGAGCCACTTACAGATGCAGACTCTGCTGTGACCGTCCCCAGGCAGGGCCTGCTGCCTGCAGCCTTCCTGCCCAGAGCAGCCCCAAATCTTTAGTAGTGTGCTGGCTAGTTTTTTGTCAACTTGGCACAAACTAGAGTCAGCTGAGGGAACCTCATCTAAGGAACTATTCTCCTCAGATTGCCCTGCAGGCAAGTCTGTGAGGTATTTTATTAGTTAGCGATTGACGTGGGAGGACCCAGCTTACTGTGGATGGGCTGCTCCTGAGCAGAGGGTTCTCGGTGCTATAAAGGCTGGTCGCGCCTATGGCCGCTCGGTGCTATAAAGGCTGGTCGCGCCTATGGCCGCTCGGTGCTATAAAGGCTGGTCGCGCCTATGGCCGCTGCTTCAGATCTTACCGCCAGGTTACAGCCTTGAGCTCCTGCCTTGATGTCCCTCAATGGCGGACCGCGGAAGGGAAGTGTAAGCCCAATAAACCCTTTCCTCACCCAAGTTATTTTAGGTCCTGATGTTTATCATAGCAACAGAAAACAAATGAGGACAGTTGGTTCAAGGACTTTTGCCTCCGCCCTCTGTTCCTGGACCTGAATCTGGTGTTGCCAAGATGCTTGGGTCTCTTACTGCAGCCAAGATTCTTTTGTACAAACTGGTCTGTCTTCAGGTATCACTCACTTGAGACTACTTGAGGCTCATCCCTGTTGGCAGCCCTAGGTGGCCACTGCCCTGGGACAGGGTTATGATTCTTTTTTTAAAAAATCTACAATTGTTTTTATTCTGTCTTGTTCTGTCTCTGGATGAGTCTTTCAATCTGTGTGGGATTACAGGTGTACTTACAGCCACTGAGTAAGGATGGCTTTAGGTGAGGGGTTAGGAAGGTTAGTAAGAAGGGACCTAGAGAGACCTGGGAGCCCGAGTCCAGAAGTGTTCTGGGTCTGTGAGCAAGCCTGTCCCCTCAAACTAGAAGAGGCCCATTGTGGGAGGGATGAGGGGCTAATCTGTCAGAGCTGCCTCCTGGCTGTGTGTGGGAAAGGCAGTAGGTCCACGCTGCCTTCTTCATCTTCTATTTCTGGACCATACCTCACAAATAAACATCCACCCACCATTGAGAATGAGGCTCACTCTCCCAGCATAGAGAGAATCCTTTTCCCTAGCCCCTCTCACCGTTGGGAATACAAGCCTCAGCTGGCCTCTTCTACAGAAATGGAGTAGACAAAAATCACAAAAATAGGGATAATCTAATCAAACTTCTGTTTGAGTTCTGGAGATTTCTGTTGGAATTGTTCTCAGACTGGCAAAAGCGAGTCAGGCCCCTGCCAGCAGGTGTGTGCTGACTTCCGCAGCTGTGGTCAGCACTCCGCCAAAGCGTAGAGATGCTGGACACACTGTACTGCTCCTGTGGACATCGGGGTGGCGGCTCCCCTCCTCCTCCCTACTCGCTAAGACGGTGTAGTTTGGCCAGCAGCCAGGGACAGGGAAGCAAGCGAGTGCAGAACTGTGCAAGACGGCCAGCCAGGGACCAGAAAGCAGTCTCCTTCCCCGAGATTGGTGCACACCCTACCACTGAGACACCGGGCTGGCTGGGGCATAGCCAGAGTAAAGCAGTCTGCATGGTCCAGGGAAGATGATCCCAGTAATTGCTCAGCCGTGGTCCCCACACCAGGACCCCATTCGGTGAGGCTGCTCCTTGGGATGCTGTGTGCAGTCTATGATCCTGGATCCTGGACCATTTTTGTCTTTTGACGCTTCAGCATTTGCACTGCGTGAAAGACACAAATTAAGGCTCTATCAGAATCCCCACAGCGCTGGGTGTGGATCGTGACTCCTTCCAAAGATAGACCGGAGACACCTGACTGACCGCCTCAGCGTGTGGTCAAGGTCAGCTTGGCAGCCAGGAGCCCTGAGAAGGGCAGGACCCTGGCGGGCAGGGATGGAAGCAGCACTTCCTGTCACTGGTGTTCCTTCCCAGACTCGCAACCCCCAGTCAACTCCTGTGAAAACCCAGCCTGCTGAGGAGAGTACCTCCCACAGCTTCAGAACCACCAAGGTCGGGAGAACAAAGGGAAGGCCCAGATGCTGCACAGTGAAGAACAGTCCAAGGTGACAAGATGGTTAAATATCCTGTGGCCTTCTGGTACAGGAGAGGGACAATGACACAAAGCTAATGAGAGCCATGAGCACAAGTTTGAGTTAACACTGGTGTGTCTGTTCTGGAGGACACATGCAGCCCCCACTGTAAGAGCCCAGGGACAGGGTGATGTGCATGCTAGCATTCGTCTTGGTGACAGTCCTGCAACCCTAGGCCTGTTCTAATGTAAAATACATGTATGCTAAGAATGCCTTATGCCTAGGGAGCCAAGGTAAAAGAGATGGAGCAGAAGGGTGGTTGCCAAGGACTGGGAGAGAAGTAAATGTGTGTGTGTGTATGTGTGAGATTTTGTGTGTGTGAGTGTGTGTATGTGAGTGTGTATGTGTGTGCATAAGTGTGTGTGCATGTGCGAGTGTGTGTGTGTATGTGTGAGATTTTGTGTGTGTGAGTGTGTATGTGTGTGCATAAGTGTGTGTGCACATGTGTGATTGTGTGTGTGAGTGTATGTGAGTAAGTGTATATGTGTACGATTGTGGTTATGCAGATGCACATGGATACACGTGCATGTGGAAGTCGTAGGAAACCATGTCATGTCATCCTCAGGTGAACCACTCTAACCACCTTCTTTGAGGCAGAGTCTCTCCCATATTTGGAGCACATAAGCTAGGCTGGCTGGTAAGCAATCCCTCCCTGTCCCCATCTCCTCAGGGCTGGGATCAGAGGCATGTTCCACAATAAGTGACTTTTCGCCTAGGGCTCTGGAGATAGAATTCAGCTTCTTGTGTTTATTAAAGAAATGTTTACCAGTGGAGCATCTCCTCATTCCCAGAGTTTCAATTTTGCAAGATGCGAAAGCTGAGGATGCTGACACTTAAGAAGTAGAATTCACTGGCTGTCGTAGGTCCACTCAGCTGCATATTTGTAGTGGGGTCTGAAATATGGTCACACCACAGGACAAGGTGAGTGCTCCCTGTCACTGACGTGGGTCCTTTGTGTTCCACGTTGTGTGCCCACCAGTTATGATGACCCTTCATGACTGTCTTTCATCTTCCCATTTCATTCTCTTCTTGCCCACAATGTGTGTTGGGAGATCTGTGTCCAGGAATCTTGCCTCCTTTGAAGTACGCTGGAGTGTCCCAGCTCAGAAGCAAGTCACTCCCTTGTTCTGTGCTGACCAGACCCCTGCATCCCACCTTTTCTATGGGTCAAGTCTAACACTGAACTGCTCTCAGCTGCATCTTGGCTGCTGCGGAGAACCCTACAGGCAGCTGTGTGCCAGCTGTAGCTGACCAGACATCTCTTCACTTAATACAACAGAGGACACTCAGTCTGCAGCCTTTGTATCTCTGGTTCCTCCTCAAATGTGCGATAGATAGACACGGGGCAGGTGATGGCCATGTGCTGAGCGAGGAGGCCCCGTGTGGAGGTTGTGCAATGCTGTCTGCCAGTCATCTACCCTTCTCGCTCTTCCACTGTGACTTTCCTGCCCAACGATTCCCTCTAGCCGCCTTCCCCTCCAGTGACAGTTTTCCAGCATGTTCTGTGGCAGACTTCCTCTCTGCATGATAAACAGTCCTCATTTTGTTTCCAGCAGTCCCCCAGCCAATAAAAAGCAATAAAAAAGTGAAATGACACACAAATTGTATCCCCAAAGAGCCGTAAAGACCTTAGATGCTGCCACATGCAACAATCAGATGAGAGTCTTTGCCTTTAAACAAATAACTGTCGTTAACAAAGCAGAACTCTGGACCATGGAGGAGGTGGGGCAGGACAAGCTGAGGACAAAGACAGGATGCTCACCTGATATGCCTGCAGGAGCAGCCCTGGGGTCGATGGACAGCAGGCCAGGCCTTGTCCCTACAATGTGGTACAGGACAAGTGCCTCACTGCAGCAGCTGTGGTTTTGCTCTGGGTTGAGACAGGCGAAGATGGCATTTCTGGAGCGTGTTTGGACATCCTGAGAGGCGTCAGTCCCCAGTTTGTGTGCCCCTGTGACTCTCAGAGGTGGACAGGTATCTCAGGGATAAGAGTGAGAGCTAATGTCTGTATCTTGGGCTCAGTGGTTCCAACTCTGTGACTTGGGGAGCCAGGGCCAGTGTCTGGAGTTCAGAGCAGGGCTTCTGCTGTGCAGACAGACAGACAGACAGACAGATGAGTTGAAGATTCCTGCTTTGAAGGTGCTGCAGTAACTGCCTCTCTCCACTGTGGTCTCCCTCTCCATTATCCCCTGTTACGGGAAATAACGGTCCTGGCAAGACAAGTGGGGAGAGCTCAGTGAATTCTGCCCGAGACTTGCAGGGACAGCCTCTATCTACTCCCTGTGCCAGGTCCCTTCTCTCCACCCCTCAGCTCTGGATGACTCTACTAGCTTCTCAACACAGACAAGAGCTTATACGGCAGCACAGACTCAGGTCTCTCCCCAGCACTGCGGGTGGCATCTTTCGAGGCTGGCGCTCATGACGGTATCCTGAGTGGGTGATGTAGGGAGACCATAGAGCACAAGAAGAAGTGAAGAATTCCCAGAGCAGCAACACTGCAGACAAGAAGGCACGCAGGTGGGACCTGAAGGCTCTCGAGCATGTGACAGACAGAGGCAAGAATTAGAATATGTGAGTCTTGGGAGAACACATGGAAAATATCCAAACAGGCAGTATAGGCTGACTGATTGGTTGGGTATTATTGGATGGATCATTATTGGATTGGATTCACCTTGAAAGTCAGTGACGTCATCCGGGTTTGTCTTGGTGTGAGTTGGAAAACAAAGTTGGGCACCCTCCAATCCCATCCAGTTGGCTTGGGACCTAGATAGAACAAAATGGTAGAGGAAAGGTGAGTTTCTTGTCTCCTGGGGCTGGGACTAATCTTGGACCTTAAGAGCTGCCAGTGCCATTGGTTGTACATAGTGACCATTAGGTCTACGCCTTCAGAGGTGGTGCCGTCTGGAGTCCGTGGCTTTGCAACTACTCTGTACCCATGGCTACATCTCATGTATCCATATCTGTGGCCAGAAGATGTCTAGCAGGTGGTCCTGGGTGCTAAAAGAAAAGCAGGCTGAGCAAGTCACAAGGAGCAAGTCAGTAAGAAGCATCCCTCCACATCTCTGCATCAGTTTCTGCCTCGATGCTCCTGTCCTGACCATGATGTGGATGTGTAGGAAATAACCCTTTTCTCCTCAAACTGTCAAGTTTCTCTTTAGCTGTGATGTTTTACCACATTAATAGAAACTCTAAGACACCACCCACCTTAGCTTACTTAAAGGAAAAATTAAACATTGATATGAATGCCTATGATAAAGATTAATTAAGAACATTAACAGAGATTTAACAATACTAACAACGTTCTGACAAAGCTTAGCTTCTGCCCCAGGTCTCTGTTGTCTATTGTCAGGATCTGGCTGTATTCTCCTTCCAGATGTCTGTGCACTTGCTTGTATCCTGATACTTTTCTCTGTGTCCAGCCCGGTCCTGCAGGCACTTCCAAATAACTACTCTGAGGCTTAATATTAACAATAATTGTTTGGCCAATGGCTCAGGCTTATTATTAGCTAACTCTTACATTTAAATGAACCCATTTCTATTAATCTGTGTATTACTACATGCCCAGTGGCTTATCATGGGTGTTCTGGCATCCTGCTCTTTAGGCTGCTGCTGGTATCTCTCTCATCTCCACGCTTCTTCTCCTGTATCTCTGCTTAGATTTCCCACCTGACTCTATCCTGCCTTGCCATAGACCAAAATAGTTTTATTTATCAACCAATAAAAGCCACACATATTCACAGTGTACAGAAGGACATCCCACATCACTTGCTCCTCAGTTTAGTGATTGGTTTCATTGTTTACCCATGGCCCTGAATCAGATAGGATGAAGATCTGTGGTGAGTAGCCCAAAAACCCCAGGAGAAAAGCCTGGGATGTGGAGAGTCTGGATAGTGTTTTCCTAGACCAGCCATACCCCTACAATCCCTAGGGTACAACCCTAACCATCAACATCCAGAGTGAAGCTCGACCATCCAATGAGAGTCTCCGCAGCAGGATGGAGAGACTGGAGGTCAGGATGGAGATGGAGAGGGTGGAGACAAGTCACACGCCTTCTCAGTGGCTGTTGGCATTTCTTCTTTATCCTTTGGCTAGACCTTCTCTCAAGAGTGTTAGGAATTCTGCACAGCCAGGCACTTACACAAAACCTAGGTGCTGTAAGGCAGGGTGATGAGATACTGAAGTCACACCCAGTAGCCTTTGCTACTCTTTCCATGTGTTGTGTTGGAGTCAGACACCAGGCTTATGTGCTTCTGGAATTTTCATTTTGTTCTACACAAATGCATAAATGCTTTATTACTGGGGTTGGTACTTGTGTGTGTGTGTTTAGTTGCACATGTGTGCATACACTCAGGGTGTGTATACCTGTCTGTGGATCTTTTTTGAGCTCCATTGGCCTTGGAACCCCCCCCCCCAAGTAGGCTAGAGAGGTTAGCTGATCAGTGTGCCTCAGGAATCCTTCTGTCTCCACCTCCCCAGAGCTGGGATTACAAGCATGCACCACCACGCCTGCCTTTTTCTGTGGGTCCTGGGAATCAAATACGGGTCCGCATACTTGCACAGCGAGCTAAGCTCCCCACCCCATGCCCTGCCACCCACTCCCAGACCCATGGATATATCTTAGCACTAGGCGTGTGCTATTTTCTTCTCCTGGCAACAGCTTGGCTGTTCCCTGACATTTATTCTCCTGTATAAATTTTAGTAAGAGCCTGTGTATCAAGCAGGGCAACCCGACTGAACTTTACCGAAATGAGAGTAAGTCTGCTCTGTTGGCTTGCCCTCCACTCGCGAGCATAGCACATCGCCGTGTACCAATCCTTCCTTTATGACCGGCAGTAAGGTTTTATAACTAGTTTTATCCTGGAATAGCTATTAGTTTTCATGATTTTGGTGAATCTTTTCTTTCCATATAATATTTATAGAAGAATTTTTCTAACGTAGAGAACCACTTCTGGTTTTCTGTATTTTGGTTGTGTGTACAGAGGCACATGTGTATGCGTGGGGGCCAGAGGACAGCTCTATTGTAGAACACCATCCTCCTTGTTTTGAGAGTCTTTCACTGACTTAGAACTCTCTGTTGGTCTCAGCTTTGCTGTGCTGTGCTGTGCTGGAGTGCACACACCCACACATTGCTACATCCAGTTTTTTTGATGTGGGTTTTGGGGATTGAACTTAGGTCTCCCTGCTTACAAGGGAAACATTTTGTCAAGTGAGCCACTTCTCAGCCCCATGCTGATTTCTGGTCTAGCAAACATACTACACCACTACGCCGTTGGTGGAACCTCTTGGAGTTTCTCTGTGGACCATCCATGTGTCTGCAAACACATGCCACTTTTATCTTCTTGATCCTCATAGGTCCATGCTTAGTCCTCCTGCCCAGCACTCTGCCCAGAGAGGAGAGGAGGGGTGAAGGGGCCTCCAGGGGAGCCCAGTACCAGAGAAGTGTGCTCTTTGTCCCCCCACTGCTCCTGCCCCACCCTTGTTATTTGACAGCCCCTCCCCTTCCCCTTCTTCCTTTCCCTCTCCCTTCCTCTGTCCTCTCCTCTTTCTCTCCCCCTCCCCTCCTCATCTCCCCCCTCCTCTTCATCTTTCTTTCCATCCTCACTCTCTCCCCCTCTTTTTTATCTTCTCCCCTTCCCCAACTCTGTCTCCCTTCCTCTTCCTTTCTCCTCTGCTCCTCTCCTTCCCCTTCCTTTCTCATCCTCTCTTTTCCCATCCCTTTCCTCTCTACCTCATCCACTTCTTTCTCTTCCCTTCTCTCTCTCCCCTCCCCCTCTTCCTCTGTCTCTCCCTCTTTCTTATTCTCTCCCTTTCATTATCCCCTTTATATTCCCCTTTATCAGTTAAAGAACTGTTTTCTCTTTCTGGCTTTGGCATGGAAGTTTCTGCTTGTTGCTCTTCTTTGTTCTGTTTATATTTATTCATACCCATGCTCATTTTTTCAGGGGCGATCCTGTTCTCCCTGCCCTTGTTCCATGTGGAGGCAGATCTGCCCCACCATGATGACTGCTGAGCTTCGGCTCCAGTTCCAGGATAAATAAGCCCCTTTGACTGTGGTGCCCTTATTGCTATATAACATTGTGAGGTGCGATTTTCAAATATTTTGCCCATCAGTTTTACATCTGTGTTCTGTGCGAAGTTGGCCTGCAATTTTCTTTTCTCATAATTTCCTTGTCCAGTTTTGATATCAAATGATGCAGGCATCAAAAATGAGTTAGGTATTTTATTTGCTTCATCTATTCTCTGGAACAATTTGTGTGAGAAAGTAATTTTCTGTTGCTTGAAGCCTTTGTAAAATTCTCCTTTAAAATGATTCACCCAAACCTGGGGTGTGAATATTTTTTAAATTTTGTTTTGTCCAAAATGCTATTTCTTCCAGGTTTTCAAATTTACTGGAAAAGCCACTGTTTGTATTACAAAATATTTTTTTTAACCATTCTGGGTGTATCTGTGGTTATGAATTCCCTTTAATACCTGCAGGCTTACATTTCCCCTCCTTTGCTCTTTACTTTTCTATGTAGTTACACAGTGTTGTTTTGTTTATTGTTTTAGTTATTTTGTAGTTGCTATGACAAGATACCTAACAAAAGTAACACAGGAAGGAAGGAGCCGGTTGTTTGATTGATAGTCTTAGGCCAGATCTTGTTAGGAAAGACATGGCAGTGGGAGCATGAGGCAGCTGACGGCATATCCTCAGTCAGGAGGGAGAACTTGGACGCTCAGTGAGGAGGCTGGCCACATTGTATCCCCCAGTCAGGAGGGAGAACATGGATGCTCAGTGAGGAGGCTGGCCACATTGTATCCTCAGTCAGGAGGGAGAACATGGATGCTTGGTGAGGAGGCTGGCCTCATCGTATCCTCAGTCAGGAGGATTAACATTGGTGCTGAGTGAGGAGGCTGGCCACATTGTATCCCCAGTTAGGAGGATGAGCATAGGTACTCAGCTTCCTTTTTCCTTTTTCATTCAGCCCCAGACTCCAGCCCATGAATTGGTACCCCTCACATTAGGGTAGATTGTCCTTCTTTAGTTAACCTAATCTAGACACCTCCTCACAGACATGGCCTGATTCTTGATAAGATTGTCAACTTGACACAGCCTAGAATCACCTGGGAAGAGGAACCTAAATAGAAGACTTGTCTTTATAAGGCTAGTTTGTGGGCATGTCTGTGGGGCATTGTCCTGATTGAAGCTCGATGCTTCTAGACTTCTCTGGTATTTTATTTCTTCTCTCTATAGAACCTCATACTGTTGTCTGGCTTTTAAATTCAATATTCTTAAATAAAAATGTCTTATTGGTGAAGAAACTCTACTAAAATTTTTAGTATTATTTTATTTTAGTTTATTATTTTACTTGCACAGTGTCGGCCCAGACAAGCAGCTTCTTTGCTCTTGGTTCTCTTTCCTTTCTTCTGAACTCCGTCCTATAGGTGCTTTCTCTGAAGTGATCTGGTGAGGCAAATCTGGAGGTCTCTCTGCTTTTTCTTGCTCAAGTACTTTCTTTTGCTCCCAGTTTCATCCATGAACCTGTCTGGAGTCTACTACTTCTCTCTCTCTCTCTCTCTCTCTCTCTCTCTCTCTCTCTCTCTGTGTGTGTGTGTGTGTGTGTGGGGGGGGGGGTGCCTGAGTCCCTCTCATCTTCAGGCAGACTATCATCCTATAGTGACTATAGCTTAGTCTTTCTATCCTGCCCCCCCCATTCTTCTTTTCAAGACTCACAGAGAGGTTAGATTTCTTATCTTACTAAGCATTGATGAGTGACTTAAGTAAATATAATGAATTGATATTTGCTGTATTAGAGCCTTCAAAATTGAGATGCAAAGCTGCCTGGAAGATCAGTCCATCGTCCCTCCAGACCTGCCCCACTGAAGGTGTTCTCCCGTGGGTCACTGAGTAAGCAGAATTGGTTTCTCATCTCACGTGCTCTGAATGGTGAGTGTCTTTCCTCTGAAGGTGCATAAAGTAAACCTTTGGGTGCTGAGGGGCCAGGCACAGGGCATATATGATCCCCACACCATAGAAGCCCATGCCTGGACTCAGGGTCTGGGTCCAGAGAACTGGCATTGGGATGTGTGCAGCAGCTGAAGGAAAGCGGAGGCCCCAGCTCAGTGGAGCAAGAGTGAATGCTTCAAATGAAGGTGATGAGGTTGACTCTGGTTAGGCTGGTGGTGCTGTCTTTTCTAGCGGGGCGCTCTGAGAAACCAGACCATACACAGGCTCCATGACGTGGGGACAATAACGTGTGGCTTCCTATCTTTAAGTCTGAGCATCCGTTCCTGTTGATGTGAGAAATATGGAAAACCTTGGCGACAGTGGTGGTGATTCCGGCTTTTTATGACCCAATGAGCATGAATGGATGTACACAAGGGTGTCACGAGGTAGAGGGAGTGTGTGTGAACACATGCACGTGTGGGCATATGTGTGTATCTCCCAGAGCCAAAATGTATTTATTTCACAGACAGAGGCCCACAGTGACGTGCATCTCAGCTGCTGTTATTGGCGACTATCCCACCTGTTCAGTCCCCCCTCTATAAGGTTGTGGGGCACAGCCCAATTTGGAGCTGTTCTGACTTTCTTGGCATATGGCCAACACATTGTCAAATAGAGATTGAATTGTTGAGGGTGCCACATCATACCAGGGAAAGAGAGCCAAAATCCCCACAGCCTGGAAGATGCAAGCAATTACTGAAGCATGTCCTTTATACATCACTTTGCCCCATCTACTCAGATCCAAACAGTCTAGATTTCAACAGCACAACGTCTGTAAAACTGTTTGTGTTTAAAGCCCCCCGGAAAATGCTCCCCGTGGTGCTTTTAGAACAAGAGGCAATAAAAGATGTTTTCTTTCCATGCACGCCTCCCATGAGTTCGGAAGGAAGCAGGAGTGCATCACATGGACGAGACACACAGCCACGCAATGTGCAGCCACCAGAGAATGTCCACACCACATAGGAGGAGACAGTAGGGTCTGATGGGAAGCACAATTCAGAATTCACACCTCCACCCACTTGGCAATGAGTTTGGAACCTGGGTAAGATGTTCTGAACTCTGTTGGAAGTAAGAATTTTGTATTTCTAGAAATTTCTAGAAATTCTAGAAAGGCTATTGACTCTCATTTAATTTGCAGTCTTTTGAGGGGATGGTGACTTTAAACAAGTCATCCAAAAAAGATTATTTGCTGTGGTGGCTGTCAGGAAATGTGGAGGACAATTGAAGGGCTGGCAATAGAATGTGTGTGTGTGGGGGGGCTTCTTTGCACCCCTCCTTTTTACCATTAAAACATTTTGTGCTCTTCAAAATTAATTATTTAAAAATTTATTTATTATTTAGTTGCTTACATAGATGCAGGGCAGCATGTAAACCAGGCTGGCCTTAAACTCATGCTACGGCTATGGATGACCTTGAACTTCTGACCCTCACGTATTTCCCTCCTGAGTGCTGAGGTGATGGGCATACACACCTGGGGACTGAACCCGGGGCTTCATGAACTCTACCTGTGGAACCCCAGCTTGACTGCACTTTTGTTCCTTCTTGTTGAAGAAGATGAGGACTTTGCTGATCTTGTAGGTGTGTTCCTCGACCTGCAAACCTACCTGTGGTGGTCCACATTCCTGACGTACAGGCTTCTGTGCTAATGAAAGCCTCTGTGACCAGCCTTGTTTCTTTATTCCGTTCACCCACTGATGGACACTTTGGCTGCTTCTGTTACATGTCTACTCTGAATGGTACTGGGGAAGTATGAGCATTCAGGTCTCTTTATAGCAGGCTGGCTTTGATCCCTTTGGGTATGCAAGTTCTAGCTTTAGGCTTTGGAGGCCTCTCTATGCCTGCTTCAGTGATCGTTACCTGAATTCCTATCCCTGCCAGCAGTGGACACTATCCCTGACAGCAGTGGACAGGCCACCACGCCCCAAGTCCTTCCTGGCATTTGTTCCATTTTCCTTGAGGAATCTTAACCACCTTACTCTGTCCCTTTGAACGTGCAGTTCCCAGTTTCCTCTCTTCAAGGCAAGATTACAGTTAACCTTCACAGGGGCTTGTGAGAGACCCTGTAGAGCAGAAAATGGTCCCCAACACTCCCCAGTGGCGTCTCTGTGTTGGTCACTGTTTTCGGCATAAGCACAGAGAAGTGATTCTGTTTTTCCCTCCCTTCTTTCTAAAGATCCTTTATACTGTTAGGAAGACAAGTGGTCACTTTGGCAGAAAAGCAGACTACAAATCTACTTCACAGACATTTAATCAGCCATGATGCCCGTCTCTCCACTCGGCTCCATAGACAGCACAGAACAAGACTCCCTGCCTACGAAGTCCTCTCCCCCTCCTTCCAACAGCAGCAGCAGCAGCAACCCATGCCATTTTGTCTCATTTTTACCCGTTTTGCAGAATGACGGTCTCCCAAAGATACTCAGTTCTATGTGGTTGGAATATGTGGATGCTCTACATTATGCAAAAAGAATTACAGTTACAGGAGAATTAAGGTTGGTGGCTAGCAACCTTCCCAGGGAAATGTGCCCCTGCATCCTCAGGTGTGTCCAGGGTAATCTTAGGCAAAGTAAGTGGAAGAGAAGGTCAGAATGAAGAAGCAGAGAGTTCGGCATGACAGACTCATTGGTAATACTCTTGGAGATGGAGGAGATTCAAAC
Organism: Myodes glareolus; assembly: GCF_982192425.1. NCBI lineage: Eukaryota > Metazoa > Chordata > Mammalia > Rodentia > Cricetidae > Myodes > Myodes glareolus. The sequence goes on from NC_142031.1 coordinate 3,062,430, forward strand.
TGTGAGAGGCCTCTGGGAGAGGCGAGTGTCTGAAAGAAATTGTCCCTGGAGTCCACAGAAGGTGCCAGCTCTGTTTTGGGCTCATGGCTCCCACAGCTTTGACTTACACCACTGTTCTGCAGCAATAGCAACCAGCGTATGTTCAGCCACACCTTTCCTTTCTCAACCTTTATTTAGCAAATGCTTGTTAAAAGCTTACTTTGTATCAGCCACTGAATAGGAACTAGATATGGAAGGATGGAGAAGGGAAACAGATGCAGAAGGGCCCGGCCACTGCTGTCACTCACAGTCCCCTGGGGAGGCAGAGCCCTTCCCATAGTGTGCTCTCAGGACAAGGTGAGGTGAGACAGCAGGGCCGTGCACATGGCTTCTGCTATACCAACAATAGGGCAGTTTCAAGTGCTGGTCCCACACCCAGCCATTCCCTCCTCCTGGAGTCAAAGTGAGGTGGGGTGAGCTCTGGGGGCTGAAGCCACCTGGTTCCCAGGGAGCAGAGGGAAGGGCCTGTTTCCTCAGAGCAAAGTGCTCCGCCAGGCATCTTTGACCTTATACTTCTGGCTATACCGAGACTGGCAGGGCAGCAGGGCATGTCCACCTGCCCTCTCTCACCATCCATCAATCAATAGTAAAGGCACCAGAGACATTTCCCAGGCTCAGCTAATCAGGTAGGGATTCAATTAATGAAGCAACCGTGTGTGTATGTGTGTTGTGTGTGTGCGCACTTGATTTTCATTACTGAGAGTTTATTTTAGTTCCTTGTGTGGGAAAAAACAGGTGTTCACACTGAGCCTCATCAGCTTCCTGTCGCTGTTTAGTTCACATATTATTTTTAAAATAGGTCTATTTTGGGGGGGAAATGTGACCTGAAAAAATCCCACTTGTATTTACTCCCTAGTGTTGCTGTTTTTGTTGTAATGGCGGTGATATGTTTTTCCTCCCCTCAACACCGGGAAGGTTTAAAACGTAAATGAATCTGCGTCGCTCACAACACCCACCTCTCTTCTCACAAGCTTTTTCGCCGGAAACTGGCCCATATTTAAACTTACGAGGAGTGTCTGGGCCAGGTGAGGCACCGTCGGTGACAGGAACTAAGATGTCCCAGTAGGTGACTGTTCACTTGTCTTGAGGGCAGAGAGGGTGTGGTTGTCTCACAGTTAATTCCAAATTACAGTCTATCACTGTGGGGAAGTCAAGGCTGGGACTTAGGAGGAAATGAAGGCCCTTCTCCCAGGGCTCAGCAGGAACTCAGACCTGGGGCATTTAATCCAGGAAGGACTTGGCATCGAGGGGTAGGAGAGCCCCTGGCTTGCCCATGGCCATCTCTGCTTGCGGGACTAACGTCTGCTGTGCCTTTTCCAGTAGGAAAGCACGGTGGTGGAGTGGGGTCCTGCTGGCTGTACGAACTCAGAGGCCCCAAAGACATTTGTGTCCTTCACACAGAGCCCTGCTCTAAACGAAAGAACTCCACAGGCCTCGTCTCTCTGTGGGCACATCTTGGCACCTTCTCCTCCAATCAGAGCATGCGTGTGCCGTCCTGAAGCCACAGGCAAGGGCTGTCAAGCTACCCACTCCCCACCCACTTCCCTGTTTTTCTTTGTTTGTGATATGCACAGTTAATATAAAAATACACACTCCCAAGGCGTCATGGAGCTTCTCCTCAGGTTCCCATGGAAACCAGGCCTGGCAAGCATGTGAAGTGTATTTTTAAGGTAGCCCCAAATTTTACCCTCCCAAGATGACCATGGAGTAGGATCATTCTGCCTCACGGTTTAGAAAAAGACACTTTGGTCTCCCTGTAGTTCTGTTTTGAGACAGGGTCTCACATAGCCCAGGCTGGCCTCAAACTCACTGTGGTAGCCCAGGTTGGCCTCATACTTCTGATCCCCTTGCCTCCAGCTCCCTGAGAGCAGGGACTGTAGATGTGTGCCACCAAGCCTGACTGGAATAACACTTTTGAAAGGGGATTCAGAGCATATTAGCGATCCCCCACCACTCCCACCCTGGCCACATTCACAGACTGTTGAAATGGTTTTTTTTTTTTTTTAAGTGTTAACAAAAGGTTGCTGTCGTGGCCTTTCCAACACAATCCCCCAAGGGCTTTTACAGGAAAGTCCTTTAGAATCAAACTTCTTCCTCCCCTGACTCAGAGGCAAAAGCAGAGAGATATTTCTTTCCTTCAATTTAAAGCAATTTGGAGTCGCTCCCAGGGTTAGATTATGGGGAAATTGTCCACCAAAGAAACAAGTTTGGTCACTACCCTCGGCCACAGCAATGACATTCCCTGGGGACAGCGGAAGACAAATAAACACTCGGAGCCTCTGCACACAGCCTGCAAGTGGCCGAGGCCTTTTCTAGTTCGGATAAATTGCCCTCGGGCAGCGGAAAACTCTTAAGGGCAGCGCTGCAGCTGGACAATCAAGGAGACATAGAATTAAGGCTTCATCTCTGTCGCCTGTTTCCATCAAAGGGTATCTGTGGTGGGCAGTAGGCAGGGGTGACTCAGGCAGGTGGGAGGGCTGTAGCTTCCCGCAGCAGGAACCTCCCTCAGCCCTGCTCACAACCTCCCATATCAGTGCCTCGCCTCCCCCAGGGGCCAGTACCAGTTGTAGCTATGGCCACTTCAGCCCCACCTCCGGGAGCTCCCTGATGGGAACGGGGCCAAGGGGCCCTAGAATGGATGGATACCGACAGGAAAGGTAGTCCGTGCAGCACAGAGGGTTGCCTTGGAGATGCATGTCTCCAGGCTCTGCCCTGCTTCTCCCAACTGTCCCCCTACCCCTTGCCTTCTCCGGTGACCAGCTGCCTGCCTTCCTCTCTCATGAGACACCAGTCCTCCCTGAGGCCAGTCCTGTCTCTGTTCCTCAGCCGCCTGACTTGAGCACAGGATTTTGTAAAGATGCTCACTATTACAGGGTGAAGAGTTACTTTCATAGATGTTGAAGCGTTAAGTGACCCCCAGTACCTGTGTATGGTTCCTAAATAGGAATGCGAGATTAAGATGGGACCACAGAGGGAATCCTACCTCACGACTGTGTCCTTCTGAGGCAGGGAAGGTCATTGGGCAGGTGTCAGTCATGGACAAAATCTCCTGAAGTCCTTCTTAGTGTTAATAGTGAGTTCTCTAGTACTTTACTGCCAGCATCCTTTCTGGTGGTCCTCTTTCTGTACACCCAAAGACATCGGCAGGGTTGGTTCTAATCTCTAATCAACAACTGTTGGAGTCTTTGTGCTGCCTTGGTTGCCTTGAACAAAGAGACGTTAGTCACACAGCCAACTGCAGCACCTTAACCAGCTCTGGCCATTCTGAGCGCTCTGCAGATACCTGGAGAAGACCACACAATGGCCACTGATTGCTTTGGCTCCTAAGGCCCAGCCCCTGCCAGAGCTCTATTGGAAACGTTTTTTTGTACATGAACCAGAGGAGGAGCGCTTCCCCTGGAAACCTAGCAAAGGGACTGCTGTGATTGGTGCAAATGCAAACCTTCATTTGCATATAAGGTATGCTGTGACTGGTGCAAAGACAACTTTCACTTCCATGTAAGGTGTGCTAAGATTGGTCTAAACACCCTTCCCCAGCTGTATTAGCAGGCTCTTGGGCTCATTCAGGTAGCTGGATACACTCTCTGGTTCTTGATCACTTGGTGTTTTAATATAAGGAAAAAAAAATAAAGTCTTTTTCTTTTTTTTTTTTTCTTTTTTTGGCTTGGTACTTTCTTGCCTAAGTCAAACCTTGCAGGCTGAGTTGGTAACACAAAGAAATTAGCGACAGAGACAGATACGTAACAGTGACAGCAGAAGCAGAGGGGTGGCAAGGACAGCTATGACTGAGTAGGCAGAGGGCCTACAAAAATGACAGGTAAGGACAGGCAGCTGAGTCACGTGAGAGGCTGGGCGGGGTAGAAAGAAGGGGGGTGGGGTGGAGAGAAGAGGAGAGGGCTGAGTGCCAAGAGAGCCGAGGCAGGGGAAGGACAGACAGAAGGCTGTAGCATCCAGGGAAGAAGAGTTTCAGGCTCATTGTCAGAATCATTCCAGAGCTGTCAAGGTTTAAGGACCTATGGACCCCAATACCCCAGGTCCAGGACCATAACACCGGCTGCTGCCAAGGGAATCCCGGCTTTGTCAGTCTGCATCAGATCTGTAACACTTATAGAGCTGAGATTCTACATCTAGGCCTGTAGGAAAGCAGTGACACCAGAGAGTGCCAGCTGTTGGGGTTCCCACATCCCTGACGCCACTACTCACTGCTGTCAAATGCCAACGGGTACAAAAGCTCCCCCAAACTGCCACTCACCGGATTTTTTTAACCTATTCATGACAGCTGTCCTGCTAGAGTAAAGAGACTGTAGCTGATTGGTATCATATTGGCCAGGCCTCTGACCTTCGTTAGCTTCCTCTAGGTCCTCTGAATCATCCACAGTCTTCAACCACAGCCTAGTCACATCTCCAGTTTGCTCATCTCAGCCCATCTGTCAAGAGAACCCTACTGCATCTGTGCAGGGGGAAGCTCTATCCTGGTGTTTCCTCTTAGCCGGTCTTCATCCAGCACTCTCCTATGTGGTTAAACTCTGTGATGGGCTGGAGAGATAGCACTGCTCTTCCAGAGGTCCTGAGTTCAATTCCTAGCAACCATGTGGTGGCTCACAACCATCAGTAATGAGATCTGGTGCCTTCTTCTGGCGTACAGGCAGGGATACTGTATAAATAAATAAATCTTAAAAAAAAAGAAAACAACATTGCCATCATTGAACTCTGCCTGTCTCTGTCTCTCTCTGTCTTCTCTCCCCCATCATGTAGCATTTTTAAACACTTCCTTGATGCTTTAATTATGCTCAGAATGTTTTCTTTAATATCTTGTGAGATGTGGATATTTGGACACACATACATATATTCACAGAGAAGAGAGACATTGGCACACACAGGGAGAGGTTGTGTGTGGATGAAAGCCATAGTGGGCCATCCTACAACACCCCTAGGAGCTAAGTAACCCCCCAAAACCCTATGGTGAAACTGAGACAGATTCATGCTTTACCACCACCTCAGAGTGAGTCAACTGTGACCATACCTAGATGCTTGCCTTGGCATTGTGACTATTGGCTGAGCTCCCAAGTCTAGAATACTCTCCACATGACCCCTCTCTATGGTTCCTCATAAGCCTGTTCTTATTCCTCAGGTTTGCAGACTTGACAGCTTCCAAAATCACAGTCATTTTAAGGCATCCTAAAAACAGCTGGGACGTTGCCACTTGTGGCTCAGCGTGCCTTTCCTTGGCAGTCTAGAAGCATCTGTGTTTAGATTGTGCCTTTGCATCCTGGGGTTGTCTCCTGGACCCCTCCACCAGAACCTCACCCTCTGCTGGTAAACCCTACCCAGTTTCAGAATATCTTATCCCAGGAGCTGAGTCCTGGCAGATAAGAGCAGGGAGTCAACGTGAGGATTGGGAAGTAAAGGGATGTACGGTTGGACAGGGCTGGCTGGGCAGAGGGGAACACTGGCTACCCACAGTGGTACCTGCTCATGAGTGGCACCTCATGAGCCTGGCGTTCTCTCTGCTTGTGCTTCCATGGGGGAACTGTCACATGGGACTCGTTGCTCTCCACTTCAATGAGACTGACTGCAGCCCGAGTCTGTCAGGGTAGCCAGGGAGGGGGTAGGGATGTCCCGCTAGCCTGGGCCACCAGACAATTCACCATTCCCCTGCCTCTGGGAAGTGAATGATGGTGAGGCTTTCAAAGTGCACTTTTTCCCCAGGACATCGTTGTTCAATCGGATGTCAGTCATCAGCATAATTAGCTGGAGGAAGTGTTACACTGTGAATTATGTGGACTGATAGGGAGAGGTCAGCTTTATTAATATTTCTCCTCTGATGACTTGTATCTGTGTGGATGGGTTACAAAACAGATTCTGAAGGCGTCTGTTTGGAATAGCAGCGTCATTTTAATAAGCCCTGACTTTCCTTTCTCTTTGCTGTTGAGTATTTGATCTATGTGCAGGGAATTGTTTTCATGTTGCAGATCTGTGATTGGCGGGGCAGGGAGCAGTAAGCAGGGTGCTCATCCTCCTACCTCCTCAGTGCTGCATCTTGCCAGCTCAAGCGACTCTTGTCTCCGCCTGGGCAGCAGCAAAGGGAACAGTTGTATTAGAAGAGGAGATGAGAGAGAGGTGGGGGACACGGATAGGTGGTACCCAGAAAACAGTGGGCCTTAGCTCTACTCTGTCTACAGTATTATCTTCCAAGAAAGTGTCCTAACATGCAAGAATATTTCAACATTTGCCTCCCACCCCATTTTCCACTGTATCACACCCAGGACCCCACAAAAGCTCTGTGTGCCCTCTTTCTAGCCTATGGAATCCTTCCCTTGTTTGGAGGAGTCGCAGAATTAAGCCCAGAACTACCATACTCTTCCAGAGCTGTTTGTGTGTATATGTTTGTGTATGTGTTTGTATATGTATGTGTACATATATATGCATATGTGTGTGTATATATGTGTGTGAGAGAGAGAGAGAGCAAAGGCAAGAAGGGCTGTGGGAAAGGAGGGTGTGGTTGAGTGTGTGAAGTGCCTATGGCTATTTGTGGGTATGAGTGTGAGAAACTAGAGACAGCCTTGGAGCGTCTGTGGTGTGTGTGTGGGGGGGCTGGAGTACATGTAGTATGGTGTGTGGGAACTGAAGAGACTCCTAGGTGTGTCTGCGTGAGAGAAAGACTGAGAGGCTTTGCGTGAGTGTTCTCGGATGTGGGGTGGCTCTGTATGATGTGCAGGATGGAAGGTAGTGTGGGGTAGGTGCAGTGCTGGGTGAGCTTCCATCTAAATGGGCATCTGTACACACGTGAGTCAGACTGTGAGAGAGACGGGCGCATCTGATGGGACGTGTTTGTGACACTGCCCCCAGGGACAAATGTCTGCTCGTCAAGTAGTGATACCAGCAAAGCCCAACTTGGTGAACCAGTGAATTTGCTGGGGTCCTTACAGCAGGACAGTCTCCTCAGAGGCAGTGTCTTTACCAAAGTCCACCCCAGCATGGGTGACATTCAGGAAAACTAGAGACCAGGGGCACAGCCTATAGGCAGATCAAGAGGGCAGCGAATCCTCTCCTCAGCACGGCTCACAGCTTACATCACCTGGGAAAGGCAGATCTGGTCAGCTTTATGGACTTCCTGAGACTTGTGAGTTGTTTACTTCCTGTCTCAGCTTGGAGAAACTGCTGCATAATGGCCAAGGGCACAAGAACTGACTGGGAAATTGTCCTTCCCTTTTTCCAAGGTGGCTTCTTGTCCTATCTTGCTCCTTTTGGAAAGGCCTGATCAGCCCCGCTTATCAGGGATGGGAATGTGACACGTGGAACAGCCCTACTGGCTTCAGGGGAGAAGTGCATTTTCGTTGGTCAGGTTCTGGTTGTTATGACAGTAATTCCCAGGGAAAAGCTCCTGGGGGACACGGTGCACCCTAATCCCTATCTGACCCTCCTGGGGAAGAGCTTGGGATCCACATGGAAATCTTCACAGAGAAAGAGCAGGACCCATGTGTCAGTGACCCCTGCACTAGACACTGGGAAGGACCAGATACAGTACTTGGGTGCCCTGTGCATGTTACCCTTTGGAGCTGGAATTGCAGATAACTGTGAGTCCCATAACAAAAATACTAAAACGGAGTCTCTGCTTGAGCAGCAAGTACTCCTAATGGCCGAGCCATATCTACAGCCCCAGCTTATTTTGATTTTGAAGACTATGTGTATCTATGTCTGTGCACATGAGTGCAGATGCCTGCGCATTCCAGAAAAGGGCATTAGACTTCCGGGAGATGAAGTTACAGGAAGCTGTAAGTCCCTCAGAACAGGTGCTGGGAACCAAACTTGCTTCCTCTGCAAGAGCAGAGCCGTTTATCCAGTCCTGGGGTTCCCACAAGGGTGGCCAGTGCTTGAATGCCATGAATGTGTTGTTATCTTTGGGACTGAGATTCCTCTGGGGTAAGTGTGTGGTCCGGTGGACAAACTCAGTATTGTCCATCAGTAGAGAGGAAGCCCCAGGCCGCAGCCCTTTTAAGCCATGACATAAAGCCTTTGCCTGTGCCCAGGAAGCATTTTGTGCTGTGCCTTGGTCCGGATCACAGGTTCCATCTCCACTAAGATTCAGAAGCGCACAGAGGTGACACAGGAGTGACAGAGACTCCCACTCAAGACCCAATTGCATCTAGTCCTGAGGTCCTTCTTTTTTAACACAGGACCCCGATGAGCTGCCAAACACGAGCTGTCCTCCAGCCCTCGCTCAGACCTTCAGAGAGGCTCACTTTCCATCCTGGTGTGATCTCGAGTTCCATGTTAGAGAGGTAGCCAGCTTTTGCAGAAGCTCCCTGCTGGCTGGAGGGGAACATTTTAGTGGCTTCTCCTCTTCCCTGAGCTTCTCCCCTTCCCCCAAAGACCTTAGAAACTTTGAGGGCTTTACCACCTGCCTTCCTCCTCAGTCTTGTCCTCTGGAAGTCACCTGCCGGATGAGTCATCAGGACACCAGATAGACTAGATAGGAGCAGATCACCGGGCAGTTCCTGTAGGTCCTGGCATGATGAGACTGAACATCAGAATTTATGATAAAGTCTTCACTCCAGAAAAAAGATGCTCTTGGCTTTGCCGTGGTGAGAAATCTCAGAAGAGGCAGCCCAATAACTCACAGCAGGTGAAGTGTGACCTTCTTGAAATTTGTAATCCTTCACCCCCAACACCCCCCTGGCATTTTCTTTCCTTCTGGCTCTGAAGGAAATCGTTTTTCAACCATTCCAAGCCCCATCAGACTCCCGTGTCTGCAGGCTCCAGGATTAGAAGGCTGGGGAGGAAGAGAAATGACTTGTGCCGTCTCTCACCCTGGCCCAGAAAGAAGCTGTGGTACTGACCCCCCACGGAGACATCTGTCTTCTGTTTCATGTCGTGTGGCAGCACAGGACATTAGGAGATGATGGGACTCACTTCTCCGGTTCTGAAATTGGATCTGTAATGTGGTGCAGCCGGTATCTGTGCCCATTTCTCTTTATACCCCAGGACCTCAGAATGCGACTCTTTAGACAGCTCTTTAGAGGCGCAGAGGAGTGAAATGAGGTCACTACAGGGGCCCGGAGGTCAGCAGAATTAGTGTTCTTGCAAGAAGAGAGTGTAGCACAATTAATAAAATCCAGAGACAGAACTTGGGGTTCAACCTGAAGGTCAGAGAAGCAAAACTGCCAGCCACTGGCTCTTACCTCTACTTCAATCTGAAATGGCGATCCTGCCTCCAGGAATCTCAGAATAAGACTGTGACTGAGAGATGTTTCCTCTTGCTTTATAATCCTCTCTAGGGCTGGGATTAAAAGCATGCACCCCTGGTATTAAAGGCATGCACTGTCCGGTTTCTATGGCAACTATTGTGGCTACTGGGATTAAAGGTGTGTGTTACCACAGCCTGGTAGTAAGGCTGACCAGTGATGCTGTTTTACTCTCTGATCTTCAGGCAAGGTTCATTTATTAAAATACAAATGAAATATCACTCCGTTGTATTGTGAAGACATCGTATCATTACATATGTAAATGAAGACTTTGTATGAGTCATGTGTCTGCTGGTATGGCCAAACACCTGACAAGAGCACCACAAGGAAGGCTGTTCCTCTCAGTCCCAAGCTACAGTCCACCATGGTGGGGGCATCAGAGTGGAGGGAAACCAGACAAGCTGGTCACATTGCAGAGCAAGGTCAGTTTGGAATCTCAGCCTCAGTTAAAGCTCTCAGAGAACACCCCGATAGACACACCCAGAGCGGTTTCCACAGTGAGAGTGGGGAGAGAGGAGAGGCTGCCCACTGCATGGACATCTGTGCACCCTGTGTGTGCAGTGCCCTCAGAGGTCAGAAGAGGGCGTCATTTCCCCTGGAACTGAGATCACTGATGGCTGTGAACCGCCATGTGGGTGCTAGGAGCAAAACCTGAGTCTTCTGCAAGAGCAGTCGGTGCTCTAAACCTCTGAGCCGTCTCTCCAATGCTGATTTTTACATAGTGTCAAGAAAGAGGTCAAAAATCTGAGGACAGGCAATGAAAATTGTAATAAAAACTATTTACATACTTGCATGCTACAAAGTACTTTCAAGGGCCAAGGGTGCAAACAGATTTCAAAAGCTCAGCTGGAGCGCAGGGAGCCCCCGAGAGGAGGGGTGGAGCTTTCCTAATATCCTCATTATGTGCACGCCACATCTTGGGCTCAGAGATCAGAAAGCTGCTGCTATCAGGAAGCTCCCAGAAAGACTCCCGGGGTCCAAGTACTGATGTTTTCCTACGAATCTGTTTCACCAATTCTCCCAGCAAGCTCAGTGGGGCCATGAGCCGGTAAACAGAGGGGGAAGGCAGGGTAAATGCCACACAGAATTGAGCTATAGTGGTCCTGGGGCTGAGTCCTAGAGAGGACACACCTGGATTGTGGTGACGTTTCAATCCCTCAGTGACCAGCTGTCAAACAGATTTCAGACTGAGGACCTCACACCAGCTGCAGAGAGAGAGACACAGCCCACTCCACACCAGTCCTTGGCAGTTCCCCCGTACTTGGAGGTCGCAGCTCCAAACTCCAGGTCTCCCTACCATAGCACTCTACTGAGCTTCTGCGGACACCAGCGTCCTTGATGGGAGGATTCTCAGGCACCAGACTTCCCAGTGTCTCACCACACACGAAACTGAAGTTGAGTTCCCCAAACCCACTCCCTTTCCGGTAGGTTCAATGGTGATGGCTCATCACTCAGTCTTGCCGAGGATGCCAGGATGCTCCAGTACCACACGCCCGACCCACGTGCACATCTTGCTAATGACTTTCACCCCCAACTCTGTCTCTCATGTTTCTGTGTCTCTCCGTCTTCGCAGCTTCCACCACCATGAGTTCAGAAGCCTCACGAAATCCGTATCCATCCTCCCTCGCGTTATTATTCAGATACACTCTGGAAGCTTCCTTTCACTCTGCCCTTTTTAAGTCATCCGCGCTGCGGCCTGACCTTGCTGTGCGTGTGCCTCATCTGTCACTTGTGGCTGGCACCATCCAGTTCCTTTCCTGTACCCATCCCTGAGCAGAGGAAACCAGGATGCTTCCAAACACCGAGCAACTTCTCTGTGGGATGTGCTTAGAAATGAGCCACAGAAAGAAGCAGTAAAGTGGAACCCAGCCACAGGGTTGAGACTGTAGAAGGCCGCAACCACACTCTCCACCATAGATGGCGCTGCACCGCCAGGTGAGCTAGAAAGCTCACATGTGTTGGTATTTTCCACTACTCCCAAGGTTTCACCTGGGACTGGGAGCAGTTGACCAATCCAAGAATGACACGTCCAGAGCAGGGGCTGTTTCCTTTATAAGGGATGGGTTCCATCTTATCTGGGTCTCCGCCATGTGGCTTATGCTCTCCCTCTCAAGAGACATAAAGCTTTACTGCAGAAGGATCCTATGTGTACCGCGTGGTTCTTGCTGGCGAGACGGTAGCGCGGGACATGAGACCATGAGCAACAGGGTTTGTGCCTTTATAGTAAGAGACACCTGAGCTGGTGAGATGGCACAGCTGGAAAAGGGCTTGCTGTAAGGGCTCGAGGGCCTGAGTTCAAGTTCCCTGCACCCAGCTGGGTAGCACATCTCTGATCTCAGCACCCAGAAGGTGGAGACAGGAGGAATCCGAGGGCTCAGTGGTTAGACAGTCCGGCCAATTGCCAGGTTCCAAAGCTCCAGGCTCAGCGAAAGGCCTTTTCTTTTTACTTTTCAGAAAAGTAAGGTATAGAGCAACTGAAGAAACTCCCTGATACCAACCTCAAACATCCATCTGCATATGCAGTCATGTGAGGGTTCGCACGCACACACACACACATGCACATGTACACACACATGCACACGTACACATGCACACACATATACACACATACACACGTACAAATGTACACACATACATACACACATACATAAGTACACACAGACATACACACATATACACATACACACATATACATGCATTCATACACATGTACACACACATACACACATATACACACATACATACATACACATGTACACACACATACACAGGTGCACACATGCCTGCGAGTTCCCTGTCACAGCCTTCTCTCGTCCCCATGCTCATGCTTAGAGTGGAGGGCACACAGGGCTCAGTGAGATGGTGGTGCAGAAGCTAGGAAGGAGCCCTCCCCAGAAATCAGTTGTGCTGGAGTCCTGGACTTGGCCACTCAGCCTCTAGAACCATGAGGCGATGCATCCCGTGCCTCTGGCCACTGTCTTGTGCTGTTTTGTCACGGCAGCCCAAGCAGGCTGAGAATGAGTGACAAGCATCTCACGTCCTCGATTTCTCTGTGTGTCTTTTATTCTGTAAGGCGAAGTCTCCTGTTCTAATGAAGTCAGTGTCTGTTCTCTTTTGAGTGACCTGTCTGCTATTCAGGATCTCCACTTCTCGGATACCATGTGGTCTCCCACACTTTATCTGCAATAACATTTCACTACTGTTTTTTTTTAATATTTAGAAGCTAATCCACTTTAAACACATTTGTACACATGCAAAAGAAGAACACTTTTTTTCCTAAGCCTGGTATTTTTTCCCCCAGGGAGAACACCTTGTGTGGACTTTCACAGCCTCCTACCAATGCCCTTTGTCTCACAGGAAGACTGATTGGCCCACCAAATTGGTAGACTTGAGCAATAGCCTTGGACCAGGGAATTCCTGGTTCTTATGATTTGTTCATAATAGTCTTACTGGCTGGGCACCTGTCTTTGCAGAGGAAAAACCTGCCCTTTCTGGATCTGTCCCTGGGATGTCGTCAGCTGAGCAGTTTATTCCTATGCTGTACTCATCCACATGTTGATGCTGGAACAAAACTCTCCAGGCTGGGTACTTCCTCAAGAATAAAAGAAATTTAAGTTGGCTCACATTTTTGGACCTAGAGAAAGCCCAGGGTGAGGTGGGGTCTCCTGACTCCACACCAACATGGCTGCTGGTATCATGGTGGCAGCACACACAAGACGGTGAACAACGTAGTGGCTAGGACGTGAGAAACACTCACAGCCAACCTTGCTCTTTCATGTAAACCGACTTTCAAGGAAATGACCTGGGGTCTTGTGAGTAATATGTTCATCTCTCCCGAGGGCAGGGCTCATAGGGAGCTAAAGCCCTTCTTGAAAGCTCTGTCTCATGGAAGATCCACTCCACCTCTTGTGTTGGCATAGGGGGAGCCAACAGACATGTGGCTCTTGGCTGCAGACAACTGTCTTGCTGGTACAACATGACCAATGCTGTTCTGGAATCTCAGCACCTCTGGTTACCTATGTGAGATTGGGCTGGTGATGCCCATAGTGGATTTGGGAGAGTGACTCACCGTGCCTGTCTCTCCCTGAGGCTAGACAAGGTGTTGATGATCATTGAGGAAAAGGTGTTTCCCTCAGTGGTGTGGCCCTTGAAATAACCCCTTGCTCACACTCCTGTAAGTAACCCTAATTAAACGTTGGTTCACTTGGCAAGTCTTAGGTGGAGTCATTTTGCAGTTCAGTCTCTGGTGCCATATCTGAAGTGAGTGGATATTTGGCCCCTCAGGTGAAGTGTGCATGGTTTTTCAATGTATAAGCCACTTGTTTGTTCCCGGCTGCTCAGACCCAAAATAATCACACAGAAAACATAATATTTGCAATACTGTTTGGTCAATAGCATAAGAGTATTCCTGGACAGCTCATATATTAAATTAACCCATCTCTATTAATCTGTGTATTATCATAAGGCTATGGCTTACTGGGTAAAGTTCCGGCATCTGTCTCTGGCGGGACTGCATGGCTTCTCCTGACTTTGCCTTCTTTCTCCCAGCATTCAGTTTAGTTTTCCCCACCCGCCTATATTCTGCCCTGTGCAGGCCTATGACAGTTTATTTATTAACCAATGATATGTGCAGCATACAGAGCACATCACCTCCCCTTTTCTGTTTCAATAAAAGGGAAGGTTTTAATTTTAACATAGTAAAATTACATATAACAAAACAGGATTACAGCTACAATATTTATATCTACTTTGTCTTTTATCATAACTAAAGAAAACTATAATTATAACTATCTATTTTTCAGCTCTGTCAAAGACTCCTGAAGGATATAATATTTCCTAAGTAAACAGGAAATGCATTATGAGCAACTTCCAACACTCCAGAATTGACAGAGACATCTCACTGCTTGGACAGTCACCCAAAGTTCTTCTGTATCATTGGGACATTTATCTTCAGCCTACTGACCCTAGTATCTAGCAGACTTTCCATGAAGCAGGAAATTTCAGAGACAGTTCTGCCTATATTGTCAGTTTGTCAGTCATTTTCTTTTGTATCCTGCAGAATGTCTGGCAGATTCTTTCATGAAGTAGGAACCCTGAAGGACCATCTCACCTTTAGGCAAGTTCAGCAGTCATTATCTATGAGTTCTGCATGTCGAGTTCACACAGCATACCATCAAGAAGTTTAGGCAAGAACAGTTTCTTGTCCAAATGGCTAACAAACTCCATGAGCAACCTCTTCAATGACCATCTTCCTCTTAAAGTAATTAGTGCTGCCAGGAGCAGATATGTCTCATTGTCATGAAAATTCCTAAGTTCTTAAAACATTTTAAATGTCATATTCTGTAGTCTTTGAAAGGTTTGAAGAATGTGTATCCATCTGAAATATATCTCTGTATATCTAGAAAACTTAACATGACAACATACTTGACTATTATAGATGATTATCTATTAACCTATATTTCTTAATTATACATTACATTTCTAAATGAGCTGCACAAACATAATACATTCATCAAGAGCAGAAATATAACAGAATTAACCTTAAATTTGTATCAATAAACCAAGATCCATACCAATGCAAGTCTCTATAGCATATCCTCCTTTAAATGTAAACAAACATTTATAAACAATCATTTGGGGAATTTGGGTATAGTTCTCTCCAAACTACTTCCTGTTTTTTGTTGGGCAAAGTAATTTTTGAGGGTATTCACAGCAATCTTTGGGAGGTCTTGGTCCATCAAACCACATTAGCCTGAAAGGAATCCACAGGTTCCCATCTTCTTTAGAAACAAAAAAAGACTCTCTTTTCCAAAACAGCATATCCTTAAACCCAGATTTGAAGACAAGATACCTTTAAAGTATATATGTTGGTTACTCAGTTCCTTTACAGTCAAAAAATTCAAAGAAATCACAATAAATATACATAATCCAGATTCTTTGTGTATATTTCATCTCTACATGGCTTATTTTTCTTACTCTATTGCTTTTTCTACAAGTTTAGTATTTACTTTATTATCTTTACTCCTTCAATCTATGACTGTCTATACTCTTTTATATTACATTTACTGTCTCTTTACTCTTTTTCTTCTCTCTTCCAATCTTATGTACATTTTTAAAACACACTGTGACTCATTTAGAGTTCTTTTATGTCTGAGTCTGTTGTATTGTGTATCTGAAATCCTTTTCTGTCTTGGAGAGCTTCTTAAAATGCTAAGCAACATTATTAGTCTAAGACTGCTTTGCCTTTTGGCTCCACCAAGTCCAACATGTTGGAGGTTCATCCATTGCCTCTGAGAGCCATTCTCTCTGCCCAGATCCAGGTTTCGGTTGCAGCAGATCTGTGTTGCCATTAAACAAGTTATAGCACTCTGCTCACAAACCCCATTTAATGCTCCAGAGCCAGACCTCGTCAGAGTTCTTACTGGCAGCACGACCCAGGAAGCTACCATTTCAAAACCGTATGACTTTTTTTCTGCTACCGTTGAATAAGGAAGACCTCTCTTAAAGGAGCCGCAGCATGCCACCAGCAAGCAATGCCCATTCAGAAAAAAAATGTGGCTAAACTTTGTTTTTTAGTGTCTAGAATTCCTTTCCAAGCTATGTCAGGTTTTATGTGGGTTTAGCTAGCACATGTTGGAGCACCGATCTGTTGTAGAAAGGCCACTTATTTGTTCCTGGCTGCTCAGCCCTGAAATAATCATACAGAAACCATATTATTTGCAATACTGTTTGGCCAATAGCATAAGAGTATTTCTGGACAACTCATATCTTAAATTAACCTATCTCCATTAATCTGTGTATTACCATGAGGCTGTGGCTTTCCAGGTAAAGTTCCAGCACTGTCACATCCGCCTCGACCAGCAAGGAAGACGCAACACCTGACTCTTCTCACTGCAGTTTATTCAGGAACCTTGAACAATCTTCTGACCCTGGGGAAAAGCCAGCCCACAGCTTAAAGAGCCTCTGGGTAGCCAACCCCAGCATGCTACATGGGAAATGCAGACAGGTCCAGAAACGCAGAAGCAAGCCAGATCCTTAGCCTTAGCCATATATGGAGTTGTTTGTGACTGAGAGCACTCACCATCGGGGAGGTGGAAGGCCGAAACCAGCGCCATCTTTAAGGTGCAGCACTACGCAGCTCTCTACACCACATCTGTTTCTGGTGGGGCTGCATGACTTCTCCTGACTCTGCCTTCTTTCTCCTAGCATTCAGTTTAGTTTTTCCTGCCTACTTATATTCTGCCCTGTGCAGGCCTAAGATGGTTTCTTTACTAACCAAATGGTATTCACAGCATACAGAGGGGAATCCCATATCAGTCTTTTTGAGGCATTCTCAATCGCTGGTCCAGCCACCATGCTTGGGAACCTGCATCCTCACCTGCAGCCTTCTCCAAGGACTGTGATAGCTGAGCCCTTCACACATTTGGTTCTGTAACTGATTCTGTCTTCTCAAGCTCAAGAGCCAGGAGACGGTGTTGGACAGATGCCTCCATGTGTAAAGTGCAGGCTGGGTGAGCATCAAGACCTGAGTAGAATCCCTACCTAGCACATGTGCAAAAGCCAGACGTGATGATGAGCTGTAATGCTAGAGCTAGGAGTGTAGAGGCAAGAGGGTTCCTGGGGCTTGATAACTGGCCACTCTAGCCAAAAGGATGAGCTCCAGGCTCAGAGAGAGATCGTGCCATAAAAAAATAAGATAGAGGGCTGGCAAGATGGTTCACTGGGTTAGGGAGCTGTCTTGGTTAATTTTGTCATCTTAACACTGTAGAGCAGAAGCCTCCATTGAGGAACTTCCTGGACTGTGAAGAATTACTTATTAATCTGCTATTGATGTGGAAGAGCTCAGCCCACCTAGGCAGCACCCTTCCTTGGGCAAGTGGGCCTGTAGTGTGTAAACACTGTAGTGTGTAAACACTGTAGTGTGTAAACACCAAGTGGGCCTGCAGTGTGTAAACACCAAGCGGGCCTGTAGTGTGCAAACACCAAGCGGGCCTGTAGTGTGTAAACACCAAGCGGGCCTGTAGTGTGTAAACACCAAGCGGGCCTGCAGTGTGTAAACACCAAGCGGGCCTGTAGTGTGCAAACACCAAGCGGGCCTGTAGTGTGTAAACACCAAGCGGGCCTGTAGTGTGTAAACACCAAGTGGGCCTGTAGTGTGTAAACACCAAGTGGGCCTGTAGTGTGTAAACACCAAGCCAAAACAAGCACAAACTAAGTCCGAGCCAGAGAAATAACCAGCAGCACCATTCTTCCGTGGTTTCAGCTTTAAGTTTCTGACTTGACCTCACCCAGTGGTGGATGGTGGGTGACCTGGAAGTGTAAGACTAGAAACCATTTCCTCCTCACGTACTTTTGGTTGGAGTGTTTTCTCACCA
Organism: Myodes glareolus; assembly: GCF_982192425.1. Classification (NCBI taxonomy): domain Eukaryota; kingdom Metazoa; phylum Chordata; class Mammalia; order Rodentia; family Cricetidae; genus Myodes; species Myodes glareolus. The sequence goes on from NC_142031.1 coordinate 3,080,089, forward strand.
ACTAGACCATGTGCCTGCCAGAGCCCGGTGACCCGAGCTTAAGCTGTGGGACCCACATGGTGGAAGGAGAAAAGTGACTCCTGCAGTGGCTCTCTGACCTCCATGTATGTGCCCACGGATACTCACATGCATGTCCACACATGCGCCCACGGATACTCACATGCATGTCCACGCATGCGCCCACGGATACTCACATGCATGTCCACGCATGCACCCACGGATACTCACATGCATGTCCACGCGTGTGATCACAGATGCTCAAATGCATTAATAAATGTCTTTTTAAAAAACTTTAAAAAACACAGAGAGAGAGATCTAAGAAGACTCTTAACACAGACTTCTTACTTCTGAATGTGCATGTATAAATATGTGTGTAGACATTCAACACACACACACACACACACACACACACACACACCTAAAAGTCAGGAGTATAAACAGAAGTCCCAAATAATTGACTCAGAGGCTGAATTATAAATTATGGATGCTCAGCTGATAGCTTGGGCTTGTTGCTAGCTAATTCTTACACTTAAATCAACCCATATTTTTATTTAAACTTTGTCACATGCCTTGGTACCTTTCCTTAGAACAATGTGCCCATCTCGATCTCTCTGTGCCTGCGGCCAGCTCTTTGACTCTGCCCTTTCTCTTCCCAGAAATCCCCTAGTCTGACTGTCATGCTCAATCTCTTCCTGCCCAGCTATTGGCCAATCAGTTTTTATTAAAGCAATTCGAGTGACAAATCTTTACAGTGTGCAGGAGGGTTGTTCCACAGCCTAGGAGATCAGCAGGTGCAGTCTGAGGGGCCGAATTCCCGCCTGCTGCTCTAATTTGTCGTCATTCTCTCTGTTGACATCCAGCTATGCTGGCGTGCTCGTGCAGTCTAGAAGCCAACCTTAGGTGTCCTTCTTCAGATGTCCTTCATCTTGTTTTTGAGGCAGAGTCGCTCACTGGCCTGGAAATGAGCAAGTACACGATGCTAGCTGGCCAGCGATCCCCACCTTTCCAGAGCTGGGACTACAAACACACACAGCCATTCCTGATGGTTACAGAGGTGCTGGGGTTCAGACTCGGGTTCTCACATGTAGGACCAAGCCGTCCCCTCTGCACCTAACTTGTTTTTCACCTGTATAAGTGTCATGATAGCTCTGTCATGTGTTATGGAAAGGTCCTCAGGTTTGTATTGAAATTACATCCTTACAGATGGATTTGGGGAGGGTGGGTGGTCTTTGCATGGCTGTCTGTTCCTTTTCCTCTCCTTTAGGCTTGCTTCCCCCTCCTCCCGGTCTCGTAGACCTCTTCCCGTGTCTCTTGTGGGACTTACTCTCAGTATTTTGTGCCTTTTCTCCCTGTAGCCCATATATTTTTAAAGGGCTATATTTTTATGTTGCTGTTGCTGTTGCTGGGCTACAGGCATGCTTCTGAGAGGTAGACCTTGCACGGAGGAGAAATTCTCTGTTATTTATGCTCTGAATTGACCCCCTGTTCCTGGGGCTTCTGTGTTGCCGGTCAGAACAATCGCAAGTAACGGCAGCCCTTGTTTCTTCCTTTCTGTAGGTGTCATGTTTATTTATGTTGTCCTGGTGTGCTGGTCAGGACCTCCAGCAGGATGATGAATGCAAATACAGGTACTTGTCTTGTTCCTGGTTTTGCAGTGACTGTTCCCTGCAGGTCTCCTGAGAATAAGATGTTGAGCACCTGTGTCTTGACAAATGTGCACAATCACCGTGGCTTTCATGACCCACAGGAGTAGACAAACAGCTATTTGGTTCTGGGATTGGTGCCTGTATCCATGTAAAAGAGACCAATGAGAGAGGAAACACTTGCCCAGACTTCCTTCAACCTTGTGATAGGTGACTAGTTCTTGTATAGCCTGCCTCATCCTGCTTCATCCTGTTCTTTCAGGAAATATACAAACTCTAGGGTGTTTTTTTCCCTCAACTTTAAAACACACACACACACACACACACACACACACACACACACACACACACACACACTCCCCATTTGAAGAGAACAGCAGCAACTTTGTCTTATTGGGTGTGATAAAGACTCCTTTGCTGGAAGGCAGAATGAACCGCTACCTGCTCCTTATAATGTCCCAACCACAAACCAATGTTCCATTACACAGAAGTTAACCCGGGGGGACCGATGAGTGCATTGGGTTTCCTTACAGAGCATGATGAGGGGTGAGTGGCTGGAGTGTGGGAGACCCCAAAGCAGCTACACTGGAAGGTCTTCACCTTCCTGGCAGATGGCTTTCCCATAGCACACAGGGGGAGCCCCTCTTTAATTAACCTATATACACCAACACCTCCAGAGACTTACATGCAACTAGGGCAGAACTATACCAGCATTGTCTGGGAGGAGCCGTCCCCTCCCCTTCGGCCTCCCCTTGCAGCATCCCCCTCCCCTCACAGCACCCCTCCTTCCCAATCTCCTCTCGTAGGCAGCCTCTTGGCTCAGGCTTGTTCCATTGTCTTCCAATTTTTTCTCCATTAGGCCACCCCTTCTTCTTTTGGTGGGGCTCAGGTGTGCACCCAAATAGGTTTTGTTCATTTTATTCAGCCTATCTGGACATCTTAAGGGTTATATGGTCCTCCAGCTTGCCTGAATCATGAGTCCTCTAGAGTGATCTTTCTAGACACAAATATTCTTCTGCTTAAAACCTTTCCAGTTTCCCTTTGCCCCCAGGAGCAAACCCTGTATCTCCACTCTGTCCCCATTGTTCTCTATGCTCCTCCATCCCAGGACAGCAAGGTCACCATCAAGGACATCAAGGTCATGGATATTTAGTGTATCTGGCTTGTCCTCTCTCTTCTCTCCCCTTCAGAGGCCTGCTCCTTGTTCTCTCTCACTATTATTCCCTTTCTCTCTTTCTGCTCTCCTGTTCTCTACCCGGCAATCTTTCTCAAACCTTCAGTCTTATAGGTAGGGTCATGTCCTAAAATACCATGCTTGTCCCTTGGCATAGGTTAGTTCCCCTTTCCAATTGTAGACATTGACCCCACAATGAATCCTTTTCATTCCCCAGAGACAACACAGACATTATTGTCAACAGTAATTTAAGGAGGCAGTTGGCTAGTGTTAGAAGTTGTGCCTGTATTTGAAAATTAGTGGATTTGCATCTGTTTTATCCAAAGGAGAGGGTGTGCCTGGCTCAGTGCTTTCAGGCCCAGAGCTGTGATCTACATTGGAAACTAATGTGTTTGTGAGCAAAGCAGCAAACAGAATAAAATGCAAAGTGGAATCTCTCTTTCATATGTAAAAGGTTTTCCTGGACCACACTCTGTATTTCATGCCAGCTACATACAGCATCTTACTTAACCATCCATTGCATCACAACCCAATCATCTAACCCCAGTCATAAACAGCATACATACTGAGTCACCATCCACAGCATCCCCAGGATCACCATCCACAGCATCACCCACCCTGGATCACCATCCACAGCATCCCACATCCAGGATCACCATCCACAGCATCCCCAGGATCACCATCCACAGCATCCCCCACCCTGGATCACCATCCACAGCATCCCCCACCCTGGATCACCATCCACAGCATCCCCCACCCTGGATCACCATCCACAGCATCCCCCACCCTGGATCACCATCCACAGCATCCCACATCCAGGATCACCATCCACAGCATCCCCCACCCTGGATCACCATCCACAGCATCCCCCACCCTGGATCACCATCCACAGCATCCCCCACCCTAGATCACCATCCACAGCATCCCCCACCCTAGATCACCATCCACAGTATCCCCCTGGGTCAACATCAATAGCATCTACCTGGCTTGTGTCCCCAGCATACCAGCCCAGCTACTCCATGTGAAATGCAACTTTATTTTAATATAGTCACATTCTGTAAAGCACTTCATCTTAAGGCAGGTTTTCATATATTCATTGATATAATAAATAAAGTATGATAGTTTATCTTCAGAATAATAATAGCCATACATCTCCTTGAGTCCAAATTCAGGTGGACAAAAAATACAGGCCTCTAGGGGCTGGCAGACTGCTAAGTTTGCTAACCTTGTGAAAATGCCAGCTAGTCTGGCTACGGCCCTCACCAAACCAAAAGTTCAGAGTAGATAACTACTAATAGCCAGTGTCGCCTAAGGCCTTGCAGACCTGTGACAGGGTCGTGTACCTGGTGTGTTCACGATAAACAGAGATATAGCCTAGAGAAAACATTTACATCTTTAGAGAAATAGACAAACGTAAACCCAGAAAATAAATGTAATGATAAGATTCAAATAATGTGCAGAATTATACCTTCCTGTTCACTCAGCCGAAGAGGGAAGGTTGAGAACCGTTTTTCTGCATTAGGTCAGCGTGTCTCCACTCTAGGCTGAGGCTCAGCTCTGCAGTCCTAAAACTGGCTTTTCATTCATTACCGAGTCCCCAGCACTCTTGTTATGAAGTGAGGATTGATGTTTCTCACCAATGGTATTCAGTACACTCACAAAATTATACAACTGCCATCACTATTTAACTCTGGAATATTTTTGTATGTCCCCGAAGGAGCTATGCACCTTCCTGCCTCATTCCCTGGCAGCCTGTGCTGTGGTCGCTTCTTCATATTCCACACAAGTACAATGAACCGTGTTTGGATTTCTATATCTGTATTATTTTCTATGTAGCGAAGTCCACATTGTCCTGGCATTTGACCCCTTTTTATCTCTAACCAACTGCATTTCTACTGTGTGTTTCTTGCTGGACAGTGAGCTGCTGGGCCATCGCCTGGCTTGGTTCAGCTGTAGATAAAGAACATTGTGTGACATCAACTCTGGAGAGCTGTGAACGTGGATTGATCCACTGCTCTCTGTGTCTCCAGCTGCCATGACTGTCGAATTGTATTTGCAAAAACTTAGCACAGACCCCCATAAGATGGTTCTCTGCTGCTGGATTAGCATTGTGCTGCAGATCCTATGTCAGTCAGGGGCATAAAGAAACATAAATCCACAAAGCTAATGCTCAGTTGAATAATAAAATACTTATGTGTACACACCAGAAAACCCTTCCCACTGGGATGTCCATGGGTCACGTTTTATTTGTCAACTGTTTTCTTAAATCCAGGCATCTTTTTGCTTGAATTGCTCATGAAATTAGAATAAATCTTAGCTGCTCCAGGGTGGAGGTCATGGGAGGTCAGCAGATAATGTGTCCGTGGGTGTGGCTAGCGGCTGGCAGAATGCTAAGTGGACCACTGATGTGAACTCTCTGTGAGGGACTTGACAGACACAGCAACACTCTTCATCTGACTGGAACATGTGTTACAGGCTATGGAGGTAGGTCTCATGTGACCTGTGACATCGTTAAAGCCAGCGAGATCTGAAATGTGGCCATGATTTGACTTCCATTGCTAGGTGTGTGGGAAGGAGCTCCACGAAAGCCATGGAAGATAACTGAGCAGCCCCTGTTGGTGGCCAGCAAGAGAACTAAATATAATTAACAAATCTGAGGGACCCAGGACTAAGAACCACTTACTCTGAGCTCCTGAGCCCAGTCAATCCCTGTCTCAACGGAGGACCCACACCCGCGGAGCCATGGTCAGTGAGGGTGTTGGCTTGAGTGAGAAATGTCTACCATGATCTCAGGCATCTGAACACCTGGTCCTCAGTTGGTGGCACTGTTTGGGGAGGTTTAGATGGTGCAGCCTTGTTGGAGGAAGGACATTACTGGAGACAGGCTTTACAGTTCAGTGACGCCTCCAGTTCAGTCTTTCTGCTTTGTGTTTGCTTTTGTAGTTGTGAGCTCTCTGCTTCCCGTTCCTGCCACCCTGCCTCCCCATCCCCCACCCTACCCCTATGATGGACTCTTATCCCCTGGAATGGTAACAGCCAACAATGTCCTCCTCCTGTAAGCTGCCTTGGCCATGAGTCTTAATCACAACAGAAAGTAACTGACACAGTGAGTGGGTGTTGTCACATGCCACCAAGTCAACACAAGACCGCTCTGTGCACATTCCCTGAAAGCAGACACAGTATGTGGCCACACTTCAGATAAAACCTGCACAGTTGAGATGTAGCATGGACTGAGAACCACATGACTTTGTGTGTGCATGTGTGTGTGTGTGTGTGTGTGTACCTGCACAGCTATGATTGGCAGCTGTCTCCTCTGCCGTCTGAGGCCTTTCCATGTCCTTTCAGTTGTCATGGCTCTGAATGGGGGGAGGTGGGTAATGCAGTGGGGTGCAGACTGGACATCTCTGTGGTGGGTTAGATGACCTCCTCACGAGCCTAAAATAACAGCGATCAGTAGATGACAGGGCGCAGGTGATGGACGTACAGGATTTCTCTCCAGTTGTGTTTTGCAAGGCTGCCATTGGCACACTAGGAAATCACATGGTGGGTGTCCTTTGCCTGCTCCTAACTAGAGAAAGAGCTTTGCTCACTATAAGACAAAGAGTTAATTAGGGGCTTGCAATTAGATGTTAAACCACCAGCAAATTAAGTATAAATAATGAGATTTCTTATTAATAAAGAGGAATCCAGAGAAAGCATTTATATGATAAACATGCCCCCCCACACACACACACAAAGATCTGTGCTCTCCAGGAAGCATAGCCTGCTCATACTCTCCATAAATGAGCTTCTTCTATCCCGCAGCTGTGACAAGGCTGTCCCTGGTGCTGAGAGAAGCCCTGACTGTCCTTGGGTATATCCTTCACAGCCTCAAAGCTGTTGTCCCTTCCTCCAGGAGCCTGGATTTTTGGTTTCCAGGGTCCCATACCCTGCCCAGGTTGCTCTGTTTCCTTCCTCCTCACTGAGTCGGGTCAGACAAAGGCAGTTCTCCTTTTCCTTCTTTGTATTTACCCTTTGTGTCTTTCACATCAAGTATCTCCATCCCTTTCATTTCCCCATCTCTTCGCATCCACCCTCTGCCCTTGCAACCTCGGCCCCCTCAAATAAAATAAAAATAAAACTTAAGGGAAGAAGGAGGAGTGCTTCAATCTTGCCAGGGAGGCTGTAGTGTGACACAGTGAGTCACGCAGTCAGCCCTTTTGTCCATGTATCTTTCCTTGCAAGTGTTCATTGCAGAGAGTCATTGTCTGGTTCAAGGCCTCTGGTTCCTGCTACACTATCGATGCTGAATCCTCACTGGAGCTCCTCTGGGAGATCCTGATGTTGCCCTGGGTTGTGGAGGTCCTGCAGCTTTGGCTCTGCTGGACTGGTCCCTTCATGTGCTCCAGGATATCACAGATGGGGTGGATGTTGGGGTCGAACAACCTATAAACCTGGTCCTGGGCCTGGGTAGTTGCAGGGAGGGTCAACCGGCCAGCTCGCCCTCGTCCCCAACACCAGGGTGAGCTCTCCTGCATTGTCCTGGAGAGTTCACCCCTTGCAGTGAGGAGTAAGGGGCAGGGCCAGTTCTCCTGCTTTCCTGCCCTCAGGGTCTGTTCTCCCACACCTATACCTTCAGAGTCAGCTCTACTGTGTCGCCCAGGTGTGGCGTAGGGCCACCCTCCTGAGTATGAGGGGAAGGACCAGCTCTCCCACTCTTATGACCCAGGACCAGCTCTCCCACCTGCCTCAGGCATTGTTGTGTTTTGGGGGGCACATGCTGCCACATGGCAGATGAGTAATGGGTACAGTTCGCCCATGTCCACAACTACGGGGCTGGCTCACCTACATCTCTGCAAATGGGGTGGGCTCTATTGTGCTGCCAGGTGAGGTGCGGGGCCTGCTCTCCCAAGTCTTGCAGCTGGTGGCAGCTCTCCTGTCCGTATGGCTTCAGGGCCAGTTCTCCCACCTGCCTTAGGTGTCGATGGGGGAGGCATCTCTCCTTCACCCATGCTTCCACATGACAAATAAGGAATGAGGACAGCTCTCCCATGCTCACAACTTCAAGGCTCGCTCATCCACATCTCCTCTAATGGGAATGGCTCTACTGTGCTGCCCAGTGAGGTACAGGGCACAGGCAGCGGCAATTCCATTCATATGATGTGCCTTTATGTGCTCTCTCTCTCTCTCTCTCTCTCTCTCTCTCTCTCTCTCTCTCTCTCTCTCTCCTGGGTGTGTGTGTGTGTGTGTGTGTGTGTGTGTGTGTGTGTGTGTATGTGTGTGTGTGCGTGTTCTGTCACTGGAAGCAGAGGATACCACACAGTGAAAATGACAGGCGTGGGGGTGGGGTGGAGATGTCACGGTTCACCCCTCAGACCTTCTAGGACCCTTGGGAACACAAACCTTTCCCAAGTCTGTGCTGAGCAAACTGAGATGCATGGCTATCCTGTATAATGTCAGAAGACGATCTAAGAAAGTGAGCTCCAGCCTGGTGCCACTAAAATGGTGCTTCCTGGTACATGGAGGTCAGGGGTCACTTTAGGGTCAGCTCTCTTGATGCAGCAATAGGATGTTAACTGATGATGGCATGCCCTGTGTGAAATTAGAGACGCTTTCGTGCTTACAGGGAAAGAAGCAGCTTTATCACACAGTTCACCCAGGACTTGCTGTGATCCACTGGAGGCTCACATTATTGTCCGTCTCTGGATCAGGGTCTGACAAGCTACTTGCCCATGGGTGAAACCCATTTGTCATTGGCCGTAGTTTGATTGGGACCTGCCTTTGTTTCTTTCCTTGTTGTGGTAAAATATGCCCTGACATTTTGGTTCCCAGATGAAGGGTGGAGTCTATCGTGGTGGGAATTCACTGCAGCGGGAGCTGCAACTGATCGCATTGCATATGCAGTCTGGAAGCAGAGAGCCAGGCATGCCTGTGTTCACCTTGCTTTCTCCTTCTCCTTAGTCCCAGACCCTAGGTCTATGGCATGGTGCTTTCTACCCCAGTCCAATCAATACAACCCATCCCCTTACAGGCATGCGTGGATGCTGTCCGATCCTCACAGGGCCTGTGTCATAGGTGATTTCAGATACTGTCAGGAAACAGCGAACACAAACCTTTACAAAACTATGTCTGTTTTTCTTCTTATGATGGACCACTGCTTTTAAATGAAAATAAAAACTGTAGAAATGACTCAATGGTTAAGAATTCTGTCTGCTCTTTCAGAGGATCCAAGTTCAGCTCCCAGCACCCACATCAGGTGGCTCTCAACCCCGTAACTCCAGCTCCGAGGAATCTGACGTGCTTTTCGTCCTCTGAGGGCATTGCCCTCCCGTGCAACCCCACTCCCACACACACATGATTAAAAATAAAACTGGAAAATTTAAAATCAAAGTAAGGGAGTCAGTGTTGCACAACTTTGTGTGGTCCACAGTGGTCCAAACCTCTGGACGTGGGGAAGCCAGAGTATTGGGCCAGAGGATGGGAGGTCGTGAGTGGAAGCCTGGATCTGTTGCTTGGTGACCACGGAGGTGATAAGGTGGATCCTGACGAAAGCCAATCACACACCTGTTACTTCTTCAGTTCCCTCAGCTGTGGAACAAGCCTTTCACAAGGACTGCTACTTACCAGGTCCTCTCTGCCTGTTTGCCTCTTGAATCCCCTAATACTCAGGAGATGGGAGATGGTGGGAAGGACGCCAGGTTTACTGAAAGAGCCACACCAGAATAGGTGATAGAGTGTCATCACTGGAGAGGACATTCGTGGAGAGCTCCGCTGTCCAAAAGGGTTTTTACAGGATGGTTAGGTGGTGCAGGGAGATCCCACACCAGACAAGAAGGCCACAAGCTAAGCATGGCTGATAGAAGATGCTGGGAGAGAGGTCTTTAAGAATGATGGCATCCCAGCCTGGAGAGAGAGCTCAGCTGTTAAAGACTAGACTTGCTACCAAGGGTACAAGAATGGTGGGGTCTTTCTTGGGAGTTGGGCTAGAGTTCTGGAAACCCTATGGACACCTAAGTTTTCCTCCAGCCTATTGGCATGGGGGTTCTTAGCTTGACAATTCAAAAGGCAAATTCTCCAACCAAAGAGTATATGTTTTAAAGAGAAGTTTACAGATTCATAGGTGGAAGCCCAAAGGAAGGGAGAAGAGAGGGGAGGGGGCTATAAGAGGAGAGAGAGAGAGAGAGAGAGAGAGAGAGAGAGAGAGAGAGAGAGAGAGAAGGCTCCCATCGATCTGCTAGGGAAGCGTTTTAAAGAACATACTCTGGGGTCCTGCTCTACCAGATCACCTTCCTTCTTGCTTTTATCAGTGTTTTCAATATCCAGGGTATGTTCTCTCTCTCTCTCTCTCTCTCTCTCTCTCTCTCTCTTTCTCTCTCTCTCTCTCTCTCTCTCTCTCTCTCTCTCTCTCTCTCTCATTATCCTAGGGCTTGCCTCCATCAAAGACTTCTGTGGGACTGTTGCCCTATCAGATCATCAGCTTCTTGTTTTTACTAGTGTTTTCAGTATCCAGGTGTGCATGTGTCTCCTCTCCCCCCCCTCTCCCTTCCTCCTCCTCCTCCTCCTCCTCTTCTTCTTCTTCTTCTTCTTCTTCTTCTTCTTCTTCTTCTTCTTCTTCTTCTTCTTCTTCTACTTGGGCTTGCAATCTCTTCTGTAAGTTACAGGTCCAGGTGACTCCTCCACCCTTCACTGGATACAGATTAGGTCATGGATGGGCAGCATATCGTGATGACATCAAAAAGTCACCTGATGCTGAGGGAAGAAAATAAATCCAAAGAAAGCCAAGTCCAGTTCCTCTGCAGAATCTGGGGTAAAGGGAGAGAAAGTCAGCAGACAGTTAGCGTTGACCGTGTATTCATTACTTTTCTCACTGCCATGAGGAAGCAGCCGAGGAAAGCGAAGGAAGTCTTTGTTCTGGCTCTGCACAGTCCATCGTGGCTGGTAAGGCATGGAGTGTGAGGCAGCCGGTCTCAGCGCATCCACACCAAGGAGCAGAGGCAAATGCCTGCTGGAACTCAGCTCTCTTTCTCCACATTTATTCCTGTACCAGACTCAGTCCAAGGGGGAGGGGTATGCTGCTCAATCCAGCGAGGGCCCTTCCCACCGCAAACAACTCAATCTAAAAATGCAGACATTCCCAGAGGCCTGTCTCTTCAGATGATTCTAGATGCTGTCAAATTGGTAGATCAGTATCAGCTGCTATAGGCAACAGTGGTTCCCAGCGGTTCCCTGCTGTGGGAGTCACGTGGGATAACACCTTAAGCACCCTGTGTAATGATGATGTTACAACAATTTTGGTCAGTGCTCCTGGGAAGCCCATTAGGGAAGGCCATTTCTCTGGCCAGGGTGGAGGGCTGGCATTCCAAGCCACCATAGACATACAAGAGGTGATCCAACTGGCCAGTCAAACACCTGGCTAAGGGACCACCCCTAGGAAGGCAGATCAAACTTAAGCCATGCTCAGGAGATGAGAGGAATAATTATCCCCTTAATAGGACAGAGTGTAATGATATGTCATGCTAGTTGGGACCATGGATCCCAAGGTGGGGAACGGACACGCCATCAGGCAGAACTTCCATGAGAAGGAAGTTTATTGGGAAGGGAAGAGCAAGAGAGAGAGAGAGAGAGAGAGAGAGAACGAGAGAGAGGGAGGGAGGGAGAGAGGGGGAAAGAGAGAGGAAGAGAGAGAGGGAGGGAGGGAGGGAAGAAAGGAGGGAGGGAGAGAGGGGGAGAGGAAAAGAAAGAAAAAGACAGAGAAACAGTGACTTCCCTCCTTAGACAAATGGTAGAAAGAAGAGAGTAGGAGTGTGTGGAGTTCGTCTCTTAAAGGGACCTCTGCACCTGCACAGAGTCAGGGTACTGCTTGCCACGAGCAGAGGGGTGCCACACTGAGCCAGGTTTCCAAAGGGCAGGGTCAAAGTGTGCCTGGATGCTAACATTGAGGACCTTTCTTGCCAGCCCCCCACCCCTGGTGTCTTCTGTGTGCTAGTCTGAGTCACTCAGGAAAGTCCTCTGTCTCCATGGCTTTCCTAACACTTAGTTCTCATTCCTTCCACAAGGCTGCCTGCATTGACATGGCCAACTCCATGACAGCCCAACAGACACCGCGCATCCTTTTCCTTTTCCTTCACCGTCTTCATCTTCCTCCTCCAGGCAGCCACCTTGGGGATTTTCTTTGAAACCGTAATAAAACTGTCCTCAGGATTCCCTTTGAGCCTGTCCTTAAATTCTTTTATGGACGAGACCAAACACCCCAAACCAAACCTCAATTTCCCAGTGACACATGGCCACTCTGCTCCCAGGACCCGTCAGAATTTCTGGCAATAGCCACAAGTTGCATGTGTGAAGTCGGTGTCTAGAAACTATGAACGCAGCACTGCATGGGTCCCTGGGAAGATGCTTGCAGGCTTTGAAGGGTTCAGTCCAAATGGAAATCCACAGTTAGCACTGATGTCTTTTAGCGCATCTGAGCCCTCGCTAAAAGGCAAGTGTTCTGAAATGCTTTGTTCGGGTAGAGGGTTTGAGTTTACTAATGGCTGGATTTCCCTGTGGGAGACAAGGCTAATTGTGAAGTGTCTTTGGAGTTAAATGTTCAGTTATTCTCAAAGAAGAGATAAGATCTGCATTTAAAATTCAGGGGCCACCATGGCTGGGTGCACGGAGGGGCTGGCTTTCAGCCTTGCTGCTTAGAAGCGTCTCCAGTAATTTTCCAGCCCTGGCAATCTCATGCCTGGACTAGGGGTGGGGAGACCATCTCCAGAAACCTCACTCACTGGCTGGCCTAAAGAGAATTCTTGATTCAGAAATAGAAAAGAGAGAAGAAAAAAGAAAAAAAAGAAGGAAAGAAAGACCAAAATTAAACTGCGTTGTGATACCCATGTGAACCATTCGTGAAGGATGCCAAGCCTTTTGAGGTAAAAAAAAAAAAAATCAATTTATAGAGAAAGAAGTCCAACCACAAAAAGTTGCTGGCTTCATTCACGCTCTGTGCCTATTTGCATAGAAAGCAAGCTCACAGTAATGCGTTAGGAAAATGCAGATTAGTGTGGGATTTGCATATTTTGCGCCTTCCCTTTCCTGAGATGTCTAAATGAATCATTTGATTAAACCTTAGTCAATATAGTTTTTAATTTATTGATTTTTTCCCTTCACAAAATATTGTCAAGGTGATCAGATCTGGGTGTTGGAATGAAATAGCAGTTGGTGGGGACACTGTGTCTGTAGGCTAGGCTGCCTATGTCAGAGAAAGAACTTTTAGAATAGAAATATAAAGGTATTTCCAGACTGTATCACTACATTCGCCCTCCTGACCAAGAGGGAGGAGCTAGCTGTGTATCAGACACAGATTGGTAGGCATGACTCTTATTCCTCTTTTCTGGAAACAGGTCCTTGCCTCAGTTTCCCCCATTGCACAATTGGGTAAAACAAACATAACACACATGTTGCCTCAGTGAATGAACACAAAGGGCTGTATTGGGTACCAACAAGAGCATCTACAATGTCCCAGCATGCCTGTGTGGAGGCCGGAGGTTGCTATAAGATATCTTCCTCAGTTTCCCTACCCCTAAGCCTTATATTTTTAGGGAGAGTTTCTCGCTGAACTAGTAGTTTACCAGTTTGGCTATATTGGCTGACCAGTGAGCCCCAGTAATTCTCCTGCCTCTGATACCCCAGTTTTGGAGTTATGGGCTTAACATTTCTCTCTCTCTCTCTCTCTCTCTCTCTCTCTCTCTCTCTCTCTCTCTCTCTCTGCCAGGGATCCAGACTCAGGGCCTCATGCTTGAGCAGAAAGCGCTTCATTGACTGAGCCGTCACCATAGCCCTACACCCCAACCTTCATCATATTGAATTGTCCCCAGATTCATGATGGAGGAGGGGTTAAGAAATATGGTCTCCAGTAGCCCCAAAGCCTACCACACAGCAAGCCTTCAAAAATTCAATGATTTTAAAGTGTATGTGTGTGAGTACACGAACACTGTGTATGTCAACATAGCTAACACGCGGAGGTTAACTCCCCATAATCACTCACAGCTTTTGCCTGGAGGCCATATTTTTAACCAGGTTCTCCTCAGCATCAACATAATTTAGATGTGTATACTGCTGACATCATAGGCTTTACACGACCTTCTCTCACACAATTGCCCATCATGGATGCCTCTCCCCCCACCCCTCCTGTGCCCTAAGGCCAACATCATGTGCTACCTTTTCTGACCCAACTGCTACTGCATGAACGTGTGTGTCCCCTAAATTAACATCCCTGAGGGAACGGTGATGAAAGGAGGTAATTAGAACACAGACTGGAACCCCCACAACAAAATGAGCTCCTCATCCCTGTCAACCTAACCAACTCTTCAATGACCACAGAAGCATCCTTTGTGGCATGTCTCTGATGGTATTTATGGGAAGGTTTAATTGAAGGTGGTCTACTCTGAATGTGGGCAGCACCATCTCACGGTCTGAGTTCTTGGACTGAATTCACAAGAGAAAGCAAGCTGGGCACCAGCATCCATCACTCGTTGTGATGGATCCTGGGCGCAGATGCTATGTGACCAGCATCCTTGGCTCCTGCTGTTGCCATAGGTCCCCAAGCCCCAGACGAACCCATGCTTGTCTTAAGGTGCTTATCACAGCAAGCAGGAAAGTAACCTAGTATACTGCCCTGTTGTTGGAAGCCGCTAATTCATTTCTTCAACCACCCTAAGTTGAAATAATCACTCAGAAACTATATTATTTGCAATACTGTTTGGCCAATAGCTTAAGTGTTTTTCTAGCTATCTCTTGTATCCTAAACTAACCCATCTTCATTAATCTGTGTATTACCATGAGGTTGTGACCTACTGGCAATGTTTTGGTGGCATCTATATTTGGTGGCATAGATGCCAGTGGAGGCATCTATCTCCAGTGGTGGCTAAATGGCTTCTTCCTGACTCTGCCTACTCTCTCTCTCTATGTCTTAACAGAGTATAGCCATTGGCCAAAACCTGCTTCTTTATTCATTAACCAATAAAAGCAACACATAAACAGAAGGACCTCCCACAACATTTTAACAGCCTCCGACTACAGCTAAGTCTACATAAAACCTGAGAGAGTTTGGAAAGGAATTCTAGACACAAAAAAACCAAAGTTTAGCCACATCTTTTTTCAGATGGGCTCTGTTTGCTGGCTGCATGCCACAGCTCCTTTAAGAAAGGTTTTCCTGATTCAGAAGTAGCAGGAAAAGAAAGACCCAACCATACGGTTGGTTTCGAACTGATGGCTTCATGGGTCATGCTGCCAGCACAAACTGTGGCTCTTTCAGGAGGCAGAGCACTTGAATGGGATTTTTTAAGACTGCCATGCTGGGATGGGTGGAGCCAAGAGGCAGGGCCACAGAGTTGGTCCTAGCCAATCCCACTTAGCATTTAACAAAAAAGAAGCACTCCTGGTCAAAAAATAATTAAAGATACACATCCAATAAAGACAAATTCAGATGAAAACAACTTCCAAATGGGTCACAGTGTTAGATAAATGTATGTAGGATTGAGAGAGAGAAGGAAAAGAGTACAGACAGTTATAAAAGAATACAGACAATCATAGATTAAAGGAGTAAAGATAAAATAAATGTTAAACTTGTAGAAAAAGTTATAGAGTAATTAAAATAAACCATGTAAAGATGAACTATACACAGGGAGTCTGGATTATGTGTATTATTGTGTTTTCTTTGAAATTTTTGGTTGTGAATGGGCTAAGTACAGAGGGACATTTTATTGTACAGGCTGTTAAGCTAAACCAACATAGATATTTTAAAGGTATCTGGACTTCAAAATTTGGGTCTAATGATAAATTGCTTTGGAAAAAAGGTTCTACACT
The DNA here is from genome assembly GCF_982192425.1 of Myodes glareolus. Classification (NCBI taxonomy): domain Eukaryota; kingdom Metazoa; phylum Chordata; class Mammalia; order Rodentia; family Cricetidae; genus Myodes; species Myodes glareolus. The sequence goes on from NC_142031.1 coordinate 3,095,731, forward strand.
TGTTTCAACAGAGGATAAGAACCTGTGAATTCCTTCCAGACTAATGTGGTTTCATAAACAAGACCCCCTGAAAATGGTCCAGATAGTCCAACCCCCATGATAGCTTCAGGACTGCTGGTTGAGATGGACCTATTACACAGGATACCCCTTTAAAAGATCTGATTAACACTGCCCCCAATCAGCAGGAAGTAGTCTAGACAACAATGCCCAGATTCATTAAATGATTGTTTATAAATGTTTGTTTACATTTAAAGGGGGATATGCTATAGATATGAATATTTTACATTGGTATAGATCTTGGTCTATGTATACAAATTTTAGATCAATTCCGTTATATGTATATTTCTGCTTTTAATTAAAGTATTGTGCTTGTGCAGCTCATTTAAAATGTAGTGTATAATTAAGAACTACAGGTTAATATATAGTCATCTATAATAGTCAAGTTTGTAGTCATGTTAGTTAGGTTTTCTAGATACACACACACACACATATCAGTTAGATAGATAACCTTCAAACCTTTCAAAGACCTGCAGAATATGGCATTTAAAGTGTTTTAAGAGCTTAAAACTTTTTATGACAATGAGACACATCTACTCCTGGTAGCATCAATCTACTTCAAGAGGATAATGGGTATCGAAGAAGCTCCTTACAAAGTTTGCTAACCATTTGGGCAAAAAGCTGCTCTTTCCTGGACTGTTTGATATAATGCTTTTTGAACTGGACATGCAGGATCTACAGAAAAATGACTGTTGAACTTGCCTAAAGGTGAGATGGTCCTTTGGGATTTCTGCTTCATAAAAGAATTTGCTAGGTATTCTGCAGGATACAGAAGAAAGTGACTGACAAACTGCCAATATAGGTGGAACTGTCTTTGAAATTTCCTGCTTCATGGAAAAGTCGGCCAATACTATGGGTCTGGAGGCTGAAGATTGGACACCCCAATGTTACAAAAGAACTTTGGGTGACTGTTCAGGCAGTGAGATGTCTCTGTCAATTCTAGAGTTTTGGAAGTTGCTTACAATGTACTTCCTGTTTACTTTGGTAATATTATATCCTTCTGGAGTCTTTGATGGAGTTGAAGAATAGATAGTTATGGCTTTCCTTAGTTATGATAAAAGATAAAGTAGATATAAATATTGTAACTGTAATTCTTGCTTGATTACTGTTTTGTTATATGTAATTTTACTATGCTTAGGTTAAAATCTTCCTTTTTATTTAAACAGAAAAGGGGAAATTGTGTGGGAAGTCCTTCTGTATATGTATTGCTGTTATTGGTTAATGAATAAAGAAGCTCTTTTCAGTAAAGATGGCTTAACAGAATATAGCCAGGCTGGAAAAGATACATAGAGTAGGTGGAATCAGGGAGAAGCCATGTAGTCACCACCAGAGACAGACACCTCCACTGGAGCCCACACAAACATTACTGGTAGGCCACGACCTTATGGTGATGCACAGATTAATGAAGATGGGTTAGTTTAGGATATAAGAGCTAGCTAGCAATACGTGTAAAGTATTGGCCAAACAGTATTGCAAATAATAGAGTTTGTAAGTAATTATTTTGGGTCAGGGTGGTCGGGAAAAGAACTAGTTGCCTCTGACAACACTGCTCTACCACAGAGGCATCAGAGATTTGCCTTTCCTCTTTCTACTTGTCAGAGTGGAGCAGAAAGATAGACAGCTTGGTCCCATAGCCTTTCATGAATCTCTACTGCCTGTACACTAGATGCTGAGGCCCTCAGTGCACATCTCAGAAAGAGGCCTCTCCTCTCATCCACTGTCCAGGCAAGGCATAGCCCTCCTTTCCACTTGTCCCATGTGGTCAGGTCACTCAACAGTAGGCCTCACTGATCTTTTCCCAAACATCACCTCAGCCAAGCCCTCTTGTCTTCTCACTGCCTCAACCCTGCTCAGGAGTCCACAATTCATACAGGTCCCCTGACCCCAACCCAGCTCCCCCTTAGGCCTATCTCCTGCCTGCATCATCAACCTGCTTCTCCCTGATCCTCAGTTCTCATGCTGGGCATATTCTTTTGGCTCTTGGCCTCACCTCAGGACTGCAGAGTTGGAGAGACAAGGGCTGCCTGAGGTACCCTTTCCACCTCTTCCAGTGTAGGTGACATGACTGAGGTGGATAATCACAACTTTCCTCCTCCCTCAGGCAGCAACTCAGGAGGGTCACCCCTGGGAGATCTGCTAATATCTCTGGTGTCCTGTAGACAGGGCTCTGCTGAAGGCTTCCCAGGAGGTCATGGCTCATGGCCCCATTATGAAGTATTTTTGCAGAGAAGTTTAGTAATGTCTTGGTGGGAAAATGAAGCCTGTTTTCCCCATATACAAGGACCAACACCTTCATTTATTGGTGTCTCATCCAGGACTGGGGAAGGACTGTCGGATACCTGTGGTACAGCTGTCAATGGCGAGCCTGGCTTCTGAAAGGTGGCTTTCTATGTCACCAACAGCCTTCATGACTGCCCAAATGTCCCTGCCTCCTGAGTACTAGGATTAAAAGTGTGAGGCACAATGGTATAATAAACACCAAGTCAAGCGTATAGGAGGTCCCTCAAGGTCCTATGTCTTCCGGCTGTTCATGGGAGGAAACAGGGATGTCCTAGATCCCCTTCTTTCTTCACAGTCTGGGTATCTTCTGTTGATCTGTCCTGTTGATTGTCTAATCAGTTGACATTTAAATAAAAGCCCATCTGCCTCAAAAGTTGCTTGAAACCATTGACTTCTTCTTGGGTTTTCATTCCCAGCTAAGACCCCTGGACGCAGTACTTGTACACAGTCACATGACTGGATGGTGCCAAGCAGGTCTGATTCTGATCATGGCTGGTTGGATGCAGCCTTTGGAACCTATTCTGAAGGCTTTATCAGTGCTCTTGCCATGAATAAGAGCTCTTGAAGTCTGCCTTCAACCCTTGGCAACAAGACCAGATGCTTAATCGTCTCCAATGTCCCCCTTGGGGCGAATGTGTACAGGTTTTCTAGGGATTCAGACAAAGAAACTCAGCCCTTGTCACAATCGTGCCTGCCCATCCCCCAACCTGTTGATGACCCACATGTCCTGGGATGCAAGTTTCAAAGGGGGTTTCAATAACTTAGCTTACGGCTTGCCACTGAGTCACTACTGCTCTGGAGAGTCCCAGGAGGTGAGGCCGGGCTTTACTGTTGTGGTGGGGGATGGGACTTTACTGTGGTGGGGGTGGGGCTTTACTATGGTGGTAAGGGCTTGCAGGACTTTCTACTGGGTGTGCTTTACTGGAGCAGTGACGGGACTCTCTCTGTCTTGACCACATGAAGAGGGTGATATTAGAAACCACATTATATAAATAAGGAGCTAAACAGAAGATGTTTCCCCAAGGTCCTAGCCCTCATCCCCACAGCCCCACCCCATGCTGCTCCCAACTGTGCCCCCTCCACAAACATGACCAAGAGGAGGCCCAGATCTTTCTGTTTCAGAACCTGCATTCTTACCTGACAGTTGCTTTTCCCCAAGAAGACAGAGATTATAGTTTCACACACTGTTTTGAAGTCTGCATTTTGGTTTAGCACATCTCTTGTGAATATTTTTCCATATATTTGAATATTCTTCGACAACATAATTTTTAGAGCCACACAGTGTTCTGTTGTGTGGATACAGTAACGTTTGCTTTTCTGAGCCTCCAGCCTTCAATGCTGAGGTGGGGTGGTTTCCAATTTTTTAATGGTTATAAATATCACTGTGATAATCACCCAGTGGATAAATCTTTTTTGTTTCTCCACCGTTATTTCCTCAGTGGGGAGAAAAAACAATCTCAAGAGTGAATTTCTGAGTAAAAAAGTACTATTTTAAAACCAAACATGTAGTTGCAAGCCTTACTGTAATTTCTTGTGATCCAAACTGTTTATAAAACCTAAGAGAATTAGTATACCAAAATAGAACTATTAGGCCAGATGCAATGTGAGTGAGATTTCTGTTGGCATGCAAGCAGAGACAGCATCCCCCAGTAAAATGCGCCAGAAGCTCTGGACCAGGACTGTCAATAGAAGACCAGCGACTGCTACTGCTGATGGTTTGCTGAGCTGCAGGACCAGCTGAGAAGGTGGTGATGATGTACAAGACCCCAAGCTGAGGGGATGGTGGCAGCAAAGATTATCATAGCACTGGGCTGTCGTGAAGGTGGCAGTAATGAATCCACCTTTTGTGGCTTTGGGCAGTGCCAGCCTTACACTGTGCCAGCTCTGTGTGCACTTCCCATCTGGTCCCTGAGAGGGCAAATGGGTTCAGGACCACTGCCTGTGTCAGAGGTGACTGCCTATCCTTCCTGGGTCAGTTTTTCCAGAATTCTCCTTCCGCTGGGTACTTAACTGTCTTAGAATTCTGGACTAAGTAGCCACCTCAGAAAGGGATGTAAACTGAGGCAGGCATCTTCTCTGGCCTCTCTGTTCATTTTCCTCCCGTCCGCCATGTGGGTTATGAGGGAAGCCTGGCCGACTGCCTTCTACTGTGCAGAGACCAGTATAAACCAGCCTGAGCTAGGTCCTGAAGTGAGGCCGCCCGCCTGTAGGTGGTGAGGTAAGAACAAAGCACACACTCACCGTTGTAATTGGGGCACCCCTGTCAGAAAAAATGAGCCCACTTTAGAGATGATGCAACAGACTTGGAGGACACCCCAGGACCAAGACGCTAGGGTAAGACCAAACCCAGATGCTCTAGGTGACTTCTGGGTGACCCAAGTCCAGGAAACCTTGGGTTACCTCAGAAAGAAAGTGATGGAAGGCTAGGTACTTCTACCCACTGAGAAGTTATTCTGGAACACGGATGGCTCCTCCGTAGGGCAGGAGGCAGGGACAGATGGGATGACAGGAACCAGAAAGGGCACAGACTTGAAGCCTGTGCTTAAGTTCTGTTTCCACCACCCACTTGGGGACACTGTCTGGTCCCTCGGAGGAAACCCCCCTTCTCTTCTTTTTAAAAAGATTTATTTTACTTTTAACTATCATGCGCATGCGTCTTGGTGTTGGTGCGCAGCATGAACGCAGATGTCCTCAGAATGGAGACATATCAGGGTCTTCCGGAGTTGGGGTCCCAAGTGTTGTCAGCCACCCAGTGTGGGTATCAGGAACCAAACCTGGGCCCTCTGCAAGAGTGGTGCACATCCTTAACCACTGAGCCATCTGTCTAGCCTCTGCTTTCTGATTCTTTAACAAGCAAAAATGGCGCCTGGGCTTTGGAACTCTGAATGAGATGATGCAGTTGAAGGATTTGCAGCAAAATTCAACTCAAAAGCGCTTTAGCGCAGGCGACTTTGTTGCCGTGAGTACAGCCGTCCCTCTGTAACCGGCCGGATTCGGTTTCAGGGTACCAGCAAATTCCAAAGCCTGTGGTTGCTCAAATCTCTTAGGTAAAGGGATACAGTATTTGTATAGAGCAGATACAAGCCACTTTCCAAAGGCTTTAACTCACCCCTAGGTTATTGATGACCTAAATACCAGGAAAACACTGTGTGAGAAGCGGCTTTGCCGCACTGTTCAGGGACTGACAAGCAAAGTCTGGACATACTCACATGCAATTTTTGCTTTGTTTAGTTTGATTTGTAAAGATTCACTTGTTTTTATTTAATGCGTCGGAATGTTTTTGCCTGCGTGTACATCTGTGTACCACTTGCATGCCTGGTACCCTTGGAGGCCAGCAGAGACAGATTCCCTGGAAATGGAGCAACAGACAGTTGTGAACTTTCACATGGGTGCTGGGAACTCAACTTGAGGCCTCTCCAAGAGCAAACAGTGCTTTGAACTGCTGAGTTATCTCTCCAGCTCCCTCGTTTAGGTTTTCAGAAGATCTCGCTGTGTAGCCCAGGTTACTCTCAGACTTGCCGCAGTCCCCCTGCCTCCATCTTTGAAATGCTGGGATTGCAGGCACAGGCCATCATGCCAGGCTGCATGGAGACATTTCACTGTGCATGTATTTGTGTGTACACATGCATGTGTGAAGGTGTGTTCATACATGTGAAGATGTGTGTACAGAGGCTGGAAATCAGAGTCCACTATTTTCCTCAATCATTCTTTGCCCTCTTTGTCTGTTTTTCTGAGATGGTACCTCTGCTGAAGAAGAAGCTTTGCTATTGGCTAGACTGGCCAGCAAGTGAGCTCAAGATCCTCTTGTCTCCATCTCGCCAGTGCTGGGGTCACTATGTCCAACCTTTGATGTGAATTCTGGGGATCAAATCCAAGCCCTTGTCCTTGCTCTGTTCCTCCAGTTCCCAAATGTAGCTTGTGGCACAATTAATAGAAACCAGGAGACAGATATTCAACCTGAAGGTCAAAAAACCAAAGCATCCAGCCACTGGCTCCTACCTCTACCTCAGTCTGAAATGGCGATCCTGCCTCCAGGAATCTCAGAATGATACTGAGAGCAGTCTCCTTCTGTCTGCTATTTCTTTCTAGTGCTGGGATCAACAATTACTGTCTGGTTTCTATGTCAAACTACTGTGGTTATTGGAATTACACAGTTGTGTGTCACCACTGCCTGGTCTGTAAGGCTGAGTAGGGTGGCTGTTCCACTCTCTGATCTTCAGGCAAGCTTTATTTAGTAAAATACAAATAAATGCCACTACAGTAGCTTTTTAAATACATGTTTGTCCTGAGGTTGGCTGCAGGTGGACAAACACCGTTTTCTTCTAACCAGATGTCCACTAGATGTGTCCTTCAGAGTGAGCTGCCTGTTCTTCCATTTAGGGAAGGGAAACTATGGAAGCTGCTGTGCCCAAGCCCAGGCTGACCAGCATCAGTAGGGAGCTTGCGCTGTGCCCCTGCATGAGTGCCTGAGCTGGCTGCAGAGGAGACCTTGCTGGAGTTGGCAACCACAAACCACAGTCTGGGAGGGGCAGCTACTGCTCCTCCCACACTACAGCCACTGCTAGCTGTGGTTGTGTAGAGCTCAGGATTCAAAGGGCTGCAAGCTCACGACTTCACCCTCAGAGATTCATCCATCTTTGACTTGTTACCCATAGCGTCTACACACCTAGAGACCTGGGGATGGAACTAGCCTGTTGGTCGGGGACATAGCCAAAGCCCTTCCAGCCTGACATGCCCGAATCATACTCGAGGTCTGAGGCCCTAAGGATATTTGGGGGAGCAAGAAGCAGAGAAGTGGTAAGGAAAGGCACATTGAGGGGGGCATCCTCTTAACTTGGTCACTTTTACAGCTAAACATAAAGCAGAAAAGTTCCAGTGTGTCTGCTGCTGGTGATGAGTGGTGATGAGTGCTTCCCTAGCGCAAGCAGGGACAGGGACAGGGACGCAGGCGAATTGCTGTGGAGGTGGCTGAACAATGGGGGTCACTGTCTCTGGGCAGGAGAGCTGTTACTCCTGCCCTCAGCACACTAGAGCAGGGAGGGCACTGTGAGCTTGGGGACAGGGGCAGGGGACAGACCGGCAGAGCCTCCCAGGACATGTAGGAGGAGAATCAGACACAACAGGTGCAAGGCTTGCTCCTAGGAAGACAGAATGTTCCAGAGGGCAGGGAGCAGATGCCAGGGCATCTTGTGCTGTGTGCCAGCCTGGTGGATCCAGAGCCTCAGGAGGAAGGAAGAGAAGGATTGGGCAGAGTCCAGAGAACAGCTTGGCCAGGGACAGAGGTCAGGTTTGGGCTTTGCTGAAAAGTCCCCTGACTTCTGGAGAAAAGGAAATGCTGCTCGAGAGATGGAGACGATTGTCATGTGGGAGGCAAGCGGGCTTTTGAAAGCTGTCCTTCCCCTGAGAAGCAAGAGGGGCCAACACAATCTGAGGAGTAGGGAGCGTGCATGTCACGGGCTTGACAATGAATGCAGTCAGGAGCTGGATGGGAGGGTGGCCTGAGAGGCAAGGAGCCCTGGGCTAGAGGGGAGGTGACCCCGTGGAGGCAGGATGCCTGTGCACTTAATTTCCATCCTTTCCCGGTATCCTCATCTGAACAGTGTGATGATAAAACCCACAGACTGCTTTAGGAATAAGTGGTACTATCCTCCATCCATGACTATGTCTACCTACTGATCCTGAGTGGTGGTCTTTCTGTCCTGGGCACCCTGGGGGTCCTGCAGTGGGGACATTTCACCCACCTCCCCTCTGCTCCTAGAGTCTCCCATATAAGATATCCTTTGGTGGGTGGGCTACTCCTTCCTTCTCTTAAGTCCAAGTACAGAATTCAGATGACCCACCTGCTTGGGTCTCAACACAGCTCCTTCCATGAGGAATAGCTCCCTCAACTCCAGGCCTTGGCTCAGAAGCACCTTTCCCAGAATGTCTGCCCCAGCTGCCCATCCTCAGCAACCCCTGACCCTCATGGTCCACTTTCTCTTTCTTCCTGGAACATTTTAAGCACTGGCACAGAGTCCGCTGATCCCTCCTCCTACTGTTTATCTTGCTGATAAGACATCAGCTCTACTGTAGCCAAGGATTTTAATCTCCTGCCCTCACTTCCTGCTCAGGACTTAGGAAAATGTGCATCACATGCAAAGTGTTTAGAATATTGCCTAGGAGTGTCACTGGGTGTCTTAGTTTGGGTTTTTATTGCTGCGATAAAACATTGTGACCAAAAGCAAGCTGGGAAGGGAAGGGTTTATTTGGCTTGCACTTCTATAGTGTAGTCCATCACTGAAGGAAGTCAGGACAGAAACTCAAACAGAGCAGGGACCGGGAGGCAGGAGCTGATGCAGAGGCCACAGAGAAGTGCTATTTACTGGCTTGCTCAGCCTGCTTTCTTACAGAAGCAATCACCAACCCCATCACACAATGGAATGGGCCCTCAATTGCAGTGATTTTTCATTTGTATTTTAATAAATAAAGTTTGTTTAAATATTAGAGAGTAAACAACTCCTTACAGACTAGGCAGTGGTGACACACACCTTTAATCCCAGTAACCACAGTCGTTGCCATGGAACCCAGGCAGTAGTGGTGCACGCCTTTAATCCCAGTCCTAGAGAGGAATATAAAATGGGAGGAGACAGCTCTCAGACACAGTCTCATTCTAAGATTCCTGGAGGCAGGATCACCATTTTGGACTGAGATAGAGGTAAAAGCCAGGGGTTGGCTGTTTTGCTTTTCTGACCTTCAGGTTGAACTCCAACATCTGTCTCTATGTTTTTATTATTCATCCTATATAAAAAAAATTACAAAATTATGTAGCACTAATTAAGAAAATGCTCTACAGGCTTTTCCACAACCCGATCTTATGGTGGCATTTTCTTAACTGAGGGTCCCTCCTCTCCGATGACATTAGGTTATGCCACATTGGCACAAAACTATGCAAGTACACCTGATATATCAACCACACTCCAAAGCATACCCCATGCCTAGGGTAGTTGGCCAACACAAAACAAACCCATTGGTAGTTTTGTGGACCTTGGTTTCTTTCTGTTTTATTTTGACTTTTTTGTTTTGTTTTGTTTTTTGATCTTTTGCCTGTTTGTTTGTTTTATTTTGCTTACGTGGTTTTGTGTGTGTGTGTGGGGTTCTTGTTTATTTCTTTTATTTTCTTTTGAGAGAGAGATAAAGAACATAAATTTATATAGATAAGGAAATATGGAGGATCTGGGAAGAATTAGAAGGGAAAATATGATCAGAATATATTGCAAAAAAAATAGCAAGTTAAAAAGAATTGCCTGAGGAAAGATGGACACCCAGGACTTGCGTGTTTTGCACAAACTCTTTTTCCCATGCCAGGGCAAAGTCCTTCAGCATTTAGCAGGATGGTGGAAGTGACGAGGCCTCTGCCCTCCCTGGAGAGGGCCCACATGCTTTTACCAATAATAGCATCCTGCGGCACACTGGGATAGTGAGAAAGCTAGAGTCAGTCGAGTTTAAGGAAGGGACTCCTGGGGGCACACCTGAGCCCCTGCCAGTGTCACTAGTCTTGGTGAGATCTCACACAGGGACCCTAAGTGTCCTTTTTACAAATCTGTAGTGTGAGGAGCGGGACAGCACCCTGACTTAGGTGTGAGCGAGTCCCCGTCTATGGCCCATCCTGCCCCTTTGGCCTGTGCCCTGTGGTGACTCAGGGGCCACCTCTCCATAACCATAACCAGTAGTTATTAATGCCTTCTTTGAGAGTGACCAGAGGGGCAGGGTCATCTTGCAGATGTGGAAACTCTAAACTGGGGCCAGAAGTTGGTTGGTTACAGAATGAGAAAAGGCTGTAGGAGACAGACATCCCAGAGATGTAGGCTCTCCAACGCATCTTCTGGGGCAAAGTGTGTGACAAGTCTATAATGGGCCAGAGCAGGAAAGTCAAAAATTCAAACACGGATCAGGAGAGAGTGCAAGGGGGTGACCAGCAAGGCTTGGTAGGTCTAAGGAGGAACAAGGGCTTCCGTACTTGGCTCACCCTATGCTCCACCTGCATCGGCCACAGCCGTCCTTGCTCACCCACCTGCTGGGCTAGGCAAGGAAAGCTCTCAGTTCCAGATAGCCCACGATGCTCTGCTGTGGACTATACGCTCAAGGACCTTAGGCCTTACTTGTAGTGCTCCAAAGCAAGTTCCTGACCCACATAGGTCTTCACTGTCCCCTCTCAGCACATCCTTCACACCCACTTTGTCATCCAATGGGGAGTCCTCTCATCAGCCCAGGAGGTCCCCCAATGAGCCAGTCACATCACACACAGGACCAGGTCCCCTCTTCTCCAGTACCCAACAGGCTTGCCTCTTATGGCCTGTCATTTACTCTGCACCCAAGTGCACACCCATGCGTGGCCCTGAGTCAATCTGATGTCTTGTGGCCCAGCATTTTGTGTCCTTATTTTCTGCCACTGGATCTGGCAAAGGACTGTTTGTTGAAAGAATTAGGGAACCAATGATTTGTGGGAAAGGAATCATCTGGCCTCAATCCAATTTCACCTCCCACACTGGTCTCCAGGGCAATAGGGGAGTGACTGCAGAAAAGAAATTAAGACTTGGAAAGGCCAGAGGGGTTCACTCCAACTCACTGCTGGGTTTTATAGACTCTTCAACTGAATGTATTTGCTAGGTTCTGAGTCCAGCAGCCTGGACCAAGGAAGGAGGTGGTGAAGATGGGTTGTCCCTGGAGCCTGAGATGACCTTTCAGCTGAGTTGTGGCAGGGTGGGGTGAGCTGAGGAGTGAGCAGGGGAAAAATGCTGGACTCACTCTTGGATTCAGATGGATGAAGCACGTGGTTGAGAAGACAGATGCAGGGCGAGCGGGCAGAACAGCAAAGGAAGAGGATGGCAATGCTCTTCCGTCTTGGATCACAGCTCAGAGGAGTCCTGGTCTTCTCATCTCCCTCTCTAGGACCCAATGGGGGATCATGAAGAGATGCCTGGGGGTCCAGCTCTCCTGTTTGGGCCAAATGGAAGACTTGGGGCCATTCACTCACAGCAAAAGGCAGTATGGAGCCTGCATCCACCTCTCTCTTAGCCACTAGGGAGGTACTACTAGCAATGTGAACAATCCTGGTGCTTGATCTTAAATACAGTGCTGTGAGATAGAATGTTTATTATACTTTGTAAGTTAGTAACTATGTGAAGATACAGTGCTTTTGTTTGTGTTGCAGAATAGTTGTTTAATTATGTAAAGTGTGTTGCATTTGTTTATGCTTCATTTGTTTAACCATATAAAGCCGTGCTGCTTTTGTTTATGCTGTATTTGTTTAACAATGTAAAAAAATCAGCGAGACTGCTGGTTTACCTTGACTGACCAAAGCACCTGGTTGGTCTAATAAAAAGTTGAACAACCAATAGCTAGGCAGAAGAGGGTTAGGTGGGGCTGTCAGCAGAGAGAAAGGGGGAGCCAGGCAGCTGGGGGCCAGACAGACAGACTTGGAGGAATCAGGAAAGCAGGACTGACAGTACGTAGGTGAGATAAATGAGCCTCAGGGCAGCACATAGATTAACAGAAATGGGTTAATTTAGGTAAACAAAAGCTAGCTGGAAACAAGCCTAAATTGAGGCAAATCATTCATAATTAATAATAAGTCTCCGTGTCATGATTTAGGGACTGGCAGTCCAAGAAAGCTATATCACAGCTTGTATTAGTCATGATTCTCTAGAGGAACAGAACCAATGGGTGTGTGTGTGAGTGTGTGTGTGCGTGCGTGCATGTGTGTACACAATATTTAATCAGCTTCTGTTAAATAGCAACAACAGCTGTCTCACACCTGAGATGCTGCTGAGAACCCTGTGTTTATTTGATCTTTAAGGCTATGTGCCTCTGTAAAGGGAGTGGTTCTGCCCAGGCTATCTCTCACTAGGGAGGCCAGAAGTCTGGCAGTTTCTTGGTCCATCAGGCTGTGTGCCTCAGTATTCCCAATCTGGCACCTACCCTGGAAGGTTCCTGGAGAGCCATTGGTCCTCAGTCCAGGGTGGAACCCTAGTAATGACGTTTCTGCTGTCAGCGAAGGGATTAGAAGTAGCAGCAGCAACAGCAGCAGCAGCAACAACAACAGGGTGTACCAATCTGGGGGTGAGAGGGGAGGTCGTAGAGCAAGGAGCGGGGTGGGGCCTTCTTTCTACCATACTCAAAGATTATTTTTAAAGGTTTATTTATCATATATGTATGAAAGATTTGCTTGCATGTATGTTTTGACCCTGGTGCCTACCCAGGTCAGAATAGGGCTTGTTATCTCCTGGAACTGAAGTTTCAGGTGTGTGAGCTGCCATGTGGGTGCCGGGAACCAAACCCAGATCCTCTGGATGAGCAACCAGTGCCCTTAAACACTGAATCATCTCCCTAGTCCCATACCGTACCCCCTTTAATCTGGGTTGCCAGAAAACACCACTCACATTTAGGGTGGGTCTTTCCACATCAGTACAACCAATCAGAAGCGTTCCTCAGGTGAGGCTATAGACTCAGGTGATTCTAATTTGTGTCAAACATTACATTAAATTAACAGTATACAAACACCCAGAAGGAACGAAATTGTCACTACCGTAAACTTGTGCACAATTACTGTGTTTCAGAGACACGACGTCATCGTGCTTCAAGGTGGAAGCCACCAGATGTCCATCGAGGGGGGATGACCGTGCCATGTCCTGGCTACCATTTTCCTTCAAAAGAACCAAGTTGGGCTGGGGAGATGACTCAACCCATTAAAGGCTAGGCTTACAACCAAAATGTCAAAGGAAATGACAGACTGAGTTGCCCCCCAAAGGAGGTGACCCTCGGGAAAACGCCATGTTCAATGAGAGCAGTCGGATCTAGAACTGCATAACGCACAGTTGCTTCCCAGTGAAATGTCTTATGCTGGCACGTGTACGTGGGTGGAAGTGGACTGGTGGCCCTTGGGTAGACTTGTGGCTGGGGGTGACTGCTGAGTGATGGTACAGAAACCATTTCATACGGGTGACTCTGGCTGAGTTCCAGAGAGATGGAGGATGGAGGAGAAATGAAGCCTTTGGTTAAAACACCACAGCAGCTGCTGTGTCCTGACCTGAGTTCTCTCGCCCCCTTCCTCTGTGGACATGGCCTGGGTTGCTCTGTCTGTGTCTGAGCAGAACTGGTGGTTAGGAATAACCACCTTGTGGGTTCAAAAGAGGCAAGGATGTAGCACGGCCAGGTGCCCTGTCTCGGCTGGCCAGGGGCAGTAAGGAGAGGGCCACAACACCTTCGCTTTCCAAGCTCAGTAGGAGGGATCAAAGGAAGCCAGCCCCAGCTATGTGCAGCTCCCCCATGCACCGGCAGCCTCAAGGGAGTTCTCTGAACCAGTTCCTTCCTGAGGATCCCCAGTCATGTGCTTCTCCCTTTGAGAGGATACACAGGGAGGGCTTGGTTCAGCCTTGTGGAGGCTGGATGACCCAAGCAGGAGTCACTTGGCATCTTCTGAGACCGGTGTGAAGGACTGAAGCCATGGTGACGTTTGCCCTCCTGACCCTGAGCTGGCTGACTGGTGCACCTGCAGTTGGATTTCTGTTTCAATGTCTGCATCTCTTTGAACATTGATTGTCCTGGTCAGTGGCCAAGACTCAGGCAGGAGGAATGAGACCCAACTCTAGAATCCAGGGCTGTGCTTAACTTTGAATGGTGGTTTTACCCCAGAAAGGGTCTAGTTCTCAGAACTTGAAACCCTGACTCCCAGAACCTCAGTATGACTTCTCTTTACAGACAACGGCTTCGGGGGGTTGTTAATACAGAATGAAGTCATGAGGATGGACCCCAATACAATGGGACTGTGTCCTCAGAGCAGCAAGACAGTGGGACATTAAAAGATGACCCTGTGAGGGCCAAAGAGAAGTCTCCATCTGCTAGCCTAGGAGAGACCTTAGGAGAACCGACCTCCACGCACACCAAGCTGTAGAAGAGCGTTTTCCTCTACTCCAGAGTCAGTAGAAAATCCAGTTTACTCCGCACCTGGTTCAGACATTGCCCGCTCTTGGCCTCTTAGATCCATTAACAGCCACCTCAGTTCCCTGTGTTCCAACGAAATTAGAACACAGATTCATAGTGAAAAATTGACTTATTTCTAGTTTGGTCAATCTGGGGCAAGGGGGCGTGGACAGAAGTCAAGTCTTATGTCCCCAGCTGTCACCCTTTCTTAAACTCCACAGAAATCTGGGGAGCGTTATCAGTGCAACTGTGAGATGGGCTAACTGGGGCCAGGGGGGTCTGGGCTCAGGCGTCCTTCATCCATGTTCTGTTAAAGAGGCAGGTTTGATACAAATCCAGACTGACAATATGGAGCCCTCAAGCTTTCAGACTTGAGATCCTCACCCACTCCAGACCCGAGAGTGTTCTGTGTCACAGATCCATCCACTCTTCGGATAGGTGAGCTGTGAAAGCCGATGGCAGCTTCAGCACTGACCTCCAAATGCCTGTCGGACACACTGATTTCACAGGGCAAACTGGTGTTTGCCTGAGAGCCACAGGGAGGGACATGAGTCTTTCTCTAGAATATCCCATCCCCACCAGCTTTCAGCATAGATACATAGAATATCTATGTTAGCAGAGGTTATCCCTACCCATCAGCTGTCAGAACAGATATATAGAATTCTATATTAGTAAAGGATATTCTGCTGCATCTGCTGTCAGCACAGGGCCAGTGTTCATATGGTACAGCCTCGTTCCTGCTAGCCTTCAGTGAAACAGCATGGTCACAATATCAGAGGTCACCATGCTGAGAATTTATGTCCCAGCTTGCGGTCTTATCCTGCTTCTTCCCATGATAAAATTTCCTCTGCAGGAGATCCATGTCTGTTTTGTTTGACTTTGGAAGTCACATAGTCCTGCTGCAAGCCTCTCACTTGGAGAGGAAATAGGAGTGGCTCCTGACTTTAGGCAAACGGTTCCGTCAGTCTCCCGGGGAGGGCGTAGCAAGTGTATCATGAACTATGTGGCTTAAGCAACAGGTCACCATTCTCTTCCCACCCCGGCTCCTGCAGGTGTCTGCTGGGCCACTTCCCTTTAAAGGTACCGGGAAAGCATTTCCTTCTATCGTCTGGCTCCAGGCAACTCTGGCTGTCCCTATCAGTCCTCAGCATGTCATAATATTGATCTCATGTCTTCCCTGTGCTGGTCAGGCTTTCTTCTCTGTGAAAAAAAATACCTGAGCTATTCAACTTATAAGGTGTGGTTGTTAATATGACAGTGGCCCCATAGGCTCATGTATTGATGTGGGAGGTCCTTCTGTATATGTGTTGCCTTTATTGGTTGATGAATAAAGCTGTTTTGGCCAATGGCTTAGCAGAGTAAAGCCAGGTGGGAAATCTGAACAGAGATAGAGAGAGAGTAGGCAGAGTCAGAGAGACACCAAGTAGCTACCAAAGGAGAAAGATGCGCAGAATCTTTCCAGCAAGCCACAGCCTCATGGTGATACACAGAGTAATAGAAATGAGTTAATTTAAGATGTAAGAGCTAGCAAAGAATATGCCTAAGCTATTGGCCAGACAGTGTTGTAATAAATATAGTTTCCGTGTTATTACTTGGGTCTGGGTGGCCAGAAAACAAAAGTGCAGTCTCTGATTGCACTATATTTGAATGCTTTAGTCACTAGGGGTGGAACTGTTTGAGAAGGATTAGAGGTGTGGCCTTATTGGAGGCGGTGTGTCTTTGGGTGTGGGCTTTGAGATTTCAAAAGCCTCCACCAGTACCAGTGTCTGCCTGTCAGTCACGCCTCTCTCTCTCTCTCTCTCTCTCTCTCTCTGTCTATTTATCTCTCTCCCTGCTTCATGTAGATTAGGATATAAACTCTTAGCTACTGCCCCAATGCTGTGCTTGTCTGCTTTTCATCATGACAATAATGAGCCCTCTAAAACTGTGGGCAAACCCCCAACTAAATGCTTTCTCTTAGAAGACCTGCCTTATACATGATGTCTCTTCACAACAACAGAACATCAGCTAAGCCATAGGATAAGGCTCATAGTCTCTGAGGATTCAGTCTATGATGCTAGACCCCATTGTTTTGGTGAGGCTGAAGACCCTGGCAGGGAGCTGCTCACTTTATGGAACCAGGAAGGAGAAATAAGGACTGGGGTAGGTGGATGGTCCAGGGTCCTATTATATTTACCAAGGCATGCCTCCAACATCTTCTTCCTCCAGATAGGGCCCAGATCACCAAGATTTCACCCCACATACTGGGTAAGACTGTCAGCTGGGAACCAAGATTTCAAATGTGAGCATTAGGAAGCACTTAAGATCCAAACCACATGAGCCTCCATCTTCATTGGCTTCCTACTTCATTGCTCATCTCTTCTCTTCTTGGAGACTCCAGACATTGTTCTAGGACTGACCCCAGGCCAGAATGACCTCATCATCACCTGATCATATCTACAAAGACTCTACTACTGAATGGAGACAGGAACAAGTTCTAGGAATTAGGGCTAAGTATGTGTCTTTCAGGGGACATTGCCCGCCCTCCCGCAGCAGCCAGATAACCTCACCAGCCCGCCCCACACACACACAACAGGTGTGCCTGTCTGGGCAGGTGAATCAGTCTCAGTCAGGTCTCCCATTGGATGTTAGTGGTGGCAGAGGACACAGGAGTCCTCTGCCACCACTAATCGGAATCGGCACATTACCTGTGCCTCGGTCAGGAGGCTCTTCCTGGGTTTGAATTTCGCTTCCAATTCTGCTAAGGGGCATTGTGGATACAATGCTGAGAATGGCTGCTTTCCAGCCCTGCTAAAGGGGGGCAGCAAGTAGGAGACCTCCTTGGGGATAGGGCTTTAATGAGTAGATGAGAAAGATATGTACCAAGTGCATGAATTATGAGTGTGCACAGGCAGCTCTGAAACTTTGGGAATAAGACTTAGTATCTTCAAGCTGAGCCTTGCAAACCTTATTTCTGGCACCCCCTGGTTTGGGAGGACCCGCCCTGAAGTCTATGCAGGGTGGCCTCAGATGGGGCCCCAAGTGGGTGACTAGAGCGTAAAGTTACCATCATCGGAGCAAAGGGTAGGAGGCCCCCAAGGGTGTCTTCAAATAAATGCACCCAGAGATTTTTGTGTGGCCTTTGCCTGTGTCCTTATCTCCAACAGCAGTGAGTACATGGAATGAGCAATCTGCCTTGGGGGGTGCCACTGCCTTCTGGAGCCCAAGGTGAGGCAGTGGGTATGGGGACCAGCCCTAACTTGCCATACCCTCCTTACCCTAAATACAGCTCTGTGCCAGGCCGTATGGGAATGAAGGTCGCTCTTTGCATTCTTAATTTGCCACTGGTGATTCATAATTCAGATGCTGCTGCCCTAAATAATAAGCCTGTTCAGTCTTCATGAAGATGGGCGGGCTGGGCTCTTTCAAGAAAACCCATGAAGGCTGAGTTTCTCTCCGATCCTACTGAGTTCTGCTCTCCTGAGTAACTTCTCAGCTCCCCGAGAATAGCATGTTTTGAGCAAAAAGACCCAGTAAAAGTGAAGATGAAAATTAAATATGAAAGTTTAATTAAATTCCTCTTTGATCGCTCTTCCCAGATCTAAGGGGGGAGGGCTGATGCAACTCAATCACAGATATCTGGGGAGGTGGGTTGGACAAGGTGAGAGGCGATATGGGCCTCCTGACAGCCCACACCAACCCCCCAGGTGTCAAGTGCACTGACTCCTGAGAGGAGGACAGAGAGCCTTCTCTGCTGGGTTTGTTGTTGTTCTGTCTGGTTTGGTTTGGGGCCATTTTTTCTTTTCAGGGCTCACAGGTCAAACGCTGTTTGTCCTTCCTCTCAGGACTCCAGACTGGGTGCAGTTCCTCAAAGCCGGCTGAGGTTATCTACGGGTAAAAGGCTGGACAACTTTGGTCCTTATTTTCCAAGATTCTGGGAGAGGAGTGATTTTCCCTCCCAAATTTCACAAATATTTCAACTGACATATGACAATTGTTCTTGTTTATGGACTGGATAGTGGTGGCCTAGCTGAAAGATGCCTTTGATGTGTAATGATCAAGCTGGTGTCATCTGGAGTATGTGTGTGTACACATTTACACGTGTGTGTACACTTGACCAGTGTGTGTACATGTATGTGTACGTATGTGTGTGGTATGTGTATGTGACATGTGTGTATGTACACATATGTGTGTGCATGCATGTACATGTGTGTGTGTCCTTCCTCACCCTCTGTTTCAGTTTTTGAGACAGGCTATCTCACTAAATCTGGAGTTCATTGCTTCAGCTAGACTAAATGACCAGTAAACTCCAGGAATTGGCCTGTACTCATCTCCACAGCACTGGGGTGATAGATATACAGCGCCATACCAAGTTGTGTGGAGATCCAAATTCTCTTCATGCTTATACAGTGAACGCTTTACCCCCTGAACCATCCCCAACTCCCAGGGACTTTCTTTTGTGATCCAGCTCCTCCATCTCACTGTGGATGGCATAGGCTGTAGATCCATCAGTGCCACCCCTGAGCCATGCCACCCACACAGGTCTGAGTCACCTTCTCAACTGATGGAGCCCAGAACATCAAAAGGAGCATACACATACATACATACATACATACATACATACATACATACATACATACATACAATTCATATGTATATGTCTATACCATAAACACAGAGACTTGTACAAGCACATATGTGCACATGGTGGGATACGATGCCTAGAGGCTCTTCAGGCAGTGCCACCAAACTCTCTGGCTTATGCACTCTGGCCAAATCAGGAGTTTGGCGTGAGCCATGCAGTGTGGGAACTCTGCAGCTTTGTACTGGAGAGATGGGCCCCACAGAGGCTGAGGAAGGGAAGCAAGGAGGACCGTGAGGAGGAAGGCCGCTGTGGGGATTCAAGAGTAGATAAAAGGGGCTCAAAGTTTCCTGTGAATGACCCTGGAGAGGGTATTTTGCTAAGCAAATCATGTCAAAAAGAGTTTTAGGGGCATTGTTTAAATTATTAAAAGAATCAATTGTTTCCTAGCATTTTGGAAGCATCGTTTGCATGTGATTAATATAACATTACAAACTATTTTAAACCAGCGCTTCAGGGCCCGAGTCTCTGAACGATGTCATTGGACAGCATTCGTGCATTAGTTCGAAAAACGTATATAAGGAGGTACAATTTTTTATTCCCCAAAGCCTAGATTTTGTCAGATCCTTGCTGGCATTTTTTTTCTACAAGAACACTTAAGAGAGAAATTCTTGTGGTTGTATGTCAGTCAGCTTTCCTTGTGGCTATATGTCAGCCAGCTCTCCTTGTGGTTGTATGTCTGTCAGCCTTCCTTGTGATTGTACACCAGTCAGCTTTCCTTATGGCTGTATGTCAGTCAGCTTTCCTTGTTGTTGTACATCAGCCAGCTTTCTTTGTGGTTGTATGTCAGTCAGCTTTCCTTGTGGTTGTACGTCAACCAGCTTTCTTTGTGATTGTATCTCACAAGGAGTTCCTCAGAAATCATCATGAGGAGATTTGTCACAAAATTTAATGTGAAAAAAAAATACAGTCCTCTCTGCATAGAATGGATGTAGCTCTCCACCCATGCCTCTTTTCCTGATGCTGTTGGAGTTCCCTAAGGGACAGTTCCATTCCTGAAATTCTGGGGACACCCATGAGGGGCTCGGGCATCTGCTTGCTCGGCTTTGGTGGCCAAGCACTGATGGCTTACATGGCAAAAGCTGCATTCTCAAGCCCCAGAGGTCAGGAGTTTGGAGGTGATTGGGAGACCCCTCTCTCGTGGTCCCTGTAAGGTGCAGTCACAACTAGGTCCTTTGTTGTCAGGAAACAGGCTTCCATGTCGCCTTTGATTCCAATAAATTGGTGATGAGACTGACCTCAGATGGCTTCACCAAGGGAATGGCATGGAGGTGGGGTGCATGGAGCTTTGCAAACCCCTTAAAGGAACTTGGGGAATGTCAGACTGAACGGATGTAAAGGAAGCAAGGCAAACATCATGGAATGTTCCCTGTTCCCTCCTGAAGCTGCCCCTCATCACTGCTGGTTGCTCCTACCCTTCCTCTTCACACCAAGGGAGACTGCCGCAGGATGGGACACACGGCTGGGCTATAAGAAACGCCAGGGATGTGATGAAGGCAGGTGGCTTCCTGAAGGGTCACTGTAGTGTGTGTGCAGAACCTTGTGAAGGGGAGATTGGGACCTGCCCCTACCTGTGGAGTTCTCTTCCAGGTTGAGCTCTTTCATGGGTGGCTGGAGGTTCAGTAGACTGTGCCTGAGAGCCAGGGTCTAACTCAACACAATGGGGTCTCGTGTGTCGGCAGTTGTGGGTGGTGACTGCAAGGCTCCAGTTGCCATTGAGAATACTGCTCAGCTCTACTTGCTACTGTATTCTTCGCAGCCCATTCCCTTGAGAAGCACAGCATTGGCTGGCTCTCTGGAAATTCTTATTTTCTCATTTTTATCTACAGTGAGGAACCAGGAAATTATTCAAACCACTTCTCTTGGCCCTCAACGTCCTTGTCAGTGAACAAACAGGAAGAGGTCTTCCCCCAGTCCTGTTGGGAGGAAGAGGGGTGTGGGGGTGATGACCACCTGAGTGTGATGGGGGGCACTGGAGGAGGCAGCCACACAGCCAGCTGTTCTGCGCAGTGCTGTTGGCTGGTTCTCTGAATTAGATCAATCAGTAACATGGATGGTGTGGAGCTGTGGGACCCTCAAAGGCTGCTCTTGCCTGGAATGAACACTCAGTGGTGTGGCCTTCTGCTGCCATCATGACTCCTTCCTAAAATGTCCTTCTCTGTGACCTCAGATTCTCTACCCACCTTATAAAGAGGCAGAGAGCCTCCTCTCTGGGAAAATAGAACTGTCTCGTTAGTGGTGGCTTACAATCTGTCTGTGGCACAGACTTGTAAGGATGGACAGCCAGAGATGGTGCTGTCTGCTGGATGCCCTATGAGTTTCACACACAAGTCCTGATGGGGGTCTGGTTCTATTGACTCTTTGGTATCTTGACAATGATTCATTCGATTATGACTTTTGTTGAGTGTCATATTTTTTTAAAAAAAATTCAGCTATATGTAGGACATTAATAGAATCTGAGGCAAGTATTTATTGTGCTCAAACATAGCAGCATTGGGAGCTGGAAAGAGGACCCAGTTGATAACAGGCTGAGTCCAGGCAATGTGGGCAGAGAGCCACATTTCTCTTCTCTACAGAACCAATGGAGGACTGAACCAGTTAAACTGGTTAACAGTGGACTGGTTATCCAGAAGACAGGAAGCCACCCAGGCAAGAGGCACTGCACCACAGAACCCTGAGCACTCATGAGTTAATGGGGGTTTGAGTTGAGGGGTGGGGGTGTGCAGACACCAGCCTTGACTCCATCTACCCTGGTATGAGTTCTGTTGGTTACTTCTGTGTGACACTGGCCAAGTCATAACCTTTTAAAGCTCTTGTCACCTCACCTATGAGATGGTAAAAATGTCAGTGCCCTATCCCTTGGGATGATTGATTTCTGAAACAAACTTGGTAAACACGGACCAGATGGCAAGGGACATAAGCTAGTGGGGTGACCAGGACCAAAAGCAAACCCTCTCCTACTACAGAAGTGGTTTTACTTTTGTTTCCATGGGAAATGAGAGGCTTTAAATTTATTCTGGGTTAAGAAAAATCAGGTTTGATCAAGGAAGACCCCCTGAAGAATCTCTGATGGGAGCAGATGGTCCAGATGATCCAATATTTCAGAGGATCTCTGTTGGAGTTTCTTCTGAGTACTGCATCCAGAACAGTTTCAAGACTGCTGGCTGAGATGATCAAGACTCACAGGATACTCCAGTCAGGACTTGATCATAATCCTCAATTTTCTTTAGGTCCCCAAAAGATTACCAGCACCCTCAATCAGCAGGAAGTAGCTTAGAAAACTATGCCAATATTCCCAAAAAAATGAATTATCAATATTTATCTTTGTTTAGAGTGTTGGTTACAAGTTCCTATGGATAATGGGCTGGGAAAAAAAGCTATAAAGCTAAATAAAGGATATTAGATTCAGAGTTCTTGTTTTGAAAAAAAAAGGGGGAAGTACTGTGGGACAATGATCTTGTACCATATAAAGGTTTATCAGTTGTACTGGTTTAATAAAATGCTGATTGGCCAGTAGTCAGGCAGGAGGTATAGGCAGAATGACCAAGCAGGAAGTACAGGCAGGGCGACCAGAAGAGGAGAATTCTGGGAAGAGGAAAGACTCAGTCCACAGTCGTCACCCAGATGCAGAGGAAGCAAGATGAGAATGCCTCACTGATAAAAAGGAACCAAGCCACGTGGCTAACACAGACAAAACCATGGGTTAATGTAGGATATAAGAGTTAATAAGAAGCCTGAGCTAATAGGCAAACCAGTTTATAATTAATGTAGGCCTCTGTGTGTTTCTTTGGGACTGAATGGCTATGTGACTGGGTGGGACAGAAACCTCTGCCAACACATACCGATGCTTGCGACTCTTCTACCACGATGAGCCTTGTTCTCCCCTAACTTCACTTCCTGTGCTTTGGACAGTGCAATGGGGTGGGGGACGGGGGCAAAGGGTGTCTTTATTAGGGTTTCTATTGCTGTGAAGAGATACCATGACCACAGCAACTCTTATAAAGAAAACATTTAGTTATGGAGGCTTACAGTGTCAGAGGTCAGTCTGTCATCATCATGACAGGGAGCATGGTTGCGTACAGGCTGACGTGGTGCTGGAGTGGTAGCTGAGAGTCCACATTTTACGGGCAACAGGAAGGAGTCTGTGACGTAGAGCAAAGCTTAAGCAAAAGACCTGAAAGCCCGCCTCAACGGTGACACACTTTCTCCAACAAAGTCACACCTACTCCAACAAAGCCGCACCTCCCAATTGTGCAGGGGTCATATCCTTTCAGACCAACATGGCGGGGGGATCTGTAACTTTTTCTGTAGTACATCACTGTAGTTGTTACGGCCCACCATTCATCATGGTGTTCATCTCTTTCCATGTGTAATTGGTAGTGTAGACTTGGTCTTGGGTGGAAACATGATGGAAGATCACAGTACATGCCAGGTTGGTACCATCCTACTGCTTTGGGATGAACATGCACCCATGAACAATGGGGAACAACCGTGGCCCCTAATGAATGTGTCAGCCAGTTCTTCAGTCATTACCCTTGGCTTTCTGCACACAGAGCCCCAGTAGACACCATGAGATGGCAGTGGGAGGTGACAATGGCCCTTCTGTAGTGCGAACCCTGTAAAGCCAGATATCAGGGTACATGGTGAAAGATTAGAGAAGTAAAGCAGCCAGCCACTAGAGAGACTTCTTACCTCTACTGAATCCTCAGATCAAAGGGGGCAGGATCCTGTCTACAAATCCTCAGAGGGAACGGGTATCCTGTCTCTACAAGTCCTCCTCAGACTGAATGCCACCTGAGTATCTGTCCCTCCCTCCTCATGCTCCTCTCGGTTCCCAGCTATGTCCCTTCCCATCTCCACCTCCCTAGTGTTGGGATTAAAAGTATGAACTACCACCGCTTGGTGGTGTTTCTCTTTTAGACAGATTTAATCTCGTGTAGCCCAGACTGGCCTTGAACTCACAGAGATCCATCTGTCTCTGTCTCCTGAGTGCTGGGATTAAAGGTGTGACCACCACTGCCTGACTTCTATGGCTAACTGTGTGGCTAGCTCCTCACTCTGATCTTCAGGCAAACTTTGTTAAAGCAGAACCAAAACATCACCACACCCTTCCCTGCAAAGCACCATTCCAAACTGTCAGCAAACTGTTCTCCTTGCTTTTCTCAGCATTTTGACCAAATACCGGCTACAAACAACTTCAGTGTGAAGAGTTGATTGCTGCTTGCCATCCCAGGTATGGTTCATCATGGTGTGGAAGGCGTAGTGTCCACAGGCAGGGAGCAGAGAGATGAATGATGGCTCTCAGCTCACTTGTGTTTATGCAGCCAAGCTTTAGGATGGATCTTCCCACCTTAACTAACTTAATTAATTAATTAATTAACCCTTCACAGACATACCCAGAGAGTTGTTTCCATGTCGACTCTAAGTTCCATCGACTTGAAAAGATGCACACATCATGAGTATCTGTCCCCTCTTCTAGTGTATACTGCACTGTCCACAATTGATTGCTGTGGGCTGACCTGTTTGCTGTATGTATGACCCCTAAGAGTTCATGTTGAGCAGGCAGTGACCCCATCTCTCCAGTTACCAGGGCCCACAGCACTATGCCCTTCTCTGGGGATGCTTAGCAGGTCTCATTTGCCTGAAGCGCTCCACACTGCTGCCCGCCCAGCAAAGGACAGGTGGCGTGTATGCTGATGGAAGCTGAACCCTGCGACTTACTTCCTGTGCCTCTGATTGGCAGGGCAGTGACAGGATGACTGGAGCATCTGTGTCCCTTCTGCTTCTGTGGGGACTCAGGAGCTCAGCATGAAGCAGAGCAAGGCAATTCTCCAAGGCAAAGAATTGACAACAAAGGCACAGAAACAGCAGGAAGACAGAGGGTCCTCAGGGGGCCTGCACCATGTGCCACTGTTGGGAGCCTGTTGGGAGCCAGCATGACCCAGTTTGCAGGGAGCCACACTGCTGGGAGCAATGGCTGCCTAGCGCTGTAGACAGTAAATGGCATAGGAGAGAGACTGCTGGGGCCGAAGATGCAGCCAGGACATCCTCGGTAGCTTGGGCTTCTTGGGAAAGCCGCCTGAGCTAGAACCAAGCTTGTGGGTGGTCCCTAGAAAGGCTTGTGAGTTAGAGGACACCCACCATGTCATGGAAGACATAGCCAAGACAATAATTCCCAATATTTTTCAGTGTCACATGATTGAAGTTTCCATAGGCTACCAGAGTCACGTGACTGTGCAAGCCATTTCCATTGACTCCCAGAAGTGTCACATGACTAAGAATGCAGACATTATTGGTTCCCATAAGTGAACACAGAATCCATTGGGTTGTGGAGATCTGAGGTGTAAAAGTGGGGCCATCTCTTATGAACCCCAGCATAGCAGAGGGTTATGTTTCTGCTTGAGCTAAACTCCAGAACTCAAGATAGGCACCCCATTACGGAGATGCGGGACCCTGGAGGGGGATATGTCACCTGTCAGTCAGGGGATGACTCAGCCAGGGGAAGGAGCAGTTTCCAAATTCGCACACCTGATGCTAATGAGAGGCCCGCAGAAGCACCTTTGAAACAGTCGCCAACAAAAGGAACTAAATATACCCATCCAATTTCACTTCACAATAAAATGTCAAAAGAAAGAGAGTGAGCGAGTTCTGATATTATTACTCTGAACTTTCCTTGGTTGCCGTCCCTGGAAGTATGACATTTACTAGAGAAAGACACAGGACTGGGGGTTGGGGCCCTGGCACACTGCTAATTTCCAACGCACGGGCTTTAATTCTCGTACCCACCTGGCACTACTGGAGTCTAGGCTATGCTTGGTTCTTCTGCTTCAGAGCCAGCCACATCGGTGCTCCAGATAGGTGGTGATGTTCTCAGTCTTGATGACTTTGCACGTGACTCCGGAGAGGGCTTCCAAGGTCTGTCTCTTGTGGATAGGGTTGGCAGGGTCTCCTGGTCACATGGCCATTGTTAGGATTCAGGCATTATGCTGGCCTGTCATCTGGCAGAATGCACTCAGGCAGTACCCTGGCCAGCCCAGGGTCCTGTGACTTCTGTGTAGTCTGTAAGCAAGTGCAAAAGGTCCCTTTAAGAGACAAGCTCCACACATTTCCGTTCTCTTCCCATTGTTCTTCGAAGAGAGGCAAGCAGGTCTCCCTCTGGTTCTCACCCGCCAAGGTTCCTCTCTTGAAGAATCATTAGGGTCCTGACTTTACACCATTGTTATTGCTGTTTCAGCCGTGTCTGTTCTCAGGACCTCTCACACAGCTTGTTTCTCTCTGAACCCAGGACGTGGTGCCCACATGGCATGATGACTGGCTTCAAATGTCCATGATGACAGGACTCTCAAAAGAGAGTTTTCCCAGAGACCTCGGCAGCTGCTGAGGCTGAGGATAACACTGCTTGGAGAGCCCGAAATGTCACTTCTGCATTCCGAACAGCCAGTGGAACCTTAGGGCCTGCAGTGGTCCAAAGGCAGGAATCCAGGCTGCAACCCTCCATGGGAAGAGCAAAGTACCTGACCATCTTCAGACTGTGACTTTCAAAGACTCTTCTACCCGTTAAGTCACACAGGGTCCCCAGGTATCAGGGAACTATCCCCTCAGCCCCATGTGTGTAGCTTGTCTGCGCGCGCGTGTGTGTGTGTGTGTGTGTGTGTGTGTGTGTGTGTGTGTGCAAGTGCGCGTGTGCGATCAGGTACAATTGGATGTGTGTGTGCAGAGGCCAGAGATCAACTCAAGGGTCCTTTGTCAAGAAGCCATCTACCTTCTGGCGTTTTGTTTGTTTGTTTTGGAGACAGGTACTCTGACTGAACCTGGAGATCACTAAGTAGGCACAGTGAGCTGGCCAATGATTCTGAGGGGTCCATCTGACCCTGCTCCCCTGACCTCACCTCCAGTGCTGGAATGGCAGGTGCATGCCACCTACCTGGGAGTTGCTGCCTGGGTTCTGGGACTGAAGCTCAGGCTCTGATGCCTGTGCAGCAAGCACTTTCCTGACGGTTCCCCAGCCGTGTCATGCAGCTTCATCATGGTTCCCAGCACTCGGGTTTGCAGCAGGACTTGGCTTTGGAGTGTGTCCACCATTTTGAGAGTGTCCACCTATGCTGAGAGTGCTTTAGTAGATCAGCTCCCACATAAGCCCTGGGACACCATGACAGGCTTCATCAGAGCCCCAGGTGCTCCCGAGCCGTTACTGACCTCACTGTGCATAAGCCCAAGAGAGCCAACACGTTACCACCTCTCCAAAGATGAAGCACACAGACTGGGCAGGGCTGTGTGCAGCTGGCCTGGGGTCACACCGGACATCCCATCTGCCCATGCCTCTCGACCATGCAGCGTCAGGCAGTCCCAGGGGCCTTGTGGTGGCAGAGCTGTCTCTCCTGAGGACGGCTGGTGTGGAGCTCCTCAGATTTCATGGCATGGCTGGGGTCTTCTTCTCTACATGGCTGGCACACCTCTGCTCTTCCTGGCTGATGCATCTCACTCTTGGTGGCTGGGGCACCTCGGCTTTCCAACATGTCCCTTCAAGGCTCTGGAACCACTATAAAATTAAAAAAAAAAAGAGCAAGTATACCACTCCAAGGAACCAATGGGAGCTGTCCTTTCAATCATAGGACATCCCAGGGGACCAATGGGAACTGCTTCCCACCACAGGCCCCTCCCTCCCTCCTTGACCCATTTTCCAGAATGAGAGTGCCCTCAGACTCACCCCTCCCTTCCTTGTATGCAGCCTTTGGGGCTTACTTCAGACACCTTTCCCTAGTCCCTTGGTATCAGACTCGGGGTTCCTCTGTGTTCTCAGAGTTCACTAATTAGAGCAAGGCTAGCTTATCCAAATGGCAGACGTGTTCTGATCTTCAGTGTGAGGAGGGCCACATGGAGGGAAAGCCTGCCCTACTGTGCCAGGGTGGGTGTGGGAGGGATTCACTGCAGCACTCTTAAAGGGAGAGGACACACTCCAAAGAAAATCCTGGTACAACCATAGTGGTCAGGGATTGGACACTTGGGTCTGAGCCCTGTCCACGAGCGATGGCCGAGTGGCTTGAATTTCATACTCTCCCTGTGATGAAGCTTCTGGGCACAGAGAGCCTGAGAGCTGGCCCAGCAGCCGCAGAGATAGACAAGTCACCTCCCTGGCCCCTGCGCTAGCTGGGGTGAGTCAGAGGAGGTGTGCCTGCAAAGGTGCTATCCTAGGGACTGAAAAGGGAGGGCACCCCCATGTCTGCCCAACTGCATGGTGTGGCTGGGGATCCCCAAGCCTCTCCTGCTCTTCCCCCCTCTGGCACTAACTATGGGGTCTGGGGATTGAACTCAGAAGCTCATGCTGATGAGACCAGCGATTTGCCCATAGAGTCATCTCCCAGGCTCCATCCTTATTTGCTTTTGACCTTGTCAGTCCTTTTCTCACTACCCAGAATGCACTTCTATGGCTCCAGTAGCTGTGTGGACGCAGGATGTTGGCCTGTCACAGTTCAGCCATTCTCCTTCCCCTCCAGAACCTGGAAGAAGCCTGTCCCCAGTTCCAGTTGGCGCCTTTTCCTCAAGTCTGGCTGCCACCGTTTGATCTGCATGTGTGAAACCTGTTTAGCAGACTCAGACCTCGTGTTTAATTTCTCTGTTAGCACAACAAGGTGAGAGGACTGTGCAGGAGAGGCCAGGGATGGCATTGATTGCTCTGAAGTGGCAGTTACGGCTTCAAAGGCCTTGCAGCAGGAGCCAGCTCCAAAGCGGATCCTCGGTCTCAGCTTTCTCTGAGGAGTCTGGAGAGCTTTCAACTTGACTTTGCTGTAAAACCCCAGCGATTGGCAGTCAACAGTCTCTGCTTTACAGGCGGGATTGAGCATGAGTAAAACGCAGGCGTGGGCAACTGAATATTCCGAAATAAACATCACCCTTGGCCCGGCTTACCCACAGGTGAAAGAGAGGGTTACATGTGATACACTTAGTGGAAGCTGGGCAACGCAACTGGAGCTCGTGGAATCTTCCAGAACAAGCCATCTTGTTTCTGAGAGTCCAGCAAGGGACACGTGATTACTGCTGTTCCCTGAACTTTACAGCAGAGAGGCTTGTGGGATTTCCCTGCTCCTAGAGCAGGCCAGACTCTCCTAGCTTCTGAGTCTTCTTCGCTCAGAAGGGAAGCCTTCATTGATTGGTCCTGACTGTGGAAACCGGAGTCACCTGCTGGTTTGGAAATGGCTTGGGCCTCCCACGAGCCCCTACGAGAGTTCTGTTAGTAACTATAACGAAATTCCTGAGGCAGGCAAAAAATTTATTTAACTCAGTGTGCAGGAGATTCAAATCCAAGCTCAGCACTTCTGCCTGCTGAAGACCCAATACAGTGTCACAATAGTAAGAACGGAGGGGGAACTGGAGACTCTACCTAAGGAGGAGGCCAGGAACATGAGGGAAGAAGAGAATACACCCTAGGCAGGAGACCAGAATAATCCATACCCGACCCAGGATGCCAGGGAGTCTTCTGAGTGATGCTCAGTGCCACCCAAACCTGCTGACAGAATCCTCGGTTGATGAAAGGTTTGCCATAGCCATGTTTCTTCAAGTGTCACCTCCTAACACTGCCGTATTCATCTTATAACCCTGAATCTTTGGGGACAAGCAGGGGCATCTACCCAGATGGGAGAATGGCTCAAGATCTGAGCCCTGATTTACACTCAGGTTGCTTCGTGGCTTTTGCATGACCTGAGATACCTCTGTCTCTCAGGGCCTTGATCTCCTAGCGGACAATAAAGCTAGCTAGAATCTGTTCTTCCAGAGTCTCTACATAATGTAACAACAGCTAAGGGTGTGTGTGTGTGTGTAAACAGAGCAACCAAGCACCAGAGAGAGAGAGAGAGAGAGAGAGAGAGAGAGAGAGAGAAGGGGGGAGTGGGGTCCTGAGAGCTGTCCTTAGGTAGGGCAGGCAACTGGTGTGGCCCTCACTGTCCCAAGGACAAGAAGCTTTACTGCTTTTCTCCTTCTGAGAAACCACTTTGCAAAGTCCCCTGAGGAACATCAGCTGAAGAAGGCAGGTCCAGGAATGTTCGGGAGTGGGAGAGGGGTTGTTATGGCAACAGATTGCTCTGAGGCTCAGAAGATGCTCAGCCCCAACTGAACAAGGGAGGTTCAGGGGACATAGAGGGTAACACTTCAGAAAGAGCTGGCGCAGACACAAACTCATGTGCACACTTGGCTGGAACATCTGGGGGTGAAAACGGAGAAGGGGCTATTTATAGCAACACCTTGAAGGCTGCAGTGGGGGGGCTCTTGGCTGGAGATTTACGCAGCAAACCTCCTACTGCCCTGCCCACCCCATCCTGTCCACCCCCGTGTTGCTCAGCCCTCCTGGTCTGTCTTCTGCTCTGCCCTCCTGCTGGGCTGTGGAGTGAGGTGTGGGATGCAGGCAGGCAGGAGAGCTTTCCTAGAGGTAAGAAGAGAGCAGGAGAGGCTACTGCCTCCTTCATACGCCCCTCCTCTCACAACGCTGCCAGGGGACACCAAAGAACTGAGCATTACAGAATAGTCCATGCACCCAGGGCACGGTTTTCTACTTGGATGGCAAAGTTCTTTGAAGCTCAGTGATGGGGGTGGAGCTTCACACTCCTGTGAATGTACTAACCGATATTGGTTTGAATACCTGAGAACGGCTTGTAATAATCATTACCACCAAGAACCCAGACTGGGGTGGTCCAGAGCCTGGTCACCCTCTACTCAACTCCTCTCTGGGGCCCTTCTCACAGGCCCCGCCCCTTATCATGCTTTCCGTGATAAAAGCATAGTCTCAGGACCTTGAAGTGCACTACAGAGACCTGGCCTTGCTGCATTGAAGGTTCACTAAGCCTCAGCAACTTCCACAGTGTGACATCAATGCCCCTACCCTGGTGGTGGCTCATATTTGTTGGGGGCGGGGATGCCTACAGGACTCCTACCAGTCTCAGGCCATTGGTCAGGCTTCAGCCTTGAGACTCAGCGTTCTCACAGGCACCGCAAGCGCTGGGTCAGCCCTGACAGATCTCAATGCAGGGTTGCGGGTGTTGTCCCACAGTCCCAGGCAGGGGGACAGACATGGCATCAGCAAGGGCTTTGTCCCTGAGTGCATAAAACCAGTGCTCAGACTCAGACAGGCTGTGCTGTTTCCGGTGGCGTTTGTAACAAACTGATACAAAATGAAGGGGTTTAAACAGAAATTGTTACTCTGTCACAGAGTCAGGGACCCCAGGCTAAACCTTGTCACCGTCAGGTTCTCTTTTCGAGATCTGGAGCCTCATCTACTACCATCCTCAGTTTAGCCTCAGCTCTTTCACCTAGAGAGCGTCCGGCCCGTTTTGGGCAGACTCTGCACTGTACCTTCAGACCCCCCCCTCCCAGAGTATGCTCCGTGATCCTGAGCTTTCTCATATCCTGAGCTCTTTGTTGAAACATAAGTTTCATACTTTTGGCTTTGCACAATAGCCTCTCAAGGCTTCCTCGAAGGAGTAGAACCCCGGAACTCATTGCCTGACAACAGCTTTCTCTACCCTTGGAGCTGCTGTGACCCTGTAAGTCTGGGTCACAGGAGCTGCTCTAGTTTGCTTTCTTTTGCTATGGGGAACTATTAGGACTAAAGCAACTTAATAGGGGTCTTAGGGTTTCAACTGCTATGAGGAGACCCCATGACCACAGCAGCTCTTATAAAGGAAAACACGGAATTGAGGGGCTCACTTGCAGCTCAGAGATTCAACCCATTATCATCACAGGGGCACAATGACAGCGTGCAGGCAGACATGGGGCTGGAGAAGCATCCGAAAGTCCTACATCTCATAGGCAACAGGAAGTGGTGTGATTTATTGGGTGGTACCTAGAACAGATAGGAGACCTCAAAGCCACTCCCACAGTGACATACTTCCTCTGACTCCAACAAGGCCACACCTACTCCAAGAAAGCCACACCTCCTAACAGTGCCACAGTCTGTGAGGTTATGGGGGCCAATTACACTCAAACTGCCAGAGTAGAAAAGGGTTTATTTGACTTACGTATCTCAGTTTACCATGAAGGGAAGTCATGGCAGGAAACAATTGAAGGAGAAGCATGGGAAATGCTGCTTACTGGCTGTGTTAGTGGTCTTCATTGCTAAACCTTTTTATACAGTCCAGGACTACCCACCCAGGGGTGGCACCATCCACAATGGGCTGGATCCTCCCACGTCCATTGTCCATCAAGAAAACACCGCACAGGCTTGCCTATGGGTCCATCCGATGGAGGTCCTTTCCCAGTGGAGGTTTTCACTTCCCAGATGACCCTAGCTTGTGTCAAGTGGACAAAGCAAGAGCCAGCCCAGGGGCTTCCGGGAAAGTTGGTGTAAGTTGGTGACTCTTTGATTTTCTATTCCTGCCATGTGGCCATCAGTGATGAGTTATACTGTTGGCTCAGAATGGGATCTGGTCAACTTCTCCCAAGCTGCAGGGAACTCTATGCCACTTGGTGACTGCATCGTAGGTAGCCTTTACAGCGGGGAACCCCTTCCAAGACGATCTCAATTCAGAGCAGGAGGTTTTTCTTTAATGGTGATAAAAGATCCAACAATCACAGTGTCCTTTTCTGCATCCCCCCATCCGCTGCATCACGCTCGCTAGTCTTTCCTCCCACACGCCCCGTCTTTTGGATGCTTCTCCTCGGCTGCTCTCAGTAGAAACTCAGATAAAAGCAGTGAGCGGAAATTATAGCAAGCCTGAGAGCTAAGGTGTCTTGAAATTTCTATCACCTAACAAATAAATACATGAAGCATGATTAATGAAAGCTCAAAGACAGAAATTGGGCTTCAACCTGAAGATCTGAAAAACGAAACAGCCAGCCACTGGCTCTTACTTTGATCTTCATCCAAAATGGCGATCCTGCTTCCAGGAATCTCAGAATGAGACTGTGTGAAAACTGTCTCCTCCCGTTTTATAATCCTCTCTATGACTGGGATTAAAGGCATGCATCCGTACCACTTGGTTTCTATGGCAGGTAGTGTGACTACTGGAATTAAAGGTGTATGTCACCACTGCCTGGTCTGAAAGGCTGACCAGTGAGGTTGTTTCTCTCTGATCTTCAGGCAAGCTTTATTTGTTAAAGTACAATAAAATACCCCTATAAATACATTAATTACTTTTTAATTCAGTCTCTCTCTGGTTCTCAGGACACAGACAAAAGGAAGCCAAGTTATTTGCCATGATGTAGCATCAGTGGCTTTTAATTCAGTTCCCAGTAGAGGAGTCCTTACTCCTCTCTGAATCCTCATGAGCTCTACTCCTGATGTTCACAGTTCTATCAGCATCCTGGTCCTCCAGCTCCCACCAAAGCCCCTTGACAACTCCAAACTCTTCCACTTTTTTCCCCTGTAAATTGGCCTCCTAACCCAACAAACCCTACGGTCAGATTTATCACAGAAAATGCCTACTCTTTGATACCAACTCCCATATTGGTTACTTTTCTCACTGCCATGACGAAATGCCTAGTGAAATCAACATCAAGGGAGAAAGGGCTTACTCGGCCTCAGAGTTCAAGAGTTCAGTCCACTGGGGTGGGAAGTCCCAGCAACAGAGGTATGAGGCAGCCGGTCACATTGTGAGCTCTCAGGGATCAGTCTGATGCACATGCCCAAAGATGTGTCCCTTAGGCTATTATAAATCCTGCTGAATCGACAAGATTAACCATTAGGTCCAGTGTCCTTCTGTCTTGTGACCCACCCACCACCCCTGACCTGCTCTGCTGTCGGGACAGGCTTGCCTAGACTGTCTGCTCCTATACACACACAGCATCCCTGTGCTAGCCTAAAGAGGAGGAGAAGTGGAGGGCGACCTCATTTGGAAAATTGGCTTCTGGATATACCTATCTTCTGGTTACTAGGAGTGCACCCCACACACACAACTGCAGAGGAAGCAGGGCATGAACAGGGCAAGCTCACTCCGGCTGTGCCATCACTAAGGGCTGGAATGTAGAGGGAAGAGGAGGTATGTGGCAACAAGAGGAGGGACGTGGTGAGAGGAAGACAGGGTGCTAGGGGGTGGGGCATTGGAGAGATAGGCAGGGAGGATGGATAGGTGGTCGTCCTTGAAAGGGTCACACCCACAGACAGACAGCATGTTGGAAATAGAGTCTGGAGTAAAGGCAGGCTCTGCTGTAGGAAGGACACTAATGAGCAGTTGGAGCCCTGCACACAGCACACAGGACTGGCAGGCTTGAGGCCTCAAGTGGACCTCCACATGACTCCATGTGGACTGAGCGGGAAAACATGCCAACGAAGTCACCAGTCTTAGACTGAGACAACTGGCTGTGGTCTCTGGAGGCCAGATCATGTGTGATATGGATGAGGAGTGGACAGAGGGGTAGTCTCCTTCGTACAGGATGAAGTTTCTGAGCATGGATACACTAGCTCTAACTCCCACGTGTGTTCCTGATAGCTGGTTGATTAAGGTCTCCCAGCTCCTGGGGGACACAAGAAGAAGGAAGGAACAATCAGTAGTCCAGTTCAATCAACAGTGGTCTGGGTTGTAGATTTGTAGCTGATATGTGAGTTCCTCCCCCCCATCCCTGGTACCCGAGTATCAGAGATCATAATGACAGAGACCTCACCCAGCATGGGCACTGGACTGCAACAGACACCCTCATCGGTCCAGGTTCAGTTACCACCACCATACCTTCACAGCTTCCATGAGGACGGACCCCACTGACCACACTATCCTTAATCCCTTCCCTTGATCTCCCCACAGAGACGCTTTTGTGCTCATCCATCAAAAGAAACACAGCAACAAGCCAGGAAAATCCAATAACCAGAGCATAGCAAGCTGCAAATGAGTTCTGTCCACTTTCCCTTCACAGGCACCAGTAGTGTAATGAAGCTTTTCCCCGGGAACAAGTCCTCAGATGGGAACCTGACAGGGGAGAGGCTGCCGGGTGTAGTGTGAGACACAGGCTCCTAAAACTATGTGTTCTCAGAGAAGCCAAGCGTGGGTGGGCTCAGGGGCTGCAGTTTGGAGAACTCTGTCCCCTCCATCCCTGACCTGGGGCTATGATTACACTTTTAGCCATCTGTCTCCTGGCCTGGGGACAGATGGATGTCAGACAAATGTGGTGCCTAACCCTAGGAAAGAACCTGAGACATGGTGAAGCCATGAAAAGGGGCTAGAGGACAGCTGGAATGCAGTGTGTGTGTGTGTGTGTGTGTGTGTGTGTGTGTTGAATGTTCATCCAACCCAACTCACCAGTGCTCATCTCCTTGACATGGGGACAGAGATCTGGCCGAGACCAGCATGATTCTGAGAAGACAGCTGAAAAGTCCTGAGTGTAAGATGGCCAATGACCTCTGTGTAGAATAGGTCATCTGAGGCAGGATGATGATAGTCCTTCCCTGGGTCATGTATCACACTTATGACCTCATGGCAGTGTCAAACAGAGAGGACATGTGGAGATCTCGTGAAAGAATACCATAGACCCTGCCCAGTGAACAATGAGTATGACAAGGCTGGTACACCACACCAGAGCTTGTGAACACCCTATGTTCCTGGTGAGGGTGTTTATCCCAGACAGGCACTGACCACAGACCAAATTTCTCCACCCAAGTCTAGCTTAGTGAACCAGTGAGTTTATTGGGGTTGCTTACAGGGGTATGAATGAGGAGCTGCTTAGACGAGGATGAATGACAAAGGTGGCTGCACCTCTAAAAAAAAATCCATCCCCAGCATTGGGAATGATTCCATAAAGCTACCTGGAGAACTTAGAGGCAAATGGATGGGGTAGAGGATCTCTCCTTAACATTTATTGCTACTTCTATAACTTTCAAGAAGTAGCTTGTGAGTTCTGTAAGTTTCAGGAACTCCCTGAGACTTGTAGATTTACTTCCTGTGTCTTAAGGGGTTTCTCTCCAGAAAGGAGTGTTCACATACAAAACCATTCACAACTGAGACCAACAATGAAGGACACTTTAACCAGTGTCCCAAATATAGCACTGGATAGGTTTACATCCAAAGATATCTTGTTGTTCTTCTCAAATGCTAACTGGACCTACCTCCCTGGATAATGAAGCTCTCCCTCCTGAGAACAAGAAGGACCTCTACCCTCTGTCACTGTATAGTCTCTGTATTGCCCTCTTTATGAAGACATCAGCTGCACATCAGTTGATGGCCCATTTCTGGGGGTCACCATCATCTTCACACCAACTTTTCCAGGGACTGGCTGACTACTAGGGTACATTGTCTTCTAAGGTGTCTGCTGATCCTTCTCACACTTTCTCCATTCAGACACTGGGCATGTTCAGATTCTGTTGCAATAGTGTTGTTTAAGTCCTTCCTCCACATAAACCCAGTTTTGATGAACTCAAATCAAAAGCTGTGCAGATGGCCTGCTGGGGATGAAGGCAAGAAGCAGGCAGGGATGCCAGTCACTTTGTTCTCAGCGCCATGACAAAACGTCTGACAAAAAATAGCTTGAGGAAAGAAGGGTTTGTCTCGGGTCACAGCTGAAGGTAAAGTCTATCCTATCAATCATATCGACAGGGTCCTGAGGCAGCTGGTCACGCTGCATCCCCGGTCAGGAGCAGAGAGAGAGATGATTGCTGGTGCCCAACCTGTGTTATTTTTATTCCGTTTAGAACTGCAGCCTAGAATGGTACTATCCTCCATTAGGGTAAGTCTTCTCTGGTCAGTTAAACTTTTCTGGAAACACCCTCTCTCACACACACTTTGACAACCAACATTCACCATCACAATAAATGTAACAGGCTTTCTCTGGGCCACCAGCCAACTCCCAAATCATGATATGGAGACTTATTATTAGTTATGAATGCTTGGCCTTATCTTATGCTTGTCCCAATAGCTCTTAAGACTTATTTTAACCTGTTTCTCTTTCTTTACACTTTGCCTCACGGCTTTTTACCTGTCTTTAATTCTTTATGTCCTACTCTGTGTCTGCCTGGCTGGATGGCCCTAGGCTTCTCCCTCTCTTCCTCTCTCCTTCTCTTCTTCTGTTTTCACCCCAAACTTAGATTCTTCATTCTACATATTTTTTTCTGCCCACCAGCCCTGCCTATCCCTCTTCTGCCTAGCTATTGGCTGTTCAGCTTTTTATTAGACCAACCAGATGCTTTAGGCAGGCAAAGAAACACATTTTTACGTCGTTAAACAAATGCAGCACAAACAAATGTAACGTTATTACACATAAAATAATATTCCACAACATAAACAAATGTAACATATCTTTACATAGTTAAAGTTGTATTCCACAATACAAACAAAAGTAACACGTCTTTACAGAGTTAAAGTAATAGTCCTCAACAAAAAAATGGATACAAGTGTTAGGAGCCTCAAGCTCACAGGCTCTGAGGTGAAAATTACCTGGAGTCTGGAAATGTCTCCTGAGTCACTCAGACATCAGTTGACTTATGTTCATCCATCAAACCTTAGACATCAGTGCCCAGTGTGGAAAGATCCTACCTGGCTGACCAGAGGACCTCCATTAGCCTGTTGTATGTCAGTTAGTGACATTTTATGTTGGATGTGTCCTCAGCACATAACCTGGGGGACTATTGTAGGGGACTCAGGACATTTCCTGGTGCAGGTCATCTGCAGAACCCCAACATGTGTCTGGGGATCCAGGGAACTGTTAACCACTCGCATTCATAGTCTGAGGTCGCAGCAGAGGCAGAGTGTGCTGGCTTTCATGCGGGTAAGGTGTGAGTACATCTTGCAGCTCTAGGATCTGGTGATAGCCTCCCTCTCTTCTCTGAGTATGAGATCTGAAATTCAGTTCTCTGCCCCTTGTCCAGACAAGGTAGAGTTTGATGGACATCAGGCTATGAGTGCCAGGGGCTGGGCAATGAGTTGGCCAGAACAAAGGGCAATGCTGGTGGCCACAGAGCCCCGGATGCATGTCTGTACTCCTGCCTGGCTTCCCATCTCTTTCTGACCAGGCCTAGATACGACAGCAAGATGGATGACTCCATTTTCATTTTCCTCTTCATTGCCTCTGCCATGGAAGATTATTTTAGTTCCAAGGACTGAGGATCCTAGGAGGGTGGGAGCCAGGGTGGTCATGCAGTGCACGGCCTATTTGTCTAGGACTTTCCATCTGAGTACCTCGTTCTACTGACATCTGTGTCCATCCAGACATCTGGTCCCTGTGACAGCCTCCTCCCGGCTTTCGAGAGTAAGCCGCACTGTACAAAGCCCAGCTGATCTCGTCCCTGTTTCCCTATGACCCAGGAGCTCCTTCCTGGTGGGGAAAGCAGGACTGAGCCTGGGACAGTTCTTCTGTTTTCGCCATTAGCTGATGGATGAGAATATGATGGGTGGAGACTGAAGACACAGGAGAAATGAGGTGGGGTTGATCGAGATGCAAAGGGCTGATCGACACAGGGATGTACATTGCACACACACACCCATGTGCTCACAGGGCTTCTGTTCTGTATCAGCTCTCCTGCAGGCTCTGCACCCCGGGGTTCTACAAGCCACAGATCAAGAGGGATAGAAAAGACAATCACGTTTGTGTGGAACGGGTACAAAGTTTCTGCCAGTCCAGCCTGACAGCTCTTAGAACTTACATAGCATCAGGTATTGTAGCTAATCTAGGGGTGCATGGAGAGCGTATGCCTTTTCTATGCAGTGTTACACTATGTTGCTAAAGGGGACTTGAGTACGCATGGAGATTCCCATCTAAGACCTCCCTTGACCAGAGTGTACATACATAACTGGGACAGGCTGGTGTACATCCCATGGTATTGTATATACACACAAGTGCAGCATCTGTTATTGAGTAAAGCGTGAGACCAGCTATACCTTTAATATACATATACAGTAAGCTGGGAAATCTGAAAGAGGGCAGAGATATTCATCATCATGAATGTGTGAAACGGTCATGTTCAGAAGCTCAAGACTCAGACACCTCCAGGATGAGATGAATGGGCGGGAGTGGATGTTGATATTGAGGCCAGATGCCAGGAAGCTGATAACACACACACTGAGGGTAAACAACAAGCTGCCAGCGCTCTGTGGGCCTCCTCTGATGCTGATAGATTGCTCCCAAGGTCACAGAACTCATGATAAATTTCTGGTGCCTGTCACTCACCAGGTCTAGGGCTGGCAGTCATTCAAGAAGTCTGGAAAACTCTGAGCCCTTGAAAACACACTTTGATGTGTGAGCAAACGATGGTTTCCTGAATGGGGTTTCCATCTACCCCAAGATTTGCCGTCTGCCACCCGAGACTGTGAGAGGGAGGAGAGCCAATGTGGGCCACCCTTTTGGCATGCCCATGTGTGACAGAGCTGAGGGGAGCAGGCACGTCCTGGGCTTCACTGTAGAGACACAGAGAGTCAAAGCAGGGTCATGTGATTGGAGTCCGCATCCAGTCTCCTTCCTCCCTGAAGGCCAGGCTGGGGCTGGACTCAAAGTCCTGCTGTCTATCATTCTGGTGACCAGCCCCTCCTGAGTCAACTCATTAGCATATGATCCAGTGCCTCCGAGAGGCTCATGAATAACGAAAAACTGCTCCAATTACTGGGGACATTCCGAAGATTGAGTTCCTCTTCCAAAGTAGGGACAAAGGCCAGTCAAATCCTTTACTGTAAACATCTTGTTAAGAAAACAACTGAAGGACACAATTATTGAAAACAGAAAGTAACACTAACAGGAACGCTCCCATCTGAGTGGAAACAATGCTCCACTTCCTCGGTGAGGGCCAGAGGACTAACTGCTCCCACCAAGTCCACCCTGAGTGGTGTGGAGGGTCTCCAGGGTCCCTGCATCCGTAGAAGGACCACAGATGGCACTCACTCATCAAAGCACCTTCTCGGGAATGGAGCTGCCTCAGCGGTCACGGCGTGTTTTACAGTGTGAGCTTGACTACCTGAGTTCAATCCCCGGAGCCAGGACAGAGGCAAAGAACTGATCACAGAAACCAGTTCTACTTATACATACATGTGACATGCACACATGCGTGTGCACAAGCGTGTGTGTGCATGCACACAATTACACAAACACATGCACACATACAATACAAAGGAATTAATGAAATGTAAAAACAAACCTCTGGGACTTGATTTTGGGCTCTGCCACATTGGTTGGATGACAGCGAGACTCCATTCATGGTAGTCTCTGAGGTAGGAGGCTAGAGAGGAAAAAAGTTTCAGATAGCAAGATTGGCATGTGAAAAAACACCAATGACAGAGAAAGACTGGAAACCCCTTCTCCTTGGGCTACTTGACCCAGCTCTCTGGCCCATGCCCCTTCTCAGGAGGGTCTCCTAGTTTTATTAATAAATGATCTCTATTACTATTCATGTATCCCTGATCCAATTCATTGATCTTAGACTTCGTTCCAGACTCAAGATCCTGGAAACCCCAGTCAGTGCCCTCTGGTTTCTTATCCATGCGTACAACATTTCTAGCCCTAAGATAAAAGCATCAGGTTTGGGGACTGTCACCAGGGAGGAACAGTAGAGCAGGTACACAGCTCAGCAGCCATGGCAGAGGTACCCCTGGAAGAATAACAAAGTGTCCCCTTCGTCTTTCTCACCTGTCACTTGAGTATAGACTGGCCTAGCTGTTTCCCCTCGTACAGGAAGATTTGTAGGAAGCCTTTGTTCACCTTTTGAGCAAACAGTAGCCTCCCTCCCTCCCTGGCACTCAACAGACACAGGTAAACTTAGCAACCAATGAACAGGAAATGCTGCCTCCCGTCCTGTCCTTCAGGCATCCCACTGGCAAGCACAGCCCATGCTTCAGGCTGTTGCTATTCTAGGAAACAGTGGTCAGTCTGAGCTTTGCTTATTGTCTGTCTGTCCCAGGAGAATGTCAACACTCGGGCTTGTCACTCTGGCTCTAGGCTATGCTGGCCATTGGGTTGATGAACAGCACGTAAAGTGGGGAACTGGAAAACCTAGCCCATCAAAATCCACCCCGCCAGTCTCCTGCCATGCTTCTGGCTATCCACAGGCTGTTGCACCCACCCCCAGTCTGAGGTTCCTGGCTCTGTCTGGAGCCCCCTCTGCTCCCCTCCATGTCCCATGAGACAGACTAACCTAGGCTTAGGCCCCTTTTGAACACCAGAGGGGTCACAGGTCACACTCATTCTCCACCCAAACTCATGAAACACTCAGATCAACAAGGGTCAGGCAGGTAGACATGGGAAAGAGTGAGATCCGACAGGTACACCCTAATAGATTAGTGTCTTTAACCCTGTCCAGACACACAGCCAGCAGAAGCAGATTCCAGAGCTGTGCGTGCTGAGGGCCAGCAGGTATTTCACACACTCAGAATTTTATAACAGAACACCAAGGCCTGGGAGCTCCAAGAGCAGACACTGCTGTCTCTGGAGATTGGCAGTCCAAACTTAAGGTCTGGGCGCATCCAGGTTTGTACACACCACTCTAACTGAAGGTCCCTCACAGGGCAGAGAGAGACTGGTCCCCGACACAACCAAGAGTCCTCTCGTATATAACCACATTTTCCACCCCCTTAGAATCTATCTCCACCTTCAACATACAGATTTATGGGGACATTCTATTTCATAGCAGGAGGCCAGGGTGTTTTGAAAGTAGGTATGAGAAGGGAGTAGGGGTTTCCCCACCCCAGCACCCCACTTCCTTCCACAGTGCTTCTGTTCACAGTCTGTTCCCCGAGCAGCTTTTGTTCCTTATGCCCCACTTAGCCCTTGACTTGAGGACTTGACCCATGCCAGTCACGCTGCCTGGGCTGTGCTCTGCCCCTCCCCCCCGCAGATGCTTTTTCCTTATGTGCTTTACCTGTAAACTCTCTGTAGCATCTGCCTTCCCATTGGTGGGGCCTTGTACTGGGCACTGTCTGCCATTCACCTCTTCCACCGGGCTCCCGACTCTGGAGACACGACTGCACGGAGTCCTCCTGGTTTGCTCCACAATGACTTCATTGCGCCCCAGGCCTGGCACAGAGTGAAGCTCAGCACCTAGACAGGCCTCAGAGACTCCTAGCCCTGTGGGCACTCTGATGCACACACTGCTACTGGTGCAATTCTCTAAGTTTTAGGGATGGGGTGTAGAGAAAGGTGGGGTGCAGCTTCACTTTGAAGACAGGAGGGAGAATCTTGGAGGATGACTTGCCTGCCAGCTTACTGATGGTGACTTCTCGCTGGGGGCCATCATCAGGAATTCATACTCTATTCCTTCATGAGGAGTTGTGACAGCTAATATAGGCTGTCAGTCAACTTGACAGGACCTAGACTTACATAAGAGACAGACATGTGGGTGGGCCTATGAGGGAGTATCCATATTGGGTTAACTGAGGTAGGAAGACCCTAAATATAGGTGGCATCATCCCATGGGTTGGGGTCCTGGACTGGATAAAGAGGAGAAAGTGAGCTGAGTACCAGCATCTATCTCTCTCCAGTTCCTGGCTACAGATGCAATGTGACCAGCTGCCTCATGCTCCTGCCTCCGTGTCTTCCTGCCCTGATGGGCTGCATCTTTGAATTGTGAGCCTCATTAAACCCTCCTTCCTTAAATTATTTTTATTAAAATTTTTTTCATAGCAATGATAAAAGCTCATTCGCAAGATCAGGTACAGTTGTTTCAACCTAAGAGCGTTTCTACGTGCTTGTCACTTCAAAACTCACACACCCGCCTTTCTGCTCTGTCTGAATTGTTTTCAGGCTTTCCCACTTGACACTCTCATCCCCAGACTGGCATTTCGAGTGGTGTGTGATTCCCAAACATGAGGAGGTCTGTTCAGGACTTTCCAACGTTGAGCTGTTCAGTCCCAGCAGTGACTCCTGCAGGTTGGAGGGAGCACAGCGGGAGGGGATCACTGCCACTCCATACAGATACTATGTTACTGTTGCCTTTAATGTGAGTCTATGCGACAAATGTTGCCTCAAGGACATTTTAATCCCTTTGTAACAGCCTTGTAATAAAACCTTGCTGAAAGAACTCAGAGAGTCTAAATTCTCTTCATTGATTCTCTGGAATGTGTATGATCCTGAGAAGCCCTGGAAGGGAGAAAAAAAGGAAAAACAAGAGACAGGTGTTGGTTTCCAAGCAGCATCTCTAGTAGACACAGCTCTGAGGAGAAGAGGGTGAGTCCAGGTTGGGGACAATCACAGCAGAGGGGTGTCCTGCTCCCCTTGGGACTGAGGCAATATGGATAGGCTGGGAGGACAGAGACCAGTCTAGAAGGATCCTCACTGTCACGAGAATGGTGGCAACACTGGAGTCTGAACATTCACATGCCCATGGTGCGTAGGGTCTTCTTCTCCACATGCTCATTCCGGGTGTGTGCTCCCGGATGCGACTCAGAGCACAACTTAGCTGTTCTTATCCGTGACACACTCACTGTGTGTGACACACCCGTCAATGGACGCTGACCCTTCAAGGAGAATTTGCAGGCTGTCATCAGCCGAGATGTGTCTCACAGACACATACGTGGAGTCTAAGTTTCCACACCTCACAATGGGGTTACATTTGGAGGAAAAGTCTTTGGAGATGCAACTTGGCATGATGAGAAATCTCAGTTGTCAACTGATGGGGTTTAAAGTCACCATAGAAACCAACACCATCTGATTGGCTTGATTAAGAAGGGGATATCCACCTAGAACATAGCTGCTCAGTTTCCCATCATGCTGCTGCTGCCCTGACTGCCCCACCATGGTGGGCTACAGTCTTGGAGGGTGATTGAAATAAACTCTTCCTTCCGTAAGTTGCTTTTGCCAGGTGTGCTAGGGCAACAATGAGACAAGTAACGCACATGGTAAAAGGAGCACACACAGTACTAAAGCTAAGTAACACACACACTGTAAATGGGGTACCCACAGTGTTAAAACCAAGCTACCTGGTGCCCTTAAAAAGAGAGATTAGAGGCTGAGGGATGTGGCTCGGGGACAGAGGGCCACTTTCAATCCCAAGGACAAAGTGACAAAAGAGGAGGTTAGGATGGAGACCCAGGAAAGCAGGGGGAGGAGAACTCTGAGCCCCAGAGGGGCCCATGAGGAACCGGCCTGCTCACAGGGCGCTCCTGACCTAGGACCCTGACAGCCTTCTCACAGCGAGCTGGGGCATCCTGACCGCCAGGAGGCAGAGTCACGCCCATGCGTATGCCATGCGCATGCCACGCGTACTCCTCCATGCACACACCATGCACACTCCATGCACACACTCCATGCACACCCCTCCATGCACACGCCATGAACACACCAGGCGCACTCCTCTATGTGCACGCCATGTACACTCCATGCGCACCCCTCCATGCACACGCCATGCACACTCCATACGCACTTCTCCATGCACACGCCACGCACACTCCATGCAAATTCCATGCACCCCAAGGATTCAACAACTGGATACAGACCCTGTCTCTGCAAGTCAGTGTGAGTAGAGACTCAGTTCTACAGGCAACTGAGCAGGATATGTTAAAGTGCCAATCAGGAACAGAAATTAAGCAATCTGAAGTGAACGAGCAGGAAGGACCACTCTGCTGGGCACGGGCAGCATCTTTGATCAGATGGGCTTCAAAGGTCAGCTCCAAGGGGCACGGGAGGGGGGGCAGACTGGAAATGTAAAGTGAGACTTCCAGCTCAGCCCCATGACATCAGTGTGAAAGGACAGAAGCCCTGAGGAAGCGGCACTGTCCTAGGTGAACTGGGTCCTCCCCATTAGAGCCCCTGCCCACCCCTTGCAGGCAGGCAGCATTTGCATATGTGTGAATGACTTCACTGTTTAATTTAGGCTTCTACAACTCATTCCTGCAGGGGTGAGAAGTGCCACTGTTGATTTTCTGCAGGTTCAGGCCTGTGGAGACAGTAGGCATCAGATGCCCCGGCCGGAATGACAGCCTCTGAGACAGCAACTTCTCTCCCACCCAGTGCCCCTCCTACCACTCCAGAAGGCTTCCCATCGAAGTGTCTTGGCTCATCCCTGGCCTGCTGGACTGAACCCTCTGCTTCTTTCTGAAACATAGGAATGTGTCTCCAAAAACTGAGTGGGTACAATTCAGACCCCTTCCTTTGAAAGCAGCACCCCAACTTGCAGGGATGTCATAGGGTTGCCTCTCCCAAATCAATGTGCTGAGAGATTCACCCCTAGTGTGGGGAGCGAGG
This sequence comes from Myodes glareolus, assembly GCF_982192425.1. Classification (NCBI taxonomy): domain Eukaryota; kingdom Metazoa; phylum Chordata; class Mammalia; order Rodentia; family Cricetidae; genus Myodes; species Myodes glareolus. The sequence goes on from NC_142031.1 coordinate 3,140,711, forward strand.
AGACCAGGTCTTAGGCAAGTGGCTGGGTAATGCGGACAGGGCCCATGATGGGATGGGTGAGCTAAGAGCTTGCTGCACACAAGGACCTGAGTTCAGATATCTAACACCCATGTGGGAAGAAAGGTAGGATGTGGCAAGACTCTCCTGTAATTCTAGCACTGGGGACTCCTGAGGCTTGGTCACAAGTCAATGGAATTCAGGTTCAGAGAGAGATGCTGTCTCTCAGGCAGTGACTAAGGTGGAGAGCGAGAAAGAAAGATATTCAACACTGACCACTGGCCTCCACATGTACCTGCATATGAATGTGCACCCACACACACACAGACACACATATACATACATGCAAACACATCACAACACTACATACACATGCATACACACATGCACATACATCACATATCACACACATAAACACACATTTCACACTACACATACATCACACACCACATATACGCATCACACATACACATACACACACACACACACACACACACACACACAAATTGATTTCCCTATCAAAGAGGCCCAAGGGCTTGTTCTTCCATCCACAGCGCACAGACGCAGTTAGGAGGTAGAGATGATGACTTCTCTTCAACAGACGACAGGGCTGCAGTCCCTTGGTCTTGCAGTCTCCAGGATGAGGGTGACAGGCTCCCTGTGTTTAAGCAGCTCTGTTCATGGTATTTGTCACAGCAGCCCGCCCTAGCATGCTTCTCTGCAGCTGTGACAAACCCGCTCACCAAAACCTAACCTTGTTAGGAAAGGGTTCATTTCGGCTCATAACTACACCACTCGCGAAGGCGGGAACTGAAGCAGAGATGGCGGAGGAATGCTGCTGTCTGGTTTGCCTCCTCTGGTTTGCTCTGCTAGCTTTCTTATACATCCCAGGCCAAACTACCTAGGGATGACACCGCCCCCAGTGGCCTGGGCTCTTCTACATCAATTAGAAATTAAGTAAATTTCTCACAGACACACCAGCAAGCCAGTCTGATGGAGGGAATTCTTCAGTAGGGCTGTCTCTTACCAGGTGACTCTGGTTTGTGTCAGTTGACAAAACTTCCCAGCACACATAGGAAAAGGCTGCAAAAGGAGCAGACAGGACTGCTGCCAGACCTCCACCATCATGGGCCACGTGCACGCTCCCAGGAAGGGCCTGTCCCAGTCCGTGCTGCTACTGTAAGCCTTTCAAGTACATAGTGGCAAGAGCAAGGCTGGAGCTTCCAGCACGGAGGCACAGTGCAGACAAGGACTATAAAAGCCGGGGACTGATCGAATGAGAGCTCACCAAGGCCAGCTGGACTGGGACTGAACGAGCATGTGATCAAACCGGATTCTCTGAATGTGGCTGACATGGGGGCTGACTGAGCCCCCAAGGTCCAAATGAAGTCTGAGAAGCCATTGACAATGGCACTGGGTCTTGTTTCGTCTGCATGGACTGGCCTGGACCTGGAGGGAGGGGGGAGGAACTTAGATTTCCCACAGGACAGGAAACCCTGACTGCTCTTGGGAATGGTGAGGGAGGAGGAGAGGGAGTGGGGGGAGCGGGAGGGTATTGGGAGGAGGGGAGAAAGTGGAAAGAGTGTTTTCGAATACTTGAATAAACAAGTCTAAGGGGGGGGGAGCCGCAGACACGTGGAGCCGTTGCCCCCAAGCTCCCTGCAGTTTCTTGACCCACTTGAGCCCACCCTGTAAGACACCACAGCGGAGTGACAAGGAGGTGTCTCGCAGCTGGAGTCCCCCATTTCTACAACTTTAAAATCTTAATTCGTGATTGAGAAAAAGGCGTGACAAATGGCAGGAGAGAAAAAGAGCTGCCTGCCCCCTAAGGAAGGCTGCTCCAAAAACCCTTAGGGCGTCACAAGGAACTATAGTGAACCTTTGCCTCTCTTCCCAAAGGGTGTCAGGGGAGTCTGCAGACAGTCTGCCAGTGGCCTTGCCAGGTCCAGAATGACAGCCTCAAATGCCATCCATCGGCAAAGACATACCCATATAGAGGAGCCCGTTGCACAGAAGGAGCCGAGGGAGGGCTGAGTATTGCCCTAGATCCCAGGACCCAATGTCTCTGACACTCCATGAAGAACCTTTGGAACTCTGCCCTGGACTGCAGCGTACGGGCCAGAGGAGCTGGAGGTGTTGTCTTAGCAGAGCCAAGATGCGAGAGCCTTGGATATAGGTCCATCCACTTCTCCGCATCCTCTTCAGTCTCTCTACACTACGGCTCTAATCTGGAGAAAGTGGCTGTGGATGCTCAGGGGAGCTTTTTTCCTCTTTAATAGATTTGCTCCAGCTGGAAGCTTGTGTCTCAGACAGTGTGTTGAATCAGGCAAAGCCATTCAGACATGGGTTTACAGAGGGGACACTATATATCTGACAGAGGATCAATGTGTCTCTCAGCCCTCATCAGAGAAGCTTTTATTTACAGTAGACGGTGATCAACACAGAGACCCATAACTGGCCAAAGTGGATGAGACGACTGTGTGCTCAGCCCTAAGTGGGGCTTCTACAGGGCACCTGCCTCTCAAGGCTCAGGGATTATGCAGAAGTGGGCATGGAAAGACAGAAGGGAGCCGGAGGTGGTGAATGGCTGCGGGGGACAGTATCTTCCTGGCATTGTGGGGTAGCTCTGCATACGACCTCCCAGCAGTTATGTCAGCCATACAGAGGACCCACGGAAACTTAACCCAGGCTGAATCCCAGCATGGAAAAGGGAGGTGATCACGGAGTCCCACGCTTAGCTGAGGAGCTATTGACGATTGGTAGATCCTGGGAGAGGACTCAGCTGTTTTCTTTAAGAATATGAGCCCTGGTAGGTCAACCCCAGTCTAGTGGAAGGTCTGCACCTTAAAGAACATATGGGCAACACAAACCAAACTTGATGGGTACTTGAGAAAAATGACACAAAATTGGGTAGGGAAGGGGGTGGATATGGGAGGAGCTGGAGGAAGGGTTTAGTATGATCAGAATACATGTATGAAATCGAAAAGGGGATATTTATGGGGCTGCGTCTTTCAAGGTCCCTTAGAAATGAATGTATAACTGGATGTGGAGATGTAATTAACAGAGTATCCTGATACGGTCCTAATGTTAAACTAAAGCACCATTATTCCAGGGTCCAACCCGGGAACCAAGGAGATTCTTGAGTCTTCTATATGGAGATGGGGTGATGGCTTACAGTCAGGAACATGGGTGACCCCGAAGCAGCCACAGTATTAGTCTTCACCCAGCATGGATGATATTTTCATATGACTACAAAGATAGCATACAGAGACAACTGCTTAGATGGAGCCCCTCTCAATTAACCTTCCCCAGCTATGCAGTCTACCGCCCCCCAAGACCCAAGGCCAGATACAGCTAGGGCAGAATTTCATGTAAATAGCTGGAGTCTTAGTTGCAGGTCAGTGAGCTTCCCCAGGCCGCCTTCTGTGAGAAGACGCCAAGAGTCCACAGGCCCAGCTGTGACCCACACTCGGAAGCAGTAAGGCTGCTCCGATGAAGATGGCTGCTGTGTTCTTCAGAGGGCCACATTCTACAACAAAGAATCCACATGCCGCCTGGCCAGCAGTGTCCCCGAGGAGATGTCAGCACGTTGGGCCTCTCCTCTGTCGTGGAGAGGCATTGCAAACTGTGGTTTGGGGCTCCACCCCCCAACCTAACAAACAAGGAGGAAAGCCAGCCCTCAGCAAACTTCTTGCTTCCTGCTCCCACAGAGATGCTGACACAGCCAGCGGGGAGACGAATGAATTAGAGAAATTTCAACGGTGGCACAAACAGGACTCTCAGCAGGGACAACCCCCTTGTCTTTCAGAAGTGCTTGTCAGCTGATCTCACCTGGAGTGAGAATAGGGACCACCCCGTCATTGCCCAGGGCAGCCACATGGGCTCCTAGGTTCCCTGCCTGAGCTTCCTCATGGGTCCAAAGCCTGACTCTTCTCATTCTCAAAGTAGCCGTGTGACCCACTTCAGTGAGGTCAAGGTCAGGACTTTGACATTGCAATTCCGTTAATGCACGCTTGGGCCAGGTTGGAGACCGCACTGCGATCCGGTTCTGCTCAAATCAGGAGGCGGCTGCTAAGAGAGGAAGAGAAAAAGACCTACAGGTGTGAGGGTTAGGGACTTTGACACCCCCCCCCCCCCCGCGCGCCCCGACCTCCCCAATCCTCTCCTGCTCTGTTCTGTTCAGGAGAGGCTGTTCCTACAGGGCCCACTTTGGGATGTGAAAGGCCTGTCCCTTAGCTGCACCGGTCAGACTCCAGCCTGAATCCATTCTCTCTCAGGGAACCTCATCTTTTTGGCTCATTCCCGGAGAACGTGTGAATCATTTCCTGCTGTGGTCTCACTAGGGGCAGAGGCGTTAAGAGTGGCAGACACTCTGCTCAGGATCTCAGCTCATTCGCACCCATCACGCGGCTCTGGAGAGGGCATTTCGTAGGCTTCTCTGAGAGGTCAAGAAACTACCTCATTGTTCACGGCTCCTGGCAGGCAGGGCTGACCCAGCTCTAGCCTTTCCAGCCACACAGGCTGTGTCCCTGATTCAGGACCTATTTATTTACTGAGGAAGAAAAACTAAGCAGCACCCCATCTGCTTGCTTGAGGTCTACCTGACTTCCAGAACCCTGTCTCTTCCGGGCCTCCTCTCCAGACTCTTCTTGCACACCTAACCTGTAGCTCATGAGAAAGGAAGTCAGACAATATAACTTATTCTGGTTTCGTATGGCTAACCAGCTGCTGCTCCACTCCACAGGGTAATGCAGTCCTTTCGGCAGCCGGCCAGATGGGGGACAGACAGCGCAAGGCCTGGTGACTTTCTTCGGCTGTTGAGCTTAGAGGGAGCAAGGCAGGCCTGTGGGACTGTGTGGCCACCTCTACTGAATACTCAGAGTTGGGAGAAATCTTAGTAGAGAAGGTTCTAGAAGATGAGTACAGCCTCTGAGTGGGAGCATGGCCTCCCCATCCCTCTCCAGGCCCAAAGAGCCCCAGGTTGTCACACTGATGAACCCACAATTCAGGAAAGGTGATTGCAGACCAACCCCAGCTTCCTGCCACTGCTTCTTCATCCCAGAGAGCTGGGGCCTGGGGCTCGGCATGTCCAACTTAAAGCTGGACTACCTCACAGGGACATGGAGCTTCCAGAAGAATGTCAAGGCAGCCAGAGCTGGGGGTGGGGGTTGGTTCCTAAGAGCCTGCTCTTCCTCCAACAGGGCGCTCGGGAGTGTAGTGCTGATGTCACCATCCTGAGTCTCTGGCGGCCCTGAATTGAGAGAAGTATGAGAGAAACCTGTCCAGCAAACAGCCAGACTTTTCACACTCCAGGCTGTGCAGGGACAGCGGGCCGTGGGGACTTCACCCAGAACCCACAGAGAGCGGTGACAGCTCCAGCATCCCACTCACTCACTCTCCCTAGAGTCTAAAGATGCATGAGGTGGGACTTTGACCAAGGACAGGGTTCTGACAAGGCCTCTGAGTGCCCAGCCTGGAGGAACATCTCCTCCAAGGTATTCCCAAGCCTGGAGAAAGCGTAGCCAGGTCTCTCTGGCTGCAGCAGTTTATTGTTGTGGGGTCATTCTATGCCTGTCAGATCCTCAGCATCACCCCTGTGAGATGTCCTCTCGGGGGTGATGACCAAAACCATCTGCCGCTGACCAAGGTGGCTGGGAACAAAGCCATTCTTCATCCAGACTCTCCAAATCTCCCTCTAGGCACATGCTAGGGGACACAGACAACTTTTCGATTCGTCATAATGGGCAGCTTACTCTAGAATCGCAAGCTCTGTCTTTGGACATCACAACAGGACACTGTCCGTCTACAAAATTCACGCTATGCAATTAGTGTTACAAGATCATAAAACATTTTCACGGTGCACTGGGAACATAGCTCGGTGGGTAGACTGCTTGCCTAGGATACACAAACCCCATCACGCCATGAACAGGACATGGCGTGCATGCCTGTAACCTCAGCATGCAGGTTCAGACATTAAAGTAATCCTTGACGCCATCGTGGGTTTAAGGCCTACCTGGGCTAGAGATTGTGTTTCATGGAGAAAATCCATGTTTTAAATATGTTTGTGATTTTCCATTTGTCCACATACCTAGGTGTCATGTGACTTTGAGACCTCAGGGTGAACAGGTTTGAATTCTAAAACCTTCTCAGGTTCCCAAGTAGCCATTGGGACATTTATATGTGTGAAATTGTGTCTTCAACCAACCTAAAAAGAGACTTTCAGTGTTTTAGAGGTAATTGAGACATCTTGACTTAGGTCACCTTTTAGGTTGACCTCCAGTTAGGGAAAAGAAACCTGTATTTTAAACGGCCCAGGCCATTCTCAGGAATCAAGGCATCAAACGCCTGCTTTGGCAGTGAGAAGGACAGCCTTCTAGACATCTTCTCACCAGCTTTTCTCCATACACAGCTCCAAGCACCATATATTCAAGCGGCCTGAACCTCAGGGGCTACACAGAGCTCCACAGTCAAAGGCAAGAGAGGCACAGCAGGCACTGTTGAAGTTACTGTCTTCCTTCTAACCCCCTGCGGTGAGGGGATCAGTCAAGTCGGGTGGACTCAGGGCCATGAGCCACAGGTGCGCATCCCGTAGAGCCATAGATGTGGGTCAGGAACACAGCAGGCAGCAGAAGGAAGGTGGTAAAATCTGGGTGTGGGTGGTGGGGCATGGAACCCCACAGAGAGCTGTTTAAAGTCAGGACCACCAAGCCCTAGTCAGGGCACCTTTTTATCACAGAACCTACAAGCTTAAAGAAATCTCTCCCTCTCAGACACAAAAAGCAGAGACATGAACATCTTACTTTGGCCTGTGTTGCTTCTGAGAACCTTCAGCCTGGGTGTCTGTGATAGACTTCGGCTGTACTACGGCACGGAACTCACCATTCTCACACTGTCAACGGCAGTGCTGGGGCCAAGGGGCCGAGCTGAGCAAGTGCAGCACTGTGCTGTGCCTCTAGTCTGAGTGTTGGCTGCCTGGCTCCCTGCAGGAGGTGTTTAGCTTCCAGGTGAGGCTCAGAGAAAACATCTAGTCTAAAATGATCAGCAAGGACAGATGCCGGGAGGAAGCGTGAAAGCTCCGTGGGGCCAGGTTGAGAAGGTTGCTCAGCACTGGCGATCACCAGTGTTTGATACACTGACAGGGCTGTGGAGGGAACAGAGCTGGGAAGTTTGTATAGATGGGCAAGGGTTGAGATCGTAGCGGGGGGAGGAGGGAACCAAGGCTGACACTGGGGCGGGGGAGGCCCCTCTCTGGTGTTCCGCATCCACCCGCCTATCTAGAGGGTGCCCCGGGACTTGGCATCTAACTGTGCTGGCTTCGGAGACAGAGCCCGAGACCCCAGCAGAGGAGAGTTCATGCCCCCTAGCACCCGCCAGCTGGTCCACTCACATAAGCAGCTGCAGAAGGAGGGGGGCGGTGCACAGAGGCAAAGTCGGAAGAGAGAGAGGGAGGCCGAGCAAGCAAAGACTGAGTCTCTTCTCCTGGTACTCCACAGACTGAGTTCTCTCCAAGTCTCTTGTCCAGGCCCAGCAACCCAGCTGACCTATCACCCCGACCCTGCTGATGTACCCTCCCTCCGTTCCCTGCTAGTCCAAGCTGCTTCCTGGGCTACATTAAAAACAAGAAGGAGGCTTCCTATCTATGAGGGTTGGGGCTTCAGGCAAGAATGTCAGGTTGCTTAATGCTATCCTTGAGGTTGGTGAGACTCCCTGCTTTGTTCAGGGACTCCCCTAATTCTTTGGGTAGTCATAGCTCTTGGCAGTTGGAAAAGCAAGTTCTGAGGCACCTGTCCCATTCTTGTTCCCTCCTGGAAGCTCCATCATTTGGTCTCTTCCGTCCTTTAACCTAGCCCTCCATGCTGGACTACGTCCCCTGTAGCCCTCCATGCTGGACTATGTCCCCTGAGAAAGATGTAGAAACTGATGTTGGAGAAGACAAAAGGGTGCACGGCCCTCCTGACTTCCCACATGGGGACAGAGTAATGGCAGCAGCTGGGGAGGGAAAAGAGAAGACCCCCTCCAAGGCACCGCCCTGGGATCACCTGTCCTGGCCTCGGCTAACTGCCTCACAGGGGAGCCTGATGGCCCAGGTCGTGAGAGTATGAACAAACACACATTCCTGGAGAGCCTGGCGAAAAGTCACTCCCCCTAGGCTTCCAGCCCCCCACCCCCGCCCATGGATAGACAGCCCAGGTTGGGACAAGCCCAGGTGTGCTCTGGGAAAGAGTCTTCCTAGCATCTGCCCAGGACACCCTCCTTGCAAACAGTTCTCCCACAGCCTCTCTGCTTGCTGGGAAACATAAACAATCCCTCCCCCAACATCCAGGAACAAGAACCCAAGAAAACCAAAAGCTGGCCGTCCCCTCCTGCGCCCGGCTTTGTTTGGTGTGTTAATTGAACTGATTTCTATTCCTGCTGGAGGATGAGAGGGAAAGCAGGTTTAACGATCTAAATGCAATTTGCATATAAAGCTATGAGGCGAAGCAGACAGATTTTCTATTACCCAGCCAATAACAGGCTCCTTTCCCGGCAAAATGGCTTTCTGGAGGGAATGAACGGCCCGTGTGGGGAGGGAAGGCAGGCTGGGCTCCAGCGAGGCTCCAGGAAGGAGGGCTCTGCAGCTGGTGCAGTGCCCTGCCTGGCTCGGGAGTGTCCTCCCAGCAGACAATGCACCTCCCGGGAGAGGCGATAAGACAGGCAACCTCCCCTGTCTCTGTTCGCTGGAGCAGGCCTGGCCTGTTTTGGTTCTCCTCTCTCCTCTTTGGCATCTCGAGGAGACAGGCGTGGATATCTGCCCTGGGTTGCCGCCACTCTGGGGAATGGTAGAGATTGTATGTCGGCTTTCCAGATGAGGTTGAGAGCATTCCTGAAGTCAGTGGTCAGGGTGGAAGCATGCATGGGTCCAGCTGCCAATGGCTGGAAGGTGCGTCCAACCTTCTCCACGACAGTGACCAGGTCCATGTGCACCTTTCTGCGGTTCACACAGAACTCGAGTGAGATGTGAGGTGTTGACCTTGAAGTGACCATTGTTTCTTGCTCATGTGTCTCCATTGCATGGCCAAGGTGTGGGACAAGGTGATGGTGAAGGAATCTCAGGACTGAATGACGTACCGGGAACTGGCTGCCTGAAGAACACAGGAGCTCTCTGTGCCTGACTGCTGACGCTCTTCCCTGCTCAGTGACTTAGGGAGTTGGGCTGCCAGCTTAATTTAATCTAAGGCTCCTGGCCTAGAGGAAGCTGCTGCCCAGGATAGGGACTAGCCATTAAGAGCAGACTGGAGGGAGGAGTCACTGACTGCCCCAGCTACCGACTGTGGAGAGTGTGACTGTAGATCTAAAGGGCAGAGTGCCCCAAGGGCCCAGCTGAGACAAGGCTGCCAACCACCAGCTACATGGCATTCATAAGAGATACCTGTGTCCCATGCCCAGAACTGTGAGGGTGACGTTAGTTAGAAACAAATTTTTGAAGTTCAGTAAAGGATCTTGCAATGAGATCATCTTGGCTAGAGAGTGGGTCTAGGTCCAGCGATGGAACAGCTGGCCCTCTGAGTTCCACCTGCAGCAGGTCACGTCTGCATCAGACATGAACAAATGTTCCCACACAACATTATCTACCATCTATTTACACTTGGCTAGGTATTATAAAATCTCAAGATGATTGACAGCAAGGCAGACCAGGGGTTTCACTGGGCACCCAGCAGGGGCTGAGCTTTTAACACCACTTTCCATGATAATGGCAAGTTCTGTAAATTTATAATGTAAATACTCCTGTAACTAAGCAAAGACAGGAAATGGGGCAATTTGACTCCTAATTAACAGCTACTGAACTCTCTTTGGCTGTTCAAGCTGCCTTGAGCAAACTGACCATCGGTCTAACAGCCAGACAACCCATCCTTGTGCCAGTACAAGCTGCCTTCAGCAAACACTCCACGGATGCCTTGAGACTGCTATGTGAAAGATTGCAGCTGATGTCCTGGCTCCTGAAGACACGGCCCCAACTGTGCTTGAAGCAGTAAAATATATGTATTTGTAGACACAAGCCTGCTTGGACCATTTCTGCCTTGGCACTTCCCCTAGAGGAGGACATTGTGACATGGTAATGACTGACGGGCACCAAGAGGCAAAGCAAGAGACTGTGATTGGTCCAATGTGAACAGGTATGATTGGTCCAAACATCGCTTCTCTGGCTATCTAAGGAGTTCCAGCCTTGAGTGGTAGCTTAATCCCATAGACAAGCCATTACAGGCACTGGGGGCACTGCCCCAACTGTTGTTCAACTGAAGATCCCACGGCCACTATACAAAACAGATTATCCACTTCCCGCCCTCTCACAACCCCTATGCATGGGCTGACTCGATACCACCCATCCAGTTCTCAGTTTCTGATCTTCAAGAACCAGCCTACTGTCCTGAGCCTCTGGCCCGACTACCAGTACAAAGCACTGGCAACCGCCATGTGGATGCCTAAGAAATGCCAGACAGAGGTCTTGGCAAGATTGCTTGACAGTTGAAGAAGTGGATCCATGCCTTTGATCTGTCCATCAGTAGGACCATGAAGGCCTGTCTGCTGGCCTAGTCTGCTACGGATCCAGAAGGCCATCTTCTCCATCTGTCCAGTTCCTGCCCTTGCTGTGGGAGAAGACACCAGAGTCCTCCCCAGGCACAAAAGGTACACAGTTCCTGAATAGTTTTCTTAGGATGAATAGCATCTTGGCACAGACTCCCCATTAGGGCTCCCACAGGAAGGAAGGGATCAGGCATGGGGGATGTGGGCATGCACACATATTGACAATGTCATGCTATCTTTGACAACTCTGTGTAGGAATGGGGAACCACCTGGCTGATGGATCTTCTGGATGCTTCTCCCTCTTAGGAGAGCTGCCGAGCAGACCACAGAAGGAAGTGTGAGCTCTGTCCTGGCTAAAACATGTGGCAGTCTCCACCCACAATATTTCAGGATGTGGCTATTTGTAAACAGGTTCTTGTAGGTTGAAAATTGAGCCCTGGAGTGCTTAGGGTGCCCACAATGCAGTAGGACTGGGTGAATGTGAACGTAAGATTCTGGACAAAATCTCTGCCCCCAAGCTTATACCCTAGCACCCAAATGCTTGTTCAACAGAGGTGGTGCCCTGAAATGACCTGGCTGCAGCCTTCGACATGGCTGACTAGTTCAAGAGTGGCAGGAAGAGGGAGGGAAGCAGAGAGACAGAGCAGTGATGAGAGAAGGGGAGGGTGGCCACCAGAAGGCTGCTAGAAGTCGGAATGAGAACCTGCAGATGGTGGTCACTAGAATCTTTGAGAGCTGTGAAGCTTCAGGACCAAGGGGTTCACACTCCAGGTCTGTATTTCTGGTGGCTGCCAAGACCAATAGCCTCAATACCCAAAGCCTGCATGGAGACCACTAGTTGGCATCACTGAGTGCCTGCTGCTGGCTTTGCTGCTGTCAAAAACTGGGGGAGACAAAAGCTGACAGAGACCCGACTTTGAAGAGCTTGCCCATATGGCTTCTACCCAGGTAGAGCGAAAGAGCTCTGTCTCTAGCTGATTAGGGAAAAGAATACAAGAGGATGGGCAGTGCTACATGCAAACAGCACCAGTCTGTCGGGGACTTGAACTTCTTCAGACTGAGTATTTGTAGGGTGATGGATCTGGGGGTATACCAGGGAAACATAGGGAAACTTTGGGATGCAGTGAAGATGTCTATTAAATACAGAAATCAATTCCAGACTTGTGCAGATAGGAGCCACAGAGAGCCTAGAACCCTGTTGGGGACTGCGGACCACCAGACCCTGAATTTCTTGTAAACAACTTGTTTTCCTCTGCTCTGAACAGCCTGCAGCTGCTCTGAGCGTGAGACCCTGATGGCAGGGGAGTGGGTTCTGATGGGTCTGCAGCTGAAAGATCCCGAGAGCTGGGGTGTGGCCAGAGCCCCATATAAGCTGCTCCTGAGCCCAATAAAATGGGCATTCTTGTACCAAGGATGACCCGTCCCCCCACACCTCTCTCTCTGTCTCTGTGTCTGTCTCTTTGTCTCTGTCTCTCTCTGTCTCTCTCTCTCTCTGTCTCTGTCTCTGTCTCTCTCTCTCTCTCTCTCTCTCTCTCTCTCTCTCTCTCTCTCTGTGTGTGTGTGTGTGTGTGTGTGTGTGTTTAAGTCTCCAGCTTAGTTCCCAACTTGTGAACCAACCTGTAGTGGCACGGGAGCTACAGAACCCCTTCTAGAAGCTGAGGTGGCAAGAAGGATCTCAGAGCTTGTGACACCTTCATTTCAGTTGTCTCGGCTCCAGAGCCATGAGGGGGTACATTTATCTCCAGATCTCCTATTTTGACAAAACCCCAACGACTCTCTAATTATAGCCCTTTTTCTTCCACAGGTGGTCCTTTCTGAAAATCAGAGATCAGTTGGCTTCTCTGTAGTGGGCAGTCGTGTGTATGTGTGTGTGTTCATCTTTGTGTGTGTGACTGGTGTGTGTGTTCATCTTCATGTGTGTAATTGCTGTGTATGTGTTCATCTTTGTGTGTGTGTTCATCTTCATGTGTGTAATTGGTGTGTGTGTGTTCATCTTTGTGTGTGTGTATGTTTCTGAGATGTGTGGCTTGTCACAGCCACTGTATGGCTCTGATAGAGACAGCCAACTACAGGCTACATGCTTGCATGTGAACACCACTGCATCCCAAGGTCATGAGTCTGTGGATGTTAAAATGATTCTCATAGTTTATATCGCTAAACACTGCTCCTCTTTGGACACCTCTTTTGGCCATTTGAAAATGTCAAAGCTGTCCCTGGCTGTCAGATTCTCCGGGCACAATTGGTGGCCTGCTCTTCACTGCAGCTGTGGTTTGTGACCTCTGAGCAAGGAGCATCACCAGAGGAGAAGAAGTGTGAAGGAGGCAGACAGCAGGGTCCCGGCACCTGCTCAACAAAAGGAACCAGCTCTCAGCTCAGATGTCACCCAACCTCAACTGGGCGAGACCACGCTCCCAGGGCTGAAGCCCAATGCCCCTCCAGGAAGGGTTCCCAGCCGTTCCCACTGATGAGCATCACCCAGCCCCTGCTCTGGGCCCCCACATACCTGGACTTTAATGTGGAATTGTTTTTACCGTTACAAGAAGCAGCTTGAGACAGAGCTGAAGCAGCTCCTGGTGGGCAGATGTGGCGTGCTAATTGCTACCTCCTGGGATCCACCTCTTTCCTCTGTCCACGCAGTCAAGAACCTGGCTGCTTTGGAATGGGAAGCATTGTAGCTGTAGACTTAATGTCAAAATTAAAAATAAAACGCTGTCAAGAGGGGTTTAGCAAATCATGCTCTCCGTATAAGACGCACTACCGTGCTGGGAAAGAGGGTGGATACCGAGTCTACACTACCTAGAAAAGGGCTGGCAATTAGAATGCTGGGGAAAAAAAATGAAAGAAAGATGGAATCTGGAACAGAGAAACATTGTTCAAAAACTGGGAAACCCAAATAAAGCACATATTATTTAGCAGTACAGATTTGTTAGCTGTTTTGTCAACCCTGAACATGCATGGCTATGTGAGATATTAACCGAGGGAATCCTAACTGAACGACAAGCAGGAACTTGGTGTATCCTGAAATCCTTAATAACTTGTTTTACATTAGAAACATTTTACAGGGCCAAAGAAATGGATCAGCGGTTCTGAGCACTTACTGCTCTTGCAGAGGACCTGAGTTCAGGTCCTCAAGTACCCACATAGTGGTTCAAAAATATTTGTGAGTCCAGTTCTGGGGAATCGAATGGATGCCATGTTCTGGCCTCCATGGGCCCCTAAACACGCATGGTGCACATATATATACATACAGACACATACATGGACACATAAAATAAGATAAATAAATATTTAAAATGTCTGTACAGGGGGAAGATAATTGAAATATTTCCATCAGGAGTGGAAGGTGCCTCTCGGTTCACTCCTGATTCTGGGACTTGGGTACAAACTTCTGCTCTATGATGTCCTAAGGAATCATCTGCCAGGACACTGGTTGGTCACAAGCCACACAGCTGAGGGGACAGCAAGGACAGGGGTTTATCAGGTGTGTGTGTGTGGGGGGCAGTGTGCCTATTCCTCCCTGAGGCAGGTGGGGACACAGGATAGAAAGCCATGGTGTGAACTTGTCATGGAGGCATGGGTGCTGGTGGAGTGTGAGGAGGAGCCCACGGCTAGGACGGTTGTCGAGGGCAGCTGAACAGGCTAGCCCTCAGCACATGGCGCTGCTTCTGCAGCAAGAGCAGCCATTGCCACAGCTTCTCTGCAGAAAATTCCTTCTAGAAGTAAACTAGCTGCAACATGTGGTGTGAGGCCCCCAGGCTCTTTGCAGCCTGCGGTCTTATCCTGGTTACAGTCCTGGCCTGCGACTCTGGTCAAGCGGATGAGGAACTCAGTTCTATGCGAGTGTCCACAGTGACCGTCTAAAAGTTGGGCGTGTGACATCCGTGTCATAGCGAGCAGTCGGCACTTCTTGGCTCTCTTCCTGTCCGCTGGCTCACATTCTCTCCACCCCTTCTTCTGTGATGTCCTCTGAGCCATGGATGACGGGAGGCTGATAGCTGACCCATCTCACAGTCGGTTATACTCGGCACTTTGACCAGCTCCACGTGAACCACAACCCACTACAAAGGGAGGCTTCTCAGACCGAGAGAGCAGTAGATCTGTGGGTATAAACATATTTATATATATAGTATATAGTTGTAGGGTATAAACATATTTAGAAGGGAGTTTGACAGCACGAATATTTAACAAAACAATAGTTGGTTTGCCCCTAGGGCTCTTGATTGCCCAGTTAGTATTTTGAACAAGCTCATAGCACTAGGAATAAAATCTAAAGATGTGCGTGTGCCAGTGGATAGCCACACAACCATGAGCATATAAGCAATAACACTGACTTCAGGAGGTTATTAATAACAACAACAAAAAATAAAACTAAAAAGAGGACATGGATTGGGAGGGAGGTGGGCTGGGTGAACTAGGGAGAACTGGAAAGATGGGGACATTGTATAAAGCATAAAGCTGTCAAGGAATGAATATTTTATCAAAAGACAGTCTAACTGGATAAACTGAATCTTAGAGGTGAGAAAGACAAGGGAGCATTCAAAACACTGGATCCCATGAAGCACTGCCTCTCATCTTGAGAGAAACACGTTTCAATCAATAACCAGGGGCCTACATTGATGTGTTTATGAGTCAGAGTCTAGCCTCACCAAGGCCTCCCAGGCAGGTCAACCCTGTTGTGGTCAGCTCTGTACATTTTCATCAATTCTTACACATAAAAGAAAAGGTTTTAAGATGCAGGGTGCAGTGTTCTTGGTGCATGCTGCTCACTTGTGGTTCTTAGGGGTCACTGTCCAGTGTGTGGTACTTAACCCAACCTGACCGTGGTGGCTGCACCCATTGCAGAGGCCCATGCTGCATGGTCAAGGCTTACAGCAGGGATGTCTTTCCAGGAGGATCTGACAACTGGGAGGAGCCAGGCTTCCCACGACTCTCAGGGGGCTTGCAAAGGCTTCTTGACACAGGGGATCTCTAGGATGTATCATCCTTCAGAGACCAGCTGGCAGCTCCCTCCCCCATGTTGTTTTGTAACACAGTGGTGCTCAACCTTCCTAATACTGTGACCCTTTAATACAGTTTCTCATATCATGGAGACCCACAACCATAAGATTATTTTGTTTCTACCCCTTAACTGTAATTTTGCTACTGTTACAAATTGTAATGTAAGTAAGTATCTGACATGCAACCCCAGACCCACAGGTTGAGAACCGCTATCCCAGTGGGTTACACTGGCTTCTGAAGTGGCCACCACTGAGAACTTTGGGCTGAAAGTTGTGTACATATATATTCCTTCTAGGAACAGTGGAGACAAGGGAAGGAGAACTAGTCAAGGAAATTCCACAAGGATCAGCGTCAGAGAGCCGCTGTAACCTTTGTAGCGTCCACAGTCCTGGACTGCCTCTGCCATGCTGCTCCCTGCACAGGCCAGAATCCTCTAGGAGGCTCCCAGGCTGGACTCATGACTTCCATCTCTTCTAGTCTAACCTTGGAGGACCTGACCACACAAGCAACCTCCATCTACATGTCCCCCTTGCTCAGTTCTGCCCAAGACTTCACTGTCCCTAAAAAGATGGAAGTCAATAAGCGATTCCTTTGGGATCCATGCTAGCCTTCTACAAGTGTCATGTGACCAGCATCTAATGCAGTCATTCCAAGAGTCTCAGAAGGCAGGAGCTTTTGACAGCCAGTCACATCCCATTCCAAGATCAGAGAGACAGGAAAGGGCCATGTTGCTTGTTTTCTTGTTTGTAGTCCAGATTTCTCCTCTCTCAGACAGTTCAGGATCCCCTGCCTAAGGAATGGTGCTGCCCACAGTGGGCTGGGTCTTCTCATGTGCTTTAATGATGAAGACAGTACATCATAGACCAGCTCACAGGCCAACCGATCTAGATAATTTCTCATTAGGACTCTCTTCCCAAGCTGACTCTAGATTGTGTGAAATTGACAGTTAAAACCAGCCAGTACAGAGGTGGGCTCTGCCGGCCTGGTTTTCTCATCCTGCATCCTGCAGACCTGATTGCTCTGGCCAGTGACCCAGATGCCACACTCCTCTGCTTCAAAGCCCCACACTGTAGTCATTGTTTCAAGACTGAAGCTAGGTTAGGGTACAAGTATTTCCTAGGTGGACAGACAGAATTCCCAGCCAAGCTTTCCTAGGGAGGAAGGGGTCAGGCATGGGCCACATGGGCATGTACAGACATTGACAGGGTCTCCACGATCTTGAGACTATTCTGTGTAGGAAGGTGGGAAGGAAGTGTGAGTGGTGCAAGACCCCCAAATGTATGGAAACACACACTCCAATAGCAAATGTGCATGACCCCCAAATGTGTGGAACACACACTCCAATAGCAAACGTGTAAGACCCCCAAATGTTTGGAAGCACCCACTCCAATAGTAAATGTGCAAGACCCCCAAATGTGTGGAAACTCCCACCCCAATAGCAAATGTGCAAGACTCATTTTGAAACAAGGTCTTGAGAGGGTAAAAATTGAGCTATAGGGTCCCTAAGGTGGTGCTAATCTAATAAACTGGTGAATTTGGACACAGTCAGATGCCAGATAATGTGGAGACAGGACTCAGGAAAATGTGACCCTTCAGCTATGGTAACTGGTCTCAACCACTAGCCAAGGATTCCAAAGGTTTACCACCAGGTGTCACAGGAGACAAGTGTGGATGCTCCCAGGAGTGCAAAGCAGAGGTCCCCTGTGAACACTTTACACCCAGACCTGTGTCCCCAAGCATTGGAATAGCTCATTTCTGCTGCCCAGGTGCTGGAGTCTTGTCACAGCGTCCAGGGTTCTTCTACCAACCTGGCTGGGGGACTGGTGAATCTCTCCCCACATAGATGTGTCTTAGAACGTGGTAAAATTAGGGGAAAGATACAGGCAGCTCCAAAGAGGACAGTGCCATAGTGAAACACTGTCTTCTAAGGACAACCAGAAGAAAAGGGCTCTCGGGAGATCAAGACTAAAGTGAAGCCACAGGGCAGGGTTCCTGCCCAGCTGATCCAGGCTGGTCTCTGCTGTTCTCAGGGAGCTGGCAAGAGTAACATGAATGCTGAGGGCTTTCTGGACACAAGGGGTATGTGTGTGTCTGCACGGGAGAAACCAGGAAATCTGGGAAGCCACACATTCTGAGCCCTGACTTTCCTGACTTTCTGTCCACCTTGTGCCTTGAACACAATCGAGCCCTCAACCTTAGCAGGAACTGGAACAACCCCTCCTGAAGGGTGTGAGCAACCTCCAGTCAGGTTTTTCATCGAGTCATGTTAAAAAATGAAATCATTGACAAGTCTTAAATTTAAATTGGGCATATCAGCTCCACCCTGCCCCTGACTTTGTTCCTTGTGAGCTGTGAGGTGACCTGAGTCAGATGACCGTGGCAAGCCATCTTTAGAAAGGTGTCCCATCCCTATGAATACATCTTTCCTCAGCTGATCCGGATGAGGACATTCTGGTGCTCCACTCCGGAAACCATGGGGAGCAATGGCCTGGCAGAGGGAGGAGGTGTGAGCTCCCCTTGACTAAGCACCTAGGCTAGCCTAGGGCTGTCCCATATTCAGTCCTGAGAATCCCCTTTGCAGATGACCTCAGGCCTGACCACAGGAGGGTCCCTCTAACTCCCCATGCACAACTGCCTCTCCACAATGGCCTACATCTACACTGCATGTCTTCTCCACCAATCCCCCTCTTTTCCATGCATGCCCAGTCTTCTCCACATACCCCCATCTTTATCAAGCATGATCCCAACATCACCACACAGATCCTATTCCTGCCACACAAATCCCATCTCTATCACGATCCCCATTTCTCTAGCACACAGTCCCTATCTCTACTACACAGCCCTGACTCCCACAAAAGATACCTCACCTCTATTGCTTATGCTCCCAATCTCTATCATGCATGGCACCCCGTCTTTACCACATATACCCCCGTCTATCACACAGACCTCACCTTTACCAGTCATGCCCCCATCTCCACCACATACACCCAATCTCTGCCATGTAGGCCCCATTTCCACTGCACACAGTTCCTATTTCCACCACACACAGCCCTGCACCTGCCCCTCACAGCCCTGCACCTGCCCCTCACAGCCCTGCACCTGCCCCTCACAGCCCTGCACCTGTCTCTCATAGCCCTGTCACTGCCCACACAGCCCTGTACCTGCCCCCACACAGCCCTGCCCCTGCCCACACAGCCCTGTACCTGCCCACACACAGCCCTGTCACTGCCCACACAGCCTTGCACCTGCCCCTCACAGCTCTGCCCTGCCCACACAGCCCTGCACCTGCCCACACAGCCCTACACCTGCCCCACACAGCCCTGCACCTGCCCCACACAGCCCTGCACCTGCCCCTCACAGCCCTGTCACTGCCCACACAGCCCTGTACCTGCCCCCACACGGCCCTGCCCCTGCCCACACAGCCCTGTACCTGCCCCACACAGCCCTGCCCCTGCCCCTCACAGCCCTGCACCTGCCCCTCGCAGCACTGCACCTGCCCCTCGCAGCCCTGCACCTGCCCCTCACAGCCCTGCACCTGTCCCTCACAGCCCTGTCACTGTCCACACAGCCCTGTACCTGCCCCCACACAGTCCTGTACCTGCCCCCACACAGCCCTGCACCTGCCCCTTACAGCTCTGCCCTGCCCACACAGCCTTGCACCTGTCCACACAGCCCTGCCCTGTCCCTCACAGCCCTGCATCTGCCCCACACAGCCCTGCACCTGCCCCTCATAGCCCTGTCACTGCCCACACAGCCCTACACCTGTCTCACACAGCCCTGCACCTGCCCCTCACAGCCCTGCACCTGCCCCCACACAGCCCTGCCCCTGCCCCTCGCAGCCCTGCATCTGCCCCACACAGCCCTGCACCTGCCCCCACACAGCCCTGCACCTGCCCCCACACAGCCCTGCACCTGCCCCTCGCAGCCCTGCATCTGTCCCACACAGCCCTGCACCTGCAGCACACAGCCCTGCATCTGCCCCTCACAGCCCTGCACCTGCCCACACAGCCCTGCACCTGCCCCTCACAGTCCTGCACCTGCTCACACAGCCCTGCACCTCACAACACAGCCCTGCCCCTGTCCCACACAGCCCTGCACCTGCAACACACAGCCCTGCCCCTGTCCCACACAGCCCTGCACCTGCAACACACAGCCCTGCACCTGCCCACACAGCCCTGCACCTGCCCACATAGCCCTCCACCTGCCCTGCATGACCCTTGTTCCTTCCTCCTTCAGATTTGGTGAGTCAACTCTGCAGCTTCTCCTGCCAATTTCAGCTGATGATTTCCGTGTTTCCTCTGAAAGGAGAGAACTAACTCTTTGTGCAAATGCTATACAAAAGAATCCCAAAACCTGTTTGTAGCAAGAACTTTAAACTCATTTGTGAATCTTTTCATCAAATGCAAACATCAGTGGCTCTGAATCGATGAAAATCCCACAAAGAGTGCCTCTTCCTTTGGGAGTTTAGGTGCCCATGAGGCTAGCAACCGATGCGTGTGAGGACAGGCAGGGATATAGAAGGACGAGCTCCAAGTATGTGTGTGTGTGTGTGTGTGTGTGTGTGTGTGTGTGTGTGTGTGTAGGACAGGCAGGGATTTAGAAGAACGAGCTCTGAGGGGGTGTGTGTGGGTGGGTGGGTGTATGTGTGTGTGTGCATGTGTGTAGGACAGACAGGGATTTAGAAGGACAAGTTTCAGGAGGGTGTGTGTGTGTGTGTGTGTGTGTGTGTGTATGTGGTATGGTGTATATTAGAGGGGATGTGTGTGTGTGTGTGTAATTATGAGCGCATCTGTATGTAGAGGTCAATGTCAGGTGTCTTTTGGTCATTCTCCATCTTTTCTTTTGAGGCAGGCTCTCACCCTGAACTTGGAGCTCATTACGTATTACAGGCCAAGGCATGACTGCCTTGCATACAGACCCTTTGTCGGGGACAGCAAGGCCTCTGATCCTAGGTGTTTGGGGCATGCTGTCTTAGGCTTGTCTGCAGTGATGGTCATCTAACTGGCTAACCCCAGAAAGGAGTGCCCTGGGCTATGAACTCATCTTTCCAACATTAATCCTCGATCTCCTGCAGCATGACAGGCATGGTCCTGTGCACCAAATTCCATCCTCCTAGAACTCATAGTAGAAGAACGCAGACCCATAGGCCAGAGCTCTGGTGCTACTGACACCCAGACCAGTGGGCCAGGGCTCAGACGGTCCCGAAGGATGCTGAGATTAGCTTCTGCTGACACCAGCTTCAAGGGTACACCCCACCCAGTATCTCTCAGAAGCATTCTAGGAGCAATCCTAAGGACGGCAACCTCAGGTCCACCGTAGTGGCCAAGAATGACAGACAATAAAGTCAAAACACCAGCTGGGCACCTGGAAATCTATCTCTATGGCTTGTTGGACTGAGTGAGGTTGGAGTATAAAGGGAACAGGCTGGCTGACTAGTCATATCCACATCAGGTGGTTGTTTCTGCAACCCAGGCTTTTCTGTAGCCCTAAGCACATGGCTCCAAGGGTGGAGTCTGGGAGGGAGGGATGAGCACTAGCGGACAAAGCCAGCGGGCTTACCCTTGCCATAGCACTCTCAATGTTAAGTCTTGTCGAATCCCTTTCAGGTTGGCCAAGCGCTAGTCAGACAACAGACAAGAGGTCATACTCAGGGTGATATTGAGATTAGTATTCAAGTCAGTTCACTGGAATACTACAGATAACCTTTTAGCATGTGTCTGGGCCCCATCCACTTAGAGGTTGTAAGAGAAGCCTAGGTAGGGCTCCCTCAAAGGTCCATCTCCCAGCATCCAGCAGGCATGAGCTGGTGAACTGTCGTCAGTGCCTCCCTGCTAGGCAGCCAGCTCCCAAACCCCAGCATTTTCTTAGGGGATCTCCCTCCCTCCCTTCCTCCCTCCCTCCCTCTGTCTCTCTCCCAACCTCCCTCTGTCTCTCTCCCCTCTGTCTCCCTTCTCTTCTTCTCCTACCCCTTTCTTCTATTTCCCTCCCTCTATCTGTCTATCTCTCTCCATCTCTGTCTCTCTCCCCTTTCCTTTCTCTCACTTTCTCTTTCCTTTTCCCTCTCTGTCTCTTTCTGTCGTTCCCCTTTCTTTATCTCTCCCCTCCTCTTCATCTTATCCCCTCTCTCTGTCTCTTTCTTTCATTCCCCCTGTATCCCCTTCTCTCTCAGTCTTCTCTCTCTCTGTCTCTGTCTCTGTCTCTGTCTCTCTCTCTCTCTTGAACCCTGCCTTATACACCTCTACAAGGGACACAGACTAAGAAGAATTCCACCTTGTCACTAATTCTTGCTTTAACTGGACAGGACATTCCCAGTCCCAAATACTTGGTTTCAGGTTCCAAATAAGATTACACAGTGTGTAGATGATCCAACTGCCCTTATGCTCAGCCAGGAACTTTGTCCCTGTCCCTGTCTCTGAATCTTTGACTTGGGGATACCCTATCCCCTTCTCAGCTGCAGGTTCCTTGGAGTCTCATTTCTGCTCCAGAGGGTGACCTTGTTCCAAGTCTTTAGGCTGCGCTCAATCCTATTAAATCGTCTACTGTTACTTAGAAGGAAAACAACTTAAGACTTAAATAATTTATCTGGCTTCCACACAGCTGGCCTTTTGTGGAGATTCATTTGCTAATAAGGACAATGGACTTAAGCCTGTGTTGGTTTGGAGCAGGGAAGCATCTCCATGTGCGCGTCTCCTCTCTTCAGAGACTCTGCCGCTGTGTTGGGAAAAGCAGCGGTGATCTACTTTATTTCAAGCTCTTCTCACGAGTTAGTTCTCAAATGCTCTACAGCCTGGGTGGAGGGTGTGGGAACCTCACAGCTGTCTGTCTATAAAATGGAGAGTTCTTTCCCCAGGCGCCAGCTCATGGGCTGCAAAATGAGACAGCCTCGCTTTCTGTGAAGCTCTGCGAGAACTTCAGACCAGAGAGTGCTCTTGTTAGATCCCATTCAAGTGGAGCAAGGAGAGGCTGCTCACGGAATGCTTCCACATCTCTAACAGCACACTTGTTTATAATTAGAGGAAAGAATCAGCATAGAGACAATTAATATAATATGGTACCAAAAATCAAATTTCCCCTTTGAATAGCTTCCTCAATTTTGTTCACGGAAGTCATTTCCCTTCCAAGTGCTTTGTTCCTTGAAGAGAGCTTCAGACGAGCCACCATTTACTGCATGTGATGACCGGGCATCCCAGTGTGAGCTGCTCACCTGGATGAAGACATGGCACAGAACGGGAGGACTTCTCCCTTGGCCTCCCTTGAGAGCTTGTGTGGGAGCAGGTCTCCTCTGCAGTAGTGCCCCTGTCTCCCCCAGAGCATGCTGCGTCCATGTCACATGTCGATTGTGAGGTACTGGAGACCTGGTGGAGAACGTAGCTATTAAGGTCGCAGTCCACCATGTCCAGAAAGCTCTTTAGCTTGGTGCAAAATGGAGGACTCCCTTTCTCAGTCTGGTTGCCTCTTCTCTATCTAACTTTATTTGGAGAGTGTCTCTAAGCTCAGAAGCCTGGTATCACTTGGAAGATGACCCTGCACAGGGCTCCCTCTAAATGCTGTATGACTCAGCATTTAAGTCCTGCTCTTTCCTTCATCCCATATGATAATTAGGTGCCATGCGATGACCAATCAGACTTTCCCACTCATAACCCTAAGAACCCTTATATACCTTACCCCGGAACACTAAAGTGAGCTGTGTCTCTCTGAAGCAGACTCTGGGAAGTTCTTTCTGTCACACTCATGGCCATGCTTGCTTCTTCTACTCTGTTTGTCCTTGAGGGCCAGTGGCCAACAACCCCAGGGGAGAAGGAGACCCACAGAAACCCACATTTCACACAAACTGCTGGCCTGAGATTCCATCCTGAAGACCCCTGCTGTTCAAAATCAGTGCCTGGAGAGGCGTAATTAGTGGGAGTGGTCGATTTGTCTGACACTTCCCGTGTAAGCACTTCTGTCCATGCCCCCATCTCAGGTGACAGTCACGGTAGAGCTCCTCTATGGGCTGCTGTCCTTTCTAAAGCTGACCAGTGAGTCCTTCTGCCCTGGACAGAAGGTGGAGATGGAGATGCAGGGCAGAGGAACTGATAGGTATTTATCCTTCCGCACCAGTCTGTTCTCTGCCATTCTCCCAAGGCCATCTTTCTGGAAAGCTCTCGTCCCTCAAACAAGGGGGACAGGGTTCCTGGTGAGTCTTGGGACTCCAAACGGGGGTTAGAGACTCTTTACAGTGCATGGGAATGCAGGGTGCCAAAGCCATCCACTGTTGATCACAACTCAGGACAACGTGAATGGAGGGTGTGATAATGACAGTCACATGAATCACAGCAGAAAGACAGATGCTGAACCATGTCTGGTAGACATGTAGTCTACATCTGCCCTGTATAGAAGCAGAGAGGAGAGAATGGCTTACAGAGGTTGGCAGAGTAGGGGAGGTATCTTGTAGACAGGGATTCGTTAGTGGGTACTAAGACCCAGCTGACTTGGAGAGTAAGTCCTGGTGCTTTGTGACACAGAAGGGTTAAAATGTCATATGGCGTAAATCAAAACAAAAGGGCATTCAAGCATTCTCAGGCCAAATCAACAGCCTATAGTGATAGTTCATTTGTATTTTAATAAATAAATAAAGCTTGCTTGAAGATCAAAAAGTAAAACAGCAACACTGGTCAGCCTTATAGACCAGGCAATGGAAACCACACCTTTAATCCAGTAGCCACACTAGTTTGCCATAGAAACCAGGCAGTAGTGGTGCACACCTTTAATCCCAGCCCTAGAGAGGAATATAAAATGGGAGGAGACAGCTCTCTCAGACACAGTCTCATTCTGAGATTCCTGGAGGCAAGATCGACATTTCAGACCGAGGTAGAGGTAAGAGCCAGTGGCTGACGTTTTGCTTTTCTGACCTTCAGGTTGAACCCCAATATCTGTCTCTGGGTTTTTATTAAACTGCATCAACAAATGCGTGCAATGATTATTGTCAACGGAAGGTAGCTGGATCAGAGGGGCTGGAGTGGAGGTTCAGTAGCTGAGATGCGTGCTGCTTATTGTTAGCTTTGACTTTCAATCTGGCAGAATCCAGAGTGTCCTGGAGAGAGGGAACTTCAACAGAGGACTTGTCATGATCAGATTATCCTCCAGACATGTCTGTCAGAGATTGTCTTGATTGATGACTGATGTGGTAGAGTCAAGCCCACTGTGGGCGGCACCTTGCCTACACAGACCCTGGTCTGTATAACAAAGATAGCTGAACCTGAGCCAGGGGGAGAAAGCCCGTAAGCAGTGTTCTGCCATGGTTCCTGCCCTGACTTCTTTCAATGATAGCCTGCCACCTGGTAGTGTAAGTCAAACCCTTTCTTCCCCAAGTTGCTTTTGGCTAGTGTTCTATTGCAGCAACAGAAAGGAAATCCCCAACACTGTGCTTTCAGAGACTCGAGGTCAGTTCCCAGCACCCACGTCAGGCGGCTCACAACCACCTGTAACTCCAGCTCCCGGGTATCTAACACCCTCTTTTGGCTTCCACAGGTATCCCCCCCCCCCACATGCTCCACCCTCAAAATAAAAATAATCTAAGGTTAGAAAAAAACCAAAAAGAAAGCTGGTGTGGAGATTGCCTAAGTCTGCCCTGAGACTTCAGAGGTAGCGTGGAGGTTTCAAGCGTAAGCCTGTCTCATCCTATAATTGGGCAGACACAGCACTGATCTCTCTCACTTACCTACCGCTGGCAGAATCATTAGGAACAGCGAGAAAGTGAGCAGCCACTGTGTGGTATAGGCCGCTGTCCCTCGGAGAGCCTGGAAGCCCGCCAGAGCCCTGCGTTCTGAGATGGGGGACGCTGGTTCCTGCTCCCACTGTCATGTAACTCAGGCGTTAGGTTCTGCACAGATTCTTGCCCCACGCCGTCCCCTGGGGCCAGCTAACACGAAGTGGTTTCTGAGCGCTAGTCTTCTGTGTGGGGATTCAGTGATTCGTGACAAGGTAACAGCCAGGTGCCTGGGAACCAGAATCCCGCGTTCAGAAGTTCTTCCTGAAGATGTCTTAGAAATAAATACACACAGGGCACTTTCTTACAGGGCTGTTTGTAATTAGAAATATCAGATATACCTGTTGTGTGATGTTTTAGTTTTTGGATTTTGGGGGGACCCATCACCCAACCTCCAAATAAATCACACATGGAGGCTTACTCTTAGTTATGAATGCCTGGCCTGGCCTTAGTTTGGCTTTTTTTTTTGTCAGTTTTTCTTAAATTTAATTATCCCGACTATCTTTTGTATCTAGGCTTTTATCTTTCTCTAATTTTGTATGCCTTATTTTTACTTATCTTCTTAAGTCCATGGCTGGCTGGGTGACTAGCCCCTGATTCCAGGGTCAAGGGGTCAAAGAGCAGCTCCAGAACTGGGGTTGGGGCTGGAGCCAGAGGGAAGCTGTCCCCCTCAGAAAGGCAAGAGTAAGACCTTGGACAATAGTGACTTGCACCCTGTACCCACTGCCGGCTCTCCTCTGCTTGCGGAGCCAGCAACCCCAGTTCCAGCCACTTCTGTCACCACTACCTCCACACAACCCCTTGGGCCTGCACCCCCTGGGTGGTCCTTGGCTGAGCATCCACACATGACCACAAGATGCTCAAGTTTATCAGCGGTATCTTCACAAAGAGCACAGGGGTATCTCCTGGTCCCAGTCCCCTACCCGGAACCCCCAGGCTTATCTTCCAGCAGCATGTCCAGGGAGTTGTTGGGTGCAGAGCACGCGTCTCCCCTAACGCTGTGGTCAATGGCCAGGAATGGACTTTGAGCCTCTCAATTCCTGAACTGTGCCTGAATGTGCTGGGTGATGTCAGAGGTGAGAGGTCACCCTTCATCCGTGGATTCCTCGCAGGTTCATACCAGGTGCCGGAGAGAACTGAGGGTGAGCAGTGTGAGGGGAGGATGCTGGGGGATGGGCAAGCTCACCTGGTGCTCATCCCAGAGGAAGCGGGAGCACCTGATGCCAAGCTCTCAGGCTGGGCGGATGCTATGATCTTCGTCTTCAGCCTGGAGCTTGAGAGCAGCTTCCAGGCTGTGAGATATCCCCATGTGTAGCTGAGCTCCCCTGGTGGGGAAGGACGAGGAGGTCTGGTCCTGGTTGGGACCCAGGACAGAATCAGTGCCTCCTCTCCTCCAATGGTGGGTGATGCTTGAGCTCGAGCTCTCTGCACAGACGTGGGACGCTGCAGCCACTGGGAGACCTGTGCAGCCTGGGGGCTTGATGTGGGCCGGTCTTCCGGGAGGTGGTCCAGAGGGTGGTAACTTTCCGCAGGTGGCAGCAGCTTCTGGCTGCCTGCAAGTCCCTGCCCAGCTCACCTAGCCATTCAGCCCCTTCTACTCCTGTAGCCAGGCAGGCTAGTAAGGGGGGGGGGCACACTAGCGACCACTCTTCTTCATTTCCATCCTCACCCAATGTTGGACACCGGGAGCCCTGAGCTGAGATGGCCCCTGTGGCTGGGTTAAGCACCCCAGGATCCCTACACTGAGCAGCCAAACAAAGGACCAGTCTTTTTGCAAACCATGGGGCAATGATTCTGAGAAATGGAGCTTAGACAGTCGGGGAGAGATGGCGGTGAGTAGGCAAGCCATCCCCATTACTCTTTCTAGTCATGGCTTCTACTCTACCCTCCTGATTTTGTATTAGGAAGAGCATCTGGCCCAGAGAGCATCCTGATTGCCCTGTGGCTTGACTCCTTCTCAGGTTACTTCTGAGAGCCCAAATGCCTGAATCCTCTTTGCTCGTTGGTAGGTGCTAACCGTCACCTTTGCTTAGAAGGTTCCAGGTGCTGCTGTTGGTCCATGTCAGATGCTCACAGATGAGGCCATTTCAGCCTCATTAGGCAGAAGGAGTTAATGGCTCTAAAACATTCCTAACACCTCCTCCATCTTGCCTTTGTCTTCCATGCCAGGTTCTTCTCTCCTTACAGTAGGTATACATTTGAGCAGGAACACACATGACAAGTGTCCCTGAGGCCTGCATTCCAACTCATTTATGACATTGGAGATAAACTCAGTCTTGGGGCTTTGGTCAAGCGGTCAAACAATCTTTAAAGAAATGTATTGTCAGTTTCTGTCCGGATCATCTTTTGTACTCATCTCTCACTTTGCGGTTATTTGGGCTTGGAGACATCTTTAAGAAACATGTCTAAGTTAGTTTTGGAAGCTGTCAGTCTTGTATTTCTTTTGGGTGGTCAGGGCTGAGGAAAGACGAAATCAGGATCATCCTTCTTCCACGTCTTCTGGAACTTCAGCAATGTTCTCAACATCATGATCTTCCCATTTGTAGCTTACAGCAGTGAGGTTCTTCAGGTCTCCAGCATCACATCTTTGTAGAGCTTCTGTTGGGAAGGATGCAGCAAAGCCCACTCTTCCCAAGTGAAGTTGACGTGCATATCGTCATAGGTCACTGCATCCTTGTCAGGATCGGCTTCTGTGTTTTTGGCAGGTCTTCTCTGCTTGGCACCACTCTTGTAGGTCCACTCTCATCAGCAACTCTTGGGAATGGCTCTCTCATGGCAGGGGAGACTGCTTGGGCCATCTGCTCCACCCTGTGAGTAGCTGCAGATCCGCTCACATTCCCTGAGGACACTGCAGGCTGCACAGTTTTTTTTTTTTCCTCTTTTTCCAACATTTTCTTTTTAGAAGTTAGTTTTGGAGCTGATTGTGTTGCCTGAAGAACATTCCTATTATCAATCCTTTCAGGCTCGGGTTTTACAGTGTTCAGTTCTGAGAAGAGCGAGACAGGCAGAGCAGCTCTGTAGAGTCCCACCTTTAACACGTCTTGTTTCGGTTTCTCTCTTCATTCTTTCAATTCTTGAAGCAGATTTTTTTTCCTTGTATTTTTGGAGGAGGGCTTTCTGTTTGTCACTCATAACCATTTCCTCTGACTCCATTTTGCTTCTGGCCTTTTCTGGAGCTAGATCTGGAGACAGTTCAGGTACATTATCAAGACCTGCATCTTCCAGTGAATGGTTGTGATCTTTCAGGTTGGAGTACCTCTTCGTTCATATCCCTTGTCTCTGTTTTCCTTATGAGATAATAACTTCCTTTGAGAAATGTTAGCTCTAATCATTTCGTGCTTAAATCTTTCCTAAGCCAACTGGCAAAACGTGAAAAGGCATCACTACCAGACCGTAGACCAGGATGGACACTCAAGCAGGGCTGGAGTCAGGAGCTGGTGCAAAGGCTATGGAGGGCTTCTGCTTGCCGGCTCACATACATATGTTGCATTTTCTTTACTTAGATCCCTTATTGTTATTCCTATATATGTACTTATAGTCATGTATATTCCATGCATACATACAAGTGTTCATTATACACAGACATGCATATATAACTCCTCTGTCTTATTAGTGACTGCTAGGCTTTGCTTTCTTGTAGTTTTATAATGTTAGCATATAGAACAGATATTACCCCTCATATGTAAAATGGTGACATAGTGACATATTCTTCTTGATATAGCATCTCACACAATTTATACCTACTAATAGGAGAATAGTACTTATATTGAAATATAATTTCAAGTATCAGCCACCTTGCTATGTATATAAAATATATATTATGTAGGATATTTTTCCTATTCAGAGTTTTATACTTTATAGTTCAGATAATGAGAGATATAACAGCTTAAAAAATGGATACAGCATTTCTTAAATTCTAGGCCTCAGGCTGTGGCTCCCAGTCAGTCATGGGCTCATGGGGAATTCACGATTCTGCTGTGTACTGAATGGCCAAGCGTGGCTGACAGTTAGGTTAAGGGTGCTGAACTGACTTCTACTTAGGGACGGATTTGTGGAGCTGTCCAAGGTCGAGGACAGCTGGATCTTGTTATGGCAAAGACTGAGTATCTCCAAAGGGAGCGAAGACGTTGGCATCCCCAGCCTGTGGTCTGTGAGAGGAGGTGCTCACCCTGCTGGGCCCCAAGTGGACGGTTCGCTGTTGTTTCGCAGCTTTACAATGCAGCACTGGCACCTCTGTCCCTGGCATGTCAGCATGGCAACTGCACTGAGTCTCCAACCGTGAGTAACACACTCAGCCTCCAGCATGGTCATGTGCACACCATGCATGTGACAACCATGAGCAGGCTGGGGCCAGCTCTGTGGCAGCCTGGCTATGGGAGGCCCACACGCCATCCCCACTTGCTAGGCCACACCCGTTACCCTTTATTCCAAGCCTTTACCTGGCTGTCTGTAAGGCTCTGCTTTCCAAATTCTGGAAACTGTGACAAGATCTCTTTTAACTGAGGTCCCAGCCCACAGCCTTGCTTTCTTTCCCTCCTGAATGCTTCTCAGATTGAGGGAAATGTTTCCTGAAGCCCCGGGAAGGTAGCAGGCTTAGCAATGGGGCGCAGAGGGGGGA
This sequence comes from Myodes glareolus, assembly GCF_982192425.1. Taxonomy (NCBI): domain Eukaryota; kingdom Metazoa; phylum Chordata; class Mammalia; order Rodentia; family Cricetidae; genus Myodes; species Myodes glareolus. Next base: position 3,170,635 of record NC_142031.1, read on the forward strand.
TGGGAGAGCTGAGAACAGTAACCTCCCTCTTCCTTCATCCAGATGAAGCAAGGGCAGAGGGAGGCTGTGTGATATGATTAAATTGTTGCCAACCAAAGTCACCTTGGCTTGTCAGGCCCCACGAAGGCCAGCCTTCAGGCAAGCAATAAAGCCAATGTCTGCGCAGGGCCCAGTTCAGGGATCTGCAGCAGTGAAGGTGATGGATGACAGTGTTCGGGGACAAGGGACACCGTCGGGGGGACAGGGCGGGAGTCACTTCTCTCAAGGAGGCAGAGGAGCAGTCTGGGAGGTCTTGGACCTGAAGTCCTAGTAAGCGTCCCTGTGAAGGTGGACTCAGAGCCCAGCCTGTGTGGGTCTCAGTAGACGCTGTTTTCCCCATCCTGGATGTTGCTGAGCAGAACTGGCAGCCACCTTAACCCTGTCCTTGTCACATCTTCCAAGGTTCATACTCATGGGTGGCCCCATTTGCTAACTTTAGGGTTAATCTGAGTCTCAGAAAGGATTCTTGGAGGCAGGTGAACCACAGTTCCGCTGGGAAGCCCAAAGGGAGAAGACACAGGGAAGGCAATTCTGGGAAACACAGGTTGAGATGGCACCTTGCAGCCTAGGGTACAGAGACAACCCGGGAAGACCAGGAGGCCTGAAGGCCCTTCTGTCACCCCTGTGAAGCAGGTTCCGTAAATGCTTGACACACTCTTTAAAGGCAGCGATGTCACATACAGAGTCACCCTGGGTGAGTCAGGATCACTGCTCACAGGACCCATGAAAGCCCTTCTCTGTGGTGTTGGCATTGACAGGAGACAGGCTCGGGGCCCTCTTCTGCCCCTTCTAGGATCTTACTCCTCTCACCTTCCTGCCCACGGTTTTAGACTGAGTCTGATCTCCCAGGCTGTCGTCCTCAAGGGTACATTCAAGAGTTCTGAGAACGGAGCAGGAAGAATAGCTACGGAACATCTAGCTATCTTTCAATCTTGTTAGGCTTGGAAGACACTAAAAGCTCCTCCATTCTCGGCAAATATTGATTGAAAAGAGGTCTGATAGCCACACAGAGATGAGGGGTGCCGAGTCCCACAGCCGTGTCTGTGCTCTGGAGACATGGTAGCCAACCGGGAGTACCTCTGTTCTTTCTCTCCAGAAAGGGCCAACCCTACTAGCTTCAGATGCTCAAGGAGAGCCACATAGGTGAGTGAAAAGGTGGGGACCCGAGCCCCAAGTCAAAGGCAAGTTGCTGGGCAACCTAGACAGCAGTTGCACATGACCGCCTATGGGGAGTTTCCCAGGTGGGGTCATTGCACTAAATCAAACCCAAGCAACGCAAAGCATGCATTCATGCATTTGCTAGCTTTTGTTAGCACACATATCTGCAAGCCATATTTAAAATTCACCTTCAAGCTCATAAATTTCCTGCCTAGTAGAGCTGATCTTCTGTGCAAAGGTTGTGAAAACCCAGGACCCAGTGGGAAGTTGTTTAGATTCTCCACAGAGTAGACATCCTCATTTTAACCAACTAAGTCACAATGGATTGCTGAACACACTGAGCACAGGTCCCATACAACTCATTGTAGATCTGTTCAAGGGAAATGGAGCCTGGATAGCCAGGTGACTTTTAGAGAAATTCAGGGAGATGTCACGTAGCTGCTGAAGGAGACAGATGCCATGGAACCTTTACCGGTAGGCCACAGCCTCGTGCTGATACACAGATTAATAGATATAGGTTAATTTAAAATGTAAGAGTTAGTTAATAAGAAGCCTGAGCTAATAGGTCAAATGGTGTTGTAACTAATATAATTTCTGTGTGGTTATTCATGTCTGAGCGGTTGTAAAACGAATGAGCAGTCTCTGCTTGTTCTCATTGTGGGTCCTTACATGGGACATGGAGCCTAGATAACCAGGTGACTTTTAGAGAAACTAGCAGAGACCTGGTAAATGCCTAGCCTCCTCCAAGAAGGGTGATAGGCTCTCTGGAACCCTCTCAGGGTAAGGGCTCTACCCAATGTGGCAGAATATGAACACTGGGAAGCAGAAGCTAAGCTACTCCCACCATGACTTCCAGGGGACGCTGAATACACGTTGAGCTGCTGACTGAGATGGACAGGTGGACAGGAGGTAGGCCACTGACTTTGCTGGGCAGGGTGGTCTCACAGTGTCACGCAGGCCTCATTTGGGCTGTTGCTTAATTTTCTTCCCCTCAGTCACATGCTCCAGTAGATAGAGGGTGTCAGCTGGGAGAGCCCCTCTGGTGGCCAGTCCTCTCCGTTGACTTAGCTGAGCCTCAGGGCCCAGAAATTTGACCAACACATTTCCAGATGATCTGTGAATGGACTTGACTCTCAAATTAGTAGGCTCAGAGCACAGCAAATGACCAAGATGTGGATGAGCATTATCCAATAATGTGGGTAGACCTTAGAGGAAAAAATGGGCTTCTTCTAGAAAAAAAAATATCCACTGTAGGTGACCTTCTGACACACTCCAGTGAGTGTGTGCCTGCCTCTAGCCTGCCAGGTAGCTTGGCAAGCTTTGTAATCACACGAATCAATTTCTTGAAGTCATTTTCCCCAGCAGCGAGCGCACACCCACCCCCATCCCATTGCTTTGGTGTCTCTCGAGCAGTGGTTCTCAACCTGTGGGTCACGACTCCCTTTGCGGTGGGGGTGTCAAACAACCCCTTCACAGGGATCGCCCAAGACCATCGGAAAATACAGGTATTTACATTACCATTCATAACAGTAGCAAAATTACAGTTACGAAGTAGCAACAAAATAATGTTATGGTTGGGAGTCACCACAACATGAGGAACTGTTGTGTGTTAAAGGGTTGCGGCATCAGAAAGAGAATCTCTGCTCTAGCGAATACCAAGCAATCTCTGAGGCTTGTAGGGGTTCGAGCTGGGAAAGCCTCCCTCTGGAGGGTGTGGGGACTGTGCCCAGTGTCTTTCCTGTGACTCAAGCGTGAGTGAGGGTCTCTCCTTTCCCTGGAAGGTTGGGAACCAGCCTGAAAGAGTTGCAGGGCTGACATGGATTTGAGTCTCAGCAGAGACACTACCGGTCTACTGAGACTCAGAGCTGACAGATCTTGGGCAAACTACCACTTTACCTGGCTCCAAGTCAGCTGCAGGATGGAGGTGACTAGGACTCCATGCCAGAGCTGCCTCCCAGTCCCCTGGGACACCTCTCCCTGTGATGATGGTGACATTCTTCTCCTGTACTAAGTCATGGCCTGCTAAGTCACCTTGCATCATATGATCAGGAGCATCATAACTGGATAAGGCCCCCAAAGAGGACAAATTTTAGACACAACCAGGATGAAGGAGAAACACCTGCAGTTCCAGCAGCCCAGAGGCAGAGGCAGCAGGATCTGACTGAGTCTGAGGCCAACCTGGTCGACAGAGGGAGAACCAGTTTCACAAACAAAACAGGGAGGGGGCAGAGAGACTTCCCAGGTGTGTCTCTGAGGATGTTTGCAGAGGAGGTTGGTGTCTGAGGCTGAATGGCCCAGCTGCAGAAGACCCACCTTCCATGTGGGAGACACCATCCTGGCCAGAGGGACCAGAGAGGATGGATGCAGAAAGCTGGCCTCTTCGCCCCAAGCTGGGAAATACTGGCCCTGCACCCCAGACACCGAACCTTCAGGTTCTTTGGCCTCAGGACTGCAAGATTCATGTCCTTCTCTGCATTCTAGGACTTCTTGCCTCAATCTGAGAGCTGCACCATTGGTTCCCTGGACTGCCTCAGTCATGTCCAGTCCCCGAGAATTTGTAGTCTGGAAATGGCCTGTGGAAGCCCTTCACCTGTGGTGACTGATACACTTTCTCTTTTCTCTACATGCAGACTCTGTCTCAGGAGAATCCCACAGGCCCAGCAAACACAACTGTCCTGCAAGAGGCTGCCAGCTTGCTAGTGTGCTATGTATGGGGTGCCAGAGCGGCTGGAGTAGGCCAGGATGGGGTCCTAGGCACACTTTGGAAACAGATTCCAGTCAGGTGGGTCACCCTGCAAGCGCACTGTACCCCTCCTCTTTATCTGCCGTTCAGCCTGTGACAGACCTGACTGGCATGCAAGAGGCATCCAAATGGGAAATGGAAAGTGATGTGTGAGGGATTTGAAAAGCTCTAAGGAAACCAGCAGGTGTCCAAACTCTCAGTGCAAAACCTAACCGGCAGCTCTCAGCTCCAAGCCGCGCGTTGTCACAATCGTTTGTGAGAGCGGGGATGAAGCTCATCATGTCGCTGCAAATTTCCTTCTGTCGCTAGCCAGAGCAGTGTCTCCTGTGGACAGAAACTCCTCCTTAGTAGTGGGGGAGTGGGACTGGGCAGGCGGGTGCCTTCCCGCTCTCTTTAACTTAATTGAGCAAGCAAGACCGACAACAGCAGAGGCAGGCGGAGCTGCAGAGTATGGGCCTGTGTGAGCTTCACCAAGCAACACCAAAAAGCCTTGCAAACACCAGCAACCAGTGCATACAGAGACAGATCACGCCGCTCAAAGGGCACTGGAGCAGGTTCATGACTTGCGAGGCTACTCTCTTGACGTGGGCTTCCTCTGCTAGCAGAAGAGTAACATTCCTGAAGCTGAAAAAGTCTACAGATCAACTTCTGTGTGTCCAGACATTCACTGAGGTGTGGGACATCGAGAGCCTCTCTGGGTGAAGATGCCTAGGGCTACTGATCCTGCCAGATGGCTAGTAAGGCTTGGGTGGGGTACCTCTCTAGAAGAGCCAGCACCTTCATCCCAAACACGTGGATGACCCAGACAGGGAGTTCGGTGGAATGAGCCATGCTCTGGGATGTCCCAAAGTTCATTCCCACATTGCTTGTGGGAGAGGAGAGTGGAAATCCCCAGAGAGCTCGAGTTTCCATATTTTGTCTGCCAGCTAAGGTTTGGGTTGCCCCGGAAGTCTTGCTCCCTGCAGATGAGCTGATATTGGCTCCATTGGCAACAGGCTGTCGCTTTGCTATAGGAAAAGCCTGAAAAGGGGAGTGAGGATTAAGAAAGAAAAAGACCAGAGACAGAAAACAGAGTCGGGAGGGCTTCCAGTGAAGACTGTAACTGCCTTAAGTCTATCACTCATAGTCCTTGTATAGCCCAATCAAAAGGGAGGCAAAGCTTTTCCTCCTATGATAAAAGGAATAAACAAGAGTTATTACCTGGTAACCACACCCTATGTCAAACACCCTGTTGTCTGGCTTTCGAGGAGCAAAACATCCAGTAGCCACACCTTTGACCAAGCATCCTGTTGTCTGGCCTTTGAGGAGCAAGAACAGGTCGGGTCCCAGCAGGTCCGCAACTCTGGTGAGAGCTTCATTCTGTGTCTTCACTTCATAGCCCAAAGGACAAAGAAGAGACTACCTTTCTGCGGCAGAGGGGAGGGGTGAGCAAGCCTGTGCCTGAGACCTCTTACTGCAGCAGTGAACCCATGTCACCTCACCATCTGCCATAGCCCCCACCTCCCAGCTCTGTGCTCTCCAGGGTTAAGTTCCTGACAGGTGGGCTTGGGGGACAGACAGTAATGGTCACACTTGTAGTTGTGACTGTGAACAAAGCCGCAGAACCCGCTGGGAGAGCTCACACCGGCCAGGACTAGGCACTGCCATCCACACCAGCAGCAGCAGCAGCCCACTGAAGATATGAGAGGTGTTCACAGTCACAAGTGCACAGTGACCCGAAGGACAAAAGAAAATGAAAGCAGGCTGGGAGGCAAGCACAGCGGAACTCAGACACCCTAGGGAAAGCTAGAGCGTCAAGCTATAGTTAAGAAGAAAATTGACCATTTTTCTTAAACTTTGCTGGGAAGGGTCTATGCTATGCAGCCCTGTGTCCAGGAACAGTAGACTGTTCTGCCTCAGCCTCCTCAGGGTTGCTTGGAAGTTCATTGTTGTCTTTATAGAAACTCCCCAAGTTAATGTCATTTTATTTATAATTATGATTTTAGTTGCTCTTGAGAGTGCGCCCCAGCACAGCGAACAGGAGTTACTTTCTCTCCTCCCACCTGGACATGGGTTCCAGGGATCCGGCTCAGGTCATCCCAGCCAGGGCAGCAATCCCATTTCTCAGCGGAGCCTCTCACCGGCACGGAGGAGCCAGGCTCTGTTTCCTGCTATTCCTTTGAAGACCGGAAGTTTCCTTCTATGGAATGACTCCAGCCAAAGGACAGAGAAAGGGGACAACAGGGCAGCATTTCTCGGGCTCTGGAGGGTGACAGTGCAAGTCACGATCACTGACCTCTAACATCTCAAGTGGGGAGCGAGGCAGGAGTCGCTCTGAGGGAAGCACACAGCACAGCAGTGGGACAGAAAACCTGAGCTCTCCCGAGTACGCAGGATTCTGTAGGGTACACAAAAGAATCGGGGTAATGAGGCACCCAGCAGTGACACCCAAAAAGTCAAATCCAAATCGGCCAATCAGGTCGGTCTCCTAGGTTTAGTTGACTTGGGGTAGCAGGCAGAATGGAAAGTGTGTAGGGGATGGGGGTGGAGTAGAGGACACGAGAGAAAGAGGAGGAGGGAGAAGGAGAGACAGAAAGATAGCAGAGAGAGGAAAGAGGAGAGCAGGGATAGAGAGACACATGTAAGAGAGACACAGAGAGAGAGTACAAAAGAGAGAAGGGGGGAGGGAGACTGGAAGCAGCCGCTGGGGATGCACTGACCACCTGAAGCATTCAGATCTTCCTTGGATTTTGATGCAAACAAAACCAAACCAAAACAAAACAAAGACTAAGAGCGAAAGAGAAGAAGCAACCATGGTACTTCGCAGAGAGAGAGAGCATTGAAGGTACCGTGCAGTCAGCGGTGACTTCTTTGTGGCAACATCGTGGTGAGCTGTGTGAACGAGAGTGACCTTGTCCTGGAGGTGGAGGCCAGAGGTCTCCAGTTCGGCCTGCACAGTGGCTGGCTCTGGCTTCTTGGTGGCCCGTGGAGGTGGGGAGCCATGCTGCTGGCTGATGAGAACACAGGCTCATTTCTCTCTTTATTCCGGCTTTGCATATGGACCTAAGTCTCCTACAGTCAAGGGATCTGAGGAGCTTAAGTCACTTATCTACCAATCTCGTGCTGATTGGATTCTCCCGAGCCCTATTTGATGCAAGAGGCTTATCCTGCAGTCTCTGAACCTAAGATAAACACATGGTGCCTCTCAATGGTGTTGAAGCTGGGTGAGCACTCCTCAATATTCTCAGGCACTTAGTGTGCTGACCCTGCATGGGTACCAGTGATGGAAAGAGTTGGACCCAAGTCCTATGCCTAAGGTCCTGAACCCGAGAAGGACAAAGCAGTGGTTCACAAGGACATGGGGGCCCTTCATGGTGGAAAAGGAGCACAGGGGTGTGGTAGGCTTGATGGATAGTATGGGGGGGGCTGTGTTGGGCTGGATTGGGAGATTCATTCTTGAGTGTGGTTAATAAGCCCAGGGTGATCAGTAGTGGTTCAAGTACTGGGCAAACACCTACTGTTGTTGGAGGGGGCTGGCTTATAGTAAGGAGGACAAGGGTGTGCACACACACATGTATGGAGAATGAGGATAGTATGCACACACGTATGGAGGATAAGTGAGAGTGTGCACACACATGTATGGAGGACAAGGGAGAGTGTGCATGCACATGTATGGAGGAGAAGGGAGAGTGTGCACAGATGTATGGAGGATAAGTGAGAGTGTGCACGCACACGTGTGGAGGATAAGTGAGAGTGTGCACATACACGTATGGAGGAAAAGTGAGAGTGTGCACGCACACGTATGGAGGATGAGGAGAGTGTGCACGCACACGTATGGAGGATGAGGGAGAGTGTGCACGCACACGTATGGAGGATAAGGGAGAGTGTGCACGCACACGTATGGAGGATGAGGGAGAGTGTGCACACACACGTATGGAGGATAAGTGAGAGTGTACACACACGTATGGAGGACAAGGGAGAGTGTGCGCACACGTATGGAGGACAAGGGAAAGTGTGCATACACTCATGTATAAGCAAGATGCTCTCGAGGCTGGGCAGATGGCACAATCAGTAAAGTGATCATCGCGCAAGCATGGGGGACTAAGAACACAGGAAAAGGCTGGGCTAGAGGCAAGCGCTCGGAACCCTAGCTCTGGGGAGTGGAGATAGACAGGACCCTGGGGCTTGCTGTCCAACTAGTGAAGGGTCCCGCCTCAAAAACCTCCATACACAGCAACTGAGGAAGGACAGCCAAGCCTGTCTTCTGGCCTCCACATACACATGCAGACACCTGGATATGCATTTTACTTCTTACAACATACATATAAAACCAACGAACAACACCCAAGATGCTCCACCAAGATATGCCTGGGTCCAATAGCAGGAGGCTAGCAGGAATCAGAGCCACAGAGGTGACCATGGTCATACACAGGCAGTGGCCAGGGGCTGGTGAGAAGGCTCAGGGGGTAAAGGTGCTAATTGCCAAGGCTGGGGTTGAGTCCATCCCTGAAGTCCACGTGATGGGAACAGAGAATCCAATCCTAAAAATTGTCTGAACAATCGAGAAAAGGGAGAGCTGTCCCTGCAAAGCTGCAAGGTTGGTCTTAGACGGAGTGTTCTGCCTCCTGCTCTGTCCCTTCCTGAGCCTGGGGCTCCCACTCTCTCACTCTCTTGCTTTCTTAGGGCTCAGCAGGGTGACTCTCCTTGAAACACACACCTCACCACCATGCCCCGCTCCCTCACCTCCATAGGACACTTGCCACAGCCAGGTAAACACCATATATTCTCTTGTCTCTTGTCCCCTGTCACCAGGAGAATGTCAGTTCCAGGGTCCAGGCCTAGGGCCACTTAGGACGCTATGCTGTCTTTGTCTCTGGAACAATGTATGGCACTTGGGGACTCACAATACACATTTCTCAGGCACATGGACAGCTAAAAGAAAGGAGAGAAAAATGTCAACATCATACATCAGGAAGGAAAGTAAAGTGTGATGTATACTTTTGCAAATGGACCCTGAAGGTTTTGTAAGGTCAGAAAATCATCTATGTGAAGATGTATAGACATTTTATGGAGAAAATTAAACATTTACCTTAAAAATGCTGTAGGCGATGTCATCAAAGTATCATGCAAAAGCACTGTCCTCAAATTTCTCTGTAATATCACATCACACAACTGCAAACAGATCCCAGCTGTTTATAAAGAAACCCTGGTGGACGATGGGCTCCATAGGAGGAAAAGTGGGCAAGAGCATCCTGAGACAGTGAGCGGGTGTGCGGAGCGGTGGGGACTAGTCTAGTAAGAACCAGAATGTCATGTGTGCTGAGCAGCAGCGTCCGGTCTGTGGGGAGTTACAGCGGGGAGATATGTGCTGTGCACAAGAAACACCACAGGGAGCCCATGAAAGGCGCAGGGATGATTGGCCCCATGCACAAATGCAAACATTGCAGGTCCTGCCTCCTGTCACTTCCAGCTCCAGCTATGTGAAGATCTAAATGAGAAAAGCAAAATGCTCTAAGCTTGGGAAATGATGGAGCCATTTCCAAGATTTCAGAACAGAAATGTGTTTCTTTTTTTTAACTTAATTTTGGTGAGACTATTGAGTTTACTGTGCTTTTTTACAGAGTATGGGTGAGGGGTTACTTATGGGAGTGTGAGGGACCTCCAAACTCATACATGACCACAAAGTCCCACCTCATCGGGTCTGCCATCCCACAGCAGCTCACGGTGCCCTTCGAATGAGGCCACTTGCCATTGGGACTGGGGCAGGTAGTTGGAGACACTAGGTGAAGCTCAAGATGCTTAAATACATGTTTCTTAAAGAAAAGAAGCAAAAGCCACAGGAAAAACAATAGATAAATTTTTCTGTGCTGAGTTAAGACAAAAATTCCCAAATTAGGACACAGAAATGCAAAGATAGTCACACTAGTTGAGAGAGAGAGAGAGAGAGAGAGAGAGAGAGAGAGAGAGAGAGAGAGAGAGAAGGCTCCTATGCTGTAAAAGCAAAACAACTGTTTCCCCTTGCAGATGGTGTGACCTCGCCGACAGATGCTGTAAGCAATGCACAACAAATACGGGAGCTCGTAAACCGTCTCAGCCGTGCTGCATAACCGATCAATACTCAAGAGTCAGCCGCCCTGACACCATCAGCGATGAGTGGCTTAGACGGGAGTCCACGCACAATCCCACTCACACGAGCCCAAGGAAAGAAAAACAAGACAGAGAAGTGACATTTTCAAGAAGAGCGTGTTTCTTGTGTGTTGGAAACTGCAACCATTGCTGAAAGAAAGACGCACATGAAAAGACGCCCCACGCCCATGGACTGGAAGAGTGGCTGCAACTGAGGTGGACACTTCCTGGAACGAACCTGCAGTTTCAGAAAAAACCCCTGGCAAGATACCTGACAGCTTTATTCCGATTGATCAAGTGATATTAGAGTTCACATGGAATTGCGAAGGGGCATGACAACAGGGTAGGCAAGTTTCAAACTGTAAAGTTACAGCCTCGGTTAAGACAACGTGGTTGTGGCATAAGGATGGCCACATAGACCAGTAGAGCAGCACTGGGAATCCAGATAAGGCCATAGCAAGGCCTCTCTCTCTCTCTCTCTCTCTCTCTCTCTCTCTCTCTCTCTCCCCCTCCTCCCTTTTCCCCCCTTCTTTGTGTGTGCATGTACATACAGGTGCCAGGGGAAGCTGGAAGAGAATTCAGGTCTCCTGGAGCTAAAGTTCCAGACTGCTGTGAGATACCACATGGGTGGTGGAAACTGAACCTAGTCCTCTGTAAGAGCAGCCAGCTCTCTTAACCACTGAGCCATCTAACGGCGTTGATATAAACAAACATACATAAAAGAATAAAGTTGGGTACCTACTTCACACCATATAGTGAACAGGACCCCAGGTCACTTAAACATCTAAGTGTAAGAGCTAAGACTATGGTACCCCCAGCACAACACCCACGTGCGAATCTTGTCCAGACGGCAGCCTTGTTGGTTTAAATCTAAGCAGCAGAAGTCAGCATGAACAAGTTGGATTTCCTCAAAATGTAAGATTACGTGGGCTTCAAAGGTGAGAAAGTGAGCAATGTTACTTTACTATGTACTTTACAGACCAGGCTGACTGGAAAGTCACAGTAATCCTCCTGTCTCTAACTCCTGAGTTCTAGAATTGAAGACGTGAGCCACCATACCCAGAGGGGGAATCTCCTTTCAATCCTTATATCTAATAAAGTTCCAATGTGGCATGTATGTATGTATGTATGTGTGTGTATATACATATATACATGTATATATCTATATCTATACATGCATACATAGCTATATAGTTAAAAAATAAAGAGACACATGATGGGGCTGAAGAATAGGCTCAGTGGGTAAGAGCCACTGGCTACTCTTGTAGAGTACATGAGTTTGATTCTCAGCACCCACATGGTGGTCCACAACTGCCTGTAACTGCAGTTCCAGGGGATCTGACACCCTCTCCTGGCATCCATGGTGCACACGCTTTGTGTGCAAACACACCACACATATATAAATACATGAAGGTTTGGGAGTACAGTTGAGCTGTGGTACACTTGTCTAGCAGGCTGGAGACTATGGGTTTAATCCTTGGCAGCATAAAAGCAAGCAAAAAAGGAAAAATGGCCCGATGACTACGGGCAACGAACTTACATTGCCTTTCATCGCAGGAGGTCTAACGATGGTCCACAGGCCCGTGGAACGATGCTTGATACTGGTCTCCAGGGAAACAAGAACCTACTTCCCATCAGCTAGTATGGCTACCGACTGCACCAAACTCAAACACAGACACTGGCAAGACCGTGAGGGCACAGATCATTGGCCCAGACCCTGTGGTTCATGGTGAGATGTGGCTCAGCATCTTTGAGAAGCAGTTTGGAACTTAAAAATGTACCGATCACATGTCCCCATATGTCATATCTAACACAGTGACATCCTCAAAGATGTCCCCATCCCAACCCCAGATCCAAATGTGAGTGTGTAACCTTCCATACCACAGAGGAGTCTACACAGGGGAGCCATGGTGGGTTTGCCTGAAGTTCCAAGATGGGCAATTGCTTTGGATTACCTGGTATGTCCAGTCAAATCCGTGTCTATTTAGTAACAGGAAGGAAGAAGAAGTGACCAAAGAAGAGAGATACCCACATCTGGCTAACAGCTCCATGTGCCAAGGAGCTGGACAAGGCCACATCCTGGTTCTGCCTCCAGAGGGGACACAGCCCTGCACACACCCACGCTTTAACCCAGGGCAACTGGGCTGGTTTCTGATTCCACAGACTCATAGGACCATCTTTGCTGTCTGTACCCCTCTATTTGAGGCAGTTTGTTATAATAGTCAGAAGAAACAAATATACCCACTGTTTCTGTTCCTGGGAACCAGCCTGCTCACTAGAACACGTACACGTAAACACACGGGAATACATGTGAACACACATCATGATTCTCATTAGCTAAGAAGACTCACACACGAGTGATCAGGGTGTGATAGACCTATACCGTGAAATGTATCATGGTCATGAAAAGAATGGAATATTAATGCCAGATATGGAGAAGATGCATCTTAAAGATAGCAGGTCGGAGAGACCACAGCATGGGAGGCCATTTACATGACACGCTTGGAGTCAGAGAGTCCCAGAGACAGGAACCGGAGTGACTGCGGTTTCCGCAGTCTGGGAAAGGGAGATGAACAGTGACTGCTAAAGAGTGTAGTGTTTAATCATAGGATAGTGAAACCTTTCTGGAATCCTGCTAGCTAACTTGCTTAGGAGGAGCTTCCTTGTGCCAACTTTCCAAGGCTGGAACTACAGGCAGTTGGTATGCCCGCTGGGCATTTGACTCAGTTTCTGGGGATCTGAGTTCTAATCTTTACTCCTTCCCCAGCCAGCACTTGAACCGCTAAACCAATGGTTCTCAACCTATGGATCACAACCCTTTGGGGGTAGCACATTAGATATCCTGCATATGAGGCATTTATATGATGATCCCCAACAGTAGAAAATTAGTTACGAAGAAGCAACAAGATAATTTATGGTTGATTATCACCACAACTCAGGAAATTGTTTTAAAGGGTCGCAGCATTAGGAAGGCTGAGGATTGCTGCTCTACGTCCTCTTCCCAGGTCCAAGGCAGCTACAGTTTTGAAGGCAGACAGATCTCATGGAAGAGCTGGCACACATTGAGGGGGCCCCTGCATGTGCCACAGCAGTGTGAGGGTCCTGGAGGCCAGCTTCCCCCTCTGTGGGTGTCTCAGCCACAGGAGCCCATGAATCCCATTTTCAGCGTGTACTATTTTGAGTTGGTTTCTACCAGTGTTATGTAAAAGCACTCAGCCTGTAGCTTTTTCTGGCCCACCATCACAGCCCGGAAACATTTGTGGAACTGAATTGCCCTGTCTGTTCCCAGGGAGAGTGAAAACGGAGGCCGAGAGCTTATTTTTCCAGGTTTTTTCTGGGCACCCTGGGTCACCGGATGCTACACTGTAAGTGTCATGTCGTCCTCTGAGACTCCTCGATAGTTTGGACTTTACAGTTTTCCAATGTGGATGCAAGATGGCTGCTGGATCCAGAAACTCTGAAACCCCAGTGATCTGGATGCTCTGGGGAGAGAGAGACACTTCTACCATAGGGAGAGACCCTCCACCCCGAGCCTTCCTCCTGCTGCAGGATGGCATTAATTAAACCTGTCTCTGCTTAAGTTTTTCTCAGAATTAGCTTATATAAAATGTTTGTTAGTTAAATTCTTAATTTGTAACTGAAGATAATGACTCAGTTTAAGGTTATTTAATTGCTGATCAGAAGATGCTGTGGGGGGGTCAGAAAGGTATAGGGAAGAGGGTACCTGGGGTGTGAGATCTGGGGGAGGAGGGAGAGATCAGGGGCCATGGGAGATGAATCAGGACACACGGATGTGCCCCAGTCTCGCAAGCCCTTCCTGGATGCCTGCTGGGGCCTAGACACCACCCTTCTCCACACTGAATAGGCATGGGCAATCTACACAAGCTCGAAGCCCTCTATCTGGAGTCTTCTCCCCATCCATTGTGACTCTGTCCTGTCAGGACACTCTTGCAACCAGGTTCTCCTAACCCCTAGTGAGGTTACCATGAACTGATTCGCGGAGCCTCTTTCTTCGTGACCTTCTTTGTCCATGACTCCAGTCAGCAGCAGCCAGAGCTGGATGCCCTCAGCCCAGTTGCTCCACCTCCATGCCTTCTGACTAACAATCACACTCCTGCCCAGGGCAGTCTGAGGCATCCAATCACAGCTCCCTGTTTGCAGCAGCTGTCAACACAGCCCTCCAAAGACACCTTTCCCCACTGTGGAGGAAGCCACACATCCTCCAAGAGAAAGAGAATGACCGCCTGGCCCACTGGAGATGCTCCGGCAGAGTTCTCAGCCAGCTTACACCCTAGACCAGCCAGGAATTCCAGGTTCAGCTGTGCTGAGTACCCTCCCGCTGTGGGCACATCCCATAAGCAAATCCAGCTTGTCTGTGTGACACTGGAAGGAGTTGAGCCTCCTGTCTGTCACACACAAAGGGGATCCTCAGTCCCCTAGGTGTGATGGAGTGAGGGGAGAGAGCCTAAAGTGTCCTTTTGTGTCTTAAATACGGGGGACCAGGCAGAAGTAGTAGAGGACATTGTACAGGGCTTCTTGTCTAAAGGCCAGCAGTACAGAGGAAGGACGCAAAGCAAAACAGGGGTGCGAAGGGTTAGGTTGGGGTGACAGAGGCTCATAGCTGGGCCTTGTTCTGTTCTCGGCTACCCCCCATCTTTGCAGGGAGGAGGGGATGGTTATTATTAAACATTCTGAGAAATCAGACGGATGCCATAAAAGTCATCTGGGTGACACTTCATTATATTAAAGCCAATAACTGAGGGGCCCGTGTTGTGTTGCCTCCAAACATTCCGCATGCAAGTCCCGTCTTTTATCTGTGCATTCATAGATGCCTTGTGGATAATGGCTGTTATAAAAATGATGAATTGCTTAGGTGGGTTTTTTTATAAAAGAATTGAAGAGAAGACCGTTTTAGATGTGCGTTCCTTGAGGGACAACACAGCGGTGCACACATTGCCTCTCCCACTTCACCAGGTGCCTTGTTTCTCCTTAAACTGCTTTGTTTTGTTTCCGAAGGAAAATGTTTGCAGGCACCCACATCTCTAGGTTTTCAGAAAATTAATTCCGCAGATGATGTGGAAACGATAGCCTATAAAGTTAATGAGATATTACCGAAGGCTGTATGAACAATTAGCAGTATTAGGTGCAAAGATAAGACGAGGCCCGGTGCCACCTCACAGAACTGCACTAATTAAATTGAAAATTACAGCACGGGCACGTGAAGACAAAGGAAGAAAGGGTGCGGTGAGAATTATGGGACTAATATTGCAACAGAAACATTGGTATTAAAAATGAGGGGGAGGGTGGTGTATTGAAGCCTCTGCTCCCCTCCCTTAGGCGTCTCTGAGTTGGCTTCTTTCATGTCTTTTCCCGCCGTCCTTGGTCCACACCTCAGCGACAGCAGACTCTAAGTTTGCAAGTCCTGTTTGTCCATCAATCGTAAAGTGGTTGGGCCACTCCTGAAAGGAGTCTTTGCAGACCCCACGGATGGGCCGCCAACTCTCAGAAGCATGAAACTGGCATTTGAAGATAACTACCTGGGGAGAGCCAGCAACATTTCAGACTTCAGTGTCGTGCGTTTGAAGCCACAGCTCCAGAGCCTGTCTCTTGGGGCAGGGATGCAGCTCCGGCTTCTTTCTCTTGGGGGCAGAGATGAAGTTATAGCTGACTTTGGCTTTTACTTCATGAAAGTAGAATTTTCATTTCTTCAGATTTTTTTGCCTTGTCCTCCAGGTCTTAGAGCATACAGAGCCTGGTGGAGATGGAGAGAGAAGACACCAGGGACAGACAGATCTTTCTACTTGGGGGAAGGGCCATGGCTATTTGCTGTAGACCCCGTGTCCTGCATGATAAAGCAGACCCTGGAAAACCGTGTGTTTTCTGATGGCATCTTCTTCCCAGCATGCCAGGTATCCTCCATCCCTAGACACATTCCCTGCTTTCTCAAAGCTTGTTCTCATGCCTCCACGAAGGAAGGCAGGGCACCAGAGGCTTCGTCTGAGCCCCAAGCTTGCTCCGTATTGCTTGCATTCATAAAGTGTCATTTAGGCTTCTGTAGCCGACACCCTGTTGTACTCAGGGACAGTCACCAAGACTCAAATCTACGATCGGTTCTCTATGTCTATGACCATGTCTACATATACATTGTCTACATCTGTGTCTACATATATGCCTATGTCTAGTCTATGATGATGTATGATCTGTAACTATGGCTATGTCTATGTCTACGGCTATGGCTATGTCTATGTCTACGGCTATGGCTATGGTTATGTCTATGGTTATGTCTACGGCTATGGCTATGGTTATGGCTATGGCTATGGCTATGGTTATGGCTATGGCTATGGTTATGTCTATGGCTATGTCTATGACTATGGCTATGGCTATGGTTATGTCTATGGCTATGGCTATGGTCATGTCTATGGCTATGGCTATGGTTATGTCTATGGCTATGGCTATGGTTATGTTTATGGTTATGTCTATGGCTATGTTTATGTCTATGTCTATGACTATGGCTATGGTTATGTCTATGGCTATGGTTATGTCTATGGCTATGTCTATGGCTATGGCTATGGTTATGGCTATGGCTATGGTTATGGCTATGGCTATGGCTATGGTTATGGCTATGGCTATGGCTATGGTTATGTCTATGGCTATGGTTATGTCTATGGCTATGTCTATGTCTATGTCTATGGTTATGTCTATGGCTATGACTATGTCCTGTCATGCAGCTCCAGCCCCTGGCTGGATTCCTACAGAAAATGAGAACTGTTTGGAACAAAGTTTGAGAATTTACTGCTTAGCACTGACAAGCAAAATGGACGGCTATCCCCACTCGGCAGCCGGAGATCTCAGTCCTTACTAATGGCAAACAAGTGGACGAGCCTTCCATGAAGGACATAAAGAAAGATACTCCCATACACCCTGCAAACACTAAGGGAAGCCAGGCACCCCTCTGTGAAGAGTTCACTCTCCCAGCATGCCCTTCTTCTAGGAAGAACCTATAACTGGATTAGAAAATCTCTCCCTGAGTTGGCCCTATGAGAAGGAAGGGAGTCAGGGGCTGAGTTTTCCAAATGTGCCTCACCCCTTCCCAGGTACACAGCGCACCATGTCAGTGACCATTTTTTTGTTAGTGAGTTTTCTGTCAACTCAGAGCTGAGCTCAGAACACACCCATGCAGGTGAGAGCCAGAAACTCCACTTGTTAAACACATGTTACCACTTGGGGTAAAATGGTCGTTAAAACAACTCATTGGCAGGGGCTAGACTAGAAACGCCTTTGGCAACTTCTCATGCCTGAGAACAGGACTGCATGGAGAGATGTCTGTGTACACACTGTAATACTTCCAACGACTAAATTACCTTAAACTGACTCATTATGTTAGTGTTACATGTTAATAATTTAACTGGCAAACATTTCATAAGTTAATTCTGAAAAGACCCAAGCACAGACAGGTTTAATTAATTCCATATTTACACTGGCTTTTGCACATTCGGAAAGGCAAGCAGTGTACGGACGTGTTCTGCGCACAGTGAAAAGGTCCTGTCTTTCTAGCGTTGTTCTGAGAGGGAGCTCTGGGGCAGGAGTGACACCGGGGACAGATGGTGGTTTACGTACAGCCCGGCCACGCAGTTTCATGCCACTTTCAGCACTGCGTCTGTGGATTGCTCCAGAGCTCAGGGTCTCCAGGAGCAGACATTTTGCTCTTTAGAAAACTGTCCCAGGAACTTGCCAGGGATGGTCTCCTGTCCTTCTTCCCTGACTCACGAAAAGAATCACTGGACCATCCTGCTCCAGTCTCGTGCGGTCCACGGCACCCATCCGCTCCTCGATCTCACGTCTTGTCTTCGTTTGTTTAAAAAAATAGATAGATGTTGGCTGCTAATTAACCCAGTTAACCTTGCAGCTGTGAACAGTTTGGCTTTGGTGGAATCTGGGGTAAAGGTTAATGATCTGTCCAGTATTCCTAGCATGTTCTTTCAGAAGGAATTGCACAAGGAGGTGAGGATGGGGAAGAGGCATCACACACCCCGAGACAGGACTGGGACACTTCGAAGTAACTTTTATTAAGGCAACAGGAAGAGAGCTAAAGGTTAGATAGGATCCTCTGCTAATTCAGACACTACTCAGGGATTAATGAACATCCAAGTAGGGCCAGAATTGTGGAGGAGAGAAGGCAAAGGTGAGCTAGACTCTCTGACATCCACTGTATGGGATGACGCCTTTCACTCGGGGACTAGCTCCTCATGGCTTTTCCCTCAGAGCCTAAGATTGAGCCCAGCTTAAGGGAGCATGTTAGAGACTAGTACGTGGAAGCAGGGAGGTCCTAGGAGAGCCCAGCAATGGCGCTGCCGTCTCTCTGGGCAGCTGAGGGGGTGGTGGACTGCTCACAAATGCACAAATCTCTCCACTCGAAACCCCCGCTGTTCTCAATAACACCAGGTTCTTCTTCAAGACGGCTCCATTTCTTGGCTGTGTTAATTTTTAATAAGCTGCTTGCCTCTGATCTAATCATGCCACTGAGGGCAATTTTTATATTTTATAAGCACAAATAAATCCCTTCCCAATCGGCAAGCCCCTCCGTGGCAGTTTGCAAAGGCCTTTGGGTAGCCGACTTTCAGCCTTCAGCTCCTAGAGGCGTCCCTGACTTGTAAATACCTCTGGAAGAGTCATTGTTGCTTAAATAATTGAATCTATTTAAAGAAATGAAGCCAATTAACTTTTCAGTTTATGACTAAGAAATAATTTCACTGTGTGTGGTCAGACTCTGTTAAGTATCTAGGGATTCAATTATTGTTTAGGGCTTAGAAAAACTCAAACAGGATCCTAAACTATGTCAGGCGGCCTCTTCAGTGGCATTTGGCGTGAGGACCTTGGAGTCCAGACTTGAAGGTAAGGCGCCAAGCAATTGAGATTCTATGCATCTAGCTGCCAAAACCATTTAGCTTTTTCTACCGAACTCCTGAGGTAAATCTTGCCAGCGAGGGTTTGAGGCTCCGAGCTCTCA
This sequence comes from Myodes glareolus, assembly GCF_982192425.1. Taxonomy (NCBI): domain Eukaryota; kingdom Metazoa; phylum Chordata; class Mammalia; order Rodentia; family Cricetidae; genus Myodes; species Myodes glareolus. The sequence continues at coordinate 3,189,687 of NC_142031.1, forward strand.
CTCCTGTGTCCTCTCCACTACCAATCCCTTCTCCACCTGGGTCTCCCTCTGGTTGTAGGTGGTTCTCATGGTCTCACCTCACATCACAGTGTAAGCAACTGGTAAGAGGTGAAAAGGAAGCAGATCTTTCCTGTGGGGAATTGCAGTTTTAATAGGGAACGCTATCCTGGAATATGCCAGAGAGCAGTCACTGCACGCCAGGGGAACGGTAGATCTATCATGAGCAGTGAAGAGTTCTGGGGATCCCCGAGGATACTGTGGGGTGCCAGGTGTGTTCCGTGTGTGGTGGGCACCCACACTGGCCGAGGACCAGGAGGGCAGCAATTGAGACTCTCTTCAGAAGCTACTGTTCACTCAGCACTGAGATCCATCATTGAGGCTGCACAGGGCAGCAGAGCTGTGCCCAAAAGTGAGCGGGTGTCAGCATTTGCTTTCTATAGCTGTGATAAACACATGGCCAAAAGCATCTTGGAGAAGACAGGATGTCTGAATCACACATCCTGGGTCACAGTCCAGGATAAAAGTCAAGGCAGGAGCTCAAAGCTGGAGCCCTGAGGCAGGAACTGCGGAAGCAAGTGCACCAGCTGTCCTCCGTGGCTCGCTCAGCTGGCAGCCTGTTTTCTTATACACCCACGACTACCTTCCTAGGCACCGTTCACCACGGAATTGCCCTGCCTGCACCAGTCATTAATCAAGAAAATATCCCGGAGATTTGTCCACGAGAAAGTTGATGAATCTCAATCAGTTGAGATTCTGTTCTCAGATGACCCCAGCTGTGCCGAATTGACAATCCGCAGTTACTGAGAGAGGAAAGCTGAGAGCTTAGGGATTTTCCTTCCTGGAGGCAGAGCTCAGCTTCCAGCATCAAAATCCCACTGCCGATGTTATAATAATGTAGATGTCATAGCAAGGGAAGCTTTTCCCACTAGTGAGAAGAAATGCCTTGACATGGTACAAACCCTCGCCTCCCGATGGCTTCCTGGCCCCTCCCCATCCCCAAGCACTTAGGTCATGCTCCCCTGCATGGGAGGAGAGACTGGCCTGGGAGACAGATGTTAACCCAGCACACACCTGCTTTCCTCAGCGGCTTCTTGGTGGTCTTCCAGGAGTGCCCTGCTCTGCAAGGCTTCCAGTGCCCCAGTCATTTTAAAGATTTGCTTGTGTGTGTTCAGTTGTGTGTGTGCATGTGTGTGCAGGTGTGTGTGTGTGTGCAGGTATGTGTGTGCATGTCATGTGTAGGCAGGTGTGTGTGCGCATCCCACGTGTGTTTAGGTGTATGTGCAATGTCATATGTGTGCAGGTGTGTGTGTGTGTGCATGTGTGTATACCGTCTGTGTGCAGGTGTAGTCTATGTGTGTGTGTGTGTGTGTGTGTGTGTGCCTTCCATGTATGTACAGGTGCCCAGAGAGGCAAGAATTTGGCGTCATACCCCTTGGTCTTGAGTTGTAAGAGGTTATGAAGCAGCAGCCATGGGCCCTGGGAACTGAACTCTGGTCCTCTGGAGGAACAGCAAGTGCTCTTAACCAATGAGCCATCTCTCCAGCACCAATGGTCAGAACCCCCCACTCTCTCCCTGGGCAGGCAAGCTTCATTGCCTCTGAGATCCATCACTTCCTAAGAGAATCAACTCTCTGTCTGTGGCAACTGTGCCTGTGTCTCTCAACCAGTGGCTCTCTCAGCCTTGGGACGTATCTCAGAGATGTCTGAGCAGACATCTCCCTTTGCTTTTCAGATGAATCCCCATATCTCACTCCGCCTCTTCATGGGCACATGGCCACCAGAACCAGAGACCAGCAGATCAATCCCTATCAATCAATTCCTTTAGTCCTGGTTTCTGTTCTCTATATTCCCCGCTGGAGTTGCTTTGGGGGTTTTGTGCCTCCTCCATCTTTGCTTGTCTGCCCCAGACTAGTCTCTCCACAGCCTCCATGTATAGAAGCCACATTCCCCAAGGTTCCTGTCATCTTCCTTCCCTCTAACCCCGTCAGCTCTGTTCCTGTCGTGGTACACATCCTTGGCCGCCATAGATCAGAACTGTAGGTGCTCTTGTTTCATCCCAAACACCATTTTCATGAGAATAACCCTGTCCCCAGGCCTCTCTTCACATCCCTGTGTGAGCGCTCCTTGAGCTGTCTGTTATGTGGACCATAAGCAAGTCCTGAATCAGAGAGAGAACTGAGGTAGGGGCCCAACCTGCTGCTTTCCTGTTCTGAAGAGAGACTAGCAAGGAAACCACATTTCAGAGACAGTGTTAAAAGCCTGCATTGTTTCTTGCCACAGAGAACAACCCTAACCTAAACAACAGAATGGGAGGACTCCCAGGTCCTAGGTAAGAAGCCGAATGTGGTGTTTCAGGCTTATAGTCCAAGCTGTGGGGGAGGAGGCAAAGAAAGGGTCGCTGGGGCTATAATCAGTCTAGCTCCAAGCCAGGAAAAGTCCCATCTCCAAAAGAAACCATGTGCATGGCACCTGAGGAATGAGGCCTGAGGTTGACTTCTGATCTCTGCATGAATGCCTGCACATATACCCATCCATGTACATGTACCTTCACACTCATGAACACACATCATAGCTGACCATGAAGGATACTTCCCCTCCATGGGTGCTGTGCCCCACAATGTCGTCAGCTTTTAAGGAACTGATAGAGCACAGTAGCTTGTCCTGTGGGGTTTATATTTTCACTGGTTGAAGCACGAGGGACTATGGCAAGCCCTTGTGAGAAATAGGTGGCAGGTTACGGTGTCGTTAACCCATTTTGTTAAGTGGTATTTTTGAACATTTCCAGGGTATCAGTTCCAGTGTTAGACACAGGGATACAGCGACCAGAGGAGGCCCCCAGATTCCAGTTTCAGTGACTTGTGGGGCAGGTGTCCCTGTTCACACAGGGACGGTGCTGTCACATGCGCTGTGAGGAATGGCAGCTTCGCATAGGAGCCAACATGGCCCAGGCTCAATCTTCTGGGAAGGACCGACGACAAATGGGTCTTTGCCCAGGGGGAAAGCCGTGCCGTGAGAGGGAGGGAGCCCACGGTTTGCTGTGTGAGGCCAAGAAACAAATGACGTCTGGTCAAGTTCAAGGACACTGTTCAGCTGCCATGCTTGCCTGGTGGTCACTCAGTGACTGCATTGGCAGCCGTCTGAACTCCTGAAATGGTGTGAGGGGACAGGAGCAAGATGGAGGGGTGTCCAGAAGATCAACATCCTCATTTCAAAATACGTTCTTCCTTCTCTAAATGAGCCGAGTGAGCCCTGATGCCGTCGGACGTGGATGGGATGGGAACTCCGCTCGCAGTCTGGCTGGTGTGAAAGTTGAATCTTCATGCGAGGGACTTATCTATCAAGGCTGGGGTGGATTTGATGGTTATGAGAAAATATGGGAGAGCCGAGCCGCCTGGATGGCATTAAATGGACTAAGTAGGTCAATCTTGTCTGCAGTAATGAACTTGAGCTTAATCAACACATCATAAGCAAAATTATGAGGGAAAAGCATTGCAAGTGATTGTTGCCATGTTTGCTTATTTGAATACTTAATCTTCTAATGCACGCCCATAATAATAAACAAATTCCGCATGTGGGCAGAAATCATTTCTCGGTTGTCCCCAAAGTGTGTTTAAGAGTCTGTGAATTATGCTTCATGCCACGCCTATGGGGAAAGGTTTTGGAAGTTGTACATGTAGGTGACTTTGGGCACCCTGCATTTTCACACCTAAAGACAGCCTGATGGTCTTGTTTGCATACTAGGTGCTTTGCAAAATTAATGCATGGAGGTCCAGGCCTGCCAGTCTGTCCCAGGTCCCCAGCTGCAGCGAGAACAAGGAAAGGTTGTGGCTGATGTAGGGGACATTTTAAAAGACATATAGCGTGCTCCTGCTGTAACCACAGTTGCTTTAGCCTGGAAAAAGACAACAGTAATGAGACTTGAGCTTTCAGTGTGTGCATGTGTGTGTGTGTTTATGTGTACATATGTATGTGTGTGCATGTGTGTATATGTGCATGTGTGTATGCACGTGAGTGTATGTGTGAGAGTGTGTGCATGTGGGTTTATGTGTATGTATATATGTGTGTGTGCACGTGTGTGTGTGTGTGTGTGAGTGTGTGTGTGTGTGTGTGTGTGTGTAGACCAGCGGTCAATGTCTGGTATCTCTATTGTTTTCCACATCATCATCATCACCATCACCATCATCTTTGTTGTTACTGAGCCTGGAGCTCGCCGTTTCCTCTAGACTGGATGGCCAGCAAGCACTAGGGAGCCACTTGTCTCTGCCTCCACAGCTCTAGATTTCCAGACATGTGCTGTATTGTGCCCAGTTTTAACTTGGTCACTGGAGAGCTGTTGGGGAATATTATTTTAAGATGTGTGACTTTTGTTTATGCTGCATTTTTAACTCTGTGAAGCTGTGATTCTTTGCTACACAGCCACTCAGCCACCCAGCTACACAGCCACCCGGCCACCCGACTCCACAGCCACCCAATTATGCAGCCAGACTTCGAGTAAGAAGGAAAGAAAAGGTCTACAGGAATAGAAAAAGATAAAGGCCCCAAGGCCAAAGGTAGACGGGATAATTTAAGTTAAGAAAAGTTGGCAAGAAACAAGTCAAGCTAAGGCCAGGCATTCATAACTTAGAATAAGACTATGTGTGATTTATTTGGGAGCTGGGTGGTGGGGCCCCCACAAACCAGAAAGAATAAGACATTACCCTGCAGAGCTCCAAATTCAGGACCTCATGCCCAGTCAGTAGGCACTTTACCCATTGAGTCATCCCCCTAACCAAGTCCTTTGCTTTGAAGAGGTCACATTTCCAATCTGGAGCCTGATCAAGGCCCCTCTCCACTCCTATGTGTCCCAAAAGATGAACTTGAAGAAAGCTTGGAAGAACACGAGAGAGACTCAGGACCTCCGTGTGGGAGGAAGAGGCTGCTGCGCCCCTGGAGCCGGCACTCCTGGCTGGTGGCTCTCTGGAGGTCGCTCACCCTGGTCAGGCAGGCCAACAGAACTGGAGCAGTTCCTATGAAGCGTCTGGTGCAGTGAGCACCAGCCGTCACCACCCTGCTCTGTGGGTTACGATGGCCATGGTCGCTGTCATTGGTGCCATCACCGTAAGGGCAGGAAGGATGCATCCATGTCTAGAGTATGCTTGGCCTGTTGAACCTGTTGACTGAACTCTGGTGAGCCACAGGGCATCTGGTGGCTTCAATAAGAGCAGCTGCCTCTTCCTCAAGCCTCCCATTTCCTACCCAGCCCACCAACTCAGTAACCTTTCTTGCACCCTGGGATCTGTAGCTGCTGGAAACAGAGAATGCAGCCAGCACCTTCGTTAGGGTGCCTGGTTAGTCCCAAAGCCAAAGCATGTACATTTATGGGTCCTGAGAGCCCTGACCATGGTCATCAGCCCCCCCTTATTTGAAGGTCAGAAGGAAGAGGGAACAGACCACATGGACACCCTACCTTTGATGCTCTTCCGTTCCAGTGCACTTCAGCATCTCCTCAGCTGGTGTTGGGGAAGCCTAAAAGGGGTCAGGTTACTTTCAGGAAGTACCTGGGAAGTTTTGCCTTTGCAGGGAAGACTTAAAGGGCTGGCAGCCACTGGGCAGACTGCAGAGTGGACGCTGCTGCATGCTCATCGGAGAATAAAGGCATCTGGTATGAAGAGAGCAGAGCCCACACAGTGGCTGCAGAGACTGCCCAGAAGGGGTGGTCACTTTGTGCATAGTCTTGTTCACAGGTTGGCTGACCAAGAACCAGGCCCCTGCCCTCCTGAGGGCCAGCAGGGGAGGGCCAGCCAGGCAGGTTCGGGCTCAGCTGCCCTAGCACAGACAGAATTATGGGGGTGCTTGGCTTGGTAGGCTGGCTGGCCCTAGGAGGTGACCAAAGCACTGGTGCTTACAGCTTTCTCACACATGGGTGACACACTGGCTGTGGGCTCCAAAGTGGCATCAGCATTCGATGGGATGATAGATTGGGGGGTCAAAGCTGTCTTTGAGGTTGGGCAACTGTCTCACACTCTCAGTTATCCATGGGGCATGAGAGAAGGTGCCATCGTGAATCTCACAGTCTCTTCAGTCAGGACAAAGAAGCACTCTCCTTAGCATGCTGGCTCAGCTGCCCCCTGACAGTGGCTTTCTAGAGATTTCACAGCCTTCTGCTGCTTCAGAGATGCCCTCTGTGGAGGGGAGCTCACCTGGCTTCTCCTCTGCCTGTGTTTTGAGTGTGATTCTTCCTGGGCCATGGAAGGCTGGACTGGTGAGCTACCACGACAGACTCACCTAGCACCCACGCTGGGATGGCTGGGAGGCCAGGGTCAGTGTGGTATTTCTCTCTCCTTCCCTCTCACGCCCTTTTCTGGAAAACAGTTTGGGCTTCTCCTGGAACAGCGTCTCAGTAACCGATTCTTAGGTGGCAAGGGTTTTCCCCAGGGGAGGCTGCAGGAATCTGGGGGCACATGCCCAACAGAGGCCAGGAGTCCTCTTTGCTGCAGCCTTCGGATTGACCGGTAAGATAGTAATGTTGACAGCCCAGGGGCTGGGACTTCACCTCCCACAGCAGGAGAACCAAACAACTCTGGCCACTTTCTGGGTTCAAGGACCGCCCCTCTCCCACCAAAGGTTCAACAGGGGGAGTTAGATCAGACCTTATGCCAGGCGCACAGGGAGCGGCTTCCCTTTCCTTCTGCTTCTGAAAAAAGATGTCACATCTCCGAGGGCCGAAGTGCCCCCATTGCCTCCAGCTGGCTGGTGGGGACCTGATCATGGGAGCCTTGGTTACGGTGTTTGCTACCCCAGCTGCTCACTACAGAGCAGGAGACATAACCCCACTGCCGCCTGGCCTCACATGGTTCTAACTTATCTGTCATGGGCTGCCTCACTCAACCTTTGACTGGGTAAGAACTTGGTTGCCAGTGGCTGTAAAAATCAACTTGCCACATCTTAGAATCCCCCCCGAGAAGAACTTCAATAAAGAATTATTTAGTTGAGGTTGATCTGTGGGCATTTCTGTGTGTGGGGGGGTGGAGGTGGGAGTGGCGGTAGTCTTGAATATTTATTGAGATTGGAAGTCTCATCCTGAATGTCGTCGGTACCGTTTCATGGGTTGGGCCCTGAACTGTGTTGGAGGAAGAAGGGCTGTCTGGGCAGAGAGCGAGCAGGGATGTGTTTATTGACTGTTCTTGACTGGTGGCGTGGTGTGAACAGCCACTGGAGCGCCTGCCTTGGCTTCCAGGTGGTGGTGGACAGTGGCTCAGCATCGTGAGCCTGATAAACTGCTTCCTCCGTAAGTCGCTCTTCTCCAGGTACTTGTCCCATTAACAGGAACTGAGTCAGAGCCCTCGTAATGATGTGAGAATATGCCACTGGACTAGGACCTTGTAGGGGACAGCAGTGGAGTCCTAAAGAGGATTAGATAGCCACAGACCAACCCCCAGTGCGTTGGTGGTCTGTCTTGACCGGCTACAGGTCTCACCAGCTCTCAAAGGCAGTTGGCGGATGTCCCCATCTCCCGCTAACTCCAGCAAGCACAGAACGAATTTTTCTTCTCTGGAGATTTAATATGCCGATTCATAAAAAACAGAATGGCTCAGGAACCCCGATTAACGAGAACACCACCGCGGTCAGCTCCCACCAGGCCCTCGGTGTGGGGACGGTTATAAATAGCCGGCTTTTAGAAGAAAATGCTGATCAGATACTAGCATCAGCCACCTTGACGTACTGCTGAGGCGCCGTCCCGGTAATTGGGGTTACGGGCAGTTGCTCTCTCTGCTGGGATGGCAGGTCATTTCTGCAGCCCGGGGGCCTCCAGGAGGAATGGGGACCTGCCTGAGAAGTTCAGCCATCCAGCAGACAGTTAACCCTCTCTCTGCCTGCCTACAGCAGCGGCCCCTTCGATCTCTGCTCCCAGCTTCCCACTCACAGCGTCCACTTTTGCCAGCCCCTGCAGCCACCCAAGAGGGCAAGGAACTGGGACGAAGGCACAGGTAAAGACAGATGGGTCAAGCCATATGAAATAGTAACCATAGGAGCAGGCAGGCCCAGCGAGCCAAGCAGAAAGCCAGGTTCATTTCTGATGGGATTCTCTGATCTACAGTCTGGCCATGGCACCGCTCACGTCTCAGGGAAGACATTTTGGCCGCTCACCACCTAGTCTCAGGGGGAGAAGGGCCTCAGAAAGGCCATTTCCTTCCCGAGTTAATCCGTTTTCCACGAGGCATGGATCACAAGGTCTCTCGTGACTGAGCGGCTGGAAGAGCAGACAGCATGGGCAGCAGAGCCATGGGCTGCTCCTCCAGGTTTCCTCTCATAGTTCCTTGACTGGCGGCACTTCATCCACTGGCCTGCTGTGTGAACCCGTGGGCGCTAAGGCATCTTCACAGCCAATGGAAAGCCTCAGGAAGGATCCGGTTTGCTGGCGACCTGGTCAAGTATCTTCCTGTTCTTCAGTTAGTTTGAAAACATCGCTTCTGTTCGTCTAATCTCTGCAACGAATGGCTAACTTGTAAGACACCAGGTGGCCTCATCGTGGCTGAAGCTGTGTAGGGAGCACAGAGTCAGGGGTCATCTGTGCCACCTGCTCAGACTGTGACAGCAGTGACCTGAGCAACAGAAGGTCCTGGAGGCAGGGAGTTGGAAATAGGGGGGTCAGAACTTGGTCCTTCCTGAGGTCTCCCACGGGACACAGACACCATTTCTTCTCTGTGCCCTCAGGGACCACCCTTCTATGTGTCTCTGTATCTTAATTTCCCTACTAGAACACACTTGTATTAAAGTAGGGCCAAGCCCACCGACCTCATTTTAACTTAATTACTCACGGGACAGCTGAGTCTCTAAATAAAAACAGTTGCATTCTGAGGTCCTGAAGGGTTAGAACCTCAACATTGTGAAGTCTGGGAAAGTGGAGGGGAGGGGCGTTCATTACACGGCTCCCTGGCTCACCTGGCCGCAGCTGCCGACAGCCTCCGAGGGCCATGTGTCCAGTGATAATGACCTTCACGGCCTCTCCACCGGGTTATTTCAGGGTGTCACCTCTCCCCTCACCTCCCGCAGCCGTAAATGAAGACGAATCACTCCAGGCACGTTTAAAGGCGCCTGCATACAGAGAGAATCGATTTCTAGGTAGGAGAGGCAGCACCCCCCGGCCACACCGGCGTGAGGTAGTGCTTGATAGCCAGGCTCCTTGCTCAGCAGATTCCTCCTTTGAGGGTGGTCAGAGACGAAGCTGCGTCGTGTGGCGGGAATCGCAGAGCGGGCACAACGCCATGCTACTACCTCAGCGGGTCGGAGTTGAAATTTTATTTGCCTAATCAATTACGAAGGATGTGCCAGGGTGCTGGCTTGCAGGGAAAGGTTTGGGTGGCTTATAAATCAGACGCATCAGCGGCTCCAGAACTCATTTTCTTTGTGGCTCTTTGGATGTTGCCGGTCTCCTCCTGCCTCGACAATCAGCTCCCTTGTAGAATCTTTAGTGGATCCCTATTGCCTCTTAGATCAAGTCCAAAAGCCAAGCTCTCTGTGGATTCTAGCCCCGCTCCTAACAGTGGAAATTTCCTTCTCTGAACAGCCAGGTACTTGGCACCTTCTCCTCCTCAGAATGTCAGCATAAGACCTCCAGCCCTCTCCAGCTTTGTAGCGCCAGGGCTCTGGCCTTTCCTGGGCCTGCAGCCAGCTCAGCCTGGTGAATATCTTCATCATGTGTGCCCCTCTACACAGCCCCATCGCTGAAACCCGTCCCCGTCCTGGGACACCCTGTCCCACCTGATGACTCTTCCCTGCTGGTGCTCCCTCCTGCCTGCCTGACTTCTGCAAGGTCAGGGCCAAGTGCCCCATGGGTGCCAACCCCTCTCATCCACGCTTTCTTCTGCAGGGATATGCGGCTCACCATAGCGTCCACTTTGGAAGGTTCCTGAAGGGTTGAGGGTTGAGATGGTCACACCCCCAGGACTTCATCAGCAGTGTTAATATGAAAGCCTGTACCTGCCTGACAAAACTCCCCCCAGACCTGCACAGGGGTAGATACTACAGCCGCCAACTTCAGTAGAATCCCCACTCCGTGTCAGCCAGGTGAAGCAGCAGCTGCCTGACCTAAGCAGCCATCCCATCCCCAGGAGAGTCATTAGCTCTACTAGGCAAAACCGTGGGTTTATCTAGCCACTGTTAATGGGTTGCCTGGCTGTGGCCACCTAAACCATCACAGCATGATATTTCAGTCAGATCTATGAGCGGGAAAGCTACTCCAACCCAGATCTGCCTCCCAAGAATACCGAACCCCCAGTGTCTGGAGCTCTGCGAAGTGGCTCTCTCCACTGTATCAAGTGAGAACTCGACTTTGCTTGGTCTGTCCGTGGGTTCCTTCACAGTGGTCTGGGGGACATAGGTGAGTTAGCTTCCTTTAGAACCTCTCCAAGGCTCACAGGGTGCTCTGAGTTCATAGGCAATGGTGACTCAGGCTACCCTACGCAAGTTAGGCTGGTGCATGACGCCATGTGCTTTATGCTCTCTGCATCCGACTACTATGGAGAAAGAGCACACGATGAACAACTGGAAAGAAGAAGCCACCCCACAGGGGGAGAGAATAAAAATCACCCCTGGCACTGGCAAGATGGCTCAGCAATAAAGGCACTTGCTGTGTAATCCTAGAGACCTGAGTTCAGTTCCTGGAACCCACTTAAGAGGAAAGAAGAGAGACAACTCCACAGAGTCTTCTGGCCTTCACATGCTCCACCACCACACATAATGCACGTGTGCATGCACACATGAGTACACACACATGCACACACACACAGAGAGAGAGACAAAGACAGAGAAACAGACAGAGAGAGATACACACACACAGAGACAGACAGACAGAGAGACACACACACACACACAGAGACAGACAGACAGAGAGAGACACACACACACAGAGACAGACAGACAGAGACAGACAGACACACACACATTCACAGAGAGAGAGAGAGAGAGAGAGAGAGAGAGAGAGAGAGAGAGAGAGAGAGAGATACACCTAGGGCACCTGCAGGGCAATTTAAGAGATCAAGAACTTGGCAGCAGATGTGGCTTCACCCTGTTGCCAGCTGCCAGCACCCGGAACAGAGCAGGGCTGTCCTTGCAGCTGTATCTTGGGTGGACAATGAGGGTAGAAGGGAACTTTAAAACAAATATCACCTTGCCTTTCACTAGCCCTTGGGAGTTTGGCACACTTCAAAACCCATAGAAATGATGGCATTTTCATCCCCCACTCTGATTCTCGAGACATCTTGACACAGATTGGCACCCCAGAATCAGGCCTTCCAGCTAGCAAGCACTGAAGCCACGGCAGGAACCTGCTGGGAAAGGCAGGTGTGCAAGAAAGCCAGAGTTTTCTCTTTGTCCTCTTTTGCTAATTTTCTCTGCGTGGGTACCAAGTCCTGCCAGTGAAGGTCATCTCAAGGACATCCCACGAGGACTGTCAAGGTCTGAAAAGAAGACACAGTGGGAGCTTGAGACATGACTCGGTGGGCAAAGTGTCTGCTGACACAAGAGTCTTGATCCTGAGAACCTGTGTAAAAAGCCAGATACAGTGGCCATGCCTGTAACCTCGGCACAAAGGAGATAGAGACAGGAGGCTCTCTGGAGCTCATTGCCCAACCAGCATAACCTAATTCATGAATCACAGAGACTTTAAATATTCTCCTTTAAATATTTAAGGGTCTCTGTCTCTCTTTGTCTCTCCCTCCCTCTCCCATCCTCTCCCCTTCTCTCTTCCCTCCCTCCCTTCCTCTCCCCTTCTTTCCTCCCTCCCTCCCTTTCCCCTTCTCTCCCTTCTTCTCTCCCCTCCCTTCCCCTTCTCTCTCTCTCTCCCCTTCCCTCTCCCTCCCTCTCCCATTCTCTCTCCTTCTCTCCCCTTCTCTCTTCCTCTCTTCCCTCCCTCCCTCCCTCTTCTCTCCCCCTCCTTCTCCCTCCCTCTCCCATCCTCTCCTCCCTCCCTCCCTTCCTCCATTCGTTTTCAGCACACAATTGAATCTCTCTTCTTCTCTCTGGAATAGACTTCCTTGTGAAAACGCTCCTCCCGTGCCGCTCTCTAACACGGAAGCTATTTGGGTTTCTATTGGAATTGTTTGAAAGCGGAACATCTGCCTTTTCTAATAAACCACAGAGAATGCAGAGCCGCCCGCACTGGCTGGAAATGCCAGTCAGGAGTCTGAGTGGATGTGTATGAGGTGAGCTTCTGGGACCCTGGAGGCCTCCTGGAGTCTTGCCTTGTGCTGGGAAGCTGGGAGAAACTCATTCCTAGTTCACATGACTCTGGAAGTCACACTAACTTGGGGGAGGGAAATCTGTAAAGAAAAGGTCCCTGATCACTCATGATGCAAGCAGACTGGGAAGGGGGTACCTCTTCCAGGTAGCAGCCTGCTCTCAGGAGCTACTGGTGCCACCACTTACACGATCCATAATTGATTTATGAATTACCAACCCAACTTGTCTATTTCCCACTAGACTGCACAACAGGGGCCCCCAGGCTAGGACTCTTGAAGTGTGCAGTGCTCAAAGCTGTTTATTGGTTGAAGAAATTAATATTTCTACCCAAATAAACAGCCGAAGCAGACACTTGATGTCGGTGATTCTGCACACCACTGGCTAGCATCAGATTCTTTAAGTGCGCTGTCTCAGGGTTCCCGGCTCAGAGTGGTGGGAGGGGACACTGCAAAATATTCTGCATTGCTGATCATTCTATCCTGTGCTGGACACCCCCCCCACACACACACACGGCAGAGCCCCAAATCAGAAAACCCTGGCTCAGGGAGACTACTTGACCTGGATGGGTGCCTGCTTTTAGGGCTCCTGGGCAGGGCCTTGGGTTGAGCTGCCTGTGACAGGTGAGTCCTATTTCTGCCTCCAGATGATTTCTTTGGGAGATGGGACCTGAGAGCGGAGACACACACTGGGCAGAGCACAAGCAGGAAGGACCGACGTGATGCTAACTATATCCCTGAGAAGACATGCTCCCAGGGCTTCCGACAAGAGACAAGGAAATACTTGTGGCCCATGTAGTGGCTTAAATCACCCTTCCTCCTGTAGTTTGGAACTGGTTATGGCTTGCCATCTTTCCTGTCTGCTTGCATGAGAGTTTTATGAGATCTATAGCTTCTGGCAGGAACTTCACCACGTAGCCCTGAGTGGCCTGCAACTCACTATGTAGCCCAAGCTAGTCTGGAACCCACAGAGATCCGTCTGCTTGAGAGAGAGTTGTATGTGGTTAATGAAGGACCTAAGCCTGAGAATGTTTCATGACTGTGAAGTGGAGCATGCTCCCCAGGAAGCTGGAAAACCAGTGTATCTCCACAGCCCATGCTAGCCATGGGTGAGCTCAGGGAGGGGTGGGGAGGTGCGTGGTGACAGGCCATTGGTCCATGGCCTTAACTGAGAAGGTGAGAACATTGGTTTGTAGGGAGGTGAAGAGGTAAAAGTCCAAACATGCCAGCTACACCATACACGGCTGCTTTTATTGGCATGGCGTAACGTTGTGGTGTGACTCAGTTTCTTCATATCCCAAAACGGGAAGAGGATGCCCTGAGGTCGTCACTGAGGCAGGCAGGTACAGAGAACTGTTTGGTAATCCGGGCCACCCTGAGTTTAGACTATGCACACAGCCCTCTTAGAGAAATGTATTTAGTAGCCTGAGACACGTACCTGTGTCCCACAGACTCAGCTCTGAACAACACACACAGCACATGCTGGCAACCTAAGACTCCCAGCTGCATCAAGCTGCATGCACACCCTGCTTCCAATGAAACACATTTCTTCCCCTCTTAATTGACTCAGACAGTTTCTGTTCAAATGCATTCGCAGTACGTGCTAGTCTGAGGGTAGGAAGGTCAGTCCAGCCTGAACTGGCTTTGGCTGTTGTGTGTGCACAGTCAAACCTGCACTCAAGTGAAATTTGAATAAGAATCTCCTATTTATCCTCTTGTCCCTTATAGGTAAGTAAGTTTGCATAGGGTTGAAAACAGATGCATTATGGGAAGGAATCTGTGCAGTAGAAAGTTGACGATATGACCTGATCTGTCTGTCAGTCAAACCCACCCAAATTACACCCCTTAGTAATCAAACTCCTCCTTCTTCGGAACCCTATAAATTCAAGACCCAAGCTATAGTCGATGGGAACCGCGACTGTCTTCGCTCTCTGGTTTACTGCTGTCTGAAAAGTAGTCCAACCTTTCTTTCTTCTTCCTTCCTTCCCTCCCTCTCTCCCTTCCTCCTCCTCCTTTCTTTTTTCTGTTTTGAAGAAAGTTTCCTTGATACTTCTGTGAATCGGTGTACCTTTGTTTCAGGTTTTGCATAGGAGGCAGAGCACCTGGAAACACCACCCTCCGGCTTAGCACCTGCATCTGCTAAGGTCACGCCTCTGCGCTGTTGCTGAGATGGACAGGACCATGATGTGGGTGTGATTCTGCCTCGTGACCATCACAGGGAAGCAGAGCACATCCAGGGATGCCAGGCCTGGGCATCCCCAGGCAGGCAGAATTGGCAGGTATGACTCAAGATTCTGTGTTGTGTTCAGCAGAGGCCACGCGTTGCCTGGTGGGGGCTAAGTAGCTTTCTTTTGTACCTAAGCCTTCTGAGGATCATTAAAATGCTAATGTAAATTAGACTTTCTAGGAGAGATAAGTGGTGGGCATTTTCCAAGCTTGCTTTATTCATTTCACATGTAATTATTATGTTCATATATATGCAAAACACTGTCTGATGTGTTCTGGAAGTGCATCAGAAGGTATACAAGGTCTGCTCTTCCGCAGGTTCCTGTCTACTGAGCAGGGAGGGAGGGAGAGGAAGGAAGCACAGCGGCCAGGGAGAGCCAGTCTACAGAGAATGAAACTTTGGAGCAGCCAGAGGTGGCTTCTTCAGCTGAGACATCAAGGCAAGGCCCCAAGAAGATGAGCTGAGCTCTCAGAACAGTATCAAGCCACAACCAAGAAGCCTTCCAGGCAGTGGGGACAGTAGAATTCCCTGTGTCCAGGATGAGACACAACTGGACAGAGATTCTAAACACCAGGAATATGGATAGAGGCATGATGTGAGATGGTCAAAGAGTCCCGGGGCTCAGCCCTGCCATATCAGACCACCCACCTAGCAGCTGGGCAGTGGGTTATAGGTTGTCAGAGAAAAGTGGGAGGGGTGGGAGCCAGGTGGCTACTGCAGAGGTGCAGGTGGCAGGGGTGGTAGCCAGGTGGCCACTGCAGAGGTGCAGGTGGCAGGGGTGGGAGCCAGGTGGCTACTGCAGAGGTGCAGGTGGCAGGGGTGGGAGCCAGGTGGCCACTGCAGAGGTGCAGGTGGGAAGTGACAGGAGCTCAGAAGCAAAGGAGACAAGAAATGAGTACGTGCTGGGTACATTCCATTGCTATTGTATGTGCGGGCATGCATGTGTGCTTCTGTACGTGCATCTGCACATATGTGTGCATGCGCGTGCAGGCATGTATGTGTATGTGCGTGTGCATGCATGCATGCACGTGTTCTACAGTAATCTTTCACTTGGAACATTCCATCCAGGAGGGAATGGGGGCTCGTGAGATTCACTGCCATCCATTCCCCAGGTGATGAGTGTAGCATTTGACTACAGAGAGAGGAGCTGCTGAACATCAGAGCTGCCCGGAGACCTTTGGACCCGTTGGACTGCCAGCAAGTCGTGCAGAGCTCCAGGGATGCAGCTTTCACGAGCCATCCCCACGATGGAACAGGCTTTTTGGTGGTGCAGCTGCCGTCAGCCACCCACGCTCCTGTGACCCTTCACCCACTGACCTAGTTCGGGTTCCTACTGCCGAGATGAACACAGGAACAGCTCGAGAGAAGAAGGTTTATCAGTTTGAAATTGCAGCTGGTCATGAAGGGAAGTCAGGACAGAAGCTCAAAGCAGGAACGCACAGGCAGGAACTGAAGCAGAGGACCTGAACAGACACAATGGCTGGCTCACCATGCTTTCCTCGGCCTGCCTTCGTACACCACCCAGGACCATCTGTCGGCACTACTTGACATAAGCTGGGTCCTACTGCAGCAATCATTAATCAAGAAAATGCACCACACTTGTCTGTAGGTCAATCTTAGGAGGACGTTTTAAAATCCAATTAAGGTTCCTTCTTTATGACTATGTGTAGGTTTGGGTCAAGTTTTAGTGGACAAAATCAGCGAACACATCTACACTCCTGAACTAACCTCCGTAAACTCACTGGTTCACCAGGTTGCGTGTGTGTAAGTGTGCATATGTGTTGGTATGTGTGCATACATGCCTCAGTGTGTGTTAGTGTGCACATGTGCTGGTGTGTGTGTGCATGTGCTTATGGAGGCCAGAAGTTGATATTTGTTTTCCTCCATTGCAATCCACCTTATTTTTTGATTCAGGGTCCCTCACTCAACATGGAGCTCCCTGGTTTCTAGACCAGACAGCCAGCAGGCTCCAGGAATTCTCCTGTCTCCAGTACCCAGTACAGGGATTATAGGCATGTATGTTGCGACACCAGGCCCTTGAGTGGATTCTAGGGAACATACTCAGCTTCTCGTGCTCCAGGTGGGAGTATTTAGCAGGCTAAGCCATCCTCCCAGCCAAGGGCTGCTGTTTGGAGTGAATATTTTCTTGCTAAATGACGCTTGCATAGGATAGTACCCAACCAGCAAGGTCACAGGCTGATGAATTATCACAAAACAAGCGTGTCCATTCCACCTTCTTGTTGCTGCCACCCCAATATTAATCCCTAAAACCTCTGCCCTGGGGTAAACACTACTTTGAATCCTAAAGCCATGGAATGGGCTTGTGGATCTGGAATCTGTGCAATGGACACTTTTGACATGTTCTTTCTGCAGCTCCTTCTGCTCACTGTCTCAGAGAGTTCACCAGTGGTTGACTGTGACAGGAAGTCACTCACTGCTGTGGCTACAGGTACTCACATTGTTCAAGCACAGCACAACGCATTGTTTAAAGCTGAAGGCTGTGGCGGTTAGAGTGGTTACTGCCTGAGTGGGCGTGGCGGTAACTGCTCCAATGACGGCTATGTCAGTGACTGCCCTGACGAGTCTTTGTCAACTCTGTACAAACTGGAGTCACTTGAGAAAAGGAAGCCCCAACTGAGAAACTGCCTCCATCGAATTGGTCTGTGGTCAAGTGTGTGGTGCACTTTCTTACTGCCGTGGGTGGTGTCATATTCCTGAGTTGTGTAAGAAAGCAGGCTGAGAAGAAGCCAGAGAAAGACAGTAAGCAATATTCCTCCATGGCCTCTGCTTCAGTTCCTGACTCCAGGTTCACATGGGACTCAGCCCTGTAGTCTCTCAGTGTTGGGCTGTAAACTGTAAGAGTAAAGTAGACCCTTTCCTCCCTGTGGTGGTTTGAATGAAAATGGTTCCCATAGGCACACACATCCAAATGCTTGGTCAATAGGAAGTGGAACTCTTTGATAGGATTGGGAGGTGTGACCTTACCGGAGTAAGTGTGGCCTTGCCAGATCCAATCTCTCTCTCTCTCTCTCTCTCTCTCTCTCTCTCTCTCTTTCCCTCCCTCCCTCCCTCCCTCTCCCTCTCTCTTTCTCTCCCTGTCTCTCTCTCTTTCTCTTGGCCAGAGAATTAGAATGCAACCCTCAGCTACCTCTTCAGTACCATGCCTGCTCTGCCTGCCCTGCCTGCCCTGCCTGCCCTGCCTGCCCTGCCTGCCCTGCCCGTCCTGCGTGCCACCATGCTCTCTGTCACAATGATAATGGACTAAGCCTCAGAGACTCTAGGCAAGCCCTCAATTAAGTGCATTCCTTTGCGAGAGCAGCCATGGTCATGGTGTCTCTTCACAGCAGCAGAACAGTGGTTAAGACACTGTCTTTATCACAGTATTGAAAAGCAATCTAGAACAGTTACTCTGGAGTGTCAGCTTGCTTGGACAGAGATTCCCCTGGGTGTGTCTCTGAGGACATTTTCATAGACCATTAGATCATAAGTGCTTTGACATGCTGATGGATTAGCCTTTTGATTGATGTGGTATAATAGTATTATTAGAAGGAGGTGGAATAGAGAGCCAGGGTCATTGGAGGAGGCAGAAGGGGCTTGTCCCTGGAGTTGTGTCCTGTCTGGGTCTCTTCCTGTGTACCACTTTCTTTGCTACAGAGAACATATTATTCCCTTCTGAATACACCCGGGGTGGGGATATCACGGTCCCACTGTGTGGACTTTCCTGCCATCAGCGGGGACTCACCGCCTAGCGCTTTCCCAAAGGGACTGCTTTGTGTGTATACTCCCAGCTATGTTGAGTAGGCTCAGCATCTCTCATCTGATGTGGAGGCTTTTGAGTTTAACCTCTTCCAGTCAATCTGGAGTGGTGTCCTCTTGCAATTTTAATTTTATTCCCTTGATGATTAATGAGATTGAGTATCTTCTCATATTTAATGTCCTGGTTTGGACACCTCCGCTTGTGAAGCAGATGCAGAAACCTTTTGTACATCTTTCATTGAGCTTGTCTGTCTGTATAAGTGCTTAATTTGTGGTGTTTATTTTTTATGTCTGAGAATTTCTTTTTTGATTTATGTTTATAGTTTCCAGTTCTAGGCCAAGAATCCATATCTTGTTCTTAAATTTCCTGAATGTATTCATCATAGCTACCTTCAAGCCTGAACACTGGCCATCTCTGAGTCACTGTGGTTTGTTTGTATTGTGTCTTTCTCTCCTGGTTCCCACTTTCAACCTTCATTTTGAGCAACTTTAAAGAACATAGAATGTCCAGGTTTTTAACAGAACCACACGTGGTTGGAAAGGCCTGAAGTGGACCAGGCTCAGCTTCAAGCTTACCTTCTCGGGTTTGAAGTGGCTGGATTTATACTTACCAATCCGTTACAGAACACAGCTCTAAATTGATCCCTTCCCTCTGTTGTTCTTCTAGAAGGCAAGGGAAGTGACCCAAGACAGCCTGGAGTTGTACTGCTTGAAGTTGACCCTTGACCATCATAATTTTTTGTTTGGCTGCTTTCTCTTTGTTGGGGGAGGGGTGTGGTGCTAGCCCATTTCTAGAATGGTCTTTTCCTGGGTGCTGTGTAGCAATATCCTCCAAATTAAAACATTTCCATTCTGAAGGGAAGTTCATACGACTTAGGAAGTAAACAACTCACAAGTCTCAGGAAGTCTCTGAAACTCACTTGATCCACAGGATCTTTCTTCCCAAGGTTATAGAAGCAATAAGAACAGATGGGGAAGGAAGACTCCCTCTGGGTATGGGACTTCCTGCAAACCATGTAGAGGGCCTCGGACTCACAGCTTTCATGAGTTATTAACCGTGCTGGGGTAGACATTTTGTTGGTGCCACCACCTTTGAGTTAGCTCCTGGGAGTAACCCCTCACCCATACTGGTATTAGTTTCTCTGATAAAACACATTAGTTTCTCAAGATGCATTTTGATGGTACTGTGTAAGCATAATTAAGGAAGTACAAGAGAGCCCAGAATAAAGGATAAGGGATATTTATTTGGGGAACACTCACACAATAAAGGTAGAGAGCCGCCGTGGTTCTGTTGGCACTGGAACCTGCGAACAGAATTCTGACCACCACCCAAAAGAGCCAGCACGCTTCCTGTCTGTGTCTATAGTACCTCAGACCATGCCCTAATGGGCTGGTGCACCAAAAGCTATTGTCTGAATGACTTTCCACAACAGTATTATTACTTGGCTCTGTCACCAATGACTGATCTGAAATGAATAGTTATTTGCTCATGTTTCTCCAGGAGGTCATAGAGCATTGGGTCACACCTCTTCCTGGACCCTGCATGACATCTAACATGCGGGCTATGACACATTCTCCTCAGCAGCCTGAGGCCACCTCCCCCACCCTACCCAGGCCCATACAGCACTCTGCCCAGCTTAAACTTCACTGCCTATTTTGCAAATCAGCAACTTCTTCCAATAAAAAAGTCATGCCAAGCCCTTGGCTCTCCTTCCCAAGCTGGCCTTTTATTCTTGGACCTTGGCTCCTTATGCCCTTACTAGCCTAGCTGCCCTCAGATGTCCTCAAAAAGAGTTGGCTTAAAGAATTTTTCCTGAATTTTCCAGACTAATGACATGTTCCTTAGGAAAGTTTCCATTGGCCAGCCAGGCTGTACAAAAGGACGTTTGTTTTCTGCGTCAAGTTTGTCTACCACAACCAGATGCAGAGAGAGGGTCCTTTATAAACAGAGTGTCCACCAGATGGGCCAAGACTCTGCAAGGGCATGAGACAGATTGAGACAAGGGTGACTCCAAGGACACTAGGACCTGGGGCCCCATCCCTTGAAGAAGTGAGAGAAGCTAGGAAGGAAGTTTGGAGCACAGTGGATTGGGGACCTTAGGGTTTCACACAGAAGTGGTGACTGAGTGATGTGTGGACCTAGAGTCTGGCTGAAGGAGAGGGTGTGTGGCTCTAGGCAGGCAGCTGGATGTGGCCACTCTGGCTCCCTGGGAAGGTTCATCTGGGCACCTGACTGTGGAGTTGTGGATGGGCAGGTGTTTTCTAAAGCTGTGTCTGATTGTCGAGAGATGGGGTGTGGTGAGCAGAGGCCAGGCCTTTTGCTCTCCAGTGTTAGAACATGGGCGACAAAGAGAGCCTTAAAGAAGATGAGGAAGAAAGTGTCCTGATGTGGGATAAAAGCCTAGAGCGTGGCCCCAGAGGAACTGCTCTGTCCTGAGGCACTGCCCACGAGGAGGCCTGTAACACTCTTCTCTGGAACTCTGCGGTTCCAACTCAACACTGATCTGAGCCCTTGATGGGGGAGACTCGCTCAGATCTCCACAGGCACAGGAGACACCACAGATGGATGTAGACATCTTTCAAAAAACAGGCTGTGGTGTCAAACCAGTCAACAGCTTCAGAAAGTTCAAACGAGGCCAAATCTCAGGCTCAGCCTTGTTTAGCCTTGTTATTAGCCATGGAGGCCACAGGAGCCTTTAACAAGAGCAGGCTGGAAGGCAGTAGTGAGGGTGGTGCCTGCTCTGGAGGCAGGAAGGAGGGCGGTGTCTGTGCTTTGGAGGGTCAGTCTCCTTCCCCAGGACCTGGCTTCTTTAACTTCTGTCATTGAGTTTGTCAGTGCTAGAGGCACCCAAGAGAACCCTGGAGCATGCCCCCACCCGCTAGCTCATCGTGGCCTTTTCCCTTTGAGGGCAAGCATCTGTCATTGGAGCTCCTCCTGTCATGCTGTAGCCCCTCCAGTAAAGGCAGCCGTCACTGCACGGGGTGCTGTGATGGCATAGGACTCCCCAGTTAATGTTCTCACAGTTAGAGGGGAGTTTGGAAACGGGACTGAAGGTCCCTCTAGGCAGAGGATGATGGGAGTGATGTGAAGCCTGGGTATCACCAAGGCCCCACGACCTTCCTCTAAATAGCCCAGAACCTCTGCACGCAGCCCATTTCCCACAGTGCCCAAGGTGCCAAGTGCTTCCCTTTTTGAATGCACAGAAGACTTACAAAAGGCAGCTAATTTTCTCTGCAAACAAGAGTCCTGTAACTATTACCTCATAGTCAAAACACTTCCTAGAGAGAGACTCCTTATGATCTCCCACCACCCTTCAATGAACATACAAGGCTCAGGCAGTAAACAAAGTTTAACATTTCTGGAACCCTAACTAAGTTCACAAGGCCTCTTGCTTGGGCTGACAGCTGCCGGAGGGTTGGGAGTCTGACCACCTCCTGCCCATAAGTAATCCAGGGAGGGAGCTTCAGGGTTTCAGCGTGCATGATCCGTCACTCACGCTGAGACGCTGCGGCTGGCTTTGAGTCGTCCTCGCGGTTGTAAGCAGTCCTTCACGTGAACTTACCTTCACCGGCTCACTAAGCTGGACTTCCGTCTGGGTGTGTCCTTGTCCTGTTATTGAAGCCCTATCTAGGTTCAATAATTTGTTTTCCAACAGCCCAGAACAAGTCCCACAAGAGTTCACAAGCCATTCTTGTATAGTTACTTCAAGGTCTACTCTTGAGGCTGGGCAGAAAACTGCCTTCAAGAGACCAAGCAAGGGCTGAGAGACAGAAGGTCAGGGTTCTGAGACCTGAGATCTGAGGAAGTAGTGGGCTGGCATCAGGGAAGAGGTGTGTTCTGAATGTCCAGGCCTCTGTGAATCTGGAAGAGCTATTGCTTCCTGGGTCAAGGTCAAAGGTCATCTGCTGTTTCTGAGGTCATGGCTTTTTTCTCTACGGATCCAGCACATTGCAGGTCATTTTCTTATACAGTCCATCCATTTAAATGCTCCTGTTACTGTTTTTGAGGCATTATCTTCCTATGCAGTCCTAACTGTCTGGGAACTCAGTCAGAGCCTCCTGCCTCTGTCTCCTCAGCACTGAGATCGCAGGTGAGACACCACGACTGGCCATTTAAATACCGATTCACAAAATGCAGTGGCAGAAACATTCTGAAGGATGTTTGATTGCACATCTGGCACCGTGGCTGTGGAAGTCACACATACTGTTAACACAAGACAGCCTTGGGGGTCCCAGCTGCCCTGACTCCAGGCTCTGCCCTAATGGACTCCGGCTGTGGCTCAGAAGCTGAGGAAGAATCCTCACCTCGGTCTGTCCTCTCCCTCTTCCTCTCTTTCCTCCCTTTCTGTCCCCTCTCTTACCTCACTCATCTCTCTCCTCTTCTCCTCTCTCTGTCTTCGCTCTCTCTCTTTCTCCCTCCCCTCTCTTCAACCCCAAGCAATATTCCTTCGGCACCATCTCTTCCTGCAAGCAGGTGCCCGTCTCAGACAAACCGCTGCATATGGCCACAAGCAATGGGAGCCTGGGAAATGGCGGTGTCTTGTCACCAGGGACTCCGAGCCAGAGGATAGCCATCTGCCCTGGTGTGTCTGGCCCGGCACCCCTGAGTCCGGACCAGATGTTCTCTGGAGGTCTCTTCTTGCTCACGGCTCTGACAACACCAACTTTCATCTCTTCCCATCCAGCAGCTGCTAATGCCATTCAAATAATCTAATTTGGAATTCTGTCTGGAACACAGACAGCTTCGCTCGCCCAGGCAGAACAAAGGGATGGAGCAGGGGCCTTCAGAGATATTTTGGGTGTTTTCAGACACAGAAGTCAACAATCTGTTCCTCATCGGGGCTATGACCTCTGGTTCCAGAAGAAAACAAGCTGGTGCAGAAAACATAAATATTTTACTTTCACCAATTCTTCAGTCTGGGCTGAAACAAATGTCCCCGCTGGATCCCACCTCCTCCCCTTCCCAACACAGCTTTGGAGAGAAGGAGAAGATCAGAGAGTGGAAATGGGCTTAAAATGTCATTTGTCAGTTTTGAAGAAATGGGAGTTGGCGGCACGGCTCTTCATTTAGGGAGAAGAGGCCGTGCTCTTGGATTGCCCCTGTTCCTCCTTCTTTTCTCCTTTGTTTTTTTTTTTCCTTTTTCTCTTTTTTGAGATGATCTTGCTCTGTACCCCGAGCTAGACCCAGACTCATGATCCATCTCCCTCAGCTCACCCACCAGGCTCAACTTTCCGGAGCCCTTGGGGGAAAAGACATGGCTTCCGTCTAATAGCATGCTGGGTTCTACCAGGAGAAAAGGAGGCAGGAGACATGGCCATGGGTCTCCCTCACTCGCCCCACACACAATTAATAAATGAATAAAAATTTTAATGAAAGATTGAAGGTGGGCTCTCGAGGGGTGTTGAATCAGCAAAGGTGGGGCTTCCTGCTGGGAGTGAGAGGGTGGTGGGCCAGCTAACAAAGAGGGCGGCTACTGGGGCGAGTTCAAGACTGGAGAATTAATTTGTGACTAAGACTGCTTGCTGCTCTCGCAGAGGACCTGAGTTTAGTGCCCAGCACCCATATCCGGCCGCTCACCAACACTGTGGCACCAGTTCCAGGGGGACTGCTGGCTTCCTGGAGCAACTCCACTCAAGCACACATGCCCTACATAGACACACAGGCATGCAGATGACTACAATAACAAATAAAGCCTTAAAGAGTAAAATCAAGGTGTGCTCTGCTTGGAAGAGTCCAAGAGGGGTGAACTGTGTTCTGGGGGACAGAGGGGAGGGCCACCTGGTTGGAGGGTGCCAAAGAAGGCTATCGCGGTTTGAAGTGAAATGTCCCTCATAGGCTCATGTGTTAAAGACTTGGCTCCCAGCTGGTGGGCCCTTTTGAGAGGAGTTAGATACTGTAGGAAGTGAGGGACCTACCTGGAGGACGCGCATCACTAGGGTTGTGCCTTGTGGGCTGCTTCCTGCCTGGCCCCTTCCTCTTTTGCTCTCTGTCCTAGGGTTGCTGTGAGCTAGGCAATGTTGCTCAATCACATCATTCCCCTCATGATCTGCATCACCTCAGACCCGGAAACAGGCCCCTGTGGATGGACACTTCTGGAATCATGAAGTGTGTTCATACACAGACTTCACAGAGGGTGAAGCCGAGTTGAGTATATGAGGGCTGGGGGAGGATGGAGTGGGAGAGTCCTGGTCAGGGGGCAGCACTGTGCAATGTCTTTGATGGGGAAGAAGGAGTGGAGCTGGGAATACAAACGACTCAGAGGCAGAGGATGAAACCGTTGAAGGTCACACTGAGATATTCCAACACTGGGGCAAAACCAGGATGCTCTCGAGACCAGTGAGGATGGCAGAGCAATGACCCTTGTGCACAGAGGAGCTCATAAGGGTGCCTGAGACTTTTTAATAAAGCCCTTCACCAACCATGGCTAGGATGATGTATTTATCAGTTATAGCTGTAATGAAGCACCATGATCCAAGGCAGCTTGGGGAGGAGGGGTTCACTTAAGAAAAGAATTTCTTTTTTTTTTTAAGATTTATTTATTTATTATGTACACAACAGTCTGCCTCCATGTATGCCCGCAGGCCAGAAGAGGGTGCCAGATCTCATTACAGATGGTCGTAAGCCACCATGTGGTTGCTGGGAATCGAACTCAGGACCTCTGGAAGAGCAGTCAGTGCTCTTAACCACTGAGCCATCTCTCCAGGCCTGGGTTCATTTTTCTCATCACTTCCACATCACTGTTCGTCATTGGAGGAAGTCGAAACAGGAACTCGAGCCAGGGCAGGAACCTGGAGGCAGGAGCTGATGCAGAGGCCATGGAGGAGTACTGCTTACTGGCTTGTTGTCCATGGATTGCTCAGGTTGCTTTCTTATCAAACCCAAGACCACCAACCTAAGAATGGTATCACCCATAACAGGCGATATCCCCCTCCACCCGCAGCAATCTCTTCTCTGAGGGAACGTCAGCACTCCGCTAGCTCAGCTGGGAGGATCTTTGGCAGGTGCGAGGCGCAGTGGAACTGCCGAAGCTGGCGTCTACCTGCCTTGGAGGAGGGTCCTGTACTGCAGTGGGAGGTGGTGGCACTAGAAGCCCTCACTCTTTGTCTTGGGTGGTTGAACCGGTGGCTCTGTCTCCCATGGTACCAAGCCACTCAGAATGAAGCCTCCTTAGAGGGACCAGCCTCATTGACAGCTGGACGTGGGGCTCACCCCGGAGAGCAATTAGAGTCTGCTTAGGTTACCATCAACAGCATTGGTGGCTTCTGGGTCCTGAGGATCTCTCAGGTCCTGAGGATGAGGCAACCCTAGAACCTGCTCTCTGGAAGCTGTTCACCTGCCCTCAGTCTCCTTGGCTGCAGAGGCTGAGTGGTGGGTGTCTCCTTCTTGGGAAAGCCCGTAGCCTCATTCTTATCCAGCTGTGTGTGTTTGCCTTTGTTCGTGCTGCCTCACTTCCTCTGTGTTCAACACGCGGTGTCTATCTATACGGAACCTTTACACTGGCCTCCTCTGTGTTCAACATGCAGTGTCTGCACGGGATCTTTGCACTGGCCTCCTCTGCATTCAACATGTGGTGTCTGCACAGGACCTTTGCACTGGCCTCCTCTGCATTCAACATGTGGTGTCTGCACAGGACCTTTGCATTGGCCTCCTCTGACTTTTGCACTGGCCTCCTTTGCATTCAACACGCAGTGTCTACATGGGACCTTTGCCCTGGCTCTTTGCTGTGCCCAGAGGGATGGCTGGATACTTAAGTGAGGGTCCAGCTGCTCACCCTCACTCTCACCCCGAGAGCCCTGTGATGTCACTCTCAGCAGCTCCCAAGCTTTTCCCTCCTAACACCGCCTCTCAGACCTCTTATTCCCTTCTCCATGGCTTCTATTCCAGTGAGCACCATATGCTGTTGACATGGTGTTAGTTCTTATTTCTGGTCTGGCTTTCTCCGTGCATAGGACACTACCAAGCAGAGCTCCCACATGTAACAGTGACCAGGTGGGGTATAGCACTGTATTCTGGCCATTGGATCAGCAACACGGACTTTGGTCAGGAGACAGGGTCAGCTGACGAACAGGTTTGGGAGAGAGTGGAAAGGCTGGTTGTTCTTCTATGGCTGTGATGGACCTCAGATCTCAGGCAGGTAGGAGGGCTTGGCTCAGACTGACAGCACCAGGACCTGCGACTTGAGGTCTCAAGCGTCCTCCCCCCTGGACACGTCTGACAATTAGCGCTGTCAGTTTGCCGCCCCTGATCACGGGTGCTGTCGTCATTCACCGCTGCAAGGCCAGGCCCAGCTGACCACACTGACCGCAGAGCCAGCATGGCAACTGCAGAGGTCACAGGTGAGGCACAATCTGTGAGACACCATCATGAAGAAACCTCGAATCATCCCAAGTTGATACGGCAAAGGAAACACTCAACTCATCTGACTGCGCGTGGCACCAGGTTAACAGTGTCAACCAGCTCACGGCGAGCCACCGCGCTGGCACAGACCAATCTGTCATAAAGCGCCCCCATTGCTGGACTTGCCTGGTGACAAACAAGCTTCTCAGCAGTGCTCTGGAGCTGTCTCAGTGTGGGGGTCACTGGCCCTGAGGGCCTCCTTCTCGGATAGGTCAGCGTGTAAGTGACAGCCCTAGACAGGCCTGTGTCCCTCAGGCCTTCTTCAGAAGGTCCAGAGGCCTCCTCGTCTCCTACTCCTTGAAGAGCCTGGAGGTGCATGGTGGTATGTATTAGTGCTTTGTGTGTGCGCATGTGCACACACGTAGGTGGAATCACTGCATTCTGAGGGCACGGGTGAGGGCAGTCAAACCCAGAAGCAGGTGTTGATTGGTGTGTAAGGTGCGCACAGTCTAGTCCAACTCAGACCCAGGGGAATGCACAGCAAAGCCCACAGGGACTGACTTGTGACACCAGCATGAGTCACTGGGAAGAACTTGTCAGGGACGCTCCAGGGACTTACGTGTCCCAGTTCTGGACAAAGCACAAGGGCACAGGTCACCAAGCATCCCACCTCAAGGCTTTCACCCTTGGGCAGGAGGGGCACACTTCACACCGTTCATATCATCAAGGCTAAGAACTGTGAACAGCTACCACGTAACTCAGCAGCTGGCTCCATGAATCTGTTGCTCCTACCCAGGTGACCCCTGGTAAACTGCTAGGCATTTACCTGTGCATCAGGAGCTGGGTATATCATACCCACACTTCAATGGGGTCTGTGCATCTTACTTAGAGTCTCATTAAATCCTTAACTTAAACTTATTATATTCTGGGCATTTCGTTTAAAAGCATGTATTAATTACCAAATATTTAATTAAAATGTACTTATTAATTATGAGATAATTTAAACTTGTATATGGCATCAAAGGTATTTAATTTAAACTGGCAAATTAAATAAAGAATCTGAGACATACTGTTTAAACATAAAGCGATGGCTCTAGACCCCTGGTCTTCAGCAGTGTCTGCCTGTTTCCTAGAGATCTCACACTACCCAGTGATCGCACGCACCTGTCGTAAGTGGGGTTTCTATTGCTATCACGAGACACCAGGGCCAAAAGTAACCTGGGGAGGAAAGGGTTTATTATGCTTCCATGTCTACAGTCCATCACTGAAGGGGGCCAGGGAAGAAACTCAAACAGGGGAGGAACCTGGAGGCAGAAGCTGATACAAACAGCATGGAGGGGTGTGGTTTACTGCACCCCATGGTTTGTTGGCATGCTTTCTTATAGAATGCAGGACCACCAGCCTAGGGATGGGATTACCACATGGGCTGGGCCCTCTCACATCAATCACTAAGAAAATGCACAAAAAATAGAAAGAAAGGAGGAATAAAAAGAAAGGAAGGGAGGGAGGGAGGAAAAGATAGAGAGAGAGAGAGAGAGAGAGAGAGAGAGAGAGAGAGAATGAAAGGAAGGAGAAAAATTAGATGCTCTACAGGATTCCTATAGTCCAACCTCAGGGAGGCATTTTCTCAACTGGGGCTCTTTCCTCTGAGAAGACTCTAGCCTGCATTGAGTTGACATAAAATTAGCCATCACAACAGCCCCAAGAGAAGGGAAGAGCCGCATGCCTATCCCTTCAGCTCCTCTCTAGTTGTCCACCCCAGGCCTTTCTCTTCCCCGGAAGCTTCCATCCAAGCCCCAGCAAGTAGTCTGTCACTGGTGAAATTCCTTATGTGTGTCTGCTGTGGTCTATTGTGCCAGGCGTGGGGATGCTGTGGGTAGTCCTGGGGTCAGGGCTTTCTGGGGTTAAAGAGTGCTGGGTTCAGACAGACTACTGCTTCAAAGAGTACAGGGAACATCCTGTTGGGGAGATGCTGGATGGCCTGGTCATAGAGGAGAGAACTGGGAGAGTCATGTGTCTCAAGCTACATGGTGGCCTTGGAAACCAGCGGAGTCCTGGGCTCATCACTGGGGTCTCTATAGAAAGATCAAAGGGTTGCCTTTGACTTAAAGTACAGGGGCATGGGGTAATGGGGAGACCTGGGATGGGCAGGCAGGAACTGTAGGTAACACCCAGTGCTTCTGACCCTGGATCCACACTTGGCCTTTCAGAGTCTCAGTCTCTCCACATGTACCGTGGGAATCCTGGAGAGACACAGCCCATGTCCCTGGTGTGGGAGGTCCTTCTGTCTATGTGCTGCTGCCTTGGCCTGTTGATAGGGCAGAACTTTGGTAGGCAGGAAAAACTAAATGGCATGCTGGGAGAAAGGAGGCAGAGTCAGGGAACTCCGTACACAGCGAGTCAAGATGCAAGAGGACTTGAATTAGGTCGGTGGCACAGGTCTGTAACTATAGCTACATTAGAAGCCAAGGTAGGAGGCATCCACGTTTAAGGTCTGCTTTGTCTCTATGGTGAGTCGAAGGTCTGCCTGGGCATCTTAATGAACCTGTGTGACAAAATGAAAAGTGGCCTGAGTGCCCAACTCAGTGCCTAAGGGCTTGCCTAGTGTGCACAAGGCATTTGGTCCCTGCCTCAGCTACATGCACACATATACACTCATCTCAAAACACAACAACACACATTTGTGGATTCTACATAAATATGTTAAGTTATGTGTACAGATGAGAAGCAAGGGCCTGGAAAGACGGCTCTGCAGTCAAGAATGCTTGCTGCTCTTGTAAAGTACCGGAGTTTACTCCCCAGAACCCAAGTCAGGTGGCTCACAGCCACAGAGACTGCTGTCCAAGGAAGATCTGACACCCTCTTCTGGCTTCCAAGGTCAAGTACAGTCACCTGCACATACCCTGCACATATGCACAATTAAAAACAATATTTATTAAATAAAAATAACTTGTCCTTTGCTAAGGGGAACAAAATGAACTAATGGGAAGGGTGAGATGGTGGAGAGGAAAGGAATCTGAAAGGGTTTGCTCATAGGATACTATGTATGAAAATGGCCCTATGTAAACCAGTAGAGTAAATTAAGATAAACTATATGATAAAGAATATGCTTTATGCATGGTGTCTTAGATCCAGGACTCCTTTCCCTGTGAGTGTAGAGATGGGCAGGGTGGTGACTGGGTCAAGTCAAGATGACTTCAGCTGAGCCACAGCTCTCTGACAGCCTGTTGGCTCCAGTGTCTGCTAGAGAAGACACTGTAAGATAGCAGGTGGCTTCCTGCAGGCTTCAGAGTGGCTGTCAGGGCTCAGGACTGCCCAGCAATGGCCTTAGCTAGGAGCTCTCAGTTCTGTCCTGCCCCTAATCAGTCATGGCCCAACCCAGTGAGTGCACATAGTCCTTGTAAGCCACAGGGAAGGTACCCTCACTTGGGACCAGTTGCAGATATACCAAGAAAGAAACAGGGACACAAGCTTGCTTGGCAACAGCCCTGCTGTCCAGCCACAGTGACTCTTCCTCCTGAGGGATCTAGAACAATCCAGCTTAAACCAGAACCATGAGAGAGTCTGGATTTCTGCTTTTGAAAGCTTAACCTCCTGGCGTGAATGGGAAAATGTCAGAATTTGACACTGAATCACCTTGGGTGACTGGTGAGTAGGCTTTCAAATTCAGAGACAGTCAGAGGGGAACATGAGGCAGCGCGGGGTCTGAATTTGGGGTCTGAAATTAGTTTCCCCACATAGATATCATTGGGAGCCTCAGATTTAGCAATGTTCAGTTACAGTGATTTAGAATATGCAGTATTAAAGGGTTGAATCAATTGAAGCCAGAGAGGAGACTCTGAGACAGCTGGTCTACCTTCAAACCCAAATCTGAGGAGCACCTGGGAGGGCACTTCCGGACTGCATCTTGCAGACACAGCCTTCAGTATGCAGCACAGATGCAGAATGGGAGCAAGCCCATTCATTCTTATACATTTAGGGTACCTCCACAGCATAACTCGCCTTCTCCATGATGAGAAAACAATGACCCGCTCAGGCTGGAAGTCCATGAAGGGCCTGTGCCCAGGACCCGGAGGCTGACCAGGCCACTGGAAAGAAAGAAATACCGTGCTAATTATGTAGCTCTCTTGTCACCCAGAGAATTTACTGAGCCGGGAGGCCTGGGCATGAATGTTCTTGGTGGAAAATGTTCATCTGCACACTGTGTGCTCCGGCGTTCAGAGCAGACCTCAAGGCTAGCAGAGTCTCAAGCATGACCTAATAACGCTTCACAAAAGGAAGGCAGCGGGGATGAGTGATGTCACGCCAAGCCGCGGGTTAAGTGGATTCCAGGAATTGTTTTGGATTCTCAGCAGCTGCAACCTGCCTGGCACACAGTCAAGCCCGTCCCTGCCGCTGAGCACTGACCTTCTCCAGGTTGCTAAGGACATCCGTGTCGCAGGAGCTGAGGGACACACCTGACTTCCTCCCATTCTTTCAGCGTATTTGTCTCAGGGGATTTCTCCATGCTCCCAAGACTCTGACCTCTCTCCACTTCCCTCTGAGCTATGTCCTGCCTCTCTTCCACTGCTTTCCAGGCCCTCTGCTGGCTCCTACGCCTCGCTGGCCAGCCTGCAGAGAACGGAGCTTTCCCGCCTCCATTCTGACCTCCTCTTGCATCTTTCTCCAACTGTGTCACCAGTTCCCAGGAGCAACTGCTCACAATGCCCACTCACGATGTACACCCCCCATCTTAGGGCTCTGGTCTCAACAGACATACCTCCTCGCTTGACTCTACTTGAAAACGAAACGTTACCACCTAAACGAGGCCCAGAGTTCTTCCCATCCCTGTAACAGTGCGTGCCAGTCTTCCGTAACTCAGAGAGTCGGACCTCAGGCTCCCAAGTCAGTCACCCTCCCTTCCGCTCCCCTCATCCAGACCATCGCTCTGCTTCTCTCACTGCCCCTCCGCTTGCTCGGCTTACAGATCAACATCCCGAATCCTCCAGCAGCCTCTGCTTCTGGCTCCACGTCTTCAGCTCCTCTGCGTGGATGTGTCCCAACACCTCCAACCGCGGTACCATTCTTCTCAAGACATACCCGGTGGCACTGAGGGTCACAGTCCAAGGTTGGGTCCTTGCGCTGTGCAGCTTTGTGTCACTACAAAAAAAAATCTTTGAGACAGATCAATGTATGAGGAAAATTTTGTTTTAGTTCAAGATTTCAGAGTTCAGAGGTTCCTTGTGTGGTTGGAAGTTTGGAACAGTGGTAAGACGTGTTCCTGGCGGGGAGTGGGTGGAGGAGGAAAGCCATTCACTACACGGTGGCCAGAAAGCACAGGGAGAGAGGGAGGAGGGAGGGGAGAATCTAGTACCTCTTTCAATTATGACCTAATTTCTCATAGAACAGAAGAGTCTACACCCTCTCTCCCAAAAGTACCACAGGTTGGCAACCAAATCTTCAGACACAAGCCTCTTGAGACACACTGCTCACCCAGCTACAGATATCATCTTGTCCAGATCCTTATCCCAGTCACATCTTATGACAGAGAAGGTGCCATTCAGATGCTCAGGGGTCCAGTACACACATGATCTATTTCTGAAGCACTCTGTGATGCCAGGCTCTTAAGCAAGCCTTGTTTCCAGCGTGTCCTTGGGATGAGTCCCGCCTCTCTGACAGGCTGGGCAGAATTGTCCGCACGAGCAGCGTGACATTTGAGGTGGCTTTTCTGCTTTCTGTGGGAATATTCTCAATATGGAAAGATAAGACTCTGGGTTGGAAGGGAAGGCAACTGCCTTTCAGGGAAGGCTGGTAGCTCTACTGGATCAAGGATAAAGGCTCAGAGTGTAGGTATATCTGGAAAGAAACCAGCAGGTGGTGTCCTGACACAAATCCAGCTCAGGTCCTTTGTCCCATCCCCAGAGGGGGTTCACTGTTGTCTATCACCTGCCACTATATGTGGAAAATATTCTTATGCCCCTCTCTGCCTCCTCAGTTGACCCCCGGGAGGTCAGGGAAGGTAGGTAACATCCTGCGGTCAGTTCCATGGTGGTCTTGACTTTCCCCCACCAGATGTTACCAGGGAGAGACTCAATGACCCCTTTTCAAGCACTCAGATACCCCTTTATGTACACTTCCCTTGGTACAGTAGACCAGTCAGGGTGTGTAAGGCTATAGACATCATAGGCCTGTTCTCCATGGAGTAGGGAGGACCAGCACCCAATATTCCCAGCCTACCCCCACTTAAAGCCTTTGAACCACTGCTCCTTAAAACTGAAACAAAATTAAGCATGCTCCATTATTTTTCTCGCTAGGAAAGCAAAATGCAAAGGACTGCTCTGGGGACGGCTTCTGTGAGTTAGGCCACTTATGTTCGACATTCCTGGATGTGCTTGTTAGTGTCTGTCAACCTGTCACAAGCTAGACTCACCTGGGAAGGGGGAAGCATCAACGGAGGAGTCGCCTCTGTAAGACTGGCCTGTAGGGAAGTCTGTGGAGCGTTTTCTTGATTGATGATTGGTTTTGAAGGGCCTGGCCCATCGGAGGAGTTGCAACCCCTGGACAGACTATCTTGGGTTCTTTAAGAAAGCAGGCTGAGCAAGCCATGAAGAATAAACCAGTAAGCAGCATCTCTCCATGGCCTCTGCTTCAGTTCCTGCTTCCCACTTCCTGTCTTGACTTCTTACCTTGCTTTCCCTTGTGATGACTATGGGCCATGGAAAGAAATAAACATTGTTCTTTCCCCAAACTGCTTCTGGTACTGTTGTTTGTCACAGCAATACAAACGTAACCAGGATGCTGGAGCACATCAGACCCTCAGGAGAGCAGGGATGTGCACGGCCAGCTAGGATTGTCTGAGACTCCATGGATTTCCCTTTAGATCCCCCCCCTCCCCTTGGCCATCGCTGTGGCCTCAGGCCAGGCCCACACACGAAGGCTCCTTCCCTCTAAAGCCTGCAGAAGTGAAGCTGAGAGGAAAAATATCAAGTGTAAGTTTTAGAATCAGACAGAATGGTGTCAAATACCACCAGTTGTGCAGTTTAGGGAAAGTTACTTAACTACACTAAATCGAGTTCCGAGATGAACTAGACACATAAGCTGCTTCTTGTCAAGTTGTTAGGAAAATTGAATCAGAAAACGCAGCCCGTCTGGCACAGCAACACTCGAAATCCACCATCGCTTCCCTTTCCCTGAGTGGAAGCAAGAATTATGTGACCCAGTGGAGAGACGGTCCTCACCCTTACCCCCACCCTCATCTTCATCCTGATCTCTCCTACCCATTCCAGCCCTCACTCCATCCTCCCCCCACCCTCCCCATCCTCCCCATCCTCCTCCATCCTCCCCCATCCTCTCCCCATCCTCCACCATCCTCCCCATCCTCCCCATCCTCCCCATCCTCCCCCATCCTCCCCATCCTCCCCATCCTCCCCCATCCTCCCCCATCCTCCTCCTTCATCCTCCCCCATCCTCCCCCATCCTCCCCCATCCTCTCCCCATCCTCCTCCCGTCCTCCCCATCCTCACCCCCATCCTGCCCCCATCCTGCCCCCATCCTGCCCCCATCCTGTCCCCATCCTCCCCCCATCCTCCCCCAACCTCCCCCAATCCTCACCCTCATCCTCACCTCCATCCTCACCCCATCCTCCCCCATCCTTCCCCATCCTCACCCCCATCCTCCCCCATCCTCCTCCCCCATCCTTCCCCATCCTCACCCCCATCCTCCCCCATCCTCCTCCCCCATCCTCCACCATCCTCCCCCCATCCTGCCCCATCCTCCTCCCCATCCTCCCCCATCCTTCCCCATCCTCCCCCATCCTCCCCCATCCTCCTCATCCTCCCCATCCTCCCCATCCTCCCCCATCCTCCCCCATCCTCCCCCCAACCTCCCCCCATCCTCACCCCCATCCTCACCCCCATCCTCCCCATCCTCCTCTCATCCTCACTCCGTCCTTACCCTATTCTCACTGCCCCCCCATTCCAGTTCTCACCCCAGTCTCACCCCAGTCTCATCCCATCTTCACCCCCATCCTCACTCTGTCCTCACCGCCATCCTCACCCCATCCTCAGCCTGGTCCTCGCCTGTCATCTCCCCTTCTAGTCCTCAGTCCAGTGCCCAGCCACCTCCTCAGAGATGCATTCTGAGCATTTCCTGGCAAGAGATAAAGACTTTCCTGCTGGTCAACAGGAAGTAAACCAACAACCCACGATTGGTTAGTGCCTGGCAATGCTTCCCAGAAATAATCGACCTGGTATAGCGATGCAGTGAGAGGTTGTGTTTAAAATGCTGCCCTCTCACCCTGATGACCAAGCATCCAGCAGGGGTCCAACCATCTGTGGATTCCTAGAGGACTTTCATGTACTGGGTAGTGTTGAGTGTGTGATACTTGTGTGTTTCTGTTTCTACAGCGTGATGGGACTCAGAGAGGGAAGGTTCTTGTTTGACTCTTTGGGCTGTGCGGGCCTGAGGAAGGAGCTAGGGCACACTTACTGAGTGGCCAGAGCACACATTTCTTTGTGTAGGTTCCCATGTCCCTTGTTCCTGCCCAGCCAGCTGTGTCTCTTACTTCCTTTGGGTGATGAAGGAAAAGATACATATCCTTATATGTACATTTAACAAAATCAAATCACTGACATGTATTGTAATAGCCTAATAATCAACCTTGCCCAGAACCTGGAGGATTGTGTAGGAATAGAGTGGGTTAAAGTTTTACTTAAGTGTGCTGAGTTCTGGAAGCTTATTAGAGCCCTTTCCTCTTATCTTGGAAAAACAAAGGATTGCAAAGATCTGTCTTAAGGAATGATTACCATGGCTATCTGGTCAACCACAGATCCTGTGTGCTAAGGAGTGGGTGTTTTATCTTTTACCTACCATGTTTGCTTCTGTAGTCATGCTTAACTGGGGTGGAAAATTCCCTGGATGGGCATGGGACTCAGGGACCACTCCCAGATGATTGTGTAGACAGGGATATCAGCACGATTATCCAAACTACAAAAGCTGTAAGAAATTATGGGTCATTGTTGTCCTTTTGCAAATCACAAGTGCGTGCAGATAAGGCTGTTTCCCCATTGCCCTGGCACCTGCATGGATTTTCACCAATCATATTTCCACAACATTTGCCTTTTCTGAATCATCAAGACTAACGCTGCTTCAAACTGGCTGAGGCAAATCCAAGTATTGAGGAATCCCCATCAGCACACCACACCAGGAAGTCTGCTCCTGGGACCCAGAAAGCCAAGATTAGCAGCCCACATATGAAACTCAGGACAAACAGCTAACTGTGGGGCCTATTAGCATACCAAAGTGTCTGCTGGCCTCCAGGCTCACTAGAATTTGTGGTTCCTCTCAGTTCTTCTCACCCTGCCCCCTACCCTAAACTTCTCCAGCTCATGGCCCCCCCCACCCCTGCCGTGTCTCATTTCTATATCACCCTGCTATTTTGGCCATGCACTCTCTTGGTCCCCTCTCTTTTTTTCTCTCTCTTTTGCTCTTTTGTCTCCTCCTCCTTCTCTTCCGCTCCTTTTTTACTCCCCTCCCCCTTTCCTCTTGGTCCAGTTCAGTCTACTAACCAAGTTCAGACTACTGCTTCCTCTCTCTGCTCTGAACTCCTCCAGATGCCTCTGTCTGTTCTCCCCCTCACATCTGCCATAGAAACCTTCCCTTCAACCATACCTTGGAGTGGTCATGTCCCCACTCTATACATCTGGTGCCAAAACCCCCACTTTATACCTTGATGAGATGAGCTTCTTCCACACCATGGCGAAGCACCTTAGGTCACATGGTCTAAAACAACCAACCTCGCTGTCATTTGGCTCTGGGAAGCACAGGGCTATATTCTAGGTGGCATGCGGAGTCACAAGCAGGGCACTGTTTCCTCTGAGAAGTTCAGAGTAAAAAGCTCCAGGCTTAGCCGTTCCAGATGTCCCAGCCAGACTTCCTGCTGTGCTCGGTCTCTGCACAGCTTCTCTTCTATGTGCATGTGGTTCTCCCCTCTCCTGTCACAATGGAATCCACTCCGCTCTCCTCCATGAGGCCATGCCTTAACCTTTTCTATCTGCCATGGCCTCATATCCCAGGCTCTTGGTGACACAAATATGGGGAGCTGGGCTTCACTGGAGGTAGACTGTCCCTTCATCCTTTCTAATGACGGGATGTCCATTAATAATAGCAATCCACCAGCCTATGCTGTGCAAAGCTGGAAGCCTAATGTGCCCAAACCACTCCAAGAAAGGGCAGAGCAAGGGAATGGCACAAACCAAGAGCCCCAAAGGAATGGGTAGAACTGGTTTTGGATTTTTACCAAACCTTTGATCTTCAGTTAGTTAGATCATGTCACCAGGGCCATGGTATCTGCTGATGGTGGCTCCAAGTTCCTAGAACTACCAGGAAGAGATAGGGTAGGATTCCTAAAGGAAATACGTTTCCTTTTCCTATGTGGGGGTGGATGCAACTCTCCTGCAGAGATGGAGAAATGCATCATCAGAGATAAAGAATGGTAGGGGCAGAAAGCTGACTTCGCCTGCTACCCAGGCAAAGGAGGGTCATCGCAACTCAACAAGAGCCCAAGTCAAAAGGTGCTCAAGCATGATAAATAATTCAAAAGGCGATTCTGAGGAGCTGCAATGAGATAATACAATGTCCTCCAGGCCCACCCTGAGCTCTGCCTTCAGAAGTCGCTTCTGACCCAGCTGTGTCTTTCAAGAGCTAGATCTCAAATGCCCTCCTTTGTTTCCAAGATAAATAAAATAAGAAGTAGGAGATCTGCCAGTTTACCAGCCGTTAGAGGGAAGGACAAGGTGATGGGGGGAAGGGGTGACTTCCTGACAGCACCTAGCTGGAGCAGGCAGTTAGTGAGTGTCCCAGCCCCCCAGAATGGGTCACTGCTGTTCTCAGTGAGACAGGGAAAGTGAGACGGCAGGAGGCCCCCAGGGCAGCCTGTACACTGACTTAATGAGAACTAACAGTAAGGCTTGGCAGGTGGGCAGTCTGAGTCCGAGGCCTGAAGTCCTGGGGCCTGAGCATTGGCAGGACACTGTCCCTCCCAGCCTCTCCTCTCTCCCTTCTTCCCTCCCTCCCTGCTCCTTTCTGCTAATCTGTTTGAAGGATCAGCACACCATGACTGCTGTCTTGACAGCCAAGGTCAAAATCTTCCGTCCACACAGCTGGTGTCCCTGGGTTCTCCTTGGCTACCAGTTGGGTGTGATTGACAGAAAGACCATCAGAAACATTCAGAAAGCTGTGTCTAGAAGTCCGTCCCTGAAAGACTTTTCTGAGAACAGGATGCTCCCAAATAGTTCCCTTGGGATTCATGTCTCTGCTGACCCCATCTTTCTGAGGTGACACCAGGCCAGCGGACCAGGTTGCAGCTCCTTTGAGGAGAGTATCTCATGGTCTGGGCCTCTCCCTCTTTTGCTTCCCCCTCCAGCCCAAGACCACAGGCAGACCCCAGGGCAGGGTCACTATACTCCTTAATGGAATCATAAAGTATTCTCAACAGATAAATAGAAAGATAAGGTTAACTGGGCCCTGGGGTAAGTAGGGTTGGGAGGGACATTGGGCCTGCTAAATGGAAGCTCACACATTGTCAGGTGCCCAAGTGGAGGCAGTAAATTAGCAGTTTCTCTGTAAATCAGGTTTATGGTTCACACTTTACATGTAATTGTTAAATTGTGCTAAAAATAAGTCACTGATAAAATGGATAATGATCCACTTTGCCTCATCCGGTTTGAGCCTGAGTTGACAGGGCTCTACCGGGCTCATGCTTACCGTTGGGCAGCAGCAGAGAAACGGACTTTATTTGGCAAACTTTAGGACTCACTTAAACCAGAGTACCCTTGGCTTCCACAGTCAGCTGGGACCCGGGATGCAGACTGGTTCTACCTGACTAACCCTCCTTGTTGCTCACCCTAAAGGGAATCTGGTGGAGACAGCAAGGTATCAAGGTAGAGGAGAAAACCCAGATCTAACAGGATTGGAGGATTTAAAGCACTGAGTCCTCCAGTCCTCAAAGGGACTTGACTGCTGGACCCTGTTACCTCGGCCTCTGCTTGGCATTCCCATCCCCAATGCTTTCACCATGGCCTCTGGGGGTTAAGCAGTGGCAGGGGTGGGTCGTCATCAAGACAACCTAGGCGAGGCCCAGTGAACATGGCCAGGTGCAGCCACTCACTAATGAGGCTGCCAGGGGAGCAGCCTGATTTTGACTTTCCAGGTCGTCATCACGCTCCCTGTGTCACCCCAACCCCGGGCTGCAGAATCGGGGACGCAGGCACTTGATGGCAGCGAGCTGATGAACACCTGGTCCCTGGCTTGTCTCTGTGAGCTCCTGGGCAGGTGACCCCAGGAGAGAGCCACAGTCAGGGAAAGGGTGCAAAGACAGGGGCCTGGATTCCATGTGTACCCAGGGAGGCTGGACAGGACCAGTTGGTTGCCCTTGCAATTCTGGACCAGGAGCTGGTCTCAGAATTGTAACCAAAGATGGCCAGGCTCTAGACAAGACACTAAGGGCAGAAGGACAGAGAAGAGGAAGGTTATCCCCGTGTGATTTAGAGAAGACACACACACACACACACACACACACACACACACACACACACACACACGCACACACACACACGGCAATGAGGAGAGAAGAGATGAGGGTAGGCAAAACTAGGTGAGCCCTGAACAGAGAAGACAGTAACAACATGCAGGACTAGGCAAAGGCTAGTCCACCATAAGGACAAAGTGGGTCCCTGGAAACCGTAGGTGGGTGTTGGAACTACAGCACACCCCCAGTCTCCTAGGCTGAAGACTTGGACGGCAGCTGACTGCATTATCAGATGGTGGCAGCGGCTGTCAGGGGTTGAAGGCCAGGCCTGACACAGCCTGCATTATCCTCAGACCCTCCCCCTTCTCTCCTCACTTCCTGTCCTCATGCAGTGAGCAGCTCTGCTTTGCCCCGTGCTTCCTTCATGATGCTCGTCCCTCACTGTGGCCAAGAAACAGCCGAAGCAGCGACCATAGACAGAAATCCTCTGAGACTGTGAGCAAGGGAAACCCTTTGCTGCTTCAGGTTGATGTGGGCAGGGACTTGGTCACAATGAGGACAAGCAGCACACCCGGGAAGAGGAGGTCATTGCAGACAGCATGAGATAAACACACCATGGAGTAAGATATCCTGCATGCAAGGAATGTCTGGGAACCCAGTCCTGGGAACCTGTTCTCCACGAGTGCACCTACTTCATGTACTCCAGAAGTGAAAGTGTGTGTACCTGGGACCCCAAGGGTCCTCATCCCAGCAGACCCTAATCACAGAACGCATGCAAGTTCTGGTCTCAGCCCACCTGGCTCTGTGGGCAGATTTGCAAATAGGCTGCCTGCCCAAAGGGACACTGTTTGAGACAAGTCTAGAAGGAGTGGGCAACAGAGCCCCATGAGGAGATTTGGATGCTCCTGGCAGAGCAATGGACAGGGTGAGGAGCATTCTGAGGGATGGGGGCCAGATGGGCACAGCCTACATTACCTGGGGGGATGTGGTGACAGGGTATTCTTAGAGGGCTGGCCTCAAGTGTCTGCCTAGGTGACTACGAAAGACACAGCTTAGCTTGTTCTGAAGGTGATGACAGCTGCTCCGGCCCTGCTCTGCCCTGGCATAGCCAGGATCCCCCAACATGGTGCCCAGAGGATAGGACAGCGGAAGAGGTGCTGAGGATGAACTTAAGTAGAGTGGTCCCCAGGGTCC
Organism: Myodes glareolus; assembly: GCF_982192425.1. Taxonomy (NCBI): domain Eukaryota; kingdom Metazoa; phylum Chordata; class Mammalia; order Rodentia; family Cricetidae; genus Myodes; species Myodes glareolus. The sequence goes on from NC_142031.1 coordinate 3,229,922, forward strand.
AGGTCGCCCAATCTCATCTCAGAAACAAGCCAGGAGCGGGCTGGGTGCCTCACTCTGCCGGAGGGAGTCACACGGCACACCTGTCTCCACAGGAAGCCATTAGCAGCTGCTTTGATTGGCTCGTTTCAGTGGGGCTCATTATTTTTACAGGGAACAATTTCTAACCACTTTTCCTTGTCACTCAGGGCCGTTGCTGTGAGCTGAGCTCCTCGGGCCTTTATAAATACAGGATCAGGCACATTCAACCAGAGTCTTCGGGTAAAAATAATCCCCGTGGTATTTGCATGGTGGGGCACAGGTGTGCGGGCTCATCATGGCCCCAGATTCAGGGCCCCCAAGAGGCCAAGGTCTGTAACAGAGAGAGAACTTGCGTTCCCTTCCTTCTGGAACCACCTTGAGTTCCCAATTCTCTCCCACTTCACCTGAGAGTTCCATGAGTCAGAACTTAATGAATAGCTTTTTGACTGAGTTCCCAAACAATCACAGGTACACAAAGGTAGGTTTCCACCCAGAAGAGCTAATGTCTGAAATACTGTGTGGGCAAAGTTAATAATGCATAAAATCCAATCTGTCATACAAATTGAGGAGAGTCTTAAAAAAACAAAGGAGCACATAAAATAAGTATATAATATACTTTTCATATATTAATACAAACAAAATGTAAACCATAAGACTATATTTACATATCAAACACTTATTAGACAGAAATATGTAACTATATAATAATTTAAACATTTAAAAATATCTATTTTTTTGTGCATAAGGGTTTGTCTGCATGCATGTATGTATGTATAATGTATGTACACCACCTGTGTGTAGTGCCCTACGAGGCCTCAAGAGGGCACTGGATCCCCAGGAACTAGAGTTGTAGATGTTTCTAAGCCACCATGTGGGCGCTGGGAACTGAACTTGGGTCAACTGCAAGAGCGGCAGGCACTTTGAGCCATCTCTCCAGCCCCTATTTTTTTGTCTATCATGTTTATTTTGACTGACTTTTAGTTTTAATACATTGAAGAATCCATTGGAATTTTTCTGGAGGGATTTTCCCCTCAACAAGCTCTTAACACTATTTATTTCTTCATAAAATTGCTGTGTTCTTCTGAAAAGTTGCATTTCTTCTCTTTTTTGGTTAATAAATTTGAAATGGCCAACACCTTCCAGGGACTCCTCTCTGTTAGACCGTGACATTTTTAATTGAGACAATTTTCTCTCCACGGGTGCTCAGGTACCTGGTAAGCTCAAAGTAAATTCTGCTCACTGCTGGATTTTTTTTCTCATACTAAAAAGTATGTAGTTACTTTGGCTGTGGCTGACGCTGGCTTCTTGCTTCTACTCAGACAGCTTTTCAAGAATGCACATCCTCGCAAACGCCTTTGTGGGAGGTAGCTCCCTGAGTAAGCTGCCTGCGTGGAGTTGCATCTCTGTGTTCTCTTGATGTCTCTTAGAGTGTAGACGCAGAGGACTTTTAGATCTCTTAATGTTGTTCCTTTCTGATCCCGGAATAATTAAAAGAAGGGTTTCATTTCAGGGTGCTTCCTATGAAGTGAGGTTGTACTATTCCACAATGAAGTCTTACATGTCTCGTACCTTCTTGGCTTGGATCAAGACAGACTGGCTGTCTTCCGGTTGGCAAGCTTTGTCATTAATAACTGTGGTGTTCTTGTTTGTTTGTTTGTTTTCCCGTGAGCTTTAAAAGCTGCTCCTCCTGTTACCATTCTGGTCACTGGGTTCACTGAATTATTTGATGTCACTCAAATTGAGACAGTTTGTTCACAAGCAGGCTCAGGGGCAGCAGAGGAGTCCTAACCCGACTCCTATGGCATCTCGGGAACAGTTCCCACATCCGTAGGATCTCATTCTCTGAGCAGGGAGTCCACCATGTTGGACAAAAGCTTGGTAGGGATGGGATCTCAGCTGTATTAGGAAACATTGCCATCAGGCTGCTGATGACTTCATACCCAGAAACCCTTGCAATCTTGACAAACTAATGGCTTGATTGTTGGAATGTCTCGACTGAGAAACCGTTTTGAATGACATAGGCCTTGGAGCCCTTTCTTAGTTGACACTTGATGATGCTCATGTCTTCTGAAAGTGTGTCAGGGTGACACAGGGTGACTCAGCATGACACAGGGAGGCAGTTGTAGCCTCATATGGGACCTGATGACTTTTAATGTCCCTTGCAGGAGGAGGCTTGAGGCTTTACTTGGTCCAAACCAAAGGTTCGAAGTTGCGGTGGGGATAAGTGGGAATGAAGGATGTGGGCCAGCCCTGAAACTCCACGGTGTTTGTTCATGAGTGGGGCTGAAGGACATGGACCAGCCCTGAAACTCCATGGTGTTTGCTCATGAGTGGGGCCGAAGGATGTGGATCAGCCCTGAAACTCCACATTCCTGTGTAACCCAGGTGAAAACAATGGAGTCAGGGCTATCTCCCTGGGGTGGTTCCTCCAGGCCACGTGTGTCTTCCAGGGTGGGTTTCAAGATGATGAGAATATTCAGACCTCACCATGTTCTTACTCCAGGCTAGAGGAGGAGGGGCAGGAGTAAGGAGGAGGAGGAGGAAAAGAAAGGCACCAGGCAGAGCAATGAGAAGTGGTCCCTCCTCAGCCTGTTATGTAACATCTGTCACCCAGCTGGAGCGGGAGCCGAGGCCGCCTCCTCTGTCTCGACAGGAAAGGTCCTCCTGTGCCCCTTTGATTTCCACACAGGTGCCTCCTGCCCAGCTTTCCACACAGGACACATTTGCATTTTTAATCTTCGGGCTGCACATATGGCTATAACCACCGCCAGTCACCACAACTGATTTTCTAAGTTCGCTTTGTTTGAAAGAACTCAACGTCACAAGGATCCGCGGTCGAGTACTGTAAACACGGCATAGCGATGAAGACAGTTGAGCTGGGGCTGGAGTTACTGATGGGTCTGTTGTTAAGGGGTCTCCATCCAGGCAGGATGACATCTTTCACATCCGGGGCTTCTCAGCTGAATTGCAAATGTTATAGGACTCAAGGCTCCACACAGGACTGCTTGCAGCTCTGAATCCAAACGCAAGTCCAGAGATCCCAGATGCCCTCAGGTTTGATCATTCACTAGAAGACTCCTAGTAGGGTACTGGGATCCAAAGCTACAGGCGATCACAGGAAAGGGTGCTGAAGAAGGGCAGGAGGAGGGAAAGACTCTGCAGAGATTGGTGGGCTCTGCCCTCAGCTTCTTCGTTCTCTGAGGATCAGGGAGCCCTGTGCTTTAGCCTTGTACAGACCATTCCTAGACACCAACCATCCCAGGTCTCAGTGGTCGGCTAAATTCAGGATCTATCCAAGGTGTGCGACATAGGGCTAGGTGGTTGGCGGCTGGTGGCTAGATGAATGGAGGGATGATGGGTGGGAGGGTGGGCGGGCGGATGACTGGGTTGGTGACTAGGCAATGGGCAGATGGATGGATGGTGGGTAGGTGGATGAGTGGGTGGAAAGATATGTTGATGGAATATTGGGCTGATAAGTGAATAGCTGATGAGTGGGTAGATGAATGGGTATATGTATGTATGTATGTGTGTATGTATGTATTTATATATGTATGTATTCATGGATGCATCTGTGTATGTATGTATGTATAGATAAACTGAACACCAAAGGCTGATCTTATCCTGTTGGTGGTCTATAGTCTCAGTTTCTCTGTGCAGCCAAACTAGCATATGTCCACATATAGTACCCCTACTCTCCTTTGGGATGACAACGCTCTCCCCACAGGTGCTGAGGTGAGGGTCAGATTCTCCCTGGGTAAAGCCTAGGGTACTCCATTGCATTCAGTGTTTGGACAGCTGTTCCACATTATGGCAAATACCTGGGTAATGTATGAGAGCGAGCGAGCAAGTGAGCATGTTGGCTCCCAGACCGGCAGGTTCCAATCATCGTTGCAGTCCATCATCTCAGGCTTTGCTGAGAAAGCACAGTACAGTGAGGATGCATGGCAGAACACAACTGTTTACCCGATGCTCTGGGCCCACAATCCCACTAATGACTTAGGACCTTTTTTTTGTGTTAAGACAAACAACTTAAAGGTTCCAACAGCATGTCTCAATTGCGTCATCGACTGGGACCAAACCTCTAATTCATGACTCATTTGCTCAAGTCATTCACCCCTCAGACTAGATGAGATGCCTAAGACTTTCAGCCCAGTTGAGTAAGTGTGGTAGAACTGGAGGCGGATGTGTGTCGTGTGTGATGTGGCTCTTGGGCTTTTGTGAACTGACTGCTGTCAGGAGACAGGACGATAAAAGTCCATGACATGGTGCAATGAGTAGAGAGGGACACTCTGATTGTCCCCTGGAGCTTTGCACCAGCTGCTCGTCCTCCTGGCTCCTGGCATCCTGTTGAGGGTATCCTTTCAACTCCTATTGTACCAGGCCAGCCCCACCTCACCCACCATTCCATTTCCTACCCATGGGGTAGTGTGGGGGGCAGGGAGGGGGCGAAGGTAATTTGATTTTCTCATCCAAGCCAATGAGGAAGCACATAGATGACCCTGACTGGGAACAGGGTTCTAGAACTGATTGGAGCTGGGTCAAGTGGATGTTGTCTCACTGACATCCTGCTACAGAAGGTGTGGGACATCAGTCTGTCACCATCGAACTGCTTCTCCTGGCTCTGTCCCTACTAAGCTGGGCTTAACTCCAGCTCTCCTCTCATCCTAACACCATTCTAGCCTGAAATGTGACCCACAGAGAACAATACAAAGACCAATGGGTTTTATAGGAGCCATTGTCAGGGATTTGGGGTGCCCAGCCCACCTCAGGGCTGTCTCACAGGAGGGAGGGCAAGCAGACATGGGTTCCCATACTCTTCAGTTCAATGGGTAGCCGTACAATGACCTCAGGTCATCTCAGTATGGGGGGGGGTGCTGTTTCTTGTTCATCACTCTCATGTGACCCTGAGCAAGGATGATCAAGGATATTAGTAGATGAGGCCTTTCCCAAGACAGGTAGCTGTTGTCTTTCTCCTCCGCAGCTGAGTCCCAAGACCAGCCCCACCGCCAGACCTTCATCTCTGTCACCCCTCTCTCCCCATTCCTGGAAAGTGGCTTCACTCTACTCAGCATGAGTCAGATCTTCTACAATATTGCACTTTGCTTTTTAATCGGTCTTCATGGAAATGCAGGGCCCCAGGTGGCACAGTCTCCCCTTTGTATAATGCAATGACCCAAGATCTGTCACTGCCAGCCTGACTTCAAGAGAGGCAGAGCTGTGTGGGGCTACTAGCTGCAGACAAGGGCCATGTCTTACCTTTCCAGACCTACTGCATGGATGTGGACCCTAGTGTTCAAGACAGGAGAAAATTAAGTTCCAGGAGGCTGACCTTGTTCGCAGACCCCAAACAACCCAAGTGCTTGCCAGAACTGGATATGATTTCCTGAGTTCTTGGTCTGATTGCCCAGTGCTTGACATGTTGGTGGCCATTTTCCTACTTAATGAGTGCTTTGGGTTTGTTCACTGGGAAAGTGGTCAGACTCAGATGCTCTGTGACCACAAGCTTGCACCCATCTCTCTGGGCCTTGCCGTCTCAACCTAGGACTCTTGAACCTGTAAATAGACTGCAGAGTTAGGCAGTCTCTAGAGGGTCTGCCAGTCTTGGACTGTGAGTTTTCTAGAATACACACATCTCTCCCTCTGTTACTCTGCTTATAACTAGGCAGAGCCCCACCACCACCCAAGCTGATGTTCAATGGTTTTAATTCAAAACACCAATTACCATTCCAGCTAGAAGCCTTGTAGCATGAAGAACAGCACCCCTTTGCCTTTTGGTCTTGGTGGCCTGCACCAGCACAAAGCCCTGACCCTGCATGCTCCTAGTCTGGCTATCCCAAATCTCCCGAGGTCTCTTGAAGTTCATGTGTAAACTAAACTTGCCCTCACCATGCTCCACAACACTGAAGGGAGCTGTCCACTCACAGCAAGGTCACCTGGTCACCCTGTTTCCTCTGCAGGACAGAGGCCTTGGCTGTGTCCATTCCTCCCTGTGCTGGGTGGATGTTTTGCAGATCCTGTGGGAGCCAGGTTGTGGCTCCAACAACTATCTCTGCTTTTCCTCTAAATGCCCATGAAAGGGAGTGCCTCCAAGGGACTTGGTCATTGCTGTGTCCTCTTGGACCAAGGGCTCTGCGGAGAAGGGCATCTGGAGGATCTTGGGCATCAGCAGGGCAGCCAGATGAAATCAAAGTCCAGCCCTCTGTTCCTCATCCAGCAGGAAGGAAGGGGATGGGAAAGAGGACACTGCCACAGACCGAGGTAGTGGCAAGGACACAGGGAACTCTAGCAGGATGGCTCTGGTTTTCCAGAGGAGGTGACACTGCCTGACTTCGAAAGACACAATCAAGTTGGTCAAGGGACAAGAGGATAAGAAAGTAGACTTTCTGAAGTCCCTGGTTCATGGAAGCACAAGCTTCCACAAGAGGAGGGCCAGATAGTAGCTAAACCCAGTTACAGTGTGGGGCCAGGAGCAAGCACAGAGGTGACGGGAGGACCTGGCCCCGTGACCTTCGAGGGCTGCATCGTTGTGCCCAGTTTTCAGTCAGGGTGTGACCTCACCACACCCTTGTCCAAGTCTTCATCATTTACTAAGTGCTCATATGCACAAACGTGGCCCAGCATGGACCTCCAAGAATTCATACAATGGAATCCTAAAGGGCTAGAAACTATTGTTGACCCCATTTTATGAAAGGGTCCTTAAAGCCCAGAAGGGTTAAGTGGCTTTTCTAGGGACACACAGTCCGAATTTCCAGGAATGTGACAGGACCTGGGCCTCCGCCATGTTACAACCGAGCTCCAGCTTCCTGGGGCCTGCAATGGACTCCATTATCCCCGAGGTGGACATGAGAGGGAAGCATGCCACAGCCACCGAAGGCCTTGCTCCCTGCAGTGGCAAGGCCACAGGGTCCAGGCTTTGATTTTCTAGTCTCTTCTGCCAATTTTCTTGGAGGTTCAGGCTCTTCTGCTCCTCCTGGTCAGCTCGGGAGAGGCGCTGTATACAAACCTGGTCTTCCAGAAATTCTTGCGGGATGAGTTGCTGCTCCCGGGGACATGGCAGAGGGGTGCCTACCTTCCTATGCTGTTATTCTGTTTTCTGCAGCTGATATTGAGACCCCAGAGCTCCCCTGATCTAGAGACTCATTTTGCACCAGTGGGTGAGAGGAGCTAGTGGTTGTGCTGTGTGAGGACACGGGAGAGCCGACCACGTGACGTGGGGCTGGATGGCATAGAAGAAAGCTGGAAATGATTTTGGGGATCCCAGGGGACAGTTAGGTGGGTGGTGGAGTCTGACCAGTACTGCTAAAGTCCACCAGCTCGTGGGGCCAGCCACCAGGGAACCTCGTGGCAAGAGGCACACATTAACGGAGCAGTCCACACCCACAGATCTGTTTCTCTGCCATAAACCTGTGCTAATGATGGCGGTTACCTAAGAGTGTCCCATACGACAAGAAAGGCCCACAGGGCACCTACATTTGCCCCTCCGTGTCTGAGAATTCCACATGTTTGCATTCAAGATACCTATGGGCTGAAAATATTTGAAAAAGAAGGTGAATATAAACATGTGACTTTTTAATATTACTCCTTAAACGACGTGGAATGATGTCAGTTTGAACCGTAGTAGGAGTCTCAAGTCAACAGAAGAAAAAGGCATAGGAGAGGTCATGCTCCGGGTACATGCTAGCTCCACACCATTTTAGAAGAGGAGCTAGGGCGGCTGGGGTCCTAAGGGGCTCCTGGACGGTTGGCGTGGATGGAGGAGGACAGTTCAGTCCTTTTCTCTCCTGTCCTCAGAGCACTGAGGCTGGTACTCAGCAGGGCCAGGCAGCTGGCTGGAGAGCACGCCTGGGGAGAGCTGCTTGTTTTATCCTGAGCAACAGCAATAAGAGGACAGCACAAGAGAGTTTTTTTTTTTTTTTTTTTTGCTTTTGTGAGCAGCCCTCCCGCTTGGTACCAGCATCCCTGCGGATCCCCCTCTCACCTCTGCCGCCTGGCAGAGAAGCATGGCAGGGGGAAATGCCCTCCTGATGTCCCTCCTTGGAGCATGGCCCGATTGTTCTGCTGCTTTATATAGCTTGGAATAAAGAGACTCTGCACGTTCATCCGGGAAACCACGGCCTGATTCAGCTCAGAAACACCTGCTCCGGGTTCGCAGCTCCCTGTGGTCTTCCCCACAGCCCTGCCAGCCCTGTAACAAAGCAGCCTCCCCAGCTTTAGGCTTCCACCTGGAGCTATGTCACGCTTCCTAGAGACCTGGCGCTTAATCTCCTTGCCTGACGAAATTTCCAGAAATTTGGGAGCAAAGGAACAAGGAATTTGAGGAGCTCTTTCCCCCTCTTATGATATGTATCAAAGCCAGAAATGTGACAGGGAAATCTGAGGAGATGGCCTAGGTCACACAGGAAGTGGCTCATATAGGAAATAAATAACATGGGAAAATTCTTCTTGGGCCAGGCCTGGTGGCACATGCCTGTTGTCTCAACCACTCAGGAGGTTCAGACAGGAGGATTACAAGTTCAAAGCCAGGCTGGACAGCGTACTGAGATTGTTTCAAAATACAATAAGACAGTGGTAGAGTACCCACTAAGCAGGTGCAAGGCCCGGGGTTCAATCCCCAGTAATTGTGTGTGTGTTTGTGTGTGTGTGTGTGTGTGTGTGTGTAGGGAGAGAGAGAGAGCGCGCGCTCAGTGAGATCATCCAACACCACGGTTCCCTATATTTACTATTTCCAGAGACGGCCAGTGACTAAAAGCACCGGCTGCTTTTCCAGAGTGCCTGGGTAACCAGCACCACACGGCAGCTCGCAAGCATCTGTATGTAACTGATGACCTCTTTTGGCCTCCTTTCTGATCAGGCACACAAATGATGTGGGATTCCCCTCCGTGTGCTGTGAATACCATTGGTTAATAAAGAAGCCGCTTTGGGCCTATTGCAGTGTAAATAGGGCAAGGAGGGAATTCCTAAAAGACAGAGGAAGAGAGAGTAGGCAGAGTCAAGGAGAAGCCATGTAGCCCCTGCAGGAGACAGATGCCCCTGTTGGAGCCCGCTGGAACTTTGTGAGTAGGCCACAGCCTCGTGGTGATGCACAAACTAATGGAGATGGGTTTGTTTAGGATATAAGATCTAGCTAGCAATACACTTAAGTGATTGGCCAAGCAGTGTTTTAATTAATGTAGTTTTGTGTAATTATTTCAGTTGTGGGCAGCAGGGAAAAAAATGAGCAGTCTCCCACTACACACAAACGGTACATAGACATACATGCAGGTAAAATACCACACACACACACACACACACACACACACACATGCACACACTCATATACACACTCTCTCTCACATACACACCAGTTAAAATGAATAAATGAGTATAGAGAGCATGTGACCTTCTCACCAGCAGGGTTTGAAACCTCAGCATTTGCAGGGAGGCACCGGGCAGCCTTCACATGTTTGCACTGTATTAGGCTGAAAGCCACAGAAGACAGAATCAACTCTACCTGGAACTCAGGAAACACTTATTTCCCATGATTCTGTAGGGACTCTTGATGCCTTGGCTCCCAGATGACTTCTCTCTCTCAGCTCTGGGGTCCTGGGCGTGCAGCCTCTACCCACGCAGACTCGACTGCTCAGGGTGACAATGTGGTTGGGCTGTCTCCTGGATTCGGCTTGTCTTCCAGGCAGGACCTCTGAGTTCTACCAGAGACTATGTCATGTAGCTTCTACTTACATTGCACCAGCCGGAATTTCATACAAAACCACGAGACATAGGGAAGACTTGAAAACAGAAACTTTCTGCTGGGAGCACTTACCTGTCTCCACCTGTCCACCATCACCATCGTTTTGCTACGAAGGAAGAAGAGGAGGATGTGCCTGTGCCTGAATGGTCAGCTGACAGCTTCTCCTACAATTGTTCAAGACCCACTACCATGTGCCACCGAGAAACAAACAAACACATGACTTCCATAGGAGCCCAGCACCATGAGTGAGGTATGGGCCCATGTTTCTGCAGGGATGGCTGTGCTGCACATAAGGAAACAGCACAGCGGAACAGTCTGACAATGGCTGGGTGACATGTGCTGCTGCCCTGGGTTTTGCCCTACGGCACAGTTAGAGAGGGCAGTGGAGCAGGTCAGCCTCCCCCACTGCCCTCCACATGGTAATTTCAGACCTCAACACTGGACAGGAGCTGCTTCATTTCTACTGATTCCAGAAAGAGACCCAGACCACATACACCTTTCATGTATCACATGTAGTCATCCAGCCATGCTCAGCATTGGGGTACACACAACCTTCAATCTTAGCCCCAAGCTTCGCAACACTGCTTCTGATTATGAAAGCTCCTTGGCCAGATGCCTGGAGCTGTCTGTCTGGGAGCATGTGGGTGACCATCTGACTCGGTGGCCTTGGTCTCCCCGGTGGATCTGACGATTCATGTTTGGACAGTTAGGCTGGCCATCCTCTGGACTTCAATGCAGCCGAGACTGTAAGTGTATAAGGCCTCTCAGGAGAGTTGAGCTGACAGACCAAAGTGAAGTTTAGGCCCACTGGGGTAAACTTCCTGGGTGTTTGTCCTTCATAGGGTTGTTTGTAAGTGACAGATTGCCCTCCCTTCAGACGTGTTCCGGAAACTGCTCCACATCAGAGAACAGAGGCTCTGAAAAGGCGGTGCTCAAGGAAGTGGCTTTTCTGCTGAATTACTTTCTAGATTGGCAGAGAACAGCCCAGATGCCACTTGAGGCACTGCGTGGGAAGACAGACTCCAGCAATTACTGGTCAAGAAAGGGGCCGCAGAAGGGTTAGCCGCTCTTGGATGTGCTGAGTGAGAGCAGCTCTTGGCATGGCTTGAGCACCAGCCAAAGAGCAAAAATTGATGAAGAAGATGATGATGATGATGATGATGGTGGTGGTGGTGGTGGTGGTGGTGACGAATACAATGACGATTATGGCAGAGATGATGCTGCTGCTCGTGGTGTCAGTAATGAAGATGATGGTTATGATGCTGATGGAAATGCTGGTGATGCTGGGGATGATGGGATGATGACATCAATTCTGGGGAGTGTGGTGACAGCGAAGATGGTAATGATGGTTACGATGATGTAACAATAATATCGATGGCAGTAAGGATGATGAGAATGATAATGAGGATAGCGGTGTCGAAGGTTATGGTGCCAGCGGTGATGTTGATGGAAACAACATTGATGGTAGTAGTGGTGGTGGTGGTGACGGACTTAAAATGACAATGGGGGTGACAGTGAAGACGTTGATTTCTAAGGGATGGTCACAATGTTCTCTTCCACTTAGAGGAACAATTCCTGAAGATGCATCTTCTGGCCATCTTGGAGTCAGAAATGAAATCATCCCACAGATGAGCAGCTGACTCTGTGCCAGTGACACCACCAGGGACTTGCTCCTGGGGCAGGTGCTAAGATCGGTCTGAATGGTCCTGGTGTGGAGATTCAAGGCTCTGTGGCCATAGCTGGAGAGGAAAAACTGAGCGCACATACAAGAAACAGCCGTCTTCCTTCTCACAATCTGTTGAGTTCAGGGGCTGAGTTCAGGGGCTTATCAGATGCAAGTCTCTTCTTGAAGTGCTGGCAGTGGAGAGTATAGCAGGACTGGATGTCAAGAATTTCTGGCTCACCCTTTGTGAAGTTTCATACCCCACTCCCTGGCACGCCAGAACCCTGGTGGCTTCAGCTTGGCCATGCGATTAGCCTCAGACAATGTGAATGCAGGTGATCTTACCCATTCCCAGAAGACACTGCAGGACTGTGACTGGGCTCTGCGGATATCCCTCATCCTTTTCCTTGTGGCTGTAGATGCTCGGTGAAGAGCAGCTCCCAGGTCATGTCTTAGATGACTCTGGCGTGGAGCAGGGGTTACTGGATATTGACACCCATGACTATAGACAGGAATTCAAATCCGGCTGAGTTCAGTATTGAACTCTGGGGGTCTATATATGGATATCCAGTCTGAGCTGGCTAGTGGGGTTTATAAACAGACTCCAGAGAGACATGGGTAGTGAAGTTCAAAGCTGGGGTCCCATTCCATTGCCTCTGCCTGGAGCCAGGAGTCCTAGAGCCTCATGGGGTGCAATCAGATCTGCTCATCACCCTACACCCTGGCACGTGAGGAGCTTCTCTGCCTGGGCTGTATTTGTTCCCGGTCAGCCTTACCCGATGGTCTTGTCTCCACACCTCAGGTTCCATAAATCCTTTGATACATGTTGGCCTCCCCAGATAGTGTGAATGCCAAGGGTGAGATGCTGGGCCGTGTAGGATCTCTCCTGTTCGGTCCTTTCTGCTCGGAGTCATACCTCAGGACATCCGTCCCTTGTCATCTTTACGGCTTAGTTATAACGCCTATCCTGAGAACCCGGTAAAGGGCGGCCTCCCTTCTTAGACCTTTGCTAAGGCTCAGAGCATTCTGGGGAATTGGGGAGGGAGAGACTTTCTCTCTAGTCTTTACCCCAGGTGGTCTCTGTAATCTGATTATTTTTGGTGACTCTCCCCACTATGGCTGCCTCCGTCCGGGGCTTGTCTGTTGTAGACATCTGCCTCCACCCCACACTACTTTATACCGATGCCACGAGGCACCTGAAGTTTGGTAGAGCAGACAGACCTACAACACAAGACAGAAACCATAGATTTAGGAGCTCACAACAGTTAGGAAAAGAAAGGATTACTTGGGCGTTGGAGCGCTTTCCTCAGCTCTCTGGATGGGGTTCCTCAGTCTGCATCTGTCCACCTAAGGATGGTTCACTCTCTCTTCTCTCCGGCTTTAGACTCTTACCCCTCCCAACCTGGTAGTGCCAGGAAACACTTTTCAACTGTGCCGCTTTGCGAGGCAGATGGGTCCCCTTGTCTTTCCCATCTAAATAGAAGTAGACAAAGCTGTCGCCTGGAGCTGCCTGAGAGCTGTACAACGAGGGGCATATTCCTACAGGGACAGACTGGGCGGCCCTTTTTCTTCCTGCAGCAGGACCCAGAGCATTGGGGGCTCCATGGTTCAACTCAAGTCAAGGGAGCACCTGTTCCCATCTCTGCAGGCAGCACATCGAGTCAGACAGAGCAGGAGAGCCATTTCCTTTGTTGGTCCTGAGCTACAAGCTGCCTGTCCTGTGAGCCATTTTGCTGGTGGGCGTGTCTGTCATCTTCACTCCCGCCTCTGACAGGCCAGCCTGGCTCCTGCCTGAGCTCAGCAGCAAGCAGCCTTGCTTGGAGACAGCTGGGATGACAGGAAGGATTCCAGAGCCCCCAGCACAGAACCTGTCTGAGAAGGCAAGGTGACTTTGGGGGGAACTAGCGAGGCAGAGTCAGTGGGAAGACACCTGTGTGAACACTTTGAGGAAACTTATAATGATTTTAATCAGCATTTTCCTTCCATTTAAAACCCCAAACTTAGCTACTTAATCAAATGTCATGCTTAAGACACATTTACCTCCTTGGGAGAAAAATGAACAATGGCAGCTCAATTTGGCTTTGCATGAGTTTTAAAAATAGTCTGGGAAGGCCATTAGGTAAATGGCCTCAGAGAGCTTCAAGGAGGACCCCCTGCAGGGCCATGGCTCCTTTGTTGAGAAGCCGGGAAAGGGAGAGGTGAGGATGGCTGGCAGTTCCAAGTGGGGATGTCTGCCAGGCAGAAGGGAAGCTGCCAGAAGCCACAGGAGGACATGCACTTTGCACAGAGAGCCCCAACGGGGTCTTGTCTGTGCACACCGAGGCTGGCAGGCATGGGCATACGTATGGATGCATGTGTGTGTGCATTTGTTCATCCGTATATGTATGTGCTCACGTGTGTGCAAATATGAGCACATGTGTGTGTGCGTATCTGTGTACCAGCACACATGTGTTTGCATTCGTTCATGCGCTTGTGAGTGCACAAATGTATATATCTGTGTATTACATAGAGTGACACATATCTGCCTTCCCAGCCAGCTCTCAAGGAGAGAAAAATGAACCAGCTAGTTACATGAGAGCCTTGAACTCCAAGGAACAGGCCACACATGTGGCGAGATGAAAGTTTTATTGCTTTTGCAACTGTAAAGGAATCAAGAGATGAAGAAAAACAAAGAAGCAATACATAAGGGCTTGTCTTGGGGAGGTTTGGATGTGAGTCATCCTCGGGAAAACTGAAGATGCATGCCTATGTGCCCAGGTTCCAGCTTCTAAAAGGGTACATCAAGTCCTGAAGGGGGCTGAGGGTCTTCTCCCCCACCTAAATGAAGAGGCCCCCTTTGCTTTACTGTAGTCTGTCCACCTTTTTCTAGAGAATTCTGCAGTTTAATGGACCCATTCTTGCTTGCAGAAAATGCTTCTAGCCGTTGCTTTATCCAGCCCCACCCCGTCAGGATAGCATCCATTAGGTCTTGAAACACGGGCAAGCAAATGTGATCTTGGCTTAGTTGACTTTCATTGACGTTGAGTATTTCCTTGAGTCACGACTGTAGGTGGCTGACTGAAGGCTGAGTGGTGCCAGTGACATCAGACAGAAGCCACAGGCATTTTGTAGGCAACCGAGGATGTAAGTATCTCCGGGTGTGTCTGGCTGTCAGTTTTATTGGCATTTGCTAGTTGCTTGTTTAGTGTGTCAACAAGAACATACATTGTTAAATCGCACGCTGGCTTCATTCATCGGTTTCTCTGCACGTGTTGGGGACTGAACCTGTGGTCTCGTTCTGACTAAGCACAAGCTCTTCCATCTAGCTTCATCCCAACTTTGATTCGTTCGTCATTGAGAATGCATTTCAATAATATCATAAGCTTAATTGGAATGTACCTACCACATTCGAAGAGGGCAGTGGAGCTTGTAAGACTGGGAAGGGTCTGTAGAAGAAACCAGGTCAGAGCCCCACCCCCACCCCACCCCCCTGCCACCTGGTTACCAGGCTGTTAAGATGCCACCGGAAGGATTCCTCAGGCTGCTGGAAGGTCCTCCCTTGAAGCACTCTGGCTTCTCCCGCTAGGTGGCAGCAGTGCAGGCATCTGCTTCCTAGCTGGCAACTGGGTCCAGCTTGCTCTCCTAGGACCTCCCTGCCTCCTGGCTTCCTAAGATCATCTCCTCACAGTCCATCAGGACCAGGGCTCCGAGGGAAGATGACCCAGAAGTGGCCAGACAAAGTGCTGAGTCACTTGGGTGTCTCTGGACCACAGACTGGCACACTGCTAGAAACACAGTTGCACGTGTGCCTGGCCAAGTCATTTAGTTCTGATTAAAACCTCCAGAGGGAAGCGACAGAAAATGGGTCTTGAAGAGGAGAAGGCCAAGAGTCAGAGAGGTTGCATAATACACCCAGGACCCCAAGACAGTGACACCCGGTACCCACGTCCAGGCTCAGGGAAAACAGAACCACTTCTGTCCTCTTCAACCTGGGTGGGAAGCAATCTCTGGCTGTGTAAAACCTTGGGCTGGAGGATGGGGGAAGGGCCTGCCTGGGGCTCACTGAGAGTCCCAGCCAGACTCTCTTGGCTCCTCCTCCATCGGTAACCCTCCTAGGGAGGCCCCACCCTCTCCTAGGGGGCCAGAACTGGGCTGAAGCCACTACACACAAGACTCTGAGAAGTCCGGTCTCACATCTTTTTACCCTCCTGGGTTTGGCTCTCAAGTCCATGCAGGAAGGCTGCTGGCTGCAGCTCATTTCTAAGGCCCTTCCTTGTCTTTGCACTTCTCCCCCTCTGTGTGTGGAGTTCAAAGTTGGGCTTTGCCCGACAGTTCCCCAGGGACCCAGCAGCTCTAGCCTCCATGGGAGACTCTGCCTCGTCCATGTCACTTCTGAGGAAGCAGACCTCAGAGTGCCTGTCTTTCACTAACCAGCCATGCAGATACGACTAACAAGGTAAGGCACAGGGGAAGTGATGGGTCGGGAGTGAACAAGATTTCTGAGAGCCTGGGAGACCCAGGTTCCGAACTCTCTGGCTCTGAGAAGGCAGCAGTTGCCATAAAACCAGGAAGGAGGACACTGGGTTGGAGACTAAATAACCGGGCAGAAACACGCTCCAACCGAACGCTGAAACTTCATCTGCCTGGACGGAGGCCAGACCCAGGCAGTGGGGAGGACTCCCCTGCGAAAGACCCTCCCCAGCCTCCCACAGTCTCTGGCAGCACCAGCACCTTGCAGCTCCGCTGGAGGAAACTTTTCGCGCAGCCCTGTCTCCCGGAGCCCCAAGAGAACGTCCCCTCCCCAAATCTGCCCTCCGCGTCCACTGGGCGTACTTAGAACCAGGTCCGAACCTCTTAACTGCTTCGCATACCATCCGGTTACCGTGGCAACACCATCCGGCGGCGCCCGGCGGTCCAATCGGAGCCTGCGGCCTCTTTCGAGCCTTTCCCAAGGTGGAGACCGGGACGCGGCTAGGGATGGGGAAGGGGCGGGCCAGAATCCTGTCTCCGGCGCCGCCCAGGCCACTCAGAGCCCAGGTCGCCAGTCCAGCTCCAGAGAGGTGGGCTGGAGAGCAGAGCTTGCCGGCCGGGTTGGGGGCTCAGACTCCAGGTTGAGGGGCGGGGAAGGAGGGTGACGTGAGCCCGGCCGGGCGGGCGGAGTTGGGACCCGCTCGCGGAGGCGGGGGCAAGCGCCCGGAGGCAGACGCGCAGAGGGAGGCGGCCAAGCGGCGCGGGCGGCTCTGCGGAGGGCGCGGTGGGCGCGGGCGGCGGGGCCCGGGATCCCCGCGCGCCTCCTCCGCGCGGCGCCGCCGCCGCGCGTCCCCACGCCCCGCGCTCCACGCGCCCTCGCCCCGCGCCTCCCCTGCCCGCCTCCTGCCAGCCTCCCGGCCGCGGCCGTCTGCAGAGCGAGCGCTCAGACGAAGCTCTCCTGCAACTTGATCGGTGGCGGAACCCGGGACGGATCCCCCCAGCCCTGATCTGGCGGCGCGTGGAGGCGACCCGCGTGGGCCAGAGGGGTGATCCTCTAAAACCCCCAGCCACGCCGATCACAGCCTCACAGGTCCTTGAACGGTGCGCCGCGCCACCGGCTTCGTTGCCTGCCGCCCCGGAGGGCGAAGCCGCGCTCCTCGGACCCTCGCGGCCGGTGACAGCTCCAGAGAGCGTCCGCTTTGCCGCTGCCCGCGCCGTGTGACCTGAGGAGGGGGCCCCGCGCTCCGACACCCGGCGGGAGGATGTGCACCCCCGCGGGCCGGCCCGCCTGAGCCATGCGCCCCCTCGGCGGCGGCGCGCCGGCCGGCATGGAGCCCCGTGCGGCCGTGCTCTGACTCGCTGTGCGCCCCGCGGCCGGCGGGCGGCGGGCGGCGGCGGCGGCCCGAAGCCGGAGAGCGGCGCCACGGGACGGGAGCGAGCGGGCGCGGGCGCCGCGCAGATGGCCGGGGCAAGCAAGGTCTGAGGCTCGGTTCCCCGAAACGTGACCATGTGGATCCAACAGCTTTTAGGACTCAGGTGAGCGACCCGTCAGGATGCAGAGTGCGTGGGGGTGCGTGGGTGCTGGGCTGGGCTGCTGCTCACTGTTGCAAACGAAGGCACCGCTTCTCGCCTCCCCGAGGCGGCCCGCGTGGTGCACCCGAAGCCGCGCAGCGCTGCCGCCCGCCGCTGATTCCTGCGGCCAGGCAGGGAGCTCTTCGAGTCTGGGGTCGCTTGCCCCAGTGACCTGGAAGCTAGGCGCGCCCGCGGTTCGCGGCTCGGGACGCCAGCAGCGCAGTGTCCTGGCCCGTGGCCCCGGCGTGCCTTCTCTCGGGAGCCCGGCGCGAGTTGCGGGCCGTTGGGCGCGGCGGTCTCGGGGGCCGAGGCTGACGCCGGAGCCGCCGGAGAGAACCACCAGCCTTCCCTTCCAGAGCTAGCTTTGCCAAGGAGTTGGAGAAACCCAAAACCCCACAACGGCTCCGCCAGCCGTTCTGTCTGTTCCTCCGGACACTGGGGGCCCTGAACAGGAGTGTAGTAAGAGCTCAGCTGCTGACCCAACTGCTTTGGGGGTGACCTCCTGGCAGAAGGTCGCACGCAGCTGGCGGACAGCTGAGTCTGGAGAGCTTGGATTCTGGGGAGCAATAACAGGCAGCCCCCCTCCAAGTACCTTCCACAGACACACAGGCACACAGGGCTTGTCTATGTCTGGGACGTTAGGGCCAGCCGGGAACTCAAGCCCAGCGCGGTTATGGGGCCGGCTAGAAAGACCCTTCTGAAAACTTTGCCCACCCACTGAATCGCTTTGGCTTCTCTGGATCTGAGCTGGGCGGCCAAGGGGTCCCCAAGACGTTAGTTGCTCCTTTTGCAGAGTGCAGTGCCTACCACCCTTACCCTCATGAAAGGGGTCTCTGGCCAGAGCTGGTGCGCTTGGGTCGGGGATGGGACTTAGGCTGAAACGACGCAGATGGAAGCCGAGAAAGGCTACTTGCGCTTCTAGTGTTTGTCCACTGGGATGCACTGCGCTCCCGTGTTGAGCGTACAAGGGGTTGGTGGCTGCTGGAGCAGGCTGCCTCAGCAACCCCCACCAGCACGAAGCTGGGGAGAAAGTGGGGCCAAAGGAGGGAGGAACATGTGTGCGACCTGATTTTGAGAAGTCTGAAGGAGACTGGCATGCGAGTGTTTTCTCGCTGTCCTTGATTTATGAGTGGATTTAGTGCCTGGGAATAGATGCTGGCCGGCATCATCTAGTGAGGACTGTCACGCGTCATTGCTGGCGTTCCTTTTCCTGGTGGCTGGGTTTGTCTGCACTGTGGGCTTTAAGAGGTTAATCGTCAAGCTGATCGGCTGAGTGTGGGGCGCTGTCTGAGCCTCAGTCCATCATTGGGCTGTGGTGAAAGAAGGTTTAGGCCCCCGCAGTTTTGGGGTGTGGACCAAAGGAAAAAAGAACAGCTCTTGACCCCCATCTAGGTGCCCAGTCCGTCTGTCTGTCTGCCTGCCCGCCCGCCCTTCTGGTCCGGACTGTCCAGTGCTCCCTTAGATCCCAGAGTCTCGAGGGCAACCCAGTGGATCCCCTCCCTGCCCAGAGGCAGCTCGAGTTCCTAGCTGCTTCGGGAGCTTCAGTCTGTCACTTGCTTGCTGGTGGCAACTTAGCTGCACAAGTTGTTAGATTGAAAGGTTAGTACATTTTGATAAGGGAAAGAGAACAAACACCAGCAAAGAAACCTCCTCTGGGGCTCAAAATTCACTTAAAAACAGCTAGAACAACAATTGCCAAGCCAGGTTTTCAGAAACGCCTCTGTTGGAAATTTTGAAGTTTGACCTTTTAGGGTCCCTTACATGTTATCATGTAAGATTTTATACACATGCATGCCGCCACCTGACCCCCCACCCCAGGCTGCTACCTCTCGGCAAGTGTTCACAGCAGGGGAGTAGGGTGATTTTGTTTCCCTGTGGGCA
The DNA here is from genome assembly GCF_982192425.1 of Myodes glareolus. Classification (NCBI taxonomy): domain Eukaryota; kingdom Metazoa; phylum Chordata; class Mammalia; order Rodentia; family Cricetidae; genus Myodes; species Myodes glareolus. The sequence continues at coordinate 3,249,235 of NC_142031.1, forward strand.
GGCCCAGGGAGCCTGAGCCCAGGAGTTTGCTCTTGGGCTCTGCAGCTCTTCATCTCTTGCTGACTGCTTCCCGCTGCTCCCTGGGTGAGCACTGGACATCTTGCTGCCAAGCTTGGAGCCTGGTTGGGCCGAGGTGGCAGAAGGCAGCCTTCCTTCTGCCTGGGAAAAGGTGGTTCCCTGCAAGCCGAGGGAGGGGCTTCCTAGCTCCCACCCAGAGCCAGGGTTGGTTACTTCTGTGATGAAGCCAAACTGTACACGGAGCCTTGATGCTTTAGGAGGCAGAAGCAGATGGAGTTGGATTTTTCTGCTTTTATGTCTTTATTTGTTGGTTATTTGTATCTCTGCTTTCTTGGGTCCAGAGGAAGGCAGTCCTTAAAGGAGACTCGGGGCTTGCTGGGCTGTCGGGTCCCAGAGCAGCTCAGAGGGTTGGCTTACTCAGCAGGCAGCCCAAATCCCCAGATCTGGCCCTGGTGTCTGGTTGCCTCTGGTGGGGCTGTGACCTGAGGAGACTGACCTCATGGAGTTGTGTGGAGTAGCTGGGAGCAAGCACCCACAACGTTTGCTGGGTTGTGTTCAGGACTAGGCATACAGTCACAGACTCAACCCTGCTCAAGCCTTGTTCCTAACAGGCATTCCCGACTCCCAAGCCTGAACTTTCGGCATCCTTTCTGTGAGGAAGGTCCCCTAGTACACGTTCAGAACGCGATTCACAGTTTTCTCAAGCCCTCCCAGTGTGTGCTGTGTTGTGTCTGGGCTTCCCGGCAGAGATCCACAGGGCTGGCTGTCACCAGCCCCAGCACAAAGTCCCCCAGCAGCTGGGGCTGCGCAGCCAGGCTTTAGTGGATGGAGTCAATGCTCTGTCCGCAAACACTGGGCGCAGGGTGAATGCTGGCTCACTCTCGTTTACAGCTGCTGCTGCTAACTGGACGGCAACTCGGGTCAGAGGCCATGACACTCCTCTGGATAATAATGCTGGAATAAATAAATGATAAATTTAGGAGGTAGCGGAGGGTTTCCAGCAACACCAGCACACCCCACCCCTCCCTCTCATTCTTGGGCCAAGTGGAGGAGTTGGTAGTAGGCACCCCCTTCCCTGTCCGTCTCTATTCATTTACTGATTCCTCCCTTCTCTTCTGTGCCTTGGGGAAAGGAGCAGAGCACACAAGCAGCTCTACACCTCTCTGAGATGTCTACCTCTGGTCCCTAGAGACGGGACAGCCTGCTTATCCCTCTGTGTGCTGGCGTCCTCCTAGCTGGGACCCCATGGGGCCTAGCTGCCTCCCACCCAGCCTCACAGCCTCAGTGTCTTCTCTGACCCTGACAAAGGCAGGATGTTTGTCAGACGTTGCCCCGAGCATGCCGTGGAAACCTGGGTTCTTAAAGAGCCTATAGATTTGGAACCCCGAGCTGTGGGTCTCCTGAGCCTGGGGCTTTTCTCTGGGGGTTACGTGGGAGTCACATGGTTTTAATACACCGTTGCTAGGTTTGCTTCAAAGGGTTACAAGTCAGTAGAGACCAAATTGATGTAAAGATTAGCTGAGAAAGCCAAATATATCCCTGATCTAGATTCCTGCGTTTGAAGTCTGGCTGGAGAGGGTTTTGCTTGCCTCCTGCCTGGCAGACCGAGAAGGGGAGGCAGGCTGGGGGCTGGTGGGTCTAGAGCGGTCGAGCGCAAACCAGGCTTGTTCCTCCTCTGAGACCCCTTCCAGGAATTTAAAGGGGCTGGTGACTCATGAAGGGCTAGCGGGGAGCTTGGTTATGTAACTCAGATAGACTCAGCTAAACGGCTTGGAATAGAGTCAGGCCGGAGTGTGCCCCTGTCAGGGTCCAAGCTCCTCGAGTGGCCCCTAGGTCTCCCCCCCTCCAATTTCCATGCATATCAGGGAGAGGGTCAGATTAGCTATAGGGATCCTCCTAGTTGCTGAGGACCCTCATCAGGGCGGTAGCCCAGCCATCATCATCACCCAGGAGTGTGGAGTGCTTCTTCATGGTAAGCCACGGGGGCTTACCAGGACAGTCCTGGGAAGCTCAGGACAGTCCCCCTTTTCTGGTAGGGCCGTGTGGTAGCTACTGAGCTGTGGGCAGATGGCCTGGGTTATGTAGGACAGGTAGGTGCAGGGAGGTGGCTAGAAGGCTATGCTGGTCCATCCATCCTCTCTCTGCAAAAACTTCCAAGGATGATGGAGGGAGCCACAAATCCACCATGGGTCTGTGGGATCCCCAAAATTCTTCACCAGAATGAAGGACAGCGTCTGACATTGTCACTTGTAAGAGTCACATCTCCCGTGTTCCCTTACGCCCCTTCCCTCTTGTCCCTCTTATCCCTCTGGGTTCAGGTGTCCCTTTCATCCCATGGAAAAGTCGGGGCAGAGCTGGCATTCACCGGCTTCTGTGATTCCTGCCATCATGATGTTTATGTCACCTCTGCCCTTCCCTGCTTGGCTTGATGGTGTTCTGGGTCTGCTCCTTGTCACAATTTCCCTCTAGGACTGGCCTAAGAGGGGCAGGGTCTGCACCCGCTGGCTCCCCTCCCTCTTCTGAGCAGTTGCTTGGTCACAGTCCCTGAGTCTGACTGTCTGCTCTCTTGGAGTGTTGCCTCCACTCCTTAGTCCTGCTGGGATGGCCTCTGGGTTGGGACAGCAACAGGGGCGAGAATATGTGCCTTGCTGGGGGACCAGACACAGTGTGGAGGGAGGTAGTGCCGTGTCATGTCAAGAGGCTCAGGATGCACTGAGCATCCCGGGTTGTGCTGGATGGGATGCCCAGGGTCCATGGGCTTACAGTGTGCCTCATTCCTCATTGCTCCCCGGGAAGATCGCCGGGCAAGCGGTAAGATGCACAGGAAATGCCTGTCCAAGCTTAAATGTGTCAGCATGGCACAGTGCCCCTATTTTATCAAGTCCCACTTTTTGTGCTTCTCCCTGGATCTCTACCGAAATCCAGGAGAGAGAGAGAGTTTCCAGCCTTAGGCTTAGACGTCCTCCTGCTCCAAATAGATAGCGCCTCTTCAGCCTGGCTTATTGAGGGTGAATCACGTCGTTGGATTTTTACCATCAGAGATGCACTTCTTTGGCTTGAAGATTTTTTTCCCCCACAATTAGAATACAGACATGCTTGACAAAACATTCCCTTCCGGCTCTTCCAGTCATTATCAGCTCAGAACGAGAGACAGTATCAGACTTTGAACTATTTGGGAGGAAGGGTGCTTGTGGGTGGAAGAGAGCATGGGGGTGGTGTCTGTCTGGGGCAAAAGGTGCCACTGAATGAGAAGGGGAGAGCCCTGAGGGGCAAGGTGGGAAAAGGCGTGTCTGACTTTACAGTCTGCAGGTGCCACAGTCTCCCCATGTCTGCGTCTTGTGCCGATGTTTTCCTACCTTTTAGGATGGTAGATTCTTGTGTGGTAGAGCTCATGCTGAAGATGGGTCTGTGGTCAGCGTGTGTGTGTGTGTGTGTGTGTGCGTGTGTGTGTGTGTGTGTGTGTGTGTAAGAGGTGGAAGAAATTAGTTAATGAGCTGTGGTCAGTGCACACCCCTGAGGAGGTGCCTGCTTGCTGTGCCAAGCATGTGTAGTAGAACCATATTGTACCTGGATGAGGCTTGCCTGCTGCTCTCAGTGCCTCCTGCAGGAGCAGTACCCATCTCTGCCCTCAGCTGACAACCCCACTCATGAGTATATTATTCCTGATGTGTGCAAAGAAACCAGGTAACCATAGGTGCTTTCCCAAACCCCGCACAGTAGTCCCACCCTCAGAGGTGTTGCTGACCAATGAGGGCACTCTTCAGAGGGCTAGGACACAAGGAACATGGACTGAACAGAGATGTTGAAATTTCTGTTGGCCTCATTAAAACAGCTGGAAGCCTCAGAATCCATTTTGTTTAATTTAGACAAATAGCATTGTGCCATCCTGGGTCAACATAAAATCTCGGTTTGAGGCCAGGTCGTGGTGGTGCACACCTTTAATCCCAACACTCAGGAGTCAGAGGCAGGCGGCTGTGAGTTCGAGGCCAGCCTGGTCTACAAGAGCTAGTTCCAGGACAAACACCAAAGCTACAGAGAAACCTTGTCTCAAAAGAACCAAAAAAATAAAATAAAATAAAATAAATTTTTAGTTTGTGACTTGTACAAATCTCAAGGGAGTTGTCTCTGTCCTTCCTAGGACACAAATGCCCAATTCAAGGACTCAGTGACCACCTGAGACCATCGGCCATTATGATGAACGTTGGCTCACTGAACATATTTTCTACAGAGACACAGGCAGGAGGGAACCAATTATCTCAAAGTCTGTCCCCTCTGGCCTCAAGCCTGTCCCTAGGACAGAGCTGAGTCAGTGTAGGCTCTGCAGTCAGTTCTGGCTACAGCTTCTTAAGCACAGAGGTCTGTGAATGGTGAGGCTGTTCCTAAATCCCATGGAGGTGGGGGTGATTCTGTGGCCCTCAGAGGCCTGCAGTCCAGAGAGGGGATCCTCTGACCCAGCTGAGTCGACTGGACCCCCAGGTGCCTCTCCAGCATTTGAAGTCAGGATAGGGAATGCCTGGGGGTAAAAGCAGCATATGAGGGCATAGGTTACCCAGGAAAGGCCACGCTGGCCTGTGGGAGACATCAGACAGCACCAGGGTGGATCATGTGTCTGCTGAAGTTATGTGTACAACACAAGATGAGACCAGGCATTCCAGACTGCCCCCAGAGGGCTGTAAGCTGCATGGGCTCACCTTACTCTGTCCCTACACTTGGCACCCAATAAAGATGCTGCCTGGGGCTTCGTGGAAGAGAAACATTGCACCAAAACAGTGTGTTTGTGTGTGCTTGTGTATGTGCGCGTGCATATGAACGTTGCATGTGTGCATGTTTATGCTTGTGTGTGTATGTGTGTGCATTGCGTCTATGGTGTGTATGTGTGCATGTGTATGTGTGTGCACGTGCATCTGTGGTATGTGTGTGTGCGTGCACACGTGTGAATATGTGTGTGCATGTGTGTCTGGTGTGTATGTGTGTGCATGCACATGTGTGTATAATGTGTGGTGTGTGTATGTGTGCGAGCATGTGTGTATATGTGCATGTACGTCTGTGCGAGCATGTGTGTATATACGTGTGCATGTGCGTCTGTGGTGTGTGTGTGTGCGTGCACACGTGTGTATATGTGTGTGCATGTGTGTCTGTGGTGTGTGTATGTGTGTGTTGGGGTTTGGAGATCAGCGTATATCGGAGCATTTGTCCTTAGTGGCTCCCTCATTGAGAGAAGCACCAGCTTTCAGATCCTTCCCACCAAAGAAGGAGACTTGAGTGGTCCTAGGATGAAGTCTGAATGAGATGCTGTGGCATAAGCTATGGTTGCAGCCTGGCTGCTGCTGACGGAGCCAAGGATCTCCAGGGAGCATGATGGGCTTACTTCTGGCCATAGGCAGATTACCAGGCCTAGCTTCTGGGAGGTGGAGCTTAACTTGCATAATGAGATGAGCGGAAAAGAAAATACCGTGGTGTCAGAATACCAAAGACCAGGCTAACCCGCAGGGGTCACTAGTGGCCTCCTCTCTTCAAGTATTCAATTAAAGAATTCGGGTCACGGAACACATCTGCAGTTTTAAGTTATGTCTAAACCAGACAGGACCCTGAGTTCTGATAAGTAACACTGAATGTGGCTTCAACTATTTTGCCTTGACCGGCTTAGTTAGCAGGGAAGCTTCCTCTGAAGACCCCTAAATTCAAATTTGTGAAACTTGAAAGTTGCAGAGGAACAACTCACATGGCTTTGCATGACCAGGTTCAAGACTATGGTCTCTTTCCACTGACACACAGGCTCCCTCTGCTGTAGCTAGATTCCATCAAAGAAGGCAGGAGGCTCCCAGATTCATAGAGCTGTGGGAGCAGAGGGTCTCTGGAGGAGAAGGGTTTGGTATTGACTGCTGAGCCACTTGGGCTGTGGAGGCCATTTTCATGCTGTTTTCAGCAACGTCTGATTTAGAAAAAGCGTATGCTAGAGCAGGGCCCGTGGTCCCAGCAGAGGCAGCCCAGGCTCAGTAAAAAGCTGTTTAGAAATGAATGTTTTTAATTCATTTTATGAAACAATTTTAGATCTAACAAATCTCTCTCTCTCTCTCTCTCTCATATGCACACATCCCTACAGACTAATAATATCCATGAAGATGCACAAAATATTCTTTTTAAAGGCATTTATGTGTAGGAGTGGTTTTTCTTTTTTTGTGTGTGTGCTTCTAAGTGCTTCACACACATGCAGTACCCAAGGAGGCCAGAGGGTGGCACCAGATCCACTGGAACTGGAGTTAGCGATGTTTGCGAGTTGCCTTGTGGGTGCTGGAAACTGATTTAGGGTCCTCTGCAAGAGCAGCAAGGACAATTAACTACTGAGCTGACTCTTCCCACAAAATAATCCCAGTGAGATATTAGTAAATAGAAGTCAGCAGTATGTTTTTTTTTTTAAAGTCCACCAAAGGAGTGAGGGGTGGGTGTTCTGCGCCTGCAAGGAAGGTTTGATATCTGACTGTCACACGGGACAGTCTGCTGTATTCAAAAGCAAAAGAAAAAAAAACGCGCAACTATCTCAATGGATCCAGAAAATGAACTCGGTAAAATTCAGCCTATTCTCATGCCAGCTCTCAGAACAGGAGAAGGTTTTGTTTTTTTCACTTAGCTTGACCTTGGACGTCTGTATTGACCTGTGACTAACCTTCTTTAAACTGGGGGAAGAAACTGACTTCATTTCTCCTGAGGCTGGGGACAAGTGAACAATGTGTGTGGTCATCACTGATGCCACAGAAGACACAGGTCACAGAAAACAAGACAAACATACAGAAGCCAATTGTCTTTCTAGCTAGTGGTAACAAACCTGTGGAGAATGAAGCATGAAACAATGTTTCGATTTGTTTTCTCTTGCTTTGATGAACACCATGGCCCAAAGCAACTTCGGGGAAGGGATTGATTTCATTTTCAGGCTGCAGTTCAGCACTGAGGGCACTTAGGGCAGGGACTGAAGGAGGGTTTGAACCGGAAACCCTGGTGGAATACTACAGACTGGCTGGCTCTCCTGCCTGTGGATGACACTATGTGTGTAGTGCCTTAGAGTCGTCTGACATCAATTACCAATCAGGAAAATGCCCCAGAGACACACTCACATGCTACTTGGATGGGGTTCCCACATAGAATTCTGGGCTATGTCAAATTGACAGCCAAAGCTACCTCGAAGACTGTGCTATCAGCTTCCGTTTCCTTGGGCAAATGGCAAATCATCCTGGAAGAATGGAAGACTTATTTTAGCTCATAGCTTCATAGTTTCTGAAACACCACGACTCTGTCTGTTGCTTTGAGTGAATGTGGCAGCAGAAACTGCCCACCTTGTGGTACCTGGGATGGCCCGGGGTCTTAATATCTGCCCTCTTCCAGTGTACACCCTCAGTGACCTAACATCTTTGCCCTCCCCGACACTCAAGGGACCATCACTTGCCAATAGCACCCGTGGAATGACAGCCACACTTATGAGACACCCTGGGGATACATTCCAGGGGCTCAGGAGGAAACAATGGTGGATTTATCTAGAAAAGAAATAGACTGTTGACTCTGTGTGCCAACAACGATAGCATTCCAGTCAAAGATGTTGACAAAACCGTGAGTGGGTGGAGAGACATACCATGCCCATGAATCAGATGATATTAGTTCTTTTCAGGTTGATGGACCTTCCTGAACACAGGCCTCATCCAAAGCTCAACAACAAAATGTGTGTGTTGTGAGGGTGAAGTTTCCATATGCACCCAGAGGCTGCCTGATGGTAAGATTCATTGTACGACAACGGTGTTAAGGTTCTTTGTATGATCACGGTGGTAAGATTCTTTGTACCACAATGGTGGTGTCTCTGAATTTGGAGACATGCTCGTCAGGGATATAGAACAGACTCAGGAGTGGAGCCCAAGCCCACACCTGGATGGCTTTTTGGCAAAGATTCAGATTCAGTGGCAGGATGGTTGCATCTCCCCAAATGGGGCTGGTTCCACCACACACCAGGGCCGCAAAAGAAGAATGAACCTCAATTCTCACACCCTAGGAACAGATATGCTCAAAACAGTCTACAGAATTAGGTGTCAAATGCACAGCAGTAAATGGTAAGGAAACAAATGCTTCTAGGAGTGTCTTTAGACTTGACATTGGAAACATGACCTACGCAAGGAAAAATATAATATATTAAACTTTATCAGAATTTTAAAGTTTGGGTGCTAAAGAGCTGGTCCGGGAGGTAAAGTCCTCACCGTGTGACTGGAGGACCCGAGCTTGGATCCTCAGAACTCATGTAAAAATCTAGGGGTGTGAGTATAACCCGTATATGTGGTGCATTGAGAAACAGAGGCAGAAGGATTCCTAGAGTTCCCTGAACATCAAACTCAGCCAACCAGCAAACTCCAGGTCTAATGAGAGAATCTGCTTCAAAAAATAAGATAGGGAAGGGTTGACGAAGACACCGATGTAGACTTCTGGCCTCCATGTGTTTACATGTTTGTGTATGTGCTTGCACACCTATATACATGTGTGCACACACATGCAAACACACATACACAAGGTTTTAAAGTCCGTGTGAAAGCTCAAGGCACAAAGTGGGAGGTGGTATTTATCCAGGGTTGCTCTTCTTAACACGGAAAGAGCCCTTGAACTTAGAGCCACACTGGTGAAAACAGGCAGAGGGCCTGCACATGGCAAACATGTTTCTGGAACCCCCAAAGCCCAAGATAATTCACATGGGAGCCGTGAGGAAAATACACATGGAAACCCCAGCAGGACACACTGCCCGCCCATCAGAATGGCCGGGATAAAACAGAGTTGGTTCCATCAAACGCTGGCAGGGAGGTGGAGAAACTGGGCCACTCCTGCAGCCTGGGTGGGAGGTAAAATGTCATGGCTGTGCTGAGACGATCTTGGCAGGGTCTTCCGAAGTTAGACACCTGCACTTGTCGTGCATGGAGCCTCACTTTTCTTCACACGGGCAGGAGAGAAGCCTTCAGCTTCTGAAGCGGTCTGTAGCTTCAGGCAAGGCTTCCAGTGGGTCACCAGCTATACCCACAGGCACACCCGCATGCAGAATGGGGCAAATTTACGGTTATACTCAGCAGCCTGCAGGGTTTCCAGGGAGTGACCCTGGGGGAGCCCTTCCAGAAGGATGTATGGAGTGGGAGTTCAAGGCCAGATCCTGACAAAGCCTTAGGAGTGGGGCCTGGAGTCTTGGTTTCTGGGGGCAGAGAGGGCGCAGAGAGGTTGTCCTGAAGGGCAGATGGAGGGGCCTTGGAGGTGACGGCAGGCGGGATTCACCTCTGTCAGCGTCAATAACCTGGTTGTATTATTTACCAGATTGTAGTCTCTCATGATGTCACAGTGAGGGAGAACTGAGTAACGGGTGCAAAGGAGGTCACCACGCTCCGTGTGACCACGGCTGTGAATGTACGACAAACTTAAAAGCGAGCATTTAATTAAGGAAAGCAAGCTGACGCCCGTTTACTCACGTGTGGGAGGCTGGCACCTGGTGGAGGTGTGCGCCTGCGCGCTGGGCTCCTCGAGGACGCATCTGGGTACCGTGGCGGCGCTGACTTGGGGGTGGGGGACGTTCCTTTACAAAGCTGGCTGTAGACGTGAGCCATGAAGTGGGCCCTGTGTGTGACTGCCTCAGGGCTCTACGTGTAGATGGGGCAGGAGCACACAGCCTTGACGGCTCTGAGATCTACTGCCAGCGGAGGTAACGAGTGACCTGCCACGTAATTACAGGATCAGACGAGCTGTCCAGATCCTTACGTAAACCAGGTCAGCTCCGAAAATAGAGCAGCCATTTTGGGGTCAGTCCTACCACCCTACATTGGCTCCGCTGTTCTGAGACCAGACTCGGGGATTTGAAGTTAGATCTGAAAACAACTGGCGTCTTCTTTCTGGTTTAGTGAGACTAGCAGTAGGTAGGCTGAGTCAGAGGCCAGGGTGGCCCCCCTCCTCACAGTTTGCTTTTAATATGAAAGAACTGGGGCGGGGGCCAGGGAGTCCACCAACCAGCACAAGCTGATTGAAATCAGAAACGTGGTGGATGCGACTTGGCTGTAGGCCAAGTGACCTCATCTACACCTCCTAAGGTGCTGGGGCCAATACAACGTCTCCGCCTTCTGCACTAAAGTTTTGTGCCCCACTTCAGTGCGCCAGATACTTCATCTGCCTCTTCTTAGTCCTTCCTCATGCAAAACGGGAATGGCTGCCCTCATTCCTGTCCTGGAAGGAAATGAAGCAGAGAGAGGCAGATTCACTGGCCTAATGTCACACAGCCAGAGAGTGGAAGGGCTTGGGTTCAAACCCAGGTTTCAAGAACTCCGAGGTTCACTGTTCCTCTTTCCACAGTGCCCTGTAGCTTTTGTGTTTTATGTAAAATTTGTTTCTCATTCCCTTTCTTAGGTTGCTTATTAGCCATTAGGGAGAAAAGAAGAAAATGAATGAATGAATGAATGAACAAATAAATAATCAGGAGGTCTCGGCCATCATGACAAATTCAAGTCAGTAACCGTGGGTTTAGCCCCATGTACAGTTGACTCTAAAATCACAACTTTCTGGCACCCACAGGGTTTGGGAAAATGTTCTCAGAATGGGAGATTATTTTGCATTTTTCTGAGTTGTGTGTGCATCATGCATGCATGTGTATGTTGATATGTGACTGTGTACATTTCTATGACATAGGCATTGATGTCTGATCTTTGTTTAGTAAACAGAAATACTTATCACCACATCCTGGAGGTCTCTCAGGAGGGTGCACTTACCTGTGATATGGTGTATGTTACATAGAGAGTTTTCAGGAGAGCTTCAAGCTGTGAGCTTTGCACTCCCCACACGGGTGGGAAGGCTGACCAGCCATTCCCAGCGTCTGTGTGTCTGCACTCACTGCGTGAAACCCCTAACTTAACCGTTCACAGATCTTGTCAGCTCACTGAACTGAGCTCCTGTCTCCACGGCAGCCTTGTGTAGCACAAGTTGAGCCCTAGCATGCTCCCTCTCACTATGCCTGGAGAATCTGGATTTTGGGTCCTCCCTGACAACCTCCCACAATTCCGCTGTCCTGAGATACCCTGCATGTGGAGTCCTCCTTGTGTGATTTTACATCTGGTTTGCTTTGTCCAGCCTCCAGGTCTCGGGGTTTGCCCGCGTGTAAGTGTGTTGCTTTCACACCTTTTTTATTATTGAGTAGTGTTTCACTTTCCTGGACATGCCACAGTGTGTGTCTATTGCATGTTCATAGGCATGCATGTGAGATCATTGCCCACGTTGGCTTTGCCTCCATTGTCGCCATTGTTCTATTTCAACACACACACACCACACACACACACACACACACACACACACACACACACACACACACACTCCCCTGCACCATTGTTGTCTGCAGAGGTTAGAGAATAACATCAGGCGTTGGTTTGTATCTTTCTTGTTGCTTGAATCAGAATCTCTTGCTTACCGCCGTGCACCAGGCTGGCTGGCTGCTAGCCAGGGATTCTGCTGTTGTGGTCACCCATCTCTGCACAGGTGTGCCAGGATGGCAGGTGCTCACTGCTGTGCCTACTGCTGCGTGCATTCCTGGTTTCCAAACTCTGGTCCTGTCGCTTGTGTGGCAAGTGCCCTAGCCACTGAGCTGTCTCCCTACATCCCATTTTGTCACAGCAGATGCAGATACCACAGCCTCCCAGGAAGCTCCTGGTGTGTGCTCAGACTGACGGGAAATGCACGGCCAGCTGTCTGGTGCTCACTCCGGGCTGGAGTTTGCTCCTTCCTGGTCTCTGAGGAGACATGTTCCCTACAGAGACTATTGTCTAGTTGTTTGTTTCTCCTTCCAGAAGCATCCATTATGTGTCCTCTGTGTGCCTCCACAGTGCTGTGTGTTGACGTCCTTAGTCAAGAACAGAATTTTCCATTCTCCTTGCTACAGAAACACTGTGGACTGGGACAGTTTAGCTCTTTAGAAGAAGGGCTCCTGGCCAGTGCAATGCTTGGAGTTGGAAAGGCGCCATCAGGATCCCATAGGGGTCCAATGTGTTCCTCCCTGTGAATGAGGGTGCATGGTCTGTGGGAATTAAGAAATAATGTAGATCATTCTGAGAACCTCTGGGGCCATCTGTCCTATGGAACATCCCGTAGCCAGGGTCATTAGTTAGGTGCACGGAGCCAAAAGAGCACAGTCAAGCTCCAGGAAAGTCCTGGGAAAGCACAGACCTCTGCTCTGCCCCGTTTCTGTCTGTGGATTGTCCCTTTGGGAGCCAGGAGCTAAGGGGACCTGATGTCATGAAAGGGAAGTTGAAGCTGGCAGTCACCTTCCTGGCAGGACAGACCAGTCCCCTGGGCACCATTCACCTCCTTCTGGGGATGTGGGGTGCCAAAAGTGCAGGCTGCAGTGGCCTTCCCGGACTTGGCCCTCTGTGCAAACCTGGGTCAGTGCCCCTGACTCCCTCACCTCAACTCCATGCTGAGCAGGACTCTGAGTTCCTCTGTGCAAACCTAGTTCAGTGCCCCTGACTCCCTCATCCTCAGCTCCATGCTAAGCAGGACTCTGAGTTCTGTGGGCTAAGAGGGAAACGGGCTGTTGGCCGTCGGTCACTGGTGTGGGGGGGATAGGGTGCAAAGGGTATGACTTGAGCACTTTGGTCTCCCTGGGAGGACCATGCGGAGTGTGTCCACTACAGTTCTGAGCCAATGCTCTACCCAGTGACATCTGTGGGTCCTGCTAGCGAGTGTGAGCACCGAGCTAAGCAGCCACATCTTCGGTCCTCAACTCCAATCCCTGCTTCTCTTCCCAGTGGCGTTGCTGCCCTGAGGCACTTTAATTACTTCCTTTTCCAGGGAAAACCGGGGAGGTCCCAGGATGGGGCTGAGTGCCAGGCAGCAGGTTCTGGTCCATGCTCTCTTCTGTGACATCTTCTCTTTCCACACTAACAGACTCCTTGTTGAATTTGACTGTGTTTATAGGACATAATGTTCAGCCATTGGGGTTGGCAGCCCAGCATCCAGGGGTAACTTCCTGTGAGTTCCATGCCAAATGCACATGGACGCCCTGGATGTAGAGGTGAAAAGATGGGCCTATTGAGCCTCATAAGAAAGACAGTTGGCAGGGGATAACTCTTGTGGTCACAAAGGTGGCCCATATCCCCAGCCAGACCTGATGTGAGGACCAGCTTCTCTGTGTAGCCAAGAGAAAAGAAGGCCCTACAAGCTCTTCCATGTGCTTGACCATGCCTTCCTGGGACTGCGGTGGGGTGGGTTTGGAAGGAATGTCCTCCCATCCAGGTCAGAAGCAACCCAAGGGTAGAATGGGTGCTTCTATAGATGGGCTGAGTCAGCTAGGTCTGCCTCAGTTTCCAGGTCCCTCTTTCTGGTGACCTTCCTCTTGGCTCTAAGTTGCTGCTGTTGGAATATCGGGATGGCTCCACTCACCTTGGTCAGCAGCCGGTGCCCCATCGTGTGCTCCACATAGCACCTTTCACCAGAGTGATGACTTGCAGGAGACTCTGGATTTTATTTATTAGCCTCTAACCTAATGTGTAGCTGAGGGTGGTCTTGAACTTCTGATTCCTCTGCCTTACGTCTGAGCGCTAGGACTATAGGAATACACCACCACACCTAGTGTACGTAGTGCTGGGGCCAGAGTCCTGGACCAGCCAGACAAGCGCTTCACCAAGTGAGCTCCCTCGACATCTTAAACAGCCTTTTCGTGAGTATGGGTGTTTCTCCTCGCTGTGTGTCTGTGTGCCGTGTGTGTGTGTGTGTGTGAGAGAGAGTGTGTGTGTGTGTGTGTCTGTGTGTCTGTGTGCCGTGTGTGTGTGTGTGTGTGTGTGTGAGAGAGAGAGTGTGTGTGTGTGTGTGTGTGTGTGTCTGTGTGTCTGTGTGCCGTGTGTGTGTGTGTGTGTGTGAGTGTGTGTGTGTGTCTGTGTGTCTGTGTGTCGTACTGCAAAGGCCAGAAGATGGCATTGCTTCCCCTAGAGTGGGAGTTGCAGAGGGTTGTGAGCTGCCATAACGGCTGCTGGGGATCAAAGCCTGAGTCCCCGGCAAGAGCACCCAGTGCTCTGAGCCACTGAGACTTCTCTCCAGCTTCACAACTGGGTATGCTTTTTAACTTAAATTTCTAAAAAGATATTTGTTTATTGTGTGCATATGAGTATTTTGAATACATTCATGCATGTATGTATGTGTGTATGTATATATGTATGTATGTATGTATACCACATGCTTGCCTGGTACCTGTGGAAATCAGAAGAGGGTAGTTGGAGTCAATGGTACTGGGGTCACTGACAGCTGTGACTGACCACGTGACTGGTGGGCACTGAACCTAGGTCTTCTCCAAAAGCAGTCTGTGCTCACAACCACGGAGCCGTCCCTCCAGCCCCACAGCTGCTTATCTTTGAGTGAATATTTTAGAGTCAGTTTCCAGGCAGGTCTCTGTGCGTGCAAAGGACGTCCCCCAGTTTGGAGGCAACCTTTGAGGAGACTCTGCTTCAGAATCACTGAGAGCCAAGCTCTCTCAGAAGACTTTGTTACATGGATGCTGATGGTCCTGTCTCCAGCCCGTGCTCGGTCCCTGCCCCCTGTTCTCTGAAGAGAAAGTTCTAGGCTGTGCTTCCTGCTGTGGGATGAAGCTAATTCTTTAGGGAGCCAATTACATGAAGAGAGAGAGCAAACTTGTTTATTTTTGCGACACTATTTCAGAACTCCAGCAACGGATGATGGAATGGCCCCATTAGGTCCCTGGTGCTGTGGCCTTGTGCCCACAGGCTTCCTGGGCCTTTGCCTGGTTCCCAGCGCCTGGCCTGGGCTGGTGGGCTGGCTGAATTAGATCCCATCCAGGAGGTCCCTTAAAGCCCCTGCTGAGGGCTTCACTCTTCCCGTTCAATACTGTTTCGCCATGTCTGAGTCTCTCCACAAGGTAACAGGTCAGGCAGATAGGGAAGCAGGCCAGAGCTGAGCATGTACGACGGTGGGTGAGCTGCAGGCCAGGCAGCCTGTGGCTCTGGCTAGGTAGGGTTGGGGAGCTGTCTTGTATGTGCCGCATGGCATGTGAGGACTGGAAGAGACAATCTAGACCCGTTCCCAGAAGTTCAGGAGATGCGAAGGCTGGGGTCAGGGCAGGTGGGACAGGATGAAGCAGGACCCTGCCTTGGAACAGTGAGGAGAAGAAACGTCTAATGGAGTCTTGTGAGAGAAGCTCAGGAGGGCTGGAGGAGGAGGGGAGAAAGAAGAGAGAAAGGAGAGGTTTCAGACAGAGGGAGCAGAAGGGGAGGAGGGAGAAGAAGATAGGTGGAGAGAGATTCTTATTTCTGCTTACTTGGGGGGGGGCGTTTCAGGGGGCTCACTGATCCTGACCTTCCTTAGTTCCCCCAAGGTGAAGCATGAGTTCTGGGAGGGGAAACAGGTTCCTCTGTCCCCCAAGGACTGGTGGGAGGGACTTCAGAGGCAGCACCCAATGCTCCGTCTCTGTTCCTCCAGCTTGGAGCAATGGAACATTCTGGAGAAACACTCTTGACTTCTATGTTCATGGAGGAGGAGAGATAGATCACAGGAAGGACACTCCATGGGAGCTGAGTGTAGAGCCCAGTGTCCTGTGGTTAAGCCTGGTGACAGGAGGACATTCCGAACCCAGAGGGACATTGGGAGAATCTTGGAGGAGACCTTGGAATCCAGAAGACAGCAGTCTGGCTAGACTCCTGCCATCCCCTCTCATCCAGAGTCTCAGGATGCTATCGGAGCCCCAGCTCAGCCAGCCCTGCTGCCTCCCACTCTGGTCCCCAACTGCATCTTCCACCCTTAGACAGTGCCTGGACCCTGAGCACCCATTCATCACCCATCCCTCTCAGGGATGCCACCAACCCACCATCATGAATTCAGCTGGTCATCATGCTAAAGCTTGTGCGCACGGATTTGGGGCTGAGCTCCTGAGATGTGAGGTGGGGGCCCACCAGTAGGAGTCAATGGAAGTTTCTAGTGGAAATGGTCTTGCAGCTTCCACTGTCTCTTTGTGGGGCGGATCCTGTACCGTAGTGAGGCTAAAGGTCTTGTTCTCAAGACAGCAAGTGGAAGGAGCAACGTGGAAGAGTGTGTTTCTGTGTCTAGGAGTGTTACATGCATGAGTCTGCATGCATGCGTGTGTGTGTGTGGTGTTTGTTGGTATGTATGTGTCATGGTGTGTGTATGGTGTGTGTTGGTGTATTTGTGGTTGTGTATTTCTTGGTGTGTGTGTCTTGATGTATGTGTATCTTGTGTGTGTGTGGTATGTTGGTATGTGTGTTGATTGTGTGTCTGTGGTGTGTTGGTGTGTGTATGTCTGTGTATCTGTGGTGTGTTGGTGTGTGTGTGTCTGTGTGTATGTGGTGTGTTGGTGTGTGTGTGTCTGTGTGTATGTGGTGTGTTGGTGTGTGTGTCTGTGTGGATGTGGTGTGTTGGTGTGTGTGTCTGTATGTATGTGTGTTGGTGTGTGCATTGGTGTGTGTGTCTGTGTCTATGTCTCAGTGTGTGATGCCATGAAGGGTGTGGGTTGTGATGCACCAATGAATTTGAAAATCACTAGCACCTCTACACCTGCCCTCTCCGTTTGCAGCCACCCAGCAGTTCAAATACTTTAATTAACAGACTCTCTCAACAGTCTGTTGAGGTCAGGGAATATCATTAACCTTACTTCACAGATGGGTAAACTGAGGCGGAACAGGCTAAGCAATTCTCTGAGATCTTGCAGAATCAGCAGAGCAGTCCCTGAAGACACCAAATGAGTTCACCTAACACCTGACTTGGGTCCATCCACCACAGCCTAGCCAGGGGACCGAGGGCTCCTGCAGGCCCTGAGCACAGGCCTGAGGCCCAAGGGGCCGAGCCTGCCCTGGCTAGGTCCCTTTGTAACTCTCATGTATGTTGTGAGGGAGTGGTGTTCATGCAGTCTCTAGGGTTACAGGAAATGGGGGTTCATGCCTGCCTCTTCCATCATCCCACTGCCCCTTCTACTGTTCCAGGTCATCCTAGGTAGGAACGCCAGAACCCTGAGTCACACTAGGTAGGATTTATGTCCACGGCAACAGGCATGTTTGGGTTTCCAGAAAGGACTCAGAGTCATAAAGAGGGACTTGGATTTAGCCAAAAAGAATGGAAACTCAGCTAAATTAATGGGAAGAACTCAAACTCAACCAACTGCCAGTTTCTGCCATATTTACAGAGTGCACCCCAGTGACGTTTAGCTCATCCCCAGTGATCCGTACTCTCCAGTTCTAAACCTTTTCTGCCACCCCACAGGCAGCTCTGCACCCTTGAGCGGTCATTGCCTGTCCTCCTGGTGACAGTTCAGCTCAACTGCTTCCTGTGGATTGGCTAAGTCTGGGCATTTTATATAAATCTTCGACGACCTTTGCTGTCTGGTTTCTTTCATGGCATGGTGTTTCTGAGAGTCAGTCACACTACTAACAAGAATCAGGGATGGAGTGTCCATGACAGCCTATGGCCTCTCTGAATGCTGTTTTATATGGGCCTTCCTTGGTGGACATCCGTCTGTGCTGTCTCTGACTATTTTGAGTGGTGCATCAACAAACTTGTGTGTGCACATGCTTCTCTGTTCGTGGTTCTTTGAGGTATGCGCTGCTTTCCTTACTGCACTGACCGAACACTGGACAGAAACGGCTTTAATGGAGAGGTTTATTTTGTTCATGGTTTGGGAGAGCGCCATCCACTGAGGAGGGGACACTCTGGAGGAGCAGCCAGGACATGGGTACACTCTGGAACCAGGACAGTATAAACTGCCTCTAGAGACCTTTTGCCAGCCAGGCCACACTTCCTAAAGGCTCTTCAGCCTTTGGAATCATGCCATAGGCTGGAGGTGAATTCAGAACGTGAGCCTTTGGGGGCATTTCAGAGCCACAGCGTGGCGGGGTCGCACTTGGTTTGTGTCTTGGCTGGCACTGTCCTTATTCTTCCAGACCAGGGCACTACCTGGGTTCCTACATAATTCTTGTGTGTCTCCAGGGTCCCTCTGAGCTTCTGCAGGTGAAGCCTTCATCAATCCACATGGGGACGGGAGTTGGTGACTTCTTGAAGCATGGTTCTGATTAGTTACAGTACAAGCCAGCACAGGCTCCCGGACTATCCCACTGCTAACAGGCCCTAACCCCAGTTCACAGACATTGGAGCACAGGCTCAGAGTGGCCTTTCTGTCCATTTTCTTACCTAACCAGTCCCCTGGGAGGGAAGCAGCATTTTTATAAGCTCTGTGCTAAGCAGGGATTAGGAGCCATTTGGGGAGTGGATTAGTGCATTTGCCCCTGGGATGAGTCCTACTCTTGGCGACTTTGCTTTTTCCTCATCTTGGACCTTAGCACCGAGCCACGTGGTCTATTGAAAGCCATAAGCTGACACTGATCCTTTTGCTCAATACCAGCCTGGACCCAGGGTAACAGGGAACTTGTGACCCAGCCTCCTTGGCGAGCCCGCTGCTCCCCCGGGCTTGGGAGCCTGCCTGTCACTCCCAGTTAGAGGAGCTTTCTTACTGACTCTACCTTACACTGCTTGGTTCTCTAGAGGCTCTCCACAAAGGGCCAGACACAGCCACCTCTGCACCCGAGTCTCTCCCAGAGGCGGGGCAGGGCTCTTCACTCCCAGCCTTGAACATCTGTAGGTTCGAACTCCAAGAACCTACCGGAAGATCTACTCAAAAGAAGCACATGAAAGCAAGAGCGAGCTCCAGTTAACTAGAACAGGCGTGCCCCAGTTAACTAGAACAGCCGTTCACAGTGTGTTCTGGGGTGTTCCAAAGTGTTCCGGATATTTTGTCTCTTCCCTTCCGGAGAAACAGAGAAGAGAATTGGGGGAGCGGGGAGGTTGATGTTAAGAAGCTGAAGTTTTCCCAAAAAAAGAAAAAAACGCTTCTCAGGGAGGATCCAGCATGCAAAGCATTTCAGCCAGGGTCCTGAAGCCCTTCCTCCTGCTTGAGGGGCACTCTTGGTCGCTCTGCTGGAGACCACACCTTCCCCAGACAGTTCCGTTATTCACAGTGGATAGAGCGGAGTGGGTCCACCCCTCCTCCAGAGGAAACAGAATGGGGTGGAGGCACAAAGAGTAAGATTGACAGCAGGGCCTGCATCACTGTGAAGACCTTGACACAATAGCAACCGCAGCTCTGGGCCTAAGGGTGGTCAAATCACATGTCCCGCTGTGCCCGCATCCTCTTCCTCGGTCCTCACCCCCACCCCACACTTTCAGTGCCATCAGAACCCAGCCTTTCCCCAGTGCCGAACCCACCTTGGTCCCTCAATTCTTCCCCAACACTCTTCCTAACTCTGAGTCCCCATCATATCCCTGTCCGTCCAAGAATGCTGGTGTGTAGACCAGGAAGTCAGGAAGCCTCCTTAGCTCAAATTCTAAAAGCTGTGAGCAAATCGCTTCCCATTAATTCTGCAAACTGAAGCAAAAATGAAATTCCTGGGTATTCAGGAGAGTAATTAATGGGAATGTGGCATTTCGGGCAGAGTTGATGAGGCCCGATTGTACTGTAGTGGACCTATCCACAGGCTGCAGACGGCAGCATCCTGCTCTCCCGGTGCAGAGAAACCAGTGCTCTGCTTACCAGGCTACAAGGCCCCTGTCACCTGGGTACAGGTTCTTCTGAGACTCAGAACTGCTGAAAACCCTCACATGTATGCGCTGAGTGACCTGTCTTTGCAACCCATGTTGTGCATGGTGATCATGGGGCCCTCAAACTGACATGGAGTAGACCGAGCACTTGGAGTCACATTGGCCTCCACGGTGGACATTATTTCAGCCCGTTTCCTCTGGGGCTGTTGGAACCTAACTCATCCCAGCATGAAGGGGGCTAAGGTACAGCAGCAACAAAGTCTACCAGCCACAACGACCTCAGCCCCAAAGGCCACAGGCACATGCACTGAGTCTCCACAGAGCTGGTCTCCCAGTCTCTGTGCAGGGCAGTGGATAGACACCTTTTGCTTGCAGAGGCCCACGTGGAGGCAGATGTTTTGTTTTTCAGTATTTGTTTCAAGCTCACTCCACTTGACCTGGAGCCCTAGGAGAGATTGCCAGGTAGACACCTGAGAATCCAGGGTGGGGGTACTTCCACGGAGGACACAGCCATCTGGGGTTGGGAGAGGCATCTGCGGGAGTGTAGCTGGCTCTCTGGTGCATGGCCCCATCATGTAAATGACGCAGGAGAACTTCAGGGCCCACTGAGATGCTCCGCCGCCTTGGAACTGCATATCTGATCCGAAGCCAGTACTTACTGTTTCCTCTCCCGTCATGGGGAGCCCGATGCCGAGAGAATCTGGGCAGCTTTGGCTCAGGCGCTCACCTGCGGAGCTCGGGGTTCTTCCCAGGCTCAGGGTCAAGGAGAAGCTGAAGTGGCTACGCCAGGAGGACACATGGCATGGCGTGCAGGCCACGTCTTCCCCTCTCTCCCACCCATGTTTTTGGATCTCTGGCAGAAAGTTTGGTGCAAAAGAAAGACTTGCTCCGTCTCTGTCTCCACGGGCCTATTTCTGTCGTGCTGTCTGCCTCTGCTCTTCCTTTTTTGACATTCAGCATTTTCAAACACAGATTTCGCACAGATCCAGTGTGAGTCACAGGGCTGGGTGGCCACATGGAGAATTCTGGAGTGCAGGCTCGAGAGTCTTCCTGCAGACTGGAGAGCACCGCCCCTTTTATGGGGGACAGGGACAGGAGAGTGTTGTGTGACCACCATACCTCTGTCCCTCCTCACTGTTTGGAGCCAGCACAGGGACCACCCACTCCACACACTCACGGTGACGGTCACCATAGCTCCTGGGGTCCTGAGAACCTCAGGCTTCATTGCAGCCAAGACAAGCAGAAGGCAGGTAATGCTGTACTGGGCGCTATCGTCTGTCATAGGGAAGGAACGTAGACCCACGTCTGCTAGAAGGACAGTCATGTGGTGCAGCAGCCAGCATCCCAGAGAGTCTATCTGTCCAACAGTAGAGATGTGCCACGTCCTGCCACGTCCTGTGGGTGACAGCACATGATCTCTAAGACTCAACCACGTAGACATGGCTGAATGCTGCACGGCCACCTTCTGTCTCGGTCCTCTGGAGGCAGAGGGACTAGTGTATGGCAGAGGCATTTATCTTAGACAGGACAGCCCAGGGGCTTTGCTCCCAAGAGATGAGGGCAAAGGCTTCCTCAGGGCGGTTCAATTTCCCACCACCCGGTGTGCCTCGTGCCAGAGACCAGATGCTTCAGGACCCCACAGTCCACAGTGGGCAGTCGAAGGCAGCTATGTTGCTGGCTGAAAAGCTGAGGAGGAGCCAGCAGGGCTGTGCCATCATCAGTGGGACTCGCTGGACAGCCTCCCTAGGGGTCAGGCCCCGTGTCTGGGAGAAAGCCTTTCTGTGTCCCTTACAAAGATAGCCAGCCTGACAGTCACTTACTGACCATTTTACATCTCCTCCTTGGCTTCCCAGACTCTGACACCCTGTTTGGGGAGCTGCTTTCCTCTGGCTTCTCGTTGCCATGGAGACGGGGGCCGGCATCACCTCCTCGTTTCATTTCCCGTGCCCCTGGCTTAGTCACGCTCCTCCAACTTCCTCATCTCCCATACGCTTGCTTGTTTGATATAAAAAAAAAGTTCCAAAAAAAGATGATTTGTGCAAAGGGAGTGAAAATTGAGTTTATTTACAACAAATTGGTAGAATCCAAACTTTGGCAAAGAGCTCCAGAAGAGGCCTCTGGCAGCCGAGGCATGCATGGCACGTCGTGGAGTGTGACGTTTCTCATCCAGCCAGCTTGAGGAGGCTCTGACCTGGCTCTGGCCTCCTAGAGTAGAAGCCTACTCCAGCAGCATCTCTCCTCAGAGATGTGAAGGTACCAACTCTGCAGAGACACCCACCGGCTCCAGAGCAAGGACAGGAAAGAGGGCATAGTCCCCTGGGGCATCCAGCTCAGAAACTGCTGGCCTTGCGGATGTGGAAACGAGTGGCTCGGGGTGACTAGGTACCCCACTTGCTTGGTCTCTGCTTGGGGCACAGCACACCCTCAGACAGGCCTTCTCGAGGCTAGGCTACTGCAGAAGCCAGCAATCAGTACAAAGAGGGAGGGGTGTGCGCCCTGGAGCTCAGTGGGGGAAAGTTTTAACTGAATTTGCCCAGAGTAGGGAGGACGATGGCAGTGGTATTTATTAGTCCTTGCCCAGAGTAGGGAGGACGATGGCAGTGGTATTTATTAGTCCTTGCCCAGAGTAGGGAGGACGATGGCAGTGGTATTTATTAGTCCTTGCCCAGAGTAGGGAGGACGATGGCAGTGGTATTAGCCCCAGATGTTAGAAAAGAACCAGAACCAAACTCTGTGGTCGGAAGGACCACTGATGCTCCATGTTGCTTTCCTAAGGTGAGCGGGTGGCAATCCAGCCACAGGGTTTTCCAGAGCACTGGCTTGCAGCTGACTGAATTTTAAAAGATGAAGAAAGTGTGGCCAGGCAGAGTCCAGGCTACTCCAGGCTGACCTTCACCCCAGCTCTACACTTCCAGCCTCTCCTGGTTCTCCAGGGCCAAGTGGCTCCTTCTCTGTCAGGGGAAAATCATCATGCCTCATGGCTTGCCCACATTTGTGAGGTACTGGGCTTTCAGGATGTCCCCTGGAGAAGACTAGAAAGGAAAACATAAAGAGGGCCACACAGAAGCCTGGGGCAGTAAACAGCTGCTCATGGTTAGGCTGAGTCCTTCATCAGAGGAGGCAAGTAAGTCCACGGCGGGCGTGTGTCAGGGACGGCGCACTTACAGTCTAGGCTGTGACCTTGGGAAGGATTCTGCCTTATAGAAATCCAAAGACAGAGGGTTCCAACCTCACACCCAGCTTCCACCATGCCTGGGCTCCTTGCTTTCATTTGTAGTAAAGGGAGTCTTCGTGTGGGAGAAGGGAGCCTCCTCCATAGTGCTTGCACGGTGGCCTCCTGCTCCGTTTCCTAGAGGGAACTCAACTCTGCCTTTACCTGCCCTGCTGGTGAGGCCAAGATGACAGATTCAAGAGCGAGAGGGAGGGGGAAAATGGAGGAGGGTGGGAGAGCATTCGAAGTCTCTGAGGTCTGACACCAAAACTCATCGTGCTGGGCATGCACAGGGCCTCAGCACACAGGATGGCTCATCTTCCTGGAAAGATGCTGCAGTGTCGAACAGGGACTAGCATGTGTTTATCCAGGCCACAAGCAGCCAAGACTGAGCAGGTCCCTAAATCAATGGCGGCTGGTTGACTAGTTCCTTCTGCAGCCTCTGTTGCTCTCCCTTGGGTCCCAGTCCAGTAGTTTGAATACAAAAGGCGCATGGTGGGCAGTGCCCCTTGTTCAGTGGGATGAAGGCTTTCCCGGTGGCTGCATGAGTTGGTTTGGGCTTAGCAGCCCCCAACAGGACAATTGACACTTAACCCTTAACCCCCATCCAGCAGGAACAGCCTTTCAACAAGTCTTCAAAGTGGTTCCCTTTTACCAGGGAGGAGGACTGGTTGACTTGCTCACTGAGTTTGTGGGGTTTCTTCCAGCAGATGAGACAGGATGAAGCCCTAGGGAAGACTGTAGAACAGTTTAGAGACAAGTGCCCAGTGTCTTGCACTGTGAGCCTCCGCCCTTCTGTACCAGGTTGTGCTGTCTCAGTCTATCTGTTGCTGCCCGACGAACTACCACAACTGGGGTGTCTTCACAGAACACACATTAACCATGTGGCATGCTACCCAGGTCAGGTGTCTGGGCGTGGCTCCTCTGGCCGCTCTGGGGCTGAAGTCAGTGTCTGGGGCCAGGGGCATGGGAGTAGCCTCAGCTGAGCACTGGGAAGGCTGAGGCCAAGATGTGGAGTTGGCAAGGCTCAGCCGGGCACCACATAGGGATGTATCAAAGCTGGTAAATGGGGCTATGGCAGTCTGGCGGATAAGGGTGAGGGTGAGGGTGTTGGTGGTGAACAGGATTTTGGGGACTGGGTGGGAGGGGGCTTTGCTTTATGAAAGCTGTCTACTCTCCTGATGACCCCTGATACTGGGATCCTCCAGCAGCCACTGTTGCCATACAGTTAGCAGGGAATTCAGCAGCGGCAGCAAGGACTTTCCAGTAGCACGTGTGATGCAGTTACTCCTATGACCACACGAGTTCTGCGCATACCCAGGGTGTGTGTGTGTGTGTGTGTGTGTGTGTATGCGCGCACGCTTGTGTCCATGGACAGCTCCTGACTAATAACAGTTCAGCTCACAGTGTTTTATTTCACTTTTTGATGGAGTGAAAGTTGTGCACTTTCAGTGAAAGCTGTTTATTGAATTTTGAGTTTGAAGCTTGGGCTGGTGACAGGTTTCTCTGGAGACACTAGGCCATCGCCACCGCTCCGTAGGGTGTTGTGCCACTCCAGAGACAGAGTGTCTTCAATGAAATAAAATTATATTTACTATGGGGGGCACTGCTGTGGTGTGTGCGTGTGTGTGTGCATGTGTGTGTGTGTGCGTGTGTGTGTGGTCAGAGAACAATGTGAAATGTGGATTCCAGGGATCAAGCTCCTGTCTTTAGTCTCAGCAGAAAGTGCTTTTCTCAGTTGATCTATCCCCTGGAATACTTCCATGTACTTCAACAGTATTTCCAGCTTATAATGCATTTGCCAGGCCATGATCATATGTGTGTGTGTGTTCTCCCTTCCTCCCTCTTTCTCTTTCCAGACAATTGGGTGGGGAAGAGAGAGATGTATAAGGGCTCATCACTTATGAGAGTGGAGGCTGAAAAGCCCCAAGATTTTTTGCCCAGAAGCTGGAAGAAGTCTGGAGCTGCCAGCGCAACTCATGTCTGCTGGCAGGAAAATCCATCATGTCAGCTGGGAGCCCTTATGCCACTCCCTCTGCCCTTGCAGGTCCTGCATCAACTGGACAAGCCTACTCTACCCCCAGGTACCAGCATCTACATGGTGTTGTGTCACCCAGAGACTCCTCCCAGGACATCCTTATCCTTGGCACCACTGGGTACCAATACGACATGGCCTTGTCTTAGCTTAGGCACATCTTGGAAGATGCTATTCCCAAACATGGTCACATTCTGAGGCTCAGATAGACACAGTGTGTCGGGGACACTGTTGGGCTCAGTTCACAGCTAAAAGCAAAAGGAAATAGTGACTGAGCAGGTTTTGGGGGTACATCCTTGACCTGTAGGGGACTTTCCAGTGCTGACGCTGGTCGTTGGCGCCTTCCTGGGAGAGGAAGAGTAACAGCTGTATTTGCAGACGCACTGGCATTTTAATACAGACATAAAAATCTGTTGCCATCCCAGTTAAATGGTGAAGTTCAATGTTGCGTGGCTCCTTGGGCTCCTTGACTCCAGCGTGGGTGTCTCTTTGACGGTGTTTTTATACGGACTTTTGGCTGAAGGGAGTGTAAATGGCCCATTTCTCTTCAGGATTACATTTTACTGTCTTATAACCTGTGCGATATATGAGCTAAATAATGGGTCTTTGGCATCAGAATCTTGGTGGATTTGGAAATATAGCAAAAATAGACTTCTGAGTAGGTTCTGTTTGAAATAGAATGTTCGCCAGCACCCAATATTGGCTTAAAATCCTGGGGGGAAGAGTTAAATAAATCAAAGAGACAGGTGCAGTTTTTAGATTAAACAGCCAAACTCATACAAAATCCCTTTGTCTAGACTGGACAAACACGGAGTGTTATTTGAGACACTTTGATCAAATGCCCCACTGTTAACCCACAGCCCGCTAAATGCCCACAGTGTTTGGGAAAGCCCGTGTTTGGGGCACTTCGGACAGTGTGCAAAATTGCCACAGACTGTGACAGGGAGGCTTGCCAAGTGGGCCACACTCACTCAGCATCTCTGTTGTCGGTCCCCAAACAAGGAGAGGAGGCAGGGTGGCAGACACACCCGCACAGAATACAGGCATCTGGGGAGACTCAGGAGGTAGCCAGAGGGTCTGGGGAGAGGCCCAGTGGACAGTTTTTCTGCCTCGGGGGCTTTGAGAATGTAGCCGGTAGAACGACTGGATCCCATCTGTGGTCCAGGCACCACATCCTGCCACACCTAGATAGAGGAACCCAGCAGGTGCCTTATAATGCATATAGGCTTAGAAGCTGTGCTGAGAAAGAACGATTCTCCTTCTACCAAAGCTCTGCTCACATCCCTGTACTGCACAGAGATCCATGAGCAGGAAGCTGCACACCTGGGCTCAGGTAATTAGAGAGAGGAAGCCAGAGAGTAGCTCGTGGTCTCAGACACCCCTGAGTCCAGCACCAGCTGCATCTGTATCAACTGCTGGAGACCCAGGTTTTGAAATGGAAAGGAACAAGGAGCCAGGGTTCACTGTCACCTGCTGTGTGACCACAGGAGCATGACTTATGTCTTTGGTCCTTGGGAGGGGCAGCAGGTGGGCTGACTTGTGCCGTGAGTGCACCGTATTTGCCTCGGCAAGCATGGGCCCAGGCTTTCCTTTTGCCCGCAGAGTTCTGAAGTATGGTTGTAAACATTTGCCTGGGCCCCATCAGTCACATCAGAGTCTCAGGTACAAGTGGGAGGTGACTTTCCCATCAGGCCATGAGTGACACTGGTCCAGCAGACCTGGGAAACCCTCAGTGCTCATGGGTCTGTGAGATACGAGGTGCTTTAAGGGCAGATGGTACTCCCTCTGCCCAGGAGAGCAAGCTAGCAGCTGCTTTCTCCCCTGTAGTTCAGGGGAAACAGAAGCTGCGTTTTCCCAGTGGTCTTCCCCACGCAGAGTGTGGCAGCTTTCCTGAGACTCACCTGGCTGACAGTGAGTCTCCCGTGATTTGTGCCACACATCTGAAGGGACTGGGGCACATGCTGGGAATTGGGCCAGGTAATGTCAAACCGCGAGGTCTCCAGCTTCAGAGCCCTGTGAGTGTGAAGAAAACCAGGTCTGGGTGGAAGAGGAGCAGCAGGGACAAGGACCTGACTGCTCAGGGACTGACTCAGGCTGAGTGAGCTGCTGCATGAGGTTTGGCCCAGGGTGAGAATGTGGCAGACCTTGGTTGTTTTGAGAGCAGTTATGAACGCAGTTTGGTTCTTCATTGAATGAACTTTTGTCTGGTTCCACTGCTGTAGGCTCAGCTCATTCCCAGGCTCAAGAGTTAGAGCAGAGGCGAAGGAGCAGGCCAATGCAAGGGGGTCACACTGCCTTTGTCGGTGGGCTTGGGGAACCTCTGGTTAGCAAGCTGTTGGAGAGGTCAGGCTGCTGGTGCTGAAGGGAGATTCCTGAGCACACTCACCCATTCCCACAGTCCTGCTTCGGGGCACTTCTCCACTGCTTGAACTTCTTCACCTGAACCCTTTTCGTGATGATGCAGAGCCACTGGCCGAGGCCTCAAAGCAGCTGAGCCTTAACCTTCAAGATAGAGAGGCTTGTCTCTGTCTCTTGAAGGTGAGCAGCAAGGCTTAGAGATAGCCAGGCAGACAACGGAGACTGGACGACTAAGATTCACCTGGCCTGAGTCTATTGGCTCTCCACCTGGGACTGCTGAAGAGGCTGCCAAGATGGCAAGGGGTGTCTAGATGTCCTGTTCCCTTGGACAGCAGGGTCTGGTGGTGGACTTGGTGAAGATGTTTACAGACCACATCCCAGGCCATTGTCTTTTCTGCCTTTGTTACTTCAGCCACCTTGGCCAGAGTAAAAATGGTGGAACACCAAAGCCAACTGGCCTTCCAGCTTCCTCTCTGGTAGAACGTCCCTGGAGAGATTGTGACTATCGCCCTGGCCCCTGGCCCTTATATCCTGCATACAAAACAGTGATAGCCAGTCTTCCTGGGTATGTGGCTAGCATGATTGTGTCCAGCTCCAGGGGCTGCCAGACGCTCCAGACTCATAAATCATGGGAAACAAGGACACAACCTTGGTTCTCTGTGCTGCCAGTACGTTCTTAATCCAATCGTGAGATGGGAAAGCAGTTCCATTTGTATAATTTCCTATGAAAAGTCAGCAGATCTTTGCATTTTAAATGCTGCCCATGCAGGCTCTCCTCAGGGACGGCCGTGGCCTCCTTTTGATGGAACAAGTGTTGGACAGAAAGGATATAAACAAGCCCTGGTGTAGCTACCTTCCCGGAGACATTTATTTGGGGGTCTTTTAATGCCTTCCTGTGATAGTTTCTTTGGAAATGGTGTGCAAGATGCCAGCAATGAGCATTTCATGGTTTGTTGGTGTTGGGAACAGCCACAGTGCAAGCTAGAGAGGCGATCTGTCTTCAAGCTGTTGCTGACAGCGGAACTTCTTCTTGTGGCTCTGTTAGCAGGACTCCGTTCCTCCTGCTGCCTCTGCCCAGGTGGGAACAGATGGGCCCAATGAAGAACACGTGCTAGTAGTGTATTAGTTTTATTATGGGAACATCAAATTTACCTATCTCAGGCACAGATACCATTCATGGCTCTTATCAGCCATCTGGTCAACCCGAGACACAATCCTGATATCTAGTTAGTTGCTGCAATCCTGTGTCTCAGGATTGAAAGGAAGTATCAGTTGTTTCAAAGGCCTCGACAGCCACTGGGACACATTCCAAGTCTGAGAAGACCCTCTTCTTTAAAGGATGACTTCTGGGTTCAGCTTAAATACATGTTGGTGGAAGATATCCATCTCTGAGGAGCCAGAAAGTACCATGCCGGGGTAACTGATAGTTGGTGACTGCTGAGAGGGCTGGAAGAGCCGGTCTCCCTCTGACTCTTACACCAAAGCCCTGAGGAGCCCTCCTTGGTGACTCTGTCATAGCACCACAACTGAGTTAGTGTCCTGGGTTGTGGAACAAGTCCCACAAATCAGGTGTCCGAAGCCAGGCAGAGTTCTTTCTGTGTTGCACTAGAGTCCTCGAGTCCAGAACAAGAAGTCCTCAGGGAAACACAAGCTTCTGAGGCTCTGGGGTGAGGTGATCCTTCCTGTCTCTGCCAGTCCCTGGTGGGTATTAGCCGGCAGACTGGCTCTCACCTTCACTGGTCCTGTGTCCCAAACTTCTACTTTTATCTTTTGAGAACACATGAATTTCAGGCTTGCCCAAATAGTATGGGATGGCTGTCTTGCATCAAGAACAGAGATCTTCCTGCTGAACCATATCTCATTCCTGGATATAGGGGTTACAAAGGGCATGTGTTTTTCTGGAGGTGACCAGTCAGTCTGCTACGGTGACATAGTCATGTGGAGACCCTGCTCTGTTCATCCTTCTTGTTGTTCTTTAACCCTGTGGGCATTTGCATTCCCCAGTTTTGACCCAGGAAGTCACAAGGTGCTAACGCCCTCACAGGACATGGAGCAGCAGGGGAGCCAGGGTCGAGCTGAGCTGCGTGTCATTACAGTCCGACAGCTTACCTCTGCCCACTCCGACTTCCTCCCTGAAGCTGGTCTGACCCAAGGAGCTGCATACAGTGCACATATAACCCTAACCATGTCCAAGTTGCATCCTTCCTCCACATAAACATACACATGCATACAGGGCATACATGTGCATATGATAATACATGAATAAAACACATGTACAACATGTGCTTACATAAATACCTACATGCATACACACATACTTGCTCATACATTTAGCATATAGATGTGCACACTCACACAAACACCTGTATACATACACAAATAGCCATGGAATCACTTATTCACATATGTATGCATAAATACACATAAATATACACTGTGTACACATATACTAACATAAATGTATTACATATACACATGCATGAAATGTAAGATAAACATACATAAACATATGATGCACATACACTTGCAATGTAACATACACATGAACACATATACATATATACATATTCACACATAAAGGCACACATGCTCTAATTTACACACTTGTAGTATACATGCACACACAATACACATATATACTCACATATCAACAAATGCATATATACACATATAAACATATATTGGAATATGCACATGTACACATCTAGACACACATGTATATAAACACACCTGATCACATGAATAGACATATACTAACACACATGTGAACAAACACATTTATATATGTGTACCATATATATTATGCAAATATGTGCATATGTATACACATGCAGACATACACATATATGCTCATAACCATATGTACACACATTCACACACATGTATAATTTACTCACAAAAGTGTGTGTAAGCACAGCATCTGTAAACAATTTAGATAAAAACCCATCTTAGAGCAGATAAGCCTGGCCCAGGTCTCTCCTACCTTCTCACTTTCAGGAATACATTAGGGATTTATTTTCTCTCTGCAGGCCGGTGACCTCGACACCTTGCAATGGAATCGGAGAGGATAGTGGGTAGTTTACATAGATCCCGAGATTCTAGAATGTTCCTGACTGTATGGCTGTGGTCAGGATATGGGCCTGGCCTAGTGCTGCTTTGGGGGCAGGGAAACGTGTTGTTCGTCGTCTTCCTCTGAAGGTGTGGTGGGTGCACTAATTAAACTCTCTAACGAGCTGGAATCTATTCAGTTAGGGGTGTCACTCTCCACACAGGGGACCCCACCAGAGGGCTCAGGACAGAGTGCCACTGGTTTCAGCTGGTGCCCTGTGCTCACTTGCATTCCCCACCCCGGGTTCCCATCTGTCACTGAGCACAGCCAAGCCCCACTGGAGAGGTGGAGCCAGAAACAAAGCTGCTCCCTCCACTGGGGTTTTTCCCTGGCCACGGCCTCTTAAGGACCCCAAGCTTCTGTCCGTGTCTTCCTTCTGGTCTCTACAGACTCTATTCCAGAAACGTAGAGAGTTATTCAATGTTTGAAACGGAGATCATGGCAAGAGTGTCAGTTCAAGGGCCTGAAACTCCTTGAAACCTACCATGAGCACCCGCCACTTAGCGGCTCCATGGGAAAGTTTATTTTAGGAAGCCAGGGATGATTTGCCATGTCCTGTAACTCTCTGGCTGCTTGGCTGATCGTTGGCAATGAGTGGCCCTTACTTCACCAAGCGTGGGAGGTGCAGGCATACCTGCCTCCCTTTATCTACTGCAGTATACCGATTCCCTGTGATTCTCGGGGTTTGGAGCCATGGGGGGAGGGGGAGGGTGGCGAATGGGACTGAAGAGGAGAGCACTGTGGGGGCCTGGTGGGCAGCATCAGCGCAGAGTAGGGAATGGGGGACTCCTGTGTTCCATATGCACAGACATCCTGATGGCTTGGCCTGCAGCATGGCAGAATTATCAAGGCAGAGGACTGGCCAAGAGATCGGAGCCATTAGAGGAGAAGTTTGAACGTCCTCATCTAGATTAAATTTCTGGGGCAGCAACTGATCAGTGCTGATTTACAAAGAGCACATAAATGTTCCTAGGAGAAGACAGAGGGCTTCCTGCAGGTATGGTACAGGGGAGTTCTGTAGCAGAGAGAGCACAGCCTGCTCATCCATCATCCATCCATCCATCTGTCCGTCCGTCCGTCCATCCATCCATCCATCCATCCATCCATCCATCCATCCAGGCAGCCTGTTCATTTCCAGAGCACTGTGTGTGGGTGCTATGGACTCAGGTGAACGGTGACCCTAAGCCCTGATGGCAGGTGACAGCTAGCTAATCACAGAGAGCTGCTAATCGAGAGTTCCAGGGGATCTGGCCACAGTTTCAGTGGCTACCCCTGAGCTGTTTTAGACCACAGAAGGGTGTCAGGGGCTGGATGACTTCTGGGCCAGAGGCTGGAGAAGTAGGCATCGGACAGGGGCAGGTTATGCCCTACTGGATGAAGATATCCACAGGGCTCCCACCCCGTGTAGTCTTGGGTGGGCAGAGAGATAGGAGGAGGTAGATGTGTGGAGGGTGCCAGGTGGAGAGAGGACTATGGGTATGGGGTCATGGTGTGTATGGACATCTGGTACCAATGCCACTGCCCAGTTGAGGCTGGCTCTCTCACTTCCAGCATCCTAATAAATGCCACCATCTGGTCACAGGTAGTCTTCCCAGGGTCTCCAAGGCTGCATTCTGGGCTCTTGGGACCTTGACCTGCTCACCCCTCATCCTAAGACTAGTTTGCATCTTGGCTCATGCCCAAAGCCTGGAGCAAGGACCACACAGTGGGTATGCCTAATCCCTATGTGCTGACCAAATGCAGGCTGAAGGGCAGAGGAGAAACGGGAGGAAGATTGACTCGTGCAGGTGACTGATGGGGTGGGGCAGAGTGGAACTGGGGACCACCAGTAAAATGATTCCTGGAAGATGCACAGACACCACCATTCTCAGGTTATTTAGGGAAAATAGCTCCCTATAAACAAACCAGTCGTTACCTCCGGGGAGAGAAAGGCCTCCACTTGCTGTTTCTCTTCATGTTTTATTCTCTAAGATCATCTCAACTCTTGAAGCTCATGGAAAATCCCTAGGCACATCATTCTGTGGGAGGGGGAACCAAGTCTCAGTGTTATCCATTGTGCTTCAAAAGCCTTGTCCTTCAATGAGAGAGCCTGGTCACTACCCATAGTGGGAATACAGGCTTAGGCGGGGTGTCTGAGACCACACTCCCACCACCCCATCCCTCATTCAGAAGTGGCGAGAGAAGCTTGTACAGAAGAGCCTGTGACTGCGGTCCACAATACACTTTCTTCTCTAGGGAATGTTCCAAAGATCTAGTGAAGAGAACTGAGCATCCAGACCCATCTCTGACAGCAGAGATACAGAAACACAGAGAATTCCCTGCCCTGGAAAAGGTTTCAGAGACAATTACCAGTAAATCAGAGGCCACACTGTTGGGAAGTCAGCTGATAAAAGTGGTTAAATTGTTTTCTCCTTGCCAAAGGATTGTCCGATTAATCACTGAATAAGCAATTTGTTGCAACTAAAATACCTATCTTGTGATTTAGTATCCAAGGGAGGGGAGCCTTGTGTAGTCTTGCCAATAAATAGACAATGGGATGTCTCGGAAGGACCAGGAAATCCAAGAGAAGGCTGTCCTGAAGAGCAGGACTCTATGCAGGTCAGGAGAAGCATCTGTACTGGGACCCCTTACCACCTGCACCTTGGAACCCAGACGGATACTGGCGGAGGGTGACACAGAGACAAGATGCAGAGGGACTTCAATGCTAGGCTTGTCCTCAGATCTTGGTATAGGGTGGGAGTGGGATGCGCCTTGACTTGAGCCTCAACTTCCTCAGCATGGGGATGAGGGCAGAGGGCTGACCTTGTTCCCAGGGATCACAGTACCTGGCACTACCGTGAATGTGGCATGAGAAACAAGTGTCTGCTCTATTGTAAATAAGTCACAGAAAGCCCTGTTTTCACGACCTCTCACCTGACCACCTCCCAGAAGCAGGACTTCCCGGTATCATCCATACGGGAACCTGCTGGCTCCAGCATGTGGGCTCTAGACTGCTGTAGAACCATAGGCAGAGGCTGCCCCAGGGTCTGGCAGGGGAGGTTGGCACCTGAGAGAAGGTTATGTTGCCCGATGCTACCTGTCCATACTTCTCTACAGCTTAGCGTTAAACTCCCACCTTGACATAGAAAACTTCAGCTTCCTTCTGCTTATTGAGGACTCAAGTTCTGGGCCTTGGGGACTTCACCAGAGCTCATCTTTGATGCCAGGTCCGTTTTCCAGATGTGTGCACTGAGAGTTTAAACAGCTGTGAGCTACATGGTCCATTGTTGGCTGAGGTTTCTGTCCTGCCCAGTTCCCGCAATAGTTAAGTCCCAAAGAAAATCACACAGAGGTCTACATTAGTTATAAACTGATTGGCCCAGGCTTCTTATTAACTCTTATAACTTATATAGCCCATTATTAGCCCATTATTCTTATCTGTGTTAGGAACATGGCTCAGTACCTTTTTCAGCGAGGCAGTGACATCTTGCTTCTTCTCTGGCTGGGTGGGACTGCAGAAGGAACTTCCTCCTTCCCAGAATTCTCCTGTTCTCCTTGACCCGCCTCTACTTCCTGTCTGGTTGTCCTGCCTGTGTTTCCTGCCTGGCTACTGGCCAATCAGCGATAATTTAAAATATAATTGACAGGCTACAGACCAATGCCCCACAGCAGTCCATAAACAGGGTGGGACCTCCCTGGGCCATCTCAATGCTTGTGATACTCAGACCGTATGTTGTAGAAAGACACCTTAACATGGAAACTGGCATGTAGGGACATCTTTACTTATGATTCTACAGTTCTTCACCCAAAGCACCAGGACCACGGGGCACTCACGGCTCTCTGAGCTGTTAACTAGAGCTGATTTCCATGCCATGCAGAAGGAACAACTTTGTCTGTTCACTATGCTGTCCAGTATTCCGTGCTTGCAGCAAGCCCCAGAAGCATCTAAAGACACTTGGTGGATAACAAGAGGCCATGATCAGATTGCCTTCACGTAGATAGCAGCAGCTTGAAGCCCAGGATATAGTTTTGAGGCCTGTGTGCTAGTAATGAAGAAGGTGGGGGTGGAGGAGGAGTAGTATCCCAGCGTCAGGAGTGAGGTTGACAATGCTGTGACTCCTGTTTATGGAAATGGCTGAGCTAAGACAAGGAGCAAGGCACCCACAGTGCCCCATCAGGCTCCCAGGCAGAGGAGTCCACCTGGAGCTGCACGATGTCCCATCACTCGAGAGCAGTCTCTTACCCAGCCTGGGACACAGCCAGGGAGACCCATGGTATGTTCTTCGGATGCTGTGCACAGGCAGTTAGCACAGCTAGTGCTTACATGAGATGATGCCCCAACCTCTCAGTCATCTATTATGCCCTGTCCCTGGAGTACTGAGCACACAGGGGTCCAAGAAATTGCTGCACACTTGTCCTGGGCTGAACCTGATGGTTCAGAGAATATCCTTCCGGGCTAGGTCTACAGGTTCATCTTGACCATGACCCTGAGATGTTAGACAAGAATCCAGGCGGCAACTGACAGCACTTAAGAGATACTCCTCCAGGCACTGGCCCTAGGCCTTGCAAGGCAAAGCAGCAAACTGCCCAGGGCTAAGTATAAGGGTTCTTCGAACTTCCTGGGCAGCCTCCCGTCCCAAGTAGACCCCACAGATCAAGCCTCAGCCTGCCTTGTGTTCTCTCCTGCTTGGTCTTTGAGACTCCTCACCTCCACCAAGAGCCTTTCTGGCTTACCCTGGAAGGGCTGAATACACTTCAGCATGCCGACTGGCTTCTTTTCTATCCCCAGAGCTGAAACATCCATTTTCTTAGGGGGACTGTAAGCCCCTGATCGATCCAGACACTCACCCATCTATCCATCTATCCATCTGTCCATCCATCTACTTATTCATTCTTCCACTCCTCATCCATCCACTAATTATCCATCCATCCATTCATCCATCTGTGTATCCATACATCAATCTATCCACCTATCTACCCACTCATCCACCTATCCATTCACACGCCAATCAACCCATCCATCTACTCACCCGCCCACATATCTGTTCCTCCATCCATGCATTAATTTACCCACCCATCCACCCATCCATCCACCTACTCACTCATCCATGCATTCACCCACACACCATCTATTCCTCCATATGCCCGTCCACTCACCCATCTACCCGGCCGTCCATTCCTCCATCTGTCCGTCCACCCACACCCATCCACCATGAGCCTTGTGGTCGGTAGGAGAGGAACGGGCATAACAACTCGGCTCTAGAACCTGCCTCACCATGGCAGGTGCTTCTTAAGTGATTGCTGAGTAATTGTATCAAAACTCAAAACGAATACGCGTGATTAGCCTTCCTATTTAATATTAAACAAGAATCAAGATTCTGGAACCTTGTGCTGTACTATTCGGTGCAGCCGCCTCTCTCTGCCTTGGCTCCTCAGAGGCCCCCGTGCTGTTGAATACTGTGAAGGGTGACAAGGCTACAAGCTCAGAACACAGCTACAGACCAGGTCACTGACTGGCAGTCATGGGTGCAAGAGCACACATGGTGGAAAAGGAGCCATGGACAGGAAAGACCCCTGATCAGCAGTGGGGTGGCCTTTGCCTTGCTCAAAGGCATTAGAACCCAAGACCAGTTGGCTGCAGGGTGGTCCTTTCTCCCTAGGGAAGCTGTCCACAACACTCTGGGCTCCCCGGGACTGGCTCATGTAGAGGTGCCTTTTTTCTGGGGCCCAGGTCATGTTAGGGAGCATCCTCTGCTTGCTTTCTTCCTTACCAAGCTGAGAGTTCCATGGTTCCCAGTATGAGCCTACTTTGGGGACAAAGGCCAGTGTGTGAGGTCAGGCTAGTGTCTACAGGCTAAAGCTACAGAATAGAGCTCAGTGTCAAGGTATCTCAGGGCTTCTCCTCCTTCTGGGAGCCTCTCTCTAGGGCGTGTGGATCTACACGCCTTCCCTCTCTCCTCCCACGTGTCTCTTAACCTGTCCTTAGGGAGATACTCCTGACACTGAGTTGGGGCAGCCTGCCTTGCGGGCATCCTCGCCACTTTCTTCTCTTAAGTGCTTGTCTTTAAACACAGGTACATTCTGGTTCATCTGGGTCAGGATCTCACTTGTCAACTTGGGAGGAAAAGAGTTTACCCAGGACAGGATAGCCTGAGGGAGGCTGGAAGGCCTGGCGAGAAATCCCCTTGTGAGAAGGCAAAAATTAAGGCAGTCATGACTTGGAGGAAGGGACAGAGGTTCCCCTCTCTGTGGTCGCTGTCACAGAGCAATGAGTGGGAGGGAGAGCAGAACATTCTGGAATAGATGGAGGGCTCCAGCAAGGGTCCTTCAGGGAAGAAGGACCTAGTGTGCCCGTGGCAAAGAGTCTTTGGGCTTAGGCATCGGGATGCTTTCTTGGACTTTCTTCCAAGGAATTTGATCCTGTTCTCAGCTCCATACCTAGAACGTGTTCAGTGCCAACAGAAGCCACCTGACCTTCCGCCCTCCTTGGAAACAGTCTGACCGGTGTGCTTTGGGGCAGACCTTCATCACCTCCCCTGTCAAAAGGGCCACTGTAGAGCCGGGAGCCTTATAGTGTGACAGCGTGTTAGAACTTAGGGTTCTGGAGACTTGCAGAGACGGGCATGTCAGGGGCCACCCATGCTGATGGCCTCTGGCTCTAGCTGTACCATCCAGTCTGATGGAGGCTTCTTTGGAGAATGGTCTCCCCTTCATCTACAATACAGGTCAGATGTGCTGTCTCACCTGCTCAGAAGACAGGAATGTTCCAGATCATGATGTCATACCCTTTCTAGAAAAATTCACAGTGAAAGAAGCTAGAGGTGGCCAGGGAGGGACTCAGGACCAGGAAGTGCTGGAAACTCACCCCTACTGATGCCGAAAACTTTAGGTGTGTTGGTGCAGGTCAGTGGGGGTCTCCAGACCTTGGCCTCTGGTCAGCCAGACCTAGTGTTACTCCTGCTTTTCGTCTCTTCCCAGAAACCTGGGCCTTTTAGGAAATGCTGTTGGTTTTCCAGGCTTCCAGAAAGAGTCCCGTGACACCTGCCTCCTAGGAACACAAGACAGCGTCACTAGGAACCTGGCAGTTCCGCTCCCAGGGGAATGGCTCCTGGGCGACACAGCTGGCTCAGCTCCACTGTGCTCTTTGGAGGAGTCATTACCCAATGACGACATCTTGTCCCCATGCCAGCCGACTTCTGTCACAGCAGCTTTATGCCATGGTGCATTCCCGCTGGGCTCTGGATGCTCCTCAGGGAGACCTCTGCAGACAGTGTGCTGCAGGGAGGTGATCAAAGGGGATGCTGTCATGGCTGAGGCTCCAGGAGATAAGGGGACGATGAGAAGGACAGTGTGTGCATGGGCTGGTGGTGCTGTGTGTGTGTGTGAGCACCATTCGCTAGTCTGTGTGCATGTGCATGAGCCTGTGTTTGCACACATTTCCTGTGCGTGCATGTGTGGTGTGAGCATGTGTGTGCGTGTGTGTATATCCCACCTGCCTGTGTCTGGCCCTGTGACTTCAGATCTGCATGTATATGTGCATCTATGTTCTGGGTCTACAGAGGTGGCTATGTTGGGTCACGTGTGAGCTGAAGATGAAACTAGAGCATAAGAGTGAAGGAGACCTGGGACCCCTGAATCAGGGGACAGAAATCTCCAGTAGGTGTTGAGAGCCTCACAGGAGAAGACTTTTCTGACTCTTGTGGTCCTCTGTCCACGTTCTTCGGAAGAAGTGAGGTTTCCATCAGCAGTTCAGTTCAGACAGCAACGGGGAAACCATTGTCTGAACCACAGGCCTCCTCTGGACTGCTCTCCAGAGACCATTCCAGCGCTGGGAGTTGGCCTGACCTAGACCTCTGGACTGACAATGCTGGTGCCTCTGCAATGTCTCCCCACCTCTGCAGTGTCTCCCCTGCTTCTGCACTGTCTCCTCACCTCTGCAGTGTCTCCCCCACCTCTGCAGTGTCTCCCCCGCCTCTGCAATGTCTTCCCACCTCTGCAGTGTCTCCCCTGCCTCTGCAGTGTCTCCCCTGCCTCTGCAGTGTCTCCCTTGCCTCTGCAGGGTCTCCCCACCTCTGCACTGTCTCCCTTGCCTCTGCAGGGTGTCCCCCACCTCTGCACTGTCTCCCTCGCCTCTGCAATGTCTCCCCACCTCTGCAGTGTCTCCCCCGCCTCTGCAATGTCTCCCCACCTCTGCAGTGTCTCCCCTGCCTCTGCACTGTCTCCCCACCTCTGCAATGTCTCTCTCGCCTCTGCAGTGTCTCCCCCACCTCTGCAGTGTCCCCCCCACCTCTGCAGTGTCTCCTCTGCCTGTGCAGTGTCTTCCCTGCCTCTGCAGTGGCTCCCCCACCTCTGCACTGTCTACCCTGCCTCTGCAGTGTCTCCCCCGCCTCTATAGTGTCTCCCCTACCTCTGCAGTGTCTCCCCCGCCTCTGCACTGTCTCCCCTGCCTCTGCAGTGTTTTCCCACCTCTGCAGTATCTCCCCTGCCTCTGCATGTCTCCCCCGCCTCTGCAGTGTCTCCCCACCTCTGCAGTGTCTCCCCCACCTCTGCAGTGTCGCCCCACCTCTGCACTGTCTCCCCTGCCTCTGCACTGTCTCCCCTGCCTCTGCACTGTCTCTCCTGCCTTTTCACTTTATTTCCTCCCTCTGCACCCCTTTCCCTACCTCTATAGTTCCTATCCTGCCTTTGTATCCTGTCACTACAGAAAACTTTTTATACCATGACCTCAGAGGAGAGACTATTTTCTCAGTTTCTTCTCACAGCTGGAGCAGACTTCTAGGGTGGCAGTGTGGACAGGTGTGGCCTACAGACCAGGAGAAGGCTGTGGGGTGCCTGGCTGTTCCTTCCCCCCTCACTTATTCATCCCTTCTCATCACTGACTTGACTGTCTGCCTTTTGGTGCTAGGCCCAGCTGCTGTGCCACGGCGAGATTCCAGGATCTCCTTCCCACTTCCAGCTGGTGCGGCTAGGTCCTCCGCAGGAACACCGCTACCACTGCCACACCCGCAGGTACCAGGAGAGACCCATGGACTCACCGTGGCTGACTTGGGGACACACTGTGGCATAGCTGTCAGTTCACAACTGCCTAACTCTATGTTAGCCCTCGTCAGCCCCTCTCTGTGTAGGTTCTAGGGGTTCAGAGACTGAGACCGACTGTCTGTGTGCGCCACCTTTTCTCTTGGCAGTTTAACAAGTTCCTGGCTGCTTTGGTGGCCTTTGCATATAACAATGTAACAGCTGTAACCAAACTAAATTAGAAAACTCCTGAGATGATACGCGGGAGGCCAATGGGTGCTTTAGACGCTGGTTACAAGTTGGTATTATTAATAAGGAGCTACCATGCTGCCCCCAGGAGCAGTGGCTTTAGGTGGGGACAGCTAACTGGGAGGAATTTTTACTTTCCAGTCCAACAGGGACCATGGGTCTCCAAGAAGCCCAAGTCCTTCCCAGGACAGACTGCTTATTTCTCTACATACCGCTTCGTTTAGTTCGTATTTTAAGATACATTCCTGTTGAGAGGCCCAGCTACTATTTTTTGCCGTTTTCTTCCCTCTGCAAAATGAGAGTAACGGCGCTTCCTCTTCTCGGTTACCAAAGCATGAGATGAACGCACGGTGAGAGGAGACTCTGCGCTCTGCGCCTGGCACTCCGCTATTGCTCAGTCTCTGTGCCAGCTATTTTAGGATCCCGCCGTCTTTTCTCTCCTCACGCAGCCCTCTGCCGTTTGGCTTGCTGTCGCTAGATACACATGGTGCTGGGGCTCTCGTGTTTTGCATGACGGCCTAGAACCTTCTCCAGATATCTTCCCAGCCAGATATCCCTGCCTGGGAGATGGTCCGCCGCGCTCAGAGCTGCTCTGTGATCTGCCCGTGTGTCAACCTGTACCCATGTTCTCCTGGAGCATCTGCCTCATCACCTGACCCCGCTGCTGTCTTCTGATGCTGCCCCCCATGCTGTATCTTTAATTGAGAATAGATTGAAAATGAGATTAAAGTGAGGTCCTCGGGTGAGAGTGGAAGCTTGCTGACATACCAGTCCCATGATGATGCCCAAGAGGGCATTTTAGGGCCTGTGAATCTGCCATGATAGCATGCTCCCTGGCCTTCTGAGATTCCTGGAGATTACATGATTGCTGAACTGCAGGCCTGATCCAACACATCTGTGTGTGACTGTGGAGAGTCTGTTCTGTGCCTCTGGGGAGATGAAGAGGGCCCGGGGTTTAACCCTGAGTGTGAGTCAGTTCATCCTGGGGGACCCGACCTAGACTTTTGCCCCAGCTGCAGAGGAAGGCTCAAAGCATGTGCCAGGTGGCTGGGTAGTTAAGCGGCCTGCTAGTCAGAAGGAGCACAGCTGTGAGGGGGATATGTGACAGCAACTGAGCCAGGAGGGCTTCCAGGAGAGCTACAGGCACTTCAGAAAGTAGCAGGCCCTATGTCCCACTGTGGAACTTCTGTAAGGGGGGGGGACACAGCAGCCAGGGATCAGCCGTGGACACAGAAGGAGACTCCCCACTGCCGGGACTGAGAACATCACCACCCACTGTCCTGCCCACCCACAGCGCATCACCGCTTCACCACTTTGCTCCTCCAGAACGCTTGCGGGCATGTTGCCCAGGCAACCAAAACGCCACTGTGTTGTTACCCATCAGTCTCCCTCAAGCACCCGTGAAGCCTCTGGAGCCACATCCCCCTTGTCCTAAAGTCATTGTGTGCTCCCAGGAAGGAGCAGGACCCTGGGCTCGCTTGGCTCAAGGAGAACAGTAGAGAAATCAGGGCCTCAGGGCACCCACAAAGAATGCAGCCAGCAGTACTTACCTCAGTACCCCTGGGTACCTTTTAAAGAGATTCTTGAGTTTAGCCTGCTCTGTGGGCAGGGCAACTGAGGCACAGAGCAGTTATGTAAATTGTCCATTCTTGTATAGGTAGCAGTTTGCAATGCCAAGGCCTAGACCACCGTCTGAGACTATTTTTGCTCTTGCCAAGATGTTCTGCTGCAATAAGAGCAGTGTTTGGCCCCAGTAGTCTCCCTTTCCAAATCCACCATCCCAGAGACCAACTGAGGGACATCTATAGCTCCCCACTGGCCCATTGATGAAGCTCATCAAAATCCACAACCACTGTCAAGTTATAAGTACCCTCAGGAAGTCAGAGGCTGCACACCAAGTTAGGTGGGCTCTTGGTCGGCTCCTAAACCAAAACGAGCAAGATCGGAATACAGCGTGGAGCCAGCAGCCATGAGGTTGTGACAAGGGGAGCTGGTGATGTGTGTCATATCAGGGGAAGCTGGGAGGAGAGTCCCCAGAACGCACCGTTCCCTTGCAGCTTCTGTGTGAATCTCAAGTATTCTGAGGTGAGCAGCATTCTAAGCACGTTCCCAGAGGTAGGGAGAAGCCAGGAAGTGTCTGGGGTGGGACCCTGGTTCTGATGTCCCCACCGCCCCAGTGGAAGGGGCATTCTGACCAAGCATGAGAGAGGACTGACTCACACAGGCTGACCAGGTGCCCGTGTCTCCCTGCCATTGTCTCTGTAACGCCAGCTCCTTGAGATCATTCCTGGCCTGGCTGAGAAGTTGCTGATCGTGGAAAACTGGGTCTGGCTTGAAGGGAGGGAGGACCTGAGACTCCACACTACCTTCCTTGTGTTGGTGGTGGGAAAACAGGACCTTCCAGAAAAGGATCCACAAGCCTGGGCTCTGGCTAACTTCTACAGCAACTTCAGGGTGAAGATCTGGGATAACACAGCAGGTGCAGGCAGGCTCCTGCAGTGGGCTCTGAGACAAAAGTAGCCTGGACCCGCCGCCTCTAGGCAATTCTGCCTTCTACTTGCAGTACACGAGGTGACTTTGGCCACACGACACCGACACCGGGGCCTCACTCTTCCCACTCCCCTTCGAGAGGAAACTGCTGTTTCCAGGAGCACACGCTGCCACATCTGGGTCCCCGGGAGGGTATGACTGTGGGTGAAGAGACATCTTTGTCTCCCTTAAATGACAGTGATTTTCTTCCGTGGAGAAACTATATAGAAGGGAGTGAATTGAACCTCAATCCACTGAATCTTATTAAACCATTCTTGGGGAAAAGTGATTTCAATAAAAATTTAAAAGGAAGAGAAGCAAGGAGCTGCAAACTAGAAAATAAAGGCAGATGGAGGCAACGGGTGTGCACGGTTCGTGGGCTCTGCTTTTTCTTTGCACGGTGCCCTTGGAGATGAGCAAGAGGTGAATGTCATGAGGCGAGGAGGGACCCTAAGTCCTAGGCACTCCCATAGAGCCTGCACCATACAGACTGAGTCTCCACAGCTTCTGTACACCTTGCCTGTGACTCAGAAGGCTGGCCCAGGCCTTCAGGTTTTCAGCCAGGGCTCAGGATTAGGAGGTCACAGAGAGTGTCCACATTAGTCCCTAGAACACTGACACACACTCTCTTCTGGGTCCTGTCCTTTTTTATTGTTATTGAGATGCAATCTACATGCCATTACATTCTCTGCTTTTGGGTGCATGGTTCAGCGGTTTTGTGTTTTCATGGGGTGTGTCGCTGCCACCTCAATAAATTCCAGGACATTCCATTACCCCCCAAAACACCCCTCCAGTAGGCAGTACCTCCAAACAGTCCCTCCCCTGTATTCTGTGGTAGCCATTGGCTACCCTGCAGGATCCTGGCATCTTCCACCTGTGGCAGACTCAGATATCGTGCCCTGAGTGTGGATAATACTTTGTGTGTGGATAATACTTCCTGCTTTTCGGGGGGTCAAATGCTACTCTGTGTCTGGTTGTGTCCCATGTGCCTATCTGTTGGACGATGCTTGGGGCGTTTGCATTGGGCTATTGTGAGGTGTCACATTAGTGTCCAGGTATGTACCTTAAAGACTGTATTTGCCATATCAGTGGTAGCTCTAATTTTCAAGGGTCACCAAATCATTGAACAGGCAAGCCAGTTCACACGCCTATCGTGTGTGTGTGTGTCCTAGTCTCCAGCAGCAGCAGCTCTTGGTGTGTTCCATCTTTATTGCTATTGGTGACCTTGCGGAGTGAAGTGGGTGACACGGTCTGAAGGGCCAGTTGAGATGTCCTGGAGTTTGGGAAAACTCTACGTGGCCTTCTGGGTGAACATATGGCCCATCGGCACTGGTACTTGATGGTAGGGTAGGCTGGCATGTTGCAAATCCTCCTCCTGTCATCCGGGAGGATGTCAGACAGCTGACAATGCCTCGGTGACTTCCTGAGGTGGAGCCCTCTGCTAACGGCTTCATTTTGTATCAGAGCATGTCTGAAAACCCCTAACTCTGTACTGAACACCCGGGGTTCTGCAGGAGGAATGAGGAGAAGAGGCCCTTGTAGATTTGCAGGGGTCCTTGAAGACCAGTCCAGGGGTGCAGACCAGACCTGCTGCCACGAGGTCAGGTCTCATGCAGGGCCCAGCACTCTACTGTCCAGTGGGGCAGGCCCTTGTCCCAGCTGACAGCTGCTTCCCACGCACTGCCCTCTATTTCCCCTCTGAGCAAACGCATCCCTTTAAAAGCGTTCTGCCGGGCTGAGGAGGAGCAGGGCATCCGCCTCCCCAGCCCCATTGCCAGGGTTGGGTTTTCTGCATAACAGCTGGGTGTCTTGGAAATGAGAAGGTTTCTATGGTTACCAATTACAGCCCATGATTGGTGAAAAATCACAGAAATATCCTGTGTGTGAAGTTATGCCGGGGAGGCAGGCCTAGGCTTAGGTGCTGTGGTTTTAATTTCCTGGGGCTATATTTCTCGGAGTACTGATGGCAGGCAGCTCTGCTTTCCTGTTTTCCAGTCGGCCTGCCCCGTGGGGCTAGGAGACATCTAGGGGGACTTGATGGGGCCTGATGGCTTCTGGCAGAATTTGGAGGGAACTACTGAGTTCTGGTGGGGTGTGATGGAGCCTGGGGAGCCCAGCACAGGCCTAGGGGTACTAGAGGGATCTAGCATAGGGCTTGAACTGCTGGGGGTCCGGATGGTTCTCTAGGGCAGCTGGGATGAGGACAGGGGTGCTAATTGGGCCAGGAGAGGCTTAGAGGGACCTGGTGAGGCCTTTTGGGACCCAGTGGGGCTTGCTGGGGTCCGGCAGAGTCTAGCAGGGCCAAATGGAGCCTAGAGGGATATGATCAGTCTAGGTGGGATTTGTTGAGACCTGGAGAGTAATAGAATGTTCCAGTAGAATTTGGGTATGGTCTAATGAGTCCTGGAGGTGCCTGGAGTCCTTGTGAAATCTGGAGGGAATTGGTGGGACCCAGTGGGGGCTAGCGGGGCCCTGAGGGGCCTG
Organism: Myodes glareolus; assembly: GCF_982192425.1. Taxonomy (NCBI): domain Eukaryota; kingdom Metazoa; phylum Chordata; class Mammalia; order Rodentia; family Cricetidae; genus Myodes; species Myodes glareolus. The sequence continues at coordinate 3,293,806 of NC_142031.1, forward strand.
GTAAGGCTTGTTAGAGACTTGTAGATCCCCGTAGGGTTTGGCTGACGGTGCTGTGAGACAAGCTGTCAAGGCTCGATAAAGCCTAGAAGACCTGCCAGGGCCTAGTGAGGCCTCACAGCTACACAGGGCGTCTCACTCACAGGGAAGCAGACACCTATCCAGATATACGGGCAGGGAAAGACCCAGGGTTCTCACCATTCTGTCCCTACAGGGTCACCCGCAGCTCCAAGGAGAGGCCCTTCCAAGTATGCAGGGGAGTCTCACACTGACCTAGATTTCTGCTCGCAGTGATGACAACCCTGTCCCTGCTGGAGCTTGGCTGCTCGTGCAGAGTAACAACACAGAGGTAGAAACAGCCCAGAGGCATCAGCCTAATGAGCTCTTCCTCCTTCATACGGCAAAGTGCTTTCATTCTGATTAAAAAAGCCGGGCCTTATTATTTGGAGACCAGTGCTTTTTGCTAATTAGTCCCAGTGAACTCAAGTTTCTTTCTCAGGGGCCAACTCCTTCCCAACCATCAGTGGGTCTTAGCTTCAGGCACGTGGAGTTCAGCACAGGCTGAGAAAGAGTGTGCATATCCTTGAATAAACACAGTTACAGATGCTGAAGGGCGAACAAGGACATGCTTGCACGCTCACACTGACACAGACCCACACTTGGGTATAGAGACATATAGGCCCATAGAGAGATATAGAGAAAGGCACACTCACCAAGACACATGGACACACACACACAAATCCTTACACAGATGGACATAGTGGTACCTTCTTGCACACTGACTCTCACGCCCAGGGGAACACTCACAGACACAGTACACCCACACACGCTCAGTCTCACGCTGGCAAACACGCTCACAAATTGACTCCCTCAGACTCTCACGCCCGAGCAGTAGCATCCGGCACTCACGCACACCCACAGGATGTGCTCCACCCACTGCTGGCACACACACATCCATGTGGGCTTCACACGCATATACAGTGGCACACCCTGACACAGGCAGTCAGTCACTTTTTAAAATGCACACACGTGACGCCTTATAAAGAAAAACAACCCCACGTGTGTTTTGGGGCCTGGCAAGCTGTAGAAGCTGGTGGTTCAGGGTACCTAACGCCCTGCGCCCGCTCTCCCTGCAACAGCCTCTGGGGAAGTTTTAGATTCCTTCTAACTTTCAGATGTGAAGTTAGTTGATGATGAGAACTGACTTTGAGTGGCACCTATAATCAGTCCTCAATTACCTACGCCGGGGGAAGATGGAGCGCGTGGGTTACATCCTCCACTCCCGGCTGTGTGGGTCTGCGTGCTGTTCTGGATTCCCGTGTGCCGTTACAGCATCCGTGGGTCTAGAGGGGACTTGTGCTCAGCTAGCAGAGCTGCCCATGGACTCGGGATGGGGATGGTCCCAACAGGACCCAGACAGGCGGATATCATGCTTCCCACCTGCTCCCAGCAGGGCGAGCATCAGCCTCCGCTCCTGATTGGCTGTGCTCAGTCTGGTCTTTCTCGGTCCAGCCCCAACTGAAGATGAGAATTTCCAAAGGGCATCTGCATCAGAGATAAACAGGAGGGGTGGAAATGTCAGCAGAGTAGGCACCTAGAACTGAAGCTTCCAGCTTTTCCTGAGCCGCAGCGAGCTCCCTGAGCGACACCCAGGGAAGGCCAGACAGAAGGAGCGTTGCTGGGCTGTGTCCAGGTGGAGTGCGAGCAGGCGTAAGCTCAGCTCCGAGGACTAAAGGGTTGTGGGGTTTTGGGAAGGGTGGGGCAAACCCTGAACTCTAGGGGAAGACCCCTGGGTGGGGCAAACCTTGCAGTCTAGACGGAGACCCCTGGATGGGGCAAACCCTGCACTCTAGGGGGAGACCCCTCCCCTCTGCCTTCTGTAGTCGCCCAGCACCTCAGGAGTCAGCTGGCCACTGGGAGCAGACGTTCTCATCACTTCCTGTACCTTTTGTGTTCTTGGAGTCTCACCTCCATTGTGGGCAAGTCTTCAGGGGCAAAATGGAGGAGGGGGCTTTGGTGGCCGGGTCCCATGCCATAGAAGGGGCCTCTTAGGTTACCATCCAAGAAGTGCCTGAACTGGAAACAGCTGTCTCCAACACATAGTGACCACTATAGAGGAACACAGTGTATGCTCCTGAGCTGGCCCAGAGGCTTCTGGGGTCTTTTCCAGGTTCAGATGAACTCTTTTTACAACCAAAAGTTGCCCCCATCCGGTGAGGGTAGAGGTGGCCCTGGGCAGAGCTGTCTTGCTGCCCCACTTTCTGCTGACCACTCTGCTTTCTCTCCTCAGCTCCATGTCCATCCGCTGGCCCGGCCGCTCTCTCGGAAGCCATGCCTGGATACTGATAGCCATGCTTCAGCTTGTAGTCGACTTCCCGTCCTGTGATTCATTAGGCCCAGGGCCTGAGTTTCGGCTCCTCTCACGTCCACAGAGGCCCCAGCGGCTGTGGAGTCTGCGAAGTGGACCCCCAACAAGGCTACCAACACCAGCCTGGAGTCCCCGCGCTGCCCGGGCCGAACGTGCCCATGGGCCCATACAGATGCAGACTCCCCGTGCTCGGAGGGCCCACAGGCCCAGGGACCAGGTGGCCACCCTCGGACCCAAAGGGGGACTCACCAGGCCCCCAGCTGCCACCGGATCCAGCCCTTCCCTCCCTTCTGCATCGGCCTCATCCTCCATGGTGGTCGCTGGCACTGCAGAACAACAGAGCCTCCTCAGGAGGGGCAGGAGACACACGCATAATGCAGAATTCAATGATTTCGACTTTCGTGGTGGCAGGCCCACGACAGAGACAGAATTCATAGCCTGGGGGCCTACGGGGGATGAGGATGCCCTAGAATCCAACACTTTCCCTGGTGGGTTCGGCCCCACCACGGTCTCCATCTTGCAAACACGGAAGACAACTGTGGCTACCACCACCACCACCACGGCCAGCACGGCCACCGCCATGACACTGCAGACTAAGGGGGTCACCGAGTCCCTAGATCCCTGGAAAAGGACCCCTGTTGGGGTTAGCACAACAGAGCCTTCCACCAGTCCCAGCAACAATGGGAAAGATATCCAGCCCCCAAGGATCTTGGGGGAGACCTCAGGTAGGTGAACTCTTTGTTTTTCTGCTCTGGCTTGGAGAGAGGCAGGATGTAGGGTGGTTTGGGACAGGAGGTTGCTCAGATGTCCCCAGGAGTATAAACTATGGCAGAGAGAAGAGCTGAGTGTGGACTCTGAGGAGAGATTGGCTGCCATGTGGAACACAGTAACTTCAGTGCCTACCTACATGGTTATATTCAGACTATGGTCTCCCGGGCACATCTCGTGCCAATGTTAAGGGACCGTGTGATCTTCAAAACCTTCAGGGTATTGGCTGCTTGGGGCTGGTTCACTGCTAGATGGAACTTGTCCCAAGGTTAGGAATGACCTTGACTATCAGGAAAGATGAAGGGCAGATGAGGGGAAGAACTCCCTGTGCTGCTGATTGAAGCTCTGCAGAAAGGTGCATCTCTTCCCTCAGGGAGGAGTTGGGGGAGGGCCTCTGGTGCCGGGGAAGAGATGCAAGGCTTTGGCTCCCTGGCCCTGCAGCCCTGCAGCCCTTTTCTTGGGCCGTGTGGACAGTTGCAGCTCCTTGGCTGGAGACATCTTCTGTGCAGCTCTGCTCATCTTCCCCTGCCTCATCCTCTAGTATCTGCAACATAGGTAGCCCTGGTCATGCCCCAGACCAGGGTTTGTCCACACGCCAGCAGCCATGGGAGAAAGAGCTGGCAGCTAGTCCTCTCCCACAATCCCCAGCATGGCCCACGGTAATATGAAAGTTTGGGCATGTGGACATTGCCCCCACAAACAGCAGCCCTTGTTGATCCTCCCACTTAGGGAGAAGCTCCCTCCCGACAGCAGCAAGAGTGGCTGGAGGTGAGATTCAAGCCTCAGACTGATGGGAAGGAGGAGGGGCAGCTTCTGAGGTTCACTCTTGGGCAGTTGGTACAGCATCTCTGCACCTGGTTTTTCCTGGCTGTGCCTCCTTCGACTTTGGGTAGGCAGACATGGTCTAGCAGTTGGGCAGGTTTTCATGGGGTAAGTGGCCTTTCTCCTTCAACTGCCAACCTCCTTCCTTCTGTGCTGAACAGCAAAACCCACTGGTCCTCTGGGAAGTTCACCCTGAAAACAAAACTAGTCTTAAACCACGTCAAGGTCAGGGACAACTCTAAGCCTGGCAGCTCCTGGGAAGGAGACCTAGGGTTGCCTAGGCGTCTGGCCCACAGCCTCCCTGGGGAATCTGCTCTGTTGGAGCAGAGACAGGGGCATGAAGGAGGGGCCAGTGGCTGTTCATCTCAGGGCCAGACGCCTGCAAGCAATTCCCATAGCATCTGTCTTAACTTCTACCGACTCATCAGCCATAATCGTAATGGAATTTGGCGCTCCTCTCGCTGGCTGTCACCTCCCCTGAATACGTCACTCACTGTATAGACACGGACGAGGAAACAAGTTCCCATTTGTCCCAAATTACATCTGCTATTACGAACGTTAAACGCCTGGGACAGCACTGTGAGGCTTAGCAAATTAACTCACGGTACATCGGCTGTTGCTAATCCAACCCGACAGATGCTTATCTCCGAAAAGATTTATGGTTCTTCATAATATAATCTGCTGCTAGATTAATTTGTTTAGCAAAACAGATTTAGAAGAGGGAAAATATGTGTGTTTGCTTCGAATGCAGAGAAATGTAAATTCTGGCAATGATGCCAGCCTGCAGGAGAGGGAGGCCTCTGAGCTGGCCTGCTTGGGGGATGGACAGTGGTGGCTCAAGAAGAGAAGAGAGGGTTTGGGAGGACGCCTGTAGCCAGATTCCCTAGAGTCCAGTTCTCCGCAGAAGCAGTTCATGTTAGGCCCTGGGGAGAACTGCCCATTGGTCTTGAAGATGGCATATCTTGGATGACTGAGGGATGCCATGTAGTCTCCAGATGCTTGTTTACAGTATCATATGGAATCTGAGGGAATAGGGGTGGTGTAGAGAATCTCCTAATTGAGGTTTGTGTAGTCCTGCAATTCTGCCCTCTGTTTTCTGTTGTCTCCCTGATCAAGATCTGCTCTCACAGTGTCTTCTTCTCCTGAGCTCTCGAAGCTGGAAGCTCGTCCTGCACACCTGCTGTGCTGTTTCATGTTCAGGGTCTAGCTTCTGCAGAGAGATCACACTTACCTGCGGTTTTTATACCCAGCTGGAATAGCTAGAGGATGTGCTTGACCATGTCAGAGGCAGGAAAGCTCAGCAGGGGTTAGAGAGCTCCTGCTGGCAGCACCCTGAAACCTAGAACTGGGCTTCCATCAAGTCAGTTCTGTTCTACACAGAGGAATCTTAGGATTTTGGTTTTGTTGCTTCTGCGTACAATAATTTTGGTATGATACATTACATTTTCCTGAGGTCCAGGCTTTCCTATTGGCAATGTGGGGACTCTGGAATTACTCAGGGCCTAGGGTTGCAAAGAATAGCTTCTGGGATTTCCAGAGAGCTCCTCTCTCAGGAATCAGATGACAAGTGGGAAGACTGGTAGGTGTTTCTGGGTTTTAGAGTAGTGAACTTGCTAGGGTAACGGTTTATCCCCTTCATTCCTCCATGGGAATTCAACAGCTGTCTGATGCCTTTCTCTATTATACAGTTAAAGTGCACAGTTCCCTTCATGAGTGTAGGGTCTGGCACCTCCTAACTGTCCAGTGTGTGTTTGGTGATGTGAATATGGATGATGGTGGCGATAATGTTGAAGACAGAGATGACAATAATGGTGACAGTGGTGGTGTCAGTGGTGGTGGCGAAGGTGACGATGAGGATGAGGATGTCAGGCTGGCGAGATGATAGTGTTGATATGAATAGTGATGGGGAGGTGGTGAAGATGTTGACACTGGCAACTCTGGCCATGCTGGGGATGGTCATTCTCATGAACAGAGTGATCAAGTTAATGGTGTAGTGGTAATATTGATGGTGATGATGTTGAAGAAGGTGGTGATGTTGGTGATGGTAATGATGGGATGATAATGGGCAAAGTGCTGCTGATGGTGGTGGTGATAGTGGTGACAGTAGTGGTTGTGGTGAGGGTGGTGATGTTGGTGAGGGTGATGATGCAGGTGAGAGTGATGGTGCAGGTGAGGGTGATGGTGCAGGTGAGGGTAGTGATGTTGGTGATGGTGATGATGCTGGTGATAGTGGTGATAGTAGTGGTTGTGGTGAGGGTGATGATGTTGGCGAGGGTGATGATGTTGGTGAGGGTGATGTTGCAGATGAGAGTGATGATGCAGGTGAGGGTGATGATGCAGATGAGAGTGATGATGCAGGTGAGGGTGATGATGCAGGTGAGGGTGATGATGTTGGCGAGGGTGATGATGTTGGCGAGGGTGGTGATGTTGGCGAGGGTGGTGATGTTGGCGAGGGTGATGATGTTGGCGAGGGTGATGATGCTGGCGAGGGTGATGATGCTGGCGAGGGTGATGATGTTGGCGAGGGTGATGATGTTGGTGAGGGTGATGTTGCAGATGAGGGTGATGATGCAGGTGAGGGTGATGATGTTGATGAGGGTGGTGATGTTGGTGAGGGTGATGATGTTGGCGAGGATGATGATGTTGGTGAGGGTGATGATGTTGGTAATGGTGATAACAGGATGATAATGGTGGTAGTAATGGTGATGGTCATAGTGGTGATGATAAAGTTGAGGCCAGTGATGGAACTGTTGATGGCATTGATGGGAATGATGGTCGGGATGATGGATGGTGATGAAGATGGTGGTAACAATTATTGCGATGGTAAAGACGATGATAGTTACAGAGTTGGTGGAGATAGTGGTGGAATGGTAACGATTGTGCTTGTACAAATGTTATGAATGGTGATGATGGCGGTGGTAACGGTGCTGCTGGTGATGGTGAGAGCAGTGGTGATGTCGATGACAGCAATGATGTCATCTCAAATCCTTGTGCTGATTGGCTGCTGCTGGCATTGAGGACCCCGTTAATGAAGTCCCGAGACCTTGCCTCTGACCTTGATGCTCTCTGGAGAGGTGTAGATACTCTAGTGGAACTGCTTGAGATGGAAAATCACCTGGTGCATAGGCACAGAGGTGACAAGCTGCAGCCGTACATGTGTGCTGGCAGCCGAGAGGTAGATCATGTGGCTCGGCAGTTGGCCTGAGGTTGAAGGAGGAGGGCTCCTTGCAGGGTGGCTTAGTCTATCTCTCACAGCCCAATCACTGGTCTGCTCCGAATCAGAAATCAGAGTCTCTCGAGAGAAACAAAGTCCTTGCATGAACTTTCACCTCACACTCAAGGGAGTCCACGAGGAGCTCAAGCCAACAGATTCTGGCTGGTAGATACGCCCTCTTCAGAAATGCTTGGAAGATGGGCGTTTGGCTACGGCTAGTGCTTATGGCTGACTCCTGGACTTGCATGGTGCCGTGTGTCCCATGATTGGTCCAGAGTACCCAGAGCTATTAGACACTTTCCACAGCTGTGAAATTCAGATCTCTCAGACGGTGAGCCACCCAGGAGGGCAGCCAGGCCTGGAAGTCCCCTTGTCATTGAAGGTCTCTCTCCACCGATTCATCCCTTCTTGTGACTGCAGCCCCTTGAGGATATGATGACTTAGATGTCACTGGAGTCCTTGCCTCATCATTTTTACATTGCATCCACTCATGTGTCTCCGAGGATCACCTCTAAGGCATTCTGTGCATCCTCCTGTGGGGCCTTTGCTGCCTTTAGCTGCTGTGGCTTCTGTAAGCACTGGAGATGGGGGTGGGGCAGTGGTGCTTTCCCTGCACCTCAGTGGCCAACGGGCCTGAGCAAGGGAACTGAGCAGCTGATCATGGGATAATGTCCGTTGACAGTGAAATATTCTCTAAATACTGGCTTTGGAATGGTAGGAAATTAGAAGCAGTTACACCCGTGAGAGGCCAACTCCTTCTATTGAGAACCACTGTGGCAATTTAAACAGCGAGCCCCTTTTAATTAAGTTGCTGGGTATTTGCTACCGGGGAAGAGGCTCTGTTCTTAATTGAACAATGCCTGAAGCAAATGGCTCATGAACTTCAGAAGTTTCCAGTGGCTTCACTGGGATAAGAGCATCAAAGAACAAAAGTGTACGAAGCTCCTCAACCTCTTCAACTGCAGACCACAGCTTCTGGAGCCTCTGTGGGAGCATGCAAAGGCTGTGGGGTTGGAAGATGCTGTACTGTTTACCGTCACAGATGAGGGTGAGGGATGGCCAACAGCTCCCTGGTCCCGCAGTGTCTGCTTTTGCTGAACGAAGCCCTGCTCAGACCCAGGTGGAGGGAGGCTCATTTGGCTCCCCTCTCCTGGGGAGCGTTTGCCTGGCCTTCTTTCATTTCCCTTACGTGTGCTGCGGCCTTGGTTCATAGCTCTCAGCGTCTCTTCAGCTCCTTTTGTCCCCCAGGGTCTTGTTCTCCTTCTGAGAGCTAATCAGGGGTGGGAGGCTTTCTGAGGCTGGTCTCATCCACTGCCCATCCTGAGCACAGGTTACTTGGGAGCTGCTGAGACCAACTCTCCCCAGACTCTCCCTTGCTGGGACCTGGAAGCCTGTCTCTGCGTGTTGTCCTGCAGAGGGGTGGATGTGTCCCAGTGAGGGACCCGATGGTCCTCCTGCCTGGAAACCAGTTTCCTCTCTGAGAGTGAGAATGTTGATTAAATGGGGTTGAGGGAGTCAGGGGTCTCACAAGGGCACCCTGATGAACACATCTTACTTTACACATGTCACTGTATGCTGCTTGGTAACAAGTCCGTGTAACATACATGTGACTGAACATCCGACTGTTATCTATGCCTGGGGAGCCATCCTGAGCACTGAGCTTAGATATCTGATGGAATGCCATTTTTAGCACCGTTATTCCTGGTATAAGAAGACCAGCTTTAGAGCCACTGACTTCCTGATCGTTCATGCACCAAGCCATCCATTCTCTTGAGTTGATGTGAAAGGCTTTAGCTCTGCTAGGAGCGGCTTGGGGGCAGGGAAGCCTAGCCTTTCACACTCTTTCCAAGGGGTTGGAAGATTCATTTGGGAAGGTGAGACAGGTCGGGGTACACCCTTGCGTAAGGACAGCAGAGTTGTCCCCAAACACCAGTTTCATGGGTGACACTGGCAGTGTTGGGGCCCGAGGACTCAGAGATTGCTGAAGGAGGAGGGGCTGAGACAGGCTGTGGGGAGCGGGCACTGACTGAAGACTTGAGAGTGCACAGCCTTATCTAATCTAGAGTCCTTGATGGAAAACTTACTTCTGAAGACCGTTGCTCCTCCACTGCTCCTCCGCTGCCCTTCCAGTGCCCCTCCAACACCCCTCTGCTGTCCCTCTAATGTCCCGTTTCTGTCCGCTACTCCTCCACTGCCTCTGCTGCCCCTCCACTGTCTCCGCTGCCCTCCACTGCCTTTCCACTGCCTCCACTGCCCTCCGCTGCCCCTCCACTGCCTCTTTACTGCCCCTCCACTGTCCCTCCACTGCCCCTCCACTGCCTCCACTACCCTTCCACTGCCTCCACTGCCTCCACTGCCTCCACTACCCCTCCACTGCCTCCACTGCCTCCACTACCCCTCCACTGCCTCCACTGCCTCCACTACCCCTCCACTACTCCTCCACTGCCTCCACTGCCTCCACTGCCCCTGCACTGCCCCTCCACTGCCCCTGCACTGCCCCTGCACTGCCCCTGCACTGCCCCTCCACTGCCTCTACTACCCCTCCACTGCCTCCACTGCCTCCACTGCCTCTCCACTACCCCTCCACTGCCTCCACTGCCTCCACTGCCCCTCCACTGCCCCTCCACTGCCTCCACTGCCTCTCCACTGCCCTTCACTGCCCCTACACTGCCCTTCACTGCCCCTCCACTCTCTCCACTGCCCCTCCACTCTCTCCACTGCTCTCCACTGCCTCTCCACTGCCCTCCACTGCCCCTCCACTGCCCCCCACTATCTCTCTACTGCCCCTCCACTGCTCTTCCACTGCCCCTTCACTGCCCCCCACTGTCTCTCCACTGCCCCTCCACTGCCCTCCACTGCCTCTCCACTGCCCTTCTGCTGCTTCTTTACTGCCCCTCCACTGGTCTTACCCCACCTACCCACCTCCAAATCCCAGTCCAGAGCCAGCTGCTCTAGTGAGCTGGATTGGGTGCTTGTCTGTTGTGGAGAATGCTCTAGAGCTTTTATTTGGGAGTGACAAGTGGCTTCTCTCCTGGTGAACTCCTCTCTGCCGTGGAGCAGGAAGGCCAGGAGGATGTCAGATCCTGGGTTTGTATGAGATGCGCTGGCAAATGTTTTACCCCCACCTTTATGGCAGACAAGTTCTCAGTGACGCTCCAGGGCTCCCAGCCTGCCACAGCTGCCAGATTCTACAGAGTCAGCTGAAATTGCAGCGGCCCTACTCCTGGAGGCCGCGCCAGATGGTCCAATGCAGAGATGGGGCTGCATGCCTCTGCTCAGATGTGGATCAGCGAGTCCGGAACCTGACACCTCGCACTCTGTTGTAGGGGTGCAGTAGTCAGCTGTAATGGAGGAAGGAGGGGTCCTTTCCAGAAGTTTCTTCCAGCAGTGAGAGATAAGTTTGTCATGGGGGTAGAGGGCAGATATCTACCTCGGGAGGTGCCTGAAGGGTCACCTGAGGAGATGAAGCCAATACCGGTAGGAGGAGAGCCTGCTGGTGAAGATTCAGCTGGACCTCTGTCCATGGTGACATCCCTATGTGTCCTTGGCTGCCCCATATGACCTCACTGGTCTTGTGGCTTCTTCACTTGCACCGTTGAAAAGTAACTTTTCTTTCTCAAGGTTGCTCTAGGTCTGGGCTGTGTCGGTTGTCTGGACACTAGCACCTAGGCAGGTAGCCAGTGGCCAGGTATGTACAGTGCACCCATGGCCAACTCCCTGGGCTACCCTGGGGTGTCTCAGTGTTGGAGGCTACAAGTGCCACTGGAGTCCATCTCTTCATTATCTCCCCAAAGCCAAATTATAGACGGCTGTCTGTCTAAGGCTGGTCTGTCTGTCTAAGGCTGGTCTTCTGTGGTGGTCCTCCAGACCCCAGGACCCCCACTCTAGGTGACAGGTGCATCATTCCCTCATGTTTTATCCAAGATTTACATGTCCAACTCATGTTCTATGGGGTAGGAAGTGTCCCTGTCCTTCATATGGAAAGTTAGTCATGTGATGAACAGTATCTTTTATTCATCACACCATCGCTCAGCCCCAAGGTCCAGAGGCAGTGATTCTGTCACCCAGCCCCTGTGTGTGTGTGTGTGTGTGTGTGTGTGTGTGTTGGAACTGTCCTGACTTATCACTGTAGCCTGGTGACTTGGGTCAGACATGTTCCCTTAAAGCCCGGAGGGCTGGAGGTCTGACGTTGGCTGGGGGCGAGCTCCGAGGAAGGAACTTCTGAGTCTTTGGGTTCCTGCAGCTCCAGGCCATTCTTGGTTTGTGGCTGTGTTGCTGACTCCTACCTCCATCTTCCCAGGGTTATTCACTTGGATAATGGTCACATTCTCACCGCTGGACACTTGGCCACATCGTTTCTGTGGGGCCTTTGTCTAAATGAGGTCACACCCAGAGGTCCTAAATGCTAATTCATGGACAGAGAGAGAAGTCCTGTCTGGCTGAACTGTTCAAGTCCTGTGGTTTGGGAGTGTTGGGGTATCTCCAAAGCATACTCTGTTCCAAATCCATATGGGCTTGAGAGGATGGTGGGACCTACGGGGCATTGTGAGCTCCCCAGAAAGCCCTGGACTAAAGTGGGTGTCTTCTTGGGAGATGGGGCCTGGAAAGGCAGAGCGTAGAAAAGGTGAGACCTGAGGAAGATTGGACCTGGAGGAGGTAGGGCCTGTCCTGGTGCTGTCCTCAAAGCTGGGCAAGCTCAAAACATAGGAAGTGTCTCAGCCCATGGGCCCTGCCCTCGCGAACCTTCGCGAACCTGCCCCGCATCTATGCAGGGACTCATCTCTTAACGAAATTCTCCGGATGCTTGCAGACTTGTGTGCAGTGTGGTCACAGTGGGGGCCAGGGATGCAGAGGTCCTGACCCCCACGTCTTCCCACCTAAAGTAGCAGGCATAAGCAATGAGAAATCTCCTGCCTTCCTTGTCAGGTGGGAGGAGAGGCGACGTGGGAAGGGAGAAAGATGCCTCAGAAATGCTTCCCTCTGAGCTAGCCGTGTGGATGGACGCGAAAGCAGCGGAGGAGGCAGCAGCAACGCAGAAGGGCCAGGAGAGAAAGAGCAGGGCAGGAGAAGGGAAAGGGCCCCAGGATCAGATAAGGCACCCCAGGTGTGGGAAGAAAGGCGTGGGCAGGGCCAAGACCTCAGGGTGCCCAGTAGCTGCTGCGAAAGCATAGGAATACAGTCAAAGATGGGATTGATTGGGAGAGGTGGCTCAGTGGGTAGAACCCTATGGCACAAATCTGAGGACTCCTGTTCAAATCCCCAGGACCTGTGTAAAACTATGCATGTCGTTCGTGTCTATAATGCCATCATCCTACAGCTAGATGAGAGGCAGAAACAGGAGCTTGCCTGGAGGTTCTTAGTCACCTAGCCTGGTACATGTGGCAAACAGCAAGAGACCCTGTCTCAAATAAGACGGAAGAACCCACATGTTTGTCCCCTGACCACAGCAAGTGTGCTGTGGCCTGCAAGCCCTTCTACTCACACTCAAAACACAGTCAATCAAGTCACTCACACACTCACACACATGCGTACGTATGCGGGGGTCACAGGGTGATCGACAGCGGCTCTGGGAATGCTGTGGTGTTCTCTGGACAGTCGCGGAAGGAAGACGGGGCAGTAACTGGAGCCAGGAGAGGTGATGGCCAGAATCCAGGCAGGAGAGGCCTGCAACCATCTTGTAGGTTTCCGTTCCAAAGCCTTGTGGAAGAATCCGATGTAGATGGTGAGGAGAAGGTCAGTCTAGAAGGTTTCCCAAGTCTGAAGTCTTAAAGTTCTTGCCTTCCATGGGATGGAGCATCCTTAACCAGCTGAACAAAGCGTGATGGATGGGGGCCTAGAGCAGACAGTCTACACCTTTCTGGAGTTACAGTAAACTGTTTTACTAAAACTGTGTGTTGGTCAGCTTTCAGTCACTGTAACAAATGCCTGAGGTTTTTGATTCCAGTTTTGAACACATCATTCTGTGACTGGTTGTTGGTTTGGCCCTGTGGCCGCTTGGACCATTTATGTGAAGCATGGGACCCGCACCAATGACCTCAGAGTGTTTGCTGGATTTTGCCTCTGGTTGGTCCATCCTTTTCAGTGGCACCTAAGCAGCATCAAACCTTCAGCGTACAGGTCTCGGGGACTTTTAAGACTCACACATAACAACGGCCCAGGGAGGATGCCTAGTGAAGCTGCCCAAGAGGTGACTGGGAAACCCGAATGGAACTCAAAAGCCATTCATGGATGTGGAGGTGACTTGGCCATTGCAGAAATGGTGGTCTGCCTGGGGAGAGTGCAGACAACCTGAGAGGAGCCTTTGTGCTGGGGCGGGGGTAGTATGCCTTTCACACAGGGAAAGCCGGCCCTGGCTAGGGAGCTGGCAGACCTACTTTCTAGAGTGATGAGCTGCTAGCATGGGAGCCAGGGACAGATTCTAATGTCACTGAGCTGAAGGATGTGGCCAGCGGTCCCAGCACTGATGGAGGTTAAGTACGGTATTGACTATAGTGAGGGGAGCCCCTGCTGCACTGCTCCACACCTGTGGAATTAGCGTCAAAGGCTGGGCTCCACTCTCTAGAACTCCTGGCTCAGGCGGGTGCCAGAGAAGCCAGATTCAGAAATCCCATCTGACTGTCCTGCGAAAAACAGCAAGGCATCCGGCGTTATGGCAAGCCACCACCTCCTTATTTTAGAGAGTTATTTTTATTATTTAAAATCATATTCTATGTCTGCGTGCGTGAGTCCAAGTGCCAGAGGGTCCCCCAGTCCTTTTGAAGCTGGAGTTTCAGGTGATACTCTGTCATGGGTACCGGAAACCAAATTCAGGTCCTCTGGAAGAGCTGTCAGTCACCTCTCCAGCTCTCTCCCACCTCTTTAAAATAGACCTTAAGGTAGTGAAGAAAGGACATAGCCCAAAGGAATGCCCCACGAGTGCCCCAACCCCTTTCCTGCAGCCTCTTCTGGGTGTGAGTCCCCACAGAAGGCCCAGCCGCTCCCCCTCCGCCGAGTACCACCTGTGCAGCTGTTCTCTGTGTGGCCTGGGTGACATCTGTTCCTCCCTGAGTCATCAGCTCGCAGCTCTCAACACTCCAGGTGCCCTTTTCCAGGCTCAGGCGGGTAAATACCAGGAGGTGACAAACCCTCAGCTCGGGAGGGAAGACAGCACGTGGGGCCCCAGGAAACGGGCTCCTGTCTCCCTGCTTCCTCTCTGGAGCCCAGAGGCATGCTGATGGCAGCAGATCTCCTTCCTGCTGGAGACCCCAGGACATCTCAGCCCCCCCCCCGACTCCCCACTTTCTCCATGGTACTGCTGCCCACTTTCTCCATGGTGCTGCTGGAGATTTCGACCCCTGCAGGTGGCGCTTCTGGCCCCTTGGTCACCTCCCCCTGGCATCTGCAGCATTTGGTTACTGCTATCGTGGACCTTCATGTCATTGAATGTAACCACATCCTGATCCTTGGGAAACGGGAAGACTGCACTGTCCGTGGGTGTTCCCTGCACCTGACCCAGAGCCTGTGCCAAGCACACTGAGGACAATTCTAGAGTATTTCCTGTTGTTATTTCTGCCTCTGTAGAGCCCCCATCTCAGTGTGGGTAAGACTATACCCCCCCGCCCCCCGTGACTGGTGGGATAGGAACGGGCAAGAGAATGTCATGCAGAACCATTTTAGGCATTGGAGCCTGTGCTGTTAGTGGACTCGCTAGGAGGCCCACCTTGCTGGCTGGCTGGACATGGCAGAGTTCTGAGAAGGGGTCACCGAGGGACCTGTGTGTGGTGGTGGGGGCGTCTGAATGCTTGGGAATTTGGGCCGTTCTCACTGACAGGCACTGAAAAGCAGAGCTTTCTGCCTACATCAGGAGGAAACGGATCTTGGCAGCACCTGGGATGAACTTGAAGCAGACCCTGCTAGGGGTGTTAGGAGCTAAACCAACTTCAGAACAGTGGGGCTCTGACCTCCCTGGTATCTATGAACCCCTGAACGGGGCCCAAGCCCCAAGCCCAGCAAGATTCCTGACCCGTCCGCCCTGTTCTCTGCTGTGTGGTGAAGAGAGCCCAGTAAGGGCTGGGAGTGGGCCTGAGAGAGCAGGTGATCAGGATGCATAGTGAATGGAACCAAGGGTGGCAGGATGGGTGACTTTCGGGTGTGGGGACTGGGCTGGACTGACCCACTTAGCTGCCACCATTGCCTGCTCAGTGATTAGGTGACAAGACTCAAGGGACAGTAAACCTTTCTCCGAGACGTAAGAGATGGCTTTACCAGGCCTGTTTTCCAGTTCCCTGGAGGGTTGGAGGGCCCTCTTCATTGGGGGCATAACTGCCACTCACACTGCCCCGAGGGCATTCAACATCCCAAAGGACTCTTATGATTACTGGGGACCTGACTAGTGGCTGGGGTGGCACAGGAGGTGCCCAGTGGGTTCAGGGACAGCCACACACAGGCTTCCAGCATGGTTCACGAAGGTGCCAAAAGCAAGCAGAGCTGCACTCTGAGCTGAACCCAGGGTGTCGCCGCACTATGCTAGAGCTTCAGTCTTCAGTGGCAGATGGCTGGGTGCTGGCACCTCAGAGCAGAGCAGGGTGTACTTGGTAGAGTTGCTGGCATTTCCCTAGCTGGCCCGGGGCTCTTTTGCATGCTGTCAGGTCCAGGCTCTGTCCCCAGCTTCCAGGAGCCAGCAGGAACCGTGGCTTACAGCCTTCTGGGTGTCCACTGGCAATTGACCCTGACTGCGGACCCTGCATCCACCTCCCCTTAACCGGTCACATATGCTCGGGGTCAATCTGTGCCCGATATCCCCAAGGAGACTTACTCTTTGTGCCCGTGTTCCCGTCAGGCCTGGGTTGTGTGGCGCTTGCCGGCATGTGACAGCCTGGGAAAAAACGTCATTGAGGTGGATTATACTACAATTCCCAGAGATGGTTCATTCATTAATGAACAGCCTCCTCCTTCCTTGTAAACAGCATCTACAGGACACAGATAAGCAGCCCAGCTTCTCAGATCAGGACGTGGGGCATTGCCTTATTGGCAGAGTGGGGGCAGGTCGGAGGGATGGGGTGGCTGCATAGGGCCCATGCCCTCTGAGGACCACCGCTGTGTGTACCTCCATGCTGAGGTGCTTCCTGTCTAGCTACAGTGTTAGGTTCCCCACCAGGATGACCCATTTAACATGTGTGGGTTCTGACTAGCTGCCCATGAGACATGGCAGCGCAGTGATCTTGTGAAGGTCTCCAGAAGGCTGGGGGGCTTGCCCCTGCAATGCCCACACACACACATAGCTGCTCCAGCTGAGTGTGGGCAGGGCTGGGTCCTTCTGAAGCAGAGGGGACTCAGTTCCTCCTCTCTTCCTACTTCTAGTGGCTCTGGGTTATTCCTTGGCTTGCAGATGGACGGACAGACAACTCGTCCTTTTTTTATGTGTGTGCTTCTGACCAGAGCTGCCTTTCCTCCCAGGGACCCCAGCTGTTACTGCTCTTGATGACTTCCTGGTAACTTGATGAACTCATTGTTTCTGTTAGCCATCAGTCAGCCCTGCGTCCGTCAGTCAGTCAGCCCCATGTCCGTCAGTCACTCAGTCATATTTCCAGCAGTCATTCATACCAGAGCAATCATCATCCTCCCCGCAGAGGAAGGCCAGTTGTTGGTAGAGGCGTGTTGCCTGTTGGAGTGAAGGAGAACCCATCCCCCTACGGAGAACAGTCAGTAGCGCTGGAATACCTGCCAGGGCACACAGCACTGGGTGCCCAAAACAGGAAGACGCTCTGCCTAGCCCCCCTCCTCCCTCTGTGATGGGTGATCTCACCCCTGCCCTTCTGACTGGATCAGACGTTGTCTGACATCTTCATTTCCCACTAAGCCCAAGTCTCTTGCTCCCCTCTTCAGTGTCTCCCCTTGGTCTCATTAGGCTTAACCCCCAAACTTTTTAGGTTGTCCATCCTGTTCTCTCCTGGAAATTCTTCTTGTTCTATGAATTTTTTAAAGTAGGTTAAAAAAAAAAGTTTAGATTCCTTCATATGCTGTGTCCACATGGGTCTACTTCTCTGTTCTTGCGTGAAGATGTGGCCTCCAGGAGTAGAGATTTTGGGATCACACGGAATAAACAGGCAGGCAAAGCAGGGCTTGAGTGTCCTCAGCCAGCAGAGTCCTGACACTTCAGAGTGACAGGGTCAGCTTGAGAAACGAGAAGGAAGCTCCGGTGTGTGTGGTGTGTGTGGTCCCGACATGAACTGGTGGCCCTGGGGCTCCCAGCGTGGTCAGCTCTCTCAGAGCCCTGAATGGCCTATGGGTGGTGCAGGCTCGCACTCGCCTGAGATGAGAGGAACTAGGAACGCAGGTGTGCATGCCCCCACCATCCCCCTGCTTCTGGATGAGAACTGATGGTTGCCCTCTGCGCCCATTCCCTGCGCCCATTGATCCTATGTGGTCAGGGCTTGCCAGTAATGTCTCTGCAGTTGATCCTCTATACCTCTCCGTGGTCAGTGGCATCTTGTGGCCCGCAGGTGTCAAGTAAGCCACATTGTACTGGCATGTGTGAGACCGCTTCCCAGGGCAGATGGGTGTGTACTGGGAGGAGAGCCCCGTCTCCCTTTCCTTTCCAAAGACAGCCTGAGAAAATGCAGGCTGGTGGCCGATGTCCCTTCAGGTCTGAACTGATCAAGCAGTGCCTGTTTTGGGGAGACATCCTTCTCCACTCTGTGATCTGCACAGGAACTTTGGTATGCATTTCTCTTTGTGTGTGTGTGTGTGTGTGTGTGTGTAGGGGCGGTGGTTCCTGTGGCACCCAGGGCAAAGTTGCCCCCTGGGGGAAGAAGAAGATATTGTCTGAGTCCTGGAGTGTGTGAGCCGTGCTGACTTGCTGCTCCACAGCCCTGCTCGAGCCTCTCCTTCCCTCACAGGGCTTGTCAACAACTCCAGACCTCCTGAGCTCTGAGGCCCAGGAGCTCAGACTTCTCAGCAAGGAGTCCAGATCTACACTGTGCTGGCAGCCAGCCTCTGGACCCGTGACTCTAGCCTCAGTGTCCTCTCCTGTGTTGGTGGAGGCCAGTACAAAGCTGCGCGGCAGAGGCCCTCCTGGGTGACCCGGGTCAGTCAGAGCATGTGCCTGGCACAGATGGGGACCTGAACAGCCTTAGAATGGCACCTGCCTGTCCCATGAGACCGTGAGATCTGGCTGGGCTGACAATACAGCAGACACCCTTCCCCAGATCTGTGCGGCTGTGGGCAAGGCCGCAGGCTGGGACCCTGCACCTTTCAGAAACCTGCACACAACAGAGGGGAACTGGTTTGCTCTAGACCCTGGTCCTCAGTCTCTGATGTCTGCATCTCCAAACCCTGGGTGCATAGCCCAGAGGGACTGCCTAACAGGACCTGCTCTTGACAGGAGAAGTGGCCCATGGGTCACCCATCCGCCTGTTAGTTCTTCAGTCACGCCCTACGCAGCCCATCAGAATACACCTCCTACCTACGCTACAGACCTTCCGGGTGTGAGGAGCCTGGACCTCAAGGGGCAGCATCAAGTCAGAGTGACCACCCCCCTCCATTCCCTCTGTGTCAGGGCCAGAGGAGGGCCACTGTGACGCACGCTGCTTCCCGGACACCAGCAAATGCTGGCCTTGGATCTGCCCACACGACGTGGTCTGTTAGACCAAAAATAGAACGGGAAGCGTTTCGCTCTGATTTCTGTGCTCATAATTCTAGGGCAAGATGCCCTTATGAGATGTAGATCAAACTGGAGGGGGGGAGGTCATGTGACTGGCGTGCATGGTTGCATGTCCTTGACAGAGCTCCAGTTAGCGGCGCTCCTAAGTGGTCACGTCTGGGTATTGACTTGTCTCAGCAGAGAGAGAGAGAGAGAGAGAGAGAGAGAGAGAGAGAGCATTTGCAGTGCTTCTTATCACAATTAAAATACAAATCCAGACAGACGGGCAAAGGCCTTGAACCCTGGGCTCCTGTTCTAAAAAAAAGTGACACCCACCCAGACCACAGACGTTTGAGATGAAAGTGTCAGTGTCCTGAGTCTCGTTGGTCTCTCCTACTTTAGCATCGTCACTTAGCACAGCTTGCCTGGGTCCTTCCAGCGAGCACAGGCTAATGGTTCGTCTTGAATTACATCTAGAAATGTGTGCCAGTGATTCAGGAGGCAGACACGGCGCTGGTTTCGAGTCAGTCAAGGATGGTCACAGAGGCTCAGAGAAGTTAAGCGACTTGCCTGGGGTCACATGGTCTGTCAGGGAGGAGTCAGGATCTAAACACCAGCTTCGAGGATGAAACCGTGACCTATTTCAGTTAATTCCCTCATCACCCTGTGGGGTAGATGATATTAAAAAACACAGTTTACAAATTAGGAAGTTCAAGGAGGAGTCTGTCACCTGTCCGTTTCTGCCACGTGACCACAGAGCACATTGGGTGGAGCGACTGTGGGCAGGGTATTCCGATTGTCACCTGTCAACAGTCTTTGTGGGGCTTGTGAAGGGAGTGAGGGAGGAGGGTGAGTCCCAGGAGGAGCCATGGGAGAGTGTGACAGAATGGGGTAGGGTCCTGCTGCTCTCCCCCAGGTCTCGGCACGGTTTCTGAGTCCAGAAGTTTCCTTGTGTTCTTGCGGGGATGCTGCACCTGCCCCATGCTTGTGAGCTTCTGCTCTCCTTCAGCCTCCAGCTTGTTTGCCTTTCTGCTTCTCCAGCCCCCCACCCCCACCCCATATATACACCTGCCCTATCTGAGCTGGGTCATGGTGCTGGTTTTTTATTTTGTTTTGTTCTGTTTTTTGTCAACTTGACACAAACCTTCTTCTCTGGGAAGAGAGAATTTCAGTTGAGAAAATGCCTCCATGAGATTGACCCATCTACAAGTCTGGGGGCGTTTTCTTGATTGATGATTGATGTGGGAGGATCCAGCCCACTGTGGGTGGTGCTGGGCAGGTGGGATGTCTCAGGAAGCAGGCTGAGCAAGCCTTGAGGAACAGGCCAGTAAGGAGCACTCCTCCATAGTTCCTGCATCAACTCCAGCCTCCTGCCCAGACTTTTCCTCACTGATGGGCTACGATCTATGAGTTAAATCAATCCTTTTCCCCCTAAGGTTTTGTTTGTTTATTTGGTTGGTTGACTAGGCAGAGCGTTTATCACAGAAACAGAAACCAAACTAAGACGGTGATGGAGGTTGGTCAGCTGCAGCCTCTCCTGAGACACCATAGCAGGACTGGAGGGCCGTGGGGACCCTGGCCAGTGATGCTGGTGTGACTGGTGGAGCACAGAATGGGCCCTGTGGAGGTTTCGGCAGCCTGTGCTCAGGGCCCACACTTCTCCTCCCTGAGAAAAGCAAAGGAGAGAAGCGCCCAGTTACAGGTTCGTCCCCAGGAGGCTCGGCATCTCTCCTGATGGGGTTCCATTCAGATGGGAGGGGAAAAATCATTTCTTTGACGTGGATGTGGTGATGCGTGCCTGGCCGAGGGAGGAGAAGATGGCTGGAAGCCCACCCCGAGCAGAGTTCAGTTTCTCTGATTGGATGTCTAGCCCACAGTGATGGATCCATTTAGACCTCGCCTGGCAGGGTAAATCTGAGAAGTGTGGCTCCTGGCTGGCCTGTCTGAGCGTGGCAATAGAAGGCTTAGCTATTGTAGGTAAGGCTTGCCCTCCCTGGTAGGGTAGGCACCTTTCCTGGTAGCATCCAAGATGGAACCAGAAACTCAAGGAAGGCCTGCTCTGCCTCTCCCCGTCTTTCTGCGCTGGGGCTGACCTTCCTCTCTTCCTCTCTGTCTTCCTGAGTGGGACCATCCTTTCTCTCTTACCTGAACCTCACTCAGAGCTCTGGATTTTACATTCTTGCCCATGCAGCCCCCAGGGTCTCAGGTCTCGGGTTTGGGACTGGGTGGTACCCTTCGTTGTCCTGGCTCTGGGGCTGGACTGCTGCAGCTTCACTGTCTCTCAGGCTTCAGACAGCCCAATGGGGGGTCCACCCAGCCTCCAGGACTCAAGCTGCATCCTCTCTTGGGTCTCCTGCACACACAACCTTGCTTAGAGGATCTGAAGCTGGAGTTTCCCACGTTGCAGTTATTCAAGTGTATCCATCCAGGACTTCTCACAGAAACTGTATCCATCCAGTACTTCTCACAGAAACTGGGTTTGGAACGCTGAGTTTGGTGCTCTCTCGGGCCCGCACTGTGAGGTGTGAACCTCTCCTCATTAGGCTGGCAACTTCGTCAGCAGCAGAATCCCAGGGAAATGGCCTGCTCCCTCCACTGTCCTGTGAGCCTGAGACAGGCTGAGTGTGTCGTGGGATGGAGGCTGTGCAATGCCTGTCTTTCCGACTCGTGCTGATATCGGTGCAGTGATAGCCTGGTCTTTCTGAAGCTGAGAATACTTATGTTCCTGTCTATACCTTGTTATCCTGACTTCTTAGCAGATCCCTGGCAAATACAGCCACTAAAGGCCTGGACAAACTGCCCAACAGAAAAACAGAATGAATGGAGAATTTAAAGATCAGAGGCCTCAGAAACAAGGAAGCGGTCACTGACCACACTGGAGGGTGTCAGAGTCATGGCTGGGTCAGGCAGGCTCTCATTGGAGGATTGGGGGTGGGGTGTAGGACAGGTCAGGGACACCCTTTCTATTCCCCCCAGGAGGCTGGATTCCTTATTGATTGGTAACCAGCAGAGACTGTAGGTGCCTGAAGCTAAATGTCAAGGAGATGGAGCCACCTTGCAACCACATGTCCCAGCCTCGGTGTCTCTAGCTGTGGAGAGCTGCCTTCCACCAGGCACCAATGGCTGCCTGCCGCAGCACCCAGCCCTGATGACAAGCCTTTAGGACCGTGATGGAAGTGCGTCCCCTATGTGATGCCAGCCAGCCCCTGGCCCACACTTCCTGCTGACAGTGTTAATTGCAGGGCCCCTCATGGCCTCTGGAACTTTCTGGGGAAATAAGTCAAAAAGTTAATTTGATTTCAAACAGATCTTAAACTGGTTCCTGGGGGCCTTGATCAATTTGCATTCTGCAGTCTGTCATCCACTGCCCTTGTGGTGGTGGCGCAGGGGCAACGTTGGTAGGTTTCATGTCCTCTCGCCCACAGAGGTGACCCTCAGAGCCTGGCATTTGAAGTCATAGCCAATCAGAGGCAGGGATGGCGGACAGAGGTCTCCATATTCTCCTTATTTTCTTTTGTGTTTCTTATGTCTGTGCCTTGTGTTGAGGCCGGGCTGCGTGGCTCTTGGCAGCAACATGGAACTGCACATTTCCTCAAACACCTACTTTATCCCGTTTCTCTGCGAGAGTTCAGGTTTCCCTCATTTGCTCCTGAAAGAGCTGTGGGCCCCCAGCGCTCTCCTGAGTGGGTTTCTCCACACACTCTCGACAGACAAAGGATCTTACAGGGTCTGTACCCCAAGTGGTTGAGAGCAGGGTGACCCCTGTGTTCACAGTGACGTTGTCAGCAGTGCCCATTGGTTGATGAGTCTCAGTGCTGCCCAAGCCTTGCAATGGGAAGGAATTGCGCCTACCATGCAAATGGGCCAGGGGCACTGCGTTCCAGCATGCAAGAGGTCAGGTACTGCTCCCTTGACACGGCAGCCCTTGCATTATCTGATTTGTAGCGAGGCAGCAGGACCAAAGTGCCAGCCATGAGCTGTGAAGAGGTGCTGGGGACTCGGGGTTCTGTGGGGACAAGGTCTCAGGTTAAAGCCGTGGGAGCATCCAGGAGACTGGCAATAGTGACGTTTGTACAACCTGAGTGAATTGGATGCTTTAGAGTAGACAATTAGAAATGGCCCACTGGCCAGGCGGTCGGGAGGCAGAGACAGGCAGATGAACATGGAGAACCCCTATCTCAACACAAAAGGAAGGAAGAAAGATATGGCCGCCTGTGTCACATGCGTCTGATCAAAGTGTGAAGTACGCACAGGGGGACTGACCTGAGAAATGGGGCCCAGACTCCATCCTGGGTAGTGTGACTCCATGATTCTCCTCAGACCCCAGCATGGTACCTTGGCTAGAGGTGGGGTGGCCTGTGCCATCGTTGGGACATCCAGCTGGAATGTGGAGGTCAAGTGCGTTGCCTAGGCAGTGAGACAGGTGTCCTGCATGGGGGGGCACAGAAGGAGGCGGGCATCTAGCTACAAGAAGCTTAGCTTGCTGCACAGGATCAAGCCAGGGTGAGCCTCCTCGGCTGCTGTGAGGGAGCTGAGTACACACAGGGACTGGAAAGGCAGGACTGTGTTTCCTCATGGCTCTTCAGGCTGGAAGTCTAAGCTCTCGGTGTTTACAGGAACACAGTCCGCCCAGGTTCTGTTGTAGCCTGGTGTCTCCTGGCTTGCAGCCACGTCATTCCCTTTATCCCATGCCCTCCTTTTTCCTCTCGGGGCTTCTCCTCTGAACATCTCGTGTCTTCTTATCCCTTCTCCTTATAGTCACAAGTGCACATGGAGTTGATACCTTTGAAGGCCTGTCCCCCAAAGGGTTGCACTCTGAGACCTGACGGATATGAGTTTTTCAACCCATTATAGGGGTGCTGGCTCCAGGCATGTTCCCAAGGACACTCTTGTACCTCCCCCTATAAGTTCCTGCGCTCGGACTTCTGCTTCCAGCATTTCTCATGGAAGTAACCCAGGCTCCATAACCTGTTACCCAGCCTAAGTGTTTAAGAGCACTTGCCTCTCTTGTGGAGGACAGAGTTCAGTTCCCAGCACTCTCATGGTGGCTCACAGCCATCTCTAGCATCAGTTCCAGGGGACCCAACAGCCTTCTAGCCTCCTCAGGCACAGCACTCATGGTCTTATGTCCCCATACAGACACACATGCACACACGTACTTTAAAATAACTTTAATCTTAGGAAAAGGGTGTTCTTGGTCACTGTAGGATATCAGATGGCCTCTACAAGAGAGCTCAGCCCTTCCATTCTCCCCGTCAGCGCAGGGAGGAAACAACCTGGCAGATGAAAACTGCATTAGTAGCTTTGCTCAAGAGAAGACTTCAGGGGGATGGTATATGAAATGACAGATAGTCTTAAAAACTGCCGAGGTCACAAAAGCCTAGAAACGGGTGACAGGAGATAGAGAAGCTGTGACTCACTCTGGACCATTCTCCTGCTTTGGAAGGCAGGCTGTAGCAGCTCCCTGGAATGGGGGTGCTGGTGAAGGGTCTCAGGGTCACTGCTTCTTTCTAAGCTTCCAAGATTGAAACTGTTTCAGAATACAAAGCAAATAAATCTGGTCAGCAAATCAATCACAGATGGTAACAATGACAAAACAGTCACAGATGTAGCAATCACTGTTACCTTTTCTCAGTCAGTGGCTCACTACACAAGGGCCTCCTCCCCCCAGCAAGAAGTTTCTCTCCCCTGTGAATGCAGGCAAGGTCTTGTGGAGACTGCAACACACACCCCCGACACACACACACACACACACACACACACACACAAACACAAACACACACACGGACTGCAGAGCATCTTTCATGAAAGTCATGGCAGGGCTACAGTGTGTACATTTGTGCAGGTACCCGCAGAGACCCAAGGAGGGTGCCATAGCCTCAGGAGTTGGAGAGTTACAGTGGTGTGAGCCTCCCCACCTGTGTGCTGGGAACCGAACCCTGATCATCTCCAAGAGAAACAGGTGCTGTGACCCGCTGAGCATCTCTCCAGCTCTGGTGTTTTCTTTTGGTCTTTACGTTCAGTTCAGACATGTGGCCAGCCAATGTGCTAGACTGGAGTTCAGGCTCCAGTGACCAGGAGCGGAAGGTGCAGATGTGCTAGGGATCTGGAAAGTGCCCTGTCAACCCCTTATGGGTTCAGTCTCTGCAGAGCATAACTGGGGACCCCAGAACCCCAGAACCTGACTGCTGTAGCATCACCACCCCACTCTTAGTGGACTCTGTTCTCTGAGCCTAACTTGGCTGTTACAGGACAAGGAGAAGCTGTGAGCCTCTGCCGAGACCCTCTACCATCCAACCTCCTGCTGTTCCTTGATAGCAGCTGGTGGGAAGAGTCACTCTGTCTGCCGTTTTACATTTTGGACACTAGAATGCATCAGTCGACTGAAGCAGAAGGCTCTGCCCTTGCAGCATGGGGAGGCCGGCACCCACTTTGAGATGGGATTTTTCAGTGATATGGCTGTTTTAGACTCACCTACAGTCCTCCTGGAAATAAGGCCCCACCCCCCCATATCCCTGTGACCCCTCCATGCTCTGTGACTCCTCCCCCATGGTCCTGCAACTATGCTCAGTTAGATCATTGCTTCGCCAGGCTCAACTTGGATGGAATGATTCCTTTTAGTCTGTCCTCTGTTCGTTCATGGTTCCCAAGGAGAAATTGTGCCACACCCACGGTCATCACAGCAGCGACTGTGTCCCATCTGTTTCTGCCTTCAAGGCTTGGAAACAGAGCCCTATTCTCCACTTAGGACCCACAGGATCATTTGGCTCTTTGTTGCCTGATCCTGAGGAGACAGGATGTGTGACGGGGTCTACCAGACAAGAGTCTGTCTGTGTCAGGGCTGGACCCATGAGGGCTGAGAGTCAGAGCATAGATGGAGGTCAGTGAAGGGGCAGGAGACATGTGTCGTACAAAGCTAAGAGGGTTTGAGAGACAGGCCAATGTGCAAACAACACACTATGGAAAGATGACAACACAAACAAGGGAAACCGCAGACATCACCTGCCTACTGCCCTGCACACTGATTCACAGAAGTGTGGGATCATACATCATTCATTCTGTCCTGCATTCATGCATTCATTCACAGTGGGCCACCACAGGAGGATGCTGAGACTTCTTAGAAGTTCCAGAACATTCTGATTCCCCTCTTCCCCCTCCCATCATGGAAGATTTGTCTTTAGCAGCTCAACTTGAACCTGGAGGTGCTTTGTGCAGCTGGACAGGGCTTCAGCTGAAGGTCAGGCTAGCTCAACCCCATCTTCAGGAGAACGATGTCTGACTTACCTGCTGGAAATCGATCAGAGAGTAACTGACCTCCTGACTTCAATGATCTGCATGCTGATTCTGTCTTGAAGATATAATTAGGGGGCAGGGAAGGCAGGGCTGCAACAAGCCCAGAATGAGCCCAGTTGGGCATCTGGCTCTGCTACACACTAGAGAACACGAGGCAACAGGAAGGCAGAGCTTTTTACTTGGGGAGAGTGTAGATCCGTGTATTCAGGGTCAAGGGTTAGATGTCCAGGCCCTTGAAAGATAGCAGGCAGGACGCTGAGGCAGGCTGGATTCTGCCAAGGCTGGGGAGAACTCTGGGGACCTGAGTGTGAGGTCCAGTTAGCTGCAGAGGGTCTGAGCCATTGCGTCTGTCCCCATGGCTACTTACGTGTGCAGTTGTGCTCAGACGGTGCCTTTGCTTCCTGTGCTGACCCTTGAGGTTCCCCCACACGCTGACTACAGCTGTTCCCATTCCAACCTCCCCCATGCCACCCCAGGAGCTGCATGCAGAAGCCTCCTGTTTGTACAGCGCTCTGTGGTTGTTAAGGACTTGCACCTATTGGTCCTCTGGCAGATGAGTAGGCTGAGAACATAAGTGATTTGTCCAAGGTCAATGAGTCAATCAGCAGAGCAATTATTGAACTCTATTAGAGAGCTCGGTGCAGCGGCCTCAGGGAGAAGCTGGTAGGAAAGGACGCAGACCCGACTGGGCTCTGCAGAGAGTGAGGAAGGCTGGGTACAGACAGAGACACGCCCAGGGTACTCTCCAGCAATTACTTACACATATGCATGGACATCATGTCCTTTCGACAAATGTTTGTGTGTGCACAGAGCATATGCATACTTAGACACATGCCTTCATGCCCAGCCATGTCCCAGAGCATGCACACACACCATGTTCAAAAGCACATGTAGCAACCTGCATGCACACACATCATGTGCAGAAGCACATGTAGCAACCTGCATGCACACAGGTCATGTAAATACAAAGATAATCCCTAGAGTGGGGTTAAGCATGGTGACTTGGGTGGGGGTGGCTGTCACCCATGGGTGTGACAAGCAAGTCCAGGAAGCAGTTCCCTCAGACTGCGAGTTTCTGACCTCACAGAGCCCAGTCCCAGACTGAGTGGCTTGTGAGGAGCCAAGCGTCAAGATGCAGCTGCCCTGCCCTGATCTCAGCCACCACACCCCACAGTCTCCTAGGAAAGAGTGAGTGAGCCCAGGCGAGCGCTTCTGGCTGCAGCTCCCTCTGCAGCTGGAAAGGAAATAATCAAAATAATCGGTGCAATCATGCTAAATAACACCGCATAACGATAACAAATGGTCTTCAGAGACACCCTTGGAGGCCCAGAGTATGCTGAAGAGAGCACCAGGACAATTTCCTAAATTAATTGTTTCGGGCCCCGCAGCCACACGTAGCCTGTGCCAAGATGCAATAGCTTCAGGCCACCAGTACCAAGTGAGGCTCTATCGTCCCTGGTCACCTTCTGCCCAGGGAAGACACAGTGTCCAGGACTCAGCTCCTTCTCCCATGACTTTCCTGAACTCCTTTGGCGGTGATGCTGTCCCACCTTCTAACCTCTCTGCAGCGTCGGGACTGTGAAGCTGGCCGCCATCATCACCTCAGGGCTTCTTACCTCATCAGTGGCAGCTTCTGTGCTTGCTAGTTCATGGAACTGAATTACGTGTGCCTTGGGGTTCCAGAGTGCCTGATGGAACTCTGAGAACCAGAGATGAAAGGACTCTTCAAAAAGTATGGGCTTCCTGTGTGCCTTTGGCTCCGAGTGCTGAGCAGGCAGGTCTGAGATGAAGAGGCTGATGGGCCCTGCACTCGCTGTGCTCTCTCTGGAGGCTCCACAGGATCCTCTTGTCTCCCCCAGCCCTAGGGGGCACAGGCAAGCCTTGACTTGTGGTTAAATCCCTCCAGTTCCCCCCTCCATCTTCCTGGGGCCAATTCAAAGGCTGGGTGCCTCTCCCAGCAGCCTCAGGGTCTTTGCCCTAGACAGACATCTGCTAATGGATATTCCCAGGTGGAACTCAGGCTTGGGCACCAGAACCCGAGTGAGCCATCCTCTGCCCGAATCACGATCACCAGCGTTCCCTGATCTCTGCCTCCGTTCTGCTGACTTATAAAATTCCACCTTGGATGAGTGGGGCATCCTGCCAGCCGTGTGTCTTCAGACGAGCAGAGCAGACGCTCACGGCCGGGCTGAGTCCAAGTCACGAACACTAACCTGGGGTGAAAGCTTTTTCCTCTCTGCTGCCCAGGTCCAGCCCAAGGTGCAGACTGACCTTCCCGGCACCTGGGTATCATCAACATCCACCCTTTATAGTGTAGACACTCAGAGGAAACCTTGCCCAGCCTTGATTTGTGTGGGTGGCACCTACTGTTAAATGTGCGATCTCATTAGCCCTCAAAGGCACGCTGCCCTGCAGTGCCTTCCCCATTTTGGATGAAGGCTGCCCGAGGTGCTGGGCTCTGCTTCACTCTGCTTCCACAGAGGAAGTAGGCTTCTGCCTACACCAGGTCTTCACGATGCATGAACATCTTTCAGAGAGACGTGACATGAACCCCACCTGCTGTGAGGACACAGTAGCCAGCAGCCATCTTGGAAACAGTGGGTCCTTGACAGACCCCGAATCTGTTGGTCTTGACCTTGGACACTTAATCTTAGGAGCTATGAGCTCCCTGTGGAGGTGTCCTGTGATAGCCACACCAGAGGACCACAGTGGGGCTTCTTCGTCCATCTTCACTGGTGGACAGGATCTACTGGTGGCACTGTTCCCAAAGACCATCCATCCCAGCTCCAGCCCTCCCCTCCTCCCAGCCCCAACCCCAGCCCAGCTCCTAAGGGGCCTGTGTTCAGTCTTATTAATGCTTATTTCTTGCTGGCCTAGTAGGCACTTCAGGGAGCTTAAACAGCTGGCAAGACCTCTCCCGGGTCACAAGGGAACGCAGCGCCCAGGCAAAAGGACATCAAATGCAGAGTCAGCACCACCTTCAAGTTGTGCTTCACACTGAGGCAGCCGCTGTCCCGTTGAAGTCACCTTATCCTGGAAGCTCAGTGTCCCTGCCTGTAAAGTCGAGATAACGTCTGACTCACGGCTGACCAGTGTTTCTGCAAAAAGTGGAAGATAGGAAATGTTAATAACCCAGAGCTGCAGGTTTTGCCTGCTCTATCTACCATTCCCATCAGCGTTCCCAAGACGGACAGGCCTGCTTTACACATGCACACAAACACATGCATGCACACACATAAACACATAGGATATAACACTCTTGTGTACATGGAGGAGGACAAGGAAAAACAGATAAAAGTCTTGAGGTCCTGAGTATACTCTACATCCAGATGGCAGGCACAGCAATCCAGACACTTGATGTGTAGTAGACTTGTGTGCCAGTGCTAGGGACTTAGCATCCAAGGGGTCACAGGAAGGGTGTGTGTGCTCTGTGCATGTGCTCATCTGTGTGTGCATGTGCGTGCATACCCACATGTGTGCATTTTATGTTCATGGGTGTGCGTCTGTGCCCCAGTGCTTGTGTGCCTGCTTATTCATGCCTGTGTGTTCATAGTTGTGCATGTCTATGCATTGCATACATGACTGTGCATGTATATTTAGGTGTATGCATTAGTGTGTTCTCATATGTATACCTGAAGGAAATACTGGAAATGTGAACTTTAAGGCAAGAGTCTGGCTGCCCCACATTGCCTAGCTGGAACTGTGGCCACAGGACCTTGAAAGTCAAAGTTTTGAAAATCGGTCTCCAGACTCGAGGGAAAAGTACATATAGTGACTGGTTTTCTAGATGGAGCTGCCCTGCCAGACAGGCCAGAGTGAGCCACTGAAGGGGGAAGAACTGCAAGCCTCAAGGAAACCCCTTATTCCCATCGCCGTGTGAGGACGCCATTCTCACTCCGGGAAGAGCAGGTGGTCCCACCACGGGACGAGGTGAGAAGGAATTTCCCCTTCATAGAGAGAGGATCGTGTAGCCACTCTGTCCCATAGCACCGCTATGTCCCAGAGAGTGGAGTGTGCATCAGATGTGGCTGCTTGGAAGCAGGGACAAGACCCATACCTCCTTGGCCCACAAAAAGGCTGAGTGGAGGAGCTTATGGAGCCTGGTGGATCTACAGCTGACTGATCAGGTGACTTCTTTGGGCAGGTAACTGAGCTGACAGTGGTGAGGTCATACCTGGAGCATCCAGGCTTCCAAGGCTAGCGCTCCCCTTCCCCACCCCCATATTCCTCATGCCGAAGGCCATCTGTGAGCTTGCTCCACAGGTGCACACCCTGTCACTGCACCTCACTCAGCAGTGACAGCAGTCACTCTCAGCAGCTTCATCCAGAATGTCCCCCAGGACAGGCAGGTTGGCAAACCCAAGCACCCTGAGTCCTCTCCGCAACAGAGCACGAGAATGCAATGGGCATGCTCACTGGCTCCCTGCCTCGCTGCAGGAGCTGAAAAAGGCCTGGCCCACAACCAGGCTATGCCTCAGGGGAACTAAAAGGAAGAGCAGAGCCTGGGATAGGATCAGAGGCTGTCTCCTCCTCCACTCAGTCAGTTGCCAAATATTTACAATCCGGCTGTGCTCTAGGGACTCGGAGACAGGAGAGACGTGGAACTTCATCCAGAAGCCGGTAGTCCAAGCAGCTCGTCCCATAGCTGTGTGAGTTCTGCCTGGGATGACAGTTCCCACAGTTATATCCAGAAATTGGCCAACTGATCCAAGAACAGAGAGACCTGGTGGGCAGGCGGGACAACAGTGCTCTGTCCGGGAGTAGAATCACAGTGTCACAGAAGCCAAAGGAGACCCCATTGTCTGTACAGTGTTATCACACAAGACAGGCCCATGGGCTGCAAGCCTCCTAAGTCTCCTCAAGGACTTGCAGCAGAGCGGCTGGAAGGACACAACGGGATCACCTTGACCACACGATCATCTTTCTTGCCTAAGGCAGCGTCTGCACACCAGCTCCTGTCTCTCTGGATAGTGGTGCTGCTGACCCAAAGGAGGCAGGGTTAGGTTGGAGTTCACTTGGCCAGTAAAGCCTCAGGCCAACCAGAGCCCTCAGATAGGCTAAGAAAGCTCCATCCTTGATGCACAACGCAAAACCGTGGTAAAACAACACCGTGAAAGAGACTAACAGAAAGGTGGAGGAGACGGGAGAGAGAAGAAGAGGGGAGAAGGAGCAGGAAGAGTGAAGGGTAGAAGGAAGAGGAGAGGATGAGAGAGCTGGCAGAGGAGGGGATGCTGCAGGAGGGAGGGATCAATGCTGTGGTACCACTAAGACAAAGAAGTTTGCTGTGTGATAGAAGAGCTTCGAGTTGCCTCACGGAAACGTCAGCACAGTGCAGAGGTGAAGGGTTGGTTAGGAGGATGTGCTGGTGTGGCCAGTGCGGAGATCATACCCACAGGACTGTGCGGTGGTTGGATGGCCCCTGTGACCTCTGAGCTTCATGCTACCTTCCCAGCAGAGCTACGAGACTGAAGGGTCCGCCTGGCACACAGCAAGTCCTCGGCGAATGTCAAGCAGGAAGGACCTGACCTGGTCCAGCGAGCATCTGCAGGAGTTGGTTGTGAGAACTGGTGTTCATCTGTATCAGTTTCTTGTGTCCTTACTGTGACCAAATGCCTGGCAAAAGCACTTTAAAAAATAAAGATTTATTTTGGGCCTCAGTCCGTCATGGAGGGAGGGTGGGCAGGGCAAGCAGGAGGCGGTTGTCCGCTGTGGCCAAACTCGGGAAGCCAAGATGAACGTTCAGTTCACTTTCTCCTCTTTGTTCAGTCCCAGCTCCATCCCACCCCTCATTCAGGAGGATTCTTCTC
Organism: Myodes glareolus; assembly: GCF_982192425.1. Classification (NCBI taxonomy): domain Eukaryota; kingdom Metazoa; phylum Chordata; class Mammalia; order Rodentia; family Cricetidae; genus Myodes; species Myodes glareolus. Next base: position 3,325,695 of record NC_142031.1, read on the forward strand.
ACCTCAATTAGCCTAATTAGAAAATCCCTCACAGGCCTGCGTGCTGGCGCTTTGTTTCCATGGTGACTCTAAATCCCATCAAGGTGAGGAGCAAGATTAGCGATGGCACCATTCCCTCCTCTTCTTGATGCCCTCACTAGTGTCGAGGCCAGGAGCACCCGTCCTTCTTTGAGCTCCTCTGGTCCTCTGAACACTTGCGTCCACTCTCACCCCGCACCCTACGATGCTGCTTCGTGATAATTTACTCAGGACAGGACAACTGGTATAACTTGGAGGTGGAAGGCTGAGGCTAGACTCTGAAGGTCGACCTCAGAAAACTCCTGGCCCAGTTCCGGACTCTATGTTCTTTGTAGACTTCCACCAAACTAAGATCCCTGGCCTATGGCTACTGGTATTGGTCAATGGGTCCCCTTCCTTGGCCCGTGGCTACTGGTAGCAGTCAGCGGGTCCCCTTCCCTGGCCCATGGCTACTGGTAGCAGTCAACGGGTTCCCTTCCCTGGCCCCCCTCATCGTCTCCTAAGAGGATGGCTGAAGCCCATGTATCTCCTCTCTGTTGCAGCCTTTGGTATCATTCCTGGCTCTGGGCCCCTGTGCAGTCACCAACCCAATGATTTTCAAAGGTCTTTTTAGCTAAACCTTTCCTCATGTGTGTGGAAAACAGGTTCCAGGGAAGCAGACTGTGTGCGGAGTGGGCCCCCAGGAACTGCCTTCTTGGTCCCATTCAGGCCCCAGCGGTCACAGTCTTAAAACTCAGGGAGAATTTGAAGGCAGGCCCAGGACCCGAGCCCCATTCCTACTTGCACCCCCCACCAAAGGAAGCAAACATTGCTCACGACCAGTAACAGAGGGATTAACAGGAATAAACGCCACTCTCCTCAAACGTTTCACATGTATTATTCATATATGAATTATTCATACACATTATTTACATATACAATATTAGCATTATCCGTGTCCCAGTTCTCTCTTGGAAGTCTCCATCCTCCCATACCTTTTTATGTTTATTAATTACTCTTACTTCAGAGCTAGCGTCTGATAACTCCGGGGTAGAGTCAGTTATTCCCTGCAACGATTTCTTGAGTCTCTTCTGTTTCCTTTCCTTGGCTTCTGCTCTTCAGCCCTGTCCTCTGGCATGTCTGGTTATCTTCTGTTGTTGGATGTTGGGCCTTGTGTGCGCAGAACTACAAAGACGTTGTGAGACTGGATCAGGGTGTGGCCTGTGGCAGCCACGGTCCACGTTCCCCCTGTTCCTGTGTGTGTGTGTCCACTCTAAGAGCTAGGGGTGGCTTTTGTGTGTAGTAAAGGGTTGTGCTCTCTCACAGCACGTGGAAATGGCCTGAAATTTGAATTTCACACACGCACATGCAGCATCACATGGGTGCTTACCACGGCTGTCCGCTTGTATTTGTCCTTGGCAGAGTGAGCAGTTGCAACTGAGATTGTATGTGATCCCCAGAGCCTCTGTCCTCTGCCAACTTCTTCTCTGAGGCTGGCCTCCGACATGGCATGGAACCCTCTCTCTGCCAACAAGCAGCCAGCCTTTTGTGGACTGAAAACTAGGCTTCCCTCTTTCTCTGCAGCTTGCCATTCTTGAACATTCTTTACCTCCTTTTTCCCCCTTCTTTGGCTTCTGTGGATGCTTCCCTGGTCTCCAGGAGCTAACATTGAGGAGAGGTAGGGAGGACCACAGATTTCCTGCATCCTTAAACTGACAGGGTCATCCCGGCTCGATTTTCCAGGCCACCGTGGATGGCTTGGGCATGTTTCTGTTGTTCTCACTGATGTCATAATCTTGGGCCTTGGATAGCCTCCTGGAAAGCACAGGTTAGGACATCATGAGGTCCGAGCACAGAGCAAAGAGACTCCCCACAGGAGCCCCTGAGCGCTGGGCCTCAGATCCCTTCACTGCCCCCCATCTGTCCTCCTTCTTAGCTGAGGCCCTGTGTGGTAGGGGCAGTGCCCTGAAGCTGACACTACCAGGTTGCTCCTGTCTATCTTTCAGAAACCCCAGTGGGCAAATTTGGGGTGGGGGGTGCCCTGCTTTGGTGTGACCCTCCCTTGCTGGCTTCAAAGCTGAGATGTGGGATCTGGTAATTCTCAGCCTCTATCCTATCTGTAGGCTCATCCCTTGCCTACTGCCATCAGAGAAGGGGTTTGGGGGACTGCAGAAGGAACAGGTTCCTTTCAAATGGATCCACTCCCCTTTTTACTGGTGGCATAATGGTTGTGGCTGCTACTGAATTTAGCCAGAGCCGCTAAGGAAAGCCTTAGCACTGGAGAGCCCCTGGGGAGCTAGGTCTGCCTTCACATTGACCCCTTAAGTACTGTACCCTAACTTTAGAGTGCTATGCACTTGCTCAGCCGCCTGACTGGAGCTCCCTAGGGGGAGTAAGAGGACCACACCTTCAAAGGCTCTGAGAATGCCGCCACAGGTTGATGACAACTGAACCCTCACTGCTACATCTGGGCTTGTGGGCAGCTGGGAGTCTTGGCCCAGGGTGATTGTGAGAGGCTTACCCTGCCTCTGGACTCAATCTAAGTGCGGAGGTGTGACTCAGAACTCTTGGGGAGATCTGAGGCTGGGGCTCAGGAAGACATTTGTCAGGGCACTGCTAGATCCCTGGGTGGAAGAGCCAAGAGCACAGGGGTGGGTGAGGATCTCCTGCCCCCTTCGTGATTCCACTGTGGAGAAGGTGGAACAGCAGGGCAGGTGGGGACCAGCATGGTCTAGGGCCAAGGTGTACAGATGGCCAAGAGGAAATCTCTGTGGGGAAACGGTCTGGATAAACAGATCTGACTGGAATTTTGCTGAGGGCAGGCCAGTATCTCTGTGGAGTTTAGGGTGGAAGACGAGGACCCTGGTTAGATATGGAGGGTGGAGGTTCCAGGCCAGCTGACTGCTAAGGTGCTAGGTAAGCCTGGGTTTACCAGACTGCACTCAGGCCTTGGGGAAGGGCTGGGAGCCATGTTGAGTCTGATCAAGCAGACTCCATCACTCGTCCTTAGCTCCATCATGGCTAGTGTCTTTCAATGGAGTGACAGAAGTATGGCCTTAGCTCCTTCCCAGGGCTGCATTTTAGCCAGAAGCTTCCAGCCCTGCAAGGACCACAGCATTGGAGGTTGAACCCCATGAGGGTTGAAGCATGAATGACTATCCACGCAGTGGTGTAGCATGACGGCGCTGGCTTGTTGGGGTTTCCGTCCCGCCCGGTACCCCAACAGCCGGCAAACCCCAAAGAAAATCACACACAAGACTCCATAAGGTTATAAACTGATTGGCCCATTTGGTCAGGCTACTTATTAGCTCTTATAACTTATGTTACCCCATTATCCTTATCTACGTTAGCCACATGGGCTCAGTACCTTTCTCAGTGTGACAGCTTACATGTTGCCTCTTCGGTGGTCTGCGCAGGAGTGGTGAGAGAGTTTCTGCGTCCAGAATACTCCCAGTCTCTTTGCTCCACCCCTACTTCCTGTCTGGTTTTCCCGCCTATATTGCCTGCCTGGCCAATCAGCATTTTATTAAAATATGATTGACAGAATACAGACAATTCTCCCACCCCACAGTGGGGTCTCTTGGTTAGGGCTATGGGCCAGGTCAGAGCTCACAGGTGCCCTTGTGAGTGGACATATCTAGTGGTTGTGTCTTCTATGACTAGCAAGAACCAGCCTATATCAAGTTCCTCACCAAATACTGGGCCTCCTAGGTTGGCATTTCCCAAGCCACCTCTGTCTTCCTGCCTGCTGTTTATGGGGAGTCTGGGCAGTAGGCTTGCCTAGAAAGGAGGGCCCACAAGACAGATTCCAGAGCAAGACTCTCACGGTATCCTAAATGGCTCCCGCTGTGTTTGTGCCCTTGGGTTTTGTGGTTCTGGCTGAGTCCATGAGAAGCCCAGGAAAGGCAGGTTAAACACATCGAGTCAGGTCCACGTTATGGAATGTCTTAGTTCTGCCATCTGACTCTCTGGGTGCCCTCTACCCAGCCGAGTGCTGCCACCCAGTTTGCAGTCGGGAAGGACCTGAGATTGGTCTTAAAGAAGCTAAGATGCCACAGCTCCCGTGGCCTCCCCGTGTGGAGCATGGAGATTGTCCACAGCCCTCCTGTTCCCTCATTTAGTCTACAAGCCCAGGTTTATGCCTCTGACCTCGTCTGTTCTCCTATGTGACAAAGACCCTTGGAGGTGGTGTCAGAGTGAGACTGTCAGAGATGTAGCTGCATGTGGCTCCTCCCTCAGACCCTGGAATGGTGGCCTCCTTGATATTCTAATGCATTAGTGTCCTGGAGCTGCCAAGATGACCCACTTCCAATCTCCCAGGCAAGTCCTTTCCTATCTGCAGCTGCATCCTTTCTTCAGGCATTTAGCTGATGACTGGCTTCAACCTCCGACTCATCCAGCCTTCAGTGGATTGTCAGGCTCACCGTATGCAAGGCTGCTCTGCCATCGGACCTGTATCCACCTCCACCATGGCGATGGTGGCCGCTGCTTCCGGCTCTTCTCCATGAGCCTCTCATCCTATAGCTGGCAAATACTTCCTTGTTGGATCACAAGCTTGAGAACGGCCTGTTCCACTCCCTCACCAACAGTCTCCGCTCCCCACAGTGACAGTGGCCAGAGCTACAAAAGCAGAACTGGAGAGATGATGGGGGAAAACCTCCTGGGTTGGCTCTTACAGTCATGTGTCGTACGTATAGTCTTTGAAGTCTCTGGGATGGATACCAGTGCATGTGTGTTTGAGGTCTGCAGTAATGAGCCATCTTTTAGATGGCACTTGCTCTGGTGGAGACTCCATCCTTCTTCACCTCTGCCATCTTAGAGATAGCAATGCCAGCACACAGTAGGACCTCAACTAGAGATAGCAATGCCAGCACACAGTAGAAACCTCAGCTAGAGATAGCAATGCCAGCACACAGTAGGAACCTCAGCTAGAGATAGCAATGCCAGCACACAGTAGGAATCTCAGCTAGAGATAGCAATACCAGCACACAGTAGGACCTCAGTATGCAGTTGTCTAATAAGCTGGCGAGTGACAGAAGCTCATGTCTTTCCATCTGGGACATCATTCTCCAACCACGTCTCCCTGGAGGATCCTCAGACCCAATATGAAAATAGGAGGGTGTCATTGAGTGGAGGCACATCCTTGCCCGAGATCCTCTCATTGAAAAGCCATGTTTTATATGCCACGTATCAAAGGGAGCTCAGGGATGGACCTGTGTCTACAGGATACAGCTAATAGCATCTGTCTGAAGACAAACTCACTGTGAAGGTCCCTGCACCACTCCCTCTCCTCCCCCACACCCAGGACAGAGCAGACAGTACACCTGTCCTGAACCCGATGCTGCCATGCAAGCCTTGTGTGTGCTACCTCTGAGCTTAGGCTGATGGACCCAGCCTGGAATATGAGTCGAATCTGCTACAAAGTTGGTCAAGTTCACAATTCTATCCATCTTTGTTTTAATTAATTTTCTGCTGCCCTAGACCAGGAAGTTTATAAATTCAAGGCATTTGTTTGGTTTACAGTCCTAGAGACTGGGAAGTCCAGGACCATGGTATGTCCTCTGACATATCATGTAACGTGACAGAGGCCTTGTGTGGCAAGATAGAGCAAGTATTCCATCTCAGGTCTACCGAGCCAAGGGGACACATTCAAACCATGGCTATCATGGGCTCATGATGCCTTTAGAGGACCACCAAGAGTCCTCTGTCATAGAAAACACGGCAGGGCAGAGCCGCTCCTGCATGGTGGTCAAGAAGCAAAGACAGACCAGAAAGGTGCACTAAAATGATTCTCTTCAAAGCTACACCCTTATCTGGGCGGTGGTGGTGCACACCTTTAATCCCAGCACTTGGGAGGCAGAGACAAGTGGATTACTGTGAGTTTGAGGCCAGGTTGGTCTATAGGAGCTTGTTCCAGGACAGCTAGGGCTGTTACACAGAGAAACCCTGTCTTGAAAAAACAAAACAAAAAGCTACACCCTTAGTGACCTAATTCCTCCAACAAGACCCACCTCCAACCATCCACAGTCAAGCTGTCAATCAGAAATCCATCGGGGAAATCATCTATGGAAGAAGAAAGCACCGCCATGATCCACCACTCACTGGTTGTCTCCATTAATACCAAGCCTTCAACGTGTGATGCTCTCAGGGGTAACTTTATGACCGTGATGTGAAATGAGCAACCTGGGACTTTTTGATGCCATGGAGTTGGTTCTTTGGTTTGTTTGGACCCAGTCCCTACAGAGGATCCTCTCCAAATGATTTGCACTTCAGTCAGGCATGTCCCATCTCTAACTCTGTGTAGAATCTGCCAAAGTCACAACCAGAGTGTGTGGTCACCCTCCTTGGAGAATCTGCTATATGCCAACAGGCCCCTGTACGGGCAGCTTCCTTTGGGTTCCTTAGCTCCGCTCCGCTGGGCACTGACCCATGTGTGGAACATTGTCTTCTGACAGGTCACTGTAGACAGAGGTGTGCTGGCTTTGGAAGGAGCCACCCTCTGTGACAAGACTGGCCCATTTGTGCCTAAATTTAGGATTAGAGGCAGCCAGTGCTGGAAGGGATACGGAACCTCCGGGATGCAATGCTAAGTGCCTCTGGGGTGGAGTTCTAGTTGCTGCTGAGGTGGGCGCCAGGTCTAATAGAGGCAGTTCAGAACTCACCAGTGGCTTGTGGAGGCTGGATCCTGGCCCTGGAAAATGTCTGCCTTGTCCACCACTACTAAGTGAAACTTCCCATGCCTAAGAGAGCCTTGTAGTGTCTCTGCATTGTGTCCCCTCCCCTCCTTGTGATGGTCCCTCCTAATCTCTTCTTAGCACCTCGCAAGGCCAGCTTGCCTGCATCAGCCTCTGGAGGTTGCTTCTTTGTGGAGGACTCAAACACTGACTGAGTTCAGAGAGAGAGAGAGAGAGAGAGAGAGAGAGAGAGAGAGAGAGAGAGAGAGAGAGGAAGGAGAGGGAAGTGGGTCATTTCCATGTCTGCTTTGGAGTGCACTCAGAGCTACCAGTCAGCTGCCTGTGTCCTCCAGCAAGATGAGCAGTTCAGGACACGCTGCCCGAGTGAGCTTGTGATTTGAACTGCCAGACATTGCTGGTGCCACCCTCTCTCACGGCAAGCTCTGAATGTCCCTGGTGATTGGCCTTCCAGCTGGGGAAGGCGCTGCCTGTCATTCCCCAAGTTCAGGCAGCCAGAAAACTACATCTCCTCCACCCCAGGCCAGCCCTGATCTCCACTTTTCTGCCAGGCTGGGGCCTATGAGGTTCAGAGTAGCGAATGGATGAGCCTAGCTGGTCGTTGTAACCCATTTCCAGAGCCAGTGAACTGGATCTGAAGACGGTGGCCTCCCCTGGTTTTCAGAGTGGTTGAAGCTCTGCCATCTCACACTGATTGGGCTGGTCATGCTTATGGCCCCATCCCTCTAGCCTTTGCCTCCATCTTGATGTGGGCTTTTTCTCTGTACCTCTCCTATCTTGCCTCTTGTGAGGACCATAGCCATGAACCTGGGACTTATTTTGCATCTAAGTTGATTTTGTCTTGATATCCATGGGGAATCATGTCTACGGAGACCCTGTTTGAAATGAGGTACATTTGGGTGGCTATGTAGGAGGTCTGGTTTCTGGAGGAACACCTTCCAACCTGCCAGAGAAAAACACCTGCCCAGGGGCTGGAAGCCCAGGTCTCTATGTCTGTCTGCCATCTCATCTGAGGAGCCGTGTAGGCTGCAGTTAGGGACAGACTTGGAAGGATTATGGTGTTATAAGCAGGGCAAGGACCCCCTCAAAGATGCCCTCTGCCCTAGTTTGCTTCTCTGTTGCTGGGAGGAAGCCCTGAACAAAAGAAACTTGGGGTGGTTATTTAATTTAAAATCACAATCCTTCACTGAGGGAAGTCAGGGCGGGAACTCAAGGCAGGGACCTACAGAAGGGGACTGAAGCTGTCCCTATAGAGGACACTGCCTACTGGCTTCCTGTGGCTCTCTCTGTAGTTTGACTTTCTTTTCAGAACCACCAGCCCCAAATAACAGAGACATTGTATTAATTATGAAAGCTCGGCTATTAGCTTAGGCTTGTCCCACTAGCTCTTGTAACAAATTAACCTGATTTTATTAATCTGCGATCTGCTATGTGGCTCTGTTACCTTTGCTTTGTACCATATGTCCAACTTCTTTAGTGTCTCCCCGGCATCTCTTGTGCACCTGGGTTCTAACCCCAAGTTCCTCTCTTTCCCTGAAGTCCCAACTATTCTCTCCTGCCTAGCTATTGACCATTTGGCTCTTTACTAAGCCAATCACAGTGACACATCTTCACGTGGTGTAAACAGACATTCTGCAGCATTTCTCGGCCTGCTTTATTATACAACCCAGGACCACTTGCCTTACTCATGGGGGGCTGGGCCCTCCCTTGTCAATTACAATCAAGAAAATGCCCCACAGTCTGGTCTACAGGCAGTTGGATAAAGGCATTTTCTCATTTGAGGTTTCCTCTCCTCAGATAAATCTATCATCCTGTGTCAAGTTGACAAAAAATACTAGCCAGCTTGCCCTCCAAAGGCCTTCTGTAGTAAGGGGCTGCAGGCAGGCCTGCTTTTCATCCTGCCCGGCTCCCGCACAGCTAGCTTAGCCCCGAAAATAACAACACACAAATTGTATTCATTTAAGCACTGCCTGGCCCATTATCTCTAGAGAGTTAGTTACTGACTAACTCTCATATCTTGATATTAACCCATTTCTAATAATCTGTAGCACCACGAGGTGGTGGCTTACCGGAAAAGATTCAGCATGTCTGACCTGGTGGCTGGCTCCATGGCTTCTGCCTCATAGGCCTCTTCCCAGCATTCTGTTCTGTTTACTCCGCCTACCTAATTTTCTGTCCTATCAAGGGGCCAAGGCAGTCTCTTTATTGACCAATGAAAATAACACAATAGACAGATAACCCTCCTCCATCAGCCTTCCAACTGCAAAGACAAATCCAGCTGCAGCCAGTGAGTGCTGAGGGCCCTCCTGCCCTCCAGGTGTGCCCAGCTAGCAAAAGGCAAAGCTGGCCCCTGAGGAGCAGCAGCAGGAGTGACCTAAACGTGGCTAGGATGGTGACTCTGAGAAGCTTCCTGGAGCTGAGAGCTGGTTGGTGTGTTATTATCCTGGCCAGGGTGAATTCCCATCTCTCCATACTACCTGTCTGTGGTACTAACTTTTCTCAAGTTAAAAGGAAATGTCAGATGTAAATTTTAAATTCTGTTCTATCCAGAGGAATTTACTCACTGCTGTGGTCCAGCCAGAGTTAATGCTGCCCCGTGTCAGGACCCTGAGAGCAACCTCAGGTCCAAGTTGTTGGTGGTCTGCTAGTGTCACTTGGTCCTAGCACTGTGGCCAGAGCTGGTTCCCTTGTGGAGAACAGATCGCCATTCCACAAAGCCTTGAAATGTGGTGTGGAGGGCATTGGCTGTGGAAAGAGCTTGCTTGGATCAGTTGCTGTTTAGTCCCACCCTAAGAAATGTCCTTGATCTAAGTTTCTGAGAGGACCTCCAAGCCTAGGTTGGTCCTGCCTGATGATTGTGTTCATTTGTCTGGGGCCTTAGCAGATCGGCTGAGCAGGCAGGCAGCCATGTCTACCTGATGGACACTGAGCTAAGAGGAACATATGTCATAGCTACTCCACACATCGCCCATGGCTTCCAGAAGCAGTTAGTGCTCCTCCTCAGCTTCTCCCCGGTGTCTCCACCATGTCTGCCTTCTGATTCCCTCCCTCCCACCCTCCTTTCCTTCTTTTCTTCCTTTCTTCCTTTCTTGTTGTTTGCAACCCCTGGAGTCCAGTTAGCACTGCTCACAAGCACATGGGTGTAGGGCCATCCACTGGGGCACAGACAACCTCCCATTGTCCGTGTCCAGTGTCCAAAGAAGAGTGAGTGTCTCTTCCTCCCTCTAAGCCATCGATGTCCGGTAGCTCTTCACAAGAAACCACCCCTAGCAGAAATGCTACTTATTCAAATAAAATTTATGCAGTGTTGTAGCACTACCTGGCTTCAAGCGTGCCTTATAACCAAGGATAACCCTGGGCTCCTGATTCCCCTACTTCTACTGTATTACATGTAGACACTGCCATGCCTGCTTTATGTAATGCTGGTTGGTCACACCCAGGGTTTATCATGATAGCCGAGCCCTCTGCCAACTGAACTAGATCCCAACCCTGTGATCAGCTGTGATTACACCCGTTAAGCTCTTTCTGAGAGTCATGAGTCTCCCTAGTTAATCCCCCAACTTGAAGGTGGTCATGGGGACCCCCAAATTGCATGGTGCGGACTTCATTTCCTTGAATTCTACCCAATCCCCTTGGTGCTGTAGCAAGCTGAGCATGAATTAATTCTCCTAGAACAATGATTAGCATGCTGTCACCGTCACATGAATGTCAGCTCTTGTCCCTCCCCCAAGCCACCTTGTCACCTGTAAGGCAGAGCCTGCAGGGAGAATTATAAAGGGGAGGTGGCTAAAGAGCTCATGTTTTGAGGCTGCACACCTGTGGTTAAAGGACATTGCTACCATCTAACCCACGTCTTCTCGGCCTTGATGCTACAGCCCTTTCAGGCTAAACATGTACACTGTGGGATGGTCTCTCTGGCCTCTGCTCTCTAGACCCCAGTAGAACCACCACCCTCTGCCCAAGTGTCACCATAGATAGTGTATAATACCAATAAATGTTGTCTATTGATCTCTGCATCATATGAAGCTGAGATCCTTAGGAGGACACCCCCACTTCACTGAGCTGCTGTGATAAAGCTGAAACCAATGAGGTAGCAGAGTCCTTCCCTTGGGGACTCTGTCTTTCAAGTGTGACTCTGTGCTAGGCTGAAGACCCCTCTTATGAGTGGAGACTGCTTTATTCTTCTTGACTTGAAGTTTTTTCAACTGGACTGTCACTCAAAGTGATAGTGAGCTCTGTGTGTCAGCTTGACCAGGCGAAGTTTGCAGCAATATTTCTGGTTACTTCTGGAAAGCATCAGTGTTCCCATGAGCAGACAGAGCCCAGATCCTCTCTCACTATTGTGTATGGCCATCCACTAATCAGCGGAGATGCCAATGGGCCATCCATCTCCTTCTGCCCTTAGATGCTAGACCTCTTAACTCATTGGGCATTTGGGCTCTGGTGCTGACACCCATTCATCCAAGACTGATGCTCAGGCTTTGGGTCTTGAACTGAGGTTCTCATCACGAGTTCCAGGTTTTAGGCCTTTGACCTGGGACAGAACAACACAGTGGATATGCTGGCTCTCCTGCTTGCTATTGGCAGATGGTGGGACTTTGTGGCTCCAGTCACTTGGTGAGTCAGTTCCCCTCAAAATCTCTCTGCCTACATGCTGTTTGCTGTGTTTGTCAGAAGGACAAATCTGATGGACCCACCCACCCCTCTGAAAACTTTGCAAAGTTGCTTCTCTGTGTTCCTGCCATCAAAACTAGTGCTCTTGTTTTTCTGTGAACATTCCAGAATGGGCACATTTGGATGTCCCATGTAACCTTCTACCTGTCAAACTGGCCCCTGAGTCTTGCTTACTCCCAGTGGCCACCGGGCCTTTGCTCCCATCGCACAGGGCCTTTGACAAGGCCTCTGCTCTGTCAAATGCGCTACTCTAAGCTCAGAAGTGCCATCCATTGGCCTTGGCAAATTCCTAGGCCATTGCTCTTGCCTTCAACCAAGCTTGACAGCCAAATGCATGCTCGCCCCTCCCATGCTAGAAGAGAAGCCATGATGGGTTTGTTTTTGCCATGGACAATGGCCCATGTTTGATTCGGCTTCTTTTAATAAGACCTCGTTCAGACCCAGAGATGGATTACCAACTTCCCCATCAATCTCCAGGGCCAGATCTTATTACAAACCACCACAAATATAACCATAAAAGCCCTATTGATTGATGTGGAGCTTGGTAATCCATCTGTCCCCATCCATTATTCTGGGTATAATTTTTCATTATCTGCATGGCAGCTGATTCCTAGCACATTAGTATACAGTGGCAATTACCAGGAGCAGAAAGAGCCCCTAAATTAGCAGGGACAATAACACCTGTCAGGACGGGGAAGCAAGCATTCCCACACTGCGTGCTTCCGGACTCCAGGGCCACATCCGAATTCACAGAGTTACAAGATGCAACTCGGGGTTGACCTTGAAAGTGGAAGAGAGGAAGTTCATAGCCTTCTGAAAACTTCATCTGGGGAATGCATATTTCTTTGAGGGGACATTACTGTCAGGCTGATCACAGCCCACCCGGCAGCTGGAGTGGGGGCAGCTCGAGGATTGCTTTGTACAGGGTCAGTGGGTTTATGGGGTGGATGTCCTTGCTTGTGTTATTTAAGGGCCACCAGAGACTTAGCCGGAGAGAATTGATTCAAGGTATGAGTGTGGAGAGACACTGGTTAAAAAAAGGGGGGGCAGGGTTGGGGGATTTTTACCTGAGAATCTGACACCCACGCGGCAGGTAGAATCCTTTCCAGAGACCAGTGTGACGAATCCCTAGAAGACCTGGGTAGTCTTCTTTAAAGTTTTGGATATTATTTTTAATTTAAAGATGTGTATGCATGTGTGCATTCACACACATGCACAGAGGGATGTACATATGAGGGACAGGGCAACCTCGGGTGTCATCCTCAGGGACACCATCCACCTCCTTTGAGGCAGCTCTCTGTTTTGGAGCTCACTGATGGGGCTGTAATGGGTGACCAGCAAGGCTTAAGGATGCTCTGGTTTCTGCCTTTCCCGCGCTGGGGATACTCCTTGCTGCACCGAGCCCAGCCTTTCTGTGTGGATTCTGGGGATCACATCCAGTCCTCACTCTTGCAAGGTGAGTTCGTAGTGCTGGAGCCCTGCCGTTCCTGTGATCCGGTCATCCTCATTCAGAAGATGCAGGTTCTTTTCAACGTAAATGGAGACAATTGAGACAGACAGGCGCAGGGCTGAAATAGTTCTGAGTGCCACTGAAGGGATTAAATCAGTCAATTTCTCTGTGAGTTTTGGTTTTCCAAAATCAAGAATCCTATCAAATTGAGTTCTCTAGAGGCGTATCATGCAAAGTGGCCTACTGTCAAAACACTGCACGGGGCAGGCCGAATCCAGAGCAGTGAGCACCCTTGCTGGGCAGGGGACCGTGGCTGTGCTTAAATCACCGAGACAGTGGCCCATGAAATGCTCTGGTGAGGAAAAAGGAAGATTCTCACCTTCTGAACCACAGGTTTACAGTGCGAGCCTCAGCTGTAGTCAGTCACTCAAAACAGATAAATACTTTCATTAAGGCTACAATAAACCCTGCCCCACTTTGGCTTACCTCAGAGAGATTTCTGAAAAAGGTCATCCATGGGCCGGATATGACAGCTGTTTGCTTTTATAAAGTTTTATTAAAGCACAGTGACAGATACTTTTTGGACATCATCTATGGTGGATTTTGCACCTCAGTGGCAGAGCCAAGTACAGAGGCTGACATATTCGGGGTGCAGTTTCAGTGGCCCCCAGTTCATTGCACCGGGAAATCTGACCCCAGGATGATGGTGTGGGAAGTACTGGGGCCTTCAAGAACTGCGGTCTAAAGGAAGGCACTTGGAACACAGGTTCCAAGCTCTCAGACGGGACTGTGAGATCCAAGAGCTGACACACCTCCCCCTCTCTCTCTTCCCCCCACTCTCCATAACTGTGTGACTCCTGCATGTCCTCTAGCCATTACTATCCATCAGGACATGATGGAGCTTTTACCAGGATTAGGCACCACACCCTTGAGCCTCCAAATCTGTGAGCTGAAGGAACCTTTTCTCTTTATAAAGTTAGGTGCCTCCAGTATTTTATTGCAGTAATCCAAACTGGTGGTGCATAACGACTATACCTAATAAATATTATAATATAGAGTATTAGTTTATATTACACTATTGTTATTATAATATAATAAAATGATACTATACTGATATATACATAATACAAGCTTACTACACTTCCTACAAAGCCTAAATTATTTCTTAATTTTATCTTGTGAACAAAGATTTGCCTACATTAGTTCCATCTGAAGATGAGGGAGCCTCTCCTGGCATCTGGAGAAGATGAGGTTGAGAACCACAGGGTCTGTAAACATCATATACCTTTCCATATGGCTCTACTCTCTTCTGGGTAGACAGCCTGCCAATGGGAGGAAAGGACAAGGCATTCTTATATATACCCCATAATCCTAACTGCCTCCCAGAAATATTACTTGGACCGGTCTTTGTTGAGCCACCGTAACTGTAGGGTCTGTAGGTTCTTCTCGTAGCCCTTGATTCTAAAGTTGGACGGTCTTTTCTGGACATGACAGAGAAACTGCACCCATGAAATCTCAACTGTGTGGCTGCCTAAAGAAGGCCTGCATGATGACATCCGCCATCAACAGGCCAAGGTGTTGGGCAAAATTTCACAAGGCCCCACCCCTGGATGGAGAATGACAGGTGGCCAGTGGCTGCTGAAAGAGGGATGGTCAGGCTTCTCCAGGGACTGTGTCCCCCCCTCCCCCAATAGGTTATATAACCCCAAGTGGTCAGCTCGGAAGCCTTGTACGTATGAGAAACACTAAAATGGCTCAGTAGGCTGGCCTGCTGATATGTGTGTATACTAATAATAATTAGAAGAGGTATTGATTTGAGGAACACTCAGGATTGGGGAAGACAGAAAAGTGGAAGTTATGTCAATAAAGAGCTCACATGTGAAATTCTCCCCCTCCCAAAAAAATTTTTTTAATGTGCACTTGGCTTTGACACTTGTCTTAGTTTTGTTTTTTATCACTGTGGCAAAGCACTATGACCAAAAGCAACTTGGGGAGGAAAGAGTTTATTTCATCAAGAAAACCTGTAGCCGATCATGAAGGGACCTCAAGGCAGGAACTCAGGCAGAGGTCCTGAAGGAACACTGCTTACTGACTGGCTCCCCAGGGTTTGCTCAGTCTACTTTCTTACACACAGAGAGCCACCTGTCCAAGCATGGTTATTATTAATCAAGAAAATGAACCCCCAGACTTGCCCACAGGCCAGTTCAATGGAGGCCATTCCTCAACTAAGGCTCTTGTCCCAAGTGGTTCTAGTTTGTGTCAAGCTGATAAAAACCTAACCAGTGCACCTTTGTTCCTAGTGCCCTCACTTATTACTTCTTAGTAATAAATATAGCGATTTGACTTATAACCACTACTGCAAGGTTCTCGACAAGGCTTGTGTGCATGTGTGTGTGCATGGCATAGACACAGGTGCACAGAGGGGGATGATTTGAGCCCTTTTGAAGGTTTGAAAACTCACAAGGACCATAGCCAAAGGCTGGTATTCTTCATTCAGAGCCATCACTGAGAAGGGTCCCCCGAGTCAACCATTTTCCCCTCTGGGCCTCTGTTTCTTCCACCTATCAAAAGAGTAGGCTTGGTGTTTTTCCAGTCTCGCCTGCAGAGAAGGTGGTGAGGGATTCAGTGTGGAAGATGCCTTATGGTCCTCTTCTCTGTGAACTTGGGCATCTGCCAATAGTCAGCTCAGCGAAAGGATTCTCTCAGGAATAAGAAAAGAGGTCAGAGTTGAGGGGCAGCTGAGTCTGCTCTGATCCTGGAGATCATTGGAAGTGCACAACGAGTCTGTTGTCGCTGTGAGGGGATTCCCTTTGCCCCTGGAGGACCCTGGTAAGCCAGCCCCGATGCTGCTGTTACTCTCCTGCCTTCTGCCCTCTTCCTCTGCCTTGTGCCCAGCCACTGGGTTCTCTAGCCTTGACCTCAAATGTGGCGCATTATTCACCACCAGGAACAAAGATGTAGTTTTTGACATGGGCCTTGGGGTGCAGCTGGAAGACCTGTGGCCTTGACCGGGAGCAGTGTCCATGGAGCCTTCCCACAGAAGAGCTGGTGGGTGTGAGTGTCTGCCTCCGTGGACTGCCAGCTTCTTCTATCCCGGGCTATCAAGGGGAGAGGAACTGGCCTCTGACACAGAATCAGGGAGAAAGCAGATTAAGACACAATGCTTAGATTAACCGAGACTGCCCAGGGCTGGGCAGTACAATTGTGCTGGAGCCAGCGGGTCCTGCATGATCTGAGGACTAGATACAGATTCCCTGGGTGAGTCTCCCTTCCGTGGCCAGTAACTGTAGACTCTGCCACTAAGAGGAGTTGCCAGGGCTACACAGGAGAGCAGCACACTGCCGCTTGGTGAGTGCGTGTCTGTGATCATCACCCTCACCGCCATCCTCACTGTGATAATGGCAGCCATGATGACCATGACATTGATTGTGAAAGAAAGAAGCTGATAATGATGGTCATGAAGATAATTTGAGTAATGCCGATGATGGTTGTGACTGTCACCACCACCGCCAAATTCTAAATGTATATCATCATCAACATCACACTGCCATACCGTCAGGATTGCCACCATCACCGTTGTCACACAGACACCAAAATCAACATTGTCACTACTACGATCCTAGGAACCATGGCCCTCCTTACCAATCACAACTATCATCATCACCATCACCACCATCACCACCATCATCACCACCACCATCATTACCATCACCAGCATCACCATCACCACCATCACCACCATCACCACCATCATCACCATCACCACCATCTTCATCACCATCACCATCTTCATCATCACCACCATCACCATCACCACCATCACCACCAACACCACCATCATCGCTATCATCACCATCACCACCATCACCACCATCATCACCATCACCACCATCATCACCATCACCACCATCTTCACCATCATCGCCATCATCACCATCACCACCATCTTCACCATCATCATCATCACCATCACTACCATCACTGCCATCATCACCATCACCACCATCATCACCATCACCACCATCTTCACCATCATCATCACCACCATCACCACCATCATCACCATCACCACTATCTTCACCAGTATCACCATCACCACTATCTTCACCATCATCATCACCACTATCACCATCACTACTCCCATCATCACTATCATTGCCATCATCACCATCACCACCATCTTCATTGTCATCGCTATCACTGCCATCGTCACCGCCATCTTCACCATCACCACCATTGTCACCATCATCATTACCAGTACCATTGCCACCATTTTCGACATCACCATATATCAGCTTTATCCCCGTTATCCCCATCCTCACTATTATCGCCATCACCACAGTCATCATGGCTATCATTATGAACAGCAGCAGCGGCATATTGCTACCATAAACATCATCACATCATCGCCGTCCTTTCCACCAGCTTCCTCCTCCTTCTTGCCGTATGCACAGGCGAAGGATCAGCATGTGTGCTTCAGAATCACATAGCTACCTCTTGACCACGCTAAGGGAATGTGTGGATACAGTTTGAGAGGGTACTGAGCAGATAGCACCCTTCCTATGGTTCTCCACTAAACAGCCCAGCCTCGCAACGCTCCCCCTGCCACTGAGATCTTTGGTGGTTCTTAGACGTTAGTTAGCAGAGACTCCGGTTGGTGAGACTGACGGTGGTTTCTGCAGTATAGCTTGGCTTTAAACCCACTGGCAAACTGAATAGTGATTTTGGAGGAGTAGGCTATTTACCCAGAAGTCTAAAGCAAGTGCCCCAAAGTGAGCACAGGTATTTGGGGGCCACAGGCCAAAGTGAGCCTTGAGAGCTACAGCATCAAAGCAAATGGTATCCAACTGCTGTTTCCTGAAGGCAGCCATGATGGTTGAGAGGGCACCGCAAACACCACACAGCACAGAGAAAATGCATCACCGTGGCTCTTGAGGGAACAGATACAAATGGAGGGTCGCTGTTGGTGGAAGGCTGCTGTTCGTTCCCAGCTGCCCAGACCACGAAATAATCACGCAGAAACTGCATTATCTGCAATACTGTTCAGCCAATAGCTTAAGCATGTTTTTGGCTTACTCATATCTTAGATTAACTCATTTCTATCAGTCTGCATTGTTATATGGCTGTGGCTTATTGGGTAAAGTTCCATTTGGTGTCTATCTCCGGCGGAGCTACATGGCTTCTCACTGACTCAACCTACTCTCTCCTCCTCCTTTCTGCTTGGAACTCCCACCTTGCTCTAGTCTGCTAAGCCTCTGGCCAAAACAGATTTACTCGTTAACCAATAAAAGCAACACATAGACAGAAGAACTTCCCACACCAGGTGGTCGTGATACTCATATCAACTCCACTGTTTCTTGTGTGGGGGCCAGAGCGGAATCATTCAGGAAAATGGCCCTTTGCCACAAAAGATGGGGGTGGGGTAGTCGGGACATGTGCTCTGGCCTTGCCAATTTGGAATCACTCATGAAATAGTCTCCCCTGATGATCGTATTTAGCAGGGAAGTAACATCTGCTTGTGTGATGGTCTCTGGGAGGCTGCCAGCAACCTCTGAACACTGCAGTCTGCCACATGGGAACATGTGCCCTAACACCCCAGATCCATCAGATGTGACGAGCTGCAGTCTGGGGAGTGGGTGTTAGAATTGGGTGCCGGGGTAGAGACAGGACAAGGCTTGTGCGTCCGAAAGACATCAGCCCTTGGAGGAAGATGCTTTCCTCTGGAGGTTCCCCAAGCTGTCTTGATCTTCTTTTCAGGTCCCATGTTTGCCAACATCAGGCAAGAGCCAGGGATGTATACCTTGCAGATCACTCTGGCTGGCCAGTAGAGGCAACTGGGGATATTCTTTGTTTCTGGGAAGGCTGTGACAGATGAAGTCCAGAAGGAATGTGACCTAGGGTGCAATCAGAGGTGGGAGCTAGTACCTACCTTTCCCCCTCTGCCCTGTACCTAGAGGGGGCTGGCAGAGACATCCTGAGCTTGGCCATCTGCAGGGCCAGCAAATGTTTTTTAGTCTCTGGCTATCCTGCTGCTGAAGTGGCCCTGCCCTTCTCCCGGCATTCTGTCAGCCCCATGGTCCTGTCCACTGTCCTTTACTGGGGAGAGGGACAGGGCTCCGAGGCTGCATGACAGGACCTCAGCCTATCCTGATTCTTTCACTAGTAGGAACTAATGTTGCAAGCAAGGAATGATGGGAAGGACTCTAGGGACAGGAGACAATCCTGAGGAGATTGCCTTCAGGGTCTGCGGTTGGGAGACCCATCTTCTAAAAGTTGTAGGACTTGCCAGGCCAGCCCCTCTCCCATGCTCCTGCCTCTAGAATGGAGAAACAGAACATTTGTACCAGGCAAGCGGAAGGGGGCAGGGCCTGGGAATCTCGGCAGAGTTACTTGAATTCAGATAAAAGCAGCAGACTGAGGGCACCACTGCCCATGGCTAGGTCCCTGCTGAGATGCTGACTGTGGGGAAGAGGTCATGGTTGGGGTTTCCCTCTGTGGGCCCAGGTGAGAACAGTCTTGGTGCTTCAGACAAGCACCCAAGCACCCGTCCATTGTCCTTCAGTCCGTCCATCCCGTCCCCGTCCCCTCAACCCCCAGCCCCAGCCCCGCCCCTCCTGCTCTGACTCCGCCTCTGTCTCCTCCCTCCAGGTCTGGCTGTGCATCAGATCATCACCATCACCGTCTCCCTCATCATGGTCATCGCTGCACTCATCACAACTCTTGTCTTAAAAAATTGGTAAGGCCCAGGAGTGGGGGGGTTGTGGGGTGCCCGGGGGGGGGGCTGCACGGAGAGCCCCCAATTTTTAAGACCGTGCCTAGAGACTCGGACTTTCACTCGGTTGGCAGAACACTCGCCCAGCTTGCATGAAACTCTGGCTTCCATCCCAGCTGTTCACACACTGAGTGCGTTGGTCCAGCACCCAGGAAGTGGAGGCAAGAGGATCAGAAGTTCCAGGTCATCCTCAGCTACACAGCCTATGATACACATACCCTATCAAATAAGACATTGTGTCCTGAGTGGCAGCCTACAGGTTGCATTCCCGTTGGAGTAGGAGGTCCCAGGTGACTACAGCCACAGGTACCATGACCACCACTCCACTGGCTTCAGCCGGGTCCATTTCCTAGTGTTGCCTTCAGTGTGGCTCCCGTGCAAGAGGTGGGAGGTTCAGCCTTCATGACATGGTTTCCCAGGATATATGGTCCTCCCGTCACCCAGCTGTCTGGACCCATGTGCATCTGTGTGTGTTGCCTGCTGGGGTGCACTCCATGCCATACCTCTGAAAGACAGGGAAGCAGCAGCAGGATGTTCAGACCCCTCCTGGCCCCCTGCCCTCCACGGAGGTCAAGGCAGCTTACCCAGCCAGCCTCCCCGTCCCCTTGTCCCCTTCAGCAGCAGTTCTCTGCTAATCTAGGTGGTTAACTTGCTGCAGGTGCTTTTCCTTCCCTGTCCCCTCCTGTAAAGCGGGCTGCTTTGAGGCTGGCCTTGTTGGGTGTGTACATCTGCCATAGCCCAAGAAGCTGAGGGGACTGCTAGGGTTCCTTGCTGCCTACGCACCTGAAGTCACGTGGAAAGGCATTTATCTAGTGCTGTGAGCTTCGACGCTCAATCCCACCAGCAGAGCAGTATGCCCCTATGATTCCCAGACATACGTGATTGACAAGTAGGGTTCTAGCAACTGGACAGACCCAGAAATGGGGGGAAGCCAAAGGTAGGTAGCAAAGGGGAGCACACAACCCAGGACCAACCCCATTCTACTGGCCTCGCACCTGCTACGCAGGTCCCTGTGGTCCAGGACACATGGATAGCAATGCAGCTCCCACAGAGCCCCTAGAGCAGAAGATGGGGGTCACCCCAGGTATGCACACATGTGGGACAGTGCAGCATCATGGCCTTCTCGGGAGGAGAAAAGACTTGTGACCCCTTTCCATGACAGGCCACCCCTCCCTCTGGGAGAGCAGCCAGGGATGGGTGAGGAGGGCCAGCAGGGCTCAGCCTCTCTCTTCTGCTGAGGGGTCTTCTGCCTCCTGCTCACTCCCCCACCCCCACCCGGGGACATGGCAAGGAGTGAAGTGGCACCCACGGAAGACAGGACACTTGCTTCAGTGTCCCCTCACATTCCACGTGACATTCCTGCACCGATGAGAGTGGGGTCCCCGGTTCATGCTCCAGGGCCGCTGGAAGTCCCCCACAGTCAGAGCCGTTGGGAGTGAGGCAGAGCTCAGGGGACATGAGAGCATCCCTTTGCCAGACCCCTGCAGGGTCTAGGACGAGCCACTGTTTCCAGTGACAGCCAGGGGCTGGGCTTCCTCCCTCTAATCAGTTCATCCAACAGCCTTGCACCCCAGGCTATCCCCAGAGGCCCCTTCCACCAGCCCAGGCTCTCCCACAGTGGCAGTGAGCACTATCAACCTCTCCATTCCCTCGGAGGGAAGCCCCTCAGTCTAGCTAACATTCTTTTGGCAAACAAGGTCCCGGAACCTCACTACTCACTCACTCACCTCCAAGCTCTCCTGTGATAATGGCCGCATTTAAAATTCAGATTTTATATTTGAAAAAAAAAAAAAAAGGGAGCTGATTACTTGATTGTGGTTGATCTTTCTGAAGAGGCCGAGAATTACTATGTAATATAAATGATGCCTGGCAGTACTGCTTCACTGCCAGTGTGTGGGAGAGGTCTGCACATCGCTCCAGTGCCTGCCCACCCCCTCATACCTCTCCTCTCTCTCTCTCCTAGCTGTGCCCCAAGCGGGCACACTCGGAGGAACAGCCACCAGCGAAAGATGAACCAGCAGGAGGAAAGCTGTCAGAACTTAACGGACTTCACCCCGGCCCGGGTGCCCAGCAGCGTGGACATCTTCACAGCCTACAATGAGACGCTGCAGTGTTCCCATGAGTGTGTCAGGGCATCCGTGCCCGTGTATGCTGATGAGACACTGCACTCGACTGGGGAGTACAAGTCCACGTTCAACGGAAACCGGTGAGCTCTGTGCGATCCCGTCCCCAAGGCTCAAAACTCTCTGTGTGGCGCTGTCATCTTGTCCTGCCAATCTGTGGTTCGCCCAGGGGCCCAGCACTTGCAGACAACTGATTTGTCAAAAACAATAGCAGTGAAGTAGAATCAACAGGTGTTTGCCACCCCTGGGAGGCACAACAGCAGCCATAGTAAAAAACCTACCCAGACCCCAAGACAGCAGCAAAGCCATATGTATTCCCAGCCCCTCACTCCTATGCCTGGAGGCTGAATGTCTGCCCCAACCTCACCCCCCAGTCTCAGAGTTCAAAGCCAGACGATACTCACTGCCCTCTGGAGTATCAGGAGATTATGACAGGTCCCTCCCACAGTCGGTGTTTCTGAGACTCTTGTCAATAAGATGTCAGCAGCCAGCTCAGAAAAATAGCAAATACCAGGCAGACTCCAGGCTGGAGTCTCTTATTAAATGCTCTTTTATTATTCATGGATAATCTCTCAAAGAAGACACACTTCTCCAACCATCCCCGGGAATGGTCAAGAAACCCCTGAGTCAGCTGCCCAAGGTTTGTCCAGCATTAAATTAAAATATCAATAAGCTATTTTTTAAGTGACTATGCACCCATGCATCATTTGTAAATTAAAAAAAAAAGAAAAGAAGGAAAGAAATGAGGCAGTTAGCAGGCTGCTCGTATGCCTTGAAGGCCCCCTTCCCAATCCCCAGTCTCAGCAAGTGGATGAGAGGGTCCCCTGCGACCTTGGCTGGGAGGTCAGCTCTGGGTCACCCTGCATCTCCCATCCTGTTTGCTGCTTTCCCTATAAGCAGAGGTGGCTTGGACACCCAGCTCTCCTGGCCACCAGAGTGACCACAGTTCATTGTTCCTGGGCTGCTGGCTGCAGTGAACACATGTGCCACTCCCATGCGCCACACCCATGTCCCCTTGTAGAGGTTGGGTGGCTGGCTGTCTCACACCCTGATACAGAGACAGGAAGGGTGACACATTGGTGCCTGCCACAGAGCTTGGGACACGATAGTTTTCTATTGGCTGTGATAAACAACCCTGAAAAATGCAGTTTGGGGTAGACAAGGGTGTATTCAGCTTATAATCCCAGGTTTCAGTCCATCCTAGCAGGGGCTTCACAGTAGCAGGAGCGTACAGCCGCCAGCACAGCCACAGTCTGGAGCAGAGAGAAGGAACCGCAAGCCTACCTGCCGGCCTGTTTCCTTCACTTTTATACAGTTCAGGGTCCCCGGCCTCGGGAATGGTACCACTCATGGTGATCCGAATTCTCTCAACATCAGTAACACATAGGCTCCCAGGCCAAACTGATCCCCACAATCCCTCATTGAGGCTCTCTTCTAGGTGATTCTAAGTGTGTCGAATTGGTAGATAAAGCTAACCATCACAGTCACCTGGTTTCAGCGTCAAACTGTAAGGGGGCATTTTAGGAACTAGGTCTTGTCTTTTCTATCATGCGCAATACTGTGCATCCAGTCTCGCCTTTGGAAGCACAGACCCTGGCTCTGGGCTCGTCCCAAAGCCATCTGGAGATGGCACAAGAGTGAGGGATGACTGGTCACCCCACCTCCATACTTGAGACCCTCAGCCCTGTGGACCTTCAAGGCAATGATGATTCTTCTATCCTTCTATCTAGAGGCTGAGAAAGACCCATCTCCAGAGAACAGACTCCCCCTGCAGGCTGACCAGCTT
Source organism: Myodes glareolus (assembly GCF_982192425.1). NCBI lineage: Eukaryota > Metazoa > Chordata > Mammalia > Rodentia > Cricetidae > Myodes > Myodes glareolus. The sequence continues at coordinate 3,349,189 of NC_142031.1, forward strand.
GCCTGCCCTGTGCCAGCTCACACAGCTCCCATGGCTCACACAGCCTCGCTTTCTTCTCTGTTCTCCACAGATCCTCATCTGCAGATCGGCATCTCATCCCTGTGGCCTTTGTGTCTGAGAAATGGTTTGAAATCTCCTGCTGACTGGCCGAAGGCTTTTTACCTCCTGGGGGCAGGGCAGACGCCATGTGTCTGTTTCATGGTATGTATCTATCTTCCGGAGGCAGAGTGCCCTCTTTGTCTACTCGCCCACCACCTTCTCCCCTCACCTCTGCTTTGGGATGATCAGAAACCCCTCTCTAAGGCAGTGGGTTTTCCAGTGCATCCCCTGTGTGGATACTGGACCCTGGGTCTCTCTGGGCACGTCTATTAGACACACAGCCGGGACTTCTCAGGGAGGGAGTCGCTCCCAGGAACGCCTTGCAGCAGCAACACCGTCACAATGCCATGCCCTCCCTGTGCAGAACTGCGGGCTGGAATCGCCTTCAGAGACAAGCTCTGGGTACAGCATTCCCTTCCCTCAGCAGGAAGCTGCCAGGGCAGCAGCTAAGCAGACAGAGATCACACCCTCAGCACGCCACCGTGCTGGAGAGGGGGCTGGGGCGGGGGCAGTGGGGCAGGAGCAGAATTAAAATACAGTCTCGAAATATGAAAATAAGAGATAAGAAATAACATGATAAAGAGAGAAAGTGAAGAGTTGAGACATCTACTAATTTGAAGCTGGAGACTGGCACCCAAACAGGATGAATTCTTCACGCTCTGCTGCCTGGGAACATTCGGCTTGCTTTGGATGGTATTAACGTGGATGCTAGCATTAAATGGCTTCTGTGCTGAGTCTGTGAACAGTGGACTACGGAGTGTGGGACGGGGGAGTGCTTCTCCCAGGAGCTGCACAACCCACACGTCCGTCCCACTTACACATGCTGGGGGCACGGCCCAGGGTGTCGTCAGTTTGGCAGCCTTTCCTCTGTGATTCCAGGCTTGCTGGGGAACCTTCCCGTTGGAGGAGGCCTGCTTGTTGGTTCCCGGCTGCTCAGCCCCGAAATAATCACACAGAAACCATATTATTTAAAACACTGCTTGACCCATTAGCTCTAGCTTCTTATTGGCTAACTCTTATGTATTAATTTAACCCATCTCTATTAATCTGTGTATCACCATATGACAGTGGCCTACCTGGTAAAGTTCCCGTGTCTGTCTCTGGTGGGGCTACATGACTTCTTCCTGACTCTGCCTCCTTTCTCCCAGCATTCAACTTAGTTTTCCCCACCTATATCTGTTCCCTGCTCAGGCCCAGGACAGTTTCGTTATTAATTAACTGTTTGTATTCACAGCATACAGAGGGGACTCTCACATCATCTCCCTCTGCCCAGTGTGCCATAGCAGAGTGAGCCAGTCTACCCTTATCAAAGAGGCATCCAGTCATTTTCGTGAGATGGCAACCTTGTTTCTTAGATAGGATACAGTATTCGTCCTCTTACTCATTGCTCACCTTCTACGCTGGGGACTGAATGAAAAGGGCAGGAGACTGAGGGCTGGACATGGCTCAAGGGTTCCATACCCAACATTTGCCCATGAGGAAGCAAGGAGTAAGCTGCTGTCAGCATGGGAACGAATCGGTCAGTTCTTAATCCCAGCACTAATGAATCACAAGTTTGGTCCAAATCAAATCTCTAGCCCTCCGTCTCTGTCCCAAAGCCAACATGTTCCGCCAACGGGCAAGAGAATGTAATTAGATTAGACTAGAAATGAGCCTCCAACAGAGGCTTTCATGGAGCCCGCGTGGCAAGCACAGCCTTCTAGCAGCAGGACACGGAGCCTGGCACATCCTTAGAGCACAGTGCCATGGTCTGCCAATGTGTCTCATTCCATTAAGGCTGTGGACATCCCTCTTGAATGTGCCAGCTCGGCTAGTGTTGGGGAACAATGGAGTCCCTAGTTGCCTAGTAAAGCTTGGCAGTACCCAGGGTAGGGCAGGCACCATATCTTGTTATAGCTTTGAGAGTTCCTTAAAGATGGGCATGATGGCTAATACCTGCAATCAAGCAGTCAGGAGTCTGAGGCAGGGGAATCACTGAGAATTTGAAGACAGCCCAAGTACAGAGTTAGATCCTGTATCAATTAAAAAATAATAATAAAGCAAAAAAAATGGGTTAAACCATGATTCATTGACATGGAGATGCTGAGCCTCCCCACTCAGCCTCCACTTCTGGAAGAGCTGGGGACCCATAGGCCACATACCTTCTGCTCCTGGGGCAACTCTGTCATACAGATGGCCGTTAGAAAAGCCACTTTTCCCATACAGAAGTGCATTCACTCTCCCAGCAAGCCCATTCACAAAGAGGGAAACTGAGGCTGAACATGGTCAGACGACTTGACCATGGTGCTCTAGGCTGTCAGTGGTAAGTTTGATCACCCGAGGTTGTCTAGTTCCAGGATGTCACACTGCCTACCCTACCGATGGATCTGCTTTGCAAAGCCCTTGCAGGATCTGAGACCATGCCCTTTTTTATACCAAGTGCTTCTGTTCACCCCAAGCCAGCCCCAAGCAGTAATCTGGCTGAGGGTAGGATGGAGCTACAGAAGGACCGGTCCCAAGGACTCAAGGGCTTGAGCTCTGAAGCCTTCTTGTAGGGAGCTGCAGCATGAACATTTCCAGGAATATGGAATTTGGGTGGCAGGACTGTGGTTTTATTTGTTCCTTGGTTTCAGAAAACCCTCTTGTCTTTCCCCTGGCATTCTCTCCCACAGTTTTGATTAGGTGTCTCGGTACACTGTTCTTGGGTGGGGTATAAGATGCAGCTGCCCCAGGAGACACTTGAGAATCACCCCATCCACGTGAGAACACCTTTTTCCAGACGATTACTGCCCCTCCCTGTGCATCACGGGAGCCTCTGGATTGGGTAGAACTAGGTGTTGCATCTCTGTGCAAAACAAACGAACTCTGTTGCCATGCCTGCCTTGCTTCACCTCTGGTGACTTTCTGTAGACCAGAACCAGGCGAGATGTGCAAAGAGCCTCATTAAATGTCTCTGATAAATGCCTAAAGATCCCATCGCCCTGTTCCGGGCAAGCTATTCATCACTCACTAGGATGAAAGCCTTCAGATTCTAAGCATCCCCTCGGTCTTATAATTAACGCCTGGGCACGAGCAGCAAGCAGAGACCCGCCAGAGAGATCTCTCAGATTTACACAGGCACTTGTTGTCTGTTAAATAAATGACAATTAATAGAAAGAAACATTTAATTAAGGTTTAATAGTCTATTTGTCGCTTGTAGAACCTTTAAGACTTTTAGACGGCTTTTTATTGGTGATGTAGCAATTTCTTTAAAGGAATCTGTTTTGTCTGTTGTGCCGGTGTGTGTGTGTGTGTGTGTGTCTTGTGTGTCTGTGTCAGTCTGTATGGGTTTGTGTGGGTCTGTGTGTGTGTGTGTGTGTGTGTGTGTGTGTCTGAAGAACCTTTAAGACTTTTAGACGGCTTTTTATTGGTGATGTAGCAATTTCTTTAAAGGAATCTGTTTTGTCTGTTGTGCCGGTGTGTGTGTGTGTGTGTGTGTGTGTGTGTGTGTGTGTGTGTGTCTTGTGTGTCTGTGTCAGTCTGTATGGGTCTGTGTGGGTCTGTGTGTGTGTGTGTCTGTATGCGTGGGCATGTATATAGTGCACAGTTGGACACTGAGGCAGTCTTTTCTATTTCCACAGTGCGTTCTGGGGGTTGAACTCAGGTCCTCGGGCTTTTGAGACAAGCTCTTTCACCCTCTGAATCATCTTGCTGGCCCCAGGGTCGCAGATTCTTACCCCAGCACCCTCTTGTCCCCTCGCAAGAATAGGTATACGTAAGTGGCACCTGCCCTTTCCCTGCAGACAGGCTTCCGGTGAAACCCAGGGCTCATGACAAGCAAGCGCCCCACAGTGGGCACAGTTAGCTCTGGGTGGAACCAGATGAAGCTGGCTTCCTGTACCCTGAGGAGTGAAGGAACCTCGGAGGCTCACCTGCCGCTTGTTCCTGGCTCATTTCTGGCCATTTCCCCCCACCCCCACCCAGACAAGGATGGTTGGCTGAACTTCAGAAAACCCCATTAGACCTTGTTCGGTTCGCCCTACTTGCCAAAGCTGCTTCCTTCTGAACAGCGCCTCGAAAACCATAATGACTATTGCATCTGGAGTAACAAGAGATAAATCATTATTAATATTCTCAGGAACAAACTGAAGTGCATAGCTGATGAAAAAAATGGAACATGCCTTAGCTCTCCCCCAGAACAAAATAAAACACACCTCGGGGGCTGGGGAGGTGGCTCAGTGGGTAAACTGCTTCCAGGCCTCTAACACACATATAAAAAGCCAGACATGGCCCGCCAGCCTGCCCAGCCAGTCTGTGAGCCCTGGGTTTGTTGAAAGACCTTGTCTCAAGATGGATGGAGATTGAGAAAGCACCTGATGTCAATCCCTGGCATCTACATACATGTGTGCAGGCTGGAACATGTACACACACACACACACACACACACACACACACACTATATTCATAGAATACAAAGCTCTTGTAACTCAAAGGAATACTTCTTTAGAAGTAGCACAGAGACCCTTCTAGAAACTGTGCTTTCTGATATCCCGCACAAAGAAAACACAGGGGCACAGGTGCCCTCTCAGGCTGTGCTGACTATGACTGCTTCGGAGATGTGACACCAGGGACCAGGCTGCCCTGTGGTCTTGGTTTTTAAAAGCAGAGGCTGAGCATCGAGCCCATGAGCCCAGGATACCTATTGCCCAATCTTCTTCCAAGCAGCAGGGGGCAGAATCTATCCCAGAATTTATCCATGAGATTGTTCTGCAGCTCCCAGCTTCCCTGTCTCTCTTCCTGTTTCTGTGGGTCCAGTCCCACCTCCTGCTAGGTGGTGGCCTTCTGCCTGGCCTGGACTTCTGGCTCTTCTCCATCTCAGGACCAAGGGGTTCCTGCACTGAGCCTCTGCAGCTGGAGAATCCATTCTTCACCATAGACTGGAAGTAGAGAGCAGCAGGACTGAGTGCTCAGGCAGGCTGGCAGGGAGACAGCAGTCCCCCATCTCTCTGTCCTCCCTGGCCTGAGACTGGGATGATGTCCCTCCCTTGCTTGGATCCTCTTCTGCCTTCTGAAAGGAACCAGAACTGTGGTGACAATGGCAGACGCAGTGCAGGGCTATCAGTGACCCAGTCTCTCTCTCCTCTACCTGCTAACAGCTGCTCATGGTCCTGGAATAGATTCCTCCCTGTGTGGCTCCACAAGATCATTCCACAGGGACAGCCCCTGTGACCAGCGGTCCTGGGAGTGGGTTTTAGGTCAAGAAAGATCCATGTTGGTGACCCAGAATGGGGCAATGAGCCTTGTCTGTAGCACAAATAATAAAAACCCAAAGACAGATATTGGGGTTCAAGTTGAAGATCAGAAAAGCAAAGCAGCCAAGCCACTAGAGAGTTCTCACCTCTACCAAAGCTCAAACAAAGGGGCGGTCCTGTCTTCAGCGTGACTACAAACTGCAATGCTCTCCACCAAGCCTCAGACAACATTGAGATTCTGTCTCCTGCTTTATATTCCCCTCTCTGCCCAGCCATATCACTCCTGTCTCTACCTCCCTAGTGCTGGGATTAAAGACTTGTAACTCCAGGGTGCTAGGTGGATGTGCCACCGCTGCCTGGCCTCTAGTAGCTTAGCTCTGCACTCTGATCTTCAGGCAGGCTTTATTTGTTGAAACACAAACAAAATATCACTTCATGTGTCTGTCTCTTAACTTCCTTCGGTGTTGGGTATCCACAAAGACACAAAACAGGAATCTAAGGGAGCCTGAACTGACCCCACTGGAGACCTGTATGCAGGGAAGGTCCTGTTGCCAGGGACGCGTCATAAATGCCTGTCTGAAAACCCCAATAAACAAACAATTATCAATGAGAATAGGGACATATAACTAAGTCACCCATACTACACTGACCTAGGCCACTACTGCCAGTGTTAGATCACCAAGGCCAGCCTTTAGTGAACCCAAAAAATAAATGTATTTGTAGAAAGCTAGAACTAATAAATACCACTTTAACCTTTCTGTCTCTCTATCTCTCTCTGTCTCTCTATCTGTCTGTGTGTGTGTGCATGTGTGTGTGTGTGTGTGTGTGTGCGCGTGCGCGTGTGTGTTATTATTGCCCATGTGTTCCTGTGGGTATGTGCTTGTGTGGGGAGGCCAGAGGCCAATGTTGGATGTCCTCCTCCATCAATTTCTACCATATTTTTTGAGAGAGTCCCTCACTGACACCGAGGCTCACCAATTCTGCTAGACTGGCTGGCCAGCAAGACCCGGGGTCCTCCTGTGTCTGTCTCACAGCACAGGGATTGTAGATACACGTTGTCATGCCTAGCTTTTGTGTGGGTCCTGTAGATCCAAGCTCAGGTCTTCACAGTGCACAAAGGTACTTTGCCCACTGAGCCGCCTCCCTGGCCCCTTAACTCCTCTTAAGTGTGTGGTTCAGTGGCATTAATTATGTCAGACTATCCCCACTGAAACTCCCCCTGAACATCAGCATCCCTAATATCTGTATAGATGCACACTCCAGGCACACCCACCACATGCCCATTCAAGGCTCACTCGTGTTAGTGGCTTCACACCATAGTATTTTTAACTTCAAAAATGTTCAGATGAAAACAGGCACACAAGATGGCTCGTGCTCTCGACGTTAAATTCCGTCTTTGTTTGAAACCTTTTATCCCTTGATACCTGAATATGGGGTTGGGTACATAGCTGGAGGAGGACCCGCCAATGTGACCCGATGTCTCCTTCCTTTATGCAAGGTTGCCTGAGGTCCACAGTAGGTGGACAGCCCCACAGAGGCCTAGTGGGTCTTCAGCTTAGGCCTCACAAAGTCTCCAAATGGGAGTCTTTTGGAGATGGTAGGCAAGTTGGAGGGTATTCACGGAGCCTCTGTTGTCCACTCTGGGTCACGGCGGAGGGAGGAGCAGCGCCTTTAATTCTCTTCTCCGCCTCACTAGAGAAACAAGTCGAGGCTCTGGGCACAAGCATGGGTCATGAACTACCAGCCCTGCCCACAGCTCCAAGGCAAAGCCTGCACGTGCCTCCTGGAGACTTCAGTGTTCAGTGTGCACCGTCATTGAGATGGGAGGAAGGATGCCCCGCTGGAACCTTCTGGGAGAGCTGGGTCCCGTCACCACCCTGGCTGCAACTGTGAGGACACTTAAAAACCAGCTCGCAGGCCCTGGCCAGACAGCTCGTTCCAGGTCTCCAGAGGAGGCTCAGGGCATATGTTTCCAGAACGTTCTAAACACACTGTGATGGATCTTCTAGTCTGGCCATTTGCTTGGCCTGGTAACTGTGGAACAACGCCAGCATTTAAGTTGTGTCCTTCTGCCAGTTTCATCTGAGGATCACTGAGACCCTTGCTTTTTGATTTATGTTGTCTATAGGTGTGGAGGGACTTCCCTCCCTGAGGGTCTCGGTGGCCTGTAATTGTGTGGGGGCGGGGGGTTCAGTGAGGGCACTGAGTGGAGTGGAGGCCCACACACATCACCGCATAACTCAGACAGCACCCAACGGGATCACCCATGCCTGGCATTGCTGCACCCTCATGCCCAGACGCATGCCCATCCCTGGATTCTCTCTCGCTAGAAGGCTGTGTTTCCATGTACTGTCTGGGTAGCCTTTCCTGGACAGCCTGCTGGAGAATGTTGTGACCGCTGGCCTCCCTGGATTCCCTGTCTTTCCCTCTTGGAGAGACTCAGGCTGGCTTTGCTGATACGTCTGTCCTGAGACTTGGTCCTAGTGTGCCTCCAGCTACAGTCGATGGAAAGGGAGCCTGTGAGTTCCTTCCTGTATCACAGCTGTAGCAAGCAAAGCTCTTCCTCTGTGTGTTAGAGAGGGAGCAAGGAAGACTACGGTGAACATACTAGCCAATGACATGCATGGTTGGGATGCTGCTGTGTTCCATATGAGTTAATGGAGGAGACGGACCTGTCAGAGGTGAGGGGACAGCTCCACATCACCACCCTTGGCAGCTGGAGCACTCCTGAGTTCAACCCAGACCAAAGCAGAATTTATGGCCTTAGCACCAGAAAGGATTTCAGGACTGATGTCTTAAGCAGCGTTGGGAGTTTTGTTAGAGATGTTTTAATATAAGCTTAGGACTGAGGGTTAGCAGTAGAAGAGGTGCTCAGAAGAAGTTACGACACCCACAGGAGCATGGGTGTGGGCTTCCCAAAGAACGAGTCGTATTTCAGCTAAGGGTGACTGTAGATGGGCGGTCAGGAGCTCTTTGGAATTCTGTCTCTCAGTGTTTTTCTCAGACCCCACCCATTCTCTGCCTCTGTTTCTTTCTTTGGTAGTGAGGTGACAGATTGGCTCCGGAGGAAACAGGGAAGGCCTTAGCAGCTATAATTTGCTGGTGAGGGTCTTCACTCAGATGTCTGGGGGCGGGGCTCTTTTTCCTGCTCGTGCCCCCCAGATTTCCTGTATCTTTCTGTCCTGCCTCAGGCCCAGCCCTTCCTAGGAGGCCCTGAACACGGGACTGAAGCCCTTCCTCTTGACCCCACCAGTTCTTGGTAACCAGAGTGGGTGTGGGGGGCTTTGTATGGGCAGGAAGCCTTCTTGTGCCCCAGGGCATGGTGCTATTTCATCTCTTCTCTCCTTCCTCCACAGGATTCCGTTGGTGAACTTGTACAAACAAAACAACAAAACAAAAAAATTATAAAACCTAAAACTAAACTATCTAAGGGGAGGGTCCCGCACCTGCCACTTCTGTTTGCCAGTGGGAAACTCAGCAGAGCAGGACACCCAAGGCCAAATCTATTTTTGTAATATTGCTCGTGCCTAGGGGCGCTCCCTTCTCCCAGAGTTTTCTTCGGAGAGCAGAAAGAAACGCAAGAAGTGACTAGAGACAGCAGAGAAAGCCAAGCAGAAGGACAGGAGACAGCTCCCAACGCCTGGGACTCGCACCACGATTCTGAACCTGTGCCAATAATACCACTATGTGCCATGTAATGAGCCGGAAGCTCGGCCGGAGCCGAGCCCAGCGAACCACGCGGAGAAATCTTACAGAGGACAGGGGTGGGGGATCACTTCCGGTAGAGTCACTATTTCTGGTTAATATACATATATAAATATATAAATACCAACACGCAGACACACACACTTTTTTTGTACTGTAGCAATTTTTGAAGATCTTCAATGTTCCTTTTTAAAAAAACAAAACAAAACAAAGAATTGTGTTATAGTTACAAAACTTGATTTATTTACCATGCTTAGTATGAACAGAATAATCTCGTGTTTTGTACTTGGGCAACTCACATCACACGCTGCACACACACACACACACACACACACGCACCTGCACACACAAACACACAAGCATTTATACGCATATATTGGAGAAGCGGTTCTGCAGGTGGCCCAGTATTCCATCGCCATTCATCCAGGGAGACAGCCTCAACCCAGATGAGGAGGCCCGTACATGACATCCTTCATCTGCCAGATGCTCGCCGAACGGCACTCGGTGTGTGGCTTATCACCTTGGGCCAGAATTAAGAATGCTGTGGTTTGCTCTCTGTGTTCACACACATGATCCGTGCTGTTTCTTCCTTTAACTGTCTGAAGATGCTGACAGCCACACGCGTTCATGTAGCCGACTGCCAACGAGTGAGCCTGAGCACCAGGTTGGGTGGGTGGTGGATTCTCAAACATTTGTGTTATACAAGCATAGACTGAATTAAAGAGATTTTTCAGTTCTATAATTAAAGGAATATATCCATACACGGTGTGTGCTTATGTCCGGGCAGCACTCAGGAGCCCAGGAGGGATCAAAGCTCCATGGTCCTGTGTGTGCCCAGCCCAGGTGATCCCTGTGGACTATGCTCTGGTACGGCTGTCTCCTTCCATTGGTGCTGTGGTTTCCCTCGGGCCCAGGTGTGACCAGGAAGGTAGGGGAAACAGAGGACCTAGTGACATGTTTTCTCATGACAATGTTACTTTGGGGCTTCTGTCAGACCCCAGCCTCATAGTGTATCTCCAGTATATGCCCTGATTTGGAATAACTGTCATCCCCGTGGCAGGCGCCTCTCCACAGCCCATCTCAGCTAATCTCCTGTCCCCTAGGCTCCCTATCAGTAGCAGGAGCTGGGAGGAGCCTGTGGATCTGTTCTACACTCCTTGTGCATATGCGTGTCTTCCCTGTATTTTGTGTATCATGTGTGTGCAGTGGTCATGGATGCCAGAGAGGCGGCCAGATCCCCTGGCACTGGAGTTCAGGTGGCTGTGAGCTTCCCTGAGGGTGCTGGGAACCAAGCCTGCTTCTCTGGAGGAGCAGAGAACCCATGCCCTGAACCGCTGAGCCCACTTGTGACACCCTTAGCAGAGACTCAGACACTCAGGTGTCAGGGATCTTCTCCCGGGGATGTGTTCCCTCTGCACGACTCAGGTAGGATTCCAGGTCACCAGCGGGAGAACGAGGGAAAGAATGGAGAGGAAGTCTGCAGATGAGCTGAAAGGTTGGAGGCCAGACAGACAGGCTCTCTTGCCCTCGCTTGTGTCTAAGTGGCCAGTTTTGTCTCTTCCCAGGGACTCTGCGCCCTGGGGACAGTCTGACATGACATGTGCTTTTCAGAGTCAGCTTTCGTGTCCCGCTGGACCCTTGGGAGCAGAGCCTGACCGTGAAGGGAGGTGGTGTGTTCACAGTTCGGACACGGTGAGATCTGTATCCAGAACTTCGCTCAAAAGTTTAGAAGATGCTTCTTTTGGATTTTGTTTTTGTTTTGCACCCACCCTACCCCCAAACAAGACAGTGTTTTCGGCTGTAGCATGGCCGGGTTACAGCTCCAGGTCCCCAGGATTCCCCTCCATGCCTCGGAGATGAGTATCTTTCTCTGCACCTCCCGCTGTCCCCAAGCTCTCTCTTCAGAGGTGGGCTCTGAGGTTTCCTTGGTCCCGGTGAGCAGGGTAAGATGAGAGATAACATTACCGTTTGGCGGTAGGACCTGGTCGTCAAGTGTGAGAATCCCCTTCTGTCCTTCACCTCAGGAACTGAGTCTGCTAGCAGATACTGCCCTCCAAGGATGGGTTTGTCTGCTTGCTTCAGCTGCTTACCTTTACCAAGGTATGCAAGAAGGGTGACATCGGTGGTGATGTCCCTAAAGGTTGTACCCCTTTGGCTTCCAAGTCAGCAAGCCCTGTGCCGATTGCTAGTGCCCACTTGCTCCCTGCTACAGCTTTTGGTCTTGAAAGCCACCTCACTGCAAGGTCAGCTGAGCCCGTCTCCAGGCTTAGCCACTTCTACTCTCCACATCATTGGTCTCCATCTCCTGCAGCTCCAAGAGGCAAGCGGTTACTTTTGGTTTTAAATAGTGGGTGTGACGGATGAGATTTCTCAGCACAGCCAAGGAAGCCTCCAGACCTTCCTGAGGCAGGTCTGAGACAGACCTAGGCGTGTGATACCGCCCCACCCCAAAGGCTGCTTCCCTCACGTGGTGAGGACACGTGGACACCCAAGGCAGGCGGGGAAGCCTCTCTGCAGGAAAAGTAGAGATCCTGGGTGGGTTCCTCCCAGGGGTTTCTGGTCCTCTCTAATCTGGGTAGTCTTCAGTCACCTCTGACTCTTCAGTCATTCCTTACCAACTCTCTACACTTGGTCTTGGGAAGTTGCCTTAACTGTTAACATCAACCTTGCCTTCTTAATTCTCAAGCATCCCAAATATCTCCCAGCAACACTGTAGCCTCTGGCAGTACCCTTCCTGCGGGCAGCCATCTTCAGTGTCCATTTTTAGGCCACCTTGTGTGAACATGCCCAGCTCATCAGCTGAGGGACAGAGTATATCTGGCACAGTCTCTTTTTTGGCCTGCGGAATAAATGAAGTAGGAATACATACATAAACACATACATACATACATACATACATATACATACACACACATATATATATACACACATACATATACATACGCACATACATATATGCATACATACGTACATACACACATACATGTATACATACATACGTACATGCATGCACACATACATACATATATACGTGCATGCATACATATATACATACATGCACGCATACATTACATGTATGTATAAGTATATATGTGTGTATACACATATATGTATATAGAGAGAGACAGAGACAGAAAGACAGAAGGACGCACACATAGAGAGGAGAGACATGGAAAGAGGAAGAGAAAGAGACAGATGTGGGGAGATCATCGTTTCCCTTCTCCCAGGTGGTCTAGGATTTTCTGAAACTCTTGAAAGGCAAGATGGGGAGACAGAGCTGAGGTTAGATCATAACATCCACATTCAGACTGGAGGTCCCCTGTCATTCATCCCAGCCGGCACCAGCACCCATGTTTTCTTTGTCCTATCAGTTGCCCATCACCCTCTTATGAGAGCAAGCTTGATGCATGTGAGCCCCGGTGTGCCCATGGGCTCCAGTCAGAAAGGCATGGGGACTCCTGATGCCCGGCGCTGGTCTCGTGTCCGCCTGTAATTCCTTAGGATATCACTCGCACAGAGGTGTGTGCTTCATCGTGGTTGGACGTCACTCATTAGTCCATCAGGCTTCTACCATGTTGGTTACAGGACTGGAAGTGAGAGGGATGTAGTCCTGTCCTTGTGTGTGGGTTGTATGGTCTGCTGTGGGTGCGCATAGTCAACACAGAAACACACACTGTAATCAACAAGTAGACAGATGGTGGAGGGGCCATGGAGCAGGGCGTTAGGAGCAAAGGGGAAAATGATGGGTGCTATGTCCTGGTCTTGTCCTTGACCTCCTTTTTCTCCTGGAGCCCATCTCTTGCTTACTGAGGGGTGGTTCCGGGTTCAGTGATACAGGAAAGCCTCTTACCTCTCAGATAGAAAGTCAGTGCAAAGCCAGGTATGAGAGGCTATGATCATTACAGAAGGCTCTGCCTGGCCCAGCACCCTCCCCCTGCTCATTCCAGTGAGGACAGAGCCGAAATACAGAACACAGGGTCAAGTCAGGGCTGTCATGGCAGGAAGCACACCCTGCTCGCTAAGCCCATCTCTAATCACTCCCTTTCTTCACGCTCAAACTGCTCTAGCAGGCCCGCCAGATTTAAGGAGGTTGGGCAAGGGACCTGAGATTGGAAACTCAGCCCCAGGCATCGGCGCACCATCCCTGCTGGTTCTAGAAAGCAGCCGTCTTCCCGGACTCCCCCAAAAGTCCACCCTTCTCACGCAGCATCTGTCTTTAAGTCGGCAGTTAATCACAAACACGCCGTGATTCATGTCTGCCGAGAGCGCTGGGTTTGGAGCCGTTGGCCGACTTGCTCTGTCAACAGCTTTTAGATTGTTTGTTTGTTTCCTGTGTAAACCGCGCAGCCCACATGAATGAACCAAACTCCTGGCGTCTTCCTTCTGTTTTGCATTATTCACTGCCTGTGTCGCCTGTGAGGAAGGCGGGCTCTTGATTCTCTCTGAGCTGAGATCATATATGAGTCCTTAAGAGGTTTTCAGGGATCCTGAAGAATTCTAGAACACGCTACCAGGCTTCTAGGGCACAAGGCATAGGTGGTGTATGGTTTCTTGTCATTGGTGGGTGTGCAGCTCGGGTTCTGACGTCAGGAGGTGGTGGAGAAAGGAACTGTCATCTTTCCTGTCAACCGGCTTTCACACCAACCAAAAAATGGGCTGCTGTTGCCGCCCTCAAATGAGTCAGTTCGTAAGATCTCAGTTCATAAACATTCAGTGGCCCACCTGTAGAGCTCACCATGTGGCCAGAGATCCCCAGCTAGGGAATTCGCCTGTGCATCAATCTCCTGGAACTGATCTTGGCTTGCACTTTGCCAAAGGAGCGATCTCATGATCCCAAGGCAAAATGAGAGATGACCAGCGAGGTGCAGATAAACTCACATCGCCTGCTTTGAGGATTGTTCACTCCAGTTGCCAGCTAAGACCCTGGGCTGTGCCAGCCTTGAAATGTTGTGTGCACTATTGTCCAGATGCAGAATGAGCCTGGAGCTAATGGGAGGTGCCTGGCCAGGTTCGCCATGACTGTGGTGGGCAGCCAGGAAGAGGGCTGCTTCTCTGTGGATTGTCAATGACCAGATGGGGCTGCATGCTACCCCTGCAAACACTCAGTCACAGTACCCCAATAGGACAGTCCATCCCAGGTTTTGACATGAATCAGAGTGGATCCTCATCATCTTCTCCTCTTGATGGATCCCCTCATGAGCCCTCTGAGAGTGGCTGGACATTAAATCAAGAAAGTTGGTTTTGAGAAGACTCATCAATCCTGACCACATATGGTGCAGCCTGGACCAAAGGGAAGAAAACAGGACCAGCCTTGCCCCTGCGGGACACTGGTGGTGAGGACGTTAAACTCACTGCTGAGAGTGGGGAAGGAGACACTGAACTGTGACTGGGTGTGCCGGGTCTCCATGTGTGGGTGAGAATCTGAACAATATGCCACAGATAATCTTCAATTTGCCAGACTAATACACTAAGCCAAGGGAGTATTTTGTGCATCCCACGGGGCCAAATCTGATCTTGTCGCTCTCTTGCGTTCTGTGGTCTGACATCTGCCGGGTTATAGATGCAGACCATATGGCGTCGAAGAGAGATCTCTTTCATAAAGGGTGATTAAGGTTTTTTTCTTTTTTGAAGGTAGGTTTTCTCTTAAAACAGAATCCCCCAGAGATCTGGGCTCCTAGGAGAACTCAACACTCAGGTAACAGTGACATTAAATTACAGCTGCCTGGAAGCTTCCTTCTAATGGGGCCATAACTCAGTTAGTCACCTGGTTAACTTTTGTCAGGCTTCTGAAACTCTGCAATAAAACTCTTTGGTGGAGATGTTTACAGCTTTGGGACTGACCAGTGTCCATTAACACTGGCCTCACTGTGTGGAAGTTGCCTCATTGAAGAGAACTGGGGATGCTTTGGGTCATGGGAGAAGCAAGAAGACCATGTTATCAGAAGTTTAGTTTTCACACCATTATATTCTGAAAAAATATGCAACCACAGCAAATCTGCCTTAGGTGACCCTCGGTGTGTCTCTGCTATAATTGCCTCAAGTCAGAGTTTCAGGGCTAACACTGTTCCCAGCCACCACCCTGCTCTTTCTGACTTCATCCAACCCTTCTCATCACTTAGTGTCTTCCCAAATTAGCAAGGTGAACTGAATCCTCTGTGACTCCCTAAGCCCAATTACCAACCTTTGGAGGACTCGCTAGGTGTGGGAAATAGGGGGTCTTGCTAATACCTCAAATGCCGAGCACCATACAGGGTTGCAGGACAAGCCAGGAACATCACCTGATGAAGTTTCCCATTGTATGGCAGCTGCCATCAGGGAAGACACCCTCTCCGGTCTCCAGGTCTCCGTGGTAAAATCTTCTCTCTGTGCTGTTTCTCCCACAGGCGTACAGATTCCTAACACCAGTCTGTGAGGCCACCTACAGTCCAAGGCCAACCTAGAAACTTGGGTTCTTTTCCTCGAGGGGCCCCAGAAAGTTCTGAGAGGGAGATAACTCTCTATAGTGCTCTTAGAAATAACAGTACTCCCAGGTACGAGCAGAATGGCTCTGCAAGTTCTGGGATTTGAAGACAAAGAGGAGTCACAGGTTTAGAAAAAAAAAAGAATCAACAGGCCTGGCAGGTCAGACATGTGGACATACCTTCCTTGAATTTAACTGCCAATATTGACAGATATTTTTTTTGGGGGGGTGCCTGTCTGTCTGTCTGTACATGTTTGCATTTTGTTACATTTATTTTCTGTGTCTCTTTCCTTTGTGTTGGTGTCCCTCCCTCCGACCCCAGACAGAGAAGGACTCTGGTGAAGTTGTGGGTCTGACAATAATGACTTTGAGCCGTAAGAGTGACCTCCCAACCCAGGTGACACGAAACTGTTGAGCACCATCTCAGAGTCCATGCCCAGGTGGTCTTCGGACAGACAGAGGACCCTGGGGTTGTGTAACACCTGTAACAGAGCAGAGGGAATGAGAGGAGGCTTGGTGTAAGACACTGGGACCCGATCTTCTGCCCCGGCCCTCCTGGGAGTCTCCACTGAGACCAGTTATTAATTCTCCTGGCTCTCGGAGAAAGCAGAATGGTGGATATTAGAGACCAGAGTGGGCTGTTCTCTGGTTCAAATGATTTCAGCGAGGGATGAATTAGCGGTCACAGAACTCCACATGACCTTGTACATTGATTTTATTTCATTTAACAGTGACATTCAGATGGTCAATACTAGCCTCTCTACATCCAGTCTCTTCAAGTGTTAGATGCTAAAATGTATAGCTTGACATTGGGAGAAGTGTAAGACCACAGATTGATACTAAGTTTGAAGTCTTGAAAAAACAAAAAGAATGCATACAGAGAGAATTATAGAACCAAACAGACACCTCACTACTGCAGTTGGATTTGGCACAAACTGTTGGTTCTGGACCAACCCTGCGGCCACAGATCAGACTCCGCTTGGTTAGCACAGTTGACTCTCTATGATGGGTCCTGCACCCAGCTTCCCCATGAACAGCAGCCATGTTAACTGTCAGCCATGTTGACTTTCACCATTGGTGGTGGTAGTGTCTGTATGACCAAACAGAACTGGTAGTTGGAGAACACCCAGGCGACAGGATGAGACAAACAAGTGTTTAAGTATCTGGCTTAGTGACAGGGTCTTGTGCTGGATATTCCACCCTGGGGTGACAGTTCTGAGAGGCAGGAGGACTCTACACAGTGAGGTTTCAAATACACTTGATCTCACTACATACACTGACTGACAGAATCCACACTGTACTCGGCAACACTGCTCACACCGGGAGCAAGACACTCAGAATCTGTGACTTGAGCAACAGAAGTGAAGCCATTGTGTCTGCCATCACCTGTTGGCTCACTGATTTTTAGGTTGACTATCTCCGAACTCCCCCCGCTACCACCTTTTCCATGCACGGCGATACCCTGTTTAATTTGATTTTCCTAAATTGTTTGCTGGGACTCTTAACTGTTTATTCATGTAAACTGTTAACTGTTTATTTATACTCTTATGTGGAGAAAAATGAAAGCCCCGTGTTGACAGATCCTCCTGTAACTAAACATCTGTCTTCTAGACCTTGGAAGGCCAATGGCTCAATGTTTGCATTTCCTTAAATGGGCATGGAAGCCAAGTCAATAGCAGAAGTGGCTGGGTATATTTGAGTTGGGGCAAGGGGGCTGGGTATAATTTCTTTGCAGGTGATTTTTTTTCCTCCAGATTTTAACGGTTGTTTCTGTATCAGGAGACTACCTTAAGGGTCACACATACTCACGAACTTTCCTCTGTATGTCCAGTTCTCTGGTGCTTCCCTAAACTCACAAAGCTTTGCCCAGCCGAGCACTCAGAAAGTGGGCCCAGCTCTCTGTGTCCTGGCCTGGGTAGGTGACAACAACATTTGAGCTAAACAAGAAGTTTCCATGGTGATGTACCCAGAATGACAGCACAGGTGCATGGTTGGGAGGTCCTGTGGCTCTTTTTATGTGCAAATATGGAGTGGGGTGTGTATATGTATGCACAATACTTATGGGTGTGAAGGTCAGAGGTCAATGATGGGCCTCTCTCTCCATCACTTTCTACTTTATTTATTCCCTTTTTTCAAGTTTTTATTTTTCAGTATATTTTGAATTGAAATATAATTACATCACTTTCCTCTTTCCGGACCCTCCCAGCTAACTTCCTTTAAGTCCCATGCCCCTAGCTCTCAAGGTGATAGCCTCTTTTTTAATATTATTACATGCATAAATGTGTGTATGTATATGTGTACACAAATATATCTATCTAATATCTATAGATATCTATAGATAGAGCAATTCTAGTCTATAGATATCTGTATCGATAGATAGATAATAGATTGATTGATAGATAGATGGATAGATAGATAGATAGATAGATAGATAGATAGATGGGTAGATAATAGATTGATTGATAGATAGATAAATAATAGATAGATAATTGATTGATTGGTAGATAAATGATAGATAGATAACTGATTGATTGATAGATAAATGATAGATAGATGATTGATTGATCGATTGACAGATAAATGATAGATAGATAGATAATAGATTGATTGGTTGATAGATAAATGATGGACAGATAGATAGATAGATAGATAGATAGAAAGAAAGAAAGAAAGAAAGAAAGAAAGAAAGAAAGAAAGAAAGAAAACCTTCTAAGTCTGTTTTGTTGTTTATGTGTAAATGATTTCAAGTCTGATCACTTCACACTGAAGAACTAATAAGGACGCTCATCCCTGGAAAAGGCTAGTACTCCATGCTCTAGCAATTACTAGCTGCCTGTATTTGTTTGTCTAGGAATGGAACTCCACAAAACTCCCCCCCTTGTACATTAGCGTGCCCAGCGATCCTGCCACTGTTTCTGTCTTGTTTGTGTGGCCATTTCTAGGATAGTCCATTTCACAGCAGGCCACTCCCTCTTCTGTGTTGTCCTCCAAGCCATGGATGCAGGAACTGTGATGTAGATGGAAGGACTCATGGCTGAGAACCTGGAGTTTGCTGTGACCAGGCACACCCTTGGGATTTTCTCACCTCGGATTCCCTGTGCTGGAATTAAAGGCATGCAGCACAGTGCTCAACTTTTCAATGTAGACTCTGGGGATCCAAAGTCAGGTTCTCTGGGTGCAGTGCAAGCACTGCACTTACTGAGCCATCTAAGAACTGTCCCTCTGCCACCTCCTCGCTCCCGTGGCTCCCGGGGCAGTGAGGGAACAGCTTTAAACTAGCTAATGCCTGAAGAGATTCCCACTGAGGGAATCTTGGATGAGAATCTTGTCCCCAAGCTGGGAGGGAATTCATCCAAATAACTGATGTTATCAACATCAGGGGACACCTTGGACACATGTGGTGTCCACTGAGTGTCAAACAGTTCTGGCTTTTCTAGACATGTTCTGACCCAGCAGGTGGAGTGTGTGTGAGCAGGGCTTCTGCCTCCAGCCTGGAGGTTCTCAGTGTAGTGGGGGTTCACTCTTCTAAGACTCCTAACGTGATGATGGTCATAGGACCAAGGTTGCACACACGACCAAGTATTCTGTGTGCCAGATGAGGTAGACCAAGATGTAAGAGAACCCAAACATTCAAAGGCCCTCCTGACAGACCTGACAAGACTCTATTCCCAAGCTCATAAGCCTCAGGAAATGTTTCTGTGGAAGGCTTACCAGCTGGTATGTGTGCCTGGCTCTTTATTTTGGGAGGCAGTGAATCAGGCCTCCCTATGTAGCCTAGATTGGTACTGAAACCCAAATCTTCCTCCTTCAGTCTCCTGAGCCCTAGTGTTCTGGGACTGTAGATTGGGCCACCAAGCCACAGCCCAGCAGCAGGATGGTTTGAGGAAGATGAGCCAGATCCATGGTCAGATCAGAGAGGCACAGTGAAGCAGAATAACAGGTAGGAATGGGCCACAGAGCTGGGAAGGGAGGCCCCAGCCATCTGCCTTGTGGGATGCCCCCATCCACAGTGCTGTGTCAACTGGTGGTATCATTTTACAGGCATTACATACACAGCCTTATTGTTGAGATTTCCTGGGCGCAGCTTTTCTGCCATATTTAGAAGACTCAATCTAAAAGCAGATGTACTGGCCCTCTGGTTCTTAAAATCTTTCTGCCCCCTCTTCTCTGAAGTTCCCAGAGCCTTAAGAGTAGCGAGTGCCGTAGATGTGTCAGCAGGGTTGACTGTCCTGTGGACAGTCTCTCTGTATGTTGACTGGTTGTAAAATTCTGGGATGATTTCTGCTACCGAAGAAGCTTTTTCTGATGAGGGATGAGAGCAACACTTACCTGTGGGTATAAAGAAGTCAGTTAGAAACTAGACTGGTTCAGGAAAGTGGCATTCTCCTCTAGGGCCCATGACCTTGCCAGCCTGGGGCAGTTGGTTAGGTTTGCAGTACTAGACACGAATTCTCTCCTGTTGAGTGGGCCTTAAGTCCACTTAGAAAGCCGTTGGCCAACACGAAGATATAAGCACACTTGGTTACTATGATGCCCTGCTGCCCGTTGCTGTAGTCTGCAGGTTTTAGAGCGTGGCAGGACTATTGATAGCTCTTCTCCCTTGGCAGCTCTTATAGCATCTTCAGGAATGCTCAGGAGATGCCCCTAAGGACACAGCAGTCCTGGCAGCTGAGAAGTCCCCTTAGGAACCAGGAGCGAGTGTTCCTTCCCTGTAATTACCTTTTCATGACAATCATCCCAGGTCCCTTCTTCCATGCTGCATAATAGAGGAACATTTACCTGGTACCCCCCTCACACATCCCCAGGGACCCTGTCCTCCTGCTATAAGTCCGGTTTGTTTGTGAGGATGTGGGCTGGCAGATGGCGGAAACGGCCACCGCTCCCCAGGGAGCCTCTTCAGCATCAGTGAGGGGGCTCAGCGCCCTCAGACACATTGACAAATTGGATACATAACAGCCTTTAACAAGCAGAAAAAACAATACCACTTCGGTCATTTAACTGATTTAAACAAATCAACAGCCTGGATACCATTAAAGCAAACTCAATTTGCTCACCACTGAGAGCAGGAACCTGGGCTGCTGGAATCCATTTGCTAGCATGTACTGCTCTTGACTTTGAACTGAAGCCAAGGAAAAGAACACAGGGCCCCAATATGGCTGAAAAAGCTTGGCAGCATCTCCCTTCAAAGGACTTCTGAACAGGCAAGCATGCTAAAAACATCGACCCGGTGTGAGGGCCCAGAGATAGTGGTGGAGAGATGGCTCAGCGAGGGAAGTATTCCTGGGCACCCTGTTGCAAGCCTGTAATTATAGTTCTGGGGGGCTGAGGTGAGAAGGCAGGCACTTCTCTACAGGGCAGGGCAGGGCAGGGCATAAGCATTCCAAGCCATAGCAGATTACAGGAGCTATTCCCAACAATCACAGGGAGGTCAGAGAAGCATGGCCTCCAGGAGCAAGGATATTTCCACATTCCTCCTTTTTTTAGGGGAAAAGAAAAGACCTACTGGAATCAAAATGTGTACAGGACTAGCTATGAGGACCAATGATTCAGGCTGCAGCTGATCTGGGAGGGAGCCCTGCATGCTGAAACCTGATAATCTGCAGGTATTTGTGTTGCCCCAACCCATTGGGTGTTACTGGAGGTTTTTCTCCCACCCACCAGTTACTGAATAGCCACTCTGAGGCTTAATATTAATTTCCCTCTGTGTGCTATGAATATATTTTATTACTATTGGTTAATAAAAAAGCTGTTTTGTCCTATGGTAGGACAGATTATAGTTAGGAAAGAAAACTAAATTGAAAACAGAGAGATAAAAGGCAGAGTTAGCTGATGTCATGTAGTCATCCAAGAAACAAGTAGTAACAAACCACAAGCCTCATGATAAAATATAAAATAATAGAAATGGGTTAATGTAAGATGTAAGAACTAGCAAGAAATATGCCTGAGCCGTTGGCCAAACAGTGTTGTAATCAACATAGTTTCTGTGTGATTATTCGGCAGCCAGGAAACATAAGAACAGTCTACACATATAGCCCAGAGTAGGCTGAACTCTCCCACATCAATCAATATGCTCTTACAAACTTGCCTATTGACCAATCAAATGGGGTATTCCCTCATTTGAGATTCCATGACTTTAAATTAGATCAAGCTAACAAAGAAAGAAGAAGAAGAAGAAGAAGAAGAAGAAGAAGAAGAGGAGGAGGAGGAGGAGGAGGAGGAGGAGGAGGAGGAGGAAGAGGAAGAGGAAGAGGAAGAAGAAGAAGGAAAGAAAGAAAACAAAGCAAAACAGGATGCTACGGGATGCAGAAGGCTAAGAACAAGGATAGTGTTAAACACGAGTAACTGTCCATGGTGCTGGCTGAAAGAGAGCATCCCTGTTGAAGATAACAACAGGACTACACTCTCCTTTCAGGAGGCCATACAAGTGGACCAGATGTGCATCATCAGACTTCTTAGGGCTTCCTAGGTTAGCATCTGAAACTGAACCTTTGAGGCCCCACCCTCAGTCAGGCCCTATACCAGAAGATAGCAGAAACATCACAAACACAATGTGAACTCCCATGACAGTTCATATTCAGCATTAAATTTATAATCATCTCAGAGACACATCCCTGGTCTTGCCTGTGAGACTGTTAAACTGAAGTGGGATGGTCTGAACATGTGTGGCACCATCCCACAGGCTGGAGTCATAGACTGAATAAAATTGAGAAAGAGAGCTGAGGGCCAGCGTTCACCCCTCTGCTTCATGACTGTGAACAAGATGTGAACTCTCTCAAGCTCTTGCCATATTATCCTATATCCTGTCACCTCATCCTACCCATGATGCACCACTTCCTGCCCCTTTGTCCCACCCATGATGAACTGTTTCCTGCCACCCATTACTACCCATGACAGATTGCTTCCTGCCTCCTCATTCTACCCATGATGAACCACTTCCTACCCTCTTGTCTTACCCATGATGAACGGCTTCCTGCCATCCATTCCTACGCATGATAGACTACTTCCTGCCACCTCATCCTACCCATGATGAACTGCTTCCTGCCACCCATTCCTACCCATGATAGACTACTTCCTGCCATTTCATCCTACCCATGATGGACTGCTTCCTGCCTCCTCATTCTACCCATGATAGACTGCTTCCTGCCTCCTCATTCTACCCATGATGAACCACTTCCTGCCCCCTTGTCCTACCCATGATGGACCACTTCCTGCCCCCTTGTCCTACCCATGATGGACCACTTCCTGCTACCTCATCCTATCCTACCCATGATGGACCGCTTCCTGCCACCTCATCCTACCCATGATGGACCCCTTCCTGCCACCTTGTCCTACCCATGATGGACCACACCTGCAAACCATGAGCCCAGAGAAACATTTCATCTCTTTCTTGGTTGCCTTAGTCATAGCGATAAGAAAGGTGACTAATATGCTCCCTGCACAGCTGTGCTTTATTACCTGTGTTTATTAGTTTGCCATGGCTTCTGCATCCAAGTGCTATACTCTGGATTCTTTTGAACAAGGCAGGGTTACTACCTCACACTGCCAGAGGCCAAAAGTCTGAGATGGGGTGCCAGCAGGGCTGGTTTTTCACAGGCTGTGCCCATGAAGAATCTGAGCCTCTTTGCCTTCCTTGGTTCCTGGTGGTGTGAATACCTTCTGTATATGGCTTGTACATCCATACCCAAAGTTCCCCATTTTAACAAGCTTATATTGGAAAAATACTCCTTATAGTCCATTTCAGCATCTGTCTACAATGACCCAACTTCCAAATAAAGACACATTCTAGGTACTAGGGGGTCACATTCTAGGTACTAGGCTTAGTATATCAGCATCTTGGTGACCAGAGAGAGCACATTCACAGTCCCAAAGCCTGTCTCATTTCTCCCCACTATTTATTCTAAAGAAAGATAAGTGATATAGAAACAGGGGAATCTCCAGAAAAGGGACTTCAGCCCTGATGCCCACCCAAGCCTGCCCAGGAATCCCAGGATGATGGGAGCCTCATCATTAGCTCCAGGGAAGCAATGCAGCTGCACTGAAATGTAGAGCATCCTTCTTTACGGTGACTGCCCCCACAGCAGTGTTTGTGTTGTGGTTTAGAAGTGGAGCACAGAGAAAAGCTGCAGGTGCAGACATCTGCCTCCTTATTGTGTTTTTATTTTCATATATGTGTTTTTATTTTGGTTTTTCTCTGGCTTGAGTCCCCAAGTTCCCTATCTGGGTCTTGCCTACTTCTTCACTGCTGTGGGTATACCCGTGTTCAGGCTCTGCTTTCTGTCTGGGGGAAGGAGGGAGTACGCAGATAGAGGAGCTTGGCGGCCTGCCTGTGAGTAGTGGGTGGGCTCCTCCAAGCCTTTGTGCACACACACTCATCTTTGTTAGTAGGGTCTAGCTTGAGAGGGTCCCCCTCATCCGGCCTGATCCAGTTCCTGGCACACCTTTCTTTCACAAGCTCACCCAGTGTGTCCCAACTCTTTGACCTTGAACTTGGTGGAGATGATACAGTAGGATGTCTGGTCTCCGAGGCTGTGCTTCTCCAGCTGTGCAGGGTTTCCAGGAGTGAGGCCAGAGGTGCTGAGGCTAGAGGGAAGGGGAAGTCAGAGTTCAGGATAACAGGGCTTGTCTGCAGGCTAAGATGGCTTGAAGGCCAGAGCCCCGCCTCCTAGCTCTCCATGGTGCTGAAAAACCAATGTGCGCACATCCTGCTGCTAGGTTTGCAGACAGTCACCCGGAACACCATTGCTGAGAGCCATTCTGTGCAAACAATAGCTCCTGGGAAGCTACAAGGCAATGAGGTTTTGATAACGACCCTGAGAGAGCCATGGATACAGACTAGCTCTTCCAGGATCGCAAACCGCCTCTGATGGACTGGTCCTATGGATACCAGCAGGCTTTTCCCGACTTGCAGTCACCAGAAGCAGCAGAAGCACAAAGGGCTACAAAGTGTCTTTATCCCCCAACTGTGTCTGCCTGTGTTTATAAATGTGTTTGGAAGCCAAAGGAGGAGATCTTCTCTCTCACTTTCCACGTAATTCCCTGAATTCAGACAATGTCTCTCACTGAATCCAGAGCTAGGCTGGAAGCCAGAAAACCCTAGTGAGCCCTCTGCTTCTACCTCCCAGAGAGTTGGGGTCACAGGCGCATATAGCCATGCCCAGATTTTTCTGTGGACCTAGAATCCAAACTCAGGTCCTCATGCTTACACAACAAGCGTTTCTACTGACTGAGTCATCTCTGGCTTCCCTTTATCTTGGTAAGCTATGTGCCGTGGCAGCTTCCTGTCTAAATCAGCAAGGGGACCACTCATTGTATTGAATATCATGGGCTATGGAGGAAAACCCCTAATGGAACATCTTTGCCAGCATCTGTGTGATCCTCACACTTTCCCAGTGAGAGGAAACCGCACTGAGATTCCTCCATGACGGAGCCAGACACCCGATTCCCTAACCCAGACCCACGCTGGGCTTTGATATCATACACTTCGCATGAACAACAGTTGGGATGGCAGCGTCTCTCAGCCCAAGACCTTCCACTCGGGAACATTATGCAGAAAAATCACAAGAACCATCCAAAGCTGTGGTTCACTTTGGGATTGAATTGCCACTTAAATCAAACTGACAGTTGGGCAGGGGGCTTGAAGAATGAAATTAAGGGGAATGCTGTATTTCAATTGGGAAGCCCTGGGTGCTTTCCAGGAGAGCAGGTCTCCTCTAAATGAAATATAACCCTGAGCTCTCATTGCACCCTCTTTGATTTATCTGAGCCAGAGAGACTTGATTCAATGGCTCCAAATGTTATTTTCAAAGAGCAAATGAACATCTCATGCTGGAAGCAATGACACAGGAAACCAGCTTGGCAGGATCTGGCACTGGAAGAGGCAGGGAGGAACTCTGAGCTCCGCTGTCTTCTCATTTGAAACTCAAGTTCAATGCGGCCTGACGAGCTGGCGGAGGAGAGAAACCCACAGATCCTGGTGTGTGGGGGACGGGAATCTGCAGTGTTTCCGAGGGATATCTTCTCTGCCCACTGTCTCTGGTCAGCATGTGTGGAGGCTTGTGGCCAAAGAAAGAAAGACAACAGTGATCAACCAGAGGACATGGGAGACCCCAAGCTCAGCTCAGCTCTGCCCTTCCTGATCATCTCAGCATCTGCTTCCTCATCCTGCAAATCAGAATCAGCCATTTGTTCTATCTATGGAGATAAAAAAAAATGTTGCCTGTACCAGTGAGGAGCAGAAATAATAGATTCAATATGCATTACAAAGGGATTTGTCAGATTGGCTTGCATGATAGGGACTGGTTAGTCCAACAGTGCCCATGTGCACACTAGAGAGGCTGGGAACCCTGCAGCTGCACAGTCTATGGGGCTGGATACTTCCATCGAACAGTCTTAGCCTGAAGACCTGGAATTCCTGAGGAGCTTCTGGGTTCAGTCCATGTTGGGAGACTGAAGAAGCTGGCTCTGATGTCAGGGAAGAAGAACGGCAGCAGAGGTAACAGACTGAACGTCCTCAGTGGTGAGACACAAAGGCAGGCAAACAGAAGGCCCTCCCTCCAGGAAAGACTTACATCTTACCCGCAGCCAGAAGACAATACTTGGAAGAAGCTGGGTCCTGTCATCAGAGGGAGTGTCTGTGGGCAGGTGAGCCTGAGACACGCCTGCCCCTCCATCCCACAGACCTGACCTAGACAGCCAGGTGTGTGTGCGCCCAGCAAGATGCGGCCCCTCAGATGGGATGCAAGCTAGGACAGTGGGAAAATACAGATTACCCCAACAGACAACCATTTGACAGGATGTCAAAAACTTAAATTGCATTTCCCTTACTTATTTATTTGGGGTGTTGCACACGTGACCTGTTGTGCACGTGAAGGTCAGAGGACACTTGCAGGAGCTGGACCCCTCCTTCCACCACATGGACTCTGGGGACTGAATGCCGGTTATCAGGTTTGTCGGTGACAAGTCCCTTTTTTAGTTGCACCCACACGGTCTGCTCTCCTGCCCCCCTGCACAGCCTGATCGGGAGCGTCTCAGACTGCTTATTGTCTGTCCAGGAAAACAACCACATGCGACATGCAGGTTTCCGTGTCTATTGGATGGGTAGTGTGGCACCACCGTGAAGTGAGAGTGAACGAAATCACAGGTAGGGAAGCGGGCACAACTGGGGAAAAAAAAAAACACGTATCGCTAAGCCTATTCACCCAAGTTTGAGCCCCAGGACCCCACGGTAGAAGGAGAGAACCAATGCCTGTCAGTCTTTCTCTGGCCTCCATAGCAAGCACTTCCTCTGATAATATGATATGTGATAAAAACTTCTTGAAGTCCTGTCAAAGACTGTGTGTTGGGGCCCATCTGTTCTAATCTCACCTGAGGTCCCACAACCTTGCTTGACACACATCTGGTTGTGCCGATCAGATGGGTCCATCTGCCCTCAGGTTTGCCTCCCAGGAGAGTCTGAAAACTCCTTGTGTTTGGCACAAGACCTGGCTTCCCCCCAGCTGCCGCTCCAGAGCTGAGAGTTCTATACTGACAAATCTGAGCTTGTATGGTGATCCTCTGTTCTTTCTGAGGGATTTCTTCAAGAGGGTGGTTTCCGCAGAACCCTGCTGCTGCGCGGGGGTGGCCTCGGCCAGCACGTAACTACAGCCCACGTTACACTGTCTCCCACCCTCTAGCCCACCTCCCTTTTCTAACTATGGTGTTCCCAGAATGCCCCTCCAGTACGGCTTTAAGCACAAGTCTTGCTCTAGCTCTGGTTTGCAGGGACTAACAGATATGGGGATGTGGACCTTCGGGGAAGACATTCAGGGAAGGGGCAGATGTTGGATCTCTTGAGGATCCATGTTCGTGCAGTTGTGGGAGGGGAAGGAAAACCAAACCAAGCCTGCAGTCAGGGCCCGGAGCATTGGCTGCTGACAGCCTGTATAAAAGACACAGAAAAAGAACTCTCTCTCTCTCTCTCTCTCTCTCTCTCTCTCTCTCTCTCTCTCTGCCTGTTTGCCCTCGCTCTTACTAACAAGTCTACTCCTTCACTGGCATTAGAGCCTTCTTCTTCAGGATTCCAGTGTTACTAAAGACTTGCCAAGACATCCAGCCCTCTGGACATTTGGACTTTTCATTGGTGGATAGCCATTGTTGAACTAGCTGGACCACAGCCTGCAAACCACTCTAATAAATTCCATATATATTCATTTTATAAGTTCTATTCATACATGTGTGTAGATGGGTGATAGATAGATAAATAGATAGATGATAGATAGATAGATAGATAGATAGATAGATAGATAGATAGATAGATAGATCGATATTCTTTAAGCTGGGCCACAACCTGCATATTCATCCTGTAAGTTCTGTTTCTTCAGAGAACTCTGATTAATACACTGGGATAGAATGGTGGCTGGGATAAAACTGTAGATAGATAGATGTCTTAGAAGCTGGGATGCTGTGGATTTTGCTCCTTATTAAAGACTAACTGATATCAGGACAAGAAAAGATTGGGTGAGACAGTCTGACACAGAGAGAATGATGGGAGGAGGAAGGGCAGAGTCAGGGGAGTCTCAGTAGATGCCAATCAGCCACCAAGCAAGCAGGACATATGAAAAACGAGGTAACAAACCACGAGCCATGTGGCAAAACATAAATAGAAATATGGGTTAATTCATATGTGAGAGTTAGTTAGCAACAAGCCTGAGCTATCAGCTGTAAATTTATAATTAACATAAGCCTCGCTGTGTGTCTCTGAGAGTTGTTGTGGAACAGCAAAACTTCTGACTATACTGGGGCAGGAGAGTAGCTGTGATGATGTAGTGGCTAGGGTGGGAGGTGACTGGATGCCCTAGCAACTGGAATTAGATTGTGGCTGGGATAAAATTGTAGCTAGATGACCAAGAAGCTGAGAATAGATGATGGTTGGGATAGAATGATGGCTGGGGTGGGATGGTGGCCGGATAGCCTGGGAGCTGGGGTCCACAGGCTTCTTCCCTCACATCTCAGGCCTGAACTGGAGCATCACAGGCACCTGGAAACCTTGGGGACCATCTCTGTTTCTTAAGAGAGTTGCCCCCCAAAGCATCCATTTTCTCACCTAAGAACAGTTATAATCACTCAGATTTCCCTGGCAGGGTTGCTGTGATATCACAGTGAGCAGATGACCTGACACAGCCCAGCTGATGTGACAGCAGCCCAGGGTTCTCAGCAGACTCAACTCCTTGCCACATAAACGGTAGCACTTGTCAATGCAGGTTCAGAGCAAGAACAGACAACTGGGCAGAAGGCTCTTGGAGAAAGATTCTGGTGCAATTTCTATCAGTGAAATAGGTCTGAAGTGGAACACGCTGCCATGACAGGAACACTCCCGGTTATTGAGTACATTCCATGCTGCCAGCTGAATGCTAGCCAGGATGATACAAGGGGGTGTGGTACTAAACAGTAGGCCACACATCCCTTTCTGGTACTTATCTGAGCTTCCATGAGTCTGTCTGTGCTCTGAACCGACTAGTCTAGGGTATCCAGTGTCTACATCCCCCAGGCTTTTGCTGAGTCAACAAGTACGGGTCCCCTATCCTGTCTGTGACAGCAGCAGGAAAGCTAGGTATACAGAAGTTCAGCCTCTCTATTGGGTGGAGCAATGTGACTGCAGAAGTACACCCTGGAAAATAAGCCTGGGGGAGACCGCCCTGCACCACGGGTGAAAAACAGGAGAGGGGAATGGTGGTAGCTCATTGATCAACACACTTGCTGTGGAAGTATGCATATCTAAGTTTGAATCCCTAGTGCCCACACGAAATGTGATCCTGGCAACATATGCCTCTAATCCATACCTTGGGAAGCAGAGACTGGAGATCCCTGAGGTTTGCTGACCAGCCAGTCTAGTGGAACTGATAAACTTTGGGGTCGGTGAGAGACCTGTTTCAAAAACTAGTGTGGAGAGTGGTCAAGGAAGACATCCAACATCTCTGGCTTCCACATGCACATGCTCCTATACACACACACACACACACACACACACACACACACACACACACACACGGAAGTTCCCAGAGGAAGCCATATTTAAGTTGAGAGGTTTTCATATATAGTGTGGCTATGTGGGCTAAAAAATAGGAGTGAGCTCAGAAGAGAGAAGTCTGAGAGCTGGCAGACCCTGCTTCTCCTTGAGAGGCACTCTGTGTCTATGCCATCAGCCTGCCTCTCCCACAGTGTCCCCTCTAGAAAGCCATTATTGAGTTGACAGGAACTTGTCCCAGTAAAGTTGGGTTGAAATTGAGAGAAGGGAGAATATTTAATAGATCTTCAAAGAACCGGCATACTTTGAAGCTGAATGGATTGATGAGGAGGAAGACAATAAAGTTAATGTTTAAAGATGGCCAAGACTTGAGCTTGTCAGACACTGGGTGACTGAAAAGAAGGGCTGATGCCAGAGCAAAGATAAGAAGTTCGTTTGGGACATGGTGACTCAGAGATAATGGTGGGTCAGGAAATGTCGTCCAGGTGATTCCAGATGAGAGGCCAGACAGTGAGTGAAAGGCTGGGCTGTCTTCATTGACTTCAGGTTCATCAGAGAGATAGATTGCTGCTCCCCTGTGCTGAAGTGAATGGGGCAGCCCTGAGAAAGCGTGAGGAACACCAGTTATCTAGCAGTACAGGCTGGAAACCCAAGAGAAGTAAGCAAGATGGACACTGTCTCTCCAGAGGGTAGAGAACCCAGGGGAAGAGTCGGGGTGAGAGATCTCACCAAGGCAAGAAGAAGGGTTCCAGAGCAAAGGATTCTAGATGCTCAGCCCTGAAAAAGGCAGGGACTTAAGAATATTTTTAAAAAATGGGGTGGTGGTGGTGCACACCTTTAATCCCAGCACTCAGGAGGCAGAGGCAGGTGGATCTCTGAGTTTGAGGTCAGCCTGGTCTACAAGAGCTAGTTCCAGGGCAGGCTTGATAGTTGTAGTGAAACCCTGTCTCGAAAAATAAACAAACAAACAGAAAAACAAAAACAAATAAACAAACAGAAAGGTCAGAGCCAGCCTGAGGCAGTGAACTCCACAGGAACAGAACTGAGCCAGTGACCTGGGATGGAGCATGAAGAAGGATGATTAAAAGAAATCCCACACTAGCACAGAATTGAGTATAACAGAGGGTTATTTATTTAGGGGTAGACTAATGGGTCACAATCCTCTACTGGAACAGGGAACAACAACCAAATCCCGCAGCTGGAAAAGAGGCCGGATGCGCATTTTACATCAGCATATATAGTATAAGAGGCAACGCCCAAGTGGGCAGGTAACTTAAGGGCTACTGGTGGTAGGAATTCCTAAAGCAGTTGCAGGCCTGGGACAGTGTAACAGGAAGGCCGCTTGTTTGTCCCAGCTGTCCAGAGCCAAAATAATCACACAGAAACCATATTCATTAAAACACTGCTCGGCCCATTAGCTCTAGCTTCATATTGGCTAACTCTTATATTAATTTAACCCATTTCTACTAATCTGTATATCACCACGTGGCAGTGGCTTACCAGCTAAAGTTCCGACATGTCTGATTCTAGCAGTGACTCCAGAGCATCTCTGACTCTACCCTTCTTTCTCCCAACATTCAGTTTTGTCTTTCCCACCTACCTAAGGTCTGTCCTATCAACAGGCCAGGAGAGTTTCTTTATTCATTAACGCTAATCACAGCACACAGAGGGGACTCCCACATCATGGGAGCAGGAGTGGATCCAGACCAGGGATATTTGTGGAAGTAGGACTGAGCCAGAAACCTAGGCCTAGGAACAGGCCTGAGGCAGTGAACTCCACAGAAGCAGGTACAGCGGAGCAACCTCTGAGGGAGTGTGCCAGAGCCAGAGGTCTCTGTGGGTCCAGGCATGAGTTTGGGACCTCTGAAAGAGTACACCTGAGCCAGAATCTCTGTGGGTCTGGCCACACCTGAGTCTGGGACCTCCAAGGAATAGATCAGAGCTAAGACCTTTGCAGGACAAACCAAAAGCTAGGGCACTCTGCAGGAGCAGAGGAGGAACATTTACAGAAACAGGTCTGAGCCGGCAACCTGGGCCAGATCAGGCCTGAGACAGCAAACTCCACAGGAGCAGAGAAAACCCCAGGAGTGCTGAGAGACCTCCAGGAACACAGAGTGACCAACAGGGTGACTGGAACCGTGGCACTGACTGCATGAGGAACAACCATCTGAGCCTTGGATCCACTGGCACCTGAAAGGTTGATCACCAGAGTCACAGACAGCTCCAACTACATCAATTAGAGGAAAAGATGGGTAGACAAGGTAAGAATATGCACAACACCACAAAGAGCAACATGGCACCAGTAAAAACTAGTGACCCTACAATAGCAAGGCGTGAACAAACAAATATACATGAAGCAGAAGAAAATGACCTAAAAAATAACTTCAAGAGAATGTTTGAGGCTCTTAAAGAGGAAATGAAAAATTTCCTCAAAGAAATAGAGGAAAAGACAAACAAAAAATTGAAAAACATCAACAAATCCCTTTAAAAAAAAACAAGAAAAAGCAATCAAACATATGAAAGAAACTATTCAAGACTTGAAAACTTAAATAGAGACAATAAAGAAAGCATAAGCCGAGGGATTTATAGAAACAGAAATCATGAGAAAACAATCAGGAACCATAAATGCAAGCATAAACAGCAGACTACAAGAGATAAGAAGAGAGAATCTCAAGTGTTAAAGATACAATAGAGGAAAGAGACTTATCAGTAAAAGAAAACATTAATTCTAACAAAAGCTTAACACAAAATATCCAGGAAATATAAAACACCATGAAAAGACCAAACCTAAGAATAATAGATATTGAAGAAGGAGAAGAAGTTCAACTCAGAAGCACAGAAAATATATTCAACAAAATCATAGAAGAAAACTTGCCTAACCTAAAGAAAGATACGCCTATGAAGATACAAAAAGCTTGTAGAACAACAAATAGACTGGAACAACAAAAAAGTCCCCTCACCACATAATAATCAAAACACTAAACATACAGAATAAATAAAAAAAAATATTAAGAGCTGTAAAAGAAGAAGGCAAAGTAACATAAAAAGGCAGACTTATCAGAATTACACCTGACTTTTCATTGGAGACAATGAAAGCCAGAAGGTTATAGTCCAGCGTAATGCATACATTAAAAGACCATGGATACCATCCCAGACTACTATACACAGCAAAACTTTCAATCACCATAAAAGAACAAAACAATATATTCCATGACAAAACCAGATTTAACCAATACCTAGCCATAAACCCAGCCCTACACAAAGTACTATAAAGAAAAAACTAACCCAAGGAAGTTGGCTACATCAACAAAAAACACAATTGATTATCTCATAGCAGCAAATCCCAAAGAAGGGAAAAACACACAAATTAACATCACCAACAACAAAAACTAAATTAACAGGAGATAGCAATCACTGGTCATTAATATCCTTTAATGTAAATGGGCTCAACTCACCTATAAAAAGACACAGGCTAACAGATTGGATACAGAAACAGAATCCATCCTTCTTCTGCATAAAAGAAACACATTTCAACCTCAAAGACAGACATCGTCTCAGGGTAAAGGGTCTGGAAAATTTTTTCCAATCAAATGGACCTAAGAAAAAAGTTGTAGCTATCCTAATGTCTAACAAAAAAGACTTCAAATTAAGATCAATCAAAAGAGACAAAGAAGGATATTTCATATTAGTCACAGGAAAAATCCATCAAGAGGAAATCTCAATATCTATGTCCCAAATATAAGGACACTCTCATATGTAAAAGAAACACTTCTAAAGCTTAAATCACTAACCCCACACACTAATAGTGGGAGACTTCAACACTCCACTCTCACCACTGGACAGGTCAGTCAGACAAAAAATGAACAGAGAAAGGGAAATAACAGATATTATGACTCAAATGGACTTAACAGAAATCTATAGAACATTCCATCCAAACAGAAAGAATATACCTTCTTCTCTGCACTTCATGGAACCCTCTCAAAAACTGACCACATACTCGGTAAGAAAATACACCTCAACAGATACAAAAATAAATTGGAATAACCCCATGTATCTTATCAGATAACCATGGCTTAAAACTAGAATTCAACAGCAACACAATTTCCAGAGCCCACAAACACATGGAAATTAAACAATGCTCACCTGAATCATCAATGTGTCAAGGAAGAAATAAAGGGAGAAATTAAAAACTTCCTAAAATTCAATGAAAATGACCACACAACTTACCCAAATTTATGGGACACAATGAAAACAATATTAAGAGGAAAGTTTATAGCACCAATTGCCTACATAAAGAAGCTGGGAAAATCTCACACTAGTGAATTAAGAAAACATTTGAAAACTTTACAACAACAACAAAAAAAGCAAACTCACCCAAGAGAACTAGATGGCAGGAAATGATCAAATTGAGAGCAGAAATCAACAAAATATAAACAAAGAAAACAATACAAAGAATCAATGAGACAAAGAGTTGGTTCTTCGAGAAAATCAACAAAATAGACAAACCTTTATCTAAACTTACCAAAAGGCAGAGAGAGAATATTCAAATTAACATTATCAGAAATGAAAAGGAGGACATAACAACAGACACAGAGAAAATCCAGAGAATCATCAGGTTATATTTCAAAAACCTATACTCTACAAAATTAGAAAACTTAAAGGAAATGGACAACTTCCTGGATAAATATCACTTACCAAAATTAAAGCAAGACCAAATGAGCAAATTAAATAGACCTATAACTGCTAAAGAAATAGAAACAGTCATCAAAAGTTTCCCAAACAAAAAAGTCCAGGACCAGATGGTTTCAGCTCAGAATTCTACAAGATTTTCAAAGAAGAATTAATACCAATACTCTTCAAACTGTTCCACCAGATAGAAACAGAAGGAACATTGCCAAACTTTTTTTTATGAGGCTATAATTACCCTGATACCCAAACCACATAAAGACATTACTAATAAAGAGAATTACACACCAATCTCACTCATGAACTTTGATGCAAAAATACTAAATAAAATACTGGCAAATCGAATTTAAGAACACATCAGAACCATCATTCACCATAATCAAGTTGACTTCATTCCAGAGATGCAGGGATTTTTCAACATATGAATATCTGTCAACATAACCCACCATATAAACAAACTTAAAATAAAAAGCACATGATTATCTCATTAGTTACCGAAAAAGCTTTTGACAAAGATACAACATCCCTTCATGATAAAGGTCTGGAGAGAGCAGGGAATACAAGGAACATACCTAAATATAATAAAGGCAATATATAGCAAGCCAACAGCCAACATCAAACTAAATGGAGAAAAAAATCACATCAATCCCACTAAAATCAGGAATAAGACAAGGTTTCTCCCTCTCTCCATACATATTCAATATAGTTCTTGAGGTCCTAGCGAGAGCAATAAGAAAACAAAATGAGATCAAGGGGATACAAATTGGAAAAGAAGAAATCAAACTCTCACTATTTGCTGATGATATGATAGTTTACATAAATGACCCCAAAATTTCAACCAAGGAACTTCTACAACTCATAAACACTTTAGGTAATGTAGCAGAATAAAAGATTAACTCAAAAAAATCAGTAACCCTCCTTTAAACAGATGATGAATGGGCTGAGAAAGAAATCAGAGAAACATCACCCTTCGCAATAGCCACAATGGCATAAAATATCTCGGAGTAACTCTAACCAAGCAAGTGGAAGACTTGTATGACAAGAACTTTAAATTTCTGAAGAAAGAAATTGAAGAAGACACCAGAAAATGAAAAGATCTCCCATGCTCTTGGGTAGTTAGAGTTAACATAGTAAAAATGGCAATCTTACCAAAAGCAATTTACAGATTCCATGCAATGCCCATCAAAATCCCAGCAAAATTCTTCAAAGGCCTTTAAAGAATGGTACTCAACTTCATATGAAAAAGCAAAAAACCCAGATTAACAAAAACAATCCTGTACAATAAAAGAACTTCTGGAGGCATCACAATCCCTGACTTCAAACTCTACTACAGAGCTACAGTACTGAAAACAGCCTGGTATTGGCATAAGAACAGACAGGAGGATCAATGGAACCAAATCGAAGACCCAACATTAATCCTCACACTTTCGAACACCTGATATTTGGCAAAGAAGCAAAAAATATCAAATGGAAAAAAAGGTATATTTAATAAGTGGTGCTGGCATAATTGGATATCAACATGTAGAAGAATGAAAATAGATCCATAACTATCAGCATGCACAAAACTCAAGTCCAAATGAATGAAAGACTTCAACATAAAGTCAGTCACACTGAACTTCATAGAAGAGAAAGTGGGAAGTACTCTTGAACGCATTGGCACAGGGAGCCACTTCCTAAATATATCCGTAGCAGCACAGACACTGAGAGAAACAATTAATAAATAGGACCTCCTGAAACTGAAAAGCTCCTGTAAAGCAAAGGACATTGTTAACAAGAGAAAATGACAGCCTACAGAATGGAAAAAGATCTTCACCAACTCCACATCAGACAGAGGTTTGATCTCCAAAATATACAAAGAACTCAAGAAATTGGTCATCAAAAGAACAAATAATCCAATAAAAAAATGGAGTACAGACCTAAAAAGAGAACTCTCAACAGAGGAATCTAAAATAGCTGAAAGACACTTGAGGAAATGCTCAAAATCCTTAGTCATCAGAGAAATGCAAATCAAAACAACTCTGAGATTCCATCTTACACCTGTAAGAATGGCCAAGATCAAAAACACTGATGACAACTTATGTTGGAGAGGTTGCATTGCTGGTGGGAATGCAAGCTGGTACAGCCCCTTTGGATATCAGTATGGTGATTTCTCAGAAAATTAGGAAACAACCTTCCTCAAGACCCAGTAATACCACTTTTGGGTACATATCCAAAGGATGCTCAATCGTACCACAAGGACATGTGCTCATCTATGTTCATAGCAGCATGTTTGTCATACCTAGAACCTCGAAACAACCTAAATGACCCTTGACCAAAGAATAGATAAGGAAAATGTGGCACACTTACACATTGGAGTACTGCACAAATGTGCATGGAGATAGACATGGATTTTCATAGATTTGAAATTTGCAGGCAAATGGATGGATCTAAAAAACATCATATTGAGTGAGGCCACCTAGATCCAAAAAGACAAATATCATATGTACTTACTCATAAGTGTCTTTTAGACATAAAACAAAGAAAGCCAGACTACACATCACAAGTCCAGAGAACCTAGACAACAATGAGGACTCAAAGAGAGACATACTTGGATCTAACCTGCTGCACACCGCGCCCCCCTGTCTGCACTCTGTGCGCTAGAACCCAGTTCACAAGCTTCGGGCACAAGGCTGGAGGTTGAGAATACATACACAGAGACAAACCATCACATGCAGAGACAGACTGACACACGAACCTCCAAAAACTGGCTCAGAAAGCCCCCTTTATTAACACCATGTAGGCTGTAGTCAAATGCACTGTAGTCAATGGCCAACAGGTGATAATCCCATCCTCTGATCCTCTAAACCAGGCACAGTTTCTAGTGACTTTAATTAGAAGGTTCTAGGAGGGAAGAGCAGCTGAAGGCCAGAACTCATTAGTCCCAACATCCAGCTGAAGGCCAGGACTCATTAGTCCCAACACTAATCTACATGGGAAGTAGAAAAAGACAAGCTCTCCTGAGTAAATTCAGAGCATGGGGACCATGGAAGAGGTTTGAAGGGGAGGGGAGAGACAAGGAGAAAAATGCATAGCTCAATAAAATCAATAAGAAAAACATGAGCAGAAATAAGCCTTTTCTCCTTATACATGAAAAAAGTTAAAAATGGACTCCAGATATTTGTATAAAGTTTCTCAAAAGGCAGAAGTAAAATGCTAAGCACCAAGCACACAGAGTGAAATGTTAAAGCATTTGGAAAAGCCTAGCAAGAAGCACTAAGGTGAGTTAGCCAGGAATTCTGGGGTAAAAACCTGGCAGTGAGACAAACAATCCCCAGGAGATTCTAACCCCCAAGGCCATCGAGGAAGACCAGATATATGACCTGTCAACAGGGTCAAACTGTTGAAGAGAGGTGACTGTTGTAAGTGACACAAGGAACAGGTCTCAAAATGTACAACTGGATGCACAGGCAAGCTAACATCAGCAAGAGCCAAACTCAGGCAACCCTGAAGGATGATGAAACCGAGTGAGGCTCAGCAACACTTAGGCTGGATGTCAAGAGCCTTGTAAAGGTTGGGAAACAAGAAAAGACAGCCAATATGACAAACTGCATAGAAAATGTGTTTGACAGAAGCAAGCCCAGGAGTCAGAGACAAGTAAATGAAACGAGAGGGTCCTCAAATGCTATAATTCATATTCTTGAGGGCCTAAGGGAAATATGAAAACAATGAATAAAACAGATGGCACCAAAAGTCATTGAGTGGAACCCTAGACCTGTGTAGAGAAGCCATGTGAAGGGTCTGAAAAGTAAATGCCCTGCATCTGCTATAGCAGCGGAGTAAAGGTAGAAGACAACAGGGCCAGGGAATTCAAAGACACAGAAGGACAGGAACACAAGAAGGGGACTGTAAATAACAAAGCCCTTGTAAGGGTTGTTGGGCAAAACTGAGCCTGTGTGTGCTTGTCAAATTCAAGGAGCCAGAACGGAGATTCCTAAAGGTCAAAACACATATCTGAGTATGTAAGAGATATAAGTTTTGCAATTTGATAAAATTCTAATTAATGCATGAATCCAAGAAGCTTAATAAGTCCCATCAGGGCAAACATATGGAAAGCCACAACTGTCCATCAACCAGATGCTGGAAGAAAGAGACCATAAGAATGAGAGAAAAAGGGCTTTCATACAGGAGAACACAACTAAGACTTCTTATAAATGTATCTTCAAACCCATGCGAGGCATAGCAAGGTGATATCTTTAAAACTATATTTAAGAAGCAAGGTGTGGTGGCCGAAGTCTGAAGTCAAAGCTCACAGGAAGTTGAGACAGGAGGATTGCAGTAAGTTCATCCTGGTCTACATAGAGAGTTTTAGGTCACCTGGGCTATAGTGTAAGGGTCCATTTAAAAAATAAAACAAAATAAAGAAATAAAAAGTTCTTAAATGTGAAATTTAGTAATCAGAAAAATGCATTATGTCAAAATGGAGGAATGCTGAGGACTTTGAAAAATAACCCAAATGAGAGAATGTTTGGCCAGGAAAGCGTGAAGAAATGTTTACAAGACTTTCGCATGGCAAAACAGTCAAAATTGGAAAGCTGTCAACAAATATAATTACTTTCATATTCATTTTCCAAAATATAATTTAACAGCTAAATAAAAACATAGGACAAGGAAGAGTCATCCACCTATGTGACTACCATCATTTAGAAGGTACAGGCCAAAGGACAGCAAGTTCCAGGCTAGTCTGGGCTACAGAGAAAGCCCCGACCTAGACAAGCCAAGCAAAACAGGGGCAGCAAAGAAAACATTCTTCCATGGAGCATCAATAAATATCAAAGTAAAATACGACATAAAGGATCGGAGGAAGAAATACAATTTATTATTGTCAAGTTACTAAATTATACGTGAACTGTCTTAATATTGAAGTCAGAATTAGCTGAAATGCTTGTATAGTGAATTTCAAGTAAATAACAAACTTAGAGAGGTAGGGCTGAGCTGTAGGTAAAGGAGATAAAATCAGCCCAAAGCCAGGCAGTTAAGGAGGTTGATGTCATGAACCACGGGACTGCTTGCTGCTCTTCCAGAGGACCAGAGTTCAGTACCCAACACCCACACTGGGTGACTCACAATCACCAGGTGAAATTCCAGCTCCAGGGGGTTCAACACTCTCTTCTAACCTCCACAAGCACCTGCACTAATGTGGCAGGCACACGTGCACGTGGGCACACTCACACACTCACACACACACACACACACACACACACACACATTATAAAAAAATCTTAAAATGCATGCATACACACACAAAATATATAGAATCTTTAAATATATAGTACGTACATACTCACAAAGTATAAAAAACTTTAAGTGCACACACACACACACACAGACATGAACAGGAAAAGAGAGAAAAAGACATTTGTGTCTTTACTGTGTATGCATCACATTAGACTTTAGGGGTCTATTTGTGTCAAGGCTGGCCTCAGACTCTGAAATCTGGAACCCTGAGATTAAAGGTGTGCACTACCACACCTGGCTCTGAACTCTTCTTCAATACCTTTTCACAAGCGGAAACTTAGCTGGGTGGGATCTTGCCCAGAGGCCACCATTCCCCCTCTATTCCATTTCTTAATCAGCTTATCTGCTTGAACATAGAATTTAGCTCCATTCTACTTCCTGGTGCTCTCTTTCTCCTCAAATTGTACATTTTGTATTTTTACTTTCTCAGCTTGCTCCTGCTCATTACAAATTTTTATTAGAAATAACACTAATAACCACAT
The DNA here is from genome assembly GCF_982192425.1 of Myodes glareolus. NCBI lineage: Eukaryota > Metazoa > Chordata > Mammalia > Rodentia > Cricetidae > Myodes > Myodes glareolus. Next base: position 3,389,107 of record NC_142031.1, read on the forward strand.
GGCATGGTCAATACTAGGTCATTTTGAGATTTTCTCTGACAATAGAATTGATCCAAACCTCTTCACTTTAGCCTCAGGCAAACTTTTCAGATGAGAGAGAGAGAGAGAGAGAGAGAGAGAGAGAGAGACAGAGAGAGAGAGACAGAGAGAGAGAGAGACAGAGAGAAAAGCAGCCACATTCTTCACCAAAATATCACAAGAATGATTTCTAGGGATCATACTAAAATTCTTCTCCTCTGAAACTTCTTGAACCAGGCCCCCACAGTTTAAATCATAGTTCAAATCAGCATCCCGTCTTCCATGCTCCTACTAGTATGACCCATTAAGTAGCACTTAAAACATCCTACTGTTTTCCTAACCCAAATCCCCAAAATCTACATTCCTCCAAATGAAAGTATAATCAGGTCTATCACAGCAATACTCCTGTCCCTGTATCAATTCTGCCTTAATTAGAGTTTCTATAGCTGTGAAGAGACACTATAACCACAGCAATACTTATAAAGGAAAACATTTAGTTGGAATGGCTTATAGTTTCAGAGATTTAGTCCATTATCATCATGGTGGGACACGGCAGCATGCAGGCAGACATGGTGCTAGAGAAGGAGCCAAGAGATCTACACCTTCAAGTGTAGTCAACAGGAAGTGAACTGTCTGCCACACTGAGCATAGTTTGAGCATAGGAGACCTCAAAACCCACCTCCACAGTGACACAGTTCCTCCAACAAGGCTACACCTACTCCAACAAAGCCACATATCCTAATAATGCCACTCCCTGTAGCTCAAACATTCAAACACATGAGTTTATGGGGATCATACCAATTCATACCACCACAATATGTATAATGATTGTGAGACTTTTAAGGTTGGACTATGCCTTATATTGTGATACTAATTGTCTAAGTTACTTTACATTTACTGTGTAGAGTCACTTTGGCCAAGGAAACTTACAGAAGAAGGAGTTTATTCGGGACTTTCTTCAGTTCCAGAGGGTTAGAGTCTATGCATGGCAGGGGTCATGGCAGTAGGTGGGTAGACATGGAACTAGAGAAGTAGCTGAGAGCTCACATCTGATCCAGAAGCCCAAGGCAGTGCGCAGAAGAACTAACTGGGATGCCGTGGTTTATTGAAAGCTCAAAGACCACCCCAAGTGACACACCTTTCAACAGGGTCACACCTCCTAATCCTTCCAAATTAGTTATGCCAACTGGGGAACAAGTGTCCAAAATATACGAGCTTATGGGGTCATCCCCATCCAGACCACCGTGTTCCACTCCATGGCCTCCATAAGCTCGTAGCCATATCATAATGCAAAAGGCAGTCAGGCCATCTTCAAAAGTCCCCGTGGTCTTTCACAGTTTCAACACTAAAACAGTAAAAGTCCAAAAATCTCTCTGGAGACCCAAGGGAATCTTTTCATTGTAGCTCCCTGTAAACTCGAAATGCAAACCACACACTTCCAACACTCGAAATGCAAACCACACACTTCCAACACAAACACACAATGGCACAGAATATGCACTAGCATTCCAAAATGGAGGACTGGGAGCATAGTGAGGAATTACTGGACCAAAACAGGACAGAAACACAACTCTAAATCCTGTAGTTCTTTGCCCAGTGTCAAAGGGATCAAATCTCTGAAACTATAAGCCACCCCAACTAAATGCTTAGATGGCTCTTTCCTTACAGCTTGCTTACTGCAATGTGTATGTCTGTTTTGGGCTGGTTCCACTCCGCGTTTTAAGCTCTCCTTGGTAGCTAAGAGTATCACCAAATGTTATTTAAAACCTATAGCAACATTTCCACCCCCCTTTACTGTAACCCACCAACCTGTGACCCCATCAATATATTAATTAAACATTTTGATTTGTGACTCTCTTTGTTCTCTAATAAAATCCCATACAGACACTTCCATGATGGGACACAATATTTTGGAAAAGCTGAATATGTGTTCCTCCCACTGGCTCCAGAATACGCTGTCTGTCGCCCCATCTGAAGTGAGAGCTGTGTTTTTGCATTGACACGGGACAGAAAACAACCACGACGCCTGTCATCATCTGTTTACTTGGGAAATACACTTAGCAGTTTCTCAGCATGTTGAACACAGGCTTTGTTCTGTCTGCTGTCCGCTCTAGCATACATGGGTAAGATTTGCCTGTGAGAGGTGAGGGCACAGGTCCTCAGAGATCTGTTGACTTTATTCAGAATTCCTTCCCAAAGTGGACAAGGTGCAACCGTTTATCTGTGATGGGTGAAGGCACGGTAGTGAGTCACACAGAGGGCTCTGGTCAGTGGGTCACCATCTGGTCACGTGATCCCCCATCCCCCAGGTCTAAGCATAATGGTGTGGACTTAATGCCAGTCAAAGATGTCTGCAAACAATGGACAAACACCCACGTGCTTCTCTTCTTTGGGAATGCTAATGTCTGCCAAGTCACCTTTAATGACAGACAGTGTTCTATAACTTACCCAAAGCTGGGAACCAGAGGTGGGGATGCTGACCACAGGGGCTAACCCTCTCATTTTGTGGACTTGAAAACCAATCTTTAAGAAAGATGTGACCCCTCAGGTGAGGCAGGGGATGTTGCCAGGACTAAAAGGACCTTGCCAATGCTCTTCCTATTCAGAAGTCAGGCGTTCCCCCAGGGGCTCCAGCCATCTCATTTCTAATTCAGAGCTGGTACAGGAACTCCTAATAATGGCTCCTGATGGAGAGAAATGTTATTCTATTAACATATTTGCATGATAATAGGAACTTCAGGCCTTGATGGGGAAACTCCAGCCCCAGGGAAGGCAGCTGAGCCAGGACTTGGAGAATTTGGGGCTTGCTGAACTTGAGAAAAGTCACTGGATCCCTTTCAGAAAAGGTGACACCCAGGCAAAGCTTGTGCTCACTGGTCTGGAAGCCACAATCATCTGCTTCCCTCCAGTCCTCACAAGTGTCCTCTAGCGAGAAACAGAATCACCAGGCTTTAGCTCTGCTGACTGAGGGTAAGCATGGAAGGACTAATACCACATTGGAGGGAGATGCTTTTCTGTAATTTATTAATGCAAAAAAATAAATTTGGGGCACTCTTTGGTCTCAGTATAAAGTAGGGAGGACCTCACTCAGTACCAGCAGGAAGCCCCAAAACTTTCTAAGTCACCAACTGGGGCAGAAGATACCTCGACCAGCATTGTGCAGAAACAGAGCTTCACCTGGAAGTATGAGATAGTTTACCCTGAAGCCAAATCTAAGTGACCGTGGGGGTCTGAGGGGTAGGCAAGCATAGGGAATAGTAGTGAGACTTGGCCACAGCGTTGACAAGCACTGATTATAACAAAAGAGGAGGGCTGGGACTTCCTACAAATGTCAGACTTGCCAGCAGACATCAGGAGAGGAGGGCAGCTCAGATATGGTCGTCATTTTCTGCCTTGCCCATGCCCAATGGACAGAACTTCAGACATCCAATGTACTAGATTCAGACAATGAATGCACTGAGTTATTGTGGTTTTGTAGATGTCACGGTTATGGTAGTTGGGTGTAAGCTTGGGACCTGAGCCTTTCAGAGAAGACTCCATTAATACCCTTTTCAGGTAGGAGAGCCAGGACAGAGGGCAGAGGGCAAAGGGAAGATATATGTGGTGAATGTGCCACCCAAGTCTGATTTTAACGGTCTTAAAAAGTTGTCCTTCCAAAGGGGAAGGAGAAAAGATCTCAAGGAGCTCATCGTGTCAGCAAGATTAGACCACAGAGCGCTGAGGAAGCTTTGGTGAATTCTAGGAAGTTAGCTGCGGTATATAGTCTGTGGGTTTTAGGGGAAAGGCAGAGACCAGCTCCACAGAGGCCATTTCAATTGTCGCATGCCAGCTTGGAGGCTGATGCCTGGCCTCGCGTTTGCAGGACATGCCCCACACCATCATTTCATTGCTCACTGACTCGAAAATGCTAAGTTCACCTGGGTGTTGCCGATGCCGACACCACAGAGAAAAGAACAAGCAGTCCCCACTTTTCTGATGTTGGCATTTTAGACACAAAAGTTATCCCAAAGGTGGGTGAGACTAGGTGGACAAGCCCTTCTTCATTGCTGAGCATCCAAAGCCTGGAGTGGCTCTTTCCGGAGCCAGATTCAAGAGAAGAGTCACTGTCCTACCAATCACTGTCCCAGGGCACATCCACTGCAGTTTTCAAGCCAGGATCTTGCAGTATTGAGCTCTGGAGCGTTGTTGATGCTGCATGAGGGCAGTGGCTGCTGTTGATGTGCTGATATTATTGTGGAGGTTTCCGTGGGAACAGTTGCTGTGTGTCTCACTGTGCTTCTGGTTAAAGTAGTGGTTGCTGAGCTAGGGTTGCGTTGGTTGGCGCTATGGTAGTTATTGTTCCTGTGGTGGTGTTGATAATAGTGTGACAGTTGTAGTTGCCTTGAGGGGACTTGGTGATGTGATTGTGGCTGTCGCTGAGATGAGGGTTGGCGCCATAGAGGCAGTGTTGTCATTGCTCTGATGACAGTTAATACGGTGTGTGATAGTGTAATTCTTTTGCTACTGTTAGAGTTGGTAGTGGTGATGATGGTGTTACTGCTATTGTGTTGATGATGTCATAATGAGGGGCTGCTGATATCATGGTGGTAGGCAATATGGTGGTGCTGGTGGATGAAGACATTTGGTAGTGACCATTGTGGTGTTTGCTGCTATTACAGTTGGTGACATTCCTAGTATGTCATGATGTGCGCTATGGCGGCTGTTGATGATGCTGGGGCTCTAGAGGTGGCTATCGTGGTTGTGGTACTATCCTGGAGGTCGTGGTAGTCAATGTCATGGTGGCTATTGCGGTTGTTGGTGATGTCAAGGCTGAGTAGGTAGAAGTTTTGGGTTTAATGTGTGATGGTGTTGTGGTGGTGATTGCCACGGTAATGGTGGATCATGATGTTATTGCGGTTCTGGTAGATTTCGTGGCTAGACTATATGATGATGTCATGAGAATGGTTGTCAACAGTGGTATTTTTGTTGTAGACGTCATGGTGGTTGTTGATGATGTGGTAGCTGAGGAAGAAGATATTATGGCTGTGGTGTCTGATGATATTCTGGTGATTGTTGGAGGATAGTTGCTGATGTTGTGGTTGTTATTGTGGTTTTTGTAGATGTCATGGTTATGGTAGGATTATGATGTCATGATGGTGGTTGCCATAGTGATGGATGCTGATATTGTGGTTGTTATGGAAGGTTTTGTAGATGGTGGCACCTGAGGATGTCACAGTGGCATTTGTCAGTGGATGACATAGTAGATGTTGGTTGTTGATGATGCTGTTGCTAAGGATGAGGATGCTTTGGTTGTTGCATCTGATGCAGCTGTGCTGTTTTCTGGGCCTTTGGACCCCATATATGTTTTCAAGTGCTCCCACCATGGCCCCTTTCTCAGCTACACCTACTTACTTTAATTACTAGTAGAGGAGTTAATTAAAACAAGGAACTTCTGCACGTCCTACAAATCCCGGAGCATCATCAAGTGCCCTGCCCCTGCCGTTTATGGCACTCTCTGTTTACAGGCAATGATCCAGCTTTCAATCTTTGTGACAATGTTCCAATCCCAGCCAATTTAAATAATCTGCCAGTAAAAATTCCACGAGCCGCTCAGAAACACTTCACGAGTCTGAATATACAGCGCCAACTGGATCTAATCATCGCTTTCGCTTGTCGAATCCTGTTGGGAGGCAATGAGAGACACACATTGTCGTTACTGATTTGTCTCGTGAGTCCTGCTTGTGTGTGGCATCCCTGAACCTTCCATTCCCTCTCCTAATTCCCCCATCATCTTATTTACTTGGAAATACGCTGCAGAGCAACTTCTGAGAGCAGCTTGGTTCAACACTGCGCTCAGCAGAGGATCTTCCCCAAGGACTCTTAATTTGCCAGCAAGCCGTGGTCTTGGCGCATGGTTGCCTTGGTCTTGAGAAAACAGGAAGGTGAGCAGTCCTGCTGACTTGTGCTTCCATCCAGCTGCCAGAGGCTTAACCTTGGGATGTGTGGGGTCCTTGTTGAGTCTCAGTTTCTTCATTGACGGTTCTGGGATTACAATACCAGCCTGTAGGGGTATCCTAGAGATTGCATGAGATCAGGACTACAAACTTTGGGTTTATTTTATTTTTAATTACACGTATGTGTTTGTGTGATATGTATGTGAGTGTGAGTACATGTGCCCACAGAGGACGAAGGTATTGTCTCTCCCTGGGTCTGGATTTATAGTAGTCACGTGCTTCTCAATGTGGACGCTGGGAATTAAACAAGTCCTTAACTGCCGAGTCACCCCTGATGTCACAAAGACGTAAAGTTTTGAATGCAAATCCTGAAACACAAAAGCAGCTGGTATAGGGAATGGACCAATGAACAGTGCCTTCTAGACTCACAGTAACCTGAGTGGGGCCCCTCTAAGAAAGTTTCCCACAAGCCCCCTCTCCCCACAGAGCAGCCTCAGCCAAGGCTTTGCTCTCCACTCCAGGGTCACAGTGACTGTATTTGGTTACGTCTTTCCCATCTCTCCATTTGTGTGTGTTTCTGCCACCCTCGGCTGTGTGGGGCAGAGCCAACTGTCCTAGCTTTGCCATCCTAGGATCTGGTCCAGGCGCATGCCCACCCATGAAGGGTTCTCACAGCTGGGAGGTGTCATGGGTTGAATTGTATCTCCTCGAAACATATGTTCAAGTCTTAGGCCCAAGTGTGGGCATATGAGCTGATTTGGATAAAGCGCCATCATAGAGGTCGTCAAGTATGGAAGCTAGTTTTAATTGTCAACCTAACACGATAGGGAATCCCCTGGGAAGAGAATCTCAGTGACGGACTGAAGATGTCTGTCAGGAATTGTCTTGGTTATGCCGATCGATGTGTGTGGCATGAAAATGCAGTGGCATTTCAATTGTATTTTAATAAATAAAGCCTGCCTGAAGATCTGAGAGTAAAACAGCCATGCTGGTCAGTCTTACAGACCAGGCAGTGATGACACACACCGTTAATCCCAGTAGCCACACTAGTTGCCATAGAAACCAGGCGGTGCATGCCTTTAATCCTAGCCCTAGAGAGGAATATAAGACGGGAGGAGACAGCTCTCAGACACAGTCTCATTCTGAGATTCCTGGAGGCAGGATCGTTATTTTGAATTGAGGTGGAGGTAAGAGTCAGTGACTGTCTGCTTTGCTTTTTGGGTATTCAAGTTGAACCCCAATTTTTCTCCCTGAGTTTTTATTAATTGTGCATCACAAAATAAAAACCCAGAGACAGATATTGGAGTTCAAGCTGAAGGTCAGAAAAGCAAAACAGTCACTGGCTTTTACCTCGACCTCAGTCTGAAATGGCAATCCTGCCTCCAGGAATCTTCAGAACGAGATTGCCTGAGAGCTGTCTCCACCTGTTTTATATTCCTCTCTAGTGCTGGGATTCAAAGCGTGCACCACTACCGCCCAGTTTCTATGACAAACTAGAGTGGCTACTGGGATTAAAGGTGTGTGTCACCACTGTCTGGTCTGTAAGACTGATCAGTGCAACTGTTTTTCATTCTGTTCTTCAGGCAAACTTTATCTGTTAATACAAGTGAAATATCACTGCAGGTCTGGGAGGATCTTGGATCTTCCCCTGGCAGATGACACCGTTCTCTAGGCAGGGAGTCCTGGCCCCTTGGGAAGAGAGTGAGCGGAACAATCACAGACATGCATGTAGCCATTCCTTCTCTACTCTTGGATACAATGTGACTACCTGCCTTGAGTTCCCGACTCCGTGGCTTTGCAATGATGACAACTGTCAAACTGAACAAACCCTTTTTACTCCAAGTTGCTTTTCATCAGAGTGTTTTTATCAGAGCAACAGAAATGGAACCAGGACATCGGGCTAGGATGCGGTCCTACGGCCACTGTAATCCTCTGTGACCATATCTTTATCAAAAGGTGAAAACTGGTGGATACAAAGACACACACAGGCCTGAGCCTGGAAAAGCAGTGAAGGTGAAGATGGAGATGGGGTATGGCTTCTGCAAGCCATGCGTGCTGGCAATCTGAAGTCACAGGGCAGGTTACCTCAGGCCCAGAGCAGACCAAGGGTGGCTAAGGTCGGTGGTCCCAAGCCCAGACCAAGGGTAGACACAGGTCCTTGGTAGCAGTGAGGTCAATGGTGCCAGACTCCTCACTCAACACCGTGGGTTGCGCTGGTCATGAAATCCCCTGCCAGGGCTCAGGAGCCATTGAGTGCATTAGTCCCCAGGCCTGAACCTGCTGAGCCCCACCCAGGGAGCTCAGCTCAGGATCCAAAGTGCAGCTCCCCCCGGGGTGCCGAGCTCCCCTAAAAGGCCACGTTGTGAAAGAGCTCGCATGAGAGCAATTTGTTGTAATCAGTCTTTGCCACCCGCCATCTCCCCCTGCAGGGGCTTAAAATACGGCAGAAACTCATTTCACCAGGAAGATGATCTCAGGCTCAGGGCACCAGGAATGGGAGACCTTGGAACGAGATCTGTCTTCATCAGAACCAACCCGTTTAAAACAGAAGTGTTTCTGGTTCCACGAAGAATATTTGCATATTTTTCAAATTCTTAACAGAGAAAAATTTCGAGGTGTCAGGCGAGGAGCCCTCAAGACAGCTGCTATTCCCTTCAAAATAAACGAGAGGTGTCATTTTTAATGAAGGGAGAGAAAAGATGCTTCTAATCCCCAGCTGCCTCCTCCCCGCTCACTCTGGGAGCCCTGTCTGCCAGCTGCCTGGAATAGGGAATGGAGACCAGGCCTGAAACACTGCTGGCTTCATAGGCTTCTCAGATTTACCCACAAATTGTCTCCTGAACTTGAGTTGGTGCATGCCACATGGAACTGGATCTTGATTCCATGGATGTGGTAGGTCTCCACTGGATCACTGTGCCCAGGAGCACCTAGTCTCCTTAAGCTGGTTCAACCCCAGGCTCTGTCCTTGAACATCAGCAGCACCAGAAAGATAAACTGTGCCTCCACTGGAGTGGGAGTGGATGGCCAGGAGGGCTGCCAGTTCTCCCAGAGATGAGAGCTCCTTCTGTCCATGCCGTAGAGGAAAAGCCTGGAGGCTCCAATCTGCACAACACCAATCCCACGCATCTGTCTAAGCAGGATTCTGGAAGATCCTGGGTGGGAGACCGCAGGGAGGCCTCCTGATGGAACAACTGCTCGCCCTCAGGGGGGAATGTGACCGCAGAGCCCTTGTGTGCTGACCCTGCCTCCTGTCTGCCTGATATGAGGGTCACCAAAGGGGCTCCCAGAAGGCTGCTCCTATATGCCAGACAATGGCAAGCAAGTCAAGTTTGTTTCCTTGGCACATGGTGGAACTTCATGGCAGGCAGCATTTGAATGTGGACCCTGGGGGGGGGGGGTCCCAGTCCCTTGCTTGTATTTATCACATTGAAGGTGGTGGGTGTGACCAAATCAGGTAAGCTTTTTAAAGAGGGTCCAGGGAAGACAGGGTACAAAGTTACAAAGAGAATCACATGCCATGGACCTATAGGTTCCCACCATCATTCGTACCCAGCATCATTCTTAGGCCAAGAACCTTTGGTTTGTCCCGTTGTAGGGTCTAGTGGAGAAGCTGCTATTATTATCCAGCTAAAGAGACAGTATTATCCAGCTAAAGAGACAGTATCAAACCGAGCCTTGATAACTTGTCCCTGTACCCATAGATAAACACATCTCTCAACCCTTAGCAGTTAACAGAGACCCACAGCCAGTCAATATGCAGAGACTATGAGACCGGCAAGTGCTCAGCCTGAGAAAGCTTGCTTGGCCCCTGAAGTCCTGAGCTCCTGAGGACTGGACTGGCTGACTCGTCTCCACCCTAACACCTGCCCAGGCTCCAGGAACCCCTCCTGGAGCCTCGAGAGTTCATGAGACCAACGGGGGTTGGGGGTGCCTGGCGACCACTTCCAACACTACAGCACATGTCCGTTGTGTCCCAGCCACAGGGAGGTGGCTTGACTCTGGTCCCGGCGGCACACGTCTTACCGAAGTCCAATAAAGACTCACGGACACGTGGACCTGCCTTGACCCAGGGTCAGTTCCTGTGACCACACAATCTTCTGCAGCTTGGACTCTGAGGTGTGATGGAGGGCAGGCCCTGTCACTAAATGTGACCACCCTTGTCTTAGCCTTAAAGTGCCCTTCATATCAGAACTCGGTGCCCCTGGAGGCATCAAAACGGGAACTGTGTACGAAGTCCCAGAGTGCCAACCAGTATGCCTGACAGATGACAGCTACGCCCTTCCCTTGTATAGAATCCCCCAGAAGAAAAGTGTAATGACTCCCTGGTGGGGGTTGCTGAACCAGCGTGCAATGCAGGGTCGCCCCAAACTCCCTACTTCTACTTCCTGTTCCCCCAGCCCTGCACTCTTTCCAAGTCCTAACACGATCAGGACTCAAGTCCCTTCAAGTTCAGTGTGCCCAACTGCTAAAGTTAGGTCTAATTAGCCAGTCTTAATTGATATTAAGATAAATAACTTTTCAAATGATTTCCCCCCCGTGAGATGGAGACTTGTCGGGAGGGCAACCATCCCTAATTTAAATCAATGAATTAAAACAAATGTGATTTAGTGGTTGCCGAAAGGAGAGGGAAATTTTTAATTCGCTAATCAACTCATCCGTGTTGATGGTGGGGGAAATTCTAAAACACATTAATCAGCTGGGGATGGAACCGTTCACACGGCACGGTGTTGTCAGGGCCATAAGTAAGCAGGACTGATTTAAGACCCAGCAAGTCCTGAGGGGCTGGATTCCTGCAGCTGGGGCTCCCTCACCCACCTTAACCAAGCTTTCCCTCACACATAAGAAGTTTGGTCCTGGGGCTGAGGACATGGCTGGGAAGTTAAGAACACTGTCAGTCCTTCCAGAGGACGAGTTCTGTTGCCAGCACCTATGTCGGGCAGCTCACAACCACCTGTGACTTCAGGTCCAGGGTGCCTGACACCCTCTTCTGGCTACGTGTATGCGCCACACTCCTCACAGAAATAAAAAGAAGATAAAATACAATTTTAAAGACAATGTCAATCTTCAAGTCTGTTTATAAAAGCAGAACCCGTGGAACGGCTTAGCTCGTGAAAGTCCTGGATGTGCAGGCTTGGTGACTCCTGCCTGATCCCTGGATTCCTGGTGGGAAGAGTCATGTGACTTCCAGACGTTGTCCTCTGACCTCCGCTCACACTGCGGCACATGCACACCTCATCCACATAGATACACACCACAGGTGTGCACAAGTATTTTTTTAATGGGCTAGCAGCTAGTCTCAGCAAGTGACTACACCTGCGGCTAAGCCCGGTCCGACGACTGTGGTTGTTTGGTCCTCTGAGACCCTGGAGGCCCACATGGCAGAGAAAGAGAGAACCAAGTCCCACAAGCATGTATACCACGCATGCACACACACACGCAACGTACACATGCACACATGCACGTGACATGCACGCACACCAAATAAGAAAGGACCAGTGAGCGGACTCAGTGGGCAAAGGTTCTTGCTGCCATGTCTGAGTACTTAAGCCTGATCCCCAGGATGGACACGGTGTTGGGAGAGAACAGACTCTTGGGGCTTGTCTGCTCACCCTTGTCCCTGACACACAAAATAAATACATAAAATGCAATGAAGAGCAGAGGTGGACACAGACGCCACCGGATCTCGTTTTAAACTCCCGCTGACACCAGGGAGTGGGTTTCTAAAATGCAATGGACTAGATTTTCCCACCCCAAATCAGATAGAGCCAAGGCACATGAAGTCCCAGACTTGAGTGAGGGCATCAGATGTGGAGAGCCAACCCACAGCCTGCAGAGCAAGCATGACCCAAAGAAAATTCTAGAGGCAGAGGCATAGCACAGGTCCAGGGCTGCAAGGTGGGCACGGGCAGCTGCCTGGCTCCCTGGCATGGCAGCTGGGGTGCTACGGGGCTCTCCCTTGCTCTCTGTGTTCACACTGTCTCTCTCTCGGTTTTCTGAGAAAGCCACCTTCATCTGTAGATTCCTGATGAAGTTGTGAAAAGTGAGGGAAGACTGGATCCATTACAGATTTTTTTTTCCTGTTTGTAAGCCACAGAACTCGACAGAAACTGTCTGAAGTAAAAATAGGAATTTATTGGCTCACGCGACGGGAAATGTTGGGATGGATTCAGCTGAAGGCAGAACTGTAACGGAGAGAAACTAAAGGAACTTGCACGTTCCGAGCTTAGTTCTGCCTTCTTCCATCAGCTCCAGCCGTGCGCCGTAGCTCTCCAGCGCACCGGCAGGCTGACGAGCCAGCTTCAGCTTCCACAATCTTTCACTGTAAGTGGAGCAAGCATAAGATCAGTCTTTTCTAGAATCCTAGCTTTAAGGAGTTCCACAGTCCCTGGAGCATCAGCTCTTCCTGTGATCAAGTGAGCGGTTGGACCAGTCTGCATCGCTGCACCATGGCTCTGTGGCCTGAGGCCAAGGTCCTAAACCCCTGCACACTTCATCTCTACAGAGAGCTGGTACTTTCCGCCTGGCCATGCTACATGGCTTCCAGGAGCTTAAGGAAATGAAAGCAACTGGAGGGGGGCAGATAACACAGCAAGGACCCAGAAGATTTGGCTGCTGGGACCTTGTCCACCTGAGTCAGACAGGCCAGAGAAGAATCTGCAGCTAACACTTGAGCTGGACCCCTGAGTTGAGCAGGTCACATGGACAGAGATGGGACAGGATGGATCTGGGCTCAGTGTGTGCCTCCTCAGGGAGGTGATATGACTATAACATGAATGGGGCAGGGTCTGAGGTAGGGTGCCTTCCTCCTGCACCTCAGACATGTCCAGTGATGGCTGGCATCCACTCAGACTGCCCGGCGGTTCTGGTGGTTTCAGCCACAGGTGTGGGTTTCATAGACTCTCGTTCTCACATAAAAACCTGAGCCTCATCCTGTGAGAGCAGAGCCCTCCAGAGGGAACCTGAAGGCCATACTCACTTCTGTGTTCCGAACACAGCTGCATGCTCCAAACACCCCATGCCAAAGACATCACCCACGCTGGCTTCTGCACCCTGTGTACCTTGCTAGGATCCAGTTCAAGAGCCACCATACCCGCTCCAGTCACAGAGATGTGTGTGTGTGTGTGTGTGTGTGTGCATGCTAGAAGCTGGTAGCCCTTACCTTTGGCCTGCCTTAGCTTTTTTCTTGTTGCTATGTCCCAACGGGTCCCTCGGGGAACCGGGTGAGAAGGCACAGCATCAATGGCATAGTCACAGGAGTCAGGTAAAGGCATGAGACAATGGAGAGACCATTTTATATGCTCCTGCCAGCACCCAGGCTGCCTTCTGATCTGTTGACAGTGCATGGCTGCCCCTCACTGGCTAGGCACAATCAGAACCTCTGACAGCGCCTGTTGCTAGACCATCAGGCAGACTCCAGGTTGGCTCACCTCTTAGGCCTCTGACCTTGGAGTCAGCATTAACCTTGTTGACTGGAGAAGTCCTGTGGGAGTAGAAGACTGGGGCTGGGACCAGGATGCGGCTCTGGTCCTGAAGCCGGCAGGTCTGGGAAGTCACACAGCCTTTCTGAGTTTCAGTGTCCCCGTCAGTGAAAGAGAAGCCTGACCCCTGCTTCCCTGAGCTGATAGGAGAACACGAGAGGAGAGGCGGGTGCATGTGGTCTTGGGAGGACGCTGGAAGAGACATAAATAGTGTTGGCGAGCTCTGAGCGGGAAGAACTCCAGTAAGGATTCTTGATCCATCCATCCATCCATCCATCCATCCATCCATCCATCCATTCATTCATTCATTCATTCTAAATGGCGGAGAGCTCGTCTTTCTAGGTGCCAGGCCGCATGCAGATCTGTTCTTTCATGGTCAAGCCCTCTGAGCATGCGAGGTGAGGTGAGTGGAAAGCTTGGCCTCTGTCCCAGAATTTATTTATTATAAGCTAACTTAAAAGTCTGTCTCCATCGAGGGCTTCAGTGACATCCGGGAGGGGAAGACATCTGGTCTAAGTTATAAGTTAGTTCAGATTCCAAGATAAACCATTTCTGAATTCCTGAGTGTGGCTCTGACAGGAGCCCCAGAGCTCAGCGTCCAGGCTCTTGTGGCAGGAGCCCCAGAGCTTGGTGCTCAGGCCTCTGACATCTCATGAGCTGTTCTTCAACCCAGTCTCCCCAGTGGCTCTCAGCCCCAGCGGTCCAGAGTATCCCAGAGCAGGCCCAGCTTCTACTCTACCTGCAGTGTCTTCCTTCTAGATGCTTCTGTGGCCGGCCCCAGCATATCTTAGAGGGTCAGATTGAACACACCAAGGCTCAGTTTCCCCACAGTGCTTAGGGAGCCCGTCAAGGTAACTCATGTGAATGTTAGTGTGACTCTGACCAAGTGAATAAATGAGCTGTCTCGTTGGCCCCTGTGATACGCTGAACAGGTAGGCACATCAAGCCTGTCTCCTCGCCTACCTTACCAGCAGGATGGATGCGAGGATCAAGCGATATATTCCCAGTAAAAGTTGTCTATAGACTACTACAGAGTTCCACATTTCTTTCCACTGTGTCTATTACACTTAGGTGCCCCTGACACTAGCCGGCCACAAACGATCCCCGGCTACAATCCCAGGCAGAGGAAGTGGACACAATCATCTCCCCCAAGCTCACTTCCCGTGACACACTCCCTTGCTTTCAAATCTTCATTTTCTATCAGTTGAAAAAAAAAAAAAGAAAGAAATACCAAAAATTCACTCCAGCATTTTCAAGATAGACAGGGCTTCCCCAGGCCTCAGCAGCAGGGCCGCGTGCCTGTCTCCTGTGACCCAGTGGCAGAGATACAGAATGCAGTGTCAATTCTAAGGTCACCAAACCAGGCACACTAGGCATTATGAGATGAATTCCTTCCTGGGGGGTCAACTGGACCAGAGCAAAGTATTGTCGTCCCCAACCCCTGCCAGGCTGGCGCTCCCTTGTGAGTTTCCATGCCTCCAAGGAGCTGCGCCTGCCTCTACTGTCAGCGGCATGCTGTCCTTGATCAAGCAGAGGCTTGCCTCCGTCAATCTATGGCCACCTGGGTTCTGGAGACGCTCTGTCACTTAGTTGCAGTATAACCCACCGAAGGACCAAAGTTCACAGTGATGACCACCATGCGTTCTGATCCTTTCCCAGCACACAGGCCTTCCCAAGGCTTTCAGATGAAGATAGTACAGAAGGGAGCTGTTGCTGGTAGGGTTTATAGACCTCTGGCAATCACACAACCCTGTGCCCCCAGTTAAGGCGTGTCTGTAAATGAGCTTCACGTGGCTTCCTCCCTCGGGCAATGCTGCCAAGGAGCACATTCTGGTGAAAGTACCTTGACAGGAACCAATCACAGATCTGAGAAGCAGCCCCCTCCTCCTGGACTCAGAAGGACTATGGCAGGCTGCACAGCCTCACTGGGAAAGAGACAGATCCAGGCTGGAGCAGAGTGTCACCCGGGTGTGTCGTGGTCATTGTGGACCGACAGAAGACTCCAAATGTCACCTGGGATCCTACTTCATCTTCAGCCAGGGTGAGTTCATCCCGAGAATACAGGAGCCTTAAGGCTCATGTGTGAATCTGTGTGTGTGTGGGGGGGGTTCTCTGAGCTTCTGGGGGGGGAAAGAGTGTTCTAATAGAGCCAGCTGCATGGCCATCGAGGTCCAGTCTGTGGCCAGGCACTCCTCCATGCCTGCATGCCTTCCTGTGCATAATCCATGTGCATCCACACTTAGGTAGAGGCAGGAATGCAGCTTCTCTCTCTCCCAGCCTCTGCATCATCCGATATGGAGACGGATGGAGACATTAAATGAATAGATAGATCTTTCCACCTCTATAGCAACATCCATGTATCTGCTGCTGAATCTAAGCCATGGATCTTTATATCTTTATGTGCCCCCCAGTCAGATGGATCGCTGCATTTCCATATTTATTTAGAGAGATGCATCTCTACAGCTGTAGACACATCTACATAGACAGATTTGTATCTGTGCACATAGACAGCTGTGTGGTGTACAGCACAGATGTGTTGAACAGACTAGCTTCTCTGACTTCTGGAGTAGCCATTGGGAGATGGGCAGGTGCTGCCAGGAGGCTCATGGTGGGAACTTAGTCAGGAGGCTGTCCCCATATGGGGCTTCTTCCTTCCTACCATGGTTTGCTCAGCCTGCTTCCTTACAGCACCCAGTGCCACCTGCCTAGGGGTGATATCACTCACACTTAGCTGACTCCTCATACATCAATCATTAATTAAGAAATATACTCACAGACTTGCCCACAGGCCAGTCTAATGGAGGCCATTCCTCAATTGAGGTTGCCTCTTCTGAGGTGACTCCAATCTGCGTCAAGTTTACAAAAACTCAACCAGCCCATGAAGGATAATCTGCTTAACTTAGAATCACGTGATTCTAAGCGACATCTGCCACACACTTATTTCCAGGTGGCATTTAGATTAGCTCACGAGTGAGTCAGCTGGTACCACTGTGAGGCCAAGCTGCCCGTCAGTCTGACCGTCACAGGAAGTGGACGTTGGGTTTAAAGATGGCAGGTATACTGAGAAATAGCATAGCAAAAGTACTTTTATGGAGACATTTCTGTCAGCTCTTCAAAATCTTGGGTGTTTCATGAAAATATTACCTAGCAAACAGAAGTCAGCTGTGTCCATGTTCTCAACGTGCACTGGGTGACCATAGATTGGCTCGGGAGATAGAGCGTGTCTGGCTTGCATTCTGGCTTCTGAAGTTCCAGCTCCTAGAGATGCCAGCTCTGTGGAGCAGAGGTGGAGATGCTGAGCAGCGATGTGGAGCAGAGACCCTGTGAACCCTGCTCTATACTCCGCCAAGCTGGGCTGTGTAGAAGCAAGAACACTGTGTGCAAGTGCTCCCAACCCTGCATTGCCCAGGGCTGGGCTGTGTCTGCAACTCTCCAGTGAGGCAGAGCGCTCCTCAGAGGACAACAAATGGGTGTGCTACTCAAGGGGCACCAAAGAACCGCAGAACCCCAGGATCCTGGTAAGTCTGCTCTCAGCTCAGGAACCTAATGTGAGAAGGATGGAGTCTCCCATGCACACCCCACCTTGGCTGGGGAAACAGGTAAGGCCTTTCCACCCTGCATCAGTACCTCATGCCCAGAGTGTTTGATCATTTTATTTGGGGGTCACAGGGAAGAAAACTGACTGTATTCAGAGGCCCTACAGAATGATCCCAAAGCCTGGAGACCACAAAATTTACTTTTTTGGGTAGGAAGCATGGGGCAGGAGTGCCTTCAGCCTTGTGTGGCTGTCAATAAAGCTGGAATTTGAGCTCAGAAATCCCGAATGTCTGTTTTCAATCACTCTGCCATGGCTTCCTCGTGACCTTTGCATTTGACCAAGTCTTAAATGACCTCTTTGACATAGAGAGGAGACAGCACTGAGCTGCCAAGGGCACCCTGTGAAGCACTAATGGGCCAGTCATGCCATCTGCCTGAGTTCTGTTTCACCTGATTAAGTGGGGGACACAGTCTCCATGCTAGGCAGTCCCTGGTGGGCATGCGGCTTGGTGGATGCTTCTGGAGACAGTAAGTACTTTTGCAAAGGGGAGGGGATTTCTCATCAACTGCCCAGACACATCGGCTTACGCGCTGTGGCATCTGCATTCCACGTTGCTCGCTGAATCGCCCTGCAAAGTAGCTAGGATGAGCTCGCGGTGCATAAGGTGCAGCTTTACAAGCAGCATTTCTAAATCACATTTATTCCTGGCCATTTCCCACCAAGACTGGAGAGAAACACACTCCATTCTCTTTCCCGTTTGCTCTTCGCTCATTCTGGTATTTCCTAGAACGGAGGTCCTAGCGGTCTAGAGCAGAAGCTGTCTGTGTTCACGGCTGGTTGTGGCTTGCCACTCCTGTCCAGGCTCAAAGCCCCCCTGTTAGAAGCCTCTGAGGCCAAGCTTGGCCATCAGGGCATCTCTGATGTCCCCTGAGGGGGTGCAGATATTGGCTTATAGAGAGCCTGTCCTGGTCCTGACCTGGTGACCCTGCTTTGGCACTGATGTGTGAGATGTAGTCCATACATGTCTCTTCTCATCATGGGCTGCAGTGCTGTCCTTTTCAGAAAAACCCAGCCCTGGTGACTTCTCTTGTGAAAACAGCTCCTGCCAGCCTCACACACTGGCTCCTTTGTGACCTGCTCCCTCCGGTAACCTAGGATCCTGGGTCACTTTAAGCAAAGGCTGTTCTCGTTGTTCTGGTGGGTGAAATGAGCCAAGGCACCATTTCTTCCCCTCCTTTCCCCTTTCTTCTCCTTCTTGTTCTTTTTCTTTGCTCAGTTCAAATCTGTGACTATAAAACATCTATAGTGGTTAGCACTGCTGCTGAAGGTGACCGGGGTGAGGGTGGCGGAGACGGTGAGGGTGATGGTGGTGGGGGTGATGGTGGAGGTGATGATGGTGATGATGATGGCAGTGATGGTGATGATGGTGATTTTGGTGGTAGTGATGGTGGTGGTGGTGATGGTGGAGGTGATGGTGGTGGTGATGTTGGTGGGGGTAATGGTGGAGGTAATGACTGTGAAGGTGATGATGGTGGTGATGGTGAAGGTAGTGATGATGATGATTTTAATGATGGTGGTGGTAATTGTGGCAATAATAGTGGTGCTGCTCAGGGTGATGGCAATGACTAAGGTGATGATGATGGTGGCAGTTGTAATGATGATGGTAGTGACGCTGTTACAGCTGGTAGTGACTGATCAGCAGTCCCCACGGCCACATCTACAGACAGGCATGGGGACTGAGTAGCTGTAGTTTTTCGAAGGCTCCAGCAGCCACTCAGAGAGTCTCTTGCCCACAATATTTTGGGGGAGTCTGAGAGTAGAATGAAGCCCATTCTAGGAATTTGGCAAGAGGAAGGCGAGGGCCTGTTGCTATGGAGACTCCAGCTGGGCACCACATGCAAATACCTGTCTCCCTTGAAACCCGCCTGACAGTGATGCTGAGCATAAAGTACAGAGCACAGTAGAATGGGTTTTTAACTTTTATGCTGGGACCGCGAGAGCCATGCTGCTGATTAATTATGCACGAGTGCTCAGAGAGGCAGCAGGCGGAACGTCGGCAGGTAATGGCCTTTTGACAAATTCCCTCCAAATCTTAATTTTTTAAGGGGGATTTTTTTGAGTAAATAGAATAAGGAGAGGCAGGCAGGTCCATTTGCAGCGGCGACTCCACGGACACCATTAGCGGGGCTTTCGCTACACACATGCTTCTCTTCCTCATTAGTGTGACAGGAACATGACTCTGAGGAGCCGGTGCTGAGGTCACCTGTTCTGTCATGTGGATCGCGGCCCCATCCCACAGGGCAGGGGGTGGGGTGTGACTCAAAGAAATGAGGACTATGGCGGAGGCTTTCCCGGGACTAATGGCCACACTCACAGTTTCTGCCTTGGAGAAAATGCCGCCGATCCCGGGAACAGAGTCTAGCTCATCTGCAGGGCTCAGAGAGAAGGTAACCTGATGTTGGGGCTCCTTGGGATTCAGTGGGGGTGCTGACCCCCAAGAGACACAGAGAAGAGACACTGTGGCTTAGGGGGCTCTTGTGAGAGACTATAGAATGTCTGTCTCTAGTAAAGGCGACCAAGCAGAAGACTGTCTCAGCCAGTAAGTCAACTGCCAAAACCTGAGCTTCATCCCAAGGACCCACCTGAAAATCCTGGCTTGGCAGCATATGCTTGTTATACCAGTACTGGGGAGTCGGAAACTTGTGGATCCCTGGGGCCCAACAACTAGTCCAACCTGATGAGGAATTCAAGCCAGTGAGAGGCCCTGGTTCAAAGGAGGAACAGCATTCCTGGTGATGACATCTGTGGCTGTTCTCCGGCCATTCACCACGTACACACATGGGACCCACAAACACACCCACACACCCATATAAGCACACCCATCTACATTTATTAAAAAAAATAGAGAGATAGGAGACATTAAAGTATTAGGTGTCGGGTGGGATATTCTGGTAACATGCTGACCTAAATAAAGGTATGTCTAGAGCCACCTCTGGCCACTATCTGTAGAAAGAAGCCATCAGAATGTGGCTGTCTTTGGTGAAAAACCAGCCCCAGGAATCTTCCAGAAGTAGATTTGGAACTATTGGCTGGTAGAATCCTGCTCTTTCCCAACAGGCAGAATACCAACACGTGGACACAGGTTTGGTACACTTGTGCATGCTGGATCCCTTTATGACAACTTGACACAGGCTAAAGTCGTCTGAAATTGAGAGAACCTCAACTGAGAAAAGGCCGCTGTAGATCCAGCTGCAACATCTTCCGTACAGGAACAGACCCTGTAAGCTGCCAACAGAGAAATGTTAGTGATCGTCCGCTGTGCTCATAGATCCATGCCTTGCACAGCCAGCACCACAGAAGCTTCCTCCTGCAGCGGACGACGGCAAACACAGAGACCCACAGCCAGACCCAGAGAACAAGAGACTTTGGCACACAGCCATAAACAGGAGCTCTCCATCCAATCTCTCCCCCAAGAGCTCATGGAAGCCTGAGGAAGAGGAGGCAGAAAGCTCGCAAGGGCCAGAGGGGATGGAGGACACCAAGAAAACAAGGTCCTCTAAATCAACTCGAGCAAAGGTCATACGAACTCAAAGATGGAATCAGCATGGACAGGGCCTGAACCAATGTAGTAGGAGGAGTGGGCTGTGTCCTGCGACCCGGCTAGCTTAACCCCCTGAAATAACCACACCAAAATTGTATTAATTAAATTACTGCTTGACCCATAAGCTCTAGTCTCTTATTGGCTAATTCTCACATCTTGATTCAACCCATTTCTTATAATTTGCATGTCACCACAAGGCTGTGGCTTACCGGGAAAGATTCAACATGTCTGACCTGGCAGCTGGCTCCATAGCAGCAATCTCTAACCCTGCTTTCTTCCTCCCAGAATTCAGTTCTGTCTACCCCGCCTACCTATGTTCTGCCCTATTAGGCCAAGCAGTTTCTTTATTAACTAACCAATGAAAGCAACACATAGATAGAAGGACCTCCTACATCATTTCCCCTTTCTTCTGCTTAAACAAAAAGGAAGGCTTTAACTTTAACATAGTAAAATTACATAAAACAAAACAGTTATCAAGCAAGAATTACAGTTGCAATATTTATATTTACTTTATCTTTTATCATATAATTAAGGAAAGCTATATCTATAAATTCTTCAACTCCATCAAAGACTCCAGAAGGATATAATATTACCTAAGTAAACAGGAAGTGCATTATAAACAACTTTCAAAACTCTAGAAATGACAGAGACATCTTGCTGCCTGTACAGTCACCCAAAGTTCTTTTGCACCATTGGGGCATCCATCTTCAGCCTACAGGCCCATAGTATCCAGCAGACATCTCCATGAAGCAGGAAATTTTAAAGACAGTTCAGTCACTTTCTTTTGTGTCCTGCAGAATGTCTTGCAGACTCTTTCATGAAGCAGGAACCCCGAAGGATCATCTCACCTTTAGGCAAGTTCAGCAGTTATCTCTCTGTGGGTCCTGCATGTCCAGTGAAACAATCCAGGCAAGAGCAGTTTCTTGCCCAAATGGCTAACCAACTCCCTAAGGAGCCTCTTTGATGCCCATCTTCCTCTTGAAGTAGCTGGTGCTGCCAGGAGCCAATGTGTCTCATTGTCATGAAAAACCATAAGTTATTAAAACATTAAATGCCATATTCTGTAGTCTTTGAAAGATATGAAGAATGCCTATTTAACTGAAATATATCTTTATATATCTAGAAAATCTAACATGACTACAAACTTGACTATTATAGATGGCTATCTATTAACCTATATTTCCTAGTTATACATTACATTTTGAAATGAACTACACAATCACAATACCTTAATCAAGATCAGAAATACATATACATATAACAAAAATGACCTTAAATTTCTATCAATAAATCAAGATTTATATCAATGCAAATTATTCGTATCCATATCAAGCCACTCTTCACCAGGTCCTCCACGTTGTGTTACAGCTTTCTATGTTTCTAAAGGATTCCCAGCTGTGTGAACAAGCTGGGCTCTGCTTCTTGTGCCCCTTTTCAGGTTCTTTTCTTTCTGTTGATTGGTCTTGCTCAACTTCGATATGATGATAGCTTTTGTTTTATCTTATTATAATTTACTCTGTCATATTTTATTATTGCCTCTTAGAAGCCTGTCCTGTTTGAATGAGAGACAAAGAGTGGATCCAGATGGGAAGGGTGCAGGGAAGGCTCCAGGCTGGGTACAGAGGGGACACTGTGATCAGGATGTCATCTGTGAGGAAAGAGTCTATTTCCAATAAAAGGGGGGTGTGACTGTGTAGACAGCTGGGAGTCATGAACCAGAGAATTTGGAGGGAGGAAAAAAATAGAAATGATACAATTATTTTATAATCTTTTACAATTATTTTATAATCTCCAAACAGTGAAAAGGGGTTAAAACCACTGTGCATGCATGTCTGAATATGGAAATATTTTACTAACGTGTAAATTAAATAATTAAGAACATTGAAGTAGCAACTCTGCCTCCTAGGTGCTCCTCTGGAGAACTCAGTGATGCTACTAATCCTCACAAACTGAGTATTCATCCTGTCAAGATATCCTCACACTTGACTACTACCAGTAAATTCAAAGGTTGATTTCAGCTTTTAAAAAAAATCCAGCTGTAGGGAATTTTCTTAATTAGTGACTGATGTGGGTCCAACCCACGGCGGATGGTGCCATCCCCGGGCAGGAAAGCAGGCTGAGTAAGTCAGTAAGCAACATTGGCCATGGTCTCTGCACCAGCTCCTGCCGCCATAATCCTTCCCTGTTTGAGTTCCTGTACTGACTTTCTTCAGCAATGGACTACAATGTGGGGCTGGAAGCCAAATAAACCCTGGCCTCCAAAAATTGCTTCTGGTCATGGTGTTTCATCTCAGTGATAGAAACCCTAACTAGGACACCATGGGATTCTCAGAGATCTGGTGGAGGAGAAGTTGGGTTACCAGGGTACATCTGGGCATCAGAGACCCTCCAGGGTCCTTGTGGGGAAAGAAATCTGTTGGAGATGAGAAAACAGACCCATGGAAAAGCCTTGTGTTTCTGTAGAATAACTCTCTAGAATGTGTCTTGTGTTACCTTTACAAATGAAGAAACTGAGGCCCATTGATACATCAGGGTCCAAACTTGAGGCTCTGTAAGTGGAGTAGCAGCAGTGAGCAACTGCTTGGGGCCTTTTGAGGTCTTGCTTCTTCACATGTTTTAGCAAGGAGCATTTCCTTTCTGCCTTACTGTTGGCCACAAGCCTAGCGTGGCACCAACTCACATCACACAAAGTCAGAACCTTGTCTCCTAGAATGGCTGTAATGGCCAGATGCATGCTGGACGGGGGACCAGAAGGCTAGATAGAAGAAGCTCTGCAGGACAAGCCATTCTTCAAAAGATGGAGTCAGGAAGGACACAGTGTCCTTTGAATTGCCTGGTTAGGTAAGTTGATACCTGGGGCAGGAAGAGGCACAGCATCCTGAAAGCAGGTAGCAGAGTCAGGTGGGTCTCTAACCAGAGACCAGCTGTGACCTATCACCTAAGTCTCCCCAGCTGTCCCCATGAGGAGCACACAGATGTAACTCCCCTCTCACATTTCATGTGCTTGAGTCCTAATCATCAGTGTCCTGGAATGTGTTACTGTTGTGGAAATCGGACGTTGCAGATGCTGTAAAGAGTAGACGGTCATGCTGGAGTGATGCGGGTCCCTAGGCAACATTTCCAGTTCCCCTGTAAGCCTGTGACATACAGGCACAAGAGCAGACAGGAGGACAGGCTGTGTGACAGTGGGGGTGGATATGAGAGCATATGTGTGTGTGTGTGTGTGTGTGTGTGTAATCATGAGGAGTACATACACAAATCTGGCTAGCCAAGTGATACAAGCTCTCAGACACCTAAAGACAACAGAGATGTGGGATGTACTCTTGACAGCAACAGAAACAACCAGACCATGTCCTTGGGATTTTGACCCCGGAGCTGTGTGACAATGTTTCTGTTAGCTTAACACCTGCACTATGATACTTCTTAACCCCTTGGACCCAGTGTTGAATTAAACCACCAGCCCTTTCCAAACAGCGGCTCCAACCAGGCTGGAGAAAATGCAGTCAGGATTGGCCGAGGAGTGGCCGGATTGGTCATGTGTGGAGGTGTCGGGGAACGAGGAAGACTCAGAAGGACACGGTCTTGGTGCCATCTGTTCACTTGGTTTGTCACCTCTCTTTGCTTGGGATTGCCTCTTTAGGTTTAGATGGCAAGATAGCAAAGAGAACAGAGACAGTGCAGGCTTGTGCCTACCGCTGTGCATGCTGGACCTGGTCTGGGGCCACTCCCCACCCAACAGCGCACACTTCGCTCCTCCGCGGCCCCGGCCAGTCTGTTTGAAGGTAATTGTAGAAGTCAGCAATGTTTCTCCAGGGAACTCTGAGCTGACGGATTGTTTGCTAGGGAAAATTCACGTCCCCCATAATTGGAAATGCAAACAGAAGTGATTATGGGTTGATTTGTAGCAATTTGGCAAATTTACGGAATGCATGGTTCTGCTGGAACAGGGGGGACGGTGAGGAACCATGCGGATGGAGCTTGTGTTCCTCTGCCTGACTGGAGATGCCGGGTTTCAGTGAGCTTCCTGGGTAAGAAGTCATGCTTTCTCCCCAGGGACCCTCCACACACCAACATAATCATGACTTCATGGTCAGGGGAAGCTTTGGGGGATGCACGTAACAGTCTCCCAACAGATGGATGTGGGGTAATTATAAGTTACTCTCCTGGTTGCTGCCACCTGATATCTGATGAAAGCAACTTAAGAAGGGAAGTTTTATCTTGTCACACACTTTGAGGGTACAGACATCACGATGGGGATGGAGCTGGCTCCACTGTAGCTGTAATCAGGAAGACAGACACGGCTGCACAGTTGGGTTCTCTATTCCTTCCCTCAGAGACTTCGGCTTGCGGAAGAATGCTGTCCACACTCAGGGGCATCTTCCCTCTCTTGTTGACCATGTGTAAATACCCTCACAGACACACATGAACATGTTCCCACTGACCCAGTCAACCAACAGCGGAGATTAATCATCATAGGCACTGTTTCTGTACCTCCATCTTACCTACACACACTCACACGCACACTCACACACACACACACACACTCTCTCACACACTCACACACATGGCCTCCCAACCCATCCACAGGTATACACATGAACACCACACACAATGAGTCTACACTATACATGTGTGCGTGCTATTGTTATAACATCTATCACTCTCTCTCTTTCCCTCTCTCCCTCTCTCACCACACACAAAATTCCACAATACACATGCACACACACAAATCTCCACCATGCTCACCACATTTCCTCTACATTACCCTCACAAACCTGTCTCATATCACACACATGCACATGTACAACCCACAGACCCCACACATGTGTACACATGCATCACATAGCTACTATCACACGTGCATGCACAGGATCCTCATCACATGTAACCCCACACGACACACATATGCAATTCCTCATCGTTCATGTGCACATACTTACCAAGTGTAACTATTTAGCACACTTTACACTTGTACACACTTACCACACAATCACCCCATTGCAAAGCCCCCATAACACATGTGTGTATACACATGATATCTACCATACATAGCTGCTCCTTATGACATATATATGTGCATACCTGGAACTCTGACCACACATGCATGCACACACACACACACACACATGCACACGCACTCTGTTCCACAGCCCTGGCGGTGAGGGTGCTCACAGAGCAGCCGTAGTGCAGAGATGGCAGCCCCAAGATGTCTATTTACAGGTAATCTCCACACATCGACAGTTGTGTCCTTGCTCCTTTCAGGCCCTCCCCAGCCAGGGGAAGAACCTACCTTTGGAGTCTCACCCCTCATCAGAGTTAGCTTGGAGACAGGTCTTCCCTAGCATGGCCTCGCTCGGCCCCTCACCTGGTCCCATCCTGAGTTTCAGGGAGGACAATCTTAGGGTGAACTGAGCCTTGCTTTGGCCTATGGACTCTGCTGGTCCACCCTCATGAGTGGAGACTGACCGAATATGGAGACAGAAGACGGAGGCTGTCCTGACGCGGGAGTCCTACCCAGTGACCTGCTCTCCGTTCCTTTCACCACGTGCCTGCCCCTGTTGCAAGAAGGAGAGTGTTGGCTGGCTTCTCCACATACCCCATCAGTTCCATCGGGTTCTGCCCTTTGGAATCCTGTTATTCAGTCCCTGCCCGTCTCTTCACCCTCCAGCACTGGAACATTCACTGATCCATCCTTCCCAGAACCGAACATACCCAGGGCTCCAGACTCCTGTGGACTCAGGATAGGGACTCTGACCTCTGTGTTTGCCTGCAGGAAGCTCACCAGCAGAGGCTCCCTTATCAACCATAACCCCAAATCTAAGGGTGCCAGCGTGAGCCGGCCCCACAGACAGGACCTAGCTTGGCCCATGTTCAGAGACTAGACCACCAAGCAAGTGTCAGTTCAAGTTGGAGATGGGATTCAGAAAAGCCTCCCTCAAAGCTTGAGATGCTACAGCCTGGACGCTGCATTATCCCTCGGTTTATCTCCCCTGGATATTATGCAAACCTCCCCCTCTCCATCCCTTTCCCATCTTTATCTCTGTCTCTGTTCCTCTGTCTCCTTCTCTCTAATGAAAGATCCTGGCTGGGCTTCCTCAGACATTTAAAGCAGAAATTTAAATACAATATCTGAAACTTAGCTTTACTCATGACAACACACACACAAAAAAATCCAATCATCAATCAGAACTGATAGCGCTTTGTAGACCTCTCTCCTTATTGGTACCACGTTGCAGCTAGCTTCAGAGAGCCATTTCTGGGAATTGTCCCTGGGGTATTATTGTCTTGTTGATTCCATTCTGGAGGAGATTTAAGATCCCACAAGCGCCTGCCTAAGCCTGAGGAAGATCTCACTATTGCCACCCTGAGAGACCTTAGCAGCCTCTCTGTGCTTCCTGGATGACTGGCAGGTGGTGGCAGACCCAAGAATCCTGGCCTTCCGATGTGCAGTGTGATGCTTCCAAGGGAGATGTGAATATGTGTCTGTTCACCATGACCAGGAGCCAATGACAGGCCAAAGAGGCAGTTAAACCTAAGTCTAGCTTAGGGAATCAGTGGATTTATTTACTGGCGAGAGTATTATGGGCAAGGAATTACTTCCGGGTGCACAGATGACTGAATGGCAGCCATAACATCGGAAAACCCACCCCAACATGGCTGACAACTCACCCTTGGGGCCTTCTGCAAGCTGGGCTGGTGGGAGATCCTTCACTACCCCTCAGCTGTTACAACTTGTATATCCTTGAGCAGGGCCTTGTGAGTCTTGTAGCTTTCAGGAGTTTCCTTAGACTTGTGTGTTTCATTAGCTTCCGGGGGAATTGAACGTTTTCTTTACTTCCTTCATTTCCTGAGTCTTAGGATAGGAGCCTCCCTCCAGGAGGGAATGTTCAATTTTGAGGATTGTTATATAACTTCCAACTGCTCTAGCTTGTGGTGAAGGTCCTCAGTTCCCTGTCATTGCTGGGGTCACTAGCAGGGAGTTAATGGAGATCAGACAAGATGCTGGCCCTCGTTGCTTTCCCAGCAGGGTTCCATAACTTCCCAGCAGAACTTGCCATGCTGATGATCCCAAACCCAGAAGGCCTGTGTTCACAGGTTCAGTCTCACACAGTTTGAAGCCACCTTGACTCTTAATGCCTTCTTTCCCCTCCCTGCCCCAGTATCAATTCCTTCAGCCACAGCCCAGGGACAAGAGCCCGGAACCGCTTGCTTTGCACGACCTATTTTTTTTCTAGGGTAAAGCTGAGGCTGGATGGAGCCCAATTTGTTTACAAAACACAACTCAGCTAGACCAGAGGACAGTGGCAGAAACAAGGGAGTCGGGGGCTTCTCAGGTGAGTTCATGGGTGCACTCAGGGATGCTGCGGGCCAGCTGCACTAGCAGGGGCCGCAGGGGTGCTCTGCCCTTGGGTGCTGCCTGGAAGTCTAGGAGCCTAGTTCTCTTGGGCGGAAGACTTGACTTAGCCAGGTCTTGCCTTTGATCTTATCAATGGAGAAGAGTCATGGATAACCTACCCAAAGGAGCTGATTAAAGACAGTGAGGCCAGCAGCATTCTGAGTGGGAAGACAGGAACAGGGTCAGAGTAGAATTTTGCATGTGGGGTGGAAAGCACTGTGGGGCAAGCAAGTCTTCTCTACCCAGGGACAGGCAGAAGTGGAAGGGAAATCACTGGGAACACTTCTCAAGGTCAAGGGGGTTCTGGGAATAGACCTCTCCCAAGTAGGTTCTTGCTGAAAGACAGACTGGGGATCCTTTCCCCCCTGAGGTGAAGAGTATGGTAGAGGCTCAGGGTGGGGACTAGATCTGCTGTGGGAATATTAACTGACTCAGCAAAGTTCCTGTGAGAACTCAAATTCATAAGGAAGTGCATAGATGGGCCATGGAAGGTTCCAGAGCCCAGCTAGTCGCTGTCTAGCAGAGACTCCATTTCAGAAGACAAACTTCACAGCTTCCCATAGACTCAAAGAGTGAAGAGAAGTCTGGGAATCCAGCATTTCCACAGTCATTAGACTGATGGAAATCCTTTGAACCAAGGGACTTGGAAAGGCTTTTAACGTGCGGATGTGCCCAAGGATGGAGTGACCTGAGCATAGACTCCCCCACAGAGTGTTTTCCATGGGACCTTTGCATGGGATTCTCATGGAAAGCCTGGGGAAGAAGTCTTCTGTGCTTTCTAAAGCCTGCTGCAGTAGTGGAGTGGTGGTCACACAGGCCAGTCACCCTCAGAAAAGGACAAACAAGAAAAAAAGAGAGTGTCCCCTCCTCTATGTCCAAGGTTCCGGGAGGACAGCTTGCCATGTTCTTATTCCAACTTTCTCTCCCGCTCTGGACCAATGGTCCCTGCAAATCCATTCCCTGCATCTCGACAGGGCTTCTGCTTGTGGCTGGAAAAATCAGAGGTGTCGGTTCTTAGAGGCCTTTCCTTCCTCCAGTTCCCAGGGGCCAAAGACATGGGCGATCGTCTTCGCTTTGTGGCAACAGTTGTCAGAAAGAAAGACAACTCTCTTCAGAACACCGGCCCTAGTCTCTGTCCCTATGAGTTTTCCATCTAAAACAGCTCGAAGCCGTTTGGCAACAGAGAGCCAGCATCCCAAGGAAAAGCTGCTCACGTTCTCCTGGGTGGAGGGGCATTCGTTCATCATGGTGACAGAGGCCTGGTTTGAAAATCAGGAGGGCAGACCTGCCATGCTGCTTGGAGCCTCCCTAGATATGTGGATGGCAAGAATCCCACAGGGCTCCCTTGCTACCAAAAGCCAATATGCCCTAACCAGATCAACAGAGATGCCCCCCACTCTCCACCATCCCATATGCTGACCTGGTGCCCATGTTGCTGCTCCAAGTTGTAGGGTCTCCAAGAGCGTAGGCAGGGCACACTGCTGAGGAACACCTCCCAGTATGGTAGTTTATCTTGAGAAAAAAATCTGCTGGAACATACTGACCAACAGACAGATCCCAGAGTCCTAAAGTCTACATAGGTAGAAGACATAAGGAAGCCAAAAACCCCAAGAAAGCAGTCTGAGGTTGACCTTTGGCCTCCACGTAATTGCACACACACACATATATATACACACTAAAAATCGTTTTAAAATTTGTATGTACTTACTCTTCTCTCATATAAGATATCCAAACTCTTGCCTTCCCTTCCTCCACTCCTCCCAGCCACTCCCCATTCCCCTCTCCCCAGAGCTACTCCTCTGTTTCCCCTACAGACCTCCCAGGATATCAACTGCTGTGGGATGTCTTTCTGTACACCAAATAAATAAATAAAGCTGCTTTGACCTATGGCAAGGCAGGATAGAGCCATGTAGGAAATTCAAGCAGAGATACAGGAGAAGGGCAGAGTCTGGGAGATGTCATCCAGTTGCCTGAGGAACAACATGCCAGCAGACCAGTAATGCCACAGCCACATGGCAATGCTTAGATTAGTAGAAATGAGTTAATTTAAATGTAAGAGCTAGCTAGTAATAAGCCCAAGCTATTGATAAAATGTTTGTAATCAATGCTAAGCCTCTGAGTGGTTATTTGGTGGGAGAGAAACCTTTGATTATAATCAAGTGAGCAAAGAGTAACAAGATGCAATAAGACTAGGCACACACACTTCTGTCAAGGCTGGACTAGGCAAGCTAGCAGGAAGGAAAGGGCCCCAAGAGCAGGCAAGAGAGTCAGTCCCAAGAGAGTCTGAGTTACCCTCTTTGCTACTGTGGGGAGTCCTACAATTCCCCAAGCTAAACAACTCCAGCATGTATGCAGAGGACCTACTGTAGACCCGTGTAGGCTCCATGATTGCTTGTTGATGGAGGTTTCTCAGCCAACAATTGCTGCTTTAGGCTCTGTCAGCCCCTATGAGCTCTGTTTGGTTCATTCTGTGGGTTGTGTTCTTCCGGCATCCTTGACCCCTCTGACTCCTACAATCCTTCCTCTCCCTCTTCCATGGGGCTCCCTGAGACCCACCTAATGTTGGCTGTGGGTCTTTGCATCTGCTCTCATCGCTGCTGGAGGAAGCCTCTCTGATGATGACTGGGCTAGCATTTATGAGTATTGCAGAATATTGTTAGAAATCATTCCACTGTTTTTTTTATTTTCTATTTTTTATCAGTCTTGTTCGGTTCTACCCTAGGTCTCTGAACCGCCTAGCTTCCATTTCCTGGCCATCTAGGAGGTACCAGGCATGGGCTTCCTCCGTGGCTTGGGCCTCAAGCTAGACCCATCATTGGTTGGCCACACTCACAGGTTCTGAGCCCCATTTGCCCCAGCACATCTTGTAGGCAGGACAGGTGTACCCCAAAGGCTTTTATGGCTGACTTGGTGTCCTGGTTCCACCCACTCTAAAATTTCTTAAAGCAAGCAGAGAATAAAAGAGCAATGGTATAGAGACACGTGACAGCACAAAACCCACAAACCATGTGGTGCTCAGAGCAAGGTCAGCTCGAGACCGCATGGGTGACGTGGGGGCCACTGTGGAAAGACACAATCACAAGGCTTAGAGGAGACACCAGACCCGGGTGGTGATTGCTCATCTGGAGTGACAGATTTCAACAAATTTCTTTAAACTTATTCCCCATTTTCTTCTATGTGGCTTAGTTATTTTTATTTTAAAACTCCAACTGCTGAGGTTGAACCAGGTGGGTGTGTTGTGAGCATGTCTGTTTTATATGGTGCACAAACAGGTCCATAACCTTCTTTATGACCATGAGAGAAATCCATTTATCTCTGTGGCCTCTGAGAGGTCAGAGTGCAAGGTCAGGGGTGACCAGCTGGACCCAAGAGGGGCTGGGAGGGGCAAACAGATGCACAGCCACTTGAGAGACTTCGCTTCAGGGACAGCAGAGGCTCATCACCTGGGACCGACCCGTGTTACCCCTCTGCACTGCGGCTCACACTTCCTCCGTTAGGTGTGATTAAGATTTGACTTCCTGGGAATATCACTATCTGTTATTCACCCCAGACAAGGAACCTACACTAGGACGGCGAAATGATTCCACCCTGGTCTAGCTTGGTGAACCAGTGAGTTTGCTGAGGTTACTTATGGGAACATGGGGGACAGTAGTGCGTGGCGTGGCTGAATATCCACCCCGACGTGAGTGATGGCAACTCAGGGAAGCCATGTCCTGGAAGCTCTCTCAGGATCCCCGCCATCACCGTGACTCCTCTTTCCACACAATGGCACCGACGGACGTATTTACACCCCCTTCTCCCTGTTGCTGCGCGATGAGCTTCTGTGGGAGCCTAGAGGGGGAATGCTCACAGCAGATCCTCAGCACAGAGCTGGGAGTCCCCTGAACAGTGTGGGCCGAGTCAGACACAGCCCAGGGTGCCCAAGGCCAGCTCACGGGTCAATGGCAAAGACCCCACAATCTCTCTTTTGACTCTGCTTACTCTTGCCAATAGCCGGAAGTTCTCCACGGTGCCAGTATTTACACCAAGGCAATGGCGCACAGTCAGTGAGATGCTTGTTCTCGTGGTCAGCAGGCTCTCAGCCGCCTGCCACCGGGCAGCTAGAGACCCATCCCCACTCCTCCTTAACCCACGATGCTTTTCTAGGCCTGCAAAGGCCATGCTCTTATTTGAAAGGCACAAGAGGGTGGGGTTTGGGCATTGACAAGGGTTTTTCAATCAGGGCGGACTAAACCGGTTTTACCTGGAGATGTCAAAGTCAGGGCCCTCCACCTCTTTGACAATTCTGGGACTCCTCCCAGAGGAGGCTTTCGCTTGTCTCCTCACAGCTGACGACAGGAAGCAGAGCAGAGTTCCCCCGTAATGAGCAGCCGTCGCCAGCAGACCAGGCAGACTATAGAATTTCCAGAGAGAGTGTTTAAACGTGGTAATATTTTAGACTTTTTTTTCATTGCCGGGAAGGGAGTGGAGATCGCAGCTATCCGTCTCCGCACCCCATTACCTGATTTAAAACTCAAAAACGTGGTAAATGAGTCTTGGGTAGATCCTGCCAGCACAGCATAATAAAGATTTATGCCTTGGTGAAGGTTTTGTCACAGAATGTAAATGTTGTCTCCGCGAACCCAAAGGATGGCACAGTGGCGGAAAATACAATGACACACAGTTCTAACTGATCGCAGGGGGGGCTGCGAATCAGCAGTTCAGAGTTCGGTGGGGCCGCCTAGACCCACGGTGGGCCTCTGGGTCTAAGAGCTAATGAGTTTCTGGTAGGTTCTTCTTTCCATTGGTGTCTGCAACATTCCCACCTGAAGAAAAAGTCTCTGCCGATTCCTGGTCTTCAACACTACTCAGCGCTCACACCGTGTACTGGCGACTCCCCAGCAGACTCTCATTTAAACTCCAGACAGTCCCTTTATGAGGTGGCACTTCTCTGAGGAGGCGCTCTGAGGAGGCCATGGGAGGAGACACTCTGAGGAGACACTGGAAAGAGACACTGGGAGGAGACACTACAACACCCTCTTGAGGTGAATCCTTTGTGGTGCTCTGAAGGTGACTGACCTCTCTTCCCATGGTGTCCTGACCAGAGTCCCTCCTCAGCATACTCTTTCTACCTTCAGATGCCTCTCCAGTCCCTACCTCAGGGCTTCGGATTTTCTCCTCTGTCCTTGGAAGGCTGACGTTTTGCACAACCTGAATTATCTGGCTATAGGCAAAGAATGGGCCTCTGGAGGTGACTCCAGGCCCATCTTCCCTTCTCTGAGCTTATTCCTTGAGCCCATCTCGAGCACTTAGGGTGTAGTGGGCACAGAAGCAAGCTCTCTGGGGAGGTAGAGGCAATGTGTGGCAGTCATATAGAGGCTGAAATGGAAATAGAGAGAGAAATGCAGGTGGCATTAACTTACAATGGCCTGACTTACAATTTTCCAGTTTTACTATGCTAGAAAGGCCGACTTTGGGTCTTTCCCTGGGAGAGTGACCTGTGACATGACCTTTGTTATGCTGAACTCTCTCTCTCTCTCTGTCTGTCTTCCTCCTTTCCCCTCTTCCCTCTAAGTATCCCTACTGCCCTAGAAGTAGGCCATGGTCCTCTGAATTCTGTAGTTCTCTCTAGATGTGGTAAACAACGCAAACCTGCTAGCTGCTACCAGGAAGCTCCTACAGAGATGAGTACTCCCTCTACCCTCTCTGCTTCCTCTGAAGGCCTGCCCCTCACCTGCCCAGATCCAAGGCAGCTTTGAGTTATATGGAGTCTTTATTAGCACCTTCCTGAATTCTAGCATATGGGCTAGGTCTCATGATATGAAGTTTACTCCCCCACCTTTGAAGACCTATGAGAGCGAGAACACCCACCTTCGTTCCTGGGAGCTGAGGGAAGGGCCTGTCTCCCCTTCAGGACACACATCACACTATCAGTGGTGGCTGTCTCCCCTAATGAAACTCTCCGGACCTGTCAGCTCCCTGTCCCACTGTGGCCAGGCTTTCCCGACTCTCCTAATAGAACTCTTCTGAAGGGTAAGTTTTCTCAGCTTGCATCCTACCAACCCCGTGACTTCCGTGTTTGTCAGCGCCCACCCTTTCAGTGCTGTGAGTGACCCTGCACCTCAGCCACCAGGGTCAGCAGCCGATGACTACAGTTTGCTGGGTCCCTTCGAGGGCTTGTGATAGGTTTCCTGTTGCAAGTGTATTTTCACTTGGTAGAAGTTTAAACCTACAAAGGGCGCGTTGATCCTGTATCCCACGGCTAAGTGGGGAAGTGACTGATCAGTTAGCAGGGTCTCAACATGTGACTTTGACTGTACACAACTGGCCACCATTGGTCACCTCCCCCAGGTGACCAGAAGCCCCACACGGCCCTTTCTTCCTCCAGCAGCTTGTGGAAGCTGAGAACCACGATGCATAAGGACTTGGAGCTTAATGAGGCAGAAGGAACCAAAACCCGCAGTTGAACTGCTGCCGTAAAGGACGCGAGCCCAGCAGTGGGCGGTGGGGACGCAGCACCTGGTGTTTGGCCATCAATGATAGTTAAATTTAATAGTAGAGTCTTGTTGCCTGTGAGAGTCTTAATTATAGGACAAATGACCCTGCCTGTTAACAGTGGAAAAAATATGATCCAAACTGAAATCGCATAAACTGAAGCTGCTGCCTCTCCCTTTACAAACAAGCGGTAATCGGCTGTGTGGAGCTGACAGGCGAGCTGGGAGGTCTGACCAGGCTACAGCTGCCTCCTTAGCGTCCAGCCTCCTGCCTCTGGCTCAGTGGGGACCATTCATCAAAGGGCATCGTTGAGATTACATTTTAATGATTGTCTGTGCTGTCTGCCTGGAGGAAGCCGGTCGCTGGGCCGCCAGAGTCAGGCGCCGTGGGAGATGTGCATAGCCGAAATGTGTCCGGGAGACTACAGAGGGGCGTGCATGCCACAGGTATGCACACAGGCACATACTAGGTGATGCAACGTGTGTACATGTATGCATATGTGTACATGCAGGTTCATGTACACACACACACACACACACACACACACACACACAAATGAGCAGACCCTTGATCTAGTAGCAGCGGTCACCACATGGTCTAAGGCATCTTTCAATGTCCCAGTATCACCGGCTATTTCCTTGATAAAAAGCTTATCATGGACTGCTAAGAACTCAATGAGCAACCAATCGTCTTACTTCCTAGCTGGGCTCTTTTATGCATGGGCTGTCCCTCCCTCCAGCACCTTTGCCCTCCTAAGAAATGGGCAGGCTTCAGGGTCCAGCCATGCTCCTCTACCTGTGCAGCCAGCAGGACAGCGATCCTCAACCCGGTGAGATCCTGATGGGTTGACACCTGTGGGAAGACGGTCAGAGGCTAAGCCTGGAGCCCATAGTGTGTGCCGTCAATCAGCCGTACCTCAGCATCCCACAAGCCACTCCTCGGAGCCCAGGAAACTGAGGCTTCAGCTCTCTGTCTTCAAGGGCCCTTCCTCGCCCAAATCCATTTTCTGAGGTTCTAACTCCCTGGACCAAGGATGGCACTGTGCTTTTGAAGACACCAATGAGGTCAAATGAGGTCACTTAACCCTGACCCAGTGTCACTGGGGCCCTTTTAAGGAAGGATCAGGACATAGAGAAGAGAGAGCCTTGAGAGATACAGTCCTGCCGGCACCCAGAGTAAAGGAGACAAAGAGCTGCTTACACAGTAAAGATGGTGGCCGTTTGTTATGGCAGCCCCATGCCAACCCATCTCTCAAGTCTCCTATGGTCTCTGAATGTTCTGCAAAGCAGAGACTTTAGGGGTCCAGGAATGGAACCAGGGACCGTGGCAGTCCCCATGGTAATGCCACACAACAGGGCTTTTCCGCTCTTGCCTTGAATTCGCAAAGGCATAAAAAGTCTCCTGTCCCTTAAATCAAAGCGCTGGGTTTCAAAGGAAATTTACCAAAGCATGGCTTTACAGCCTCATGGAACTGTGTGTCATGCAAACACTGAAGATCCTTGTCTCAAAGTAATTCTCTCGCGACTCCCTTGGCCTCCAAGGGAAGGAAATCAAAAGATCGGCGGTGGTGCCGGCGCATCCTTTGTCAAAGCTGGGTGAGGCTCAAAGCCACAGACTTTTGTGTCCTGGGCTAAATTTAGCTAATCACACCTGTGAGTTCTGTTCTCCGTCCAGGGCCCCCGGCACCCCCTTCGTGGAAGGATTAACTGCAGTGTCAGGAACAACGATAATTTGTGCTTTAGCTCCTGGCTTCAGACAGCTTTCAAAGGCCGCTATCCAGCACCTTGCCTTCCCTGTGGCTATGAAGCACAGCCAAGATGCCACTGGGAGGGAGTGCACGAGGGGGAAGCAGGGAGGGTTCTGTCCTCACTTCATGCATGGCAAAGCAGGGAGGAGGAAAAATGTGCGTGCCCGGCAGTTGCAGGCATAGTGTGCTGCCCCTGTGTGTGACTGAGAGCCTTTGCCCTCCTGTGCAGCAGTGCACACAGTACCGTAGACATCCTGCATGGAGACATTGCACCCTCCTTCTGGAGGCATCAGGCTGGAGGCATCATGGCTAGAGGCATTGCCTTCCTCTGTCAGATCACTTCATGGGCCACGCCCACTGTCCTGTGGGCATCATAAGAGTAAGCTGGGTTGCAGGTAGTGTGGTACTGTACCCTTCCTCAGTGGGAGCAAGAAGGGCAGAGGGGCTTAAGGAACTGCAGCGGCTCCGGTGAGAGGGTGGTCTGTTTCCTCATTCTCCTTGGCCTAGCGACTTCTCCAGGACCCTGGTCACTCTCCCTTCCCTAAAAGGTGGTAGGTTTTTTTAGGAGACATTTTAGGGGAAACGTTGGCCTAAGAAAGCACCTCTCCATCTGTGTTCTCTTCCCTCTTGGTTCCTTTCAGTACTTGGTATGTTTCTCCAGAAAAAGGGGGTGTTGGGTAGCAATTTCCTCAGAGATAAAATATCCCAACCTCAAGGGACATTTCTTAAGAGTCAGGAAGTTGCTGAACCTGACTGGATGCACAACCCCCACCCTCACCCCCACCCACGTGATGTAAGCAGTGAGGGTTTCTAAGAACTGAGACCAGCTGAGCGTCAAGAAGGGCAGAGGAGCTATCCTGCCTAT
The DNA here is from genome assembly GCF_982192425.1 of Myodes glareolus. Classification (NCBI taxonomy): domain Eukaryota; kingdom Metazoa; phylum Chordata; class Mammalia; order Rodentia; family Cricetidae; genus Myodes; species Myodes glareolus. The sequence goes on from NC_142031.1 coordinate 3,426,157, forward strand.
AAGACTCTCTAACTTGCTGGGCAGTGCCCCCCCCACCCTGTAGTGTTCCAGTTTTAAGAGCTATCACCCATGTTGGGAAGTACTTTTGGCGGTGTGGTCACCCATGTCCCTGCATGTCACCCCTATCCTATATTCTTGTAAATAACCACAATTAACTCATTGCGGCTCCAGGTTTGGCTTCATGGTATGTTTGTATGGTCTGCTGTCCATTCCCTAGCTGCAGCAAGTAGACACGCATTTATACCAGAAGACAGGCATGCCGAGTTGATTGGAGCCTGCCTTCCTGTACGCGGAAGTGATGTGCTCTCATCCTGGCTACATGTTGTGCACCCCTCTATCTTGCTAACGCTCACTTCTGATATGGCTTATCACCCCAGCAGGGAGCAGGTATGACCTCCAGGCTCCTCAGGCCCACCTCGCCTTCTCTGCTCACCTGAGGCCGAGGGAATGTTGACTGAGTTGTTGTTCCAGATTTGTCAGCCACCAACTCATTGGCAGTGATCCGGCATGGCGGGTGGGAAAGGGGATCGCGGGATTGAGAACTTTCTCCAAGAGTGGATGGGAGCGGAGGTCTCCAGAGAGCGACATGGCCCATTGCTCCCAGTCCCTTCGCCCTGTGCACAGGAGCATGAGTGCAGAGTGCCTCCCGGAGAAGGAAAGTTCTCCTGCCCCCAGGGCTGTGGACATGGCTCCAGGCATGCCCTACAAATGTCACGGAGGTAACTAGGGGTAAGTCTCAACTGTTAGCTGCTCTCTCCTAGGCCTCCATAGGCTGGCGAGGGGCTCTGGAGATGTGAGAGCATATGAGACCCTGTTGGAAGTGAACCTGGAGAAAAAACACATCCCCAAAGTGTGGCCACATCCTCCCACTTCCGTAAGTCCCTGCAGTGTCTGGTGAGGTCCTTCACGCATGACCCCGCTAGCCTTTGGGTCATTGCCTGTTCAGTGTTTGGCACTTGTCCTTTGTGTTATTCTGAGGACTCCCTTCCCCTTCCCCCTCGTGGGCTCCGAGACAGCTCCTCCTCCTCTTTGGTCAGGCTGGGTACTCTGCTCCCAGGGACTCTGCATTGGCTTGCGGGCTGTGGTAGAGACATCAGCAAGAATGAAAGAAATGAAGCCAGAGAAGCCAGCAGTGTGCTCTCCCACAGCCTGTGGGCTGGAGTCCAAGATCTGTGTGCCTGCAGATTGGCTCTTCCCCAGGCCGTTCTCCTTGGCAGGTAGCTCTCTTCTCCTCCTGTGTTCTGGATGTCTATGTCCCATCTCTTCTTACAAGGACACTGTTGCATTGGATTGACCCACACCGATGACTTGGACAACCTCAGTTGCCCTTTCTTATGATTTAATGTTCAAAATTTCATTTTTTTCTTTTAAACATTTTTACAATGTCATACACAGGTACAGGGTATTATGATTATATTCACCTTGTTGCTGTCCCCTCTTACCGCCTCTGACCCCTGTTCTTTTCCCAACTAGTCCCTCTTCTATTTTCATGACTTCTGTATTTCCCATTGGGTTTTGTTAGTGTTGTTTGCAAGATTGCAGGTGAAGGGTTGCTGACTTGGGCTGTGGGCTACTGAGCAGTTGCTACACCCCTGAGGAAAATGAGCCCTCTCCAGTCAACTAAGTGACTTCGTGTCCGGGCCCAGCTCTGGGCTGCTGAGAGAAAGTCTCTGGAGAAGGCCCTGTTTGTCACTCTGTGCTGAATGACACAGTTCAGTGCCATGTCTACCTCCAGAGTTAGCTGCGTGAGTCGAATGTGTCAGTGACCTTTCTCATGACCCTAACCAACACCAAACAGAAGCAACCTAAGGGTGTGGGGGGGCTTATGTGATGTCACAGTTCAAGAAGGAACAGCGGAGGGAGTCAGCAGATCCTGCAGTGAGCGCATGTGGCAGACACTTCACACACCATTATGGACGGGAAAGCAGAGAGCTGGGCTAGGAAGCAGAAGTGAACACCCTCTCAAGGCCAGCCCCCATGACCAACTTTGGCCACTCAGACCACAGGCCCGGGTTCTACAAGTTGCCCAGACAGGGCCATCACCTGGATACCGGGTGTTCAAACACAGAGTCTTCCGGGGACATTCAGCTCCAACAAGGACACAGGCAAACCTCTGACTCCATTTGAAAGTCTTTAAATTTCTTAGCCCAGGATGCCCACTGCACAGCCATGTGTGACTGTTATTCTCAGTTCAGGATGCCCACTGCACAGCCTTGTATGACCGTGATTCTCAGTCCAGGATGCTCACTGTGGAGCCATTTATGACAGTGATTCTCAGTTCAGGAGCCATGTATGACCGTGATTCCCAGTCCAGGATGCTCACTGCACAGCCATGTACGACCGTGAGGGTGCTGTGACCACATCTGGGCTCTTGTTCCTTTCTGGTGAACCTTTCCCTAACTGCAGCCCCGGCCACCACTCGCACCACATGGGCAACCAGCTGGTAGTGAGGTGCCTTTGTTCCCCAGGAGATGCCGTGCCACAGTCACAAGACCCAAGGCCCCTCACCTGCCATTCCCCTGGCTTCCTCGAGTTACTTCTTCCCCGCTGACCTGTACGTAAACTGTCCTGGTGTCTAAGCCTGGCCAGGAGGCAGCAGTTTCCTCTCTGTGTTTCCTCTGTGAGCAATCACCTTCCACATCTCATCCAGTTGCCAGATGAGTGAGTGTCTGTGCCCAGCAGCTCACAGGTGCGTGCCACCTGCCCACGTGTATACATCACCATGACATTCACGAGGCTTCCCTGAGTTTAGGACCCGTTTTAAAGGGAGAAATATGCAGGTGATAAAAGATGTGTGTTGCTGTGATTATTTGATACATCCATGTACAGAGATTGATATATGCAAGGATAGTGCATACACAGAGGGACGTTGGCCATGACTTTTCCCAATGGGAAAAACGTTTGGAGTTTTATGATGGCCTGACCGTAATCAGTCACGGCACTCGTAACACACTCTCACACGCAGGATGGCCTGTAAGCAATGGAAACGTATTTCTCACAGCTCTGGAGGTAAAAGGTCGACACCAAGACTCTAGAATATTCAGCGTCTTGCAGGGCTTTCTTCTTGGATCACAGATGGCTTCTCTCATGGTGTCGGGCCATGATCTACTATGTCGTCTGACCCTTGTGGCTCATGTTTAATAACCTTCCTAAAGTGTCTGTTCTGAAATCCCAGCACCTCAGGGCTTAAGCTTTGAGCTTGTGAAGGGGAATGGGGACATTTAGACCCAAACAACAGTTGGCTTTGTTTCTGCAGCAGCGGTTGGTGGAGGGTTGTTATAAGCTTGCGTGGAGCTGGGAGAAACCAGCAACCACCAAGACTTTCCCCCACCTTTGAGACCTGAAAGTCACCATTTCCTCATGCCCGTGCATCAGCACAACTGGCAGAGGTGTCATTAGGGAAGGTACCAGGTCTGTCCTGCCCACTGCCCAGTCCAGGGGACATTGTTACCTCTTGTTTGGAAGCTGTAGCTTAAGACCTTCTCTTGAGTACCACAGCTAAACCAGGTGCCACACCCTCTGGGGATGACGTGGTTGTTGCTCATAAACCAAGCATGAAGATCTGTCATCACGGACAACACACCGAAGGCAATCCCTAAAAACGGTTTGACACCTCTGGGCCAGGGCAGACCTTATCTCTCTGTGTCCCTCAAGGCAGGTGTTTGCTGACTTCTGTTCTAAGACAAGATCTACAGGTCTCCTTCCGTAGCTTAGGCCGGCTTACAACTCAGGATCCACCTGCCTCAGCTTCCCAAGGCAGATGCTACCATCCAGGCACGATCTTCTGAGTCTCAGGGACAAGCTTGTCTTACCCCAACAGTCATCGTCTGTGACACAGGGACACACACAGGGTTTAGTGAAGTCTGTTTTTTTGAGATGGACATTTGCAAGCAACTCTTGGAAGCCCAGAGACGTCCCTGTGGCTCTTGAGTGGAAGCAGCGGAGAGGAGGCATACTCCACAGCCCCTGGGGGTTTCTTCTTTCCTGTGGTGATGCTCTGAGCCTCTGAGCTGCCCGAATGCCCTCGATGGTCATTTCCGGACTAGCACTGTCCAATTGAAATTCAGACAGTGACCCATAGCCACGGCACGGCCCATTATAACAATGATCAGACTGAAAATGGTCTGTTTGGCCATCAAGGAGGGTCCTCGGAGGACTAATTCTGCCATTGTTAATGAGGGCTTCTTCTGACTTCCTGGGGCTGCTTTTCTTGATGTGCAACCGATTTATGACTCATGGAGGATTTTAATATTAATGTCGGCCTGATGGAAGATAAATCGGACACAGAATTTATGGGCATAGTAAAAAGCTGGCTGTTCCCTCCCCTCCGACTATGAAAACATTTGCTGAATTCACTTACCGAACACCTTGTCCTGTTCCAGAGAATCCTCAGGTGGTGGCCTAGCGGAGGCAGAGAAAGCTATGCTCCACTGGGGAGGGGAGAGGGAGTTAGCCTCAGTGACTTGTGGTCCAGAAACGGGGATGTGAGCATGCAGGGCGGTTCCAGCCGCACCTGTGGCTGTTAGAGGCCCCACTCCTGACAGCTTTTATTGGCCTGTAAATAAGACCTTGCGGCTTGATTGATACATGCTGGGCTGAGCAGGGCTGTGCAGACCTACAGAACCAATGAACTTGATGAATGTCTGGAGCCTGCTGCCAGCAGCGGGAGGAGTCCCAGCCGGGTTCTGTCCTCAGTGTACTTTCAGTCCTGGCCTTGTCGGCCTCTGCAGCTGAATGCTGAGACCCGGAGTCCGGCTGTAGTCTGGCTTTCCCACTCTTTTAACACAGACAGGAAGTGAGTAATATACACTGCCTCGGTTAGGCCTTCTCATGGCTGTGTCAAACACTCAACGGCTGCAAATTAAGGGAGAAGGGACTGACTTTGGCTCATGGTTTTGTGGTGTTTGGTCATTCATGGAGGGGAAGACGGAACGGGAGGATCTGGGGCCTGCTGGTCAGTCTCTTCTCATACAGTCATAGGTTAGAGAGCTGAACCCTGATGTTTAGCTCATGTTCTCCTTCTCATCCAGTCAGGACCGCAGCCCGCAGGATGGTGCTGCCCACAGCTGTGGTGGGTGTTCCCACTTCCATCTACTCTAGAAAAGCCCTCACAGAAATGCCAGTGGGTCTGTTCCCACGGTGATTTCAAATCTTATCAAGCTGACAACTGAGATCAACCAGCACACTGAAGGAGAAGGAAACCCCGGCTTGCTGAACAAAGCCAAGCGGATCTCGGACCCAAGTTTGCTGACTCCAAAGTCAGCATCTCAACTTCCACCTTGTGTGTCCATCACGTAGTTGTCAAGACTGAGTGAGCGGCCTCTGGCTCCCACGCCTGACAACACAAGCTTGGAGTCCAGTCACGTGACACATTCATCCTTCCACGCCTGGGCTCTCTGTTTGTAACATCGCTCTTTAAAATTATATAGGGATTTATCAGGGAAGATGGGATCCCAAGAGAGAGCGCTCAGTCAGTAAAGATCCTGCGGCACAAACGTGAGAACGTGAGTGTGGAACCTCTACACTTTACATTCTGTTTATGTCAAAGCCTTGTACACGCATGCCCTTGTCACGTCTGCCGGCCATCAGGCAAACCTGGCTAGTGATATTTTTCCTTTACTCTAAATTCTTGGCTTGAATAGGGCCAGTGGGATTCTCTGTCATCCTGTTCATCTACAGTTCCACCTAAGCTGATGCAAGAAACTTAAAATAGGCCATTCCTTTTTAGTTTCTTATACAGACAGACAATCAGAATTTCCCAAGCAAACCCTATTGTCTGGGCCCATGCTTCCAGGGAGCTGTGTCATTCTGACCTGAGCTATGGGCAGGCTTGCATGGCTGCTCAGTGAGTGCCAGTGGCTGCTGAGGGAGCCAACATTTTGTCCCTTTGCCTTTGATAACTCTGTGCAGAGCACAAGGCCTGAGAAACTGCTCTGTGAGCAGGCCCTCCACTAGCCCCATCCCAGCACACTCTTTTGTCCTCTGTCCTTGGAGGCCCATCCATCGCCTCCTAGCTGGGTTCTGCAGGGCAATCCTCACACTAACCAGCCAGAGCCAGCACCAGGCCCCGCAGGGAAAGGACTCTGTTCTCCACAAAACCCCGTGGGACCTGCTAGCTCCAGGCATGTTCCCAGGCACTGCTGGGGGCTGGATGGCTGACCAACTGAACTATGGGATTTTTGTAACCTCCATTATGGTTTCAGAGTTTACTAAATGAGTGTGAGCCATGAAATTGAGGAAGGCACCACAGTGGACATCTAATGAAGGACTCATGGGAATGGTGAGAGGAAGGGTCACAGGTAGGGGTGAAGAGAGCACAGCCCCCCCCATGCTTCTGCAGTTTGGACGTTATTTGTCCCTCGCAGTTCAGATGTTAGAGACTCAGTTCCCAGAGTGAAGATAGTAGAAATGGGGGACCTTAAGACGTGTGGTTTATGAGGGAGCCACTGGCATGGCCTCCTTTCAAAGGGCTTAGATCTGGGACCTGGGCTGAATGCCCTACATAGGAGTGGACTAGATCCCTGTCACTATGACATAAAACAGACCGAGATCCCACAGGACCTCTGAGTCACCCTCCTGATATGTCTAGCTGGTGAACCTCCATGTGGTAATGTTTAACAGTGTTCTACTGTCAAGGCTTGGTTGGTTACACTGTCAGGGCCTGGTGACTGAACTCCATCTCTGCCCTGTTCTCTCTGTGTAGCTGATGCCTCTGATAACCTAAGTATCCTGAGAAGTATACGGACCCTTTATGAGTCTCTCCATTAGTATAGCAAAGACTCCTATTGGTATGGTATCTCAAAGACCTAAGACCATAGGTCAGACTGTGTCCATAACGTTTGTGCATGTGTGTGGTGTGTGTATTTGTGTGTGGATTCTCTTGACCATCCACGTGCACGTGAGAGCAAGTCGTCAACACTGGTGTCTCCCCTGTCATGCTCCACTTTAGTTTTTGAGATTCTGTTTTTCCTTTCACTGAACTTGGAGCTCACAGAGTCAGCCAGACCAGTGGTTTATCTGTGGGTCACAACGCCTTTGGGGCTGAACAACCCTTTCACAGGGGACACATATCAGATTCTGCATATCAGATATTTGCATTATGATTCATAGCAATAACAAAATTGCAGTTAGGAAGTTGCAATGAAATACTTTTATGATTGGGGTCACCACAACACAAGGAACCGTACCACACAGTAGCACATGAGGAAGGTGGAAAACCACTGAGCTGGATCTCTGTCTGGGGAGCCCCTAGGATGTGCTTGTCTCTGTCTCCCCAGGCCCAGCACTAGAGCTACAGACATGTGCAGACAGTACTGTCACTTCTGGCTTCTCACATGCGTGCTGGGGATTGGAACCCTGGTCCCTGTGTTTATGAGGCAAGTACTATGCCCCCTGAGCCACCTCCCCTGGCCCCGATGCATTTTTGCTCATTTTAGAGTTCTCTATCTGACAGTCAGTTCTCCCCAACACTGGCATCATGAAACTGGCATTCCTGTTGCCAACATTCATGTCTTACAAGACAAACCTTCTCCACTGGCTGCTCTCAGGGAGTGAGACATGGGCAGAGCTGGAACCACACCTGCCCCCGCCCCCAATTCCAGGAGGTGAGGCCTGCCTGCAAGACTCCAGCGAGTTCCAGATCCTGTGGTCTTCAGAGAGTGGGGGTCAGAACAAGCAGACAGCCTTGAGGCAGGGGCTGTTGTTGGGACCGCTTTGGGCTGTTTTTTCTCTGGCCAGCAGGTCAAGAGGACCAGTCTCACTGAACTCATTTTTCCTTTTAAAGCCATAGTCAAAGGATCAGGGAGGGTCCTTAAGAGACCTTACTCATTATTCTGGACAGATGGAAGTGAGGGCAGGGCTGTCGTTTTCCTGCATAATCTCAGGAGTTCTGGATGTAGAGCCCTCCTGCCCTTTCAGCTCTGTCTTAGTCAGTGTTGACATTCTGACTCACTGGGCTTAAATAAACTGTTCTTACAGGGAAGAAAGGGCATGACTGGCCCCGATTCCCTCTCGTGCATAAGCTGGGAAGAGAAATGAACAGGAACAGGGAAGGAGGTAGAAGATGCTGGAGCCGCAGAGGTAGGCGGGACCCAGGAACCCCCATCCCCCAGACCCTGAGTAGAAGGTTCCCATGCTCAAGGATGGTCGCACCCACTAGCCTGGTTTGAGGCTGAGAGAAGGATCAGGAAGTGAGCTCCAGAGTGCAGCCTCGTCCTCTTGGATGGCTGTCACCAGTGAACAGACCGGGGAACTTAACCACCCACACTGGTTTCTCAGAGCCCTTCTCTTTGGAGGTCCAAGAACAGAATGCAGACAGCATGGGAGCCGAGAGGCCCAGTGCCAGCTTGTCGGTTGGTCATCTTCTCGTGTGTGCTCACGTGCCCCGTCCTTGGCATTTGGTATAGACAGGGTTGTGGGCGGCAGGCGGTGATCTCTGGTGGCTTCTGGTAAGAGCGCTAATCCCCCTGTGTCAGGCCCAGCCTCGTGACCTTACTCCACCTCAGTGATTTCTGTGCTCCACATGTACATCCTGGAGGGCGGAGCTTCAGTTTACGGATTTGGGGAACACAGCTGAGTCCAAAGCATCCGTACTTCTTGACCTTCCTTGTTGTTGGTGCTTACCCTCGCCTTTCATAACCACCTTATTTTGGCTACTTTTCTGTGACCGTGATAAATTGCCATACACAAAAGCAATGCACAGAAGGAAGACTTTCCTTGGGTTTGTGGTTCCAGGGAAATGAGGTCACCACAGTGGGGAGGCTCAGCAACAGGAAGGTGTGGTGAGGGAATCAGAGACTGAGTGCTCACATCGTGTCTGCTAGCGGGAAACAGAGGAAGTGAAAAGGAGGTAGGGCAAGGCTATACAACCTGAGAGCCCGCCCCTGGCGACATACTTCCTCCCACAAAGCTGCCTGTCTGAAACCTCACCAAGCACCACTACCAGCTGGGGACCAAGCATTCAAATACCCAAGGAGGGCATTTCTTGTGCAAACCACCACATATCACTTCCTTCCCTGCCCTCCTGACAGCTGCCATTCTGTGAGATTTTAAGGCAAACTGGGAGGTTTGGGGCAATCGTTCAGGGACTGGTATATATATATATATATATATATATATATATATATATATACACACACACACACACACGCACACACACACACACACACACACACACACACACAGTCTTAGTTAGGGTTTCCATTGCTGTGAAGAGACACCATGACCACGGCAACTCCTATAAAGGAAAACATTTCTTGGTGGTGGCTCAGTTACAGTTTCAGAGGTTCAGTCCATTATCAGTGGAAAGCAAGGCAGCGTGCAGGCAGACATGGTGATGGAAAAGGAGCTGAGAGTTCTTACATCTTGATCTGAAGGCAACAAGAAGTGAACTGTGTTACTGGGCTCCAGCATAGGAGACCCCAAAAGTCCCCCCCCACACACATAATGGCACACTTCCTCCAACAAGGCCACACCTACTCCAACAAAGCCACACCTCCTGATAGAACCACTCCCTATGAGTTTATGGGGAGCCAATTACTTTCAAACTGCCACATGTATTAATTGGCAAATAGAAAAACCTCTACTCAGCCAAGACAGGGAAGCTAAGGGATCCTTTCAAGATCTCCTTAGCCCAGGCTGGCCTTGAACTCGCTGTATAAGGGGAGATGACCTTGTACTCCCTGATACTCCGGCCTCTACCTCTCTGACCTGAGATGACAGGAGAACACCACCATGCTGGGTGCTTTGCTCTGCTGGGTATGGATTCCAGGTCTTTGTGTCTACCAGGCAAGGACTCTGCCGACAGAGCTACTCCCCAGCCTCGCCCTTTTTCTTTCTCATAGGGTCACTCGGTATCCACCCACAGCCGGCTGCTGGATTTTCCAGTTCAAGACAATCAGGGGCATTGTGTGCTGCTTGTTAATACTTCCGAGACAGGAGATGCTGGCTGTGGTATGTTCGTGTACAAAATGATTCCTTAGGCCTGGGGCGAAGCCTCTAAAGCCGCCTTCTGCCCCTCGTCTCTGCAGCATTCCCTTTGAGGTCCTTGCGTCCGTGTGCCCATGTAGTTCATCTTGTACCTAACTAGAAGAACACGTCTCTCTACTTAGTGCACGAAGTCTCCCCTTCACTCTGGGGGAGTGGCTTTGGGAAATGACTTCCACGGCCCTTATAGGCTTTCAAAGGAGTGAGAAATAGGCAACAAGCTCTTGTTGAAAACCACATCTGAATCTTCTAAGGGATTTTAAGCACCCAGGGCATAAAGGGAAATTGGCCCCGACAGAAGCGTGGTGGCTGATTTAGCCAATAGTGTGGATAATACTGCATTCTCGAAGCCTCGGCGCCTCCACGGGCAGTCTCAATAGGCATGACTTTAAATAAGACACTTTGTTATTAAATAAAACCTCTTTACAGACAGGGACCGGAAGGGCTTGTGGGTCAGTCATTTGGGCTTGAAATCTCCTTTAAAATGAATTTCCAGAGGATATGACAAAAGGGACAGACACGGGCAATAAAACACATTGTGAGAAGCTGCTAAATATGTATTTCGGCCTCTTTAAATGTCCATAAATACATATGCATGAGGCTCAGCCCCTGCTTCTGGCTCGCTGGAGGCAGCTTCCAGGCATGTGCTGTAGTCTCGCATTCCTGCAGCCCCAGGACACGCTCACAGACTCCCGGAGACAGGCTGTCTTGGGCCAGCTGGCCCTCAGCATTTGGCAAGTGGCTCTGGGCCTCCAGCCACAGGGTTCCCACGTTTCCCCCTGATCCCGTGTCTACCCATTCCCCAGATACCTGGTTTGTCATAACCACCTCCCTTATGCAGCTCTGCAGTGCCCAGAAGTACCTAGGCAAGGTGAGTCTACCCCTCCCCACCTCTCAAAGGTGAAGGATGTGTGTCCAAGGGGTTGCCATGACAAATACCCATACAGGTTTAGGTCATCGACACTGTTCCCAGAACTCGGGAGGCCATTGTCTCTGCTCACGGAAGCTTACTTCCAGACACCCTGAGCATCGCTCTGTCCCAGGCCTCTCCCAGGTGTCTTCAGTAGGCCTTCGTGTCTTGTGGCCTTAGAGTCATCCCGCCCCCATGTCCATCCAGCTCCACAGCCCCTTCTCCCACACCTGTATCTCCCACACCTGTATTAGCCCCTAATGCCATCAGCAGGGACACGGTCAGTTTTTCAAATGAAGTCACATTCTGAGGACCTAGGCTCGTATGTCTTTGGGGAGGACTGAGGACAATCTCTAAATGCTTTCCGAATGTGTATTCAAGATGAGAATCCATTGGTTTCTGCTTTCTGCTTGCTTGCCAACAGTTACTAAGCAGCTACCTGGAGCCCTGCTAAGTTCTGGGGCTGCTGGGGAGAGAAGCACACATAGAAGGACCCTAGTGGGAGGGGGTCCATGGAGGAGAAGAAGGTGTGTAGTGGGGAAAATGGGAGGAGGGAGACTGGTTCTGGAAGAGGCTAAGTGAGGATGAGAGCCAGGGGCTGAGGTGGGAAGCGGAGTGTGGGTGGGGCAAGGGGTGTGGCAGGGAGGGTGGAGGCATTCTGAGTGGGTGGGACCTTGAAGCAGCTTGAGAGAGGGCCACAGTAGAAGTTGCATTTATGGAGCTGAGCTGACTCTGAGGATAGAGAAGGCCTCTCTGGAAGAGCATGAAATGGCCACCCAGCATGGAGACCAAGCAGGAAGGGCGGGCGAGGAAGGAAGGAAGCCAACACGGACCTAGCACCCTGGTAGGGATGAACTTCTGTGCTGACCTGGGAGTCGACAGCTCAAGAGGCTCAGCTCCCCTGAGCCTTGTGTGAGACCCTGGCAGGATCAGCTCAGCTGTGGGGAGCCTAAGCAAGGGTAGGCATTATTGGATGAACCACTCTGGTGAGACCCCGGCAGGATCAGCTCAGCTGTGGGGAACTTAAGCAGGGGTAGGCATTAGTGCCTACCAGGATGAACCACTCTGTGAACCTACAGGTGTGAGAACAAGATGACTTCAAGTTGATGGAGACATATTCCGGAGACACTGGGGTAGCTGGATAGGAGACTCCTCAAAAAATAAAGATTATACAAAATGGCATATATGAGAACAGGAGATTAATTTAAACCTGGCCAGAAAAAAGATGCTTTTTTTTTCACTTGTCAAATTGGCAAAAAGAGATGATCATGTAAACAAAGCTCCCTTTCTGAGCTCTCGTAGCTTGGGTGGAGCGTGGTGGGAATCTCCAGGGTTGAGAATAGAAAGTGGAGGAAGTGCCCAAGACAGTCAGAGGAGGCAGATTCCGCTCCCCTTCTGAGCTGGACCAGCACCTAGCTGAGGTGTTGAGAAGGCAGCTCTATCTGTAAAGTGTTTGCTTTGCCTGCACAAGGACCTGAGTTTAATCACCAGAACCTATACACACACTCATAGACACACAGATCCACAGACAGACACACACACAGATAGACAGACACACACAGAGACTCATACACAGAGACACAAGCACACAGACAGACAGATACGCATACAGACAGACAAACACACACACAGAGACTCACAGACAGACACACACACAGATACAAACACAGACACACACATATAGGCTCATAGACAAACATAGATATACAGACAGACACACACAGAGAGACTCACAGACAGACACACACATAGGCATATACGAACACAGACAGACGCACACAGACTCATAGACACACAGATGGAGAGAGACACATAGATTCACAGATACACAGACACATACACAGAGACTTACAGACACCCATAAACAGATTCATAGACACACACACACAAACACATAGGCATACAGACAAACAGACACACAGATACATGGACAGACTCACACAGACTCACCGACACACACACAGAGACAAACACACAGAGGGACACATAGACACACACACAGACACACAGACTCATAGACACACACCAGACACAGACACACAGACACAGACAGAAACACAGATACACAGACACAGACCACAGACCACACACACACACACACACACACACACACACACACACACACATAACTCAGGGGGGACAGGCAAGATGGCCAAGGGGGTGAAGAGGCTTTGAAGCAAAGCTCTCTGCCATGAGCTTGACTTCTGGGACCCACGTGACAGAAGGAGAGAACAGCTCCCACAGGCTGTCTCCTGACCTTTGCGTGTGCTCCACGGTATGGTTGTGCCCACACACTTACACACAATAAACAAATGAACACGATAGATGTTGACGCCATCTGAGCGGCTTTGGGGCATGGAGAGCAGAGGGTCCTTAGGGCCACAAGTCAGTCAGGCTTCTGTCTTCTTTTTAAGCAGCAGGCCAATGAGAGGCCCTGTATCAGTAAACGAAGTGGCCATGATGGGATGGCTCAGGATCAAGAGTTCATCCTGGTGTTTGAGAAGCAGCAAGTTTTGTTCCCAGTACCCGTGTCTTGTCCCATCTGGTCCCACAGTTGCTTTTAAAGAAACCATTCAGAGGCTTAATATTAATTACAAACTCTTTGATCTATTAGCTCAGGCTTATTAATAACTAGCTCTTACTATTTAAATTAATCCATTTCTATTATTCTATATTTTACCATGGGGTTTTTGGCTTGTTACCTCACATCTTACTTCCCTGGCAGTCGCTGGCATTTCTCTGACTCCGCCCTTTTTCTCTCTGTATTTCTATTTAGATTTCCTGCCTGACTCTATTCTGCCTGGCTACTGGCCAAATCAGCTACTTTATTAACCAATAGTAATAAAACACTCACAGCATATGGCGTGACATCCCGCATCAGGAATTGACCTCTTCCCTTGGTACTCACACACATATACTCAGCCCGTGGAGAAATGGGTTATGATAAAAAGTGAAAATTGGTAAATATAGAATGATAGTTTAGTATCACTGAAATTCTAGGGAAGTGTGTATAATACAGTCATACACAGAAAATGCCAGCTACAAACTTACCTATGGTGTGTGTGTGTGTGTGTGTGTGTGTGTGTGTGTGTGCACATATGAGTCTTGCTGAGCACAGAGCACATGGCCAACACCAATTTGTTCTGCTTGTTGAGTTTCAGGATCATATTTAAAACCTAACATCATGATTTTAAGCAGTTGCAGCCTGTGTTCATGGTGGAAAATTGTGTCAATATGGCAAACAAGCCTTGTTTTAAAGCTTTCTCAAGTAGCGTTGATCCTCGGGGATCATCTTTCCCAGCCCGCTTTGCGGAGTCCTGCTTCTCAACTCTCCCTTGGGAGAGAGTCTTGCCACAGTCTTGTTATGCTGTTCCAGCAGCCAGGTCTTCTCCAGGGAGATGAGCTGCTGCTGAAGGAGCCATCCTTCAAGGCTCTTCTTGGCACATTCCAACGACTCCTGGGTCCAGTGGCTTCGGGCTTCTGCAGCCAGAGGCACTTTAGGCACCTACTGGTGCCCGTCACGGTCGGCAGAGGTGAATGAGTAGAGCGTTTGGAACGGTGATGTGTGTATGAGTGTGTGCCAGTGAGTATGTGTGAAGGTGTGTGCGTTCAGGGAGGCAGGAAGGGGGCTAGACCGGAGGCTGAGCCTGGCACGATTCATATGTTCCTCTGTCGATGGGGACCATCCATCTGGCCAGGCTCGAGGGCACTTAGTCTCCCTTAGAACACAGCAAATGTTTTACCATTCCTTTAAATATATTCCTGAAAGGTCCGACTTTAATGCCGCCCAGACAGGAAACCTGAGCTCAGGGTGAGCTTTCGTTGCAAGCAGCTGTGGCCGGTGCAAATGACATGAATTACACTCACCATTACCTCAAGATGCACTGCTCCCGCTTGGCATAAAATTGGCCATTTCCTGCAGTGATATAAGGGCCTGATTCCCGACGCTCGGTCGATGTCAGGAGCTCCTATTTTGTGCCTGCCACACTGGTCATTTTAATCTCCCTGGCCTCCCTATCTGGGCCATGCCCTGCTCCTCTCTGCTTGTATTTCTCACTCTGTCCGCACTTCCAGTGCCTGGGTTCCTCAGACACGTGGCGCATATTTTTCTGAAAGTGGAGGGCCACACCCCTACAGGGTGCAGGAAATGGAGCAAAACCAGACTTCCAGACAGGTGGAGCAAGACACAAACCAGTTAGACTACAGCAAGACCTTGGGAAGTGTGACCAGGAGAACAAAGGAAGCTTCAAGCCTTTTGTGTGTGTGCATGTTTAGGTGGTATGTAGGTGTGTGTGTGTGTGTGTGTGTGTGTGTGTGTATGGCTGTGTGGGGTATATATGTATGTAGGTATGTGTGAGTATTTGTGGGTTTGTGTGTAGGTATATGCATATGTGTATAGGTGTGTGTGCATGATATATGTATAGGTGTGTGCAGGTCTATGTATAGATGTATAGGTTATGTGCAGGTGTATGTGTATAGATGTATGTGTTTATATGTATTTATGTGTATAAGTGTGTGGGTGTAGGTGTAGATGTATGTGCTGGTCTCTCTGTGTGTGTTAATGTACACAGTCTTTCCTCAGAACATACATCCAGCTCCCTCTACAGCCCAGCCTTCCAGGATTTCTTTTTACAGGCCCACACTAAGGTCAGAAAGGGACCCAATCACACTCTTGCCTCAAGCACACAGTTGGCTCTAGTCACAGCTGGCTCTGCAGACAGGTCTCCGTTCTGGTATTGTAAATATGTTAGGGCACAATTTGTATAGAGTGCATGTTCAAATTTTGCGTTTGCTTTGGTGCAGTTATGTCTGGGAGAAGCAGGAAGGCAGGAGGCTCAGGCAAGAACAGGCAAGTACAGAAACAGCATGGGCTGTGTGGTGTCACTCGGGAAAAGCTGGCCCTCACACACCCCTCAACTTCTACCCTCGCTTCTGCCCATAACTGTCTAAGACTGTTGGAGCAGAGAAGGAGAAAAGGAGAGATGGAGGAAGAAGAGGGAGACAGCTGGGAAAAGGAGAACAATGCTTAGGTGGTGTTTTCTAAAATTAACAAAGCATGTTTTAAGTACTCACGTTGCTGATTGCAGAGGTGCCGGCTGGAAGGATCTGCGGAAGGAGGCGGGGGTAGGAGGATCATGAGTTTGAGGCCAGCCTGGACTGAATACTCATGTTTATTGTGAAGAAGTTTCCACCTGAACGTAGATCGTTCTCATGGCTCGGGCCTGCGGAGCAGCTCCAGGGTGTGTGGAAGGCGATGCCATGTTTGCAGCTTTGCTTCTGTGCTTTTCAGCTGTCTAGTGTGGGAACTGTGGTGCCTGTGTGGCTGTTAGGTTCCCGCCGTTGATTTTATGTTATAACAGGCTGAAGACCCTGTGGTTCTATGGTGCTGTGCTGCATGGGCTGAAGGGTCTCAGGAGTAGGTCAGAGTGTGTTATGAACATTATTTAAACCTGGACGTTCAGGTTAAATCTGAACCCACCGTGGTCATTTCAACGCCTGTTGAAGAGGTCTAGGGGGATCCTCCAGTGAGATAGAAGAGAATCATGAGACTTTCCCTAAAAATGGAGGTGTCACCAAGCAATCAAACAGGCACAGATGGACACACAACTAGTGCACCAACTAGTCTCTTATTTTGAAAGCATTGCCTATTGTCACAGTTTGAATAGGAAATGTCCCCTACAGGCTTTTGTTCACTGCTCGGTCCTGGCTGATGTTGGCATTTTGTAGGTTCGGGAAACTGCAGAGATGAAGCCTCGTTGGAGGGAGTGGGTCTTTGGGAATCTGTTACCCTTGATCTCTTCCTGTTTGCTCTCTGCTTTATGGTTCACCATAGTGAGGACCACACTGTCCATCAGGAAGGACTGAACCCTATGAAACCCTGAGGCAGATGAGCCCCCTCCACCCTGAGGTTGTTTACATCTGGCAGTTTGCCACAGAAACATGACACTTGAGCTAGCTGCAGAGGCCTGGAACCTCCACCATTGCTATGGCCGTGGTATTAGATGGGATGGGTTACAACTGGCTTCATCCAGAAAGGGTACTGCATTGCCCCGGAGACCCAACCAACTCATCTCATTTCCATCCATCCATCCTATTGCAGTGTATCAGCCTAGTGGTGTCCCTGCCCACCACTGCCATTGACACAGTTGGCTTTGAGCTCAGCAGGAAATCAGTGCATGCGAAGGCTAAAGGAAGGTGGCCCCTCCTCTCCAGGATGGACTCAGCCACCATGAAGCACACTTCTCTTACCTCTTGGCACGTGTGGGGAGGTTTCCTTGTGACCCCGAAAGTTTAGAGCACTTTGCTTACTTCCTTCTCAGATGCTGTTAGGACTGGGGAGTGGATGTATGTAGGAGGGGAAGGGGGATCACTCATCTAGCCTGTGGTGAGAACAAAATCTGCCATGGAAGACAGGGACAGATCCTGCCGAGGACTCCACACCTTCTCCATCCGCTAGTTGATGGGGTGTGGGTTTCACATACCACATAGCCCTGATGGACAGCTGTGTTCATGGATTGGCTGAAGCACTACGGTGGTCCCCCAAGTATTTGAATACCTCTTCCCCACTTGTGGAGTGATGGAGGAGGGTTATCTGTCTATTGTGTTATTTTCATTGGTCAATAAAGAGACTGCCTTGGCCCCTTGATAGGACAGAAAATTAGGTAGGCAGAGTAAACAGAACAGAATGCTGGGAAGAGGGCAATGGGGCAGACGCCATGGAGCCAGCCACCAGGTCAGACATGCTGAATCTTTCCCGGTAAGCCACACCTCGTGGTGTGATACAGATTATTAGAAATGGGTTAATCAAGATGTGAGAGTTAGCCAGTAACTAACTCTGTAGAGATAATGGGCCAGGCAGTATTTAAATGAACACAACTTATGTGTTATTATTTCTGGGGCTAAGCTAGCCATGCGAGAGCTGAGCAGGATGAAAAGCAGGCCTGCCCGCAACTCCTTACTACAGTGGAGGTTGCATCATCTTCAGAAGGTGCAGCCTTGTTGGAAGAAATATGTCACTGGGGGCGGGCTTTTTAATCTGTAGCTTCTCCCTGCTTCCTGCTTCCTGTGTGCTGGTGAGATGTGATCTCTCAGCCTTCTGCTTCGGCTGTCATGCCATGCCTTCCACACTACAGTGGGCTCTGGAACAGCACGTCAAGACAAGATTTCTCCCCTCAGTAGCTGTTGGTCATGGCGTTCATCACAGAACCAGAAGTCCTCGAACGGGCTCCGTGTGAAGAAATGGGTCTGGACCCCTGAGTAGGAAAGAGTGGAGACAGATGGGCAGGAGGCTGCTCTCTACAGCACAGCGAGCTGCCCTGTGTCCAGCCAGCTCAGGCATTGCCGTAGCTTATTTATCTGAACCTCAAAATGAGTCTTCCTTCTCTTCTTTTGCTGTGGCAAACTCACCTTGCTAAAGCAATGTAAGAGAAGACGGGTTTCTTTTGACTCATCTTTGAGGCAGCTGTGGTTGAGAAGGCATGGCAGCAGGTAACCCCATGGTGGTAGGTGCTTGGACTCATCACCTTTATATCTTGGAGGAACAGAAAGCAGAGACAGCATCAGAGGGAGGAACAGACTCGAAGCCTCAAGACTCACCCCTCAGTGGTTCACTTCCTCTAAGTATAACCCCAAGATTCCTCAGCTTCCCAAAGTGTCCCTATGTAACTGGAAGCTTCTTTCCTAGCCCTCAGTTCCCAAATAACCACTTTGAGGCTTAATAGTAATTAAAACTGTTTGGCCTATTAGCTCAGGTTTATTATTAACTAGCTTTTACAGCTTAAATTAACCCATTTTTATTATTCTGTATTGTACCACAAGGCTTGAGGCTTGTTACTTCACATCTTGCTTCCCTGGTGGCTGCTGGCATCTCTCTGACTTTCTCTCCATGTATCTCTGTTTGGATTTCCTGCCTGGCTCTATTCTGCCTGGCTATTGGCCAGATCAGCTTTTGAGTAACCGGTGTGTGTGTGTGGAGAACCATATTCCCAGCATGCAAAGCAACATCTCACATCATCCCTGGGAACCAAGCTTTCAGCCACATGAAAGGGTGTGTGCGTGTGATGGGGGAGAGAGTCCACATTTCAGTCATGATGCAGTGCTAGGTGAGGAAGACTTTGACTCTGAGCCTGTGGGCCTTCAGAACACATATGCTGGGCTCAGTGAGTCAGGGGACTATGGTTTGTGATGACTCTGCTGTCCTTTTTACTATTATTTGCCTCATTCTTGGTTTGTGGCCTCAGCATGTCCAGTGCCACCACAGTAATGATCTGTAATGTTTAGGGTTTAGCTGCCTGAGCGGGGATGATCAGTGGTCCCCTCTTGGTGAATACAGGCACACCCGCCTTCAAACAGGACAATGGTTTTATATAAAATTTCCAGGCACACTCAGATGGGGATTCTGAGGTTCTCCTGTCTCACCTAGCCTGACAGGAAGAGGTTAGAATCCCAAGGACTAGCTCTACTCCTAACTGTCATTTGTCACACCAGAGAAAGACTGCTTGGTGACTGAGTGAGAATGTAATCAATGGCTCCAGTCAATTGGAACTCCCTTCTCACGTGACACTAGGGTATGTCAAGTCGATATCTAAAGGTAACTAGGACACACTGAGTCATGGAGTGAGGGAGGCTGTGTAAGTGATAAGATGTGAGTGAGGGGGTGAAGCCAGGATGGTCTGAGACAGAGCAACGAGCTGGCATCAGGGAAAAACAGAAGCAATGACTTCTGGGAAGGACAGCGGCATGAAGCACGTTCAGGACCATAAGGATGGAACTAACTCACACGCAGAGAGTTTCTCCACTGTGAAACCTGAAGGCTCAAGATTTTAGAACCCATGTACACCTCCTTAGGTCTGGGCTGTGAGCTGGGGTGACTCGAAGTTAGAGGAAGCCTCTTTGTGTCCAGGGCTTCAGGGACAGCAGAGTGAGCTACAGATGGTTCCTCCACCATGATGACTGCGTTGACCTCATTTCCCAGACATAAGCATAAGCCAGCCACACGCTGATGCAACTTCTTCAAGACGGAGTTTCTCTGTGTAGCCCTGGAACTCACTCTGCAGACCAGCCTGAGCTCAAACTCAGAGGTCTCAGAGATTTACCTGCCTTTGCCTCTTGAGTGCTGAGATAAAGGCATGCACCACCACCACCCAGCTGGCAGAACCTCTTTGAGTAGCAGCGTGTGAACAGCTCTGATTCCATCTCCGGGAAGTTGGTCTGGGTTTCCTCTAGTGCACTCTTCTGAGGATTCACGGGACCGGCACATTTTTTCAAGTTTGTGAGGCTGCCAAGTGTGGGTTTTTAGGTAATCAAGGTCCCGAGAGAAGATGACCAGGTAAAGAGGGGCAAGGAGGGGCACCTGAACGAGGTAGCTGGCGGTGGGTGGCAGCCAGCAGGGATTTCCTCAGGAGGCTGGAGAAGGGAGAATCTGAGACCCTGGACAAGAGTCTGAGGGAACTGACATGATGAAGAGGTGACAGCAG
The DNA here is from genome assembly GCF_982192425.1 of Myodes glareolus. Taxonomy (NCBI): domain Eukaryota; kingdom Metazoa; phylum Chordata; class Mammalia; order Rodentia; family Cricetidae; genus Myodes; species Myodes glareolus. The sequence continues at coordinate 3,446,527 of NC_142031.1, forward strand.
ATGCAGGGAGAGGCCGACCATGGCTACTGGCTTCTGAAAGAACCCAGTTCAAGAGCAGAGAGAACGGATGTCATAGCTTAAGCTAAAGGTAGACAAGAGGGCGCTGTGTTTCCACCTCTTTTCTTCTCTCTGTGCAAGACCTGAATGAAGCTTCCTTGGTGACCAGCACAATCTGTTGACCTGATTCACAAGACTCTTTGGTGTGAATGCAGTATGCTCCAGAAGTTTCCTCAGAGACACTCACTAATTGTGCTTTCATTTGGTTTCAGTCTAGGACATACAATAAATATCATACTTGTCACGTAACTCATGATGGGGCTTTAGCTTAGCTGTGAAGGAACTGGAGACGGAAGTGGGGCTGGCCAAGCTGCTGCTTCCTGTCCATCATTGACCAGGATGACCTCATTTAGGCCTTTGCAGCCTCATGCCTGGCCTGGCTTGTCCATTGCCCCACTTTGCCTTTTCTTTTGCTGAGTTTCATCAATTGGCTTTTGCTGTAATGAGACATCACAGTTATAATAAAGACTTGGTTGGGTTCTCTGAGTCCCTGTGGGTCACTAGGCCTGGTGGTCATGGCTAAAGGAGCAGCAGATAGCTCCCTATTAGGAATTACTCGGCAATAACAAGACTGTTGAGAGGCAATGGCTTTGGAGAAAGCCCGAATGTCTAGTTGGGGTAAAGGGTACTGCCCGAAACCCCGTGTGGTTGGGGTGTCTGTCCACTGGCCCTTCTTTGCCTCAGCCTCTTTGGATATGCAATGGTTTCTCAGGAACTCTATTTCCCCTGAGCCTTGCTCTGTTCACCCCACCTCTCGGGTATTTCCTTACTCTTCCTTGCATGAGGGATTTCTTCTCATCCCTCAACAATCAGTCAAACACTGACCATGAAAAGTCTCCAACCCATGCAGCCCCAGGAAAAGACTACATTTAACTCTCTGACAGCACATCCTCTGGGGTAATGGAGCTTAGCAAGTGGGCTCAATTGGGTCTTATTCATCCCATGACCTGCTCTTCAGCCCCATGATCCCACTCTGCAGTTTCCACTATGACAGTAGAGACGACCTCTACAGCAAGCTGAGAACATCTCTGATAATTTTCTTTATTCACATTTTCAAAAAAAATATCAATGAACCACCTTGGTTTTTATGTTTTAATCATCAAAGTCCTGTGTGTTCTGGGAGAACATTCAATAATAAGTTAGGAATTTGAATTCAAAGAGCTCCACTCCAACTTTGTCTCTAAACTGCAGGGGAACTGTGCAAGCACTTCCAAACTCGACTATCAGCTGCTAGAGGAAACTCAGGGTAAGTTGGTCTTGGGAGCTTCAGGACACATGAGCCACTGTTCCCATGGTGTGCTCCCATGCGGACATGACTAATCAATCATAGCAATTGCTCTCATCCTTCTGAGGAGATGTTATGTCAGCCCAAGATAGACATAAGAAGCATTACCTTCTGTCATAGAACCAACTTTATATCTTTGTGACTGAGTGGGGTGTCAGACATGGAGTATCTGTGATTCCATTGGAATAGATTTGTAGTGTAGCTGGAAGCTTTTCTGTGTCCCACCCAGTCACACAGCTGCTTAGAACATAATTCCTCAGAGGCTTAATATTATAATCATTTGGCTGGTGGCTCAGGCTTATTACTGTCTAGCTCTTACATTTAAATGAACCCATTTCTATTAGTTTATATTTTATCATGAGGCTCATGTCTTGTTACCTCACATCTTGCTTCTCCAGCAACTACTGGCATCTCCCTGACTCTGCCTTCTTTCTCCCTGTGTTTAGTTTGGCTATTCCACCTAGCTATATTCTGCTCTGCCATAGACTAAAGCAGGTTTATTCATCAACCAACAAAAGCAACACATATTCTCAACACACAGAAGGACATCTTGCATCATTGGGGAACCTCTTTCTCCTGGATGCTGCGATGAGGCTATAAAAGCTGAGTCATGTTCCATTATACCATCACAGGGACAGGACATTGGATGGACCATGGAGTCAGATCCTTCCACAAAGAAAACACACATGTAGGGAAGCATTGTGTCCCCCAGATTCACATGCTGATGTCCGAACTCCAGACTCTCAAGAGTGTGTTGTGTAAGTGTGAGTGTGTTAGAGTGTGGGGAGTGGATTGAAGGTGTTTGTTAAGAGAGAACTAAGCTAAAGTGAGATCAGTTGGGTGAGAGGTCACCAGGGCAGCCTTCACACCATCCAGGCATTGTCCACACAGGAAGACATCGCTTCTTTGTGCAATGGGCATAGGTCATTGCAGAAATTCACAGCTGGTCAGAGTGCAGAGGATAAGGGTATCTGTGGAACGCTCATCTCTAGACAGCTATGTCACCCACCTCAAGGTTATCAAAGAATATATAAAGAGGCCAGGAAGTTGGGGTGGGGGAGGAAGAGGTGGATCTAGGAAGATTTAGAGAAACAGAGAGTATGCATCATCAAAATACATTGTACAAAAATCTCAACAGTTGTGAGAATGGCCAGCAATACTTCCAGGAGCCTCAGAAAGAGTCAATTTGCTCAAGTTTGATCTTGGACCTCTGCTCTACAGAGGTACCAGTCTGCACTCCTTATGGAAGCCTTAAGATGTGAGCAAAGGGCTCTTCCAAAATAGAAGAGATGGGGTCATAGGTCAAAAGTTAACTCAGAAGGTCAGACTCATGCCCTCAGTGTCTCCATGCCACTAAGGAAGTGTGTCAACATTCCTTCCAATTCTGTGCTCATACCATCAAACCCAACTACATGAAAATGAAGAACAAGTCTCAACACAGGGTCCCCAGTTTGATGGAAGAGGGGTGAATCTTAGCAGAGCTGGATCCCCAACTTTCAGTCCTGGGCAGGATCTCAGGATTTCCAGCTTCTTCTCTTTGCTATCGGCACAATTAGGATGGTTTTAAGCTGGAGCCTGACAGCTGCTGGTAGGGAGATGTCCCTGGAGAGCCACGCTGTTTCCCTGGAAGAATCAGACTCTGATTTTCTGCAGAGTTGGAAAACTGTCACTCAAGACTAACAGTTCCTGCCATCCCAGTGGGTATTAGACACTGCAGGGTTTCTCACTGAGGCTGTGGAGTCCTCAGTCAGCTGAGATCCAGGAGTCACAGGCAACCTGGCATTGGCTATTGTGTGCTGACACCCTGCGTGCTGACACCGTGTGCTGACATTGTGTGCTGACACCGTGTGTACTGACATTGTGTGCTGACACTGTGTGTACTGACATTGTGTGTGCTGATACCATGTGTGCTGACACCATGTGTGCTGACATTGTGTGTGTGCTGACACCGTGTGTGCTGACATTGTGTGTGTGCTGACACCGTGTTCTGACATTGTGTGCTGACACCGTGTGTGCTGACATTGTGTGCTGACGCTGTGTGTGCTGACACCGTGTGTGCTGACATTGTGTGTGTGCTGACACCGTGTGCTGACACCGTGTGCTGACATTGTGTGCTGATACCGTGTGTGCTGACACTGTGTGCTGATACCGTGTGTGCTGACACTGTGTGCTGATACCGTGTGTGCTGACACTGTGTGTACTGACACTGTGTGCTGACATTGTGTGCTGACACCGTGTGTGCTGACATTGTGTGCTGACACCGTGTGTGCTGACATTGTGTGCTGACACCGTGTGTGCTGACACCGTGTGTGTGAACACCGTGTGTGCTGACACCATGTGTGCTGACACCGTGTGTGCTGACATTGTGTGTTGACACCGTGTGTGCTGACACCATGTGTGCTGACACCATGTGTGCTGACACTGTGTGTGCTGACACCGTGTGTGCTGACACTGTGTGTGTGGACACTGTGTGTGCTGACACCGTGTGTGCTGACACCGTGTGTGTGGACACCGTGTGTGCTGACACCGTGTGCTGACACCGTGTGTGCTGACACCATGCGTGCTGACACTGTGTGCTGTTAATGTCCTTCTCTTATGGTTCATTTTGATAACCAAACCTTGCAGGATGCAGAATCAGCTCCAGTCATGCCTGTGAATTAGCATCTAGATTTGTTTAATTGGAAAGGGAAACTCATTGTAATTGTGGGCAGCACCCCTCCATAGGCTGAGGTCTCAGACTGAGCAAAATTAGGAAAGCGGATTGAGCACCAGTGTTCCTTGTTCTCTGCTTCCTGACTGGGGATGGGATGTGATCACCTGTCAAGTGTCTGCAGCCTCTATGAATTCTTCCTTGGACACAACAAAACCTTACTGCCTTGGGTCGTTTTCATCAGTACTTTACCACAGCCTCGAGGAAAATAACCCATACATCTCCATGTCTTAGAGCAGCACAGACTGGACACAGTGTGTGTGCTTGAGTACCCGGATGTGTGCTGGATGCCAAGCATGTGATATCCTTTATCACTTACCCTTGTCCTGGGTTTCAGGGTCTCTTACAGAGATGTGTCCTTCTCAAACACATGCGCCCAGTGAGAACTGCTATGGGGACACACCATCTCCTTGCTCTGGAGAAGTGGCCTATGCTAGCCCACTGTGGGTGGCACCATCCCTAGGCAGATGGCCCTGGAATGTATAAGAGAATGAGAGAGTAAGCATTCCCCGCCATCTCTGCTTTGTTTCCTGCTTGAATTCCTACCTCAGCTTTCCTCAATGATGGACTGTGACCTGCAGGTATAAAATAAAACAAACACTCCACCCCACGTTATTTTATTTTTGTTTTCTGAGTCTCTTGCCTGCGTGTGTGTCTGTGCACATGTGAACTTAGTACCTACAGAGGTCTGAAGAGGCCATTAGATCACCTAGAACTGGAGTTATAGACAACTGTGAACTGTGAGTAGGTGCTGGGAATCGAACCCAAGGCCTCTGAAAGAGCGGTCAATGCTCTTACCCCCTGAACCATCTCTTCAGCCTTGCCATGTTATTGTTGGCCATGGCATCTATCATAGCAACAGAATAAAACTAGGATAATGTCCCTGGACCACCCAGAAGGCAGGTGCAGATCACCTACTCAGCATCTCCCTGACATGTCCGCAAATGAGGCCAAGCTATGGGAGTCCCCAGAACCCAGAGGCCGAGCTCAGAGCGATTAAGGGAAACTCAGCCACCTTGCAGCTCTCAGGACCATGGAGAGATGCCTACACTTCTCTTACCTCTACTCCAGGTTTCTACAAATCAGCTCATGGCTTTGGGTGTGTGTGAACTTGCATGTGTGTCCTTGAGTCTGTGCACAGCGTGTTCCACATTCAGACAAGGAAAACCAGCACAAGATGCGATTTAACTGGCAACTGTGTTTGCTGTGGGGTAGCTGGAGCCATGATTGTGTTTGATGTGGAGTTGAAATGCATAAAGAGATAAATGGCTTAATTTGAATCAATATTAATTTAGCGCAATTTACTTTTAACTCTGCTTCTCAGCAAATCAAATTACTCTGTCCAGGAGTCATTTGAAAACTTTTCCCAGCTCAGAAAACTGAGCTAAACTAGCCTGGTTTGTCTGCTGGAGCAGGCATGGAGCTTTGTGGCCTGGTCGACGGCCTGTGGAGGATGCAGACGTCAGACCCTAAAGAGACAGCTTAGTGAGCTCAACAGTGTCCCTGTACACAGGTGTACATTTGTATGTACATAGTCATATGCATGTGTGTAGGTATATGGTATGCGCATGTGTGTCAATGGGTGTGTGGAGGCCAGAGATTGACGCTGGTGTCCCAGAGTCTTAGGGACCCTGAAGCTCAAGGGTTGAGTCAGACTGTCTGGTCACTAACCTGAAGGCCAGCACCACAGGCCTAGGAATCTGAATGAAATTCAGAAATCTGAATGAAAACCTAGGGGTTTTCATGCTTTGCTGACTGGGCCATCTTCCCGCCCCCCTTTTCACTTTCATAAGGACTCCCATTGCATCGGGCCCAGGTAACTGACCTCATTCCAACTCTGTGATCTCTTGAGAGATCCTCTTCCCCAAAAGTCAGATTCTGAGGTGCTGGATGTTGGCACAGCCCAGGACAGCCCTTCTTCTGGGAGAAAAGGGACAATGTCAACTCTGAATGCAAATACTTCATCTGGGCGGGGCACAGATGCAGGATATGACCCCAAAGGCGCCTGTGTGCAACGGGTCAGAGTCCCTGCAGTAGAAGGTTCTGGGAGCTTCATGGAGCTGTGTGGTCTGGTGTGGCCTGAGTGGGTGGCCTCATGGAGCTGCGGCCTGGCATGGCCTCTGAGTGTGCCTTCTCCATACAACTCTGCTTTGGCCTTCCCAAGACCTCTCCAGGTGGATATTAGCATTTTATACATGAGGAAAATAATTGTTGAGGAATTGACCCATTTGACGATGGAGGCCAAAAGGTTCTGGAATCTCTGCCTGGGGAGCCAGGGAAGTCAGTATTATGAATCATTTTGTGTTCAGAGGCCTGAGAATCAGCAAGCTCATCGGTGGAACCCCAAGGACGGGCTCTGTAGGAAACACCCACGTAATGTGTTGCTGCACCAGGATCCTTTCTGGAGTGTGAACCTCTGAACACACCAGTTCATCCCCTGAGAACCCTGATGCCAAGTGTTTCTGCCATGAGGAGAAAAGTTGAATTGATGAAGGAGGTGGTATTGTGGTGTACCCTTGACTGGATTATGGGGTCCCAGAGAGATGATGGTATGCTGTTCCTGGGAGTGTCTGGAGAGCCAGTCGGTAGATTGAAAAAACCCTCCCCAACAATGTGGTGGGTACCTTCCAGGCTACCGGACAGTAAAGAAGGAAGGTGACCCTCTCCATCCTTCTACTTTCCCCTTCTCACCCCTTCTCTCATCCCCTCTCCTCTCCTTTCTTTTCTCAGCTCTGAAGGGACAAGGGTTGGAGATAGGGGCTCTCCATGCATGGGGAACAACCTCACAGCCCAGGAGGCTGTTTGTTGTTGCAGCTCCCAGCCCAGCAAGGAGAAGAGAGTAATTTTTAAAATGTAAATAAAATTGTGTGGTTTTTTTCAGGAGTTTGCCGTGTATCATAACTGGTCTCTGCATGATCCGTGCTGCCCTACATAACCTAGACTGCATATTCGTTCAAGCATTTTCTATGTGTGTGCACATGTATGTGTGTCTGTCTGTCTGTCTGACTGTCCTTGCCACAACGTGCACCTGAACACCAGAGGATAACTTCTGATAAAGCTAGTTCCCGCCTTCCCTCATGTGGATCCTGGAGATTGAACTGGAGTCCTCAGGCCAGGTGGCAAGCATCTTTACCAGCCAAGCTATCACACTGGATCTCTCTCGTCCTGTTTACAGAACCTTTGGAACCAACGACGGGACACTATTGAGCACAGCACCCAGTCAGGGCTCTGAATGTCTGTACGATCATAGAAACAAGTGAAAGAAGCTGCTTTGCCCAAGCATGAGGCCGTGGGTAGAGAAGTGGGTCAGCAAGGAGACACGTTGCAACCAGATCTCCTGCAGACACTCTTTTCCCCTGAGGGGATGTATTTGCATTTCATTGCATAGGTGTTTCAAAAGGACGGCTTTTAAATACAGATGCTTAGTTTATGGCCAGCATCGTTGGTCTATATCTATTACATAAATTAATTCACATCACTTGGCATTTTAGTGACTGAAAATTATTTCTTAAAATACTTAGAATTCTATGGGCAGTTTTGTATTTGCATGCATACACACACACTTTTTTTCTTGATAGGAATAGGTAGTTCTAATCAAATCCTAGCAACGCAGATACAAATGTGTATTTAACCCCTCCACCAGCCACGATGAGGTCTGAATTGGTTTGGGGCTGGAGGTGGAGGGGCGGTCAACTGATTTCTCTCCCAGGTTGATTTTTGAAACTCTAATTGGCACCAGGTCTAATTACGACCCCCACATAGTGTGATAACAGCATATAAACTATTTTCCTCTAATATTTTACCCTACGAGCTGATATTGCAAAATCAGAGCTTCCTGAAGCCTGACAACTTGTTTGCAATAAATCCTAGGAGCAGGAATCATGACCAAAGAAAATAATTATAGCCATTCTCTCCAGCCCCGGGTCTGCCTCACTCTGCCCACACCAGGCCTGCGGCAGGATCCACAGGAGGCGGGCATCCCCAGCACACTTGCTCCCATTTTGAGCCAACTTTTTTCTAACAAAGGATTAATCTTCCGGGGGGTCAGATAAATGGTCACCTCATCATGATCTGTGGGCAAATTCTTCCTATTAACCACTGCGATCAAGAGAGGTGGGGACCTCAAAGAAGCAACTCTTCTTTTGGAGCCAACCACTTCAGAGCCTTCACAGTCGGAACGCTCTTTATTGGCAGGCGACTAGCAGATAATGGGCTTTCTAAATTATGCCTCGCAATTGGTGTTTTCACACGTTTCCCGACGTAATTTCAAAATTAAATTAGGCTGGATATACACAGGAATGTGGTGGACGCCATTCAATGTGGACTCCAGCCAGCCTGCCTCTCAGTCTCTATAGAAAGGAGAAAAAACTAATTAACTTTCTAGAGCTATGAGATTGGGTCTGTGTATGGGATCCACCTACCGACTCCTGCCTGACGCTCTCGTGGCTTCTCAAGGGCATTGTTGGCACCTGCGGGTTTCAGAGAGCACCCCGATTCCTTGCTATGTACTCAGCTAGAAGGAAGGGCAAGGTAGCAGGTGCAGTCAGGGCAAGTGCCTGCTTAACTGGGTTCTACTGAGTTTCTCCTACCTTGGGAATGAGGTTGAGACACTATCGGCTACTCCCACCAGGCGACTCTTTGCTTTCTGTGTTCTTTCTCTGTGCACTAAGGTTTTACACCATCCACTCTGCAGTAATGTGGTGTGTTCTCCAACAGCCCCCAGAGGTTGTCCCCTTGTCTCCTTGATTCTGTGTACAGAGTTGCACCTTTGCTCCTTTGATATCATCACTGGGATGGAAGGCACTGCGAAGGTGGTTAGAAAGGCAGACCTGGCCTTGGGGGTTTGGCCTAAGTAATATCCAGATGCCAAGATCAGCTTCTTCTACACGTGTCCTGAGTGTACTAGACACAGAGATGCTGAAGCTGATGCTGGGGGGAGAATTCATGGGAGTCTGCAAAGTGAGGGGATGGGCTCTAGGGGGACCCCCATGAGGGGATGGACTCTGGGGGACCCCCAAGAGGGGGTGGATTGTAGAGGGACCCCCACAAAGGGATGGGCTCTAGGGGAACCCCCATGAAGGGATGGGCTCTATGGGGACTCCCATGAGGGGATGAACTCTGGGGGACCCCCATGAGGAGACGGACTCTAGGGGAACCCCCACGAAGGCATGGGCTCTAGGGGGAACCCATGAGGGGATGGACTCTAGGGGGACCCCATGAGGGGATGGCTCTAGGGGACCCCATGAGGGCATGAGCTCTAGGGTGACCCCCATGAGGGGATGGACTCTAGGGGGACCCCATGAGGAGACAGGCTCTAGGGTGACACCCCAAGGCTCTTTTTTCCAATCCTAGTTATGAGACAACCGTCAGAAGCAGAGGAAGGTCACTGGTGAAAGCAGTTGCTGCCGGCCTTCAAGAACAAAGTGCCCTTGGCCTAGTGTGTGTGTGTGTGTGTGTGTGTGTGTGTGTGTGTGTGTGTGTGTGTGTGTGTAAGGGGAGGGGGTCACTGTTCAAACTTCCTGAAAGGGAAACACACCTATTCCTCACGAAGGACCTGGGCAGAGCCAAGCCTGCAGCAGGCACGGACTTCTCTGGCTGCGCTGAAACACTCTCACCGGGATGCTTCAGGTTTTCCCTCTGTTTTGCAGAGGGCAGCTGGAACTCTGGTCACTGGCCCCATGCCATGGGCATACCTCAGCAGGCTGGAGAACAGGAGTGTTCTCAGAAGGATGGGCACTATCACAGAGAGCAGTGTCCGGTGCTCCTCAGCAGAATGGAGCAGGCCTGGGTAGTGGGGACGGAGCTGGGGAGGGATTGTTCCAAGCTACACACCTCACACTGCTGACTCTGAGGAGAATTCACAGATTGCTGAAGCCAGCAAAGGGCCAGCTCCCGGCCTGGTGAATCCTGCTGACTTACAGGCAACAGGGAAAACGGGCTAGAGAGAAAACAGGGCCTCTTCCTAGTTCTTGCTGCTGTCATCAGAGAGGCACACACATGCATGCATGTGTGGATGCTTGCACACAAATAGACACACGTGCCTGCACCAGGCACACATGTACCCTGCCTCAGGGCTCTCCTACCAAAACGGTTTTCTCCAGTGCCAGCTCTAGGCAGACTTGAGTGGAGTTGAACAAAGCTTCCCCCAAGGTCCACTTGGCACTAAGGGTGAACTCAGTGTTACCTGGGGAGCAGAGTAACCCGGGACAGAGACAGCTCCTGCTTCGTCTGGCCAAGTTGGAGGTCAGCAGTTTCTTTGACAAGAGCCCCCATTTCTGTCTTTTCTTGGGGCTCTCATGACACCCAAAATTTCCACCCATTTGAGCAGCCTCCACTTCCTCTGCCAGTCACTCTGCTGCGGCCTAGTGGGGCTGGGTTCCTGAGACGATCTTCCGTTATGTATTAAATACAGCACTTATCTTTTTAAAAAATGACTAAGGGCTTTGAACATTGATTTCTCCCTTCAGGCTAAAGTTGTTTCACTTGGGAAATGGTAGTGAAGCAAAGACTGCTTGATCTGCTTTGCATTCGCCTTAGAGAGAAAAATCCCAGCCCGCGCTTGACAGCTCATTCATTACCCATAGTCCTCCCTCGCTGGGCTGATGGACAGGTGGGAAGAGGCTCTCTGCTCTGTGCTGAACTTCCTTATTCTGGAAAGGCTAAAGGGGTGGGGCCTCCTTGGGTCTCACGATGGTGGGTGGGGCACCTGGGATCCCAAGGGCAACAGGTCTGTCTCAGTGGGTGTGGTCTCAACTGGTGCTGTGAACTAGGTGCTTAATTTCTTCCAAACTCCCAGTTATTCAGGAAGATCTGCTTATCCCAGCTAGAGAAGACTGACACGGGTCTCTGAGACCACCACATGGACACAAGCATCTCATACAGCCGTGTGTGGTGTTAGCTGTTATTGTAACTTTGTTGGGGTAGACCTCAGCAGCATTGCAATCGAGGCCTTAGGCCGCACTACTCACTTGAGGGGAGGAAGAAGCAGGGAGCCCACCCTCCCCTAGAAAGGGAGTGGACTCATCAAAACCAGCTTATACAGAGCTCCTGCATTGTCCCCTGGCCACTGGCCCAGTTAAGCAGACATGCTGTTTATTAAAGGAACAGTGGTTATTGGATTCTGCTGTATTAACAGCAATAAATCCAAGAGACATCTTTGCACAGCCTCCTTCTGAAGCTAATGTGATGGCTGAGCAGGTGCACTGGTATGCTCAGCCCTGGGCAAGGGGGCACAGCAGGGCCATCTTTGCCCCGCACTTGGGAGGGTATGCTCAGCACTGGGCAAGGGGGCACAGCAGGGTCATCCTTGCCCTTCCCTTGGGAGGGTAGGCATTCTACTCATTCTTGGGAAGGGATGGGCTCTGAATGGGAGAGTGCAATCCTGACTTCCTGTGAAGACATAGAAAGACAGGCATGTGGGTTGTGTGTGTGTCGGGGAGGGAGGGGTGGTTGGTGATAAAGCATTGAGTTTGGATGCTTAGAGCCCAGGTAAATTTGGGCGGACAGAGGAGCCCACATCTGCAATCCCTACACTCCTGTTCAAGGATAGGCGGCAGAGAAGTCTCAGAAACTCCCAGACCGTCTAGTCTGGCCTGTACAGTGGCAAGTGAGAAACCCGGTGGCAAACAGGGTGGAACGTGAGGATCAACACTCAAGGTTGTCCTCTGACCTCCACAGATGCACTACACAGCTCTTCTGTACACACACACACATACACACACACCATGGGTAAAGAAGATTTAAAAGATACAAAGGTACGGCTTGAACAGGTTCGTTATGGAAATGAGGTGGGGGGGGTGAGTGAGGAAGGACAGAAAGTGGGGAAAAGGAAGAGAAGAGGGGGAAATAAAAACTCCCCTGTGCTCACAAAGACCAGGCGGCTGCCTTTTTATTCTCCTTCCAGCCCTATTTCCATCAAAATCCGGAGGTGCCTCAGGAATTCGCTTGTGTTTGAATCAAAACAGTGCCGGCTTTATGGGAGATATTTGTTTGCTTATCCATTAGATTTACATTTTCACAAAGAACATTTCTATCAAAAGAATGAAGCCTTTGCCAATTTAAAAACAAAACAAAACAGGTAGGAACAAGCTTAGCTGTTAGAAACACAAGGAGGAAGGGTTGCCTCCGGAGCTTGGGAGCCTGTGGGAAGGTTCTGCTCACAGTGGATCAGCCAGCCTGGCCCCTGCAGCTCCCAAAAGGCCCTGGGGCAACACCAGTAGAGGACCGGACCCTAGGGGAGAGCTAAGTAGCTCTGCCTCCTACAGCTGGCAATTCTGAAAAGTTCAGATGCACAAAAACAGAGCGACAGGAATCTTCTCCTCTTAGGGCCTCCAGGAGTCTTGGAGAAAAGCCTCTGTTGGGGTATCCCCGCCCACCTAGGGCCTGTGCACAAGGACCAGGGTCTTTCTCAGGTCAGGCATCTTCCCTTGGTTCTGTCATCCCCGCTTCTTTCATGTCCTCCTCCCCTTTCTCAACTTCCTTCCTGTTCCCTTTCTCCCTCCTCTCTTCTTTTCTCCTTTCCCTTCTCCCCCCCCTCCTTCCCCTTCCTTCCCCTCCCCTCTCTCCTTCCCTCTCCCTCCTTCCCTGTTCTTTTCCTCCCTGTCTCCTCTTTAACACCATGATTGACATTTGCCCCCATTTGGCAGATGAATGGCACTGACTGACAGTCCCCTTCGGAATCCAGGTCTAGAATGTTGTGCCACTTAAAACAGAGACACCACATGTCTGATGGGAGAGACTCGCCATTCTCCGTACAGCCCCTACAATACCCAAGGAAACCACTCTCCTACCTAGACACCCCAGTGGGGCTTCAGCCAGGTGAAGTAGAATTTGAGCACCGAGGTGCTCTTGCCTAGACAGGAAGGAGGCACTGGCTCAGTTCCTTGGGTGGGGAGGAGGCTTCCCCATAGGCTAAGCACCTGCTGAGGCAAGGAGATGTGGAAGATGCTGAGAGTGGCAAACCTGTGGCATCCTCAGAGCCCCAGAGTGATCACAGGTGGTGATCCCATCACTGAGCTCCAAGTCCTCCCTCCCAGCAGCTCTGGTCTATCCCATACTGCCATGGCCCTGGCCCACAGTCATAACTAAATCCACAATGTCACTCTGGACGCCCTCTTACTCCATCCAGCCACACCTTCTCCATTCTGACCCACGAAAGGAACCTCAGCACAATTAAAAATCAGGTCTGATCTTCTCTACGCTCAGGAGTTTCCCTGCACTAACATGTCCAGAGACCTCCTGTAGCTGACCGGGACCTGCAGTGTACGACAGTCTCCCCTAAGTTGTGAGCAGCCTGCTTCCTGTGCATGACAGAATCAGTCTTCCACTGATCACAGAGTTCTCCTCAGAAATCAGAGTTCCCTCACGAATGACAGAGTTTTCTCATTGATGGAAGAGTCCTTCTGTGGAAGACATAATCCTCCCAAGAGCATCAGAGTCCTCCTGTGGATGACAGAGTCCTCTCATTGATAGAAGAGTCCTCCTGTGGATGACAGAGTCCTCTCGTTGATGGAAAAGTCCTCCTGTGGAAGACATAATCCTCCCAAGAGCATCAGAGTCCTCCCAGGTTTAGTAGAGTTATCCCAAGAGCATCAGAGTCCTCCTGTTTATAGCAGAATCCTCCCAAGAGCATCAGAGTCCTCTTGTGGATGACAGAGCCCTCTCATTGATGGCAGAGTTCCCCTGAAGGTGACAGAATCTTCCATGGATGCTAGCGTCGTCCCATGATACCCAGCATCTTTGTCTGCTTAGCTCCACGCCCAGCATCCACATGAACTCCAGACTCCCTTGGAACCCACAGTAGGTCTTAGAGAGGGGACTGCATGTCCTCTCTCTTCTTTTTGCCAACTTTGGAGCATCAGCTCAGCAGAAGTTGGTGGGAGAACAGAAGACACTTCCAACCGTCTGATGGGAGTGAGGAGGAAGCCTCAGCAGTGAGCTCACATCAGCTCCAGAACATCCTGCCTCCATGTCAGGCCAGAAGGGGAAGGGAGGGACTTCAGGAGGGAAGAGGGTCTGCTGTCGGCCCGTGAGAGCTGCCAGCTGCTTCCGCTGTCTGCCTCCTTCAGTTCCGTGCCCAGCAGTTTGTGGAGCCCTCAGTGGATAGCCCTAGTTGGAGCCTCACGTGGGAATAGTTGGGCTGTGATAGATTAAAATCAGTCGGGGGATGCTGAGGAGAAAAGAAAAGGCAGACGTAGAAAGTAAGGCCAAGGTTGATCCCAACAGTTCCCAACCCATCAAACACCGAGCTGCATCGAGGATCATGCTGGGATGCTTGGGCCCAGGACCTGCATAAACCTGGTTAGCCCAGAAAATGCATATTCAAACATGCACGCCAGTAAGATCCTGAAGAGATATTGATAAACATGTAGATTCCATTGTCTTTAAAGACAGCCGTGAAAGGAGAAGGCTTAGAAAATCATCGGAAGAGTCAGAGGAAGGCCCCATAGACATTAAAGGAATATTTCTGGACTCAAAAGACATTAACCATCTTGTGTGCATGTGGACTGGGTGCTGAGTGGGTGATCTAGATCTGTGACTGTGTGGGGCTTCGTTCTTAGCTGATGGCCATATGCCCTGCACACTTGCCTGAAGACAGCATCAGCTACAGAGGGGCATCCCTTTCTTCAGCCATGTAGTCACGGGTCTGTGGCCCAAACTCCAGCAGAGCACATAACAGGAGCTGAATAAACATGGTGGCTCTTAGTTTAAAATGTCATGGAAACAGAAGGGGGACTAGAGGAGAGGACAGGGTTCAAAGAGTTGGGAGTAATAAAGAGTGAATGAAGTTGCGGTACATGGTACATATGTGACATTGTCATGCAGTTGCAGTACATGTCCATATGTGACATTGTCATGCAGCTGCAGAACATTACACATATGTGGCATTGTCATGCAGCTGCAGTACATTACACATATGTGACATTGTCTTGCAACTGTAGTACATTGCACACATGTCATGCAGTTACAGTACATTGCACATATGTGACACTGTCATGCAGTTATAGTACATTGCACATATGTGGCATTGTCATGCAGCTGCAGTACATTGCACATATGTGGCATTGTCATGCAGCTGTTATACATTGCACATATGTGACATTGTCTTGCAACTGTAGTACATTGCACACAGGTCATGCAGTTACAGTACATTGCACATATGTGACGTTGTCATGCAGTTACAGTACATTACACATATGTGGCATTGTCATGAGGTTGCAGTACATTGTCCATATGTGACATTGTCATGCAGTTGCAGTACATTGCACATATGTGGCATTGACATGCAGTTGCAATACATGTACATATGTATGACATTGTCCAAAAGGGGCCATGAAGAATGAAACAAGGTGATAGGGCAGAAAGGGTTTGTCCTTCCAGGAGTGACATTTGAGGAAAACCTCAAAAGGGAAGAAGAAGCAGCACACGGGAAGGCATGAGAAAGAGCCCTTCAGACAGGGATGACTGTGGGTGCTCATGTCCTGGGTAGAGGGTCGGGCAGGTTAAGATCACAGGAAAGATGGAGGAGTTGGCTCTAGTTGGCTAGGAATGCCTGAGGAGTGTGGTCGAGCTGGGTCAGAGAGGGGCAGTAGGGATGGGGTTGGAGCTGAGGTTGAAGAGGAAAAGGAAAAGCAGCCAGGAGACGATCATGACCACACCAGCATAAAATATTGCTGTCGGCAACGAAGGAGAAATTTTGAGAAGGCAATTAGAAACCGTACAACTTCTCGGTAAACCGGTGATGATCCCCCCTCTTCAAAGCAATCGCTCATAAAATTAAGGCCTCGAAGAAAGAGAAGGCAGGAGAGAGGCGGAATACAGATTGGGTTTTAGGGGAGAAAGTTTACAATTTGGATCCGAGAGAGGCGCAGCCTGGGACCTGGCTCGGAAACAGCTGTAGTTGACATTAGTGGGTTATTCATGATTCCGTCCCATCTCTCTCCTACCCAATACTAAATTCTTCACATTGAACTCTGCCTCATGCTCCAAGAGGGATTTTCATCACCTCTGTGTGACCAGCAGCATAGCAATCCAGGTCTTTAGTATGAGCAGATTGGCCACGCGGGTGACATGCCAGCCGTTACCTGGCACTGCTCAGTGAGGGTTTGACACGGACAGAATTGCTTAGATACAGTCAGGCCCTGGGCAGCCTCCAGCATCCAAACAGTGGGGATGAGCCATAAGAGAAAGGGAGCCATGGGAGAGACAGACAGATGGACACCATCAAGATGGAGGAGCTTCTCCTCATCTTGCAGGGACCCCGTCCCTGGGAGACATGGCCGCACTGCAGAACACCTCACTCTTGACCCCCACAGCTCACTGCCCCACCATTTCCCCTCTTTAAACAGACCATATCCACCTTTCCCTCCTGTGACACTCACTATCCTCTTAGAAAGAACCAGAAGGGTCTCAGGAAGATGGGGGAGGGGTCAAGGAGAGTCACGTTTCACAAATGACTCTTTCCTGCTACCAGCTGCCTGGAATCCCACGCCCCTGAACCTTAGGAAAATGTTTCCTAATTGCAAGAATTCTGGGGGGAGCCTGTGTGTGCGTCCTCACCTTGGCACCTCTACATGGAATGTTCTAACTTGCTTGAAGACGGTCACAGTGAAAAGGCCCTTGGCAGGGAGCTCTCTTCCAGAGCAAGCTCTGCTGAGAGACCTAAGAATCCAGGTCCCAGTGTGACAAGCGTGGGCACTTGCTAGTCCAGTGTGCTGCCACCCTCAGCTCTGCCTACTCGCTAGGTTACACCCTGTTACAGAGGTACTCCATGGATGAGGCATAGCTGAGACAGTTATTGACCAGGTCCGGGGCCACAGCTCATCTTGCTATTAACTCCCCCACACACACCTTGCTTTACCTGCCCTCGAAGGATGAGGAGTGGAACAGGCAGTCTGGGTCTTGAGATGTGGACATTAGTCTATTGGATTCAGGCCAGACTCCCCAGCCATAGGTCCATGGGTCCCTGCTCCTCTGCTTTTTCCTTCCCCATTAGTTGTTGAGAAGGGTTACAGTTATTTACCAAGCAACTGTGTCATGAGTATGTCTGTGAGTCACGCAATGTGCTGAGAACCCAGCATGAGGGAATCACGGAGGCGGCAGAGGTGGACCACGGGGTAAAGTACTTGTTACAAGAGCTTGAGGACCCGAATTCAAACCCACAGAATCCACGTCAACCTGGAGCATGATAGCACACATCCGTAGCTCCAGAACTCTTACAGACAGATGGAAGATGGAGACAGGAGAATTTCTGGGAGCTCTCAGGTCAGTTAGCCTGATGTACACATCAGGGAACAACAGAGACCCTTTTTCAAACAAGGCAGAAGTAAGGGCCAATGTTCAAAATTGTTCTCTGATCTCTATCTACATGCACACACACACACACATACACATATCATTACAAGAAAAAGACACCATGGACCACACCACCAAGTACCCAAGGAGCCATCTGCAGAGCTTGGGACTAGGTTCATCACCAGTCCCCTTATAAGCAGGCGAGGCTCGGTGGAGTGGGGGCAAAGCCTGTGCGAGCACCAGGTTCCTGTAAGACCCTCTGTACACACCAGGCTGGCAGCTTCTGGCCGCAGCGTCTTGTTGTCGTGTCTTCTCGCTGTGTATCTCCACATGCCAGCTCCAAGCAAGAGCTTCTGGATTAACTCGGAGTTGTCCCTGTGTCTGTGAGGTAGACATTCCCTGTCTTGTTTCACAGAAGAGGAGGCAGCAGATGGAATGCTTACCCAGGTGACTTGCATGAGACAGAGGCAGGGGTGACCTCCCTTCCTCCACCTTCAAAAGACCAACCCCTGCTCACTCTGCTGCTCACTCAAGCGCCTGGAAAGACATCACCCAGATGTTTCTGAACTTGGTATCATGTCCCCCACCTCTCTGCCCCACAAAAGGCTGTCCTTCACGACACTCCTAAACAACCCTAGCTGGTGGGGCAGCCCTTCCTGGGAGATGCCCAGGCTCTGTCCATCCTGAGGACACAGCCCTGTCTACGTCCTGGAATCCCTGTCCACCCCTCCAGAGCTGCCACATCCACACTCTCTGGCACAGGAAACGTGGGCTCCAATGAGCTTTAATTTGTGGTTGGACTGGATTCAGCAGCACATCTCCAAATCAGATGTTTAATTTACTCCATTTATCCTCCACCCCCCGTCCCCATCTCAGAACCTAACGGTCTTCGGCTTGGGCAATGGACACGTCCAAATGGACCATTTGGACGGAGCCTCACATCTGACTGAGCGCAGCCAAGGCATGCTGCAAATGGAGCCGCCGACATATGGCTGAGGGATGAGGGGAGATTTATAGCCACACTGCGAATCCGAGACAACCGGGGCTTGCAAAGCCGCAGAAGCCTTACTGGTGGGCTCTCGGTGGGTGACTTTTGAGCAAAAATGTGCTTCCCAAGGAACCCCTGAAGAAAGCAGCCATGTCTCTGAGCTTTCCTTTTAGCCTGATCTCCGCTGCCGTGACAAGAACTGCAAGCAAAGCAACTTAGGGGTGGAAAGGGTTTATTTGCCTTACACTTCCAGATTACAGGCTAACCTTGAGGGAAGTCAAGACAGGAACTTGAAGGCAGGCCTGCTTGCTATTCCACACAGCACTGCCTCCAGACCAGGAACTCACTTCCCAGCCAAAGAAGAACAGAAGGAACCATGTACCATGTTTGATGGTTTGCACCCAGTTCATACTTTCATAACTTTCTCATATATAGCCACCTGTATAGGGAATGGTGCCACCCACAGTGAACTGGGCCTCCTGCACCAATGAGCAATCATAATCATCCCCCTGGGTGTTTCCACACAGTGATGCAAAACTGACTTGGAATGAAGAAAGTTGGTGAGAAGAAAAAAGCTAGCAGTAACGAACACAGCTTTAATTGATTGCATTCGGCACACTCATGAGGAAGACAGCCCGTTTCTCGGTCTATTGACTCCAGTGTTAGTCACAGCTTAAGCAGAACTTCCTAAGGGGCACCTAGGCTGACACTCAGCAGTATCTGAGTAGTGTGACCCACCCAAGGTGACTTAGATGGTTGATCTGTAATCACTGTGGTCTCGTCGAGACTGCAGTGGGGTGGCCTCCCCAAGAATAGAGGATTCCAGTACAACTAATCTTCAGACCACCTTTCATGTGACTTAGAACAGTGTCTGGAGACAGCCAGTTGCACGTGACTGACAGTCTTGCAGGTAGTGAGAAAGGAGGCAATTCGTTCTCATCCTGTGGATGAACTTCACCAAAATGGCACCGTCTCACCCTTGGTGTCTTCAACAGGCAATTACAAGTCCTCCTGTGGGGAACAAGAAGTAATTCTACATTACTCACGATCCCCTCCTTAGACAATTCCCTGCTTCAGCAGAGTTCAAGTCCCTACATCCTAAGGAGTTAAGGCTTTGGCGGGCATCAGTCCCTGCTGATCGTGACTAAACTCCCTGAGAAGAAGCGTTTCCGTTCTTGGCACCTGAAGTCGTGGGCTGGTCAACGCTGTAGCTAATTAGAAATTTGAGGGTCATTTCGCGGGCTCAGTGGCTGGCTCCGGAGAGGCATCTGTGGCTTAGAGCTCGGCTGGGTTCACAAGCTGCGACTTCGCATTCTCTGTGCTGAACGGTGGTTGACACAGCTTGTTAAGTGGAAGAATCCTCCCCTTGCAGGTTCAGGCTCATTTTCTCCGTTATCAATCCGTTTTTCTCTAAAGAAACTCTGCTTGAGTGGCTCTGGGATTCTAGGAAAGACAAGTTTCTTTCAGTTGCTGATGCCTGTGGAGGCCTCTGTGTCATGGTTCGGGGGTCCAGCTATGGCAAAGCACGGACCTTCGATTGCCTCTATCAGAGCCTCCGAAACCTTCTGCTAGAGAGCTGGCTCTCATGGAAGCACGGTCTCTCCAACAATCCTGATGAGAGATGAGGTGGATGCTAGAGAAACCACAGGTTCCACCCCCAGGTCCAGAACAGAGGATTGCTGTCTTAGGATGCTGCTGGAAGTTTCCTAGAGCTACCCCGGCAAGGCACCTTTCCGGTATTTGCCTTCCTTGGGGGCTCTACTTCAGCACCACGACCACTGCTCTCTCACGACTGTCTCTGCCTTCTCTCTGCAACAACCCGACCTGCAACACAATGCCTGCACTCTTGAGGGAGGGGGGAGCTGCCACAGCTGCATGCCTTGTGCTTTCTCTGTGCCTGCAAAACCGCATCACTCCCCAGGCCACATTTGCAGCTCGGTGAGCAACGCCAAGGTCTGCCACCCAAGGGACCTCTCTGGGTTCTCCAGACTCCTAGCAGGAGCTATGGGACACATGGCTGGTTGAATGTAGGGGTGTGAAGCCCAGTGTGGTCCTCCCCACACAGGACCTCCTGGGGCTCTACCCTGAAGTCGGTCTGTCCTGGTCAGGTCTTTGAAACCCTTTTGTGTTAGATGTAAGTTATACTAGGAGGTGTGTGGGAGAAACTGGGATCCACCGCCTTTCAAAACCCTCATTAGGAAAACCGTCTCGCACCACAGGCAGCCATGACAGGGGCCTGAAGGGGATAATAAACATTCACTCCCTTCAGTCATGAAGAACAGAGAAACTATCTTGTTAATACTTTTGTTTGGGGGAGGGGGCTTATGTCACCCGATCCAGTCTCTAGGTCTGGCCGTGCAGGAAGGCACCAGATAAGAGTTATCCTTGGGTCTGCCATCAGGAGGACCCAGCCTATAGTCATAAGGGAAGAGCTCTCAGCTCTTCTTGAGAGCTATGAGGGCATAGTATGAGTTGTCAACTCTGTCTATAGAGAGCTTCGGGAGGTAGGGACCTGATCTGGGGGAGAGAAAACTGCAGCTAGTAAGTCTATAAATAAGCAATTTATGTTCTTTGATTTGTTTGGAGACAGCTTCTCAAGTAGCCCAGGCTAACTCCAATTTACTGTGTAACTGAAAATAGTCATGAACACCTCTGGATCTCTTTGCCTCTGCACTTCTAGTGCTGGGCCCTCAGGCATGCTCCACCATGCCCAGGCTGTGCTGTGCTGGACATGCAACCTAGGGCCTGTGCTGGGCCCTCAGGCATGCTCCACCATGCCCAGGCTGTGCTGTGCTGGACATGCAACCTAGGGTCTGTGCTGGGCCCTCAGGCATGCACCCCCATGCTCAGGCTGTGCTGTGCTGGAGATGGACCCAGGGCCCAAACCCACACACTTGCAGTTTTAGACTTCTAAACCCTGACCAAGGGAGTGGGGCTAGCCTTGAAGACTCCTGAGCTGTCTGTCTGTGGAGAGTCCTTCCCATTGTCGTGTGGAAGCATTCGAGTTCTGTTTCAAGGACCTGAGGGGAGAACACCAGCTTTCTACCGTCTCATTCAACCTCAAGACCCCACGTGGCTTCTTGGTACTAGTATTGATCTCCAACAAGTGTATCCACTTGGCCATTCCCTTACCTGTGTTTTGATCCTTTCTGGTCAAATTTAATTTTTTTTTGCTCCTAAATCCCACTGTACAGAGGACTAAAAGCAGGCAGTAGGGCTCACTTGGCAGCAGGACAGACAGACACCTTGCTGTTCTGAGAGCTCCCTGCCCTGGAAGGCACCCCCCTCTAAGCCCTGCCTTCCGTAAATGCTTGGTTATGGACGTGTTCTGCTGAGTTCTCTGTAATGCTGTAGCTAGAGATCTGCAGTTATAAACAGAGTTCCTATTTCCCCTGGTGACATCAGTAGTGTGGCCTTTACAGGCCGTGTTTGCATCAGCATCCCGGACTTTGGAAGGCCTGTGCAGTGGCCGCTGTATGTTCCTCTTATGACATCTGGGCTACTCCTCCAAAACTTCTAGCTTTGTCCTCGAACCAACTTTCTTTATTCGTCAACCATGCATCGCTGCATGGACACAACCAAGGCCACTAACTTTACAGAGCCATAAGGGCTATTAAGGTAGCAGTTTGGGAGACTCAGCGGGTCCCATTGGTGTGGTCTCTGGTGATTGCAGTGCACACTAACGTATGTAGGAGCAGACGGCCATTGAAATAGGGGAGAGAGCAGAGAGACAGAGCCCCATGATGCCTTCCGTGCTGACACTCCCAGTGACAGAGGGTGTTCTCTTGAGGCCAAGTATTCTAGAGGGGCCACCTCCTGCAATGGTGTTGCTCTACAGTGGACCCTCGGGGAGGGAAAGTGCACACAGGTCCCAGGCATCCAGTGCCAGCTCACAGAGGGCATCTGCTTGGCCAAAGCCCTGGCCGGAGTACACTGTTATCAGCAGGGTGCACTTGGTGGTCAGGGCTCCAATTGTCCGCTGTGTGGTTCTGCATGTTCTGGTCTACGTCACTGTGTTTCCTCCCCCCTAGATGATTCCGACCAGACGTCTGCTCTGTCCTGTCTTCTCCCCCCCAGCATGCACGCTTAAGGCCCCTTTTGATCAGACAAAACTCATGAAGACATGGCCTTCGCATGCCCCGGCCTGTATGTGCCTGCTTTGATCTCAGGAATCATTTACAATGGTAATTTCAGCCTATGGGAAGTCTGAAAGCGTTAAGTGCTTAATAATAGATTAAACACGATACAAATAATTTGGGATGAAAGTCCTGTCCCCTCCCCCTAGCTGCCCAGTCATCTCCGCCTCCCATACCACACTCACAGAGCTCTCCCTACTGTTTCTTAGGCTTACATGATATCCGGCCCACCAGTGGCTCTGAGCTGGCTTCTTCTCCACTGCTTGCTAAATAAACCAAAGGCAAGGAAATGGCAGAGACCTAAGTCTCACCAGCATCAGGCTGGGGTGCCTGCTCACTTCCTGAGAATGACTGTCAAAATGCAGGCAGTGACCCCAGGCCACCATAGGGCCTGAGCATCCATGCCCCAAAGGATACTGGGAACCCTCGAGTCCCACCCACCCCCAGGCATGTGGGACCAGTGCAATCACCTTTCCCATCACACACACCCTGGTCCAGGACAAGTAGCTATCCTATGGCCTGGGGTAAGCAGTCCTGTGAAGGCTAATTCTGAGCAGTGAGGAGCATGAGGGGAAAACTTGGGGGAGATGAGCAGAAGGGACTTGGGTCAGTCACAGAAGGGCAGCTGTGACAAAACTTGGTAAATAAAGCCTGATTCTTTTGGTTCCCATGAGTTAGGCAGAAGCTTCGGAGGTGTGGCCTCGCCAGAGGGGGTGTGTCCATGAGGACAGACTTGGAGGTTTTAAAAGGTAGGTGCCATTTGAAGTTCACTGTCTCTGTTTCCTGTTGGCAAAGATGCCAGTGCTCAGCTGTGCCTGGCCCCTCCCGCCCACCGGATGCCGCCCATCCCTACCACAGTGGTGATGACCCATCTCTGTGGAATCATCAGCCCAATAAACCCTCCTGTAAGTTGCCTTGGTCATGGTGTTTTATCAGAGCTCCAGAAAAATAACGAAGACACCCAACAACCAGAGCCCAGTCCCTGGAATCTGGAGTGGAAGGAGAGAACTGACTCCTGGAAGCTGTCCTCTGGCCGCATGTACTGTGTGGCCTGTGCATGCTCACGCACAGACACACCGCTACCGCCACCGATGGTCATAGCAGTAAGAACCGTAGCGGTGGCAAGTAAATGCAGTTATAAATGTGTTTGTGCGTGTCAGTGTATGCTCACGGGTATGTACATGGATTATTTGCAAGCACATGTGAGCGTGTGTGTGTGTGTGTGTGTGTGTGTGTGTGTGTGAAGGTGTGTGTATGTGTATGCAAGCGTGAGCATGTCAGCATAGGCATACTTAAATGAATAGCTATATGCTTTGTATAAATGCACATATACTTGGGTATGTGTATATGCATATATGTGAATGCTGGTATAGAGACCCCTGTGCATAGCATAGGCTATTTGTGTGTGTGTGTGTGTGTGTGTGTGTGTGTGTGTAACTTTTCGAAGCAGTGAATTTGGTTCAGTGCTACAGACAGAATGTGTAAGCATCTTGCACTGGTGTATCCCCCGTCGCCATGGAAACAATGCTCACCTGAAGCTGTATACTGGGATTAGTGTCCTGAGCTAACCTGCAGGTAGAAATGTGGGCTGAGGAAACTCTTAACTCCGCAGGCACAAGGGAGTGCTTGGTCTCTCTGTGCAGCTTCCGCTCAGCCACACACAAAGCTTGCAGTCTAGACTAGGGCCTCATTTTGAATTTCAGGCAGCAAAACCCTGGGAGTTTATTCTCAGAGTAGAAGTTACGAACACTCACTTCTTGGTCAGCACCTGGGTAATGTCTTGTCTATAAAAGGACTCCGACAACGCTGTCAGAGTTTAATGAGATTTCATGGAATTGAATCGAAGGAGAAAGAAATAAGTCAGATGGAACAAAGATGCAAATCTCAGACACAGTCAGGCACGTAAGTTCCCGGCACGGCCAGCAGGTTAACGAACCCTGAGGGTGAGAGCTAGCCCTCGCTTTCCCTCTTTTGAGACCAGTGCGAGGCGCTGATCTCAATGAGGAATTAATCTGGTCAGATGATGAGAGCGGAGCCAGCCAGGGTAAGATCAGACGTTTATCATGAAGTGACTCAATGTCAGAGCAATTTCAAGTCCTCGGGAAAAGCTGTGTAATTTTCCATCTGGACTGGGTCCTTTTCCTTCCAAACGACACTTACAGTCACTGCCTTCAGCACCAGCAGCGACCGGTTCTGACTGGTTTTGAGTCATGGGACACTAAGCGAAACCAGACCATTGTTTTCTTCTATTTTTTTCCCCCTGTGGCTTTCATTATCCCCATGAAGGCTAAATGGATGGGGTTCTAAAAGCCTTTTAAAAGACCCAAAGACAGAGTTTGTTTTTCAGCCAAGACCAACAGGAAATGATTTGGGCCTTCAAGCTATTTTCAGATTGAGTTATGATCAGTCAAAAAGACACTCCTAATTGGAAGAGCTTCTACCACAACCAGCTCCTGGGCATGCGCTTGTACTTAAATATGGAGATGTGTTGCTTATCTTGGGAGCAGCCCATAATTCTCCTGTGTGCAATCTGGCAGGAACTGGATGCCAAGCTACCGTCCACAAGTGAAGTGGAGCTCAAGGATGGTGCAATGAGAACCCTGCCACAGAGCCCTAAATCTGGCCATGGAGCCCTGAATCTGAGTCTGATCTCGGAACCCTGAGCCTGGCTGCGGAGCCCCAAGTCTGGTTGCGAATCCCCTTTGCACACTAAACTGTGGCCCTCGAAGCTGTAATTAAAGGGAATGCAGAATAAGTAACGTTGTAAGAGCGTGAGGGTACATCTGCTCCCCAGCCCAACGGCAGCCTTCCCCGAAGTGCTGTCTTAATTAAAGACGTAAATCCATCAGGCCATCTGAGCAAATGCTAGCGGTTACAGGGCTGTGTGGATTTCCTCCCCCAAGTGCCATGTTCTGGGTGGTATGGAAAGGAGGAATCAGGAACCAGAAACAAAGGAAGACAGTGGAAGAAAAATCGGGTGTGGGAGGTTTAGACTACGGCAATCCCATGGACTCCTTGTCCATAAACTCCCCCCCCCCCCACACACACACATTTTGGAGAGTCTTGTTCTCAAGGTGATGTCCTGGGAGGGGGCAGCAGAGACTTCCCATACAGAATTCCAGCTAACACTTGCAGAGGTGTCTGATAGAGTTCTTCCTCCATCCCTAAGCATCCCCAAGACAAGCTTGAAATAGAGCCTGGAGAGATGACCTGTTGTAAAAAGGAGCAGTGGGCTGTATTCCCGGCCTCCCGGCTGCCTGGCTAGTTTACACCTGAAATAATTACATGGAAACTGTATTCATTTAAACACTGCCTGGCCCATTATATCTAGCCTCTTATTGGCTAACTCTCACAGATTAGTTTAACCCATCTCCATTAATGTGTATTGCCACTTGACTGTGGCTTACCGGTATGAGTCTAACCAGCATCTGTCTCAGAGAGGAGAGCCTTGGCATCTGCCTGACTCTGCTTTCTTTCTCCCAGCATTTTGTTTGGTCTACTCCACCTATCTAAATTCTGCCTTATCAAAGAGCCAAGGCAGTTTCTTTATTTAACCAATGAAAGTAACACATAGACAGAAGACCTTCCTACACCAATGGCCCTGCCCTTGGTAAGTCTAGGGGGGTCACTACAGAGACTAAGATGTCTCTGAAGCAACAGTTCCAACATGAGAATGAGCCAGACCTTCTCTGGGGAAGGAGCTGGTCTTGATAATCACCGGGGAATAAGGACACTGTGGGCCCCTAGCCATCACCCAGGGAAGGAGAGCCTCCCTCTGGTCACCCTCTCTCTTCTCCACATCACCATCTGCAGCTTGGAAGTGCTTGTTTGCATCTGGGGGCTCACATTCATTGCATGTATTTCCCTGGGGAGCTATGATCAAACATCTGTCCAACACAGATGGGACACCATTGACAGATCCAAATTCAGCTTGTCAAACCAATGACTTTAGTGCACTTACTTGCAGAGCATGAGCAAGGGCTTGCTTATAGGAGCATGGGGTGATCCCAAAGAAGCCCCCTCATTGCAAAACCCTGCCTAGTATGAATGGTGACGTCCCTTTGACTAAACAGTTGAAGCCTCCCATAACTAACCTTCCACGCTGTCTATAGCATCTCCCAGGATGACTCCTGACAGCTGGGGCAGAATTCTGTGCAGCTGGGAGGGAAGGAGGAGTAGGAAGGAGCGATAGGAATTGCAGGAGATGTTCTAACTAACTACCAGATCCCTTCCTTCTGTGAGGGAGCATCAACAGTCCCGATCTTGACCCTTGACCAGAATCACAGCTGCTTCAGATGGGCAGGGTGGTGGCTGTTCCACTAGGAGAATGTTTCACTGTGGTGTAACATGAGGGCCAGGCTTGTTGGGGTTTCTGTCCTGCCCTGTTCCCACAGCCGGCAAGTCCCAAAGAAAATCACACAGAGGTCTCCATAAGATTATAAACTGATTGGCCCATTAGTTCAGACTTCTAATTATTAGCTCTTGTAGATTATATTAACCCATTATCCTTATCTATGTTAGCTACATGGCTCAGTACCTTTTTCAGTGGAGCAGGTCACATCCTGTTTCTTCAGTGATCTGGGCAGGACTGGGGAAAGAGATTCCTTCTTCCCAGAATACTCCTGTTCTCATCAGCCTGCCTCTACGTCCTGTCTGGTTGACCTGCTTATACTTCCTGCCTGGCCAATCAGCATTTATTTAAAACATAATTGACAGATATAGAATTGTTCTCCCGCACCACTGCGGTCACTAAACACAGCCCCAAGATAGGAGATACTTTCCCTTCAGAACCCCATGAACATTGACCAAGGCAAAGGTCTTTTCTTAGTTCTCCGTCCCGAGAGAACAGAGATGGGCTGGGCATATAGGCAGTGAGTGAGGCCACACCAGACTGGGACTCTAAGAGGAGGCTCAGGCTGAGTAAGGCAGCAGGAGCCTTGAGGAGGCACAATTGCCTGAGCCTGGGCTTCATGTTTCCTTTCTGCCAACAGAGGCTCCTGCATACAGGCTGAGAGGCAGGCCACAGGCCCACACTGAGGAGCTGATGAGTAACATGGAGGAGAAGATGGTAAGACAAACCCCACTGGGCTCTGCCTCACTCCTCCTCGTCCTTTGCAAGCAAAAATGGCATTGATCTCTTTCTTTGGGAGATTTCGTGTACCGCCTTGGAAAGAAATGGGCCTGTGGAAGAGGATTTAGTTAATGGGTTTTAGAAGCTGGAGACACTCAGCAGGAGGCCTCCAACCTGTACTTCTCCAGTTACCAACCAGCCCAGCACTTCGTGACCAACCACAAGCTGGACATTCCCTACCCACCCCCAGTACCACCATACCCCCCTTAGGATGCCACTTGGAATCTCTTTCATAAGACTGCAAACTGGAACCTTTCCCTCTTAGCTTCATGTTTCCAAGGGAAGGGACATTAACCAGGCAGATTGGGTAAAAAGAATGGCTGAATAGCAATAGCTTAGTACACTCCTCATTTTTGTCTTCCTGTCCCAGCTGTGTCCTGAACCCTGACACTTCAGGGACGCATTCATCGGCTTCTTCGCTGGGGGTGGAGGTGTTGCCAAGAATCAGGACACTCACTGGGACTATGACCCCAACCCACATTAAGCAATATCTGCTTTGTTGGTTATAAACATGTCTAAGTAAGGGTACCTATGGCTGTGAGCAGGGACTCTGACCACAGCAACTCTCACAAAGAAAACATTGCATTGAGAGGGCTGGCTTGCAGCTTCAGAAATCCAGTCAATCATCATCATAGTGGGGAGAATAGGGGCACGCGCACAGAGGTAGTGCTGGAGCTGAGACGGCTACCTCTTGCAGGCAACAGGAAGTCAACTGAAAATCTCACCAAGGGAAGCTTGAGAAAAAGAGACCTCAAAGCCTGCCCCCACAGTGATGCACTTCCTCCGATAAGGCCACACCCATACCAACAAGGCTACACCTCCAAATTGTGCCACTCTCTTTGGAGGCCATTTTCTTTCATACCACCACAGAAAGACTTTTGTCATATTTCTCCATGATCAAAGAAACCAGGCGAGCTTTGGACTCAGCCACGGCTGGGTAACCCAGCTCCAGCGGTGTCTAGACAGACAGACAAAGGGATGAGCTCATCCTTGCTCAGAGGCTGGGCCTGGGTTTCCCATGCTTTTCTTTCTTTGAGCCAGGCTCTCATATATCCCAAGCTGATCTTCAACACCTTATGGAAGGGCGGATTACCTTGAACTGACTTCTTGGCCTTCATCTAGCTCCCAAATTCTGGGATTACAAGCCGTCACCATTATATCATACTTAGATACTAGGCATTGAACCCAGGGCGGTAGGCAGTAGGCAGACACTTTACCAACTGATCTCTAGCTCCAACTTCTTAGCAGCTGCTCTTTAAATTCCCTTCCCTCTCAACCAGAGTCCTGGTGCCCATGTTGCTTGAATGGAAGGTGTGTGTGGATCCTGGCTCCAGGGGAAAGATGGTTAGGGAGCAGCATTAGGGGTTTAGCGGTAGGGCATTTTGTAAGGCCAGTCTTCAATCTGGGAGAAGAAAGAGAGGCCTGAGGAAGAGATGGAGAGAGATGGAACCTCAGAGTAGCATGCTAACGACTCAGGAACCAGATGTCATTAAAGGTCCAGAAAAAATGAGTGGGAGATATTCTAATATCTCCCTTCTCCTGGACGCTAATAATGTGATATTGATGGGCTATCCTCTGTCCATGAGACAAGTAAACTGATTTGGCCACGTGTTTCTGCTGGACTTTCTCATTTCGTGATAGACTCCAGGTTAAGAACAAAGGGACACATGAACCCCCTCACATAAATCATCAGCCATCTTGCTGCTGCAGAACTAATTATGCTGACACCCCCATCTTTTCCAACGCATTTATTACCAGCGGTGGTGCCAGGGGATGAGGGGGGCTGAGGACGAACACGGAGAGTCTTTGTCACAGCCCCACACGAGGCCATCAATCTTCGAGGGACGACGAAGCGGGAGATGTCATCCTTCCAGAAGGGACGGGATAAAAGATGTGCTGCTGAGACAACTGATTATTAGGCATTTGCATACGAGAGCTGGCAATTTGTACCCATCAGGCCCGCTGCTCCCTCGCCTGCGTGGCACTTCCCCCTAAGTGCATTTTCCGTAAGCCCCAGGCTGACAAAGAACTCTAGAACAGCCTGGGCAAGTTCTGTTAGGGTGTAGGGTGTGCTGAGCTGGAGGTCTATACCAGGAAGGGACTGTACCCTCATTCCAGAGTACACAGCAGATACAGTAAGCACAATATCTCCTCCATAGTTACACGATCCCTGGGTTCCTATTGGAGAAACACTCAAATGGGAGAAGATCTGGGCAAGAAGGCGGTTGCATGAGAAAGGCCAAGATAAGAGTGCACACACACACACAAGGCAGACACACTGAAGGTTCCAGAGAGCATGAGTGAGGATCCTGGAGAGCCCTGGATGGCTTCTGAGACTTCCTTTAATGGGTCTTGGAAGGAGGAAATTGGTTTCTACAGGCAGGACATTGGTGGTGCTCTGCTCTGATAAAATCTTCATCAACAGATGAGAACTCAGACATCCTATGCAGATGCAGTTCATAATTCCCTAATTTTAATTCCGTGTGTGCCCAGTGGTGTAGCGGAATCGTACGGTGTCCTAGTTTCTCCCCTGTCGTCATGACAGAACGCCCTGTCCAAAAGCAGCTTGTGGAGTTGGTTTATTTCAGCTCAACTCCAGATCACCATCAGTTACCGTGAGGGAGTCAAGGCAGAAACCTGCAACAGCTGACCACATTCTCAGTCAAGAGCAGAAAGAGCGTAGATGCATGCATGGACAAGGATTCAATGCAGTTTCCCTACTATGGTGTTTCCAGGACCCGAATAGTGTCATCCACAGCAGGCTGTGTCTTTCTGCTTCAGTTAGTGTGATCAAGACAATCCCCTACAGCTGCCCACAGGACCACCTGACCTAGTCATTGAGACTCTCTTCCCAGATAATTCTAGATTGTATCAAGTAATGAAGACTGGTTGTCATGGATGACAAACAGAGGTTTTCCCTAAAGGGCCTCTCTGAGGACATCAGGGGCCCTACTGCTCCTGAGGATACAAGGTGTCCTACTGACCCTGAGGACATCAGGTGTCCCACTGCTCCTGAGGACATCAGGGGCCCTACTGCTCCTGTTTACCAAACCTACATAGGTTGGGTAGGCTCATTGCTTCTAGTCCCAGCATATGTTTGTTGTTGAAGCAATCACAAAAGACATTCTAGGGTGGGATTTTATCCTGCTGTGACGGGAAAGAAATTTGTATATCTAGAGCAGGGGGCTCCTCCAAAGGTAGCTATCTCTACCCTTGCCTGCCTTAAAGCATTCCTACTGTGTGGGCTCTGGCCAGAAGCTCCCAGGAATGAGTTTGGCTGGGAGATTTTTTTAGGTCTCCCACAGTTGTAGTGACTTGGAAACCTGGGTGGGGAATTAAGGTGGTGATGCGCACCTGAACAAACCCACTGGTGATTTTGATAGACACGAAGGTGCGACAACTGCTCATCCCAAGTCGAGACCTGGAAACCAACGAGGAGCCAGCCAACTCTTCAAAGATGGTGTTCCCATGGAGACAGGCCGACTCTCTCTCACTCTGAGCATCCTTTCTCCTGTGGGTAGGCTCAGCAGTACAGGGATATATACTGAGTGTCAGAAAGAGATTTGGGTAATGGTTGGCTAACTTAACTCTCCCTGGTGCTACCACATGAGGCCACCTATGATGTCGCAGAGGGGATAGGATGGTGTACCTCGGTTTACTTCCTTACAGTCTTTGGGAAGTTAATGGAGCTTTCATGTAGTTGGCAAGAGATGTCTAAAGAATACCTTCTCACCCCTTTCATGTAATGGGGAAATAGCCTGCAAGTAAGTGGAGAGATCCTCTCTCTCTTGGTTGTTCACATTCTAGGGGTGAGAACTCCCAGGATGCCATTCAGATGACCATGGGACTGTTTAATGGGTGCTGAGACAGGAAGCATGAGCGAAGAGAAACGGGCCACAGCTCCTGCAATCAGCCAGGGTGACGTCCGCCATCTTTTTTCTAGCACTGGCATGGAGCCTGTGATTGCATTTTCCTTGAATGCTTGATGGAGGATAATGGTAGCGAGGAGAGGAAGCTTCCCCTGGGAGGCGTCCTGCTATGGAACAATTGGTTCCTGCTCAAAACATAATCTTTATTGCTTTGCTGGGCTTGCATGGAAAACTTGAAGCGGGCTTAAAGGGATAAGACAGAACAATAGCCCCACTCCTCCCGCTGCCCAGACATGAACTGCAAAACTGGAAAAGCCTCCCCCGTGGGACATCCATCTCCCTAAAGAGGAAAAAAAACAGCGCTGGTGCCAGAAATTAGACCTGTGACCGCAGAAGGGGCTAGAGTTCTCTGAGAAGTCCCTTCCCAGTGCCGTGGAGAAGTGACTGGAAATCCCATTTTGAGGAAAATATCTTCCATTTGGACACCTACAACAAAGATCACTCCCCACTTACCCCAGGAATTCACAACTATGGCCAGAATGAATGGCCATGAGCTGGAATCAGCAGGGGCAGCAACACTTTCCAGTTTTCTCTCCCAGGAAACTGAACACTAGAATTGACCACAGCGAGAACAGGAAGCAACAGTGAGAAACATTTGAGACGCAGAAAATGACAGAGCAGCAGACAGACACCAACCAAAGAGCCAAATAGAACTTTCCGGGCTGAGAAATGTATTGCAGCAACCATCTCACATACGTGTTAAAAGGCAGAGTAGGGGGTGCTACGCCTGATACGGGGCGAGGAAAGCGATTGCCAGTCTTGCACAACTGTGAACCCTGCGTGCTGCCGGGCAAGAGACACCCAATGGTGTGATAGAGGCATGAGTGCCATGGGAGTAAGTAACCAACTGCTTCCTGTTTGGATTCAAGTCCTGATCCACAGAATGCAGGCCATACCTCCTACCATCAAGAACCCATGACTAGACTGATCATAGGCCTTAGGGCATAACCAAATAGTAGTCTTTACTGAATTTACACAGTGATATTGACTCATACACTCTTGTCTTTGTACCCATAGATCAAGGCATCTTGCAAACCTTCTCAGAATTTTTTTTTCCCTGGTAGTAGATGGTATTAACACAGAAACTACAACTGGCCAAGGGGCAGAGATTAAGAAACTGTAGAATGTCCCCTTTAAATGGTACATCTATATCACACCCCCTCTTCTCAAGGCTCAGGCATCATTTTGAAGGGGGGAGAATGTAAGAACCATAGGTGGTAGAAAATGACAAGGAAACAATGTTGCATCTTCCAGGACACTATGAATTCAGCATCAGTTGAAGCAGCATGAACAGGACCTGTGCAAGCTCAAGTAAGACCGAATCCCAGCCTGGAGAGGGAGGCGATTGTTAGCTGCTGGAAGAGGAAAGACAATTTTCTTGAAGGATGCAGCCCTTGGTGGGTTGACCAGGCTCCTATGAAAAGCCATACATCCAAGAATATATAGGAGGTACCAACTGGACTTGATGGGTATAAAAATAAATAAAAAAGAGAACACCGGATTGGATGAGTAAGGAAGGGTGGATCTGGGGGGAGTTTTGGGAGACAGCAAATATAATCAAAACACATTGTATGAAATTCTCAAGGACCTAATAAAAAATGAGAGAAAAAAAGAAACCAAAAAGAAAAAGAAAATTAAAAAGCAAATTGGATCTAACTCAAAGAAGTGGTAAGCTGGAAGTAGATTTCAACAACAATATAATATATAATTTATAATATATATAATATAATTTATAGAATTACAGAAGGGAAAGAAAAGCCAGAGGATGGGGAGGAGAACCGTGAATACTGCCTCTGGGCAGGACAGGACTGCTGTGCTGATGAACTCACAGCAGTTATGGTGAGTTGTACATGGTAAAGCCAGCCAAAACCCCAGAGAGGTAAGGGGGTGTCTTAGTTGGGGTTTCTATTGCTGTGAAGAGACACCACAACCATGGCGATTCTTATAAAGGAAAACACTGAACTGGGGCTGGCTTACAGTTTCAGAGGGTTAGTTATTTATCGTCATGGTGGAAGCAAAGCAGCATGCCGGCAGACATGGCGCCGGAGAAGGAGCTGAGAGTTCTACATCTTGCTTCTCAAGTAGAAGGGAGAGACAGCCACACTGGGCGTGACTTGAGCATATATGAGATGTCAAAGCCCTCCCCCACAGAGATACACTTCCTCCAACAAGGCCACACCTCCTCCAGCAAGGCCACATCTCCTATGATGCCACTTCCTATGAGCCAAGTATTCGAACACATGAGTCTCTGGGGGCCATATGCATTCAAACCACCACAGAGGGGTTCCCAAGGCTCCATTTATGGCTTGTACACATGACCTCTGTGAGCTGGGTGATGAGCAGGGCTGATCCTGCTCACATGGAAGAAACTACCAAGGTATGAAGCTTATGATACACCTGATGCCTCTGCAAAATTCTGTTCTCAAATAGTCACTTGCTTAGCTTCCACAGTGTTCTGGTACAGGCGGCTGTCTTTTGCGTCACAGGTAGACATACTGGGAACTTGGAAGAGATGACTAATACAAGCTTACAAATCTTGAAAATAAAGTCACACCATTAAAACATATGACAAGGGCAGGTGAGATGGCTCAGTCAGGAAAGGGTGGCTATACCATCATGAGGATCTGAGTCTGACCCCTTAGAACCCATGAGAAAAACCAGGCATGGAAGTACACACCTGTCATCTTAGCACGAGGAAGGCAGAGGAGGGAGGAGCCCTGGAGCTCATAGCCCAGGCAAACCAGCAAGGTTGGCTGCCTTCAGCTTCAGTGAGAGATCCTGCCTCGAAAATTAAGGTGGGGAGCAGTCAAGGAAGACATCTTGAGACAACGCCTAGCCCTCCTATGCACATTCACACACATGTCCATACGCACACACAGACATGTACACACACGTGCATCCATGAGAACTGAGGGGATAGGAAAAGAGACAGAACAGGAATGGAGTGCAAATGGCCGAAGCTGAGGTGAGAGCAACACAGAACATCCATGGACGCAATAAGTAGAGATGAACTTAGCTTGGCAATGGATAGAAAAAAACCCTGCAACCTCACACTGCACAAGGAACCCAGCTGCATCTGGGGAAGGATAAACATCTGGGTGTCAAGAGACGGGAGAAAGTAGGCCATACAATTAACCACTTATTGCAGGATTGCTGTGCTAATATTAGGCAAAAATAGGCTGCGGTACAAAAAAAAATGGTCATTAGCAGAAAGCGTCGGTGTGCTATGATTTATGGGTCAATTTCCCAGGAAGACACAATTCCAATCTGTATTCGCCTAATAGAATTGTCTCAAAACATGTAAAGCATTGTCTGATAGAGTTATAGGAGAGCCCGATGAGCTCACCGCACTGCTGGGAGGGCTGGATTCCGTCTCTCAATAACGAATAAAGCAACTGGGGTTTCTAAGGATGCAGAAGAATTCAACAACCTCGCCACCAGGTATGAGGGGAGTCTGCAGCATGCAGGTTGCTGAGATGCTTGCTGTTTAAGCATGCAGACAGCACTTACAAATGTTAATCCCCTAGAATAGGAAACCCCAAGCCTGTCACACATGTGTACACGACACCCAGGGCCATCTGCTGGGGAGAGGAGGAACACGCTTGCGATGATGTGTTAGAGCCTGGGTTTTAATCTGCCAGAGTCCTTTTTTCTCCTGACTTTTGCAAGAGGGGACTGGGGAGAAGTCCTGGGTGTGGGGAGGAGGGAAATGAATCCGAGATGCTTTAAGAAGGGAGAGAGCCCCTTCTCCATTCTAAGCGGGGCTGGCACTCAGGTGTAGCCAGAGCCCCACACAGAGGAGAGCAGAGGGGAGCGAGCTTGGTTCCGGCCCACCCTGAAAAGTCACTTTTGAAACTGGAAATAAAAGAACTTCTAGCACCTGATTGGATAGAAAATATCACAAGGTGGAGGGTGAGGGCCAGTGATCTGACCTGACCGCTGATTCATTAGATACCTCGCTCACATGAACCCACACGTCTCCATAACGAATATCCCCGTCATCTGGTGTCTGAGCTCCTTTGCGGTGGTGGTGTTAAAATAGCTGAAATAAAGGCTCGAAGGAGGAAGTGTTCTCTTGGCTCACAGTTTGAGGTTACAGCTCAGCAGGGAATGGAGGGCAGGCAGAGAGAGTGTGTGTTGGGGTGTGGTGGGGGTGCGTGTCCAGCCAGGAAGCAAAGAAACAGGAGCATTGGTGCTCGAGTAGAGAGAGTGGGGGTGGGAGAGGCGGGGCGGGGGGTCATCCTGTCAGGAAGACTGATGCGCTCCTCTGGTTAAATCCTTTTCCTTCAGTCCAGGACCCAAGTCCTGGGAACGGTACTGCCACCCTCCTTTGGGGGGTAATTTTTTCCACTTTAATTAAACAAATGAAAGTGATATTGCACAGGCAGGCCTGGTGGTTGGATAGACTTCTGTCAACTTGACATGAGCTGCGATCATCTAGGAAGAGGGAATCCCAAATGAGAAAATGCCTCCATCATGTTGGCCTGTGGCAAGCCTGTGGGGGTAAATTTTTGATTAATGACTGATGTGCCTCTCCATAAAGGTCGCCCTGGGTTGTATAAGAAAATGGGATAAACCAGTCATAGGAAGCAAGCCACAAGGCCTTGTCCCTTCACAGCCTGGCTTCTGTTTCTGCCTCCAGGTTCCTGCCTTGAGTTCCTGTCCTGGCTTCTCCCCTCAGAGATGAGTTGAGAGCTGCAAGATGAAACAAACCCTTTCCTTCCCAAATTGCTTTGGACCATCATGTTCATTACAGCAACAAAATGCAAACTAGGACTCTGACCTACTCCAACGAACCCCTCGTCCACGTGTGTGGAAGCCTGGCTCCTTGGCGATTCCAGATCCTGCCACATGGGTAACTGATAGGGGAGTTCAGCCAATCACATTCTGTCCGTGGGGCGTGTTGCCCTAAGACAAAAATTTACCTATAAACCTGGCGAGTGCGCTTCCCCTAGCTCTCTCGCTTGACTCCAGTGTTCCGGATGGACAGTTGGGACTCTGGTCTAAGTTTTCCTTCTGTTTTATTAAAGCTGTATCTTTTGTAAGCTAGTCTGGCAGATCATTAATTACCGATCGACCTCGCCCCTTCATGTAACATTAACCGTCATGGCTGCTCAAGCCAGGGAAGCTTCAGAACCCCCTTCGTCAGGGGTTTTTCTGAGTCTGGAACAAACTGTTTCTTAACTCAAAGAGAATGAGGCTGAGTCCCAAAGATGCTCATTACTGTGTATGTCTGGAGGCACCCGGAGTCTGCAGACGGTCAAGGTAACGTCTACATGATGATGACAGCGGTGGCAGCAACTGCCTTCAGCCCGGAACACACAAATCGGGCACGAGACACATGGGTCACCTTATTCACATCTTCCCACAGCTCTACCGAGAGGATGGCAGCATCACTCTCATCTTCAGAGGGCAGAAACGGCTGCTAAAAGCTCAGCAGACTACTGAGAACACACAGCTTTGCACGCCTGCAAAGGACCATGCCCAGGGAAAGAGGCCTTTCTATTGATGGGCGAGCAAGTCAGGGATACGTGTGTTGTATGAGGTGGCCCCTGTGGTTCTGTCACTCTTTTTTTTTATTAATTAGAAAAGCGTGAATGTTTGTGGGCACGTGTTCATGTGCATGTGAGTGTAGGTGTTGAGCATGTATGTGTAAACATGTATGTAGATCGTGAGCATGTATGTGTAAACATGTATGCAGATCGTGAGCATGTATGTGTGAGAATGTGTACAGGTGAGATGTCAGGTGTCTTCCTTAATCTCTTTACAACTAATTTTTTGAGATGAAATCTTTTGCTGAAGCTGATATCCCAGATTGTATAGATTAATATTTCTCAATCTTCCTGGTCCTGCCACCCTTTAATACAATAATTCCTCATGCTGTGGTAGCCCCAACCAAAAAATTATTTTCTTTGCAATTTTGCTACTGTTATGAATCATAATGTAAATATCTGATATTCAGCCTCCAAATGGGTTAAACCCACAGGCTGAGAACCACTGGTATAGGCTGACCAGGCAAAGATCTTCTTGCCCCTGCCTCCTCAGCGCTGGAGTTACAGATGTGAACACCACACCTGGATTTTCCCATGGGTTCTAGGCATCTGATTTCAGATCCTCACATGTGTGCAATGAGCCTTTGACCAACTATGTCTCCTTCCCAGACCTCTGTTTCATTTGTTGTCTTGGAGGATACTGAGCTGATGGTGTCTGATTCGGATGGATCTCCTAGGTTACCATGCAACATGGACCACTGTGCAAGGCAGGTAGGACTGACAGTCTTATCCATTTTGGCAGGATCTTGGGTAAGGGGGTTCAACAACAAAAAATGTGGAATGTCAGGTGATCCATCTACTCACAGGCAAAGATATCTATTTCCCCCAAGACACCTGGATGTCTCTGAGCAAGTATCCATGAGGGTCAAACAACAATGGCTCAGGGGAAATGCATCTACCTCAAACTGCAGCTGCTGGGCCATTCGCTAGCTTCTCACTGGAGCCCCCCAGACGGAGTCAGGAACAGAGTTCTCAGCTCACAGGATACTGGGGCTCAGAAATAATACTGTGTTTAGTTGTAGGGACGTGAACTTAAGTCTACAGAACCACATAACCCATTACACATGCTATAACTCCCTGGATCCAGGCATCAACCCACTACCAGACCACCAGAACTCAGGAAAATCACCAGTGAGTGAGCCCTGCTACACGGTGTCAGAGACTACTTCCACATTCTAAGCTCCTGCTCTGTATATCAGCTCATGCCTCACTCTGGGACCTGGCAGGCCTCTTGGCCCCTGTGAGGTCCTTCACCCTGGAATCCAAAAGGGCCTCTGGGCCCCCAGAGGTACCCCACCCTGGCACAAATGAGACTGTGAGTCATCCATCCCAGGGTGTCTCTGCTTCCGATCGGCAACTGAAGGAAAAGGTTGTTCCTGATCAATAAGAAAGGGTGGCTTTCATTCCGTGGCAGGAATTCCAAGGGTTCAAACACTTCTCAGATTAAAGAACACGTGCTCTAACATGAAGCAGCTTATCACAGCCACTTACTGTCTCCATCACAGACGGGATGGCAGGACAACCAGGTGGAGGTCACTGGGGGTGCATTTTACCATCAAAAGCCATATCGACTGAAGTCCATTTTGACAACCTCAGAGTGAAAAGGTGGATGGACTCCGAAGCATTAGTGAGCTTCCCAAATACAAGAACATTGATCCATGACAAATTAATCCTGGCAGCTTTCATTTTCGATTTCCTTTCTGATTATACGGAGCCATTAAAATGCACCCAAATAGAAAAGAATGAGACGGGGCAGAGAGGTATGGGTGCCACGTATTGATTTCTTTCAAAAATAGTTGAAGAGTAGATTTAATTTAACTAAATGGTAGCAGCAATATTGACGGAGTAATCATACTCTTTATGGTCTTTATGGGGACACTGCCACTCAGGGATCCTTGGCTAATCCTGCCCAGGTCCCGAGGTCTCTGTTCTCACAAAGAGCTGGGGACCAAGGTGTAGAGTTCCCAGTGTACCCTGCAGAGTGTATCTCAGCCAAGGAGAGCCGCTCAGTTGCTAGATGGTCCGATAAGAAGCCAGCACCATTCAGGGTTTTCCAGCATGAGGGGGACGTGCGTAAGACAGTAAGGGATGCTGTGCTCTGACTGTGTCCCCCACCCCTGCTCAGTTTATGAATGCTAACCTCTAAGGTTGACCGGTAGAGGCTCTGCGTGAAGATTGACTCGCCGTGGTTCAGCTGCCCTCAAAGGCATGAACACGCTCTGTGGCAGTTTGGATGTGGAATCTCACCAACGGGCTTGTATGTTTGAACCCTGGTGCCCAGCTGGTGGTGCTGTTTGGAAAACTTGTGGAACCTTTAGGGAATGGAGCCTTGCCAGAGGAAGTGGGTCTCTGAGAGCAGCTTTGAGGTTTCAATGCCAGGCCTGACTTCCTGTTCATTTTTAAGTGTGTTGATTGTGGATCCCACATGACAGCTGTCTCATGTTCTTGCTGCCACACCTTCTCAGCCATGATGGACTGTAGCTTCAAACTGTGAACCAAATAAGGTAGCCTTTCCTCCCCCTCCTTCTCTTCTTTGCTCCCTCTGTCCCTCCCTTCCTCTCTGCTTCCCTCCGTCCCTCCCTTTCTTTATTTTTCTTTAAATTGCTTCTGTTGGGCATTTTTTTTCACAGCCGCAAGAAAAGCCACCAGAACACCGTGACTGCAGGAATGTGTCCCCACACTGCGCTGTGTTCTCTCACCCATCTGTCTTCCACCTTGGGGTGACACGGTGAGGCCTGGGCCAGATGCAAGCCCTTGATTTTAAACAGAGACCATGCCTTCATTTCCCAGTCGCCCAGATCCGAATAACCACACAAAAACTATGTTAACTATAACACTGTTTTGTTGACGGCTCAGGCACATTTCTAGCTAGCTCTTTTATCTTAAATTAACCCATCTCTATTAATCCATGTATTGCCACAAGGCTGTGGTGTTACCTCATTTTCTACATGTCTTGTTTCCTCGGTGGCTGGCTGGCTTCTTTCTCCTTCAGCAGCTACATGGTGTCTGCCTGATTCTGCCTTCTTTCTCCCTGCATTCAGTTAAGTTTTCCCACCTAGCTCTATCTGCCCTGCTATAGGCCAAAGCAGCTTTTTTATTAACCAATGGTAATAAAACATATTCACAGCATGCGTTTGGGGAATCCCACATCTCTTGGTCCTGGACCTTGTTGCCAAGCTGGTCTCTCTCCATTATCAGTTACCCGGATGTGGCACACTATCATGAGTTCACAAAAACACTAAGAAGTCAGCAAAGCCAGTTTCTTTCATGAAGGCAGAGACATTGCATCCCCCACGTGTCTGATACTGGGGGCAAAAGAGGTAGGAGAGCAGGTTTAGGCCGGCTCGTGCTAGGGACCACAGTGAGGCACTCACCAAGAATGTGTGACAGAATTGACCATGGGTATAAATCCTAAAGAGATGTGGACCATGGTCATTGTGCTTTGTGTGGAGTCTGATGGCAGTGGCAGGCTGTCTGTGGGGTGGAGGGCCCCAGGAGTTAGGAAAGAGATTCATCTATAAGGGAAGGGTCCCAGCAGTTAGGAAGGAGACACATTTGTGGAGTGGAGGGTCCCAGGAGTTGGGAAGGAGACCCATCTATGGGGTGGAGGGTCCTGGGAGTTGGGAAGGATACTCATCTATAGGGGGAGGGTCCTGGGTGTTGGGAAGGAGACCCATCTATGGGGGGTAGAGGGTCCTGGGAGTTGAGACAGAGATAGGGATTCAGCCAGTAGATACCAGGGTTTGAAGGACAGCTGCCCTGTTCCTGTGCACACTGCTGTGTGGGTGATGCTGGCATTTTACCTCCAAGTGAGCCACTTAAACTAACCACGTATGTGACATCACAGCTCTGGAGACCAGAATTTCTGCACAGGCCTCACCCGACCAGTCAGGTGCGGATTGGGTTGTGATCCTTCTGGAAGCAGAGGGAAATCTACTTCTTGCTTGCTGGTCAGAATCAGGTGGGGTGGGAG
The DNA here is from genome assembly GCF_982192425.1 of Myodes glareolus. Classification (NCBI taxonomy): domain Eukaryota; kingdom Metazoa; phylum Chordata; class Mammalia; order Rodentia; family Cricetidae; genus Myodes; species Myodes glareolus. The sequence continues at coordinate 3,487,581 of NC_142031.1, forward strand.
GACAGTCACTTCCTCGCGGGGTTTCAGCTGGAAGCAGCTCCCAGCTCGGGAAGCCCCTCCTCCTGTCCCAGTCACCTCCCTGCTTGACTGGCTGCTCCTGGCTCTAGTGAAGTCCTATTCATGTTTTGATTCTGCATTGTGCCTGGTTCTCTGATGACCTCCTGACCTCTTACCCTTGTTTCCCTTGCCTAAAGCCTTGAAGTAGAATGAAGTCCACCAGAGAAGCCAAGAAATTCCCCGTTCAAGGCCCCAACCTTGGGTTCCTTCATAAAATCCCAGGCTCCAGGGGAACTTTAGTGTCTGTTGTTCCGTCAGATAATGGGGAGGGCGTCTGGGGCTCTGGGTGGAGGAAATGCTCTAGCTTGGGTTCTGTAGAGAGAATCTACCCCAAGAGGACTCAACAGCAGCCCTGTGCGGAGAGGAGGGAAGAGAGTCAGCAAAGGCTCAGCTTGGGCCACCACTCCCCAGGATACCCCTGGTGAAAGGACCCATGGTGTCCTCAGTGTTCTCAGCCCTGCAACAAGGAGAGGAGCCCCGTTCCCACCGACTCCATCCTTTGTGTCTCCTCGATGCTCGGGGTAATCTTGAAAAGAAAATTCTGGCACTGACCCTTCCCTTCACTGTAGGTGGCAAACAACCACACCAGAATGAAAGGGAGCCCAACCAACCCTGACATCTGAGTATCCCACAGGGGGCGAATAGGGTCCTGGTCCAGTCCCTGACCACTTGCATCAAGAGCATGCTGTTTTCTCCTGAGCAGAGCATGTTCATCGTGAACTGCAAGCCTAGGTCTCACTTTGACTCCTAGATCCCAAGATCCCTAGATCCACTCTCCCTTCTGACCTTCTCCTGGTTGCTGAGTAGATCTCATGTCTCATGCATCCCAGCCCCTCCACAACCACCAGCTGATGAAGAGATTGTGATCTGGAGTCCTGACCTGCTTAGGGTTTAGAGCAGAGGGTTGGGAAGTTGAGTATTTATGGGACTTTGGGGTCAAGAGCAGTAACTTCTCCCCAAGGTATTCTTGCTAACCTCACGGAGAGACACGGGCCTGCTCCTCTGAACTAGTCTTGGCGGCTCGGTCTGGATGCTGGATCGGAAGAATTCTGCCTGCCGGAGAATTCAGATAAGAAGGAGCATAGAACCTGGGCCTCCAGTCTGTGGTTACAGAAGACTGCTTGGCAAGTGCCCCTGCCCCTCCAGTCATCCTGCCTGGGTCCGGTCCTTGCTTTATTGTGTACCTTACCTGGCCTCCTTCACCTCTTGCCCGCCTGTCCCAGTGCCTGGGACAGTTTCTAAAAGCTGTTCCCAGCACAGAAGCTTCTTCCCAGGAGGGTCCCACAGCCTCCTGCTGCTCTTTGTCTAGCTTAGCATCTTCTCATCCACGTGAGCTCCTCCTTACTGTCTTTCTTCCTTTCCCAGGCTGGTTTTCTCCTCCTGAGTCTAGACCACCAGGTGACTCCATTCTGACCTCCTGTGTTGTGCAGCAAGACATCTGGATCTGGGAAGTGCTGAGCACTGCCTAGGACCGTCCACTTCACACACCTGTGGGGCTTCAGGCAGGGGTACACCTAGCTCCAGAAGCCAGCAAGACCAACCCACGTGCCATCAAAACACGACTCCCCAGCAGGTCTCCTGGATCGTGTGTGTTTAGCAGAGTGCCACCGTAGCACAAGTTCTAATTGTTCTCAATAATACAAACCTGGAGTCAGATATCAGTGGGTAAAAGCTGAGCGAGCAGAGAAGCGTTCCAGCCGGCCACCAGAGCGACCTTTTACCTCTACCGAATCCTCAGACTGAAGGGGCGACCCTGTCTCTCCCAATCCTCAGACTGCAGACTGCTTCAGACTGCTGCCCTAGACTGCAATGAGCTCCTGTCTCCACCTCCCTAGTGCTGGGATTAAAGACGTGGGATCCCAAGTTCTGGGAGATCACCTTTGTGTAAGTTCTTTTTCTTTGTGTAAGATCAATTTCATGTGCCTAAGGTAGCCTTGATCCATCTACCTCTGGCCCCAGAGTCCTGGGATTAGAGGTGTGTGCCACCACTGCCTGTCTATATGGCTGACTAGTGTGACGAGTGTGACCTTCAAGCAAGCCCTATTTTTTTAAAGCACAAATAATATGCTGCTATAAGGAAGTGTGGAAAGAAATAGTCTCTCTCTGGGTCTCCTTGGAGAAGAAGAGATCTTGGGGTGTTGAGGTGACATGGTCTGTGGTCCCTAAGACCAACCGAGGCAGTCAGTTAAAGCACAACTTCCCTGGAAAGCAATTAGATCAAGGAAGCCTTGTGTCGTCTGCAGCCTCGTCCCTGGGAACAGCCTGTCACGGAGCCCAGATGATGCGCTGTCCTCCCCACACCAGACTGAAAACGAGCTTTAATCACCAAACCCCTTAACATTAATCACTACCCATAAGTGATACGGGCGCTGCCAACATGGTGTTAATTCTCAATCAGGCACGCTAAATAAATGAATAATCACAGAAACAAAATGCCTCCACTTAAGCCAGCCCCTTACTCGTAAGGACGACTGGCTCCACTCTGCTCTGTAGTGTGGCTGCAGGGTCTCCATAGCTGCCAAGCCCAGATGGGAGGGGCTGCAGGTGGGATACAGGTCGCCGGTTGTTCCAAGCCTGTGCATGTTTCCTGCTTACCTAAAGCTTTCGGGAGAAGCCGCAGCTCTCCCAGGGGACCCTAGGAGTCCCCTGTCCACTAGTGGACCCATCCACAGAGCAGAATACCAGCAGTCATATCTTCCTTGGGATCCAGAGCTCAGCAATCTCAGGCAGATGTGTTCACCTGGAGCCCCAGCTGGAGCCTCATTTCCTGGGGGAAACTGAGGCCTGGCGATGCATGGAGCCATTGCAGAGAACTGAGACACTAGTTGGGCTCTCGGTCTGTTTTTAGGACAAACAAAATTGTCTATGTGTAGTGCTGACCTGCCTGGGCCCTTCACAGCCACGCAATAGAAATGGAAAGAAAAGGTGATTTTCTTTCTGTGTATTTTTATATTAAAGTAATCAGACAGTGCTATGTCCAAGCAGCTGCTTACCCACGGGGAGAGGCAGAGATCAATATTAATACTGGGACTCCTACGCAGCAATCTCTGCCATGTCAGGCAAGGCTCAGTTCTCCAGGCTTTCTATAAACAGGGCACATTCCAACCCTGCGCTCTTTCTCCCTGCCTCTCTGACTCCCTCTTCACCTGTCTGTCTGTCTGTCTCCCTCCCTGTGTCTCTCTGTCTTTCCCTTGTACACTCTTTGTGACATTTTCTGCTCTCGCCCCTCGATTTACTCTTCCGTATATTGCTTTTTCTTGCCCTTTCTCCGCTCCTCTGTCAGTCTGGCTGTGCCTCTCTCTGTCTCTCTCTCTGTCTCTCTGTCTCTCTGTCTCTCTCTCTCTCTCTCTCTCTCTCTCTCTTTTGTCTGACCACTCCTCTGTCTCTCCCATTTCTGTCCCCCACCCCCACTCTGCCTTCTGAAGGACACCTGGCCCAGTGCACAGTGACCACTGTGAGATTCTGTAGAATTCTGAGCTACTCCTTTGGAGTCCCTTGAAACACAGAGGTGGAGCGCACCGTCCGGAAAGAGTTACAGGGCACTGGACCCTTGTCCTGCTCTTCGGATGTTACAGGCTCCATCATCGGGGCCACACCTGGGCTTGCTCTGAGCTCCTGCTGAATCTATTCTTCATGTGGCTTTGGCACTGAGCAAAGAGGCCAGTGGGGCCAACGGCTCCCAGAGCAGATGCCTTCTAGAGAGCCCCATCTGCACAGCCATAGAACTTCTGCCCTCTTCCTATACCCTTGCCCAGACTCCAGAGTCTAGTCCCAAAACAAGCAAACAAGCCATCAAGCAAACTACCCCATAAACAGGGTTCTGTCACTTACTTCGCATCTTGGGAGGGTGTGCAGTCCAGGGCTCCGCTGACAGACCCTGCCTGGTCAACTTCTTTCCCACGGGACAAGTCTATGATCACAGCAGTGTAGCGATCTCGAGCCACTGTCCCTGACTGCCCTCCCTAATATGAGGGATGAGTTGCTGCCTGGCATATCTGTAAGATCTGCTAAGGTAGTTAGGGTAGGGAGTGTGCAATGCTTGCCTGTACCTAGGCGCTGGAGACAACGGGCCGGACAGCTGTCAATTACAGCAGGAGGAAACACTGTTGCTCTTTTTAACTATCCACGCTCTGCCTGGGTTTCTCACCTAGCCTCACTTTCCCCCTGCTCACTTTTGTCAACAGAAAGATATTTACTTGGGGTCACTGTCACCAGCTTGATGAGTGTGGAGAGCAGAGACCGCACTAAAGTCCCTACGAGTCTCCATGGAGACCACAGATAAGCCACATCACCCCAGTACGTGTGTGTATCTTGCACGTTTAAAGCCATGATATATTTGATGCTTACTCTACATTGTCAGAAGGACTAGATTGCAGGAACATGCCTCTGGGGTGCCCGTGAAGATGTTCCAGAAGGTTTAAAACGAGGAGAGACGACCTACCCTGAATGCAGGCAACACCATCCTGTGTAAGAAGAGGAAAAGGGGGAAGGCAACCACAGGCCAGTGTTCATCTCCAGTGCGACAATGTCACTAGCCATGGCTTCCCCACCATGATGGACCAACAGTATCTCCCCAAATCATGAGACAAAAACCTCCTTTTGGGGGGTGGAGATGGCTGACTCAGCAGTTAAGAGAACATTTGCAGAGGACACAGGTTCAATTCCCCGCACCCACATAGAGGTTCCCTTCAGTCTTTAACTCCAGCTCCTGAGGATCTGACACCCATTTCCGCCTCCGTGGGCACACGAGGCACAAACATACAGCTGCAAAACACTCGTGCCCAGCAAAAACGAACACAACGTCCTCTTCCTTCCTCGAGGTACTTTTATTAGGTACTTTGTAACAAGAAAAGTAACTAGTACCATGTTTAATATAATTAATTTAATCTTAAGGCAAAATCAATGAGATATGAGAGTCAGGGAACTAAAATTGAAACTAAAGGAACACAAGAGGCGAGCGTGCCCTTAGTACTGTCCTGATACCTGAGACGCTGGTGGCGGAAAGGTGAAGCCTGCTTCCCAGAGGTAGGAGTTTGCAATGTTGTCCTCAGGCTACAGGCTAGTCTTATTTAGACAGATTGGGGGACTCAGAAGAACTCCGGTTTCAGCCTGATTAGCTTTAAGTGCAAACTGGACAGCCTAGATGCATCTGAGAGGACACGAGGAGAAGCCTCTAGGGACAGAATGCTCAGATCAGATCGGCTGGTAGAAATGCCTACATGAGGGCTGTCTTCACTGTTAAATGTTATGGACGGGTCCAGCCTACTGTGGGTGGCTCTATTCCCTTGGCCTGTGGGTCAGGACTATATAAGGAGCCTGTATCGTTCCTCCACGATTTCTGCTTCAGTCTTGCTTGAGTTCCTGCCTTGACTTGCCTCAGCAATGAACTGTGACCTGGAAATATAAGTCAAGCAAACCCCTTTCCTCTCCTACGTCACTTTTGGTCACAGTGATTTTTATCACAACAGAGATCAAATTAGAACAGGCTTTAAAGTTGAGCCACTGAAGTGTAATAACTCACAAGCCTTATCAAAAGTTGTTTTAAATCAAGGGCTTAGGGGCATAGATCAATGATGCAACTCTTGCCTCGCATGTGTGAGGTGCTGGATTTAACTCTCAGGGTTGCAAACCAAGCACACAAGTCCCGAATCAGTAAGACACACCCTCAATTCTCAAGCTCTAGGATGCAGCATCCTGGTTGAACACATGCTGGCCTTTGGGATCCCTACCCATGACTGCTTGTACCGAGGACACCTTGGATCTTGTCATCCCAGAGATGCTGGTGGCTGGGTGTGGGCAGCAACCCTGTGATTTGGCGGACTTAACTTATTTCCCATGGTTCCACACCGCTCAGTGCACATCTTTCTGGAGGGAGAACTCAAATTTATGACCAATGATCCTAGATGATGGCACAAATGTGTGGCTAGGTTGGGGGAAGACCCTCGACGCCCTTCTGTGGAAGAAAGCAGTGGATCAACATCAGCTTTTCAGCCACAAGAATGGCATGGTAGAGGGGCCTGGGTTTAGGGTTTGTATGTCACCATAGAACTCAGCCTGATGCTGGATACCTTTCAAAGCCCTCTGGCCATCACCAAGCATGACAAAGACAAAAGCATCCTGTGTTCGTCTGTCCAGCCTCTCTTGGGATACCATGGCCAGGCAGTGGTTAGTCCGGCTGTCATCCTCCATGGGGGCACTGTCCTGAGGCAGTGCTAATGAGAAACCATGAACAGGGGACAGTGACCAACTTGCTGAAGACCACACATCTTGGGTATGGAGAGAGCTGAAGCCCAGTTCTGACAGGTGAGCCCATGGCTTGTCTAACATCACCATGAACTGTGCTGGGACAAAGATGTTTCCAACAGTCTAGGACTAGGCCTTAACTGCCATGCACCCCTGCCTCCATGCACCCTGCCTTCATGCCCCCTTCTTTCATGCACCCCTGCCTCCATACCCCCTACCTCCATTCACCCTTGCCTCCACGCACCTCTGCCTCCATGCATCCCTGCCCCCATGCACCCCTGCTCCCATGCACCCCTGCCTCCATGCACCCCCGCCCCCATGTACCCCTGCCTCCATGCACCCCTGCCCCCATGCACCCCTGCCCCCATGCACCCCTGTCTCCATGCTCTACTTTACCCAGCTTAAGGGAGGAGAGGAAGGGAAAGAGGAGACAGAGAAGGAGGAAAGTGGTGGGGAAGGTATGGGCAGAGAGTCAAGAGTGCAACCAAATGAAGCAGAGCATCCCAGGAAGGGTCCTGGAGTAGGAAGTGCTAGCCTCGAACCTTCCAACCAGACAAACTTGAGCCCGTGTCCCCATCAGAAGTCTGGTGGCTGCAGCCCGGATGCTCTCCTGGTGCTGCCAGCCAACACCCAGCCCTTTCCAGTGTCTGAGCTCCTCTCTCTGTTACTGTGGGAAAAATGCCAACAAAAGCAACTTAGGAAGGAAGGGATTCTTTGGGCTCACATTTCAAGGCACAACCATGGTGGGGAAACCAGGAACCAGGGCACAAAGGCAGCTGGTCACACGCACCCACAGTCAGGAAGCAGAGAGAGACAGATGTTGGTGCCCTGCCTGCTTTCTCCCTTATGTAGTCCAGGAGCCCAGGACGGAGAATGGTGTCACTCACTTTAAGGGAGTGTCTTTTCCACTCAGTTTACCCAATCGGGATAATTCTCGAGACCCTGTGTGTCTCTGAGTGATTCTAGATCCCGTAAAGTTGATAACCAATATCAACCCTCATATCTCGTGTTCAGTCCTATAGAGAGGAAATGTGGCAGTGCTCAAACTCCAAACCCTGATGCCAGGCTGCCCCATTGCCCGCTCCACTGTTTGATCCAATCTGCCCTGGGAGCCCAGCTGCCCTGACCCCCATACATCTTCAAAGTCATCTCACATGGTGTTCTCCGATGGCCAAGCTTGGAGGGATGCTCTAGGGACTCGGGGCCCACCTGTGCTCTCCTGACCTCATATTCTCCTTGAGGGGCAGCATGCCAGGGGTTCCAAGTCAACACCCAGCCACTAGGAACCATGCAGTTTTACCACAGAAGCTTCCAGATCGGTCTTGAGTCTCTTCTGGGGGAGAGAAGAGTATGCCAGAGCTTCCTCCTGTCTCTCAGGAATTCCTGTCATCCTGTTCCCACAGGCACTACCCTGCAGAACTGTAAATATAAACCAGCTGGCCAGTCCCTTGAGTCTGCTCTCTGGACATGGCTGGCATTGATGGAGAGTAGCTGTGCTTTGTTCTTTCCTCCTCGATGGCTCCCAGTCACTGTGGTTACCTTCAGAGCGTTTGTGCATCCTATTCCAGCTCTCTGTGTTTACCCTGCGAAACGCAGGCTAATGACTCCTATTTCACCTCCCTCTTTCCCTTCAGAAAAATGAAGCCCATAAAAACCACTAGACTGGTGACTGAGCAAATGGGTTGGCATCATAAAATTTTGATTTAGGGGTTGAGCAAATGTGATGGAATGTTCTGGTATGCCCTTCGGAATCTTGAAAACTATTTTTGGCATGCGCCCATTTGCATACTATTGTTGGAAAGGAGGCCCCCTCTCTGATTATTATTATTTTTTTTTGAAATGAGAAGTTTTGAGTCAAGTTGGGATGGGACAGGCCTGTGTCAGGCGACTTAGGCTTGATGGGATACACCAGTCACAGCAATGCGTTGATGAAGCGTTGCACTTGGGACAGTACTGGGAAGGTGAGTGTAGATAGGAGGACCATAGAATTGAATCCTGGGCGCTCCACAGCTTGCTTAGCTAACCTTTGAAGCAGAGGATCTCGAGTTCCTGAGACTCTTGGGAGACGACTCTCCTTCAGCGGTAAGGGAGGGGCCCATAGTAGATCAGGAGCTACCACAGGGGCATGGCTCCTACCTTGAGTAGATGAAGAACTTTCCCTCTGGGTTGCTGGAACCTGCATAGAACCTGGGGACTCCTCATTGGCCTAGCTTCAAAACAATGATAAGCTCAAAACCAATCACGGGTTCTCTGCTTGCTCCCTGTGGGTTTGAGCTCCTCGGCTCCAGCACCATGCCTGCCGGCTGCCATGCTCCTGCTGAGAAGGTCATGGACTCTTCTCTAGAACTGGAAGCAAATCTCCAAATATATAAACTCAGTAGCGATGACCTCAGTCTCTGTCCACTTCCATACCCTAAGGTCTGGGTAGGGCTGCATGCTCACATTGCTGCCTTGGAGCCCCTTCCAATTCTCTCTCAATTTTTCTTGATAAACTATATTCAATCTATGGTTTGCTCAGCCACAGTCTTTGTTCTTCTTGGGCTTGAGATAAGAAACTCAGAGACCTCCAGCTCAGGGTGGCTTTGGTGGACATTGTCTGGGACCTTAGCACCCCAAGTTAAGGTCACCAAGAGAAGAAAAGGCCCTGTGATGTTAAAGAAACCTCACCATCCCCTGTTGTACGATGCGGTCCCTCTGGGAGGTGAGGAGGCACCATGAGAAGAGAACATTTCTTTCTCTTTGTGTCATTTTAGGAGATTCACCTATTATAGAACTGTTTAAAACTTTCTGTGTGGCTAGGCCCCGGGCACCAGCTGTAATACCAGTGAGTAGGGAGGCTGAGGCAGGAAGATCAAAAGTTCAAAGCCAGTCTGGCCACAATAGTAAAATAAAAACAAAAATGTAGGCTGTGTATGTGTAGAGCTCACACAGCATACAGGAGGCCCTGGATCCAATTCCAGCACACACCCACACACCCACCAAAAAGGAAGGAAGGAAGGGAAGGAAGGAAGAAGGGAGGGAGGGAAGGAAAGAGGGTGGGGGGGAAGGAGGGAGGGAGGAAAGGAAGAAGGGAGGGAGGGAAGGAGGGAGGAAGGGAGGGAGGGAGGGAGAGAGAGAGGAAGGAAGGAAGGAAGGAAGGAAGGAAGGAAGGAAGGAAGGAAGGAAGAAAGGAAGGAAATAGAAGACTATGACCCAGGTCATATGCTGTGTCGTGTGGTGTTCTAGTAGACAGTGGGATTCTGAGGAGTCTATTTTTATAGGAAAGAATCATTTAGAGAGCAGCGTAAGGTGTCAAGTGGGAGAGGGGCTGTCCCTGGAGCGAGCCTGTTCAGAACTCGTGATGGCACAGCCACAGCACTACACGTGTGGGTTTGCTGTGTGCCAGGCTGGCCCTGTGCTAGTTAATCCTTCCACCAGCTTGTTTTGCAAAGGGGAAAGTGAGGCAAGTAGCCCGTTAAGTGGTACCCGACTGAGACTGCCCTCGGAGAATTTACAAGCCTCCCCCACTCAGCAGGCGCTTCGTTCTTTTTCTAGAACCGAGTCCTAAGGCTTTGTCTGCAGGCCCACAGTGGTAGTGAAGGACCCCACGTCCACACTTCTGCCGGACTGTCTATACGGTTCGAGTTTTCCATGGGATGCTAACTTGCTTGACCATCCTGGGCAGCTGGTACTAACAGTCTGGATCTTGTCAGGGCTGCCCAGATTCCCCATTCAATGGTGTCTTAGTTCGTGTATCTTTGCTGTGATGCTAAAACCCTGAGAGAGCGACTTAAATGTCTCCATCAGTCCCAAAGGCCTTGGATGCAACTCCACTCACCCGGTCACCTTCCAACCTCCGTTTCTTCTACCCACCATCTTTCAGAACAATGAATTCCATCTTGGCTGTGTCTCCCAGTGTTTTGCTGCCTCTCGGAGCTGGGCCTGGAGTCCTGGGCTGGGCCTCGCTCATCAGCCTCAAGGCTTCTTATTACTTTCATTTTCTCCATTGTACTCGGGAATGCATGAGGCGTAGGGAGCTGTCTCCATTGATTCACTGGTTAAATTAGCTGCTATTTCCTTTCCCCTGCATTATAGGCTCGGAGTAATTTGTTTATGAATCAAATGTTCTGTAGGCTCTGAAGGAAGGCTTAATATGCACTCATTACAGCCAAGCCCTAATCACCCTAAATCACAGGGATTGCAGCCTCGCCAGGTCGTTGGTCTCTTGCCATGGGCTCACTCTCTTACCTGACCAGGGTGGGAAAGCAAAGATGGGAATTTTTATCATGGAAGCAGAAAGGCACATAAAGGTGGTAAGACATTTGGATTGCTATCATAAAAGTCTGAAAACATTCCGAGTTCAGGATACAAGATTGTTACCAATTTACCTCCTCTGTGACCTTCAGAGAAGTCAGACCTGGGCCTACTCACCTGCATCCAGTTGCCCGGGGCTTCCCCACCCTCTGTCCTTGTGGGGCTACCCACAGTTCCCAGCCATCTGCCCTGATCTGCTTTCTGCTTTGCCTAAGTATCTTACCTGATCTTCTCCAGGGGAGGTTCAGGGATCTAACGACCATCCAGGAATAAACCCCACATAGCTGTCTAGGGGCCAGTCCAGCCATAGCTGTTCAGGGGCCAGCCTGGCATAGCCATCCAGGAGCTGGGCCAGCATAGCTGTCTAGTGGCCAGTACAGCGTAACCATCCAGGGGTCAGTCCGGCATTGCTGTCCAGAAACTTGTGCTCAGAGCCAATTCCTGTGGAAGGTAATTCTCAAGAAGCCCCAAACCCCCCACACCAGACTCACCTCAAAAAGGATGGAGAGAGGACCAGGTGCCTCACACCCTACATCATTCTCTTCACCCAGGAGCTCTCAGGCCAAGACCACTTTGTAAAGTAAATAAGTCACAAAGAGGAGACAGTGATAGGCATTCTCTGTCCTTTGGCAGGTGGCCCTAGAATGTGACTCCTCTGCCCTCCCCTGGGATGAGGTGGACCAGGGAGTCCCGGGCAGGAAGGGCCTTGATGGTTGGTTGCTTCAAGAGCACACAGCCATGGCCTCTCCTTAAGATAACTCAGAAATGCACCCCAAAAATCCTAGCACAGCCCCGGAGCATGGAGACACAACTTGGCTCCCTAAAGCCCTGCCATCTGGGTTGGGGCACTCTGAGGAGGGAGGCACTGTCTTTCCTCAGCGGCTCAGACGTGGACAGACAAATCCTGTATGGATCTGATGAGGACAGGGAGACGTCCACAGATGGAAGACAGACACACTCAAAATCAGCAGGTGTTGGGGCTCACCTCAAAGATCACCCCCGTGGGGAGGACACAGGGTTCAGGCCAAGATCCAAAGCCCCACATGTCGGTACCCCCACCACTAGGGGAGCTTCCTCGATCCCCTGCAGAGCCCACTTCTCTACCCATTGAAAGGGATCTGAAGCATCTGAAGAGTCAGAGCTGGGAAAAGTCGAACCCCAAAGCAAGAAGCTCAGGAAATTTCCACTGCGCACAGCAGGCAATCCCCCGTCTGAAATTTTATTTGCAGATTTCATTAGAAAGTAGTTTACGGCACAGATTATGCAATGCTGAGGAAGTCTAAGCAAATAAGAATCTATCTGCTTCCGTGACATGTGGGGTTTTATTGCGGAACATTTAAAAGCAAGTAGTATCCATTACTGAGTTGCAAAAGCACGCCGTCCTCCGAATTCCGTTGACAATATTCTATTTAATGAAATGTCTAAACTAACCACATTATAATATTATTGACTGTGTCTTCCGAAGGCTAGGCCAAGGATGGAACAGTTATCCAGGGTCCTCATCCGTCACCGTGAGTCCTAACGGACGCTTTTGTGCCACAAAATATGCTTGTGTGTGTTGGTGTGTTGGTGTGTTGGTGCGTGGCAATGGGCCAAGGCCGAGGATGCTGGAGAAGCTGGGCCCGGTTTGTAAAGGAACAAAGAAATGCTGGAAGATGGTGTGGAAGCCGTTCTGCCTTCTTCCTCAGCTACAGAGCCTCCTCTCTGGAGCTCTCTGAACCTGAGGCCTCTGGACCTCTGCAGGCTGTGATTGACAGTCTTGCCTAGACTTCCACCTCCGCCTCTACCTGATCCTGCAGGGGAGTGAAGGGTGACATATCTGTGCACCACTGCAGAGGGCCCCGGGCTGAAGCCCATATTTCTTAATTACCACCCACCCCAATCTCATTTTAAAACGTAATGAAGGTGGTTACAGGAAACTCTTTAAGGCTCACAGAAATGAATGGATTTATTTAAACCCTTAATGAACTTTAAACCCTCCCAGCTGGCAGGCTCCAGGGCAGGAACCACTAATTGGGTGTTGCAGGAGAGGTGGAATGCCTTGCTAGGGGACGGCTCATTCTTTATCCAGTCTCTGGGAAACAATGGCCAATTAACCCATCTGTTCAACATTCCTCTTCCCAACACAACCAAAGTCAGCCAAAGACCAAAGTCCCTAATATCAGACCCAGCTGGACAGAGGCTCTGGGTGCAGACTGTCAGGACAGGCCTCTGCCAGTCAAGAGTTGAAGGAGCACCCGGGACACTGGCTAGGTAGAGGAGCAGTGCTCTGATGACAGATGCCTGGTGGCTGTGAGCTGGGCAGGTGTCTCAGTGCACACCTTGGGTTAAGGGGGTTTTATCTGCTCTTTGAACCAATGCCTTCCCTCCCCTTCCAGGTCCACAGAGCAGAGTTTTCATCATTCTGCAAGTACAGTCTTTGGCTTTCTGAGTTGAACTTTTAGTTTTGTTTTGGTTTTTGGGTTTTCTGAGAGGGTTTCTCTGTGCAGCCCTGGCTGTCCTGGAACTTGCTCTGTAGACCAGGCTGGCCTTGGACTCAGAGATCCGCCTGAGATCCATCTTTCTCCCAAGAGCTGGGTGGTGTTAAAGGCGTGTGTCACCACCGTGGTTGCTTGCTTGAGAGGTTTATAGGCAACCCAAGTATATAGATATACCTCTCAAGCAAGCAATGGTTTTAAAAATCAAGCATTCATTGATAATAAATCATAAATTTATTTTCAGACAAATCTCAGTACATTTATAAGTTTAGCATCCATTAAAGACAGAAACAGTTTGCATGAGAATGAATTGGAAGTTCTCATTGATTTTCCAACAAGAATTAAAGTTTGGTTGAATATTTTTGAAAATTATTTTGTTTCTGTGTTTGGGTGTTTGGCCTGCATGTATCTCTATGCACTACATGTATGCAGTGCCTAGAAGAGGGCATTGGATTTCTTGGAAATTGGAGTTACATGTGATTACATGTGAACCACCCTGTGGAGGCTGGGAATGAACCTGGGCCCTCTGCAAGAGCAGCCGATGCTCTTAGCTACTGAGACGACTCCTCAGCCCCTTAGCTGGGTATTCAATAGTGCAGGACATAGATCTTTGATATTTTTTAGAACTGACGGATATTTTTATTTTGTATTTATCAATATGGAGAGTGGTGCTTTATGTTCATACAAAGAAAGATATTTAGGACCATTTCAGAAATTGTTGAAAATCTATCCTAATTCCAAACCAAAAATCATTTAATAATTTTTTTTATGAAACGCAAGTCGGCAACTCAAACATTCATTTTTGAAATCAAACACTCTAACACAATCTAATCCAAAGAGATACTAATTTGATACTTACATGCTGAGAAATGACAGTAGGAAAATATTGAAAGCCGTTGTTTTCTGTAATTAAACCATTATGTTTCTGTGAGAACAGAAGAATTGGTATGAACGGCAGAAGCTTGGCAGTTCACGGCACGCTGCACTGGGAGCCCAGGTGTCTCAGGCGGCGTTCCTTGGGATCATGTGACTGACAAGGGTGGGCAAGGATGACGCTGGGCAAGGAGACATGAATGGGGCTGCCAGGAAGTTCTAGCTTTGTCTACTTGCAATGCCCAAAGGTTCTGTTAGTATTTTCTTTTTTAAATTTGCTTCCTTACATGCATGGGATCGTAATCCACTGTGTAGAAGTGAGGGAAGTGCTGAGTATTTACCCGCCTCTCCAGTTCCCCTCACCTCCACATCCCACCGCTTCAAGCTTACCCCACCCCTCCTGTACTTGTGGAGGCTTGTGTACAGGCTTGTGGAGGGGGCTCTGCCCCAGACCCGTCTGTCTGCCATCTGAGTGTACATGGAATGAGCATGTTTTCCAGAAGCCACAGATAGAGAGCCACTTCCTCATTCCCAGAGTGTCACCAATGGGCCCCTCAGCTGCCGGACTTTCCTGGACCCGGAGCAATTTCTGAAGTTCAGAATGTCAGGAAGTCAAGACAACCAGGAGTAATTTGCTCGGCCGTCCAGAGGACTTGCAGATTGGGACAGGCTTCAGTCCCCACTGTGTTCTTGGCTTTTCATGGCCCTGGAGAAGTGTTTGTGAGCTGATTGGTGAGCCCTGGAGTTTGTCAAGTCCGGAGAGCTAGCTGGCACCGGGCTAAGGGAATGCACCTGGAGCCTCTGGGTCGTGACTGATTAATTAGGGAAAGACTCGATGGTGCTAATTGGCAGCTGAGTATTTTCCGAGTTTTAACATTCATGGTATGCAAATGGATAGATTGCTAACAATATCTAGCAAGATCATTTGAAAGTGAATGTCTACTGGTAAACACAATCACTGCCTAGGGATGGTGTGGGGCCCTGGGCTGTTGTACACATGAATACCAGGAGAAAGTTTGTCTCCCATGGTTGTGCTGCGCTTCCGCAGATGCAGTGGTGGGCACATAACTGTATGCAGAGCTCATGTCTCCATACCTGTTGCACAAAATGCACGCATCCCACTGCGGAAATATGATGACAGCTTCTCTCGCAGGACGTGGAAATGAGCGTGTCCGCCCACTGCGGAGGGAGTCACCTGTGAGGGGTCTCGGCTCCGAGTTTCCACGTGGAAAACTCTAAATTGAAATCCTTACCTTGAGGGACCAGGAGACCAAAAGGAAAAAAAAATGGTTGGGCCCCAGAGGGACCATTTCCTTCCTTAATGAGAATTTTAAATGGGGAGTTTAAATTCTTTGAAAAGCCTTTCAGAACTGTGTGGGGAAATGATGGTTCCAGAAGTACTAGCAGAGATGTCGTTAAATTAGAAAGAGAACGTCTTTTTATTTAAATTTCCCAGCCCGAAGACCCTTCTCTCCCTTCCAGGAGGAACCAGGCACCCGGATGAAGGACTCTCCCTGGCAGAAAGCAAAGTGCCCTTGTCCCTGGCCTCACAGGGTCGTGGCAGGGGTGAGTATTCTCCTGACACTTCCTTTCCAACATGCCCACCCCTTCTTAACACTGATAGACACATCTGACGAAGCCATGAAGTTACCAAACTGCTACCCACACCTCACCTCACCCCCCCCCCCCACATCCGTACCTTACAGATCTGCACAGAGCTGCAGGCCTTTGGGTTCCCCATGCATCCGTGTGCTGCACACTCACAATACACACCTCAGCATCCACACTGTAGGGCTGTGGTGAATCCTGACCAGGGGTTGCTCTCTCTCCTGGCCTCAGCATTTGTGAAATGTCCCTGTGGCTGAGGGAGCTGCCTTCCCATGGTTCCTTGGCTTTCTGGGAGATCAGAACCGCACTATCCTAGGCTGGCACCCATAGTTACCCTGGGCCCTTGCTACTTCTGGGAAAGCCCGGAACAGAAAGGGAGTTCCCATTCTGTAGAAAAAAAGCAGCCTGAACTTGTACAAATGACTGGCAGGCAGTCACCCGTCTCCCTGGTGGTTTTTGGTAGCTTGCTTGTTTTTGTGTGTTTTGTTTGTGCAATAAGGCCTCTAGTCCTGCTGGTCTCAGACTTGCTCTGCTGCTGCTAAGGGTGACCTTGAACTTCTGACCCTCTTGCCTTATCTTCATGCTGCCAGAGATGTTGGTGACGCCTCGTTCAGTTGCAAGGTGCCGGAGATCCAATCCAGGGCTTCATGCAAGTCAGGCAAGCACTCCACCGACTGAATGCCCTCCTTAGTTCAGTCCACAGCATCCTGATGGATGCAAGGGAAGCCGGTTGCATAGGTATGTGGGAAGCGGAGCAGATATGAGGGGTTGGGGACCTTGGTTCCCAGCTTCATGATACACTGATGACCAAGAGTTCAAAGAGCATGTATGGTAAATCCAGACCATTCTCTCAATGTCTTCTTGGGCTCCGTGTTCAACAATCCTGCTTGGGCTCAAGCCTGCACTTGGCCAGGTCCCACAGGGGCAAGCAGAAAAAGCAGGATCCCAGAGCCTCCACATTTGGCTCAACCAACATGGCCGCCCTTATTAAAGGACTCAGAGGACAGTCCTTTGAGTATGGCAAGTCCTCAGACATGCTCCTGCTGGCTCTGTCTGACCCCAGAGTCCTCCCTGGATTACACACTGAGAGGAGGGTGCTCTGTCTGACCCCAGAGTCCTCCCTGGATCATACACTGAGAAAGGGGTGCTCTGTCTGACCCCAGAATCTTCCCTGGATTACACACTGAGAAAGGGGTGCTCTGTCTGACCCCAGAGTCCTCCCTGGATCATACACTGAGAAAGGGGTGCTCCATCTGACCCCAGAGTCCTTCCTGGATCACACATTGAGAAAGGGAGTGCTCTGTCTGACCCCAGAGTCCTTCCTGGATTACACATTGAGGAGGGGGTGCTCTGTCTGACCCCAGAATCTTCCCTGGATTACACACTGAGAAGGGGTGCTCTGTCTGACCCCAGAGTTCTCCCTGGATCACACACTGAGAGGGGGGGTGCTCTGTCTGACCCCAGAGTTCTCCCTGGATTACACACTGAGCGGGGGGTTTGCTGAAGGAAAGTTTGACTAAAAAAAATGTTGTTGGAGAAATAAATCTTCTCCTGTCCTTGGACTTGTGTAACAAGGACCCAGAGGCCAGACCAACAGGGACAGATGTGCTCATGGCTGGATCAAGGTCGCTCCCTAAACATTTTGGAATCTACCTACCTCAGAGTCCCCCAGCACTCCCAGACTGAATGTACCCTGAGCCAGCCCTAACCGGTCCTATATTCCTGGCTCCACCCACACGTCTTGATCTAAATAGGATATCCAGATGACAGATCCCAATTCCAGAAACCATGGCTGTTCCCTGATTCAGGGTAAAGGTGTTTGGGAATGGGACCAAATTAAAGATTTGGGGATGTGGAGATTGTCTCGGGTCCTCTGCCATCACCCGTGTCTTCTTACAAGGTGCAGTGGCAGAAAGAGGGGTCTAGAGACTCCAGGGCAGAAATGCAGCCAAGGCTGGACAGAGGCAGGCGCAGGAGGCAGGCCTGCACCACCTACAACTGACTCTCCTCCTGAGCCGTGGATAGGGGCTGGGAGGTACAGGAGACTGGAGAACATGAGTGAGATGTTTCCCACCACTCAGTGGTGGTAATGCCTTGTAGCTAATTAGCCTCTAGCTAATCCGTGCAATCCTCCAATGTGCATGCTCACTGCACATCCCCTGCAAAGCTCAAGCCACATCTTCTGCATTCCTCAGTAGTTGGTGGTCCCCACGGGAACCCAGCAGGAGAGCCTTCATCTTCAGTCTAAGGAGGTTTCCATGGCTGTGATGAGACACTGTGACCAAAAGCAGCCTGGTGAGGAAAGGACTGATCTACTCTTTCACATCAGCATCTCAAACAGGGCCCGAGTCTGGAGGCAGGAGCTGATGCAGAGGCCATGGAGGGTGCTGCTTATAGCTTGACCACCATGGTTTGCTCAGCCTGCTTTCTTATAGAACCCAGGGTCACCAGCCTAGGGTGGAACCACCCACAGTGGGCTGGGCCCTCCCCCATCAATCGCTAATTAAGAAAATATCTACAGGCTTGTTGATCTTTTGGTAATATTTTAAAATTGACGTTCCCTCCCCTCAGAAAACTCTACCTTGTGTTGAGCTGACAGAGAGCCAGTCAGCACACACATCAAAGAGGCTTAGAGGGTGGAAACTGTCCCCACCCCAGTGTCTCTTGACACATGCAGGGGCTTCAGGGTCCAGGGATGGACAGGCATGCTCCCCCAAGTGCTGAGACTTGCCTAGAGTTCTGAGCCTGCTGCTCCCCAGAGCTGGAGCTGGAGGTATCTCAAGATCTCCCAGATGTGATCGGTCAGATTGGCAGGATTTGCAGTCACCAAGGAGCGCACCTCTGGGTATGTCTGTGAAGATGTTTTCTGCGAGGACTGACTGAGCTGGGAAGACACACTTTGAAAGTGGTCAGCATCCTCCAAAGGGTGACTCAGATGTGAAGAGGTCTGAGGAGAAGCAGAACAGGTTCCGTGTCTGAGACGACCACCCCAACCTCTGCGAAGTCAGACTCCATCCAGTCTTCTGACCTGAACGCAATGTTGGTCCTCTCAGCTTTGTGGACCAAGGAACCATGGTTAGACTTCCCAACCTGTATTGTTAAGGCCAGCAAATAGGTCTCCTTTCTGTAATATGTATGCATTCTGTTGCTTCTAACCTCTGGAGAACCTGCCCAGTGCTCCAGGTGAGCACAGCCCCTGTAGCTATGGGTTCCAGTGAAATTCTGTTTCAGACAAAAGGGTCCCCAATAGAAGTGAGTCCACCCAGCCCTGCTCTGCATAAAGACTAAGAAACACTCACGAGGCTGGCAACAGGACCGAAAGAGACTGGGTAGGCTCTGGAGGCTGACCATGAGTACCAAACACAAGTACACCATTGCGACCTCACATCACCAACCCCCACTAGGAGACCTCTCCCTCAGTGCGGAAGAAAACAGGCCATCAGCAAGTAGGAGGCAGGAAGGGCAGGAAGCAACCACCCCCTTCGGGATCACTCAGAGGACAGCAAACCCAAGCTGGGTGAATCACTATGCCATTTGGAGAGCTCGCTAGGCCACTGGGTCTTCAATGCCTTGATTCTAAAAGAGGTCATGAACTTGGCTGCGTCCATATCTTTTCCTGTTCTAAAATAAAATGACCTTCAGTGACCCCCACTCCCCAGTGCTCTTGCTGAACTGGGGCGAGCTCTAGCTCCACAGTGTGGAACTGTTGCTGGGTCACACCAGAGGCCTGGAGAGGTGAGCTCACTTCCCCGCTCCCCACAGAGGCCTGCATGCAGCAGCCTCCAAACAGAGACCGCAGTGTGTCAAGTCACTGGATGTGGCTCCTCCAGCCACAAAGACCCATCTGCGTCTGCACTGGTCCTTCTCTGCTCCCAGGGCGCTTGCCAGGCTTAGACCAGCAGAAGTCCCAAAGTCACTGGAGGGCCTGAAGTGACAGAAGATGAGTGGACAGAAATCACCAGGATGGATCGGGGAGCCCTCAGCCTGACGGTGTGGGTGCTGCGGGCTGCGTTCTTTCATGGTGTTGTTTCTGCCAATCTCTTCTTTTGAATATTTTTATTATTAATATTTTCATACATTACACAATGCACTTTAATCATTCCCACCCAGCACTACCGCCCTCGACTTCTCTGCTGCTGACCATCATGTTACCTTCCCAACTTTGTGTCCTTGTTCTTTGCTGCTATTAATAACCCCAAGTCCAGTTATCAGTGTTCGTGTTCACACAGATGGAGGGCCATCCACTGGGGGCACTGGGGTGTGGACAACCTTCCTGTGGCCCTTCCTCCCTTAGGAGGTTCATCACCTGCATACAGCTCCTCTGCCAAGGGTGGGGCCTCAGAGACTCCCTCCCAAACCCATGCTGCAGTATTAACTGGCTGGATCTTAGGCCGGTCTTAGGCAGGGCAGCTGAAGGGACACACGCCCACTCAGACCATCTGTGGTCATCTGTCCAAGGCCTCCTGCTACCTCAATATCATAGAAGCAGGTAAGACTTAACTGGAGACTTTGAAGCGGGCCTTTCTGCGCAACTAAACATCCCCTAAGGGTCGGAGCAATGCCATTGGATAGTCACGGCTTCCTTTCTTTCCTTCCTTCCTTCCTTCCTTCCTTCCTTCTTTCCTTCCTTCCTTCCTTCCTTCTTTCTTTCTTTCTTTCTTTCTTTCTTTCTTTCTTTCTTTCTTTCTTTCTTTCTTTTTTTGGGGGGTGGGTTTCAAGACAGGGTTTCTCTGTAGCTTTGCAGCCTGTCCTGGAACTAGCTCTTGTAGACCATGCTAGCCTCGAACTCACAGAGATCTGTCTGCCTCTGACTCTCAAGTGTTGGGATTAATGGCATTCACAACCACCTCCTGTCTAGGTTTATTTTTTTATTAATTATTTGTGTCCACTTCATAAAAGTTATCATCTTCTAGGAAGAGGGTCACACATAAGAAAATGTCTCCATCAGACTGGCCTGTAGGCAAGCCTGAAGGGTATTTTATTGATTAATGGTGTGAGATCCTCGTGGGCAGCGACATCTCTGGACAGATGGCCCTGAGGTGTATAAGAAAGCAGGGTGAGCAAAGTGTAGGCAGCGAGCCATTATGCAGTGCTCCTCTATTGCCTCGATGAGTTCCTGCCTCCAGGTTCCTGATGAGCTCTGGACCTGACTTTGCTCAGTGATTGACGGTGCCTGGCACAGGTGAGCTGAACAAGCCCATTTCACAGGTTGCTTTGGTCAAAGCTGCTTACCACAGCACCAGAAAACAAAGAAGGACGTGTTCTCATGCTGGCATGGAAAGCTCCGTGTCCACAGCACCATCTCCTAAGTCACACACCGTATCCACAGCGCCATCTCCTAAGTCACACACCGTGTCCACGACACCATCTCCTAAGTCACACACCATGTCCACAGCGTCATCTCCCAGCCCACACACCATGTCCACAGCGCCATCTCCTAAGTCACACACCGTATCCACAGCGCCATCTCCTAAGTCACACACCATGTCCACAGCGCCATCTCCTAAGTCACACACCATGTTCACAGCACCATCTCCTAAGTCACACACCATGTCCACGGTGCCATCTCCTAAGTCACACACCGTATCCACAGCGCCATCTCCTAAGTCACACACTGTGTCCACGACACCATCTTCTAAGTCACACACCATGTCCACAGCGTCATCTCCCAGCCCACACACCATGTCCACAGTGCCATCTCCTAAGTCACACGCCGTGTCCACGGTGCCATCTCCCAGCCCACACACTGTATCCACAGTGCCATCTCCCTATCTCATACCTTGCTTCCTATTCCTGTCTGTCAACTTCATGTCAGACCCGTCATGTACACATCCACACACACACACACACACACACACACACACACACCCATCACACAGTTACACTCCAACACTGCCCAAGCTGGCACAAGCGCACATCCGCATACCACCCACACACAAACATCTGCTTGTGAAGCACCCCTCCTCCACTTGACTCTTCTGATCATTCCACATTCTTGTCTCTTTTCTATCATCAAGGACGTTTTAACAATTCCATTCCTTGATAAGGTTCGAATCCACCCCCACAGCCACCAACTTCGAAAGGAAAAGAGAAGCCAGGACAAAACTTTTGCTTTGGCGTTGTTCTACCTAATCATGCTTATTAAATTCTTATTGTCGACATCCTTGTTTGGGGGAAAATCATTGGTTTGGCTCTTCTGTAAACTATCAGATGTTTTATAACCCTTCTAATGGCATGTTTGGTGTGAAATTAATTATCAAAGATTTGCAGAGAGTTTTAAATTAGATTCCCTCTGCTCTTCAAGGCAAACAACTGGCTCTGTTTTGTCACTAATATAAGGTTCCCATTGCTGCCTCTTTTTTTTCCCTCTGCAATGAAATGATAAAACAAATCTTCGACTTATTTTAATGTGCTAATTGGGGGTTATTACAGCTCATTTTATTTACATTGAAATAAAAAGGCACCAATTCATTCTCTTGCACAAACAACTTAGAAAGGGTTTTAATTGCCTCCTATACAAGCCTGTATTTGTAAAGGGAAATGACATATAAAAACTAAGGGCCTGGAAAAATTCTCGCTTTTTTTCTGGGCAATGGGCTAAATTGAACCCATGGTTTCCTGAACAAATACCTAATGCCTAGGCTGGCTCTCCTTCTGGGCTGCTGATTCATAGGCACGGGCTAAATATTTGGCAAGAGGCAAGTGTTCAGAGGGAGTAGCGGCACTCCAGAAGAGAAGCCAACAGGATAGAATTTCTGAGTATTTCACCTCTCCTTACAGCGGTTTTTAAGATTCCACTCTAGCCAGTGAGTCCACACGGCTGAGATTTAATAGTAGCTTCAATCCCCTGCTCTGGGCCTGCACCTTTGACCCCCTAAAGATGCACAAATCATGTTTTACGTGGGCCCTGTGCAAGGCCTTTGACTGGTGCTTCTGATCTGCCTGCAAATTCATCACTGTTGATCTGCCTTCTGGTCCTTCAAGCCTCCAAACACCCTCCCAGGGTTTTACGCGCGCCACGGTTAACTACTGTGTGGGGTGACAGGTGGAAGGGCATATCGTTAGAAGATAATTATTGGATAATGCTCTGTTTAGCCGTTCATGTCAAGCGTCTGCTTCAAACGCCAGCCTATCGCTCGGCTTCAGGCATTCAGACTTCTAATTGGGCGCTTGTGAGGTTTTGAAAGAGAACCGATCTCCACAGACTCAAGCGTTTGAACACTTATTCCCCAGTCTGGGGTGCTGCTTGGGGGTGGGGTTACCTGCCTTGTTGGGGGAAGTGTATCACCAAGAGAGATCACACCACTTCCAGTTGGCTTTCTCTGCTTCATGCTTGTGGCCAAGCTGTGAGCTTTCACCTTCCTGCCTGCTGCTACGCCTCCCCACCACAATGCTCTCCCCGCTGGAACAATTAGCCCAAATAATCATTTCCTTGCATAAGATGTCTTGGTTGTGGTATTTTATTACAGCCATAGGAAAGTCACCAACGCTGTAGGTTGTAGTGGTTTGATAAGAAATGTCCCCTAAAGGCTCGTGTATTTGAGCCCTTGGTCCCCAGTTGGTGATGCTGTTTGGGCATGCGCAGTCTTGATGGAAAAGTACATCCGTGGGCACTGGGCTTGTGCAGTCTTGATGGGGGGGAGGGGAATATATTGGTGGGCACTGGGCATGCGCAATCTTGATGGGGACCAGTGCATCAGTGGGCACTGGGCATGTGCAGCCTTGATGGGGAAAATACATTGGTGAACACTGGGCATGCGCAGTCTTGATGAGGAGGAACAATACGTTGGTGGGTACTGGGCGTGCACAGTCTTGATGGGGAAGTACATCCGTGGGTCTTGGGCATGTATAGTCTTGATGGGGAAACTATACATTGGTGGGCACTGAGCATGTGCAGTCTTGATGTGGGGGGGGAGTACGTCCGTGGGCACTGGGCATGAGCAGTCTTGATGGGGAAAATACATTGGTGGGCACTGGACATGCGCAATCTTGATGCGGAAGTACATTAGTGGGTACTGGTTTTGAAGGTTGTTAGCCTCGCTCCAATTTTTGTTCATTTCCTCTGTTTCCCGTGTGTGGTTGAGAAATGATCTCTCAGTTCCCTCTGGAACCATACACCTCAACTAAACCAACTCTTTCTAAGTCGCCTTTGGTCACAATATTTGAGATGGATAGCTTCGGTCAGCTTCACACCAACTATAGTCATATGAAGAAGGAACCTCAAACAAGGGAACATACCTTCATCAGGTTTACCTACAGACAAGTCCGCATGGCTTTTTCTTGATGGTTAATGGATGGGGGAGGGGGAGGCCCACGGTGGGCAGGTGGTCCCAAGAGGGATGAGAAAGGAGGCGGGATGTCCACTTGTGACCAGCATTCCTCCATGGTGTCATCTTCAGTGCCTGCTGCCTGCAGGTTCATGCCTTGAGTTCCTGCCTGCCTTCAGTAACGGACTACGACGGGAAATGCAAGCCCCGAGCTGTGTTCGGTCATGGCGATTGGCATTGCAATAGAAAACAAACCAGGACAGCGTTTTGCAACTACTGCACCAGCTCAGAGTCTCCAGAGGCTGAGAGACAGCGTCTGCTTTGCTGTTGAACAGCAATGACAGACAAGCAAGACGGTGGAGCCCTCCATCCCCTCTGGTACTCCTTGACACATATCTGTAACTCTGAACCTGCAGGTGCCAATAGAGGCCCGTGGGAATGAGGACGGCTCATTTCTCTTCTGTTCAGCTTCGGGTGTTTCCTCTGCTCATGTACGGTGACTGGCCTGTGAACCCTTGTCACCCATCACAGATTGCTGCTGGTGGTATTGGAAACCCAGGGCACAGACTTCTGCAGGCCACAGGGAGGACCCCTATAGCATTTCTATGGGGGAGAGGGATTGGATTCATCGGGGGCTTCTGGGATAATACAAGCCGTCCAAGCAGGGTTCTGCTCACTGGATGGGAAATTTTTGCTGGGAGGAACTCAACTCTGAGTGACAATCACCTTTGAACTAGGTGTGGGGTTCTAATTAGAGTCTGTCAAGGAGCCCGAGAGCCTAGCTAGCAGCTTGAGGTTAGTTCCTTATGTTTTCAGTGTGAAAACAGTTAGGAGCCATCTCCTGTGGCAAGCCAGTCCCATGGCGCCATAGGCCAGCTTCTGCTGTCTGATGAATGGGTCTGCCCTTGGGGACGCTGCTCTCCACTTGTCCTTGGCTGAATTCTTTCTCTCACAGTCCCCTCGCCATGTATGTGATGCACAATTATAGGCAGTTTTAATTGACCTTAGAAAGTGGACTGGGCGGCCTCAGTCCTTCCAGCTTCTGCTCCTCTTTCTCTGCTCTCTGATGTCTCTCCTCTTCCCCAGGCCAGGGAACTCGCACACAGCTGGGGCCCCAGGATGCCTTGGTCCCCAGCAGGATCTGAATTGTCTCCTTCTAAGAGCAGCCTGACAGAGTCTGGCTCTGTGTCCCCAGGGCAGTGCGGAGTGTGGAGGGAGGTTCACTGGCAGGAAGTGAGGAAGGAGGGAAGGGGGACATATCCATGGAGGCTCTTTATTCTCAGAATGTTCGAAGGCACAGCAGCCAAGCCAAGACTTGGGGGCAGATCTGAGCGGGCCCCTCCCTCTGTCAACAACCCTGCTCTATCTGGTGGCCATGAGGTCCTCTGTCAGATATAACTGCATATTGTTCCCTGGCCTATTTTTAAGACTCCACAGGAAGCCAAGGATTACATAGTTACAACTTGCCTTTAAACTTTGGCCAGAGCACAGAGGAATTGAATACAGGCTCTCCTCCCAACTGTGGGTCAGGACTGGTTACCACCGGCCCCACCCTGACTACTGCTCTGACTTTCTGTAGCTCCCCAAAAGAACTCCCGCCCTAGGATGCTTGCCCAGGCTTTGCCGGGTTTATACACCACCATCCAAGCCTCAGGTCCCCAACTCACTGGCCATCCAGGTATCTGTATTTGACTAGATCCTGTCTCAGCCAAGACCTGTCCAGCAACTTGATTCTTTCTTGTGTCTCTGGGCTCCTTCCTGGTGTTGTCCAGAGTCCTTGAAGTCCCCCAGCCCCGAGTCACCCTTGGCTTTGTCCTCTGCTAGTCTGCTGAATCACAGTCATCGTGATTTCCTCTGTGCCATCATGACTGCCGAACACCAAGAGCTTAGAGAGATGGCTCAGCAGTTAAAAGCACTTACTTACTGTTCTTGCAGAAGACCCAGGTTTGGTTCCCAGATGTTGGGGCACAGCCACCTGTAACTCCAGGTCCAAATTATCTGATCCCCAAGTGCACCAGGCATGCACACGGCACGGATACACATGCGGGCCAAACACTCACACAATTAAATAAGCAAACCACAAATTAATAGATCCACTTGGCCTTCATCCCTTACTCTGCAGAACATAATCCCCAGGCTGCAGTAATCTCCCTGAGGTCTAGATGCTTCCAGAGAGTCTATGCTGGAGCGAAAGATGAGCCTGTGTTTAAAGCAACCATTACAGGGCAGGAAACCAGACAGACTTAACCCTACTACACTGGCATCTCTGCAGGAGGCCACCTTTCACTATCCTTCTCAACAAAATAAGCCCTCGGGGCTTGACCTTTAGTCTTTAGCCCCAGGACAAGCGGAACTGAATGTATCCTTGATCCCTATATGGTAGGCCTAGCCTGTTAGCTTTGGCCCAACCTCCCACCATCCCTTCATGCTATGATTCCCCTGGGCAGAGGTCTGGGACCACTCATCAAAGATCTTTATTTCAAAGCTCTAGCCACATGCCAGGTCTTCAGAGAGTGTGATTTTCCTCCCCCAAGGAGAAAATAAGTTGTTAATGGGGGTCCAGGTGGGTTGGCTGTCTGGCCCCAAGAGACACCTGCAATGGAGACCGTGGCTTTAACTCTGAGAGCCAGGCTAGCTCCCCTCAGCAGCCGCATCTGCCTCTCTTCCCATATTGTTCACCCTTCTTCTTTCCTCCTTCATTGTCAGGACCTCGGGCTGTAATTAGTTCCTGAATATGGCAATAAATCAAACCTCCGAACATCACAGGCTCTTTCCTCCCTCTTCCATGTGGCTCTGCTGCTCCCAGTTAGACTACACCCGGTCTCCTGTGTGGGCGTGGCCACCTGAAACCTGCAGAGACCTTCCAGGCTCGGATTCTGGATTGAATCTGCGGTCCCATCTCCAGACTAGCGTGAAAAGCTCACAAACAAAACCAGCCGTAGCCTCTGCTGCCCAGCCTGTGTCATTTATTTTCTGGGTCTAGACACCATGCTCGAGAACAATGGCTCCCTGCGGGACTCCGAAAAGGCACTCACTCCTAGGGATAGCTGTCACTTCCGTTCCTAAGCCGCACACTTTGCCTGTGAAAGCACTCCCTCTCCTCTCTGGCGTACCCTGCAGATAGGCTGCTGTAATTGATGACAAATGGGTAGCTTATAAAAAAGCAGGGACAACAACATCCAAACCTCTCTGTGTGAGCCTCGGAGGAGAAACCGGAACAGCCTGCAGGCTAATCTGTGCCCCGTCCCAAATCGCTTCTGCGTTTGATTCCAAGCCTGCGCACCCCCAGCGAGCCTCCTCCGCAAAGGCATCCAGCAGGGGATGGAGCCCTGATGCTCTTGGAGGGCAGCTTCCTCCACATCCACTCCACACAGAGAGCTCTCGCTGGGGTGCACCGCCTAGGAAAACCTCGCAGCTCTGGGAAGTCCGGAGAGGGCACTGAACTTGAAGGACACTTGGCCCATCTCATCTCCCTCTTCTCTTCAAGTCACACCTGCATTTTACGTGTGAGTGGGTTAAGGGAGGCAGGTGCATAGCACAGAGCTGCCTCTGAAGGCAAGGACATGTGCCTTTCAGAGGCTGAGGTCTGTGTTGGCTCCACCTCTGGAGGGGTGTCTGGAGTTCTGTGGGGTCTTAGTTTCCTCATCTGACAAGTGGGGATGACAGTGGACTGACCAGTAAAAGAGATAGCATATGTCAAACCCGTGGGAACTGTACCTTTATTGCCTTAAACGTACCATAAGCCAGATCTGGGGAGGGGGCCCGGTGGGGTAAAAGGCTTTACTGTGCAAATGGGAGGACCTGAGTTCAGATCCCCAGCACCCACATCAAAGAGACAGCTAGATTTCTGATGCTCGATGGCCAGCAAGTCTAGCCAAATCAGTGAGCTCCAGGTTCAGTGAGAGAGACCCTTGCGGAACTGAAACATTAAGAGAGGCTCATGTCAACCTTTGTCCAGTGCACGTGTGCTCACAAGGGAGTATGCACATGCACACATAACATACTAGAAACATACCCCAGCATACGTGCGAAGTTGGTAGTGCTGAGGCATATGACTATGCCAGGCATGGTTCTCCAGGGAACCCTGGCTTGTGGCTCTGTTGGCAATACCACCTAAAATAGCAGAGGGACATTGGCCAGCACAGGCCAACCTTCCTCTGTGGTTCTGGAAAGGTGTGTTCTGTAGCTGACTGATTATTGAGAGAGACAGCCGGGCAGGGAAAGCATCCTCTAGCTTGACATGATCCGGCCCCCATGCTTGGTGTCTTGAGCAGGATGGACACTCTGTGCCCATCCCTCAGGGGGCTCGTGCTTGATTGTAGGATGGAGCTTAAGAAGGAGACAGAAAGTAAAACATTAAAGGGGCCAGAGGGAGTAAGTAAAGGCATTTGCTGTCAAGACTAGAGGGACCTGGACCCACATGGTGGAGGGAGAGAATCAAGTCTCATGAGCTATCCTCTGACCTCCACGTGTGCACGCTGACATGCCCACATGCACACCACAGAGTGGGGGGAGCTAAACAAATAAATGCAAAAGACAATTTAAAGCATCAGAGAGGAGACTCAGGTGTGGGAGAGGTCACCATGCCCTTGGGGAGTTCTCAGCCTGCAGCTGCCTGCCCAGAGATCTCCATCATCCTGGCACACCAGGGACACATACGACAAGAGTACGGATCCCTCTAGAAGGCAGTGGGAATTGGAGGGAAGACTGTGATAGAAAATTCTGGGGTGCAACCTGCTCTGCCACACCCTAGCTGTGGAGTCCTGGGCATGAGGTGTCATCTCTACTGGGACCCACCTACCCAGCCTGGGGTGGTGCTTGAGAACCAACTGGTAGAGGATGGGTTTAAATCTGGGCCCTGGTAGCTGTCACCTCTCTCAGCGATACTTGTTAGGAGCCCTCGCAGGTGTCCAACCCTTCCTGGGAAGAGAGCCCCTTGATGCGTCTCTCAGTCTCCTACATGATCTAATGCAATTAGTTTCCAGTGTGCTGCGAATTCATCTCCTCTCATGATTATAGGAATGCAGAGAACAATGAACTCATAATGAACGAACTGCCTGTGAGCACGTGAGCTTCGGTGTGAGCTCTTCAAAGACAGCTGCGGGAACTCGAAATGAATGACGTCACTGGATTAGTTTAGTGCTGGGAGCGCTGGGATGCTTGCTTTGCAGCCAGGCTTTGCTGAGGACTCAGGCTGGAGATACAGCATGGAGTTTTGACAATGGTGTCCCAGTGGTGATGTAGAGGGGAGTCAGGCTCTTGACCTGAGTGCAGGCACGCCTTCACATGGATGAATTTCAGAATGTGGTTCCCCAAACATGGCACACTGGTATCCAGGAAGACAACAGAAGTAGTCATAAAGAGGAAGTCATAAAGAGTCATAAAGAGTCATAAAGAGGAAGCACATAGGAAGATATCTCATCTTTCCAGGAAAGCAGGGTTGAGATCCTCACAGTAGAGGGTCCCCCTGCATCAGATGGAAAGGACACCTTACCTCCAATGACAAGGGTAGGGAGCTCCATAGACAGGGGTAGAGACCTCCAGAGAAGGGGTAGAGACATCCAGAGACAGGGGTGGAGACCTCCAGAGAAGGGGTAGAGGCCTCCAGAGAAGGGGTGGAGGCCTCCAGAGAAGGGGTGGAGGCCTCCACAGATGGGTAGAGACATCCAGAGAAGGGGCAGAGACCTCCAGAGAAGGGGTAGAGACCTCCAGAGAAGGGGCGGAGACCTCCAGAGAAGAGGCGGAGACCTCCAGAGAAGGGGCAGAGACCTCCAGAGAAGGGGTGGAGACCTCCAGAGACAGGGGTAGAGACCTCCAGAGAAGGGGTGGAGGCCTCCACAGATGGGTAGAGACCTCTGCTGATCATGCTTCTCCTTCACTGCACACTTCATCCCCTCCCTTTTCCCGACTCTCCCACCTCTTCCTGCTCCTTCTCCTTCCCATTCCTTCCCACCTCTTCCTCCTTCCTCTATTCCTCTCTTCTTCCTCTCCTCCCACTCCTCTCTCATTTCCTTCTTTCGCCTCTCTTCTTTTTTCTCATCTCTTTTTCCTTCCTCTCCCCATTCTCCCTTCTCATCCTCCTCCATCCTTGCCCCTCTTTCTTCTCTCCCTCTTGTTCTCCCTCTCCTTCCCCCAGCTTGAAGTTTGAAGTTCCCCTGGCTACAGAAATTCTCCTTCCCGTAGGAGAGCTCCCATGTCTCATAAAACTTAAATTTTAAAGCCAAGCCCATGCTTTTCCACTGATGCCCTACCTTCTGGTATAGGGCTCTTTTCTATGAGCCTCAGGACAGGTGAATAAAAGATTCTCTTCTTCTTACACTATGAGGTAGCACCTCCATCTCACTCTCCCCTGCGCTGATCTATTTAGTTCTGGGTGAAGCTGCAAGGACTCTCATGTCTTAAACCCAAAGTACTTCTCCCGACCTTCACCAGACTCAGTTTTGCTGGAAGAAGCACATACAGACCCCTGTCAAGCCCCTTCTCCTGCTCAGAGAACTTCTCTGGCCCTTAAAACACATGGGTACTCACTGGCTCATCTGAATGTCACAAATGAATGACACATGAAGTTAGGAAGTAGAGAATGGCTCATCTACCTCGGCAAAACCATCTGGGTGAATGGCACCATGTTGTCTAAGGCTTCTGTCCTACCTGGTTTCTGTCCTCCCACCAGATCCCATTTAGCCCCAAAGAAATCACACAGAGGTCTATATTAATGATAAACTGATTAGCTCAGGATTCTTATCAACTCTTATACCTTATATTAACCCATTATTTTTATCTATGTTAGCCACATGGCTCGGTACCTTTTTCAGCAGGGCAATCACATCTTCCTTTTTCTGTGATTGGGACAAGACTGAGGAGGAATGGGCTTCCTTCTTCCCAGAATTCTCCTGTTCTCATTGACCCACCTTTACTTCCTGTCTGGTTATCCTGCCTCTACCTCCTGCCTGGCTACTGGCCAATCAGTGTTTATTTAAAACATAATTGACAGAATATAGACAAGTATCCTGCACCAGCACCATGAACCCTGTAAATGGAGCTGAAAGTCTGGGGACCATCTTGCCATCTCTCTGTTCCCATCACCTGTCACAGTTAATGCATCAGATTCTCGGTTCCGCTCAGAGCCTCCACACACTCCAGAATCTCTGCCCCAGGGCTTGTGCTCCGAATGCTACTTGACTCCCTGCAAATGACTCCTGTCTGTTCTAGATGAGTGAAGTGTGTGTGTGTATATGTGTGTGTGTACACATGCGTGTGGGTGCAAGCATGCTTATGCGTGCATGTGTGCTGCATGTGTGCATGTGCATTCCATGTTGCATGTGGAGGTCAGAGGACAACTTTTCAGGAGTCAGTTCTCACTTTGAACCTTATTTGAGGCAGGGTCTGTCTTTGCTGTTTCTGCTGCAGCACCATGTGCTCCAGGCTAGCCGACTCGCGAGCTTCTGGAAGATTCACCTATCTCCACCTCAATGCTTGAGAAGTGCCAGGATTACAGATGTGTGCTGTGGCACCTGACTTTTACACTTGGCTCCTGGGCACCCACACTCAGGTTGTCAGGCTTGCTCAGCAAGGGCTTCTCTGCTCGGAACCGTCTCCCCCATCCTGCTGCTGCTTAAGAATAGCTACAGAATGTACAACTGCATTATTATCACACAGGTCAAGAAAATACTCTTGGTCCAGATTTCAGAGACGGCCATAATCTCTCAGCACCACTTCAGCCACAGCTCCCCCGCCCCTTGGTGCCAGCGTTTCCCTGATTTCTAACCACAATTGTCTGACTAGTCATCTTCATTAATTTGAGACTATCCCCACATCCCCGCCCTGGGGAGTTTAGGCTCCACCTGCTATTGATCTTTCCAGAAAAGGGGGCTGGGCTGCATGTGTTCCTTCTGTCTTGCAGAAACCAGCTGTAACCTGCTCAATTCACCTTGCCGGTGTACAGCCCTCCGGCATACGGATATTGTTGATGCCATAGCTGGTAGGCACTTGAAGAGTCTTCAGTCTGCTGCTGGGGAAATTCTCTATCCTGGTTCTCTGTATCAAATCCACATCTGACACTCTGTGTGTCGGCATCTCATTGTGGTGCTAATTCACATGGCTCCCATTAGTAACATGAGTGAATGTCTTTATATGTGTTTCTTAGCCAATTCCCTCTCTTGCGTAGTATTGCGGCGGGGAGGCAGCCTCTGGATTATGCTAGATAAGCGTTGTCCACCGTGCTCCAGCCTCGATTTCACTGCTCTTATTACAGGAACATGTTGTCTACGTTACATTTCATGTCTGAAGGCCCTCATCGGCAGACTCAAGTGGTCCATGAATCTCCCCACAAAGAGAGCACAGGTGTCTCCATTATCTGGGCGCTGGGCCTCTATTGATCCCGATCTTACCCGTGTGGATGTCTTCTTCTGCTCTCCAGCCCGTCTTTCTGTGCTCTCTGTGGTATTTTTCGGCACATACTCGTAATTTTAATGTAATCGAGTTTATTGATCCTTTATTTTACGGTTAGTGTTTTTGGCACCTTGTTAAAAACAAAACCTTTCTCCCCTCTACAATAATTCTTGACTTATAGCAGGGTACACCGTCCAAGCTTGTTCTATAGCAGCTGTATCTTCTCTTTATCCCCCTGAGCTGCTTACTGGCTCTTATAGCTGCTTTTCCTCAATCTCTCTGTCCCTATAACACTGCATTGTGTATCTTGCGATTTCCGGGGTAGGTGGTAGAGGACTGGACCCGTGGTTTATACACCTGACGATGTGTGTTTGCTCTGCCTACACAGTCCCATGAGCCTGCACGATCCAGATGAGCTCATCTGCACAGGTGACTGTCTTCCTGTGCCCTGCCTGAGCTGGGCCATGGTTGAAGGAATCCGGCTTGAAAGATAAAGTCCTGAAGAGAAGGCCCGAACTATCAATGCCAGAGCACCTGAATCCAACCACAAAGCCTTCAAGATAGTTGGTGAGTCAGGCCAGCCTATCAGAACTGCCAGGCCAACTCACTGCTGTTGTTTTGAAGTGCTCTGTGATGCAACAGAGGTCATCAAAACACGGGTCTTGGCCCGTCTCTGGTGACCGTACTTCCAGCTGGCCCGAACCTTCCTTTCAGTTCAGAGTGCTTCATCTGACTCATGCTGTGGACATGTCCTCCACCCTGTCCACTCCGGCCTCTGTAGAAGAGCTCTCAGAGAAAGGAGACAAATCTCCAGGCCCAACATACTTTAGATATCATCCCCCTTCTATTCAAATTGTTTGAAATATGAAATAATGTGTATTTTATAAAACCTCCCTTGAGTCTTCCACTATCACAGTCTCTGCTATGGCTCTGATGCGGCTTGTCCAGTGAAGGTTAACGCCGATTGTCAAGGTTGGGTGTGAAGTCACCATGGAAACAAACCCCAGGGCGTGTCTGCACAGGAATATGTGGGTTAGATGACATGGCAGCAGCCTCATCAGATGTGAGCAGCACCGTGCCACAGGCAGGAGTCCTGGACAAGGCAAAAGTGGGGGAGTGAGCCTGGTACCAGCTGCCATCTCTCTGTTTCCTGACTGCAGAGTCAATGTGAGCAGGCTCCTCGTGCGCCCGCTGCCATGTCTTCCACATCCATACCCTCATTGCCATGCGTTCCATGTCAGCCATGCTCCCGCTGCCCTGTCTTCATGTCTTGGTGGACTGGTCCTGCAGACTGTGAGCTAAAATGAACCTTCACTTCCTTAAAACTATTTTTGTGGGACTCTACCACCAGAAGGACAATCAGCTCAGACGCCCTCAAAGGCTCATGGGGGAGCTGGTGTCAGGAGCTGAGCCTCTTGAGTAGTGGTTCTCAACCTTCCTAATGCTGCGCCTCTTTAACACAGTTCGCCATGTTGTGGTGATCCCCAACCATAAAATTATTTTCGTTATTACTCCATAACTGCAGTTTTGCTACTGGTATGAATTATAAGGTAGATAGATACCTGTGTTTTCTGATGGTCGTGGGTGACCCCTGTGATAAGGTCATTCAAAGGGGTTGCAACACACAGGTTGAGAACCATTGTTAGAAAGAAAATCTATTATAAAGTCCTTTATAAATATAAAGGGGCATCTATAGAAAGGATTTGGGATTAGTTTCTCTTTGGCGTCCAGTGTGACGTCACTGTGATGAGATCTGCCAGGGTAAGATGCAGGTCCAGATGGCTCTTCTTAGGTGGTTCAGTAACAGTGCTGTGTACATGAGCCTTGAAAACTCTGAATTAAGTTTTTTGTATGTGGGTACTGTGTCTTTTGTGTTTGGATAATTAATGCAATTCTCCTCCTCCTTCCCCTGAGAGAGAACTGCAGTGATATTTCTACCAAGACCTCTGTACGGTTCCACCCTGTCGACCCTCATTTGCCTCCCACACACACGTTTGGCGCTAATCTTGAACTGTTTTTTAGTTTATCTATGTGTAAATTTTTGGCCGCAGAATGCATCGTTTCTGGGCATGTAATTCTGTTATGTCTTGTAAAAGTCAACTTTTTTTTCTTTTTTCTTTTTTTTAGTACTCTTAAGCTGATTCAAGCAAATGAACTCAGTTTTCCAGTAGTTGAACAGTAAGCATCCCCCCTGGAAGACTCTTCTGGGTCTTGGTTAAACCCTTCCCAGGTAACACATGCCCTGAGCCCTAACTTCATCTTGACACTGCTGTCTGGAGTTGCCTGAAAAGGGAGCCTCAAACTGAGGAGCCCAGATCGGACTGGCACGTGGGCAGTTCTGTGGGGGATTGTCTGGATTAGTCATTGCTGTGGGAAAACCCAGTCCACAGTGGGTAGCTGCATCCCCAGGCAGGAGGTCCTGGGTAGAATAGGAAAGGCAATGCCATGAGCCAGCCAGTGAGTTAGCAAGCAGCTTTCTTCCGTGGTTTCTGTATCATGTTCCTGCTTGAGCCCCTAACAGGATGTCCCCCAGTGATGGACTGTGTGACCTGGAAGTATAAGCCAAATAAACCCTTCCTTCTCCTAAAATGTTTTCGGTCGTGATGTTTTTCATAGCAAGAGAAAGGAGCCAAGAACAACGGATGTTACATCAGTTCACTGTTTCCTTTTGGCCCATGATGTTGGTTTCTAGATGTGGGTTTGGTTTTGGGTCCCATTGCATCTAGGATTTTCCATTCTCTCTTGGCTCCTTCCAGATCTCCAGTCTTCATCGTCTCTTTTCCATCCCTTCTTCCTCTGCATCCTCCGTGTTTTCCAGTTCACGAATGCTCTCTTCAGCTCTGCCTTCCTTCTCCACTCTATCCCATGAATATATATATATATATATATACATATATATACACACATATATATACATATATATATATATACATATACATATATTTGCTCTGTCTCTTTGGTTACTTTTGAAATCAAGGGACTCATTTTCACACTTCCGGATCTTTCCAACAGAATCCAGCTTTTCTCCTTACGCTTTGTTGCCATATGTGTGATGTGATTTGCCCAGTAGGATGAAGCAAAAGGCCCATCTGCTACTGCAAATGGCCTTAACATATCAATTGTTTACTGTTTTGATTCAAATGAGGACTGTTCTTGCAGGTTCCTGGGGCTGAGGAACCCGCAGCACTGGAGGAAGAGGGAGCTTGAGGCTGGAGCTCTGGGTTTATAGCCTGGCCCTGCTTCCTGTCCTGTCTCTGCTTCCTGATCCACTAGATGCAAGCAAGCCACCTCCTGCTCCTGCCAGCACGCGTTCCTCTACATGGTGGGCTGTACCTTCGAAGCTTGAGCCAATCACTTGGTCACATCGACCAGAAATGTAATTGGAAAGCCCATCAGCAACCCACTAAGCACCTGGACTGCAACCAAGAGCCCCTGCCCCCACCCTCCACACTGCAACCCTCCTGAGCACAAAGACCCACCAAGGCTGCAATCTACCAAAGATGGAGATAACCTTTATGGTGATTTGAGAGAGAACTCTCCCTGTAGGCTCGTATGTTTGAATACTTGGTCTCCAGTTGATGGAACTGTTTGGGAAGGTTTGGCAGGTGTGGCCTTGTTGGAGGAAGTGTGTCACTGGGGCAAACTTTGGGATTTCAAAAGCCACATCATTCCCAGTAAGCGTTCTCTCTCTCTCTCTCTCTCTCTCTCTCTCTCTCTCTCTCTCTCTCTCTCTCTCTGTTGCTTGTGGATTAGGCATAAGCTTTCAGCTACTGCTCCAGCACCATGCTTGCTAACTTGCCTGCCATTTTCTGTCATGCTGGTTATAGACTATAACCCACTGAAATCATGAACCCCAAATTAACTGCTTTATTTTATAAGTTGACTTGGCCATAGTGTTTTATTCCAGCAATAGAAAAGTAACTAAGACACATCTAGACTCTTTCTCTGAAGCATGCTATCAATCATTTCTGTGAACTACAGAAAAGATCCCTGAAAATATAGTTTGTACCAAATGGTGAGATAAATATACCAAATAAAGAGAATGTTGGTTATAATCAACTTCATCTCTCAAAGAGAAAAAGCCATGTTTGTATCGGTCTGTGAAGTTGGTGTCTATGTAGTGTAGGTTCATGGTCAATGCTGGCTGAGTGAACTAGCTAGTAAGTATGCTCAGACCAACTCAAATGATTTTCCCTTTCAGGCATCTGTGAATTTTGTTAGCTCATTTTTCTGTTTTGAGCAGGGTACGCTGGCTAGTTTTTTGTTGACTTGACATAGGTGGGGGAACTTCATGGAAGAGAGAACATCAGTAGAGAAAACCGCCTCACGTGTGGGTTAGCCTGTAGGTTAGCCTGTGGGATAGCCTGTGGGATAACCTGTGGGTTAGCCTGTGGGTTAGCCTGTGGTGCATTTTTTTGATTGATGTTTGATCTTGGAGGGCTCAGTTCACTCTGTGAGTGGTACCACTTCTGGGCTGGTGGTCCTGGGTGGTACGAGAAAGCAGTCTGACGAAGCCTTGATGAGCAAGCCAGCAAGGAACGTCCCTCCAAAGCCTCCGCTTCAGTTCTTGCCTAGAATTTCTGCCCCAAATTCCCTTAATGATGATCTATTACCCTGAAATATAAGCAAAAATAAACACTTTCATCTGTAAGTTACTTTGGCCATTGTATTTGTCACAGTAGTAGGAACTCTAACTGAGACACAGGATCTCATGTATCCCTAGATGTCCTTAAAATCTCTGTGTAGTTGAGGATGACCCTGGATTCTTCTTATTCCTTCTGAGTTCTGGGATTCTAGACATGATCTACTCCACAGTTTAGGCAAAACACAGCTTCATACATCCTAAACAAGCTGCCTACTAAAAGGCCTACACACTCAGGCCACAGAACTTGTTTATTCTTGGGAACTGTGCTAGCGCCCATGAAGAGTCCTCTCCCTCCCCCTTCCTCCAGCTGCACTGACAGGGAACACTTCTACGGTCTTTGAATTGCTTTCCGGGGATGCAATCTGAAATCACCTTATCTCAGGCCCACAGGACCCTCTTAAACTACAACCTCAAGGTCCACGAGGAAAAAGGAGAGGCTCAGGAAGCCATAGAGTTTCCTCATGAGGACTATAATGAGTAGAGAGGATCTGGCACTCCATGTGTTTACTTGACTGGCAGACATGGAAGGGCAGCTGACTGCTTCCAGCTCAGCCCCAAGCAGAGGCTCTAGGCATGCATTCTACCAGAGCCAAAGCCCTGGCTTGACTTTGCCCAGGCTGCCAGATAAAGAACCAGTGGCCCAACTAAATTTAAATGCCAGATAAATAGCAAATGGTTTTGATGTAGCTGTGTTTCAAACATTACATAGAATAAGCTGACATTAAAGGTTATTTATTGTCTATCTGATATTCAAGCCTAACTGGGCATGCCATAACAGCATTTATTTTGCAAATCTTACAACTATTTGCTCACGGGGTGGATAGCCTTTCCTGGCTCTCACTGCCTTCCTTCCCTCTTCCCTGCCCACCTTCTGCCTCATCTCTCTCTTCCTGAATATACGAGTTGATCCTTTAGAAACTTTGGTCTTAGGCTGAGACACTTTTTCAGTCTTCAAAGGAAAGACTCAATTTTCGAGGACTCAATTCAAAAGGAAAATTCTTTTAAACCCTCTTTAACCCAAATCACCAGCAATTCCCTGTACTGATGCTGATCTGGGATGCTGCGGTCTGGGTGGAGGGCAAACTCCCTACCCCTCAGCAGCCCCTCATTTCCTCTGTAGCCTTTACACCTTTGATGTGGGGAGGGTATTAACTAAGACTAGTGCTTAAGTGTGAGCTTTCAAAAGCCGTGTGACCTGGTTAAGTCACCTGTGCCCTACTTTAGCAAAATGCATCTGAAACCTTCAGCTCCGTGACAACAAAACTCCCTTTACAAAAGGATGTAGGAAGCCCAAGGAGAGGAAATTAATAAAGAACCATCACCCCGGTGGGTTAGTTTTGGCTTCTATAACTTTCCTCACTCATGACAGATTGAAGTGTGCTTCTACAATGTGCCAATTACTTGGAAAGAGTCTTTCAGGTGGGCAAAACCCTTCACAGATATTCCCGTGGGGCAGAGGCTGGGTTGGAGAGTCTGCCCTCAGTGGGGAACTTATAAAGCTTTATTTGGGTGGGATGGGTGCCAGGGACACCTCCCCCCAAACTAAAAGTTGAGGTAGCAATGAGATGAGGGGTTTGAGAAGGATCAGGGTGGGTGTGCATTGTCTACTAATTGCTTATCTCTGCATACTTCAGAAATGAGGTTCCTGAGAGTCCCCCAAACTAAAGTCATCTCTGCTTCATGCCTTCTGCTTTTGGACAGGCCTAGGATTGCATGGGTTTCCTGTGACTGTAACACATACCTGAGACCCTCGGTGGGCTTCCCGTGACTGTAACACATACCTGAGACCCTCGGTGGGCTTCCTGTGACTGTAACACATACCTGAGACCCTCGGTGGGCTTCCCGTGACTATAACACATACCTGACACCCTCGGTGGGCTTCCCGTGACTATAACACGTACCTGAGACCCTCGGTGGGCTTCCCGTGACTATAACACGTACCTGAGACCCTCGGTGGGCTTCCCGTGACTATGACACATATGTGAGACCCTCAGTGGGTTTCCCGTAACTATAACATATTCATGAGGCCCTTAACTTATAAAGAGAAAAGGGTTATTTTGGCTCCCAATTTTGAAGGCTTCAATGTCTGATTGGTTGGCTGTATTTTAGATCTGGGGTAAGCTACATTGGATGGGGGTTCAGCTAAGAAAAGCTGCCCACCTCATGGCAGAAAGCAGAACACCAGAAGAAGGAATCCTATTGTTTCCTTCAAGGCAGACTCCCGAGTTAAGAATCTCCCAGTGGGTCACACCTCCTGATGATCCCATTTTCTCTGACTAGTGCTGTGCTGCGTAGGGACTTTCAGTATGGGCCTCTGGTAGCCACTTATGTACAAATTATAGCAATAGAGGGGCCAGGGGAGATGGCTCAGAAGGTAAAGAACTCACTGCACAAACATAAGGACTCAACTTGAATCCTCAGACCCCACCCCAAAAGACAGGTGCAGTGGTGTTAATCTGTAATTCCAATGTTGGGGAGGCAGAGACAGGAGAACTTCTGATGCTTGTTTGTCATCCAGCCCCAGCAGAATTAGTGAGCTCCAAGTTCAGTGAGGGACCTTGCTGAAAAAGCAAAGGGGATAGGAAGACACTGGGCCTCTGCCTTGCACACACACCACACATGCACAGGTGTGCAGGCACACACAGTCATAAGGCTATACCCATCCCCTGTCATGCTGTGGAGTTCACTGAAATACTTCATCTTAATGAACGTATGTTTGAAGGGCTTGTGACTTGGGGCATCACCCTCCTCGGCTGGCTCACTGTTGAACACAGTGTGGACCAGAGAGCCTCAGAGCATCCCCAGGTGAAACCATGAGCAGGCAGGTAAATGGCAACATCAGTACCCCTTGGGATGAGTGCCTCAGCCAGAGGGATAAGCCCTTGGGGTGGGGCGGGGTAGATTTTGCTCTATCTGCAGTTGGTTGGTCAGGGTGTGAATGTGCAGAGACCACATTGCCTGCTCCTCTGCCAGGGCCACAGGTCGATCCCCTAAGATCATCTCAGGCTACCTATACCTGCCCCACAGCATCACCAAAGGTGGTACCCAATCTGGGAGCCCTGCTTTGTGCCCCAGCATCACTGTCTGCTGTTTCCTTGTGTTGCCTGCTGCAGATGAGGCCAAGGCAGACCCCACAGTGGAGCTGAGGCTGGGGTAAACTCTTGGTATTGTGGACTCCTAAGGCCTTTGTAGCCCCACAGCTGTGGCGTTTCTCCCCGCTGTAGGAGTCTCTGGGTGTTGCTGAATGGCAAGCCACCAGGTGTACCTCTAAGTAGCAAAATTAGGAGCCATTCAGCGTTTTAGTGGCGCAATTAGCTTCCCAGTATGAGCACCAAGATTTTTTCTAATTAAAGTAGGAACTGTTTCTCAGTCTATAATAATCTCATTTAAAGTGTGTCCAAAACACTTCCTATGCTTTGTTTCAGAGCATCGGGTGCGTGCATGTTTTTAAATGATGTGAAAATAGATCCCCGGGATGCCGCAACCTCGATGGTTCCTCAACAGCCGCGTTTGCAAGGCTGGGCTCTGCCAGTCACAAGGGGCTGGACTATGACTATGCAGGGATGTTGGTTCCCCTCTGACGAGTGGTTCAAGAATCCCTGTGAATGATGCAAAGATGCCTTCTTGGCAGGGGAAGCAGGTGTCTGCCTCCAGAACTGACAGTCACCATGACACATAGATTTGAATTTGTAAGCAAATCTAAACAAAGCACTAAATCAAAGTCTGGTCTAAGAACCCTCTACCATCCTCCAACTTCTTCATGGCAGCAATGGAGGTTATTCCTGTGGACTCTGGGAATAGCTCAAAGGTTAAGAGTTCAGAGGACCTGAGTTCGATTCCCACGCGCAACAGCTCACAGCTGCATATAATCTGATGCCGTTGGCTGACCTCCTCAGGCACCTGCACTCACATTCTTACAATATACCAGACCCCATGTGCATATAATTCATGATAATCATATTTTACAAGATTCTTTCTGCATCTCATCATATATACACACACAATGTTTTATTCTTAGGAAATTTCATGTGCATTTATGTTTGAGCGTAATTACTCCTCCCTCCCTTACTCCATCTCCGTTTCCTCTAGGGCTCCTTTTCTTCCTAACCTCTTCCTCCTACTCTCCTCTCTTTTATTTTCACAAGCCACTGGATTTCATCAAGGTGGTTTGAATGAGCATGGGTCTGGTTGAAGCGAGGACCTGCTCCAACCATGTTCCTCTAGCCCCTCTTCCCTCCCACCTTCCCCAGACACTGGTAATGACCCTTCCACCCTGGTTAACATGGCAAAGCTCACAGTCCGCCCTTCCGTGCCTGGCTGCTTTCACTTAACACAGTATCCCTCAGTTCCCCCCATGATGCAAGTGACAAGGTTATGTCATCTTTGTCTGTTTATGTTCTGAAACGAGGTCTTTCTACATAACCCTAGCTAGCCTGAGACTTACAATGTAGACTGGCTTGGCCTTGAGCTTGTGTTATCCCTGCCTCTGACTCTCCAGTGCTGAGACCACAGGTATGTGCTGCTATACCGGATGTGTGTATGTGTGTGCATGTGTGTGTCTGTGTGTGTATCTATCTATATATTCACATATATACACATAGTCCATTGTGCACACACTGCTATGAATACACACAACACAGAACAGAGAAGTCTGTTTATAAAATATTTTGTCAAAGAATAAAATATTATATATAGTTGAATTATATTAAATAGAATGCATTCGTCTATAGTTATCTATCTACAAATATATCTATCCTTCAACCTACCTATTACCTATATATTATCTATATAATATATAGAGATGTAATATATAATCTATATAATATAATCTATTATATAATTGATATAATTATTAATAGAGATATAATCTATATAATATATATATAGAGAGAGAGAGAAGGAAGAGGGAGAGGGAGAAATGTAAAAAGCCTCAAGGCAAAACATAAAGAGAAACAGATTAAAATAAGAACTAAGATAAGGCTAAGCATTCAAAACTAATAATAAGTCTCCGAGTCATGATTTGGAAGCTGATTGGTGACCCCTCTAAGAAAGTCTGATCTATACCCTAACACAACCATGAGGATGTACTCAGATGTCTTTCTCTGCTTATGGTGTGACTTCCGATTTTTGAGGCTCTGTTGTCTCCTTTTCCATAAAGATGCTTCTAGTTCACATTGCCACCAACAGTGTTTGAGGGCTGTGCTTCCTGAATCCAGTTTAGCCTGAGCTCAGCGCAACACAGGTCTCACTAGATGGCTCAGAGTCGAGAGAGTGGGTAGATAACAGATCCGGAACCCTGGACAGGACCATCGTGCTGCTGGGACTGGGTCAGCGGTTATTGGGAGACACCTTAGAGTGAAGTCAGGAACTAGGTAGGACAGGGAAGACAGCTGTTGTGTTCTGTGACACGCCTCTGGGCAAAGCATTCTGCTTGCTTTTCTGACTCCTTTCTACAATAAAGATAGACAGCGCCAAGGCCTTTAGAAGACACACAGGGCCTTGAACCAGATGACTGGATCCGAAGGCCCACCTCCCGTGCTCAGTGACATGGCCGGTCTAGCTGCAATGGATGAAGGCTATCACCTTATCTCATCCCGTTGCCCATCTCCTTATCAAAAAGCTCATTTGTATGAGAGCGCAGTTGGGTAACAAAATGAGTCCTGGTGTCTGCCCTGTCCTAGTCCTTCCTGCTCCTGCACACGAGGGTCAAGGAAAGGACAGCCAAGCTCAGGTGTCGACAGGCCTGTGAAAGTCCTCGGCTAATTAGGGGTCTTCTATTCCCAGTGTCCATCACAAAGACAGCCTCCCTTGCCCCTCAGGGTCAGGGCAGGTTGTCAGCAAACGCTGGTCAGAGAACGAAGAAGCACCTCCCACACTCCGCAGCTAGAAAGTATCGACTCCCTCAGTGGGAAAACTCATTGCCCTAGGGAACAAAAGAATGAGCTGGCATGGAAACCAAGATGCTTCCTGGGATCCAGTAGAGAAGCCAGCAGTCACTTGTCTGGGCATCAGCACCAGCCCCTAAGTGTTTCTGCCCTTTATGCCTCGGAAGACAAACAGGAAAGACTCTGAGGGCGGTAAAAAGCCTCTGTGAACAGCCAGAAAAGAGTGACTGAGTGGGGCTTGGGTCCCCCTTCAGGCGCGGGGAGGAAAGGCTGCACTGCCATCTGAAGGTGCATGCAGCCTAGAGGGCTGGCTTAGCCACAACAAACATTATCTCCCCGTCCATATGCCACACTTTCTATTTAGAATCTCATTTGCTGCAGCACGCATTGCACCGTCCCGGGGGTGACACGCTGGCTTTCGGGCACTTGGCCAGGTGGCCCCTCACCACCTTGCTCATTGCAACTAGCTGGAGCGGGTCCCATGCAGTGGGCCCAGGGCAGGGGGTTGCCTGGAGAAGACCTCTGGGGCTGCAGGCTGTGCCTTGGAGGCTTATCTGGGGAGAATGGCCAGCCTGGGGGTCCCTTCTGAAGAAAACCCTAGAGTGGACTCTGCTGCACCCACAGTGATTGACTCTCTCCTTTCTCCTATTAGCTTTCTGTTGGAGTGCCAGAGATGACCACAGCACACAACGTGTGGATCCATTCATGCCTCCTCTTGAGTCTCTCCGAGTCAGGAGCCTGGGCATGGCTCAAGTCAAGGCTCCCGCCAGGAGTCTGCGTGTGGCTCGCCTGGGCATTGTGCAAGGCTCAGATCAAGGTGGTGGCTGGGACCATGATCTTATCTGTGATTTAGTAGGGGAAATGAGAAGGCTGGGCTCTCATGGTGTTGATGGGGTGCATATTGTTGGAGTCTGTTTTGTGCTGGCTGTCAGCTTGTGTCCTCTGCAGAGCTCACAGTTACGACTGCCCCCTCTCAGTCAGCATGGGGCACCTCCATGAGACCCAGCAGATGTGCGGGGTGATGAGTATGAAGATGCCAGGCAGTGTCACCCTGTGTGCCCCCAAAGCTCTGTCTCCTATTGGCTGGAAGGAGGTCACAGGCCCTGCCCACACTAGTGGGGAGCTAATCCCATGAAGCTGTGGACTCTGGAGATGGAGCCCTGCCTGCTTTTTCTCTCTGCCCTCCACCAATTCCCACACGAAATGCCATCTTTGCCCTCCTAGCGCACCCCTGCCCCCTCACAGTGATGCCCGGATGCTTGCAGCGTTCTCCTGGAGATCAGAAGGGGATACAGCGGTGTGTGGCTCTAACTCAGGTCTAATTCCCTCCCACTCCCCCCCCATACTCCTTTGATGGTAGACCTATTTTCTCGGATCCCTGTGTAGAAGAAGTCTTTGCCTCCCTTCTGCTCCTCTTTCCATCCCTGTCAGAAAGCTGCAGACTCCACTTCAAAGAAGTTTCAACCAGACACAGTGCAAGCCTCACCTCCACCCTGCTCCGCTCCAGTCAAGTCGGTTCTGCACCATGGCTGGGTCTGCCAGCTTCCGGGCAGCTTACATTCCTGCAGCTGTGTCCCATCTCTGCTCACGAGCGATCTGTGGCCTCTATTGTAACATAGTCAAATTCAAACTTCCGACTTTTTGGTCCGTGCCTCCTATGAGGGGACTCTTGAGGCCTTTTGTGCCTCTGTTAGTAGAGCTTCCCCTCTGCTCAGGATCCCCAGGCCTCTCTCATTTCCTTGCTGTTTCAGGCTATTCTGCCGCCGCGCTCGCTCTTCCTCCCGGCTGGAAAGCACAAGCCCAGGCTGCTCAGGACCAACTCCATCTCCTGCTTTCCTCTGCACTGGCAATATAGAGCAATGTTCCCTCCAGACAAGGACTCTTACGGCGTGCTCTGTCTCCAGAGAGCAGGTGGGATACCTTCTTATGTGGGTGTTCCCCATAAACATGTTGAGTTCCGTGAGAATGGGGACTGTTTGTATGTCTGGGACATGGCCCTGGGCTGGAGGAGTGACCATAGAGCCCATTGATGCTGATCTTCTGTGCCT
Organism: Myodes glareolus; assembly: GCF_982192425.1. NCBI lineage: Eukaryota > Metazoa > Chordata > Mammalia > Rodentia > Cricetidae > Myodes > Myodes glareolus. Next base: position 3,532,365 of record NC_142031.1, read on the forward strand.
TTGGAACTAGGAAAGTCTTCCACTGGCTCCTTGAAGGTGTGTGAAGACCTCATGGTGCCCATCTTTACTCCTACGCTCACTAAACCTTTCCTGGTCCTACACGACCCGTCTCCTTGGTCTCCTGTTCCCCTCTCCTCCTGGGTCATTCAGAGCCCTCTCGCTACTATGGTAAAAATACACTGGTAAGGAAGTGATTCTCCCCACGCTGCCGGGTCTCAGCGGAGCATCAGACGATGACAGTGCCCACGACTATGTCACTGCGGATGCTCTCACCAAAGGCACAGCCTTCAGGCACAGCGAGACAACCGTAACACCCACGTGTAACACTGACAGGACCTCAGCCTTCTGCGGACTTGGGAATGTCCCGGGCAGTGCCAATGAGCAGCCAGAATGCAGCAAGCCGCAATGTCTGGGAGAGGTACTGAGAGAGGCCGGACACTGTCTCATGCAACAGGTAGTAAGCCAGAGCATGTTGCTGCCCCCTCTCTGGCTGTGCATACGTGGGTCAAAGGTCAACCTCAGATGTCGTTCCTCAGGCATCATCCACGTTGATTTTATAGACAGGGTCACACATGTGGACCTGGTGCTCACCGATTAACTAAGCTGGCTGTCTGGGGGAGCCCATGGATTTATGTCTCTATTTTCCCAGTGCTGGGGTCCAAGCATGCACAATCCATATATGGCGTATTTACAAGAGGTCTGTACATCCTTATGCTAGCAAGGCAAGCACACTACACACTAAGCCATCTTCCCTGCTCTTTCCCTGCCTTATACCAAGCCATGCCACAGAACTACCCACTTACCATGTAGCTAAGCACCAAGCAAACCTGATGCCCCTTTGGGCTTCCATTGGGTGTTAATCTAGAAATCTAGAATTTCCCATTCTGACCTAGCAAGGCTGCACTTCCCCAAACCACAGAGAAGTTCACCTTTCAATTTTCTTTGTGATCTTCGCCGTCAACATGACTGGAGAGACACATCTCTGTGCGTGCCTGTAAGGACATTTCCAGGTGGGTTCACTGAGGTGGGAAGAGTCACTCTGAGTACAGGCAACACATCCCACAGGATGGGGATCTCAGACTGAATGAGAACGGAGAAAGTCAGCCAAGCGTCAGCATTCATGCTCTCTGCTTCTCGACTGGGGATACAGCGTGACCAGCTGCCTGTGTTCCCGAAACCATGCTTCCCCTTCCAAGTGCAACAAGAGAAATGCCTGCTTTCCAGTTGCTTCTTGTCGGGAGTTAATCTTGCATAGCAACACAAAGGAAAACAAGCAGTCCTCCTTCTAAACCTTTAGCACATGGTCAATAGTACAATGGTTCAATAGTTGGCTTTAAGATCTGAGTGGGAGGGCTAGGACTCTGTCCCAGAATGCTCTCTGCTTCAGAGAGTCTGGAAGTGTCTAGGCCAATGATTCTCAACCTTCTCAATGCTGCAACCCTTCAATACATTTCCTCATGTTGTGGTGATCCCCGACCACAAAATGAATTCGTTGCTACTTCGTAACTGTAATTTTGCTGCTCTCGTGAATCATAATGGAAATATCTGACATGCAGGTTAGCTGATATGTAACTCCCAAGGGGTTATGACCCACAGGTTGAAAACCAACTGCTCTAGACCCTTGTGACTCAGGAGGTGGCTTTCTGGACAGGTTCCTATGGTCTCTGGTACAGTAATAGAGAAAAGAAAAAGCTAGACTCAGCCCCTGCCATCTCCTACCATCCCTCTCCCTCCCTCCCCCAACTCCAAAGCACTTGCAAGGGTTTCTCTGGTTTATGAAAATATCACTTCCCCTGAGGAGAGTTTGCAACACACTCAGAGGACTTTATTGTCTTCGATTCAGCTGTACAGAACATCTTCACAACCGCCGTTTTCCAGGAGCACAGTTTCACTGTTGTCCTGGGAAGAGGGAGAACGCGGGGCCTCAGCTTCAATGGTTCCACCTCCAGGAAGCCTGCTGGAGACTGCAGAGGGGAGGTGGCTCGCTTCGCCCTGAAGGATGCTCCAATGTGCCCATTCAGTGCATTTTTCTTAATTTTCTTAAACCTGGCCTAATTCCACCTTAAATTAACGTTAAACAGCTTTATTAAGGCAAATTGACTTCAATCTCTGGGCTCCCCAGGAGCTGGCAGGCTCCGGCAGGCTCCAGTGGCTCTGAAAGCACTTTGTGCTGTTCCACACGTCGAGGAACATCAAGGCTGGGAATATGAACGCCTAGATGATTAAGCGGCACTGTCCTTTGTCAGGGCTTTAATTGCTCACAGTAGGGCTGCTGTTAATGGCGGTCTCGCGGTTCCCATCTTTCTCACACTGCACCCTGCAGCCTGCTCAGAGAAAGATGGAGAAATCCAACTCCAGCACAGGTCTCCTGTGTTTCTCAGAAACAAAGTGGGGGCTAAGGAAGTAGCAGCGAAAGGCACAGTATCCACAGCATTCTAGCAATGGCCTGGCTTGCTTTCTTTCTGTGAGAACCCAGACAGACAAAGGTCCTGTCTTGAGCAACGGGGCACTCTACAAGACAGTAAGACCACAGGGAACCAGCGGAAAGGGTGTTTGCAACTTCTGCCAGTCTGCACATGGGCCAGGAAGGGTTGAGTCGCCTCATCCCTGCTCAGCTCAGACTCCTGCTGTGTAACCACGGAGAGTGAACCTTGGTCTAGCTGGGAGAAGTCAGTAAAAAACTAAGGCATGCACCAGTGTGGAGAATGGATAGACCTGGGAGAGGAGAGGAAAAAGGAGGAGGAGAGGGAGAGAGGGAAAGAGAGGAGAAAGGAGTGGGGTGTGTTGAATGTGGCTACGGACTGGGTGAGTGCACACAGTTGCATGGATGGACAGCACGGGAGTGTACAGATCTGTGTTCACGCCTCTGTCATTCTAGGTGAATGATGGACAGACATGGGAGTGAATGTTTTTCTCTGTGTGTAGAGGGATAGACAGATAGATGCACATGTATGTATGCACACACACGCACACGCACGCACATACAAACACACATTAAATATCGCCATCCCTGGGTCCAGCAGCAGCACACCCACAGCCCACCCCATTTTATGTGGCTTTGACCTTCTCTTCCAGGTCTTCAGTGGCAGAAGGAGCTCAGCTGCCTCCCACTCTGCAGGTTGCCCTGCTTCCCTTTGGATGAGCAATTTTGCCTCCGCTGGGCAGACAGCTGTACCTCCCGCTGTACCCTGTTAAGCAGCGCAGGCCATTGCCAGTTGCTACAGAGCTGAGAAAACTGCTAAGGACTCGCCTCGTGCCCACACAGTCCCTACTGACTTCCAAGCCCTGTGCTTCCAGGGCACACCCACATCCCACTGACGTCATCTCAAGCCCACCTTAATTCTATCAGCTAAGACGTGGCTGTGGTTTCCTGGTCTCTCCCACATTTCCTGACTTGTCGGTTGCACCCACTGGGTAACTCCACATTGTGAAACACATTGGTTTGTCAAACGACACCTTGCCCTGAGAAACTCCATCTTGAAGATGGAGGATTGCTGCAAACCTAAGTAAACACTGTAGACGCCAGCCACGAGGCCCCGCACGGGAAACAAAGACTGACAAGTTCCGAAGAGGGGAAAGGGTCCTAAGTCCGTGGACGTGAGCTGGGACTCTTCGAGCACACAGAGACACTGGAATGATGTCAGGAGCGCCAGGACTGTGAGCCTGTCTAGCACGCTACCCTGAGAGAAGGATGCAGCCTCACCTGGGTTCCACTGAGGAAACAAAACAATGAACTGCGATGACAACAGTCTCACTGTTCTGCCATCTGAGCCCCTGGTGTGTATAGCAGGGGACCAACAGGTAGAGAAGTCCAAACTGTCCCAGGGGGGTTACCTCTGCTTCAGCCCAGTCACTGATCGCTGTTCACTGGCCTGGCCTGGGTCCCAGGCTCAGCCTCTTCATCTCCACAGCCTCCACCGCACTTTGCTCCCATGCTTGTCTCCAGAAGGCCTCCAGCCTGGGCTTGCTCTCCAACTCCCACAGAGACGCTCCTTGTCCTTGCCTTTGAAATGCCTTGAATTCTGCTGTGACCTCTTTAACCCCCTTTCAGCCATTCTATAACCTTCATGGGGCTCACAAAGGAAGATAATTACCGTCTCTGCTGTGTGATCCGAGCGTTAATATTAGTCATTAATATTAGGATAAAAACCCCATGTTTGCCTTGAGTGGGGCTATCAAGGAAAGCAGTTCTACTTCAAATGACTGCTGATGAAGCTACCCTTTTTGTGGACTCATGGCTGCTCAATGAATCCTGACATTCCAGAAAGACACAAGCATGTTCCCTGCTTCTGACATGACAGTCTCACGGCCATGGTCCTAAGGACCTGGGCAGATAGCATCTGTGAGCTACAGGGCTCCGTCACACACTCCTGTAATGTCTTAGCCATCTATCTGTGACCAGGTAGTAACTCTGTGAAGGGTTGTTTGGCTTGAGGTATACATGAACCACCCCAAGGAATGGCACCTGGAGGGCTCTTGATTCTGAGAGCCACACGTGAGGGGAGCTTGGTGGGCAGTGTTGGAGTGAGAGAGTGACTGTGGGCTGGTTCCAGGATGCTGGGCTCCACAGGCTTCTAAAGGACACTTCATCCTGAGCATAGACTCACTCTCATTCCTGATCACCGTCTAGACAACACCACCTGCGTCAGTCTGGGAAGGTCACGTGTGACCCTCAGCCCTTTCTAAAAAATACAGTTACCAAGAAGTTGAGCATACCTCTCTTCTTTTGTGTCTAGAATTTCTTCCCAAGCTCTCTCAGTTTTAATGTCGATGGAGTTGCCTCACGATGGTGTGCCATTATGTAGGCAGAGACTGCTTGTTCGCTTCCCAGCTGCCCAGACCCAAATAATAACACAGAAACTATATTGATTACAACACTGTTCGGTCAAAAGCTTAGGCAAATTTCTTCCCAACTCTTACATCTTAAATTAACCCATTTCTATTAATCTGTGCATCACCATGTGGCCTACAAAAGAGGTTCTGGCTGGCGACTTGTATCTTTCTCCTTCAACAACTACACGGCATGACTTCCTGACTCTGCCTTCTTTCTCTCTACATCTCTGCTCGGATTTCCCACCTGACTTTATTCTATTAAACCACTGGCCAGAACAGCTTCTTTAATAACCAATGATAATAAAACATATTCATAGCATACAGAGGAGATTTCCACAGTGTGTGTGTGTGTGTGTGTGTGTGTGTGTGTGTGTAGTCGAGTACTATTATGGAAGACACCATGAAACTTTAGTCTCAGAATGTACACATACAAGTATATGCACACACACACACAAAGTCTGACAGCACTATGTAAAGCCCCTGTGTTTACCTGAGACCCTTAGGACCCTGGAGCTGAGCCTCAGACTGAATGACCTCCATCCCAGGGATCAGGACACAGGGAAGCTAAAAACAAGCTCCTGGAAGGAACCGCTTGGATGAGGTGAGTAGGGAGCCAGAGGAGCCCAGTGGGTATTTCCAGGGAGGATCCAGGAGCTCCAGGCGGCATAAGATCAAGGGTAGAAGCTGTCCATCCCCCACCAGGTGCTCTAGAATCCCAGCGGTAGACATCAGATGAAGCCAGTGGGAGGTGAGTAATGGGTGGAGGCTTTGTAGCTTGTAAGTTCTCTTGCAAAGACAGCTTAGAATTATTTCTCACACTGTGTTTACCATGCTTATGACTGTTATAATTTTACTTCCGCAGCCGTTTTTCTTCCTTGGAGAAACATAGCCTTAATCTTGTAATAAAAATCAATGAGAAGTTTCGAATCTGGACAAATAAATTCCACACTGGGGTCAGTCTGTGTGCACCAGGGCTCTACCTCATGAGGAACATCAGAGTCATTGACCGGACCCTGGAGCATGGGATGGGAGGGCTCTAGATCTGTCTTTCCAGAATCTTCCATCATGACCGCAGTCTGCCAAGCAGCTCAAGACAATTACCTTTTTCAAACTTAAGCAATGTTACAGCTCCCTTGGAATGATACAGACTCTCCATTTGCCATTTTCGACTACATTTTTCTGTGATTAATAACCCAGGTGCTTAAAGTGTATTCTCAGGGGCTTTGTGCTAATCTATATGTTGTTTCTAAATCAATAACCGATAGCCAATTTGAACTCATTTAGCACTGATTAGCGGGTGTTCTGAGTGCATCCTGGTGATCAGTTTAAGTGAAGGGTGCAGGGTTTTTCTTCCCCCGAGACTCTGTAGCTGTGCCTCCTCTCCAAGTTTGCTCCAAGACCAAGTTGAGCAAACCCCATTGCCATTTTCATTCCTAACCCCAGGTCCCTCTTCCTGTCCTTCTCGTCCTATCTGAAAGCCGGTGGTATTTGTCCAAGGAGGGGTGGAGCTTTTATAAGATAATTCTTCCTTTAAAATCTAAAGAAAATACACTTGATGATCTCTAGGAAGGAAGGGGCTTTCAGACGATATGAAAAACTGATGTCTCCAGAACTTGAAGGGATCCTGGCCACTTTCTGCCCCAAAAGTCTGGTGCATTTAGAGCAGGGCTTGTCTGATCCATTACTCACAGGCCGGGTGGGGCTGACGAGAACTAAGAATGGGGCCCTGGACAAAACTGTAAGCTCACCACACCGTCGTGAGCTTTCTCTTTCTTTCTTCCTTCCTTCCTTCCTTCCTTCCTTCCTTCCTTCCTTCCTTCCTTCCTTCCTTCCTTCCCTCCTTCCTTCCTTCCTTCCTTTCTTTTTTTTCATCTCAATCGTGTTGTTCTGGATTGTGAACTTTGCAGGTGGCAACATCCTGTCACGGTGTCAAGGTTGGACATCCCTGGTGGAAACAAGGTCTTTGTGAAAGTGATTGAGCTGAGTGAGGTCTTTGGGTGGGACCCAAGCCTATGTGCCAGGATCCCTGTAAGGATGGGATCAGAATGAAAGCAGCCGTGCAGGCGTGGAGAGCTGGAGGGTGGAGAATCACACCAAGCCTGGAGGAAGTCTCCAAGGGACCAGCTCTGTTAACATTGCACTGTGTTGGGCAGCCTTTGGGACCAGGGCAGGGAAAGAACAAATAGCAGTCTCCTGTGTCAGCAGAAAAGAAGTGCTTGTCATGTGACTGGACCAAAGGGTGGGAGAAGCCAAAAGGTGAACAAAAGCCTGAAGTCTGGGAAGTAAATCCCCACCGCCATAAGCCCCCGCTGTGCCTGTGCAGCCCCAGCAGCCCCAGCTCCCAAGGCAGGCCATCGCCCCAGCAGCTAAGTTTCACTCACTTGATGGTGACAGGAGGCATCTTTACTTGTGTCTGCCTAGATCTCATGGAATTCTGGGGATTTTTGGGAGTAGCTGGTACCACTGTGCTCAGTTTTGTGTCTCCAGGATGCTGAATTGTTGGTCCAGGGTTATCCCAAATATGTACTCTTGATTGCAAAGCCATATTTTATGTGCTAGGTCACTCTGTGACTTTTGAATTTTGCTATAGACGTTAACCTGTACCTTCCTCTTTCCCTGCTCCTGCCCCCATATACCTTCTCCAGAAAAGAGAAAAGGACAGATGCCCAACACTGTGCCCATCAAGTGCTACCCCACGGTCTGTTTGTCATCAATTCTGGAGCATCAGACCCAGGAGAGTTGAGCAGTAGCCAATGACCATCCCAGAAAGAGAAAGCCAAGGAACCAAAGTTCACGGGATCACAGGGGAGCCAGAGATTTGGATCTTCAGAAACAAGGCAGATAATTGACAGTCCTGAATTCAAATCCCCACAGACAGAAGCCTGGGAGACTGATGTATGCGAGGCTGGGAGTCTTGGCCTCACTGGACCTCAGCGTTTGCTGCGGTGGGGACAGCAGGGCAGAGCCTAGGGTCTAGGTTAAATCATGGGGGGAAAAGGAAAACAGGTGACAGGAGGGTCAGATACCAGGTGTCAGGGTGGCAGGAGGGTCAGATGCCAGGAGTGACATCAGGGCCGTGTGCCAGGGTGACAGGAGGGCCAGTTGCCAGGGTGATATGGGGAAGCCTGGTGCATATGTCCTGACTCTGTGCCTATCCATAAAATTTATAGCTTTCACATCTGCCACTGAGGATGCAGGAGCTGAGCACCATGCTGCCTCTCCACCATCCAGAAGCCAAAGCTTCTCAGCCATGTTGATAACATTTACTGGCCAAGAGCAGGCTTTGTTCTGCTTGCCCAGATACCTGCTACTTTCAGTGTTACACAGCCTTACAAGGTGAGTACAGTCAACCCCTGACGACCCCCGATGAGTACAGGGGATGAGTGGATGCTTTTTACTTCCTATGTTAGCCTCACCAGTTACATAAGCTGTTCAAGCAGGCTTCATAGCAGATACCCACACCCAGCTCTGGGTAACATAGACCTTACAAGCCACATTAGGCCGGGCAGGACTGTGGCGGTCTCTACGGAGGTGCAGGTACACAAACACACTTATGGGATCTTCACTGAGGATGGTATGATCAAGACAAGCCTCAGTCCTTCGTGGAGGGGAACCACATTGTCACTGTACTTAGTTTAAGGGTGAGAAAACTGAGATCAGAAGCTGCGACCATTCGCCCAGGGATGTCGGGACATAATGTGTATCCAAATGTAACATTTGGGCTGAAAGTCTCTTGGCTTCTGATAGGATCTCGCAGGACACAGCCAGGAAGGAGAGTCACGGTGCAGCGGGACCTGGTCTCACACTCTTGTTTATAATTCCACACAGGTCCCGAGCCAAGCCATCAAAGATAAGTGAAAACATATTTTCAATCAAAAGGATACACTGGGCCAGAAAGCAGGTTCATGCTGCAGAGGTTCTTGCAGTGGAGGCCAATGACCTGAGTCTGATCTCCAGAGAATGCACGTGGTGGATTTTCCCATCTGAATGCCACATGTGCACCATAACACAGATACACACACACACACACACACACACACGCACCTACCTACACACACACACACACACACCTACCTACACACACACCTACCTACACACACACACACACACACACTTACCTACACACACACACACACACACCTACCTACACACACACCTACACACACACACACACACACCTACCTACACACACACCTACCTACACACACACACACACACACCTACCTACACACACACACACACACACACCTACCTACACACACACCTACCTACACACACACACACACACCTACCTACACACACACACACACACACACACACACAAAGTAAATAAACGCACGTAAAATTGGACTTTAAATAATCCTTGAGTGTTTAAAAACTAAAGTAGAATGACACATTGAACCGCTATTATGTGCCATTAAGAAGGGTATTTTCAGGGGCAATCAAAGTATACATTTTAAAAGCCTTTATTTTTTATTTTGAGAAATTCAAGTTTTATGGCTATTTCCTTGGGTTTGACTTACACAAGAGGGATTACAGTAGTCAGATTTTCCACACCCTGCCCAGGCTGAAAGCAGTGGGAAGCAAGGGTCCTATCCCACACAGAAGGCTCCCCCATGCGTCAGTAGCACACTGCACTGACAGCACACAGACAGCATGCTTCATGAGGTTCGGAAGGGACCACAACTCTCCAGGCAGATTGGTGCAGAAATGCCGTTCCTGAGATGGACGCTCATATGTTCTACTGGGAAGCTGCAGTAGGTCTGGTGCTGAGGGTTGGTGTTGCTAGCTGGTCTCAGACTCTGGCTGGGCAGGAGTAGAGTTGGTTCTGTGCTCATCTCTTCATCTCTCCCCAAGTCAGAGAAGCTAAAAAATGCCTATCTGGAGCGGGAGAGTAGCACCCGGGCCACTGGAAGCCAGGGGTCAGCTGTAGGAGGATGATGGAGGACCTCACTGGCTCTCCAGAGCAGGAGAACGCCTTCAATGATCAGGACATCAGCCTGCCTCACAGTCAAGAAGCCCAAGGGCTTGTGGTTCCCATAGTGGGGCCAGCCAAGATAGGTAGCTTCTTCCTCGTCCTTTCTTCCAGCTGATGTGCTGGAGCAGCAGAGAGGACACAGCATCAGGGGGCGGTGCACTGGAGCATGGGAACGCATCAGGGTGCAGCACACTGGAGCATGGGGACGCATCAGGGTGCAGCACACTGGAGCATGGGGACGCATCTGGGCCCCGGTGTCTCTCAGGTGGATATTAATCTCACCCTTGCTTACAGCAGTCAAGTCAATATCCGAACGCATCCATAAGGACGTCAGAGACACATTGATAACTTTCTTTCTTCATCTCTGAAAGTCGTGAGACTCTCCAGAGCACTTATAAAATTGCATGTCACTTTCCTAAGCTTAAAATGATTTGGAGCAGAAGCCCGTCGCCTCGTTTGTCTCCCCAGCCAGTCAATAAATCTGACAGATGTCCCTGAGTTATAGCTGGAGTGTTGGATCTTCAGAGTACAAGCCACTTGCTTCGCTCCTAAGAAGGAACACACGTGCCTCCCGGAAGCCCAGGGTGGGAGAGATTTCTCTGCGGGTTCTTGGTCACGTGCAAGCCTCGTTCCTTCTGTCATAAAGCTCGATTATGAGGCTGTAAAAGAAGTAGGTGGAGAATGTTTTTGCGAGAGCCAACAGCGAGAGGAAGAGCGTCAGCGGAGAGAGGGAATCGCTCCCCAAGGAGGTGAACCTGGTGTGTGGAATTGATGAAGACGGTAGAAGATGCTGGGGGCAGGTAATTGCTAAACAAGTCAGAACTGTTCCCATAACCGGCTTGCCACTGGGGAGAGATGGGAAGCGTGTAGCTTCGAGTAATCTACCCAAGATGCCAGAGTGCCTTGGAGACCGACTTCCTTCTCGTGTTTGCAAGTGTGCTCTTGGGGATCAAAGCAAAGCCATTTTTGTCCAGCCTGATTGCACCGATGCTTGCCCTGTGCATGCAAGCCTGGCTGAACTTCAGGATAGTGAATGGCGGCTTTGGGGTACAGTGTTTCGTGCTGACAGCACAGGACAGGCGAGAGTGAACCCGAATGAGCCAGAAGATGATGGAGGCCACGTTAGCTTTGCAGTGTTGTGACAAAATGCCTGAGATCGTCACCTTCGAGGAAGACAGGGTTGCCTGGGCTCATGTTCACAGATGCCAGTCTGTTGTTGGGCCCTGATGCTTTGGGGCCAGAGCAGCCTGGCAAGATTGTGTGTAGGGTAGGATGTTCACATCACGGAGGTCTTAGAGACCAACCTAGAGACAGGAAACAGTGGAGCCTAAATTTTCCTTCAAGGACAGAACTCCTGCTCCCGTCCCCCATGACCTCACTTTCTGTCCAACCCCCAAAGAGTTCACCTCTTCCCAACAGTGAACAGGCTGGTGACAGAGCCACCAACATGGGGCATCCCAGGGACACTTAAAATGCAAGCAAGTGCAGAAACATAGGCCGTTTCCTAGGAAATGAACTCAGATTAAAGTAGACCTAGAAAGGAATATTCTGGAAACGCTTGCATGTGTTCATCTGAAGAAACATAAGGATAGGTTCGTCAACACATTGGTTCAAGCAAAAAATAAAAACACGTTGGATGGCCATCTATGGAGAATGGGCACATACTGAGGGGATGGTACGGTGTAATACTATGCAGCCCTAAAAATGGATGAACCACAGACATGGGTCTGTGTGGATCAAAAATAAAAGGCTTGGTAGGCAGAAGCAGAGGGAGGCTGCTGCTGCAAGAAATATGACTGTGCTGGCTAGCTTTAATTGTGAATGTGACAACCTAGAGTCACGTGCAAAGAGACGCTCAGTGAGGATTATCTACACTGAGTTAGCCTGTAGGATGTCTGAACGTGGCTGTCTTAATTAAGGTAATTGGCGTGGGAAGACACAGTCCACCACAGGCAGCACCATTCTCTAGGCAGGGGTTCCTGGACTCTGTGACTGAGAAATAGGGCTGAGCACAAGCAAACATGCGTGCATGCATGCGTGCATTCCTCTCTGTTCTGGACTGTGGATGTTCTGCAGCCAGGTGTAAAGCCCCTGTTTTTCTGACTTCCCTGGGTTGGTGGATTGTAACCTGGGATTGTGAGCGGAGATAAAATTCTTTCTCCTTGAAACTGTTTTATCACAATAGCATACAAGCCAAGACGGTGACTTTAACTTGAAGAAAGCAGGATTCCAGCCAAAGAGAAAGGAGATGGGCAGTGAGGGGAACATGGCGGCTCGCTGTGGTGGCACCAGAGAGGTGGTGACAGCTGGGAAGGTCACACAAATGCGTTTATGTTTCTCAGACTCCCAGGCATGCTTAGAGGAGGCGTGAGTCCAGGGCAGCCATCCATGTGGGTGGGAGCCCAGGAAGGGAGCAATGAAGAAGCAACGTGCCCAGCTCAGGATGCCTGGGGACTGTCCCACCTTGGCACGCAGGAGCCTCTCTTAATGCTCTTGGCATGTCATGCTTGTTGAGAACAGTCTCAATGAGATGGGACATGTCACAATCAAAACTGACAGTGTCTGTGACTGACACCAAAATTGCTATTCACTATCTCTAGCAGTAAGAACTTAGAGCTGTGTGAATTCTATCGCAATCCTGGACATCAGATCAAGGAGCCGGAAATGAGGAAACTCGATACAGTTGACAATGGAAATTAAGAATCATTAAGATTCTTAATTAAGAATATGCAGATTCACATGAGAACACAAACAACAGCAGACCATGATGATTAGCAAGTGGGCTCATGCGGCTCCTTGGACAGGCAAGCAAGCATCTCCTCCCACACAAGGGAAACACAGGGGTGCTGCTGGAGCCTTGGGGAATCCTGGGTGGAGCACAGCCATTGATTGCTGTGTACGGGTGTGGGCACGTGTGTGTGTGCAGATGCACTTGTGTGCAGTGTGGTAGTGTTCAGGATCTCTCACTGGGACCCAGAATTCATGTCCAGTTAGGCAGGGCTATCTGCTTACCAACCCTATGGATCTGCTGGTCTCTATCTAACCAGGGCTGGGATTACAAGTGTGTCCTGCCACGCCTAGATTTCTATATGAGTTCTGGGGATTGAATTCAGATCCTCGCATTTGCATAGCAAGCATCCTGCTGACTGGTTCAGCCAGGCTGGCTCCCTGGGCTCAGGCCTTATAATAGAAGGTGAGGTGGGCTTGCCTATGCCTACAATGCTGCTTCACAAGACATTGTACCCATGGAGTTGAAAAGCCATAAACATGTCACTCACAGTTCCCAAGGCTGGAGATCTGAGATGAAGGGGTCATCGGGATAGTAGGCAGAGTGCCTGGCAAGGTCCCTTCCTCCTGAAGGCCTCCAGCCAATTGCATCGTCATGTGGAGGGAGGGGCCGTGAGCAGAAGGCACTAATTTCTGTCCCAAGGCTATCAAGGACCCCTCATATTCTCTCCCAAAGGCTGGACCTAGCATATGGGCTTCAGGATGAGCCACCCACATCCGGACCTCAGGGACACACCTGCTGACCTTCTTCTGTGCCTCTCTTGTGCTTATGGAGAAGCTAAGATGAAGGTCCCGAAGACTAGAAAGTTGGTGAGCCTGGGCACGGGGACATTTGAGAGCGGCTTGTAGGGTCACGTGGGTCGCGTAGCCTGGTCCTTGTGTCTGCGGTTAAAACATCTGCACTCTGCCACACAGCGAGCTGACAGTGCAGAGCACCGCACAGCGATGTGTGTTCGCAGGGCTGGAAATCCCTGCAGCCCCTGAGACCGGCTCAGGAGGTGGAGACGCCCCAGCTCTTTTAGGTTGTAAGCCAGGAAGTGACAGCTTCTCCAGATCCCAGACCCCTCTCAACTGAAGAAGGGGTGGCTATAAATATAATTTGATAAAAGCTGTCAACTTTTAATAAAAACAGGTGTCCCAGCTTTGCAGTGTCTTCGCTTCTGCGTCCCTGGGACTCGTTCCAATTTCATAATGTTGTCAACTCCAAAATGAATTGCCTTCTACAAGATAAAGTGAGGTTCTTGGGGAGTTAGAGGACCAGAGCTCTGAGAAAGGTTTACCCCCACCCCACCCCACCCCCACATACACACATGACAAAGAACACCCCAGACTGGAACATGTCACAGCATGGATGCGGTCCATGAAGTAAGCCTTCAGAGAAAACCCAGTTGAGGGTCTTGTAACTCTGTCTGGCAACACTAGAGGCACCAGTTCTGGGCAAGTAGACATCCCGGGCTTCTCTCCCAAATGGCCAGAGTCCTCTAAGCACCTTTGCTTTCATGAGGCCCAGCCCAGCCCCAGCATCCCCCACCCATAGGCTGAAGACGGCACAGATGGCCCCAGGGCACCAGTCACTTTTCTGACACCAAACACCTGACAGAGTCAGCTAAAGGAAGAAGAGTTTGCTTTGGCTCAGTCCGGGGTGACGTCCATCACGGCAGCAGGATTGTGACGGGGTCCGGTCACGTCACGTCATGTCTGCAGTCGGGGAGCAGTCAGTGCCAGGGTTTAACTCAGCCCTCTTCCCCTTTCTATGCCGTCCAGAACTCCAGCACATGGAGCAGTGGTGCCTGAATTTGGGGTGGCCCTGCTCTCCCAGTAACCAAATCTAGAAACTCCCTCCCAGACTTCCTGAAAAGTCTGTTTCCATGGTTACTTTAAATCCCTTTATGATGTGGGGTTTCCCACTGTATACTGTGATTACCACTGGTGAATAAAGAAACTGCTTTGGGCCTATAGTAGAGCTATAGGGGAACAGAGCTAGGTGGGGAAAACTAAACTGAATGCTGGGAGAAAGAAGGGTAGAGTCAGAGAGAAGCCATGTAGCCTGCTGGAGATAGATGCTGGAACTTTTCCTGGTAAGCCACACTCTCGATGCGATACACAGATTAATGGAGCTGGGTTAAATTAAGATGTAAGAGTTAGCCAATAAGAAGCTAGAGTTAATGGGCCAAGCAGTGATTTAAATAATATGGTTTCTGTATGATTATTTCAGGGCTCTGAGCAGCCATGGACCAACAAGCAGCCCCTCATATTACACCTTTAAGTTGACAATATTGGCCTTGATCACCCTTGGTAGGTCAGCAGGCTGCAGGGTGGGTCCCTTTGCCTCTTTCGGTCAGCATGGACTCTACCTGCACAAGAGGGCAAGGAGATGAAAGCTTTCACACCAACACAGTGCTCCTATGCAGCCAACAGGTGGGCTCACACAGCACAAAGCCAGAACACAGGTGACCCAGGGCGAATAAAACACAGGCTTGCTGGAGAGCCTTGTCCCAGCAGGACACGGTGAAGCCTCCTCCCCACCACTCTGCATCTCTAGCTAATGACAAAGCCCCTCCCTGAAGTGATGGCAAGGGTTCCTGCAGGCTTGGCGGGGAGCCAGAGCAGGAAGTGACTGATGGCTACGGTGACCGCTGAGTGACCACATTGTCCAGCTCAGGCAGACTTTGGGAGGCACAGCCATGAAACCAAATGGCCATGTTTGGCCTCCTCTGACCCTTTGTTCCTGGGCAGCTTGCCTCTGAGCTCTGTACACCCTGCACTTCATTTTCTCAGTTTTCTTTCTGTGAAGGAGACTCAGCCGTTGAGAGTCCTGGCATCCTGCCTTCAATAGTCGGGGTCTCTCAGAAACTGCACCTCTGTCTGATTCCTTTATTCTTCTTTTCAAGAGACCTCTCTGCTTCGTTTCTTACAGATGTGTGTGGGGAAAGTGGGGGGGGGGGGTGAGAAAGAGTATGTGTGTGAGAAAGAGTGTGTATCTGTGAGCGTGTATCTCTCTGTGTGTGTATCTGTGAGTGTGAGTGTGTGTATGTGTGTGGGAGTGTGTATGTATGTTTGTGTATATGGGGGTGTGACAAAGAGTGTGTATCTATGAGTGTGTGTACATCTGTGACTGTGAGTGTGTGTGTGAGTGTGTGTATGTGTGTGGGAGTGTGTATGTATGTGTGTATATGTGTGGAATGTGTGACAAAGAGTGTGCATCTGTGAGTGTGTATGTATGAGCAGTGTGAGTGTGTGTATGTGCGTGGGAGTGTGTATGTATGTATATGTGTATGTGTGGGGGTGTGACAAAGAGTTGTATCTGTGAGTGTGTGTGTGTATGTGGGGGGTGTGATAAAGAATGTATCTGTGAGTGTGTGTGTATATGAGTGGTGGGAGTGTGTGTACATGTGTGGGAGTATGTATGTATGTATGTGTGTGTGTATATGTGGGGGTGTGTGATAAAGAGTGTGTATCTGTGAGTGTGTGTGTGTGTGTGTGTGTAGACGGTGGCCAGTGTCGGGTGCCTTTTCAGTCACTCTTCACCTTACTCTTTGAGACAGGGTCTCTCACAGAGCTTGATGCTCACAGGATGGTCTCAAAGGACCGTCTGGGGAACTCCAGGGATCCTCGGGGCTCTGCTCCCTAGCACCAGGATTGACAGATGTGTGCTGCCCCACTTAGCTTTTCTGTAGGTTCTGGGGCCAAACTCAGTGTCTCTGTGTTGGCATGCCAGGTTCTTCAATGGAGCGCACACAACACAAAGATTACAGAATGACCCAAGGCAAGGATTACTATAAATTCTCTAAATGGCATCAAGAAGGAATAGAAAAGGTGAACTGACCAATTGTGAAGCGGAAGATTGAAGAGTGGGCTAAAATAGAATCTGACAAGGACCTTATCCAGGTCGGTCCACAGTTACAGCGTGCATAGCAGGTGACAGGAGAATACTTAAGCTTTTCACATGTATGGGACTATGAGAGGACAATGCATTAGAATATCTAGTGCCCTCCAGTCCCCTGTGTGCCTTCATGCCAGCTAGGAAGGTGTGCCTCGTGGGAGGGGGCCGTCCTGCTGCAGTACCCTGGAGCGCAGGAGGACCCCTCCATTTTGAGCCGATCACATGCTACCCACACCGGGCATGCAAGCACAGCCCTGCACATAAGCTCAGGAGCTGTAATGACAGAGCTGCCGAGGAAGACACATGGAGACCGCAAGCCGTAGCTGGTCATCCAGGGAAAGGACAACCAGCTATTACAAACAGGTTTCTTTCCAAGTAGAAACGTGGTCGGCGTCTCATAACTTATCTCCACCATCTTCCCTCAGCACAGGACAGGGGGAAAGAGATTGTGAAAGGCTGTTATGGAGAAATCTGACAAAAGTTAGCAGCCACTCACAAAGCAATTTCTGGATATAACCAGAAGAAACTGGTTAAATAAAGGTCATACATGCTAAGAGAGCATCAGCGAGAGTCACTCTGAAGGGAGAGCCGCAACCCTCCCCCATGGAAGGCTGTGCCTGGACCTGAGGGTGCTCAGATTACACTTGCTGTTTTCTTAGTTTCAAAGGCTAAAGTGAGATGTGAAGGGAAGGCGACTTGCCTTGCTTAAGTTATGATTATATCCCTAGAAACTCCAGGAGACACCAGAAAAAGAGAGCAGTAGCTGGAGCGGATCCTAACAGCTGCTCTGGAGGAGGTGAGCAACCTGGAAGAAACGCTTCCTGTCTTCCCCAGGACCTGTAGCCTTAGGAGCAATGCACGGCTTGCCTTCCCGTCCCCACTTGCTTATGTGGATCAAGGGCATGACACCCTTTCTTGAGGCTCAAAATTGATGCAATTATCATCTCTGTTTCCAAGACAGGAAAGAGAGTGGACAGGCCTGGGAGCCACAGACTGCAAGGGAGTCAAGACCAAGTCAAGCCCCAAGCCACGTCTCTTCTGACACTCACACTGCTGCCTCTGCCCAGAGTGAACCCAATGGGGCAGCAAGAGGGGTCAAATGCCAGGTCCTTTTGTCTGGTCACTGTGCACACTGACTCACGACATGTGAAAGTGTACTATGGACAGCAGATTTCGGTTCTCAGTTGTTCTCCTCTCTCTCTCTTTTCCCTGTATCTCTCTGTATCTCCCCCTTCTGTTTCTCTTCTTCATCTCTCTGTCTCTGGCATGCTTTATTCTTTCCTTCTCTCTTTCTTTCCACCCCAGTCTGACTCCCTCTGTGCTTCTGTCTTTCTGTGTATCTGTCTGTGCCCCCCGTGCATATGTATGTGTGTGTGTGTGTGTGTGTATCTGTCTTTCTTTCTGTCTCTACCCCTCTCCCTCTCTCTCTGTCCGTCTCCTTCCCTCCCTCCCCCTGTCCCTATGTCCTCTCCCTCTCCCTATCCCTCTCTGTGCCTGTCTCTGTGTCCCCCTCTCTCTGTCTTTGCTCTTGTTCTATGTCCTTTATCCCTCATCTCTTCTCCCGCTCTGTCTTTGGTTGTGGTCTCTGTCTATCCTGTGCCCCTCTGTGCCTCCTTCCCTCTCGTCTGCCTTCTTCTCCCGATGCTCCTTGCCCTGCTTCTTTCTACCCACACTGACTTGTGCTACAAATGTCTGTCCTTCTGAACTTCCTAACATGAACACAATGTTTCTATGTGAGTCTACCCAGATTGTCTAGCTCACGGAAATTGCTGACAGTTTTCCGAGGCTCATCTGCCTTTCCCGTCCCTCCTGCAGACTGTCCCTTGCCGTGTGTACCATGCCGTGTGTACCATCCCCTGTCTCATGAAGCCTGTCCTCCCTTGGGTAGAGGTTAACACTTTTGCTGGGTGGAGCAGTTTGGAATCCAGCTACAGAACATCTCATTTTCTGCATACCCTTAGGTACAGACATTCTTATTTTAGTGCGAAAGTGTGGAATCTATATTTTTAATTTTAATTAACGTTGTCAAATGCCTTCCAGATGGCTGTAAAAACGCATGTCTCCACCAGCAGCCTCTGACTCGCTCTCTCTGCGGTGCCTTGCCAAACCATAGGTGTTAAAGTTCCCCTTAATTTTTATGGCCTGATTGTTGTAAAGAGGCAGCGCGCTTTACCTCCCAACTGCTAACAAGAGCGAGCGAGCCCCGTTAATTGTCTGCACACTGCTCCACGGATTGCCTGCTGTGGAGCTGGCGCTCTCATAAAGAAGCATCTCCACTCCTCAGCTTCCGGAGTCTCCAGAGCACAGCAGCTAACCCTTTGTGGCACACCCTGCCCGAGTTTGGAAACGCCTTCTTGGAAACATTTCTTTAGTTTCATCTTGCGTCCCCGTGAGTCACTTGTTGCTGTGACAGATCACCAGGGCCAGAGCAGGTTTGCGGGGAAGGGTTTATTTGACCTTATTGTTCCCGAAGATTACAGTCCAGGATGGAGGAGCATCAGGTGACAGGCATGACAGCTGGAGCAGGAAGCTGAGAGCTCACATCCCGAGCCACAAGAAAGAAACAGATAGAACCAGCAGTAGGCGAGGGATTCTACTCCCAAAGTCTGTCCTAGTGGCATATTTCCTCCAACAGGAGACCAAGCGTTCAAAGACTTGGGGGGACATCACATTTGAACCACCACATAGTTCTTTCTTGTTTAGGAAATTTTCTTTTTCGCGACTATTTGTGTCTGCCAGCCTCTTGAATGCACTTCACATCTTCCTGTATGCTCTAGCAGACAGGAAACCAGCTTGCTTTTCTTCCAGGCTGGTGGCCCGTGGCCCAGTGATGGAGCATTAATAATGGTAATAGCCATTACCCTGGGGTGTGTCCTGCTGGGTGACAGGCAGACTCGGGGTGCGGTCCAGCCTTCAGCACGGCTTTCTCTTGGTCGGCTTTTGTTCTGTTCTGTTTTCATCTTAGTTCGGGGCTCAGTCCTCTCCTCCACTGAAGGGTTTGTCACCAGTGGCATCTAATTGTTTTTGTTTTGTTTTTTAACATTAGCTCTCTGAGAATTCCATGCAATGTATTTTGATCATATTTACCCTACCCCCACCCCTCCCAGGTGCACCCCCTTCTCTACTCACCTGACTGACTTTGTGTCTTCTTTGTTTTGCAAACCCATGAAGTACGATCTGTGCTGCCCTACTCTGCTGGATGAGTGGCCCTTCAACTCACAGGGAGGGGACCCCCACTTTTAAGGAGAGCTGTCGCTCCCTCTTTCGGCTCTAATTTCCAGGAGCTGCTCAGCTAGGGGCAGGTTATCAGAGACATCTGACCTGTGGGGTGGCTTTTCCAGCACCATCAGTGTGATGAAATCTGTTTCCCCCTTCGCTTTTTGATGGCAGGGATTATGTGAATAGATTTTATAACGCTCAGCCTTGCATGGCGGGAGCTAAACTCATTTATACAATATTTTTAAAGGCAATTAACGATCATTAAAATGCAAGGCCACATCTGCTAGTGTGTCTTATTTGTATTTGTGTTCCAGCAGTCTTGTTTTGTAATGGTGTCATCTTGCATGCTGTTATTATTATCTGTGTAATTTATATTGGAAAGCTGGCCCGAGCTTCTCCATGTGGGTTTTATCCTGTTCACACTCAGCAGAACAAGGGCTCTCCCAATCCCCACTCCTCCACCACCTACCTTGTGTGGTCTCTTTTGCTTTGTTATTCTTAAGTAGCTTCCTCTGTATCTTTATAGAACGTTCCAGTCCTAAGGGCTGAAGAAATGGCTCAATGGTTAAGAGTGCTTGCTTCTCTTCCAGAGGATCCAAGTGTGGTTCCCAGCAGCTCACAACTGTAGTGATATTTTATTTGTATTTTAATAAATAAAGCTTGCCTAAAAGAATATAGAGTACAGAGCTAAGCCACTAGAGGCCAGGGACTGGCGGCTCACACCTTTAATCCTAGGACTCAAGGCTACCCTGGGCTACAGGAGAATCTGTCTAAAAAGAGAAACAGCTCACACACAAAGGTGATCCCAGCACTAGGGAGGTGGAGACGGGAGTGATATGGCTGGGTGGAGAGAGGAATATAAGGCAGGAGACAGGAGCTCATTGCAGTCTGAGGTTGGCGGGGAGCATTGCAGTCTGCAGTCAGGCTGAAGACAGGATCGCCCCTTTGTTTGTCTGAACCTTGGTAGAGATAAGAGCTCTCTAGAGGTTTGACTGCTTTGCTTTTCTGATTTTTCAGCTTGAATCCCGGTCTCTGTCTCTGGGTTTTTATTAGTTGTGCTACACAGAACCTCTGTAACTGTAGCTCTGGGGGACCCAACACCATTTCTGGCCCCCTACAAACACTGCACGCTCATGCCGTTCATACGATGAGCACATTGGTACTATTAATAGTCCCCCGGGTTCAGAGCACATAAATTCACATGTGTACTGTCTCTGCCTCATCCGGTCCTGTCGTTCAGTAAACAGGTCTTTCCAAGAATCCGTGCAGGTTTTGTGATTTCCTATCTGCAGCTTGTGTTGAAATGCTAAGGCACGTAACTTAGTAAGGCACGTAAAAACGTGTTTTTGTGTGTATACCCACACACCCTGTCATGGTGAATCCTCACTGTCAGTGTGACTGGTTCCGAGATCCCCCAAGACACAGCTCTGGTGTGTCTGTGAGGATATTTCCAGAGAAGTTTAGACAGGAGAAGGGAAGATCCATTCTGAATGTGGTCAGCATCGTTAGATAGTCTGGGGTCCTGGCCTGGATAGAAAGGAGAGAGCTGCCCGGGTACCAGTGTCCATCTCTCTGCTTCCCGGTGGTGATCACAATACAATCTGCTGCCCCACACTCCTGCCACCATGCCTTCCCCACCACGGTGGGCTGTACCCCCAAACCACAAGCAACAGCAAACCCTCCTTGCTTATCAAGGATTTTCATCACAACAAAATGTAGTAAACACCCCCTAACACATACCTATGCCAAAGTGTCTGCTCAGCCTCCTTAGCAAATAGAGTCGTCGTTCCTGGCAGCTCCTCTAGGGGGAGCCTCATTGTCTCATGCCCTGGAGCAGTCCCTCCCCACCCCACCCCCAGTTCACCGGCTGTGGCAGTCCTGGCCCTCAGGGTCCTTCCACATCCTGCCTCTGCGCATCCTTTTCAGTGCAGCAAAGGAGAACCTTGCACCGATGCCACCCTTTTCCCCTTGGTGTATGTTTATCCATAGAGTCCCTGCTGGAATTCCATGGGTAAATCAAAGGGTGAACAGGTGGTTTACTAGTAAGTCGAGATGTGATCCTGCGGGCTCAGCAGACGTGGGAAGAACCTAGGTGGAGTGGAGAGTTAGCTCAGCATGTAAGAGCATGGGTTGTTCTTCCAGAGGATCCAGGCTCAATTCCCAGAACCCACATAGCTGCTCACAACTATTTTGTACTGTTTGTAATTTCCATTCCAAGGGGTCCGATGTCCTCTTCTGGCCTCCAGGGTCACCAGGCATGCACAAGGTACACAGTCCCACATGCAGACAAAACACCCTTACACGTGACACAATTCTATTTTAATTAAAAAACATTTTTGAAAAATTAAGAGTCTTGGCTCTGGGTGGGACTGTGTCATGCTTACTCAAGACTGACTGCATGGTAGAAATTAATAGCGGAACATTGTAATTGCAGCCCTAACACACATAGTGATGCTATACTTTAGACAAAATATGAACACACTCTTTCTTTTTGTTATTTATTTATTTGTATGCACATGTGAATGAGTGCACAGTGCTCATGGAGGCTAAGGAGGCAGCTGAGCCTTGGGAATCGGAGTTTTAAGGGGCAGTAAGCCCCAGCATGAGTGCTGGGCACTGAACTCAGATCCTCTACCAGGGCAACACATGATCTTAACAGCGGGGCCGTCTCTCCAGACCCTGACCTCCCTGTCTTTATTTTTAGCATTGTTCCTCTGCCATCTGGCTCGCATAGCTTCTGAGGCAATGTCTGCTGTCTCACTTGCACCTCGGAAATAATTTTCCTTTATTCTCAAGCTGTTTTTAGAATTCTCCTTTTACTCCTGCATTTTTTTTTTTTTACAGCTTGTGATGTTCTGTGAAATGGCTTTTGATTGAGAGTCATTGAGGCTTTTGTTTTTGTGAATTTACACTGTTATCAATGGGGGAATCATCCATCATTTATTCAGGAAAACTCAACATTTTCTGTATTACCTGTCTTTCATTTTGTTTTATTGTACAGTGTATCCCCATAGTATTTTATTCTGTGTTTTGAAAATACATTTTATTTTTTGTTTCCTTTTTATTGAAAATAAATTTTCTCTCATACTTCTCTCCTACCACAATTTTCCCTCCCTCCACTCCTTCCAACTCCTTCCTCCACCTCCATTCTTGCCCAGATCCACACCCCCTCAATTTGTTCTACAGAAAAGAGCAGGTCTCCAAGCAACTACAATCAGACAGGACAAAACAAGATACAATAAAACAAGACAAAAGTAGTTACATCAAGTCCTTACAAGGCAACCCAGAAAGAGGAAAAGAATCCCAAGAGCAGGCAAAAGAGTCAGAAATACCTCAACTCCCACTGTTAGGAGTCCCCAAAACACCAAGCTATCAGCCATAACATTCATGCAGAGGACCCGGTTCAGACCCATGCAGGTTCTGTACCTGCCTCTTCAGCCTCCTTGAGTCCTGCTTAGTTGATTCAGTGAGCTGTACTCTCCTGATGTCCCCCATCCCCTCGGACTCTTACAATCACTTAGCCCCCTCTTCTGCAGCGTTCCCTGAACCTCAAAGAGAAGTATGCAATGGGGACCTCCAATTTAAACTCTATGTACAATGCCAGGCTGTGGGACTCTGCGCCCACTCCCATCTGCTGCCGGAGGGATGTTGTTGACTGGTACTGATCTATGGGTACAGCAGAATATCACCAGGAATCATTTCTTTTTTTTTTTTTTACTGGTTCTACCCTAGGTCTCTAAGATATCCAGTCTCCACTTTGTGGCCATCAAAGCAGTGTCAGGAGCAGGAGCTCCCTCCCATGGTGTGGGCCGCAGGTTAACTCGGACATTGGTTGACCACTCCCACACGCTCTGTGCCACCACTGCTCCAGCACGCCTTGCAGGCAGGACAGATGGTAGGTCGAGGGTTTTGTGGATGGTTTGGTGTCCAGGTTTCTCACCTTCCTGCACCAAGGAGACCAGAAGGTAGGGGTGAAGGCTCCATGACTGCACCAGCTCAACCTCTCCATATTGAATGAGCTCTACGGATGTTGTCCTCAGCAATGGGGCCCCTCTGTCAGTTTTCAGAGAGCAACCTTCTGTCCTAGCATCAGCCTGGGCTGTTTACAAACACTCATGGATTCCCTCAGTTAACAACCAAGTCAAATACAATTGAGTTGCACCACTGAAAGTCTTAATTGGCTACAAGATGGTCAGTTCAGACTCCACTTCCTCCATTACTAGGAGTTCTCACTAGGGTCACCGTCCTAGAGTCTAGATGTTTCTGCTGCTCTAGGCTTCCACACTGCCCCCCAAATGCTCCCAGTTCCAGCTATCTCTCTCCATGATTCTCTCTCTCCATCTCCCTCACCTGATCCCTCCTCTTCCCAACCCTCAGTTCACCTCTAAAATCTATTCTATTTCCCCTTCCCAGGGAGATCCATGTGGCCCTATTAAAACCCTCCTCTTTACCTAGCCTCTCTAGGTCTGTGAACTGTAGCTTGGTTATCATTTACTTAATGGTTAATATCCACTTAAAGTGACTACATACCATGTTTGTCACTCAAGATGACTTCTTCTAGTTACATCTATTGGCACGCAAATTTCATGATATCATTTTTTAACAACTGGTGAATACTCCATTCTGTAAACGTACCACATTTAATTTATCTATTCTTTGATTGAGGGACATCTATGTTGTTTCTAGTTTCTGGCTACTATGAATAAAGCTGCAATGATCACAGCTGAGCAAATGTCTTTGTGATGGGATGGAGCATCCTTTGGGTATATGCCCAAGAGTGGTATAGCTGGATCTTGAAGTAGATTGATTCCCAATTTTCTGAGGAACCATGATATTGATTTCTGTAGTTACTGTGCAAACTCACACTCCTACCAGCAATGGAGGAGTGTTCCCCTTGTTATACATCCTCACCAGCATGAGTTAGCCATTCTGTCAGGTAAAAGATGGACTCTCAAAGTAGTTTTGATTTGCATTTCCCTAATGGTTAAGAATGTTAAGCATTCCTTTAAGTGTTTCTCAGTCATTTAAGATTCCTCTATTGAGAATTCTCTACTACTTAGATCTGCACTCCATTTTTAATTATATTATTTGGTTTATTGGTATCTAATTTCTTGAGCCCTTTATATATTTTTGATATTAGAATTTTATCTGATGTACAGTTGGTAAAAAAATCTTTTGCCATTCTATAGGTTGTCAATTTGACCTAACAACAGTATCCTTTGCCTTGCAGAAGCTTTTCAGTTTCCTGAGGTCCCATTTATTAATTGTTGATCTTAATGCCTGCACTATCGATGTTCTGTTCAGAAACTCTTTTCCCCATGCCAATGTGTTCAAGGATGCCCCCCACTTTCTCTTGTATCAGGTTCAGTGTGTCTGGTTTTATGTTGAGATCTTTGATCCGCTTGAACTTGAGTTTTGTTCAGGGTGATAAGTATGGACCTAGTCCTATTATTTTACATGCAGATATCCAGCTTGACCTGCATCATTTGCTGAAGATGCTCTCTGCTTTCCAGTGTGCATTTGTGGCATCTTTATCAGAAAGCAAGCATCCATGAGTAAGTGAATTTACGCCGGGGTCTTCAGTTAGATTCCACTGGTCCTCCTGTCTGTTTTGATGTCAGTTATCAGTGGCGACACCTCCAGCATTTCTTTTATTGTCCTGGATTGATTTCAGCTGTCCTCAGTTTTTTGTTTTTCCATATGAAGTTGAGAATTGTTCTTTCAAGGTCTGTGAAGAATTGTGTTGGAATTGCATTGAATCTGTTGATTGTTTTTGATAGAATGGCCTTTTTTACTATGCTAATTCTAGCTCTCTCTGAGCATGGGAGATCTTTCCGTCTTCTAATATCTTCTTCAATATCTTTCTACAAAGACTTGAAGTTTTTTTCACTTGCTTGGTTTGAGTTATTCCAAGATATTTTATATTCTTTAAGGTTATTGCAAAAGGTGTTGTTCACCTGATTTATATAAGAGAGCTACTGATTATTTTAGTTAATCTTGTATCCAGCCACTTGACCAAAGGTATTCATCAACTGTAGGAGTTCCCTAGTGAAATTTTTAGGGGCACTTATGTACACTATCATAACATCTGCAAATAGCCATACTTTGATCTCTTCCTTACCAATTTGCATCCCCTTGATCTCCTTTAGTTGTCTTTTTGTGCTAGCTAAAAAACGTCAAGTACTGTATTGAATAGCTATTGAAAGAGTGAACAGCCTTGTCTTGTTCCTGATTTTAATGGAATTGCTTTGAGTTTCTCTCCATTTAATTTGTTGCTCCTGCAGGCTTGCTGTAAATTGCCTTTATTATGGTTAGGTCATGTCCCTTGTAACCTCAATCTCTCCAGAACTTTGATCATGAAGTGTTTTAGATTTTGTCAAAGACTTTTTGGGCATCTGATGAGATGATCATGGTGTTTTTTTTTCTTCTTTTAGCTTGTGTATGTGATGGATTACATTGACTGATTTTTGTAAAGCCTACTTTATTATGGTGGGTAATCTTTTTGCTTTGTTCTTGGATTTGGTTTGCAAGTATTTTATTGAGCATGTGTGCATCTATGTTTATAAGGAAAATTATTCATAATTATTTTTCTTTGTTGAGTCTTTATGCAGTTTGAGTATCAGGATAACTATGACCTCATAAAATTAATTTGGCAATGCTCCTTCTGTTTCTATTTTGTGGAATAATTTGAGGAGTGTTGGCATTAACTCTTCGTTGGAAGTCTGGTAGAATTCAGCACTAAAACCTTCTGACCTTGGGCTTTTGGGGTTTGGGAAACTTTTAATGACTGCTTCTATTTCATTAGGGGTTATGGATCTATTTAAATTGTTTATCTGATCTTTATTTAACTTTGGTAAGTGGTACCTATCAAGAAAATTATACATTCTTTTAGATTTTCCTATTTGTGAATTATAGAATTTTACAGTATGCCCTAATGATTCTCTGAATTTCCTCAGTGTCTGTTATATCCCCCTTTTTTCTGATTTTATTAATTTGGATATTCTCTCTCCATCTTTTAGTAGTTGGGTAAGCATTTGCCTTTCTTGTTGATATTCTCAAAGAATCAACTCGTTGTTTCATTGATTCTTTGTACTGTTTTCTTTGTTTCTGCTTTATTGATTTCAACCCTCAGTTTGATTATTTCTTGCTGTCTCCTCCTTGTAGTGATATTTCATTTGTATTTTAAGAAATAAAGCTTGCCTGGAGATCCAGAAAAGTAAAACAGCCACACTGGCCAGTCTCATGAGCAGCGATGACACACACCTTTAGTCCCAGTAGTCACACTACCTTACCATAGAAACCAGGCAGTAGTGGTACACACCCTTAATTCCAGAATCAGAGAGAAATATAAGATGGGAGGAGACAGCTCTCAGTCCCAGTCTCATTCTGAGGTTTCCTGGAGGCAGGATCACCATTTTCAGACTGAGGTTGAGGTAAAAACCAGCAGCTGGTTGCTTTGCTTTTCTGATCTTCGGGTTGAACCCCAATATCTGTCTCTGAGATTTTATTAATTATGCTTTAATTCCTCTTGGGTGTGCTTATTTCTTTTTGTTTTAGACCTTTCAGGTGTGCTGTTAAGTTGCTAGTATGAGATCTCTCCAATTTTTTTTTTTTTTTATGTAGTCACTCGGTGCTGTAAACATTCCTCCTAGCATCATTTTCATTACGTCACATAGTTCGGGTAGGCCGTGCATTCAGTTTCACTGGTTTCTAGAAAGTCTTTCATTTCTTTATTTTATTTAGTAGAGAGTCATTCAGCGTCCATGAGTTTGTAAGCTTTCTGTTGTTTCTGCTGTTGTTGATATTTAGATTTAATCCGTGGGTGTAGGGAGTTATTTCAATTTTCTTGTGTCTGTTGAGACTTGCTTTGTGTCTGAGTGTGTGGTCAATTTTAGAGAAAGTTCCACGAGGTGCTGAGAAGGAAGTCTATCTTTTGTGTTTGGGTGAAGTGTTCTGTAGATATCTGCTAGATCCATTTGGTTTATGATGTCAGTCAACTCCAGAGTTTGCCCATTTTAATATTTGTCTGGATGACCTGTCCATTGCTGAGAGTGGAGTATTGTACTCTCCCCCTATCCATGTGCAAAGGTCAGTATGTGGTTTAAACTGTAGAAGGTTTATTTTACAAAAGTGGGTGCCCTTGTGTTTGGGGCATAGGTGTTAAGAGTTGAAATGTCATCTTCACGGATTTTTCCTTTGAATATGGAATGTTCTACCCCCATCTCTTTGGATTAACTTTGAGTTGAAGTCTATTTTGCAAGACAGTAAAATGGCTACACCAACTTGCTTCATAGGTGCATTTGCTTAGACCATCTTCTCCCAACCCTTTACGCTGAGATAATGTCAATCCTTGATGTTAAAGTGTTTCTTGTATGCAGCAGAAGGCTGGGCCCCATTTTCCCACCCATTCTGTTAGTCTGTATCTTTTCGTTGGGGAATTGAGTCCATTGATGACTGAGAGATATCAATGACCAATGATTGTTTCTTCCTGTTATTTTGTTGGTGATGCTGTTGGTCATGGTGGTGGTGGTGGGTGTGTGTTTCCCTTCTTTTGATTTTGCTCTTGTGAGATTATTTTTCCATGGGTGTAATTGTTGTAATTTAAAAAAAAAATAATGGCATGAGAGAGAAAGACGCCATGTGACAGAGCTCAGGTGGAAGGGTTTTTTATTGGGGGAAAAGTGAATGGCAAATGGGAGTAGGGGAGAGGGGAGACTGGCCTCTGGGGACAGGAGTAGCAGAGAGAAGAGAGGGGAGGCAGACAGGCTGACGGAAGCAGAGAGAGAAAGAGAGAGAGATTAAAAGAGAATGTAGTGAGTGTGCGCAGGAGGTGCCCTTAGCGCCTACAGCTGAGGACATGTACCCCGGGGTCAGCCAGGACAGATGTCTGGACACTGACAGAAGTTAACCTTCTTATGTTGGGATTTTCCTTCTAACACCTTCTGTAGGGCTGGGTTTGTAGATATTGTTTAAATTTGACATTATGATGGAATATCTTACTTTCTTCATCTATGCTGATTGAATGTTTGCTGGGTATAGTATTCTGGGCTGGTATCCAGGATATCGAGTCTGCAGCACATCTGCCCAGGCCCCTTCTGGTTTGTAGAATCCCAGTGAGAACCCAGGTGTAATTCTAGTATGTCCGCCTTCGTATGTTGCTTGGTCTGTTTCCCTTGCAGCTTTTAATATTCTTTCTTTGTTCTGGATGTTTAGAGTTTTGATTATTACCAAAATAAGGGGACTTTCTTTTCTTGTCCAATCTATTTGGTGTTCTGTATGCTTCTTGTAATTTCATAAGCATTTCTTCCTTTAGGCAAGAAAAATTTTCTGCTAAGATTTTGTTGAAAATGTTTTCTGAGCCTTTGAGCTGGGATTCTTCTCTTTCCTCCACTTGTATTTTTCTTAGGTTTGGTCTTTTCATTGTCTAAGATGTCCTGTATCAGGAATTTTTAGATTTAACAATGTTTTTTGACTGATATATCCATTTCTTCTGTCGTATCTTTAATGCCTAAGATTCTGCCTTCCATTCTTTTGGTGAGGCTTGCCTCTGTAGTTCCTGTTCCCAGTCCTAAATTTTTTATTTCCAGAATTTCCTCAGTGTATGATTTCTTTTTGCTTCTGTTTCCTTTTTCAGGTCTGGAGCAGTTTCATTTGTTTCTTTCACCTGCTTGTTTTGTTTTGTTTTGTTTTGTTTTGTTTAACTTGACTTTGTTTAAGGGATTTATTCATTTCCTTCAATTGTTTGTGTTTTCCTGGCTTTTTTTGAGAGGTTTATTCATTTTCTCCAGTTGTTTGTGTTTCCCTAGATTTCTTCAGGGATTTATTCATTTTCTCTTATAGGACCTCTTATCTGTCACCTTCAGGTAGTTGGTTTAGGTTTTTTCTTGTGCCTCAGCTGTGTTGGAATATTTCGAGCCTGAGGTAGTAGCGTAGCTGGACTCTGGGGGAGACAAGCTGTTCTGACTGTTACTGTGCTCTTATGCTGCTGCCTGAGCATCTGGGTTTGGGGGTGAGTTTCTAGCTGATCACTTCTGGGTTTGTCTTTGCTGGGTGGGTGTTTAGTCCCTGGGTTTCTGTTTCCTCTGTTTCAGAGAGTGTGTTGCATGTTTTACTGGCCTGCTGACCCGGTGTATTCAAGGGGAATGCTTGTTTGGGTTGGAGGCTGGAGGAGGGGGATGTCAGGGGGAGACGGTGTGTTGCAACAATAGGGGTGACCTGAGGATTGGGTCTGGGGGAGCAGGGACACTGGAGAAACTCCAAGGGCAGCCTACCTGGTTTTCTGGCAGGTTTGACCTGTGGTTGAGGAGGGGGTGCCTGCCCAAGTTGGGGACTGGGATCCAGTGGTGAGGTAGGAAGGGAGGTCACAGGAAGAGTTCTGTGAATTATGCTTGGGAGAGACTGCTGGGTCCAGCAGCTGAATGGCTCACAGACTCCCGATGAGAGCACTGTGGGGAGGAAAGGGTTATTCAACACACACTTCCACAACACTGCTCCTCATCAAAGGAAGCCAGGACAGAAACCTGGAGGCAGGAGCAGATGCAGAGGCCTTGGAGAGATGCTGCTTATCTTCTGTTCATTGACTTCCAGAACAGTGACTCTGCTCAATGACAGGGAACATGGCCGAGGAATCCTTGCTGGCTCATGTTGTCTTTGTGGTGACAGATGCCAAGTTCCTGCATTGGATGTTTATGCAGAGAGGCATTAAAAGATTAAATATGACTGCATTTTTGACAACATACCAGTCCCCATTCCATAATCAATATGCTAGCATTATTATTATTTTATGAAAACAGTCATTCACCGTTTGGTGAAAGAGAATGACGGTATTGATCTCTTGAACACGCGTTTTATTTTCCATTAAATTTTTATGGGGCATGTCAGGCTGTGTGCTGGCTCTGATCTTTCCTGCACATTAATGTACAAAGCTCTGCAGATGTGGAAATTATGAGGGCTGTGTTCATAAAACCAGCTCAGACCGTCTAGGAACACAAAGTAAACACTGCCTCCTTGGAGCCTGGTTCCAAGCTCATTAGGTTTTGAGGTTTGTGAACTGACCCACAAAGGAAAGAGAAATCTCTCCTTAGTGAGGAGAGAGAGAGAGAGAGAGGATGTGAGCAACCATTAGAGAATCTTTCTCTGAGGATGGCATGGTGGATGCCAGTTTCAGAAGCGTCAGAACAAGAAACAATCAGAGGCTGTGGATAATGCAGCCACCCCCTGAGCACAGCTCTCTCTACCACATGACATCCTCTGTCTCTCCACCGGGCATTGCTCAGAGGAGTGTCCTAGTTCTGCTCTTGGTTGCTATGGTAAGAGGTGAGGAAGGGTTTATTTGGCTCACGTACCCTGACTCTAGTCCATCATGGCTGCAACCAGGACAGGAACTGGAGCAGGAGTGTAGGCAGGAACCATGAAGAAACACTGCTAACTGGGCTGCTCCTGGGCTTATGATCAGCTCCTTTCTCTGCCTCTGGGACCCCTGCCCACAGTGTGCTGGGCCCTCTCACATTAACCATTAGTGAAGAAAATACCCTCTTTTTTCAGATGTTTTAGAAGTCCAACCTTCTGAAGGTACTTCCTCGTTAAGGTTTTCTCCTTCCAGGGGAGTGCATGCCTGTGTGGTGTGCATTCTTGCGTGCTGTGCATGCCTGTGTGGTGTGCATGCCTGTGTGGTATGCATGCCTGTGTGGCGTGCATGCCTGTGTGGCGTGCATGCCTGTGTGGTGTGCATGCCTGTGTGGCGTGCATGCCTGTGTGGTGTGCATGCCTGTGTGGCGTGCATGCCTGTGTGGTGTGCATGCCTGTGTGGTATCCGTGCCTGTGTGGTGTGCGTGCCTGTGTGGTGTGCCTGCCTGTGTGGTATGCATGTTTGCATGGTGTGCATGCCTGTGTAGTGTGCGTGCCTGTGTGGTGTGCATGACTGTATGGTGTGCATGCTCACATATGTACACATGATTGTGGAGGCCTGAAATTGATGTCAGGTGTTCGTGTCACTAACAGATACCAACCAGTACAAGGAGCCGTACCCAGCAATTCGTCTCAGAAGGTCTCTAAGCAAGGCCACACCTCTTATTTCACTAACTTTTATTTAGTTTATTTGATTAGTTCATTGGCTATTTGATACAGTGTCACGTGGAAAATGTTCTTTATAGACCAGGTTGGCTTCAACCTCCCAAATCTGCCTGCCTTTGCCTCCTGAATGCTGGAATTAAAGGTGTGAGCCGCCATCACCACACCCCTCTGGGTGACCTTTCTTATGTGAAGGTTTGTGCCTGCCTGTCTGCCCCTTAGTGTAGAGACCAGAGATTAGCACAGCGGGTCTCAGTCACTCTTCACCTTACTCTTCGAGGCGGGGTCTCTCGGGCCTGGAGCTCACTGATTTGAATAGGTGTCCAGTCAGCCCCTGAGAACCTGTCTGTCTCCACCTCTCCCACGCTGGAACTACAGACCTAGCTTGTCCCCAGCTTTTTATGTGAGTGCTGGGAACCCAATCTCAGGTCTTCACACTTGGTCGAGCCATCTCACCATTCCGCATATGCCATTTCTTAGGTATCTACATCACAGACTCTCTGGAGATGTGCTGTGTTTTAATCTCTGTCTCCAAAAATACATTCATTCATTCTTCACTCAACTAACTATTCAAATACAAGAATAGCTTCAAAGCAAAACTCTGGGCTGGCTGTGATTAGGGACTCACACTAGCGGGGCACTTCTGAGGGGCACCCAGGTGTTGTCAGGGGCTGAAAGATTCTTACTGTGACCACCTGCACGGTGTCACCAATCAGCTGGCATTCTCTCCCCCCTCTCGCTTTCACTTGCTCCCATTCTGTGACTCTAACTGACTGTCTCACGGTTCAGACCAATTCTCCCACTGCCAAGAGTTAGCACAGGCCCACAGCTGAAGAGCTCAGTCTGCAAGAACCCCATTTCAGATGCCAAGCACAGACGTTGGGACCCCAGGCTGTCGGACTGGATGACTGCAGTATCGCCATTGCCATCCCTGGTCTTGAAACTCGCTGGGACAAGCCGTAGACATCAGAGATATTTGACACTTACAGGGAAGCTTCTGAGAAGGGGTGTGGCTCAGACATGTACAAGTGTGAGGGACTGTTGTGAAATCCAACTGGGTGTGGAGCTCCTGTGCCCATTCCCCAACCCTGGAGTGCACTGCGTCCCAGGCCTCTACACCCACCAAGCCCAGATTGCCCAAACCCTGGCCTGTAGGGGCTGTACAGAGATTTCATTCTGTGGCTGTGAAGGCTGAAGTAGCAGCTATTGGTGATAGAACTCAGTGTTGCAGCCTCTCCCCACGTCTGGAAGTCAGGGAATGGAAATACAACCTTGCTGCTTCTCAGGAGGCAAGTGTCCTAGTCAGGGTGATGGCTCTCGTGACTATACAGCAGGACCAGAGCAACTGGGGAGGGAAGGGTTTGTTTGGCGCACACATCCGGAGTCACAGTCCTTTGAGAGAAGTCAAGACAGGAACTCGAGCAGGGCAGGAACCTGGAGGCAGGAGCTGATGCAGAGGCCATGGAGGGGTGCTGCTTACTGGCTTGCTCTGCATGGCTTGCTCAGCCTGCTTTCTTACAGAACCCAGGACTCCCAGCCCAGGGATGGCACCACCCACAATAGGCTGGGTCCCTCTTTGTTCACTGACTGAGAAAATGCCCTAAAGCTGGATCTTATGGAGGCGTTTCCTCGTCTGAGTTGCCCTCCTTCTGAAGGACTCTGATTTGTGTCAAGCTGACACAGAACTCGCCAACACGACTGAGTTCCCCGCAGCCTGACACACAAACACTTCACCACTAAGCTACAGCCTTTCCTTTCTTACTCATCCCCAAGGTCACATTTGAATAATACCATTACAACAGGAACACTTCGAATCTCAAAAGTTCCAGAGTCTCTGAACATTTAAACACTTAAAAATTCAGTCTCTTTTAAAACTCAAAGTCTTTGTAAATTTCCAGAATATTTTTCAAATTTCCAAGTCTGTCAACTGTGGGCTCCTATAAAATCAAAAACAAATTAAATAGGTTCTTACCTCAAGAAGAAAGGACCAGGGCACAGTCACAATCAAATCAAGGCAGACTCTAACTGCCCAATTTCTGGGATCCACTCACAAGCTGCTGGGTTCCTCCACAAGACTCGGAGTTGTTTATCTGGCTCCGCCCTCTCAAGCACACACAGCTTGTGTTTTAGGCTCAGGTTGATTCCATTTCCCTGATGCTGCCGTTCTTGGTGGTCATCCCATACTGGCATCTCCAAAATACCAGAGGCTCCACTGTAGCGAGGCTGTACTTTTACACATCCTCATCTGGGCTTCCTTCAGGGGCTCCAGCCATGGCATCCAGTGCCAAACCTCTACTGTTCTTCATGACCCCTGCATGCTTTCAAAACCATTGCCACCTGGGTGACTCCTACCCATGACCAAGTTTGGGTACCAATGTGACATGCAACCATGGTCGGTGTAGAACCCAACTCCTATGTTCTACAATGTAGAACCTGAGGAAAATCTTCCCAGATTTTCACCATATTGCTGCTGGTCTCTTTTTAATCT
Organism: Myodes glareolus; assembly: GCF_982192425.1. Lineage (NCBI taxonomy): Eukaryota > Metazoa > Chordata > Mammalia > Rodentia > Cricetidae > Myodes > Myodes glareolus. The sequence continues at coordinate 3,566,622 of NC_142031.1, forward strand.
CTGCTAACTTCTCAGCCACAGCTGATCAGTATCAATTGTCCCGGTAAAGCAAAGGTTCTGGTGGTGTTGATCCTTTGTCAATCACAGATGATCCTTTAGCCCCAGCTAATCAGAACCACAGATTCTTAACTCAAAATAGCAAATGGTCCTGATAAGAGTCTGTAAGTGATTCCCAATCTTCCCTCCAGAACCTCACAAGCCAGGCCTCCATTAGACAATGTCTTCAATATTCTTTACCTTCCAACGTCACACAGAGCGATTCACCAAGCTGTGACCACTCAATGGCTCTCCTAGTCCACAGTTTCAAAGTCCTTCCCCAGTCCTTCCCAAAACAGCATGGTCAGGTCTGTCACAGCAATCCCACTCCCGGGACCAGTGTCTGTGCTCTTTAGAGTCACTGTTACCGTGATGGAACACTAGGACCAAAGGCAAGATGGGGCGGAAAAGGTTCATTTGGCTTACACAGTCACAGTCCATTGAGAGAAATCAACACAGGAACTCACACTGGGCAGGACCCTGGAGGCAGGATCTGATGGGAGGTCACAGAGAGATGCTGCTTACTGACATGCTCATGGCTTGCTCGGCCTGCTTTCTTATGGAGCCCAGAACTGGCCCAGGATGGCCACACCCACAATGGGTTGAGCCCTCCCACACCAATTGCTAATAAGAAAATGCACTGCAGCTGGATCTTCTTCCTCATTTGAGCTGCCCTTCTTTCAGATGACTCTAGCTTGGTCAACTTGGCATACAGCTAGCAAGGACACTGGTCCTCCTGTCAGGAGGCTCTTCAGGGTCGCAGCCAGAGGCATCTCATGTGAGCACTCTGTTCAGGACATTCCAGGGATTTTCCTGAACGGGTGAGAGGATGAGGAATGAAGACAAAGTAGATACTTTTATTATGGGCACACTACCTCCGTGTTAGCAGTGCTTGCCTCATTCCGCCTCAGAGGAGCTGCAGAGGTCACATGCATGTCAGACACCAGGGGAGGACGCGTCACTCTTACTGGGGAAGCCGTGGCAGACTCGCTCCTCCGAGTTCATGGCTGGGCCTTCCCTGTTAGGAAAAGCCATCGATTTTCTAGTGTCCTGCACTCTCCCACGGCACATGGGTAATACTTAAGGTAAAGCGCACTGAAAGCAGACTTTGTCTTTTTCATTAGGTCCCCAGAATAACAAGGATGGCTGTGTCTCCTGGTGATGAGATCACAGCACTCCCTGGACCAGCCTCATACATCCACAGCATAGACTGGGTGATGGGGGGACTCTCGTAAAACACAAATCTCCTCCCAGCTGCTGGAGGAAAAGAAGAGATGGACCAGAGTCTGTGGAGATGCCAGCAGTAAGAGCTCCTACAGCCCCAGGAGACTTAACTCCAGTCCCACAGGGATTCAGCACAGTCCTCGCCGGCCACTGGAGACCACACAGGGCAGCAGCCAATGCCTGTGCTCCCTTCACGGCCCACCTCCAAGGGCTCCTCTGGTGAGTTCCTCAATGGCTGAGACTGAAAGCCAACCCTCTATTTGCACGGAAGTCCTTCTCCTCCTGGCCCTGGAACAGACTGTCCTGTGTAGGCTCAGTCCTCATTCATGCCCTCTGGACCATAACGTTGTGTGTTATATGGTGTATATGTGTACACGTGTGTGTGTGTGTGTGTGTATGTGTGTGTGAGTGTGGGGTGTAGGACAGGTGTTAGTTCTCAGAATTCTGTCCACCCTGCTTTTTTTTTTTTTAATTTGGGGAATTTTGTATTTTGACTTCCTTGAGAATTCCACACAACGTATTTTATACATCACTTCCACCCCTTCCTCCCCTACTCCAAGAGTTCCTATGCCTACCCCCTCCTCCTCTTCCTCACATCCACGATTTCTCATTAGCATCTTTACTCTGACCAGGAGCTTACAAATTCTTCCAGGTTGACAGACTGGCAAGTCCCAGATCCTCTTGTCTCCACCTTCTTGGTGCTGGAATTAGGAATGTCTACCACCACATCTGTTTTTTATTTCGCTTGCAAGACAGGTACTGTGTTGTCCTGTGTCCCCAGCCTTGTAACATAAGGCTCCCAATGTACAACTGGGCTTCGCTTGTCCAGTCCACAGGATTTCAGGAGCCCTCGTGGACACAACAGACAGTGGGGCGTTTGAGACCCCAGGTGGAACATGAGTTACCCCCTTCTGCTGTAATTTCCTGGCTCCAAGGAAACTGTCCCTTAACACTGTGAGGCATGAAACAGGTCAGGGCCATTAACTTCAGGCTAGAATTTCCAAATGTGTGCAAAATACCAGAAGCAACCAGTGTAGAAAACAAACACAAACTAAAAATGAAAGCAATGTTGACTCCCAAGAACACTCTTGTGGGTGCCAGCAGTGTGGGATTTCCTTGCTTTGATTTGCCGTTTCTTTCTCCTCTGCTGTTTTCCTCTGCGCTGGCTGAAAGCTCAGAGCGGCCCGGACTTTGATGGAGCCCGTGCGGCAGAAGACCCTGCGCGTCTGAACACAGACCCCAGTGCTCCTGCCTACTCCGAGCGCAATTAAAGCGACTGAAATGTTTCATTTGAAACATCCTTTCTCACACTTCAAAGCAATGAGTCTGATGAGCGATTACAGGCGATTGAAGCTAATAAGGAACGTAATTCATGCTTGAAGATACTTCATGGGCACAGGCATCGCTTGTGAGTGTTCTGCCTGTTGGAGAACACCCCCGAGTCAGAAAGGGGCTAAGCTAGCAGGCTACACTGCCCACCCCCAGTCCCTGAAGTTAGCCAAGATGGCATAAGCAGGAGAGGTCCTCAGACACCCTTGGCTCAGACCAGCAATGGTAAACAGTGGGGCCATTTGACTACATTTGCTGTGTAATCACTACAGAAAACATGGCCGAGGTTCCAAAATGTCATCTGTGCTCAAGAGAGACTCATCACTAGGAACCATGAGAGCGTCATATAACTCGTTGGAGGTGACTGAGAGCAGCTTCAGAGACCAAATGCTTGAGTCACTGGTCCCCTGATTCCTGGGATGGGCTGCATCCCGTCCCATTTATGCGTTAGAGTCTCAGCCCTAACAGGACTACATTAGGAATAGGGCTTTTGGGGAATACATTGTTTTTATTATCGGCTTATTCTTCTTACAAACCTTATCTCTTTGAGTTGTCTTGAGCACCGTGGCCCTTCTTAGGTGGATCAGAACCCACACTTAACAATGAGCTCTGGGTTGCAAAAGAGCGTTGATTTTTGCAACTGACTCTACCCTTTTTCTACCGGCTTAACACAAAGACTTCCAAGTGCTATGAATGAATTGTAAATGACATCATCAATGAATTGTAAATGACATCATAGCATGAGAGCCAATGAGTGAGGCATAAGAAAAGACATCAGAGATCTCACTATGACACAGAGATGCCATGTGAGGACCCCACAAGGTCATCATCCTCAAGTCAGGGCAGGCGGGCAGTTCTGCTCATGAATCTACGTCTTCAGAACTGTGGGGAAATGGTTTGTTTAAACCACGCAGCCTACAGAGCTGTTACGGCAGCCTGGAAAGACTAAGGCACCATGTTCGGGCTCTGCAGGGTCTCTTGGCTTCTCATGCTGACACCAGACCTTACACCCCACCCTCACTGTCCTTTTTCACCATACAAAGCCAGTCACTTCTGCCCTGCGGTCTTAGTTAGGGTTCCATTGCTGTAATGAAATACCACGACCAAAACTTGGGGAGGAAAGGGTTTGTTTCAGCTTACGATTACATATCATAATCTATCATTTCAGAAAGTCAGGGCAGGAACTCGAGGCAGGAACCTGGAGGCAGGAACTGAAGTGGAGGCCATGGAGAAATACTATGTATTGGCTTTCTGTCTATGACTTGCTCAGCCTACCTTCTCCTATACAACCCAGGGCGACACACGCCTTACTCAGCGTGGACTGCCCTCCATGCTGGGTCAGTGAGAGACGCTGTCTCAACAAACAGGGTCAAGTCAGAGGAATAACACCTGGTTGACCCCTGTTCTCCAAATACATATACATACATGTGCACACTTACACACACACACACACACACACAAGTGTATACCAACACACAAAAATAGTCCCTTTTCTTTCTCTGGTATGGCCAACCTTGCAAATATTTTCCCCATGACTTGGCCTTTCCAGGTCAACTGAGGCGGTGTTCCTCCCCTAACACGCCTGCACCTGTCCACTGACTTCCCTGGCACCCGGGAAGTTCTCCATCTGCTTGTAGATATGGCTCAAGAACAAACGGGTGTTGGTGCCTCCCATCCCTCCTGGAAAGTAACCACACTCACCAGAAAGTACATGGCTGCTGGTAAGGGGAAGCCCGGTCTCCTTCCAGAGGGTGGAGGCCATTCTGAGGTAGACCAACAAAGTTCTTGTATGCTCCCACCCCCACCCAGGACTGAGACATGTCTTCTAGAAGGATTCGTGTCTGATGGGCCTGCAGGATCTTTTTCTTTCTGCTCATTTTTCTTCGTTTTCCTTCTTACTCCGCGTTGGCCGCTTTAGTGAACAGCCTGTGTGTGAGCCCTGCTCCTGGGATCTGCGGCACTCACAAGGCTGCGCTGAGAAGTGTGCGAGAGCTCCTGCTCCCTGCCTCACAGGTAAGATTAGAAGATGTCCTCTAGGGGCTGGGCCAGCCACGGACATCCCGAGAGAAGCAGGCCTATTCCCTAACTTGAAGGTTTTGCTTCTTTAAACATGCCTTGAAGGGAAAGCCCTGGTTTCTCCCCACACCACAAGGAACTGGCGGCTCGCTCTATGCTGTGGCTGTTGCTTGTCTGGTGGGTTTTGTTGCTCTGATGGTTTTGACTAATCCTGGAGAAGCTGCCTCTTCCAGGGCTCACTCCCAGCTAGAGAACCACTGACCTGTGAGTACCCTTCCCCTGTACAACCCGTCCAGGTCCAGGCCTATGTTCCCAGCCACCTCCTTTACGGAACCTTCACAGGCCAACCCAATACTTCTTCCCCAAATCACAATGAAAGGCGAGCCCTTCAGCCCAAAGACTGCCCAGACAGACCAAGCAGTACAGTGAGCTGTGTGATCCAAGCTTGCTCGAACCTCCTGCCTGTCTCCTTCACACATTCCCAGGGAAGCCCCTACAGCTCTCTGGCCATATTTTCTGCATGTTTCTCCTGTAGCCTGACCAGCCTGGCCCTGCTCCATGTGGCCCTGCCTTGACTGGACCTGATCGACACGAACCTGACACACTTCCAATCATGTCATCTTTCTGGTTGCCTAGACCCAAGCCCAGGGGACACTGTGCCAGTTCTCGGGGAACCTGAGGGTGCACACCGTGCTCTGAGCCTGGCCTTCCTTCACCTGCCAACTGAGGTGACCCCAATGTCCCTGGAACTGTCAAGAGACACACAGAGGGAGAACATTAAAAAGAAAAAAATCAGGCACAAAACAAGCACTTTCGGTTATAGGTACAGCTGATTTGGGGGCGAACTCTGATAAAAACCACCAATTCCAGGTCTAACCATAAACTTGGTGAGTCACGGAACAGGGTACAAGAACAAGTCTTTGAGAATTTTGGGAACAAACATATTTGACTTTTCCCCAGTTCCCGTGGGATCTTCCACACGTGGGTATTCCTCCCTCCGCTTTCAGACGTTTGTTTCCCGAGTTTGATGCAAAGCATCCAGTTAATAAGTTAACTGCCAATTATTCAGACTCAGCGGCAGTCTATAAGGCAATAAATCATTATTTCATTCAGCTGAAAAGAATTGATACAAGGAAGCAAGAAATAAATAAATAAGACGACTGTCAAGGAAATAAGACAGGATTTACAGGAGGCCGCCCCCATTCCCACTCCTCTCCGTGTCTCTTTCTGGGATGTTAATCTCCCATAAGTGGTTATTACCACATGAAACACATGGAGATTATTTCAATTAATTATGTTTGCTACATTGTTTCAAAAGATTATTCCACTATTTACTGGCAGTTAGACAGGCTTTCATGTAGTGTGCCGCCAGAGGGCCTGTCGAGTGGGACAGTGGATAGAGTAATTGAAATTAAGTTTGTACTTCTAAGAAGCCGTCCTTTGGAAGTCAAGGGTCTCAGAGCAGCTCCAAGGTGATGCTTTCAAAGCGCACGAGAGGGTGAACAAGCACACACAGGCACACGCCTCCTTTCTGAAGAGTCAAGCACGCTGTTGCTCTTGGCTGAGAAAAGGAGAACCATTTCCAGGCTGTGAGGAGATCAGGAAGAGGCAGGCTGCTGGAGCAGGCTTGCTGTGTTGACTCTGATGAAGGGCAGGCTGCTCGGGAGGAAGAAGGTTCAAGGTCATGGGTCCTGTAAAGAGTGTGTTTGAAAAGTTAACGTGTGTCAGAGGTTGAGTGTCGGACTTCATCTGGTCCAGGTTGAGCCTGGGCTGATGGATGAAAACCACTGGGGTGTAGTGGCATTTTAATTGTGTTCTGATAAATAAAGACCGCCTGAAGATCCGAGAGTAAAACAGTCCCACTGCTCAGCCTTACAGACCAGATTATGGTAACACACGCCTTTAATCTCAGAGGTCACACTAGTTGCTATCGAGTGGTTAGGATACTTTAATCCCAGCCCTAGAGAGGATTATAAAATGGGAGGAGACAGCTCTCAACACACAGTCTCATTCTGAGATTCCTGGAGGCAGGATTGCCATTTCGAACTAAGGTAGAGGTAAGAGTCAGTGGCTGGCTTCTTTGCTTTTCAGACTGAACCTTCAGGTTGAACCCCAATTTCTGATCCTGAGTTTTTATTATTCATGCTTCATGTGGTGCCCAACTTTTTGTAGTATGAATTTATGAAAAAGGCTTTTTAGCCATAATTCCAGGCCAGGGCTGGGATTGGAATTCCAGCTCTAGGAATCAGAACCCAAAGCTAGCTACCTGGGTTCAGGAGAAAAACTAATGTTCCCAGCTCTCATCCACCCCAGCTTAATTTCCATGTAATGATGGAAAATACACAGAGAATCTGGACACGGTATGTTATTGTGTTCTTTGAATTGTTTGCTGAGGAAGGAGCAACAGCTGCTAAAAGACATTTGATTACTAATGCTGCTAGATTAATCCAACCTATATATTTTGAAAATGCCTTGACTTCAATTTTTAAGTAAAAAGATATCTTACTTTGGAGAAGAGATTTTGCTTTTCTTTACAAAAGAAGTAAGAGGCTGGGGATTCATTCTGGGTTAAGAAAAATAAGGTTTAATCAAAATGCCTTCACTGCAAATTTAAGTCAAGAGATATGTCTCTTTGGAAAAGAGGTTTTGCTTTTGTTTCCACAGGAAATGAGAGGTCGTGGATTCATTATGGGTTAAGAAAAATAAGGTCTGATTAAGAAAAACCCCCTGAAAAATCTCCAGTGAAATAGATGACCCAGATGATCCAACATCTGTTGCGGTTTCCTCTGAGTTCTACATCCAGAACAGCTGCAAGACTGCTGGTGAGCTGATGCAGCCTCACAGAATACTCCAGGAAGGATTGGAACCATAATCCTAAATTTTCTTTGGGTCACCATAAGATTATCAGTGCTCCCAATCAGCAGGAAGTAGCATAGAAAACTATGCCCACATTCCCAAAAAATGGATTATGGATGTTTGTTTTTGTTTAATGTTTTGGTTACAAATTGTTATGGATAATGGTCAGGAAAAAAGCTAAACAAAGAAAATTAGATTCAAGGTTCTTGTTTTGAAAAAAAAAAGGTCAGGCGATTTTGGTGACGCACGCCTTTAATCCCAGCACTTGGGAGTCAGAGGCAGGTGGATCTCTGTGAGTTCTAGGTCAGCCTGGTCTACAGAGCAAGTTCCAGGACAGGCTCCACAGCTACTGAGAAACCTTGTATCGAAAAAAAAAAAAAATAGAAAGACAGAGAGAAAGGAAAAGAAAAAAAGGGGAAAGGGGATATAGATATGATAAAATAAAAAGGTAAATTATTGAATCTACTTTTTAAAAGCAACTGTGAGTTTAAAATGTTTTAAATTGATTTTACTTTTAAATATTGTATACAATTGTTTTATATTGATACAAATTTGAGATTAATTTTGTTAAAACATACTGTACACACATTTCCAATCTTGTTTAAGGTATTGTACCTATGCAGCTCATGTAACAATGTAGTGCAAATTTCTTGTCCTTGAAAGTTATTATTATCAACTGTTTAGGATAATAAAGAAATATAGGTTAGTATCACCTAGTATAATCAAACTTGTAGTCACATTGGGTATGTTTTCAAGGTCAAGCAAAGATATAATTTAGATAGATAGGTCATTTTCAAACACTTCAAAGGTCTACAGAATATGGCATTTAAGATATTTTAATGACCTAGGTTCTTATTTTTTAATGACATTGAGACATGTCTGCTCCTGGCAGCACCGATCTACTTCAGAGAAAATAATGGGCGTCAGAGTAACTCCAGTTTACTTTCTGTGGCAAAAGTAAGCCCTGGGCAAGAAAATGCCCCTGTCTCGACTGCTGACAGTGTGCTGTCCTGATTAGACAGCAGGACACAAAATATCCTGCTTCACAGAAAAGTCTGTCAAATATGTCAGGCCTGTAGGCCAAAGATGGACGCCCCAACGTTGCAGAGGAAACTTGGGTGACTGTCCAGGCAGCCAGCTGTGTGCGTCATTTCTCACATTTTTTGGAAGTCGCTTGCTTGCACTTCCTGTTTACTCAGGTAATATTATTTCCTTCTTGGGTCTCTGAGGGAGCTGAAGACTAGATAGTTAAAGTTACCAGACACAGAAAGCAAGTTATGATAGAAAGTAAATTAGGTACAAGACTTTGGACTCACCAGGTAGGATAGATATGGAGTATTTTCTCTGAATTTGTCAAATGTAAATTGACTAGACATGTTGATGTGTTTATTGCCTGTATATATTGTACATAGTTATTGTACTTATTGTATATAGTTTTTTATATTAGTTATAGCCTTCTTTTTTATTCTAGACAAAAAGGGGAAATGTAGTGCCATTTCAATTGTACTTTAGTAAATGAAGACTGCCTGAAGATCAGAGAGTAAAACAGCCCCACTGGTCAGCCTTACAGACCAGGTAATAATGACACACACCTTTAATCTCAGTAGCCGCACTAATTGCCAGAGTAATCAGGTGGTGCATGCCTTTAATCCCAGCCCAAGAGAGGAATATAAAACAGGAGGAAACAACTTTCAACACAGTCTCTTTCTGAGATTCCTGGAGGCAGGATCACCATTTCAGACTGAAGTAGAGGTAAGAGCCAGTGGCTCGCTGCTTTGCTTTTCAGATCTTCAGGTTGAACCCCAACTTCTGACCCTGAGCTTTTATTAATCATGCTTCACTAGGCATGTTCTGTCACCTAGTTCAAAGTATTGCTTTGAGTGGGACAATTTCATGTGAAGGCCAGATGTTGAACTCCCAAGAAGCAGAGAATTTCTCTACTTATCCCTTGCTTGGTTCCAAAGATCCTTTTAGTCCTGTGAAGGCTTTGCTACTTCTCTCATTGTTAATGACAAAACCCAGGAGAAAATCAACTAAAGGAATGTGGGGTTTATTCAGCTCACAGTTTGAGGGTGCTGTTCACGTTGGTGGGGAAGACACGGAGCACAGGGCAGTGGTCGGTTGTGCTGCACCTGCAGTCAGGAAGAGAACGAGATGAACGCTGGTGCTCAGCTCACCCTTTAGCTTTCATTCCGTCCAGGATCGCACCACGTGGGATGGTGCCACCCATATTTAATATGGCTCTTCTCACCTCAATTTGATCTAACTGAAAAGTCCCTCACAGGCAGGCCTAAAGGCTGTTTCCATGGCAATCCTAACCCCCAGGAAGTTGACAATCAATATTGACTATCTTGATGCTCTTGAGGCGTGCTTATGGGCTAGCTTGGTCGGTGGCCCCTGTCCATTGCTGTTGCTTGTGCTGCCCACAGGTAGCTGGGTCTATTGAGCTGCTCTGCCCAGATGCATGCCCTTGTTTTTAAAAAAAAATATTCTTTTTATTACTCATGCTATTTATTGGGTGAGTGTCAGCCTCCCCATACTATGGTCAAGATGTGCTCTTCCTTTAAGAGCTGTTCCTCAGGGAACACACGTTCAGGACCATGATAACTTCCTGATCAACCCATTTGATATCACAGGATGTCTCTGTATTTTACTGATGCCACTGCCTCATGACACGCTGTGTGGGATCTACCACCCCAACTGAACCTCCATGAATGTTTTCAGTAGGATGGTCCGGTTCCAGTCTGACCACCGTAATCCTCAAGTGCTCAAAGCTCTAAGCCTATCTGCATATCTGACTGGCACACCTGGTTTATGTCTGCCATCTTCACCTTTATTTTCGACTTCGCTCAGGTGTTTTATGTTCCCATTTTCTCCTTTCTCCTCTTATTTGGGGTTAATCAAGTCTTTTATTACATCTCCCTCCAGCACCCCCTCCCACAAACATTGCTAGTTAGCAGACAATGAACAGTGCAGCAAATCAAGCTTCTTGGAATCCTGCGCCAAGGAGAGAGTCTACTGTTAAATCTGAGCACCGGAGAAGGAGGAAAGTTAATAAGCCAAAGATCTTAATTTCCACCTAAAGATAAAAAGAGAATTAAATAAAACCCCAAAACAGTAGAGCAAAAGCAGAATAATAAAGGAACAAATCAGAACCAATAAACTAGAAAGGATATTGCAGCCCAGGCTTCGAAGGGGGATGTCAGGAAAGAGAGCAAAGCGGAAACTGTGGTGCCCAGGGCTCCAGGAAAGTACAGAGATGCTGTAAACACCAGGGTTGACTTTTCAGAACTCTGGGAACAACCAGAACCCTACGGCGGTGAACATTCATCAAGAAGGTCATACAGTCTGCGGAGAAGTTTCTTCTAGTAGCAGGAGACTCATACAGAAATTCACAGCTAATCAAACTGATCAAAATGTAGAGAGCAAGCAAGGTACCCAGCCCCAACCGACAGACCTGCAATGCAACCTCTACTCCAAAGTGGAATGCAATCCTAATTAGTCTTATTAAATAGAAACTCAGAGTTAGGTAGTAGGGGGCGAAAGCTGAAAGATCAGAGAAGCACAGCAGCCAGCCACTAGTTCTTACCTCTCCAAATTCCTCAGAATGATTGGGGTGTCCTGTCTCTACAAGTCCTCAGACTGAATGCTCTTTCTATGAAATCTCAGCCTGAATCCTGAGCTCCTTATATTCCTCTTTCCTTATATTCCTCTCTCTGCCCATATCACTTCCTGTCTCCATATCCCTAGTGCTGGGATTAAAGATGTGAGTCACCACCGCTTGGCTGTGTTTCTCTTTTAGACTCTTTTCCAATCTCCTGTAGCCCAGGGTGGCCTTGAACTCATAGAGGTCTGTCTGCCTCTGTCTCCCGAGTGCTAGGATTAAAGGCGTGTGTCACCACTGTGTGGCCTCTACAGCTAACTAGTGTGGCTAGCTCCGCACTCTGATCTTCAGGCAAGCTTTATTATTTGTTAAAGCACAAACGAAGCATCAACACACTGAAGTCTCGGGGAGCATTGCAGAAGAGGGTGTGAGCGGCTGTCAGAGCCGGAGGACCACACACCTGCTGGTAAACAGCAACCTCTCCACATGAAAGGGAAGCTGTGCGAAGAAAGTGCTACAGTGTGTCTGCCCTGAACAAGCTGGTGATGACAATGCCCGCTGAGAGTCATAGACAAGGAGACATTGCATATGCTCCCATTCCCTAGAAGAAGAGCTACAAATGGCCAAGGGCTACCAGGGGAATCAACATTCTTCAGTGACGAGCCCTCTGTTAGGTTACCCAGCCCCCAGTGCCCAGCCTTGGACAATCCTAAACATACTCACTAGGTTATGTATGTACAGACACTTGCAACAATAACTACTAAACAAGAGGTCATGAACTAGGGGAGACTCAGAAAGAGCTGGGGGAGAGTGGCGGTGTCGATGCTCACTAAGAATCTATAATTTTACTTTTTTTTTTTCAAAAAAAAGCAGCAGTCATAGTTAGGTCTCTACTGCTGTGATGAATCACCATGAGTAAGGGATCTTATAAAAGGAAACATTTAATGCATCTGATGGTTTGAGAAGGTTAAAATCCATACTGGTGAACCACATGAAACACCTCCACCTGCAAGGCCACACTTCCTAATTCTTCCCAAATGGTTTCACCAAAATGCCAGAGTAGTCCACCCTACACAACTCATCCTTCACAAGACCGGCGGCTGGTTTCTTCCTCGAAGTCACATGCCTGCAAGGAACTGGGTGTGGTTTCAACTGAAGGCTGGATGATCTCACTAAGAGCTGCAACTCCAGGGAGACCTCATCTACTAAAACAGAGCAGAAATTACATTATCCTTAGATACAAAACACCCTGGGAATGTATTGCAAGCATACCCACCATATCAAAAATATAATGGTAAATTTCTAAATCGAGAGCCAGTAGCCGCATACAGTGATCCAAATCTGCTAGCAAGGACACACAGCACCAGCAACGTAATTAAGTCATCCTAAAATTGTATAAGCAACTATTTCACCTCTTTTCTTGTCTTAACTGATTTTTCAAAGCAACTGTGTGAAGCCACATACACATAATTGTGCGCTGGGCTGATAAAATGGAAGCATGCATTTGACAATAGCTTCACAAAGGATGTGGGTGGGAACAAATTTGTGCTGGAAGAAGAACGTGGCAGATTGAACCCACAGCTAACGTGAAGAGATCAGAAGATGATAAACAAGAAAGGCTAACATAGCAAACTCCATCAGCATCGCCTTGCCTCTCCTTCTCATGGCTTCTACGGAAGACATAAAGGTTTGCAAAGGAATAATTACAGCAATGTGTTGTTGAGTTTGTAACATGTGGAGACTAAGAAGACGAAAGAGAAAGAAACAGGGCAAAGGTTCTGTATCGGATTGGATTCGTGCACATTTGTAGTAAAGTGTGTAGTGCTCCTCTTCCCACGGCTCAGGGATCACGGCAGAGGAGGAGGGCAGAGTGAGAGTCAGATGCGGACGGTGACAAGGGAACGGGGTTTCCTGAGCCAGCAGAGAAGCTGCACACCTGAACTTGGAGTGATCACGAGAGCATGCGCCAGACTAGCATGTCAGTTCAGGCCAGACCCTGGCCCAGGGAGGGGAGGAGGCACGCAGTCCCTCCCCTTGCTGAGCTGTTGGCAATTGGTATCTGGTGACTTCTGGTAAGTCAGTCACACTCCATCGGAAGGTCACACAAAATTGGACTTAATGGGCTTTAAATAGGGGGTGGGGCACAAAGTAGGTGGGAAAGAAGGGGGTGGATCTAGAAGGCAACAAGGGAGAGGGTGAATAAGGTCACATGCATGATATGGAAATTGCAGGGAACTAATAAAAATGAGAATAAAATTTTGATAAGTTGAAATGCAGATGATAAATTCCTGAGTAAATACTAAATATACCTCACGAAATATAGTGGATGTGGGTGAAGGAAACAAAATATTGCACTAGAAAAGGCTTGCTCGGTTCCCATGCAAAGGGGTAAATAAGTGAAGAGCAGGTCACAGGCAGAGGCAGGAAATGGTATGTGAAGGGCAGGCAGACCTTCTAGGGCGCCAACCTCACCCGTGTAGTTACATCTGGGCCAGCTGAATCAAAGACAGAGGCTATCCAACTGAATGAAAGCTGCCCTTTCTGCGGAAAACACAGACTGCACTTCAAACAGCATGTAAGTGGAGGGCGGAAAGGGACATGCATGCAACCCGGAGCCAGCCAGACGCTTGAGCGGTTTTGCTGACGTCAGATAGGAAGAGGAACATTTGATACTGAGAAGAGAATGAACCCTTCCAAAGATGTACCAGTTGTCATTGCATATGCACCTGATGATTGAGTCATAAAGTGTGTAAGGGAAGCATCATGAGAAATGAGTTAGAGCCCTGAGTAAAGGAGATGGTGTGCTCCATGCTCTATGTCCAAAATGGGCCAACTGCTAGCAGAAGGCAAGCAAGAAAATGGAAGAGGTCTTGAACACAATACACCTGTTAGGCTTCCAACACCCCAGAACCTCCACCCAACAGCAGCAGAGTAGATATCTTTCTCAAAACGATACGGACCATTCCCCAGGATGGGCCATCACCGTTTCCATTTTAAAGAATTGAAACTATAGAAATGGTACCAAGTATATTTGCTGATCGACTTGACGTTGTAGCCACAAAATAATGGAAGGGTGGGGTGTAGTAGTGGAGCATTTGCCAGCCTCGTGGGGGGCTTCAGGTTTGATCCACAGGAATATGGAAGGAAGGAGAAGGAGGAGAGAAGGTGAAGAGGAGACAGAGGGGAAAAGAAAAAGAGGAGGAAGGATAGAGAAAGAGGAGGAGAGATGAGGAGGAGGGGAGAGGAAGAAAAGAGTGGGGGAAAGAGAAAGGGAAGGGGGAAGATGAGGAAGAGGAAAAGGAAAAAGAGAAGGAGGGGGAGGACAGAGAAGGAGTTCATATCGGAGTATTAGGCACTCCCAGCTATGTGGATATCATGAGAAAGAATGACCTAACATCCCCCAAAGTCCATTAGTGTAATATTCTGTGTTAATAAACCAAATGACGTAAGCCACATGACACTGACAGACACACCAAGGTCATTGAGCAAAACTCAATACTTTTTAATGATAATAACAATAATAGTAATAATAGTAGCAATGATAACCCACAACGAGCTAAGAACATAATGAAACTTTACCAAATATTATTTGTGCTAACAGTATACTTACTGGGTGTGCTGAACGTGTTCGCACACTCCAAGGGATAAGGCAAGAATGCACATGTTTAGTGTTTGCATTGTGGGGACAGCTTTAGTTCATGAGAACTGGGTCAGAAGAGGCAGAAGGGAGAAAAGGAAGGAAAGGATGAAGGGAGGGAGGACGGAAGGGACAGACAGACGGACAGAAAGGGGAAAGGAGGGGAGAGAAAGGAGGAATGGATGGCCAGACTAAAACAAGAAGAAATGAAATATCTTTATTTGACATCCTTGTACATTGATAACCCTGAGGCCCCCACTGGAAATTTATTAGAACTAATAAATCAGTTTGGAAAGGCTTTGGGACGTAGAAAACCAATATACAGAGATCAATTGCATTTTATATTGTAGCAATTAAAACATCAAAACTTAAATTAAGAAAACAATTTCACTTAAAGTAACATCAAACAGAAGTAAATGCCTCGGAGTAGATGTGAAATGAAATGAAAAATGTGTACTCTTCAGGCGTCAACATTCCCGAGAGAAACCACGGTTTTAAATGAATAAATGGCAAGATGTGTGCGTTTGTGGGTTGAAAGACAATATTTTCCTGATGGTGATACTCCCAGATTAGTCCATTCTGCTACTCTAATGAAGTTCCTGGGGCTAGGCACCTGAAGGGAAGCTCACATAGCTCATGGTTTTGTAGGCTGGAAGTGCAAGCACATGGATGGTGGCACTACACGTGGGGCTGTGTGAGCACGTGGATGGGGGCACTACACGTGGGGCTGTGTGAGCACGTGGATGGGGGCACTAGACATGGGGCTGTGTAAGAGAGAGAAAGGTTGCAGACCAAGGCAGGGATCCAGAGAATAATTCACAGAGGGGTCAACTTTGACAATAGCTGGCTCTCTGAGAGCTGACTCAGGGCCCCAGGAGAGTGTCCTAATAAGTCCCCAGTGTCCCTAACTAGTACTAACAATTCCCCTGTGGGCCTCACTGATTAAAAGTCCCTCTCTCTCAATATCACACTGAAAGTCAGGCTCTTGACACATTCACCTTGAGGGAACACTCAAGCCAACTCGAAGCCATAGCTTGCTTCCTAGTTGAACTTAGAGTCACTGCAATCCTTCCAGAACCTCGGGGGACTCCCCAGGGCAGTCCTTAGACCTGTATGGAAATTCAGGGGACAGAGTTGCCAAAATGTCCTGAAAACATCAGAGCAGAGCCAGGGGACAGCCACATTCTTGTTAGAAAGATGATAACGAAGTTAATCTAATTGGACGAATGGGGGATAAATAAGGATGGGCAAACAGGTCAGTGGAACAAAATGCAAAGCCCAGGCTCTGGAGGGATGTCTCAGTGGATGAAGCACTCTGCCACACACAGTGTGAGAACCTGAATGTGGGTCCCACGACCAATGTCAAGGCAGAGCATGAAAGTGTGCACGTCTGCAGTCCCAGAACTCCTGCGGTGAGATGAGACCTGAGACGGGACTTCCTGCAAGCTCTTGGGTCAGCTATCCTGGCACACAGAGGCAAAGCAAAAGAAAGTCTAGCTCAGACAAGATAGAGAGCCAATATTGATAACCTCCACATGTGTGTGGTAACACATGCATGAATACGTGTGCACACATGTCCATCACGAGCATTGTATAGATGCATACTGTGGTAAGCACATGTGAACATTTGAAACTTTTTGAAAGTCCACATTAAGCCTTGGTATTTCTCACCAGCTGTGTTTCCCACCAGTTTAAACAAGGGTGCCCAGATCAAAGCAGAGGAATGTCTCTGTGTAAAGATTCACTTCTCATTTAATGTGTGTGGGTGTTTCACCTTCATGTATGTCTGCACACAGCACGCATGCCTTTTGCCCACAGAGGTCAGAAGACGGTGTCAGATCCCTTGGGACTGGGCAACTGTGAGCCTCTACGTGGGTGCTGGGAGTGAGGTCCGGGTTCTCTGGATGAGCAGCCACCCTCTAACCCCCGAGCATCTCTCTAGCCCAGAAGAGTCTGCCCAACACATTTTCTCAGAACTGGACACAAGTGTGGAGCAGAACAAAGTTCCATCCTGCTTCACGCCAAGTACAGCAAGCTAGCTGACAGCACACCTTGGTGCGTGGCCTAAAGCTTAAATCACCAAACTCATCCATAATCACCATTATAAATCTCACAGCTGTGTCTGAGATATGCGAGCAAAATCTAAGCAACAAACCCAACATAAATACATAATAAAAATGAATTCCATCAAAATCTAAAGCCCTGTGAAGACCACACGCAGTAAGTGGGAACAGACAACCAATAGAACTGTACATACTTAAAACTGCTGACTTTCAGTCGGTCTTGACCTGAGAAATAGTGAGGGCTAGGGAAGCGCCCCTCACATCCATGTTCCATTAAATATCTTACTGCGAAAAATGAGCCTTCCCTATGACTTAGATGAGACTCTAGAACCTCCCTCACTCACCTGAGCCAAGGCCAGACATAACTTGCCTAGGCTCCCATTCTCTCCCCAGATGTACAGCCCAGCTCTTGGTGATCTCTGTGTATTACTTATAGTCTTGCTATTGCAACAAAATGCCTGACTAAATGCAGCTGAGGGAAGGGTTTATTTCAGCCCACGGTTTAAGGTGAAACAGTCCCTCGTGGTGGTGGGTAAGGCATGGCAGCAAGAATGGGAAGTGGCTAGTCACGTGACTGCCAATTAGGAAGTTGATCACTTGACATCTGCAGACAGAAAGCAGGGAGCAGTTAATGCTAGTGTCCAGCTTCCGTCCAGTCCATACCCTGGCACATGGGGTGGTGCCACCCACAGCCAGGGCAGGTCTTTCTACCTCGGTTAACTGTTGGGGGATAATCTTTCTGTACACCGTGAAGATATGTCTTTGCCAAGATACCTTCTGATTGGTTTAATAAAAAGCTAAATGGCCAATAGCTAGGCAGGAGAGAATGGGAAGGACTTCAGAGAAGAGAAAGGATCTGGAGATGAATGTAGGCTTGGGAGAGATGCCAGGGAGACATGAAACAAGTCAGATGTACAGAATGGCAGAGAGACAAAGGCCACGTGGCAGAATGTAGATTAACAGAAATGGGCAAACTCAAGTTCTAAGAGCTGGTTGGGAACAAGCCTAAGCTAAAGGCCAAACTTCCATAAGGCTGGCAGTCCCACAAAGGAAAGTCTGGCTACAGTTAACCTGATCTAGAAACTCCCTCACAGGCCCACGGGCATGTCTTCTTGTTGATTCAAGATGCTCTGATGTTGGCCATTATCACCACGGTCAAGAGTCTGGTGGGGACAGGAGCTCCCAACCGTGAAGTAGCTAGCTTTCTCTTCTCCTCAGAAACTTGAACGAGACTCCTTCTTCACCCTCCTGAGAATCCCATTCCACAAAGTGAAAGATCCCAAGTTTAGCCTCCAGTCCTCTGTGCTTCTGGTCACCCACGCCTGGAATCTTCTCTGTTTGAACTCCTTTACGCAGGACACGCCTTTCTACTGGAGATGCACTATATCCTGGGCGGCTTTTTCTAGCACCGTAATCCACTTATTCCCATTGCAAGTTTAATAAAGGCATTCCTCATTGATGGAAAAGTACATATTTTTCTTTGACAGGTGAATTATACCTAGAAGATGAAAATAATTCGCAGAATAAGAAAAACACTGATCTTTTTTTTAGCCTAAACCTCCAATAGACAAAGGAACAAAAAACATTTCTCAATGAAACTCTATAAGAAGTTGATAAAAAAGACATCTGACATCAATAGCCATCAGGAAAATGCAAATCAGAACCTCAAGGAGATGCTCACTGCCCTCGGGCCAGTTAGAGACAAGGTCAGAGCTGTCGGAGAGACACTGGAGGTCACACGCAGGACCGTGGGGATGAGAAATGACTTGGGGACTTCGGAAGGTATTCTACTAGGTGTCACACGACCCAGGAACTCTACTTAGGCATAACTAACAGAAATCCATGCCCCAGCTGGCATGCCCAGAGGCCAATCCGCCAGAAGGAAGCATTTCCTCAGATGTTCCTCCTCTTTCCAGGCGACTCTAGTCTGTGTCAAACTGACAAGGCTAACCAGCAGACGAAGAGATGCTTCAGCAGTCACAACCACTCACTGGCTGCTCTTGCCAAGGAAGTTTCCAGAACCCACGCTGGGCAGCTCACAGCTGCCTATAACTCCAGTCCCAGGGCACCTGATGCCTCTTCTGGCCTCCCCGGTCACCTGCACTCAACACATGCATGCACATAATTGGAAATATA
Organism: Myodes glareolus; assembly: GCF_982192425.1. Lineage (NCBI taxonomy): Eukaryota > Metazoa > Chordata > Mammalia > Rodentia > Cricetidae > Myodes > Myodes glareolus. The sequence continues at coordinate 3,585,523 of NC_142031.1, forward strand.
AAATAAATAAAAATCCATCTCCCTCATGGGCAGCGGGATGGCCATTTTTACAAATTGTTTCCTAGCAATTTCTGTGTGTGAAATCTGTGTATCTGGAGCCCACTTCTACCCACTCTACCATTGCCTATGGCTCTGGCATCCTAACCTCAAGACCAAGTGCGTCCAGAGGGCTCAGGGGTAAGGACTGGATGAGAGCTCAGATGGGAGTCTGCTGACCCCCTCCACACTGCATGAGCGTGTGTGCTTCCTCACTGTTTCCCTGGGCCAAGCTCACTGTCCTCCCACTGTTCTACTTGTTCCATCTCTGTGGCTGCAGGCTATGGTCTTCCGTGGGTCTCCAGAGTGGCTTAGCTTTATGATGGTAATGCTCATGTCAAGCCTAAAGGAAATAGCTCACTACAATAGGGGTGGATGAGGACGATCGGGGAGATGCTGTGGGCTCCCAGGTTACTTCTGTGGTCATGAAAATGCCATAAAATTGATTGTAGCAATCACAGCATAATTCCATAACTATATTGAAAACCATTGAATTGTTCACTTTAAATGGGTGGATTTTATGGCATGTGAATTATACCCCTATAAAGTTGTAATAAAATAATAAAGAAACAAGTAAAATGGTAGAAAATGATGTGCCCTGTAGACAGTGATCGAAAGGAACCTCGGGTGGCCACATCAGTACCAGGCATGGTAGCATCTAGAATAAAAACAAAACAAAAAACCCACCCAGAAATAAACACAGACATTATCTAATGATAAAGGGGCAATTTACCAAGAAAAAAAGAACAGAAATTTCACCTGTGTATGTGCCTAACAACAAAGCTTCCAAACAGTGACCCGAAAGCTGGCAGGGGTGGAGGAATTGTACAAAATTATAAAACCTTTCAGAGACTGTGCTGTTAACATCCAGGGAGAGTGGAAACTTCTACAGCATCCCTCCAGTAGGGGAAGGCAGTCCCATTCCACCTCACCCCATCCCTCCCACACTCCATCCCACACCACAGCACCCATCCCACCCACAGCCCATCCCATCCCACCATGTTCCATCCCATCCCCCCCACACCCCATATCACACCACAGCACCCATCCCACCCTCACTCCATCCCATCCCACCCTATGCCACACACACCACCCCACCTTGATCCACCCACCCTTTTCCACCCACACTCCATCCCATCTCACCCCACCCTATTTCACCACATTCTGACCCATCCCACCCATCCCACCCACAGCTGTTTCAACACTAAGACCATTTCTAGAAGGGTTGTGATTACTAGGTCTGGAAGCATTGTTCTGTATCTAGCCTTACTGAGGAGTTTTCCAGAATGGTTTTCTGTTTGTTAAATACCTTTTCTGAATCTGTGGAGTAAAAATATGGATTTCCTCACCTCTATAAATATGACAAATTTTAGTGGTAGACTGTTTCAGTGTGGTGCTCACAGGCTGAAACTCAGTGAATGGGGACGTGATGCCCTTTCAATGCCTTTCTGAAATCAGTCTAGCATCATTTGGTCCACGAGGGGTGGGCTTCTCTCATCAGCGTTTGGTGTTTTCCCCAGGTTGACTATTAAAGTCATGCTGATTCGCAGAAAGAAATGGGCATGGTCACCCATTTCCTACTGTTTTTATGTAATTTGCTTCCTCCTTAGACATCCATTTAAAAGGGTAAGCTGAGCCGAGCACCGGCGCTCTCTTCCTTTCAGAGATGATAAAATTCTCTAATGCAATCATTTTGCTGTTTAAACCATATTGAGCCACTATCTAGTTCTCCTAAGTGTGAGAAGGTCACACTATGCCCAATAGGGGAATCACATGGCCGACACGTGACACACAGGCACGCATTACAGTGTGGCTGTCACAATTAACGAGCAGACGGTATAACTTAGATTACATGCCCTTAAGAGAAACACGCATAAAGCCAGGCGGCTATGAGCTGATCTGTTGGCGAACACAGCTTGACGGGGAGCCTCGCGGGAACCCAGCTTTGAATCTCCCCCATAGCAAACGCTCTGAATTTGCTGACTTGGCATTTGGGGTCACTCCAAGAGTTTCTGCGCAGCTGTGAGAACTGGCAGCTGACTGCACATGCCTGTCTCCCAACAGATCCACTCTAGTCCGAGGCTCAAAATAGCTTCCTGCTTATGTTCCCCCAACGACATAAACCGGAGCGGTTGTAGTAGCTTCGTGTGTAATAGCCTTCAAGTAAAATCTCCCCATAGTCCGTCGGCAATAAAATACCTCTGGTATATTCCCAGTAAGAAGGAATAAACAATAGCGCTCATTAAATGAAGGAAGGAAGTGGGTCACTGGAAGCGGATCCTTGGGGGTAGCCTCCCCCCTCCCTCTCCTTCCTGTCTCCCGTGATGTGAGTTACTGCCCCCACCTGTGCCCTCCTCGCCCGCAGTTACGGTACTGGAGAATAAGCTGAAAGTTCTACATCTTGATCCACAGGCAGCAGAAGTAATTATCATGCTGGGCGTGGCTGGAGCATATATGAGACCTCAAAGCCCACCTCCTCAGTGACACACCTCCTCCATCAAGGCCACACCTCCTCCATCAAGGCCACACCCACTCCATCAAGGCCACACCTCCTCCATCAAGGCCACACCCACTCCATCAAGGCCACACCCACTCCATCAAGGCCACACCTACTCCATCAAGGCCACACCTACTCAATCAAGGCCACACCTACTCCACCAAGGCCACACCTCACACCTCCTCATGGTGCCACTCCCTCTGGGCCAAACATTCAAACACACCAGTCTGTGGAAGCCATACTTATTCAAACCACCACAGTCTCTCTCTCTCTCTCTCTCTCTCTCTCTCTCTCTCTCTCTCTCTCTCTCTCTGTGTGTGTGTGTGTGTGTGTGCAGGTGTGAGGAACAATTTTCAGGAGTCGATTCTCTTTTCGGCATGTGGACCCCAGGGATCAGACTCAGTCATCAGTCTTGATGGCGTGTCCTCACCAGCTGAGCCATCTTTCCACCCTCAGAGGTGTTCCTGCGTCCACTTCTCTCCTACGCCAGCCAATGCACTGGACTAACTTGTCTGAACATGTTACTTCATAGCAGATGCGGCCATTGAGAACAGTCGCTCTACCTAGAAAAGGTTTGCTCTCTAAGCTGCACATCTTCCATCACAGATGGACCTGTCGTTGGATGCCAAGGACTGGCAGGCCAAAGTAGGTGACATGCTTAACTTTTTATAAGACCCCCTGTGTGGGTATTTTCTCCTCACTCCTTCCTGGCAAAATCTGTGAGAAGATACAGTCTGCTGTCTGCATTTGGCTTCTTCTAAGAAGACAAAATGACTGAACACTAAGATGAACCTCTAGCTTCCTGTTGGGTAGAGTACGGTCGAGGGACTGAAGGATGAAAATAATTAATGAACCAATGAATAGAAAAACAATCCTAAATTGGTCTCTGTCTTGAGTTGTTCCTGAGAACTCGAGAGCACAGTAGAGAAGGTTCCCATGTATGAAGACAAGTATGGTCACCCTGTCGGCACTGATATCTCTGTCACAGTTGGTCGCAAAGCCCACTGATAGAAGCGGGTTCTTTAAGGACAAGAGCCTTGCCTGCTTTCTCACTCATGTGTGTAAGTCTACCGGGCAGAATCTGATGTAAGGTCTACAGACACTCCCCAAAGGGAAATGCCAAGATACCCGTTCTACCCTGAAAGAAGCTCCAATCAGCACCCTACCAGGAAGGCAGATGCTTGGAGCCCAGGGTTGGCCACTAGCCCAGCTTCCTGAATGTTCCTGTGGCCAACTCAGGCAGAGCTTCGATTTGACAGCCCACGGAAACACAGTCATTTACCTGATGCCCAGGAAGGCTCCTCTGTCCACCGAGGACAGAACTAAGTGGGTCGAAGTATATTTTGAGCTTCATGGTTCTCTAGGCTGAGGATGGTAGACCCATAGGCACTTGAAAACGTCTCTGTAGTGGACAAAGTTCCATGCTATCTCTGAATGAATGCCATTGCAGACAGCTGTCCATCAATGTCAGCTTTGTGGCATGAAGCTACAGATGGAGGTAGCCAGTTAGCCCCCCTCATTCTAGAGCTTTATCTGCTCCTGTGCCAGTGGAGACCAAGCTCCCTCACACTCAAAGGGAGCATTTGGTTCACAGGAGAATCTGCTGGGTGGAGCTCGCTCAGTCACTATGAAGGTAAGGGTTCCTCTGTAGATTTCTGAGTCTCTCTAACCCAAGGGTAATGGTCCCGTATATTTCTGAGTCTCTCTAACCCATGGGTAATGGTCCTGTAGATTTCTGAGTCTCTCTAACCCAAGGGCAATGGTCCCGTAGATTTCTACTGAGTCTCTCTAACCCACGGGTAATGGTCCTGATCTCCCCTAGTGCACCAACTCATTGTTTTGTTTTTTGTTTTTCCCTTCTTGCTGCTCTGCGGAACTTGTATTCTGCTACTGACGCTCCAGTCTGCTTTCCCACCTTCTTGGATCCTTGGTAATTAATGAGTTGGATAAAATCTTTGGCATGTGTTTATGTTATGTTGGCATGAAGTCTCTTTATGGCCTTAATGTTCTGAAACTTACCCATGGGCAGTGAAAATTCAGAGATGAATGCTTTCAGGCCAGGGCAGACCCCAGATATGAGCACTAGAGGCTCCAGGATGTCAGGAGTCAGGCCCTGGGGTCGATGTGCACATTAAGCCTCAAGGCTAGAAACCCATCACTCTCTCTTGCCCAGAGATGCAAGGGATATGGGAAAGGAGGTCTCAGATTTTCCCGTCAAGCTTTTCCCGTCTGTGTAAAAATCACCTCCAGTTCTCTCTGTCAATTCCAGAACTCATGGCACATCAATATTCCTGGAGCAATCTGGGCCCTAATTTACAGCGACAGGACATTAGCCATGCGCATTCGAAGCATACGGCCGTGTCCCTTTACATACCAAGATGCCAATTAATTCTGAACACTCGCTTCCAGGTGCCTTGATTTACACTGAAATCCCAGGCATACAGAAGAGTGATGGGGGACAGGGAACGTTGATCTGAGGCCCAAACAGCCCACCTTGTTTAAGGAAGTCATGAGGTTATTTGTAGCACCCAAGGAAATATGCAGTAAATGTGATTTATGTGTGTGTGTGTGTGTGTGTGTGTGTGTGTGTGTGTGTATTGTTATTGCTGTTGTGGCGGCCTCTAGAATCTCACGGCAGGACTTTGCCCTCCATGCCATTATTGTGTGCTCTCACAGTTGAATATGAAATGTTCCCCACAAGCTCATGTGTTTGAACTCTTGGGAATGCTGTTCTGAGAGGCTGTGGCTAGGAGATGGAGCTGAGCAGGGAGAAGCAGATTGCAAAGGTGGACCTGGAGGGTTAAATCCTGGCCCCACTTCCTGCCCATCTCGGTTTCCTTAGCAGCCTCAGGCCCCTTCTGTCACAGCCCAGACTCACTGCTACCACTCTGCCTTTCTACGTTGGTGGGGTGACCACGGTGGACTTGTCCTCTCAGGTCGCAGAGGTTAGAAAGGTAATTCCTGCGCACGTTAAAGACCTTTATGTTCCCAGCCCCTGAAGCAGCACAAACACTGTGTCCTAATTTCCAGTGTACCAAGGCTGGTTTGTTCCCCAGGCATAGATCTCCATTCTATCAACACCGATTCCTAACAGAAAACCTACTTCACTTATCCACACGATGGGCGTCTTACTCATCTCTCCATTGTTGTTACCTTAAATCCCAAATATTTGAGAGAGCGCTCCACATTTCCAGAAACATAAAAAAATAAAAAACAACCCAAGATGTCTGTGTAGATCAAGACAAGGAATATCTGAACTATAGTAAGATCGCCATACACCGTCCCCTAAGATCACTGTCCTCCCACGTTGTTGCACACAGAGATTCAGGACTTGGGGGAGACCTGGGATGCAAACGCACCCCGTAAACTGCCCTGCAAGCATAAGGACCGGAGTTCGATTCCCAGAGTCAGCTTTGTAATCTCAGGGTGTAGGCTGAGATCAATGAATTTCTGAGCCTCCCTGAGCAGATAGCCTAGTCAAACCAGCGAGATTTTAGGAACAGTGATGCACTGTCTCAAAATCTAACGTGGAGAATGACTGAGGAAGACCCTCAAACTGACATCCGACCTCCACTTGAGTCCACAAGTAGTGTGTACACACATGCACACACAGACTCAGGAGAGATTTTCGGAGCAGACTCTGCCCAAGGAGGCAACACTTTGATCTACCTGAAGCTTCTGTATGGATGTCACGGCCCCTGCTCACCTTTTCAAGGACAAGACATGTCACTTCAAACCACTTCTAGCCTCCTCCCCATCTCTATCTTATTTGTTCTTCCCAAGGCATCTCTCCCTTCACAGCCTGTAATGGCACCTTGGAGCTGCCCCAGGCTTGCTCCACGGCACTCAATTTGCTGCATTCAATTGGGACAAAACATCATTATACATGAGCTCCACCAAGGAAGACGTGAGGAGATGTTCTCCAGGAACACATCGGTCATGGTCCATTTACTGTCAGAGAAGTGAGTGTGAAGGCGTTGTGATTATAATTATTGCTTTTGGATGCTTCCCCACTACACTATACAAAACCTGCAATTCCCTTGGCAAAATGGCAGAATATGGGCAGGGGCCCTGATTCTCTTGAACTTACAACAGGGAGAGAAACACCAGGCCACAGGGCAAGGGAGGCTCCACCAGCTGCAGCCCTGGTCTTTCCAGCTGATGCTCTTCCCTCTGAAGAATTCAACCCAGCCGGTTGGGAGGGGTCTCTCATGGCCACTGATGAGACAGGATATGGAGCCAGGGGTCACCACTCAGGAGTGTTCAGGAAGGAGTCTTGCTCGACTTCCACGTGGACCTCCATCTCCTTCTTGGGAAATAAAGTTGTGTGGGCTGTTGTCTCTCATCTAAACTTGATTTGGGATGAATTGTCTACCCCCAAATAGAAGAGAAAAAAACGAAAAACAAAAGCCTGAAAGGAGTATCACCTCAGAATATGATTTTCTTCAAAATCAGGGAGTTTATAGACGTACCATGACAAAGAGAAGTGAGGCCCAACCCAGTAGGACTGGTCCTAACAGAAGGGGTAAATCCAAACACATGCAGACATGCACAGAGGGACTGTCATACGAGGGAGCTCAGAGAGAGAACCATGAGAAGATCAGAGCAGAAGGCTGGGGTTGGCTTCAGTGGTCAAAGCACTTGCCACACGAGAGTGAGGACCTGAGTTCAGATCCCCAAAACCCAAGCAGAGCAGGTACTTCCACAATCCCACCATTCCTACATGAGATGGGAGTTGGAGACAGGAGAATGTCCAAAGTCAACAGACTCCACTTCAAACAAGGTGGGAGATCAGGACAAAAACTCAAAGTTGTCCTCTGTCCTTCACATGTGTGTGATGGCAAGTACATGCCCATGCTCACATGAACATGCATATCTCATATACACATGTTTACACACATACACATCGTATAAGATATACAAATACTCAGTCTCTCACACATAATGTTTAAAAACAAGATAGAGACGCATGAGCCTTCACTAAGCCAGGGAACATAAAAGAAAACAGCATGTTTGCAGCAAACATCAGAGCCTGGAGAGAGAGAGAGAGACTGGAATCGGTGTCTCTTAGTTGGAGTTTCTGCGGCCATGATGAGACACCATGACCAAAAGCAAGTTGGGGAGGAAAGGGCTTGTTTGTCAGGCTTTCACTTCCCCAGCCTTGTTCATCCCTGAGGGAAGCCAGGACAGGAACTCCAGCAGGGCAGGAATCTGAAGGCAGGAGCTGATGCAGAGGCCATGGAGGGGAGCTGCTTACTGGCTTGCTCCACAAGGCTTGCCCAGTTTGCTTTCTTATAGAACCCGGGACCACCAGCCCAGGGCTGGCACCACCCACAATGGGCTGGGCCTTCCCCATCAATCACTAATTAAGGAAACACTCAACAAGTGAATCTTGCGAAGGCATTTTCTCAATTGGGCTGTCTTCCTTCCAGATGACTCTAGTTTGAGTTAAGTTGACATAAAACTATCCAGCCCAGCGTCCCCTCACACTCCCAGATGGAGCCTCCAGTTCACACCTTCAGCTTCAGCTTCTGGCCTCTGGAACTCTGGGAGAATAAATTCCTGCTATTCAAGCCACCCGTCATGTGTTCACTAGGGTATCTGGGAACTGACAAAAGCTCCACAGAAAGAGATGCTGATTTCCTTCTAAGTCCATGATTTGGCTACTGGAATGTGCAGCTGTGTTTGTTGAGAAGCCCCTTCCGCGGCACTCAGTCCTCACGGGTGAAAGCACATGGCTCCTAACCTAGGGACAGAGGGCCCTGGGTTTGGGACATTCTGGTCCCACTCAACTGCATCAGCCAGCTGTGGCTCTGAGTTGAGCATGAGCCGCGCCAAACTTGGCCACTGATCATGCAGGACAGCAATCAAATCCTCTGAAATTCTCATCGTCTCTCCCATCTGGCTCTCACCAGAGTAGAGCTCCTCTCTGTAGGCTGACCCAGACTACAGGGTCTCCACCGGCCAACAGTGACCCCAAGCCCCTCTAATACCACTGCAGCACCATCCACATGAAAAACAACCCCCCTCCAGCACCATGTCGGTGACGATCACCAGAGTGACCAGACAGAACCACAGAAGTGGCAGAAAAGGTGGCGCCTAAATGTCCAGAAAACACTGGAGCCCCAGTCCCCTTTGCCATCCAGCCCTCTTTCGTCTACCTTTGACCCTAAACTCACACTCTCTCGGCCCCTAGGGGCTGAGGAATTGATCTGTGAGTCTCTCCTACTTCTATTCTTGGCCAAGAATAAAAATATCTGCCTTCCGGCTCAATAGGCATTACATCTTATCATTGCTTCCACAACTCTAGCATATGAAAGAGACTCAGTTTGGGGATCAAGACAGAAAGCACCACAGGTGTTCCTCAGGAAAGGGGAGGCAGACTCTGAAAACCTCTTCCTGTTTGACGAGACTGGAATCCAACTGGAAAGCCTTTCTGTCTGTTTAGAGAGGAGGAGGAGGGGAGAGACATGGGTGGTGTCCTGTGAGGATGGTCAGAGAGAGCACAGACCACTTTGTCCAGTGACCTGAGGTGTCAAATGCCAGAGTTAGGTATCGATCTCTGAGCCCGTCATTTGCCTGTATTCCTGTCCTCCTGGGTGTCTGATCCTCCCCCAAGAGCCCCTCCCTGCTTTCACATGGGACCAGAATGACTGACTGTTCTAGTAAGTTCTCCTCACTATGAGCAAACACCTGAGGGAAGCAGTGGAAAGGGAAGTGGAACACTTTAGCCCACAGCATCAGAGGTTCTGCCCCTCAGGCAGGAGGGCTCAGTGGAGTAGAGTCAGGGTGAGCCACGGTGAGCAGCAGAGAAGGCATGGGTGCTGGGTATGGCCCTCTAATGCTTGGCCATGGGGACCCACCTACTCCACCTAGACCCCTCTTCCGAAAGTTTCCACCATCTTCAAGAGCAGCACCATCATCCTGGGCCCAGGGAACGAACCCAGGAGTCTGTGGGGTCTCACACACCCCAACAACAGCGCCTCACCCAGCCCAAGGAAGCAGAGGTTCTGGTGGGCTTTCTCCAACGCTCTGCTCCACCCAACTCCTGTGGAGAAGTCAGGAATCAATGGGAGGAAGAAGAAACCTCAGCAAGCACAGGTCTTTCCCGATGTCCCTCAAACTCTCAACAAGGAGTGCTGGTTTTGATCGAAGCAAACCACCTCAGCCCATAGTTAGCGCCACTAGGACCGGAAGAGAAATGTGTTCCCACAAGGAATGGATCCTTCCTGTCCACCAGGAAGAGGAGGTTGACCAAGCCACTGGAGATCTCATCAAGGGACAGCGATCTTAGTCGAGCCTTTAGGACAAGGCTTCCTCAGGTCTGAGGCACCCTTGCTTGATAGCCCTTCCTGTGTGGTCCCTTCTTTAATTCACAGAGGGGCGATTTCAGCCTGAAGTTTAGACAAATCCTTCGGTCCCTTCTATACCCCTACTATCTTTCAGGATTGTCTCCCACACATGCACACCTGTGCCATTAAAATCTGCTCATTTTTCTCCTAATCTTATTTTCATGGCATCTCGGAACACTATTCCATATCTTCATGGGCTTTTTAACTTTTATCTTTAATTGACACATATTAATGCGTGTGTTTATCAGGTGCCATGCAATATTTTGATACATGTATATCAAAATCAAGATAAACATCATTTCCTTCGCTTCAAATATCTGTCATTTATTATGTGTTTGGGACTGACCTACTTAGCTTTAATTATTAACATGACACAGCCTACAGCCAACTGAGAGGAGAAATCTCAATTAAGAAATTGCCTAGATAAGCTAGTCCTATGGTGTGGGAGGAGTTTTGTCGGTCCAGCCAATCCACTGTGCAGATAAATCAACCTTGAATCTAGGTTGGAGTCAGCGATTGACTGACTGTAATAAGACATAAAGTTCTTGGAGGACTTTGCAGAGTGGCTAGAGAGGACAGAACGAGACTCTGGGGGTGTTTGGGGGAATTCCCAGGGGCTGGAGGTTCCGGAGAACATTGAGCAAATTCCTCCGTTTTCTTGGGTTTTTCATTTCAGATCTTTGTCTCAGTTTCTGACTCGCGAGTTTTTGTTACACTAGAACCAATTAGGTAATTGTTTCATTTGGCAGCTACAGTGTGGAAGTGACTGCAGGGTGTTTACTTGATTATTAATTGGTGTAGGAGGGTTGAGCTCACTGTGGGAGGCACCATTCCCTGGGCACATGATCCTGAGCTGTGTAGTAAAGCTCGCTAAGCACAAGCCTGTGAGCAAGCCAACAAGCAGCCTTCATCTGCGGGGTTGGCTTTAAAATCCTGCTTGCTGGTGAGCAATGTGGCCTGGATGTACAAGGCATACAAAGCCTTCCCTACCCTAAGTTGGTTTTAGTTATGGTGTTTGATCCAAACAGCACAATGAAGTTAGAGCATTCAAGGTCTTCTCTTCCAGGTAATGTATATATGTGTTTGCGTGGTGTGTGTGTGTGTGTGTGTGTGTGTGTGTGTGTGCTCGCTTGCGCGTGTGCATGCACTCGCATGTGTGCACACACCTATGGCCAGGGGAGAAGGTCAAGTGTATTCCTCAATCATGGATCCTCTGCTCTCCCTCCCAGTGCTGAGATCACAGGGGCTTGTCACAGACACTACTTTCTATCTGAGTGCTGGGGAATCCGACCTCAGGCCTTTGTGTTTGTACAGCAAACACTTTACAGGATGAGCTCGAACGATGAGCGGCCACCTTGACTCCTCTTCCAGCTATCCTAACATATGCATTAAACGTGTGCAGGCTACTCTCAGCCTGTGGTACCCCAGCCCCCTAGCTTTGACTCCTCCAGTGTAAGATCTTTGGTACCCTGCTGCACTCCCAGTCTATCCAGACTCTGCCCTGTATTTCCCAGCTTCTCTTGACCCCTGTTCCAGCTAAAGGAGTTGGAAGACAATTATTTTCCTCCATTACACTCTCCTTGCAGTTAACATGGAGTGCTACTCAAAGATTATTGCCAAAATAAATCAATTTCTTAATAGAAATTCAGAGACCTATAAAGGCCTTCAGAGAGCAGCTCCAGTGGGAAGAAAAGGAAGTGTTCTGCGCTCGTCAGAATCTTTCTCTCTGTGTGCAAATAGCAAGGAAACCGCAAGACAGAGGAGGAAGGATTATTCTGGCTCCCAGTTATGGTCCATCACAGTGGGGAGGGGAGGGCAGAGCGCAGCCAAGAGCATAGAGGTAGCCAGGAAGGAAAGAGAGGGAGGGGCAGGAGAGGGGGAGAGAGAGACCGTGCCCTGGTGGGCTTCCTCCTCCTCCTCTCATTCCCTCCAGTAAGGAGGACGGCACAAAAACGCCGACCCAGGCTGCTCCATGAGTAGGAGAAAGGTCACTGAGGATCAAACTGTAAAGATATCTGTCTGGTTGGGGGTTTGGAGCCAAGTGATGAAACAGCAAGTGGATTTTGAGTGACAGCCTGCCAGGTCGGGTGACAGCAGCATCTTCGAGCATCTTCGAGCCGATAACAGGCTATTCATATTGACGAAGAACTAGACGTCCTTGCCCCAGCGTTGACCTTGAAGGCTGAGTAAGGGAGTTTCCTAATAAAGAGAGACCTGACTTTAGGCTTCTGTTACCCAATAACAATCATTCTGCTTACCCAGTCAGAGTCCTCGGTCTAGGACATCGCCACCAACAGGGACACTGGGGGCGGGGACTCTTTGGACCTAACACAATGTGCATCACTAATCTGGGAGGTGCTTCCCATTCTCATCAAGGTGACAGTCAATAATGACCTTCAGTTATAACCCTGGGACCACAACAGACTCCAGGATGGATACCGGTGCCGGTGGTGAAGCATCCCACATGCACATCACAGGCCACTGCTGGGTGAGGTCACCTCCGCACTGAACTCTGTTAGCTTCTGCAGAACCTCTGCCCACTGCTAACGTTAGCCTTCATCCTTTCTCTGTACTTAACCTGGGCACCGTGGCTTTCTGCCGGCTCGGCTGAGTCCTTTAAGCAGGCGTGAGGCCTGGTGCTGTGTTTTAACTTTAATTGCTGTGCGGAAGAGATCCAGAAAACAGAAATGCCTCTGACTTGTGAGTCCCACTCGCCCAAGGACAGACAGCTTCCTGGAGTGCTGGGGGCTGTGGTTCGTGGAAGACAGCAAGCCTCATGTTTCCCTTCCGTATACAAGGCTGGCTGCTGCAGCTTCACAGGATGTGCAGGGTCGGTCCTAGGCAGGAGGGACCTCAGGATGTACGCTTGTCCCTGACCGGATGATGACAGGAGAACGTTGCCTTGTGGGGTTTGCCTCGGAAGCTCCTGGCTAACAGAATTTGGCATCGTTCTCTGGGAATCCTGGTGTCCGTCTTCCTGGCCAGTGTTTAATAAAGCTCACTTCAAATTGGACTCAAAAACTGAAGTAGTGGTCTTATTCTCGCCCAGTTGTGAGGCACGATCAATAAAAACCCAGAGAGAGAAAATGGGGTTCAACCCGAAGGTCAGAAAAGCAAAACAGCCAGCCTCTGGCTCTTACCTCTGCCTCAGTCCAAAATGGCAGTCCTGCCTCCAGGAATCTCAGAATGAGACTGTGACTGAGAGTTGTATCCTCCCATTTTATAATCCTCTCTAGGGCTGGGATTAAAGGTGTGCACCACCTGATTTCTATGGCAATTATTGTGGCTACTGTGATTAAAGGTGTGAGTCACCACTGCCTGGTCTGTAAGGCTGACTAGTGGGGCTGTTTTACTCTGATACTCAGGCAAGCTTTATTTACTAAAATACAAATGAAATGCCACTACAGTGGGAATAACAGAAACCACCCAGACTGAAGGAGTCCCAGTCTTGTGGATGATGTCAGGTTTGGGAAGGATGGACATGCGGGCTGGGCTTCCTCTGACCTCTGCACTGATGTCCTCACTCTGGACCGTCCCACTCTGTTTCTGTGTCTCTCTCTTTCTCATCCCTCTACTTCCTTTCCTCTTTCAACTCTACTGCTAGGGAAGCAAGAAGAACGTAGCTGGGCCTGGAAGGGAGAAAAGGAGGCTGTCCTGGGTCTAAACCATCAACGCTCCACAGACTTTATTTTCCTTTGCCTAGAAACACACGCTTGCCCTTCAGCAGGGTTCTCACCTAGGATCCCTGAGTCTGTGCTCCCAGCAGGAGGCTACCTGGCCCTCCACAGAAGTGGCTGAACTTAGCGGAGGATGGGACGGGTCTCTCACCAGAGCAGCAGCCTTTTCTCCTTTGTCTTCCCCATCTCACACTCTTGTTAGCTCCACAGTCATTTCACCTAAAAAGGAAAATCTGCCTTATAATATGAAATTCATGTCTTACCATTTCTTGTGAGTTCTTGTCTGTGGCTAGAGTTTTCTCAAGGCTTAGTAAAAGAAAATCCTCACAGGCCTGGGACCTGGATGTGTTTCTTGCTCTCTCTTGGCCTATCAGAGAGCGCCCTGTTTCTCTGGGGAGGCACGTGGTTCTGACAAATGCCAACTGTCATTTGAACTCAGAGAATCCAACCTGGTACCCAGGCCACACACAGACCTAGTGCAGGATCAATCACTTTATGATACATGCCAGCCCTCCTGGGAGGCAAGAACCCTGCCATGTCTGTGCCTCCTCTACCAGAAATGCAGAAGCCACCGCATGTCCCCGACATGGCACAGTGGTGGCCTCTGGCTGGTATCCCAGTACTAGCTGGTTGAAGGTCTTCCAAGCACAGATATTGACAAAGTAACTGCTGTGAGCTGGACAGAAAGACTGCGATTCTGCGGAAAGATTTGAGGTACCATCAGGTCTTTCCATTCCATCTCTGCTAGCTCTCAGAACATCTGGACACACGTCCCTTTCTGAAGTAGAGGCAGCCCTCCCTGGCCTTGGCACGGGGTGTGCCCGAGCCACTGCTGTATTTGGTGAGAAGTGCCAGTCCTTTCCTGACAGGTTAATTAATATTCATTATTAAACAGGGAAGAAAATGCTGAGTTGTTTGTGGTTGGTTCATTAGTTTTAGCCAAATAAAGGATAAACATAATTACGCTCATAAACCACTGTGACAGCGCCCAGAAGTTGATGTGGGGTGTCCTTCTGTATATGTGTTGCTTTATTGGTTGATAAATAAACCTATTTCAGCCTATGGCAGGGCAGAAAAAAGCCACGTAGGAAATCTGAATAGAGATATAGGGAGAGAGTAGGTGGCGTCAGAGAGACACCATGTAGTGAGACAGAGGCCACCTGAACCTTTACCGGCATGCCACAGCCTCATAGCAATATATAGATTAATAGAAATAGGTAATGATGATATAAGAGTTAAACAAAAATATGCCTGAGCTATTGGCCAAGCAGTGTTGTAATTAATACAGTTTCTGATTATTTGAGTCTGAGCAGTGGGGAAACGAACGAGCAGTCTCTGCCTATAAGAAGTTATGAGTTTGAGACAGATGCCCCAGCTGGGGGAAGCCCTGAATGGGACCCTGGGTTCTTAGCCGTGAGCATCAAGTCCCAGCCTCTATTGGCTCAGAAGTTCCATCCTCTGAGGACCACATCCCAAAACAGCATTTCTGTTTTTGAGTTCTGAAGTGCAGAGGGAGCTGTTCTCTGAAAATCAGAGAGCTAGGAACAAGGGCTCTCTCTCTCTCTCTCTCTCTCTCTCTCTCTCTCTCTCTCTCTCTCTCTCTCTCTCGTATACTGTAGGGCCTCATGGTAAGGTAGTCCTTGGCATCTCTATCTTGGGTCCCCATCCTCTCCTGTTCCATTCTTAATAACTCCAACAAGGTACCCAGCAGAAGAACCTGCTGTCACCAGGTCAGCCAGTGAGCTTATACTTCCCACACTTCACTGAAGAGGCCTCAGCTGGCTGTGCAGCCCCAATGCCAGCCCTTCTTCCTGAGAACCTGTGTGTACACCTCAGGCCCCAGCTACCACTGGCCTCTTCTCTGAGCCATGTTTCCATCCTTGACACCAGACCAGGGCAGGTATGGAGCCTTTCCAACAGTGTTTTGTACTTACACTGCAAATTACTCTCTCCATGGCACCCCCCAGATCAGTGTGTCAGCCATGCCAGAATTTCTATCCTGTGTTCACACATAATAGCCAGACTCTGCATTACCAAGTACTTCTGTGTACACACATGTCTATCTGCAACAGTTCCTTTTAATTCGGCAGTCTGCTGAATGACTCTCCTAAGTGTAACCTTCTAATCCTAACCAGGCTACTTTATTTTAAAACACGAGAACCTCCTCTTATTTCTCTTCTATGATTCACTTCATCCCCTCTCATGGGCTGTGACCTTTGGTGTTTTCTTTTTGCTTTATCAGCAATGCTTCCTCAGACCCCTGGACACCTGCTGGCCTGGGTCACTAGACTCAGGACTTCTCAAAGATAAATTGTGCCTGCCTGTGTGTGCCCCCACCAACCCACTGCGTTATCTCTGCATGATTCACTGATGCTCAGCCATGGACACCATCTGGACGGCCTGGGACGATGACCCCACACCCAGCTGTCACAGTAAATGGTGAAGACTCCCCCTTTAAATGTTAATCCAGCTGGACAGGTCAGTCTCTAGTCAAGAGACCACCCCTAGGAAGGGAAGTCATATCCACGTTAGGCCATGCTAAAGGGATGGGTGGAATAATTACCCCTTTAATGAGATAATGTGCTCTTCTTTCCCAGAATTTCCATCCATACCATAGTTCCTACAAGCCCTGTAGAGGTTCTGTTGGGTCTGCTCACCTTCCTCAGTCTTTACTTCTTCTAGCCAGCTACTAAGATTTATAGCTTGTCTGCACTTGGGTTTTTCACTTAAACTCTAATAAAAATTGTCCTCCACTTTCCTTTTCAGTCTGTCCTTAAAATCTTTCATTAGTAAGACCAAGAACCCTCAGATGGGACCCCAATCTCCCCAGTAATAGGTGGTGACTCCGGCAGCCAGTAACACTGCCATCCTAGACCCAAGGGCCAATCCTAGGAGCCAGAATGTGAACTTCATAAGGGAGTGGTTGCTGCCAGGGCCCATACTAGAGCCAGGGTGCTCTGGCCATCTCACTGAGGCTGACAACCTGCCCTTCAGATAGAAGGCTCCTGCAGTCTGGAGGTTTCTTTCCAGACAGAGACAGGGTAATATGTATGCAGATGTGGTAAACAGAGGAAGGAGAACAAAAGTCCCCAGCTTCTGTTTCTTACTGCAATCAACATAACAATTGTTACACTAAAACAATGGGGAAGTAAGCCAAGCCAAGAACAAAATAAAGCCCCCCTGAGCAAGGGGGGCAGACGCTGAGGCACAAGCCCATCAAAAGAGCACCTTCTGTCCATGGAATTTTTCCTTTGTGCCAGGCAGACACACTGAGCAAGCACTTAACTCTTAAAATTTCAGTCAACAGCAATGAGCAGGTGGGTGTAGAAGCTAACCCTTTAAAAATAAGACTCGGTGCGTCCTACTGAGCTCTGTGTTCCTCCAACCACTGAATGGTGCTGCGTCCATGAGAGGGGCCATCTGCTCGTCTGACTTCTCCAGGTGTAGCATCTGGGGTGCTCCCTCCCCTCATCAGGCTTCACACCCCTTATGTGAACACCAAGAACAATCCCAGCACCTGTGGGGACCCAGGGGATGGAAGCAAAGAACCTGTACTGGGCACCAGCATTCTCATAAGCATCTGGAGATTAATGAGCGACCCTGCCCCTGGAGACCCAGCCAATCTAAACAACGATTGTTCATGCGGATGATGACCACGGCTCAATGAGTAAAAGAAACGGTATTTTCAGTATTTCCTCGGCAGATGGATGGCAGACCAAAATCATCAATAATAATAAGTAAAGATATAAACATGAATATCTGTAATTATGAAAATTGAATGGCATCATAAAAACAATCACGGCCTTGATTCGTTAAAGACAAATAATGTTTGTCATGCTCTGTGTATTCTTGAAAAGGGAACAGGGAGGGTATGAAATTTCACCATGGTTTGTACCCTGAAACCACACAGAAGTTCCACTCCGAATGCCAGTTCCATCCTCTGAGGACCAGAGCTGTTTGTCCACATCAAAACACACAACGGAACTTGCTTAATAGTTTATTCACGCAGACCTGAGAAAGCGCAGTAGAGAGAGTGTGGACAGCGCACGTGCAGCTTTTAAAGGCTTCTAGCGCATGTGCACAATGGCTTACGTAGCTGTGTTATACGTAGGTGACAAGACCATGCCGCACGTAGGTCACACTGGGCCTTAAGGACCCTAGGCGGCTATGTACTTTGCCTGAGCACATGTCTGCACATGCATGGCCCTGGAACTTGGAGGAGCCAGCCACCACTGAGGCTGAAACCATAACACACCCCTCTGCCAGGCATCTACCAATTCAAGGAGGTGGTTAAGTAGGCCAAAGGCTGGGCAGCACTGAGAAGTCACAAGGAACCAAAGACACAACTCTCTCCAATCTCACAGCACTGTTGATACCAGAGGGAGTCCAGTGGTCTGCTCCCACTGACCACTCACCCAATAACAATGCAGTTCCCTTCTTATGCTAAGTACTTGGAGGTAGAATCAGATCTCAGCCCACAGTTCAGATTCCAACTTCAAGTCCAAACCTCCTCAGACAGAGCCTGGGTTCCTTGATAGCCTCCTCAGGTTCAGCACTTTGCTGAGAAGTTCGAAAATGCCCTTAGTCCTAGCGCTTGAGAGTCAGAGGCAGGTGAATCCCTCCGAGTTTGAGGTCACCCTGTCCTACATAGCAAGTTCTGGGACAGTCCCGGCTATATTATGAGGCGCTGTCTCAAGAGAAGAAGTAGTCTGGAGAAAAGAAAAAGGAGGAGGGAAGGGGAGAGAAGGGGAGGGAGAGAGTACAAATATGCAACGAGACTATAAAGTGCTTGGGCAATGAAACAAAACTCATTAAGAAAGAGATAAATAGAAACTAAAAATTTCTGTGATCAATATTAAAAACTCAGTGAACTGATTTAATAATAGATTAAACACAAATGAAAATCATAACTATAGCTTTGGAACTCTGAACGTAAAGACTCAGAACTGAATACAAAGGAAGATAAGTGGGAAAGGAGGGAATATATGAGCAAGGGAGGTCAAGATCATGAAGGGGAAATCTACAGAGACAGCTGAGCCAAGCTCATGGGAACCCATGAACTCTAGACCAACAGCCATGGAGACTCCAAGGGACTCAACTAGACCCTCTGCATGTGGGAGACAGTTGTATAGCCTGATCTATCTGAGGGGCCCCTGAAAGTAGGACCAGGATCTATCCCTGGTGGATGAGCTAACTTGTTGGAGCCCATTCCCTATGGTAGGATGCCATGCTCAGCCTTAATGCAGGGGAGAGGGGTTTAGACCTGCCTCAACCTCAGGGGTCAGGCTTTGATGACTCCCTATGGGTGCCCTTACCCTTTACCAGGAGTGGATAAGGGACTGGGGGGGAAGGTGGGGGGAGGGGAGAAGGAGTAGGAGGGAGAACTGTGGTTGGAATGTAAAATGAAGTAAAAAAATAAAAAAATATTTAAATAAAATTAAAAAAAGAAAAGTGGAAAAAAAACAAAAGAAAATGGGGGTGGGGGATGGCAGAGGACAACATTGAGGTCTTAGGTGGCATTGCCAAGAAGGAAGGAGCATGTGGTGGGACAAGGTCCTGAGAAGTTCCCTTTGGAATGGTCTAGCTGAAGAAACCACAACAGGATCAACAGAACTGATGCCATACATACACACACACACACACACACACACACACACACACACACACACACACACGTGGGGACAGAGCTGCTGCAACACACACACACACAGTCCTTGAAAGCAGTCAATGTGAGCCTGGTCTTGAGCGCCACAGCAGAAAGACAGAAGGCAACACAAGGGAACCATCACCCCAAGGGCAGGGGCAAGGCAGCTGCTGATCCAGAACTCTGAGGGAAGGGAGGATGGTGTCAAAAATGGGTGTGAATGAAAGAATTCCAGAGAATTGGGAGTCAGTTCATCTTTAGCTTCCTTTAGAGGGAAGAGGTGTAAGGTGGAGACAGACAGGTCCACAGGGGACCAAAGTGAACACAGATTCAGCAGTGTTTGGGAACGAAAGGAGCCCCGGAACTGGTGCTTTCTTAAGTTCTCTGGATCAAAAGGACTGGTGACATCAAACTTTTGTAACAAGTCAGTGAGACAGATTGCTGACACCCCAGGGCAAGATGGTTGCAGCTCAAGCCTGTCAATCAGATTTCAAGTCCCAGAATCCACCCGGTAGGAGAGAACTAACTCCTGCAAGTTATCATCTGACCTCTACTCATGAGCTGGGATGTGTACACACACATATAAAGAAACAGCATAGCATTGAGTAAGTGAAAGGGTTCCGAGGAGCAGAGTTGAGTAAGAAAATATTTGTGCTTTTTCTTTGCTTAATATGAATCACAAGGTCAAACTCATGTGATAAGCCCATGGCAATCTTGCTGTGATCCTCTCCCAGTTAATTTTTGGAGTAGCACAGTAACAAGCAAGGCTTTAGCAGAAAGGATTCTACCTTGGCTAATATAATGAAACCCCAAGACAGAAGTCAGTAGCTTAACCAGGATCACTTTTGGTTTTTTTTTTCTTTCTGTAGTTCAAATTGCTGTCCTGGGCTGGCAGGATGACTGTGCTGTCTGTCATCAGGGACCCAGGCCCCCTCTGCTCTGTTGCTCTGTCATCTTTTCATGTGGAGATGTCCTTGTGGTCCACCCATCAGCTGGTAGACTTAGAGAAGGGGGAGAGATGAGAGGATATGCCACTTACATCTGGCCCACATTCTAGAATTAACTGCACAGGTTGTGTGCATCTCCCCATTGGCTAGGATTTAGTCACATGCCCACACCTACCTACAAGAGAGGTTGTAAACAGAATACTGCTAGGCTAATCTATAGGTTTATTTTACTACCAGCAAAAGGGATGTAAGTGTTGAGGAGCAAGGAGAAAAGTCTTTGGCCTTCTACCCCTGGAAGGCGTTTAGAAGACATCAGCTTCTACACATGCTTTGTGAATGACAGCAAAGATCAAGTACAAGGAAATTATAACTAAGTTGAAAATAAAGCTTCTGCGTCAGGAGAAGATTGCCTGCTGCCTTCAATGACTTTACACAGCTGTCACTTCTGTGGTTGTGAGCAGAGAGGCAGTTGGAGAATGTTCTGTCTTAGATCAATACCCAAGCAGCTGGTGTATACAAAAAAAAAATTCCATGAAGTCTGGACAGGGTGGGCCATACACATCTCAGTTGTATTTGGGGACAGTGGTGCAGCACACTGGAAACACGGGGCTTTGGGGAAGAAAGGCCAGGGTATGCCTGGAACTCGGCTATGGAAGGAAGATCATGATGGTTTCTGCCCAGTATGAGGCATACTTTAATGTGGGAGCTCCTTCCACTCCTTTAGCCAATAGCCTTTAAGATACCAGCCCACTTGGGCATGGTCTCATATTATAAACACAACTGTAAAGCCTGTGCTTGCTCTCTTGCTTCAGGCTCTCACTTCCGGTTGCTAGACTTTGTTCCTGTTTCCCATTCATGCAGAGGATTGTGATCTAGGACAACGATCTATAAGTCTCACCTAAATAAATAACCCTTATTATATGTAATTCTGAACTAGTGTGGCATTATTTTCTATCTTCTACCATCATCTGGCACCTGAACCTGGGGACCAGCCCATACTTTTTAGTATCATTCCGGAGCCATGTGGCATGTTGGGCACTGACTCTCCTGCCCATGGATTTAGTCAGCCCTCAGACAGAGCCAGCTGCTGCTCAGTGCTCCTTGGCTCGCCACCCACACGCCAGCCAACACACTGCTGCCTGTGATCCCCATGGTGTACCACGGTCTGCAACTCGCCCTGATGGAAAACTTTGGGTTTTCTCTTTATCCTGGGCCCCAACTCTCAGGACCATTTGATCGCTTTAATAACTGTTCTTAATTTGTTAAACAAGCATATATTTCAGTACCTAAGTAAGCAACACATGCTGTTCGCTGTTGCTAGTGTCTCTCAGCCACGTGGCTGCAACTGTGACACCTGATGGCTGATAACAATTATTATACCTGCTCCAATTCATTGTAATTACTTTAAGACAGCTAAGACCTGAAAAACTACAAAAAATGACTGATAACATCCAGGAGTTCAATAATATTTTTTGCTTATATTATGGAAGGTATTTTGCAAGACTTATGCTATTTTCCTTCCTATTATTTGATTCTAGGAATTAGCTTTGTTTTCAATATTACCTCATTAAAAATGGTTCAGTACTATAAAGAGGTATAGCATCAATTTGACAAAATTATCTGAAAGAATTTGTGCTGTTGAATCTGTTGGAATCTGTTGAAAAGTTATAATATGTCCAAGGATGAGACGTTATCTTTATTGAATATGTTGGAATCCTTAGTGAGGACATTAGAAGAGAATGTTGGACAGGAGATATAGACTTTAAAAAAGGCAGTAGTAAAAAGATTTGAAAATATTGAGGAATTTACTGAAATCAATGAGCAGGGACAGAAGGTACAAGGACAGGATTTAGCCTCATCAGTATGCGCTAGACCCCTGGATGACTTACACAAGAGTTTCAACTGCATATCCAATAATTTCCTCAGAAAGACCATCTGGCACAAAGTACCCTAAGGCAGTCAAAGACTATGCATGGGAACCAATATGCATGAGTGATCTAAAAGAAATAAAACAAGAAATAGTTTCTTATGGGCTACATTCACCATTTGTCAGAGAAATGGTGAAAATGTGGACTTTCAGAACTAAGGCTACCCCTGCATGATTGGTTTCAATTAATGTCAGCTGTCCTAGAAAATGGATCTCAGCTGCTTTGGAAGTGTTTGTTGGAGAGAAGATTTTAGAACAACAGGGGAAAGCAAAAGGATTTGAGACTTCCCAAATCAAATTCTTGGCAAGGGTCATTATTCTGATCCTCAGGAACAGGCTCACAATGATGAACGCACCTTGTCCCTGTGTAGCATAGCAGCTTTAAATGCTTGGGACAGGATTCAGCAACCAGAAAAGAGGACTGAGTAATATATTGGGTTAAACAAGGCCAGAGAGAACCCTTTAGTGACTTCTTACAAAGATTAATTAAGGCTATACAATTAGGAGTGACAGGTCCTGATGTTAGATGTGCACTAATTGAATCCTTGGCTTTTGAAAATGCCAACTTAGAATGTAAGAAGAACCTCGAGCCTTTAAAGGTTAGACCAGCACCCATAGATGAATAGACCTTGAATACAATGAATGTTGAAACATTTGACTACAGTACTGAATCTTGGGTAGGAGAAGCAATTTCCAAAGGTATGAGGAGACATCAAAATGCCAAATGTTTTAATTGTGGAAGAATAGGACATCTGAGAAGGGACTGTAGGCAAGGAATTCTAGGAATAATGTTTCCTTTAGGAATGACAAAAATAGGATGACTCAGCCTTTTGGTATATGTAGGAGGTATGGCAAAGACTGACATTGGACTAATGAATGTAGGTCAACAATAGACAGAAAAGGCAACCTGATACCACTGGGAAACTCCTTGGGGGGGCCTCTCATAGGTCCCAATGTCAAAGAAGGACCAGTCATTCCCAGTCACTGTGGAGAACATGTCTTACCAAAAAAATTAAACAATTCAGTGCCTACTGTAAACAACTATACTGTTCTGGATGATGGAATAGACATGGAGGGTGAGTCAAAAACTCCAGTAGGAAATAGGAAGCATATATTTTGGAAAACTTCTATAAATGATGAAAGACCAAAGCTAAGAGCATGTATAAATGACTTTGTAATTGAGGGATTACTAGACATAGGTGCAGATGTGCCTATCATTACTTCAGAATCTTGGCATCCAGGTTGGCCTCTTCAGGAAGCAGATACTCAATTCCTAGAAATTGGAAACCTATCTCAAGTAAAACAAAGCACATGGTGGGTTGAATGCATAGAGTCAGAAGGACAAAAAGTAAAGCTGAGGCCATGTGTAGCTAATATTGCAGTGAATTTATGGGGCTGTGACCTATTGCAGCAATGGAATGCCCAGGTTAACATTCCTGCAATCCCCAAAATTCATGTTTCTGGGAAGGGTGTTATAAAATATTATATTAAAAAAGGTCACCAGTCATTCAGGTTGTACAAGAACACAAAGCAACTAACAAAGCTTCAGAGGGACTAACAGCCTTGCCTTTAAAATAATTAACTGAGAAAGCTATATGAATTAAACTATGGCCTTTAATGGAAGACAAATTGCAGGCTTTAGAACAGCTGGTACAAGAACAATTAGATGTTCACCATATTGAAGAATCAACCAGTCCTTGGAATTTTCCTGTATTTGTTGTTAAAAGAAAATCTGGAAAATGGAGAATGGTGATGGATCTAAGAGCTGTCAACAAGATTATCCAACCTTTGGGCCTTCTACAGTCTGGAATTCCTATTCTCTATTACCAAAAGGATGGCCTCTTATAGTGATTTAAAGGATTGTTTCTTCACTATAACTTTACATGAAAAGGATCAAGAAAAAATTGCTTTCACAGTGCCTACTTATAATAATTCTCAGCCTACGAGAAGATATCAATGGACCGTCCTCCCACAGAAAATGCTCAGTAGTCTCACCCTGTGCCAATACTTTGTAAATCAGCCATTGGAAATAATATGCAAGCAATTTCTTAAGTCTATAATTTGCCATTACACTGATGATATTTTGTTATCTGACTCAAATGCAGATACTTTAGAAAGAATGTTTGAAGAAGTAAAAAAAAAAGTTTTGCCTAAATGGGTATTACAAATTACTCCTGAAAAAAATACAGAGAGGAGATTCTTTCAGTTACCTAGGTTACAAAATTGGTTCACAGAAAATTAGAACACAAAAGGCACAAATTTGGAGAGACTCTTAATGACTTTCAAAGATTGTTAGGAGAGAGTTCCAGTCTATGACTGGCTGTTGGGATAACACCTGACCTAATAGTTTATTTAAACAAAACCTTAGATGATGACAAAGACTTAAATAATCCCAGAGAATTAACAGATGAAGCAAAAAAAAAAATAAAAGAACTGATGGTTGTTGAAAAGAAATAATAGGAGGCACATGTGGATAGAGTGAATCCAAATCTTAATTGTATTCTGGTCATATTGCTTTCCAGAATTTCCCCTACAGGAATTTTATTGCAGAGGGGAAGATATTATCTTAGAATGAATCTTTTTACCACATAAACCAAGTAAAAAAATTAAAAACTATGTGGAAAAAGTCTCTGAATTAATTATAAAAGGAAAATTGAGACTTTGTCAACTAGCAGGTATAGATCCAGCAGAGATTGTAGTTCCTTTTATTGCTGATGAAATTAAAATATTATGGGAAGGCAATGAACCTTGGCAAAGAGCTTGTGCTAATTTTTTGGGAGAAATTAAAAGCAATTATCCCAAAAGTGATAGAATTAACCTTATAAAGAGAACTACTTGGATTCTTCCACAAATTGTACGTGATGCACCAATACCTAGAACCTGTGCATTTTACAGAGATGCAAATAAATCAGGAAAGGCAGGTTACAAATCAGAAGAATTAAGTAAGGTGGAACAAAGTCCTATTCTCGTGGTATTAAGGGATTTTAAAGAACCTCTCAATATAGTTACTAATTCACAATATGCAGAAAGAGTTGTCTTGCATATTGAAACTGCTGAATTCATACCAGATGATACAGAATTGACTTCATTATTCATATAGTTTCGAGATATAATCAGGAATAGACTTTGTACCATATATATAACACACATCCAATCCCATACAGGTCTTCCAGGTCTTCTAGCACAAGGCAAAGCACAAATTGATCAATTATTGATTGGAAGTGTGCTGAGGGCCTCAGAATTTCATAAGAAACATCATGTCAATAGCAAAGGTTTAAAGAAGCGTTTTTTATTACATGGTGACAAGCTAAGGAGATTATAAAGAGATGTCCTACTTGCTCTGTCTATAACCAAACACCATTATCAGCAGGGAGTAACCTAAAGGTTCCTCAAAGGAATGAGACCTGGCAGATGGATGTGTTCCACTTTACAGAATTTGGAAAATTAAAATATGTACACCACACCATTGACACTTATTCAGGTTTTCAATGGGCAACTGCCTTGAGCTCAGAAAAGGCTGATTCAGTGATCATACATTTATTAGAAATTATGACCATCATGGCTATACCTGAACAAATAAAGACAGACAATGGTCCAGCATATGTGTCTAAGAAAATAAAACAGTTTTTTGCTTGTTATAATATAAAGCATATTACAGGTATACCAAACTATCCTACAGGTCAGGCAGTCATAGTAAGATGAAATTGAACTATAAAGAATATGCTAAACAAGCAGAAAGGGATGGAAAATACCCCAGAAATAGATTGCATAACACTTTATTAACCTTGAATTTTCTTAACGCTAATGAGAAAGGAACAACAGCAGCAGAGAGACATTGGATAATAGAAAAATCTGAATTTAATCAGCGAATGTATTTCAAGGTTGTGTTGACCTCACAATGGAAACCAGAGGATGTTCTATGATGGGGAAGGGATTTTGCTCTTGTTTCTACAGGAGAAGAAAAGCTATGGATACCATGAAAATTGATAAAGATTTGGTTTGAAAAAGAGAAACCTCTTAAGAAAGGGAAATGATGACTCATCCACGGAGATAACAATCATATAGGTGGTAAGAAAACCTCATAAGGGTTGGGGCAGGGTTCTGTTCTTGTCTTTGCAGGCAAATATTTATCTTCAAAGAATGGAGAGACCTTGGACATCTAGACGCCTAAAGATAAAAAGATAGCTATCCAGAAAGAATCAACAAGCAAAGAGAAATCTGCCTTATGATGCTGTAGGATCTGCAGAGTAAAATTTGATTATCTGGACACAGATACATCTCTACTTAAAAATAAGAGCTGGCTTTGGAGTTGGACAATGGCTATCCTTTTC
Organism: Myodes glareolus; assembly: GCF_982192425.1. NCBI lineage: Eukaryota > Metazoa > Chordata > Mammalia > Rodentia > Cricetidae > Myodes > Myodes glareolus. The sequence goes on from NC_142031.1 coordinate 3,611,934, forward strand.
TAAATCCAAGCATGTTCTTAAAAGAAAAATTTTAAATTTCTGTCTCATATCAGGAGACATCTGGTATTGGACAGAAAGAAGATAGACTTTAAGGAAATATTTTACTTTTCTCCATGCCCATTTTGTTTATATCATATTTTTATTGAATATATGTCTACATGAATAATGCTTAGGCTTTCCACAGCTAACAGTAGATTTTTCCACAGTAATCTTTGAATCTTTCAGGAAGAAAAAGGGGCCCTACAACAACTATTTCACCTGGTTGATATGATGTCATGATCCTGATAGCGCTACTATGAGACCAGTTTTTGGATACCAGCTGTGGAAATAGTGCACCTTCTTGCAACGTTCTGGCCAGAACTAAAAATAAGAACTTAAACACAAACAAACGAACAAAAGATCCTATTGACTACTCAGAGACCATTTGTAATTATACAAAACAGCAATCTTGAAACTTAACCATAATTTTACTTTTACAGGATCCTATAGAAAAAAACATCACCTGCATGACAGCAGGAAGCAATTCTAGAAAGTGACATCCCTCTCCCAACAAACTTTGTCCTCATGGTTAGAGACATCATTTAGGGGTTGATTATTACTTGTATAAATTTGGGGGGTGGGGTTGAAATCATGTAGGTCTAGAGATCTAAAAAAAGGGAAGATTGAATGGAATAATAGGTAATAATAGTGATTAATAAAATGAATACTTGTGAGCTATTATTTATGGATAATTTACACTGGTATATGTTCTTGTATATTGACACAAGTTCAAACTAAATTTGTTATTTCTGCTTACAATATTTGTACACCTGCAGTGTTTTAATTAATATAGTTTCTGTGTGATTATTTTGGGTCTAAGCTAGTCGGACAGTTGGGAAGCAATAAGTGACCCTTCTTACTACACATGTATCTTATCAGATCATCTTGGTTTAAAACTAGAATTCAACAGCAACACTAATTCCAGAAAGCCCACAAACACATGGAAATTAAACAATGTTCACCTGAATTATCAGTGGGACAAGGAAGAAATAAAGAGAGAAATTAGAGACTTCCTACAATTCAAAGAAAATGACCACACAACATACCAAAATTTATGGGACACAATGAAAGCAGTGTTAAGAGGAAAGTTCATAGCACTAAATGTCTACATAAAGAAGCTGGAAAAATCCCACAGTAGTGAATTAACAGAACATTTGAAAACTTTAGAACAAAAAGAAGCAAACTCACCCAAGAGATCTAGACATCAGGAAATAATCAAATCGAGAGCTGAAATCAACAAAATAGAAGCAAAGAAAACAATACAGAGAATCAATGAAATAAAGACCTGGTTCTTTGAGAAAATCAACAAAATAAATAAACCTTTATCCAAACTAACCAAAAGGCAGAGTGAGAATATCCAAATTAACAAAATCAGAAATGAAAAGAGGGACATAACAACAGACACTGAGGAAACCCAGAGATTCATCAGGTCATATTTTGAAAGAAATCAGAGAAACATCACCTTTCACAATAGCCACAAATAGCATAAAATATCTCGGAGTAACTCTAACCGAACAAGTGGAAGACTTGTATGACAAGAACTTTGAATCTTTGAAGAAAGAAACTAAAGAAGACAACAGAAAGTGGAAAGGTCTCCCATGCTCTTGTGCGGGTAGAATTAACATAGTAAAAATGGCAATCTTACCAAAAGCAATTTACAGATTCAATGCAACGTCCATCAAAATCCCAGAAAAATTCTTTATGGATCTCGAAGGAATGGTACTCAACTTCATACAGAAAAGCAAAAAACCCATGATAGCCAAAACAATCCTGTACAATAAAAGAACTTCTGGAGGCATCACAATCCCTGACTTCAAACTCTACTACAGAGCTACAGTACTGAAAACAGCCTGGTATTGGCATAAAAACAGACAGGAGGACCAACAGAACTGAATCAAAGACCCAGATAATAATCCATACATCTTCAAACACCTGACTTTTGACAAAGAAGCAAAAAAATATCAAATGGAGAAATGAAAGCACATTTAACAAATGGGTGCCGGTATAACTGTATCTCAACATGTAGAAGAATGAAAATAGACCCATATCTATCACCATGTACAAAACTCAAGTCCAAATGGATCAAAGACCTCGACATAAAGCCAGTCACACTGAACCTCATAGAAGAGAAAGTGGGAAGTACACTTGAACACACTGGCACAGGAGACCACTTCCTAAATAGAACCCCAGCAGCACAGACACTGAGAGAAACAATTAATAAATGGGACCTCCTAAAACTGAAAAGCTTCTGTAAAGCAAAGGACACGGTCAACAAGACAAAATGACAGCCGACAGAAGGGAAAAGATCTTCACCAACCCTACATCAGACAGAGGTCTGATCTCTAAAATATACAAAGAACTCAAGAAATTGGTCATCAAAAGAACAAATAATCCAATAAAAAGTGGAGTACAGACCTAAACAGAGAACTCTAAACAGAGGAATTTAAAATGATTGGAAGACACTTAAGGAAATGTTCAACATCCTTAATCATCAGAGAAATGCAAATCAAAACAACTCTGAGATTCCATCTTATACCTGTCAGAATGGCCAAGATCAAAAACACTGAAGACAACTTATGCTGGAGAGGTTGTGGGGTAAAGGGTACAGTTCTGCATTGCTGGTAGGAATGCAAACTGGTACAGCCCCTTTGGAAATCAGTAAGAGAATTTCTCAGAAAATTAGGAAACAATCTTCCTCAAGACCCAGTAATACCACTTTTGGGTATATATCCAAAGGATGCTCAATCGTGCCACGGAGACATGTGCTCAACTATGTTCATAGCAGCATTGCTTGTCATAACCAGAACTTGGAAACAACCTAAATGTCCCTCGACCAAAGAATGGATAAGGAAAATGTGGTACATTTACACAATGGAGTACTACACAGCAGAAAAAATAATAACATCTTGAAATTTGCAGGCAAATGGATGGAGCTAGAAAACATCATATTGAGTAAGGTAACCCAGACCCAGAAAGACAAATCTCATATCTACTCACTCATAAGTGGCTTTTAGACATAAAGTAAAGAAAGCCAGCCTACAATTCACAATCCCAGAGAACCTAGACAACAATGAGGACCCTAAGAGAGACATACATGGATCTAATCTACATGGGAAGTAGAAAAAGACAAGATTTCCTGAGTAAATTGGGATCATGGGGACCATGGGAGGGGGTTGAAGGGGAGAGGAGCATAGAAAAATGTAGAACTCAATAAAAATCAAATAAATAAATTAATAAATAAGTAAACTGCTTTGCTTTCTCCAGTTTATTATCTTATTTCCAACAGCTGCGATACTTCTAAACACAGTCAAAGCACCCAAGTCTGACTGTTTTATGTCCGCTCTAGGGCACTGGCTAAACTAACAGGAATATTCGCTACCTCTTGTGGACCTTGTCCCCTTAGTGTGGATACTGGATGCTTCTTTAAATGACTCTGTTTTCGGTTTCTAGATTTTGCTCCTTCCCAAAGCCCGCTCCCCTCCAGGAACCTCATTAAGTTTCTGCTTTCAAAGGTACCTAACAGGAGCCTCCGGGTGCATCTCAGCTCAAGGACTCTCATTAGTGGCATGGGCCAGGTGATTATTTATATCGCTTCTATAATTAAAAATTCTGAAAGCTAATTACAATTATCCATCAGTGTTTGTGTATGCCAGGGCTGGAGATGGGCGCCACCCTCCTGACACTGTGCATCCACAGCTTCCTTCCTGCCCTGGCTCCTTCTGGGATGGATCTCTTTGTGAATCTCAGCGCAGCCTGCTCTCTAGCGCGCTGGCTGAGTTCCCCGTAGTTCCTCCACATTCCCAGCTGTCAGAAGAGTTGTTTGTTTGTCGTCTTTGAAACTGAAAAACAAGTGCCAACAATTGCCTCATCCCTGACACCTCAGCTCTCCAAACAAACAAGGAGAGGGTAGGCTCTGCTCAGCTCCAGGCCCATGCCTGTCGCTGGTTCAGCCGCAGCTGCTTCTCCTCCTTCCTTAAAGGGCTCTCCAGTGCCGCCTGGCAGGGCCTCTAGGTGTCGCTTGTAAACACTGCATGTAATTAGTAGCCATTAGTTCCAGTAGAGGCTCAAACAAGGAGAAAACCCCAAACATGAGAAGTTTCATTTAATTAACGAAGCTGCATTGAGAGGCCTCCTCGGACAAGCTCTTCTTGCAAGTTAATTGTTAAAACCCCGACAAACCTGACCGCAATATTTCCACGTGGAAGAGACACACCGACCATGTTGGCCGTGAAATGCCACCATGTTGCCCAGGAGAGTCCACGCTGGACTCTCTCTAGGCCAGTGCTCCACAAGGCCATAAGGCCATATGCTGTTTTACTTCTGGAGATGGTCTTCAGACTGCATTGCAAACACCTCTCTCTCTCTCTCTCTCTCTCTCTCTCTCTCTCTCTCTCTCTCTCTCTCTCTCTCTCTCTCTCTCTCTCTCTCCAAGCTTGTGTGCCCACAGAAACTGGTTTAAAGTGTCAAGGAGAGTCCCAGTGCAACAGTTTGCTGTAAGGAAGCTTATGCAGCACACAGGGCTGATTTTGATAGCCTATGTCTTCCTAGAATGCAGGAGAGAGTTTCTCCCCTTGCAAAACAAATGATGGTGGGTTGGATCAACGTGGAAATAAATCAAGTTTATTAAAAATTAATAAATGCATCCGCTGGCTGAAACGGGCTGGTAACATTTTGCCTGCATGACTTCTGCATCCACAGCCAGAGGTTCGGGGCTGCTCCCTTGCTGTTCTTTCACACAGGGCACAAGGGTCCCCAGCAGGAACTTCCACTCCCTTGCAGTAGGAGTACAGAGAGTAGAGGAGGTGGAAAGTTGGGGCACCAGGGGAAGAGGACAGTGCGACCTTCCCTGTCAGCAGAAGACCCCAGGAGTACGAGGATAATCCACACTGAGTCCCCGTCTTTATACCCCTACGTTAGGTTCCCCTACCTTTATCTGCCCAGTTTAAGGTAAATCCGGTTTCTCTGCAGGACTTGAGCACTTAGAGGGGTCCCAGAAATTACTGAGTAAGAACAATGACAGACAACTGCAGCTGACAAATACCCTGTGAGGCACAGCTACATGACTTGTTTTGGCCAATGGAAGGTGAGCAGTGTGGTGTGTGTAGATTCCGCTGAAGGCCTTAGGCGTCTCCATCTGTCTCCCCATGGTACATATGCTACTGTTATGAACTCCACTGTCCTGACCACAGACATTCCAGAGGAAGGGAGACTGAGAAGAAAAATCAGAGCTGGGGTTGAGATTTGAAAACAGGATCAAAGGCAAAACCAAAAGGAAAGAAAACCTTAAACTCTCTAGAGGTGACCCCAAAAGGCACTTTCCTTTGGTAGCCCGATGACCATAGGATGATAGCTTTTGGTCACTGCAATAACATTGAGCTCTGTGTGCAATCGAGATCACCCTCAAGGGCGAGGAGCAGAGGGAGCAGTGGAGAGAGCCAAGGGCAGAAGACTCCTAGGAAACCTTCCCAAAGAGAACACGGTAAGAGGCATGTTTATCAGACAGAAAGAAGAGTAACGGCAGACAAAGGATCGAAAAATCTAGGTAAAAGGAAGAGTAGATGGAACTGGAGAGACAGCTCAGTTGTTAAGAGTACCGGCTGCTCTTCCAGAGGATCCGGGTTCAGTCCCCAGCATCCACGTGATAGCTCACAACTGACACCTTCACACAGACAAATGTGGACATAAAATATTTAAAACAAGAAAGAGAGAGGGAAGGGGGGAGGAAGAAAGAGAAGCAAGCAAACAAAGAGAGATGGAGAGAGAAAGGGGAGGGAGGAAGGAAGGAAGGAAGGAAGAAGGAAGGAAGGAAGAAAAATAAGAGAAAGAGAGAAAGAGAGAGAGAGAGAGAGAGAGAGAGAGAGAGAGAGAGAGAGAGAGAGAGAGAGAGAGCGCGCAGACCCTGTTAGGACAGCCAGCTGCAGAAGTTGACAGTGAGGGCCAGGGAGATGGCTCAACCATTAAGAGAACCAGGGTTTGATTCCCAGCACCCACATGGCAGCTCACAACTGCCTGCAACTCCAGCTCCAGGGTCTCCAGTGCTCTTCTGACATACACAGGCAAAGGCAGACAGTGGGGCTCAGACATACACCTCAAAATGAGAGTGAAGACCTTTACAAAGGAGGGGAAGAGCCAGGACATTTCAGGTGAGGAAGTGAGGGGGTCTGGGAGAGGCTAAGGAGAGTAGTTTGGGGAGAATGTGTCAAAACACATTATATGAAATTCCCAAAGGATTTATAGAAATGCTTTTTAAAGCTAAGTAATTTTTACTGTTGCTCCTCCATACCCCTCGTTAATGCTACATTCTCACCCCTCCCCATTTAACGCTCCTATTCTAGTCTCTTCTTTATACCTTTATGACAATATACTGTATTTCTCCTTCCTTGGATATAATACCAAGGGCTTTTGGAAAAGTCATATGGAAACCTACTATTGTAGAAGCTTCTTGGAGTCACCATACAGTGGGGGAGACAATTCCCCAACTAATAATTTCCCAATTAACTGAAGCTACGAAGTAAAGCACCAAGTACCAGGAAAGGGTTACATACTGTTGTCATTGACCAGAGGGGGTTCATATACCTCCGAATACCACAGGCTACTGTCAATTGAGATGGTCACCCTCCACACCCTGATGGTAAGGCCTAATGCTAAAGATGTAACTTCATTACAATGTAGAACAAGGATAAACCAAGCTGGTGCCCAGCTAGAGGCTTCCCGCTGCCAACTAGCGTTTGCTGTGTTCCAGGAAGGTCTCTGCCACATCACTGGAGGAGAAACAGCATCACCAATATCACCCAGCTACAAACCCCTGTGACCCACAGCAGCGACCTGCCTGCAAGAGACACTGGTGCAGTGGTGTTATAAACGGTATCATCTGAAACTGGCCATTTTTAAAAACTAGATTTAAGGCCCAATCTATGAGGTGGAACCCATACCCGACTCTATTAAAGTGGCCAAGAACCTGAAACTAGATAAGTCATGGCCCTAGGGGAAATGTTACTGCTATTATTCTGGTTAAGGGACATAGCAATAAAATGATTCCTAATGTAAACCCACAGATCAGGGTCTTGCTCAGCTGTCATCAGCAGAGTTGCTACTCCTTTTATTATCATCATCATCATCATCATCATCATCATGTTTCTCTGTGTGCTTTTTTGTTTTGTTTGGCAATTTTTTTTGTCTTTTTGCTTGTTTTAATTATGTTTAAGAGTGAGAACATGAAGTAGGATGATGGGAAGGAGCTAGGAGGAGTTGGGTGAGGGGAAGAATATGATCGAAGCATATCGTATGAAAAAATTTTAAGGCCAATAAATACAGTAAAGTATACTTGACAAATGCTAGTAAACCAAAGTTGGCCCCACTATTTTAAAAATCATACAAAATATATTTAAATGCAAGAACTGCCATCAAAGAAAAAGAGAAGCATTCACAGAAAGGCCAATTCAAAAGATCAGGAAGGTGGCACAATTTTAAATACATATGTAGCTAATAGCATGGATTATAAAGTGATGAAGCCAAATTGCATTCAAAGTAAAAAGAATAATTTAAAAATATTTTATAAAATGATGAAGCCAAATTGCATTCAAAGTAAAAATAACAATTTAAAAATATTTTATTTAGCAATAATTTGATAAATTACATATAAACTGCTATTGTAACCTGCTGTTAAGAACCTGGCCAAGTGGATGTGTAGGACACAATGTTTAAGAGACTATAGATTTCCAGATGCTTGGAGTGGGATTCCACATCTCAACAGATAATGAAAGACTGGTACTCGTTGAAGTATCTGCCAAAATAAAATGAGTGTTGGAAACTGAATATTACACATAGCTATGAGGACCACTAATGTCTGGATATCAGGAAATGAAATGAGCAGAGTAAACCACAGTGGAAATTAGAATAGAGACATCTTAAATGATAAACAAGTACACACGGAAGCAGTTTCAGGATGCTTTGCTTGCTGGAGCTGAAAGACAAGGAAGGTTGACAGTAAAGGAGGAAATGATTCAACTCCAGAAAGAACATGAATACCAATAAACATGCCAGGAGCAAATGTCAGAGAGTAATGGACACAGAGAAGAGATGAGAACCAGATAATAAACACAGAGACCCGGGCTGAGAGATGGCTCAGGACACACAGTACCTGCTGTGTGAGCACAAGCCCTGAGTTTGGATTCTAGAATCCATGTAAGAAAAATTACAAGTGGGGTGTACCCCCCATGACTCCAGCACTTGAGGGGCAGGAAACTCATGGATCACTGAGGAACAATTGATCGATGGGTTACAGGTTCAGGGTGAGACCCTGCTTCAAAAATAAAATCAATCTGTTTTCAAAATAATAGGGAGTAAATTATTCAAAGAAATGATGTGTCTGCTGTGATAGGCACAGATCTGATCTGTGCACATTGTACACATGTATTGCAACGTCACACTTTGCCCCTAATATATGTAATTGCTATATGTCAATTTAAAGTAAAATAAATTGAAAACAAATGCAATGGGCATATGTAAACACAAAGTGAAGAGTAACGGAGAAACGATAACTCAGAGCTAACATGTGTACCAGGCTTTCTCAGACCACCAGCCCCTAAAACATGACATGGAGACTTCTCAGTAGCTGAGTGCTTGGCTTCATCTTATGCTGTCCCACAAGCTCTTAGAACTTATTTAACCTGTTTTTCTGGATCTCTAGTCTGCCTTGGGGCGTTTTACCTTTCTTTCTCTCTGTATGTCCACTCCATGTCCGGCTGACTGGGTAGACCAGGACATCTCCCTCTCTTTCTCCCTCATTCTCACTTCTCTCCTCCTCCTCATTTCTCTGCCCACCAGCCCCGCCTATCCCTCTACTGCCTAGCCTTTCAGCTTTTTATTAGACCAATCAGGTACCTTAGGCAGGCAAGGTAAAACAACAGCGTATCTTTACATAATTAAGCAAACTAAACATAAACAAATATAACATCTTTACCTAGTTAAACAAATGCAAGATAAATAAATGCAACACACCTTTCCATAGTTAAAGCAATTTTCCACAACAAACCTGTGGCCTCCATATGTACCTGCACTCACGTGCACACACTCCTCCACCACTCTACCAGTGTACACACAACACACACACATGCACACACACACACACACACACACACACCATAGAGTGACTCAACAAAGCTAAAACTACCAAAATTGAATGCTGTCTTAGTTAGGGTTTCTATTGCTGTGAAGAGACAACATGACCATATCAATGCTTATAAATAAAACATTTAATTGGGGCTGGCTTCCTGTTTCAGAGATTCAAAGATTTAGCCCATTATTGTCATGATGGAACACGGAATCGTGCAGGCAGACATGGTACTGGAGATGGAGCTGAGAGTTCTACATCTTGATTAACAGGCAACAGGAAGTGTACAGTGACAAGGCCACTAAAACCAGTCTGGCTGCTTCATAGCAAACCAGAAGAAAGAGAGACCTTGGTCACTCAGTGAGGAAGTGGACTCTCATAGGTCACTGTCTTACTGTTGAAGTGACAGATTTAAGTCATTTAGAAAGAAAAAAGTAAAAACACATGGGGAAGCTGTGAAGAAGAGGCAAACACATATCTGCTGTAGAACAAGGGCCTCTGGACCAAGGAGTCACCCTCGGTGGACAGCTGAGGCTGCCTGTAAGAGGCCATAGCGATCAGGTCTGGGACTCTTGACTTCCCTCTGAGAAGGAAGGGGTGGGAAGGGTCACTGGACTCTAACATGAGGTTCCATCCTCTTTTCCCAGAGATCGGTATGAAATTCTACACTAACTGCTCTTGGCCTGGCGTCTTGGAAGGTGCTGGGCTATAGAGGCTGGGAAAGGTTGACAGAAGGGGTATTCATCTATGGGGCTGTGGTCATGCCTTCAGTGTGGCTGTTTTGGGGTCACACACGATCCTGTCAGTCACCCCTCATCCTGCTCTTACCGAATCTCAAGAAATTCATTGGTTCTCCAAGGTGAGCACTTTAGGTTGCTGAAATACTGCTCATGTCTCTCCAGAGAATAATGGGATGCTGGATTGTATATGCCCTACAGAGAGGACAGAAACTATCCACTTAAAATTGGGTTAGGACCTGGCTCTGGAACTGCCCACCCCCAGAAGGCTGTGTAGGGGCCGGGGTGGGGCTTCCTGAAGGGCAGAGTGGGATCACATACTGGTCCCAAGCTGGCAGTGATGGTTGGCCTGTGACTGGGTAGTGGGATGACACAAAGGTGAGGCCTGGGGAACCCAGGATTTCCCACCAGTCTCCACATGGCAGGGAGAAAAGGAAGGGAAAGAGGTGGCTCAAAGCCAGGACAGTCAGACGTCAACATGGAGTCAAATCATCAACTGATAGAATTGGAATTAAAACTTGATGAAGACACAAATCAAGCTTCTAATTTACTAAAATAATCCAGGAAAATCCTCAAATGTGAAAAACCTATGCACAAAATTCATTTTGTATTTTTCTCTGAGTGTGTGCATGCATGTACACACACACAGAGGTGGATGTTTATACACACAAACATGTGTGCACGTGGGTGTTTGCATATGGAGCTGAATGTTGGGTGCCCTTCTCCATAGCTCACCAGCCCATTGCCTTGAGACAGGGTTTCTCACTGAGTGTGGAAGCTCATGTAGATTTCATGGCCACCAAGCTCTCTCAGGACTGCCTGTCTCTGATCCCCATTGTTATGGGTTTCCATAAAGCATTAGCAACCAGCAGAAATTTGGGTTTTACCAAAAATAATAAAATAAAAGACACAAGGCACCCATCTAAAATACAAACTCCATAAAAAATAAAAAATATACAGAAATAAGTACATAAACGTTGTATGATAATTCAAATGTATAATATATAGCAATTTCAGAGAGAAAAGTTACAGAATTTAATTCAGATGCAGCATTTTAAGCTATACACACAAAGAACAAAACCACATAGTGTTAAAATACTCACGAGGCACTTCAAAGAGAACAAAACAAGGGCTGAGAGACAAAGCTCAGATCCAGAACCCATGTGAAAATCAGAAAGGTGTGTAGGCACCTATAATCCCAACACTAGGAAGACAGAGACGGGTTCTCCAGGACAAGATGACTGGATAGGGTACTTGAATCAGTGATCCTACAGTTCACATGAGAGACCCTGACCCCTTAGATAAAGTAGTTAATGATTGATGTAGACATTTGACCACGCATGTGCACATAAGCACAAGCCCATATTCATGAATATGCAAATATATGGCATATATACACATATACACACACAAAACTATGAGCATAACAGTAAGTCATCAGGAGTCTATTTAGTAGAATAATAGTGATAGGTTCTCTTCTAGGGTCTATGACCCATCTAGTCACAGGTTCTTAGCCCAATAAGGGTGCTGGATATGGGTTCATCTTATGGAGAGGAACTTAAATCAGAAATCCAGAAAGTGGTTGGTACTCGATGATGTTCATGCCACTATTGCAAGGATGTACATGTCTTGCCAGGCCAGTGTGCTGTGGGATAATGCTCTTGTACCCTGTAAAGATTTGTCACTTGTATTGGTTTAAAAAAATGTTGATTGGTCAGTAGCCAGGTCGGAAGTATAGGAGGAACGACCAGACCAGGAGAATTCTGGGAAAAGGAAAGGCTCGAGTCTGCATGCACCACCCAGATGCAGAGGAAGCAAGATGAAAATGCTGCACTGAGAAAAGGTATCAAGATATGTGGTTAAACATAGATACAAATTATGGATTAATTTAAGTTGTAAGAGCTAGTTAGTCATAAACTTGAGCAACAGGCCAAACAGTTCATAATTAAAATAAGTGCCTGTGTGCTTTGTTGAGACTGAATGGCTGCTGATCCAGGCAGGGATGAAACTTTCTTCTACACCAGTGATTATTGTGGTTTTCTTAGTTGAGGAACTGTTTGCAATTGATAGCCAATAGAAGAGGAAAAGTCAATTTTGTAAGAGTGTCACTCCTGGTAAGTCCGTTATGCTCCAGTAGAAGGCCACACACCCAATAATATATGGGCAGCATAAATTGAACTTAAACAAAAAGAGGACACAAGGTTAGGTGAGTAGGCAAGGGGGTGAATCTGGAAGGATTTGGGGAGGGTGGCCACAAACAATCAAAATACACTGTATGGACTTCTCAAAGAACTAATAAAATATATTTAAAGAACTAAAATGAAATGGCCAAGCAAACAGAACCTATCAAAGGAACCAAGAGATGAGAAACAGGGCACCGGGGATGTACCTATCTAAAGGAATCGTCTCCAGGAACTGAGACAACACCAGGACATCAGGAGGGGCAGCTGGCTCAGTTCCCTGTTCTACCTTTGTGGGAGGAGTATGTGAATATTCGTGTTATAGCTGATCTTTTAATTATCCGTTCACTTTATCATCTGCTCTCTTGTGGGTGTACTGCAATTCATAGAGCCAAAGACTTTCTAATAATACAGTAACAGAGGTTCTGAAGGAAGCGACGAGGAAACAGGACCCAGAGCGCCGAAGGAATGCTGCGGATGGCTGAGATGGGAGGGCAAGGAGGAGGTCCCCCGATGCAGTACCCTGGATAAAGAAGTCGGACTAAGGGAAGAGATGACTGATGCCTGCATTCGCAGTAACTGAGCCCGCTTGGTGGGCTGCTGACAAGGGAGTGACAACCCCACAAACCTCTACCCTAGTTACTTATCTCCTGACTGAAAGTCAAGGGAACTCAGTGAAGGAAATATTGATTTTAGTACAGTGTGAGCATACCTTCCGTGAAGGCAGCAGAGGCTTGAGGCAGTGGTACCCACAGATCTGCAGTCTGGAGGGGACGAGTGCTGATGCTCAACTTCATGTCTCCTTGGTAGTCAGTCAAGTGCGCCGGTCCATAGAGTGGTGCCCCTCACACTCAGAGTGGATCTTCCCACCCCAGTTAGCTATACCTAGACAACCCCTCATGGACATGCCCAGAGATGTGCTGCCATGGTGATTCTAGATTCTGTCAGGTTGACAACCAAGATCAGCCACCTCAACATCACATTCTCAGCATAGATACCATGGGATTCGACTTCAGGGTTAGAATTATCATAGATACCAGGGGATTCTATACCAGGGTAATGTTTACCATAGACACCATGGGATTCTACACCAGGGTTATGATCAGTATAGATGCCAGAGGATTCTACACCAAGGTTATGATCAACATAGACACACACCAGGGTTATGATCAGCATAGACACAAGGGGATTCTACACCAAGGCTATGGTCACATAGACACCAGGGTATTCTACACCGATGTTATGATCAGCATAGACATCAGGGTATTCTACTCCACAGTTACAATCACTGTAGACACCAGGGGGTTCTACTCCAGGGTTATGATCAGCATAGACACCAAGGGATTCTAAACCAGGATTATGAACAACATAGATCCCAGAGATTTCTGCACCAGGGTTACGGTCAACATACGGTCAACATAGACACCAGGGGGTTCTACACAAGGATTAAGAACAGTGAAGAATTTATGCTTGACAACAACCATCTATGTACTTACATCATGAAAACAAAACAAAACAATTATTTTTTTAAAAAAAAAAACACCAACTAAACCTAGCAATTCTTGGCTCTTGTGAAGGACAGTGAAGAAGATGTGTAGTGAGGAGCTTTGGGGTACTGGGCAGGACAGAAACCCCAACAAGCTGGCCCTCATGTTACATATGGTGCCAACTTGTGGATAACTGAATCCACAGAAAGCCTGAGAAAGCTTGGGAAAGAATAGAGTAAAGCATGTTTTGTTGGTGGCAGCAATTTCTCGGGTCTGCTCTGCTTGCTAGAGGCAAGCAAATGCTCTCATCTAAGAGAGGCTTCCTGACTCAGCTTTAGCTGCAAAACTTTGCAGCTCTTCTAAGAGGTCCTGCCACAAAACACTTAAACTGTGTTGAGGAAAAGCTCAATGCATGCTTTTCTGTTTTCAGCCATAGCAGGAAAACAGCTGTGCTGTTTTAAAATGTGGGCCGTCCTGTCAGGGCAAATTCTGACTCTTTCAGGCAGACAGTCCGACTGAGTGTGGTCTGTGAGCAGAATGCTGCAGCTTGCTTGCTAGCAGGGACCTTGAAATGCCATAGAGTTGTGGTAATAAAAATGGCTGCAGTCGGTACCTCAGCCATGAGGCTGGAAAGCTAAGGAATGGGCTAATTCCAGCCATAAAAGCCACACTTTTAGTCCTCTCCTTAAAGACTCATATGGTCAGAAAAAGAGAGATATACAGTAAAGAGATATTCAAAGACGAAGAAAACTTCTAAATGGTTTACAATGTGTTAAAAATATATGCAGGATAAAAGTTAAAGTTCTTAAAGGAAAAAAGGAAGAAAGTAGTTGGGTGTGGTGGTACACACCTTTAATCCCAACACTTGGGAGGCAGAGGCAGATAGACCTCTGTGACTTCAAGGGACAGAGGTAGATTGACCTCTGTGAGTTCAAGGTGTGGTAGCACATGCCTTTAATCCCAGCACTGGGGAGGTAGAGACAGGCAGATCTCTGTGAGTTCAAGGACAGCCTGGTCTACAGAGTTATTCCAGGACAAAGATATATACAGAGAACCTGTCTCAAAAAGCCAAAAGTTAAAAGTAAAATTAAAAGAAATAGAGGTTGAAATAAAGCCGCATAAAGATGGAAAATACACAGAGAATCTTGATACTATGTGTTATTATGCTCTCTTTGAATTGTTTGAATGCTGAGGAAGGAGCAACGGCTGCTAAAAGACTTTTGTTTATAAATGCTGCTGAACTAATCCAAGATAGGTATTTTGAAAATACGTAGGCATCAAAATTGAAGTCAAAAGGTATGTTACTTTGGAGAAGAGATTTTGCTTTTGTTTCCACAGAAAATGAGAGGCTCTGGATTTATTCAGAGTTAAGAAAAATCATCTTTGACCAAGGGAGGCCACCTGAAAAATCTCCGACAGGAATAGATGGCCCAGATGTCTGAGTTCTACATCCAGAACGGATTCAAGGCGCTGCCTGAGATGATCAAGACTCACAGGATACTCCAGTCAGCACTTGATTATAACTCTAAATTTTCTTTAGGTCCCCATAAGGTCATCAGTGCCCCCAACCAGCAGGAAGTAGCCTGAAATACTACGCCCACATTCCCAACAAATGGATTATGGGTATTTTCCCTTGTTTTTGTTTTTTTTTTTTAAAAAGAGGGAAATGGTGCGGGAGAATTATCTGTATTCTGTCAATCATGTATTTTAATAAAACGCTGAATTGCCAGGCAGGAAGTATAGGCGGGTCAACCAGACAGAAAGTAGAGGTGGAGTAATGAGAATAGGATAAGGCTAGGGAGGAGAAAGGTTTCTCAGCCATTCCTGCGCAGACCACCAAAGAGGCAACATGTAAGCCGTCACACTGAGAAAGGTACTGAGCCCATGTGGCTAACATAGATAAGGATAATGGGGTAACATAAGTTATAAGAGCTAATAAATAGCCAGAGCTAAGGGCCAATCAGTTTATAACCTTATGGAGTCCTGTGTGTGATTTTCTTTGGGCTTGCCCGGCTTTGGGGTACTGGGCAGGACAGAAACCCCAACAAGCCGGCCCTCATGTTACAAAGATGTGTTTTTTATCTCCTGTTACTGGATAAATTATCCTGATGAAAAAAACTTAAAGGAGAAAGGATTTGTTTGGGTTCATTGTTTGAGGGTGCATCCCGTCATGGCAGGGACAGGACAGCAGAAGGAGCATGAGGCGGCTGGTCATACTACATCTGGAGTCAGAAACCAGAGAGACAGATGTTGGTTCTTGGCTTGTTCTCTTCATTTGTAAGTCCAGGCCCTCATCCCTGAAAACAGTGCCACCAGCTGCGGGTCTTCCCACCTCAATAGCACGGTCAGGACAGTCTCTCAGAGACACACCCAGAGGCTCTTCCCTGGGCGATCCGGGGTCTCCGGGCTGGTTTGGAACCTGCACTGTGAGTTGCAGTGTGTAAGAGATTGCTCCCCTCTGCACACAGCCAGGGCCAAGAACAGAGAAGGGTCCCTGGGTGGAAAATGACCAAGATGAAAATTCAGGGCCAAGGAGCTGAGGCTAAGCCAATCTAACGGAATTCTTATTGCAGATGTGGGTAACCTGTCCCCACACGGGAGAAAAGGGAGCCTGATCGGACCTTGCAGTGCAGCAGCTGTCAGTGGCAGGCAGGGGTCTTCTACACTCATGGTGCAGGGATACAGGTCTCCCCTAAAACTGGGCTTTACCAGGTTGTACATTGATAGGCCAAAGGTGTCAAGCCAGACTCAAGTCTCACGAAGCAGAGACTCGATCAGGTAGACCATGTGGGGACAGAGCTATGTCTTATGGTGGACTGAGATAGAACAGTACTGCCAGCCACATTCAATACATGCATGGATCCTAGTTCCTTTCTTCCTTCACTCTTACAGCGTCCATGGCCCAACCCATAGACTAATGTCACCTATAGACAGTCCCACTGAATAACCTGAGACAATTCCTCATTAAGACCATCTTCTCGGGGACTTCTAGGTGCCAAACTGACAGTTAAAATTGACGAGCACATAGCTGGTGAGAGCAAGGGGTTGGGAGTGGGGGCTTGGGTACCTTTGATATTGATGAAAAATTATAGACATCTTTTTTCTGTTTCATATGTCTCTAAATTTCTCATTTTTTATGATGAAAGCATTCTTTGATAGCAAAATATTCTTTAAAAGCAGTATATGTCCGGGCATGGAGGCTCACACCTATGATTCCAGCACTGGGGAAACCAAGGCAGTAAGATTACTAGAACTTAGAGAGTAAGAGAGCTCTTGTCTCAAGGTGAGCAAACAATATGTCCTGGGTACATAACTGCTGTTTGACACATAGTTGTATGTGTGTGTGTTTTTTTTTTAATGATTTCTCAGCAAAAGGCTGGGTGAAGACTATCCTGAAGATACCAGAGTGAACCTAGCAAGACATTTGCTCTGCTTCCGTGATCTGAGGGACCAGTTGGATGCTCCTGTAAAGGACCATTGCAGATGAAGGTGAACTTCTTTTGTTCTTGTTTTGTTTTTCCAAAGTGGGAGGAAATTGGTATAAAGCAGGCTTTGCAAGTCTGTGAGTGGCCTGCCATTCCCAGGGAGCTCCCACGGAGCTGGGGGAATGCAGCTGGAGCCATCAGATAACGTGGGATGCAATGCTGCAGCCAATGCAGTTTTCCACAGAAGCATATTTTTTCCTACAAATGGAAGGCTCGTTGGTATCATCTTGACATGCAGAGGAGACAAACACAAATCAATAGAAATATATGTAAGTCGGAATTCAGGGTGCAAGAAAACAATGATCGCCTTAAGACCATCCCTTGTGTTCCCTGGCTGTTCTGCAAAGTCACAGGGCTGTGCTTGCTTTCCTGGGGTTGCTGGGAGCAAACACAGGGCACAGGCCACCCTGAGGATTGTTATCCCACGCTAGGTACTTTCTATTCAAAGCAGGCTTATCAGTAGCAGCAGCCACTCCAGGCCTGTACTCATATTTGTTAGATTTCATGGGCAGTCATGGATCCTGCTCCCTGTGTGCTCATTTTACAAGCCAAAACCTGTCCTGATGCTCTATTCACAACTGCTGGCGCAGGACCGGCAGGAAGCCCGAGCCCGCTGGGGTATTTCCACTGCCTGCCGGATGACCTGGCATGGTGTTCACATTTAGTCTGCTGTTAGCAACTGTGCATTAACTGTGTGGCTGGTCAGAGGGAACAGGCCCTGCTTGGCACCTGTTTGTTCTCTTGGGAACAAAGGTGCTTTGCAGGCACGAATGGAACAGAGAGCCAGTGTCCTCAAGAGTTTGCATTTGTTCAGTAAAAGCTTTAAATATTAGAAAGTTTAAAACTTATGTCTACTCATTAAATTACATCAAAAGAGGAGGCTAGAGATTTCATATGCAATATTCCTGACTGCTATGATGAAATGAGCACTTAGTGCCTATTTGCCCACCTACCCTTACAATATCTACCCACCTGTCCATACATATACACACTCATCCATCCATCCATCCATCCACCCACCCATCATCCATCCTTTTGTCCATCCATCTGTCCCATCCATCCATCCATCCATCCATCCATCCATTCATACATTCATCTACCCATCTGTCCACCCACAACACATGTATTCTTGTTTATTGAATGTCATTCTCTGTACCAGGAATAGTGGTAGGTTGGTAGGTACACAAGAAGGTTTTTATGGTTCTCTCTCTCTCTCTCTCTCTCTCTCTCTCTCTCTTACAGGGCTCCACAGTGAAAAGTTTGCATTGAATTTCAGAGGAGAGACATGTCGACCTGAGCACTTTTAGAATGGTAAAGTTTGGGAACCCTGGAGATAGACTAACTGCACTCTGCGATACGTGATGGACATGAGCCTTTGGGGGCAAGGAGGGGACGTTACAGTTTATATCTGATATGTCTCTCAATAGCTCATGATAGATTGTTACAGGCTTGATTGACAGCATGCATCCACTCATGCTTTCAAAAGATGGATGTCTTTGATACAAAGGTACAAAAGACTTTGCCTCATGTCTGTTCTAGATAAGTATCTATTTCAAATGTTTCTCTCCATGTTTTCTGGGATGGATGACCCATGAGGGCAGGGATGTCTGTCAACCTTTTCTCCATGATGTGTCCCTAGATAGGAACAATAATGTTTAATATGGAGTTGGGTTTCAGTAAGCCTTTGTTGAAGGAAGGAAGGAAAGAAGGAAAGAAGGAAGGAAGGAAGGAAGGAAGGAAGGAAGGAAGGAAGGAAGGAAGGAAGGAGTAGATGGATGAGTGAACAAATGAATGAAGTATGCTAAGAGAGGTGAGCTAATGTGGAGCCTTTAGCTATGGGCAGTTTTGACCCAGGTTAGTGGGTCTTTATTTTTTAGCGTGAAGGGTTATTTTAAACTGAGTACACCGCCTCCCACCACCTTTAATGGTTCACAGAGACAAGCCCACACAGCTTCCCTTATCTGAGTAGGCAGCTCAGTGTCTGAGGACTGAGCTGCTACCTCCTTGGGGGTAGACATATTCCCAGAAGGAGGGCTGTAAATTACACTGACACCAGTTTCCTTCTCAGGGTGCTGGCAAGGTCCTGAAGGAGATGGAGAAGCCCCTCGGGCCTGTGCAGGCGTTATCTCGGAGTCTCTTATCTCTGGCTCATTCGCCAAGCACCCTCTTATCTTCCTAGGGACTCATTTCCCCTGTAAACGCCTCCACCTGTTAAGATCTTCTGGGGCCCATCCTTCCCCAGCCCATCACAGACGTTCACACTCACGAGTGACGTCTCTAAAAACAAGGTTAACACGAGAAAGCAAACCTATGTGTCAGATCAGAGTGGTTTACGTGTGTGTACATGTGTGCATGTGTCTGTGTACTCACCTACGTGTGCACTATTGGAGGTCAGGGGTCATGGCTGGGCGCCCTCCTCAGTTGTTCTTTACTTCCTATCCCATCAACCCCCTCACCTCCTCCCACACTCACATCCTATCCCATCAACCCCTCACCTCCTCCCACACTCACACCCTGTCCCATCATCCCCTCACCTCCTCCCACACTCACATCCTGTCCCATCAGCCCCTCACCTCCTCCCACACTCACATCCTGTCCCATCAGCTCCCTCACCTCCTCTCACACTCACATCCTGTCCCATCAGCTCCCTCACCTCCTCTCACACTCACATCCTGTCCCATCAGCTCCCTCACCTCCTCCCACACTCACATCCTGTCCCATCAGCTCCCTCACCTCCTCCCACACTCACATCCTGTCCCATCAGCTCCCTCACCTCCTCCCACACTCACATCCTGTCCCATCAGCTCCCTCACCTCCTCCCACACTCACATCCTGTCCCATCAACCCCCTCACCTCCTCCCACACTCACATCCTGTCCCATCAGCCCCCTCACCTCCTCCCACACTCACATCCTGTCCCATCAGCCCCCTCACCTCCTCCCACACTCACATCCTGTCCCATCAGCTCCCTCACCTCCTCCCACACTCACATCCTGTCCCATCAACCCCTCACCTCCTCCCACACTCACATCCTGTCCCATCAGCTCCCTCACCTCTTCCAATACCCACTTTGTACGTAGGGTAAAAGGGCTAGCCAAAGAAACATACCCTGACCCTGAAACCAGAGCCAGTGAAAGAAACACAATTGCCCCTAAACAACTCAGCACAAAAATCAACCAATCCCTGAGCACAAAATCTAGTCAATACAAGTTTGTCCAAGCTCAGGGGTTGAAATACGACCAGTCACCACCCTGAAAATCTCCATCCTGGAGAACCTTCATCCATAAGAAGCCCTGTATAAGCTCTGTATAAGCCCTGAGCCTGTTAAGTTGGCAGCCGCATTTTCCCACCATGGCAGAGGCAGCCACTCCTCTGGACTCCTCCCTCCCAGTAAGACTCTCAAATGAGATTTGGGTGATGACATTCTTTCACTGGAGTGGAGTGTGGCAGAGAAGTAACAGCTTCTGTAGGAGCAGGAGCAAAACTGCTGTGTTTCTGTGGGGTGGGGAGAGCCCTTAGCCAGAGGAGCAGAGAAGTCAAGGACATTTCTGCAGGGAGGCTCACTTAGAAGAGAGGAGCAGATCCAGGCAGTCATGGTGCATGCCATTAACCCCAGCACTCAGGAGGCAGAGGCAGGCAGATCTCTGTGAGTTCGAGGCCAGCCTGGTCTACAAGAGCTAGTTCCAGGACAGGCTCCGAAGCTACAGAGAACTCTGACTCAAAAAAAAGCAAAACAAAACAGAAAAGAGTGCAGCAGAGCTGAGCTGTACCATCGCTCTGGGAGAGGAGCTGCCCTGCTACGTTCCTTGTTTCTTCCTTCGGGGAAACAATCTCCCAAGGCAGAGCTGGAGCACTTGCAGGGTAGCCTGACTTCTGATAGCCAGGATACCTTTCCCCCAGAACTCTAACACTCACACACTTCCCCATCCCATCAGCCCCCTCCACCTCCAGCACCCACTTCTCCACCCCATCAGCCCCTCACCTCCTCCCAAACCCACCCCCATCCCATCAGCCCCTCTCCACCTCCAGCGCCCACCTTCCCATCCCATCAGCCCCTCTCCACCTCCAGTACCCACCTCCCCATCCCATCAGCCCTCACTTTCCCGCTCTCTCCATCCTGTCTGTCTTTTCCCACTTCACCATCACAGCCCTCATAAACAGTGTAAAAGCAGCCATGAAGGACCGCTCCCTTCCTGTCGTCGGTTAGACGCTCAAGTGTGGCACCTCTGATCCCTTTGTTCCTTGTTCTTAATTGATCAGAAGAGAAGACAGCTGAAGCTAATCCCCTTCCACACTCTCGGCCTTTTATTTTCTCTCTCCTTACACCTTCTCAAGGACTTTAATCCCTAATTAGCCCCACTCTTGGATGTTTTTAAGCAAGCAACTTCTCACCACTTAAAAATGAGGTGTGAATGCTTAATCTTAAATACAATTCCTTTGTCCACACATCATCTTTCCAGCTGCCACCGAAGCATCTGCGTTTGTGTCTCTCTCCTGAGACCTGGCTCCCTCTGCCTTTTTCTCTCCTGGTTGTTTCTCTCTCCTCACCAGGAGCTACACATACCCAACACTCGATTCTCGCCCTGCAATCCTTTGCCCCTTTTCCCAAACACCACCCACTTCTCCCTTTGTGGCCAGGCTTCTAGCTCAGAAGACCCCACCTGTTCTCCTGGCTTTAGACTGCATCTGTATCACGGGGTCTAGATTCTGGCTCAGACGGTCCTGATTTACGAATATGTTCCTTTCCCTAGGTCAGGGCAGGCTCAGCTCGCCTACAGACAGCAGCACCATGGCTTAGAGCTGAACCCCTAGTGCATGAACAACCACCGCCTTCTATGCCTGGCTCCTATTACTTTGTCTTTCATTGGCATCATCTGTAACAATATGCAAGACAGGGCAGGACTGCCCCAGGAAGTGGCTGTTATAAGATGGAGTGGGATTCTTTCATAGTCATCTTTTACAGTTCTAACCCTCAATACCTCAGAAGGCTCAAATATGACTTAATTTGGAGGTGGGGTCTTTAGAAATGTAATCATTTGATTGGGTCATAGTCTAATATGCCCAATATTCCAGTAAGAAAACAGACGCGCAGAGAGATGACCCTGTTAGGACACAGTTCAAAGAGAGTTCTCAGGAGGAGTCAGCATGGACTCCCGCCCTCAGAACTATAAGACAGTGTCTGTCTGTTGTTGAAGCCCCCAAGCTGTGGCGATTTCAGACCCCATAGCAGCTCACTCCAGTTCTAGCCAGAGCTGTCTGTCAGAGTTCAGTGACCCAGGAGGAGAAGCCATATCATGAACACACCTAATCGCTGAGTACACCCACTGAGAAATACCACCATCCAGTAGACTGCGTCAGATCAGCTGATACATAAAACCACGCTGAAGGAATGCAGCATGAGAAGGGTACCACACACACCAGGGTGTTGAAATGTAGGTTAACTTAGCAGGCGAGAGCTCACAGTTGTTGTAGGACAGAACAAAGTATTCTTCAAAGGGTTATTTCTTGTGTTGCCCTCCCGGGAAGGCTGAGGATGGGCTCCGTTCCCTGGTGCCTGCAGAAGGATATTGTGCACAAATTATCTAGAGTAAGCCAAGGAAAATGTTTTCTATATTATAATTTTATCTATAAACAAGCTGTGTGTGTCTGGGGGGTGAGTGGTACGGTTGACCCAAATGAACATTCTAGAAACAGTCAGAGCCCCACATAAATAAGTTTTAGAGAGGTGTAGTATGAGTCAGGAGGAATCTTCTGGAAATCAGCTCTAAGGAAAGCAGCCTCTTGAGTCCAGACTCACAGGGACAGTTGGAGCCTTCATAGTGCCCTTTCTTCTCAAAGGATGGTGCTGGAAAGATGGTCTTGTTATCTTCCAGGCAGGGAACCCACACCTGTTCAGAGAGGATGCAGGTGTGTGGCCCCAGATGGATTGTCCTGGTCACCTGTGGGCAAGCACTCACTTCCACATCCTGACCCTGGAGCCCTGCCCAGCCTGTGCCCAAAGCGCTACGCTGAGGGAGACACCTCTGAAGTCCACTGGTGTTTTTCCAGAAAGCTGTAAGACCTAGAAACTCCGTGAAGCACCAGCTGAGATTTCTTCTCCCAGGCCAGAGCGGGTTGTTATTCCTTGAGGGACCTGGAGTGCAGTCTTCAGGACTGGGAGGGAGGGGTGTGGCTTCCCAACCTGAGGTTTTCTGGGTAGGTTCTTCCAGCAGTTTTTTGTTTTTCTTTATGCTGACTCGGATGTTTTTCTTACGCTGTAAGGGATGCACTTACAGGGGTGATCTCGCAGCTCTGGGTCTTTGTCACTGTGTGAGGAGATGGTGCACAGATAAGAGAGGGGAGAATACAGAAGCCTTTGCATCAGGTGGACAGCCCTGCAGAGAGCACTCACCTCTCAGCTTTCTTGGAGCCCTAAATCCCTGGCTCGGTTAACTTGAACCTTAACTGCAGAGGTCGGGAGTCACCAGTACTAACTCAGAGGATTCCCTGCTTCTGAGGGCTGGAATTCTCACCTGAAATGCACAGCAGACATCAACCCACCAGGCAAGGGCGTGAGCTGTGGTTGTTCCCAGGTCTGTTGTCGCCTGTGCCTGCTCTCACACTTTCTCCCCCCCCCCACCGTCTTTGTCCTTCTCCCTTTCTTCCTCCCCCTTCTCTTTTTCCCCTCCTTCTCTCTCCTCTTCTTCCTCTCCTTCTCTTCCTCTCCCTTCTTCTTTCTCCACTTCATTTTCTCCCTCTCCTCTCCACCCTTTTCCCCTCCTTCTCTCCCTTCCTCCTCTTCCTCCTCCTCCACTTTGGTGTCTTGTCACATAAGCAAGGAAGCAGACCCTCCAGAAAAACATCACCCAAACAGCAGGAGCTGGGGATTAAGAAGAGGCGGGCACCCCACTGCCTTTCCATGCAGGGGTTGGAGGAGCCTGGTTAAGTCACATCTCACTGTCGTGTGTGTGTGTGTGTGTGTGTGTGTGTGTGTGTGTGTGTGTGTGTGTGTGTGTTTTAACCAGTCCCACTTGCCCCACTACCAAGTCTCTCAGGACACATGCTAATTAGGCCCAGTGTCCTGGGGAAGTCTTTATCTGCCCATTTACTGGAGTGTGCTCTGACTGTCCCAGACACCTGCCCCTCACTACAAACCACAGGGCAAATGGAGTCTTGTCCACCTAACTTGGCGATGTGAAGGGACCTCCATGTCCTTATCATACCACACACCTGCCTCTCTTAATGGAGTTTAAGAAGGAGACACCTTGCTTTGTCTGACAGAAGGTTGACACTTTACTTCAAACCCCCACCATGCTGCTGTAGGCATTGGCACAAATAAACCTCTTGCTTGAAGGACCATTAGACTTCATGTCTTCCTCAAATCTCCTCTTACATCCCTCCCAGAACCTTCTGGGAAACACTTATTCTAGACAACTGGAAATGTATCTCCCTGCCCCATGGCTTGAGAGAAGTCTGTTCTTACACTGACTGTGCCTCGACTTCCCATTTGGGTTGACATAGCCCATGTGTCATTGCAGAGTATAGGCTGCAGACTCAGTCCACAAGTGTGGTTATGGCACACAAAGGCCCTAGACAGAGTCTAGTGGCCCCAAGAGGGTGGGTGCTGCCCTGGGACTCAGAGCCCAGGCATTCCATATGCACCTTCCCAGGGACCTGAGGGTCCCAGAGCTGTAGCCCCCAAAATGCAGTCTTGGAGAATCTGGTTCTTCCTCCAAGTGACAAAGAGGGATTGAAAGAGATACCCATGAAGAAAGACATTCCCCCACCCACCCCCTTCTAGTGTGGGAGGTTAGGAGTGGGCACCAAGCTTGATGGAATCAGGGGAGAAAGTAAGCTTCCTCTGACAGGGTTGTGAAGACAGATGTGTGCAGGAAGAGATTCATTTCCTCAAGTAAACATAACCCAGGGTGTTCTTCTCATAGGCCGTATTCATTTACCCGGACTGAGGAAATAATTTCCTATTATTGTTCTCTATCCTAAGTCACATTCAGAGTGACTTTATCAAGCTCAGATGAGGATGGGGGTGAGCTAAAGGAAACCGAGATTCTGGGTGTCTCAGCCCAGAGAGTCATCATCTCAATGTGAACGGCTTACAGAGCCCGTGAGCGCTAATGAGCGTTAATGAGCGCATTGTGTTTCCCTACAATGGCACGTCCCTTATGTCCCTCCAGCCGGAGGCGGACTCAGAGCCCAGCATTTCCTGAGCACCCCCGGCTTGTGGCTTATCTGTTACTCTTCAGGATGTAGCAGTCTTAAAAGGTTTCTCGTTTTTTTTTTTTAAATAAGTTTTAACTATGTGTATAGTGTGCAAGTGAGTGCAGTGTTCCCAGAGGGCAGAAGAGGATGTTAGATCCCTCAGAACTGGATTTAGAGTAGTGAGCAACCTGGGAATCAAACTTGGGTCCTCTGCAAGGGCACTGTGTGCACTTCTAGCTCAGATTCTCTACTTTTCTAAGCGAGGATGGGCAGAGCATTCCACATATGTGCTCAGCTGAGAACTCTTAACGACTCTTCTCTTCATTTCGGCTATGGATGAGCACACCAGTTATGGAGCCTGTGGACTCCCACCTGCATTCCCACACACACTGGAGGTCAAGCACTGTTCACACTATCCGCCTGTCTGTCTGTCCATCTGTCTGTCTATCCACTCCTCTCTCTCTTTCTCTCTCTCTCTCTCTCTCTCTCTCTCTCTCTTTCTCTCTCATTTAAAAAAAGACTTATTCATCTGTATTTTATGTGTTATGGGCGTCTGTAAGCTTGTGTATCAGTGCATTGTGTGCGTTCCTGGTGCCCTTGGAGGCCAGACGAGGACCTTGGAGCCCCTGGACCTGGAGTTATGGTCGTAAAGTAACCGTGGGGTCCTGGGAACTGAACCTGGATCTGCTAGGAGAGCAGCTGGTGTTCTTCAACCACTGAGCTGTCTCTCCAGCTCCTTATGCTCCTCAGCTGGAGCTCCTCCAGGCTTCAGAGGGGACACCTCTCGTCTGTAAGGGCCTGCCATGCTCTGTAGGTCTCCATGTATTCCGCTCCTCCTGTCTAATGGGCTCTTCCATCGCTGGATCCCATGACGGCCGCGAGGTTCTTCCTCTAATAATGTGCCCTCTGGAGGGAACTACGTGTCGGTTTCCCCTCTGAACAAACTACTGATGACTCACTTCTTTCATCATATTTAATGAGAACTAATTAATTAATTATATTAAGATGACTACTCCTAATCAATTGGCAGTGATCAGGGCATTGGTGGAAAGGAGGCTTTCAGCTCCCAAAGAGCCCTGATTCTGTTTCTTCCTGGGTCCCACATGGGGTTCAGAAGGGATCCAACCTCCAATTCTGCTCTAACCTGAGATTTTCCAGAGTCAAGGTCAAGGCAAGAAAATCTGACAAAGAGGACACTGGCTACCACGCCAAGCCCAAGTATAGTGCAGGCGGGGTCCATACCCACCTAGGGACACCAGCCTGTGACTCTGGCCGGCTGCCCACCTTCCTGTTCAAGTTCAAGGCCAGGGAAAACTGTGTGGATCAAAAAGACCTGACTGGCTGTGTCTTCTTCATATTTCTGGTTACTCAGTTGTAAGTTAGTAGAGTTTCAGCCTCTATTCCTGTCTCCCCTCCTCTCCTTTGTCCTCCCCTCCCCTCCTCTTCTCTCCCCTCTCCTCCTTTCCCCACCCAACCCCCGCTTATTCCCTACCCTTGCACTGTCCTGATGTAGTTTATGGGGTGTTGTGATTGCCTGGAGAGGTGTTGCTGCATCCAGTGAAAATTGGTGTTTTTCTTCCAAACCTTGTGTTTCATCCAATTAACCTTTATCTTGTTTGTTGCAGTAATTTGCACAGCCTGGAGCCATGGCAAGAAAGAGGTTTCCTTTGCCTGGGTCAGCCCAGCCAGTCACTCTCTCTGGACCACCTGACCTCAGAGATCAGGACAGAGCCTCCTTCCCTCCCTCCCTCGCCCACATGCTCAGAATGGGGCCTCCTTCCCTCCCCCACATGCACCTACCCCCACTCCAGCTAGCATTAAACTCAACCAGTCGGGGAGGGGTTACTGAGAACTCTATGGACCCTCATGCATAGACAAGGCTTAGGAACCTACATTGTTTCAAAACTTTCCAGATCCTGAACTGCCCCAGACCATGACAGGCAGGCACTGGGATTCATTCTGGAATGGGCCATGCAGGATTCCAGAAGGCTTCCCAGACCTGACTGATGTAGAATTCCCCTTTGTATGTAGTATGAGGGCCGGCTTGTTGGGGTTTCTGTCCTGCCTGGTACCCCAACAAGCCAGCAAGTCCCAAGGAAAATAACACAGAGTCTACATTAGGTTATAAACTGATTGGCCCATTGGGTCAGGCTTCTTATTAGTTTTTGTAACTTATATTAATCCATTATCATTATCTATGTTAGCCATAATGGCTCAGTACCTTTTCCAGCGGGGGCAGCTTACATGTTGCTTCTTCAGTGATCTGCGCAGGAGTGGCTGAGGGCTTCCTGTGTCCTAGAATACTCCCAGTCTCTTTACTCCACTCCTACTTCCTGTCTGGCTTTCCCGCCTATACTGCCTGCCTGGCCAATCAGCGTTTTATTAAAATATGATTGACAGAATACAGACAATTCTCCCGCACCATTTGTATGCTGTACATGTTTAATTAATAAAAAATAAAACTGACTTGGCCTGATAGGGCAAAAGAATAGAGGTAGGCAGGGAAAACCAAACTGAATGCTGGGAGAAAGAAGGGTGGAGTCAGAGAGGAGCCATGTAACCCTGCCAGAGACAGATTCAGTAACTTTAGGCAGTAAGCCACAGCCATGTGACCATACACAGATTAATAGAGATGGGTACGAGTTAGCCAGAAATACGCTTAGATTATTGGCCAAACGGTATTGCAAATAATACAGTTTCTGTGTCATTATTTCAGGTCTGAGCAGCCGGGAACCAACAAGCGGCTCCTACAACACCCGACTGCTGTGCTGAAGTGCGCAAAAGTCATGGTCCAACCTCAGCCCGGCAAAACAGCAGAAGTGCAGCAGGTTACATGGTGATTTCTTTTCTTTTCTTTCTTCCTTTCTTCCCTCCCTTCTTCCCTCCCTCCCTCCCTTCCTTCTTCCTTATCTTCTCAAGACAGGCTTTCTCTGTGTAACCACTGTAGCTGACCAGGAACTCATTTTGTAGACCAGGTTGGCCTCAAACTCAGAGATCCACCTGCCTCTGCCTCCCAGGAGCTGGGATTAAAGGCCTGCACTAGCACCACCCTGTTACATGGTGATTTCTAACCCGTCTTCCTCTCTCTCATAGCTCCCTCTCTTCTCCACTCTGTGCCCTTCCTCTCCTCTTTTCCTTCTCCCTTTGTCTCCTCTCCCTCTTCCAGTCTCCTCCCATCTCTCCTCCCCCTTTTCCTTTTCTCATTCATCCCTCTCTCTGTCTCTGTCTCTGTCTCTGTCTCTGTCTCTCTCTCTCTCTTGCTCTCTCTCTGGAGTCCTGGAACCCTGGAGGCACACAGACTAGACACCTTCTGCTCTGTTCCCCCTCACACTCCCAGTGCTGTGCACAGCACTAAACCCTCTTAACCGTCTCTCTGCCCAGAACCTGATTCTGGCTGTTATAGGCTCTAGTGCTGTTCAGTTTAAGGGGAGGTGCCTTTCTGACAAAATACCCTATTATGACTGGAAACTGGCCTGGGCATGTGACGTCCTTAGGTTTGTGCCCATGGCCACGGTGACCTGCTGCTCCCCGATGGGTTTGTCTGAATTCCAACCATGGCTAAGTCCGTCTCAGTCTCATTCTCTTCGGTGTTTGTCGTGTTAAGAGCAGGAGTGGTTGAGATCATTTCTGCTACTGTCAGGGGCTGTTCTCAAGCCTGCCTCTGCACAAGCTGAAAGAAATCTCTTCCCTGGTCACAAGCAGGGAAAGCTCTAGAGATAAGGTCATTTATTCCCCAGAGGACGCACCCAGCCTGGCAAGCAGCATTGCCCTTAATGTATGGAATGCATTTGGCCAGGACCGTGACAGTCATTAGAAATGGGCCCTGGGTGTCATTACCCCAGAGTCAGCCTGTGAAGTATGCGTCCTCTGAGGAAAGAAAGCATTAGGGCGCCCTGAGCTGAATTGGTCAGCCGAAAATACTGGAGTGCTTTATCCTTGGAAGGAAATGAAGCCATTTATTGGAGGACAGAAGTTCAGGATAATAGTTAAAGCAACCTGACATTTCCATAAATTAATGAAATGTGTGCTGTTGGCATAATTCAATGTGTGAAGGCATTGATCTCTCCTCCCTGACGCCCAGAGGGAGGCTTCAGGCTGGGGACAGAAGTGGGAACCCAGGACCAATGTCATCAGACCCATGTCAAGGAGCTGATGACAGGTTCACCTGAGCAGGAGCCCCCAAATACCTGCACATGCTGACATGCTCACCCCTTCCTGTGCTCACCCCTTCCCGTGCTCACCCCTTCACTCACACACATGTTCACCATTTCACATACTCACACACATGTTCACCCCTTCACAATCTCACATACTCGTTCACCCCCTCACCAGCTCCTTCATCCACACACATCAGCAGAAAAGACCAGTGTGGCCAGTTTTCTCCTAGCTGGATTGAAAGCTCCCTCTCCTTGGAAGTGAATTATGGCTCCACCTCAGAATCCTCTCTCTGCTCTGAGAAGCAGAGGGCCACAAACTCTCCTCCATCTTCCCTTGTTCGTCACTCAACAAAGAGCCTGGAAGAAAGGCACAGTCAAGAAAAGCAAGAAGACACTTGGAAAACAGTCACCCGGGAGCTGGGAGATGCCTGGGGGTGAAGCCATTGCTGAGTGAGGGTAAAGACCTGCAGTCGTGTTCTGAGAACCAGCATGGAGTTGGACACGGCACACGGCAGTCATACCAATGCTCGTGCATCCAGATGGAAGGCTGAGAAACTCTCAGGCCAGGTAGCCCAGCACACAGAGTGGCAAACAACAAAGAGAATCTGCGTCTAAGTTGTTGGAGGGTGAGAACTGACACACACACACACACACACACACACACACACACACACACACACAACGTGGTCTCTCAGGCCTGGCACACAGAGCAGAAAACAACAAAGAGAATCTGTGTCTAAGTTGTTGGAGGGTGAGAACTGACATGAGGTGGTCCCCTAGCCTACACAAACACACACCGTGGTACACATGTATCTCTATAGATGCACATACATACATACACCACACACATACATAGAAATTGGACAGAAGAAATACCCACTGAGCTAGTTAGTTTCTGTCGCAATCAGGAAACATGTTTGACACAATCTAGAGTCGCCTGGTGTCTTCGAGTTATTGCTGGGATGAAGTACAGTGTCCAAAAGCTACATGGGGAGGAAAAGGTTGATTTGACTTACACTTCCACATCCCTGTTCATCACCGAAGGAAGTCAGGACAGGAACTCACACAGGGCAGGAACCTGGGGGCAGGAGCTGATGCAGAGTCATGGAGGGGTGCTGCTTACTGTCTTGCTTCTCATAGCTTACTCAATCTGTTTTTGTATAGAACCCGGGCCCACTATCCCAGGGATGGCACCACCCTCAGTTGCCTGGGTCTTCTCCCATCAATTACTAATTAAGAAGATACCTTGCATCCTGATCTTATAGAGGCATTCTTTTCAACTGAAGTTCCTTCCTTTCAGATGTGACTATAGCTTGTTTCAAGCTGACATGAAGCTAGCCAGTGCTCTGGGAAGAGAAAACCTCGACTGAGGAGGAATTGCCTCCCCCCCCCCCCCCAATCAGATTGCACTGTGGCTCTGACTGTTGGGTATTTTCTTGATTCATGATTGCTGTGGGAAAGCTCAGCTTACTTTGGGTGATGTCCAACCCCCTGAAGGTGGTCTGGGTGGTACAAGAAAACAAACTGTGTAAGCCGTGGGGAGCAAGCCAGTAAGCAGCATTTCTCCGTGACCTCCGCTTCTGCTCCACTTCCAAGGTCTTTCTCTGAGTTCATGCCTTGGCAGCAATCCAGGATGGACTGTGATCTATAAGCCAGATGAACTCTTTCCTCATCAAGTTAGTTCTGGTAGGTGTTTTTGACAGTAATAAAGAAGCAGCCCGAACACAGTGAGTGGATGAATGAATGAGTGAGTGAATGAATGAATGAAGAATGCACGAGGAAGCCAGTCTCACTGCAGAAGGTCCCAGTTCGCCTGTAGGCCAGTGGAGGCAGTGACCGTCCCCAGCACTAACCGTAAGTCTACGGTGACATTCATCCCACTTCCGCACTGAGGTGCGCACCAACGATGGTGACCATTTATTAGGGGTGAAGACGATGGTCATCTTCACAGCCACCTCGACTAGATTTAGAGGACCGTAGAAATAACACCTCTGAGTATGTCAATAAGGATGTTTGCTGAAGGGTTTATGAAGGAGCTAATGTCGAATGGTTGCATTGATTCCAAACACTTTGCCTTTCTTTCATCTCTGCCTCTGAGTTTACAGGCAGCACGGCTGCCCATGGGGAGTTAGCTGCATGGTGATCTCATCTCACAGAATGGACTCTGCCACAGGAAAACTCAGCAGCTCTCAGAAAAATGGCATGGGTGATGACCAAAAGCCAAAGGCTATATTTTAAGAGGGCAAGAATAAAACAGACTACAGCGATGTCCCCGAACACTCCATAGGCCAGTGATCCCCACATTATGCTCCTTGGTTTCATTAGGGTAAGACGGCCAGCACCATCCAGTACAGAAAACCCCTCTTAATGAGATGAGTGACCACACAAAGTCAATGATGCTGACAGACAGCACAAGCTCTCCATTTGTTTTCATCAGGGCGAGGCAGGTGCAGATGTTGGCCTACGATGGCAATGGCAGGGTGCGTCAGGTCCACTGTCAATGCAAAGGGCTAAGCCTGTCAAAAATTGCTCCAATCCGTGAGCCCTCAAGGGGTGTTTTCTCTGCTCGGCCCAGTCCTCTGAGGCTTAGGTAACTGTGACAATCCTGGGCCTATTGAGGTTGTGTCTTGAAGTGCCCAAGAAGTGCCAGGAGAGGAATTAAAAAATCATATGGTGGTTAAATGGGTGGTTTCCACCCTGCTATCCTGTGGCAAAGAAGAATAGTGTCTGTCGTGAAGAGACCTGAAAAGATGGTTAAACTGGGGTTCCTATATGGGTCTGAGCACCGTAGAGTGGAGACAGTCCACAGTCTCAGCCCACAGATGCAATGGGACTTGTCCCAAACTCAAGCCATCCCCCTTCTCCCTTAATGTCCCCCAACACCCAAAGCTCTCCCGAGGCTGTGTCTTACACCCTGGACACCATCATGGTACTGTCTAGGAAACAGTGGAGGGGCCAGAGAGATGCTCTAGGTGAGCAAATGGGGAATGTGAAACACAGCTTTGTGTCAGAGAAAGCTGGATGCTTGCTCCCCACCATCCCCAAAGTGTTACTGGGGACAAGGTTTGTTTTCGGGGTTTCTGTTCTGCCTGGTTCCCACAATCATTAAGTACCAAAGAAATCACACAGAGGTCTACAATAGTTATAAACTGATTGGTCCATTAGCTCAGGCTTCTTATTAACTCTTATAACTTATATAGCCCATTATTCTTGTCTATGCTAGCCATGTGGCTTGGTACCTTTCTCATGGAGGCAGTCACATCTTGCTTGCTCTGTGGCTGGATCAGGACTGCACACCAAGACTTCCTCTTTCTAGAAGTCTCCTGTTCTCATTGACCCACCTCTACTTCCTGTCTGGTTGTCCCATTTATACTTCCTGCCTGGCTACTGTCCAATCAGCCTTTTATTAAAATACAATTGACAGGCTACAAACCATTGTCCCACAGCAAAGGTTGTTGACCCCTACAATGCCTGGCTGACCCTGGGTCCAAGCAGAGGCAGCAGTCAACATACCCTGAGCCTTCAAAAGGTAATAAGAATGAATCATCAAGTTATGACAACATTTTCTATTAATTTCATGGTTATTCTGTGGCTCCTTTTACATAAGATAGAAATCAGTGACTTCATCGAAATAAACTGATATCTCAAGTGTTTGGAAGAGATCAAGAGCTTGGTGCGGACTGTGCAGGGCCGACGTCTTTGGCTCCCATCTGGGCTTCATTTGGTGGTCAGAGGAGGACTGGATGGGCACAGAAGGGAGTGGCTAAGGATGCCCATCAGGACCCCCGATTCCCATCAGTCTTGGCTCTACTTTATGTGGTGTCCATACTGATGCTAAACACCTGCTTCAACTCATCCAGACACAGCTGCTGAGAGGCTGAGCTGGGCACAAGGAGGGAGCTGGTTGTAGCTCTTAGGCTACAAATTCCACCTAAAAAACAGAGGCTTCAACCTGGATATGTGGAGAACTGGCGCAGATGTCCCCAGAAAGCTGGTTCACTCTGTGCCCTCTCTCCAGGGAGTCCAGAGACCAGCAGAAAGCAAGGTTGGAGTTAAGCTCTAGACTTCTGACAGCCCTGGCTGCACGTCCTTGGACTTGAGCAGTCAGATTTGGTTCTCGTCTTTGCTTTCCATTCTTTTTATTGTTCCTCTCTCTCTCTCTCTCTCTCTCTCTCTCTCTCTCTCTCCCTCTTTCTCTCTCTCTCTCTCCCTCTCCCTCTCCCTCTTTCTCTCTCCTTCTGAGACAAAGTCTTATAAAACCAGGGCTGACGGGAACTCACTATGTAGCTGAGGACAATCTGGAACTCCTTATCTCCTCCTCTACCTCCCAAGACTGGGAGTCAGGGGAGTATGCACCCATGCCTGTCTTATGAGTTGCTGGGGCCCAAGCCCGAGGTTTTTCATATCCAAGCCATGTATTCTACAAACTGAGCTGAGTCCTTAGCCCACATTTTATTTCCATGCCTGAACTACAGCAGGAAACAGTAAATCTGTTCAGCCTGCACTACCAGGGGTGGAAGGAATGGCTTCAGAGTCTAAAGGGGGCCACTCTGCCTCCTGTGGCCAGGGACTGGGAGATGGCTTTCACAGTCTGACGGCAGGAACTGCCTTCTCTCGGTGGGCACCAGCTTCAAGAGCTGGACCACCACCGGGCCAGAGGACAGCTCCCTGACTAAGTTGCATCCTTCTGAAATAAACGGAGCCAACCGTGCCAGCTCCTCAGGGGGGTCCCACTTAGCACCTCCAGCCACCAAGTCCCCGCCTCTGCTTCCTCTCCTATTGTGTGCTTAGCAGACGCACTGGCCGTGTTGTCATCACCTGCCTCTGAAGCTGAATCAACCATTAGCAGCTTCTTCATGTTTCTATAAATATTTAATCCGCCGGCACTCAGTAATCACCACCGTATGAAATTAGCATGGATCAGAGGGTGCTGGCTCACCAGGGTCCTTAAAGGGGGAGCTAATCCTTTCTCAGGAAGTCTTCCTTCCCGATGATGCCAAGGGAGGAGACATGAGGGAGCCAAAGACTTGAAGGCACTGGGGGAGTTTTAATTCAGCTCTGTCTTCAGCCTGATAAATCATCCTCGCCCCGTGACTTCGGGAGCAGCCCACGTTCCCTCTGCAGCAGACTTCCAGACACCTGGGAGTACACCTGTGGGATACCTACCGTTTCTCTAGGGTTTCCTCCCCTGCCTTGGCACCCAAGCTTCCAGGGCCTTGGAAAGGAGGCCATCGCAGTGACCACAGTGACCACTCCTCCTCGGGCTTGGGCAGCTCATGGAGTTTCCTTGAGGGATATGGTGGGCATTTAGGTTCGGTTTGTTTGAAATCACAGTGGCCTATTCCTGGGTTGTCAGAGGGTGGTTTTAGCTAAGCAGAAAGACAGGCATGGCTTCTCACTGCAAAGCCCAGCCTTGGACCAGGGAGATGGTTCAGTTTCTAAGCTGTTAGCAGTTCCTATAAACCTCAGTCTGATTCCCAAAGCCCATGTTTAAACAAAATAAAACTGTGACCTTGCAGCCCAAACTTGTAATCCCAGAGCTGGGAGAAGAGACAAGTGCATCTCTAGGACTCTTTGACTAATAGGTTTAGCCAAACAGGCAAGTTCCTGGTCAGCACTCAGGGAGAGATCCTGCCTCAAAAACCATGGTGAACAGCATTCTGAGGAACACCTCCCAAAGTTGACCTCTAGCCTCTGACCCAGATCCCAGGCTGGCTGCAGCCAATCGTCCTGTGGACCAGAGCCTCTTGGACCCTGGCTCATGACAGACATCACCTTCAGACCCCAGCGTTGTATCCCAGGGATGAAGGGCTGAACCTTCAATGTTCCCAGCGCCTGTCCAGGCACTGTGTGATCTGGGTCTCAGGGTTTCTCGTGAGATCAGGGTGAGCCTGCATCTTAGCTGCACAAGTGGCTTCTCCTGTTGCTATGACAACATACCTAGCCAAAGTAACTTAAAGGAGAAAGGACTTGTTTGGGCTCGTTGTAACAATATGGCCCATCACAGTGGCAAGAGCTTGACGCAGCCGACAACGTGACATTCTCAGTCAGGAAGCAGAGGGACCTGTGTCAGGACTCAATTCGCTCTGCCGTCTTTATCAACCCAGGTCTGAAAACAGGCACTCGCTGCATTTTAGGTAGATCTTCCCCCTCAGTTCCACCTCCCTGGAATGACCTTACAGACAGGCTCGGGGTACCAGGATACCTGGATACCTGAACGTCTACATGGGACACTGACTCATCTGTATCCCTAGACATCACATCTTCCTAGGGTGGAGGGAGGGAGGGGTGAGTGACATCAGCAGTTCTTCTGGATGTTCACAGTACATTAGAAACACCGACCTTGTGGGATGGGTAGTATCTGCACGTGGCCTGGAAGGCAGGAGGCCTGAAACTACCCCCAGGTGGTCCCAAATGTTCAGTTAGGGTGTCCGACCCAAATCCTGCACCTTTGTACAACTTGCCATGTAATCTCTGGTCCTCCCGAGGCTGTAGAGGAATATGAAGGGCTTTGATACCCAGCAACACTGGTCCTTGCAGCAGTGATGAAGGGGATGGGTCATTTGCCTGTTTTCAAGATGGGGTGACGTGGAAATTTGAGCTGACAGCCAATTGTATTGGGGCAGCTTGGCCTTATGGGCGTGGTTTTCTCTGGATATGCAACCAGATAAGAACTGAAGACTAGTGTGGCATGTGCTGTGCTCCCTGGTAGCTGGCAGAGCTGTGACTTGGAGCTCCCCTTGGCCCTTTGGGTACAAGGTTACAAAGCAGTGGCTGAGAGTTGGTTCAGCAGCATCAGCAGAACAGCTGGCGTTGTGACCCGGACTCCTCCTTCTGTCTTGTAATCATTGTGCATGGATTTGATATTAGTAAAAGATAAGATAGTCCCCAGGATTCCCGCTATAGGTGATAGAGGCTGGGGAGCCCAGTGTGGGAGCCTGGGGCTAGCTTAATCTTTGGGTTGACATCTCGATCCCAACCATGCTCCTGCTATAATCATATTGAAGAAAGATAGATTTGCTACTTGCCCTTTGGCTAAAGAGGATGAAGTTTACCTGGGAGAAGTCCTCTGACCTTCCTACCAGCTTCTGAGGAGACACACAGGCTTGACGTGAGAGGGGCTTGCTGGAACAGTCGGTCATGCAGTCTCCAAACCTTTCCTGGCTCCCTCTTACCCAGCCTACCGGATGCCATGCCAGGGGCCGATGCCTGGTGATGTAGGAGATCCTTCTGGGGTTCTCCTCCTTCAGCCTGGGCACAGATTCACATTGGTATCTCCTTCTCGGCAGCGGCCACCCTCAGAAATAGAGTTCTGCCAGAGGGACACCCTTCACCTATGAGCCAGAGCTACAGCTGGTGACCGCTGCCCACTGACTACTGGGGTTGGCTGTGCTCTGGAACTGTGCAGCCTTTGTGGGCACCACATCTCTCAGGGAAACATGAACTCAGGCTCTAGCAAATGCAGTGCAGAGCGAGCACGCAGGGAGTTTCCAGTTCATTTCCCCGCATTATGCTGGGTCTGTGGGTAAACAGAGAAACAATAATAGCTGCTGCTAGCGCTTTAATTGCTATCCACTGTGTTTTAATTAGTCCGAGAAAGAGGAAGAGGCAGGGGGAGGGACTCTGACTGCCACCTTCCCCATCATGTGCACCCGTGGCGGGGGGGGGGGGGAGGAAAGCAGTGCAGGTGCTCTTCATTGAGAATCCACGTGGACAACCCCTCCCCAGCTCTTCACTGAGTATTTGTGTGGACAACTCCTCCCCAGCTCTTCATTGAGTATCGTCGTGGACAACTCCTCCCAAGTGAGTGTCGCTCCATGAATCTGCCCTGGGCAGGTCTGCTTGCGCACTCTTTCCATGGAAAGAGCATTTGCTAATTAGATAAACACCAAGTCACCACTGCCTAGCACCATCCAACAGTCCCGGGAAAGGTCACTCTCAGAGTTAAACTCGGACTCAGGAACAGATGAGGAAACACAGTTGACTCTCAAGCAGGAAGAGAGTAGCTCAGATTCCAACTCAGCCTCTGAGCAGGAGTGAGGTCTAGAATTTACAGCCTCTTGGTTCTTCGTCTGTGCTTGCTCTGTTGCTGTATCAAAATGGCGGAGACCAGGTAAGTTTAAAAGGAGAGAGGTTTGTTGAACTTCTGGTGCTGCTGGCCGGAAAGTTCACAAGCACGGTCTGTCTTTGCAGTATCATGTCTTGTCAGGGGAGCCAGTGTTCCAGAGATAGCCCTCTTGTATAACAAGCCCCCCCATGACTCATTAGCCCACTTGTAAATTAACCCAGTTGTAAGGGCAGAATCCTCACAGCCGAGTGCCCCCAAAGCTCCCATTTCCAAACATCATTAACACTTGACTTCAGGGACCTGGTTCCTAACCAGGAATGTTGGAAGAAATGAGACAGATCATAGCTCCATGCAGACAGATATTCTAAACAAGGCTAATTGGACTGGATTCACAAGTTCTAGAAGGAGTGGCTGAAGCACTGTTAGAGTCTGTGTTGTCCACTACTTCATGCATCAATCTTACAGACTGCAGCTCACACACCCTCTTCCTTAAGACATCAACAGAATGAAAATAGGACTGGGTTCTTCCTTGTGTGGTGGTGAGGGAGCAGTGCAGGGCACAGTTCCCGGGGACTGGGCTCTACCACTGAACTGGTCAATCCCCTGCTCCCCTACCTTGACCTGTGCTTCAGAAATGAAACCAAAAGTTCCATCTCCTTTTCTGTCATCAGCAACGTTGACCACACCCCAAAGCAAGACAGGAGAGTGCGTTTTCTGGGTGAATCTCTTTACACCCCACTTCTGGGACTTTCTCTTGCTAAAAGCCCCTTTCCCAAGCTGTCCAAGCATCTTCTGCTTTTCAGTGTCCTGGGGCACAGGCTTACCCTCTCCTCCTTCATCCCTAGCACACTAAGGATGATGGAGACTTCTCTCCAATTCATGTATTACTGGGAGAAGGGTGCTGAGCTTGGGGCTCTGGGGACTGCCTGGTCTGCCCCACCAAGCTGTGTGACCCGGGACCTACCAATCTACCTATCCACTCCCAGCTTGCATGGCCAGTTTGGAGAAAGCATCTCCACCCTGCTGACCCCCAGCCGTCACTGCTGGGATGCTGTTTCTCAAGCCATCTTCCTGGGGTGTGCCTCCCACCTGGAGCAAAGTGGGCCATGGGGGCATTTTTATTTGTGCCTGTCTCTCTTACCAGATCATTGTTCCTAGGGTACAGGGTCTGCCCACACATCCCATCAGCACTTAGATCTGCATTAGGCTCTTGCTATACACAGAATAAATGCTGCCGAGGAGACCAACAGATATATAGTTAACCAGGGGAGCGGGGTGTTAGCACGTGGCTGCAATCCCAGAACTAAGGATACTAACAGAGGGGCACCAAGAGTTCAAGACCATCCTGGGTTAGATATAAAATCCTGCTTTGGTTTAAAGAAAATAAATGGGGGATTGAAAATACATAATCTAATGAAAATGATTTGCTGCTTTGATGATTTGCAAGACCTATTTTTTAGACCACATACTGAATCACAAACCAGAGGCTGAAAGGAGAGCCGACCCTGCCTGTGGCAGCCCCACCAGCTTCACAGTCCCCAGGATCACAAAGCACCAGGCTTCCACAGCTCAGCCAACCATACTCAGACCGATCCTGAACAGAGCGTGAAGAACCCAGTGAGAAACAGCAGAGGCTTTCAGAGGCAGCGTCAGGGTCACGCGCACAGGAGACCCCTGTCTTGCCAATTTTCCTTCAACCTTGTTCTGCACTGTGGGCCAGAAACCTGGGAACACCCCAGGTCAAATCTAAGAAGCACAGGAATGAACCTATCCCAGGAATTTCAAAGCCCAAGGACAGAAACGGTGTCTTTCCATCAGCTTCCAGATGGAGGGAGAGCTCTCTGAGAACTCTCGCTGTCCTCCGACGGCCTTCCTGATGGGCAACAAAACATTTGATTTTCTCCTAATAGATTTGTCATTTGACGTCAAGTATCCACTCCTATTGACCCATGGAACCTCAATTTCAAAACCATTAAAATCTAATTTTCCACACTGTGCCCCTAAGAGATAGGCTAACTTTCAAAGAATAATTCATTTTCTTTAAGATAAAAAATGCATATCTCTCTATATTTTCTTTTTTATTCTTTAAAATAAGTTAAGAAACACAGCTATAGCCTGGCTGCTGTTGTTTCTCAGGTCTCTCTCCAGCTTAAGGAACTTAAATCTCCCTCACTGCGCAGTGCAAGCTATACTTACGTGGGGAAACCACAATAACAAGGAGATTATAAAGGACCCACTCCACCAAGAAATCAGGATGGGAGGCTCAGGGTTATTTGCTTTCAAAAATAATAGATGTGTCAAAGACAACCCAGGACATTTTGGGAAGTCCTAGCATCTCTACAACTTATTTACTTTGCCTCAACTGTTAAGCTAACCCTTCCATTTGAAATTCTGAGAGCAGAAGGCCTAATGAGAAATGCCCAGGCAAGTGTCCGTAGCCTACCTATGGAATCCTCAGTCTTCGTCAACTAATGGGAACCACGTGGGTACCATGGCATGGGGCTGCTGGGCCTGTGTCTTTGTGAGCCTGTGCTTCTTTGAGGGGACAGGAAGCTACACATACGCTCGGACACGTGTGAGAACCCAGACATCAACCTCAGGTGCCAGTCCTCGGATACTGCCCACCTCGTTGGGGAGAAGGGGTCTTTTGTTGGCTTGGAGCGCATCCAGTAGGTCAGGTTGGTTGGAGAGAGAGACAGGGACCAGTGCAGAGATTACATTACAAGCCTACTCAAGCACGCTTGGATTTTTAATGTGGGTGCTGGGTCTTGAGCTCAGGCTCTCATGCCTGTCCAGTGAGCATTTTACCCACCAAATGATTCTTTTTTTTTTAAAACTTGTTGGTTCAGGTGATTGTGCTGTGGTTTGGTAAAATAGGAGGAGTCAGCGGCCTGGTGAAAGGCCTCAAGATGCTCTCTGTGGTCCTGACAGCTGCTCTGAAAGACCAAAAATATTTTTAAAGCAAACATTTAAGCAAATAGAATGCGTATTACAGATACGCAGACCATCGGAAGGCCTGCCAGACAAGAGCATATGGCATAGGCCAGCACAGAATGTAGGGACCAGGGGCCACTTAACCTAAAGAGATTTTGGCATGACATTCAAGACATCCCTAAGCAGCAGGGCAGAAAAATACCTCTTCTGAAGTCCCTGTCAGCCTGGTGCTTGCCACTGGTGCCTGGCCAGCTTGTGACAGAGTGACTGGCACGTGACAGCTGCTCAACTGTCTTTTCATTGGCTCCTGCAGGTCAAATGACATCAAATGGTACTCCGTATCTGTGAGTCCTGGAACCTAAAAGCAAAAAGGTAAAGGTAAGTCTGACCTGGGTGCTCAGGGTGGTCCAGAACACCCATGTTCCAAGAGGGGATCTGGAAAGTCAGACTCTCTCTCTTTGTGTGTGTATGAGTGCATGTGTGTGTGTGTGTGTGTGTGTGTGTGTGTGTGTGTGTGTGTGCCCATGCTTGTGCATGCATAGGCACACGTAAATAGAGGCCAGAGGCCAACCTCAACAGTCATTCCTCAAATGTCGTCTACCTTGTTTTACTGATACATAGTCATTCATAATCTTGAACCCTGCCATAGAGCTAGGCTGGCTGGCCATGGAGGCCCGAGAATTCGCCTACCTCCCCTTCCCCAGCACTAGGATGATAAACCCAGCCCCCAAACTGGCTTTTTCTTTGAAAACATGGATTTGCAGGAGATCAAACTCATCACGCTTGCAAGGCAAGCATTTTATTGACTGAGCCATCTTCCCAGCTTAAGGCTGTTATTTTCAAAGGGCACACGTCACAGAACCTCTGTGCCTCTAGGTGGTTTAAAACAGAATCACG
Organism: Myodes glareolus; assembly: GCF_982192425.1. Taxonomy (NCBI): domain Eukaryota; kingdom Metazoa; phylum Chordata; class Mammalia; order Rodentia; family Cricetidae; genus Myodes; species Myodes glareolus. The sequence continues at coordinate 3,653,225 of NC_142031.1, forward strand.
CTCCAAAGAGCCATGCATGGCTACAGAGTGACCATGAACTCTCTTCCCCTGAGATGCGAGGTTTTTCTCTGGCTCCTCTGTTCTTTGTGAAATCAAACACTCTGATCTCTCTGAGCTCTGCAGTTGCACACTGAAAGTCCCTTCCAAGGCCTCTAATGGTTCACGCAGGAAGAGCCAGGATGGGGCTGGCCAGGAGCTGCATGGCAAAGGAGGCCACAGCTGAGGGCCTGCCACCCCTGGCCCACTGTGCTTCAGCAGGGTGGCCTGATACCCGGCTCCTTCTGATACTGTTCTTGTGGTGGAAAATAACGTGTTTATGCATAGAGTTTATGCATAGGGATTGAGGGACACCGTGTGCTTCATGTGTCCCCCCAAGTTCAAGGATCATGTCATCCCAGAGATCTGACTGAGGCCACCAGGCAGGGGATCCTGCAAATCCAAAGTCTTGCTGCACAGCCAGTGGCAGGCAGTGGCCCTGGGAGAGGGAAGTCAACCCTAGAATCGGCCAGAAACCTGGAGTGGTCGCACCGAATAAGCCAGCAGAGGAAGGGCTGGGGTGTCAAAGGAACCCAGAGGATCTGCTGAGGTGAGGCTAGAGAAAGCCTCCTGCTGCCACAACCACAAGTGTCCCAGTTATGAGCACCTTTGCCTTCTCCAGCTGCCACCACCCTCGTCTACCCTCTCTTCTCTCCCAAGTTCCCCTCAAGCCTCCAGAAGAACAGTGTCCATACTGTGGGTATGGACGGCAGCCGTGGTGTGTGAGCTCTGTACATGCTGTGGACATGGACAGCAGCCATGGTGTGTGAGCTGTGTTCACGCTGTGGGTATGGACGGCAGCCGTTGTGTGTGAGCTGTGTTCACACTGTGGGTATGGATGGCAGCCATGGTTTGTGAGCTGTGTTCATGCTGTGGACACGTGGACAGCAGTCATGATGTGTGAACTGTGTTCATGCTGTCGATGTGGAGGACAGCCATGGTGTGTGAGCTGTATAAATTTCTTATTCAAGAGGGTTTGAGTAGTTTTGAGCTAAACACACTAAGCCACCACTCCAAGAAAAGATCAGAGATGTGCTTTGAAGTTGCTTAGGAATACTCCAGAGCAACGTAAGGGCAGACACTAAATGTCTGCACTACGTGTGTCCTCGTGCTGACAGTGTGAGGGCACACTCCTTGGGGCCGAGGGGAACTCCAGAACACACCTCCTGTGTGCACAGGGTCCTGGATCTTCTGTGTCCCCATAAGAGACTCAAACAACCACCATTGGCTTTTTCTAGCATGGCTCAGAATCTGCCCAGGGTCACCTCACTCTGTCCCTCTCTCAGCGGCGACACAACTAAGAAGCAAACCAGACAGTGGACCTGAGCCTCCAGAGCCGTGTCCCCTGTGAGTCCCCGAAATCAGACCCCACACTCTATTTTCATTGATTAGTTTGCTGTGCAAGTGTTTGTGTGTGAATGCCGCGGCTCTCGTGAGGAGGTCAGAGAACAATCTCTGCGGGTAGGTTCTCTCTTTCCACAGTGTAGCTCACATCGCTAGGCTTGGTGGCAGGACCCGTTCCCTGCCAAGCTATCTTGCTGACTCCAGACTCTGCCCCTCTATTCATTTGTTTCCTTGCATGCAGAAGTCACTCAATAAATGCTCTGCAACTTGACGAAGCAGGCTAGGGATCCTTTTAGTTTATAAATATTTACTTGTGTGTGTGTGTGTGTGTCCATGTGTGAAGACCAGAGGACATTTTGGGTAGCCAGTTCTTTCCTTCCACCGTGTGAGATCCAGGGCTAACCTCAGGTCCTCAGTCTTGGTGGCAGTCACCTTGACCCACTGAGTACTCTCGACAGCCCCAACTCTCTGGCTCTTGAGGCAGGTGTTCTCTGTGCTACCACAAAGCTCTCAAGCTCCTGTGAGTTTGCTCTCCTCTAGTCCGGGATGCAGGAGGGGCTGCGAGCAGAGTCTGAGGAGTGTCTCTAATGACTGCTCTCAGAGGTGTGTGTCTCACGGAGCCGGCATCCTCATGCAGTGTTAGAAATGCAGATTCTTATTAGGGAGAAGAGTCTGCACCACGCTTCCTTCATCTGAGAGAGGAGAGTGGAGTGTGCATGCTCAAAAGCAGCTTTCCTCTGAGGTACATGCTGGGCCTGGCAGCTGTGGCAATGGAGTCTTGCTTTCCAGTTCCTTCCTTCAAGCCCATCTGTCTCCCGACAGACACGTCTTGTGGCACAGTTCTGTGTAGGCCTCTTGGCCCTCCACATGGTCTGCTCACAGAACAAAACATCAGGATGCAATCAGTGTTTCCACAGGCCAAGTCCATCTGGGTAGAATCTGGGCTACAGGATCTAAGTCTGGTGCACGATCTTCAGATCATGAACACACACGCAGGCGGAGAGGGTCCTTTGCTGTTTGTGGTCACACGATGCCCTTGTTGGTGAGAAGAAAACCTTCAAGGCCATGTCCTGTGACAGTACAACCAAGAGCTTCTGCTGCACAGGGCATCCTGCATCTGCCATCCCCACACAGTGACAGAAGCTGAATGCCCTCTCAGTCTTCTGCAGAGCTAAATCTCCAGCCTTGCTAGTCCCAGTCCCCATCTTCCCCTTGACCTCTCCTCTACCCCTGCCCGTGATATGCGGGGGTCTCCTGGTCGCTATCTCAGTCCCCATCTTCCCCTTGACCTCTCCTCTACCCCTGCCCGTGATATGCGGGGGTCTCCTGATCGCTATCCCAGTCCCCACCTTCTCCTTGACCTCTCCTCTACCCCCGGCCCTGACATGCGGGGCTCTCCTGGTCCCTTCACTGAGGACTCCATCCTCTCAGCAAGCTGCAGTGATGGGAATCCCCTAAACAAAAGACACAGGAGGGAAAAGCGACTCTGATCCAGATGCCTAGAGCCGAGGCTTCCTTCAGTACGACCTGGCTAACATCCTGATCCCCAGGATGCAGAACTCTAGCAATAATGTAGAGACTGCTGGTGAGAAAGAAGTGTTGTCTTGAGTCCTGGGCTCTGGAGCTGCAGCAGGAACAACTTAAAGTGTCTTAGTCTCTTTGTGCTATGATAACAAAATGTCTGAGATTGGCTTCGTTTGTAAATAACAGGAACTGATTCAGACCATTCTGGAGCTGGGAAGGTCAAGGTCTTGGAAGGATTTGATGTCTGGTGAGGATGCTCTCTGCTTCCAAGATGGCACCTGGTCCTCTGAGCAGCAATGCTATCCTCCCATGGCGAAGGAATAGAGAATGAGGAAGATATAAGGAGAACTTGCTTTGCCACCTGGAGCTTTTTATAAGATGCTAACCCCATTCATACATCACCTTCCAAAGCCCCCCACCCCACTGCACTACCACCACCACCCTCAACCACAGTACCACACACCAGGAATAAAGCCAATAGGCATATACGACGTGGCCACATTTTGCCCAAATTTTCACCTTGAGCCTGCAATGCCTTTGGCTGACCCATCCTTAGGTCACTATCAACCTCTGGAGATACTCACAGTGAACAAGTGGTAGCAGGTAGAGGCTTGCCAAAACCAGCCATCGGTGCATAGGTATGCCAGGAAACCCTGGTGCGGCTGCTCAGTGGGTAGCTCGGACAAGGCCAGGATAAGGGGGCGGTCCTTGCACTGACAGCTGAGGCTCTTTTCTCAACCTGAACCCTGGCTGCAAGAATCAGCTGTTGTAAGCTTCCATGCAACACCTGTGCATGAAAGACAGTGACTCTAGCTGATGAGGGAAGGTAGGTCCACACCTTGTCTCAGAGAGCCCACGCACACCCTCACCTCTGGTCAGGGTAGAGTCGGCCTGCCTGCTTTGTGTATGCTGGGCCAATTACACAGTGACTCCAATGAATGAAGATTCGGCTTAATATTTTTAGCAATGATAACACTTAGCAGAAAAGTGCTTTTTAAGGCTCAGAGTTGGAGAGCATGGAGTGGCATTTAAAGCGGAGATGTCAGCCAGGATCCGCCGCAGCCCTGCTAAATGTCAAACATTTCATCCACAGAGAAAGTGGCTTGTTAGACATATTTTCCCCCAAACCTGATTAAAACGCAAAGTGCCTTTTGCATATTCGTTTCTGTTTTATGTGATGTTAGCTGTGTAGGAAAGAAACAGAGAGGAGGGAGGGCTGGGGAAGCCTCGGAGGGCTGGAGGCAGCGGCAGAGGTGTTCACGCAGATGAAGTGAAAAACAGGCAGCTTGGGGGCCCAGAGGGGACAGCAGATCTTTGAGCAGAATAAATACTTTGGATGGGCAGAGGCAGAAGAAGCCTGCTAGGCGTGTGAGCTGGAGTGTGAGGCTGGGCTGATTGGCTGACCCTCTCTCTCTGCAGCCATGAAGCCCCCAAGGGGAGCTGTGCTTCTGTTGGAGGACAAGTGCAGATGGCAGCCACGGAGTCCCTTCTGGCTCAGCAGCTGAGATCTCAGAACAAGCAGGGCTACTGTCACCCCATTGATATCACACAGCCCAAGTTTGTCCTCCATGGTGGGGACACAGGGAGGATAAGGAGACATGGCCACAGTTACTGAGAAGGCAGACAGAGCACATGATGTGGGCGTGGAGACTCTTAGATCCCTGGGGCTGCACAGGCTCAACAGGTGCTTGGGGATGCTCTCACCACACCCTGAACTGGCCGGGCTCTGAAAACCATGGCGGTAAGAAGAGATTCTGATTTTAGATTGAAGTCACCTACCAAAGTGTGTGGTCAGCGACAGACCTTAAACGCCACCAGCTGGCAAGGAGGGGCTTCTCAGAAAGACCAACACACACACACATATACACATACAAACATAGCACACACACATACAAACACAGACACATAAACACATACAAACAGCACACACACACACACACACACACACATGCCTCAGCACAGGCCACCACGTGACCAATCACTGAGGACTGAGTGACTTAAACAGCAGAAATCTGGCCCTCACACTTCTGTAAAGCTGGAAAGCCCAAGGTCAAGGTTCTAGAAGATTCCATTGTGTGGGTGTGTCTACACTTGTGTGGGTATGCACACAAACATAGGGGCCAGAGATCAACCTTGGAACATTCCACTGGAGCCCCACGTTGTTTTAAGACAGGATCTCCCACTGGCCAGGAACTGGCTGGTCACTGAGCTCCAGGGATCTGCTCTCTCCACCTCTACCCTTGGGCTGATTACAAGTGTGTGCCCAACTTTTTAAAATGTCAGTCCTGGGGATAAAACTCTGTGGTTCATGTTTCCAAGGCAAGTGCTTTACCAACTGAGCCACCTGCAACCCAGATTCTATTACATGTTAATGAGGGCTCTCATCTGGGTTTACACACAGATGCTTTCTTGTTATGTGTTTATGACCGAGAAAGAGGGAGGAGAGAGGGGAGGACCCTTCTCTGCGTCTCTTGGTAATGATGGCCTCTCAAGACCCTACCTGACGACCACCCAAAGTCCCCAACACTAAACACCTTCAGGGGATGGGGCTACACATTCCACCCACCACAGATGTGCATTCATACATGCATGTGCACATGTGCACACACAGACACACACACACTCCCCACAGGGCATTCTTTGTGGGTGCTAGGAATTGAACCGGGTCCCCTGGAAGAAAAGCCAACACTCTTAACCACTGAGCCTCCTCTCCCATCCCTCCACAGGGCATTCTTAATACAACACAGTCTCAGGTCTACACAGGTCTATACATGACAAGCACTTTTGGATGCTATCAAGAAATTTCAAGTATTGTCAGGTCAGGTGGGTGCTGTAAGGTGCACAAAGGTAGTCACCTAGAAGAAACCTAGAGTCCAGGACTTACTTTCCAGCATAAAAACAAGCGGAGAACTCCCCCGGGCTCCTGTGTCCGGGCTCAGACCAATCACAGATGCGCTATGCAAGGAAAACAGCAGTTGTCAATATAATTCCTTTAACTGCCAATGCAGCGCCAGAGCAGGCAGGGGCAGCAGATGGAGTTCGCAAACGGCCTTACTCCCGAGATGAGCTTCCCGCAATCGGTGATGCTCCCATCCACGGCTGCATCTTTAGTGAGCCCTCGCAGGAAATTGGGCATTTTTATGCCCTGTGATTTTTGATGTGGAAATCACCCCCGTGCTCTCGCGTTACATTAAGAGGTAAAATGATATGTGAGGTGCCAGCTGGATGGAATCCGGAGGCTGCTAATGCGGGCGGGAGCTAGGAGGTCCTAAACCGCAGAACCGCCGCTCTGCATATGTGCGTGGCGCTGGCTAATACCTTTTAAATGGGATTTGAAATTTAACTTAAAAATGAGAGTCTTCTAGCACACAATCCAAATATACAAGGAGAGATCTGACAGGAAGTTGCCTTCATCAGGTTATTTAGTCTCTGCTGTGACTTGAGCCCCTTTGACAGTGAGAGGCTGGATAGCTTTCCTCCCCTCTGGTATGTCTCGGGCTCACTTTTCTCCTTGGAATAATTTGATGTTTTTTAAAGGGCAATGGCTATTTAAAGAACAAATTAAACATGACTGCTGCTACTTTCCTTTGCTGGTGTGTGTGTGTGTGTACTGGTTTGAGAGTAATTTCCAACACTGAGTGGGGTTTGCTAGAAGCTTCTTCTCCAGGGTTCATTCGCTTGCCATTCTGATTGGCTGCTGAAAGAAAGACACCTGCTTCATTCACTGGCAAAGAAAGTTAGTATAGGTGACACTGGAGAAATGGCTCAGAGACTAAGAGCCCTTGCTGTTCTTGCCCCAGGGCCCAGGGTTCAGTTCCCGTCACCTACATGATGCTCACAACTACCTATAACTCCAGATCCCGGGGATCTGATGCTATCTTCTGGCCTCCAAGGGCATCTGCATACATTTATACAGACATAAATTTTAAAAGTTTTAAGCTGGGTGGTGGTGGCACACACCTTTAATCTCAGTACTCAGAATGCAGAGGCAGGCAGTTCTCTGTGAGTTTGAGACCAGCCTGATCTACAGAGTGAGTTCCAGGACTGTTATACATAGAAACCCTGTCTCAAACAAATGAAGAAGAAGAAGGAGAAGAAGGAGAAGAAAAAGAAGAAGGAGAAGAAGGAGAAGAAGAAGAAGAAGAAGAAGAAGAAGAAGAAGAAGAAGAAGAAGAAGAAGAAGAAGAAGAAGAAGAAGAAGAAGAAGAAGTTTTAAAAATAGTAAATCAGGTGCCACTCCCAGAGGACCAGAGGAATAGCAGAAGGGGACAAGCCCATGACAGGACACAGACCACATGGAGTGTGGTCACCAACCTGTCCCTCACACACCCTGACACGGTAGGCTTCTGGATTCCACAGACTGCAGAAGTCAGGTCATGTATCCCTGTAGCTCTCTCTCTCTGTGACAGAGTTAAGGCTCCATTCTGTGCTGTGACTTCACAGCCTCTAATTTATGGCCTACCCTGTACCTGGCTCCTCTATGCTCCTTGTCACATGAACTGTCCCCGACTAGGACACATGGTGTAAACTTCCATTTGGCTACTCTCCAAACAAGTATAAAAGTTGGATATTTCCTTGTTTGAGAGATTTGTCTGACGGCTTTCCTCCAAGTTTCTCCAGGACATCCCACCTATGGCAGTGATATCCTGTTGATTTTAAGTATTTATCCTAAAGTTTATTAATTTTATTTTTAATCGTGTGTGTGTGTGTGTGTGTGTGTGTGTGTGTGTGTGTGTGTACTGGGGGTGTGTATACGCTTGAGTCCAGGTGCCTGAGACACTGGATCCCTTGAAGCTAAAGCTGGTTGTGGGCTGTCTAATAAGAGTGCTGGTACCTCAGATCCTTTCTGACAGCAATAGGTGCCATGAAGCTCTGAGCCATCTCTCCAGTCCCAGCCTGTCCCTCTTCACGAACCTTCTCCAGGTTCTAAGGGGAAGGCTCTCCTTACTATAAGACCTGTCATGCTGTCTCTGATATGCTGGGCTGTCCCTTTCTAGTGCCTTCCCACAACAAGACCTCATCATGCACCCCGTGATCACTCTCCCCCTCCTCTAATGTGGCTCCTTGCTGTAGAATGGCTGTGCTAGCTGCTCTCCCAAACCAGAGCACCGGCTGCTCTTCTTTGTCTAACAGTCTGCAGCTGCTGGCATCCCAGTATCAGGAGATGTGTAATATGAAGGCCGGCTTGTTGAGGTTTATGTCCTGCCCAGTTCCCCACAGCTGGCAAGCCCCAAAGAAAATCACACAGAGATCTCCATAAGTTAAAAAACTAATTGGCCTATTAGCTCAGACTACTTATTAGCTCTTGTAGCTTATATTAACCCATTATTCTTATCTATGTTAGCCACATGGCTCAGTACCTTTCTCAGCAAGGCAGCCCACATCTTGCTTCTTCAGTGATATGGGCAGAACTGCGAAGGGAGCTTCCTGCTTCCCAGAATACTCCTTGCCCCGCCTTTACTTCCTGTCTGGTTGATCCTATACTTCCTGCCTGGCCAATCAGCATTTATTTAAAATATAATTGACAGAATACAGGCAATTATCTCGCACCAGAGATGCACAGGTGGGTGAGAGGATATACCATACTTCTTTACCCTCCTTGCCCTGCCTTTGTTGAAGGCCCCTTGCACCTCCTTTGCCCAGCCCATGCTGAGGCCAGAACCCACATAGCCAACTCACAGGACTCTGCAGAACTGTCCCCGGCAGCACTTTTAAACTGCACACATTCTACAATGCACTGGACATAGACAGAGATGCTCTCTCAGGCCCCCGGATCTTTCCCACTCCACAGGTGTGCCTGTTGCCTGTGGGTGGGCGCCAGGGAGCAAACCTCTCCTTTTATCTTGTGGCTCTGTGAAGACCTCGGAGTCGTCTCCAAGGTTTTTGTGTACACTCAGCAAACTACGATAGGGAGGGAGTCACACAGCTTTCTGGGCAGAGAGAGACCATAGTGACATTGGAGACATGGTCCTTGTTCCCAGAAGCAACCTTAGTACACCCATAGGTACACGCTCACTCTGAAAGTGTGTCCTGCCTACTGTCACCACAGTGACCTTTCCTCTTGGGAATACATGAAGATGTGTCTTGAAGCCAGGTTGTGTCTGGGGTATGTGTCACACCAATGAGAGCCACTTGCTGTTCTCATGGCAGAGGCCAAGGGCTTCCAACCATACCATCCCTCCTACCCTTGGGAGGAGCCCATGACGGTTGCTGCTACTTGACAGCTTGGAAGGTAGATCACCTCAGAGATGGGCCTCTGGGGTTTTATCTTGATGGCACTGTCGAGGGGAGACCTGGCCACGGTGGGCAGCAGCATTCCCTAGGTGAGGTCCTGGACTCCACGGGTGGAGAAAGGGAGTTGAGCCCCAGCATGCCGCCAGCATTCTCTGCTTCCTGATGATGAAAGTGATGCAGTCAGCCGCCTCGGGCTCCTGCCACCCCACGGAGGTGTCTGCTGTAGAGAATCGCACCCTTGAAGTATGAGCTATTTGTTTTTGTCAGGGCATTTTATCACAACACTAGGAGAAAACAAAAACAAAAACAAAACAAAACAAAACAAAGAGAGGCTCCAACAGCAGAGGCTCAAGCCGGCAGTTGCTCTAAGCTCAGAGGCTGGTGGAGCTGAAACGGTTTGGGTTGGGCGGCGGGGTGCAACACACCACCACCACTGTCTACTTTAGAGGAAACGTGGTGACCCTGAAGCCACGACGCATCTTTAGCTGAGAATGCTGCCTACCTGCTGGGCACTGAGAACAGTGTAGCAGGGATCTTCTCCACCCGCCTCTCCATCACCCTCCATGAGGAAAGTTCCTCCCATCTTCATCTTTGAAGGTCAACATGGGGCTGGCTCCAACACGTTTCCGTTCTCTGTATCTTGGGATGTTTGGTTTCTTTAAAATCTTGCTTGCCAGCAGGGACTGACCTTCCAGGGATGGCACGGGGCATCCCTGCAGGAAAGACTCTTCCAGGTACAAGGTAAAGTTTTCCAACCTGTGCTTAAGCCACCTTCTTCTTCGATGTGCTTCTTCTGGCATTCGCAAGGCTCATTTGTTCATGATGCGAGACAGTTGTTGTGAGTTTAGGAACATACCTGCTTTGTTACTGGTAGATGGTGCTTCTGAGAATGCCTTTGCTGCAGGCCAGGGGTGCAGAAGTCTCTACGTTGTCTCCCAGAGGAGCCCCTCTGCTAGAGACCAAGACACTGAGAGGAGGCACCTGGACACCTCGCCTCCTGGTTGGGCGAGCAGCACCTAACCAGCTCATCCGCCCCTAGGATCGGTCCTTTGAAAAGCCCGAAACAACCTTGATGTCACCCTATTTCCTGGACCCCTCTTGCTAGCTCTACAGAGTTCCTCCTTCTTCCTCTGTCCTTGAGTGCTAGATTGAATCTATACCACACTTTTCTCTTAAAAGCGTGCCCTCCTCAGTCTAAAGAATTCCATATTTCAAATTCTTTAGACAAGAACACGAAAGCCACCGACTTGGGGTGACTTTGAGGCCATTAGACCGTTTGGCTGTCTAATCTGAGACCCTAGGACCCCCCCCCAAATGTCTGCCATTCTCAAAGACATTCCAGAGTCCCCTGTCATCCCACCGCTGTTCACTGTACTTGTGCCTGTGGGATATTGTCCGTAGAGGGTGGCCGAGCGAAGCAGAGTCTGAAGCCACCGAGGAACTGATTCCTCAGGTTTCCTAAGAGTAGAGCACCTAGGCAGAGCCAGGCAATGCCATTCAGGGACCCAGCACACAGGTATGTCACACTACACAGGGAGGAGTCGGATGCTGTGAAGTTTTACTCCTCCCCTGAGCCCCATGACACTCAGGGACTCACATTGTACTCTCTGTCCTCTGGAACCCAGTTCTTCAGCTCCATCTTCACAGCAGCCATGTTCACAGCAGCCATCTTCACACCAGCCATCTTCACACCAGCCATGTTGAAGTTACATGGCCACTCACTCTCTGAGTTCCTAAAAAAAACAAAATGCAGACTTAATGTTGGGTCTGGTACCCCGAGTCACAGAGAGCAGGACTCTGGAATTAACGAACTCGGAGATCCCGCCTGCACCTTCAGAGCTTGGTTATAGCTTTCGGGGGTGGGGGTGGGGGGTCAAAAGGATGCCCCCTGTGAGCCTTCAGAGCAAGCACTGCCATGGCAGGCTGACTTCGGAAGACCGGAGGGTGTACCACTTGCCCGAGGACACGCAGCTGCTCAGCAGCCCTGCCAGCACCCACATCTGCAGCTCCTTCAGCCGAGTAATACTTCCTTTATCTCCCATTTGCCGTCTTTAATTTGTTTCTTCACATTTGCATAGACGAATCTCAGCGAGAAGGGTGATGAGGGCTGAAAAACACCCCGTTATCTTTTGTCAACCCAGACATGACAGAGCTTTGCTGGTACCGGCATCAGCCACAGGGATTCTTCCATGGCCTAATGGAGGCACGTGTGACTGCTGGGCCAGCATAAGGGCTGTACAGGCAGCGCTTGGAACAGCCCACATGATCTCTCCACAGCTGCTCACTGGCTTGCTCCAAGTGGAGATGGGTACGGCTTGGAGGAGTGGGAGTCATTCAAGAGGGCCCTAGACTTCCCCTACACTGGGTGTCTGGGGAGGCACCAGGGAATCCATGTCTCTGGAGTAGAGGAGGATGGGAGGAGGCAGTCAAGAGAGTGGGCATGGGAGGGGGTAGCCGTGGGAGGGGGTAGCCGTGGGAGGGGGTGGCCGTGGGAATGGGCGGCCGTGGGAGGGGGCGGCCGTGGGAGGAGGCAGTCGTGGGAAGGGCAGTGGTGGGAGTGGGCGGCCATGGGAGAGGTCAGCCGTGGGAGGGACCGTCTGTGGGAGGGTCTGCGAGATCAGAAGCTGGGAAGCCAGAGTTTATAGCTACTGAGCAGATTGGAAAGGAGTGGTTCTTGAGCCCTCCAAAGACGGAAGAGTAGCAGCTCTGACAACGGCACACAGCATCTCAGAAAAGGGTCCCAAAGCAGGGCGGGGAGGCAAAGTCAGGAGTGGGGCACAGACATCAGCTAGAAGATCCAGGGCAGCATCCAGGCCAGGGTATCAACACTCCGAGCGAAGCGTCTGGAGCTCCAACACAACCGTCTTTTCCTAGAGAGCCTCAGAAGCCTCCCACAGATGCACAGAGCAGAGTGATTGACATGCAGAGTGTCCTGGCTCCAGCTGTGCAGACACATCTGCCGGGACCCTCGTCTGCCCTCTCGCTCTGTGGGTGATGGATGGTTCTGGAAAGATACCAGTGCTCCAGATGGGAACAGCCAGTTTAATGCTCTGCTGCTAAATCTGGGGAGATAGAGCGTCCCATCATTAAAGATTCATTTAGACTTATCTTAATAGGAAACAATAGAACTCAGCTGGGCCCGCACATGACAAATGGCCTTCCCTCGAGAGAAATCTTAAGGCAAGAGATGAAGCTCTCCATCACCGCTTTCCATAGTTAATTTCCACAGGGCTGACAGCGCCCCGTGTTGTTCAGAGCAGTGAGTATTCACACACTGTCCTTCTGTCCGAGGCACCACAAACAGACACTCCGCTCAGAGCTTCTCAGACGCAGGGTCTTGTGGTAGGGGCTGGGAAGGGCCAGTGCGACAGAGGTTTGCAGTGCCCCTTAGGTCTAAGAACAGGAAAGCCTGGAAGCAAAGAAGAGGTGGACATGGAAGGGGTTCTGAGATGGAAAAAGATATTTCCACATGACAGAATCCTAACTTTGAAGATTGTGAGCATCCGGGTATTTGTGTTCTCAGGTCCAACAATAGCAACGGGGTGCTTTTGTATAAAATACACAGGGTCCTGGGGTCAGAGAGACTAGACATAAACCTGTGGTCCCACCACTTACGGAAGTGTTAGGGAAGCAAGCGTGGAGGTCCGTCTTGACCTTGAACAGTGATGACACTTTGAGACCCCAGTTTTCTTCTCTATAAAAAGGAGAAATATGTCTCTCCAGCTCCACAGGGTTGTTGTTATATCTCAGTAAAACAATGTGAGTAGTACCCAGAACCCAGGACCTAACACCACCCACAGGGTCAATGAGTACCTGATTGGTCTTGGGGGTGTGGCACACAGATCCCACCACTGAAAGTCTTGGTCTAGTTCATACCAAATTCAATGGAAGTTCAAAATTCCGAGTTTGCTATGGGCATGTAGCCCACACCCACAAAGTGGATTTCACCCTGTATTCGGAAGCTGGTGTTCTAACTGCCTGGACTTTTGACTAAGTAGTTAGTTGAGGGCCCGGAAAGGTTCCCAAACATGGAGAGCGTGTGATGGACAGGCTTATGCTAACTTGACCCAAACTAGAGTCATTTGGGACAAGCAAAGCCCAGCTAAGACAATGTAGCCACCAGACTGGCTCAGGGTTGTCACCCAGACTGACGATTGGTGTAGCGGCCACTGGACGTCACCCAGACGCAGCAAGCGGGTTAGTGTATTGAGCAGAGAAAACTGAGACGTGAGAAATAAGGGGGGTGGAGGAGATAGGACTCGAGTGGGCAGTGGAGTCTGATTGGCAATAGGAGGGAGCAGTCGTGTGGATTTGACAACCATGGAAGCCAAATCTGAAAGGCCCAGATGGATGAGGGCCTTAGCAGCTGTCTCTTTGTTGTGATAAAATGTCCGAAGAGCAGCTTAGGATGGGAGGCCGGCTGGTCACATTGCATCCTCACTCAGGAAGCAGACACGGAGCCGGAAGTGTGGCTTTGTTATTGAGACCGGAGGCCCAACTCAGTGACTTACTTCTGCTATTGAGGCTCAGCTCCCTAAAGGTTCCTCAACTCTCTCAAACAGCATCCCCGACAGGAGACAAAGTGCTCAAACATGAGTCTATGGGGACATTTCACATTCAAGGCACGTCAGCAGGCCACCTGAATCCAGCAGGATTGAGAGACAGGGCAGAGAGATCTTCGTGTCCCATCAGGTTTGAGGGAAAAGAGAATAAGAGAAATCCTGTGAGTCTGAGAGCAAACATGATTTCCCACAGAAGCCAAAGCCTCACTTTCGGCCCTGTTGGACCCTGGGGGAGCTGGGGACATCTATGAGAAAACAGAAAGTGCCCTGCTGTTTACACAGCAGAAGGGACTGCCCCCTGGGCCTCCAGCGCTCCCTAAGTTCTGCCCCACTTTCTCCTCCATAAACCACAGTGTTTAACACTCTTCCCAGAAACAGAGGATCTGTTACACACTGTTATGTTTTCAACCTAATTGAGGCAGCGGTTAGGAATTGAAGACGACTTTACAGCGCTCATTAATCTATTGTCAGTCTTTAATTTTATAGACAGAAACCAGTTAGGAGTCAAGCCGTAAAAGCCCTCTAGGGATTCCAGGCCCAACATACACCACAGTGTCACAGCTTATAGCAGGGGTGAGGGGTGGAGAGAGGAGGGAGGGAGGAAGAGCGGTGGTGAGCAGGTGTTCAGCCCCAGGGAAGAGGTGTGTGAAGTCACTTTACCATTTAAATTTATCTTTGCACATGTGCACGCTTATGTATATATGTGTGTGTTGATGCACACATCTGGAGGCCATGGGAGACCTACTGATGCTCCTTGGATGCTTCCCATCTTTTGTTTAAGACCAAGCCTCTCATTGGCTTGGCCCTCAGTCAGGTAGACAAGACTTCTTGGCCAATGAGCTGTGTGGTTTGAGTGAGGTGTCCCCCATAGTCTCATGCATTTGAATACCTGGTCACTAATTAGTGGCACTGTTGGGAGAGTTTAGGAGGCATGGTCTTGATGGAAGAAATATGCCCACCCGGAGCTGGGCATTGAGGTTTCAAAGCCGTTTGCTGTGCCCAGTGTGTTCTTTGCTTCCTGCCTGAGGTTGAAGAGGCGGGCTCTGAGCTTGCTGCCCTGCCCACCATGCTTGCCTGGTGGCACGGCACGTGTTTTATCCCAGTGGCAGAAAGAGCGAACACAGAGCCCTAGGGATCTGGCTGCCTCTGCCTCGCTTCTCACCATCCATGAGATCAGAGACACGGCCCATCATGCCTGGCATTTGTGTGGGTTAAGGAGATCAAATTCAGGTCCCTACCGTAGCAGCTGAGCTTCCTCCCTAGCCCAGGCCCTTCCTCCTGTGAGGAAAACCATGCATTGAGCTCTGAGGCCGCAGAACACCGGGGATGAGCACCCTACAGTTTCTCTCAGAAAGCCGTCAGGATATATTGGGAGGAACAGTCTGTCTCTCAACACCTATCAATGTCAGAAGAGCTCCATTGCACACGTGAGTCTGTCCTGTTGCTTGGGGCTGCATCTGCCACAGTCTGTGAAGGGTCAAATGCTATCCGATGAGGTGTGGTAAGGCTGCCAAGTCATCACGACAACAATAGATGCTGGGTAAGTACTGCTTTCAAAATTCATCCATCTGGTCCATCTTTTCCTTGGGAAAAGTCTGCCAGCGGTAACTAGCTGTCCATTAGGACAAGACATGCTTCCTTGTCCATCAGGACAAGACATCTCCCAGCTTCCCAGTATCATCTGTGTCCCCAACGTGTTGTACATGTTGCTGTCCTCTGTTCTTCAGGTGTTTACTAATTACTTACGTGGGATCAAGAATGGTAGGCATTCAGTTTACCTCCCAAGAGGCAAGAGGAGTGTGAAAATCCAATACACAGGGTGATGGCGGGATCCAGAGGCCTGTGCAGATGTTGCTCTATACATGGATTTAGAAGAGCAAGAACTTCTAATAGCCAAAGGGAGACAGACTAGGGCCAAGCGGGGTCTCCCTGACAAGGGCACCTTGAGGCTAAAAGCATGACCAAAGAGAATAAAGTGTGTCTAGCCTTCTCTAGAGATTCCCTCGTGAGACTGGGTGCCCTCTGCCAGGCTCCTCAGCCAGCAGAGCCGGAAGTTTCTGCCCAGACTGGTGTTCCAGGCTGCCCATGGACACCCCCTGAGGGAGCCGCTCCCTTCTGCTTCAGGTCCCTAAACTTCAACACCATGGAGTCTGTCATTAATCCAGTCTCAATGTCACTATCAGACACCCTCTGTATGGTTTGCAAAACCATAGCTGGAGATGTGGGCTATAGTGATGTGATATCACTTACCCAGGGACTCCTAGGCCAAGCCTTTTAGACAGAGGCTCTGATAAGTTGCTTAGGCTGTCTGCCCCTCCCAGCAGGGCCTTTTTCCTGCCCGTCCTACCATGGACGTCTTTTCCATGCCTCTCCCACCAGAGGATTTCACCTTCCCCTCCCACTATGGACTGTTTCTTGTCCCTCCCACTGTGGGTTGTTAGAACTCAGCTTTATGTTCTGTCAGAACAGGTCTCAGACTAAGAACTTTTTAGACACAATTAACTTCCCCCCTTTCTCTCAGTCACTCAGATTCCATCACTCAGCTGTTCTCCTTTTTCTCCTTTAATTCACCTCTAATCTTTTCTTGAAGCAACGGGGCCACTTAGGGAATTAATTCAAAGGAGCCTTATCTGTGAACTCACGGTGACCACTGCCCCACGGTGGAAAATCAGTCTCAGTGCAGACACAGTTCAATTGAGACATGAAAACCCCCGAAAGCCGAGCCCATCATGGCGTGCTTGAGAGGCATTGCCGTGGAATATTGATAGCACAGGCAGTGTGACGTGAATTCCTGACTGAGAGGGAGGTAGCAGTGGACAGGGAACCCAGTGTAAACCTCTTTTTTGTAAAGATAAACACACAGCTTGCCAATACACAGTAAAAGAGCTAGCATTATGGAAGGCTGATGTCACTAGCCCTGGGACAAGGGACGTCATCGCTCCCGAAGTGCTTCTGTGGACACGATCCTTGCACTTTACTTATTCATGAACGTGAGCTCTTTCCTCTTGCCTGAGTATTATCCCCACACTCATCCGCTCTGGTACTTTCGTATCTGGACAACCTGTGTCAAGCACATGTGACAAAATGCACCTTGAGAGTGTGTCACAGCCGCTGTATCCACTCCTTCCCTGTCAGGTGTCATGGCGGCTGTATCCATGCCTTCCCTGTCAGTTGTCACAGCCGCTGTATCCACTCCTTTCCTGTCAGGTGCAAAGATGGTAAAAGAGTGACTCTCTCACCGTTGAGATGGAGCCCAGGATACACGCAACAGGAGAAGAAAGAGCTGAGGACACAATCCACCATGGCGGGGGCGGGGCATGGCAGCAGGAGCGTGAAGCAGCTACTCACATGGCACCCACGGCCAGGGAGATGGACGCTGGCGCTCAGCTCACTTGCGCCTGTCTGTGCAGTCTGTAGTATGGGTGAGTGTTCTGTTATAAAATGCTGTGACCAAAAGTAACACAGAGAAAGAGTAGTTTATTGCAGCTGACAATTTCAGAGCAAGGTTCCTTAACAGAAGCAGGAGCAGCAAGCTGGCTGGTCACATTTTATCTGCACACAGGAAGCAGAGAGATAGAACAGGAAGCCGAACCTGTTGATAAGCTCTTAAGGCCCACCCCCAGTGGCATACTTCCTCCTGCAAGCTTCCACCTCCCAAAGGATCTGAAACCTTCCTACTCTGCTCCACCAGCCAGGGACCAAGAGTGCAAATACCTGGGCCTGTAGGGGACGTTTCTTACCAAACCACCACAGACTTCCCACTTAAATCGTTAAGTGCAGTCTGGAAACTACCTCGCAGACATGTCTAGAAGTTTGTCCCCCAGTTGCCCCCATACTCCACCAAGGTGACAATGGATATAAATAATCCATTTATATTCAGAATATAATAGAGGTGCTCCCCTCTCTGCCGCAGCAATCTTGCTGCAATGTGACTGCAGGGTGGATGGGATCAACTGCTTCTCTAACGTCTCTCTGGAAGAACGGAATTGCAGGGATTCTGAAGACAGTCTCCCACATGACTACAGAGCAGATGGATCCTATTAATCATGGCTTCTTTATCTGTGCCCTGAATCATATATCTGTTTTTGACTCTCTTTTAGAAGGTTCTAGAAAGGATATTAAGTGTGGTTGATCCCTTCTGTAGGAGGAGCATCTGTGATTGAACAGTACTGTCTGAAAGCGTAGACTCCTGACCACAGAGAGGTTAAGCCTCAAAATCATACATGATGATATTGGGAGGTGGGGACTATGGGACATGATGAGGTCACATAGGTAATATCCTGGCTCTGGTTCTCAGCTTTGCTCTCCTCTCTCACAGCTAGGCTCTCCTTGGCTTGGCTCTCTATGCTCTGGACTTGGTTCTGATCTTTAGCTTTTGCAAACTGTCGGGTCCTATCTCTGGTTGGGACCCAAAACAGGATCAGTGCTTCCTCTCCTCAGATGGAGGTGGTCCAGAGGGTGGGGCATCAGGAACAGGAAATCTGACTATATAAAGGAGACCCAGAGACACAGCTCATGCCCTGAGGACACAGTGAGAAAGGGTCATCTGGGAACCAAAAAATAGACCCTCGCCAGATATCGGATCTGCAGGATCTTGGTCTTGATTTTCAGCCTCCAGACTGTAGGAAATAAATTTCTACCTATGTTATAATCTACAATTTAAGACCGACTTTTCGTTCCTTTTTTCTTTCCTTCCTTCCTTCCTTCCTTCCTTCCTTCCTTCCTTTCTTCTTTCCTTCTTCCTTTCATTCTGGTGCATGTGTGTGGGGGTGTGGGGGTGTGCTCACACATGTTACATTTATGTGTAATATGTATGCCTGTTCACACATATGTGGGCCTGTGTGTGTGTGCCCGTGCCCAGGTCAGAAGCTGACAGTGCTGTCTTTCTCAGACATGCTTCACCTTGTTTGTTGAGGAAAGTTTTCTCACCTGCGCTCACCATCTGCCTTGAGTAGCTAACCAGCTTGCTCTAGGGGCCTCTGTCTCTGCCTCCTGAGCGATGAGGTTACAGGGGGCTGCTATATCCACCACCCAATTTACATAGGTGCAGGGGACCTGCATGACAGCAGTGCTTTGCATACTGAGCTCCTCCACAGACATTAAAGGTGTGTTCCAGCAGCTGCTCAGACAAACCAGGATGAACCCTCTAGGTGTGCTTAGCCACTTGGCTCAGCTCTTACGAGCTATTATATTTTCTTCCCATCTACCTATTGAGATTGCTGTATGATTTGTATTGATTTCAAGAAATTGTGTATTTAAGATGACAGCTTGCTGGCAAGAGATGAACTCATCTTGCCCAGTCACGTTTTTGACTGGTTAATATGTTTCCCATAATGCCACACTGCCAACTCTTTGAATCCCAGCCTGGTGGGTAGAACCCCCTCTTCTCCTTCAACACTGACCTAGAAGGGTTGCCAGGGAAGCAGGACTTTGGGGCCTCCATTTTGGCACATGACTCACAGAGATACTAACTCCTCAAAGAGAATGGCTGCGGACAAGCCTCTGCGGACAGCGGGCAGACGTTCATCAGAGGCATTGTGCGTCCATCTCTTGGGACCTGTGATTGGAATCAAGTCCCTGCACTGAGGACATTGTTCTGGGGAGGAAGGCACGTTCGCTGCATATAAAGAGCTTTCCTGGCTGCTTCAAGATGGTAACTGCGGGCTGCCCCGTAGCTAAGGTCTTCGGGCAGCATGTCCTTTGAAGACTAGACTCTTTTATGAATATTGCATCTTTGTCATGGAACACTGACCTCTGGACGATTGAACAGCTCACACAGCCTGTAGTCCCTGCTCTCAAGCACAGCTTCCCGGGATGGCTGTGGCTCTGTTCCAGCTGGAGAGACCATCGTCTCATTTCCTTTCTTGTTCTCTTCCCACTTCACTAAACTGTTAATGGAAACGGAAATGAAAAGCCGAGGGGAGGCTCAGCCAGACCAGTGTCTGCACTGTAAACACAAGGGCACGGGTTCAGATCCCCAGCACCCATGTAGAAAGGCAGTGGGTGGCGATGTACTTCTGTAACCCCCACACTGGAATGGGGTTGGGCAGACACAGGGGGATCCTTGGAGCCATTGGTCAGCCATCCTAACCGAACCCATGAGATTCAGGTTAAGTGAGGGACCTTGTCTCAAACAATAAATGTCTATCTCCATCTCTTGCGGAGGACCAGAGTTTCAGATCCAAGAACCCACATGGGACAGCTCACAACCACCTGCAACTACAGATCCAGAGAACCCAGTGCCCTCTTTTGGCTTCCTCTGGCACCTGCACCTTAGGAAAACACACACACACATTAAAAATAAATACAATTAAAATATATTATGATGGAGGGCAATTGAAAAAAAGACACCCAATGTTGACCTCAGGCTGCTGTATGCATGTGTACCTGCACACATACATACACCACACACACACACAGGGGGGGGGGAGGGGGGTTAATTAAGTACAGGTTCTATGCCATACCCAAGGTCTTTTGTCTAGGACCACACTGGTGAGTGCTACTGGCTCCTGGCTGTCTAATCTATGGTTCCCATGTCTGTGAGTTCAACTGATTACAGATAAAACATATGCCCCACCCAGTGCACCCATACTGACAGGCAGACATTTTTCCAATCATTATTCCAAAAATAAAGCAGTCTGGAAGCAATCTCCATGCTGTCCTAGTCTGTCTACTGCTGCTGTGATAAACAAGCAACTTGCTGAGAAAAGGGTTTGTTTCTTCTTACAACACTAAGATCACACTCCATCAGTGAGGGAAGAGCTCAGGGCAGGCACTCAAGACAGGAACCTGGAGGCAGGAACTGAGGCAGAGGCCATGGAAGAATAGAGCTTGCTGGTTTGCTCCTCATGGCATGCTCAACCTGATTTCTTATATATATCCAGACCAACTACCCGGGTCTGCCATCATCCACAGTGGTCTGGGCCCTCTCATATCAATCACCAATTAAGGAAATGCCCCACCATTATGCCCACAGACCACACAGATGGAAGCAATTCTTCAGTAGACCATAGCTTGCATCAAGGTGAGTGAACTAACCGGCGTGTGGGAATTGGATTGTAAGAGGTCTTGCAGGTACCCTGCAGATGAAGTACACAAGAGTCGGGGCCAAGGTTCTGAGCAAACACTGCACTTGGCTATCTGCTGGGAATTGTTTGAGGTGTTGAAATTTCAGACGTCTGTACACAGGGAACTTCCAGGGCTCACGAGACTTCAGTTTGCACCCTGTGTCATTTATTCATTGCTGACAACCAAAGACTGTCACAACAGGTTCTACATGTTGCTCTAGGTACTGGGCCCAGGCCACACAGAGATGCAGCGGAAAGCCTGACACCCAGAAAATCCAGCAACAAGCTGACCAAGAAGCAAAGCATCCCATGGAGAAGAGGCAGGAGGAGAAGCCCGCTGGCTGAGTGGCAGACGGGGCGAAGACTGGTGCTCAGGTAGCAATAGGTAGGGAGGCAATGACGGGGACACGTGGAAAAAGTAAGTTTGCCTTTTATTCAAACTGCGGCGAGATCGACAGAAAGCCCACTGTAGCGGCTGCAGGAAGAACAAATGGAAAGGAAGACCAAAGACAAGCTCAGGGGTCTGCCTTTCCCTGAGCGAGGGAGAGACACGGAGGTAGGGACCATTGCCTTTATCCTAGGAGGATGCCGCCTGCAGCAGGTACAGTGCAGGCAGGTAGCCCCCAGGGAGCAGTCTGGATGCAGATGCTGTGCCAGCTGCAGTTCCCTCCCCTCGTGTGGAGATAAGTAAGAAATTATAAAGCCCGATTTCTGCAGAATGAGTCGCTCCCATCATAATGAAGGCTGAAGGCTGGGTGGTGTTATTCTCGAAGAGGACTTTTGTTTCTGTCAGTGGTTTCATGCTAATTACCATAAGTACCGTCCATTTAGGATTGTGCCATAATTCCAGTCCCTATTAGTGTGTAAGCGGTGCCTTATCTCTGCCGCGAGCTACTGTTTATTCATGGGACGAGACAGTACATCACGGGCATTGTCACATAAAATAAATGTTTTTTGTGTTACATTGTATGCGGTAAGAATAGGCCAGAAGTGATTTGCCAAATAGGAAGTGCATTTGAAAGTGAAGTTTTGAATTTGAAAGAAAGCTCACTTGTTTCTGCTCGGTGTGTATGACAGGCTGTCTTCTGTTCCAACGTTTATGTTTTGAGATTTTTGCCTTAAGGAAATGTGAGCTGAGGTGGGAGGGGCGAGGCACCAGAGAGGGAGGGGCTCATTCACAGCATTTTCCAGGTCGCTGGGGACAGTGGCAGTGGTGCCCACTGTCATTCTGCATTGAGTGGGCCATCGCACTGGCTATCAGAGTCAGGAGGCCTCCGTTTCTCCACTGTTCATCAGCAAAATGTCAGCTGCCCAGCACATCAAGCTGGGGCCATACGGAAATCAAGCTGGCGCATTTTGCCGAGCTTAACCGCCCAGGTGCCATTAGGATTCTGAGCAGGGCTTTTAGGAGCTACCAAATGGAACACACATCTGCAGGGACCCGGGGAAGATCACCTCTCTCCATCTAGGAGGAGACACATATGGAAGCAGACAGATGTTTTGGATGGAGATGGCCGGACTCATTTGCAGTTTCCAAATCTGCAGAGACACAATGTTCTGTCATTAAACATTCATTTCGGACCGTCTTCATCGGAAACAGGATAACAGAGCCGCGAACCTCGATGACAAATGGTGCTTTCTGGACATAAAATATTAAAGTGCGGCCTCGAACTTTTCTCCATCTGATCCTTTGAAGAAGCACTTGGATGGGTTAAAAAAAAATGACATCTCACAGCTCACCCGTGTAGAATCTTACCAGGCACTCGCTTTGTGTTGAACAACATACCACAGGCAAAACGGAACTGATGACCCGCAAGACACAGTGTAGCCACTGGAGAAGCCACCAGGATGACTGTGAGCATTTAAAATGAACTCAGTAGGAGCTGGAGCCATGGTTCAGCAGCAAAGAGCCCTGGCTGTTCCTCCAGAGGATCCAGTTCAATTCCCAGCACCCATGTCAGTCAGGCCATAACAGCTCCGGAGGATCTGTCCCCTCTGGTGTCCATCAGCACCTGCATTCATGTGCACATACCCATGCATATACATGTACACACTCTCACACACACGCACAAACATAAAAAAGAATAAATTCAATTAAGCAGGATGTATCTCAATAAACACTAGCCTTTCTGTTTATATTTGGTTTAAAATGAATTATGTTTTAAGCTTCCCCAGATGGTTGGACTTTCTCTGTTTGCTATTGTGCCATTTTGAAAGCTCCGTACATGCACCACGCTTCATGAAATTCTTTCTTATTCAAAGAATTTGTTGTGTGACACTCTTCTCAGAGGTGAGCACATGTCTCTTCATCCCAGATAAGGAATTTAACACAGACCAAAGTAATAATTCTACCTGAGTCCGCCATGTGGAAACATTTGAGTTTGCTAGTGTTCCTTGCAGGAGTACAAGAGAACAGAGGCTTAAAGGTGCAGCCATGACTCAAATGCACCTGCATGGTGGAAACCCACCCTAGCATTGGTGATGGCTCACAAAAGCTCGAAGCCTGGCTCTCCCTCTAAGACTTGCAGGCATCTCAATAGGTCTAAGCGTCTCCTCTCTCCAACAATACTGCTTAAATAACACGCAGGGTCTCTTGGGAATCTGATACATTTCAGGGGCTTCCTGGGACTTGTTAGTTGTTGACTCCCAAATCTATCTAGCCTCCTTGCAGGAGAAAAGGTTTCAACTTGGGAAATTGCCACACAGCATATTTAAATAAAAACCAGTTCTGCGATATGCAACTTTGTCACTCTTGGCTCACAGGCTCAGAATGAACCTGCTTTTCCATTGTGCACCTGAGTTCTTTGCAATCATTTTGGAAACCTGCCTGTTCTGAAAATAGTTCTGAGGTGTTTGCATCAGTTATTTGCTGGTATTTTTATAAACAAGGCTATAAATAAGAAGAACATTCAGGAGTTTGCTATAATATAGCCCCCTTAATGAAGTCAGGTGTCTATATTCTGACAGGGTCTGGACTTCAAACATCAGGAGGGTCTGCTTCCTATCTGACCAAGTCTTAGGGCATACATGTGTCCACTTCACATGTCTTCTCATCTGGTACAGTAAGAGTCCAATTTTTATTGAGCTTAATGGAGGTGCTTGGTGTTGTCTTTTAAAGTCCTTCTTTGGAAAATAACTTGCTTAAATGTTTTGGTACAGAGAGTTTCTTGGATACAGAACAAAGAAAAGCCTGCGGAGAGTTGATCAAGCCTCCACCTGAGGGTTGAAATGAGCATTTGACAAGCACCATCTGGGCAACAGCCTGATGCCCCACACCACAGTGTTGGCTACCTCTGAGACTCCCCAGAGAGTACCAGTCAAACACCACTGACCAGAGCCCCTTGAAGGAGTCTGCTCAGCAGCCATCAGGAATGCCACAAGCTTCAAGGACATGGACATCATTTCTCAGAGCTCTAGGGAGAGAACCTCTGAATCTTGGTTCCGGGTAGGCTAGTCTCTTCAGCTTGTTGGATGTGCCTTCTTATGGCCCCTTGCCTGGCCTTTCCTCTTCATGAGCATACCCTTGGCTGTTCTTCCTCTCCTTATAGGAGCAAAGTCTTAGGGCACCAGGACCCTGCAACTGACTTACTTTTGGGCGCCAACCCACTCCTAAATCTTGAACTGCCAAGCAGCTTTGCACTGACATTTGGCTGCACCTCGCTCGGGTCTGTGAATCTGAGCTCTGTGCCCTGTGATCCCGGCAGCTGGGAGGCTAACCGGAGCTGCACTCCTAGCTCTAGGAAGTTGGTGCCCACACAATGACAGGCATTTCTACTTAGCTTGCTGTCTCTACTGAAAGTGCTGCCTTCTCAAGTGCTCACTGGACAACAGAGCCTCTTAAAGGAGCCAGAAGCCATATCCATTTTGTTGCTGTTTCGTTTGTCTGTTTGTTTTTTTCTCCAGCTTTCTCAGGACCTACGTGGAAACTCGGGCTCCACATTGGGTGTCAAAGGTGCAGGCTTTCTTTGAGGCACGAACTAGCTCCCAAATCATGACACAGAGATTTATTATTAATTATGAACGCTCAGCCTTATCTTATGCTTGTTCCATTAGCTCTTATAACTTAAGTTAATCTGTTTGTTTTCATCTGCCTTTTGCCTCAGGGATTTTTACCTCCCTTTCACTCTGTTTGTTCTGCTGTGTGTCTGACCAGCTAGGGCTGCCTGAGTGGCTGGCCCCGGGTGGGGGTGTCTTTCTCTTTTCTCTCTCCTCTTGGGAGCTTAGATTCCCCCTACCTATTCTTTCTGCCTACCAGCTCCACCTAGCCCTCTCCTGCCAAGTTATTGGCCGTTTAGCTTTTTATTAGACCAACCAGGTGCCTTAGGTAGGCAAGGTAAAACAGAAACACAACTTTCCATAATTAAACAAAGGCAGCATAAACAAATGCAACACACCTTTATGTAAAGTAATATTCTACAACATAAACAATGGAACACATCTTTACGTAGTTAAAGTGATATTCTACATTAGAACCCCACTTTAATACCCAACCAACCATATTGATCTCCTAAAAATGCCCTGTCTCAAAACACAGTCACAGAGGGGTATAGGTTTCAATATATGAATTTTTGGAGGACCCAGTTCAATGCCTATTATCCCTTTAGCCAAATAAAATTTAAAATCACAGAATTATAAAATAATGTTTGAATGACTTCATGCTCAACTTTAACTTTGGCATTTTGAGGTGTGCATCTGAGGGATTTTGACCGACAGATGAACCACAGGGACACTGATACCAAGAGAAAGAACACACTAGCTGCCCCCAAACGCCACAACATGCCCATCTGTGGCCACTCCTGTCATTTCCCTCATCCTCAGATAGTGAATTGTGTTGTTGTAGCTGCTTGTGTCTAATGGAATCCTACATGATACACTTGCTGCTGACCTGGGATTTGCTGGTACTGTACTTCCACACACACCAATGACCCATTCCTTTTACGCTTGGTATGGTTTCATTGCATGGCTCTCGGCTAATCAATGTTGGCATGGTATATACTTTGTTACTCTTTCACATGTGGTTTGCCTGTGCTGCTAAATTTAAAGTGGGTCCTCGAGGCCACCTGTTGTGTATCTTTGTTATCCAATCTGTTTTAGTCTGATGAGGTTGCCATAATAGGATACCATATACTGTAAGACTCAATAACAAGGAGGGCCATATCTCTTACTGAGACTGGGGAGGGGGCAGAGGGTCGGGGTTCTTGTGAGAACTCTCTTGCACATGTTGCAGGCCACAAATATCTTCTTTAATCTTCATGCAGTAGAGGAAAAGGTAAAGAAAGCTCCAGGAATTCTCCATTCCTGTCCATGAAAGCTCCACCACAATACCTAAATTGCTTCCTAAAACCCCAACTATTAGTGCTGTAATATTTGGAAAGAAGTAGGATTTTGATACAATGTTCAAAAGATTCATTTTATTTTTCTGTATGTGCATATGTGTCTATATGGTATGTGAACACGAGTTCAGGTGCTGTGAGAGGCCAAAAGGGAGCATCTGATGTTCTGGAGAAGGAGTTACAGGAAGTAGTGAGCCTTAGTGAGCCTTCCAACACGGGTGCTGGGAACTGAGCTTGGGTCGTCTGCAAGTGCAGTGCATGGTACTAATGGCTGAGCTACCAACTCTCCATCCCTTTGACACATGAATTTTAAGGAAATACAAACTGTTGGTTCTTAACAGTGAAATTCCTGCCTTTAATTTGCACACTTAGGCCATTTACATCTAATGTGATTGCTGATACGCTTAAGTCTGAGTCCATAGACTTTCCACCTATATTCTATTTGTGATGGCTTTATTGTGAAGAGATACAGTTAATAAAAAATGTTGGTGAAGTTACCTGGAAGTACTTTTCACCCTCTCTGTTCCTTCTGCCCAAAGCAATTCTTCTAACACAATTTTGTGATAAGATTTTGTCTTCCCTTGCCCTGGTTGATTGTGTCTGAGTATAAACCCACTTCGCCCTCAACTTGTTCTCTCTGCACCTAAGTCTTTTCATCTTCTCCTTCTGCTCTTGGTAGATTTTATTTGGAGAGGTGAAGGTTGCGAACATCTTTCTTACAATGTTTTATTATTTAATTTCTTTGGTTACTATCAATTTCTTGTGTGTTACTTATTTGACTGAAACATCCATCAGTGGGTTTACAATTCTGACCAAATGAGAACACCTTTTGTCTATTACTTCTTATTGACTGTCCTCCTTCTCTTCTTCTTGGTCTCCCTTTATAAGTATATAAGGCAACTTAAAACTTGCAGGCTATCCTTTTTATGATTTCTTTTTTCTCTGGATATGTCATTTTGAATGGTTAATAGTTAATCTTAATTGTTAACTTGGAAGAGTGTCTCAGAGAGGGATTGTCTAGATCAGAATGGTCTGTGGGCATGCAAGTGAAAGACTGTCTTGACTGCACTGATTGACGTAGGGAGTCGCAGCCCACTGTGGGCAGCACCATTCTCTGGGCTTGTGTGAAGGGTTTTATAGGAGTGAAGACTATGAGCTGAGTGACAACCATGCATAAATTCACGTATGTAAGCATGATACAACTAGCTGCTTCAAGTTCTTCCCTTGACTGCCCTGCTTTAGTGTATTCTAACATGGAATTGTGAATTAGTATAAACCCTTTCTCTCCTAAGTTGCTTTTTGTCAGAGTATTTTATCACAGCAATATAAATAAAACCAAAGCAGAAATCCAATATTAAAGTTTTCAAATTCCTCAATTGTTTCATCTGCATATTCTTATGGACTCTTTAGATTATAGTGTACAGTGTAGGTCCACTCCACCTTAAATATTATGTCTTTTAAGACACACTTCCTGTATCTTGATGTTCTGCTCCTTGAACAGTCTCCGTGATTATTTGAAGCTCTTTGTCTGGTGACTTTATCATCTCTATAAACTCTAGCTCAGTTTTAATTATGGGTTTCTCTCCTGGTGTGTGTCATATATTCTCTCCTTATCAATTTTCAGAGATATGAAGTTTTACCTGTTAGGAGATGAATGTTTAGCTAGAAACAGTTCAGACCTTCCCAATTTTTATTTCACGCTTGTTAGACCGGGCACAGCAGAATGCAGGCTGGGGCTATGTTCTCCCACATTGTGAGACCCTTCCGAATGATGTGCCCAGATCTTTGGATAATGGTGAGAAGCCTCTATGTAGCCTGCCTAAGTGCTGGGTGCTCTCCTTGATTTCTCAATCCCCTAAGTGTTTGAGCACAGACAGAATGGCCTGGTTGGTAGTATTGGAGAATCTCCTCCCAGATGGAAGTACAGAGCTGCCCTTCTGGTAGACTCTCAGCTCACACCCCAAGCTCTAGTCTCCTGGGTTTCCATGAGACCTCAATGAGCTCTTCTGAATTTTGCTTTCTAACTTTACCACTTGAGCCAAATAAGATTGGGTGTATCTTGCCAGGTGTCCCCGTCTGTCCTGTGTTATTTTCCTTGTTGCTGCTGGGTTAAGTAATTAAAGCGAGGAAGGGTTAATTGGGTTCACTGAGGGTACAGCTTCTCATACCAGGGAAGGCATACTGTCAGGAGCCCGAGACAGCTGGCAACATTCTATACACAGTCAGGAAGCAGAGAGAGGTGAAAGCTAGTTTTCAGCTTGCTTTTTATCTTTCCTGCAGCCTGGGACACCAGTCCATGGAGTGTTGCTGTTCGCATTTGGGGTGGGTCTTCCCATTTCAATGAACTTGATGTAGGAAATCTCATAGACACACCCAGAGGCATGCGTCTTTGGTGTTTCCGCTATTGTCAAGCTGACAGTTGATGTGAACCTCGACGCAACTCAGCCGTAGTGCAAGAAGCCAGCTCTCTGAATGATGTGGGAATGTTTAGGGAAAGCCATATATGCACGATCCATTCTATAGGAAGCCAGGGCTGTGCCGAGTGACCTCTACAAATGCTACAGGTCATCAATTTGAGATCTCTCCCCCCCTCCAGGGCACTTAATGCTGCAATACCTTAATCAGAGTTAAGACCCGACATAGAGAGACAGAATGAATGACCCTAACTCACGTGATACCTCAGGACTCTCAATAAAGCCAATCTTCCTGACACCTCCTCACAGAGTCAGTCACCTTTGTGGCAAAACACCTTTAATCTACAGATCATCCTGTTCTCTCAAGATTCTCAAAGCAGCTGCCTCTGGTTAATGGAAAGGCAGGGACCATTCTCATCTTAACAGAATAATAGCACTCCCTTCTCTGAGCCTTGTTATGGGAATCGTTTGTCAGTGGTCTTTCTAAAGGATGTGTTATTGATTTCTTTCTTTACTCAAGCGAGTGTACCAAGTGCCTATAGAGTGTGCTGGGTATTGTGCAAGACAGAGTTGTAGCAACAGTAGTCTTTTCACACAATAAACTCCCGATCTCTCAGATGGCAGGAGGCAGGGGGAGGGGAGAAAAGTAACAGTGCCTCCAGTGTGAGGAAGATGTGGCAACACGTAACAGTCTCA
Source organism: Myodes glareolus (assembly GCF_982192425.1). NCBI lineage: Eukaryota > Metazoa > Chordata > Mammalia > Rodentia > Cricetidae > Myodes > Myodes glareolus. The sequence goes on from NC_142031.1 coordinate 3,682,435, forward strand.
CAGGTCCATGCCAACCTCTGCTTCATGGCAGACACTAGTGCCCAAGGCTGCATTCACAGCTCACACAGGTGACTTCCACCTGTTCTTGGCCTTCATTCCAATCATCCGGTGTGTTCAGTGGTACCTGCGATTCCTTTTCCACTGCTGGGAGTTTGTTCCCACAGCACAGAAGAGTGAACATGACCAGGGCTTCTCACTGACAGGGATGCCTTGAGACAGCGCTGATAACAGGCATCCTCCAAAGACATCCGTTCCAGGGTGGAAACACCACCGCTGAAGTCCAGGTCAGCCTCCCGTGCAATATTCAAATGCTTCGCATTTACACTCTCACAGAGAAGAGGCCAGACTGGAATGCTGACTATTCATCTGCATGAGACTCTTTGCTCCTAATCATGTTGGATAATGAATGGAGAGAAGTGGGACTCTCCGAACGGTTGACCTTTTATGGCAACAGTGACTTGAGAAGCAGCCGAGAGCTGTGTACTAACCGCTGATCGCTCACGCCACCCCTCTGATTAATTTAATTGTAGGAAATAATGATGGCTAATTTAGCTGATGGATTTTTACAAGCTTAATTGACTTCAGAGATCTTTTGCCCAGTTTGTTACAGTGTATCAACTGTCTGGTACATGGAGGACAGAGCAACATATGCACTTCCCTTGAACAAGTTTCTAGCTAGGCATTTGTGGCCAATCCCTGCAATCCTTCCACTCCAGAGGCTAGGTCTGGAAGCATTATGCATTCCAGACTTGATCAACAGAAAGTGACCCTGTCTCAAAAACAATAAAGGTGTATAAACAATCAGAATGTGTTGATGAATTAAAACCAAGCAGGTTTAACCACTCAGCAAAGGCTCACCAAGCACTTCAGCTTGTTAACAATTGTGTGGGGGACCCTGCGGACTCCTGACAGCTTCCATAAGCAAGGACTGATATATGGGAGATGCACACTGTCTATGTGAATGAATGAATGAATGAATGAATGAATGAATGAGCAAGTGAGTGAGTGAACGTATCCCGAACCAGAAGAGTCACCATGGAGGTTTTCACTAGCAGTAGATGCGTTTTCAAGAGTCAGGAGGCACAGAAAAGTGAAGCCTTGATGTGAGGGAAATGAAGGAAGGAGGGTACCTCCGAGTCTGAGTATGGGCCTGAATGTGTACACCTAAGTATGGGTTTGAGGTAAGGATTTCTCACAGAAGAGCAGGGGAAAATGCCATGGAAGTGTGGGCACTGATGGAGGAGAGAGAGGGAACTTCCTGATGGAGGAGAGAGTGGGCACTGATGGAGGAGAGAGTGGGCACTGATGGAGGAGAGTGGGCACTTCCTGATGGAGGAGAGAGTGGGCACTTTCTGGTAGATAATGGTGTGAGCACATCCTGGCAGAAAGGAGTGTGGACACCTTCTGGAACAACAAAGTGTGGGCACTCTTACTAAAGATGAGTGGAACCCATCCTGACACAGGAATATGGGTATTTTCTGAGGCATGCTTGCTGGTCCCTGAGAACTTGGTCCATTTAGAGAAAATCAACTCACTTCTAAGCTTGCTTTTCCCTGCAGATGAAGTTCCTGTCATGTTCAACACCCTGTGTTTAAAGAGACAGCCGCAGCACTCTGCATCGGTGACCTCCTCTCCCACTCCGAGAGGATTTGTCCTAAGCAGCTCTGAGACCCTCCGCTAGTGGTCCAGTCCCCCTGTTCAGCGCAGAAGGAATCCTTTGGCTCTTATCCAAACACAGCCCGATTCTGAGGACAGAATTTCCCTCTAACTAGACAGCACAGCCACGGTGTAATCATCCTTTGCTGGCAAGACAAGCCAGTCTCACTAAGACAACATGGTCTAGGCCACTCTGATAGGGAATGGAGATAAATGGCCAATGCATTGGCTCCTGATGAAGCTGCCTGTGGCAGGTACAGGGATCTGATAGTGTCTTGTGTCTTCATGATCCAGTGTTATCTTTTTTTGGTAACTTCTACCGTTCTGTCCCCTGGGCCAATAATTCCTTTATAGATTGGGACTTTACCACTGTAGATTGGTCTTCACAAGACTTTCCTATTACAGCTCAGGAAGCCATATCTTCTAGTCTTTTGTTTTTGTCCCTCAATGTAACATTGATAGCCCCCCTAAGGAGAAGGTTGGAAAAAGAGAGGAGCATTGTTCATCCACTAATTGTGTGGCGGTCAGAGCACACTCCCAGACAGCTGGTGAGAGTATGGCCCCAACGAATGTGATGTGTGATTTGCATGGTTGGGCTGTGAGCTGGAGAGAGCTGGAGAGCTGGAGAGCTGGAGAGAGCTGTCCAGTCAAGGACACCTCTTGCAGCACTGCCGGTTTCCCAGGCTGAGGGAGAAGCAGCCTGAGGGCATCTGCATCCTCATTAAACTGGGAGCAGGCGACTTCTCAGCATGGACATAAAATGTTTCTTCACCTCCAGGTCACACAGCAGAGACCGTCCATGAGGGTTTGCGAGTCTATCTGGAGCTAGAGCTAGAGTAGAGGCTCGCCCCAGAGCTTTCCCAGTGGGCGAGCTCACGGGATTCCTGAGATCTTGGTGGGGGATGGGGCAATAACTGAGAGGCCATTGAGAATCTATTGGAGCCACTCTTGCTGTGGGGCAATGGTCTTGTACCCTGTAAAGACTTGTCACTTGTATTGGTTTTAATAAAATGCTGATTGGCCAGTAGCCAGGCAGGAAGTATAGGTGGGGCAATGAGAACAGGAGAATTCTCATTGTGTGTCAAGCTTTGTCTTAACAAGGCCAACCTCCAATATGGCTCTGACTCTCTGACCCATGGGCTTCCCTTCATCTGGAGAGGTCACCAAGGGCTCATCCATCTATTCTGTCTCCGTGCTTTTAGCTTTACTACTTGCTATAATATACAGACTTCTTACCCCACCCCCTACACCCTACCCCTGACAGCTTCCATTGTCCATGACTTCCCTTCTTGTTCCTTCAGACAAAACCTACTCCATCATTATTCTCCTTTGGGATCTTAACCAAAAGACAGAAATCTGCTAGGTGGGGAGAAGGAGAGGAAGAACGGGGGGCATGAGGTGAGAGATGGAGACTGAGAAAGATCAGAAAGAGCAGGGCAAGGCTGTGTTGACAGAGGTTTCTGCCCCACCTGGTCCCGTAGCTGTTCAGTCCCAAAGAAACACACAGAGGGCTACACTAATTATTAACTGGTTGGCCTAGTAGCTCAGGCTTTTTACTATCTAACTCTTATGTCTTACATTAACCCATAATTCTTGTCTGTGGTAGCCACATGGTTTAGTATCTTTTATCAGTGAGGCATTATCATCCTGCTTCCTCTGTGTCTGGGTGACGACTGCAGACTGAGCCTTTCCTCTTCTCAGAATTATCCTGGTCTCATTTCCCCACCTATAATTCCTGCCTGGCTACTGGCCAGTCAGTGTTTTATTAAAACCAATACAAATGACAAATCTTTCCAGGGTATAAGCCATTGTCCCACAGCAAGAGTGGATCCATCAGATTCTCACAGGAGCCCCAGCTGGAAGTGAGGAATGAATCCTTTACTCATTGAGCCTTTGCCACAGCTATTTCCTTGCTTCTTCCTTCCTTCCTTTACCCTCCTCTGTTCCATCCACTCCTCTCTTTTCCTCCCCTTTGCTGCCCTCTGCTAGTCCTTCACCCACACTCCGACTCTATTCATGGCTCCAAAGTGGTGGTGCCTCCATCACCTCTGGACACAGAAGCCTCCAGAAGTGTCCAGAGTAGCCAAAGTAGAACTCCCATGGCCTCGACCCTCATCATATGGAGCAGAATGTCCAACAACTGTGAATGAATGTCAGTGCCTAGGTGCCCTCTCTGGGTCATATTTGCAGCCTCTACTTTCCCATTTTCCTGGAAAATGAGCAACTCCCCAGCCAATCCCCTAACAACAGAACCCTAGTCTCACAGGCCCATGGACTCCTTCCTGCCCCAGCTCAGCAGAGCAGCATTTGAAGACCTCCTCTAGCCTCTCATGTGACCCCTCCCCTGGGCCTCTCCAATGGGCTCCTGCCCAAGCTTTCGCCCCAGCGACTCCCAATAAAGCCATGAAAAAGTTTGCAAACTCCCCACTTCCTTTCCTATCTCACAGTTGAGCGCATCCCAGGTCCTGCTCCCCCTGCTCTGCCCAGTTCTTTCTTGGGCACGAACAACACTTGGTTCCTCTGCTTCTCAGGCCCATGGACAGTGGCACAGAGCCCAGCTGTAAGATCAGTGTCAATACCCAGACTGTCTTTCTGGGTATGAGATTTGTAGAAGAGCTATTAACACCACAGACAGACAGACAGACAGACAGATAGCAGTATGGCAGGACTCTGAGGAGAGCCTAGGCACACACAGCAGAATAGGGGTCCCTACTTACAGGTCTCAGAGAAACAGGGATTTTTTTTTCCTGTGGTTGAGGAGCAATTGATAGTATAGGCAGGGAGACTCTGATTCCTAGGCAACATGCGGAGGGGAGGGAATGTTGTGGGGGAGGTGAGGGAAGAGACGCAGGTGGAGCTTTACCCGTTTACACTGAGAGTCTAATGATGTCCCGGGGTCTAACAGGACAATGGATGGGGGGGGGTGCCATGGCATCTGTCTGTCCTTCTTTCCAGTGGGGGCACATTAATGCATCTTTTTTGCTTTTCTCTATTAATATTGCTCTTTTTATTGGCTCATAAGGACTAGTGGCTCCGTGTGGCTTGTTAGGACCACAAAACCCAGGCTCCAGCTCTGATGGCTTCAGTAACATGCCTGCTTGTAACACTCTGCCAGTCCAAGGGGATATTTCAGCTTCACTCCGAGTCCTTGATCTTTTTCTATCCAGTGGTGATGCTACACTGTACTTCACATGACACAGACTGACCCCCAGGACCTGCAAGGCTGTCCTCCACGGGCTTACCTTCACCCACACCCCCAGACACTTCTGAAGTTCACCAAGGCCTCTTCCTACCTGACTGCAGGCTTTCTCAACAGTCCTCCTGGAATGGGTTTCTTGCCCGCCTCTCTCAGGCTTCCATGGCTCTGTTTCAGGTGATTTCAATCACCACATGATGCTTAACTTTTCTTCAGAGCTCCTTCATTGTCACTGTGCATTCAGTGTGGTGCTAATGTGATGAATGTCTGTGCGTTGACCATAAGGGCAAAGAGTAGGTGACCACACACTGAGGTCATGTCCACCACTGGGACAGATCATGACCACTCTCCGGGAGAGATCGTGTCTTCTCACTGGGAGGATCACATTCACCTGGAGAGATCACATTCCACCCAGTATGGAGATTATGAGTGCTAACCAGGGAGATCATCACTCATGGGTAGATCATGTCCACTCATGGAGAGAACATATATACTCACTGGGAAGATCACATTCACTCATGGGTAGATCGTGTCTACTCATGTAGAGAACATATAGACTCACTGTGGGGAGATAATGTCTATGAAGTGGGAAAGACCATATTCTCTCATTGGACGAGACAGCATGTGGGAGAAACCACATCCCTTCCTTGGGTAAAGATTATTTCCACCATTGGGGGAATCATGTCTACACACTGTGAGACCATATCCAATAATTTGATGGTTGGTGAGAGACCGCGTCCACTCATTGTATGGAAAGAGACTATGTCTGCTCACTGACAGCATGCCATCTACTCGTGGGGAAAGGATCACATCCCTGGTTGTTTGTATTTACCCCCTGTGCTGGTGCCAACACTGTGTCTGGCCCAGGAATAACAGATGAGTTAACTAAACGTGCTGCTCCCTCTCCCCTCAGGGTCCTTAGGCATTGCTTTGACTGCCCTCTTTATTGCCTTGGCTCTCAGCCCTACCAGCAACTCCCTCAACTCACCTGGATACCGTATACCACCACACCACAGGCTCAGTGCAGAGACACCTGCTCCAGGCTGTGAGCATTTACCTGCACATATGTGTGTGTGCCACATGCATGCAGTACCCACGCAGGTTAGAAGGTGGCATCGGATCCTTTGGAATTAGAGTGTTGGGTGGTTGTGAGGCACCGTGAAGCTCCTGGGAACCCAAACCAAGTCTTCTAGGAGCACAGTGAGAGCTCTTAGCTGCTGAGCCATCTCTCCACCCCCAGATCACGTTGTTGATCTCAGCAAGCCACTAAGCCTCTGAGCATCACTGACTGAGTTCTCTTAGAGCCTCTCTAGGGTCATTCTGCTAGCCCTGAGCTCTGTCACATTCTGTGATGAGATTGTGCACCCCTCCAGCACCCCAGAACCCCTTGCCCTGTCTCTGGCCCTATTAATTACCCTTACGTCTGTGGAGAGAGATTATTCTCTATCTCCTTCTTTCCTAGTAGAACACAACAGAACAGAATACTTTGAACAAGATAACCTCTGTGGTCTCTCAGATGCCGGCCCTGTCTTATCTCCCTCAACTTAAATTAATATCAGGCTTTGGCAGGTCCGGGGATTATCTTGCATCTTTTCCACTGTCCCACATCTTAGAGTGCACTGAGTGGGTACAGAATGAGCTTCGGCCAGGAGTTCATTACTGAATACCAGACTAGAATATTCCTTCGGCAGAAGCCCGACCCTGAGCTGGATGCTGGAAATAATAAAAGAAGAGCAGAATACAGTCCATATCCCTGAAGAACAGAAAACACCAAAGAGGCCAAAATGTGCCAGCTAGTGATTCCCATAGACAAGAGACACACCTGCACCCACAGGGGCTATTCTCTCTCTCTTTCTCTCTCTCTCTCTCTCTCTCTCTCTCTCTCTCTCTCTCTCTCTCTCTCTCTCCCCCTCCTCTCTATCACCCTCCATGATGTGTTTTGAGGCAGGGTCTCTCACTTAGCCTTACGTTCAGTAATTCGGCTAAAGTGCCTGGTCCACGAGTCCCAGGGTCTGCCTCTCTTTTCCTCCCAGCACTGAGACTACAGACGCATGCTCCCAGGCCAGGCTCATTATGTAGGCACTGCGGATTGAAATCCAAGCCCTCATGCTTACATGGTGCTTGTAAGCACCGTGCCTCCAGTGCTGCTCCTGTCTTCTAGAGGATGCAGCAGATTCCATGCTAGAATGCATGTGCTTACATTGGCTGAGCAAGTTTGTCCCATGAGTGGAAAACCAGATTCTCCCATGTCTGTAGTCTGTAGTCTCATAACCCCCCTGTGAGCCTTGTGGGCAGCACATGCTGCTGAAGGGCACAGTTCTGAAGGGCACAGTTCTGAAGGGCATACACAGAAGGAAATGGGGACATGATGTCTGGGGACAGGTCAAGACAAGGAGGATGGAGACTTCATACCTGATAATGATTAATAACCTCCACTTGCATTTGTTAAAATAATGTGTCTTCTCATTCTTCATTCTTAATGTCATTTCTGCAAAGTCTGGGGAAGCATGTATTCATGTATGTGTCCATACATGTGCAGGAATCTAAACCCATGCAGTCTGTTCCAGCATCTAGTCCCAGTCCTTGCAAGCACTATTTCCTGGAACAATGGAATCCAAAAGTAGGTGTGTAAACCTGTAATGTCCTCTGACTGCTCATGAAGAGCAGCTTTTGGGACTGTGTCCTGCTGTTCCACAGCTCCCTGTCACCAGTTGTCAATCTGTGCAACGCCTGGTGTAGCGCGCTTTGTTAGCTTGACCTTGAACATGGTCTCTCCGGGGACGGGAGCGACTGTGAGCCAGCCAGCGTTGCCATAGTGTCAGAGACACATCTGCTTCTAGCTGAGTTGCTTTGGTTTCAGCTTCAAGCTTTCCCTTTTCCAAAACAGTTTACGAGGAAGCACAATGATTCAAAGTGACATCCGGGTGCCCCATTGGCATGCGTGTGGTAATTCCCTTTCTTCCATCCTGTAATTAAATCAATTAGATTTCTAAGGCTTTCATGAGGGGATTTCCAGGAATCCTTTCTCAGCAGCCCACAAGCCACTCACCGCCTATCAGCCGCTCCCTACCTTCCGGTCTCCTGGCGTCCCTCAGCAGAACGGAGTGCAGAATACAACTGACAGCTATTGAATGGCTGCGCAAAGAAGATCAGCAGGGACAGCCTAAGTCTCCGCGCTGGATAGCGGGTCTGGGCACGCAAAGGCCAACTTACCTTCCGGTTCTGGCCCAGTCAAAGCAAACGGTTTCCTAGGTGCCATCTATTTAATACTTTAATAAAGGCCAAGTTTGGGGGTTAGCATCCCCTCAAAATATCAGAGGCTGGGTGCCTTGCGTTGATACCCATCTTTGGCACATAGGTATACTCAAAAGCAAGCAACAGTTTGGCTTTTTGATGCTTGTAGGAACACTGGAAAGTAAGGACGTGAAGATGACCACAGGTACTGGTCTACCCTGGGCTACATAGCAAGACTCTGCCTTGAATGTTAATATGGAGCTGGGTGGGCTCATGGAGTCCCTCCTCTCATGGAGGCACTGTTTTTTCCAATCGACGGCTGCTGCGGTCAGAGGTGTCAGTTTTCTCGGAGGATACAGCCCCTGTGAGACTGCCCTTGCGCCAGTGAATGGTCCTACACCCATGCAGTACGAGGCGGACTCAGATGCAATTTAAGGAGAAGGGGGACATATGACGTTGAGGGGAAAAAGTAGTAAGAGAGATAAGGAAGGAACTGGAGGGGAATGGGATTGATCGAAATGAATTATATGTAAGTATAAATTCTCAAGATATAAAAGATAATTGAAAACAGATGAGGGCTGTTCATCTCATTTCCATTTTGTGGGTAACAATCAAAGCTGGGTTTTCAGTCCTGAAAAAGCCAACACCTTCAGTAAGCTTCTTATAGGATACTACGTGAGAAATCTCCAGTTACAACAAAAAAGGGTACTTCGGGGGCCGAGAAGATGGCTCAATGGGTAAAGAACTTGCTATGCAAGCGTGAGGACCTGAGTTCAAATCCCCAGTACTCATATAAAATCAGACATGGTAGCTCACATCTGTAGCCCCAGTGCTGCACAGAGAGGTGGGAGGGGTAGACAAGAATGCCCAGAGCTTGCAGACCAGCCAGTCTGGCTTACACAGCAGGGAAACAATGGACCCTTCTCATACATGCTGGAGGGTAAGGACTTACACAGAATGTTGTCCCGTGATCTCTGCATAGCTGTTATAACACGTCTATACCAGTACACCACATACACACAGACACACACACAGACACACACACAGACACACACACACCAGTCTTTCTCCACAGACTCTGTTTACATCACAAGAATGAAGGGATAAGTTGCAGTCCCCAGAGTGCACACAAAAAGTGCATCGTGACATGCACCTGTCACCCCAGATTTGGCAGGAGAAGACAAGCGGATACCTAGGGCTCTCCAGTTAGCCAGTCTAATCAATCGATGAACTTCAGTTTCAGGGGGAGACCCTGTCTCAAAACAATGGTGAAGAGCAATCAAGAACAACCCTCAAAGTCAACCTGTGGCCTGCACACATGTGCACACACATGAACGGGTGCCCACACCACACAGACACAAGGTGCGGGCTCAATTTCTGAGACTCTTGGAACAAACCACAGCAGACTCTGTGGCTTGAAACAGTGCAGACTAATCAATCCCCGAGCTCTTGGAAGACAGAGGCCCCAGGTAAGACGTTCACAGCAATAGCTTGAAAACTTAAGGTCCCTTCCAGCGGCTCTGGTTTTTGTACCTTTTCCAGCTGCTAGGAGCCATCAGTATTCCTTGGCTCTGGGGCTCCTCCTCTCGGCTCCTCTGCCATCTTCTACCCTAGCACCTCTGGTTACATTCTGCAGCCACATTTCCCTCCACTTCCCTCACACTGGACCACTGGGTTACCTGTGGCTATTGCCCCTTTCTCAGCCTAAAGTACCGAAGTCCCTTTGGCTCTTTCAGGACCCACAGTCATCTGTTCCAGACGTCTTTGAGTGACATCATTCAAGCCCACTGTGAAAGTTCCCAATCCCCAGGCAAGGGCTCTTGAACTATATAAAAATGTAGAAAGCTAAATACAAGCAAATTATCTGTCAAACAAAGTCGCGCACATTCTCCTTGCTTTTGGCTGTGGATATCGTGCAACTGACTACCTGCTAGAGCTCCCGCCTTGACTTCTTCTCAGTGACGGACTGTGACCCAGAAATCCAGTTCACCTTTCTCTCCCCTAAGTTGTTTTGGCCAGGATGTTTTCACCAGAGAACAGAGACGATGCTAAGACACAGGGCAAGACAGAAACAGTGTGTAACAAGTCTGGGGAGGAAGTTGAGCAGTCTCTAGTTTGCCCCAGCCCTGACAGCCCTGCTGGTGCTTGGGAGACCTCAAAGCACCCTGAGATCCAAGTAAAGAATGGTATTGTCTAGAGAGACATGGAGATTCGCCTTTCCCTCTGATACTTCCTTAGAAATGAGGCTGACAAATACATGCGGAAGCCACATCCCAAGAAAACCTCTGTTTTCTTAGACTTTTAGACCATCCAGGGTCCATCTGCCAACAGAAGCCAACAACGGTAGATATAATCCGGTACAACCATTCCACCGCCTCAGAAAGCTCACCACCGGGCTGCACAACCGTGCTACCTGGGGACAGCAATCCCTGCATCGTGACACCCTTCCCTGTCTCCTTTCTCTTGGGCCCATAACTAAGGACATTTTAGTCCGTGCAGTTTTACTCCGCCTGGAAAGGAGTGAAAGGACAGAGTACCCCATGTACCCCCAACTCACAGTCACACACTCGCACCTCTAAGTTCCTCTGGTGAGGGTCTGGCCCACACGCAGTCTAGAGTTTCAAAAGATTTGCATAATTAGAAAAGTCTTAAACAAAATTGGAACAATTTTAATAACCGGCAGTGACCAGAAAGCAATTAAGGCTGCCGGGATATCGTTAAGTAACGGGAAAGGAGGGTTAATAGCACGGTTAATGAAAGAGATGGTGAAGAAATATTCCCAGGACTTGGGACGGCTCAATAAACCAGGTTCAGGGTCACAACAGACATCTTTTATTTTTGCTTGCCCAGCGTTCTCTTCCTCTTAATTGTCCATGGGAGAAATGCATTCTTCTGTTTCCTTGTGGTGGGAAAGAGGTTGTGTACTTTCCAAGTCCGTGTCTATGGAAAACCTCTCCCCCCCAAACCAGAAGTAGGCAGACCTCTGACTCAGGTCTTGTCAGTCAAAGCAAATCAGATCCCATTCAGAGGCAGAGTGGGGGATGGGGAGTAGAGTGGAGGTCACCAAGAAATCTCAGAACTGCAGGGAAGCTCAGCTGCACAGCATTTTCTTCTAGAACGCCTTCAGACTGTATCAGAGCCTTCAGACTTGTGCCTCTGTCCTGCTGCTGTTAATGGGTAAACAGTCTTGCAGCACAGGCAGTGGGAATTCTATCAGGTTTTCTACTAGCCACAGGAAGGCATCCTGTCTTTCTGTGAGACTTGGCTTTGGGTGTCTGTCTTGATCCCCATGGCGCCATAGGTGCGGATCGGATTTGTGTCGCCAGAATTCCGTGATGGTCTGAAGTTCCTCCCAGAGAAACTCTGGTTCCCACAGGAGCCCACATGGAAACCTGGAATCCAGGACAGAGAAAGCTGCCCCTTTGCCTGGATGTGAGAGAGCAAGGGGCAGATGGAGCTCCCAACATGGCGGAGGAGTTTGCATTGCACCACCCCTCGCTGTAGAGAGATGCTAGCCCTGTTCATGGGGCTGGGGGCTGGGTTAAATTCTCCATGAGCTCTGGGCTCTAAACATTGAGTGCAAAGTTGCTTTCTCGGGGACTGCAAACCCTGGTTCCCTGGAGGCACTGATCTGTTAACTGAACGGTTAAATAAAAGTTGTGTGATAAGGTTGCCTCAGACTAGACCCAGCAGGGTGCGGGCTGGTTGCTCTGTCTTTAAGTTCAATACATTATCTTCAGATACCACCTACTTCCGTAAGCCATGGCTGAGACCAGTGCCACCGGTGCTTCTTGTTTCCATGGCATAAAAAGACAAGAAGACTTATTTTTTTTTTAACTTTTAAAATGAACAATTGACAGAATTAGAAAAATGTTAAGAAAAAAATGAATCTGAATTCAAAATAATATCTTTGGGAGATGGGGAATCTTGAGGAAACTTATAACAAGAACATCTCCTGATTAAAAACTGGCCCTTCTTGACCAGAGGGCCCCAAGGTGGGTGGGTCACCTTAGACAGATTTTGATGATGAAGATGCCGTCTCACAGACTAACTTCAGCGTGTTTGCAGAGGGGAGGTCTCCTCAGACGTACCCAGGGCCCACGCTGTGCCATGCAATCCAGTGAGTCACACAAGCTGAGCTCCGATGCCGAGAGAGTCTCTGATGACTGCCCTTTGTGTCTGCCCGTCCAGACAGCAGAGAGGAAGCATTGTTGGTTTCCAGGTGTCTTAGTTTACTCTCTGCTGTGGAGATAAAAGAAACTTCGGGAGGAAAGTGTTTATTTGGCTTACACATCCAGGTCACACTTCATCTCTGAGAGCAGTCAGGACGGGGACTGAAGCAGGAACTTGAATCAGAAACCAACCTGGGAGGAGAAAGCGGCTTGCTGGCTCCCCCACTGCTCATGCCCAGCTAGCTTTCTCATTTAGCCCACGCCCCTCTGTCTAGGTTGGTGCCCCACCCCCGGTGGGCAGGGTCCTCCTACGTCAATTAGCTATCATAACAGGCACACCCACTGGTCTGTCCAATAAGAGATTCTTGAGCAGAGACTTTCTCTACCCAGATGACTTCAGGCTTTATCGAACTGGCAATAAGGACACATCAGGACTCAGGGCCAAGTTGAAACTCAGAGAAAGCGATGAGCCATTTTCCCAGTCGGCACCAGGCAGGGGGCCCGTGGGCCATGTGGCTCTGAGCGCTACTGTGTGCACACGGTGCTGGGAAGACAGTGCTTCTGCACCGGGCTTATTTCCTGCTCTCCACGGGTCCAACCCATCTGCTGCCTGCTTCCCTGGTTTGATTTCATTTTGCCTTTCTCTCCAAAGAGTGCATCCTCCGTATCTACCTCCAAACCAGATACTGACTGGCCTTGCTGATGGGTGGAAGGTAGGAGTGCCCCTTTGTTTCAAGATAGAATCAAGTCAGCACATGTGCCCTGAGGCCATTCCATATCCACCCGACTGTGAACATGGAAAAAGCAGGCAAACACCAACAACCATATTACCACCCAGAGCCCCAGGCCTGCAGATCCCCAATGCCCTCCAGTCTAGTAGTCTAGTCCCGGAGGCTCCCAGCTGTGGCAGTGCGATGTGGGGTGAGATGTGAGCCCATTAGAAGATTCTACCAGCCAGCTTGAGCCCATAAGATCACCAGACATGAAAACTGCGCCCTCTCTATCCCAGATGGGGAGCTGAGAACGCAAGTACCCGTGCTGTGCGGGACCCCATCTAACCCCAATTACACGCCGCAACTGGAGCTCAGCAGAACATGAGCTGGTGGAAAACCTCAGCACCAGGCAACTTCTGTTTCCATTGAGTTTCCAGCCCATCAGCCCTATGCAATTCAGCTCAGGATGACTGAAGAACTCTGTGCATGGCTGTAGGTGGCACTTAGTCCTTAAGGGGCAGACAAGTCAGCCCTAAGCAGCCACACTGCTGGCCAAGGTAGGCAACAGAAAGCTAAATCTGTGTTCTGCTTTCTCCAGCTCGCCTCAGAAGGAGTGGACCACCTGCAGGCAGCCGGAGGGGGAGAGAAGAAGGTTCATGGAGAGATCTATGTGGTCTGCTTCCTGATGCTATGACAAAATGCCCGAGCCTGGGCATTATAGAGAGCAGAGGTTTGTGGGCTTGCAGGCTGGAGGCTAGGGCTTATAGGCGCATGGCTCTAGAATCTTGTCACCTTTCTTGAGAACCTCCTGTCTGCTTCACTAACAAGGTGGGGGGTGTCACATGATGAGAAAGAGGAAACCTGACAGAGACTAAGCAGTGCAGGTTCTAATTGGTCTTTATAATAAAAAGCTGGAGTAAGATATTAGGGGCTGAAAGCTGGGCCCTTAGAGAAGCAGAGTGGCAGCCACCAGAGTGACCTTTTACCTCTGCGGAATCCTCAGACCAAAGGGGCAATCCTGTCTCTATGAATCCTCAGATTGAATGCTGTCTCTTCAAAACCTCAGACAGAATCTCAGCTTCTGTCTCTTTACAGCCTGTATTTCTCTCAGCCCAGCATCATATCACTCCTGTCCCCACCTCCCTAGTGCTGGGATTAAAGATGTGTAATCCCACAGGCTGGGTTCAGCTTTGTGTAAACTCCGTTTCTCTTTTAGACAGATTCAATCTCGTGTAGCCCAGGCTGGCCTTGAACTTATGGAGATCCATCTGCCTCTGTCTCCCAAGTGCTGGGATTAAAGGTGTGTTTCACCACTGCCTGGCCTCTATGGCTAACTAGTGGCTTTGCTCTGCGCTCTGATCTTCACGAACAAAATATTACTGCAAGACTGGCCTGTTTATATGACCCATCTGTGAGGGCACTGTGGGATACTATGCCTGGAGAGACACAGGGCAACTTTTATTCACACTAGACAGAGAACTGACGACAGACACAGACAAGGATATCCCCTTAGTTCAACTTGGTGAGCCAATAAGTTTACTGGAGCTAATTGCAGGCATGTGGCTGAAACAGTGGCTTTGCTGGAGTTAATTATGGGCATGTGGCTGAACCAATGGCTTTGCTGGAGCTAATTACAGGCGTGTGGTTGAACCAATGACTTTGCTGGAGTTAATTATGGGCATGTGGCTGAACCAATGGCTTTGCTGGAGCTAATTACAGGCGTGTGGTTGAACCAATGACTTTGCTGGAGTTAATTATGGGCATGCGGCTGAGAGATTGTTATTTACAGAAGTGTGGATAACTCAAACATGGCTACATCCCTGAAAGTCCACCCCAGTGTGGATGACAGCTCACAAAAGCTGAAGCCCTGAAGCTCACCACGCATTTTGTGGTCAGCTCAACAGATTGGAGAATTTCTTCCTTGCAACATGGCTGGTCTAATCTCATGTGTCCTTACAGTTTATATAAATTTGGGAAGAGAGGAGCCTTGAGTAGCTTGTCAGTTTCAGGGACTTCCTCAAACTTTTGTGTTTTTTACTTCCTGAGTCTTAAGAATTCTTGGAGGAAATCACCACACAACAAATGGGTGAGTCTTTCCAACCCAGTGACCCCAGAGATCCCTATCTGCAAATACCATTAGCATACAGTTCTGGGGATTGGGGTCCTGACACAAGGGCACAGGTCAATGTGTCCTTTATATGAGTGACATCACATGATTTGAGTCTGTCCCATATCATCCCGGATAGACAGGACCTCAAGCGCATAAGGATACCTTGAACTCCAAGTGGGTACAAGCCATGCAGCATTCAGTGCCCGCCCCACCTGAGTTTTCTGTTGTCTGGCTAACTATCCCTCTCCAAATTGTTGAGACCAGATCTGCGTGCTACCTCCTGGTTCCTGTGGGTCAACAATTTCAGAGTGGCTTGGCTCTCTTCTCAGTCTGCAAGGCCAAGACGATGGTGCCAGCTGGCTGCCATGTTCATTCTTACCCAAAGCTCAGCTGGAGAAGGATCCTTGCTGTGGTTTGAATATGCAATCTCCCCCTAGGCTCATGATTTGAATTTTGGCCCCCAGACAATGGAATTACTTTGAGAGGTAGTCAAAATTTAAGGCTGTTTGGCCTCCCTGGAGGAAGTCACCAGGGGTGAGAGGTCAATATAGTAGTCCTGGCCACTGCCTATAGTTTCTGCTTCTGGATCTGCTGTGATCAGAGCAGTCTCCACCCAGCACCCTCCCCTCCATCTCTGCCACACTTGCCGCTTCCCTGCTGTGACACACTGGTGCCAAAGGAAATCCAAACCTTTCTTCCACTAAGCTGTTTCTGCCAGAGCTGCACAAAGGTGGCAAACATGAACCACGTTCAAGGTTCCTCAGTTAGGCCTAAGGATCGATTTCCTTGAACCCATGGACACCTTATTTACCAAAGCTCACAACATAAAGGTACAATTGTCTCCTGCTTGGAACCTCTGGATTCCAGAAAGCCAAGACCTTCACTAAAGACACAAATTCACCCTTTTTAACAAAAACGCCAGTCGCTTAAGGACTTTAACTGAATCTGTTCACCCTTGTCACATAGCATCCCTTGGATACAGATCCAGTAGTCCACCCACACTCTCGGGAGAAGGTAAACAGGGTGGATGGAGGGTATCCGAGGTCTGTGCTTCCTACCGTGTGCCTGCGGTTCCCCGGGCACCCCGCAGAAGGTCACTGTCTCCACGGAAGGCTACAAAACTGGGGCAGGAGAGCTTAAGGAATGTACTCGAGACCTTTGAATTATGAGATGGAGCGTTAGTTCAGTTGAAGTGTTTGCTTTCACTTCCTCAGAGACCACCTTTTCAAAAAAGCTCAACAGTAGGGTGTGCCTGTAATCCCATCGCTAGGAAAGCAATGACAGGCAGACAACTGAGGATCACTGGTCATCCCTCTTGGTGAGTTCCAGACCAATGAGAGACCCTGGCTCAACAAAAGGGCATGTCATCTGAGGGAAGACAGCCAAGGTTGTCCCCAACCCTCAACATGCACCTGCACACACACACACACACACACACACACACACACACACACACACACACACACGTATTCTTCAACTGACAAGGCATGGTAGCTCATGTCTACAGTCCTAGAACTCAGGAGAATGAGGCATAAGTGTTGGAGGAAGGCCATTTATTGGTTCCTGGCTGCTCAGTCCTGAAATAATCACAAAGAAACCATATTATTTAAAACACTGCTTGGCCCATTAGCTCTAGCTTCTTATTAGCTAGGTCTTACATATTAATTTAACCCATATCCATTAATCTATGTATTGCCACTTGGCAGTGTCTTACCGGGTAAATTTCCTGCGTCTGTCTGAGGCAGGGCTACATGGCTTCTCCCTTACTCTGCCTCCTTTCTCCCAGCATTGTTTAGTTTTCCCCACCTAGTACTGTTCTTCCCTGCTCTGCTATAGGCTCAACGCAGTTCTTTATTAACCAATGGCATTCACAGCATACAGAGGGGAATCCCACATCTCAGAAGAATATTGAATACAAGTCTAACCTAGACTACATATGGAGATTGCTTTGAAAAATAAATTTTACAACTAACTAACCAAGATGAAAGTCAAGAGAGGCCACTGTGTGAAGCTGTGAAGGTGAAGCCTGGATTGTCTTGGAGACCTCAAGATTCTGGAGATGCCAGAATCATGGGATACCTGCTGGGGCAAGCTGCTAACAGGGAGTAGAATCAGCCCAAGAGAGAGAAGTGTATTGCAGACAACAAAGCTGAGACAGTTGAAGATCTAAAGACCACACTAACAACAGACATGGAGATGCAGAATTTGGAGTTTGTCCAGCTGGTTTTCTGTCTTGCTTTGGTCCAGTATTTCCTTACTATGTTCCCTTCCCGATGTTTTGGAATGGTAATGTATGTATATCCTATGCCATTATATGTTAGAAGTATGTGGTCTGCTTTTTGATTTTGATTTTATAGGGCATTGCAGTTAAGAGACTACATGAATCTCAAAAGAGAATTTTTAGGACTTTTAAACATTGTTGAGACTGTGATGGACTGTGGGGACTTTTGAAATTAGAGTAAATGCATTTGCATTATGATAGTGTTATAAGTTTATGGGGCAGAGAGTGGACTGTGGTGGTTTGAATGTGATTGACCGCATGAGCTCATAGGGAGAGGCGCTATTTGGAGGAAGTGTGCCACTGTGGAGGTGGGCTTTGAGAACTCAAATGTGCTCAAGTCACATCCAGTGAGATAGATCACTTCCTGTTGCCTACAGGTCAAGATGAACGAACCTTCAGCTCCTTCTCCAGCACTGTGTCTGCCTGGACACTGTCGCACTTCCTGCAGTGATGACAGTGGACTGAACCTCGGAACTGTAAGCCACCACAATGAAATGTTTTCCTTTATAAGAGTTGCCCCAGTCATGGTGTCCTTTATGAAAAGCTAGGAGATCCTCTCTGCAGACCCAGGGCTGCTGTACACTCCCTCCAATCCTGTCAGGGGATCGCAGTTCCTCTCTGCCATCTGTGTCCAAGGAAGTCACAGGAGGTCTTGGGGGGCCACTAGGACGGCTCCATTTTGTCCCTCTCTCTTGTCCGTCTCCCTGTTTGTGATTTCACTGTGAGTATGCGTGGTTGTTGAGACAGAAAATGGAACGAAATCTTGAAATCATAGGAAAAGCCCGACTTTTCTATAAAATATTGGTCCAGGTCTCTGACCCTGCAAAGGACTGGCCCAGCCCTGACCCTGCTGAGGCAGTTAGTGGGAACTGTTTCCTGTCTCCAGGAAGGTTCTTGTCCCACCTCCTCTAAGAACAATGGACAGAGAAGGCAATGGAGACTCTAGATAGGCAGAACTTTATTATCAATGTGGGACTAGCAACCTTAAATAGAACTAAAAAAGTAAAAACTTGAAACATTACCACCTAAGATTCAAATGAAACAAACTTAAACTCTTGGTAGTAGCAGGGAGCTAGCAGACTGTGCTAACATTCAGGAAAGAGGTTGAGCTTGGAAGTTCTCAGAGGGCATCAACCAAGAGTGACCCCTGCTGAGCAAGTCTGCGGGTCACTCCCAGGAGGCTGGGAGGTCTCAAGAAGCTGCAGCATTAACTCCCATCTGCAGCGGAAGTGTGGACGCTTGAAGGCTGAGGTAGGAGTGAGTCCCCCCAGTACAGGGATTGCTGCCTTCAGTGAGTTCTGGGGACCGGCATGAGCAGGATCTCTGCCAGGGCCTAAAGCTTTAGGTGAACTACAGAGTGGGCTCAGTGCGTTCCTGGTCCGATGAAGATGCCTCAAACACAGGAAGTCTCCAGTGAGTCCTGAGGGCAGTGTTCCTTCTCTGGAGACTGGGCCAGCTGGGAGTCAGACCCTGGAGTCCTAGACCTGAAGAGTTGAGGAGAATCTGGGGGCAGGGCCCAGAAGTCTTCTTTCTAACCTGGCTCCTGCCACAAACACCTGAGATTAGTGCTCTAAAACACAGGTTTATAGGGTGCTAGCTGGGCTCCAATTGAATGTGGAATGCAAATGGGGTGAGAAAATAAAGACCAATCAGGGACAGGAGGTCAGAACCAGAGCCCACAGGAAGTGTTAGCTTACAGTCACATCCCGAGGCACATGGGGGCCACCTACTCTTAGCACCAGCTATGACTTCTGGACCATTGTCGGGTACCAATGAAGTTGCAGCAAAAAAATACTCCAGCCTCCCATCTCTCTCTGTCTCCTTACTCATCTCTCCCTTGATTTTCCAGACCTTGACCCCTCGTTCTCTCTCAGTTGGACTGAAATCCAGATCCTGTTGGAAAACAATGAGATCAAGCCCTTCCTTGCAACCAGAAGGGCCCATGCACCATCCACTCACAGTGTGGGGTTTGGAGCTGGAGGGGCCGCACAAGGCTAGCTGGGGGCAGCTCCTGTCTTTGGTAATCACCTCTCTGAGTGTATATCATGTGTATATTTTAAGGAACTGTTTCTTAGGTAGTTGAACAAAGCTTTGAGGTGTTTGGGGAAGCTGAGGGATTAACTCCCAGTTAGCCCTAGTGGTCTTAGGCCAACTCTGGAGGACGCTCAGCTTAACATAAAGGCAAGCGATGCACCAGCTCCTGCGAGATGCCTCACCTCAGCCCAGAGCTTTGAAGAGATGGACTCCACTCGTCTCCTCTCTTCATCTCTCAGCGTCTTCTCCCTTAAACCTGGCATCTCTAGTGCAGCCTCTGGAAGGAGGAAGTTGATCACCTACTTGAGCTCCCAGCTCAATAATTCAAAGGAGAGAGGGCGAGAGGGGACCAGTCATCGTTCAGACAGCCCGCAGCGCTCTTCAGTGCCTTGAGATTAAAATAGTTCCTCAGCTCCTGCACGCAAGCCTCGGGAGCAGGGCAGGGAAAAGCATTGCATTGGTGCAGAGGAGCAGGTCATTGGGACAAAACACAGACTAGGCTTCCAAAAACGTGTGTGTCTGGATCTGGAGAGATGCCTGGCCAGCTGGTGAAACCTACACGGAGAGGTTCAGGGTCAGTAAAACTCAGTCTTGAACCAAAAGTCGAAGGTATCTCAGGAATATCACCCAAAATTGCCATCGTACTTCACACACACACACACGCACACACACACACACACACACACACACACGGGCACACACACACACGGGCACACACACACAGGCACACACAAGTATGTGCAAACACACACAGTGTACATGTGTATATCCACATACACAAGACAATCAAAAGTCGGTACATTCGTGTTTGATTTACCTCATCCGTGGTTGCTGATGATTCCAGACTGAGCTGGCAGTCTCGCAGCAAACAACTGGCCATGAGGAATGGCCACAGCACAGCTGTTCCCTGTCCTGCACCACACTGTACTGGGTGGGAAACAGCCCTGCCAAGAGAAAGCTGAGCACTCCTGGGGGGCAACAGGACAAGGCCGTGAAGAACTATATACTAAGTGATTCAGACGCCATTGGTAGGCAGTGAAGAAAGAGATAACCCAAGGCCAGACATGATTAATTGCTAACTGAATTAGTCGGACAGTAATGACAGAAGGTCAGAGTGGAGAATGATGGCTTCCATCCAAGGTCATCAAGGAAGACGGCATCACCACACGATTAGAATGGAGCAGACAAGGCAAGGACAGAAAATGCAGGAGTTGATGTGCTCTTCCTATGAGGTCGGCACTGAAGCCAGGCTGGGGAGGAAGGTGGCACCCGGAAAGTGAGTGGTAGTATGCTTCCCTTGATCGACAGAATTGTTCTGCAGGATTTCCCACACTGACTTCAGGGCCTGTCGTGGGAAGTGGAGGAAGGGATGGGACTCAAAGAAACCAGTCTTGTATGATCTCAGTTCCATGGCATGGTTCGTCTTGATTGTCAACACAAAAGGATCTAGACTCACAGAAGTGACAAAGCTCTGGGCAGCTCTGTGAGGAATTATCTAGATTGAGTTAGGGAATCAGGAAGACTCACCCCTTCCGTAGGCCGAAGACATGGACAGAATAAAAAAGAGAAAGCGGCCGGGCACCAGCTTCCCTCCCCGTCTGCTTCCTGACTGCAGATGCAATGTGACCAGGCGCCTCACACTCCTGCTCCTGCCTTCCCCGCCGTGATGAACTGTGCCCTCAAATTACTACCTGAAACAAGCCCTTCCTCAGTAAGTTGCTCTGGTCGGGTCTTTTGCCACAACGGAAAAAGCATCAGACACTGACACGATGTGTATGGGGACTCTGGGAAAGAGTTTCTGGAGAGTCACAGTGGCCTCCAAAGCCCCCAGTTCTCTGAGTGCCCCCCACCCCGGGGATGATGAGCAGGGCTCTGCAGATGGTTGACATTCTTGAATGCTCTATAAGCAACCAGCAGGGGGTGTGGCTGACTCCACACACGTCAGACACCTTCAGGGCTCCAGGTCCCCCACTCCCCACATTTGGAATTACCAACCTGCCCCTTATAATTCTCAGGAGAGAGACCCCATGTTGCTGCTCGTGTCCATGTCCCCTTGCACGGCTTGTGTCAGGCGGCAGTGAGGAGGACTGACAGGTGCACTTTTGCCCCCGCCTCTCAGTGACTCCCACCACATTTGGACGGCTCTGGGCTCCGTGCCATTGTCTAAAAGCCTTTACAGATCTGGCCCCCGCTGCCTTTTGTTCCTGGTCGCTGGCCTTCCCCTCACAGGCTCTGCTCCAAAGACACTGGGCTCCTCCCTCTGCCAAGTCCCCACACATGCAAAGAGCCTTCTGGCATCAGAGACTCCATGGTCAGCTACTGGGAACAATGAGCCATGACCCCTCTTTCTTTCCCCTGTTTTATTTTTCCATTTTCATTTATCTGGGTTCAACAAGTAGACTCTAGGCAGGATTTAGCAGCCAGCGTTTCAGGAAGGGAATGCCAGTAAAAGAAACTGGGAGGGAACCACAAAAGTCAGGAAAGGGTCAGACTTCAGGCAAGTCCAACCCAGTGAAGGGGAGCGGGGAGGTCCTACATGAAGGTTCAAAGCTGCTTAGAAGCCCAGAGTTACATCAGCACAGCTCTTGAGGAGCCTCTGAGCCTAGATCCTTCAATTCTCCCCTCAGGAAGCACGCCCAGGGCCTCCTATGGAGCTCCAACACTGCCTAGAAGCAGATGTGGGTGGAGACTGCAGTCCCTCAACAGAACCTGCTCCGCCATACTCCCTGGGTCAGGAGGAAGGTTCTCAGGGGCCACTAGACGGGGAGTCCTCTGTCCACTCCATTTCTCTGCTTCTGTTACTAGCTTCCCACCGAGAACTGAGCAACACAGGTAACAATTTTGTTCCTGCTGATCCCAGAATATGGCCGGGCACCCCTCGCCCAGATGTTCAGTTCAATTTCGGGCATGAGGTGGGTGGGTAGATTTATAGATGGACCAATGGGTGGATAGAAAGGCAGATGAATAAACCCAGCAAGGCTTCCCTTCTCACCGTCTTTGGGTACACAGATTCTTTTTATACTCACTACCTCCAGTGTGGATTCTTACCTTTTTTTTTTTCCCTACAAACAGTTGTTCAGCTAAGGGAATGAAGAGTAGAGTCCTAGCCCCTGCTGTTTACCTTCAGCATGAAACCAAACACCTCTCAGCCAGCCAGCCCACGCAGGATAAATTTCTGTGGGTCCCTGTCTGATCTGTGACATACCTGTGTAAGCGAGGCAGATGAGGTTGCTGCTCCTCCTGCAAGTGGGAAGTGGGGATTTATGGGGTGGCCTTCTACAAATTGTCACTTATGCCCCTTATCTTAAGTGGCTCCCAGGGGTCTTAATCTCCCACCATCCCTCACCCCCCACTCAACTTTGGAGCCAGCAGATGTGTGGGCTCCCAGCCAGAACCTCTGGCTCTGTCCCTACCATGGGCAACCTGTACAGAGTGCCCCGCAGACCCAAGATCTGCATTGTTAGGGCGGCAAGCTGGAGAACTACAGAATCCACCCTAGTGCATTCTGGTCCCTGGCGGGCTCATGACTCACTTCACTTGAACTTTGGAATTACCAAGGTTCACTCGTGAAGAGGTTAATATTGTGACAGGACCTTGAGATGTGGAACTCAGGGCTGCGTGGGAAGCCTGGCTGTTATTAGTCACTCTTATTAATAATGAAGTAGAAAGAAGTAGAGTCGAGGTGCCCATCCACCGGCACTATTGATGGATCGCTATGTCCCTTTGCCATTCGTGAACACCATTACCTTTACAGCTTAATCTTCCTGAAACCATTTTTCAATAATCATGGAGGCGAAATTAAATTAAATGCACCGCCCCACAACCAAGCACCGCGCCCTGCTGCCCTGCTCTCTGGGAAGGACCCAGGCTCAGACAAGCTTGTCCTCAGCAGCCTTCTGTGCCCAGGCTTCAGCTTCTGCTGTCTCCACCCCCGCGTTCCTCCTCCCAGTACACAAATTTGGACCAAATTGGATAAAGCTCGTAGGTTCTGAAATTTACAGTTCGTGCCACAAATCCTGTGCGTCTCAACGGAATCCTTACTTTAAGTTAATGCTGACAAAGTACGAAATGGCAGAGGCCTCATAAATCACAGCCCAAGTCATATCAAAAATTTCCAAACAGCGCGGAGTTTCTGCCAGACCGGAGCAAACACCGGCTTTCTCACCGTTGTGCAGCAGCTCATGGAGCCGGGGGCGACCAAGCACAAAAGCGGCCCTTTGAGTTTCGTTGTGATGGCTTTAGGGTGGTTTCTACTTATTTGTTTGTTTGTTTATTTGAAGTGAAAGCTAACCCATAGTGGGATTTGTTTGGGATTAGCTTTCTTCTGTACAGTTCTTCATCAGCGGGGGTGGGGCTGGGAAGAAAAGATGGTCAGAGCCTTACACATCTGTGCCTGCCATAAGGGGTTTTTGTAAAGACAGCCTCACACAAAGAGTGTAAAAATAAATTACAGAGGCTCACGAGCCAAGCAGAGGCCGGAGCACCATCTGCTTTACGTAACATTTATTTTTCTGGGGGAAAAAATGTTCTAAAACTGAATAATGTTCGTGTCGTCTAAATATTTGCTTTCTATAGCATCCTGGGGATGGTAAGCAAACGTCCCAAAGATTCAGCCAGCATCACTGCATCCCGGGGAGAAGAGACACACAGTCATTCCACCGTGCAATGTTCAATTGCTATGCAAATGTGAGAGCCTTATTATTTATTGCTCTTTCAGCTCCGACAGTGGGAAATATTGCAGACTCCAAAGGCATCTGTTGAGTGTAGAGCTAGTCCTGCAAAGCTGTGATCCGGTTGGAATCATGTTATTTCTGGACCCCTGGGTGCCGGTGTGAAGTCGCCGCGAGAAACAAATTGCTCGGAGCTCTTTGCAGCCTTTTTCTTGGCGCGAGTTAAACACTCTGGGGTGGGGGCGGGGGAGTGGGAGGGGACTGCACCTTGTACACACAGTATATCTGGCTCTGGGGTTCACCCCGAGGCCTGACTCGGAGATCAGATCCCGCCTGCAGCTGAGATGGTGCCTATAGCGCGGCTTAGAGGGGATCACCCAACTGTGGAGCTTTAGACAAACAGCAGACCTTCTCTGGGTCTGGATCTCTTTATGGGCAGCCTTGCCCAGGTTAGGGTTGCTGAACTTGGAAGGCATGCTGAGGGTGTTAGATCTGCCTACAGAGGCTGGCTGACTGGCATCTAAGCTCTAGGGGAGAATGTGTCCTTGGATAACATATGATGAGCTGAGTTTGATACCCAGTTGCTACATGAAAGCTCTGAACATGGTAGTGAGCGCTTGTAACCCCCATGTTGGGGAGACAGAGATAGGTAAATACCTGGGTTCACCAACCAGCTGAACCAGCAAGCGCCAGCAATGGGAGAAACCATGTCGAGAAAAAAAAGGAATGGCACTGAGGAACACACTTGAGGTTGACTTCGGTCCTTCACCCTCACACATGGGCACGCACATACAAGTACACACACACTCACAAATATACAAGCACACACACTCACATGTGTGCATACACTCTTATACATATATAAATACACACGCTCACAAAATACAAACACATTAATCTATGTGCATACACAAATATACACTCACACATGTGCACACACACATGAACACACACAAGACACAAGCACATACACTCATACATATATACACACTCACACATACACAAATACACACATGTGTGCACACACATGTGCACACACAGTCATACAAACACACTCACCTGTGCATATATTCACACATACACAAACACACATGTGCACACACACATCTCTGGTAGGGCATAATAGGAGATTAAATAAAACACAGGATGCATCTTGGCTGGAACACTAAAGCTCTCGCTGATGTATGAAGAGATGCCATAAATGAGGAGACGAATCATAAGCACCGCTGTACACCTGGGATGTGCCTGCAGGGGCTCAGGCTCCATTGTCTCTTTCCTTCCTTCCTTCCTTCCTTCCTTCCTTCCTTCCTTCCTTCCTTCCTTCCTTCCTTCCTCCCTCTCTCCCTCCCTTCCTTCCTCCCTCTCTTTCTTTCCTATTTCAAATCTTCCAGAATTTGTACAGAGCCCCAGACATCTGACTGTCCAGACCCTAAAGTTTTCATCCATCTCGCTCTTGCCTCTCAGCCCAAAACCCTGACATCGTGGAGACCCCAGTCAGCAACAAGAGAATTCTCTGACCCTCAGGTGGGAACTAAGAATGCACTTTGCAGATGTATCCCCTTTGCAGAGGTAGCCCCAGAATGGCCTTTTATCCTTAGCATGCAAGAAACTCAATATCCCGTTTTGACAAACCAGTTTCCTTCCGATGCATGTCTGTCCCCTCAACACCGGGATCACACCTAGAGAGTGTAAACTCAGCTCAGCATGGAGTTGTAATTGCCACTGGGACCCACAGAGTGTCCACAAACTTCACAGTTTCCTTGAGGCCCAGGCTCCTGCAAACAGCTTGTTTATTCTGATTCCTTGGGTGACTTAGAACGGGTGTGGCGTGCCAGAGGCTCATCAAGTTTCCCCAGCAGGTCCCCCTTTATCTCTGAAAGTTGATCTGTCTTCCTTTCTAGAGTGTCCTTGGACCCAGCCTCTGTGGCATCTGTGGTCATTCTCTTTGTGTCTTCATAGGCCTGGGCCCCTAATGACTCTTACTGACTCCTGCTCTTCCTGTTTCAAGATATCTCTAGGAACCCTTTGTATATTGATGGCACCTCCTCTACTACAGAGGTGGCCCTTGCTGTGTGCTCCTCCTAGCTACTGGGTGAAAAGCAAGTTGCTGAGCCTCCTGAGTCTTCCCTGAACTGCTCTTTAGGCAATTCACACAATACCCCCCTCCCCTTCCCTTGCTCTCCAGACACTAACACACCACCAAGGTCCTCCATTTCCATCCCTAGGAGCCTCTGTACTGGCAAGCCTCCATCAGTCTGGGGCAAAGGAAAATCAGTAAAAAGACTGGGGGTTGAGCTTTCTTGGCATGCTCTTCCTACTTCCTGTGGGACTTGTTAGGAAAATACAATCTCAGAAGTGGAATAAACAGAAGGGGTGAGCCTGGCAACCTAAGGGCAGAAGCAAGGAGAGGCAAGGGGGGCAGGCAGGGCTCAGGCTGTGGTGACTGGCGGATTGACAGGCAGCAGCGGGGGGGGGGGCAGAAGGAGGGGAGGGGTGGAACAAAGGATGTCCCTAGCTACAAAGGAAGGGGGGACAGAGCCAGAGCACAGCCTTGGCAGGTGACAGAGGAGGGCTGTGAATGGGGGATCGCCTATCTACCACTGGACCCTCTATACAAAGGCAGTGGAGATTAGACAGGACAGCTGAAGAGGGATTGTAAGAGTGGATCGATGGTCGTGACAGGCTGGCGCACACCTGTGCCATCTATTGAGGATGGAGCATGGCTCTGTCTCAGCCCCATGCCACTCTCTAGAAACCCACTAGGTATGAACATGCAGAAGAGGCAGGCACCCAATACGGGCTTCTCTAGTCATGGTGGCTAAAGATGGGTGGGCTCTGAGAAGTACACCTGCAGGGTACACCATCGCACAAACACCACAGAGGGCTCTCACACACGCCTGGGCGTAGAGCCAACAAACAAGCTTGTGATGGAGCCTGGGGCTGCCAGGCTGTGACCCACACAACGCCATATGAGAGAAAGCCAAGTGAAGGAAGAAATGGTGTGAACGGGACATGCCAAGGGAGGGCAGAGTGTGAACAAGACACACCAAAGGAGGGCAGAGTGAGGGCCCCGTCAGTTCATCAGGAGGCATTCTGCTTCATGGTGGACATTTTGATAAATGTTACTGTGTTCAGGTGTGCGGCGCAGGAAAGACACACAACAGCAGCAGAGCTGTCCTTCCTCATTGTCCAGTGGGTCTCATGGCGTGTGGACCCGTGTTGATCATTGTCCAGTGGGTCTCACGGCGTGTGGACCTGTGTTGATCATTGTCCAGTGTGTCTCACGGCATGTGGACCTGTGTTGATGTGGGGCAGGGCAGTAGGGTCCCAGGCTATCATCACAAGCAGGGAAGCATAGGCTGCCTGTGACATTGTCAAGACAGTCATGTCATCAATCGATAGGATTCTTAAAGTGTGTGTGTGTGTGTGTGTGTATGTGTGTACACTTAGCCAGTAGGAATGAAGATTCCAAATTAGTAGAAGCCTGATTTTTCCATGTTCTGTGACTCAAGTCCATATATTTCCAGTGATCGGGCCTTACTGTCAGGTTCCAGAGAGCAGCTGAGCGCATCGGCAACAGCCTGTGATGTTTAGGGGTCTATAAAAAAAAACCAGACAACACAAAGTTGGGAGTGGGTAGGGAAGATGGTGAATCTAGGAAGAGTTGGGGGCATGGAGACTGAGACCAACATGTGCAAAATCCTCAAGGAATGAACAAAAGATGAGAGGAAAGGTTGTAAAATTTGTTTGAGATGAAAGTTGACCATTTATTATTTATTTATCTATTCATTTTAGAGTAATAAATACAGTACTTCCCATGTTCGGTCTGTAAACACATCCCACCACCACCTCATTGGAGAGATCCCGGACAGTCTTTGGAGCCCCCTGGGTAGGGAGTCCTGGTGTCATGGCAGACAAAGACTCCAGCGCTATGGACCTGTCTCCTCTGATGACATTTGAAAGAAGCACTGACCTATGGGTGCCCTTTCTCTCATTCCTACACTGCTCCTGGCTCCCCTTTCCTGTCCTTAGAAGTTCTGTGGAAACACCGTTACTTCCTAATTTATTCTTCCGGAAGTTGGCATATTCATATCCTAATTATAATAAACTAGTAACTGAGTTGGCATATTCATATCCTAATTGTAATAAACTAGCAACTGGTTTTGACTTGGGGCAAACAGAGGGGTTTATTGTCCTAACTTCCCACCACCAGTCAACTTCCTTGGCCACCTGACTCCAGGCATGACCTCAGCAACACCCCATCTCTGTTACCTACCCTGGGGACCAGGCTGGAGGTTTTTAATTTTATCTCCTTCCTTTAATTTCACCCCCTAGACTGTCCCCACGCCGCAGCTCTTCATAGCCGTGGGATATCATTCATGAGAAAGACAGTAACCTCCACAGTGGTGGGTGAGTTTTCACTACAAGTCCCGGGACTTTATTTCATGCTTCAGCCTCACTGGGATCTCAGTCTTGGGGTACACATGCTACAGGAATAGGGGGTATCTTTCAAGAACATTTCTTCAGGTCTAGACATTTTTTAAAATATAATATCTTAACTTCAAACCCTCACACTCTACTACTTTGAAGATGCCTTTCCTATGATCTTTTCCCCCCCATTTTTTTTGAGATTATAATTAGTACATTTCCCCCTTCCTTTTCCTCCCTCCATACCCTTCTATAAACCCCTCACTATTGTCTTTCAAATTCATGGTCTCTTTTTCACTAATTGTTATTACATGCATATATGTATATGCATACACATATATATTCTTAAACATAACCTGCTCAGTTTGTATAGCATTTCTTGCATGTGTTTCCAGGTCTGGTCATTTGATATCAAATTAAGACTTTATGTTAAAAATTACAAATTTGCTTTGGTCTAATTTTTGCTACTTTTAATATCTGCTGGTTTGCCTCAATATAGTTTCGGGGTTGACTTTTATTTTCAAATGTGAACTTCTGTATCTGGGCTCTATTTGGGGACTGAAGTTTAAAATGTATGGACAGCCACGGGTCTCTAGGGCCCCTGCAGGCAGCACTGCCCACAGATGCAGCAGCATTTGTCCTCAGACATCATCCATCTGCATGTGACCCACCCAGTTCCCCATGCTCCTCCCACCATCGCTGGACTTCCTACAAGGCACCATGCAGAATGCACCATGCAGAATGCACCATGCAGAATGTACCTTGCTGCCCTGCTTCAGGAGTGTCCAGACTTCACACGCGGCAACTCACTGCTGCTGTCTACAGAGCTCCTTTGGGAACACCGCTACCGTGCTGGCCAAAACTAAAAAGTAAGTTAATGATGTGGACTGTGTTACTCGCTTATAACCCTCAAACTGTGCTCATAGCTGTTCATAGCCACACGTGACTGTGAGCTGCAGGTTGGGCATACCTGGTAAAGAATAAATGGCTATTCAAAAAAACAATGTTTGTGCTTGGTACAGACAGAGAATATTTCAAATATTTTCCTAAGGACATTTGCATCCAAGGATGTGAAAGCTATGAGTATGAGCACTGTGTGTTTAAAGCTGTGTTAATATGTAGTGGGGAGCTAAAGAGAGGGCTCAGCTGTTAAGAACGCTGGCTGCTCTAGAGGACCCGGATTCGATTCCTGAACACATATGGCAGCTCACAACTGTCTGTAACTCCAGTTCTAAGGGTTCTGATGCCTTCTTCTAGCATCTGCATGCATTTGGTGCATGAGAACACACACACACACAGCACACACACACCACACACATACCACACACCCCACCACACACACCACACCATACACACACACACACACACACACACACACACACACTAAATAGTAAAATAAAATCTTTCAAAACTACAAAGTGAGTCGAAGATACATGTTGAAAGTCACCATGTGTAGGAAGTGGCTTTCTGTAGCACTTGAAGGTCTCCTAGAGCCTGGTCTTTCCCACGGTTGGCTGCTTCCTCCCATCCTGTTCCAATCAGTGCCCCCTCCCCCGGTGACTCCTCTTTCCAAGGCAGCCATCTACTGCGGGGCCTGTCATCCATCTCTAGCTTTTTTCTTGTCAGCTGTCAATGTGAGAGGAGTGTGAAGGGTTGTATACTCCTTGCTTAACTTTAACTGCCAACTTGACTTGGTGGAGAGTCCTCTGAGAGAAACGGTAATTAAGAATTGTCAAGACTGGGCTGTGGGCAAGCCTGTGGAGATTGCCTTGACTGTTAATTGCCTAGGAAGATGGAGCCCACTGTGGGTAGTACCTGCCATTCCCTAGGCAGGTGATCCTGATCTACACAAGGAAGCTGAGCACAGGTAGGCGGATGGGTGAGCAAGCCAGCAAGAATACTCCTCTATTGCTCGTTCCTCAAGTCCCTGCCCCAACGCTGCTCAGTGATCATCTATAACTTGGAAATAGGAGACGAAACAACCCCTCTCCCCACTAAATTCGCTGTGGTGTCTATCACAGAATTCAAACTAAACCGGCGTTCAGAGTCAACATGGCCTAATTCAGAACCAACTAAGGAACACATCTCTGAGCATTCACATGAAGGCCTTTCTAAAGAGGCTTAACTGAGAAGAAGTGATCACCGTCAATGTGGGGGCACCAGCCCACAGGCTCCAGTCCCTGGCTGAATTAAAATGAAAACTAAAGAAAGTCAGTTGAGGCCCAGCACTCACCCGCCTCTGGCTTCCAGACTGCGGAAGGCGGGGCCATCTACGTCACTCTGCCCTGCTTTCCTCTTCTTGGCCAACAGTATCCTCAAGCCAAGATCCTAAACAAACCCTTCCATCCCTGATTACTTTCTTGTCAGATATTTGACACAGTGAGACAAGTATCTAATTCAAGGAGATTTCCTCATTTTCCTGCCAGATCAGGAGCTCCAGCTAAGCCACTTCCGTTTCGCTACCCTGCCTGTCTGCAGAACAGCCCTATTAAAAGTCTTCCTCATAAGCGCTGTTATTTTTTTTAACTCTTATTTTGTAATAGATTCTTATTTTTGGATGCCACATGTCTGTGCTCATAGCAGGAAAACCCAGCTTCTAAAAGCTGTCAGTCTTCTCAGAACTGGTCTACAGATGCAACGACTTCTAATCCAAATTCTAATAAGAATTCTGTGGATCCTGACAAATTGGTTCTAAAATTTCCGTGGAAGTGTGAAAGAACAAGAATAACAGAGAATATGAAGGGTGGAATGAAAGACACACACTCCCGAGTTGTCCATGAGAGAACTGTGAGGAAGACAGCCCAGCCTTGTCGCAGACCGTGATGGATTTGCCAGATGTAAAGATGTGCAGACATCCCCGTGACAACCCTCCTGAGGAGAAAGGGAACAGGCCAAAGGATGGGTCGGTCATGTGACAGCTCATCTTGGTTGTCAACTTGACTCACTTGGGAAGAAGGAACCTCATTGGTAGGACTGACTCTATCAGATTAGCCTTTGGGCTCACCAGGGGAGTAGGTTTTTGTTGTTGTTTGGCTGGTTGATTGATTGAATGCTAATTGATGTAGGTGTGTTTGGGCCTTATAAGAAAGGTAGCTGACCATAAGCCTGGGAGCAAGCCAGTGTTCTTTCATGGTTTCTGTTCCAGCTCCTGTATCCAGGTTCCTGCCTTGATTTCTCATCTTGGGTTTCCTCCATGTACTGTAACCTCTCAGCCAAAATAACCCTTTCTTCGCCAAGTTGGTTTTGTTTGTTTATTTGTTGTTTGTTTTGTTTTGCTTTTTGTTTGTTTGTTTTATCACAACAGCAGACGTAGAGCAAGAATAGCAAGGAGGGACTTCTCAATGATGGGATGCACACAAGTGTTTGGTTTGGTATAATATGAAACATAGACCCCAGCTCAAGTAAGGATTGAACCCCTGGACCCTAACTGTTAGAGCTCTGATAAGAAGTACCAGAAAGTTTGAGAGATGGGACCCGGATAGAGTATGTAGGTCACTGAGGTCCCATATGCCTTTGCAGCTTGTCTCTCTCAGTCTCTCCTTCACCCAGACTTTACTTCCTGTTCACCATGAAGTCATGAGCCTCTTCTCCAGGCATCATAATCATCATGGTGTTCTGCCCAAGCTCCTGGGCCAACCAACACAGACTGCATCCTCAGACTATGGGCAAAAGAAATCCTTCGGCATTTAGGTTGTTTTCTTGGTTATTTTGGTCACAGTGACTTCTGGGTAACCCAGTTACCCACATTTTAAAAGGTAAAATGAGTTGCCTACCCACCCGTTAAAACTCAGACTTATTTCAAATGCGTTGCAAATATGAAAAAAAAAAGCAAATCTTAAAATTACTTAAAACTAAACACTGAAGATATATATGTTCTGAGACAAGGGAGGAGACGCTAAAATAGATTTCTTCCATTCAATAGTTTTTAAAAATTGATAATTTTAGTGGCTTTGCAATCAAAACTTCTGCTTTTAAAAACACATGTTAAAGGAAGCTGAAAATGGAAAGGAATTATTTTCAGCTTAAGTAGGTGAAACCGTGAGGTTTGCACATTTAGAATCTGTGAGGTCCTTCACATCTATGCAACAGATAAAATCAGAAGTGAATGCGTCACAAAAGTGGAGTGGACATGGACCACCCTCTCCCCAAAGCGGACAGAGACATCTGTGCAATAAATAAGGATGCTAATCGGCCATTTCAGAACTCAGAGAAACGCCAGTCAGGACAGAGGGCGGTCACCTCATCCCACAGCATCAGCGCTGGCTCCTTGATGAGCTGATGATGCCGCGGGCCTGGGAATCTGCACAGCCAGGGTGCATGTTTTAATCTTTTTAGGATTTATTTTTTCATATATGACTGTGTGTATGTGCGCGAGCACAGATACCCACAGAAGTCAAAAGAAGGCATCCGACTCCATGCAGCTGAAGTTATAGATAGTTGGGAGCCAGCTTGTGGGTTCTGGGAACTGAATCTGCATCCTTTGAAATGGCAACAAGTGCTCTTAGCCCCTGAACCACCTCTCCAGCTCCAGGCAGAGCCATTTCAAAAGCCATTCTCCTTCAAAGCAGAATACTTCACAGCAGGAATTTTCCGAAGTACACACATGTCAATACCTAGACGCTCATCCCACGCTCACCAGAAGTGAGGGGAGCTCAGATTATTTTTTGTTTTTCTTTGTTTTGTTTTGAAATGTCCTCGAAGTGGACGAAAACTGTGTAATATAGTCACACGATGGAATACTACACACCATTAAACACAAATGAACTACAGCCACACAGCAACATACATGAATCTGAGAAGCCTCAGAGATTTGTCAGAAAGATGAAGAAGCCGCATGTACTCACAACATGAGAACCTTAGGAGGCAAGTCCCAGCAGCATGTGCAGGAAACTGGGATGAAGTTGAGATTTTCACTGGTTTCACCATGTGTGGAACGAGCTCACTTTCCTGCTAGGCATGAAACAGTCTGTGAACCAGGTGCCATTGCCAAACAGCCCTAGCATGCTCTTCTGCATATGTTTCTAAGGCACAGTGGGTTTTTCTGCATCATCTACTACCTAGGGTTACAGTTTGCTTTCCTCCTCCTGTGGTAAAACATTGACCACAAACCACGTGGGAAGAGTTACTCATCTGGCTGACAGGTTACAGCCCAGCACTAAAGGAAGTCAAGGTGGACACTGAGGCGGGAGCCTGGAGACAGAAACTGAGTCATAAAGGAACCCTGTCTACCGACTTTCTTGTCTACCTCTGTGTGGCTACCTTCCTTACACACTCCAGGACCACCTGCCCAGGGGTGGCACCACCCACAGTGGGCTGGGCCCTCTCACACCAACTATAAATCAAGGGAATGCCCCACAGACTTGCCCACAGGCCCATCTGATGGAGGCAATTCCTCAGCCAGGGTTCTGTCCTGCCAGATATGTCAGGTTGGCAAGCAAGATTCTCCACCATACCTAGTAAGAATAAATATTTTGGGGAACACAGGGTCAAAGGCAGCAACTGAAAGTTTTCATTTCTTTACACAAACTTGTGTGTGCATGGACATGCACACATATGTGTGGGCACGTGTGACCTGTATGCATGCTGCCTGGGGAGGCCGGAGCTGACACTGGGTGACTTCCTCAGTCACTCTCACCTTATTCTAGTATTTATTTTCATTTTTAGTTATGTGTGTGAAGGGGTAGAGTATGCGTGTGCGTGAATACAGTGCCCCGAGAGCCCAGAGGCGCGTGCCAGATCTCCTGGGACTGGAGTTACATGCAGTTAGGATCGATTGGATGAGTACTGGAACAGTATTTGGGTTCCGGAAAAGCAATCTATGCTTTAATGCCTGAGTCATCTCTCCAGCCCTTCTACATTATTTTTGAGACAGGATCTCTCTCTTAACATGCAGCTAGCCTGGCTAGTTGAAGAGCCTCAGGGATTCTCCCTGACTCAACACTGGGATGTCAAGCACATGTCACCACTTGCGACATTCTGCATTACTGCTGAGGATCCAAGTTCAGTCCTTATGTGTGCGTGATGACGCCTTCACTCACTGAGTCCCTTTCCTGGTCCCTCCATGCTCAACAACCACATAGCCAGCCTTCTCAGATTCCACACGCTGCCCTTGACTCTCCGCTTAGAATTCGCTGTGGGGACCGTTTCCTATCTTGACAGCCCTCGCGTCCCCTCTCCACCTTTTCCTACAGCCACACAAAAGTATTGTGGCTGAGCTTTGGAGCCCCTGGCCTTGTGGAGACAGGGCTCTGTGTCTGGCCCCACACCTGCTCAGCTGGCCTCAGAACACCCTCTTGTGCCCAGGTGGTAGATATCATCCAGTTGGTGTCCTGCAGAATGGGAGCTGCTCAGATTCTACTTGTATCAAATTCTCACTGTCTGGGGTGTGATCTCTAGAACCCTGAAATTCTGGAGGACAGATTTCCACATGAAATAAATTTAACAAGCTCTCTGGAGAAATCATCTGGGGTCAGATAGCAAATCTTACCAAATAAACATATTGTCACAGTCTAAAATGGACAACCCCCCTCCTCCTGTTTAAACATTAAGGAATTGAATAATCTTATTTTTCTTCCAGCTTCAGACAGCACGAGTATTCATAAATATTCATTTTTTCCAACTGGAAGCATTAGGCCTTGTTACTTCAAGTGGAACTAACTGAAAATTAATGATGGTTTTCAGGGGGAAAAAAAGCAAGATTATATACACAGAAGCAATTAAACACAAACCTATTAATTATTTAACAACGTATTAATGAGCAGAATGCCAGCATTCGGGCTTCAGCCACTCCAGCCTGCCCTGCCAAGTCACTTACAAATCATCTCGCCAAAGTTTGGCCTTGAGGAGTGGAGGACTTGGGGGCTTTCGCAGATTTGTAACTTGGAAAAAAGCGTCTCAGATGCCAATCACAGAGAGATGGCCAAGAAGCAACTGGGAATGAAGAAGAGGCAGCATCTCAGATTCTCTCCCCAAACCCTGGACAGCCTGAAGTTCAGGTTCAGATCCAAAGTCTTTGTTGTGAGAAATGGCCACACAAGCTCAGGTCTGTGCATATTTGTGTGTGCGTACCAAGAAGTTTAGAATGCCTTGGAATCATATGAGTAATCTCTGTACACGGAATTCAAAATCTACAGAATGACAAGAGCTGAATATTCATGTATAGTCTAGGACCTCAAAGTTTTGCATTTAAAGCTGTGTGTGTGTGTGTGTGTGTGTGTGTGTGTGTGTGTGTGTGTGTGTGTACAGTGCCTATAGAGGCCAGAAGGAGGCACCATATCTTCTGTAGCTAGAGTTACATTCAGTTTTAGTTACGAGTAGTTGGGAGCTGCCTACAGTGGTCCTGGGAACTGAACTCAATTCCTCCAAAGGAGCAATAAGCTTTCTTCCCTGCTGAGCCATCCCTCCAGTCCTTCAAGGCATTGGGCTCAGCTGTGCCTGGGTTCCCAGCTGGCTCAGTCGGTTGAGTAGGAGGCTGTTATAATACATGGTTATTAAGTAGCTCCAACTGGTTAGATTGTACTGTGTTAGTTTGGGTAGTGAATGTTCCCAAAGGTCCTCATGTGTTCTAGTTTCATTCTGCTTCTGTGATAAAAACCAAAGAACAAACTGGGGAAGGAAAGAGCTCTTGACTTGCACTTCTAGGTCACAGTCCTTCAGTAAGGGAAGTCAGGGCAGGAACCTGAAGCGGAGACCCTGGGGGAACTCTGCTTGCTGGCTCTTGCTTAGTCTGCTTTTTCCAGGACCACCTGCCTAGGGATGGTGCCACCCCCAGTGGTCTGGGTCTTCCTGAATTAACAATCAAGACAGTCCCCACACAGGCATGCCCATGACCCAATCTGGTCTAGGCTTTTCTCAATCTGATGCTAGGCTGTGCCAAGCTGACAGTTAAAGCTAAATAGGACACCACGTTAAGATTGGCCCTTCAGCGTGGTGCTGATGGGGGTAATGATACCACATTAAGACTGGCCTTCCAGGTTGGTGATGATGAGGGAGTAGGGGTACCCTTCAGTGTCTTATTCTTCTCTCTCTTTACTTCCTGGAGGTAAAGAAGGCAGTTTTTCTCTGCTTCATGCTATTTTCGTGACACGCTATCTCACCAGAGGCAACAGCAAACCATCAGGGAACGGCACCTCCAAATGGCTCACCTCCAGTGAGCCAAAGCCCAACATTTCTCACAATAAAGAGACAATCTTAGACACTTTGTTACATTGATGGACAGGTGGTTAATGCACGCCACCTGTAGGCAGAGCCAGGCGCTGTCAGCACCCAGCACAAGCTGACATGGTCAACACACACCCTGAGCCACAGGGCTCACAGAGGAATGTCAGGTTACCCAAAGTGTCTCTCTGTGACTGTCCCTCCTCCTCCACCCTGTCTGGACAGTCCGTGGACATCACACTGCTCCAGCCTCTTTCGTAAACCTTGCTGGAGTTCAGAATACGAAGTCTTCCCCCAAAAGGAAACCTTGACGCACGGAGTCCTTTAAATTGAAGACCAGAGGGCCTTCTGAGCTCTCCCATAGTCTCATCTCCTCTCCACCTTTCTCCCCCAAAGTGAGTCCTAGATGTCAGAATGCTAAAGCAGGAAGAAGGGACACTCAGGAGGATGGAGGGGACACTCAAGAGTATAGAGAAGGGATACTCGGGAGGATGGAGGAGAAACATTCGGGAGGATGAAGAGGACACTGGGGAGGATGGAGGAGGGTTATCCAGGAGGGTGGAGGAGGGACATCCAGGAGGATGGAGGAGGGACACTCAGGAGGATGGAGGAGGGACACTCAGGAGGATGGAGGAGGGACACTCAGGAGGATGGAAGAGGGACATCCAGGAGGATGGAGGAGGGACACTCAGGAGGATGGAGGAGGGACACTCAGGAGGATGGAGGAGGGACACTCGGGAGGATGGAGGAGGGACACTCAGGAGAATGGAGGAGGAACACTCAGGAGGATGGAGGAAGAAATGTTCTTTCAAGAGAAATTACCTGGGGTCTTTAGTTGTATCAAGAGAACACAGACTGACTCCCCACCCCCTCCCACCTCCACTCCTGCTCCACCACCTGTCTGTTACTTGGCTCCAAGCATATGTGTGTCCACAGTGCCCAGAACACATTCAGTGCTCTGGCCAGGTGCTCCCTGCTCTCCCACCTCTGTGTCGGAGCCTCTGTTCCAATAAGTGCTTCACTGAGAAGTCCTTCCCTAGTCTCCCTCTCCTCGTGATCCCAGACCCTCTTAGCACAGTGCTGGCTTTTAACCTGCTTGCTCCCTGTGTGTTTTTGTACAGACATACCATCAATACGCACGCATTCATGCATTACACAGGGATCCCTGTGTTGTCAGAGCAAGGATACCTTTTGTTCCTCAGCATGCACTCCTTCCAGGGAGCAGGCACTTCATAAATGTGCCTCAGACCGAATGAATGAAGATGGAGGATGTTACTAAGTTATTAATGAATGCATTATTATTTATTAATGAATGTGTTATCAATAAATGAATAAAGATTGATTGCGTCGTGATGTGGATGGGAGAAAGTCTGGCATCAGAGAGAACAGTTACAGGTTCAAAAACCGATTTCCAGCCAGGAGTGTGGGGAAGTGTCCACTGAGCGAGCCAGGGCTGAACAACACCAGCCACTATAGCTTCCCACCCTGCCAGACTTCACCGCGTGTACCTGGTGTGCCTACACCACACCCTTCCTGCCTCTCATCCACCTACACACAGATTCTAGAATCCCTGCTCACCAATGGCAATCAGGGCGGGACCCCACCAAGGCATGCTGGGAAATGTAGATGGAACCACAGGGGAAGTGTGGGAGATGAGGTTGGAGCAAGGTTCCAAACAGCGGCTGCAGTTCCTCAGAGCTCACAAGCTGAGACCTGCCTGACACCCTCTGGAACAAACGTAGTAGCTTCTCTCTCAGCTTCAGTGCCACCCACCCACCTGATCAGGTGCTGACCCACAGAGTCAGAGAAGAGGCTAACACTACTATCGGGTCACCTTTGGCGGTCCTAGCCACTCGCAGCTTCAGCACCCTCTTGGGGAGGCCCTGGCCCTTGGTCCCCACTGTAATACGCCCTGGAGAAGCAGCAGGACCTCCTTCACCCCAGTCTACCCACCACAGAGAAGTGTTCCCCAAGCAATGCCAGAGCCCAGCCAGGAGGGCATCAGCTGCCACACCTGGTCTTCTCGGGGCTCCCTTTTTTGTCCCCACCTCTTGCCACCCTTTTAGCTGATGGTTGGCTAATCCAGAGCCACTCCTGAGGTAGCCCTACACCAGGATGTTTGCTGGTAAGCTTCTGAGAGAAGACAGTGGTGAGCCTGGATCACAGCCCCAGGGAATCTCCACTTAGAGCTCCCATCCCTTGAGCTGGAAAGATGACTCAGTGACTCAGAGCAGGAAAGACCTGAGTTTGGCTCTCAGCACCCACATGGCAGTTCACAGCTGTCTGTGGCTCCAGTTCCAGGAGATCTGGTATCCTCACACAGACGTAAACAGGCAAAACACCAATGCACATAGAAATAAATACATTAAGAAAAAGAACTCCCACCCTAGAAGCCCCTGCTGGAGAAATAACCCTCAGCTCCCCAGGAGGAACCCTAGATGGAGACTGCATTAGAAGGGGCTGGAGCTGTCACCCCATCTGGCAGATGTGCTTATCAACCCACACAGCAGACTCCCGATGGCGGGGGTGGGGGGCGTCTGAGACGCACACATGCTATTTCATAACAGCCAGCCTGTGCCAGACAAAACGAAATTCACGGATCAGGCAGCATGAATTTCAAGTGAAAATTATTAAAAGAAAAATATATCTTCAGGTTGATAACTGTAGATATTAAAGCCACACAGCAGGCTCAAGCAAGAATGGAAAGAATTCAGGGAGGTGGATCAAAGCGGTGATCCCAGGAGATGGATGGAACATAAGGACACGGAAGAGACATGGAGAAGCTGGCAGGCCACATGGGAAGCCCACCCGGAGGGTGAGAGAGAGACTGAACATAGAAGGACGGACACAGGCTCAGAGAAAGGCAGAAACTGACCCCCATGAGATTCGTGGAGGCTGAGGAACATGTCAGCAGCCATGTAGCAGATTGGACACACACGCCAGAGGATACCCACCCAGAAAGAGGAAGGTGGGTGTTTGAGAAGCAAGAAAAACCCCAGAATGTCACAGTCTGAGAATAAAAGACATTCTCCACTGGAAAAGCTCACGGGGGGCCTGCAGAATGAGTTAAAAATATAAATTAAAATGCATATCCAACTTAGACACATCACAGGGCAGTTTAAGTTGATCAAAGGAATGAGAACAGCTTAAAAATGTTCAGAAGAAAAGCAGGGGTTGGGAGTGAAGCTCGGTTGGTGTAGGGCTGGCCTAGTTTGCAGAAGGCCCTGGGCTCAGTCCCAGCACTGCATGGACCAGGCGTGGTTGTGGGCAGCTGTCATCCACGCACTCAGGAGATGGAGGCAGGAGTCAGAAGTGCAAGGCGAAGCTCAGCTACATCAAGCCTAGCTTGGGCGGCATGAGCTCTTGTTTGAACAATAACCAAAAATGTGGGGAAAATGGACCCAGCAAGACGTCTCAGTGGGTACAGATACCCATTTACAAGTCTGTTGACCGGAATTTGATCCAGAGTCACACATGGTAGAAGGAGAGATCCACTCCAGTGAGTCTTCATACCTCCACATGTTTGCCTTGGCACACATGTTGTGTGCACCATACACACGTAAAAATGTGCACACTGAACAAAAGTTTTATTCAAATTATAAACTATTGGAGTGAAGGAAGTTGATATACAAAGATTCAGCATAAATAGGAAAGGGAATTACCTAAGGGCCTCAACCCATCTGCTAAGACATGAGTTGTTCACAGTTGAGAAGGAAGGGGTCTTACTCCCAGAATGGGGTACACCCACAAGGATGCAGACAGTGTAAGAGAACACCTAGGCACACTCAGACACCAGAACTCATTCACTGGGCCATGCCAGCGATACAGGTTTCCATGTGTAAAAATCCACATTAAAAAATAAAATGGCAGAAGAAAAGTCTTGTTTATCAGGGTCGGACAGGCTCTCAGAACACTGGGAAATGCTGGGACCATTACAGCAAACGTGCTGAAGGGAAGCAGAATTCACAACAGAAAACAAAGGTAACTTGGAGGGTGAGGGTGACCTCAGGTGAGCGTCAACACAGGGCATGGACTCTAGGCGAAGGCGAGACCTGGATCCCTCAATCCCTCCTGGATGTGTCTGACACACAGGGATTGCAACCTCGGTGAAGAGGGTGGTGAAAACATCCACCTCCCGGTGAGGAGGCCGTGCTGGCTGTTTTATGTCAACCTGACACAACCCAAAGTCATCCGAATGGAGGAAATCTCAACTGAGAAAGCACCTCCCTCGGGTCAGGCTGCAGGCAAGCCTGTGGGGATTGGTGGGGGAAGGCCCAGCCCACTGTGGGTGGCACCATCCCTAGGCTGCCAATTCTGAGTTCTGTAAGAAAGCAGACTGAGCAAACATGCAGCACCTCCTCCATGGCCTCTGCATCAGCTCCTGCCTCCAGCTTCCTGCCCTGTTTGAGTCCCTGCCCTGACTTTCTCCAGTGTTTTATCAAACCCCAGGAGTAACTACAACATCCCGTACACAGGGATACCCTTCAGGGTCTCCAGAAAGACTGGAGGAACATACAGTCTACTCCAGCCCACAACTCCCCTGTTCCCCAAAGACTTGCACAGATCAAAGTCTATTGAGCACAGACACCATCAAGAATCTCCTCACACACACTTCCTGCCTGATAATGACCCTCCTGGAGGGGGGAACAGAGCCCTGGAACCAAAGCTTGCCAGAGAGTCTACCATCCGTCCTGTTAGGATCTATTTCCACAGACCCTCAGCTCCAGGTGTTTCTATTCCTTTGAAGACAGGCCCCAACAGTGGTTCCCTGCCCTCCCCACCAGAAACTTCCATGATAGTGGGAAGAATTAGCGGTTTCCTCTATTATCTATTTAGAAAGGTCTTTACAAGTGAGTCTTTTATTTTTAAAAGAGATTTATTTTATTTTTACTTTTGAATATATGTCTATATGTGAGTGTGTATGTGCATGCAAGTTCAGATGCCCTCAGAGGCCAGAAGGGGGCAGCAGATCCCTTGAAGATGAAGCTATGGGTGCTGTGAACTCCCATCATGGGTACTGGGAACCAAACTCAGGTCTTCTGCAGAAGCACTACGTGTGTTTAAGCAGAGCCAACTCTCCATCCTTCCCCACCCTAGACATAAGTTTTGGGACTTTGTGTATCTAACCCATGACAGGCTCTACACCTTATCATTGTGGCAGGGTCAGAACTCGGACCCTGCAGCCTCTGCACCATTGTCCACAGTGCTCCTTGCTCTGACATGATACAACTGGCCTGTGTGGCATGTATAGATTCCTACAATAACCTGCAGATTGTCAGGCAAGGCCAAGGAAACTCATTTCCTTTGTACCCTGTCTTGGTTAAGGTTATTACGGTAATGAAAGACATTGACCAAAGCAGCATGGGAGAAGCAGGTTTATTTGACTTCTGTTTCCTGAAGGAGAGTCCATAACACTGCAGAGGCATTGTGGCAGGAGCAGCAAGATGGCTGATCACATTTTCCTCTACACACAGGAAGCAGAGAGACAAAGAAAGGGAAGTAGGGTAAAGCTATAAAACTCAAAGCCTGCCCCCAATGGCAAATTTCCTCCAACAATACTCCACCCCTTAAGAACATTCCACAATCTTGACGAACAGTGCCACCAACTGGGGACCAAGTATTCAAACTGTTGAGCCTGTGGGGGACATTCCTCATCCACCCCTCTGCAGGCTATTAAGGCCAGCATAGGTCTTGCATTGTCCTCCACTGAGCTTTTGGAGGGCGGGGATGCTAGTGGTGACTGACATGATCAAAGTCTAAGACAGACCACATTAAAACAAGAGCAGTAGCGTTGTCAAGACGACCCAGAGGGTACCACTGTTTGCTGCCAAGCTGATGACCTGAGTTCAATCCCCAGGTACCACAAAATGAAAGGGGAGAAACCGCTCCTACAGGTTGTCCTTCTGCCTGCCACACAGGCTGACTGTATCATGTTACACCCTTCCCCCAACTAAATAAGCAAGAAGAAAAGAGAGTGGTCCCTCCCAGCTCTCCACAATGCCAGTGAGCTGCAGCATATGCATGCCTGCTGTGTGCACCTGAGGTCCAAACCAGCAGAAAGGGAATCAATAGCACAGCCACTTCTTTGTCTTCTGAATAGCATGGAAATGATCTGAGTGGGGACACTGTATTCCCCTGTGCTTCTGTGCATAGGAATGTGGAGAGAACAGCCTTCGCACCCCCATGAAGATTAAGAAGAATCGCACTTGAAGGTCCACAGGTGCTGTCAGCCTCATCTGGCCTCCACTCCAGGCCCACCCTGATGGGGTCCACCTGTGATACGGTCCTGACGCACAGTCCTGGTGTTAGATTCCTTCCTGTGCCTGGGTAAGCGCTGATTGTGTCTCCCTCAGCTGGATCAACCGCAGAGCTATCTATGCAAACTAGCAGTTAAAATGCCATAAATAACTCAATTGGCCACTTCACAGGAAGGTTATTTCTATCCCATACAAAAGGGCTTATGTAACTCCCATGCTGAGCAGCAGGGAGGACGCTTCACACCCTCCTCTCTGGGTGGACTCCCTGTGTGGAGTCAGCTCTGAGCTCTGGACACAGCTCAGAGGAACCCGATCTCCTTGTCACACCCCTCGCTCCTCAGGGACTCCACCAGCTACTGCTGAGAGGAACAAGCCAGCGCGGAACACTCAGGCATAAAACAGCCACCTCCTGTCACCTCCCATGGTCCAGTTGGACCCTCTGTCCTCAGGTATCGGAGAGGGAGACTCACTGTGTGCCTGGTGTCAGTCATCGTTAGCAGGACTGTGCCTGCGCTGATTCCTGCCCATCCAGCAGATGGTGCTGACTGACAGCCAGGGCACAGCCATCTCCTTGTCTTCATTGGTGCATGTCACTTCTTGGCATGCTCCTGGCTTCCAAGAGGGTTGACGTTGGGGCTGTGAGTCCTGCTCATCCCTGAAAGTCACATCCCTAAAAGTTACCATGAGCTCATTCAGTTGGTCCCAGCAGGTGTTAGGCCCAGGGGTTGGGAAATGCTGTACCCAGCTCAGCAAGAGTTGCAGTCATTGCAGTCAGAGTTTCTAAGGATTGCTGGAGCAGGATGTCC
This sequence comes from Myodes glareolus, assembly GCF_982192425.1. NCBI lineage: Eukaryota > Metazoa > Chordata > Mammalia > Rodentia > Cricetidae > Myodes > Myodes glareolus. The sequence continues at coordinate 3,726,149 of NC_142031.1, forward strand.
CACTATTCGCCCACCTCAATGAGTCCCTAGAGGTGACTAAGTCCCAAATTGAAGATGAGAAACAGGTTAAGCTGGCCATTTTCACCGCCGTCAGCTTACCTCTTTCTTCACCCTCCTACTGCCTCAGCTCTCTCCAAGGAGTGGAGACCACACTGCTGCCTCTCTCAGACCTGAAGAGGCCATTTGCTCTCAGGCTCCCTACTCACCTGCCATGCGGTATGAATCCTAGTGGCTCTTGAGTTTTCCAGCTTCAATCAGGAGCCCACGGCAACCCTGACCAAAGGAGCCAGGAGCAGATCCAACTGATACCTCAGTAAAGTCCACCATCATCCTCAGAGTGCTTTGTGTGGGTCTCAGACACCCAGGGCTTCTTAGGTGACAGGGACTGACTCCCTTAAATGACAACACTTTAGAAATGGCCCATAGCCAGCGGAATACAAGGCTCAGATGACAAGTCTGCATAAACCAGAGGACACATGGGACCTGGGGACCCAGGACCAGTAACTCTATGAGAGAGTCCAGGAGGTGCTAGGGCATAGTGTGGACCCCTTCTCTGGGTGAATGGGATACTGGTACAGGTTCCACAGAGAGGGGCAGTGGTTCTGACCCCCTAAGGCTGTGGGTGTCCTGCTCGGTGGGTCTAGAAAAAGCAGCTGCCTAGCAGGGTTCTGGAGAGAACTAAATTACTTAAGACAGCTGGGTTCTTACTCCAGAACACATTAAGAATCCTGAATCACCACTGTGACAGTCAGACCCCAGTCCCTTCTCCGAGCTGAAAACTTGGTTGCTGCACCCTGAAAGTACCTAAAGGAGCCTGCTATGGCTTGTGTGGGAGACGTCCCCAAAGGTTCACGTCCTAGAAGTTGGAGCACCCAGGAAGCAGAATGAAAAGGTGGCAGAGGTGGGGCCAAGGGCCAAGGTATTAGCTCACAGGGGTCATTAAGATGAGCATCTTGTGGGCTCTCAAAGGAAAAGGGTTCTAAGGAGCAAGGCCAACCCCTCTCATCTGTAGTCTCCTGCTTCTCCTCTCAAACCCTCTCCATGTGTGATGTGATTCACCAGCAGGTCCTCACCAGAAGCAGAACTGAGGGTCATCAGCCTCCCAGCCCTGGATTCCAGGCCCAGTCCAGCAGCCCTGGACCACGGCCCTCCCTCTCTGAGCATTGCTTTTGGCAGCTGTGCTGTGGTTCAGCCTTCTTTCTCTGGCACTCCCTGACTATAGTGCCTTCATTTCTTCCCCGCCTCCTGGATGTCCTTCTCAGGCATCTGCTTTCCGACGACAATTCATCACTCTGGATTTAAGAACTGTTTGCTTATGGATTGCCCGTGTCATTCTCCCTGCATTATTTGCCTTTCCGCCTGAAGTTATCAGCCAGGTTCTAGAGACTGCCTCAGCCTTGCCTCCTTCAGGGCCTCCCAGGCCTATGCTGTCAGTCTTCATTAGGTTTACCCAGTCTGGGAAGTGTCTGGGTGGAGGAAATTCCCAGGCTGACTCTCATCCGGACTTGGGAAAATCCTAAGAGCCCCTTTTTCTTTGGAGGCCAAGTATGGAGATGCAGCAAAGGACGGCTTTTGACATTGGGATTGCTGCCGTGATGAGTGGCTGGAGCCAGGTCAATGCTGGGCTGCTTCCTCGGCCCTTAGAGGGACGACTCCCTCAAGGAGGCTCCGCTCCTGTGAGCTCTTTCCTTCACACACACACACACACACACACACACACACACACACACACACACACACACACACACGTATGCGGCCCTTCTCATGGGGTACTGCCCTGAACTCCAGGAAGGAGGTCAATGCTGGGGCACAGTGGAATGAGAGCTAGCTTGAGTCGTGGACACTTCTGAGTGACGGTGTGGAAGAATGATACCCGTTCATTCCCACCCGTTCAGACCACCTCTTCCTCCTCTTTCTCTTTCATCCTTAAACATCTCCTCATTCTCTTCCACGTCAATCAATGTGAAGTCCAGCTTCAGAATGCCACCATCGGTTTGCCTGATCACTGACACTGGTGGGCATCTAATACCAGTACTGCCATGAGCCCAGTTAACAAAGAAACTCTCATATGAGTACCAATGTGTTCACTGCAGCCACAATGGACAGTTGGAGCCTCTGAGACCTGGATCACTTCCATGACTCCAGACACCTCTGGAGCTCCTGAACTAGCTCCTTAAGGTTCTCATGGAACCACAAGACACCTGCCCGTGGACCACTTTCCTGATGCCAAAGAGTTCTTGAGCTCCTGAACTGGCTCCTTAAGGTATTGTGTTGCTGAGATACTGACTTCCCTGGCAGGACTTAGGAGCTGAGACCTTGCCTTTAATGAGCTCTTCGGATCGATGGTGGTCCTGCTTCATTAGGACCATCTGAGATCTGAGGCTGTAAGACCATCCTCCTGCTTCTACCATCCCTTCCTGGGGCTCTCCCATCCAAACCCCAGCCAAAGCTGCCTCCATCACTGTCAACTTGTCAACTTGATGGATCCAGAGTCACCTAGGAGACATACTTCTGATCATGTATGTGGTGAGTTTCTATATCACATTAAACAGGGTGCAAAGAAACAGTGAAATTGTAGGTGGCACCATTGCATGGGCTGGGGTCCCAGAGATGGAAGGAGAAAATGAGCTGAGCTCCAGTGCTCATTGTCTCAGCTTCCTGAGAGCAGGTGCACTGTGACCAGCTGCCTCGTGCTCCTGTGACCATCATGTCTCCCCCATGTACTGTACAACACAACTGTGAGCCAAAGTAGACTCTTCCTCCACAGACCGGCTCCTGCCACTTCTGCCGGGCATTTTGTACAGCAGTGAGAGATGCAACCAACACCATCACCCTGAGCTGCATCACAGCCTCCACCTCTGCCCTCCAACTGGAATAAGACGTTCTAGACACCTGGACCTGAATTCCCTTTTACCTACCCACCATCTGCAAGTCCTGGAGGCCCTCCAGAGGTGCCACAAGGGTCTTCACCTCCAAAACCCCCCAAAGATTGAGATATATATATATATGTAAAATTATCTTTGTATTTCTGTCTAAGGTAATTCATATATTAATACAAATTGTATTTGTTATATTGAGTATTCTCCTGTTTTGTTTACAAAATTTGTGCACATATGCGAAGTTATTTTGTCATATTGTATGCACACATGTTTCTACTTCTGCTTCAGATATTTTGTATATTGATGCAATTTTAGGATATATTTATCATATTGCATTACACATTTATAACTCTGACCATGAGATACATATATATATATATATATATATATATATATATAGAGAGAGAGAGAGAGAGAGAGAGAGAGAGAGAGATTGTCCTCATTTTCTGCACATCTGTTTAAAGATTCTTTATTTTTAAAATGTGAAGCCTTAGTCATTAAATTATATAGGTATTACAAATTACAAGTCAATAATCACCTATGTTTGTCATTCTTATAGGTAGTCTAGTCAGGTTCTCTAAATGCACAGAGTCTTATTCTACATAGACAGGTAATCTTCAAACAAGTCAAAAAAACTGCAACATATAGCATTTAAATAACTCAGGATCCTGTTGACATGAGACACAATTGCTCTTGGAAACACGGATCTATTTCCAAGAAAATGTTGGGCACTGAAGACAGTCCACTTGGAGCTTGCTTTCTTCTTGGCAAAACTGGCCTTTGGGCAAAGAACTGCTGTTGCCTCAACTACTGACAATATGCATGCTGTCCAAACTAGATAAACAGAATGCAAAACAATGACTGCTGAACCTTGCCAAGACAGGGTAGGACAGTCTTTCAAATTTTCCTGCCTCTAAAAATGGTCTGTCAGATACTCTAGACCTTAGCCAGAGTTGGTTGCTCCAACATTGCAAATGAGACTTTGGGTGATGGTCCAGGTAGCCAGCTGTCTCTGTCATTTCTTGCACCTTTTGGGAGTCACTTGCTTGCACTTCCTGCTTTCTCAAGTGATGTTCTTTTCCTTCTCAGTTCTTTGATGGGGTTGAAGACTAGACAATCATAGCTACTTTCTTTTCATAACTTAGCTAAGACATTTTAGTATAGACTCCTCAGGATAGGACAACTATTGAAATAATCTCTGTTATTTGCTAATTACCTTAGACTGGACATTTAGCCTGTGTTTCTTGCATGATGTTGTTCATGTTGGGTGTAGTTCTATTTTTGTGTATGTTTTTGCCTTTTTCTTTTTCCTGGACAATACGTCATATTTGTTCTTACTGTATATAGTATATTAGGTTTAAAACCCTCTTATTTAGATGAAAGGGGGAGGTGTTGTGGGAATTCACTCAACCAATAGCCTTTTGGGTACCAGCCCATTACGTTATGGTGCTATGCGTGGACTGGAAAGCACAGATGAAAAGTGTGCTTTCTCTCTCATCTTGTGGTCTGGATTCTGTTCGTAGCTCCCAGAGCCCACAGAGCAGAGGGCCACAGCAGCTTTCTTATTGTGAGTGTTCCCTAAATAAACATTTGTTATCTTTTGTTCCAGTCTCTCATGTACCTTCTTAATTACACCTACATTCACCCTTTTCCCTCTCCTCTTCAAGTGGCACTGGAAAGGAGATGGGAGTCATGGAAGTCATGGTTGCAAGAACAACTCTACCAGCTTTCTCACTGTGAGCTTCTCAAGTGAGAATGTTCTGCCCTCTAGGAGACAACCAGGGCATTGGGGCAATGGTCCAGAGTTTGTTCTCAGGAAGCATGCAGGGACCTTTGTCCTATGAAGGCTCGTAAGTTCAGTTTGCATGTGGATGTGTGGCTGGGTGGGTCAGAAGTAGGGGACCATGTCTTCATTCTGGTGGATGAAGAGGTGAAGGCTGATGGTTATACAGGTGAGGGCAGGGACTTTGACCCTGAATCCCAGGCTGAGGATGAGCTATGAGGCAGGGAACTGAGTGTTCTGATCTGGGGTCTGCTCTAGGGTGGGTGTTTGGAGATAACTGTGGTGGCTTCCTCTAACTCCTACGCTGTCCCTATCAGCTTCCTGACATGATAACGGGCATCTCAGATGCTCTACAAGCAAAGAAGGAAGATGTGCTTTGACACACAGTGGTGGGACAGTGCACCGAGTCCAGCTCACCCAGGTACTGCAGCAAAAGTGTTCACCTTATGCTGGAGAGAGGGCAAAAAGCAAGAGAAGGGGCTGGGGTCCCACGATCCCCTTATAGGTCAGGCCCATGTGCTCTGGAGCCCAGATCAAACATCCCCCCCCCGAGCACATGTCTTAAGATAATGGTTCTTCTCAGTGACTTCATACCAGGAACCAAACCATCAGCAAACAGGCTTTGAGAGGCACATCAGATACACCTATGGCACCCAGAGGGAAGAGTAAAGTCAGGTTAGATCAGATCAGGAGAATTATGAATTATTGTGATAGCTGTTAACCCTAAACCATCCTGAAGAAAATTCTTAATTAGTTAGTAGTTAATCAACTTGCAGTGCAGGAGATGACATCTAGGCCCTCATCATGAGAATTCTACAATGAGTTATGGCCCAGGCTCACCTGCTGCAAATTCCCCGTATTGTTTGAGTGTTTAAGTGTGTACAGGTGCATGTGTGCCCAGCTGTATGTGTGTGTATGAACACGTGTGTGCAGGCCAGAGGGTCTTCCTCATTTCTTGAAACTGGGTTTTTCACTCGTCTGAGACTTGCCAGATAGGGTGGACTGACTGACCAAAGGACCTAAGACTTATGTTGTCTCCATTGCCCTGGTGCTGTTTCCACTAGCATGAGGATTTTAGCCCCACACTGGGTGCCAGTTTGTAGCCACAGGCCACTTGTTGGTTCCCAGTCTCTTAGCCCCAGAATAATCACACAGAAACTGTATTATTTAAATCACTACTTGGCCCATTAGCTCTAGCTTTTTATTGGCTAACTTGTACATATTAATTTAATCCATCTCCATTCATCTGTGTATTGCCATGTGACAGTGGCTTACCAGCAAAGTTTTGGCATGTCTGACTCTGGCAGTGGCTCCATGGCGTCTCTCTGACTCCGCCCTTTTTCTTCCAGCATTTAGCCGAACTTTCCCTGCCTACCTAAGTTTTGCCTTGCTATAGGCCCAAAGCAGTTTATTTATTTATTAATGGTAATCACAGCACACAGAGGGCACTCCCACATCACTTCTATGTTGCCTCTTTCAGTGCGGGTGCTGAATTGAACGCAGGTACTCCTGTGCACAAGGCAAGCACTAGACCAACTGAACGGTCTGCATACTGCAGGGTTTTGCCTATACATCACTTTACAGAGGATCTCATCTGCTCATCCCACCTGTCTCTGATGGCTGTGGCTTCAGTATCTCCAGGTAGACTCAAGTTCTTGACCGTGCCATGGACCATGTGCCTGAGACACTCCATAGTCTGGGAAGGTGCTGGTCTGCCTGTGCCTGAGTGACAGGCCCCTCTCCAGCTGAGTCTGAGAACAAGCCCCTACCCAGGATAGGGGCCTTTTCATTTAGGATCTTCAAGCTTCAGCCTCTGCCTCTTCTCACTGTCAGAAAAAGGCATGGAGGTCAAAAGACATGGGGTCCTGGCTGCTCTTCCCCCACCACCTGATAAATGGGGACAGGAACCTTGAGGCAGCCAGAAGCCTTGGAAACTCCACCCTCCTCCTTCCCAGGGCCTTAAGGACACTTGTGCCTCCAGCACACACCCACGTGGTCCACCTGAGGTCCCCACCTGTGACCTTTGCACATCCGTTTTTGCTTCTTTTGCATCCAAGCTCCTTCCCCTTGGGGCCTCCAGCCTTATACTAACTATGTCTTTGGAGGAGGTGCCCGGGTGGGATTGGGATACAGAACTTGGCAGGGAACATCTCTTCCATTGGGAGCAATGGTTTGGCTTTCAGTTGATCTGAGAACATGATCTTTGCAGAGGCATGAGCCAGACTCTAATTTCGTTGGCCGAGGAGTCCAGAAGCTGTGCAAGATTATCAGAATTAGATAATGGACTCACAGCAAGCAGACTTAGTGGCAGTGGTCCTGGTGAGAGATGGGAGGTTCCCATGAGCCTTTGCAACTGGAGTGAGGAGTTCATAGACCTTGCCTGGCAGTTGTAGGGGGAATGGCAGGGGGTGGGTAGGGTGGGACCTGAGCTCCTCTCTGTACCCACAGCTACTTGGTTGCCTACAGGACACAGCTGCTTCTGCAGATCATCACGGCCCGGCAGATGACTCAATGCTGGCAGGAGGGTGAGCATGAGATCTTCCAGCCTTACCCTCTGTGAGTGAGCAGCCAGAGGGTCAGGCAGTTCCAGAGTACTTCCTGAACCCAAGGATACCCCCAATTCCTGTCTTCTTTCCTATCCTGCTCATGGGGGTGGAGGGGAGACGTGGGTTGGGCCAGTGAGGGATTCAAAACTTGCCAGCATCCAGTCACTCCCAGGAAGTGCCCTGCACTGCCTTCCTCTGCCCAATGTTGTCAGGGAGGATGCTGCTTGGTGTGGCCTCCCTGGCTGGGGAAGGTGCCAGGCAAAGAAAGGGTTCTTATTCAAAGTCAGCATTTTCCTTTGGAGACTCTGAATTTCTCAACAGAAGTTCATTCCTTTGCAGAAGCATAAAAGCAACTAATTAAAAGTAGGGGAATTCCCCAAGAACAAGAAAGAATGGCCACTGGAGAGATGCACAGATAGAGACCATGAGTAGCCATGCTTTTTTCATAAAATGGCTGTGCACATGTATGTATGGTGTGATAGCCTGTGCTTGGTACAGCATGTGTGTGGAGGTCCCGTGACAGCGTGAGGGAGTAGCTCTCCGCTTTCACCTTGCTGAGTGTCTGCTGGACTGCATGCTTCAGGGTGGCTGCTGTGCAAGCTTCCAGGCTATTCTCTGTCTCTGCCTCCCACATCACTGTGTGCCTGGCTTTCCAGCTGCGTCCACCCTACCCGGTTTGTGTACGTTCCTGGCTTGTACAGCAAGCACTTTAACCCACTGAGCCATCCCCCTGGCCTGGCCATGCTTTTATGTGAGAAAAACTAGCAAGGTGGTACAGATGGGAAGTGGAGACTCAGGAGGACCAGGTGGGAGAGCTGGGCGGGCACCGTGCCACTACTCCAAAGCTATGGAAACCCTTCCAAGGACATAGAGACCCGGGGGGGGGGGGTTCCAGCACACTGGACCCTCTGGGGTGCAGAAGGACATTTGATGACCTGAAAGCCTCCTGGGTCCATTCCCAAAACTACAGCAGAAAACCAGGAAGTGGGGAAGGGGAAGGGAAAAGATGCTGAGGAGGAGGAAGGTAAGGCAGAGGGAGAGGACAAAGGTGAGGAGGGAAGGAAGGTGAGATGGAGGCGGAAGAAAAGGAGGAGAGACCTAATGTCAGGTATTTTATAACAACCAAAGAGGATGGACTAGCACACTCCGCCACATCTAATATTTAAAACATTTTCCAAGCAGTGGAATATGTCTGACCCTATCGTGTATATGAGTCCTGGTCTCTCAATTTTACCCCATTCCGAGACACACAGGCACCCAGCGAGTCTGTCTGCTCTCTGTCATGCTTTAAATGACAAACAAGTCTTCTGCCAAGCCCTGTAGAGTACTCCTGGCTTGTAGTCCCCCTTCCTCCGCATGTACCTTTAGCCATTAACATTTTGCACACAATAGCAAAAAGCACGATCCCTCTGGAATTTATAGAGATGGCTATTTTAATCATCTTTTATGGTGTGTCTTAATTATATATCATTTTTAATGACAGTTAAAGAAATAAGTTATTTCAGCTGACACTTTTATGACCTATTTAATATTGCAGATCAGGGGTTTTATTGTATTGCATTCTGGGTGCTATACACAAACTCAGAGAGAGGAGGGAGAGCTGCCTGGTGGAGCTGCACGTGGTGGGGAGGGAGCAGGCTGCTCTTACTGTAGAATTCCTCCAGATTACATGGTGTACCTGGGGCTCTCATTTCTGGGTCTGTATAATAATTGTAATTTTACCACAAAAGCTGAGTGTTGGATAAAAACTTCACTTCAGGGGTAATTTAATTTAATATAAACGCTCTGCCCGGGGTCAATGTTACAGAAAAACAGATGGGAGAGACAGTCTTCCACTTCTGATAAAGCCACCCCCACTCTCACGGATGACCTGCTATCTTCTGTGGAGCAAGGCAATATGATTTCTTAATATCACTTATGAACACACGAGAAAAAAATAAAGGAAAAGACTCATGTGTGTGTGTATGTGTGTGTGTGTGTGTGTGAATATACACTTGCATATGTGTGTGTGCACGAGTGTGTATGGTGTGCATGCATGTGTCTGTGTGGGTATATATGTGCATGTGTGTGTGTGCTGTGCAAGTGTGCATGTGTGTGCGTATGTGTGAATGCATGCACACGTGAACCCACACACATGCACAGGCACAAGCATGCGTAGGGGCAGGTGAACCCAAATTCATGTGTATGTGTGGAGGGCAGAGGACAATGTCAGGTGTCATGCTTTAAGAACCGTCCACTTCTGTCCAGAACAGGGCCTCTCACTGGCCTGGAATTTGCCCACTAATCCATGCCAGTTAGCCAGTGAGCCCAGGGGACCTGCTGGTCTCTGCCTCCCCAGTGCTACAATTACAAATGCATGCTGCCCCACCCGGCTTTTCCTTGTTTGAGTATTGGAAACTAAACTCAGATCCTTGACCAGTTGAGCCATGTCCCAGCCCAGGGCTCATGAATTATTAAACCAATGATGTCCTGACCTCTTCTCAAAAGTTTTGAACATGAGACAATTCTAAACAGGACTACCCCTTCCCGGGCCCCCTGCACAGAGCACATTAGGGCTTAGCAGGACACACCGGAGCTGGCTACGTGGCTCCCTCCCACAGTCCTGCATCCCAGGGCTCCACCCTTCTCAGTCTGTTGGATTTCTAAGGAAGGCAGCACCCAGGGTTATCACAGGCTCTGAGCGGAGGAGGGTAACAAAGCTCATGGTTTCCTCGGTCATTTCTGAACTTACCATGTATGATGGCTATTCTAGGTTGTCACCGCAACTATATTTGTAATTAATTAAAACCCGAAAGCTAGGAACACCTGTGAGGGGTTCCTTTTTCCTTAATTAGATCATTTGAAGTGGGAAGACCTCTTCTAATCTGGATCTTTGAGGTGGAAAGGCACATCTTTAATCCAGATTCCCTGATAGGAAGGTCTACGTTTAATCTGGGCCACATCTCTGCCGACAGTCTTGGAAGAAGGAGGCCAGCACTCTCTTTTTCTGCTTGTTCTTGCTAGCAAGTCCATTCCTTCACTGGCATTAGAGCCTACTTCTTTGGGATCTGAAGACAGGCTGAGAAATCCAGTCGCACAGATTGAACAACTGCTGGATTCTTGGACCTTCTGTTAGAAGACAGCCATTGTTGGATTAGTGGGACCACAGCCTGTAAGGCACTCTAGTAAGTTCTCTGTATACATAGATTCCTTTTGTAAGTTCTGTTTCTCTAGAGAACCCTGACTAATCCCCCATGCTTCTCCCGCCGGGTCCTCTGCTTGCTGATGCGGTATGAATGTCACCATTAGCTTGCTATCTCCTAGACACTGAGAATCCAGATGCGAGCCTCCGGCCAAGATCTCCTGAGACCTCATATGGTGGCTGCCATCAGATAGGCCATGGGTGGGCCCAGATGCTGAACAGACTCAGGGACCCCAAGTGCACAGAAAAGCAGAAGTGCTCGGCAGTGCAAGGCATACTAGATAGGAGGGGAGGGCTTCGCTATAAACAGGGCTGAGGCAGATATTCCTCACAGGAGGGTCCTGAAGAGGGGAAGTCAACGTGTCAGTGAGACCCACAGGAGCTGGCTGTGCTGGTCACATCCATGGCCATCAAGTGAGGGAGCGTCAGAGATGGACATCCAGTGAGGGGGCGTCACAGATGGACATCCAGTGAGGGGGCATCACAGATGGACATCCGGTGGCTTGTGGCATTGCTGTGAGGTGCGAGAAGTTGGCACCTCTAGAAGGCCTTCTCTCTTAGGTGCACAAGGCATACATGCTCAGGAGGAGCTGGGCTGACTCAGCATCTGGGAAAACCCCAGTCATGGCATCGGGTTACACGCCCCAGGATAGCAGCTGTTGGCTGGCTCCTGCTACTTCTCCATCAGAGGCAGGAGGCAGCTTTCCACAGAGCTCCAAGGAGAAGCATGTGACCCCACCCACAACAGTTTGTGCAAACAGCTAAAAGCACGGTAACTTATCTCCATAAGTCTAATACTGTGTTTGTGTGAGGACTGCTGATGGCTTTTAACTGCTGAGCCATTCCGTCCAGCCCCATGACTTGAGTTTGATTTTTTTAAACAGACATTCAATGAATTTTGGTCTGTAATTATGATAAAATTTCCAACAATTTCCAAAAACTTTTGCACTTTTTGCTACGTATTTGAAGCGGCATTTGGGTTTTGAAATCAAAATATCGACTCTGAAAAATGTCACAGTTGCTGCATCCTGCAGCCTCAAATATTCAGCCAAGGTTTAGTTCTTTATCTAGAAATAAACAAACACATTTGTCTCCACATGCAAATTCACTTTCCTCCTTTAATAAGACAGAAATTATGTGTACAACAAAAATTGTTTTTAAAATAAATATCCTTATGATATATTATCCATAAATGTTTTATTTATACATCTAATTTATTTATACACAGGCTTATGTAAAAATTTCTTAAGCAAAAAGTGTCCTGAAGTGGAAAAATCAAGAGAAACCCTGTTTCAGGTCCTGTGAATGTGGTTATAACTTGATCTTCTCTGTGTTAGTTTTTCCTTGTTGTGATAAAATTCCCAGGGGTGGGGACAGCAGAGAAGGGAGGGTTCATTTTGGATCACAGTCTCAGGGGTTTTGGTCCATGGCCTGCTGGCTCTATTGCCTTTAGGCCTGTGAGGCAGCAGAACATCGGAGCGGAGAGAAGGGCCTGGCAAGGCAGGAATGGATGCTCCGTTGGGTACTTGTCCCATTGTTGTGACAAAGAACTTTCAGAAAGAGAGCTTCAGCCTGGTTCATGGTTTGAGGATCTGTACTACGTGGAAGAGGCATGGCAGCTGGTGTATAAGGAATAAGCTGGGAATAACGTCTCCTCTCCAGATTGTCCACCATCATTGGATCAATGGCAAGGTCATCCTCTGGAGGGCTGGTTGGTGGTCTCCTCTTCCTGGAGGCCGATCCATCTTGGTCACTGAACTCCAGTCAACCCCATTAGGTCCCCCTTGCTGGTTTTCCTGACCCCTCCCCATCCCCTGGCTTTGGATTGTTGGTGAGCACTGGGCTTGACACCTGATCCTCATTGGTCTGTCTGTGCTATGATTATTTACCAGGCTGTCCTGTCTATTAGCTAGAGTCTTCCCAATGCTCCACTCTCTGGTTAGCACAGCCTTGGACCCTCAGACCTCCACACAGGTCTTACCCAACAATGTAACTACTGCCATGTGGAGCTTAAATATGTTTTCTAGACTCCCCTTCCCTGCTCTCCCTTGGAGTCTTGTCTGACATCCACCAAATCCTATCACCCACCATTTCTTCCTGTGTTCTACCTGGCATGGGACAGAGTGGTTGTGCTCGGTTTTAAGTCAACACAAGTAGAGTGACCATGCTGGGTCATGGGTCAAGATCATGTTGTGAGTCCTCACAGAGCAGGGGCGGTCTTACTGTCATTGAGCCCTTGAAAGGCAGGAGTATTTGCTAGGTCATGAGCAAGATCCTGCCCTCCAGTCCTCAGAGTTCACAGTTCTCTGTCCATGCCCCTCCCTGTGCTGTTGCCATGGCTACTGGAGCTTCTCCACTCTGACCTCCCTATCCCACTTCCCATATCTCCTATGGGCATTGGAGTCTGCTTATCCATTCATTCATGGATGGGTATCTGGGGCATTCTAGAGTCCAGCTCTTACAGAGAAAGCTGTGCAAGCATCTGAGTACCTATCTTTGAGCAGCCAGATGTTTCTTGTTCTCATGCCTAGGAGTACAACAGCTGGATCCAAGGACACGGCCTCATGGGAGTCTAGGGAACCGCCAAAATGGCTCACAAAGTGAGCTCAACATCATTTCACACCCTACATCACTGTATGGGTTCCAGTTCTCACATTCGTTCTACCATGGAATACAGCCAGCCCTCTCGATCTGGGCTGTGATCAGTTTGAGTCTAACAGGGGACCTGCCATTTTCACTAATTTTTGCGAGTGACAGCAATAAACACCTCATTGTGTGTTATCTGATGTCACCTGTGCAGGTCTCTAGACAACAGTGTAGCTATCTGGTGCCACCTGTGCAGGTCACTAGACAACAGTGTAGCTATCTGTTATCACCTGTACAGGTCACTAGACAACAGCGTTGAGTCTGACCAAGGTTCTCCAGCACCTTCTCCGAGACTCCGAGACTCAGTTTCTTTTGTATAAAAAAATTGTCGTGTGTGTGTGTGTGTGTGTGTGTGTGTGTGTGAGAGAGAGAGAGAGAGAGAGAGAGAGAGAGAGAGAGAGAGAGAGAGGGAGAGGGAGAGGGAGAGAGAGAGGGGGTGTAAAATGTGTATTGATGTTTGATGTGTGTGTGTGTATGTGTGATGTGTGCATGTGAATTGTGTGTGTGATGTCTGCATGATGTGTCTGATATGTGCATGTGAATTGTGTGTGTGTGTGTGTATGTGGCCATGGAAGTTGGTTCCCCTGCTCTTAGGGCCACAGGAGGCCATATTCTGCTGCCCAGTGTGGATACTGGGAACCAGACTCAGGTCCTTTGGAAAAGCAGTAATTATTCTTGACCACTAGGCCATCTCTCTAACCCCATGCCCTACTCTAAGGAAGAGTCCCGTTAGGTTTCCTTAACCCCCCTCCATCCTTCTTAGCTGCTCTACCCACAGACTCCCACACCCTCCTGCCCAGCTCCCTGCTCTTTAGCTCTAAATTCCCTCTGGCCCACGAAGTTTTCTCCCTGACTGTAACAGTTCATTTGCAAAGGTTCCTGCACCCATCCATCACGTGGTCCTGAGCAAAGCCTCCCACACAGGGACCACGGATGTACTCCTCCCCGGTACCCATGCAAGCCTTCGCCTTTTCCTTTCCACTGGGTCATTCTTGTGTTGGTCTTTGGAAGCTCATCATAAATTCTGGAAAGAAGCCCTTTATCAAATATATAATTTTCAAATGTTTCCTTCCAGCCTGTGACTTATCTTTAATTCTCTCAGCAATAGCTTGCAAAGGGAAGAAATTTTTAATTTTAATGGAGGCCAACTTATCAACTCACTCCATTACTGAAGTGCTAGGAGTGTCGTATCTAAGAAGTCTTTGTCTAATCCAAACTCCTCTGTGTTCTCAGCAGAAGTTTTACAGTCTGAGGTTTTAGGTTTAAGTCCACGATCAATTTTTAGTTAATTCTTCTGTTTAGTCCCAGGCATTAGTCCAAATCGATTTTATTTCTCATGGATATCCTATGGGCTCTAGCCACACATTTGAAAATGAATCCATTTTGCATCGAATTACCAATGCACCTTTATCAAGAGTGAGCCTTCCAGGCCAGCACGAAGGCTTGGTGGGCAAAGGTACTGCTTCCCGCCCCATGACCTGAGTTCAGCTCCACATACAAGCTTTGTGAGCTCCTGAAACCAGGAAACATGTCTTCCAATTCCTTTCTTCTCAATCCAAGTAGTTTTGACTGTTTTGTGTCCTCTGCACCTTTCATGTGTATTTTAGAACCAATCTATCAAGTTACCAAAAGAGGAAAAGACTCTCCAGGGTTAGCCTGGCGTCTCTCGGTACCACAGATCTACTCTGAGAAAACCCATCTTAAAATACTTCTTCATCTTGCGGTGACAGTCACAGAGCCTGCATGGGTCTGTTCTAGGCCTTCTGTATAAATGCTATGGCTGTGCAGCTGGGTGTTTTGTGGGCCTCCTAATAGTGGAAGTGGGGGTGTCTCTGACTCTTTTGTCTTCTCTTGAGCCCTTTTTCTTCCTACTGGGTTTGTGCCCAGTCTTATGTGCACTTGCTACACTGTGCTTGGTTGACATCCCTCGAGACATACTCCTCTCTGAAGGGAGGGGAATATGCAGTTGAATGCACTATGTGAGAGAAGAATACATTTTAAAAATTGTCTTAGGAAAGAAGAAAATGGATTTTTCCTTCACACAATATATCCTGGTTATGATTTCCCATGCCTCTGTTCCTCCCAGTTCCTTCCCACCTTCCCTTCCATCTGGGGTCACCCCCTTTCTGTCTCTAATTAGAAAACAAACGTTTCCAAGGGATAATCCTACTGCACTATATTGTACTATACTGTACTATACTGTACTATACTGTACTATACTGCACTATACTGTACTATACTGTACTATACTGCACTATACTGCACTATACTGCACTATACTGTACTATACTGCACTATACTGCACTATACTGCACTATACTGTACTATACTGCACTATACTGCACTATACTGCACTATACTGTACTATACTGCACTATACTGTACTATACTGCACTATACTGCACTATACTGTACTATACTGTACTATACTGATAAAACAGCTAACACATTGGAATTGGAAAAAGCAGACAGAAGTCTTAAAATATTAATTCTTGTTAACGGCGAGCAATGAATTTCCACTGATTTATGCCTTTTCAAATTTCTGTCTGCCTCGTTCTGTACTTTTCAGCCACACGCCTTTAAAAGCTTGGGCAGCTTTCCTCTGAAGTACAGATCCATTCTGTGCCTTTACTGCTGACATTTTCATCTGTGTTCAGCTTCCATTGTTTATTGATCACATAATGAAATACAACAAAAGTTCCAATGACTTTTCATTGTTGACAATAGTTCACGTGAATACACTTAGGCTTCCCACACAGCGCCCTCATCCCCTCCCACTACCACCAACTCCTTTTGTTTTAGTTAGGGTTTCTGTTGCTGTGGGGAGACACCATGACCATGGCGAGTCTTCTAAAGAAAACATTCTGCTGGGGTGGCTCGCTGAGAGTTTCAGAGGTTCCGTCCACTATCATCATGACGGGGAGCGTGGCGCCATGCAGGCAGACGTGGTCCTGGAGCTGGGAGTGTTACGTCGTGCAAGCAACAGGAAGTCAACTGACACATTGGGTGGGTGATATTCCACACATAAAAAACTTCAAAAGTCATCCCCATAGTCACACGTTTCCTCCAAAAAGGCCATACCCATGACAAAAAGACACACCTCCTAATAGTGCCATGCTCTATGCACTTAGGGGTGCCAACTACACAATTACTTTCAAACTACCATATCCTTCTTCCCAACTGATCACCTCCCTACCATCATATTCCTTTTTTCTGTCCTTCCTTCCCTCTCTTTATCTCTTCCACACCCTTCCCTCCCTCCCTCCCTCCCTCCTTCCCTCCCTCCCTCCCTCCCACAGAACCCATGCAGGTGATAACAGTTGTAAAAGTCACACCACATTTGAAGACAATGTCCCATCATCCTTTAGATCCTATTTTCCTTATGTCCCCTCTTCCATAATGCTCCCTGGGCCTTGGAGGAGTTGACATGAATGTCTGACTTGACAAGTAATATGTCCCTGCTTTGACCATTGTCCACTGGAGGGAAAAAAAGAGACTTTTTGACCAAGACTAAGAGCAACGCTAATATATGGGTATGAATATAAATATTTAGAAAGCAGTTTGGCTATCTGTCCATTTGGCAGAATATCAGTAGCAATTTCCCCTTAGGGTCTCTGACCTCCCTAGCCGTAGACTTTTGTTGGATTCTATAGTGTCATGCATGCTTCCCTTCCCATGGAGCAGACTTTACATCCCATCAGAAAGCCTTAGGCTACCCACAGAATGTTCATGCCACATCACACCCGTGGGTCTCTCTTGCCAGGAAGCCCAGCACTGTAGCACCCAGAGTCTACAGCTGTTACGCTCCTTGAGGATGTTTCTCCATGGCAGCCTGCGTAACATCTTCCAGTGCCATGGAGACGCCAATGAGAAGGATGCTTTGTGTTCTGTTCCAATGCAGCGTCTGTGTCCTGAGTTCACTGTGTGTGGCATCTTCAGCTTAGCGATCATGCAAGCAATGGCAACGGCCTACATTATTTTGAGAGTTCCTTGTTGGAAGGTATTACACACCTGGCTCTGGGATTTTGGTTTGAAAATCGATGGCTTCTTAGAGCAACGTTAACCACCCATGAAGAGAATGTCTGTTTAATCTCCTTTTTATTAATAGCATATGTTTTATCTGGCTGATGGAGTAGGAGGCTTCTTTTCAGTTTCAACCAGTCCTCTCTCTCGCCCCACAGGAGAATGAATAATATTATATTACATTGAGCAAAGTGAGCCAGGCTCAGAAAGACAAACACTGTATGTTTTCTCTCTCATATGAGGGTCCTAGACTGAAATTTTTAGACAGGTGTGTTTAAGACGGAATGAATGTGAGCAGAGCCCAGAGAGGAAGGAAAGAGCCGTGTGAGGCATGTGTGGAGGAGGGCAGCTGCAAGTGTGGTCGTAAAACACACACTGGGAAAACGGAACAGGAGACACAAAGGGAACGGCTGAAAGGAAGTGGAGGCAGGGGGATGGAAAGGTTTGCACAGCGATCTGCCTATTTCTTATTACTTTACTGAAATCACTTATTATTCATGCTAATAGCTTCTTGTGGGTTCTGCTGGGTTTCTGTGCAGGCTGCCTGGGAACAGCTCGTGTTAATCTTTTGGGAACTTGAATTCTGTTACGCCAATTGTTTTTATTGTTGTTCTATTGCAAGGAGAAGATCATGCAAAGGACAGGTGGCAGGCAGGGCATGCATCCTGGTCTTGTCACCATTGCAAATGGCGGCCTGTAAGCTTTGTCCCTTCAATACAATGCCAGCTGTAAGCTTATTATGGTACCTTAGTCAGCCTTGATTGTCAACTCGGCACCGTCTAGAGTCCTCTGGTGGGGAAAGTCTCAGCTGAGGGATTGCCTGGATCCTGCTGGCCTTTGGGGATGTGTGTGGTGGTTGCCTTGGCCCACTGAGTCAGCGGTGTTCCTCCATGGTTTCTGTTTTAGTTACTGTCTGAGTAAATTGAGTTCCTGTCCCGAGATCCTCACTGACAGATCATGATCTGGAAGTGTAAGCCCACTAAGTCCATCTGTACCCAAGTGTGCTCAGTCAAGGGCATTTTATCACAGCAGCAGAAGGAAAGCTAGGACACATGAACACCCTTGACATGACCTTTCTGATTCTCACAAGTGCTGATCCTGGAAGGGGCTAAACACACCCGTGTGTCTGTGTGTATGTTACTGTGTCTGTATGTGTGTGTCTATGTGTGTGTGTGTCTGTGTGTGTGTGTCTATGTGTGTATCTATGTGTGTGTGTGTCTGTGTGTGTGTCTATGTGTGTGTGTGTCTGTGTGTGTGTCTATGTGTGTGTGTCTGTGTGTGTGTCTATGTGTCTGTGTATGTGTCTATGTATGTGTTATGTGTGTGCCTGTATGTCTGTGTGTTTGTGTGTGTGTCTATGTGTGTGTCTACTTGTATCTATGTGTGCGTCTGTCGGTGTATGTCTCTGTGTGTCTATCTGTGTGTGTCTGCCTGTGTCTGTCTGTATGTCTGTGTGTTTGTGTGTCTGTCTGTGTGTCTATGTGCGTGTCTGTCTGAATGTCTCTGTGTGTATGTCTGTGTGTCTGCCTGTGTGTATCTGTCTCTGTGTGTGTCTGTGTTTATCTGTGTATGTTTTTGTGTGTGTCTGTGTGTGTATCTGCCTGTGTGTATGTGTATGTATTTGCCTGTGTGTGTATCTGTGTGTCCATGTCTGTGTGTGTATGAACCACAATGCAGATCACATGCCCTAGCACCTCCTTTCGAGCTCTCATACTCTAGCTTGTTCCTCTGCTACCCTGCAGCAGCCCAAGTCCGGGCACCAGCTGCCAGCCTGGATATTTTAGAAGGCAGCCATAGGAAACAGACCTCATGAAATGAGGATGAGTGTGTGAACACCAAGCTTGCCTACATCTGAGAAGGAGGAGTCAGAAGAATCATTGGGCTTATGGTAGGGAGGGCAAGAGAGTCCCTCCGCCTCTACACAGTGCTCACGTGACTCTTTGCCAGGACCCAAGTCAAACAAAAGGAAAGTATAGATGCTTCATTAGGTTGGTAGAAACACGGGAACCTCCACAGGACAGTGAAATCAAAGATCTTACCAAAGCAAGAGCATGTGGGAGAGGGTTTAAAAGCTAGTGGAGACGCGGTCAACACAGGGCTTGTTCATCCAGGCCTGCTGCAGCCCCAGGTACCAGTCTCTGGTGATGATGAAGCAGCTTCCAGATTAGTAGGAGGGTCCTCTTCCCCCACCGGGTCCTCATGGTGTTCCCTGCAGATTGGAAAAGACAGAACAGCATGTCTACAGCTTCCTCTCCCCGAGTGACTTCCTCTTCAGATAAGCAATGCCGCGGTTGGTCCTGCTTTGACGGACAAGTCTTCAACTCCTTCAGATGTTGTCACTGTGTGTTCCGTCACCAGCTCCGCCACACAGATGAAGAGACTGAGCCAGACTGTAACTACATGGGCCACTTGTGACCCAAACCCCTGCTATGACCCATGTTTTAGCTCATGGCTTCAGTGGGGTCAGCCGTCATCGGGCAGAACAGCCTTTGCCACAGTGACCTGGAAGCAGAGCAGTGAACATGGAACGAGAGACACCCTTGAGAACACAGGGGCCTGCCTTCTCAAGTCACACCTCACCTCACACCGTTCACCCCTCCCAGTAAAGCCATCTCAACAGGAATCAGTCAAAGAATTACCCCATTCGTCAGTCAGCGGCTCCTGGATCTAATTATCTGTGGACACACCCCCATAGACACACCCAGACGTGTCCTGTATGCTTTTGCATCTCCCTGTTACGTTCTCAATCAAATCAAAGCAATAACCACCTTCTCATGCAGTTTCAGGGACAGGTCTTCAATGCAGGCCTTGCACTTGGGACCAGTAACCGCCATCTCTCAAGCACACAGTTTGCAGCTTAGTGCTTAGCACTTGTGCCCTCGGGTCTGCAAGGCGAGAGAAGGAGTTCTCGCGAGCTTGGGACGGCCTGTTCAGCTGTTTTCCCTGAGCTGCCGTTCTGCTTGTGACCGCATAAGCTGTCTCAGCTTTCCCCAAAAGTGACATCAATCTACCTGTGGCCAACCGCTCTGGGAGCCCCTCGCCCCCTCCCCATCGCCCACAGATAGCTTTGTTTCAGCTTTGCAATTGATCTCTGTTTGGGGTGCGTCCATATTCTCAGAACGACAACTGCACCGTCAGACAATTCCTAGCCATTTAGACTTGTTAAAAGTTGTGTTTTCAGTGACTCCCGTGGCTTTTAAATCATTACCCGCCGACCACTGGAAGGGTTTAATTGACTTCTCAAGCATAGCCCTCCATAAATATCCGCTAAGTAGATCCTCTCCGGTGAAGCCTGGTTCTTGCTGACAATGTCATTGTGTGCCGTTAGTTCTGGCTCCTCTCACCTGAGCATGATGGTCCTGCTTACATGGCTGTGATGTGCCTGGGAAGAAGAGGCTGTCCCGCTGTCCTGTCCGGGGCAGCACTGTCAGGTGCCTGGGTCGCCTGAGTGTTCTTGCTCTCAGATTTGTCTTTTGAGTGTGTCTTGTCTGAATGTGGATTAAAATCCAACTCTTATCTTCAAGGGACTGCCCCCCACACACACACATTTCCATGTGCACTTTTCCTTCTGGGATCATCAGAAGCTCAGCCATGCAGATCTGAGGCCAAAGGTCAGGAGACTCCACCCACCCAGGGTGAGCTCTTACCTGTGGCTTCAGCTCCACCAGTTGGATTTCTCAGGTGTACCATAACACCTGCTCACTGAATAAGTCCAAAAAACCCTTCTGCCCTTGTGTGTGTGTGTGTGTGTGTGTGTGTGTGTGTGTGTGTATGTGTGTGTGAATGCCTGCATGATTATGTGCTTGGATGTGGTGATATTTTGTTTGTGTTGTAACAAACACAGCTTACCCGAGGATCAGAGTGTGGAGAGAGCCACTACTTAGCCATAGAGGCCAGGCAGTGCTGGCGCACCCCTTTAATTCCAGCACTCGGGAGACAGAGGCAGACGGATCTCTGTAGGTTCAAGGCCAGCCTGGGCTACATGAAATTGAATCAGTCTAAAAGATAAATAGAGCCAACCAGTAGTGGCTCACAGCTTTAAGCCCAGCACTAGGGAGGCAGAGATGGGAAGGGATATGACTGGGCGTAGAGAAGACCATGAGGCAGGAGAAGACAGGAGCTCAGGATTCAGTCTGAGGACTTACCGAGACAGGACACCCCATTTGGTCTGAGGATTTTGTAGAGGTGAGAATTCGTGTCTGACTGCTCTGCTTTTCTGATCTTTCAGCATTTACCCCCTAATATCTGACTCCAGGGTTTTATTATTAACACCACTTGGACATGTTGGGGGGGCACATGTGTATGTATGTGTATACAAGTATGAGTGCCTTATGGGCATGTGTGTGCATAAATATTTGTGTGCGTGAACATATGTTTGTGTGCATGAACATGTGTGTTCATGAACATACATGTGCGTGGGGGTGTCTTAGTTAGGGTTTCAGTCGATTTGATAGAACACCATGACCAAAGCAACTTGAGGAGGAAGTGGGTTTCCCTCACCTCGCAGCTTCTAAGTCTGTCGTCCAGGGAAGTCAGGGAAGGAACTCAAGACATGGACCTGGAAGTAGAAACTGAAGAAGGGGCCATGGAGAAGAGCTGCTTACTGGCAATTCACCATGGGTTTCTCAGTCTGCCTTCGATAGCACCCAGGACAACTAGCGTAGAGGTGGCACCACCCACAGCGAGCTGGGCCCTTCCACATCAATCATCAATCGAAACAAATCCACCACAGCCTTGCCCATAGCATAATCTTGCAGATTCAATTTCTCAATTGAGGGTCCCTCTTCCCAAAGGGCTCTAGCTTGTGTCAAGTTGACATTAAACTAGTCAGGATAGGCGCATGTGTAAACATAAACATTTGCGTGTGTATATCAGGGGCATGATTGTGTGTGTGTATACATGCATTTGCATGCACAGATGTTGGTATGTTGGAGGTATGAGTGCATGGGCATTTGTGGGTGGGGCCTATATTTATGTGCATGAACCTATATGTGTGAACACATGTGAGTATTGAAGCATGTGTGCACATGTGTGCATAGGCACATGTGGACATGTACCTGTAAAGCCAGAAGTGTGCTCAAGACACACGTGCATGTGAAAGTGTGTGTGTTTGTGTGTGTGTATGTGTGTGTGTGTGTGTGTGTGTGTGTGTGTATCAGTTGCACCAGTGAGGCCAGCTGCTGCCCAACTAAACCAGGACTGGAAGGCTCGCAATTTCTCAAGAGCAGGCTGACCTTTGGATTCTATTTGGACTTTCTCACACACCATTTGGATAATGATTTTGGCTCTTTTAATAAATGGACAATAAAACCAAAGTCGAGGGGCAAAATGAAATGCCTTTGATGATCCGACAATTTACAGCTGTCTCTAAACAGCGGTGATGCCCCGATGAGAGCTATTTGGGAAAGAGAGCCTCTGTCGGGATGATCTCCAATGATTACGGCGTCTGAGCACCCTGACAATGCCTCTCAATGTCCTTCTAAATGCCTGTGTTATGATTATGGCTGCTGTCATTAGGGTCATTAGCATTGTCTCGTCTGGAGAACCATCCCAAGGGACAGAAGATTCTTAGGAAGAAATTGTTCTATGATTCCTCCCCGAGAATGGGGCCTGGCAGCCCAGCAGTGAGAGACAGGGCCTGGCAAGAATAGATTTAAATTCCTCAGTCTCCTTGGGAGACTGATGCATGGCTCAGGTAGATGTCAACATCCAGGCTGAGGTGAGGCCTGGCAGGAAGGAGCAGAGGCCAGTGGTCAGGAAAGCACAGGCCAGCAGGGAGCCTCGGCACCTGGAGAATGCATGGATTTTGGCTCAGGTATGAATCCCCAAGGATACAGCTCCACTCTTTCTGAACCTGCCAGGCCACAGTCCATCCAGGGAGTCCATGTTGTAGTGCTACGTCTTGGATTCTTTCCCATTGCTCTGGCAAAAATACCTGACCAAAGCAGCTCAAGCAAGGAAGGAGGGGTTTGCAATGGAAGCTCTCGGCACTGCAGTCCAGTTCATCATGGCTAGGGAGGTATGATGGCTGGATCCTGAGGCATCTGGTTACCCTGCATCTGTTGTCCAGAGGCCAGCAGTGATTAATGCTGGTGCTCAGCTCACTTTTTATGCAGCCCAGGACCCCAGCCCATGAAACTGTGACAACCATGTTCGAGGCACATAATTCCTCCTCAGCTAAACTTCTCTAGAAACACCCTGGCACACACATCAAGAGGTGTATCTCCTAGGTGCCATTAAATCTCATCAGGTTGACTGCCAAAATGAGCCATCACACTGACATTTGGTCATTGAGTGTTCTACAAAATGCTTGAATAGAAGGCGGCACCGAGTTGGTCTTCACAGCCTGTACTCAGAAGGTCACCAGTTTGGAACACAGGTATATAGCCCATACAGCAGTGGACCTGTCTTGGGTTTCCCTCAGGCTTTGGTAACTACCCGTGGGTTTCTTAGTCAAGGCAGATGAGTCCTGGGTCTTCTTACACCAGCCCAGCACAGTAGCTGCCCAAGTGATCATGCTGGTTTTGCCCATGAAGATAAGCTTGCTTAGATTAAGCTACGTACACTTCAGGGCCACTGTTCCAGGTGTGGTGGGGTCTAGGCAGATCATTCTATAGCCGAATTTCTCACGCTATCATCTGCTTCTTTGTGCTGAGCCAAGATCTCTCTGCATTGACTCCCTGACAGCTGTTTATCAACTAGTTCATCCACAAAACCCGTCCCGGGAGTCAGACTCCAGGCGTGAGGCAAAATGGTGCTCCTCCCAGAATGGCTTAGCTGGGAGTGGGGAGCAACAGATTTATTTACTCCCCGGAGCCATGTGCAGTTCCAGGGAGGGTGCCACAGGGGACATGCGTGACAAGTCCCATCAGCACTTGTGTCCCTGTCACCTCCCTGGCAGCTTCAGCTGTGACAGCTCCCTGACAGCCTCATTTGCATATTTAGCCCAACTCCCTCGCAACCTCACTTCACTCCAGGGCAGATGCTACAGCCAGGGAGTCTGAAGCAAACTCCTTGTGCCAACGACAGGCAGGACATAGACAGCCAGGTCCTCACCGTGATCTGAGTCCTTAAAGATGGCATCAGTGGGGGGCCAGGAACAGGGACGTCCGGAGGGTCGCCTCTGCCACTCTCAGTGGTCTCCAGACCTCTAACTTCACTGATCTCACCGTCAGACACGAAAGGGCTTCCAAGTTCTAGCAGACTTGTGCATAGGTAAGCAGCCCTGGGATCCTCTCCTGCCACTGGAGATGGGCTGGCTCTGACTCAGTGCACAAGAGTGCCTGCTACCACACGCAGCTCTGCACTCTCGGTGCCAAAGCACCCCAGGCTGGCTGCTCAGATGCAAAGATGAGAGAGATCTTTCCTTCTCTGGGTCACGGCCAGCAGGAGAGATGGGAAAGTGAGCAAGGAATGAGAACCAAGTGTGAAGGCCGGAGGCAAGGACTCAGGCAGTGAAGTACCAAGCAGGGACACTGGGTAGGAGCACTTGGGTGAAGCATAGAGCGGGGAGCATTTTCTGAAGTCACAGACTAGGGAGACTGAGCACAGACAGTCCTGCAGGGTATCCTACAGGGAGATAAACCTTCTGCAGAAGCACAGACTCCTTGATGCTATGGCACACATGGTTGAATCTGTCCCTACAGGGTAAGGTGGTGAGATCACATGGTGGTCACAGGGTGGAGATCTGAGAGGTGGTGGGAAGTGGTAGCTAATGGAGGTGTTGACTTTGAAATGAATTGATGTCATTTCTGAGCCGTCTTGGCTCCTCCCAGAGAGAATTGCCATTAGAACAACCGGCTGGCTCCTCTGTAATGCCTGGCTTGGTGTTTCAACACACACGCCTGTTTCTTTGAGGCCACCCTTTCCCTGTTCCCCAACAATTGTGGTGCAGTCAACGGAGCTTTGCCAGAGGCTGAGCCAAAGGTTCTGCCGTTCCTAAACATTCTGACTCCCAAACTGAACTGAGCACAGTGTTTTATAAAGAATCTAAGTTACCTGCTTCGTGTGACATGGTGTTGTCAGAAAACAGACTGGTACACTTGGCTTTGGAGGTAACCTTGGAAAGTCATTGCACTGGTAAACAAGGTCACTGGCTCAGGATGGCGCCTCCCCAATGCTTGGCTTCACCCTCTTCCCCGTGTGAGTAGAGGATGCTGGCCAGCAAAGTGATCGCTGTTTACACGGTGATTGACTGTCCTCAGCACAGGGTCAGGAGCCCAGAGGCCACTCCCTGCCTTCCAGAGCTGGAGGAGAAGATGGCAAGTCCCACAGCATGGAACACACTCAGAGCTCAGAAGCCACGGGGGCATTGGGAGGGCAGAATGGGGTTTTGAGTTCAACATATTCTCTAATGCACTTTTGGACAGAAAAATTAATATACATCCACAGAGGACTTCTCGGTGTTTATGTCGGAACAGGAGTGCAGCCCCTGGGACTGGCTCAGCTCCTGGTTGACTTTGGAAGACCTGCTCCAGCAAGGTCACTCATTCTGCTGCCTGCCATCCAGCAAGAACCGAGGAGCTCGATGACAAAAGTGGGTATCTTAACATCTGTGCTGTGCCAGCCTGTGCTCTGCACACAGATCAGGCTGTGAGATTCATGTTCGTGGTAAGAGTCCTGGCAAGAAGAGGGAGCTGTCACTACCAGGGTAAACAGATGGGTAAACTGAGACTTATAAAGGTTTCATGATTGACCACAAGTTCCACAGCCACTGAGGGAGCCTCCACCTACCTTCACAGCCCCTACCATATGGATGTGGTCATCAGAGGCTGTGGAGAAGCTGGTGGGAACCCCAGAGGGCCCAGGACAAAAGGGGGTCCTGGGAAAGTAGCTGAATGGAGATGAGCCTTTCCCTAAAAGATATCCTCATTCCTACTTGTAACTCCTGTCAATAGACCATGTAAAATGGCAAAAGAGACTTTGAAGACCTCATTACGGACCTTCACACAGGAGAGTCTCTTGACTTCCCCAACTAAGCCCAATGCAATACTTGAATCCCCAAGACACATGGGGACCAGTCCTGGAGAGATGGAAAGATTCCACCATGAGAGCCAAAAAGAGGTGGCTTCTGGGAGGTACAGATGGCAAAACCCTTCACACTTTAGTACAGATGCTATTACGGGTACCACAGCTGCAGGCTGCAGACAGTTCTGGGGACTCAGAAGCCCCCTACTCTAGGCATCAGTGGATCCGCCATCTGGCAAGAAACCTCTTCCCTGGAGCTAGCATCTTCTTGCTGCATCCTCACACATGAGTGAAGGGGCGCCCCTGGATAAGAGCTTAAATCCCCATTAGAAGGATCCCACTTCCCAACACCCCCACCTTGGGTGTAGGTCGCAACACATGAATTTTGGGAGGACACAAGAATCCAGACCATTACATCTTCCAAGAGACACTGGAAGGATGGAAGCCCTTCCCACTCTTGACAATGCCCAGCAAGACCTATTTCAGACTGCTGAGTCCCGAACTGTAAGGTGACCACACATCTCATCCATTTGAAGGGATGCAGCATGGAGGCAGCTTGTTTCAGTAGTTGGAAGAAGTTTGAGAGTACAGCCTCAGAGGGATGGAGCATGGACTAGCCTGGGCTCTTCCTAGACACAGGCTCACCGAGAGGGGGAATGGGTTTCACCGAAAGTGTTGACATACCACTGACACCAGATGCGTGAAGGGCGGGATGTGAGGGAGACAAGGACACTGCGGGGCATCCTGGTAGTTGTGTCCCTATTGATCAGAATGCCCACTGTGGTGAACCAACCTTGAAGCCGCAGAGTGTTCCCAAGATCAGAAACACAGGTCCTGCAGCACTCTTTCTATGTGCTAATGAAACATCTGCATCCTCCAAAGATCCGGTCTCACTAAAGCATCCTACACCGTGGTTTTGACACCCCTGTGGGCTTTTCTAGAAGGGAGATAAACTGTCAAAGGAAGATCTGATCCACTACAGTTTGGAAAATGAGTCACCTTCCTCCTCACAAATCCACACATCTGATAAACATTTACAAAATCTCCTTAAAAGTCCACACCGCCACCACCACCCCAGGCTGCTAGCCCCCACTTCCTCACTCAGCTTAGATGTGCTGTTTTGCTAGATAAACTCTGTTTAAACTACCTGTGTTTCTCACCGGCAGTTTTCCCTTTAGAAGACAGAAACACTGAGACACGTCCTCTCGCTCTCCTGGAGCAGCAGGCACAAACCGCTAGGAGATGTAAATGACCAGTCTGTCACCTTTTCCAGTGACCACCCTGATCCAAGTCTGACCAAGAGTATAAGGGGCCCTGCCTTGCGCCTCTGGGAGCTCCTGGCAGGATGTTAACAAGGCAGAAGGCCAGGATACAGGAGGAGAGCCTAAGGAACTTCCTAGAGATGAAGATGTCTCCGACTCAGGATAGAAAGGGAGCCCTGGGAGAGCCGGATGGGGAAGCCCACACTACTGGGGAGGGAACAGGCTCTTGAGGAGAGAGAGGAAATCGTCCTCGAAAGGTCAAGCGTTTCCTCTCACTTTGTGAGGCCCAAGGTTTTTGATTTCTCAGTGGACAGCTAATTCACTTCCAGGCAGCCTTCTGCGTGTTGAATTCCCACCAAGAGACTTGAGCGGTGATTTCAATTTGTGTTTGCATTAATGTCAGGCTCGGGAGACTTTCCAGTCTAGGCAGTCCATCCAGGAGAGCTAATGTCCCTTGGCTGACTCTGTAGACAGGCTACCAAGAATGGGGGTAAAATTTCTGCTGTCTCCCGAGGAGCAGAGTCTCTCAGAGTCCACGCTCATTCTAGGAGCACAGGATGGGCTCTTTGGGGGCATCAAGTCCATACATCTGGAGTCTAATTCTGTAATTCTATAAACAGGGGTCTATAGGGACCAGAAAGGAACACAGGTTGAGGCGAGGTCTCCAGTACCTGCCCAGAAGTCAATCCTGGAGAAGGGCAAATGACAGCAGACAGGAAACCCAAGAGAGGCCTGGGAGGGTTCCAACAAGGTCAGAGCTCTGCTTTATGGCCACCTGCTAGGCCCGCCTTGTCACTGCAGAAGAGTACATAGCCTGGAAAATCACCTGTGGGAAGCCTGGGTTGACATACCCTTATGCTGTTGCTTAGCTGACTTCACTTCCCAGTGCCCTTGCAGCCGAATACCCAGACTTCAAAGGATAACAGGGCAGATGCCAGCAGACAGAGGGGCACTTCCAGGCTAGTGGTGGCGATGAGATGATTCCTCTATCCAGTCTCCTCTGCTTTCCAGCTGGGGTCCATGGTCTCAGCCTCTCCACACCCCTTCAGGAAAGCCATCTTGAAATTGTTCATCAGCAACAGAGAGCCAATCCAAGGACAGAAGTATGGCGCCCTGCACTGCCCTTGACACGCTCAACACTGCCCTTGGCATGCTCACTCTGAGCAGATCCCGGTGCTCTCTTCCCAACTCCACATTCGTGAATTCAAGGCAAGGGAATCTCACAGAGTTCCCGTGAAGGCGTCAGAGGTCTCCCAGATTTGGGGGCCATATTCCATGCCATAAAGGCTATACCATGATGGCTGCCCTGCTTGATTGCCAGCTGGTAGTTTGAGGGGGCTAAAAAATGGGAAGATAAATGGCTAAGGAGGCAGCCTCATTACCATGTGACATTTAAGGATAATCTATATCCAGCATCACGCCACTTCTCACCGAGGAAACCACTCTTCCGTTGTCTCTGTCTTCGCTGCTCCCATGATTGTGTCAAGAGAATGAAAATAGATGGAGCCATCTTGGTTCTCTCCCAATTTTTATCATTGTTTATGAATGCAGGTGAAGAATGCCACACAGTGGGTTGCTCACAGGTCCTAACCAGGGTGGAGTCACGGCTGGAGGGGTCCTGACAGGGGTAGAGTAAGGGCTGGGGGTACCTGACTGGGGTGGAGCCAAGGCTGGAGGAAGCCAGGGCAGGTGAGAGGATTTCTGCCCCCCCCACCACGCTCCCACCCCCCAACCCTCACTCCCGCACTTTTAGAAAAACTAAGACAGTGGCTCTGGCCTGCTGTCGAGGTTGTCAGAGCTGTAGTGATGGAGCTGCGGGCAGGCCTGCTTTTCATCCTGCCCGGCTCCCGCACAGCTAGCTTAGCCCCGGAAATAACAACACACAAATTGTATTCATTTAAGCACTGCCTGGCCCATTATCTCTAGAGGGTTAGTTACTGACTAACTCTCATATCTTGATATTAACCCATTTCTAATAATCTGTGTAGCACCACGAGGTGATGGCTTACCGGAAAAGATTCAGCATGTCTGACCTGGTGGCTGGCTCCATGGCGTCTGCCCCATTGCCCTCTCCCAAGCATTCTGTTCTGTTTACTCTGCCTACCTAATTTTCTGTCCTATCAGAGGGCCAAGGCAGTCTCTTTATTAACCAATGAAAATAACACAATAGACAGATAACCCTCCTCCACCACAGAGCCCTGAGCCCATTCACATCTTTCCATTCATGAGGTCCCCTCCTCACGGTGTTTAGGGTTGAGGGGTCTCCCTCATCGCTGGCAGCAACCCCTTGCCACTCAAAAGCTCAGCTACAGCTCTGCTAATCTGCATAAGACTCTGTGGCTGTCTACTACACACATGTGTGATGCTAGTGTGTATGTGTGTGCATGTGTGTGTGTGAGTCTGATCTGTGTGCGGTGTGTGTATGTGTACATGTGTGTGGTGTGTGCATGTGTGTGCATGTGTGCATGCTGTGTGTAGTTTGTGTGTGTGGTGTAGTGTGTGTGTGTGTGTGTGTGTGTGTGTGTGAGAGAGAGAGAGAGAGAGAGATATGTTGCTTAGTGTGTATATGAATGCTCATGTGTTTGTGTGTGTGGTATGGGTAGTATGTGCATGTGCATGTACATATTTGTGTATGTGGTGTGTATGTGTGTGTGCATACAAGTATGTGTCCAAAATGCAATTAGTGTATATTTATATGGTCATGGGAGGAGGAGTTTGTGTGCATGAATGTGTGTTTGCATATGTGTGATGTGATTAGTGTGTCTATGTATGGGTAAAGGAGGATGTGCTTGAGAGAGTGATGTGGGTGGTATGTGTATATATGTATATATGTGTGTGTGTATATACATGTGTAGGCTGTTTGTGTGTATGATATGTAAGTAATGTCTGTATATGTTTGTGCATGTCTGTGTTTACATGTATACATATGTGTGGTGTATATGCATGTGATGTGTTTGTATACATGTACATATTTATAGGTGGTATGTATATATGTCTATATATGCATGACATGTGTGTATGTGTATTGTGTATAAGCATTTAGGTATGTTTTATGCATACATATAGATGCTACATAAAGTATATATGTGTTTGTGTGTGTGTGTATATATGTCTATTGTGTGGTGTGTATGCATTTGCACATGTATGTCTAAATGTTTATGGGTGGATGTGTACCCAAGATTTGCACACCTGTAGAGCCGTAGCTGTCCATTCTCCTCCCACCCTCACCCAGACACCATGTTTTCCAGAGTCAGGATCCAGTTTTACTGTGCTGTGAGTCACAGTAGGACTCTGGATGACCTCACTCCATCCCGCTAAAGCCTAGCCTGGGTGAGACCTCCAGAGAGCTGAAAGGATGAAGGGGAGGATGCATGTTCAGACTGAGGATGTGAGCTCCAAGCTGCTTGTCAGCTCTCTGGGTGTCCCAGATGCAGCTCCCAATAAGGCTCGAGTTAAATTCATGTGTCCCCCCTCTACCTGATTGAAGCTGGGAGGCCATGGTCACATAAGGACCCTATGCGGAGGGACACAAAGCACGAAACCCCACAGAGGACCTGCATGGCACACAGTATGGCATGTGCTCGGAGGACCTGGGTCTCTGTGTTTAAAGCTGGGGTCCAAACCATCACTGTCAGAGACGACCTCACTTTTCTAACCAGCATCACCACGCTGCCATCTGTTGAGAGGCTGCAGAGTCGATCAGCTTCCAAAGCCTGGAGATTACAAGTTCAGACCATATGGCTAGCCTTGTGGTCCCCACCAAAGCACACCAGGTTAGACCATTCATCTGCAGTGGCATCTCCAGTCAGAGTGTCTCCCTGTTGTGGTGTGACCGACAGGTACTGCTGATTCCGTCCCTTCTGCCAGGCGGCCAGTCCAGCTCTCACAGAGCTGAGCAGATGGAGAGTTAAAGAGCAGCCGCAGCCCACGCTGTGGAGCGAGAGCTAGTGCTGGAGGCTGCTGGACAGCAGAGCAGGTGACCTGGAGGCTCAGGGACCGAACAGCAGCGAGGGACTGACGAGTGTTTTCAGAAAGACCTCAGTCTCCAGACCAAGGTAAAACCACTGCCCAAGGACAGAGGCAAGAAGATGGCCAAAGGACAGAAACAATGTCTCCGTGTAGAAGAGGGACCGGTGACCAGGGCAGGGAGCCCAGTAGTTTGTGCTTCCAACGGTGAAATAGGAGAGGAAGCCTAGCCAGGAGAAATTAATTAAAGCATAACTTTGATGATATCGTTCTGTGAAAACAGATCCAAGGCCAGGGAGCCATGACGTGCTAGATAATTGCATTGGGGGCCATCGGAGAACTTGTAATTTAATGAAGGAACGACCAAGTGGGCATCAGGAAAGGTACCAAAAACCCAGTGCCAACATGGCAGGGGACATCCCAGAGCTGAGAGGAGCCAAGCAAGGAGAAGGAAATTGAATGCCAGAATCCTGAGGGAGACCCCGTCTTGTCACTCGGTAACTTGTTTGTAAAACAGTCAATGCAAACAAGCGCCGTGGTCCCCAAACAATGTTCCTCCCTTAATCTCTTCCTGACAAAATGTTTGTGCTCTGTTCCACGCCATCGGCTCGCTGTTTCTTCTTCAGGTTGTCATGGAATTGAAGCCCTTTGCAAGACCATCGCTGCTGTCACAGTTGGGGGTGTAGTCAAGAAGGCTTTGCAGGGACATCTTTGCAGGGACATTAGCACAGGACATCCACGCGCTAATATTTCATTCATTCAAACAGTTCTGAGCATTTACTGAATCCCTGATATTGTTAAGCTCCAGGACTGGCCACTGGTAGCCAACCTTAGATGGTTGGTAGCCTGGCAGTAGGCTCTGAGAACATCAAGGCAGCAGCCTTAACCTCGGGCTCAGTGTTAGCCCTAAAGAGCTGCCCCTGTGTGAGAGGAAGGTTGAGGAGCCTCAAGAAATCCCACACAGGTCAAGGAAATACTAACTGTCACATCACAGGGACGTCTGTCCCCATGGCTGAGGTAAATGACAGCCTTGAGGGTTCACTGGGGTCCAGAATGAGTGATGATCATGAGACCGTGTTTCTGACAGTAACAATGCAGATGTCAGGCTGTGAACGCAAACAGCGGCCTGGAAGGGGGCAGCTAGGTCAAACAGACACCGTGGTGAGGGATCTGAACATGGGTGCAGGGGCACGGTCGGAGGAATAGAGCTGAGAGTGTGTGAAGGGGCGAGAGCTCTCTTACATCAAAGGCTTGGGCGATGGCTCAGTGCTTAAAGTGCTTTCTGTGAAGTTCAGATGTCCGGCACCTATTTAAACGCCAAGTAGGAAGGCAGAGACAAGACATCCCCAGGGCAAACTGTTGGTGAAACCACCTGAGTCAGTGAACTCTTGGTTTGATTAAGAGACTCCACCTTGGTGAATGAGGTGGAAGAGCAATGGAAGATGACTCCAAACCTGGACCTCCATGGGCATGCACACACATACATGCATATCCCACTCAGGCACGCTACACACACATGCACACTGCATACACATACACAACACATATATATGCACACTGCATACACATTCATGAAACATACACACATGCACACACACAGATGAAAATGGGTAAAAGAATACAAGAACAATTATATCCAAGACATAGCACTGAGACATGTCCAGAGTTGCAGATGTGGGGGACCATTTCCCAGCAGTTAGGTCTGAGACACAGGCTGTAGCCACTGACCCCTGCTGTCTTCACTCATCCCCAGCGCCCTCCAGGGCTCCAAAACCCTTTCAGGCATTTCTCTAAAGGAGCAGGATGACAACCTCAAGTTACATCTCAGCTTGGCTCACGTGACAGTCACAGAGTCCTCAGCCTGGGTGGCTAATCCGGGGCCCTGTTTGGCCAAGCAAAGACCTACAGGGAATTCCCACCGAGCTTGGCTACTGTGAAGCAGGTGCACTGTGTACATATGGTGTATCCATTGTGTAAAGTATCTTTGTTAGGCCTGCTTTTCTCAGCCTTGTGATCCCTGCATCCCCTACCACCTAAGGACAAATCAGCCCCTGGGTTTGTGGCCATTGTGGTTGGTCCCTCCTGGGATGTTAGAAAGATTCTGCTCACCCCTTCTGTCCCTACCCCTTCCTCAGCCACAGCCAACTAAGTTTAAGGGCAGAGCCTTGCCCAGGCACTGCCAAACATGCTCAGAGCTCTCTCAAGGTACAAAGATATTATGTCTGCATATGTGCCAGGCTCCCTGCTCATTCAGGACCTCTATAATTTTAGGCCATGGGCTGTGGTCATCAGAACCCCCTGTAGGGGTTTCCTGTATTTCTTGGAGGAAAGGCTCCCTGTCCCCACACCCCAAGGTATCAGCCCAGACCTCAGACTTATGACTAACTGTTGGTCTACAGTAGATTCCAGTCATCAAAAGAGAAGCAAGTGAGAACAAGGTTTGGCATGCACCTTTGACTCCCAGGTTCATACTGAGCAAAGCCAAGCCCATCAGAGGCAAGTATGTTGCTTCACACCAGCAAGACCCAGAAACACCGAGTGCCGGTGCCTAGGCCCCACCCTGGTGCCTTCCCTACTCTCCTGAACCTATCATGGGAAGAATCTTCTGATCTCTCTGCTTTCCCTCCATCAGCTGGAAGCCAGCAGGGAAAAGCCATAGAGTCAGACACTGCCTCCCTCCGCTGTGTCCCACAGTACCCAACTCTAGTGTCTCCTGGTTCCCTCTCAGCTCACTCGGGTGCTCCGGTTCTCCCAACAACCCAGCTTACCCATGAAAGCAAATGGCTCCAAGGATATGTCTGCTTTTTCTTAGATCCAACAGTTTTTCTTGACCTGGTCACCTCCCTGCCAGCTTCCACCCCGCTCAGATGGCAGCCATATATGTCCCTCTGTGGCCCCTGGGCCAGCACCTGCCCCACAAAGATGCACTGGGCTTGCATACAAACCTAGAGTCTCATAGGAAAGAGGATCACGGAAAGAACACAGTCAAGAACTCATCCCTGATGGGACTGAAGACGTAAGGTTCCTCCTTCAACCATTGGGTGAGGGTTCAGAAAACGACAGAGGAGTTTTTGGACACTTAAAGTGAGGTCAGATTTATGGGAAAAGACCGAGGATGCACCCATATCTCCCAGAGCTTATAACCCCCTTTGTTGACATTCTACCTGGTGTCCTAGGAAATTCTAAAGTAGCCCTTTTCCTTCCTTCTCACTTTCTCCTTTAGTTTGCACAATTTCCCCATGGAACTGTAGTCAGGAAGTGCAGTCAGGTGCCCCGTTGTGGTGACACAGCCAATGACTCAGCAGAAGTCTTAAAGTGGCCCCATGTCATTATAATGAAGATCAAGTCATATCACATTCCCTGAGGACACCACAGCTGTGCTAACATTCCAGGACGCGTCTCAGGTTTATAGTGACATCCCTGTGACTGGACCCACGGCGCTGCCCCGAGTGTTGGGCAGAAGCACAGCCACACAGTCATGATGGGCATCTCACACTGGATAACGCCGCTGAGATGTGAATCTGTGTCTCCTGTGCTGCCATTTCTGCCGTTGCTTCGGAACTCTTTCTACTTGTAAAGCAAAGTAAGTTCACTGCCGAATCCCCTGACATCACGCCAACAGCAGCCTCATGCCTCTCTTTGCTGTGTTGAGACACACTGCAGCCTGTGATGCGTCTGAGTCCTCTGGCATTGATACAGGGACCAAGGTGCCTGATTGCAGGCTTCTCTCACTAGGCAATATACAATCTTATGTATGTGTGTGTGTGTGGGGGGGTTGTCTGTGTTTCTTTATGCACTTCTGAGCAGACTCAGATTTTTTAAGGAACACGGTGGCTTTGATGATGTCTCACGCGGTAATGCTCCACTCTCTAGATCTCCGAGCATTTCTGCTACTTTGAATCCAGGAGGCTTCAAAGATAACCCCAAGCAAGTTCTTCTGGAAGGATCAGCAAGCCCTCCATCCTCTTCCAGAGGCTACAGAGCCACTACTGCCCTGAGTCATCTTAGATAGAGTAAGGGGATAAAATTTCTCTTCTGGAGAAAAGAGCTAGTCCCACCTGAAGGATTTTAGCAAAGCACCCATATTTAACTTTTAACCTGTGTTCATCAGTAAGACAGGCTGCCCCTTTGGCAGTACCTCAGAGCCAGAAGAGAGAGGATAGCAGCCTCCTCCACTGTGTGGCTCTTTTTGTGCTTCTCATGGCTCTGCCAAGCTGTGGTCATGCTGCAGTAGAACCAGGGGCGTGGCTGGGAGCACAAAGTGGGTTAGACATAAATCTGATCCTCCAGGATCGCATGTGCTCTGAGGGGAGGCACTAGATCACTAGATACACATACATAGCTGACAAAGAGTAAGTGTTAAGTGCCGGGAGAGAGAGCCAGGTGCAGCGCTCTCTAGGTCAGAAGAGGGCAGACGTGAGGACAAGCATGCTGTCTCTCTGCCAAACCCTTCCAGAAGCTTCTCTGCTCACTCATCCAGCAAAGGCTTAAGTCCCAATGATCGATATGGCTGGGACTGTCCTCTTTCCCCTGCCTGTCTGTGCCGTGGCTACCTCCACCTGTTGCTGTCTCTTTGTTGCTTCTCCAAGCTGCCAGCCAGGTTCTGACAACAGGGCCTTTGCTCATGCTGCTCCCTCTTGCTCTTGGTGCTCCCAGGTCCTCCTCCACTCCCTCAGGTCCTCCTCCACTCCCTCAGGTCCTCCTCCATATGGCTACTTCGTACATGCTACTTAAAGTCTCCGCTGCCTCCAAGCATCTCTTCCTATTTCTGCCCCATTACCTCACCCCAAAGCAGAAGCTTTATTCATTAGTGTTTCTCGGAGTCTGGGGTCTACAGAAACCATTAAGCTAATGATTAATTCCTTTGATTGTTGGTTTCCCATCTCAGAGGCAGTCTTCCTGCTGCTGAGGTAAATGCTGACAGAAGCATCTCAAGGTAGCGCTCTGCTCAGTCGTCATCACCGGAAGGAGTCAGTGAGGGACCACCTAGAGCGGGCCGGCCTGCGGGCGTGTCTGTGGAGGACTGTCTTGGTTGTTAGTTGCAGAAGGAAGACCTGCTCACTGTGGGTGATGCCCTTTCCAGGGCGCGGGTCTTGCAGAGAGTAACTGCGTAGAGGCAGGCAAAAGTTTGTTCTCTTTCTGTTTTACCTGTCGGTGTTACGACACTGGTTGACTGAATTCCTGCCTTGACTTCTGCAAAGCCATCTATGTTATCCTGAACTGTAAGTCAATAAGACCTTTCGTCCTGACGTTGCCTTGCTGTGGTATTTCCCACACGGGTTGGGAAGGGAGCTAGGACAGGAGAAAGGTTTTGTTTGTTTATTGCTCTGGCTTCAAGGGCATAGTTCACTTTAGGGTGGAACTCAAGGCACCAGGAAATAGAGCAAGGAAGGCACGCTAATGTTCCGCTCACCCCTCTACTTACCCAGTTCAGGATCCCAATCAGGGAGTGGGGTCACGCACAGGGGACAGCTCTTCCCAACTCAGTTAATGCAAAACCTGACTGGCAATAAAGGTAGTTCCTGACAGGCACGCCCAGAGGCCCATCTTCTGGGCGATTCTAGATCTTGTCAGGTTGGCAGTTAACACTGACCCTCACATCGGCAGGAGGCGACTTGCTGAGAAGGTCAGGGCTACCCTCAGAGCCCAGTTCCATCACATCCTAGCTCTACCACCGATCTGAACAACCACACGCACACCCCTACTCGGCCAGGGGCTGCAACAGCTGAGGGATTCAGCAAAACAGCCACACTTCCACACACTGAGCTGTGGCAGGGGGACCCTGAAGCACAGGCATTGCAGGGGATTTTTATTTGTTTTATTTTGTTTTTATTTTATTTTTGCCGTGTGTGTATGTGTTTGTGTTGTGCGTGTATAGAGGGCAGAGGTTGATATCAATTACCTTTCTCAATATTCTTCTCTTTATCCTCTGAGGAAGGGTCTCTTTGTGAACCCAGGTCTTGCCGGTTCCAGCAAGTCTGCCTAGTCATTTTGCCTCAGGGATCTCCTGTCTCTGCCTCCTGGTTTCAGGAATTATAGACAGCCACCAAGATCAGCCAGCATTTATGTAGGTGCTGGGTATCTGATCTCTGATCCTCTGGCCTGTGTGATAGCTACTTTAGCTAATGAACCATCTCCCCCGCCCCCACTAGAGGGTTTTAGTAGACAGTAGAGATGCAGCTGAAGTTCAAACTAAGCCTGCCTGCTCTAACCAGAAGTCTACTTCGGTGTCTCTTGAGAAATTCACACCTTCGTGAGAACTTCAGTCCACAGCTAGGTCAGAATCACGAGATCTCCACATGATCCCTGTAGATGATGGCCCTGAAGAACCTGGTCAGTCACCCGTAGGGAAAGGGAAAGGGCCTGGGTGTCTGCTCCGTGTAGGAGGAGCAGATACCTGCAGCTTGGTCAATGTTAGTGTTGTTCAATCCTTGTAGGACTGTTTCTCACGGTGAGCAAACAGGGTACAAGGAGAAAACAGGTTTGCTGCCTGTGAAAACCACCGCTGCTATGAGCAGTTGGCTTTGTGATTAGACCTGGGCATTTCTAAGCCCGAGTGAGAAAGCCACCTCGTTCCCACACCCGAAAGCCCAGATTGAGGGCACACTGTTTGATACGTAAGTATCTATGGGTTTGAGTATAATATAGAGTAGGTGCTGCAAAAGACTGCTTTTATTTTAAATTAAGAGTGTAGAAGCCTATGGTCATGCACCAGGGACATAATAGGCAAGGACAGACACAGCTTCAGTTAGAAAGAGAATCCAGAGAGAGATGGGGTACGGAGAGAACGTTCAAATAACACCAAAGAGCAAACCATGACAAAGACTCCATTAGTCTTGAGAAGTGCTGGGTCCCAGCCCAGCTGGGAGGCCAGGCGCCAGCCTCTGCTGCGGTTGACTTATGCCTCACCCTAAATTCATGTGGAAACCCTGACCCCCAGTGTTGACCTCTGAGTGTGACCTTACTTAGAGCCAAGGTCCTTTTAGATGATCCAGGTCGTGTTGTCTGTGGTAGGGTGATTTCTCATCCAGGATCCCTATGGGAGGGCATTGAACACACACAGGAAGCCTGCCTTTGTGTGGCAACCAAGGAAGAGACTGGCGTCATGCAGCAGCTACTGCTTGCTGCCGGGTCATCAGACGCCAGAAGGGAAGCCCAGATCTGGTTCTCCACAACGGCTAACCTGCTCACAGTTGGGGCTCATATGTCTTACCTGCACACCATGAGGCAATAGAACCCGAGTCCCAATGTAGGGGACACTTCGTGACAGCATCCTGGGATACAAGCCCACCTTCCTTACAAATGTTGAAAGGTGTAAGGGACATTCAGAAGGGAGGAAGAGACCAGGTACAGGTGATAGAAGCACCCCTGAGGCTCACATGGAGAAGAAATGAGTGGTCCAGAGAAGACAATAAAGACCATCACAGGATCTCCATGAGATTGGCAGGCAGAGGGCCTGATGCCAGGACCAGACATGGTGAGAGACTAGGCTCACTACTGAGTACCACTGAAGAGGGTTAGCACCAGACGTGAGTCCTGTGTCACCCTGGAGAGTAACGAGGTGCCCAGAGGTCTGGGGTCCTGAAGGCAGGATAGAAATCCTGGGTAGCAGTGAGCTGATCTAGGATAATAGAAAAGGGACACGAAGGGATGGTTAGGAGAAGTAAGGAAGAACAGGAGGGACTGAGATCATCTTGGGTTCTAGAGTCAGGAGCTGAGAGAGGCGAGCTCTGGGGGAGCAGTGGAGTCAGCTAAGGAAGAAAAGAAAGTTGGGCCCCGAGAGAATGGAGAGTTGGGGAGAACTGGCTGGTGCTAAGGTATACCTTGGGCTTTCGGAAGGGTAGGGGATGATGACATGTTGGCAGACAGGGACGGGCCTGTGGCCCGAGCAGTGACAGTCATGAAGTGGTGGCCCCTGACATCCCCAGCTGGATTCTCCACCAAGGGCAGAGATCTAGGGTTGAGGGATGGAGGCTGACCCAAGGCTGTCTTACACAGAACATGAAGAGTTTGGTCTTCTGAGTCTGGGAGTGGCTCAGCTGAACCTCGGGGACACTGGGCCTGAGCCATAGGACTCATTAAGGGCGTGACAGGGTGGGCCGAGTACCCACTGTGCCAGTTTTCTCTGGAGAAGTCCTGCAGTTGTCACTCTGTCACTGCTAACCACCTGGCAATCCTTCCGGTCCCATAGGCAAGTGAAGGTGTGGCCTTGCTGGGCTCTGGTCAGGTTCCACTTGGATGAGTGTCTGTCTGCTGTGGTCTCAAAGGAAGCCTGAGAAATAGTTCATTTCTAAGCTCAGCTCAGGTTGTCACCTTCAGTTCCTAGAGGACTGGCCTCTTCATGGGGCCCATCTGCCTGGTTCTCTTCTCATAGCCCCTCCTCTTGTTCCTGCACATGCCTTCCAAGCACCTGTCATGGTCCCTCCTCTGAGCCCTTCCCTGTGGTCCCTGCACACAAGCCCTCCACATTGCTCTTCCACGTGGTCTTTCCACATGTTTCCTCCATGTGGCCTCCCCGGGTTACAGACTCGTGTCTTTTATGCTTTGAATTTCCCATGCCAAGACAATCTGATCATGGACCATCTGACAGTATTCCTCCATGATTTCTCTCTTAAGGTCCTGGATGTTCTGTAGCTGGAACACAAGAACACAGCCTCTCCTATTCACAGTCCTGAAGACCTGCGGGGCATGGATACACGAGTAGGAAGCCTCAGGGCCTTCTTAGGGATCTTCCCACCTGCTTGGCCCTGCTGATGGACACCTGGTGCTGGGAGAATGGGCAGCTGCAGACAGATACTTCCCTGGTTCCCCTGCAATCATAAGCAAAGCTGCACTCACAAGGGAGGCCAAGGTGGGGCTGGCACCTAGGTCTGCTGTGTGTACAGCAACTGAACAGAATGTGACTCCTAGCACAGAATTTAGGGGGCTGACTGATGAACATCAGAGGAAGAGCTAGGGAGTCACAGGTGGGGGAGGGGGCTAAGATGGAACCCCACAGCTGTAGAACCTTTCAAGTCTCACAGCAGGAGGCACAGCACACCACAGGCAAGAGCCACCCAATGCCTTCCTCTCTTCCAACCAGAAAGTGTCTTCTATGTCTCCCCATCCCACCCAGGGACAGTCAGGTTCCCCCCCCTTCAGCCCTCAGCACCTCCCAGGCCACTTCCAGCATGATGTAACCCAGTTTTCCCAGGGCATCTGGGGACAGCAAGCTTCCCCAGCAATAACACCTTTGTCACCAAGGAGAGGACAGCAAGGAGAAATCCAGGCGAGCAGCCTCCCCAAGCCAAGAACGTGTTTGTGTCGGTTCTGAATGGAATAAACACACAGCGTGCATCTTGCCAAATGCCAGCACCTTCATTTTCTGATAACAAATGGTTGGTTAGAATCAATAACAGCTCCCTGCCGCTGTGCGGCACGCTGCATGAAGCCTGGGCAGCAGCCTGGCTCCCGCGGAACAGCTGCTCTGTCCATGTCCCCGCCAGCCTGGGGCTGACTGACTCTTAGCCAGGATGGACACTACTGCCAGCTTCATGCTCCATGCTTGGTTTCTCTTCCTACTAGCCAGTGTCTCGGACAATCACAAAGCCTGCTGCTCAAAAATCAGATCTATCAAACTTGTGTTTAGAGGGAGCGTGCATTCAGGAGATAGGAAGAAAAGAAAGAAGGGAGGGAGGGAGGGAGGAAGGAAAGAAGGAAGGAAGGAAGGAAGGAAGGAAGGAAGGAAGGAAGGAAGGAAGGAAGAAAGAAAGGGACCCCGTCGTGTATGACAAGTACAGGCCTTATCTTCCCTGTAAACTTCACCCTGGAGTTGAGGCCCGCATGCTGGAACAGAGGGACATACAGGCTGGGAGCAATGTAACTGACAACATGGGATTCTGAACCTGACCTCCGGGTTTCAGGTGTAGCCTTTGCCAGGTGTGTAACATCAGAAAAGTTATTTTGTGACTTGTGTTCTTAACTACAACCTGTGAGTTAAAATGACAGCTATTCTGTGGTATCTTCCATCCATCCACACATCCAATGGGGAGAGTCGAAAATATGAAAGGGTGGCCGGGTGGATGGAAGGATAGATGGATGAATAGAAGGATGGCCAGGTGGATGGATGAATGGATGGATGGATGGATGGATGGATGGATGGATGGATGGATGGATGGATGGATGGGTGGATGGATGGGTGGATGGGTGTATGGGTGGATGGGTGGGTGGATGGGTGGGTGGGTGGGTGGATGGATGGGTGGGTGGATGGATGGGTGGGTGGATGGATGGAAGAAATGATGAGATGGTTAGCCTTAGTTTTCAACTTGATGAGATTTAGAATTACCTAGAATAAACTTTTGGTGTGTCTGTGAGGATGTTTTCAGAGAAGTTTAATGGAGGATGAAAGACCCACCCTGAATGTGAGTAGCAACATCCCATGGGCTTGGACTCTGGGATGAAAATAAAGAGAAAAGAACCAGAGAACCAAGTTTCATCTCCCTCTGCTTCCTGACCTCGGAAGCATTGACCGGCCACCTCAGGACCCTGCCACTGTGACTTTGACACCGTGATAGACTGTACCCTCAAACTGTGATTCAGAATGAACCATTTCTTTCTTAAATTGCTCATATTGGATGTTGACACCGCAGCAGCGAGGAGAACAGCCATGCCAACACTGTTGTCAAATGTTGAGCATGTGTCTGACACACACCCTCAACCACAGCACAAAGCTGCAACTGAGGCACCCAGAACAGACAGACACGCAGAAAACAGTCAATGTAAGTAGAGAGGTTGTGCCAGAATTAGAGTCTAAGTCTCCTGGGGTCCAGACTTGCTGCCTTTAGAGCCCCTGAACAGTGTGTCCAGAAGATATGGAAAGAAACCACCAGGAAGGAGAAGGAAACGCTGGAAGCAGATGAACCTGAGGCCTTCTGCCTGGTCATACCCATGCCTTTGATGGAGGCATGCCCTAAAGCTGCCAGTTTGGAACCTTTTTGTGGGCGTGTTCAGCATGCACGCAGCAGCCAATGCCATGCTTCCCGCTGAAGAGATGCTGTTAGCCCAGGAGGTGACGGCGATTAATAGCTTACTTCTCCATCAGCCTA
Organism: Myodes glareolus; assembly: GCF_982192425.1. Classification (NCBI taxonomy): domain Eukaryota; kingdom Metazoa; phylum Chordata; class Mammalia; order Rodentia; family Cricetidae; genus Myodes; species Myodes glareolus. The sequence goes on from NC_142031.1 coordinate 3,768,486, forward strand.
TTAGAAGTAATCATGCCGGCAACTGTGGCCCATTAATCTGTGTCGGAACCCAACGCGCACAGGCTGATGGGTGGCTGAGAGCTGCAGAGACACGCTGGGCGGCGTGTTCTATGAGCCTAGAGCTGTGACGTGCTCAGAGCTAAGGGGTGGAGCTGGACAGTACCGCAGCAGGTTGTGAAATGCAGGACAGACAGAAGTCGTGGGCTGCACAGACGCTGGGGTTTCTTCTGAAGGTGTGAGGGTGACTTGGATATGGCTACCAAGCTTTGTGTTGAAGGGTATCCTAAAGTCCAAGAGCTTCTGTCCTGGGTTATGTTGGGAAAGCAAAGATCCAGTGGCCCTGAATTTGATGTCCCTGGGCCAGGGTGGGTCACAGGAACTGTACTAGAATATCTCAGTGCTGACACTGCTTAGACGTCCCCGTGTGACAAAGTCAGGAGCAGATGAACTCAGCCAACTTCGTGCTGTTTCGAGTTACCTACAGGTAACACGCTCACTGTCCTCAGAGTCACCCTCCGGCATATGGTCAGTGGCCCCAACACATGTTTTCCTGTCTATGCTCCCCCAGAGTCTAGGGTCCCTGGAGGCCCTAGCTTCTCCCCCCCTCCCTGCTGACTTCTGCTCTTGATCATAGGAGATTCAGAAACTACAGACACCAAGGAGAGATAGTGGGTCTCCCCAGAAACTTCATCTCCCCCGCCCCCGCTCTGTCCCCCATCGTGCATGTGTGCATGCGTGTGTGTGTGTGTGTGTGTGTGTGTGTGTGTGTGTGTGTGAAAGTCAGAAGTCAGGTATCGCCCTCGTTCATTCTCCACTTTAGTTTTGAGGTATGGTCTCCCTCTGAACCTAGAGCTTAGTGATCCTGTTAGCCTTTGCCCAGGGATCCTCCTGTCCCCATCTCATCACCACTGGGGGATTACAAGTGCCTTCACCTGTTCTTGGCTTTTATATGGGTGCAGGGGACCTGAACTCAGGTCCTTGTACTCATGGCAAACACTTTACTAGTATGGGTCCCCACACCCCCACTCCTCACCGTTCTCGACTTTCTGAAGTGGTTGACTTTCATCAAGAAGTAACTGGGGTTCAAGTGTCACCGCCAACAGTGACTGTTTATCACAGGACTGATGGCTACCAATTTCTGCATAGGGTCATCCTGGATTTCCATGATTCTCCCTAAGTGCGCCTTTGGGCGGCTCAGACACTGTCACCTATAGAAGAGCATATGAAAAAGTAAATAACAGGACGCCCCCTTCCCAGCATACTCCAGCTGCTAGGCCCTCACCCCACACAACGCAACAACTACACCTCCCTCCCACCCTCGGAGACTCCTCTTGCCAATTAACGCACTAATGCTCGTTAATGAGTGGTAGCCGTGGGTAGGAACGGCAGCAGCATATGCTGTGGACGTCCCAGTGGACCTCAGCCTCCCTTCCCCACGCCTACCTCCCACCTCCCATCCCACACGTGATGTGAGGGCTTGCTTCTTTCCTATTTCCTCTGCATTTCCTCATCATTGAGCTTCTCATTGAGCTTCTGGAACCCATTGTCTGCAACATCTCTATAGCCCCCTGCTTACCATAAATGGGAGGTAGTCTTTGATAATAAATGTTTCTCTGGGCAACTCAGAGAAAACAACCTAGGAAACAGAGAAACAGAATAGACTTGGTTTGTAGCTGCTAAAACCCAATCGAAAGAGCTGGGCAAAGCCTCTTGCCACTTCTTTCCTTTCCGAGAGCATGACATCATCAATGCCCCACGCCTTCTACCCCTTCCATTATGATGGCCATTCCTCCAACCTCCACCTCTTGTAGGACAGTAGGACATGCCTCCAATTCTTCAGAGGACGTTAGAACAGTAGGACATGCCTCCCATCCTTCAGAAAAATCCAGACATCGGGATATGCTTCCCATTATGCAGAAGATTCAGAGACTGTGGGATATGTTTCCCATCCTGCAGAATATCCAGAGACACTGGGACATGTTTCTCATCCTGCAGAAAATCCAGAGATGATGGTACATGCCTCTCATCCTGCCGAAGACTCATAGATAATGAGAGATGCCTCCTATCCTTCAAAGGACACAAGACAGGGAGGCATGCCTCTCATCCTACAGAAAATCCAGGGACATTGGGAAATGTTTCCCATCCTGCAGAAAATCCAGAGATATTTGGACAGGCATGCCATCCTACAGAGGACTAAGGGATGGTGGGACATGCCTCCCATCCTGCACAGGACCAGGGACAACAATGGAAAGCTTATTTCTTCCCAAGGTGGATTTATACCTTTCTCATTAGAAAGAATAAGGTCTTGCCCTTTTTGCATAAGTCAGGAACAAACATGAGGGTTTTTTTTTATTCTGTGATTTTTTTTTTTAAGACTGGGGCAAATATCCACTAGGAGAAAAAAGCATCCAACCTCCAGTGGCTCCCTCTGTAGGTAATAAATCCGCTACCTATCGGAGCCTGTTTTCCTAAAGTCAAAGCGACTACAGCCGGCGATTTTTATTATTGCTCATATATTGTTTAAATATTTCAGCCGGGAGATGCCGTGCAAAGGGAGACAATAGCCTGCCCGACACAAGATTTATTAGAGAAAGTTGGCACAAATATATTTGTAGGGAACAAAATATGTTTGTAGAGATTATTTCAGATTTACAGTGATTAATAATGGATCGGACTTAGAGGACGTTGAGGAGCCGTCAGCCTCCCGGGCAATCTCTGCGCCGGCTGGAGTCGGAATAGAACATCAGCTCTGGCGGCGCCTGCAACCTTTAGCTGGAGGGATGAGGTTCTCCAAATAGAAGGGAATGAATACCCAGAGCTGCTGCACACAGCTTTCGGGCTGCGTGGTCTAGATTAAACACCAGCTCCTCTGCAAGGACCGCAAGGGCCAGGCACTGTGGGGCCTCCAGAGCCCCACCCCAAGGTGAGCCCACAAGAGGTCTATGAGGAGGGTGTTCAAATAGAGGGGGATGCTACCGGGCCACCAATGGGTGTGTCTTGCTCTCTTTGGTGTGTCCGAAATGCTGCTTTTAGAGACATATCCATGAGACCCTCCCCTAACCCACCTCTTGAGCTGAGGTGACAAAGGTGCCTCTCCCAGTCTCAGCCAGGGTGGGCATCTGCTTTATCTGTAGAGCCTCAGAGAACCCCATCAATCTGTCAGAGGTTGACCAAGTCCCTTTCCATTTCTCTGCAGTCCCACGGCACTGCCAGAGTGTGGTGGAGCAATACCGTCTCCCCGCTGGACAGCTGGCCTCTCCATATTGCCCGTCTCCCGCCGCTGGAGTGGGCTGGAAGCACTAGTCTCATTAATAAAACTTGAGAGTAGACCCAAGCGCAACACTAACAGGCTCCCAACAAACAGACAATAGATTGACTCTTATCATCCAGGAAGAGCAAGAGGGTCCTATTGAGGCGACAGCTGGGCACATCTGCCCTACCTAACGACAGATGGTTTGCCATCCATCAGCAATGACCACGAGCCTTGGCTGGTAGGCACGCAGGTGCTGGTGATGCACCCCAAGCCTGCTGCTCCTGTGAGTGGGTGGGTGCTGATGGGAGCGAGGCAGCGGGGCTCCCATCCACCCCGTTCGTTGCCATGGTGAGAGAAGCCCAGTGACTTTAATCCAGCTGTGTCTGTGCCTCCCCTGAGACGCGCCATGACAACTCCGACTGGAAGAGGCGAAGGAGCAGCAATAATCTTCGAGCTGTGTGAATAAGTGATTGATTGAGCGTGGGGCTGTAAACAGTGCTGTGCTCTGGCGGCCGGGGCCCAGCAAGATGAGATAATCAGTCCCGGAGACACAAACACTTCAGCCCTGGCTCCCAGAACCTTCCGTGTCCTCATCCCAGCCTGAGATTCCGCACAAAGGTGATGACCATCTCCTACAGACCCTGCGCACACAGGGCTACCATGAGGTTCCCAGCTGGCTCCAGGCCCCTTCCTAATTGATCCCATCCTGCACAGTCCCTCGTTGAGTCTAAAGATTTCTGTTTTCTTTCTCTAGTCCCTGATCAGAGGGTTGTTTGACCTCACAGAGGAAGCTGGCTGGGTGTTGGGAGAAGCAGGAATACACAGAGATGTGAATCTCTGTTACCTGAGGAGAGCTTCAGAGAACTCCATCAGTCTGTCAGAGGCTGACCAAGTCCCTTTCCATCTCTCTGCAGACCCACAGAACTGCCATACACTATCCAGCTGCCATGAAGCATGAGCCGGAGTGGCCAGCGGCCTGGTGAGGGGAGGTAAGTGGAGCCAGGCTATATCTTCTTTCAAGATTCTGGACTAAGACACATCCAGACGGGATGGTTAGGGGAGAAAGGGGGACTTGATGATGAAGCAGAAGCCAAGGGCTGAACAGGTGGGGAGGCAGCAGACATGGGGGACAAAGTAGAGAGAAGACAAAGACTGCCACAGATCCTGGGCTAGGAGCAACTCTGACTCTGGCCTCTACCCTCGGGAGCCCTGGTCGGGCATGCTCACCTTGCAGTTGGGTGGGGCAGATATCCAGTGAGTGAACATCTCACAGCTAAGCAGAGTTCCTAACTGTCTGTTTTCTGTCACTAAACTGCATGCCTCCCACATACTGCATTCTTGACAGAGACCAAGGGGATCTTGTGAACATCCAGGCATAGCAGATAACCGGTATGAACACAGACCTTGGCTGGGCAGAGAGACTCGCCTGAAGCTGTCGGGGGACGGTGACTGTCTCAGATGTATGTGAAAAGGTTAGTCCCTGCATTGACAGCAAATCCCATGTCATCTGAGTTAGTACCCTGTCACATGGACACCTGTACCTTGCATTCAAGTGTCCCGGTTATAAGCCAGCATTAAGTAGGAGGTATAGCATGGGTCTTAAAAGAATGCCCATGGCCTTGGAGGCTTAGCTGGGCCTCCATGATTTCACCATGCAAGGGCAACTTCAAACCTGTGTGAGGACTACGGGACTCCACGATGACAGCTGCCATCCAGGTGTCTGCTGGTACTGGGAACACAGTCAACATCAGCATGGCCAGTGTCCTGCCACAAAGAGACCCAGCAGGCATTGCTTATGATCCTGATGGGTTATAACAGATAGAGATGGTGTAAGCAGGGCCGGGTGGCAGGGCTCTGCCTCTGCTTCGAAGAAGGCAGGGTACAGGCTGCTTTATGACGGGGTCACAGATACCAGCTGCCCCAGCACTCTGTGAAGCATCCTTCTCGCAATTGTACCCTCTCATCCCTATCTCCCAAACTTGGGCAAGCTCTGGACTATCTTACAGGGTACTGATGGCAAAAAAAGATATTGCCTCTGCTGGGTTCTGAATATTGAGGCTTCCTTTTCTCGTCTCCTGGGCCAGGGATCCTCAGGTAGTCATGTAAGAAGTCTGGTTACTGTGAAGCCATCTAGGGTCATGATGAAGCCATGGGAAAGCTCTGACCATTCATCTGGGACTTTGGATCACCCTAGGGAGACCCCAGCCGTGTGAGTTAAAATGTAACTGGATGTTCCAGAGTGACCGCAGTTTTAGTGTTCCCATCTGAGCTTCCAGACACTACAGAATACTATATATTCCTTCTCCATGGACTCTGTTCACACTGACATGTTTCTGCATAGGGCAGAGTGGCTCAGATTTAGTGTGTTGTGTGTGTGTGCATGTGTGTGTGTGTGTCATCTGGTGTCTCCTTGAATCAATCCTTTCCTGTTTGAGGGGACAGAGTGAACCTGGAGCTCACTGATCTGGCTAGATGGCTAGTCAGCAAGCCCCAGGGAGACTCCTATCTTTACCTTTCCAGAACTGGAGATTACAGGTATATGAAGCATGGCCAGCCTTTTATATATGTGTGCTGGGGCTCCGAAACTCAAGCCCTCATGCTTATAAGACAAGCACTTTACCATGGTGGCATCTCCCTAGCCCCTTGACTTGGAGCTTTATGATATCATAGGCCATCATCAGAGCACTGGTTCATGGAGCTACAGGAAGGAGGAGGTCACTTAAGAAACTGCCATTTTCCCAAGCTCTGGGTAATTATCCAGTGTTAGTGCAAGGGTGTGCTGGCTGGAGGGCAAGAATGTTCATGGCAGCCGTGTGGTTCCCAGCAACCCCAAGCTGGAAGGAAGCTTGCCTTTAAAAAAAAAAAGATTGATTTATTTTATGTGCATGGGTATTTTATGTAGATCTGTGCATCATGAGCATGCCTAGTGACCTTGAAGGTCAGAAAAAGCCATCAGATCCCCTGGAACTGAAGTAATGAACTGTAAGCCACCATGTTGGCGCTGGGATCTGAACCTGAGCCCTCTGCAAGAGCAGTAAATGCTATTAACCTCTAGACCATCTCTCAGCCTTCTTTTTAAAATTAACTAATTACCTAATTTTTAAAAATTATCTTATTTATAATGATTATATATGTTTGAGAGGAGGCTGGGCACTTGAGTGCGAGTGAGTGGTGAAACCAGAAGAGGGCTAGAGTTAAAAGCAGTTGTAAGTTGCCCAACATGAATGCTGGGAACTGAACTTGGGTCCTCTGAAAGAGCAGCAGGCGTTCGTATCCTCTGAGCCATCTCCACAGTCCCAAGACTCAGGTTTGCGATCCAGGAATGACTTTACTGTATTTCTTTGCCTATCTGAACTTCAAGGTAATGAGGTCCAGCACCCCATAAATAAAGGGTCTGTTTCTCAGAGCAAGGGTGGCAATCTCCACCATGTGTGCCTATAATAACATTGCTGATTAAAATTCACTCAACTGAGAATTAAATATAATTGCTGACGCATGGCTGAGTTTTCACAAAACGTTTTTCATTTGTATCAGTGCCCTCAGAATGATCAAAATAAGACATCCATTTGAGGGTTCTTAATTAGAATTTCAAGAAATATATAATTGACTCTTTTTAATTGCTGCACCGCTTTGGCCAACCATCATTACTGCACACCTCATTGCAGCCTTGTGTAAACTATCCCTGTCCATGAGAACAGGGTCTCGGTGGTCAGCAGAAGGATACCATCCGGGTCACGCCTGGACTAACTGACTTTAAAGAGGACGAGATGGGTCTCCATGTGACAGCTTGCACACACCCACATCCTCATCCAGAGTCCTCTATGACCCGGGGCTTGAAAATGGCTCAGCGGGTGGACTGTGTGCTCAACAAGCACAGGGATCTGTTTGGATGTCAAGAACCACATAAAAGCCTGGAAGGCAGCGGGAACCCGTAGCCCCAGTACTAGAAGGGATGTGGGCAGAGGCAGGTGGATGCCTGAGACTGGCTGGTGGACAGGATAGCCAAACTGATGAGCTTTGGTTGCAGTGAGAGATTTCTGTCTCAGAAAATGAAGTGGAAAAGTGATGGAGGGGGCATTCAGTGTTGACCCCTGGCCTCTACGTACACACACAGGTAGGACAGAACAGAACGGAACGGAATGGAACAGAACATAGAAAAATAGAGAAAGATAAAACCACTGAGTGGGTCTAGTAGGAAAGTTCCTGGTGTGTGGCCAGACTCCTGGGAAAGACCAATGTCATCTCCCACTGGCCAACATCATCTCCCACTGGCCACGTGACCAGATCCTTCTCCAATATTAATGATGATGGCTCTGGACAAGCCCTCATGTCAGTGTAGACACTCAACCACAGCCACGTCCCAGGTGCCTGCATGCAGCTGTCTCAGCCGCTCACCCACTGGCTGTTTGGTGATGTGGACTCTCCGTCCTGTGCTCCCTGCTCAGCTGTGTAACATCCCATGACCATGACCCTTCCCAGTGTGGAGTACCCACAAGTACAGGGACCTTCAAATGTCCCTTGCGATGCAGAGGGCCAGAAGGTGATTGTCTTAGGTTGGATTTCTGTCACTGCGCTAAACCGCTGCCTGAACAGCCTGGTGAGGAAGTGGTTTGCTTGTCCTGCAGCTTGTGCTCCGTCACCCAGGGGCGTCAGGCCGGAACATGGAGGCAGGAACTGGAACAGGAATCTTTCTAGCCTCTTACCTAGGCTTACCTTCTTAGAGCACCCCCAGACCACTCACTGAGGGGGGCACCACCGGGATGACCTGGGTCCTCCCACACAAATCATGATTCAAGACTACGTACCGCAGGTTTGCTCACAGGCCAGTCTGGTGGGGGAATTTTCTCAGCTGAGGTTCCCTCTGCCCAGACAATTCGAGCTGGGTCAAGTCGACGTTGAACTAACCAGAGCAGCAAGATATAAAGGTGCATTTCCGGCAAGTGTCTGAGGGACGTTGTGAGTGGGGAGGGTGAGCGTCTTGAACGCCTCTAATTGTTCCCTCTGGAGATCGTCTTTGTGATCTGCTGGCCTGGCTCCAGATGAAAGTTTAAGATGAGCTGAAGCCCCACGTGATTCTTCCTGGAGTCTAGGGTTCTACAGGCTACCAAACTCTTCCCGACCTTTCTAAGCATCATTGCCTTTTATGTTCGCTTGTTATTGCAACTCAAGGGCCTTCAAGGGCATTCGTGAGCAAGTAGACACACACAGGCACCCACAGTAAGACACCCACAGAGTAAAACAACACAGACGGGGCCAATAGTAACTCAGTTGTCTCTGTGCACCAGAAGCAAAAGTACATGAATCCGTATCGAAAAGCCAGGCATGACGCTGTGTTCTTGTAGACCCAGCAGTGGGAAGGAAGAGACAGAGGATCCCTGGGGTCCACTGTCCAGCGAGCACAGTTGAATTAGGTGAGCTCTGGATTCAACGAGAGGCCCTGTCTCAAAAAACAAGGTGGGGGATGGTGAGACATCTCAGTAGGTGATGGGTTACTGCTCAAGCCTGACCACCCAGGTGGACCCCCAGAACCCACAGGAAAGCAGGCGAGAACCAGCTCCAAGAATTTGTCCCCAGACCTCCACATGTATCCCAAGAGACATGATGCAGGCTCACAGTGCACACACACATGCTCAAATCCATACACACTCACATTCTCACATACACACAATTATATGCTTTCAAAAGGAGGGGGGAAATCCAGGAAGACATGCAGTGTCAACTCCTGGCCTCCATACATATGTACAATCCCGCACACATGTACCCCCCCATACACATAAGTAATGAGTTTCATCATGCCATTTTCATACGTGCATAAATACATGTGATTTACTGGCCTCTCCTCTCCTTCTGTTGCCTCTCAGTTACATTCTTACCCCACCCCTGCTCACCCCCAACTTGAATCATACATCTTCCTAAGCCTGGTTTAAACACCGTGCTCTATGGGCGGAATTTCACCTTGATTTTGCTCTATGGGCGGAATTTCACCTTGATTTATGGTGACTACCTCAGAGTGTACCTACTCCTTCATCCACCAATGGACACCCAGGCTGGCTTCAGGACTTGGTTGTCATGAAGAACACTGGGGTGAGCAGGGTGAGACGGTATCTCTGACACATTTCTCGTCTGCCCTACCTCTCCCACCATTGGCGTAGCTGGGTCATGTGGAAACCCAGCTCTCTAAAGAATGTGCTGTTGGTTGGTGTGGGGACACTGGTTTACATTCCTACCAGCTGTGCATAAGGCCCCCTTTTCCATCATCCACTCCCCTGCTTTACTGTGTTTTCTCAGATGGCCCTCTGTGCCTTCGCCATCGGCTCAGGGTGTCAACCTTGTCTCCTGTATGCTTATCGACCACTTAAATGTCTTCTTTGGAGAAGCGCCATTCATTCTTTAAGAAGTTTCACACAGGAGCTGGGGAGATGACTCAGCATAACACCGGCTGTTCTGGCAGAGGTCTTGAGTTCAATTCCCAGCAACCACATGGTGGCTCACAACCATCTGTAATGGGATCTTCTGGCCTGTAGACATGCATGCAGGTGGAACACTGTATAGATAATAAATAAATAAATCTTCAAAAACCAGTTTTGCGTAAAGAAGACCTTGGGCTCTTTGGGTGTGTCCGCCTCTTGGCAGTGAACCTTGAATCTGCCTTCTCCTCCTTCCTTCTCCTCCCTCACCCCTCCCCACACATTTTCTGAAGTTTTTTCTCAGCCAGAAACAGGAAGGCAATCACAGGCAAAGCCAGCACCTGGGAAACAGGCATCCTTAACTTGGAGTTAACGCTAGGGTGGCTTCAAGTCACCCATGAGAGCTAGTGCTTTCCAAAACAAGGAATGCACTACCAGCGACCAGCAGGTTTTGCCAGGGAGAGTCCAGGCTTCCTGACCGTCAGCTGGCCCCATCACACTGCATTCTCTCTTCATGGACTTTGGAAGGCAGATCCTTCCAAGGCCACCTCTTGGTTAAACAATACTGATGCCTGGCAGAGACCTCCTAGGAGGGGCAGGCAAGTAACTAATGGGCCTCTGGGGAGGCTCTTTTGTGGGTAGCTGAGGGATGGAGGACATTGCTCTGCTAGGAGGACATTGTCATGTAAGCTCCTGGGAAGGCAGATGGTATGGGTATAGCACACGAGCCCAGGAGCCCTTCCAGACCAGAGCTGCAATAATCCTTAGCTGTCTCACTTTAAGAAAAAAAAAGGAAGAAGAAGAAGCCAAGATCAGATCTGTCTGAAGCGATAGTTCATTTTCCTCTGAAGTTCAGTGGTCTGCACCCTGCCATTCTCCCAGGTACAAAGGCTGCTTTCTCTGTTTCAAAGTCACCTGCGCCTCAGCAGGCCAGAGCCATGGCTGGCAAGTATTGATAACGTGTGGCATGCCGAGCGACCCCGAGAGGAGCGTGAGCTGGGTAAATATGTCGCCAGAGATTATGGTGGCTCTGACAATGCGTCTAAGAGGCTTATGTCTGTGCGTCCCCTCCCACCAGCCATCCGCTCGCAGGACTCAGATAAGATACCCGGTGATGTCACATCCCCCTGCTGCATCCTCCTCGGCCCCCTGGGAAGAGAGGAGCAATTCCAAAGCAGAAGATCCACGCTTGCTTTGGCTGTGGAAGATGCCAAGCCGTGTCTGTCTGGCCGGCAATGTGTCTGAAAACTTCCAGTTCATCCTCAGGTAAGTCTGCCCTTGGCCACAGGCCACACACAGAGCTAGGAGAAGTCAAGTCAGACCCCAGAATGGACTTGCGGGTTCTCTTTGGGATGGTGCATTTGGATAACTGCACACACTGAACAACGAGGTAGTGCCCTCCTAGAGCGGCGGCGTGGCTCCCTGACCTGGACTTGGGCATGTTCTAAGCTCTGACTAATGAGGTGCTAGGAGACACCTACAAGCCACATTTTAAAGGCATTAGACAGACTAACTGTAACACTCTGTCTATGTGTGTTCAAAAAGAGGCTGGGAAAGCATGGACATGGTCTTGGTACAAAGTCCCCAGCCATTCAGGGCACAGGGAAGAGCCTCAGCCATGGAGCACGGCACAGGGCTCCAACCCTCAAGAGAAAGTCAGTCGTTCCACACCTGGTGGTAGTCAGAATTCACCAGGGAGCATAAACAGTAGTGTGTGTGTGTGTGTGTGTGTGTGTGTGTGTGTGTGTGTGTGTGCGCGTGTGCGTGTGCGTGTGCATGCATGCGTGTACACGGATGTATAAGCCATATCTAGTGCCTGCCTCCGTCTCTCTCCACTTTATACTTTGAGACAAGGTCTCTCACTAAAACCAGAGCTCTCTGATTCCACGAGAGTCTGACCAGCAAGTTCCCACAATCCTCTTGTCTCCACCTCCCCAGTGTCGAAATTCCAGCTGTGTGCAGCTGTACCTGGCTCAGCTTGGGTGTTGAGAGATGCAAGTCAGGTTCTCTTGCTTATAGCTCCCCAGCCCAGTTCCATCTCTGAGCACACTGTTGGGGATTCCAGCCAACTCGTAAGATCACTTAGTAAGACAAACAAACAAACATAGCACAGGCCTCCCTATTCACGATGCCCCTTGGGCAGGAACTTTTACTGCCCCACTCCACTCTTTTGTACTACTCTATGATGAGAGAAGGACAGGTGTATCATGGAACTGATGGCTTCACAGAGATGTGGGCATCTGAATATAAAGCCCAGGATTACTTGGCTTGGCCAAGAGTGGCAGCAATGTTATGGCAAACGGTTGCTGTCCTCATCCCTGGTCTAAACGGCATCCAGTAAGGACACACAGCTAGAGGTTCTGTGCCTCCCAGTGAGGCCCAGGATGTGTGACCCACAGGCAGGAGTCCACAGGGTAAGGCAGGGCCTTTGGGCAGGAGAAGTTGATGAGGGCTTGTGATATGGGGCAGGGGTGGTGCGATTCATGCCTCCCATGAATCATAACAGTTATCTCTAAGAAAAGAGACCCAGAGTAAGAAACAACCCATCGACAGAGATGGTGGGTGGGTGTCTAACAGCCCGTCCAAAACCTGTGTCCCCTCTCCTCATCTCTTTCCATTAGGATCAAGGCCTTTCCTTCTCTCACCCTAGCTATGGAGAAAGAATAGTGATCGATCTCACTGTCAACCTGATTAGACCTGGGATGAACTAGAAGACAAATCTCAGGCTTGTCTCTAAAGTTCCTAGATGAGTTGGTTGAGATGGGTGTGGGAGACTCCTCTCCACGGCCTGGGGTCCTGGACTGAATAGAAAGGAGAAGGCAAGTTGCATAGCGGTCTATCTCTGCCATTGGCTGCGGTGGCACAGCTGCCGCATGCTCCTGATGCCAGCCTGTCTCTGCCGCTGGCTGCAGTGGGAGTGGCTGCCTCGGGAGCGGCTGCCTCGTGCTGCTGATGCCTTGACTTCCCCGCCATGAGAGACTAACTACAACCCTGCAGTGTAAGCCAAACCTCACCCTTCCATTTTTTTTTTGAGAGAGGAGGGAGTATTTTATCTACCAAAAAAAGGCAAGAGCAAGAAAAGCGGAGTGTGTTACAAACCGCGACACCATTCTCTCCTAGGTGGCTGCGGTATTTTCAATTCCCTCCTCTTTAATTGTTGATAGACTTTAAAAGTATTCTTTCCATGATTCACTTAAGTATATGTTCTTAATGCATAAAAGATATGCAACAGTATGTAAAAAGGAATTGTAATGAGTGACTGGAGAGGGAGGAGCCTGATGGGAAGGAGAAAAGGGCTCATAGAGCTCGGGGAAAACATCTTTCCAGAGACCCAGACCGGAGTCACAACTGAGTTCAGGTGAAGGTTTTAATGAAGTTCACTCCCGGTGTGTCATTTCAAGGATGGTTGTAATTGCCTGTCTTCATGTGAACTGTTCTGGGGAAATAGTGGTTTTTACAGCAGAGTGAGTGGACAAATGATAGCCTTGTGGACAGTCATCTAGAAGCCCTGTGTAAACTGAGTTTTTACTACAGAAACAAAATCAAACAAACAAAAACAAACAAAAAAAGAGGATGAGCCCCTCCGATGGCTGGGCCCCAGGCAGGTCTGGGCTTCAAGGCATGAGATGCTTCTCTCTGTCCTCCCTGTCCTTTAACCTTCTTCTACCTACTGAGGAGAAGCTAATGATGGTCCAGCCCCACCAAGGGTCCTCAGAGCAGAAGCATAGGCAACCAGCAAAGGGGCAGAGGTCAGTCAAGAATAAGAAGAAGGGTGGGCTTCCCATACTAGAGAAATGAGTTGACCTGGGGGAACCCCAGTACCCAATGATGTCCCTTGGCTTATCTGGGCATAGGTGATAAGAACATCTTGGAACCTGACATGCTATCGATGTGTGGCCGCTGTTCTAATTTAATTTCTGTTGCTATGATGAAATACCCTGACAAAAGCCAACTCAGTGGAGAAAGGGCTCATTTGAGCTGCCAGTTCTACATTGCAGTCCACCATGCTGGGGAAGTCACGGCAGTGAGAGCTTAGGCAGCTGGTTACATCCCACCCCGAGTCAGGACAGTGAAGGATGGATGTGAGCATGCTCACTTGCTTGTGCTCCTTCCATTTCATCTATCCTACCTGGTTTGGACACCCCCTGTCTAGGGAGTGATGCCACCCATGGTGGGCTTGGTCTTAGCACAGCAGATATTCTCTCACAAGGCATGCCCTGTCTCTCTTCTCGGGTAATTCTAGGTTATGCCAAATTGACAAAGCTAGCATTGCAACTCCTAAGAACAGAGAGACTCAGGGGTTGCAACACTGTTCCCTGGAATCCCCAGAGCTCCACAGAAGGATGTGGGACACAAGGAGGTTCAATCCTGGGCAGGGAATGCTTTCATGTAGTGAAGCTGTCTAGTTACTGTTCACCTCTGCTCAGGCTATTTTCAATCCTTCATTCTAGCCCACGAACAGTAAATGTTGGTTAAGATTTTTCTGTGGATTTGACATCTACCCCTGGCCTGGAGACCTAAGCTTACTGCACTCCTACCAGGAATCTACTCTCAAGATAATGAATCCACTTCTGAGGTAACTAGACTGCTACCTAGATAACTAACCCACTCCTGAGGTAAATACACTGCTATCAAGGTAACTAACCCACTCATTGGGTAAACCGGACTGCTACCAAAATAACTAACTCACTCCTGATGTAAATAAACTGCTACCACAGTAACTAACCCACTCATAGGGTAACTAGACTGCTACCTAGAATGCTAACCCACTCACAGGGTAACTAGATTGCTACCAAGATAACTAACCACTCCTGGGATAACGAGACTTCTACCAAGATAACTAACCCACTCCTAGACTTCTACCAAGATAACTAACGCACTCCTGGGAAAACTAGACTGCTACCAAGATAATTAACTCACTCCTGGGGTAACTATCCTACCCTCACAACGACAAGCCTGCTTTGAAGACAACAACCCCCTCCCAAGAGAACTCACATACCCCGTACCAAGCAGCTCACTCTCCTACTAACTAGCCCATTCTCAGTACTAACTGGCCTGCTCCTCTACTAATTAACACAGTCCCATAACTAACCCACCTCTGTAATTACCAGCCCACTTCCCCACTAACAAACGCACTTGTACCCATGAACATGCTCCAAGATGACCTACTCACTGTTGTAGAGACCACCCACTTTCGTACTAACTAATCCTCTGTCATTGCATATAGCTTCCCCCAGCATGATGACAGTAAGCCCTTGGTCAAGGCAAGATCCTCTGACTTAGCCTCTGAAAGTTCAGTCTCTCATTATCCATGCACCACCAGATGCATGGCAGCCAATGACCTCTGAACCGTGACCCCACCACCCTACATGGAGGAATGAGCAGCACTCGCTAGCTTCTCTCTTGTGTCTGAAGACTGAGAACCAAGGGTTAGGACTGATGTCTTGCAGATACCTAAGAGGTTTGAAATTGTAAATTAACAGGCCAGGCCTCCGTGAACCCAAGCATGCTGATGATGTGGAAAGGAGAAAGAAATGGGGAGTGGGGACAGGATCCGGGAGGGAGTCACTGAGAGTCCACAGAACACTGAGGCTGGGCTTCTACTGGCCCAGAACTCACACGCTGGAAGTCAACAGACACAAAACCCCATCCAGGAAGGAACTCCAAGAATGTGGTCTTTAGGGGAATGAATGTGATCAGCATGGTTTGCCCGGTACACTGAGCTGCATTTCCATGCCATGCCCCACAGGGTCCTCTGCTGTGCTCCATTGTCCAGACCCTGGCTAGTCTCCCCCGGAAACTGAGGCAGGAAGCAGCTGGCCACAGAGGTACTATGGGGTCATGATTACCAGCCCACATGCTCAGGAGGTTGAGAACAGTCCCCCAGTGAGCCCATAGCTGAGGGGATGCCTGCAGAGAGAGGTGGGGGCTCCAGGCCAGATCCCCGAGGAGAAGGCCTGGAGCCTGAATCAGAGGCAAGTCCCTGAGAGCCCATCAGTCTACTGTGCCACCCTTGGGTGACCCAGGCGGGTGTGTAGAACACATCTCAGTGGGACAGCCATCCATGGTCTTTTGTGCTGTCACTAAGGGGAGCCGTTTCTCCTTCTGGCCCCACTCTGTAAAGAAAGGTGTCCCAGCGAGGGAGAGAAACCTCGAGGCCCCCACTCACCCCTTCTTTCTGACATGTGTGTGCAGCTCCTTCTCAACCCACCTTTTCCTCAATCTTCCATTTCCCAACCTCCTCCACATTCTTCCCACCTCACCCTCTCTCCCAGGCCTTCCCCCATCCCAGAAGAGTGGTTTGGAATCTGCAGATTGCTATTCTTTGCTGTTCTTACCTGCAAGGTCTTATGCCCGCTATCTATTCCCCCACCCTGAACCCCCTACCGTTGTCTCATGCCTGTGAAGCCCCTCTCCATCCTCCAAGGGTCACCATAGAAACCACTTCTCCTATCTCTATCTGTTCTTCTGAAATGAATGGGGCCCACAAAGTCTGTCAAGCTTTTGGCTCCCTTTGCTGATGCATCTCAGCCCTTCTTAGGCTGTACAGAGGCAAACGTGCTGAGACAGCAAGCACAGAGACCAGCAGACAAAAAGCTTCACGTAAGCTGAAGATGCGGAGAACACGAGTGTTGAGTGTGCTTATGCCAGACATGTAGACAGACATGTCATTTCAATGGCAGCAATTTGTCATATGATACTGCCTACTTTGGTCGCTTGGCTGAGGCAACTGTAGGCTCTTTTATTCAACTTTAATTACTAACTCTCATGTCACACAACATAGAATAAATATATCTATACTTTATGCGTGTATCTGGTTACAGAACGGAAACAAGCTAAAGAGGCTGCAGCAGAGCTCAGGAGGTGGCAGAACTGAGTTGAGAGTCAGTATTGACGAGATAAGGAACCTACCAGTGCTGGGAGGGGGCTGCTACTGCAGCTGGTAGAGGTGGGGTTTGAGAGGGAAAATGCTCCGGGTCCCAGGGGCAGGAGCAGCAGGCTAAGCTCCTGGTCCCAGGGGCAGAGCAGCAGGCTAAGCTCCGGGTCCCAGGGGCAGAGCAGCAGGCTAAGCTCCAGGTCCCAGGGGCAGGAGCAGCAGGCTAAGCTCCAGGTCCATGTAGGTGAACAGGGAGATGGGCAGGCTGTGAAGTGGACAGTGTCATCAGCCGGGAACCAGCGTAAGTCAATGCTCAGGGATGTTCAGGGAGTCCTTTTCTTGTCGGTCCTTGACCCACACACCAGGCATCAGAGTGTGAGGCTGTGACAACACAGGGTTATTCACCCATCACTTTAGGGGTGCACACGAGGGCGTTTCTCTTTCCCCTTGATCCGGTGTGCCTGATAAGTTCTGGTGTCCCGGATGTGATTTCAATGCACCCATGTACATCACAGGATATTTTCCAGGAACAAGTCATTGACCAGTGTGTGCTGGAAAGGCAGTCCTGAGAGATGGGGCAGTCTCTGGGCTCACCCAGTGGTTGGGGTCTTCCTCCTCCCTCCAAATGGAGTCTTCTAGGGAATGGTGCCACCTGAAAAACTGCCATCTTATACAACATGGAGTAACTTAGAATGGGAACAGCTTGACCACAAGAGAGCCAGGGCAAAGACAGCAACGAGGGCAAACTCCATGCCCACCATTGTGTCTGGGTCTGTTCTAAAAACTTTCTGTCAAGTCACCTAGGAGGACTGGAGTTATCTGGGGAAACTGAAGTGTGCAGTTGTTGTGGAGGAAGAGATGCTATAGGCAGGCAGTCCTGCTTCAACACCACCATGATTCCTTGGCCTAGATGGAAATACGAAACTCTGTGATTAAAAAGTATCCCTGTCAAAATGAGAAAACAAACATCTTCCATCTTTGGAAGATTCAAGACTTGTTCATCAAGCACTAGGGACAGGATGGTCTGACATGGGAGCTCCAGTTAAGAGGGCTGTGGGGTGGAGGGAGCTCCAGTGGGCAGGGCTGTGGGGTGGAAGGAGCTCCAGTGGGCAGGGCTGTGAGGTGGAGGGAGCTGCTTTCCTTCTCACTGCTCTGACCAAACAGCGTGGAGGAGAGAAGGTTTCACTTCAGCTTGTTCTTCCAGGTCACAGGCCTTCACCGATGGAAGTCAGGGCAGGGGCTTGAGGCAGAGACCACGGAGGAGGATGCTGGCTGGCTCACTCACCGCTCATTCTTAGCCGGCTTTCTTATAGCCCAGGGCCGCCTGACTAGGGATAGTGTTGCCCACAGTGGGTGAACCCTCCTATGTCAATAATCAAGATAACTCCCCGGAGACAAGCACACAGGCCAATATGACCTAGGCAGTTCCTCCACTGAGGCTTCCCTCGGGTGACTTTAGGCTGTGTCAAGTGGAGAACTGAGGCTAGCCAGGACAGACAGAGTCAGAGGAATAACCCAGGAACAAACACGTTGCAAGGAGAGCTCAGGCAGATGGCTGGACCTTGACTAGGGCACGTCTGCTGTGTACGGAGGGCACTCGGGACAAGGAGATCACAGAACAGAGTTCTCGGTGTATGAACCTTCCACCCACCTTGCCACTAAGCAATTCAGAAGAAACGTCACACCTAAACCGAAAAGCACCCTCTCAAAGGAAATTGCCTACACAGAAGAAAATTCCCAGCCATGACCTTGGGCAGATTTATTTCTATACATGTGTCACGTGACTACTTTTATATTCAGCTTACAGCGTCTGACACATTGTAACTGCTATACCCTGCTCCTCCAATTTATGATTGGCACCTTCTTCCTGCTCGCCTAACAGGTGGGAGGTTGAGGAAGAGCTGAGGGGTCCTGCTGGCTGTGTGTGTGTGTGTGTGTGTGTGTGTGTGTGTGTGTGTGCCACAGAGGGAGAAGATAGAGGAGCCAAGAAGCTTAGAACAAACACACACCTCTGCTAACTATCAAAAGAGCAGGTGTGAAACCAACAGATACTTTTTAAAATCTGGCCAAGATTCAATAAAAAATCGTTTGCAGAGTAGCAGCTGGGATCTGAAGGAGTTGGCGCTGCGTGAAGACGCACCTCCATCGCTCGCAAGTGTGCACCGTGATTCTGAGTCTCGGCTTTCTTATCTGTAACATGAGAGTCACAGGGAATCCTCACTTGCACACATGAACATAGCACACACACAAATACACACACTCAACTATGACCAAATACACACACAAATAAACACATATGAACACACACACAAATACACAAACGCAATACCTATGCACAAACACAATATATACATACAAACACATATACATACAAATATACACACAAATACACAAATGCACAAACACAATGCCCCATACAAATACTCAAGCTTAATGTCCACATATAAATACACAAACACAGACATACAAATATACACATTAATACACACACAAATATACAAACACAATACCTCTGCACAAATACACAGAGTATACACACATAAACACACACATTAATACGCACATACACTAGGTTTACAAACACACATACAATACACATATACACAATGTACTTTTTATAGCTACTTATGAATATGCTGGGGTAGAGGCTCATAAACTGACAACCCTTGTGGGACACAATCTGCTGCTATGTGTTAGGTAATTGCTAATGCTTTTCACGTTTATTTTTATTTATTTTGCGTGTTGTGGAGACCACAGGATAACTTATGGGAATCGGCTCTCCCCCCTTCAATTACGTGCGTCCCCAGATCAAACACAGGTCCCCAGGCTTGGCAGTAAGCTTTTACCTGCTGAGCCGTCTTGCTGGCCCCATGTCAGGCAGTTTTAAAAGCAATTCCTCAAATAAGTATCGGTACCAGGAAAGCAACGGAAACTCAGAACAAAGCCCAGCTCTCATCATGCGATACCTCCAGAGCTGGGAGAGCAGGAGCGAGGGGCAAAGAGAAGCTGAGTGCAGATCCAAGGATCTCCACAGGGAGCTGCTCACAGCACAGACCAGAGAAGCCTCTCGAGGGGTGTTGTCGGTCATGGCCATGGATGTGCTGGAATACTATGCAGCCATTAACATGACATTTGTGAAGAATATTTAATAGAAGGGGCATCTCATGAAACCGACGATCAGGATGCGGGGTATCTATCGGGTACCATTCAAAATCCGCGATATAGCTCTACGAACACACCAGCGGAAGGAAAGGAAGCCACCTCCCATCATGGGTCTTGATGCTAAGTCGTCAGCAGCAGGCAATGCTGTCTTTTGTTCCCTCCCCCTGCACAACTAGGAGAGAAATGTTGTTTAACATATGTGGGGCTCTTGTGTCTGTTAGAAACAATTGGTAATCAGCAACCAATAAAGAGATCCTTCAGAATCGGGCAGAAAGAGAACGAGAGTATTCAGTGCCTCAGAGATAAAGATGAACACGAGGCTCGAACGTGTGCGTGGCTCATGGTGTGAGCGGTGTAGGAGAACCTGTGAGCTGTCCAGCGAGGCAGAGAAAAGCAAGCCATCCCTCAGAACAGCTCTGCAACCTCGCTTTAACTCGAATGTGCCTGGTGCTTATCTTCAGCTATTTTCCTATTAAAATACATTAGTATAGATGAAGAAATTGGCTTATATTCTGTGTACCAAGTTCTGTATTATTTTGTGCATTTATAACCGGCCTCCAGAGCCCACACTACCCCCCACCTTCATGATTTAGCACAGTTAACTCTCACAGATATTTATTAGGAGGGAGATGGGGACCAGGCTGCATATTAATGTGGCAATTTTCCTTCAATCTACAGGACAGTCCTGAAGAAGAGCAGCTGACCTTGCCCCAGCTACAACTCTGAGAAGGGTTTTAAGCATTGGCACGCAGCTTGATAATTCTTAAATTAGAACGAATCCCTTAAGATCACATGGCAGTGTGCAGCCAATGGTGGACTTTCCCTTTACCTGTTATGAGTAGTGAGATTGAATCAGGGTGCCATCCATGGCTCTCTAAGACATACAGGCTCACTCAATATTCACCAGGTCCAAACCTTGGATTAGGAGATGGGTGGGGCTTCTGCAGGAAGGTAAGGCCCTGGAGGAAGCTTCTCAGTAAGCAGCTCCCCAAGTGGGAGGAGCCCTAGAGTGGAGGAGCCTGTGTTGTGCCCCCACCCCCACCTCCATATACCTCCCCATATAGTTTGCCCTGCACTCCCTTCCCCTGCAATCCCTCTTCCACACTCCCTCCTCTCTGAAAACCCTCCTGCCTTCAACACCCTCCCCCTGTGTACCCTCCATGCTCACTCACTCGAGTGTACCCCATGGAGTTTGCTTCTGTCCAACCAACCAGAGAGGTGTCCTCATGGAGGTGGCTTAGCCTCTTACCATTTTCTGTCTTGCATTTTGATTGTTTTTCTATGACCCATGGATGCATTTCCGTGGCTGTAGCACCACCATGGATACGGCCCAATGCTCCAAGTAATTCACTCCCTAGGCCGCAGTAAATTGGATGGAAAGATGGTTACGCAACCACATCAGGACCAGGGACTCAAGGACTCTGGAGACTTAGCCCAGCATTGTCTCCACAAATGGGTTGGGAACAAGGAGGACTCGGGTCTAGCAAGCCTGGCTTCCATGGTTTCAGCACGGCCTCAGGTACAGGCTTCCTTCCTGGGGCCCTCACCTCGGAAAGGACTCTCTCCCTCTGCGAGCATGCCCAGATGTCACATTCTTGAGCAGAGTTGAGGAGTGGGAGGGGTGTCTTCTCTATCTCACTTCCACTGCCTTGCACACGGAGAGCCTGCAGGGAGGGAGAGTGAGGACCAGCGAAGCTGAGGAACCGAAACAGTGCTGCCCACGGGGAGCCAGGGTCTCCTGAAGCCAGGGCATCTGGACATCAACGAGGAACAAGACTCAGTTTGCCTCCCCCTGACCAAGCCAGCTTTGCTTGGGTGTTCTTTGCTCCCCATGAGTTCTGGCCACCATAACGCAATGCACAACCTTCAAAAGCCAGAAATGTTTTTGTTTCAAGTGATTAAATTGCTTTTAGAGCCCCTTGAAAGAGACTCTTGTTTGACGAATTTCCGAGAGCGGAGCGTGGGGTTGAATTTCTTCTGGATTCAAGGCCCCAACTCCGATGAGAATCAACAGAATGTTATGCAGCCGGTCGGCTGGAGCCTTTTTCCTCTTTCTGGGATATATTGTCCTGTTAACGCAAGAACTATTTGTGTTTGCTGCAAGTGGGATTTTCGATTAGTCTTTTGACACCCAGATCGCTCACAGCGTTTTATTACGCTCTAGATTTAGGAAGAAATATGCTCCTGACAGCAACTGGATTTGAATTCTTCTGCTTAGGTTAATAGCAAATAAAAGCCGAGACCAGTGCGTGGATCCAGACCAGCAAGCTCTGGCTTGTTGGGGTGGGGTGGTAGGGAGGGGTAGCTATTTAAAAGGCTGATTTCTTCCCCTAGTGTTATACTCAAAGTTCATACAAATGGATGTTGCTGGCTTTTCCGAAGGTGTTTTCTGTCCTCATTGTCACAGTGTTATGCACTTGCACTGCCCAGAGTGGGACTCCCACCAGTTTGCAGGTAAGGACTCAGGAAGAGGGTGTGGCAAGCCCAAGGTTAAGGGCAGACAGTCAGGAGCAGGAGCAGACTCAGCCCTGGCAGCTGGGCTGTGAGTCTCACCTCCACTCCCGTAGATTGCCCAGGACAGGGTTCCACAGGAGCACCTGGCAGCTCACCTGCCTCCTCCCAGGAACAGCATCACCCCCAGGTCTCAAATGTTCCTGACTTTTCTGTGGAGAAAAAAAGTGGTAGATAGTGTGGGAGGGACAAATGCCTGGAGGGCATTTCTGAGCCCAAGGGTCTTATGGGATAGGAATGTGTGAGGCTGAGGCCATCTCACCTGGTGTGCCTCTGTCCACACCAGCTGGCTCTGTCCTTTGATGCTCAGAGCGGCGACCACCGCTTCAGCACTCAGATTTGTCTGCGCATGGCTGCTCTGTAAGTAACTCCCCTTCCTACTTGTTCTGTTCCTCCTCCTCTTCTTCCTCCTCAAATCAATCCAATACTTCTGTTACCTGTGGAACACCACGGGGTTTGGCACGGCACTCTCAGAGTATCTAATAGATACTCAGTATAAGTCAGAGAAAGCACACAGGGAAGCCTTTCTCTTCTGTCCCAAGGCCAGCCGTTTACTTGCTGCTGTATGCTGTCTACACTGCTGTCTACACTTCTGATAATCTATACCGCTGTCTATCTACACCGCTATCTACACTGCTGTCTGTCTACACCGCTGTCTACACTGTCTACACTGCTGTCTGTCTAAACCGCTGTCTACACTGCTGTCTGTCTACACCACTGTTTACACTGCTGTCTGTCTACACCACTGTCTACACAGCTGTCTACACTGCTTTCTACACTGCTGTCTGTCTACACTGTTGTCTACACCACTATCTGCACTGCTGTCTGTCTAAACCGCTGTCTACACCACTGTCTACACCGCTGTCTACATTCCTTTCTACACTGCTGTCTGTCTACACTGTTGTCTACACTGCTGTCTGTCTACACTGCTGTCTACACTGGATATCACTTCTAGCCCTGTAGAAGCTGCATGGTATCTTACCATGGATCAGAAACAGCGTGGCTCCCTCTCACACAGACTGGAAAAGGTGGGGACTCTGACTCCACTGTCAACAGCTCCACACTCAGTGCCAGCAGTGTTCATGAAGATTGAAGTCCAAGGCCTTCCCAGAGCCTTGTGGGTGGCCACGTGGGAGCCTTTCCCAGACTCAGAGCCCTGGTCACTTTGCAGTAAAGATAAATGCCTGTGGCTCCTAGTGGACCTACACAGACCACAACACACCTGGCATGCCTGGCACATCCAGCAGCCCAGAGGAAGTCACCAGGGCTGCAGGAGTCCCAACTACCAGAAGCCCAAAGGAAGTCACCAGGGATGCAGGAGTTTCAACTACCAACTTAGCACAGCATAGGTTCCTCTGGGGAAGTCGCCTTTGAGGAACCGCCGACGTCAGATGAGCCTGTGGTCATGTCTTGAAAGGTTGGTTTTATTGATGGTTGACATAGAAAGGCCCAGCCTACTCTGGGAGGCAACATCCCTAGGCAGGTGGGGTTGGGCTGTATTGGAAGGCTTGCTGAGCATCCACCAGAGATGGAGTCATCGAACAACACTCCTCCATGACTTCTGCTTCAGTTCCTGCCTTGACTTCCAGAAGTGACAGATGAAGATCTGTAGGCATTAGACAAATGAACCCTTTCACTTTGGGTCCGAGGGATTGGTCAGTGCCATAGAGACTCAGAATGGAAGACAGGCAACACAAACCCATGCAGACATTGAGGATTTAGTGCACAGGGCTGAGGACAGGGTATCCCCCAGACCACTCTTGCTATGACACCATCTGCCCAGGCAGAGGACTTCAAACCCAGCCTTACGATGGCAGATCCTTCGAGGTCTTCACATGCAGCACGAGCTGTTGTGACTGTCGTTGTGACTCATTCCTGGGACAGCCTGCAATTCTGATCAGCTGGAAGGCCTGCCATGGACAGCATCTGGGACTGCTGTGATTGCAAAGAAAGGCCCTCCGTAGGCCCACACACTTGAGCAGTTGGTCCCCAATTGTGACACAGTTTGTGGAGGTCGCAATGTGAAGAAGTCTGGCTATGTCTCCCTATAGCTCTCTCCCTAGTACACAGAGCTAAGGGTCCTTATTCTGTGATCTAATAGCAGCCCCTAACTTACTAACCAGTACCTGGCTCCTCCATGCTCTTTGTCAAGTATGTTATGTTGAACTAAAACACATGGTAGTAAACCTCCCCACCCTCTGGAAGAATGTCAGCACAGATATTTGTTATATGGCCCCCTCTGCTCCCACCCCATTATCCTGTCTCTGGTGGCGCTCTCTCTCTCTTTCTCTCTCTCTCTCTCTCTCTCTCTCTCTCTCTCTCTCTCATATGCATACTTTAATGAGGCTCCTTCCGAGTGTTTAAGAGAAGTCTCTCTCTTCCTTTAAGGGCCTGTTGTGCTAATTTTAAAATTAACTTTATTACTAAAAAACTACTTGGAAATAAACATCACATACCAAAATGAAGTGCCAAAGCCTATACACCTCAATGGACTCGTCCACAGTTAGAACAGCCATTCTGAAGCTGTGGAGTTTCATGTCGGATTTCACACTTTCATTATTGAATATATTTCTGTGTATTTATCCACCACAAAAAAAGAGCACTGTGCTATTTTAAACAATGTTCACTGCTCCTTCCTAATGCTTCCCCACTCAGGGCTGATTATGGTCTCCAGGGCTTCTCTCCTAATGAACCTCATTCCTGAAGGGTGAGGACAGGCAGCTCCTTGCCTAAACCAACCAATGTCCTCCATTCTTACATGCAACATGGCATGACAACCATGAAACTGTCCTGTACCCCCTGACCTCACTCATTCCCTTCAAGGCACGACCATGACGGCCATTTTCCTAAACCTGTGGTCATCTTGGATTCTAAGAAGAACAGAGCTTTCTAGACAGAACGAACCTCATTCCTAGACACGAACAAGATGTACACAATCACCTATGATGGAATGACTCCGCCCAGAAGTGGATCATCATGCTGGGAGCATATTGGTGCCCTTGAGCAATGACGATGATTAATGTATTAAGAACTTCAAGGACCACCCTGATGAGGGGCCCATATATGGGCTAGAACTGATAGTTGAACATGCCTCTTGTCCCAACACCTCTTCCATCTAAACTTGTACTCATGACCTGAAGAGAAACTCACACTTGTACCCCTTAATCTGTCCTCTGCTCAGTGTGTGTTGCTTCAGTCGGCTTTCTCTGCTTCTCACTGCTGTGTCCTTTGTTAATGTTTTGTGTATTTTATTCATGTATTGCTGGAATCTGGGTTCTAGTTGTGAAAGGCTGGCTATGGTGCAGGCAGCCTATATCCAAAGGTCCACAATGGTTAGTTTTATGTCAAATTGACACAAGTTACAGTTATCTGAAGAGAGAACCTCAACTGAGAAAATACCACTGTAAGATCTGGCTGGAGGGCATTTTCTTATTTAGTGATTGATCAGGGAGGGTCCAGCCCATGGTGGATGGTGCCATCCTTAGGTGCTTCTGCATTCTATAAGAAAACAGACTCATCAAGCCATGGGGAGCAAGCCAGTAAGCAGCACTCCTCCATGACCTCTACATCAGCTCCTGCCTCCAGGTTCCTGCCCTGTTTGAGTTCCTGTCCTGCCTTCCTTCAGTGACAGACTATAATGTGGAAGTGTAAGCCAAATAAACCCTTTTCTCTTCAACTTAGTTTTGGTCATGGTGTCCTCCCAGCTATAGAAACCTGAACTAAGACAGATTCTGAGAACAGCCAACCATGATGTCAGGTACAATATCACCTCCCAGAGGTCAAGGGCAAAGGCCAGTCCTATCTTTGGGACAAGGAGTCCAGAAGAGACAGAACTGGGGAATAATGCTTTTCCTGGGGAAGGGGCTTTGACTGGCAGAGTTCTGAGCTGATTGGATGAAGACCTTCACTTAGGGCAAATTATCTCAGGCTCTAAAAATACATTCACAAATGAGCACTAAAATTCAAAATGGGTTTTGTGACAGCACTCATCAACACTTCAAGGAAGATTGGGATCTGTAGCTAACACATGGGCCAGCATCACACACCTCTGAAGCGTCAGGTAGATGCTGTGCTGACAGAGCTGTCAACACGTGGCTACAGCCAGTCAGCCCAGCCTTGACTCTACTCTCCCTTTGCTACAATCATAGATAATGCATTTCTAAACAGAGCCACAAAACCCAACTAATTATACTGCAGTAGCTCTCCTTAGTTTATTGTCTGTATTCTCTGCTTGTTGAGGATCACAGCCCTGTTATTAATTCATTAAGGACTGTAATTCCATTCCAGCAACGTGCTTCCCCTTTGCTCCGTGTATTGATGGTGTGGTTAGCAGTGTCACGTGACAAGATCTGTGCTCCCTGGGGGTTTGTGAAGACAATCCAGGCCTGTCTGGTCAGGTGACGTCTCCAGTGGTGCCTGTTCTGTGCTGTTTCTTGCTATCTCTCTTCTGGAATGTATGAGATGAGATGGAGAACCCAAGGAAGTACTGCTGACCTATGTGGTCAATGCGAGATGGTCCTCGCTCAGGGCCCAGTGGGTGGGGGTCTATTTATTCCCTTGGGGAAAGGAGAACCCATGCATGCTGCTCCCTAGAGTTGAAGTGAGAAGTTGAGATTTGCCCTGGAGACACTGTTAATCCCTTAATTAAGAACACTTGGTGATCTTGCTAAGGACCCAAGTTTGGTTCCCAGCACAACCTCCTATAACTTCACTTCCAGAAGATTCGACGCCCTTTGCTGACCTCTGTGAGCACCTGTACCTATATGGGCACACATGCCCGTGTGCACGCATGCACACACACACACACACACACACACACACACACACACACACACTTAAAAATAAAGCAAGGAAGAAAACTACACAGATGAAGGAAGAGCAACAAGGCTGTAAGCCTTGTTGTCATCAGTGCTGTCTCCCCCAGATGTTCCACTGCTGCCCTGATACCCACATTCTCCCCAATAAAAAGACTCACAGAAGCGCCCAATACCTCTCTGGGATCTCTCCTAGAGTCATGTCAAGCCCTAATGCTTTGCAAACTCCCCAGAACCCCAGGACCTCGCTCATGCTCACTCACTCACTCTTCTGTCCCATCGCCGGCAGAGACAACCATTCCAGGCCTTGGATTAAAGGCTCAGAGTTGGAGATGGTGCAAGGAAGGGCTCAGCTATGTTTGCAATTGTTGGACATAAAACCACTTGCCCTGGAACTTGGTGGTTTTGACTCCTGGAGTTGGAAGGAAGATTGGTTCTTAAATGAAGAGGAAAACAAACGGATATTTAGAAAATAGCAGACGTTCTCCTGAAACCAAACAGCCAGTGGAAGAAAAATGGCTCTCTCCCTGTAACTGCATAAGCCGCAGAAGCTGGGACAGAGAGGAATCAAAGGGAGGTTACAAAAAAGGAGAATAACTTTACAAATTGTACCAAAATAAAAATACTGCATTGAACATTGTTGGGTTGTGGCTGTTGAGAGAGATACTTTATACTCTAGATTAATGTCCTCTGCTCCCTGTACCTCTAATGACTTATCTTGTTTGTTTGTGGGTACTTTCTTCAATATATTCCATTTTGTTTGTTTCCTGTTTGTGCCTACCGATAACTCCTCTACTTTTTAATGGGCTGTCTGCCCCTGGACAGCCCAGGACTCAAGATGCATGGTTAGGCAAAGACAGCTTTCTTCCCTTCAATACCTCAATTCCTGGAACTGAAGTACAAAACCATCATGACCTGTTTGACCTCTCTGAGTCTTGGTGTCTGTTGAAGTCTGCCGTTGTGGATAAACAGTCAGGGATTTGGCTGCTTAAACTTCAAGGGTGCTCATTAGTCTTAACTATCAACTTGCCACAACCTAGAATCTTCTGTGAAGAGAACTTTGAGGGATCCCTAGATCAGGTTGGCCTGTGGCCATATCTGCAGGACTTGTCTTCATAGTTAGTTGATATAAGAAGACTTGGCCTATTGTGTGTGGTACCACATCACAGTCTGGACCCTGAATGAAGAGAGCCAGACCAGATGAGCAGCCAGCAAACTAGCCTGGGTAAACAGCAGGCTAGCCCGGATGGGCAATCTGTCTCTCTCTGCTCTTTACGGTAGGCATGACATGGCCAGATGCCTCAAGCTCCTGACACTATGACTACTCCTCAGTGGTTGACTGCTACTTGGAACTGTAATTCAAATAAGTTTCTTTGGGTCAGGGAGCTTTACAACAACCAAAGAAACAAAGCTAGCTGGGATTTTAAACCTTTCTTTCCAGAGCTAGGAAGTCCAACACTAAGGTTCCTGCAGACCCTACTGTACAATGCCTTTACCTGAGAGACTAGGATTCCAGAAAGTATTACAAGTAGAGCAAGAAAGACCCCACAGATCACCTGTTTGAGGAGGCTGTTACACGAAACCCATTTGTGAAGCAGTTCTTGTTAGGTAAATACCAAGGTTGTGAGTGATGGGTTTGAAGGAGAATCATCTCCCGAGGCTTATATAGTTGAATACTTCGTCCCTGGCTAGTGGAACTGTTTGGGAAGGATTGGGAGGTGTGGCCCTGTTGGAGGAGGTGTGTCACTGGGAACAAGTTTTGAGGTTTCAAACCCTCATGCCAGTCCCAGCCTCATCCCTCTCCTGCCTGATGCCTGCAGATCAGGAGGTAAAGTTCCTGGTTACTGCTCCAGCACCATGCCTGTCTGCTTCCTGCCGTAATGATCATAGACCAGCCCTCTAAAACCATAAATAAGTCTCCAATTAAATGCTCCTTTTATAAGAGTTGCCTCAGTCATGGTGTCTCTTCACAGCAGTAGAACGGTGACTCAATTTTTGTGTCTCTGAATGAAACTTGGGTGGCTTCCCAGAAGGACACCCAAAGTCTCTGCCTCTCCTGTGGTTTAGGCACATCCTGTAGACCAGAGATGACCCTCTCGGTGCCCAGCTTTAACATTACAGCACTCAGGAACCTCTCCTCTGACAGCACATTCACACGTGTAACATGATGGGCCGGCTTGTTGGGTCCCGCCTGGTACCCCACAGCCAGCAAATTCCAAAGAGAAAATCATACACAGAGATCTCTATAAGGTTATAAACTGATTGGCCCATTAGGTCAGGCTTCTTGTTAACTCTTATAACTTATGTTACCCCATTATCCTTATCTATGTTAGCCATAGATAAGCATAGAAACGCTCAGTACCTTTTTCAGCTGGGCAGGTTACATGCTGTCTCTTCAGTGGTCTGCACAGGAATGGCTGAGGAAGTTTCCTCCTCCCTAGCCTTCTCCTATTCTCATTGCCCTGCCTCCACTTCCTGTCTGGTTGACCCACCTATACTTCCTGCTTGGCCAATCAGCGTTTTATTAAAATACATGATTGACAGAATACAGACAATTCTCCCACAGACACAAACCTCAAGGCTCCATCAGCACTGGTCTACCACACCTTCAAGCCAAAGGAGACCCAAAAGGGCTAGGGCAGAGCCCCAGTCCTCTGTGTTCATCTTCCCTGTAGAGACTGGAAGCTGATGGCGCCCAACCGGCAGAAAGCCCACACCCTCCTTCCATCTCTCTTTGAAGTTTTTGCATACTTAAATCCTCTCCAAGAAATTGTTTTGTCTCTAAACCCAAGGCCTCCTTAGACTCTGGGACATCCTTCTGTCACTGTGCATTTATGAGTAACTGGGATGAGATCAGATGTGGTTAGTGTGACTCTGGCTCAGACCAATGGACAGACAGTCTCCATGGAGACAGCAGAGATCAGAGGAATGGGTGGCGAGTTGGATAGGGCAGCTCAGGAGGGAAGCTAAGGCCCTAGAGAACCCAGTACCTGTGCTGCTGACAACAGACTCAGCATTGACTTGTTAGAGATCTCTGAACCCCATCATAGTCCCTGGGTGTCATTGACCCCTGCTGTAAACTTGATGAATGTTGGTAAACTCCATCGTTGACTTCTTGTGTGTCAGTGGCCCTTGTGATGGACTTGCCAGGTGGTGACTGAGCACATCATGGACTTATTGGGTGTTAATGGACTCCATTGTGAGCTTGTTTGGAGGCAGGGATGCTTGTTGTAGACTTGATAGGTGGTTATGGGCCTTTCTGTACGCTTGCTGAGTGTTGGGTCACTGAACCTGTCGAAGACTTGTCTGGTGTCACTTGGTTTGCTAGATGTCAGGTGGCGTTATCGTGGATTTGGGCATCAGTATGGCCCAATCATACAGTTGCTGGCAGTCACTGGACCCCACTGTAGACTTGGCTCTGCAGATCCTCATGTAAATGGCTTCCCACTGTTTTGCCGTGGAAACTGTTGTGGGGTCCTTGTGGGACTTTGCATCCTCTCTCTACTATGACAGGCAGGCCATGGAGGTGTGCTATCAGATAGTTTTGACACCACCTTGATACAAGCTAAAGCTAACCATCTGAAAGGAATGAACCTCAGATGAGAAACTGCCCGAAAGGTTGGGCAACAGGCAGGCCCGTAGGGCATTTTCTTAATCAACAATTGACGTGGGGGACCAAGCTTATTGTGGGTGCTGTATCTGGGCTGGTGGTCCTGGGTGTCCTAAAACCAGGCTGAGAAAACCAGGAAGAGATCAGTACACAGCTCCTGCCTCCAGCTTCCTGCCTGGTTCCCTGCCTGGCTTCCCTCCGCAGAGGATAATTCAGGATATGTAAACCAAGCAAACCCTTTCCTCCCCAGTGGCTTTTGATCATGGTGTTTCCTCACAGCAACAGGGAGCCTAATTAAGACAGGACGCTGATGAAAAGCCAGATTGGTCTGCTTTGCACACTAATGACATGGAAATAGGGGCACTTTGTAGTTTAACTTGCTCACTGGCCATTTCTGGCAGTCAGGTGGCACCTCCTCTGCCCTACTGAGTCACCCAGCAAAGACAGCCAGTAGCACCAGGCAGACAGCTCACTGAGGTTCTACCTCTCTTGGGACCTGAGGAGCCCCACAGGCCCACCACCCTGTACACTGTTCTCTCCTCTGGTTACTCCAAACTTGCCTCATTGTGTGGCTGGACCATGAACTTGCAGATTAAGGCATGTGACGTGTAAAGAAACACACTTTACATGAAGGTCAGTCTCAGTCCTCTGCCTTCAGATGCTTTCTGTAGAAGTCCGTTGATATAAAGATTGGTGCTCGCTCTTCCCAGAGAGGACAGGGGTCCCGTCTGAAAGCCGAGGTTTTACCATCTGTTTCCAGAAGGAAGTAGCCTTTGTCCCCACAGAAGTGAGCTTCATCTTCAGAAGCCCATTCTAGTCAATGTCAAGAGCCCCGTGTTAAGTTTCATATAAACACACAGCATAGAGCAACCATTCCAGACATCACTGGTAAGTCTATCCTAACCCCAAAGCAAGGGTCGCTATCGGTATACACTTAATGAGATTCAAGTCGGCACCTCAAACAGCAGTTTTTAAAATTAGAAATTCAAACACAAACCAATCCAGATGCTGAGGAATGATGGCAGGGAAATATGAAAAGGTTTGTTTTCCATAAGCAAACCACTCTGTTTGTGTAAGAGCAGAAAACTTTGTACGCGCAGTCAAACACCGCAATTCATCAGAGACAAAAGTCTCGGAACTGAGCCAAGGTGTCTCGGGCACGATTGTCAATGTCACTTAACTGATTCTGTGCGCCTTGCAGAATTCTATTCTGTGTCATCAGGACCTCCTCGCTGGTGAAGTCACACACGCGGCCACAAACATCCTGGAGTCTGTCACCTGATTGTGAGCAGGTGCTTGGTTGTCAGTGGTGGCATGTTGCTGTTGTCACACTTTGCAGAACACCTACATCCCATTCACGGCCCCTCAGGGTGTCCCAGGCTGCCATCTACGATGAACTGTGGTTTTCACTGTAGGCTCTGGTGCTTCCTCTCTCTGCAGGCAAAGCCAGACGTTCAGAGTCAAGGTGCTGGCAAGATGCCTAAGAATGTCTTTCCTGCTTCTGGAAGCTTCTGGTGGCTCCAGGTTTCCCTGAGCTCAAACCTACACACCAGTCTGCCTATGCCTGCATGCATTCTGTGGGTCTCTCTCCTCATAAGGACATCAGCCTACTATGTTAGGGTTCATCCCAGTGACTCTGACTGTAACCTGACCATTCCTGTACAGAGCAGATTTCCACAGAAGGCCATGCTTGCATACATCTTTCTGGGGATACCAAGCCATCATCAGTGCAGGGAAATCCTGTCCTGTTACTTTGAGCGAGGTTACCACTTGGGACACCTGCCTTTCTATCAGGAATGAGCCTTTGCCATACCTTTCCTCAGGGGACAGACGCTCTACCTGCCCATTCATTCCCAGCTACCTGAATTCAGAGGTAGTTAGTCACAGGCAATCAACCACACACACACACACACCATACACACCATACATACCACACACACACACCACACACACACACACCACACACACACACCACACCACACACATGCACATGCACACACACACCACTCACACACATATGCTCACACATATACACACACACACCAAGCCCACATAGATACACACCACATATATACACACACCACATGCACACCACACATACATACACACAAAACACCATACCATACACACACTACAATACACCACATAACACACACAAACACATGCACACACAACACATATCACATGCATATATACCATACCATACATACTACACTCACATCACACACATACATACACACGCATCACACCACACACATATACACACATCACACACACCACACCATACCACATACACACCATACACGCCTCATACACAGACCACACATATACCACACACGTGTGTGCATACAAACACACATATCACACAATACACACCATATCACACACACACGTACACACACACCACACCACACAAACATATACACACCACACACACCACACCACATACACACCATACCACACACACACGTACACACACACCACACCACACACACACATACACACCGCACACACCACACCACATACACACACCACGCACACCACACCACATACACACCATACACACACCACACACACACACACATAAGAAGCAAGACCATGCACCCATCAAAGCTGGCACAGCACAAGCTCCTGAGGGATATAACAGACTTGGGTTTCTGGTCTGCGGTTCTGGTTTTCACATCTTCTGATGCTTTCTGTCGGCTGCTCCCCGAGGACTGGATCCTCGGTGGCTCCCTCACTCAGCCTTCAGATGTTGGATTTAATCTCGCTTTGGTATTCACAGGGAACATGCTCAGACTTTGGCTTGGTTTTGTTTGTGCAAAGGACGGAGGAAATTAACTCATATAAACCACAGCGTGTCCCTCATTATACATTCCCTCTGTACCTGCCCCAGAGGCCACTGGCTTCTGTGTTTTTGAAACAATAACCAGAGCACAATAAGTCGTCGCTGGAGCCTAGTCTCCTGGACAGATGGCTCAGCGTCTTCTCATCACTCAGCACAAGAACAATAGGCTGAGGATTCTTTTCTTCCACGCCAAGGCTTGCTGTCTTTGTGTTTAATTAACTATTCTGCTTTTAGTCCGTAAATCAGGCAGCAAATTTTGTAGTTCTTAATGTGAAGCGGAAAGACCTGAGGCAGGGGTGAGGGTGGAGGGTGGGGGACGGGGTTAGAAGAGGGCTGTCCTAGCGGAGGTGGAAGTGTGGCTCTGATGGGAGGTGGAGGGGTGGGGGTGTCCAAAGTGGTGGGATAGAGGCGGGGGGGTAGGATGCAGGGGTATCCAGGTGGAGGAAGCCGTGGAGTAGAGGGGTGGGGTGAAGGGGTAGGGTGTCCAGGTGGTGGAAGTGGTGGGGTATAGGGGTAGGGTGGAGGGGTGGGGGTGTCCAGGTGGAGGGGTGGGGGTAGTTGAGGAGCGAGGGGTGTGGGGAGAAGGGTGTCTGCTCCTTCAGATTACACTAAGCTGTTCTCTTTGCTCTCCCAGATTAACAGAATAAACAGAAGCCGGGCCAGGAGACCTGACCCCTGGCCTTGGAGCTGCCCCTTCATCACTGCTGACCTTGGGAAAGGTCACAACCTGTCTGGGTCTTGGCTCCCTCCTTTGTAAAGCAGAGATCATGTCACCTCTCTGTGCTTAATTCACAGATCTGTTGTGCAAAGGCAGCGAGGAAATTAATGGAAAGCCACTTTGGAAAAGATAAGACGTTCTCCCCAGATGAGGGTGTTAGCCAGTGCCGTACGTCTCCCCAGAACTCATTATCTGCGAGTCAAGGGGACAGGCGCTAAAGCAGGGCCAAGCATCACTCGGTGCCAGCTCTGGACAACCACAAATGTGTCTTCTGCCACTCCAGTGTGACCTTCACAACTTTTCTCTAAATAGGGCTCAGGGGTACTACCTGGCAGCCAAACACTTAGGAAGTGGAGGCAGGAGGATTGTGAGATTGTGAGTTCAGGGCCATCCTCAGCTACATATCACATTTCAAGGCCAGCCTGGGCTAAATGAGATTCAGACCCCCCCAAAAAACAGTCATTTTTTCAAGGACCAGAAAGTTCTGCAGAGTCCACCCAGTGTGTGTACAGGGACCTGGGTGAAGTGGTCTCACTGCAGTTATAATTCTTACAAAAGAACTTGTCTCTCCCCTGGCATGATTGAACCTTCTTCCAAATGCCCTCACTCTCCTGATGGAGTCAGATCAAGCAGGGGCTGCTGAGAGATGCCCAGATGGCTGGAAGTAAGCACCATGCCACGTGGTGGAAAACACAGGGATTAAAATCCACAGCCCCCACTGCAGGCTTGGGATGCCCATCGAGGGTGCATCTGAGGGGCCGACTTGCTTGCCCACGGCAGAGTCACTGTGCTAGAGAACCTGGGGGATTCACCTGCTACCTCACCACCATCCAACGCCCCTGTCCAGGGCTGGAAGGAGAGGCCATCACGGGAAAACGACTGTGTTCCCTGAAAAGAGCGGTATTAATGAGGAAGAAGGCAGAGGATGAAGTGGGGCAGCCATCATGTTTGAAGAGATAAAAGCTTGCCTTGTGTCTCAGACACAACCCCCGGGCTGTCTCTTTCCTGCTCACAGTGCCTGAGCATCTCAAACCTTACCCAGTCGCCCACTCTGCGGACGAAATGAGCCCAGCTAGAGGACCGGCTCTCCTCAAGCTCTACCATAGACCGTTCCTAGCAGCGCTGCCCTTCCCTGGGTTTCCACCTCTGGTCACAGCAGAGGCTGGGATGGCTCAGCCTTGCCCCAACACAGATATCCCAGGTTGCCTGCCTCCAATCCAAGCTCAGTCCATACACAGCTTGGTTCAAGCTCAAGACAAGAACTGACTCAAACTGGCCTAAGCAGAAAGAGAAGCCGATGGCTCGTGTGGCTGAACTGCCCATCATCCAGGGTCCAATATCTCCCATCTTGTCTCTCTCCTCCCCTCCACCCTCTCCCACCACACCGCTATTGCATTCCCAGGTATAGCCCACCTCATGGCGCTGCAGTTGCTGCCAATGGCTCCAAGCCTCCATGCTCAAATCTCCAGAAAAAGGAGCTCTTCAGTCAGTCACTGTTTTAGAAACCCTGGGCCTGCCTTCGGTTGGCATAGAACAGGCCATTTGCCCCTTCCTGAGCCCAGTGTGGCCAGGGGGACCCTGTGTTGATTGTGACAGTTGCCGTGAGGAAGGGCAGAGAGAAAACTCACAGCCCTGTGCATTCGTTACCTGCAAGCTCCAGTTCCAAAGTCTTAGGAAATGTCAGACTATTGGAGATAATTCTTGTTGTTTAAAGAGAGTGGAAATGTGCTTATCAGTCTTCAATATAATCCTTCAAAGAAATAAATCAGAATCAAAAAGCAGAACTTCAGAGGCTCTGGTAATCATATCGTTCAAATAGCAAAGCAAGCATTCGGACTTGGTGTACATTTAGCTAAGTTGCCCATGGAGCCTCTTCCTCTTGTTCCATTACACAGTCTTCACAGAGACCCTGCAGGGACAGTGGTTGGGTGGACATGGTTCCAGGAGAGCAGCAGCAGAGACAGCGTGGACACGGTCAAGGAGAGAGCAGTGGAGACGGCGTGGACACGGTGAAGGCAAGAGCAGCGGAGACAGAAAGCTAACTCCACCCATGCTGCACTGATGCTTCTTCGGTAAGATTCCAATCTTGAGACAAGGAATAATAAAAATACTAACTGGGGTGGCAATGAGGGGTGGGGGTCAGGCCACTAAAGAAGAGTAAAAGGAGAATGCAAACACCATGTCCACCCACTGCAGTGGCCTTCCTTTGGCCTGGTAAGTGGCTAGAAGGTTCCAGCAGGTTCTGCCCACACTGTGTGTTCTGCAGAAAGATAAGCTCAACTCAACCCATTGGGTTCTTGGAACATGGGGGCAGGCAGGTATGCAAGTTAGGTGCACAACAATGAGGGGTGCATGTCTGAACGGTTTGAGGGTGTGTTGAATCTCAGTCCCACTGTGACTTATCAAGAGAGTGGAAACTTAACCAAACCATAGCATTCAGAAGTGGGGATCCTCGAGGTGATTAGGGTTAAATAAAGACCCATGGATGAGTTCTGAAGAGGGACGGGAGGAAGGAGAAACCAAGAAGATACACATGGGTGCCTGCATGTGCACATGCACGCGCGCGCGCGCACACACACACACACACACACACACACACACACACACACAGAAGCCCTGTGCTTCCTCAGGACCCAGCCTGTAGAATGACTGTCACTAGACAACACAGTCCCTTGATCTTGAACTTCAGAAATTTATTCCCAAGTAACTCTCTTTCCACTGACACTTGCCCACTTTGGACCAGGCTTGGTGGCGCACACCTCTAATCCCAACAGTCAGGAGACAGAGGCAGAATGAGTTCCAGGCCAGAGAGAGACACTGTCTCAAAACAAAACAAAGAACAAAAGTCAAGTTGGTGGTACACACATGTGCATACATACTGTATACACACATATCACACACACCACACACATACATTATACACATGTGCAACACACATGCCATACATACATATATACAAATCACACACATACACACACCATACATACACACATCACACATAAACATAAATACATATATGACACACAAAATATGCACATATCACACATGTGCACACATATAAGCACTACACACATACACACCACATACACACATCACATGCACACACCACACGCACACACATCATACAATACATGCATAAACACACCCACACACATACATACACCACACGCACACAGAGACACACACAGAGACACCACATACACACTGCACACACATTCATGTGCACACACATCACACACACCACACACTAGAAGGGACTGTCACAACACAAGCTGCCTCTGGAGTTGCTGAATTAAGAGTCAACTGTCTCTTAACTGACAGCCTGAATGACCCAAGCCAGAGACGTGTCCTCAGTCAGTGTCCCCCAGTGTCCCCTGCAGATACGCCAGGGCTCTGTCCGTCAGTTCCTTGCAGCTGCTCTTGCCGGCCCTTGCCACAGCTACAGTGAACCTGTCTACTTAGGTGCTGGTCCATCTGCTGTCTTTCCGTGGCATGCACATTGTATGTGCTGACCCACACAGAGGTATAGTGGGTCCTGTCTGGGACGGAGGTGGCCTGTCAGAGAACAGGCCAGGGTGCTGAAGTAGCAAGATTAGAGGTGAGCTGGGATTTCCTCTCATGCTGCATCCATACACGCAGCGTGCAATTCAGTGTATGTCCAGAGAAGAGAGCCGAGTGGGCTCGGGCACCCCCTCCCCATCTCCCCTGAGTCACTTTTCCTTACCCAGCTCCCAATTCTCTGGCTGCCACACCTCCCACCTCCACACAGTGGCCCTATGTCTAGTGGAACACGTGGTTGCCCTTAGGAACAGATATGACCAGGACAATTTTCGCTACAGTTGTTTCTTCAGCCTCTCTTGGCACCCCGTGT
The DNA here is from genome assembly GCF_982192425.1 of Myodes glareolus. Classification (NCBI taxonomy): domain Eukaryota; kingdom Metazoa; phylum Chordata; class Mammalia; order Rodentia; family Cricetidae; genus Myodes; species Myodes glareolus. Next base: position 3,806,557 of record NC_142031.1, read on the forward strand.
TGCCAAGCCCCATGACCCACGTCTATAGTTGTCTGATCCTGCAGGAACTCCGCAGATAAACATGGTCAGAAGGGTGGGAGGCGAATACCAGACTCACCCTGATCACCCTCTGCAGGGTGACAATCCCTGAGTGAGATCCGGGGTCTGATTCCTGTCTCATGCTGCCCTCCCTTCAGCTCCCAAAGACACAGAGGTTGTTCCCATCATTCCACGGGAAAGAGGGAAGAGGCGCTGCCCTTCCCAAAGCCACACAGTGAAGCTCTGACGGGAACTCAACCCACCTGCACCTCTTTGTCCCAGGGTGGAGACGTGGCCCATGTGCTCCTGGCACTAATGCAGTCAGCCGAGAGCTGGGCCTGGAGCCAGGCTGCCTGGGCTCACAGCCTTCACTCCCTCTCTGGACCTGCATGAAACCTGGTTGCTTTCTGATAAGGCAGGAGCAGTGTGGTCTCTGTTCCGATGAGAACATGCCTGGCATGGCTGTGGTCCATGAACCAAGAGATACCACAGGGCTTCTTGCCGGCATCTACACCTTCACACTCTGACCCCCAGCATGGGCATCACCACCCCTGACCCTTCAGCATGGGCATCACCACCCGTGACCCCCCAGCATGGGCATCACCACACCTGATCCACCAGCACAGGCATCACCACACCTAACCCCCCAGCACAGGCATCACCACACCTGATCCACCAGCACGGGCATCACCACACCTGACTTTCAAGGCCAGGACTTCACTGACTGAGCAGCCCTACCCATCTCTTTCCTTGTTTGAAGTCATTGCAGCAGAGACCCTGAGCCGTCTGTGACTGGTATCCGCTGTACTGCACAGGCTGCTCCAAAGTCACAGTCCCCACCCTCAGTCACACAGAGGTACTGGGGTCTGCAGCTGGCTTCCTCTTCCTCAGCCAGGCTCTCACTGCAGACAAGTCGTGTGCCAGCCATGCTAAGGGGCACACTGTCTGCGAGGCAAGTCTGTCCCAGCCTTGGCAGGAACACCCATGCCTCTGTCCTCACCATCAGGGAAGATTCTTTTTCTTTCCTTCTGTAGTATTTTTAGTCTTTTAAAAAAAAATATTGATTTTTTTATTGAGCTCTACATTTTTCTCTGCCCCCCTCCCGGCCTCTCCCCTCCCTTTCAACCCTCTCCCAAGATCCCCATGCTCCCAATTTACTCAGGAGAGCTTGTCCTTTTCTACGTCCCATGTAGATTAGATCCATGTATGTTTCTCTTGGAGTCCTCATTGTTGTCTAGGTTGTCTGGGGTTGTAATTTGTAGGCTGGTTTTCTTTGCTCTATTTTAAAAACCACTTATGAGTGAGTACATATGATAATTGTCTTTCTGGGTCTGGTTTACCTCATTCAATATGATGCAAAATTCAAGATGTCGTTATTTTTTCCACTGTGTAGTACTCCATTGTGTAAATGTACACATTTTCTTTACCCATTCTTCAGTCGAGGGGCATTTAGGTTGTTTCTGGGTTCTGGCTATGACAAACAATGCTGCTATGAACATAGTTGAGCACATGTCCTTATGGCACGATTGAGCATCCTTTGGATATATACCCAAAAGTGGTATTGCTGGGTCTTGAGGAAGGTTGTTTTCTAATTTTCTGAGAAATTGCCATACTGACATCTGAAGGGGTTGTACCAGTTTGCACTCCCACCAGCAATACAGGAGTGTTCCCTTTACCCCACAACCTCTCCAGCATAAGTTGTCATCAGTGTTTTTGATTTTGACCATTCTTACAGGTGTAAGATGGAATCTCAGAGTTGTTTTGATTTGCATTTCTCTGATGACTAAGGATGTTGAGCATTTCCTTTAGTGTCTTTCAGCCATTTTAGATTCCTCTGTTGAGAGTTCTCTAAGCCTGTACTCCATTTTTTTAGTTGGATTATTTGTTCATTTGATGACAATTTTCTTGAGTTCTTTGTATATTTTGGAGACCAGACCTCTGTCTGATGTGGGGTTGGTGAAGCTCTTTTCCCAGAAAGGCTTCTTTGTCCTTCAGAGACAACGACATTCTGGCTTTGGTACTGCCTCTTGGGGAGGAATGCAGGACTGAAGACTGCCCTTACCTGTTGCTACAGCAACAGTAGAAAAGGGGGTCCCTGAGCCCTCAGTTTAGTCTGACCCTCTACTGGAAAATAACTCTGCTTGGAGCTCTGCTTTGATAAAGCCTTTGAAGCCCGAGTCCTTCAGAAGACACAGCAGAAGCCACGCCACATGGAAGGCCAAGTGGCTAGAGCCAGCCAGCGTCCTGGGCCTGCGGAAGGAAGCCGCACCTCAGCCGAATACACATCTCTGGTTCCCCAACTACACAGTTCAGCTCCACCCCTTACTGTCGATTCCCTGGGAGCCAGGAGCTTGAATGGGCAAGGCCAGTAGTGTGCAGGCTCCAGCAGGAGCACGGCAGTGTCTCCAAAAGTCCCACACAACCACGTTGGAAAACTGACAGAGATGGGCTTGAATGAAAGCTGGAAGTGGTGTCCCTCTGCAGCCAGATCCACCAGCCCTGTGGCTGGCTTACTTTCCGATGCCTGTGTGTGCGCCAGTGACTCTGGGGGCAGCTTCTGTTTCCTTTTCTCTTTAGCCAGTTCTCATTCACCAGATTTCTCTGTCTGTCTCAGTGTGTGTGTTTCTTTGTAAAATGTGTCAATGAGAAACACTCTTTAGAAACCCTAACAACCTAATGTAAGCTGTATGCACATAGGTCAGATGTCTATGATGGAGGTGACAGTGGCGGTAATAGTATGGGTGGTGAGGATGATGGTCGGTGAGGGTGATAATCGTATGGTGGTGATGTTGCTATCATTGTGATGTTGGTGATATTGGTATCACTGTGATGGTGGTGATGTTGGTATCACTGTGATGATGGTGATGTTACTATCATTCTGATGGTGGTGATGTTGGTATCATTGTGATGGTAGTGATGTTGTTGATGTCATCAGGTGTTGTTGGAGGCTGCTCATTCGTTCCCAACCACCCTGACTCGAAATAACCACACAGAAATCTGTATTAATTGCAATACTATTTGGCCAACAGCTTAAGTGTATTTCTGGCTGACTCTTATATCTTAAATTAACCCATTTCTATTATTTTACATTTTATCATGAGGTTTGTAGCCTACCAGCAAGGTTTCAGCTGGGGGGGGGGGGCGCTCCATGGCTTCTCCTGACCACGCCTTCTTTCTCCCAGCATTCAGCTTAGTTTTCCTACCTAGCTCTACTCTGCCCAATCACAGGCCAAACCAGTTTCTTTATTCATTAGCCAATAAAAGCAGCACATAGACAGAAGGACCACCCACACCAGTCAGGCAATGATAGTGGCAGCAGACACCGTGATGCTAGTGGTGATATTGATGAGGGCGATGGTGAGCGATATCACCATAGTGATGACGAAGGTGACTCCAATGATTTTGATGGGGAGGAGGATGATAGTGACACTAATTGTGTTAATGCGAGTGCTGATGGTGGTAACGAGATGATAATGGTGGTGACGATTGTATCAACCACAGCGATGACGAGGGTAACGGTGACAGTGGTGGCACTGATAATGGAATAATGGAAGCTAACGCCTGAGTAGGATCTGGGGTTTGCTGTGTGCTACCAAACCCTCCCCATGCATTGTAGAATGCGCCCAGGAGCTGGTCTCTGACTTGCCCCACTTAGGAGGCCGGGCATCTGTCAAATTATTTAAAAAAGTGTTCAGGGTCATACACTCAACCTCCCAAGCCTTCTGCCACTGAGTTACTTGGGTTTCCTAGATGAAAGCAAGCAAACCCCGGGTGTCCTTCTAAGAATTCTGATGGAGCTGGGAACTCTGCCCTGAGGTATGTCAGGCAGTACTGGCAGGGAGCTGGAGCCAGGCAGAAAGTGAAGAGCAGGAACCCTGCAGGCTCCAGGGGAGCCTGGTCTTCTTAGAAGTTGGCACAGGGGATGAAACAGAGACCCACTACAGGGCAGGCATGTGGGATGGGTCTACCAACCTCCCCAGAGAGGACCTGCCTAGAAGAACATTTGGGTCCAAGCCTCCTGCTCTAGGAGCTACAGTCATCGGCATGGGCTGCCAACAAGGACGAAGCCACACAGAGGGTTCCTCTGAGGAGGCCTCGTGGGAGCAGCTGCTGCGCCTTAGGCCATTAGCCAGCTTCCTCCACACCTGCCTGCAGCATTCTGCACACTTAGAATTAGGAGCCAACCCCTCCATGCAACCAATGCTCCGGGCAGACTCTGTGTGTATACGTGTGTGCACACCCTTGGGAGGCTGGCCCTGCTCTCCACACCCCTCAGTAGGCGTAAGCACTTCACTGCAGACTGCAGACCCTGTCACTCAAAATGAATGCCCGCCACGGTCAGGAGACCGAATGCAATCACATAAACCAACAGCCCAAGTCAGCGGGCTCGTCATTGGGAAATTGTTCTCCCCGCCCTGGTCTATTTCACAGACTTTGCATTCATCTCTCTAATCTCTTATCTGTGGCTATGAAATTGTATATTCCCTCTTAATAGGCCCACCAATATTACAGGTGAATAGTTCCGTAGCTGGCAGTGCAGGACAAGCAGGCATACTAAAGAAAGGTGCGCGTTCCTTGCACCCGCAGCCGGTGCCCCCAGATCCCTCCGTGTACGGAGTCTTAATAAGCTGAGCCTTGGTTGGTCTGGCGTCAGCCTTGGGGAGGAGGAGAGGCAGGAGAGGGAGACACAGTGGTCACCCTGCCAGGGGAACTGTGTGTGTGCATGTGTGTCTATGTGCGCACACGCGTGCGTGTGTGTGTGTGCTTGTGCGTGCACGTGTGTGTAAATAGTAGGGCTCCGGGACAGACAAGATAGGGTGGAGGGAACCCCCTTCCTTTGCTGACACCTCATAGCGAGTTCCTCAGTAATCTCCTTTTCCTTTCTGCTCTCACAAAATTGAGCCCATCTTTCTGGTTTAAATCTTCTATGGCTCCAAGTGGCTCCAAGACGCTGCCCCAGCTCCTTACTTCATGGACCATTGTCCGTTTCTGCCGTTTCTCACCCCTGACTCCCTGAGTCTGCCCTTGCTCTGTCTCCTTCAGTGGGATTTCCTGCGGCAGTCTTGGCTTCTGTGTGCCCAGCCAGACTGTCCTGCCCTCCTGTGGTCATCTCAACGATTCCACCAAATTTCAAGGCTACTGGAGAAGACTGGCTGTCCCCAAAAGCCATGGCTACAATATACTAATCCATACTCTCCAGAACAGGTAGAATCATGGCACCCAGAAGACCCACCTGAGCCCCAATATCTGGATCTAGTGTAAATGACTGTTATTTAGACAAAGGGTCTTTGCATGCCTATTACATTAAAGTGTGTGTGTGTGTGTGTGTGTGTGTGTGTGTGTGTGTGTTTATTGTGCATGCACAAGCACGCTTGCAGGGGTTCAACATCAGGTGACACCCCCATGGACACAGTCCACCTTGCTTTTGAGACAAGGTCTTTGCTTGAACGTTATTCACCATTCAGGCTAAGCTGTGTGACTTACAAGCTCCCATGGTCTACCTGTCTCTGCTTCCCCAGCACTACAAGCATGTGTGACCATACCCAGTGTTCCCCCCGACCCCTGTATAGGTTCTGGGCATGGAACGTAGGCTCTCCTGTCTGTATAGTAAATAGTTAATGAGCCCAGCTATCCCTCCTGTCCTAAGATAAGATCTTGAGATAAGGTCATGCAGACCCGGGGTGGCCCAAACCTAATACAAACCCAAAGAGGGTAGATGTATATGGGTCATGCAGAGTCAAACTAGAACACACACAGGAGCTCTCTGTGCTTCCCATGGGACTCTGGAGTCCCAAGTACCAAAAGAGGAGCCCTGATTCCCACATCATCCCCTCTCCCTGGCAGGAGCTGGGATTTGAAGCTACAGGAGAGTCTTTCCTTGGGCAGCTGTCAGGCGTGCACCCTGTCCACTACCACGTAGCTTCCTATACATTCATTTGGAGAGGACATATCAGCTTCCTGGTAGCACTTCCCCACATCACTCCGCCCCTCAGGAGGGTCCTTTCACTCCCCTGGCCCCTAAAGTATGGAGAACACTCATGCTCCATTCTGGAATCCCATAAACTATATGGCACCAGCTACAGATATAAAAAGCAACAATCATAAATATTGTTCAAGCATCATTCAAGTGCAAGGGGCTGAATCAAGTATGTCCAGGGCACAAGCATCCTGCTTTTGTGCTGCTCTCGGTCCCAGCAACAGCCCCCGCCAGGAGAAAGAGCCTTGTCACGGCTTCTGACTGTGGGGCTTACCCAGGGGTCTCGCCTAGTTACTGAGGCTCCAGCTGGATCCCCAGCGCCGACTGTCAGTATCATCTCATTTACTGGCTGGTCGCTTTCCATTATGTTCTGCTCTGCTCTGGTCCCCACCAGAAGTCCCTGATGCTGGGAAGACGTGGCCTGCCAGCAAACACCACCCACCCCCACTGCACAAGTTCAGCAGCACTCGGGTCTCTCTCCATATTGTAGATAGCAAGCTTTGCATGCTTCACCATTAGCCAAATCTAGGAATGCTAAGACCCCCCCAACACACACACATGCACAAACACACATACACACATATACACATACTTATATACATACATATACACACATACACACACATACATACACACAGATACACACATACATAAATACATGCATGCACATACATACATGCATACATACACACACATAAATACACACATGCACAAACATACATACACAAATACATATCCACACACATATATACATACATACACACACACACTCATATGCACACATACATACACAAATACATATACACATATATATGCACACATATTTACACACACACACACAAACACACACCATGTGTTGGCTTTTCTGTGGGCTACACAGCTGGCTGAGGACCCCAAGCAGGTGACTCTGCTCTCAGGAGCCTGCATCACAAAGAGATAGCTAGACAGTGGTTTCTGACAGAAGTCAGGCAGAAGAAGGACTGTTCTCCAAAGGGGTGACTATAAGAGTGGTCGGGATAAGGTATGAAGTTGGGTTCACCATTGTACAGTGGCTGAGATCCAGGGAGGGAAGTGAGATAGGATTGTACCTTAGTACAGAGAAGGACAGAATCTGAAGAGGAAGGGAGCCCAGGGGCAAAGGCACACCCCTAGAAAATGAACCAAAATCAAGGGTTGGAGGACTGGCCCCAGCATTCCCAGGCTAACCTGCCACCTGCCAGGGGCCAGGTTGTCAAGGGTTTCTGGAACAGTTTTTCATCAACCCAGAGGACCACGTGATGGGCCTGTGCAAGGGACTGCTTCTGAATGTCACCTGGGAGCATCCGGAAGAGGCATCAGGGTCGAGACTTCTTCCTGTGAGGACGTGAGCATGGATGGATGAAAGATGCTTCCAAAGGATGTGGAGAACGGGGAGGGCAGGGTGAGAGAAGAGGGTACCACAGCGGGGGCTAAGGAAGAGGAGACTGGGACAGATACTGTTAGAATCTGCAGAGCTGGAATCTCATTCATCAGCTACAAAGGTGGAGGATAGAGGCCTAAAGTTTCGCTTGCTTGTGCTTGGCTGTGCTAGGGGTGGAACCCAGGGCCTTGCACGTAAATGCTGCACCACAGAGCTACTACTGCTCCCGTCTTAGACTCCAGAATTTGGTCCTGATGTTGAAAAGCTGTTTGGGGCAGGAGAATAGATTCAGATGGTCCTGAACTGAGCAGGGTTTGTGCCTGCTACCAGGCAGTGCAGAAAACAGTAGGCACTCAGACCATCTAAGATCTAACACAGTAGATGCGCAGAGAACCAGCTAAGACCTGACACCCTGACTTTACAATCTCCCACGCACGGCAATGAGAGTATCAGGTAAGTATGGGTAGCGCAAAGCAGTTGGTTGGTCCCCTGTCTCACTGCCGTGTACAGACACCTGCAGCAACACAAAGAACATTTCCATGCAAGAGCCAAGGATGCAGTTCATCATGAAGGGGAAGGCATTGCAGCAGGAGTGCGGATTTGGCTTGCCACCTGGCTTCCATGGTCGAACAGAAGAATGCAGGCAAGAAGTGGGGCTGGCCCTCAGTCCTCAAGGCCCTCTGACAATGACTCCCTTCCTCCATCAGGACTTCACTTACTTCCAAAGAAAGGCCACCCACTGGCCACCAAGTGTCTGAATGCATAGATCTAGGGTCGTGTTTCATACTGAAAGCTTCAGCTGTAGCCTTCTGGATTGGCTCCAAAGCATGAGGGGAAAATGATACTCAAAGTGGTTGAGACTTAAGTAATGGAAAAATCCATTTCAAAGGTTAGGTAACCACATCCCCATAAAACAAGAAGCTGGAGATGGGATGAGGTTGGTATGCCTCCAACATCTCAGTGCTTCCTTGGGATGCCTTAGTCTCTTGGGTCCCAAGGCATAAAGCTTCCTTCTAACTTGCTTCTTTATCCCAAGATGTCTACTCCACAATGGCAGCTTGGTTTTATTTATCTTTTTTTTTATCAATTTTCTCCTTTCTTTTCTTCCCTTTTCCCCCCTTTGGATTGAACTGTATTGTTTTTTCAGTATGTCATTTATTTCCCATGTCAAAGTCCAGGTAAATCCCTTCTGAGTTATAATCCAGTGCCAAACAGCTCTTGAATTGTTCATCTTTAAGACAGCTGATTGTTACCTTCACATAATACGCTATTTGACAAGCAAGGTAAGAATCTGAATTATATTTCTCTTTATTTATTCATTGTGTGTGTGTGTGTGTGTGTGTGTGTGTGTGTGTGTACATGTTACCACACACAGTGGAGGTCAGAAGACAGCCTGAGGGAATCAGTTCTCTCCTCCTACCATGTTGGATCTGAGAATGGCTCATTGGCAGCAGGCACCTCTACCCACTTAGCCATCTTGCCAAACTAAGGCAAGAATTTTATGCCAACCAATTTTGTTGCTATTTCTGCATTGCTATTTATAGATTTACTTTGCCATACTTTACCCTCATATGGTCCACCCCCCCCAATAAAATCTCTATTGTTTTAAGGAGTTGGTGACCTTTTAGCTGCAATTAAACACGTAACCAAGCAGAGGCAGGCCCTCAGAATGTGCCAGCTCTTGTCTGTTCTATGCCTTTCTTCCTTTGGTTCTGGATGCTACCTAGCTTTTCCCCCTCCATATCTTTTCTAAGTCCTAAGAACACTTTCTTAGCAATTCCTCTAATGTAAGTCTGTTGGTACTAAATTATCTCAGCTTTTGTCTCCATAGAAAGAGCACGCCGGATCTTAACTATGCCTCCCTATCTGAAGCCTACTGTCTCTAAATGCATAATTCTAGATTGGCAGGCTTTTGTGCCTCTCGCCCACTCTAAAGATGTCATTATGTTATCTTCTGGGCTTCTACCGTGAGAAATCAACCTCAATTCACATCCATCTCCTGCATTCAGAGCGTCTTTTTGTCTCTCTTGGGATTAAAGATTCCATCTTTATCTCACAGGCTCATCAGCTTGAATTTTATGGATGTGAGTATGGTTTCTCTGTATATTTACCGAGCTTCTCAAATCCGTGGGTTAACGACTTTCGCCAATAGTGGAAAGTTCTCTGCCGTGCACACTCCCTCTTCTATGATGTCTTCTGTTCCATTTTCACGTTCTCCCTTGGCTTTAAACCCACACGTTTTAGACCATTTGATCCTACACACAGATTGTGAGCGTTCCTTTTACCACCTCGTGTAGCTCCCTAAATTTCAGCTTAGATAATTGCTATAGATCTGTCTCCAGTGCTTTTGAAGGTTGGCTGAGGGAGTCCAGTCCTTCTTAAGCTGTGTAATGAATTCCTTGCTCGGTCTGTACTTTAAATATACAACATGCCCATTTACCTTTTTTTTTTTTTTTTACAGCCTTTAAGTTGCCGAGGAGAATTCTTGTCTCTTAGCTGTTTGAGATGTTTATTTTTGCAAACATTTTATATTCGAAACCAGTTCAGGTTTATATAAGAGCCACTGACAAGGACGGGGATTCTTGTTTGCTGATTGTGGCCAAGACCCTTCACTCCAAATCAGTAGCCGCACGCTCTTCGGGTGTGCCTGTCCCCTCGAGACTCACCTGCTGAAGTTCTGAGTCTGAAGTTGGTGGGATCAGAAGGTAAGTTCTTCAGTAGGCAATACGATTATAAGGGTAAAGCTTTCATTAATAGGACCAGGGCCCTGATAAGAGACCCCCAAGGGTGGAAGACATGGCCGGATGCTTAGGAGCACATACTATTCTTGCAGAGGACCCAGGTGGTGGCTCACAACCTTCTGTAACTCCAGCTCCAGGAGATCTGACACCCTCTTCTGGATTCTATCAGCACTGCTCTGATGTGTGCATCACACACACACACACACACACACACACACACACCACCACCACCACCCCCCACACACACCACCCCACACACCCACACCACACACACACACCACACACCCACACCACACACACACACCACACACTCACACACACACAATTAAAAATTAGAGAGAGATCGCCTACCCCTTTTTGCATGAGAATGCAGCGAGATGCCCTCTGTGCACCAGGAACTGGCCTTCTGGACATTCACTCAGTCAGTAGTTTCCTCCTGATTGCTGAGCTCATGACTGAGGAAGCACCCCAGCACCCCAGCTTGAGCAGACACACACACAACCTCACCCTTCCTAGGAAGACTTTGCCCCTTCCCAACACAGAAATCTCACATTGTGAAGTATTGATGCATTTATCAAATGTAGCCAATTAAAAACTGAGCAAACAAAGCTAGCAATAGGTTATTGAGATGTAATCACCCTATGGCCAGCTTGTCACTTGCCATGGCTGAGAGCTTTCTCTACCACAGCCTCCAGATGTAGCTTGGTCATTCTTGTTTTTTCTCAAATATAACTATGAATGTTCTGGGATGGTCAGGGAGTGGTCTGAGGTGCTCTGATGTATTCTGGGTTAATGCGAATGGTCTAGGGTATTCTGAGGTGGTCTAGGACTAGTCTGCCGTGTTCTGGGGCAGTCTGGAGTGGTCTGGGTGGTCTGGAGTGGTCTGGAGTAGTCTGAGGTGAATGATCTGGGGTGGCCACCTTTCTGAATCAAGTATTCTTAGAAACCATCCTGACCTACAAGTAATTCTGTCACAATTAGCTGCATCAGAAACAAGAACAAACGAAAAGATGACAGTGTTTTGCATATGGCTCCTGAGTGTCCTGTGAGGTGGCTAGTGGCCTGCCCACACCAACTCCCTGTGAGTGGGCCAGTGGCCTGCCCACGCCAACCTTCCTTCCCAGAGCCCTCACCTCCCCCTCACCTTGTGTGGGAGATGAAACAGGAGGTCCATTTTCAAGGTTAAAATGCCTTGAGATCTAGCTATGAGGAATGAGAAGGCTTGTTCATCTGGGTACCCACAACCAAACCGGATGTTTCACGCAGAGAATTATTAACAGCAAGCAGACATGACAAGAACGTGAGCCAAAAAGGTCTAAAATAAGCAGGACATAAAATGTAGAAATTAATCTGTGTCTTTGTTGAGAAATGGGGAAAGTGTAAGTGATGGATGGCTTACGCGATTGTATCTCCTGACTGCGCAGCCAGTAAGTTTCCAGGTCTGGCCTATGGCTCCCTCCGTGTGCGAAACAGCCAAATTTCATCTCTCTGGCCCCATCATTTAAGCCACCGCCCTCTTGTTGGGACTCCACTCTCAATAAGGGCAGAAGCATCCCAATACTGATGGAGTGTAGGAAGGCAGGCTTTTATTTATTTTCAGAGACCATGAAAAGAATGTTGCATGGGGGGTAGAGTGGGGTTCAGCTCTGAACAATGAAGGGAAAGCAGGGACTCAGGCCAAGAGCAGGTGTAGATCGGAGGGTGAGAAATGACGCAGGCAACCTTGAGGGATGCAGTGAGACCAATTATAGGTCAGAATGGTTTCTAGGAGTCTCATTGGAGGAAGGTGTGGGCTCCCTGGTGGATGCAGGGTATAAGATAAGGCTGGCAATCTGATTGGAGGGGGGTGAGGGAATCTGGTTAAACTACCTGGCAGGATTCTTTGTGAGCCCAGATCTACCTACACGGACGAGCCCATGAGGAAGAGTGGGAACGATCTTGAATCTGCCCAAGAGACTCTGTTAGCCGTGAAGGTATGATGGTCTCCTCAGCCCTCTCTGCCTGGGGCAGAAATTGAGCCAAGCACGGCTTCAGTACAACCTGAGAAAACTTCTCACCTCCGGGGCACACCTCAGGGGCACACTTCCGGGGCACACATCTGGGGCACATCTCAGGGGCACACCGGCACTGCCAGACTGAGAGCCCTGACTTCCAGCCACTATGATGGGTCTTCAAGGTAAACAACTGACTCCAGGGTCTGACTCACCCGGCGTGTGGGAATGGAGAGAACTTCCCAAGGTACAGGGTTACAACAGCAAGGGACACAAGCAGGAACACACAAATATATCTCCAGAAATTCCAGACTAAAGGATCCCAGGAGCCAGCCTGGAGCGTTCTGGTTGTGCCAAGAAAGGACACCAGAGAAGTGACACCCTTCTCTCCTTTTGACACCCATGAACACAGTAACAACAAAAGAGGTGACATCTGCTTGGATAGCATTAGAGTGTTTTCCCCATGTGACTCCCCATATGTGTGAGGGAAAGAAGAAATGGCATTTGGGTGCTCAGAGAGTGGGTTCTTTCAAAGTCTGAGGGGAGACAATGACTGCCCTATCAGACAGACAGAGACCCCACAGTAAGGTTCTCAGTTGGGTGCCAGGCCTTAACTGTGGAGTGACAGTCGGTTTAGGGGAAACAGGAATACCTAAGTTCAGATTCAAGTTCTGCCCAGCACTTACTGTGTGACCTTAACTAGTCCCTCACTCTTTGTGGGCTTCTTTGTCCCAGGGACATACCTGCAAGATAAGAGCCTAGGAACAGACTTTATAGACTCATGCAATGACTTGTGCACTGGAGCATCTCCACTGACTCCATAGAAGGGGAGGCTGAGCAATGCCGGAGGAGGGGTGATCCTCTAAAGGACAGTACTCCTCTTAGAAGCAGTGTCCCTAGTGAAGATGGTAGGTCCTTTAGGAGGAGGGACTTAAGAAATGGAAGTTAGGTCTTTGCAGGGACCCAGATCCCTTTTCTTCCTTTCACTTCCTGATTCCCATGAAGTGAGCAGCTTCCCGAGGTACAGTTCAGCGGCAGGAGACCAGACAATCCCAGGCTGAAACTCCGAAAGTAAAGCTCTGGCGTTTCATCATGGAGACAAACAGGACACTAAAGAAGAGGGTTGCTGTGGAGGACAACGTTAAGGGTACCCCTCAAATGCTCACATGCTGGGAGCTGGGGTGAGCGCTGTCGTCTTGGGGGTGCCACCTTCAGGGAGGGTTTGCACTGCTAGTTCTCAAGGGACTGTGTGGTACTGAGGTAGCACAGGGAGCCAGACAAGATTATGGAGAAGAACTCCTTAAGCCATTTTCTCGACCCTCACTCTCATTGACGTGATAGAGTAAAACCACTCGTGGGCTTGGCCCCTTGGATACACATTCATTACTTCCTATTTTGTCACTGTCTGGACTACCACCCAAGGGCCCTAATTAGATACCAAATGCATGGGGCAATTTAGCCACAGACCTGTGACTTCCAAAAACGTGTGGAAGAGAAGGAAAAGAAACCCTTCAGCCCTTTATCTTCACACAGTAATTTCCAGCATCCAGGGGCTTCACCATAGCGACACATAGGCCTGTCGAGGGCCAAGATCTCTTTTAGGGCAGCTATGATGACCTGTCTGGCTTCATGTCTCTCCCACATCCAACCCATCGTCTAGCAGGGGCCCAGTTCCTAGGCAGGCTGGCTGAGTGGTAAGCTGTCGCCAGGCTCTGGCCAACCTGAGGCTGTCCCAGCCGATAGACAGACAGTATCCTCTGTGGCTCAGTTCCCCACCCCGGGTAAAGGAACCGTGTTCAGCCTTCCTTCCTGCATTTCCACAATGAATGTTTACACTCCACTTCCCCTCACCCTCCCCTTCCCAGAGCCCCTCCTTTTCTATTTAAGCAAAACATGTTCAAACATGCCCTCTTCCCCTACTGGGGACACAGCCAGCCTGTGATGTTGGTGTAACATTTCAGAGAATGATTGCAACATTTGTGTCTGTTTGCCAATCCGAATATCGATTTTCTCCAGAAATGAAATGTCACATCCATGAAATTCAAGGAGCAGAGGAAGGAAGCCAACATTGACACACGGCCGGCTCTGGGCAGCTCTTACAGAATTGTAGCGATGCCGCCCCTCTGTGTGCGGTAGCTGGTCTAGAAGAGCGAGTGCTGGGGCACAGGCCCTCCATGGGTGTCCCTTTCTATCTCTGATGCTTCATTCCTTGTCAGACCATTAGGATTCTCAGGGTGTCCCCTTACGGTGTTCTGGGTGTAAGGAGCATCCTTGTGTGGGAGTTATCGTGAGCACTGTTTGAGACGGAGTCTCTCTTTGGCCTGGAACTTCTGACACATAGGCCAGGCTTGCCAGCCTGCAAGCATCCAGAGACCTGCCATTCTGTCTCCAATCTCCCTGGGATGGCAGGAGTTACCGCAGTGTCCAGCTTTCTACACGGACTTCAGAGATCCAAATGCAGGTCTTCATGCTTGCAAGGCAAACTCTTTATCAACTGAGTTATCTCCTGGCCCCTTGTCCAAATTATTTTTCTAATTTATTATATATATGTGTGTGTGCACATGCTGTGTGTTTTATGCATATATGTGTATGTGTGATGTGTACATGTGGTGTGTGTGATGTATATGTCTGTGTGATATATTGTGCGTATGTTGTGTATGTCTGTGCCTTGTGTAATGTAGATGTGTATGTATGATGTGTGTGTACATGCTATGTGTGATGTGTATGTATGTGCTATGTGTGATATGTGTGTATGTGCTATGTGTGATGATGTGCACACGCTGTGTGTACATGCATGTGTGATATGTGTGTGATGTGTGTGATGATTTGCACACACTGTGTGTACATGCGTGTGTGATGTGTGTGATATGTGTGTACTGTTGTGTGTGTGTGTTCATGCTATGTGTGCTGTGTATGTGCTGTATGTATATGTGCTGTGTGTGATGTATGTGCATGTGCTGTGTGTGATGTGTGTGTACGTGTTATATGTGATGATGTGTACCATGTGCTATGGAATGCCACAGCTTCCGGGGGTCAGAGGACAACTTTGTGGAGTCAGTTTGGATCTCTCCTCCCATTGGGAAATTCAGGTCAATGAACCTGCACGGCGGGGGCCTTTACTACTCCTCTCAACAGATTTTTGAGCAACCTACTGTGTGCTGGAAGTGGTAGCAGGCCCAGGCCATACAGAGGAAAGAGTCAGTTCAAGCTAAGGTACCCTCCAAGGGAAATAAGAAGATCCGCTGGTTCCCCAAGTGTGTAGAGTAACGAACAACCCTGAGATGAGAAATGGCTGGATGTCACAGGAAAGCCGGTGAAGGAGAGGTAAAGGGACTTGCTGAGTCTCAGGGGCAGGAGTATAAAACAATGACCGGAAGCAAGGGACCCGCAGTGCTGGTGTGGGGCTGGGAGGAGCCAGAAGCAGGTATCCTGCTTTCGGGATCTCATGTTCCATATGCCCAGTTCCAAGTGGGCCCTGGAGATTATCCCTCCCTGTCTCAGGCCACCAGGATGCTAGGAGAAGGCTGACAGAGATCTGTCACAGCTGCCTGCCATCATTGAGCAAGCCTCTCGGGACCTTGGTCTCAGAGAAGACTCTGCTCGAGGCATCAGATGCACTCAGACCTGGTGAAGCACTGAAAACCAGGACCTCTCCTGACCCACCAGCTCTGCTACATACTCCTGGTTAGTAGGGTCTAAAGCTCCCTCCATGGTTGTTTACAATCCTGAGAGCTATACTAACAAATCCTGGTAACAAAGGGCCATTATCTCACTAACCATCAGTAAAGGAACAGGTGCCCCCACCTCCACCCCACCCTACCCCATCCCACCCCACTCCACTCCACACCACCCCATTCTACCCCACTCCACCCCCACCCCACCCCACCCCACCACCATCCCACTCCACCCCACGTACCCCACTCCACCCCACACACCCCACTTCACCCCACACACCCCACTCCACCCCATCCCACCCCACCTCAGGGCAAGAATCTTTACACTGGTCTGTAGGGTCGATCTCTAGGGTGAATATACATTGTTCACACCTCCTCAGGAGAAGTCACACAAAAGCAGAAGTCACACCCACAATGATCAACCTTGGCTTAGGTGCAGCAATGCTATAGAAAAGCAGCCCCCCTGCAGGAGCATGTGAGCTCACACCAGACACTGACTGTGAATCCAGAGTCGTTGGGTCCCAAGAAAGGAATAGCTGCTCCGCCTTTCTTCACGGAGGGCCATGGGGCACGTTCATTAGCCTGCAGGGAGTGCCTCTGTGCGGAGTCTCACAGGCCATCCCGAGCGCCTGGCTCGTGCTGCAGACACGGTCTCCAGATGTATTAGCCACTGTCCTATGATGTGAACAAACACCGTACCCAAAGCGACCCAGGGAAAGAGAGGGAAGGACAGAGTCCACCACAGAGTCATAACGTCATAGGGGGCACGTCATGGCATGGTGGCAGAAGCAGGAAGCTGGCTGATCACATTTTATCCACACACAGGAAGTTGAGAGAGCCCAGGAGGTGGGGTCGGACTATGAACGTTCAAAGTGCAATCCTAGAAATGTACTTCCAATAAGACTGCACCCCATAGAGGCTCCATAATAGTTCCACCTAATAGGTTTTCTGTCCCCCATAATAAGTTTTTCCACCCGTGCTGTGGGCCAGACCAAGCGGAACTGGAAAAGTACAACAGCAGGTTTATTGAGAGCAAAGCAACTCCCAGGCAGGTTCGCTGGTCGCTGAGAACGAGGCCAGAGAAGTCACAAGCCTGGGATGAGGTCTGGGGGGGTTATAGATTGTAAGTAAGGGATGATGATGTGTCTGGCACATGTTGGGGTTGTGAGCAAGTGTGACCAAAAGCTGAGGGCTTAGAAGGGGACGTGGGCGGCCAGCAGTGTGGGAGGAGGAAACTGCACTAGCCACCAGGAATGCGGAACTTAACTTTTCGGCCCCTGTTCTTTGGAGACTCTAAGCAGGCTGTGATTGGAGGGGAGGGAATCTAGGGTTCCCCAGACAGTGCAGGGGCAAATCAAAGGCTGCAACCACACACCACCAATTGAAGACTAAGTGTTCCATTACGTGAACCTGCCGTGTGCATTCCTCATCAATCAACTACAGTAAAAGTAAATCTAACAACACATCATCATCGCACATAGAGGACCAGGACCTACACAAGGCCAGTCCCCGAGTGAAGAGCCACTGTGTAGAGGGCTGGACCACATGCTCTCAGACTCCAGGATGGGATTCTCTTCCCAGAAGAAGAGCTTGTTCTTGTTGCTGGGAGGAACCTGATTGGGTGTGGGTCCTAAGGCTTTAGTTCTTATCGTCAAACATGCCTGCTAGCTACATATGTGGTGAAAACATCTTTCTCTCCTGAAGGAAGGAAGCGGAGGGGGTTGGGGTGCTGGATCTCAGGACCTGACCTACTGTGTGAGCCGGACAAGCTGGCCCTCATCTGGATGGGGGCATTGTCCCTGTGTCTGTCTCTCATTTTGCAAGACGTGTGATGGGCTTGCTTGGTTTCCAGGGACCCAGAGTCTAGCGGACTCATTTTCTCCTCTGAGCTATTTCCTCAGTCCCACAGCCGCAGAGTTCTCTCTACTCAGCGCTCCCTGTTGAATCTCCGAGGCAGGCTGGCTGCTTTTTCTCAAACCTTCTGTTCACATAATCTTTTTATTACTTTCCTGCTGGGAGTTCAGTGTCCATTTGAATTCACTCAGAAGCATCTGGCTCCTGCCCCCTTTTCAATGGGCTTCCCCGTCCTATTTGGACCCTTGATTTTCCCTTCACCCAGAGAAGGATGGCGTGAACAACAGAGATAATTACAAGACTGGACTCGGACACCCATCTTCCCCTCTCCCCTCAGACTCCCTGGCAGAGTCTCCAGGCTTCCATTTTCCTTACCAGTTCTTGAGAGCTGAGGAGGCTCCTGGTCCCCAGGGTCTACAAATGCTGTGGATCTTTTAAAATAACCTGTAGTCTGTATTAGACTCCCCCAGAAAATCATTGCTGAGTTCAGCACCCATCCCAGCAGGCTGCCCTGAAACAAACAAGGCTAAAACTATTTTCTCTTATAGCATCCAGGGCAGCCAATCCCAGTCCCAACAGCCACCACCCCCTAGAGCAGCAGGATCTGCTCCATTGCCAACAGTTCTTCTGAGTTTTGCTCTTACATCCAACTTAGGGCCAAGCACAGGAAAGCAGATAGATATATTCCACCACCCAAACCCCAAAGACTCACCTTTTTGAGGGAGATACCTTAGTGTTCCTGTCCCCAGATTCCCAGGGGTCTTAGTGACTTTTCTGTTGCTGTGATGAGACACCATGGCCAAGGCCATGGTAGAGGGAAGAGTTCATTTGACTCATACAGAATCCAAGACTAACATGGCAGGAAGAGTGGCAGTGGGTAGGCAGGAGCAACAGCTGAGAACTTACACCCTTACCTGCAAGTATGAGACAGAGAGACAGAGACCGTCAGTCAGACAGACAGACTGACAGACAGAGAGTGTAGAGAGCTGCGTGGAGCTGCACCTAAAAGATGGCACCGGCTTCTGCCTTCCGAGATCCCGAAAGCGGGTGCTCTCAGTGGTAAACAACACCTTATTTGGCTAAGGCTAGGATCACGCAATGATCGTAAGTTGCTTGCGTATAAGTGGACCTATGGACAGTACTCATGTGGCGATCCAGGATTGGCTGACCAGGGCTACTTAAGGGCTGGGAGGAGCTTGCCCGGGGAGAGAAGCGAGAGAAACTATTGTAACAAGGTCCGGAGTAAACTGCTTGCAAGAAGAGCTCCGGTTGCGTCTTCCTTGCTGGTCCTGGTCGAGGTGGTCGCGACAAGAGAGATCGTGGGTTTTCAAAACCTCAAAGCCCCCCCCCCCAGTGACACACTTTCTCCAACAAGACCATACCTCCTAATCCTTCCTACAAACAGCTCCTCCAACTGGAGACCAAGCATTCAAACATATGAGTCTGTGAAGGGCATTCTCATTCAGACCACCACAGCTGGACAGCAGCCTTATTCAGGCTCTCCCGGTACCGCTTTCTCTACCATGAAGCTGTTCCTCTCTAGAGATCTTGCTCTATGAAACACACGTGAGGACGCTGACTTCTGGCCATGCCCACTGAGCAAATGGCCTCACTCATGCTCGTGTGTCAAGCCGTTGTTCATAACTGGATATCAGCATTTATCACATAGGAGTCAAAACACATAGAATCCACCATGGGTAGAGCTGGGTCCTGCATGCTTGGTCATTCCTGGCTCCCAGCTGACTGACACATCCCATTGAATTTCACTATGAGGAGAGCAGCTACAGATATCAAAACCAGTCAGTCCTTCCGCCTCGCAAGGACAGACCCACGTGCAGGCGCCACAACGGAAGGGCAGACCCACATGCAGGCGCCACAGCAGAAGGGCAGACCCATGCGCAGGGGCCACAGCAGAAGGGCAGACCCACGAGCAGGCGCCACAGCAGAAGGGCAGACCCACGAACAAGTGCCACAGCAAAACCGCAGGCCCATGCTTGCACAGGCATCACAGTGGATATGCTCCTGCATGGCCGCTTCCAGAGGCAGGCGTTGGCTGTCCATCTTGAAGTTCACCATGGCCATTTTCCTCCTGCCTGCTGAAGTAAGCACCCTGCAGTAGTCACTGCTGAAGAGAAAACACCAGCCTGGGTATAGGAAAGGAGAAGAGGGTTATAGAAAAGCCCATGATTCCTAAATTTCCGTGTTTGGCCTTGTCCTGATTCACCTCTCTGCTGCTGTGATAGACACCTGGAACATAAGAAACCTGTGGAGGAAAGGGTTTATTTGGACTGCAGTTTATATAGTCCTTCACTGAGGGAAGTGGGGGCAGATGCCCAAACAGGAACCTGAAGGCAGGAACTACAGCAGTGGCCGTGGAAGGACACTGTTTAGTGGTTTGCTCCCCATGGCCTGCTCAGCCTGCTTTTCTGTACTATCCAGGACCACTTCCCCAGGGATGACCCACCCACAGTGATCTGGACCCTCCCACATCAACCACAAGCCAGTATGGTGGATGCAATTCTTCAGCCGAGATTTCCTCTTTCCATACATGTCTAGGTTTGTGTCAAATTGATAAAAACTCACCAGCACAGTCTGCTGTGCTAATCATGGAACTCCAGAATCAGAGGAACAGCGTGTTTAGAGACACTTAAGATACAGAAGAGGTCTTTCTCTAGAAGACAGCCCCAAACATAGACATACACAAATGTATAAACATATATATACATGTATATAAGCACACATGCTTGCAAATGTATACACAAACCTGCACTTTCACATGTATACAAGCATACACATTTGCATATATAAACACAAATGTACACATTCACATGTACACACATGCATGCAGCTACATATGGATATATTTGTATATGTACACACATGTATGCACATGCAACTACAGATGTGGATGTGTCAACTTGCATACACATAGCTATATACTTGGGTGCAGACATTAACACATGAAGAGACACACACATACTCAAAACTCCCATGCTTGTGCACAAACATGCACACACATGCCAGTGACTGCCCCTTCTCATAGGTACAACAGACACACACATGCCTGCATGTATGCATTACCTCACCACCACTGTGCACTGAAGAATGACCCTTGATCTGTCTGTCTCTGTGACCCCTCCTCTTCCTTCCTGAAGTCAACATGGACTGACAGACAGGTGCTCCTGACTGGAGTAGGGCAGCCTGAGGGCCTGGACACCAAGTCGGGCTTCGACTCAACCACCCATCCAGATATGTCAGAGATAAGATGGATCTGCTCCTTGAGGTAGACTCTGCAGAGCTCCGGTCCAACTTCACTTTATAAATCCCTGCTTCATAAACTGACCTTTGACCGGCAGCGTTGTACTGAGTAGCTGCTGAGATAACCTGCCAAAATATTATCCTTGGCACCGTCCCCCAGAGAGACGAATGTGCCGTTTGCTGAACTCTGACTGCTGAGGCAGCACTTGGGCGGGAGGGGAAGCTGCTTTTCATTTATTAGCCTAAAAAAAATTATATCCTTGCATTTGGAGGCCTCGAACAAGGCTGGCGGATTATGCATGCAAGTCCGTTCATTCGTCCGTCCATCCGCCCTTTAATTTATACACTGTTGGTGGTGAGATCATAAATAGAATTAAATGGACTTGAAAAGGCCCTGGGGACCAGGACGGAGTGTGCGTGCAGAGCGCGTGGCTGCAGGAGGCCACTTTAAGAACTTTAAGCTGATGTGTGGGAATGTGCTGTATATGTCATATTGACCAACAAGATGTGGGTGTTGGGAACCAAAAGGTCTAGGGGCAGACAAGAAAATGCTTATAGATTCCCACAAGACCATCCTGAGTGATTGCCCCGCGGGTGCATCACAGTAGGAGCACATGGAGGGCAACGGCAGACAGTGCCTATCTCAGTGGAGGGAGGGGCTTGGTAAGTGCTTATTGCTAATGGGTGGGGCTGAGCTGGGTTAGCACACAGTCAAAAGCTCTACCCTTCTTCTCATCATTGGAGGCTTCTAGACTCCGCCCACGCCACCGTTGTAGAAACAATTACAAGTTTAAGAACATAGAAATGTATGTGTGTTTTGACTTCATTTCCATAAATCAGAAGCATATGACTCCGCCCAGTCTTGTGCACACAGAACCAAGATGTCAAGCAGGCTGGAAATCCATGTGCAAGACTGAATGAGGTCTGTCCTGGGCTCCTGTGGAGACACTTGGCGCTCTCCCACCTGGGTGGCCCAAACCCGAAGGAATCGGGGCCCCGAAGTGGGAGGACCGGGGATGAGAAATGAAGCAGACAATGTAAAATGTGACCAGAAGGTCCTGCAAAAGCTGGTGACTTCTGCCAAGCAGGTTCATTCCGAATTCTGACATCCTGTAAACTATTATCAGGGATAAAAATAGCCAAGGTCAGCAGAGAGCCAAGTCAGACGATGCTGGCAAAGAGAACACAGGATACCTCAGACCCAGCTGCCTAAGGACTGAGAACCACAGCCCTGGGGGAGGACTCAGGTCCCCAGAAACTATACCTTGACTCCTGTGAGGCACTGACTCCAGCTTTACATCAGCTTTGCCAAGTCCACTCCTGAGCCAGGACACGGAGCTAAAGTTCCCTTTGTCCTGTCATCAGGGCCTCGGAGAAAGTCCTGGCTTGGTCTGGCTCTCCACACCTGGGGTAATCTCTAGGCGAACTGGGCAGAAAAGCTGCCCACTTTGGAGCCTGCAGTCCAGGAGAACTGTGGTTCCCATGCCCTCATAGGCTGGATGTCTTTGACATGGCCAGACTCTGCAGGTCTCCCTCCTGCGGCCACACTGCAGCAGGAAGCCTCCAGGGAGCAGGGCCCGTGGGAGGGAGGGAGAGAGAAGACAGAAGCGCGGCCTCTGCCCCTGGACTCATGGAGCCCTTCACAGCCTGGAGGCAAGCAAGCCTGTCTGCAGCTGAGCCACTGATTTTCTGGTCCTGGCTTCTACAGGGGGCTCAACAGACACAAGCTTCCCACAGCCCTGGTCCCTAGAAGTCAGACTGGAGTAGGATGGGTGTGGTCACAGGAGCCCTTTCAAAGGAAGAACTTTCTAAGTAGATTCCTGTGGGAAGAGCTTATCCACAGAGACACAGTCACTCCTGGCACAAGCACACATCATCACATACATCCGTGACTCAGGACAGCATGGGACATGTTCAATCTTGTCTGTGTTATACTGGAGAGGAAACTGAGTCTCACAGCATTTTGAGGCCCCCGCTGAGTCTGAACCTTCTGTGAACCAGGGAAAACACACCGTTTGCACTGCCAGCCAGGGTTCGGCGAGGCGCCACCCTTCCTGACCAGAGGTGCCCTTCACTCCTGAGGATGATGACCTCTCGGTGAGAATCGCTCCCTCCCGTGCAGACACTCATGGGCAATCCTAAGGTCTTGGCACATTGCAAGGACTAAAACTAGAGCTCTAAATAGAGCAAAAGTCACCTCTCAAAGGTAGGCCTTTCTCCTGCCCTCTCACCCATCTGCTCAGCTAGCTTTGCTGACTGTCCTGCTACTCAGGGTGGGAAGGGACTGGCCAGAACCCTGCTGAGAACCAAGTCTGACAGAAACAGGACACTCTGATCTCTGTTCTGGTGGAGAGATAGAGGCCAGGGACGGACTGTCACCAGTGACGAGGGGCAGGGAAATGGGAAGGATCAAGTTGGAGAAGTCTCATGCTCAACACCTGGCCCCACAGACTCTGAACCCTTCGTGGTGGGAAGAAAAGGCCTGACCATGGTGATATGATGAAGGTCTCTGGGCCTATGGACTCCCCAGGACATAGCCAGGCAATCGAGGGTCCATTGGCTCCTCTTGAGTTTTGTCTTTGTCCATTTTCTCCTATTGCAAATGAAAACCAAAGACTGGGTGGGTAATCCATGAAGGAGAGAGGTTTGTTTAGATCACGGTTCTAGAGGGTGGGAGTCCAAGACCACGGTACCAACAGCTGCCAAGCTCCCAGTGAGGGCCCGTATGGTGCGGTGCGGCACAGCGGAGGATGGCAAGAGACACGAGAGCTCAGTTTCACAACAGACCCGCTCCTGCAGTGGCCCATTAAACCACCAGTCCGTTCAGGAAGTGGCCATCGTGACTCAATTACCTCCCAAAGGTCCTACCTACAAATGTCATTAGTGTGCGGCTGCGGAAATGGAGTTTCCTGTTCCTCAGCCTTTTGCCACTGTAGGAGAGTGCCTGAGGCAATCGCCTTGGTGAGAAATGATGCATTTAGCACACGACTTTGTCAGTTCCGTTCAAGAAGAGGTGGCCACTGCTTTGGCTCCCACTAGGGGGGACAGGACACTGCAAACTCTTCATTTCAAAGAAGAGGGCAAAGAGGAGATTTCCACATAGTCCCCTTCAAGGGGATTGATCCAAGACCAGAATGAGCCAAGCCCTCAGTGGGTGTGATACATAGACTCTCACAATAGTGCTGTCCTGTGGGCCAAGGCTTTAGCGCGTGGGTGTTGAGGGGACACTGTCTACATCCCATAGCAGTCACCCCTGGTCCCAAGGCCTCAGGTCCATCTCACAATGTCAGCTGCATGTAGCTCATCCCTCCCTAAGAGTCTCCAGCAGTGGTCTAAGGCCCACGTCTAAAGGCTCCACTCTGAGCCCTTGTGAAAATCAAAAAGGAATCACTATGTGTCCACATTCAAGGGCAGAACAGAAGCAGGGCTGAGCATTTCCATTTTAAATTAAGGAATTCAACAACAAAGAGAGGATATACAAGGGGGGATCAGTCCAAAGTGAGACCTGAACCCAGCAGGGCAAGCAGGAAGACCACATCCCCTGTCCCCAGCATATGAGGTACACGATGACAGAACATGGCTCCTGGCACCCAGGGTCCAGTCCCATGTGGTCCTTCTCACAGGCTAGCTTTGCACACTGCCCTGGAGCTTCAGAGAAGAAGGATTGCTTACTTGGGGTAAGAAGATGCAGCTTCTCTCCCGGCCCCATGCATTACCCTGTCAGGGGCTGTGTATAGAGTATACCAACCTCACAGCATGCTGTTTGTCTCTCCGACTCCCTTTGAAACCTCCGTGGAAGTTGTGTTGTGTCGGCAAAATCAGCACCATACACCCACTACCAAGTTCTGCCATCAGGGTCATGCACTGGGACCACAACTGAGGAGTGCCAGGGCGTCTGAATGCTGGGAGAGGAGTTCCACATGTTCCAAGCTCGTCTCCGAAATGATTTCACTCTGAGAAGAAACTGAAACAATGTATACTTATATATTTATGTCTCTTCTTGTTCCTTTCCTGTTGCTGTGATAGTACTGACCTAAAGTAACTTAAGGAAAGGAAAGGGTTCGTTTGACTTAGACTTCCAGGTCACAGTCCATCAGTGAGGGGACAGAGAAGGCACTGAAGGCAGAAACCATGGAGGAGTGCTGCTTACCTGCTCACCTCTGCTTCTCTGGCTTGCTCATGGACTCAGGCGTAGTTAGCTTTCTTATGCAGCCCAGGACCACCTGCCCAGGGGATGGTATCGCCCATAGCAGACTGGACCCTCCTGCATCAGTAGCGACAATTGACAATCCCCACAGACACATCCCAAACCAACTTGATGGAGACAATTACTCATCAAAACTCTTTTTCTCTGGGCATTCCAGTCTGTATTGAGCTGACAGTTACTGCTGTCTAGGACAATGCATTTAAGGACTGGGGAGAGGGTGGAGATTGCAGATTTCTGAGTTGCCCTTGAGGCCCCTTCCTTTCATCTTGATACCAGGTGCTTGGCTATCCTGTATTGGCTCTAGAAACTGAACCCTCCTGGGGTGAAATCCTACCTGTGCCCCTTTGCTCTCCAAACTACAAAAATTTCAAACTCTTTTTTGTTTTAATCTCAATTTGTACCATAAAGTTGTCTAAAACAAATTTCTTCTGCCAGACAAAGTAATCCTGGCCTTTGCACAAAGGCCCAAGTATAGGACAAAATGCAGCCAGTCCTTTGCCTATTTCAACAAAGGAAAACCCCAATCCCATTCCCAGCTGAGACCTTACATCCATCAAAACGCAGAATCTTAACGTGAATGCCTACATCTGTATCAGCATCCTGGTCTCACTTTCATCATAAATACTCACCAAACTCTGTTCACAGGAAGATAGAGAGATGTCCTGGTGGTTTGAATAAGAAAGGCCCTCATAAGCTCATGCATTTGAATGCTTAGTCATTAGGGAGTGGCACTATTTGAAAGGATTGGAAAGATTAGGAGGTGTGGCCTTGTTGGAGGAAATGTGTCACTGGGGGGTGGACTTTGAGATTTCAAAAGCCCATCCAAGCCCAGAGTCATTCTCTTCCTGCTCCCTGCTGATCCAGAGGCAGAATTCTCAGCTACCTCTCCAGCACGAAGTCTGCCTACATGTCACCAAGTCTGCCTACATGTGGCCATGCTTCCCACAGTGATGATAACGACTAAGCCTCTGCAACTGTAAGCCAGCCCCCAATCAAATGCTTTCTTTCATAAGAGCTGCCTTAGTCATGGTGTCTCCTCACAGCCACAGAACATTGACTAAGACAGATGTCCTAGTGGTTAAGAACACTTACTGTTCCTGGCAAGGACCCTAGTTTGGTTAGGGGCACTCGTGTTGGGCAGCTCACACCCACCTGTAACTCCTGATCCAGGGGACATGCTCTCTTCTGGCCTCTGAAGGCACTGCATTTACATGTGCACAGACACGCACACGTTAAGAATAAAATCTTTTTAAGTTCTTCTCACAGCATTCTGAGCTGTCCCTAGCCTGTTCCTTCAAACTCTCAGAGTCATTCTGCTTCCCAATTTATTTTATGTGCGTGTGTGTTTTGATCGTATGTGTGCCTGTGCCCCACATGCATGCAATGCCTACACAGGCCAGAAGGAAGCATCAGGTCCTCTGGAACTGGAATTACAGATGGTTGTGAGCCTGGGGTGCCGAGAATCAAACCCAGGTCCTCTGAAGAGCAGACAGTGCTCTTAACTGCTGAGCCAGCTCTCCAGCCCCAAGACAATGAGCGAAAGGCTCCCTTGATTTACACAACCGAGAAAACTATGGCTTTGAGTCTCTGGCAGACTTACCAGTGGGTGTAATTGTTTAAGATGCCATCTTCACACTTTCACAGCTTCTAAAATCTACGCAGTACAACTCAGCATCCATCCATGCTAAAACTCTTCTGGACTGAATGTGGGAAGAGGCTCCTGGCCCATAACAAACGTGTATCTGAAGGGAGCAGGGGGTATGTGGTAGGCCAAAGAGTTAAGGAATCAAAAGAGAAAAGCAAGGTGCAGGGGGCCCTACCAGCCCTTCAAGAAGTCTAAGGACCCCGGGAACTCCTGCTGTGCCCTCTTTCCCAGAGTTCCACAGAGCATCTCAACAGTGCCTCCCTGAGTAGTACACCTTTAACTTGTGGGGGCATGACCAAATTCACACCACGGATGCCCTAGTACATTAAACCGAGGGACACGCCCAAGCCCTAGAAATGGCCTTTGTCGACTTGGTTTCCTCCGACCTCCTGCATTCTCCTTGACACTCACTTGCTTAATAATGCTGGCAAGGACATGCGACAGCCCCATTTGGAAGCCCAACAGAGGTTCTTTCTCACACTGTCCCATAAGGACAGGAGGATCAATCGCACCTGTCCCCTTGGGGTCTTATTTTTTGCATTTACCTGTTCTGCTCAAGCATATTTTCATTGCGTTTGCCAGCCTAAGCTCCCCAAAGTCCTTAACCACCATAAAGAGCAAAGTACAAAGGTTGTCACCTCTAATCCTTCAAAAAAGAAAAGAAAAATCTTCCTTCGGCCAACATCCATTCAACACAGCAAGCATGTATTGAGCAGATTAGAACGGCCCCCGTGCTTCTTCCCGGGGAGGAGCCGCAGAGAAGCAGCTGGCGGTAAATGCTGCGTCAATAGGTCAGACTGTTTAAGAGGCCATCTGTTCACTTCCAATGCTGCTAAAAATACACAATCAAACTCAACACTGGGTCGTGACGAGACTCTCCGGGAGCCGCTAGCGGACGGCTGTTCCTGCCCCGAGGTAGCGGATACACACCGCACGCCATAAGCTTCGCAGTTAATGCTCCCTGTCGAGAAAGTTAAACCTTACAGAAAATGCGCACATCTCCCAGTTTTGTGTAAACAGATTTTCTGACGAGCAGACTCATACTAAAATCCAGTGGGGAGAGCAGCGTTCACTTCGTCCTCTCTGGGCTTGGAGATGCTGGGTAATAATAGTTTTCCATGTGTTTGCTTGTGTGTGTGTGCACTTGTGTCTCTTTTACAAATGCCCCTGGGCTCTGCACACCTCTCTAGGCCACCAGTGTGAGAAGCCGCAGTGGGAAGAGAGCATCAAGGACAGACTGTCCGGCAGGAGTCTTGTGATCTGGTGCGACCTCTGGACAGGCTAGTGACAGGGAGCCCAGATGGTGGCTGAAGGGTTGGGTTCCCTGCACTGAGCAGAAGAGGAACGGCATAGGTGCCAAAGTGAAGGCAGAACATCAGCCAAGGGCCAACAGGGTCCTCTCCTGAAGATTTAAGATGTCCCTCCATCTTGCTTGCGCATGAGAGATGAAATGAACAAACACAGGTGAATGGGCTGCCTCCGCGGACCACCCTCTAGGGAATGGTCCTGGGCCTCCTGAAAGATGTTCTTCCCACAGTTTAGTGCCGTGTCATTGTCACCTGAGTGACGCCACAGCCTGCCGCCGTGAGCTCGCCTAGTCTCCTGGGACCCACACAGGCACATCAAAGAGCTGAAGAATGCCCGTGCTTCTCCACACTTGTCTCTGAAGCTGGAGGTCCAGACTGACAACATCCCACCCACCCAGATCCACACAATAGCAAGAGGGCTGAGGAAGAGCCAAAGTCTAGAGAAATGGATGAGGGGCGCCAGTTTGGAAGTCAATCTTTTGAGTTCACAGAAAGGAAAACTAAGATAGAGTTGTACTGGCAATTCTTCCAGCTGAGTCTTCCAAATGGTTGGCCTCTTCCTTAAGGTCACAGACAGGAAAGATCTCAAACTATACTATTTCATTTCTCCCTGCCTAGGAAGAAAATGTGTATCTTGAACTGTTAACTGGATAGAGGAGGACCGAACAAGTTGACTTACAGACATCCTCTTGCCCAGGCCCATGCACAGGTGGCAAGCCATGACAGCTGTTGTCTCTGAGGAGCTTGTGATGTCTGGGCCATTCGAGGTGTTTCCAGAAAAACTGAACTCACCTCGGGGCTTTGGAAGGAGGAAACAGTTTCTGGAAGAAACCTAGTGTCCAGAAAAAGCAAGAATGTTGCTAACAGAGATGCAAAGAATCTAATCAGTGATGCCACTGCCCTGGTGGGTCACTGCAGGCAGCTGCCCCTCCCCTGGACAGAGGGTGGAATGGCTTAGCCATCACCTGGAGCACTCAGATGCATATACAGACAGGAAGGGGTGGGTCAGCACACAAGGGAAAATGGCTAACACATGTTGTTGAAGAGCATGTAAATGGCCCCCTTTTTTTTAAAAAAAAAAAAAAACACTCACTTGGCTCCTTGGAGATACTTTCCCCAGCCTTAACATGAGCCAAACAAGAGCATCAGCAATGGAATGCATGGCACTTAGAAGGACCCCTGGACATTTCTCCTGGACCATTCCTCGCCGATGCTCAGCCTCACAGGCTTGATCCTCTAGCCTCACTGGCTCTGGATGTGGCTGGTAAAGTCCATTAGACTTTGGGGCATTTGTCCCAGGATTCAGCTGTCGTTAGATATGACAGAGAGACATGACTGCAGGGAAAGGCAGCTCCTACATCAGCATCTGTGCTTAAAACAACTCCCGAGGGACTGAAATCCAATTACTGCCCGGTAGAACTCTGCTTCACCGTCTTCAATTAATTACCAAACACTCCCATCCCATGACTTCTGTCTTCCATGCCTCCCCTTGTGAAGATGAACGTGGCCGAGCCGGTGGTATTTGTGGAGGAGATGCCAGGGGAATTGTGTTCATCCTGGAAGAGGAAGGTTAGCCAGTAACCTGCAGGCTCAAGAGGATGGACACAAGGCCCCACAGGCAGAAATGCCACAGAGGTGGGGAGGAAGGGGGTGTTAGACTGGATCGCTCCAGGAACAGACCCCACAGGGCTGGGTTTTCTAGTCCACAGTGAAGACTAGGAGAGTGTACCAGCTGCCTGGGCCTCTGGGCCTGGCTGTGAAGGGACAGGTTGTCCTAAAGCAGACCATACTTCCTAAATGCTGTTTGCTCAAGTTAATTCAAACCTGCATGCTGCCCTCCGAACACACAGAGGTTAACATGTGTTAACGTGGCCATCCAGAAGGAAGGCACCCACCGAAGGATGAGAGGTTGTGGGTTACAGCTGGCCAAGGTCAGACAGCTCCTAGAGAAAACCCGTAATCCTCCCCAGCCTCCACTGCGGCTCTTCCTGGCATCTTCAGAGCACAGGGAAGGGCAGGGATGAGGTCACACCAACCACAGGAGAGATGGCACAGGGGTGAGGGGCTGTCCCCAGCTGGACACAGCTCCAGGATGCCCTGCGGAAGTCTGCAGAGAGAAGGGGGAGCTCAAGGCACCAACATTCTTCAGGCTGCATTAGCCGTTCATAATTGGAGGGTGAGAGCTGGAGACGGGCATCCAGGCAGTGTGTGTCTTACTGTCTACACCGTGTTCAAAGTCACCACCTGGGTAGCTCAGCATACAGCCTGACTTGAGCTCTCCATAGCAGGGGGGGGGACATCTAACTGGCCTGTCTCCTTAACTCATTGGTTTGAGGGTGTGAAGTTACACTTATCCCAGGACCGTGGCTGAGACATTGTCTTTCCAAAGACCTCAAGGCCAGGGCACAGAAGCCAGACAGACCAGAACTGTCAGAGAGCAGACTAGAGCCTAGGACCTTTGGGAATCACCATGTGCCCAGACCCGAAGTGTTCAGCTCATGCCTTGCAAAGAGGCTGTCTGGTAGCTGAGCTAATGCTATTTGATTTTGTGACTCTGTTTTCATTGAATGTTTGAGGAAATTGGGACCCAGAGACGTCAAGGACATTGTGACCCCTGGTGAAAGTAGCAATATATTGATTTTTTTAAAATGGATCATGTTTGTTTATTAAAGATTATCTTTGTTTTATGTGTCTGGGTGCTTTGCCTGCATGCCTGTTCATGGATCAAGTGTATGGCGTGCCCACAGGGTCAAAAGAGGGTGTCAGATCTCCTAGAATTGGAATTACAGATGGCTGTGAGCTGCCATGTGTGTCCTGAGAATTGAATCCAGGCCCTCTGGAAGAGAAGCCAGTGCTCTTTACTGCTGAGCCATCTCCCCAGCTTCAAATCATGTTTTGTGAACTGAAGTTCTTAGAAAAGGTCACGCCTGCATTAAGGATAAGTTTCCAAGGCTGGTTGGTTGATGACAACATTGTAACTACGGAAAGTCAGGAAGCTACAGACAGAACCAAGTGATCTTGAGCTATCTTCAGCCCCCTTAATAGACATCCATTGTCCACCTCGGAGGCTGAGCTAGCATCCTCTCAGCTCTCAGACGATGACTTTGAAATGTGCCAACAGACTAATATCTTCCATCGACCCAACACTAAGAACGTCCTCACATAGTATCCAGGACTCACGGCAGTTTCCCTGCTCGACTGTGGCCTTCCTACCTCATCTTCCTGCCAGTGTGATTGGAATATGCCTTGATTTGCGACTTCCTTTTGTTCTGTGGCTATAACAGTGTCAAGTATCGGCCTAGAGAGATGGCTCAGCAGCTAAGAACACTGGCCACTCTTTCACAGGACTCGGATTTGGTAGTTCTAGGGGAGAGGGGATGACTGGGACTAAAAGTATTCCATCTTCTGGTCTCCGTGGGCACCAGGTACACATGTGATGCACAGAGATACATGCCAAAATGCTTTGCATATAAAATAAAATAATTACTATGTAAATCGCCAAGTATAAGTCACTGTGATTGCTCAGCTATGAACTCTCTCTCTCTCTCTCTCTCTCTCTCTCTCTCTCTCTTTCTCTCTCTCTCTCTCGCTTTTTTTGAGACAGGGTTTCTCTGTGTAACATCTCTGGCTGTCCTAAAACTCATAACTCACTTTGAAGATTAGGCTGGCCTGAAACTCACAGAGACCCTCCTCTCTCTGCAGCCCAAGTGTTGGAATTAAAGGCACTTCCCAGTGAATTACCTTTCTTAAGCACCTCCAGGGAGCATCACGGAAGTGTGGGTGGAAAGAATGGAGGTTGGTGGAGAGAGGAGCCACGGTACGCTGACTTCAGGGCAGGACATGGTTGCCACACACCAACTCAGTCACGGTCACTGCATAAGATAAGGTGAGTCAAAGTTCAAACACAAATAAGGGTGGGGGCAAGACCCACCCTTGCCAGAGAAGCAAATGGAAGCTCATGGCTACTTTGGGAAGGAGAGTCACTCTCCTTTGGCCACTGGCAGGCTGCTCCTGTCCCAGGAGATGGCCCAACACCCACGCTCGTGTGGGAAGCACTAATTTGGCTTAGGAATCACTAACAGTAAGTTCACATAAACTCACTCATGAAAACCATGGGAACATGGTTTTCAGGACAACTTAAATCCACACCATTCACATTTGATTTAGATTCAGTCTCTCTCATTTCATTGTTATGAAAGCTGTTTTGACAGTATATACCCATACATGTATGCATGTGTCCTGTGAGTGCTTGTGTGTATGTAATAGCGAGCACATATGGTGTGTATACTATGCACGCAGAATGCATACATAGTCATTATTTACATATACACACACCGCCTGTATCAATATAGTCAGTAAATGACTTCTACCTGGCTTGTCATTTATTTACACGTCCTAATTCATTCCTCCCGGGATTTGGTTTAGATGCCAGAATGGTGTTATATTGTTTAGACAGCTTGAGCAATTTAACTCAAATTATTTTTATAATGATATCACTTAAATAAGCATAAATATAAAGTTAGGTATATAAACTGCTTCTCCTTATGGCTCTTATGCATCTATAGAAACAAAATAAATTTACAATTCAAATACAAGCAAAACTAGAAAGCCAATAAAATTCAAATTAACATTGCAAAGGTGACTGATGATGCTGTTCCCTGGAACCAAATCACCTGCCAGGGTGAGAAAGATGTGTGGGCGTGCCCTGGGCCTGATAAAGCAACGGGGTCTCTCCTTCAGAGTGGGATGGCCCACCAATTAATTCATCATTATCATTGCCTTTGCTTTGCTCGTTTTAACAATGGGTTCTTCATTACGCATCCATCCATTCTTTGTGTGAACCCATCAGCTTAAACAGTATAGCACAGAATTTATGACTGCAAAAAACACAATCTGTAAACACAATGACTTTAGACTCTCAGGGGAGCCCTGGCTCTTGCTTTGGAAAGCCAGGGGAAGAATGTGTTCTGTGCTCAGGGTCCTTTCTGACAGGTAGGGAGATGATGCTACAGCCCTGGACTGCTTCGAACTCTCACATCCCACACTTTTCTCTCTTCTGTGTGTTTGAAAGGTACAGGGCAGAGGGAAGGCAATCCTCTCTTCTATATGCAAACAAGGGAAACATGCAAGCTCTGAGCCTGTGGCCCACCTTCAGCCTGAGGTTACCACCAGAGGATGCAGACAGAAGCTCCCTGTTACCTGGTTTCAAAAACCCACTGTAGGCTCAGTGATGGGCCAGGGGGATGGCTTATTGATGGGCCAGGGGGCTGGCTCAGCGATGGGCCAGGAGGATGGCTCAGCGATGGACCAGGAGGATGGCTCAGTAGGTAAAGGTGCTAGTTATAGAAGCTTAGTGATCCAAGTTCCATCCCTGGAGCCCACCTAAAAGGCCATATATGGTGAAGTAGATCTGGAATCACAATGCTCCTATGGAGAGATGGCAGGTACAGAAGGGAGAGCTGTTCAGAAGCTCTGGGCCAACTGGAGTCCATTGTGTGGCTGAAACAAGAGACACCCTGCTTCCTCAACACAGTGGCAAACACTGGCTGCCAAACTTTGTCTTCTAAACCCCGTGTGTGTGCTGTGACACAAAACACCAGTACACACATGCACAAACACAACTTAGTACATGTTTTTATTGAGCTATATATGCCTCTCCACTCCCCTCTCTGCCTCTACCCTTCCCTCCCCTCCCCTTCAACCATCTCCCATGGTCCCCGTGCTCCCAATTTACTCAGAAGATCTTTTCTTTTTATAGTTTCCATGTAGATTAGATCCATGTATGTCTCTTTGTTGTCTAGGATCTCTGGGATTGTGAATTGTAGGTTGATTTTTCTTTGCTTTATGTCTAAAAGCCACTTATGAGTAAGTACATATGATATTTGTCTTTCTGGGTCTGGGTTGCTTCACTCAAAATGATGTTTTCTAGAACCATCCATTTGCCTGCACATTTCAAGATGTTGTCATTTTTCTGCTGTGTAGTACTCCTTTGTGTGATTGTACCACATCTTTTTTATTCATTCTTTGTTCAAGGGGTGTTTAGGTTGTTTCCAGGTTCTAGCTATGACAAATAATGCTGCTATGAAAATAGTCAAGTACATGTCCTTGTGGTATGATTAAGCATCCTTCAGGTATATACTCAAAAGTGGTATTGCTGGGTCTTGAGGAAGGTTGCTTCCTAATTTTCTGAGAAATTGTCACACTGATATCCAAAGGGGTTGTATCAGTTTGCCCTCCCACCAGGAATGCAGAAGTGTACCCTTTACCCTACATCCTCTCCAGTATAAATTGTCATCAGTATTTTAGATTTTGGCCATTCTTACAGGTGTAAGATGGAATCTCAGGGTTGTCTTGATTTGCATTTCTCTGATATTGATATCAGAGCATTGATATTGAGCATTTCCTTAAGTGTCTTTCATCCACTTTAGATTCCTCTGTTGAGAGTTCTCTGTTAGGTCTTTACATTGTTTTATTGGATTATTTGCTCTTTTGATGATTAATTTCTCGAGTTATTTGTATATTTTGGAGATCAGCCCTTTGTCCAATGTGGGGTTGGTGAAGATCTTTTCCCATTCTATAGGTTGCCATTTATACAGCAAGCCAACAGCCAACATTAGACTAAATGGAGAGAAACTCAAAGCAATCACACTGAAATCAGGAACAAAGCAAGATTGTCCACTCTCTCCTTATTTATTCAATATAGTTCTTGAGATCCCAGATAGAACAATAAGACAACAAAAGGAGATCAAGGGGATACAAATCAGAAAAGAAGAAATCAAACTCTTGCTATATGCCAATGATATGATAGTTTACATAAGTGACCCCAAAAATTCTATCAAGGAACTTCTACAACTCATAAACACCTTCAGTAATGTAGTAGGATACAAGATTAACTCGAAAAAAAACCAGTAGCCCTCCTTACACAGATGATAAATGGGCTAAGAAAGAACTCAGAGAATCATCCACCTTCACAATAGTCACAAATAACACAAAATATCTCAGAGCAACTCTAACCAAACAAGTGAAAGACCTGTATGACAAGAACTTTAAATTTTTGAAAAAAGAAACTGAAGAAGAAAGCAAAAAATGGAAAGATCTCCCATGCTCTTGGGTATGTAGAATTTAACGTAGTAAAAATGACAATCTTACCAAAAGCAATCTACAGATTCAATGCAATGCCCATCAAAATTCTTCACAGATCTTGAAAGAACAGTACTCAACTTCATATGGAAAAGCAAAAAACCCAGGAAAGTCAAAACAATCCTGTGCAATAAAGAAACTTCTGGAGGCTTCACACCTGACTTCAAACTCTACTATGTTACAAGGAGAGGGGGCCCTTTGTTTGTCCTGACCGCCTGACTAGTTTACACCCGAAATAACCACACAGAAATTGTATTAATTAAATCACTGCCTGGCCCATTATTTCTAGCCTCTTATTGGCTAACTCTCATATCTTGCTCTAACCCATTTCTATTAACCTGTATATCACCATGAGGTTGTGTCTTACCGGGAAAGATTCAGCGTACCTGATTCTGGCAGCTCCGTTGCGGTTCTCTAACTCTTACTTTCTTTCTCCCAGAATTCAGTTCTGTTTCCTCTGCTTACCTAAGTTCCAACTTATCAACTAGGCCAAGGCAGTTTTTTTATTCATTATCCAATGAAAGCAGCACACAAACAGAAGGAACTCGTTAGAGCATGAGACTCTTAAGCTCAGGATCGTGGGTTTGGGTCCCACGTTGACCACCACTCTGTAACAAGAGGAGCAGGCTTCTTGTCATCCTGGCTGTCTGCCTATCTTACACCTGAAATAATCATAAGAAACTGTATTCATTTGAACACTGTCTGGCCCATTAGCTCAACTTCTTATTGGTTAATTCTTACATGTTAATTTAAACTATTTCTATTAATCTGTGTATTGCCATGTGACTATGGCTTACTAGCAAGATTCTAACCAGCGTCCATCTCAGGCAGGAGATCCATGGCATCTGCCACTCTGCCCTTCTTCCCAGCATTCAGTTCTGTCTATTCTGCCTACCTAAGTTTTGCCCTATCAACTAGGCCAAGGCAGTTTCTTTATTTATTATCCAATGAAAGCAACACACAAACAGAAGAAACTCCTACACCACTACTACAGAGCTACAATACTGAAAACAGCGTGGTACTGGCATAAAAACTGATAGGAGGACCAATAGAACTGAATCGAAGACCCAAATGTCAATCCACACACCTATGAACACCCGATTTTTGACAAAGAAGCAAAAAGTATAAAATAGAAAAAAGAAAGCATACTTAACAAATGGTGCTGGCATAACTGGACATCAACATGTAGAAGAACGAAAATAGACCCATATCTATCACCATGCACAAAACTCAAGTCCAAATGGATCAAAGACCTCAACATAAAATCAAACACACTGAACCTTATAGAAGAGAAAGTGGGAAGTATACTTGAATGGATTGGCACAGGACACCACTTCTTAAATATAACCCCAGAAGCACAGACACTGAGAGAAACAATTAATAAATGGGACCTCCTGGAACTGTGAAGCTTCTGTAAAGCAAAGAACATGGTCAACAATAAATATGTTTTTTTACTTTAAAAAATGCAGCATGTTTAATGGGTTCCAAAAACCCTGAGTTCTGTGAACTCAGCATTTCAGAGACTTGAGATCTACAGCAAATAAGGGGTCCCCAAAAAAGTGACCCAGAACCTCATATGTGTTGAGGGTAGCGATAATGTCAGAACTTCAGCTGAACAGCTGAGGTAGCACACACTTCTCTCTGATGAGAGCATCTCTTGCGCTATACATGTGGGATTCTGTGAGGAGCACCCAGCTTAGCTGTGGCCACTGTGTGCTCCACAGCATCAAGTCTGGGCCTGGAGTAGGATACTGCAGTGTGCTCTGCTGTCCAGGGATGGCATGACCGTCCTCCACCACCACGTCCATCCATGGGATGTGTGAATTCGTCCGTTCAGGCTGAAAAAATAACTATCCCAGACTGTACAGTTTAAAGAGTAGAAGTGTGTTGTCCCTCTGTCCAGGAGGCTGAAATCGTGGGTCACGTTGCAGAAAAGATGGCTTCCTCTTACAGCTTCCCACTTGGCCTGCACTGCTCCCTGTTCCCACTGCACTCTCCTCATCTGACACAGTCTGATTTCTGTTGTCGTGATAAACACCACTGTCGTGATATTCTGTCTGTAATCTAACAAATGAAGCTTGCCTGAAGACTAGAGTGTGGAGCTATGTTACTAGATAACCGTAGAGGCCAGAGAGTGATGGCGTACACCTTTAATTCCCAACACTTGGAAGACAGGAGCTGAAGGATCTCTGTGAGTTCAAGGCCACCCTGAGCTACACAAAATTGAATCTGTCTAAAAAGAGAAACAGATCTCACACAAAGGTGATCCCATGCCTTTAATCCCAGCCCTAGGGAGGTGGAGACAGGAGTGATATGGCTGGGTGGAGAGAGGAATATAAGGCGGGAGAAGACAGGAGCAGATACAGTCTGAGGTTTTGCAGAGATGGCAGCAGTCTGAGATAGGATCCCCCCTTTGGTCTGACCACTGGTAGAGGTAAGAACTCTCTAGTGGCTGACCATACAGATTCCAACCACAGTCCATCATGGAAGGAAGTCGGGACAGGGACGCAAGGCAGGGACCTGGAGATAGGGACTGAAGCAGAGGCCATGGAGGAGGCTGCTCATTGGCTTGCTCCCCATAGATAGTTCACTTGTTCTGCTTTATTACACAACCCAGAATACCTACCCAGGGATGGCACTGCCCAAAGTGAACTGGGTCCTTCCGCGTCAATTATTAATTAAGAAAATTCCCCATAGATATGCTTACAAGTTGATCTGATGGGGGCAATTCTTCAATTGAAGGTTTCACTTCCCGAGTGACTCTAGTTTGTGTCAAGTTGAAATAGAACTGAATAGCACACCACCTCTCCTCCCTCCTGAGTCCTCATCTCCTTTGCTTATGACAGCAGCCATCGGATTGGATGAGGGCCACACCGATGACCTCATTCTATTCGGGGGGGGCCCTTTAAGGACCTCGTCTCTAAACAGTCACATCCCAAAGTATTGGGTGCTGGGACTTTAGTGTAGGAACCTTGGGATACCCATCAGTGTCTCGTAGCAGTGGGTGGCATGGTCTCACTCCCTGTGCAGGGTGGCTTCGCTGCAGATCACTCCCACTTACAGCACAGAGGGTTGTCCTGCAGGACATGGTCATGGTCATTCAGAGCAGGACTTGAAGTATCCCAGGCTCCAGAGAGGAGCTGGGGGTGCATCTAAGCAGGTGGGAGCTTGCCCGGCATGCAGTGTGGTTCATAGTCTAAGCACACAGGACAGAAATCTAAGCATTTCTCTAATTGCTT
The DNA here is from genome assembly GCF_982192425.1 of Myodes glareolus. NCBI lineage: Eukaryota > Metazoa > Chordata > Mammalia > Rodentia > Cricetidae > Myodes > Myodes glareolus. The sequence goes on from NC_142031.1 coordinate 3,845,007, forward strand.
CAGGTTAATTAGCACTCATCTCAGCATTTTAGAGAGGAAGAACCACTTGAGCACAGCCTACTTCTCTGATTCCCACTCCTTGGTTGTCAGGCACTGGTAGAAACAGCTCTCAGACAGTGAGCCATAAGGCCCCGCTCTCCTGTAGACCACCAGAATTTGAAGGTGCATAGAGTCCCGGCTTTTTGCCTGTGAAAATATTCACCAGAGAGGAAAAGGACCATTAAGGCAAGGGACTTTAATGAGCCAAATATCCAAGAATGGGTCAGAACTTCCCAGAGTTCAGTTATTTCTTCTTCTAGCACTTTCACTACCCCTAACTCTAGAAAGCAGAAAAAGGAGTCAGTCTGCCGTCAGACCTGTCCCCAGAAGTCTGCTTTCCTAGAGGTCTTGGCCTTTTGAGTGAACTTGGTGTCTATTTTAATTACTTTCTATTGCTATGATAAGACACCATGGCCAAGACCACTTAGAGAAGAAAGAGTTTATTTGGTGCTTACAGTTTCAGAGGGCTAGAGTCTATGACCATTATGGTGGAGAGCATTGCGGAAGGCAGGCAGGCAGGCATGGAGCTGGAGCAGTAGCTGAGAGCTCACATCTTGATCCACAGGCATGAGGCATAGAGAGCTACCTGGGAGTGGAGTGTGATGTGGGATGTCCTTCTGTACACTGTAAGCATGTGTTGCTTTAATTGGTTGATGAATAAAGTGGCTTTGTCCTAAAGCAAGGCAAAATATAGGTAGGCAGGAAATCTAAGCAGAGATACAGGGAGAAAAAAGGTGGAGTCAAAAGAGATGCCAGCAGCTGCCAGGGGAGTAAGATGCAAGAGAATTACTGTTAAGCCATGGACCACATGATGATACACAGATTAACTGAAATGGGTTGATTTATATGTTAGTTATTAAGTGTTGATTAAGAGTTAGTTAGTGATAAGCCTGAGCCATTGGCCAAAGAATTATAGTCATCATCGGTGATGTCATTAGTCAGGGAGTAATTTTCCTGCACAGAGGGTCCTCCCTCTGTGCTATGCCATGAGGACAATTTCCATGATACATTTGTGTTATTATTTTCCATTTCAGAGATGTTCTGAGCATGCTCACTATCAGGCACCTGACCTTCCCTGAACTGATTTCTGGAAACTGGGTGTCTCAAGTTACATACATATACTAGAATGTAATCCCCAAAGCCATGTGTTGACAGTATAGACTTATGATTAGCAGAGGCCAAGAGTGTGGGCTTCAGCAAAGTGTTGGGCACTGGATATCTGTATCTGTCACCACGAGAAGACAGAATGGTCCATCTGATCTGTGTCTGTCCCCATGAGAGGATATGATGGTCCATCCAATCTGTGTCTGTCCCCATGGGAAGACATGATGGGCCATCCAATCTATGTCTGTCCTCATAAGAGCACAGGATGGCCCATCTGACCTATCCACTACCATGAGAGAAAGGGATGGTCCAGCTTGACTTAGACTCGCTTGGGAGAAACACAACTGAACATATCTGTTAAAGTGTCTCCACAAATGTTTAACTGGGGTAAAAAGACCTATCCTGAACAAGTGTGCCACCATCTCAGACTGAACTAAAAACAAAAACAAAGAGGAAATGGGCTGAGCACCCACATCATCTCTCTGCTTCCTGGCTGTGGATGCAACATGGTCACTTACTTCCCACTCCTGCTACTGTGACTTCCCCACCATGACGGCCACAGCCTCAGACTGTGAGCTGGAACCAGCCTTTCCTGCCTTCTCTTGTTTCTATCAGCCATGACTTCCCACGGTGACGGACTTATGAGGTCATGATAGACCTCAGACTGTGAGCTGGAACCTACCTCTCCTGCCTTCACTTGTTTCTGTCAGGTCTCCTGTCACAGTGAAAATAAAAGTTACTATCACAGCTGTGTCACATGATGCAGCTCAAGTCACTTCCCAGCGGCCGGTAGTCAGAACACCCCCCACCTCCCAGCAGCCAGTAGTCAGAACACCCCCCCCACCTCCCAGCAGCCAGTAGTCAGAACACTCCCCCCACCTCCCAGCATCCAGTAGTCAGAACCCCCCCCACCTACCCCTAATCCCCTATCCCTGCTTCCTGAGCACCAGAGATCCATCCCATAACCCAAGAATCTTGGACTTCTTCTGTCCATGACTTTGAAACAAATACACTTCTTTTAAATTTAAATTGCTTGGCTCTGGTATTTTGTTCTAGCAATGGAACATGGACAGAGACGTGGGAAAGGATGGCATGCAGAGAGTGACCACAGGTTCATCGCCAGCTGTGTGCACCGCCTGCGGTAAGAGCTGAACGTGGAATCCAAGTTGTACAAAGAGCGACAGAGCATTGGTGTGGTGTTCAGGAAGCTGCTTTGACTGTCCATGTTTATCTCTGCTCTCCTCCAAGATAACCACAGAGGGGCTTTTACACGGGCTCGGGTGTGAGACTGGAGACTTACGGGGACTCTTTACGGGATGAGCACACACAGACGAGGGTGTGTAGTGAGCAGGCGTCAGGGGAACAAGCTTCGCTGGCATGCAATATAAGGAACAGAGTGACAATTGACTTTTTCAAATAGAAGCCTTTAGGATAGAAGGTTCCAGAGGGAGCCAGACTCCAATAAGAGTTCATACCCCTAGAAGAAGTCCAAAGGCCCCTGGAGCAGGTGTTTCTAAGGTGGATAAAATAGAAGGCAGAGCCAAAAGTAACAGGACAATTTCATATGGACGGGTCAGTCTCATGACTGCCCTGAGCACACGCTGGCAGTGGACTGACCTTTTGCCCACTCCAGCTCAGATGGAGAGGTTTGCACAGCCAAGTCCAAGGACAAAGCAGTAAACCCAGAACAGCTGTATGGGGAAACCCATGCCACCCCTTCCCAACTGTACAGGAGATGTCTCTGATCCCAGATACCTGAAGTTTTGCTGGAAGCTCACCAGGCCTTAGGAAATCACCTGTCTTTTCAGATGAGAAGTCTCAGCTGTGCCCAGCTCTATAGGTGGCCCAGGGAATTGTGGAACATGGTTGCTTCAAATGTCATCTCTCTTAAATACAAACACAAGTATTGTCGAAAGGCCTTGGGTTGATGAATCTCGGTTACTAACTTGACCTATCTGGGAAAAGGGAAGCTCAGTTGAAGAATTGTTACCATCCGATTGGTATTTTCTTGATTGCTAATTGGTGGAGGAGAGCCCAGCTCACTGTGGGCAGTGCCATCCCTAGGCAGGTGGGCCTGGACTAGGTAAGAAAGGTAACTAGGATGAAGCTGGGAGTAAGTCAGTGAGCAGCTCTCCTCCGTGGGCTGTGCCACAGCTCCTCCACGGGCTATGCTGCAGCTCCTCCGTGGGCTCTGCTGCAGCTCCTCCATGGGCTCTGCTGCAGCTCCTCCACGGACTCTGCTGCAGCTCCTCCGTGGGCTGTGCCGCAGCTCCTCCGTGGGCTGTGCCACAGCTCCTCCGTGGGCTCTGCTGCAGCTCCTCCACGGGCTCTGCTGCAGCTCCTCCACGGGCTCTGCTGCAGCTCCTCCACGGGCTATGCCGCAGCTCCTCCACGGGCTATGCTGCAGCTCCTCCACGGGCTCTGCTGCAGCTCCTCCGTGGGCTCTGCTGCAGCTCCTCCACGGGCTGTGCTGCAGCTCCTCCGTGGGCTGTGCCGCAGCTCCTCCACGGGCTATGCCGCAGCTCCTCCGTGGGCTGTGCCGCAGCTCCTCCGTGGGCTGTGCCACAGCTCCTCCACGGGCTGTGCCACAGCTCCTCCACGGGCTCTGCCGCAGTTCCTACCTCCAGCCCCTTCCTGCCTCGACTTCTTTCCCTGACTTGCCTCAGTGATGGACTGTAACTTGTAAGATGAAATAAACCATTTGCTCCCCCAAGTCACTTCTGGTCACGGTGTTTACTGCAACAACAGAGGACAGACAAGGACCAGCCTGTAATGTCAAAGGAAGGACAACAAAGTAAGGAAATATTAGTGAGAACCTCAGAAGACAGAGAACACAGGAAGGAGAGGAGAGCTTTGTCTGTGTAAGACTGATGGCAGCCGAGACAGCAGGAGCTGTGTTACATCGCTGAAAGAACAGTGTTCTCTTTAAGGAGAAGCACATTCAGAGATCCAGGAAAACACTGGGAAATTAAAGCCATGCAGAAAGTCATGCAGGAAGCCACAGGAAGATCAAGCTGAGGAAAGTTCATTGACAGCAAATCGGAAATACTAAGAGGCAGAAAAATCACAGAAAGGGGAAAGTAGAGGGTTGGCCTGGGCTGCCTAATGTACCATGGAAGTTCCAGAAAGAGAACACAGGGAATCAAGGGAAATGATATCTTCCAGGAAAAGGGTGGGCATTTGGGGTGTCCACGAGGGGGTCAGTCAAAGACCTATAAAACTAACGAAGCAGATCTACCTGTGGTAGCTAATCTTAACTGTCATCTTGGCTGGATTTAACCAGATGGAAACACCCCCTCTGTGCATTATCTACTAGGGAGCATCTGTAGAGAATTATCTCATCAGGAAAGACCCACCCAGAGTGTGGACCACACCACCCCACAGACTGGAGTTCAGGACTAAATACAAAGGAGGAAGCTACCTGGACATCAGCTTTTGTCTCCCCACTTACTGGCTATGGAGAAAATGTGAGCAGCCACCTCAAGCTCCTGTCACCAGGCCTTCTGCACCATGATGGAGCGGGTCCCTTCAAACTGTGAGCCAAAGAATGTCTTCCTCCATCAAGGTGCTTTTTTGCTTTTCTTGGGTGTTTTCGTTACCAAAAAGAGAAAAGTAGCTACTGCAATGCCTAAGACATATGGAGCTGCAGAACACTGGGCATGAAGAGATGGGAACATAGAAGCCTCCAGAAGACAAGAGAGCTGTTCACACAGCAGTAATTGAAATATTTCTGCATCTCTCACAGGATTTTGCAAGAACGACTTTAGAGTTCAGAAGGGAAACCTCGAGCCTTGATGTATCAACTCAGTCATGAGACGTGAGTTGAAGACAGGACACTGTTCCTCACATTTGTGAGATCACGGTCACCTCTGTCCCATGGGTGCATAGGATCCTGTGACTATGAGAGGAGACCTGGACCCCAGAGGACAGAGTGGTGCCCAGAGACACAGACGTGCAACCCATCTCAGGAGCGGCTGAGCCACCCAGCCCTCCCCGTGGGGAAGGAAGGAGAAGACCGGGGAGTTTTGATCAAAGTGTACAAAGTACTGAGTCTGGTGAATAGCCTGGGAGGCGGTAAGGAAAGCCACATGCCAACAGAACAGGTGACAGCCCTGGTCGTTATTCATTCTGGGGAAGCACAGAGTATATCAGGATCGGAAATGTAATCATGGAGCTACTTTGAGCCTCAGCTGTGAATAATAATTACATAATTATGCAAATGATGAATATTGATATAACCACAAATTATACTACTGGAAGGAGGGGCAGGAGTTCTGTGTGTGTGTGCATGTGTGTATACGTTGAGTGAGTATGTGTGTGTGTGAGTGTGTGTTGTGGTGTGTCTGTCTGTGTGTGTTTGAGTATGAGTTCACTTGATTGACAGGCAAGAGAAACAACATGAAGTAGACTCATCTTCCAGGGGAGGAAGCCTAGTGATTGAGCTGAAATTAAGAAGAAGAATCAGAAACAGGGCAAGAACTTACTGCACAGGAAGACCTGAGTTCAAATCTCAGGAATCATGGCGAAAGCCTCGTGTCTGTAACTCCAGCAGTATAGGAGAGGAGAATCACGAGGTCACTGAGGTTTGCTGACTGAGCCTAGCTCCAAGTACAGTGAGAGATCCTGTCTCAGGGAAACACAGCAGTCCGGTGGGAAACCCTGTCTCAGGGAAACACAGCAGTCCGGTGGGAAACCCTGTCTCAGGGGAACACAGCTGTTCAGTGAGAGACCCTGTCTCAGAGGGCCATAATGGAGAGAGATAGACAGGCACAGCAAACAGCCTCCTTTGGCCTCCACATACGCATGCAAGGGGGACCACAAGCATTCATAAACCACACATGTATGCCGTGGGTATACATGCACAGAAAAATGAAAGCCAGACAAAAATAGTAGCAAGAGTAATAGGTACTTTTGAGTACCAAGGTTCCGATGGGAACAATGGGGGAGAGAGAGGCAGCAACCCTTGGGAAATGGACACAGGGATGGGGAGAAGGAAGAGACACCAGTCAGCTGCTCTCATCCAGCAGGATGCTTCTACTTGGACTTTTGAAGATATCTTGAGTTAATGTGGCTGGATCAGCCAATCACCAGATAGGGCAGGTCCCGCTGGGATCCAGGTTGAGGGGACTTTGCCAGCTATTTCCAATGAGCATGCTCAGGGACTGTATGGTGAGGCTGGGGCCTGGCTGGAACTACTCTACAATCCACTGGTGACGGAGGACTTCATTAAGGTCCAGGGAGGTGCAGACACTCTTGACTGGATGAGCTTCAGAGCAGGGCTTTTAGACTCTGCAGGAGAGTGGGAACTGAAGGAGAGGGGTCTACTCCCTCTGGGGTTCAGAGCTGGTGGGAAGAGTCCCTTCACTCCCAAGTAAAAGAATGGTAGATACTTGGATGTAGGAAGAAGCCAAGGGTCCCTGTTGTGGACATTGGATGAGATTTCTCTAACAAAGACAGAAATGCATACACATACACGCATACACACACACGCACACACACACACTCACACTCACTCACATGTACACTCACTCATACACATACCCGCACAAAACATACATACATATACACACATTCATTCACACACACACTCACAGATACCTACACACTCACACCACACATACCACACATACACTCATACATGCACACACACACACACACACACACACACACATGCACACTCGATGCTTGAAGCAGCAGAAGTCTGGTATCGGGCATCAGCAGCCCTGCCATTCCTCTGAGGCTATAACCCAGGACCCTCTCTACCTCCTCCAGCTTCTGAGGTGACATCAGTCCTTGGTATCTGTAGACTTGTCTCTGCCCCTGCCCTCTGTGGCCTTCTCCCTACTGAGACTCATCAAATTTTTCATCTTCTGGGAAGACCATCATCAAACGTGATCAGGGTCCTCATCCTCACTTGACTTCAGCAAAGACCCCATTTCCAGTTAAGGTCACATGTTTTGGTACTGGTACATGCTCTAAAGTCTTGGGGCGGGGGACACCATTCACCCCACACCAGATCTGAGCATTGGTGTTCACAGCGGGTTTGGCAGGAACATCGCCCTCTGTTCTTCTCTTAGAGGCCCGCAGGGAGGGCCTGTTCCCTTCCACATATTCCCACATCTCACATACACAGCTCATTCATCCAGTTTCTCAAGGACTCTCACACAGAAGGTCTTCGAGTCCTTCAACGGAGGCGTCGTCTCTGCTCTGGATGACTCCCAGTCACGGTCACTGAAGCTGCGGGGAGCAAGGAGAAAGCAGGCAAGAGCGTGGACATCTAGGGTGCACAGAGAACCATGGTCTCCCTTTCAGCTTTTGCCAGCAGCCTGGTCACACTTGCTGTCTTTGCCAGAGATACTCAGAAATCAGACTTCAGCCAGCCCTGCAGTCAGGACTGGAAGTTCTAACATGCAAATCTGAGCCTTTCAAGGAACAAGGAGACTCCTCAAGAAAATATAACTGCCTGGGACTGGACAAACACGTTCCCAAGATGGGCCATTTGGAGACAGAACACCAGTCCCTAAAGCAGAAGGAGGGACAAGGATGGTACTGGAGCTCCCTCATGAGTTGGGCCATCAACCGTTATTTGCCGGTGACTTTTCCCTGTCCGCGCTCCCCTGAGCCCACTGCTGCAGATATATGTAGGTCAGCAGATGGATCAGCACCTCCATCGGCCCTTTTCAAAAGATTTAATGGAGCCTTTAGAAAAGAGCCATCAGGCAAAGAATTACCCATTTCACTAACAAGATGGCTTCATACAGAGAGGTGTCCACGCAATGTGTCTCCCCCAAGGTTTTCCACACCATCACCGCAGACCACGCCAGGGTGCTGGAAGAACCAACAGCCCCTACCCCCAAAGGATCTTCAGCAGAGACAGGGAAGAACTGTCCCCCTCTCCTGGTTACAGCGTGTATTTCAGTAGGACTCCCATCTAAAGCTTCAGGGAGGACTGGATTCAGGGGGATGGCCATCACGGGAACGTAGCGAATAAGGCCCTGAATCCGCGCTGGCGTTTAATAAAAACAGCTGCAGCTGGTTTGCTATGAAACTCTGATGGGGCACCCATGTGAGGTGTGGAGGGGGCGGCGGTTCCACCTGCCTGCCAAGCAAACCTGAGGCACTGAGTTCAGATCCTTGCCACCCACTTGGGGGAATAGAAACCAGGCCTGGTTGTGCACATAAGTAACACTAGCCGAGGGTGGAAGAGACAGGGGGCCCCCAGAGTTTTCATTTTCTGACCAACCAGTCTAACTGATAGGTGAGAAAGAAAGACAATCCCTAAAGACGAGGTGGAGGGCAATCCAGGAAGACATCGAATGTCGACCTTTGGCCTCCGCCGCAGGCACACCCACCTGCATGCATGTGTGCTCATACACAGGGTACTCGTCTTTCAGTACTGTCTTCCTTGACTCTCTCCTGAGAACTTTCTGGCTATTCCCAATGCTCGTGCCGCGCAGAGGCAGCCTCTCCATAGACGCTGATTCATTGCCTGCTATTTGGGAGAATTTCTCAGCCTCTGCTCTGCCTCGGGAACAGGAAGCCTGGCTTTCTGTTAGGGTTTTTCTTTTTTTCCTTTTTTGTTTGTTTCCCCCCCAACCCCTCTTTGCACACTGCGGCTTTCATCTGCGACTCACGTCTTGCCAAAAAGGTGGATAAATGAAGGAAGAATATTTCTTTTCAAAGAAAAGGAAATTAAAACGAGCCATGCAGTGGCAGAGCGGTGAGTCCAGGGCTGACTGGACGAACAACACTGCAGCCAGCATCCCCTGAGCCACAGGAGGGCTCAAGACCAAAATACTGTGGAAAAGGGCCCGCCCCACCCCCCTGCAAGCAGGCAGACAAAAAGCTCTGTCCCTAGCTGCCACCCACTGGGCACAAATCGTGTTTAACAGCTCCCGAATTTACTGCCAATTGAATAAAAGACCACTATTTTAGGAAATGTCAGTATTTCTCCCCAACATAAATAAAAGCCCCTTATTGTGAAGAGTCCCGGTTTCAGGCAGCCCACCTGACAGATCTGCAGAGCAATGGGATACACTCAGGGTGCTCAGCAAAGGCCTGGTCAGAGGCACGCCTGGAAGCAGGGGTGCTCCACCAGCGAAACTAGGTACCCATCTCCATTGAGGATGCTCTGGTCTAATGGACCTCAGCAACTCAGTAGTTTTGAACTGTGAAGAGACCCTGGGCTGTTATCTCTGCAATCCTGGCTATCAAAGAAAGCATGGCCATGTAGGAAGACACAATGCAACCCGCGCAGGGTTGCAGTCCCAGTTCTTACCAAGTAGAGCCAGTCTGGCCTGGAGATGTAGCTGGGACTAGAGCGTGTGGCTTACTGAAGGACCCTCTGCAGCCTAGTCACCCTCCTGGACCCCCAAGCTGCTCAGCATGCTGTGTGTAGCCATACCACTGCTCCCTGTTTCAGCCTCCAGGGTCACACAGAATGTCCGGTTTTCTGGCCACAGGAACAGTGACCCCACAAACGGTAGGATGACTTAGACATTAAAAGCATCTAGGAATGGCCATTGTCTGCCACAAAGAAAGAAGCCCAAGTCTCGGAGGTCAAGACTTTGTAAACGGAACACGTTTCCTTTAGAAGTTGGGGTTTGGCTCATGCTTTGGACAAGGCCAGGTGCCCATGGGGCTCACTGAGTCATGCTCATGTTGGGGTGATGATGAGATCATCTATGAGCATGACATTTCCTCCATTCGCAGACACCCAGCCTTCGGGAGCTTCGCAGTAGACTCTCCAGCTTTGCAGCGAGATTCTGTGGGAATCAGACATGGGGGTGATCCACTGACTCCAGTCCAAAGCCTTTCACAGATGTGCAGCTGCCCAGGAGGAGTGACGCTGTGACCCAGGGAACAGAGAGTTCTTGCTTTTCTGGCTGTGGGGGACTGTGCTTAGTCCCAGGAGCAGACTGCAGGAATGAAATCTGATTCCTCAGATTGGGCAGAAAAAAGTCTGAACGATTCCTTGCCTTTGTCGTCAGCTCTGCCTATATTGGAATCTAGAAGGGGTTGGTCAGGGTGGGGAAGCAAACTGTTCTCCTCCCTCCAGGCAGACAGAGAGGCAGGTGTGTCCTCCTCCAGGCAGGGCAGATATAAGCACAGGGTCTGGCGAGGTGATTCTTTAGAGTCAGGGTTCTGCGAGGCGTGGATGGAGTGGTTGCATCACCCTTGGAAGCAAATGGAGGAGTCTGATTTATAGGCCCCTGTATGTGTTCCAGCAGCAGCCTGACTGAATCCGGCAGAGATGAGATTATCACTGGAAGGCAGCACACTGCTCATGGCTTGATTTAGCCGTGGGCCACTGTGCAGAGAAAAGGAACATGCCCCGATGCATCTACCCAATCTGTTCTGCTTTTCTGTCCTTGGGGAATGAGCCCCAAATCAGCTGATCAGTTTTCTGAGAAGGCTTTCTGTCCCTCAGCAGGAACATCTTACCCCAAGGAGGTCACAGGTCTTGGGGATGGGGGAGGGTGACAAGTTCCAGGGCACTCTTGAAGGGAACAGGGTCAGCTAGAGCAACTGTCTCCTTGAAGTCTCTAAAGCATGGACCACAGTCCTGCATCCCTGTGATCAAACCCGTCAGGGGTCTCACCATGGCCACCTCACCATCCAGAATCCAAGGACCAGAAGCCAGGGAAGATGCTGACAGGGCAGGAGGTCCCTTCTTCTTAGATGACCAGTTTTATTCCCTCCACATGCCCACCTGCCCTGCACAATCTACACATGCATATGTGCAGGCACAACACGTGTGTGCACTGAGACAAGCATGCATAGTCCACAGGTCTGAAGTCCTACACATGTGCACAGTCTACATGTATAGGCACCCACATGCAGACAGACACACACATATCCATGTATGTGTGGGGTACACACGTATTTCTATGTACGTGCACAGAAGTTTGAGCACACATGTGGCATTGTGTTCAAGTACTTGAATCCCAGAGCCCAGCCCTTTGCTTTTCCCACTGGTCTTTCTTGGTCCACCTCTGGTGAATTCTGTCATCTGCACGACCCAAAGGGCTTTCTTGAGAATGAGTCAGCCAGGATGCCCAGAGCCTGTCACCAGTCACAGAACCTCTGAGGGCCCTTAGAAACAGTAGCTAGGACTGGGGCATTTCTCATGTGAGGGACACTGGAAAGCTCAACCCTAACCATGTGAAGCCACCATGACCACCTTCCCGAGGAGACCAACCCTCCATATCTGCTACATTTATCCCAGGGATGCTGAGTGAAAAGGATCCTGGGCCTCTTGGAGATGGAGGGGTGCTCTCTCTGGAGGTTGAGAGCACCGCAAACCCCTAAGCTAGAGGACCCAGAACCTGGCTTTGTACGCTCAAAGTTGATGAACCCCTCCATGAAACACCAACTTCATAAAATGTTTCTCTCCATTAGATCCTGGGAAATGAAACACAAATGCATACCCAAGTAATAACCTCAGATTACATATGTACGTATGTGTGACATACATGTATGTGTATGTGCATATATATCATAAATATAAGGATTCAAAGTAATACGGTCACTTCCAACTTCCAAAACACTAGCGCTTATAGGTCCTTCCTCTGTATTTTGTGCTCATGGGGGCCGTGATCCATCTCTAGATCAAGCTCTGAGCAATGAGCTTCCTACCAGAGAGGCAGCAACAATCTCTTGGTATCCAGATTCAATCCAGGCTACTGCTGGGCCCCATACAGTGCCCATGAGGCAGGTTCCTCGCACCAGCTCCCAAAGCGGACCCCAGCCACTTGGGCCAAGCTGCTCGCCCTGCTCTTAAACCCCTCCTCTCTATCCTGTGCTTATGGGAGCTGTGAAAGGGCGAAGAGGAGGGACGGAGAGGAAAGAGGGTGGAAGGCAACTGTAGCCTTGAGCCTGCCGTGATTAAGGTTCTTCTAAAGTTTATCCAACCCACCTCTCCCAACCCTCTCCCCCTCCCCTTCACCCGCTATGCCTGCATCCTTGTTCAGTGGCCTCCATAGAGAGAGTTCCTTGCCCGGTACCAAACAGACAAGACGTGACGTCACAAAGCAGTGACCCCCATGCCTGGCACACACTGCCGCCGTGTTCTGCCATTATCTGGAGTGTCCAAGGTTCCCCGACAAGCCTGACGATTGGAGTGACGGGGCTCCCGACTTCTGGTAGCACCTCACTGGGTAGCAGAAGGCTCTTCCATGCCCCCAACTCTGCCGAGCACGTTCTCGACACTCATAATTATACGATATTAATTGACACGAGCCATTTCTTATTTCATACTAATTGAAAATTACTGATTTTCCTTGTGCAAATAGCTCTTCATGTCAATTACCAAATGTGATGCAGCCCATTTTTTAATTAACCACTCTCTACCACATCCTTTCAAATCTGGTTTTCAATCCAGCCGACTGGCTCATCCTGTCACAATCACAGTCAGTAATGACCAGGGTCTCTCTAAAGAATCCTGTCATATTTTGCTGAAAGGACTGAGAAAGGGAACTCGGAGAAAGGTTTGACCTGCCCTTTTTTACTTCCCTGAGATGGGACAGAGTGAAGCGGGAGGCTGAGAGGCTGAGAGAGTGCCCAGACTTCCGCTTCCCCTGGACCCAACCCAGTCCTCATAGTAAGCTGAACTGTGGCATCAGAGGGACGCTTCTAAAGAACTCCCCAAGTTGTATAGTCTCCCCTGCCATGTGCTGTGTGTGTGTGTGTGTGTGTGTCTCATCCCCTCGAATTTACTCTGTCTTCTAGTGCCCTGGGTTAAACACATCCACAGTTGAATCCAGGATTAGTCTGTACGCCACCTGAGTCTCTGTTTCAGCTTGTCTTCCGATGCTGTAACAAAGCACTGGAGGCCATACAGCTTACAGAGAAAAGCTTACATAGCAGCTCACAGTGACAGCAGCTCACAGTCTGTACAGCATGGCGAAGTCTTCGTTCGGCTGTCTCCTGGCACAGTGAAGGGCATCGTGGCAGAAGCTCCTCATGCCGGAGGGAGAGCTCATGTGATAAGATGAAAAGTCAGAGTGAGGAGGAGTTGGTCTTGCTCACGGATGATAATCACCAAGTCGTTTTCAAACCACAGCAGACCAGAAACTGTGTGCCCTGCACCAACATCAGACCTGAGCCTTAAGCCTCTGGCACATGGTCAGCTAACTGGAGTGTACCACCCCACAATATGCTAACTTACATCGACACTGCTCCATGGGTAGTTTGGGAGTGCTTTGCATCTGAAGCGGCTTGGTGGGTCTCACTGGTTTCATTCACACACTGGTGGCCATTAGATGGGTACTGAGGCCAGATGATCAAGAACGGTCTTCTCAAAGCTCCTCCCAGTAACTCCAGACCCAAGCAGGTTGACTGAAGTCAGTTCTCACACTGGAAGACTTACCAGTCCTCATCCCACCTTGTAATATCTTGCACTGACGAGTCTTTGGCTGGGGGTGGTCCAGCGCCCCTGAGGTTTTCTGTGTGCACTCTTGCGGAAGCACCATGAGAGATGCCCAGCACAGAGCCAATGCCCTGGAACCCTGTTGGAACCACACAGAGCCATGCCACCCCACACTCCCAACCCACCCTCATGTGCCCCAGACTCTGTGATGGATTCTATATGTTCCACCCCCAGCAAAAGACAAGATTCACATGCATAGCACATGCACTCATGCAGAGGAAGTAGCACAGAGAGCAATGGGCAACAGACTTGTGCATAAGAGTACAGAATCCACACAAAAAAAAATCCCACATAGAGCTACCATGGGCTGAACCCAACCAGGGAATTTTGAAATTTATTTCGCCGGAACACGAAATTCCTTGCACCCACAGAGCACTAGGGGGCCAGAGATGTTAAACACACAGGGGCCTTCCTCAGTGAAGGAGCTATCACACCTATTTCCCCAGTGTCTGGGAATGGGCATTGTTAATGGCATGGAGACCATCTGGCTATCTGTAGAAGCAGACCTCACCCACCGTTTGCTCTAGAGGTAGACCTCATTCAAATGCCCCAGAATGATTATCCCAGACTCGTTCCTCCCTAGATCTTAATCATAAGCTCCCAGCTAAACCCATCCTTAGGGAGATGTCACACATACTTATTCTATAGCCTGCTGATCTCTATTCTCTCAGAGACCACACTAGACCTTTTAGCCAGTCAGAGAACCCACCCTCACGGTCACATGTACTTTGGAAAGGCATTTCTGTGTAGTTAAACCTTAAGCTTTATGTGCACCTGAAATTGGAATGGTTGTTGCCTGGAAACATTTTTTCCCAAACTGTACTGCATTTTAAATACACCGACATGAACCTCCCGGCATTAGACTCCCTGAAGTCTGAACAAGGTTGACAAAGTCGATCTGGACGGGGTTTTCATTCTCATCTCCCCACAGGCTCTCTTCCCATCTCCTTATTGTTCGTCTGCTTTAAGTGTGCAGAAAATCCACGGTGCGAGAGGAGCCTGTGAGCTGGGCTGCAAGGCGAACTGGAGTAGATGGTGAAATATTTGAAACCAGGCCTCGTGGCCCCAGACGTGCTGAGGCTTTCGTTGCTCCGTTGTGCCTCTTGACTCCTCTGTGTCTTAGTCACAGTTTATCTTTAAGTGGGAATTCTCTGCTTACTCGGGTGGGGTTGCCATGGTGACTCGCAAAGAGGGCAAATACAAATCTGAGTGGAAAGGATGGTGTTGTATAAATATAGACGGCTCCCCCCATCATCATTGCTGGGAACTCTTCTGGCTGGAAGTTTAGGGTGGGTGGGCCTTGACAGGGAGTGCTCGCTGCCCCAGTGGGTGAGCAAAGGTGCATTTGCACCCATGCGCTCACCTCTGCTCATTCACAGCATGTTTTTAAGCACCTGTGATAGCCTCAGTCCTGTCACCAACACTAGAGACCAGAAAAAAATTAAAAATAAAAATGCAAAGCCTTTGTTCACAGGGAAGCGGTACTCCAGTGGGGAAGATGGCGAAGAAGAGATGAACTCTGACTGCAGATCCCCCTGAGCTTTAGGACAGGACAAAAGAGGGAGATGGGGAGCAGAAAGAACCTTCTAGTGAGGAAAGGATGACCCTGGGAGCCCTCTCAAAGGAGGTGACATTTAAGCTCCTTCCCCAAGGGAGAAAGCACAGAGGTTCAGCCATGAAGCGGGCTGCCCAGGGTCACCCTACTGGAAACCCATCAGACTTTGATGTCTGATTTCTTCTTCACTCAGCCCTCATCCCTGTAGAGGCCAGAAGATGGGGGTGGACAACAACACACAGGCCCCCCCAGTTTCCCGTTCTTACACCCTTCGGGATCGGTCCACTTAACTACAATCCAGAGACACCTCTGTTTCTTGAGAGTAATTACAACTCACCCCATACACTGAATAGCCAGCCCTTCTTCCACCCTGACCATGGAGCCCAAGAAGGAGAAGCCATGTGCCCCCTACACCATGGAGCCTAGAGCTTCCAAAGGCTCTGAGTTGTACATATAAACCACAGCTTCCAAACAATTCCCCTAAATTCTCTGTTCTAGTGGGAACCAACCCACTCCGTGAACAGGTCTCTAAATTCAAGAAAAGCTAAAGGTCCTCCTCCTTGCACCACTTCTGGCCTCTGTAAGTCAGCAGGCCACCGAGCATGAGCTAAAGCAAAGGCAAATCAACCGTGTCCCTTTCAAGGAGTCTGACTCTCACTCACACAGGAAAGAGGCCTGGCCAGGCTGGGACAACATGAAATGAACCAAAATAATGTGTGTCTGATGAGAGTATTAGGCAAGACTTTAAGGTCAATTTAGCATGATTTAAATATTTCCCACTCGTTAGCAATCATTTAGAGTATAATTTCCTTTGCACCCCCTCCCCCAAACTTGAAGTTTTATTTTAATGGCTTTGCGATTTTGAACCAGATCATTAAAATTAATGATATTCCCAGTGTTCCTATGTGCCTGGTGGAATCTGATCGGTGTTTTTCCCTTTATAGATCATCAGTAATAGAACACTTTAATGGCCCTAATAGAAGGGCACTCTCTCTCGCTCCATGTTAATGAATAATTTCCATAGCCAGATATGGAACCCCCAAAGAAAGAGGAAGCGTATTTCATTAGACACGTCAATGCCAGACCCTAAATAATTCAGTCCCCCAGATTAAAATACTTGATGCTCTCCATGTCCTAATGGGAGATAATGAAATGTTCCCAAATGCTGCCATCTTAAAATTAACATCCTTTGAAACTCTAAAATCAATCAATGTCAATGACAAGAGTCGAGCCTAATCCTTTATTGATTTGTACAGCCAAGAAAAGGAAAATGAAGCCCGGCTTAGCCTGTTCTTCAGGCTAGCTGACCGCTGGCCAGCACTCTGAATCACTCAGTCTTTGTCCTGGAGGTTGGAAAACACCAGATGGCAAGTCCCCTGCTTTTGAATGACAGACATCACAGCTCACCCATCCTCAAATGCCCAAGCCCATCCATGGCACACATCCCTGTGGTCTAGTAATGTCCCCCACAGGCACATAAGACTACTCACTTCAGGGAAGGGTAGAGATTTTGTTGGGTAAATCATCTGCCTTCCTATTCCACCTCTACTCCCCAAAATTCTGCTTTATTTTCTGTAGGTGTTAACACCACCTACAATCACCTTGATTATTTTGGGGAGGCTCCTGGTTTTTGGTTATCATTTTTGTGTATCATTTTGTATATATTTTGTGGTTTGGGGTTTTGAGTTTTTACCTTTTTTTCTTCCGTAAGTTAATCTCACCTATGTGGCTCAGAAAAGCAAAAGTTATTCTATTTTACAGCTACATCCAGGGTGCCTGAAAGAATGGCTCACATAAGGTGTGGGTGGATGAGTGGACAGGTGAATGGGGATAGGTGGGTGGGTGATGATGAGTAGATGGGTGGACAGAAGCATGCAGATAGGCAGATAGATAGGGTGTGTGCATACATGCATGGATGGATGAGTGGACAGGTGGATGAATGGATGAATGGGTGAATATATGGAAAGGTGTCTGGAGGGGTAGATGGGTGATGGCGGATGTATAGCAGATGGGGCATGGGTGAGAGGGTTGTATGGGTGAGTAAACAGATGGATGAATGGATAGATAATAAGCACCTGGAAAATGAACAAATAGGTGGATGGACTCCTGGATAGTTAGAGAAATGAGAGAGTAGATGGATGAATGATGCATGTGGATGCTCGATGAGTGGATAGGTTTGTGGTAGAGGAAGAAGGCTGAATGGATAGATGGTGGATAGATAATAAATGGGTGAATGGATGCATGGGTGGTGATGGTGGTAGGTGTGTGGATGGGCAGGCAGATGGATGAGGGGTAGCAGATGGATGAATGAATATATTGGCAGGTAGATGGATGGATGGATGGATGGATGGACAGATGGACAGATGGGTGGCTTGAATAGATGGATGGAAAGTTTATGGTTGGAAGCTATATGGATGAGTAAGTAGGTAGATGAATGATGAGTGGTTTTGGTGGATTGAATGAAAAAGGCCCTCATAGGCTCACATATTTGGATTCCTGACTGCTGAACTGTTTGGGAAAGATTAGAGGATGTGGCCTTGTTGGAGGAGATGTGCCACTAGGGGCAGACATTGAAGTTTCAAAAGCCTATGCAATTTCACTTCTCTCTCTCTCTCTCTGCTTACAACTTGTAGGTAGGAATATTAGCTCTTAGCTACTGCTACAGCACCATGCTTGCTTTCCTGCTGTGGTGCCAAGCTCCCTGCCATGATAGTCATAGACTAACCCTCTGGAACTGTGAACCCCCAATTAAATGTTTTCTTTATCAGGTTGGCTTGGTCTTAGTGTTTTGTTATAGCAATAGAAAAGTAAAACTGTGGTGGGTGGGTGGATAGACAGAATGTTGAATGAATAGATAGGTTGATGGATAGATGAATAGATAGTTGATGAATGGACAAACTGCCAATATAGGCAGAACTATCTTTGAAATTTCCTGCTTCATGGAAAAGTCTGTTGAATACTATAGGCTGAAGATGGATGCCCCAATAGTACAGAAGAATTTTGGGTGACTATCCAGGCAGTGAGATGTCTCTGTCAATTCTAGAGTTTTGGAAGTTGCTTACAATGCACTTCCTGTTTACTTAGGTAATATTATATCCTTCTAGAGTCTTTGATGGAGTTGAAGAATAGTTATAATTAGAGCTTTCCTTAGTTATGATAAAAGATAAAGTAGATATAAATATTATAACTGTAATTCTTACTTGATATCTGTTTTGTATATGTAATTTTGCTGTGTTAAAATTAAAACCTTCCTTTTATTTAAACAGAAAAGTGGAGGTGATGTGGGATTTTCCTCTGTATGCTATGAATACCTTTGGTTAATAAAGAAACTGCCTTGACTTGTTGATAGGACAGAGTACAGTTAGGTGGGGGGGGACTAGATTGAATGTTGGGAGAAAGGAGGCAGAGTCAGGAGAAGCCATATAGCCTCACCAGAGACAGACTCCAGATGGAATATTGCCAGGAAGCCACAACCATGTGGCAATACACAGATTAATGGATATGGGTTAATTTAAAATATGAGTTAGCCAGAAATATGTTTAAGCTATCAGCCAAACAGTATTGCAAATAATATGGTTTCTGTGTGGTTATTTCGGGAGTCTTGGTAGCCTGGAAATGAACAGTCTCCTACTACACAGATGGGTGAACAAATGGATGGAAGGTGTGTGGGTGAGTATGTGAATAGATGATGGGTGGTGGGTGGATGGATGAGTGGGTGTATGGGTGGATGGATGGATGAGTGAATGTGTGGATGGATGGATGGGTGGATGGATGGATGGATGGATGGATGGATGGGTGAAGAGATGGGTAGGTTACTTGACGGTTGGATGGAGAACCATTGTACATGGGGTAGAAGATATATTTGTTTGCCTTTCTTGATGTTTTCCCAGAACAGAGAACCATATCTATCGAGATCTTCTTATCTTGGTGAATGAGATATCAATACTGCTGGATTCTCCACAACACTGAGAAATTCATGTGATTACTGCTGCCTGTCCCTTCAGAACATCTAGGCAACTACTGCCCACAGTATTTATATCTGTGTTATAGAGCCTGTGAGTGTTATTTGGCCCTGCTGACAGTGGCTCCCCTTGGGCAAACCTGTACATGCTCGGATTCTTCCCACAGTGCCACCTGTACCTGACACTCAGTAGGCCATCAGCTCACCACACAAGTTATCCCTCTGGCAAGAAAGCTCATGGACCAACACAAAGGGAATAGCAAAGAAGCAGCTTGAATAATTCAACAAACAGCCAGTGGAGTCCAGGCGCCTTGCACAGGCGCTGGCTGAAACTCAAAGAAAACCCAGAAAATGGGAAACCACAGAACGTCTCTGCATGAAGATTAAAATCGCCCCGTGATAAAACAGCCTCATGTATCAGAGTCAGAGGCGGGAGGAAATAAGAAAACCCCACAAAGTAAATTGGAATTAGGTCAGGAGGACCAGGGAGACATCACAGTGAAAATTCAGTCCATAGAAGAAAATTGAAAGATAGCGACGAACTGAGGGGAGGGAGTTGCTGTAGTCTGTTCCCTAGGAAACAGGCTGAAACTTTCTCAGCTTCACCTTTGGGCCTCATCCATGGCCAACTCTATGCAGAATATGCCTTTAACATGGCTTATATAACATGGGCATTCCCTGAAGCAGCCATGGAGTACTGGGACACAGACTAGGGTCTGTGGTGAGGTTGGCTAGCGGTCTTCAAATGTTCACTTAGATTTTTGGCTCCCAAACAGGTCTCTATGAGGCTCAGGCATTCCTGGCCAGC
Source organism: Myodes glareolus (assembly GCF_982192425.1). Classification (NCBI taxonomy): domain Eukaryota; kingdom Metazoa; phylum Chordata; class Mammalia; order Rodentia; family Cricetidae; genus Myodes; species Myodes glareolus. The sequence continues at coordinate 3,864,904 of NC_142031.1, forward strand.
CATGGCCAAAGACAGCATCACCCATTCTGCCTGCCTCTGAGATCCCTGGTCTGATGGAATGGGCAGCAATGCCTAACTGCCCTGTGTCCAGCAGAGGGCACCTTCTCCACTTTACAGGTCCACTTGATCCTGGGTATTCTGCATGGTGGACCCTGGGACAGTTTGATGAGTCCAGACAGATGCTAAGGCAGAAGAAGAGGTACCCTTCTCCAGTGTGGAGTGCTTCTTGGCTCAATCCCGGCCTCACTTTTTTCCAGTATGGGATGCTTCCTGGCTCAACCCTGCTTCCCTTCCTGCCCCAACCACACCTTCTTTCCTCGTGACTCCATCTGGCTTCTGATCTAAAGTAACATATCTGACCCCTAGGCCAAACTATAGGTTCAGCTTCTCGCGAGCCTTAAGGCTGGACTCAACCAGATCCTCCTTCACCCCTCCACTCACATGTGATCTAGACTGAGCAAGAAGCCTGCCTGTCATCTTAGCCAGAACTTCCCACCTTCCATATCTGGTTGAATTCTCTAGCCTCCACCAGCCCTGGTGGGATCTGGTTTCCCCATAAATGCCCTTAGCAATAGCTTAGGAGGTTGGTGTAAGTCCAAACACACAACTGTATCTAATGGGATGCCACTTTCTCGTCATCCCCAGATCTGGTGTCCCCTGAGTTGCCTTCAGCAGGAACCCTGTGAGCTTGGTGACCCTGACATCCCCTCTTGGTGACTCTGCACATTGATCCTACAGCTCTGGTGGAACCCACCACTCAAGCGTGCTGTACGCAGAGTCCACCTCAATCTCTCTCCTCCATGCAAGACCCATCGTGGCACCTGCTGAAGGTCCTGATCAGAGCCTGCCCCGCTGTGCTTCAACACACACCACAGAAAATGGTAACAGCCATGAAGAAAAGCCAAGCAGACAAAGACCGGGCTGTGGTATCCTGGAAGCAGACTGAACCAATGTCCCACCCACGCACCCCCAGAAGTCACTGTGGCCATAGGGATTGAAGGGTAAAAGGACAGTAGAGGGTACCATGTCATTATCCCTGTAGGCCTTTGTAAGGGCTTGGACTTCACTCTGTATGCAATGGAATTCACCGGAAGGTTCTGAGACAGGAAAGGTGTTTTCGTCCGGCTATTCTGTTGCAGCTAGAATCCAAGAAGGGAAACACCAACTGTAGGGCCAGGGAGAGAAACAAGAACAATGCTATGGTTTAAACCCAAGATGATCCAGAGCTTCTGTGATAGGCCCTTTGCCGCCTGTTTTTTGGAAGTGTTAGAGGATGTCAAAGATGTCACTTTATTGGGGAAGACCTTCAAAGGTGGTATTTATCCTAGTTGACGTGGCTCTGTACTTAGCTTCCTGAGTTGCTACTTCTTCAACAAACCCGGAGCTTCCCTACTATGTCCACCCACACCCATCCCAACCCCCACCTCAATCCCTCCAACCCCCACGCTGACTACTGCAACCAAGCCTCTCTGCCTTCCCTGCTACAGGCTCAACCATCACCTCAGGCTCAACCATCACCACAGGCTCAACCATCACCACAGGCTCAACCATCACCGCAGGCTCAACCATCACCACAGCTCAACCATCACCACAGGCTCAACCATCACCACAGGCTCAACCATCACCACAGGCTCAACCATCACCACAGGCTCAACCATCACTGCAGGCTCAACCATCACCACAATCCTAAGGCAAGATAAATCCTTTCTCTCTCAAATTGTTTCTTAGATAGGAATTATAGCGACAGCCTAGCAAAAGTAGCATCAGAGGTGGAATTCAGGATTAAACTACCAGATGCCAAGGGATGGGCAAAAGGGTGGACTCTGGTTTCCATGTCTTCCTGGGAGCCCACCCTGATCATTGGAAGCCAGTTCCTCTTTCCTCCCTAGTGAACCCTGTTCTCTAGAACTTTCTCTGTGTTGAGTTTTAAATCTCTCAGTTGCTCCAAGGGCCCATAGGGCTGGCTCTGTATTTCTCCTCTCTGCCCTCACATCTGAATCTATACCAGCACATGGTCAGTACCAGGCCAAGGTTTTTATCTGCCTCCTCTCTTCCAGGCATGTCCCCAACCTGAACCTCATCTGATTGTTAGGATTTTTTTCCCTTGCTGTTCAGGTAATAGCTCAAGTCTCCTACCTTGAGGAGCAGCCCCTGCCTTCTACTCCCCAACATCCCCAGTGAGGCAGCCTGTTTTATTTTCTCATAACCACCCGCCTTCCTTGTCTAAGACTACCCTGCACCCCTCAGCAAGAAAAAAGCAACATAAAACACAAGGTGTCGCTGGCAGCCCCTCGACTCCCCCAGCATCGGGAACAGGGCCCAGGGACAGACACAGGAAAGGTAAATATTTGTTGAATAAGATGTACAGAAGTAAGGGGACACTTCTCCAGGGACATCTAGGGGAGCACGAGGGCCTCATGAAGTGTGTCTGCCGAAAGGCCATTTCCTGGGCAGTCAGAAGCAGTCCAGGAAGCAGGCAAGGCCAGATTGCTGCACTGGTTGCTTTCCTTGTGGTTGTGGAAAAACCATGTAGGGAAGTCTCACAGTTCACGAGTACAGTCATCATGCTTGGGGACTCATGGTGGCAGGATCCTGTGGCAGCTGGTCACATTGCGTCCACAGTCAGGAAGCAGTGCACAATGTTGTTCTTAGCTCATTTACCCCTTTTTGTGTGTTCTGACCCCCATTCCATGGGATACTGTCACCCACACTCAGGCCAGGTCCCTCCTCAGTTAAACCTCTCTGGAAACGTCCTCATGGCACACCCAGGGTCATGCTTCCATGTGACTCCAAATTCAGCCAATAGATAGTGAGGATTCACCATCGTTGCTGCATCCTTCTGCAGGGCAGAACCGAGATTCTCAGCAGAGAACATCTAGGGTGTATGGGCCCATGGCCACCTTTCCCATGAAGATGCCAGAATCAAAACAGAACACAGGGAATTTGTGAGCTTGGACCTGAGACCAGAAGGAGCAACAGTGCCGTTCCATGTCCTCATGTGTAACTTGTTCCCTTAGGTTGCAAGGTCACGTGGCTCCAGTCACACCCTCCCCACCCCTACCCATCAAAGTTGCTGTACTGAGCTATCAGAGGCAAACAGTGCACAGTGCCAGCCGCAGGAGAATGACCTCACCAAATGACTCTATGGGCTCTGGTGAAGCTCCTGTCCAGGATGCTCGATGGCTCCCAAGATGAATGTACCAAGGAAGGAGCTCCAAGCTGAGTTCCTGAAGCTGGCAGAGAGACAAGAGTGCAGATTGACGCTGGTACTCCTCTCTCCGCTGGTGCCCTCTCCCACAGGTCATGACCCACAGCAGAGCGCTACAGATGGATATTCAGCAGAAGTGACGTTGTCCTCTAAAAGATCCATGTCCGGGTGACCTTGTCAACCAGGTCTGGTGAATTCTGATGTCTTGTTCTGTAGACGGTGTCCCCAAGTGGCCAAGAGACCTCTGACATCTTTTTCATAGACCAGAACAGGGGTGTCCCACCCTTGGAACTTTGTTTAATCTTAACCACAACCTTAGAGCACTACGCTCAAATGCAGCCCATAGGAAGGAGATACTTATAAAGCAAACCAACTCTCTGGTCCCCGTTTATTTATTCTCAAGTGGGAAATCCCACGTCAGAGGCTCAAATCTCCATAGGAAAGCTCTCCGGCCTCGCCAGCGATAGATCCCGTGAGCATCACACAGCTGGGCAGTGCACTACACTGAGAAGAGGCCTTAGAAGAGAAAGTCACATCAGATGGAGGCTCCAGATGTAGGAACAGAACTTACTAGAGGGTTGGTGATGTAGGAAGAAGGAAAAGGCACCATGATAAAGCCGGTGGGTTGGAGGGCTCTAGAGAGGCTATGAATACTGGGGCCACAAAGAGAACCCAAGGCACAGCTACTACCAGAGTCTGGTGCCTCAGGGGCATGGATCTCAGTGGTCCGTGCTGCTGTCCTGGGTACATGAATGTTCATGATGAATACCCTGACAAAAGACAGCTTGGGGGAAGGAGGCTTATCCGGTTTACACTCCAGGTTATAGTCTATTGTTAAGGGGAATTCAAGGCAGGAACCTAGAGTATCCCATCCATGGCTAAAAGCAGAGAGAGAACAAAAGTCTTGCCCCCCTCAGGACTCTAAGCCTAGGGAATGGTGCTGTCTACAATGGGGTGAATCTTCCTAACTCGATTAAAAATCAGGATAACCCCCCACAGGCATATGCACAGACCAATCTGATCTAGACAGTTCCTCGGCTGAGGCTCTCTCTTCTCAGGTGGCTCTAGGTGTCTTGATTGAAGCTACCTCTATGCCTTCTGAGATGGGGCACTGTGGGCTTCTCAGGGTGGGACTGGGGATCAAGGCACAGCTATCACAGCACTCATAGGTACTGCAGGAAAAACCAAGACCAGATCCTTAATCCATGGCCAAGATGGGGGTGTCGTGTGTGCAACACCAATTCATTTAATTCTACCTGCACAGTCCTCTACTTCATGGCTCCCTGTGTCACTGCCACCTTGAACGCTGCTGGCTGGACTGTCTGAAGCCTTCCCCCCAACCCCGTCAATCATTTGACCCAACAAGACCATTCTCCTGACTCTGACCAGCTAGAGGCCATCTTCCCCAAGTTATTTCTTGGGAAGGGCAGCCAGTTGTCCCTCGTCTCATAAAACCAGGGTCACTGTTGCAGTGCTGACCTTAAAGGGCGTTGATAACGGTGGAAACCCCTGTCTCCAGTTACTTCACAAGGCTGGAAAGTGACACCTTCTCACAGTGCTATGGCTGCCTGCACCTGGGTCTTTCCTACTGTCATGCTCAATGTCTCCCTCAACCCCACAGGGCGACAGGAGAGCTAACCAGTTATAAGTCTGGAATCTTGACCATGAACCCCACAGCTAACCCACAGCTCAATGCCCCCAGCATGCAGTTCAGCAGAGCTGGCTACAAGCTGTTCACCCCTCATTCCTGACAGAACCCTGTCACACTGCTGATGTATGCTGTACAAGATCACAGGCTGGGCTCTGCTCTGACTGGCAGTCTGGACATGAGCCATGGACAAGGCAGCCTGTCTGGGTCACAGCCCACATAGTCAATCATCCAGCCACCAGGTGGTAGGCCATGACCACACAACCTCTGCCTCTGGGTAGCAAGATAACAGACAGGGTTAGTTCTGGTCCAGCTATTGAGGCTAAGATCTATGGGGAAAGGTCATAGTTCAAGGGGTCCTGAAGTTCTCTATTCAAAAGTCCCTACTGCCAGACATTCAGGATGCTGTGCAACATCCCAGCATCTGATATCCAGGATGCTGTGCAACATTCCAGCATCTGACATCCAGGATGCTAAACAGTTTATCCAGTATCTTGGATGAGTGAAATGCTGTGTGGTACCCCAGCATCAATCCCAACTCCTCATGTTAGTTTTAGTGTTGAGTAAAACTCCAGCATTTGAGGTGTCTACAGTGATAAGTGGTACCAGAGCATCTCAGATGTCTCTAATGCTGAGTGACACCCCATACCTGAAGCATCTATGATTCTAAGTGGTACCCCAACATCACAGGTATCTACAGCATTCAGTGGTAGCCCAGACTCTCATGTGTCTCTAATTCTGAGTGGTACCCTAACACCTCAGGTATCTGTGATGATGTGTGGTACCCTAAGCGTCTAGTGTTTGTGCATTGCTACTTTTAATCCCAGATTTGTGTCACTGAACTGTAAGCTCACTGACAAGAGAAACCATAAAGGTTCACCTTTGTCATTAGTGCCCAGGGTCTGCCTGTGCATAGGAGATGCTCAGGGAAGGTGCGCAAGGGAAGGCCAATGCTTGACCAGTTCTCACTGGTGAGATAATTTGTAGAACATGCACCATCAACCTCAACATTTATGTCAAGCTGTTCCCATTGCTGCTTGAAAGTTTGGGGAGTTGGGGACAGAGTTCCCAGTACTGATTCCATATTTGAACTAAGTCGAAAGTTTTTTAAAAAAAGAAAACAATTTTCCAGGGCTGGAGAGATGGTTCAGAGGTTAAGAGTACTGGCTGGTCTCCCAGAGGTCCTGAGTTTGGTTCCCAGCAACCACATGGTGACTCACAGCCATCTGTAATGAGATCTGGTGCCCTCTTCTGGCCTGCAGGCATACATGAAGACAGAACACTTAAATGAATACATCTTTTAAAAAAAAGTAATATTGCTGTTGGGTATGCTCAATCGTACCACAAGGACATGTATTCAACTATGTTCATAGCAGCTCATTACTATTCATAATAGCCAGAACCTGGAAACAACCTAGATGTCCCTCAACTGAAGAATTGGTAAAGAAGATGTGGTATATTTACAAAATAGAGTACCACACAGCGATAAAAAATAGTAACATCTTGAAATTTGCCAGCAAACGGATGAATATAGAAAAAACCACGTTGAATGAGGTAGCTCAGACCCAGAAAGATAAACATAATATGTACTCACTCATAAGTGGCTTTTAGACAGAAAGCAAAGAAAAATCAGCCTACAGTTCACAATCCCAGAGAACCTAGACAACAAAAAGGACCCTAAGAGAGACATACATGGGTCTACATAGGAAGGTGAAAAAGACAAGATCTTCTGAGTAAATGAGGAGCAAGGGGGTCACAAAAGAAGGTAGAAGGGGAGAGGAGAGGGAAATGATTTTCCTTGAAAGGTCCCAGAAGGCCTCATTTTCTCCATCTGAGGATGCTGACTTCAACTGACCTGCAACAGTTAGATACTCCCAAGGCCTGGCTTTGCTCTCCCTCTCACCAGGCCAAGACTTGTGAAAGTCGGTTATGTTTTTTTTTGCAGAGGTAGATTATAAGTGGGCCTGCAAATCAGGACAATAATATTTCTTTGATGGAGACTTGACCATTGGATTGGGATACACAGTAGCTGAGGGTCAGGAGTTTGGAGTCACGATACCCTAAGTTCAAAGCTACCCTCTGCCATCTATGCTTGTGTGGGATAGTTTTATGTCATTTCAAAACAAGCTGGAGTCATCTGAAAAGATGGAGCCTCAATTGGGAAAATGCCTCTGTAGGATCTGGCTGTAAGTATTTTCTTAACTAGTGATTGATGAGTGAGGGCCCCGCCCATGGTGGGTGCCCCCCACAAGCTGGTGGTCCTGAGTTCTGTAAGAAAGCAAGCTGAGCAAGCCATAGGGAGCAAGCCAGTGAGCAGCACTGCTCCATGGCCTCTGCATCCGCTCCTGCCTCCAGGTTCCTGTCCTTTAAGTTGCTGCTCTGACTTGGATCAGTGATGTGCTACAATGCGGAAGTGTGAGCCAAATAAACCCTTCTCTAACCAATTTTCAGGGTGTTTCCTCATAGCAATAGAAGTCCTAAGGACATTAGGAAGGTTCTGTGCTCTCTCCCCACCTGACCGCTTTCTCTGTGAGACACAGCTGGTATTTGAGTCAGTGCCGTGGGCTGCTGAGAGAGATGTGGCAGCGCCAAGGTATTCTTACCACAGTCCCTGAGTCCGTTCCAGTTATCTGAGAGCCACACACCTGGAGGAACACACGTACTGTGTGCAAGGCATGCTTGTGTATGCTTGGGCCCATGAGTGTACCTGTACTACAACCATGACCCCAGGACCCGGCACAAACTCAGGGATCTGCCTCTGACTCACAGCAACCCCAAAGGGAAGACAGTTCATTTTCACTCAACTGAGGCAGCAGGGTCTGGGCGGTGGCCTTGCATTTGCTCTTTCTGTTTGACCCAGGGTCCTCCCTTCCCTCCTCCATCACCTGACTGCCCTCCCCTTGGCGATGTCAGGCCTCCTGTAGTTTATTTTCCTAGTATTCTTATTCCCAGACTCCAGCATAACCACCTCTTAATGACCTCACCTCCACAGATTGAGACTGAACTGTGCAGGAAGCGACCACGGGGAACATCAGAACGCCAAGGCTGGATGAGCACTCCCAAGGCTCAGTGAGCTCTCTGAGGCAGCTTTGAAGCTTGACTCATTTCTGAGGACCTGGACATCAGCTGTGGTCATATGTGAGCCCTATCCACAGACCCTCTGATGTCGGCCATTCCCACAGGCTTACACAATCCTCACAGTATGTGTGCACAAATTGCATTAGAAAGATTGTTGACAGGCTATGCAATGAGCCAGGATATTAAAGGGACAACTTTTACTGTCCTTTGAACACGAAATGTTCCCTACTGGCTCATGTTTCAAATGTTTGGTCACCAGTTACTTGTGTTATTTTGAGAGGTTTTAGAAACTTTAGGGGGTGAGAGATAGCTGTGTCCAGGAAGTGAGTCACTGGTGGGTCTTGGGAGTATCACATCTGCGACTCTTTCCTCTCCTTTTCTTTGACACTATGCTATAAGCACCTTCCACACATGGCTGCTGTCTCTTCTGCTGCCACCTGGCCTTCTCCTCTGTGGTGAGGCTTCTCTGGGAGGTGCCTAGTTCCCTCCTTTCCCATCCTTCGTACCGACAACTATTGCATGGTGGTGATCTCTGGCAAAAAGGGGGACCTGGCATGGCTTCCTCTTGCTCACACCCCACCCTCATGTGCACCTCTGTGTGTGCCCTTCCAAGGAACAACATGTGTATCCAAGATGGTGTTGCCAGTCACATGTCTGCCAATATGTCACATTCTCCAAGTTTAGCTTCTGAATCTAAAATGGATACCCCTTTGGAGTCTTAGTTCTGGAGAACGGTTTAAACCAAAACCTATGAGAGAGGTCTTTGTCCAAACCGGGAAAAAGTGGAGCAGACAGACCCCGCTGTTTTTCTTGTGCATTTGAAAACCCACTGTCATGTCTGGCTCTCCCTGCTGGTGATGCTGCCCAGGACCATGCCTTCCTGTGGCTCTCTCACCCCATGGGTCTCTGCACCATCCCTCTGGGGCAGAACAAAGTGGGTGAAAATTGCTACCAGCCTGCAGAGCCCTGTCCTGAAAGAGACAGACACTCCTCTTCTGGGTGAGATGGCAGGAACTAGCTCTACACCTTCAGGAAAGAGAAAGACCAGGGTGTAGACTGCTCATTTGTTTCCCAGCTGCCCAGACCCAAAATAACCACACAGAAACTGTATTAGTTACAATACTGTTTGGCCAATAGCTTAGGCATATTTCTAGCCAACTCTTACATCTTAAATTAACCTGTTTCTATTAATCTGTGTATTGACACAGGACTGTAGCCTACCGGTAAGTTCTGGCTGGCTGTTGGTTCTCCTTTGGCAGCTATATGGCATCTCCTTGACTCTGCCTACTTTTCTCCTCTATCTCTGCTTGGAATTCCCACCTGACTTTACTCTGTTAAGCCATTGGCCAAAAGCAGCCTCTTTACTAACCAATGGCAATAAAGCATTCACAGTATACAAAGAGGAATCTCACATGACCTAGGGCCCATATCTTCAGACAAGGCAACACTCCTTGGGGCCAATTTAACTAGGATCAAGGGAGATAGCATAGGCTCTCAGAGGTCACCTCCATGGAGAACTACCCACGATTCTTGCTTATGATCCTAAGTAAGACTGTAACCAGGATTTTCTGGTGCCTCTGGCTCTCCTGTGGTCAGGAGCCCCATACAGCACACTGCTTAGGGAACTGTCTGGACCAGATCCCCTGCCTGAAGGAGAGATCCCCACTCTGTATTTGGTTCACCAGGCTCTGTGTTGAGAGTCTGTCTGCCACCCTCAGTTTCCTAGCCCTGGGCTAGTCCACAGCCAAGGCCAGCATGCTAGACCTGCACACTTCAGGTTTGTAACCTCAAGCACCATACAGAGCCTCCGAGTCCCAGCAGTAGGAAGTTCACGGCATGATAGAGGCCCAGCAACTGCCCGATGACCCAGACTGGCTTCTCCAACTTATGTCCCCATCCCTTTGTCAGCTTCTGTCCTGTTTGCTTTCTGTGGCTGAGATAAACAGCACAGCCAAAGGCAACTTGGGGAAGGAAGGTTTTAGTTCATCTTACAGCACAGAGTCCATCATGAAGGAAAGTCAGGAATGGAACTCAAAGCAGAAACCTGGAGGCAAGAACTGAAAGAGAGACCATAGATGAATTCTACTTGTCAGATGACTCAGATTTACTCAGCTTGCTTTTTTTTATGCAATCCAGAATCATTTGTACAAGGATGGCATGGTGCGCCAAGGGCTGGACTCTCCCTTATCAATTGTTGATCAAGAAAATGCACCACAGGCTTGCATACAGATCGGGCTGCAGGAAGCACTTTCATAATAGAGGTCCTTTTCTTCCCTGACGACCCTGGCTCGCATCAAGTTGACAGAAAAACTAGACTGCTGGACTCTCCTGTCGCTCTAGTCCCTCTGTCTCTCTGTATGGCATTTAAAATGTTTTAAGAGCTTAAGACTTACCATGACAATGAGGCACATCTGCTCCTGACAGCACTAATTACTTCAAGAGGAAGATGGGCATCGAAGAAGTTCCTTAAGAAGTTTGCTAGCCATTTGGACTAGAAACTGGTCTTCTTACCTGGACTCCTTGATGCTATGCTGTATGAACTGGACATGCAGGACCCACAGAGAAATGACTGCTGAACTTGCCTAAAGGTGAGACGGTCCTTTGGAGTTCCTGCTTAATGAAAGAGTCTCTCAGACATTCTGCAGGACACAGAAGAAAGTGACAAACTGCCAATATAGGTAGAACTGTCTTTGAAATTTCTTGCTTCGTGGAAAAGTTTGCTGAATACTATGGGCCTGTGGGCTGAAGATGGATGCTCCAATGTTACAAAAGAACTTTGGGTGACTGTCCAGGCAGCGAGATGTCTCTGTCAATTCTAAAGTTTTGGAAGTTGTTTATCCTGTTTACTTATATAATATTGTATCCTTTTGGAGTCTTTGATGGAGTTGAAGAATAGATATAGTTTTCCTTAGTCATGATAAAATATAAAATAGATATAAATATTGCAACTGTAATTCTTACTTGATACCTGTTTAGTTATATGTAATTTTACTATGTTCACGTTAAAACCTTCCTTTTTATTTAAACAGTAAAGGGAAAATTATATAGGAAGTCCTTCTGTATATGTGTTGCTTTTATTGGTTAATGAATAAAGAAACTATTTTGGACCTATGATAGGGTAGAGTAGAGCTAGGCAGGGGAAACTAAACTGAATGCTGGGAGAAAGGTGGCAGAGTCAAGAAGAAGCCATGGAGCCTGTGGAGATAGATACATAGGAGCCTTGCCAGTAGGCCACAAGCCTTGTGATAAAATATAAAATAATGTAAATGGGTTAAATTAAGAGGTAAATGCTAGCCAATAAGAAGTTAGAGCTAATAGTCCAAGCAGTGATTTAATTAATATAGTTTTTGTGTGGTTATTTCGGGAGTCTGGGCAGCCAGGAAATGAACAAGCCTCCTCCTCCATCTCTGTCTCTCTGTCTCTCTCTCTCCCCCCTCTCTCTGTTTGTGTCGGGGGAGTGTACACACATGCAGAAGGCAGAAGAGTGTGTCCTCTTTCACTGCCTATTCCTCTGAGGCAGCGTCTCTCCCTGAATCTGGGGCTCACATTGTCTTGACGACTCTGGAGGCCTGTGAGCCCTGCTGATCCTCCTGTCTCAGCCTCACGCAGAGCTGGGGCTACAGGCGCATGCTGGATGCCCAGGGTGTGCGGATGCCATTATCCAAGCTCCTCATGCCTGTGTAGCAAATTCTCTTAACCAAGCTGCCTCTCTATACCCGCCTCTCCAGCCTTCCCTGTATACCGCCCCAAATGTCAAGCATCATAAAGAAGCACAGAAGAGGCACCCCTACCAGCATCTCCCCTGCTTCTGTCGTTTCCTCAGCAGAGGGAGCTTAGTGTGTTCACAGTCCCAGCTACCATTCTTCCTGCCCACAAATCCTTACAGCAGTAATTACTGGCTGGATTGGGAGTGAGAGACCGTGACTAACATGGGATTACTGGCTGGAGACTTGGCACACAAGCCCTTCTTTGATTTAACAAGTTGTTTTTCAATGATTTAAACAATATGTACCTATCAAATTTATTCTTAAAATGCAGATAAGAAAGATGGGAAATGGAAAACCAATATTCACCACAGCCCCATCTGGAACATTGTTATCATATTAATATCAACACTTTCAACTGCACTTTTATCTCTTACTCCATGTAACCCTTTTGGACGCCGTAAAAATCAAAATCATGATATTAGGATTCATGGCACACTTCCCATAATCCTGTGCTGGGGCAATGTGGCATGCTGTCTTTACAAATATGCCGTAATGTCCCATGCAGGGACTTGAACAGTTAGACCCAGATTTGGTCAGGAAAACGAAAGCCATTCCAGGTGCTCTGGGAGGCAAGTTTGGGTCCAGGGAGATTGGGGGTAAAATAGCTGTTGGAAGAACTGGGGTGGGGGGCAAAGCTCAGCATGATCAATGCCCCCCTGGACTGTGAGAGACTCACACAATGAACTCTTGCCACCTTCAACAGTTACTATTGAGGGTAGGGCCTTCTGCTCCTCTGTGGCCATGACATGGAGATTGGGCTATGTACACACAACCCAACGACCTCAGAAGACAACAGAAGCCATCACAGCCGGAGAGAGATGGGAGGCAGACGCCTGTGAAAGCATCCGAAAGAACCGGCTCTGCCAGCTCTCAACCTTGGATTTCTGGCCTCCAGAGCTGTAAGCCACCTGCTTATGTGCTTTGGTAGATAACCCCCCAAAATTAGTAGCCTTCCATTGCCCTCTAAGGTAAGGACCATGTCAGTGGCAGAGATGGCGGCCTCTGTCCACTCAGCCAAGATCAGGACTGGACCACCTCTCCAATCTGAGGTCCCATGATCGATTTCCCAGCCTGATGAGAAGGCAGGCTCACTGTGAGGAAGCAACTGCAGCCCTTCACCTGCTCCCGCACCCCACAACTGGGCTCTCTGTGCAGTTCTCCAGCCGTCCAGAGAGTGGGGTGTCTGGAGGAAAGCAAGTTCAGTCACAGGGCTCAGGGAAGAACTACGCAACAGAGGGCAGAGCGCAGAAGTCATGCTAGGGCCTCCGCCCAGCCCATCCATCTGCCCTGTGTCTGGCTTAGAGAGAGACAGGCTGCCTTCCAGACCTGAGACGGAAGCTGCCGGCTCCCGTAAGCCTGCCCACTTCCCATGCAAACTGCTCAGCCAGCTCTTTACGGCAATTATCCCTGACATGTGCGGAAACCCGCGGCCTCTCCAGGGCAGCTTTCATCCTTGTTGTAAGGAATTGTCCGGCTTGAGTGGAGCTTTGCTATGGGCCCTCTAAAATGGTCTGGTGGTTCAAGAAGCAGGTGAGGAGGAATGAGGGGGTAGTAATGGATGTGTCTCAAGAAGGTTCTCCCCAGCTGGGGGCAGGGACCGACAGCGGCCATAAAGTCCTCTGCAGAGGCAGGCTTAGGTTAGGTCAGGACAAAGGATTAAACGACACCTGTGGGAGCAGAGATCCCAATTGTTAATCCTCCTGCTTTTATAGGCCACAACCAGCTGCCTATTGAGTGCAGGAAGGTGAGGAGACAGGAATGCATTTAATGTGGAAACCCTAAAGTCACACCAAGCATGTAACAAGCACTTGTAAACACGACCCTGTACAACACGGAGCCTTACCCTCCAGCTTGAGCGCATCCCACATGAACCCCTCCCTTATACCTGCCAGCTGCACCCACCCGCTGCTGTGCTCCCTGCTCTCACTCTGTCTGACCTGTGACCCTCCTCCAATCCACCAATGAGGCCATAGGCAATCGATGATATCAAGGTGGTAATAGCTGTGCTCAAACCATCAACAACTCGGCTCTAGACTCTAATGAGCATTAGGGATGGGGGGGGCCGGCACACTTCCTGTGCTCTCACGGCCGACAATCCGCCAGCAGAAATCACAATGTGATGCTATGAGTATGTTTTATTACCATTGGTTAATAAAGAAGCTGTTTCAATCAATGGCTTAGCAGAGTAAAGCCAGTCAGAAAATCAGAACAGAGATAGAGAGAAAGAACAGGTGGAGTTAGAGAGATGCTATGTAGTTACTGAAGGAGACAGACGCCCCAGAACCTTACCGGCAGGCCACAGCCTCATGGTGATACACAGATGAATAGAAATGGGTTAATTTAAGATGTGTTAGTTAATAAGAGGCCTTAGCTAATAGACCAAGGCAATATTGTAATTAATATAGTTTCTGTGTGGTTATTAGGGTCTGAGCGGCTGGGAAATGAACAAGCAGTCTCTGCCTACAATGGCGCACACGCTTGGCTTAGTGGAGTGCCTGCTGTGTGCTGGGCCTCACGTTTAGAGGTGCCTTGTGTGTATGATTCTGCTTCCTCCTCAAATTCACCATGTAAGTGAGGATGTTCAGACTGAAATGTATAGGAGTTGGGTCAGCTGGGAGGGTTAGGCGGGGACTTTAACTAATTCAGTTCCCATCACTACCAACTGGTACCATCTATACCCTTTGGAGCCTGTACTGGTATGCAGGTTAGCTGTCTGTCACTGTGACAGTCTGAGGTAAACTGGCTCGCAGGTCTAGTCTAGCTCGAGGTTGTGGTTGCTTGGGCCCTGATCCTTTGGGCCTGGGCAGCTTGGTGCATCTTTGGGGAGAACATGGCAGAGGAGCCAAGCTTGTGTCATGGAAGCAAAAACATCCCAGGAAGCAAAGGCAAAGAGAAGAGCCAGGGTTCCAATATCCCCTTAAAGGGCATGTCTCCTCCCAAAGAACCGATTTCCTCCCACTAGGCTTTGCTTCCTAAAGGCTCCACAAGCTCCCCAGAGTGCCATGGTCTGAGCACAACATACCACCTTCATCTTTGGGGTGCTCCAGATTCAGGCCTCCAAAGAGATGCGCTGGGCATTCTCCAGCAGTGAGCGAGTGGCCGCCTCTCGCTTGCTCCAATGGCAGTGTCAGTGCCCAAAGTGGGTGGCAAAAAGGTCTCTTCAACTTTCCAGGGTCAGGATGAAGGCTGGGACTGGCTGTGATGCAAAGGAAGCCTGTGTCTGGTGATCTTCACTTCCCAGGGTCAGGATAAAGGCTGAGGCTGGCTGCTATGCAAAGGAAGCCTGTGTCTGGTGATCTTCACTTCCCAGGGTCAGGATGAAGGCTGGGGCTGGCTGCTATGCAAAGGAAGCTGTGTCTGGTGAAACCTGAGATTTGTGCTCCGTAAGCATTTTCCTCGTCCCCTCCGAGAGCTTGTGCAGACATTTTGGTTGATAAACCTGAGAAATCTCTAGAAAGCATTTAATTAATGCGTTCTTCCTTGGTAGAGTGTCTCAGTAATTGCTGTTCAAGCAGCAGAGCGGTTGAGAAAGCTTTTCTTGCAAAGGCTGCAGGGACAGATAGCGATCCACATGGCTGCTTCTCCTGGGCACTGGCTCTCTCTCCTGCAACCTATTGACACCCATTAACATTCTCCCAGCCATAAAAAAGCATGCATCTTATTCTGGCATTCTCCATAGGCAGGGGCCCGGCTCTGAATCTCCAAGTCTGTGTAACTGCCCAAAGTCACTGCATTGGAAAAAGGCAGAAACTGCCATGAGCCATGGGGTGCTGGGCAGGCAAGTATTTGGTGATGATAATTCCGTTAGGATAATTGCATGAATACTGTGCATGTGTGTGTAAATGTCCGCAGACACGCGACTGGTGTTTAAAGACAGCCGCGTGTAAATGGTTCTTGCACGTGTGCACCTTCATAACGAATTGCCCAGGCCCTGGATGGTAAAGCGCCATTCAAAAGTGACTTGTGATAACCAGGGAGAAATCCTTTAGTGAAAGCAAACAGGAACAAGGGCGCTTCAAGCCTGGCTGTAAAGAGCTTCGTTTGATTTGGGGGCACAAAGGATTGAAAAGACATCAAAGCATCTCCAGGCTGAATAGCTCTCTCCAAAAGAAGACCTTCCACTCTGGATTTCAGCACACAAAACAAACCAGCAAGAACCCTCACATGACTGGAGGCGAGGAGGTGATGGAGGGATGAGTTGGGGCTGCAGGAGAGTCCCCAGAGCTCTAGCTTCCCCTTGGTCAACTCCTGGGGCTGTGGGACCCAAATGATCGGCTTCTGCTCTGTCAAAAGGGCCACACTGGAAGCCTCCCTGCTAGAACTGTGAGGAGATGTGGTTTGCAACAAGCTTTTGCATACCTGGTCAGTCAGTCATTTTTCCCTCTTCACAGTGGGTTTCTCCATCCCCAGGCTCAACCTTTTCCCAAACAGAGCACAGACAATGGCCATGCCCTTTGCAGCTAAGAATTCCAGGATCAGACTCTGTCCAGTTTTCTTGTTCAAAGCTCTGAAGGAGTCTGTGTTTGCCCGGCCGCTGGGCCCAGAACCAGCCCCTCTTACAGACTCTCTCCCTGTGTAGTTGCACGGATTCTTTCCATTTGGTCTTTACGCCGAGGCTTCCAGTTAACATGGAACCATCTTTAAATGTACAATCGAGCAGCATTTAGCAGTTTCACGGAGCTTTGGACACAACACTCTGTAATATTCTGGCGTAGCTGCATTATCCCAGGAGGGAGCATGCTCGTTCAGCCATCAAGCGTGCAGGCAGCTCTTGGTCCTATGGTTTTTCCTTTTCTGGCTCAGCACAGACAGAAAATCAGTATGTGGTTTTCTGTCTGACTTGGTTCGCTCAACACAATGTGGTCAAGCGTCATCCATATTGGAGTGCAGATCGGCCCGCGTTCTTTTTATGGTTGAGTAATATTCAATCGTATGGGTTGACTGCGGTTTTAGTATGCATTCATCCATTTACGGGCCCTGGATTGCTTCCACCTTTTGGCTGCAGTGAATAGCACTACTTAGAAGGCGAGCGTTCGTGGATGCTAGTCTCGCTTTTCGTCTCGCTTTTCGGTTCTTTGAGATAAATGTCCGGAAGTGGGTGGACAGTCACCTGCAAGTCTAACATCTGGAGGACTCTGCGCAGGTTTGGGGTTCTTGCTCTACCCGTCCATTTGCTGACCCCTTCTCTGTCCTCTTCTCCCCTCTTGGTTCTATCACGTACTCTGAATGTTTTTCTCATAGCCGGAGAGTGGGGTGTGGAGAAAGAGGCACCAAGGTTCACATAGAAAAGAAAACATTGGCAGAAAGATCGGGAACCCCTCTGGCTATGAACTCCACGTGAATATGGTAGCCAAGGAGTGACTTCAGAAGCATCTCAGCCTCGGAAGCCCATCCTCCCACAGCCTCTTCAGGCCCTGAGGGTCCCATCTCTGTGCTTCCTCTGAGGGCCACATCTACCTGATTCCTAGGTTGAGCAGGCCTCAGCCTCTTTGTTTAGAAGTTTTTTCAACTCTAACAGGAAATAGACAGGTGAGGGTGGCTGCCCTGTCTGCAGGAGGGAGGGAGGAGAGCCCTCCACCTACCCAACCCCACACCCTGAATAAGGATGCTTGTGCTGTGTGACCCCAGCAGCAGCCCGTGTCTGAAGGTGTGTAACCGTCAGCCTGCTCACCTCTCCCTCTCCTACAGCTAAGGTTCTGCCTCTGCCTACTGGATGTCTGGCTCTGCCTAGTGACAAGCAGAAAAACAACGTTTTCCAGGAGGAAAAAAAACAAGATATTAAAAAAAACATATTAACAATTTTCAAATTATCATGAGAAAAAATATCCTATTAAGAAAAATATGACAAGCATACACTCGTGGAAGAAAAAAAAAACAACACCCAGGAGAAGAATGAACTGTATCTTGTTGAAATTACAGTATTGTCCTGTCCAAACTAATAGGCTCTGGTGTCCCCAACCATCTGCTGGAGGTATCATTTATTAAGCCCATTATCCCGCAGACTACAGCTAGTCACTTCTCAAACACTGCCACATTTATGAAAGACAGTTATAGTCATTTGTAAGATAATGGCCATTCTAATCTCAAGGCTGCATGAGGAACCTGTTTCTCAGTGCTTCACAATGGAGCTCTGCACAGGGCAGTGCCAGGCAGACTGCAGGTGTCCGCGGAGAGAGGTGGGCCATTTCATAGTGGACGCTATTACCTCCTGCCTTTCCCTCCCTCAGACCTGGAGAACTGGGGGTCCATATGAGTGCACGATTCTCAATGGAAGGGTGGGGGTGAGCAAGAGAAGAAAGGAGAGCGAGGGTGAGGGGGAAAGAATGGAAAAGAGGAAGATGGAGAGGGATAAAGGCAGGGTGGGGGAGAAGGGAAAAAGGGAGGGTCTTACGGTTTTATTCCGTTGCTGTGATCAACACCATAAAAAACAACTTGGGGAGGAAAGTCAAGTCCCATCACTGAGGGAAGTCAAGGCAAGAAGTCAGGCAGAAACTTGAAACAGAAACCTTAAAGGACCACATACAGCTCACAGGCTCCCTAGGCTGGGGCTCACTAGCCTTCTTAAACACCCCTCCTCTTTGCCACTCGCAGTGGGTGGGCTCTCTCACATCAGGTATCACAGACATGGCCACAGGCCAATCTGATCGTGGCAGTCCCTCAATTCAGACTTGTTCAGATGAGTGTAGGCTGCATGAAATCGACAGATGAAGCTAACCAGGACAGACAGACAGAAGGACAGAAGAAGCTTGGTGGGAGCAGAGGAGAGGGAGGGAGGAGGAGAAGTAGAGGAAAGGAGAAAAGAGAAGAGAGGAGAGGGGAGGGGAGGGGAGGGGAGGGGAGGGGAGGGGAGGGGAGGGGAGGGGAGAGGAGAGGAGAGGAGAGGAGAGGAGAGGAGAGGAGAGGAGAGGAGAGGAGAGGAGAGGAGAGGAGAGGAGAGGGAAAAGAACAGAAGAGAAACTTAAGCTCTCACTGAGAGGAAGGCACAGGAGACAAGGAAAGGAAGCCAAACCCTGGTGCTCTACTGGACAGGCAGCTCCCCCAGACACCCCCCTGAAAAGCAATAAGACCCTGAGAGAGACCAAGCCATGTTGCTGGGGCTTGCTATGGCAAGCCTGCAGCCCTAAACATCCCAGACAGGAGCCACCAGGACACAAGGTGAGGAAGGAAAAGCAGATCTTGGGCCTAGGAGGAGCAAAGAAAGTGTGACAGGCAAGACAGTGCAAACATTCCTCCATCTTGTACTCTTGCTACGGCCAGGATTAACTAGAATTTGGTCTTCTTGTAAGGAAGCCCTGTGGAAAATTACCAAACTCACTTCTAGGAACCCAAGGTCGAGATGCCCCAGCTAACTTAGCTTCTGCTAAACTGCCTCTGTGTGCAAACCTCCCCTCCGGCTATCCGCTTATCTTAGCCTCCTCCTTGTGTAAAGCCTCCCCCTGCAGCTGAGCAAGACCAGGATGAGGCTCTAGCTTTAAAATCACCTTGTTCTAAATACTCAGAACACCTGAGTACAGTCCCAGCTGGTTTGAACAAAGACTTTCAGTTGGGCTGTGCCTGAGTGGTCTTCTCTGGGGCTCCCCGTAACCATGAGAACGGAAGTCAGAGGGCCTTGGACGGCTGAGCTGGGGTATCAGGCCCGTGTGCTCTTTGCACACGCTGGGGAATCCTCCTGGAGATGTGAATGCTGCCTCAGGGTCGTCTGGAGGAGCCAGCAGAGACCGTGATGACCGTGTAGGACACCTGTCACAGCACAGGAAGAGCTGTGAAATGAGCGACCACACGCACTGTCAGAAGGAAGTGAAGACGGGAGCTGTCGGCTTGGCTCTCTCCATCCGCAGGTCGCGTCTTTTCTGAATCGTCCCACAGAAGTATCTAACTTGAGTTTGTCTTCACCAGGCTGTGAGATGAGCTGGAGAAAGAGGAACCATTCCCATGACGGGAGGAGGAAGCGCCAGGAAGAGGAAGGTCCAGGGAGACAGGCTGTGTGTTTGGCCATGTGGGGGACAAAGGCTGTTCTCTCCCACCCAGGTTCCGAGTGGAGAAGCCAAGGACAGATGCCAGCTGAATACCACGGCGGTGGAGAGCAGCTCTGTCTGCTGCCGCGTCTTTCCCCAGAGCTGCAGGGGTCAAAGCAGAGCCTGGTAGAGCAAGGATGATCCTCTCCCCGTGCCGCCGGAGTCACACAGAGTCATCACTTTCATTTACTTTGTCTCCCGTGCTAGGCATGGAACCCGGACCTGACACAAGCAAGTCATGTGATCTGCCTCCAAGCCCCACTCAATCCTCTCAGTAAATCTTGGGATGGTCCTTCCTCTCTCCAAACCTCTGTTGCTCCTGGGGTTCTATGACTCCCCCACTAGTTCCTTCCAGTCAGCAAACCTTTCCCCATCTCCTGTCTTCCTCTAGCTCAGAGGCCCTTCCCCCAGGCCCTCCCCAGAAGTTTCACCCCCTTGCTACCCAAGCATCTGACTTCTACCTCGGAGCTTTCAGCCCTGAGTACTGGGCTTCACCAGTTACCTAGAACTCAGTAACAAAAGACTCCGAACTTCACTCTGCCACAGAGACTGGCTCACAGACCTGGGGAGGGCTGGGCGCGGCTGCTGCTCCCCTCCAGATGGCCTCCCGACCTCTGGGGACTCTGTTCTCTCTCAGGTTCCTTTGGCAGAGTGGAGTTAGGGTAGCCATCGTTACAGGACAAGAGAGCAGCGGTCTCAACGACGTCATTCTCAAAGTTCTGCTTGCCAAGGAACTTTGATCTTGACCTTGGCCCTGCTGAATCCTGGCTGCGAAGCAGGATGGAGTTCTCCTCCTGTGGTCCCTTCCGTGGTCTCTAACATGAAATGGGCGTTCTATAGGCACTCAGTAAATGAACGGAACACTGCTTGTGTTAGCAAGATTTCAGCCCCTCTGACAAGCGCCTTCTGGAATCAGCCTGTGGAAAGAAAGATGTGTTTGATTTTGGCTCTCAGTTTCAGAGGTCTCAGTGGCTGATTTGCCAGTACCATGGCTTTGGGCCCGTGGCATACATCCTCGAGGGGATATATGGCAAACTGCTCACTTCATGGCCAGGATGGGAAAGAGGAAAAGACAGATCCACAATTCTCTTCGAGGCTTTTAGGCTTCACCATGGGCTCCATTGTGAGAAGGAGCACTCGGTTTTAAGTTTTAATTACTATGCCCGAGAGATCCATGAAACAAAAATGCCTCTGATCTGCAAGCCCCTTGCCCAAGAACCAAGCGTTCCTGAAATACTGGAGGCTGTGTTTATGGGAGATAACAAGCCACAGTTTTTCCTTCCCCTAAACAACTGTGTTTGACCCGTCCACATCAGATGTGCTTGATCACACGTGGGTGGGAGATACAGGAAGCAAGTGGGTCAGGTTGTACGCTCGCCCCTGATTGGATGCAGGCCAGAGGTACACAGGCAGGAAGTATATGTCAGGATGTATGACAGCCCCAGTCTGGACCTGGTGGGAAATACGTAGGCTGATGGGTTTGCCTTTCTAAGCCTCTGCAAAATGTGACTTGTTGCCATTTTCTGGGAACCTCGGAATGGGCTTGGCCAGAGCCCATCATCCTGGCCAGTATTAAATTAAAGCTTGCTTCAAAGTTGGCTCAAAAATTGTGATAGCAGTCTTGTTCTCAAATGGTGGGATTAACACCACCTCTTAAAAGGTCTGTTGCCTTTAATGGTACCACCCTCGGTACCACGCCTTTAGCATACCAGCTTTTCGGGCCTGTGTACAACCAAACTCCAGCACCGCAGTTCAGGGGTTAGGATTCTGTGAGAGCAACAGAAGGTGAGGGTCCCAGGTACCACAGATGGGTGTTTTCAAAGATGCTGGGTGATTCCTGTCCCTTCTGCTGCCCGTTTCCCCTCTACACACGCGCCACGCGCACACGTGCACACACACACACACACACACACACACGCACGCGCGCGCGCACACACACACACATACACACTCCCGTCAAGTGTCCAGAAAGCAGCTCTCAGACATTGTTTACAACTCAAGGTCATGTATTGTACTCTCCTTTGAGCCATAATTACCCAACACAGAGAGAGCTGCACAAAGACAATGCCTGTGGCATGCACCCTTTTACAGAGCTGCCAAGGGAGACAAAAGCCACCCTGGCCTCCAAGAACCCTTCCCCTCTTCTCTGTAAACAGCCCCCACATTCATCCTCACACTGACTCCCACTCCCCTCTCCGCCACAACCTCGTCACAAGTTGCCTACTTAATACAAGCCCCAAAGGGAATCGGTGTAACAAGACAATGCATTTCCCATCAGACAGTTACAGAGCAAATTTTTATTCTGATTTTTACAATTCAAAACAAAAATCAGAGGCTGTTTTTCAGCCAGAAAATCCTGAAACTGGTCCTCTGTGTCAGTAATGGAATTCCCGGAGCCACCGACCGAGGGGGGACTCATCGAGCATGCATCCTGACATTCAAATAGAAAAATAAATAAATGCTGAGCTGTATGACCCCCTGGATTCACACTGATCACCTCCCAGAATGGAGACCCTTCTGCTCAGGTTGCCTACAATTGACAATGACCTGTCCCATATCCTCAGAGACCATTGATAGGGAGCTAGAACCAGATGTGTTGGGGAAACAGCAAGAAGCGGCTCTGAGAAATGACAGGCTTTCCTGGGGGCATCCCACACCTGACCGCACGGGCACATGTAAACATGCATGCATGTGAACTCCCAGCCCCTTCCCACTCTGCCCTTTGCCCTCATCTGTGACAGCCCCATCCACCTACGGCTTTGGCATATCAGACATCAAAGCAACCAAAGCAAGTCGTCCTGTGCCGCCTAGCTAAGCAAGGATGTAGTAGGTCCAGGCTCTGTCCTGCATTTAAAAACTTGCTGGGGATGTGTGAGTTTTGCTTTGTTCTTTTGAAATTCTTCTGTGTAGAGGGGACACATGCAGACTAAAGTATACACGTGGATATCAGAAGATGATTTGTGGGAGTCAGTTCTCTCCTTCCACCACCACGGTGGTCCTCGGGATTGACCTCAGGTCGCCAGGCTTGTCAGCGATACCTTTGCTGGATCCTGCACAGAGAGACACTCAGCTGTCTCTGTCTCGAGCGGTCTCCCATGCGGCCACGCTGGGACCACTTTCCAGAGCCCTTCAGCAATACTCCTGTAATAATGCTATCAACTCACTGGTTCACTAAGCAAGGCTGGACGCTACCTGTCTCTTTGGCCCGTCATTTATCTCTTGTCCAGGGTGAATATATCTACTCGGGTCTCCCCAAGAAAGGACGCACGATCGGGGTGTTTTGTGAAAACACCTAGAACACTGTCTCCTCCCAGACGGCAATGCTCTGAAGACAGCACGCTGGCTGGTGACACCCAGACTCCCGGCTTCTTGACACAGTTCTGTCAGGGGAAAGAGAAGAAAGAGGCTTCAGTTCCCACTGCTGAGCTGCAAACACTCCCAGGCCCCATCCCCACCCATTCCTGTCCCCATAAACTCTATTTATTGCTCGTCTGCTCACTTTCATATGGAGTTTATTGAGTACCTTCTTGTTGGAAAAACGGGGCTGTTTAATAGCCACAGTGATAAAAAGAAGAAAAAGCTGACTTCTGATTGCCCAGCTGTGGGAAGGAAATTAGGATAGCTACATTTTTACCCCACTAAACCCTCAGCCTCTGCCACCTGCAGGCCTGCTCCTCCAGTACGAATCTGTTCAGCTTCCAATCCACTCCAGGGTTGCTGATTGACTAGGACAGAGGTGGCTTTAAAGGTTTGGGGATGGAAGAGGTGATTCTGCAGTTAAGAGCACTGGCTGTTCTTTCAGAGGACTCGAGTTTTGTTCCCAGTATCCAAGTTCCCAGCACAGAAGCTTGTAACCATCTGTACTCCAGTTCTAAGGGATCAGACACCATTTGCTGGCTTCTAAGTGCTCTCCTCTCTCTCTCTCTCTCTCTCTCTCTCTCTCTCTCTCTCTCTCTCAACACACACACACACACACACACACACACACACACACACACACACACACACAGATTCTTATAAAAGCAACCACCTTGTGAGAATATTTGACCAGAAACAAGGGGAAGAAGCTCCATGCAAAAATTTAGAGTCATCACCAGAGAGCAAATTCCTGGAAGACTCAGTGTCCCTTCTCCTAGCTCACCTCAGGCTGAGCACAATCCTGCATCTTTGGCTGGACCTTCGATCTGTTACAAGGTATGCTGGAGGAGGATGGAGATGCCGGGCAATGAGAGGTATTCCCAGACCACTGGGCAGGGGTGGCAGCCAGTCATGTAACCACTCAGCAACTTCAAAGTTGATTAGGACTTGGTTTCTCTCCATGACTGTCTCAAAGCCCCCTCCTCCTTTCCAGAAAGTTCTAACTGTTCCCCAGTCCCTCCTAGCAAACACTCATCACCTCCTGCTCTCTGGGAGCAAGAAGCCTCTTAAATCTACAGATGTTCAGGCATCAATCACCACGGCAGGAAGTGAGCAGGCTCTCAAGGGCTCCCAGACCTGCTTGATTTTCCTCTAGACTCTCAAGTTCCATCTTTCACACAGCTGCAGCACAGTGCCCCTCACTAAACAGCTACTGCCCTGAGCTTCTAGAGGGTACAGGCCTCTAGTGCCAAAACCCACTGTTTGCCTCAACGGGGTCTCCCCTACTTCTACACAGTCATGCCTCCCCCAAAGAGGTATACAATCACGATGAAACTGGGGTGACCAGATTCTCAGAATCTGAATCCATTCTAAACATGTCCTTTCCTTTGTCCTACCTGAGCTCTGAGTGGCCACTGCCTGCTGGACTCTGCCCTCGCGGAGGCTGTCGGGAGTGGTGCTTGCCGGCTGGGAACCGCGCAGGCTTCACAGAGGCATTGAAGCTAAATTTGAGCACAGAGCAGGTGACAGGGCAACCCGGGTAGAGGGCATTTTGACCCCTAAAGACATAATGGCACTGAAGAAAAGAGTCTCCTGTGGAGATCCCAAATCAGGCTTATTACATAACGGGGGAGGAAAGCTGTGTGTTCAGTGCTCGGCAGGGTGGGCATTGTGCTGAGCCTTGAAGGAGCTCCGGTGTGAAGGAACACAGAGATCATAAGCCGGTGCTGAGCACAGAGCTTGTGCTGAGCCAGGAGGAGAAAAGAAGCCCTGAGAGCTGGCCCCAGACTCGTACCTCCCAGTAGCAGGGAAGACCCAGACCCAATCCAGACCCTGTCCCAGGTTCTTCTTCCTTCCTAATTGCGAGGAAGACTCGCAACTTCCTGAGAGAGCTGACAGTCATGGGAGACGCCGGTAAACAGCTCTGGTGTGTGCTGGCCCTAGAGAGATTTGCTGACTTGCAAACAAAATGCACACTGGAGAGTGTTTTGTGGTAGGCAGGGGCCCGCCAAGGAGGAAAGGGAGAAAAGGGAGGAAGAGAGGATGAGAACACCCAGAGAGGAAAACGAGGAAGAGGAGGAAGAAAAAGAGGGGGAAGATGAAGAAAGGAAGGAAAGTGGAAGCAAGGGCGGATGTGAGCCTCACACACAGGGACGCAGCTTCTAAACACCAGAAGCTTAGACTCAATTTCTCGGTCTAGGCTTTGAGGAAATAACCCAGCAAAATCCCTCTGATGAAAGTACTGGAAACATATGTCCATCCGACTGAGGACAAAATTCTTGCCAGTGAGAGGTCTGGCTTAGGCAGCCACTCTCCTTCCGAAGCAGAGGAGGCACTGAGCGGGAGTTGCTAGAAGGTTTAGCCTCCAGCTGCAAAGAAAATGGTTCTCTCCTCCCCACCGTACCTTGTTCGTAATCGACATTAAATCCTGAAAATGAGATCCAAAATGGAACCAAGGCCGACACGGGCACATCCAGCTGGAAGTCAGCCGGCTCTCCAAGCCATGGCACATCCTGTTAAAAATCTTTTGCTCCATCCCAGAGCCCACCAAGAGACTGCCTGCTTCCTAAACCCCTCAGTCGACAGCAGAGATACCAGACATGTTTGTCGGCTACTCAGGAAGAAGGGACAGTTGGAGCAGGCTGGACACAGGCGCTATTTGCAGAGACGGGCAGTTCCTACATGATTCACCAGCTCACCTGCCTGCTAGTGAGACCCTGGGTCCCTGCACTCCAGCTGTGCCCACTGCAGTCAGATCAGCTCCATCTGTTAGCCCAGGCTGTCCCCCAGCTCTCTGCCCTCCCACCTCCAAGTACCACACGCAGTAAGGTGATCCCAGGGCCACCAATCCAGGGCCAACTGCTGAGCCTTTGAGCCACTGACCAGTGCTGAGTGTAGACTGAGCATGCTCTCTGAGTGTTCCAGCCTCTATGTGCGCTCAGGCCCTGCTTTCTGAACGTGCCCTCTGACTAAACACTGAGTATTGCTCAGCAGCTATTGACTCAGCGTGAAGAGCACCACCAACAGGAAAAGCAAGGTCATGACCTTCAGGAAGTAGAAGATCGTAACCTTTCAGATGAAGAAAGACATGACCTTCAGGACTGTACGCAGTGTCCAGAAATCATCTGCCTGCGAAAGACAACGCTGCAGGCAGCCCCAGCCCCAGCTGGAAGAGTCCCACCCACTCCAAGGTACACTGGTTGTCAGCTCCTCTTTAACCAAGTCACGTCCCTTGATGGTACTCTGGATTGTCCAGGTGGACCCCACGACCCAGTCCCAGCATCCTTATACAAGGACTACTTGAGACACCCAGGCAAAGGCGAGTGAACAGGCCAGGTACAGGCAGATGGAATGATGGAGCAAGGAGCCGAAGACTGCCTGCAGCCACCAGGACCTGGCAGGAGTAGGAACAGCCACCCCCCAGAGCCTACAGGAGGAGCAGACTTCTGGAGTTCACTTTGTATGAACAGAAACTCCGTAACCACTGACAATTAACTCCCCAGCCCCACCGGAACTGTTCCATTCTCGGCTTCTGAGAGTCTATTTCAGGTACCTTCCACCGAAGTAGAACAGACCACATCTGCCCATGTCTCACAAGCATCCAGTCCTCCAAGATCACGTGTGCAGCCACAACAGCAGGGTCGCCTACTCTCATGTGTTCTTTGCGGTTGATCCAAGAGCCAAAAGTTCAGGTACCAGAACCATGCTTCATGGTCCCTTATATATCAAGTGAGGGTTTGGGATAAAAGGCCTTGCTCTGGCCAGTGAGCTTCTAGAGTCAGAGTTCTTCTGGGGAGGAAAATGAACGATGCCAGCGGCAATGTTTCTGTTAGCCTCTTCCAGTGTCTCTTACAACCCCCACCCTCCCAGTATCCCTTCCTTACATGGGCCTCACCGTGCAGCAAGATGGCCTTCCCTCCTGTCCTGGCAGCCCCACATCGCCAGTGTCACCACCCCCAGGAGCCCCTGACCACCATGAAATGGCAGACAGATAAGTGTTCTCTGAGGACCAGGAGAGAGAATTCACTCACCCAAGTGAAGATCTGGCCCATGAATCTCAAGAATGAACCCATGCTCTCCTGACTTTCGGTGCCACACAAGGCCCTTGCCTAGGCTTCTCGGCTCACTGCAGTAGCAAGTCTGGGGCCAGAGGCCCTCACTCTTTACCACAGCAAACTAGATCGGGCTTCATTTCCCGTGCAAGCATCCCTACTCAAGAGTTGTTGGTCCCTCTCAGAGACACAGCAGGGGAGGAGAGAGGTTTGGTCATCTGAGAGATGGCAGACAAGACTCAGAGTACCCCTGTCTGCATAACAGAAACTGGGTTCTTCCAGGTGGCTCATTTCTGAGAGGCCTGCAGTGTCGACGGAAGTCTCTGTTTGAGACTGAATGGCTGCGAGACCAGGTGGAACAGAAACCTCCATCTTTGCTGCCGAGGTTCTGGATGAGTTCTCTGAGTACACAAAGGAGAACCCTCCATCAAGAGGTTTGCTCCATTTACTAGAGACCTCTGACAGCAGAGGTCTCAGGAGAACCACAACTAATGTTTTCAGGGGGGCTCCAATATCAGATTAACCTAACACAAGTTCATGTCTGCAGATGCATGTCCCTTCCCCAATAAAATGTTGATGTCTTCACCTCTGCAGAGGATATGGAAGCTCATGGGGACCTCATGAGCCCCTTGAGGGGCCCTGTGGAAACCTCATGGGACCTTATGGGACTTTATGGAACTGCATGGAGACCTCATGGGACCTTATAGGACCTTCATGGAGATATCATGGAACCTTATGGGACCTCACGGAGACCTCATAGGATCCAATGCGACCTCATGGAGATCTTCCTGCCAGCCCCACAGCTGTTCAATCCCAAATAAACACACATAGGCTTATATTAATTATAAACTGCCTGACCTGTTGCTCAGGTTTATTATTTACTAGCTCTTACAATTTCAATTCACCCATAATTCTTGTCTATGTTTAGCCACATGGCTTGGCACCTTTTCTCAGTGAGGCATTCTCATCTTGCTTCCTCTGCATCTGGCTGGTGACTGTGTCTCTGCCTTTCCTCTTCCCAGAATTCTCTTACTCTAGTTGCCCTACCTATACTTCCTGCCTGGTTACTGGGCAGTCAGTGTTTTATTAAGCCAATGACGAGTGACAAATCTTTACAGTGTACAAAAGCATCGTCCCACAACACAGAGGAACTTCACAGAGACCTTATGGAACCTTCTGGAGCCCTTATGGAACCTTATAGGAATTTCGTGTAGACCTCATGAAGTGTGAGACTTCATGAGGAACTCATGAGAACGTTGTGGGACTTTGTTCTACAGAAGATTAGATGTTTCCAGGGTACAAACTCAGAAAATAACCACAAACCGGAGAGGGGATGAAACAGGGAAGAAAATGAAAAGGAAACTGTATCTGTTCCCCACAGACACGGGGAGTACAGGGCAAGGAAGCCACTCCACAGAAGTGCATCCAAGCCTTAATAAGGGAGCAGGTGACACAGCCACTTACCCTCCTGCCTAGCATGTCTGGTGGAAGCCGTGTCCTCCCACTTTCCCCAAGAATGTTGGTAGAAAGAGGGTGCCCTCAGAGAAGGCAACTCAGAGCTTGGCACTGAGTGGGCTGTCCCTTCAAGGAGGCTGCCAGCATCCCCAGACCTAGCTGACAGCTCCTGGACACCCTGTGCTTGGACGGTTTGTAAGGCCACCTGCCCCAGAAGGCCTGCTCTTGTTGCTCTGGTGCTCACCAGCAGCTAGGCTCACACACCTCTCCCATCCAGTGCTCTGTCTGGCCCTCTCCAGAGAGACGCCTATTGCAGTGACTCAGATCCACCCATGATCTCATTCTTTCGAGACCAGAGGGCTGCTGGGCTGCCTTCCTCTTCTACCTGCACTGTGTGTGATTGAAGACACGACCAGTTTCCTCCATTCAGACCTTCCCTGCGGCCCTGATTTCAGCCCCACAGAGACATCTGAAAGAGTCGTGGCAGGTCTCCCACCGATCTTCCATGGGACGCTTCTGTTATTGTTACCACAAGCTTTCCTGAGCATGCCACCCCCTCCAGCAGAGCCACCAATGGCCAGCCAGGAGTCATGGCCCTGGCACAACAAGAATCCAGGGCACCACCGGGCAATGGTGGCACATGCTTTTAATTCCAGCATTGGGAAGGCAGAGGTAGGCGGATCTCTGTGAGTTCAAGGCCAGTCCGGTCTATGAAGCAAGTTCCAGGGCAGGCTCCAAAGCTACACAGAGAAACCCTGTCTCAAAAATGAATAAATAAATAAAAATGAAAAAAATCCGGGACACATAACACCCTGTCCCATCTTTTTAAGCTGGCCACACTACACCCTCTCTGAGTTCTGTATCCTTCCTCCCCTAAGCCTGAGACGT
This sequence comes from Myodes glareolus, assembly GCF_982192425.1. NCBI lineage: Eukaryota > Metazoa > Chordata > Mammalia > Rodentia > Cricetidae > Myodes > Myodes glareolus. The sequence continues at coordinate 3,894,372 of NC_142031.1, forward strand.
ACCCCAGATCTTCACAGCACCCTGGACCCTCATCTTTTCAGTTCCTCCCCCTGAAGCTCCCTGTGTGGTTTTCTTTCTTGACTTCACTTTAGCTGGTCTGGCACAGTCCCTTGACAGCTGCCCTGGGTCCAGGCATCTCTGCAACTTACCCAGGCTGCCTGAGATGTGTCTGTCAGTCCTCCTCAAGGTCCTCATCAAGCACACGATACCCCATTCTGGGCCAAGCTGGTTCTCCTGCTCAAGGCTGCACCATGTCTTTCTCTATACAGTAATATTTAGATTTCATAATTATGAATCATTTGTGAGGACGGCTCCAATTTTCTATCAACTTTCTGACTGAAGTCAATCTCTGCCTCTGACTACAGGGTTCTGGCGACTTCCTGCCTATGAGAGCGGGGTTCTGATTCTGAGTGTATCCTCTCCCCACTCTGCTCATGCACACATCTGTCAGCCTGTGACCTTAGGTTTTATTCTATCCCTTGAGCCTATTGTACTTTGGTGCCCAAATCATACTTGTCCCAGATTTAACAACCCTGCTTCCAACTATGTTCTCACCCTCATGGTGGGTGTCAGCATTTTCTCTACATGTCTTTCCCTCTTCCAGAGGCTGCAGATTCCATTTGCTACCCCACCCCCCTAAAGCCTTCTGCTCAACACATACGTGCTGAGAGGTGCAGGGCCTTGAGCTGTCCCGGGTATTGACTGGCTTTGCTCAGCCCCATAGCATACCTGTGATAGAACACCCTTTGGCACGATGCTTGCTGATTTTCTTGCTGCTAAGGCAAGAGTGATTCTACGGCTCCACACTCCTGCTTTAGTAGCAGAAAGATGTTGAAAATTGTCCACAGGCCAGGAAGCCCTCCCCAGGCTTGGGGCTCTGTGAAAATGTTCAGAGCTCAGATAAATAGGGTGTTATGAAAATCAATGCCTCCCACAGTGTGCACTGCCTTTGCTTTTGGCACCCAGTTGTCCACTGCTAATGGCCTGACAAGACCAGAAAGCCAAATGGCCTGGCAGCTAGAGCTGACCTCTGCTTCCTCTCTGTCTCCAAGACAAAGGACTAGTTATGAGCCTCAAAAGGTGGGCATAGGGGATAAGGCGAAATAGTGCACGCTTGACTCTTCCCGTCTCCTCATCACCATCTACCAGCTGAGGGTCTCAGCACAATCCCAGGCAGTTCGGAACTGGGAACGGTGAGTTACATAACGCAATATTAAGGCTGTAAATCTTCCTGGTAGCAGAACCCATAAACCCTGGCTTTTATTATCCACTTACCGCACAGACCCTGGCTGTTCCTTCATCGCAGCACAATTATCCCACAATTACTGTTAGATTGTTAAGTAAATAGCGTGCCAGAAGCGGCAATTCCCGGGCTCATAAATATATAAACAAACACCAGAGCGAGGCCCCGGAGCTATGGGAAGGAGGCAGGATAGGGTGCTGGAATGTGTGACATTCGCCTTCTGCAGATGGGTCCTTGGCAGTCACCCTCACAACCCCGCAGGGCCCCGGAAACTATGGGTGGCAGGACAGAGGATCCAATACAGACCAGCTGCGCAGTCACGGCACGTGGGCACTCCCCCAGGGCAAGGTAGCTGGAGAGGCAGGCACAGCATCCCTGGGCCTCATCACACCTCCCGTAAGTGTCTGCCCCCCCCCCCCCCCCCCCCGGACGACCAAGTAGCACAGGTGTAGTGTGAGGAGAAAGAAACATATTCTCCTGATTTTTTTTTAAATGAAAATGTTCTCATTGTCTTTCCCCCTAACACATTCTAAACCAGGAGTTTCAAGTACCTTCTCGGGAGAGGGGTGAAGACACTGCAACCCAGCCACACTGTGGGAACCGTTCCTACAGAGTGTCTCAGCTGCACCTGAAGATGCCGAAACGGGAGCAGGAGCAGGATGGGAGTGTAGGCCAGATGATTCTGGGTCTGACAGGAGATGGGGAACAGATAGAAGCACTTTCGTACTCTCCTAGAAAAGCACATTTGTTCTCTGTCTTGTAGAGAGGAACCTGAGCGTGCACGTCACTAATAGCAACTCAGCAGTGCACACTGCTAATACCTTTGTTTGTTCTGAGTTAGCGCTTCAACCCAGGTAGCAGCTGGGGACCGCAGGGCTAGTCTCCACATTCCAAGACCTGCCTGAGTCCAGACACCTGGAGGATGAAGGGAGAGGGATGCTCATAAGGGTGACAGCAACATCACCGTCCCTGAACTGTGGTTGACTAAATTAGACCACCTGACCAGAGAGGCGGGCCTCAGCTCCCCAGTGACTAACTGCCTTTTTTCCCCTCCCTAGATCAGACTGTCTAGAGGTACAGAGGAGGAAGGCAGTTTTTCTGCTGCCTTCTCAGACCCTTGCCCCTCTGCGGAAAGTGTAGCTTAAAGATTCCCTTGTTCTCTGTGCACTGACATCTGTGGTTACAAACAGGGTGATTCTCTGCTGTTTTAGTTGATGTTTTGTTGAATTCTAGGACACATGAAACAAAACTCTGAGTTAAATGTTTGGGCAACCATGTCCCGGGGATCAGAAAAGATAGAGTATCTGGGGTTGCTGTCCACATTCTGCATCTTTCTTTTTTCTTTTTCTGATGTATTTATTCTGGAGAATTCCACACGGCAGTGCTACGTCTTCATTGCTTCCACCAACCCCCCAAAATCTCTTCCCCCCAACTCCCTCTCAAGTTCAAGACTTCAGCTTCTTTAACTAGTATTGTTTTACACACACACACACACACACACACACACACATGTTGCTACATATTGTTACACACATATATAGGTATGTGCGTAACAATAATAGTTATTGTTACACATTGTTACAAATGTTATTATATATGCATATAACATATATAAAACCTACTGAATCCATTAAGTGTTGTTCATGTGTACCTGTGCTTAGAGCTGACAACTGGGATTGGACAATCTATCTGGAGTTCATCCCTGAAGAAAACTGATTCTCCTACTCAGCAGCCATGGATCATCTGTAACTCTCCATCTGGGGGTGGGACCATGTGGAATTTCCCCCTTCTTATTACGGTGATGGTCAGCTGCTCAAAATGCAGAACAAGGGGACCATGGGATGCCCAGTGCCAACTGCTGCATCTACAGCACAACCCCAGCTTACACTTAAGGCTCAGGGGAAATCTCAGCAGAGGGGTGGAAACAGTGGAAGTCAGGGCCAACTGCTCCTGCGAGACAGTGTCTTCTAGACGTGACAAAAGCCTGCAACCAGGAGACCTCACTTTACACCTTGGTGGGTGTCTCCGTCAGTGTTCCATTGCTGTGAAGAGACACTATGACCAATGCAAATCTTACAAAAGAAAGTGTTTACTTGGGGCTTGCTTTCAATTTCAGAGGTTTAGCCATTGTCCCCATGGTGGAGAGCATGGTGGCATGTAGGGAGGAGACAAGGGAACTGACCGTTCGACAGCCAGATCCGAAGCAGCAGGAAGAGAAGTAGCTGAGCGTTCTACATTCCAATCTGCAGGCAGCAGGAAGAGAGAGAATCTGGGCTTGGCATGGGTTTCTTGACATCTCAAAGCCCATCCTCAGTGACACACTTCCTCCAACAAGGCCACACCTCCTAATTCGTTCAAATAATGCTACTCCCTCGTGATCACGTGTTCAAATCTATGAGCCTGCAGGGGTCATTCTCATTCAAACCGCCATAGGGGGATTCAGGCTACGCTGGTCAAGGAGCTCTGAGCTTTAACAGAAGTCAAAGGACATTCTCAGTATTTATCCACTATGGGGTGAGTATTTGGAAAAAGTATTCTTCCATCCTGTCACCTCTCTCCTCTATATTTCTTATTGCTTTTCTGAACAGAAGCATCTCAATTTTACGCAACCCCATCTATTTATTCTTGTTTTTATCTCCTGAGCTATCGGGGTTCTTTGCAGAGGACTTTGCCTAGGCACAGACCTCAAAGTGTTTTAGGTCTCACGTTGAAATCATTTGGAGTTGATTTTTTTTTATGTGTGAGAATTTTAGTCTCCTGCATGTGAATGGCCAGTTTTCTCAGCACCATGTTTGATATTCACAACAACCGAGTTATTGAACCAGTCTAGATGAACATACATACTGGATCATTATTCAGCCGTAAAGAAGATGATGGTTGAAAGTGGAGACCTCACTGCTATGTGATATAATCCAGAATCAGAAAGAGAAATAGTACATGTTTTCTGTCGTGTATGGGAGCTAGAGAACAAAACAGGAGCAGAGCAGTAAAGTAAACATGAAAGTACTAAGATGTAGAAGAATAGACGGGGGTTAATAAAGAATAATAGAAGGTGAATATGACCTACGTGCATCAGATTCACATATGGGACTATCATATGGCCATCCTGCTAGGTACAGTCAGGACAGCACCAGTTTAAAGAGAACAACTCATGAGGACAATGGGACAGAGACCCAGTGGCCCTATCACCAGAGTATTAGCCACATGGCCAAAAGGTGATGGATGAGTGTCCGGGCCCACACCAAAGCACAGTCCATGGTTTCTGTGGTGATGCTGACTCTTTCTTACAAGTCAGGTACCCCATGCTGTCTGTGTTCACACCGGATGGGATGAGGCACAGGACATGAAGGATGTTGCACAGACCTGGAGGGTGCTCCAGAGAAATGGCATTTGGAATCCAGGCTTCAAAGAGATGTACTGAAATGATCCCAGGTGTGATGCAGGTAGTCATGACTCACTGGATATTTACGCTTTCTAAGCAAATATTGAGGGTGCAAACATGACAAGAGTCTCATTCTTGCTGAAAGGTCGTCACAACAGCTCTACAGGGCCAAGCCACACAGGCTGGGGTTGGGCAGCAAATAAGTCGCCTGTTCAAAGGAAAACCTCAGGGTCCTAGTGACCACTGGGACAAAGCTGCAGTATCCCATGGTCCTTAGCTCCTTCTCTCCCCATTCTCTTAAAAATGAAAAGGTTGATACAGAAGAAAGCAATCAATATAAAACACTCATTACATGTTCTGAGGATAGTGACCCCAAATTGTCCTTGTCCTGATCCCCAGAACAAACCAGTTGCCACAGCGAAAGGGACTCGGGTTGCAGATGAAGATCACTTGGCTGACCTGGAAGCTAGTGAAGCTCCCAGGATTCTCAGAGACTCGCCATGAGATGCCAGAAGACGGCAGATGAGTTAGAATTGCACATTGACGTAGGGTTCTGAATATGGAAGAGGATGCCCTGGGTAGGGTGGTGGCCAGAGAGGCAAGGAAATGATCCTTCCAAGGGCCCCTCCAGAAGAAACAAGTCCCAACCGCAATCCACTTTAGGCCCAGGAGGCCCATATGGACTTGTGAGCCTCAGAACCAAGGTAATCAAACAACCTTGTCTGAAGTGTTGGCACTAGCCACAGTGCTTGTGAAAGCAACCATGTGAAACCTGAACACACTTCTGAACCGTGTGGGGAGTGCGCTCCCTGCACTCATCATAAAACAGTGATCACAGCTGGGCTTTTCCAGGACTTTTACTGGCCCCTAGTGCCCTAGACTCAAATCCAGAGCCCCACCCACTGTCTGACAGCAGGCAGAGGGCTTCATTGGCATCCTGGGCTCTATCCTGGCACAGGCTCCCTCTTACCCTGTGTTCTTGCGAAGAGGTGGGACTGAGCTCCCATTCCAACCTGTTTACAATGAACCCAACAACCAGGAGGGTACCTCGAGCAGGGGAGGGAGGGCACTTATTGCAACAGCATCTTCCAGCCACCGCTTCGCCTGTTTGTGCCAGTGTTTAAATTGAATGTGCGCTTCTTAAAAATTCTATTTGCATTATCTTATCGAGCGATCATTCCCTGGAACATCATAAAACAAACATTAATTAGGTCTCCAATTGTTGCAGCCTCCTCCAAGCTCCCAGCCACACAACAGACCCTTCCGCCCTTGGGCTCTGGTCTGAAGATAGTTGGGCCAGAATCAAGAAGTTCTGGTGCAAGCAAGGTCTGTATCCCCCATGAAGGGCACCTCTATGTAGCAGGGAAGGAGATGGTCCAGGATGGTGGGGACAGCCCCAGGTACAGACACACCTGTCAACAAGCAAGCTCCAAACCCATGGCATGGCCGGAGTGTAGATCACAGCAAGTGACCACTCCGCTTACATGTCCATCACAGTCTTAGACCCAGGCACTGCCCAGCTCCAAATCCCCACCTGCTCTGCCAAGCCACAAGATAGCTAGTACCCAGTACCAAAGTCAAAATTCACTACAGGAAACTAAAGCACAATTAATAGAATCTCAGAGATGGAAATTGGGTTTCAACCCGAAGGTCAGAAAAGCAAAACAGTCAGCCACTGGCTCTTACCTCCACCTCAGTCCAAAATGGTGATCCTGCCTCCAAGAATCCCAGATTGAGACTGTAACTGAGAGCTGTCTCCTCCCACTTTATAGTCCTCTCTAGGGCTGGGATTAAAGGTGTTCACCGCTGAATTAAAAGCATGCACTGCCAGGTTTCTATGGCAACTAGTGTGGCTACTGGGATTAAAGGTGTGTGTTACCACTGCCTGGTCTGTAAGGCTGACCAGCGGGGCTGTTTTACTCTGATCTTCAGGCAGGCTTTATTTATTAAAATACAAATGAAATGCCACTGCATGAAACAGACAGAGGACTGAGAAGGCTGGGAGTTTGCCTGACCATCTGCTACCCTGCTTCCTCATCTTTTTGTTTGGTTTTTCAGGACAGGGTTTCTCTGTGTAGTTTTGCGGCCTGTCCTGGAACTTGCTCTGTAGATCAGGCTGGCCTTGAACTCACAGAGATCAGCCTGCCTCTGCCTCCTGAGTGCTGGAATTAAAGCTGTGTGCCACCACCGCCCCGCCTTCTTCCTCACCTTTAAAAGCACAACTCTAAACAAACAGCTCAGCCTAATTTTCCCAGTAGTTCAAAGTCACCTGTTCTCGCTCACAGATCCTAACCGCACTAGTGAAGGCCCCAGTCTGGGGACTGGAGCCAGATCCCCAACATCCCCGGATCCTTGAGTCATCACACCGTGGCTTTGAGTGAATAATCCAAGTGACCAGCTTAGGTCACATCTGTGTGGACCCCAGGCCCATCCTAGAAGGTGCTCACATGCTCACAGGCAGAGCTATTCAAGTGCCGAGAGGTGACGGCATGTACAGAGCATTCAGGGAGGGAAGAAGACCTGTCCCTAGCTGACCCTGAGGTCACATGGTACTGGCCTGGAGGCAACACCCACACTGCAGGGTTCAGGAGGTACCAGTCCCAGGCTCTGCAGCTCCTACCCCTCACATGTGTGCTGCTGGTGTGGCACCAACTGGTACCTCTAGATGAGTTCCTGAGGCTCCACCCAAGACATTGAACCACAGTTGCCATGCACGCTTGCCTAGCTCTCTATCCTGGAATCATTTCTAATGCCGGGATAAAATACCATGAAAGGAAGCATCTTAGGGGAGAAATAAATTCAGTCTGGATTACAGCCCATCGTTGTGGGGAAATCATGGCAGGAGCTCGAAGCAGCTAATCCCAGTGAAGAAGGGAGAAAAAGGACTCCAGGCAGGCCACTTGCTTGCAGTTAGGTCCGTTTCTCCACTCCTGTATAGTTTAGGACTCCCTGCCTAGGGAATGGTATCACCAGCAGAGGGCTAGGTCCTTCCCACATCAGTTACTTTAATTAAAACAGCCCCCTGTAGAGGTGCCCATACACCAACCTACTGTAGACGGTTGAGACTCTCTTCCCAGGAGACTCCAGGCTGTGTTAAACTGATACTTCAAACTAACTGGCACCTTCTCTTTACTTTGAACTGCAAGGTTTGAGTTCTTTAATAATTCTATTTACAAGTTGTTTGGGTGGTTTGTGAGGTGTAAGGGGGATCAGAAAGGAGGCTGCTACCATGCCGTCTCAGCCTTAACGTCAGCGTCTCCTCTCTTGTGTGATGACAGCGGTGACGTACTCTCCCAAGTCACCTGGTATTGAGGAATCTCTTGGGATGAGGGTGTCTTTGTCATGGGACCCAGATAACTCCTAACAAACAGGGGCAGTGGGTCTCAGGGACAGCTGGCACTGGGTGTAGGGACCAACTTCAAATAGACCTTCATGAAACACATCCAAGGGACATCAGTTCCCCATTCAGCACAAAACGGGAGGATTCAGAACACTGGTTCTCTGGCTATTTCTAGAAATGGAACAGCTCTACTAATTCATTTTAGTTGCGAGCCAGATTGGGGGTGGGTCTCTTCCAACATGGGGGTGAAGGGGGCGGGTCCCTATGACCTCAGAAGCCCAGGATGGGAAAGGCTGTTCAGAAAGCTGTTTACTGGCCTCCGGGAAGTCACACCAATCTGGAGAATGAGGGAAAGTTCCTGGTGGGTTCTTGGGCAGGAAATAAGCATTCTCCTCCGCTCCTGTGGTTTTAGGGATTTCTCCCTGGCCTGAAAAACAATAGACATAAAAACTCCCTCCTTTCAGCAAGCCGCCCTCTTCCCTTCTCTCATGCCATCCCCGCGAAACTCCTGCAGCCAACACCTGGTTGCCACCGACAGTCACCCCGTGGCTCAGCCCCAGCGGCTGAGTTATTTTCATTTCTTTGTGTATATTTTTAAGAGAGAGAATCTGTCGCCGGCAGGGTAATTGTCCTTTCATGCAATCCCATCTCAGACGGCGCCCAGCAGCCCTCACTTCATTAACAGCAAAGACTCTACCTGAGAAATCAATTGCAGCTTAAATTATAAAGACAAAAATCAATCCCATGACACATCCTGCCTTTCTCCACGCAGGAACATCCAGGAATACCAGGGCAGGCTCCAGAGGCTCCTGCCTGTGCCCAGGAGCAAAGAATGTGGGCAAGCCCAGGGGCCAGAGAGACGGGCCTGGGCTTTTGAATATCTATCTAATCAGGCAAGCCAGCCATGCAAGAGGATAACCATCCACTCACTTCAAAGCATTGACCATTCTCTTGAACATTTTTCAAGGAACTACTATATGCCAAACTCTAAAATTTGAATTTAATTAAAAATTAAAATAAATGTAAGTTAGTCAAAACAAGCAATCCGATCTCTTCCCTATGTCTGCAGAGGCTCTCGGAAGGGGGAGGAATACACATGTATGAGCCGTGAACTTGGACTGCAGGAGGGTGCGAGACGGAGACCATCACACACGGGGGTAGTAGAGAGGTAACTTGAGCTGGGTCTAAAGGCTGAGTAGGAGGTTGCAAGGAAATGGTCCTTCGTGGTGCTGCTGGAAGAGGGTGGCGCAGAGGAACGGCTGAGCTGCTCTTTCGGTGACGACTGTCGTGGTTCTTGGAGAACAGATTCTGGCCGAATGGGATAAGGTCAATTATTTACAGACAATTTCCTGAACTCTGCTTTGGGGAAATAAGTGTGTCAAACCAGAAGGAAGCACAGCGGTCCCATAACACATCTCTGAAGTTGAGACTGAATCGAAGGGAGACTCCCCAGTGCCTGGTGCTCCTGCTGAGCCACAGCAGGTGCAGGGAGTGGACCCCACCCCGACTGCAGGCCGCTCTGTGTGGCCACAGATGGGACTCAAGGAGAACAGCAAGGTCAGACTGTGTCCCCTAACGTGATAGCACCCAAACCCCGCACCTGACAAACCAGGAGGGGCAGCCATCGACAGGGAAGTGACTGGGCCAGGGAAACCAAGTGACTTTTTCAGACCTGGTGACCACAGAGGCAGATGGACATCTTAATAACCAAGAGGGCAATGGAAGCCCCTGGGGGAGGTGGGGCAAGAAGCAGGATAGTCACCCATTGCTGAGTCTCTACAGCATCCTCATCCTGTCCTCAGGCAAGGAACTCCCCCATCCTCAACAAGGCCAGGAAGAGCCGCCCCACGTTCATCCTGCGTTCAGCCACTCCCCATCCTCCTATTCTGGAGGAGGACACCTGCCAAGGGTAGCTGTGCTGCAGGCCCACAGTCACAGCGAGGGAGCTCAGATGCCTGAGATAGCCCCTCTCTGCTCACCCCACCGTGAGGGACTTCAGCCCACCATGTCGCCAAACAGCTCAGCTAAGCCATTCCGCTGTCTAGATGCACCATGCAGCACCGTGCTGTCCCCAAAGACGCTTACGCAGAGGACTTTCACTTATCAAGTAGCATGTTTTAAGAAATGGTGACAGGAGGTGAGCAGGCACATATCGGTGCTTTGTTGCCAAGCCTGATGACCTGAGTTCAATTCCCAGGACCCATGAGGTGGAGAAAGAGACCCCCAACTCCCAAAAGGCGCCCTCTGACCTTCCCATACAAACATTTATGTTTGCTCCTATTCCGCTTCTTCCCAGGGGGTCACTGCTCCACGGCTTCAGTGGCCACACTTTGTTTCCTGCTGTAGCCTCAAGCCCACTTGGGGACTCATCAAATGTTTGCCATGTCACAAATGGATAAAATGGCAGTGCCACATCCTCTCTTGCATTAGCCTCACCAAAGGGGAATGAGAGGAGTGGTAACCTGATCTCAGGCAGGGTGGCCTGCAGCTGGTCATTGCAGAGAGACAGGGCAGCTTGCAGCTGGTCACTGCAGGGAGGCAGGGTGGCCTGCAGCTGGTCACTGCAGGGAGGTAGGGCAGCTTGCAGCTGGTCACTGCAGGGAGGCAGGGTGGCCTGCGGAGGTCAGGAGCGACAAGGCTGGGACTCACTCTCTGGCTGTATCTCTCTGCCAACTGGGAACCGAGGCCCTCTGCTTGCTTGGCAGGAAAAGTCCTTATGGTGAGAATTGACTCACGCGGCCACAAGGCAAAAATAGGTTAGGATGAGTAATGAGCGGTCAATAGCTGGCCGCAGTGTGCAGAGAACATTGTCACATCCACGTGACCTTGTCTCAAGGACAGCCCTGTCTCTATTTGCAAGCTCTACTCCCGAGTTTCCTAGGAGCCCAGCCCAGGGACTCCATGGTACCCTCGGAGTAGAGGCGCAACCACAAAGAGCAGGGTGAGTCCTCGGTGGAGACCACGTTCGGGTTTGCATGCCTAGTGTATGTCCTTGCACTGGCAGCCACACACTCTGGGCCTCAACTTCCCTCCCAGTGCCTCCCCCTTGCTCCATCACTCGCCAGCCTCCATGACGACCTGGATCTTCATGGCTTCTCCTCCAACTACACATATCTCCTTCCAGCCCAGAGGAGAGGAGTGGCTTAGCCTAAGGCAGATGTCACCCTTAACTTCTCTCTGTTGCCCCGATCAGTGACAGTGACAGATGAAGATCCTTAAAACAGAGTCCTTCTTCTTCATTTCTGGAAGGACCTAGCACAAAAGAAGGTGGGCAGAGCTGGAGTTCTGGGCTGGAGTCTCAAAATAATGAAGGAGAGCTGTGTCTTCAGCTGTTTCTAGAGGCCTCTGCATCCCCTGGTCCATCTATTGCTCCAACCTCAGCTTCTGTCCTCACAGACACTTGTGGGTGCTCGGGCCCCAGCCGGGCTGCTCAGGTGGTCACCCATCAGAGTGTGAAGAGATTTGGGACTGGAAGCTGAATCATGAGGGTTACTCCCATGAGGGGCTGGCGAGATGGTTCAGGGCAAGCCGCTTGTTGCCAAGCTTGGTGACTTGAGCCCGATCTCTGAGGCCCACTGGGTGGGAGGAGAGAAAGCACACATACATGATGGTTTCTGGTCACCATAACTCTCGTCCCAGAGGATCGGATGCCCTCTTCTGGGCTCCATAGACAGCAGGCACACACAGGGTGCACAGACACACGTGCAGGCAAAACATTCGTGTACTAAAATAAAAATAAATCTTTTTTAAATGATATATTAAAGCGGTCAGTTGGCAGAGAAAGCCCAGAAGTTGGAAGTGCTTCCTCAACCTTGCTTCGTCTGAGGAACAGAGCATGCTCAAGAAAGCCAGAAGCACAGCGAAGAGGCGGGCCCTATGCAAATGTCCTGGGTAGAGTCCTGCTCCCGGGAGTCCCGTGCTTGCAGGGTATCCCCCTGTTCAATACACACTTTCATTCTCGGAAATCTTTTTCTCTGTCGCAGTTCCTAACTGTGAGACCCTGGTGCAATTCTTTGTCCCTTTGGAGCCTGGAATCGGCACCCTCTGAACTTAGATCCAGCGCTTGGCCTGGTTCTCCTTTTCCTTCTCTTTGTCTCCTGAGAGACCAGCTAAAAGCCTACACAGGCTCCCCTGACACCAGAGCTTTCTCATGGTGTTTCATCTGGCTGCCACACCTGACTTTAAAGGCAAGGCTTTCTCTTTGCCTCCCTCTTCCCCCAGCTGACAGGATCCTCACCTTACCCTACCCTGTTGTCTTTGTCTCCAACTCTAATAGGTCGTCCTGGAGTTTCCTTCTGAATCCTTTCTTAAATTCTTCTGTTAATGAGACTAAGAACCCTAAAGGTGAGCTCAAGCTTCCCAGGTAACCCTGGACCTTTCTCTTAGCTCTGCCTGTGAAGTCCCTCTCAGAGTGAGGTCAGCTGGCCTGAGGTTTATGATCAGGATGAGAATGATGGGGGGGGTTGGGGTAGGAGAGGAGAGGGTCACTGTCAGCCCCACACTGGGAGGGAGGTAAACAGAAGACACAGGTACCCAGACTCATGCCCCACACAGAGAAGGGGAAGGGGACGCCAGTGCCCAGTCCAATGCCTTATGCATACCACTGGGCAGTGAACTCAATATTATCTTCCTTGGGCCAGGAGCCAGGGACCAGGGGTAAAGGTTAGAGGCAGTTAACGGGCAGGATTTGGCCGTTCCCCCTGCAGGACCCGGACAGAAGGGAGGACAGGAGGACAGCCTCCTCAGGCTGCTTCCACTCCTCTCCATGCTTGCTTTCCAAATTTGGTCTAGTGTTTGGGCGCAAGCAGGTCTGAGTTCCGCCACGTGTATTCTGATGCCTGTTCTGTCTGTCAGAACCTGGGCCATGCGTTAAGCATGCAGCCTGCATGCATTGCATAGCTGTCCTGACAGCTGTCCGCTCTCACCACTACTGACTTAACCGTCTCCTGGCCGTAGTGCTCCAGCAGACCTGGGGGAGCAGCGGCAGCTTGGGCCTGAGGACCGACGCTGGAGCCAGCTGGGTCTTGACCTTGGCAGGTCACCGCAGCTTTGCGGGCTTTCTGTACAGGCTGGGGGCTATTCTTCTTTAGCAAGCGCAGACCTTGGAGCACAGAAGCCGTGTGCCACTTTTAGCAAATGCGGCTTTGATACAAGAGTGTGTTGGGGTGCGGGCTTTAAGGTATTAGGGATAGAACTTCCTTTTCCTGATTTTAACGGTTTCTCTGCTGGGCTGGCGGGTGAGGGAGCAGAATTTAAAACGGGAAAAGTCACTGGGTTCCATCTATGCAGAGAGCAGGCAGGAGGCTAGCCTGAGGGTTAAGGTCCACCTGCAATCAGACTGAGGTTGGAGAGGTTGAGGGGGGTGAAGAAGAGGCCTACAAGTCAGAATGGTCTTCATCTTCTCTCCCTTCTTCTTCCCTCACTTCTCCCTCCCTCCTTCCTAACTCCCTGTGTCTTCCCTCTCCTTTTGTGAGGTGATTATTTTTTGTTTATTTATTTTTGCTGTTGCTGTCATTTTATTTTTGTTTTTGTTCTTGAGACAGGATTTCTCTGTGTGGCTCTGGTTGTCCTGAAACTCATTCTGTAGACCAGGCTGGCCTCGAAATCACAGAGATCCGCCTGCCTCTGCCTCCTGAGTGCTGGGGTTAAAAGCGTGTGCAACCACAGCCCTGCTTCCTGTTTCCTTTAGCGAGTTTTAAAGCCTGGGTATAAACCATCCATCACCACTGGCTTTAAATACCTGAGGCCCAAGTGACCTCACCTGCAAACAGTAAGGACACGTTGGAGACCAGAAGACATAACTGAGCCCTCTGTTTGGAAAGAGTTTGGATATTCCTTGCTAACCCAGACACCGCAAAGACCAGAGCTAAAATGACCACACTGTAGAGGAACTGAGGACGGCACAGGGTGGACACTATGCCTCGGTCCCTCTCAAATGGAAGGTAAAGCAGGGAGACACGGAGTCACAATAGAGATGAGGAAGGCCACCGTCAAGGCAGACTCAAGAGGAGATGCCTGGGGCTCAAATGGCTCTGTAGGAACTTGAAAACACCTGGCTCTGGCTAGATAACCCTGTCAGCACACATGAGGGGTACGATAGAATGGAGAGAAGAGTCATGTCCCTGGGAGTGGACAGCCCCGGGAGGTGATCCCATTCACACGCAGATGCTCCCAGGGAGGTGATCCCATTCACACACAGGTGCTCCCAGGGAGCTGATCCCATTCACATGTAGGTGCTCCCCAGGAGGTGATCCCATTCACATGCAGGTGCTCCCAGGGAGGTGATCCCATTCACACGCAGGTGCTCCCCGACTTATACTGGGTTTGCGCTAGACAAAGCCAGCACAAGGTGACATGTGCTCCATCAGCCTGACCTGCCGATCATCGCTTAAACAGTCTCAAGCATTCTCCCTAAGCCTGAACCAAGAGAAGGGCCCAGAAAGGATGGGAAGGCTGTGTCTAATAGGGATGTCCACTAATATCCAGCTAAACTGCTACTGCCGCACCACTGCAGAGCCCCAGGAAATGCTGCTGCTTCCCTCACTTAAAGCAGGGGCTATTGACAGAGTAGAACCCCAGCTAGGAAAACAGAGGCCCCACGGCTCTGCTACCATGGTCGCGCCATGACCATCCCCACAGATCCATGTTCTCGGCTAATGGCAGAGGCTCGTGCCCTGGTGACTCAATTTCACCAAAGCATCCTGATGGAGCTCTTTTTCTTCCTCCTCTTCCCCTGTGAAGCTGTCAGTCAGTCACGCCAGAGCACACTTGGTGGAGGTTAGAGATGGGCCTGTCTCCTAAATTATCGAAGCCCATCAGTTTCTTACCGTGGCCACGCTGCACTCAGAGACCTTTCATAATTCAACGTTTGATTACGTTTTGGACCAGTGAAACTGGGTGTTTAAATATTTCAGGGTCCTCCCTCACACTCTCCTCATTCCCTCCCTCTCACCCTCCTCCCTCCCCTCCGCCATCTTTGTCAGCAAAGCTTCAGTCTTGCTCATCACAGTGAAGGAGGAAGGCCAGGGCTAAGTGATGGGGAGGCGTCCAACCGCTGACAAGGCTCTCTGACTGAGGCATGGAAGGGCATTTATCTGCATCCCTTGGAGGTGGTGAGCCTCCATGGAGGACCTGAACTGTTCCTATGAGAGGTGCACACACCCTCTGGAAGTCTCTAAACATCACTCAGCCACCCCTCCACGGGAAGAGCACCCAGCTCTCAAAACCAGTCCCTTACTAAGAGTGCTAAGAACTTGCTCATCTCCTTAGAAGTGCTAGGTTGACGTGTCCCAGGAAAATGGCAGTGAGCCGGTGTGGGACCAGACATCCTGTGTGGCCTCCCCAGGGCTGTTTCACTGCCAGCACCACGTCACTCCCCTGCCTCCACTCTCTGCTAGCCCTGTCTCAGGAGCTCTTTGAATGGGCTGAAGGACTCTTATCCAGATCCCTCAAGATCTATACTTTACATCAGCACCAAATGAAACCGACTGGTGCTTTACAGTGTAAACATTTGTTTAGCTGCCCAGTGGCTCTCCATGGTGCCTGGAGCAAAATCTCTGTGGTAGAGCATGAGGCTGCAGAGAACAAGGTATGTGTAAGGGGGGGGGGACACTCTGCTTCACCCTCAAGCATTTCTGTGGAATCTGCAACCTCAAGACCTCAGCGCATGAGTGTGTGCAGAGACATTATCCAGAGGACGCCATCCAGCGAAGAATGAGATCTCCAGCGTAGGCTCTAATCCAACATGCCTGCTGCTCTTGTGGAAAGAGAACGAGGGACACGGGCTCAGAGGGCAGGTGACGTGAGGACACTGGTGAAAGGTGGCCATCTACAGGACAAAAGAGAAGCCTCAGGAGGAGTCAAGGTCTCCATGAGCCTTCCCTCACTGTGGCAAATACCCGGGACAGTCAACTTCGCAGGGGAGCAACACAGAGGAAGGGGCTGTCCCCAGGGGTGGGGCAGCATCGTGGCAGAGTAAAGCTGCTCTCTTAGTACCAGCCAAGAAGCAGAGAGGGAGATGGTATGACTGTCCCGCCCCGCCACCCCCCTTCCTCTGTGATCTCACTTCCTCACACCGGGCGCCACTCCCTCCTCATAGCACCTCAGGCTAGGAACCAAAGCTTCAACATGGATTGGGGATGTCATCGACCCCGTTAAACGTCTTTATCACGGCCCCACCTCAGCCTCCAGAACCCCACAGGAAGCAAAGCCAAGCCGTGCTCCTAAGTGGTCACAGCCTTGAAAGTGAGACACACGAAAATAACAAGGCAGGGAAAGTGGTTGGGGGACGATGGAGATGCATCGGTACATCAGGTCGGTACAACAACAGAGCCGAGGCTGTGCAGACCTCAGAGCGGGCGGCTGTGGGCTGATGGACTCAGGGCAGCAAGGACGAGCGTGAGGGTCAGAGGAGTTCAAACTGGGTGCCGGAGTCAGGTGCGTGGTCACCTCCACACCAGTGTGTCCATGCATGTCTGTCACAGATGCTGTCAGTGGCACACTTAGCCAGACAGAAGTGCAAGGTGAGCTGCGGTTTGCCTGCTATCCAAGGAATTGTTGTAAGATGCCAGTCACCGCCTGTGCCCACCCATGAGCACATGTGGAGACAGGAAACAAACACACTGACGTAGGCCCCTCGACTGCGTTTCCTTCGAATTAACCATCTTTCCTCTCATTTCTCCATGCCCTCACATGGGGCTGGCGTGGTGGCCCAGTGGTTAAGAATCCTCTTTGTTCTTGCTTCTACAATTAATCTCTCCATTTGAGTTTTTAATTTTACATTTTATTTACATTTCATGTGTGCACAGATCTGTGCTTGTACCAGAGACCAGTTTGCCAGAATTGGTTCTCTCCTTCTACCACATGGGTCCCAGGAATTGAACTCAGGTCATTGGGTTTGGTGGCAATCACTCCTACTGCTGAGCCATCCTGCCAGCCCCATTTAGCTGTATTTCACTTGTTTTTGATTCCGCTAACTTCCATGGGTCCACATTACTCTCCATCAGCTCCAACTGTATTTTTTTCTTCCTAATGCCATGTTCTCACTTTATGGTGTCTCTTTTATCCCTTATCTCCCAAAATACTTTAAACACGCTTATTTTAACATTCCTTTGAAGTTGTCCTATTTTCTGTGCTTGTCGGTGTGAGTATAACCCTTTTATTGCGTCTGCTGTTTCTCCACAGGGTCTGAGCTCAGCTCTTGCCTCAGAGAGGACACCAGGCAGCCCCAGTCTTAACCTGATCCAGACTCTCAGCGCCAGCTCCTACTGCCCTGGAGACCCAGTGTCCTTGTGGTTGCTTGGAGATTTCCTATTCTTGGTTTTAGTCTTAACACAAACACTGCATCCATGTGTGTGCATGTGACCATTCAAGCATGTGTACATAGCCATATCCAAGTCAATGTCCATGTATGTGCATGGACATACATATGTGCCGATAGATAGATAGATAGACAGACAGACAGACAGACAGACAGACAGACAGATAGATAGATAGATAGATATATGGATAGATAGATATGTTTATATGTATGTATGCATACATGGCATGTGTATATCTGTGCGTGTATGTCTGTCTGTCTGTGTGCTGGGAGTCTGTTTGTACATTCCAGTAGTCACAAGTATATCAGAGGTGGGCAATGAATATTCTTTAGGGAGACTAAGATAGACAAGACAACTTGGCTCAACTCTCCAGCTCTTCCCCAATCACGGAAGTTCTTCCAGGCGGTCAGCATCGCAGCAGCCACTTCTTTAGCTCTCGCAGCCTGCAGAGAGAGGCGACAGGTAGACTTCTGCTGGCTATAAGCCACCTGTCATGGCGGAAGCTCACTAAGTCACATGCCTGGTGTTCTGATTGGTCTTTTTAACTTGACACAAACCCAGATGTATGTGGGAGGAGGGGATCTTCACTGAGAAAATGCTTCCATCAGATTGGTCTGTAGAAAAGTCTGCGGGTTGTTGTCCTGATTGATGGTTGATAAGGGATGGCCCACCGTGGGCGGTGCCACCCCTAGGCAGCTGGTCCTGGATGGTGTAATACGACTGACTAAAAAGCTTGCTTTTCTTGCCATGAAGAGTAAGCCAGAGAGCAATTTCCCCATGGTCTGTTTCAGATCTTGCCTCCAGGTTCCTGTCCTGATGTCCCTCAATGGACGACTACCTGGGGAATTAAGATGAAATAAACCCTTTTCTCCCCAGTTGCTTTTGGTCATAGTCTTTGTCACGGGCACAGAAACCTAACTAAGACAGCAGGTAAGGACCAGAGTGCATCCCCACAGAAGAGGAACAGGGGCAGCTGGTAGAAAGTGAAGTGGGACGGCCACAGTTGGCATGGTCTTTTTACCTTCTCTCCATGGGCCCAAGCTCAGCCTCTGAGATAGTAAAGACCCCATGCTCCTCACTGCCCCCTAATTGGCGGGCACCCCAACTTGCCTCTCTTTAACCATATCTCTGTGTTTAGAGGTGGTGGTCATTCTGATGAGCCAGCAGGATGGGGGTATGTCTGGCCACTTCTGGGCCTGGGGCAGGTGTGGGGGTGGGGGTGAGGGTGGGGGTTGTCTCCTGTCAAATCACCTGGCATCAGTTCAGCATTCAGAAACCAAAAATGTGCTGAGGACTTGAGAGACACATAGGTGGGGAAAACTGGGGTGACTCATTGATGAATCAAAACTGGGTAGGCAGAGGCAGGAGGATCACACGGCCAGTGTGTGGTAACCGCTGCCTCCATGGTGAACATGAACCCAGGGTGATTCTGTCCCTTACCTGCCTCCAGGATAGGGACTGTGGGATTCCTTAGATCCACATTCCATACCCTGGCTTCCTTAGTCTCTCCTGCTCCCCAGGAGTACAGAACTCCGCTCCTGCCCAGCTCTGATCCCTGAGCCACTATGGCTCTTGTCCTAGTCCCAAGTCCTCCTGGAATTGAAAAATTATCCAGAACCCCTGAGTGGTGCTGGACCCTTCTGCCACAGACACGGAAGCGGAATTTTTCTTCGCTGTGGGACCTTCCCTCACGATGCCTTTAGAGGATGGTCTCCCTGTGTGCCTCCACAGATAGCTTGTCCCTCTTCTGATGCCAGACAGCAAGTGTTACATACAGATGTTGGAGAGCTGCGTCCTGGAAGACATACTGAAGCCTCCTGGACTCTGTGCTCCGGGGGTTTTGGAAAATGGGTTTTGGCAAGTAAGGTTAGTGAAGATGGGGGGCTGGGCTAGTCTGTTGACCTCCACGGCCTGGCTGTGTTCTCACCAGGAGAGGAGCTTGCAGACAGACAGAGAGAGAGGAAAAGGAAGAGCAACATGAAGTAGCCAGGGGCAGGCTCAGTACACCTAAGGGGGGACGGGCAGGGGGCAAGCCTGGCGAGACTGTCTGCCCAGTGCTCCTCCAAAGTGACCATCCAGCCTTCTACACCAGAATGGGACAAACTCCTGTTGTTTTAGTCACTCAGTTTGTGACATTTTGTGACCAGTGTGATGCAGAGGGTGAGCACCTTGTATTTGCTTCAAGACCTGTTTGATCCAGAAATCCCTGTGACTGCATTTAGGGGACACATTGAAGGCTATAGGAGCAGCCCAGCTCTGGGGAGAGAGATGCTGTCTGGAGGGCAGCCCGGTGAGAGAACAGAGATGGTGGATTCTGAAATACCTGGCGGTTGCTCTAGGTAGGTTCCACAAATCAACCGTGAAAGACTAGGGGATAAATCACCTGAATCTAGAGGGTTGTCTTCTATATGACTTTAAATTCTCCATCCATCTTACAGAGACCTAGCAATCCAAGGCTAGACTATAAACCTGTGGGTTACGAGAGTGAGAGAGAGAATGAGAGAGATTAGGATCCGAGTTGGGGAAGGGTGGGAAGGTTTACAGCAAACACCAACCGATTAATAACATGATTCCAATTTTACATATTTTTATCTCAAAATGCAAGCATAGCATTTTTATGCTGCCCCACATTTCCCAACTTTGATTCAAAGAAACCATCCAGTTGTAGCCACTGTGAAGTACCCAAACCTCTCCCCACTCCTTCAGGCCCTGAAGGCCACCCACAGAGACATAGACAGCCACCTTGGCAAATGGAAAGTGTGGGGAAGAGGAATGTTTTAAATGTCTTGTTTTGTTTTTCCATACTGAGGATTGAACATACTAGACAATCTTGAGCATACTAGACAATCGCTCTACCAACTGACCTACATGCCAGCGCCCCTACCACTACGTTTTTTTCTTATTTGTTCTGACGCAGTATCTCACTCAGTTATCCAAGCCTCCCACCACAGGTACCAGGCCGGGCTGAGTTTAGAATCTATGTCTTTAGCCAGTCTTACAAGCTTCATCTAAGGAAGTGGCTTTCAATATCTACTTCATCCAAAGCAGTTCGAATTTCCCACCATTAGCTGGTGATGGATAGCTCTAGTGTGCACGCGTGTCCTTGAGGGCAGAGTCCTATTGCTCACCAGGATCATGGTAGGGTACCGGGGGCACAAGCAAGCATTTCAGCAGAAACTGGTTTCTCTTGAGATTCCGTCTCATGACCCCGTGTCGTTTGTCTTGATTACTGACCCTAGGATACCGTAGGTTGACTCTCCAAAGTTAGTTTGGAAGAATGTCAAAAGTGGGGGGTCTTGCTTCCTGAGCAGTCACAGGGCAGTAGCTGACACTATTCACAACTGTAAGGACGTTCACCCCCAAAGAGGAAAGCAGGAAGAAAAGAGGTCCCCCTCTTCACAGATATTCCTAGCTGCTACCTCCCTTCTGGAGATTTCTAGAAAAGCAGCTCCTAGGTCTGCTGTTCCAGGGATCTCTAAGGACAGCAGAAAGAAAGGCAGAAAGTCACACTAGTGAGGCAGGATGT
This sequence comes from Myodes glareolus, assembly GCF_982192425.1. NCBI lineage: Eukaryota > Metazoa > Chordata > Mammalia > Rodentia > Cricetidae > Myodes > Myodes glareolus. Next base: position 3,915,183 of record NC_142031.1, read on the forward strand.
CACACCTCAGGGCTGTGGGTCTTCGCCTTTCCTCCGCACACTCGCCACACTGGGCTCACACCAGCTCAAGTACCAGCATAGTGACTCTGGCTTCCTGGATGACAGTCCCCTGTCTTAGGAATGAAGACAAGGGGTCTCCAGTCCATCCTGGCATGATACCTCACCAAGGTCTTGGATCAGAAAGGAGGAGCTAGGCCCTCCTTCGAGAAACCCGAGCATCGGTTGTTGCTATGCCCAGATCACGGAGTCTCCCCAAACCAACTAGGATACTGAGTCCGTACGTCAAAGCAAAGCAAAGAGCCTTTATTCAGGTTTGAGCTTGGTCTCTCTGTCTGTCTGAGGGAACAGCTGAGAACAGAGTGCCCAGCCCGTAGGGATAGGGTTTTTATCATAGTAGAGGCTGGGGTGAGGGGATTTCCAGGGTGCAGGACCTTGATTGGTTGACATTTATCTAGGGGTCTTGGCAAAAGGAGTCCTGGGCTCATGAATGTCTGGTGATCTTATCTCATCTTATCTAATGGTTGGAATGTAAGGTACTTCTTTAGACGCTGGCCCTCCTTGGATGATGTCAGCTTACAGCTTTTCCTGGAACCCAGTGTTGCCTGCCACGGCAACTGTACAGCCTGGGCCCCATTATGTGCACAGTTATCATAATGCAGAATGCTCAACACTGTGAGGCAGAATTGCTGATCACCCTTGGAAGGGTTCCAGGAGTTCACAGAACCCCAGTCATTAGAAAAAGTAGAATCTCATGTGGGGTCCTGGTCCCCAGTTCTCATCAGACAAAAAAAAAGAAAAGAAAAGAAAGGAAAAGGAAAGAAAGAAAGAAAGAAAGAAAGAAAGAAGAAGGGAAGGGAAGGGAGGGGAGGGAGGGAGAAGGGGAGGGAGGGAAGAGAGGGGAGGAGAGGAGAAGAGAGGGGAGGAGAGGAGAGGAGAGGGGAGGGGAGGGGAGGGGAGAGGAGAAGAGAAGAGAAGAGAAGAGAAGAGAAGAGAAGAGAAGAGAAGAGAAGAGAAGAGAAGAGAAGAGAAGAGAAGAAAAACCAACTTCTAATAACCCCCAAAGTCCAGTAGTGCTCCCATTGAAATGGCACTGGAGTTCAGGGGTCCACACTGCAGACCCCCCTTCCTGCATACTTCAAGTCATCTACCATCCGACTCAGCACCTCCTGTCTGCAGGCAGCTGCCTGCCTTGGCTCTTTCCTGGGTACACCGTAGTAGAACTATCTGTCCCTAGCCACAAGGAAGGCCAGCATGGGTCCTGGGACAGTCTACTCTTTGCCCTGTGTATTGCACTAATCTGTCCCTGCAGCCTCCACCCTCATTATCTCTGCTAACTGAGGCGTCCTTAACCAGGCAGTGACCCACCAAGCACCAGCCAGAACTCACCGCTGTGTCCACGTTCCCAGTAAATAAGCCATTTGTCCCTAGGCCGATTTTGATCAAAGCCGGTCTGTCTCCCAAACTGGCCTGAGTCATTTATAAAGTGAGCAAGTGTTTGGATTTTAGCAACAAACATCCATCCATTTTAGAATAAATGATTAAAAGGCACTAATTAAATTCCTCCGGCAATCGGTGTCAAGGCCCCAAGAAGGATGACTCTCTTGGCTCCCAGCTGTCCCACAGGTAGACTCAAAGAGAGCAGCAGTGGAAATGCATGGGGCAGTAGCATGGGGCATTGGACACAGAACAGTGGGTACTGGGTAGTGGGCATGGGACAGTGGGCATGGGGTAGTGGGCACAGGCAGTGGGCATGACACAGTTGACACAGGGCACTGGGCACAGGCAGTGGTCATGGAATGGTGGACATTGGCATTGGGCACAGAATAGTGGGTACTGGGTAGTGGGCATGGGACAGTGGGCATGGGGTAGTGGGCATAGGACAGCTGACACGGGGCAGTGGGCACAGGCAGTGGGCATAGGACGGTGGACATGAGACAGTTAACACAGGGCAGTGGTCATAGGACAGTTGGCATGGAGCAACGGCCAAGAGGCAGTGGACATTGAGCAGCAGGCATGGGGCAGTGGGAAAAGGGCAGTGAGCAGGGGACAATGGGCATGGGGCAATGGGCACAGGACAGTGGACATGGGACTCTCCAGTTCCCCAGAGCAAGTAGAGTGGTGTCACCTACTAATGGCCTCAGCTAGAACCCCTCAGTGGTGAGAAAGGAAAGCCCTATTTCCCAGCTCCTAAAGCCTTTTTAAACATTGCTGTAGGGAGTCTCCTTCTTAGCCATGGTCCACTCATTCTTCTGTCCCTGAAGTCTGCTGGCTCCCATGGCTCAGACCCCCTGGTGCTGCCTTCCAAGCTGCCTTCCCTTGCTCTGTAGGACAGGCAGTCTTCAGTGTCTCAATCCCACAGTGTCACCACAGTATCCCTTGATCCTTACTTCCTCTCTCACTCCCCAAGGCACTCCCCAGTGGGGAGGATGGTACCAATGAGCAGCCAATCCAGAGAAGACAGACTCCAGAAACCCAGCCAGCTCCATGTTCTTAGCCTCACAATGGCCAGGAAAGGACTATGGATAAAGAAGAGACCTGGGATGTCCTGGAGGCTATGCCTGGGCATTGCCACTGCGATGAAGCCTTGGGACAGACACAGGACTCTGCAGTGTCATTTTGAGCTAAGTAAGAATAGGGCTGATGGGGGCGGTTTGACCCCGTGGACAACCAATGGAAATTGTGGTCACTTGCCCAAAACTGCCTGGTCCCCACAACCCATCAGATTATTCCAAGCAAAGGAGTTCAGGTGACGTCCATGTTGATCTGGTCAGTGCTGTGTCTTGGGGATGTTTTTATCAATATCAGCACTGCAGAACCAGCTGCATTCGTATGGGCAGGGCCGTGTTTTAAGATGGTCAGTGGTCATGATAACAGCCTGACTAGCCGTCCGCCACCTTTCACGGGTTATTTAATGAATGCCCATGGACCACTTAACTCTCGAAGGATCTCGTAAGGGGACTTTAGCCATCTTGTAAGGGAACAAGGACTTCCATATGGTTTCCTGGATTCAAAGCTGACTTTACAATTGGTCCCGTGGGGCTTCTCACACGTGTCCTGGGTGGTAGAACCAGTCACTGCGGTTCCAGCCACGGGTCATGAGTCCTGGAGGCAGCTTATCCAGCTTGCTCTAGAGCTGGGCTCAAATTCAGGGTGCCTGGTTCCAGGTGAGCACTGCAGGTTTGGCCCAGTGGCATTCAGTAGACACGTCCATCGATATAAGGATGTCATTAGATACACGACATCCACAGGCCTGCTCCTCCTGTACTTTGTGCTTGGGAACTCGGTATGAATTTGTGCTTCTCGTGAGCACTGGAAGTGACAGGGACCTCCTCGAGTGTGGACATTAATGGGCCCTGACAGTCTGTTTGGAGATGCACCCTGTGGCTTTGTTTTAATATTCTGTCAGGCACTAGTTTGAGGCTCTCACAAAGCATCAGTTTTCAGAATTTGGCTGTGCTCACATCCTTCTTAGCTCTCTGATGATGTGCGCCTCAAATGGGAGGCAACAGGGCAGACAGCAGGACCAGGCGTTGGAGAGAGGCTGATATTCGGGGTCCCCATCTCTTCCCAGCACTGAGCCAGCCACACTGGGAGATGTTAAAGCCACACTAGTCAATAGCTGAATTGCAGGGACTTTTCTGAGTACAGCATCAGGACCACTGCTGCCTCCAGGGGAGTCTGACAGGATGCAGACAACGATGTGGAGTAAGAATTAGGTCTCCAGGGTCCCTAGGATTTTGGGGGGCTCCCATTGAAACCATAGTAGCAACTGAGGTCTGGCCATGGGACTGAATTCTGGTCACCCAGCTGTGCCACTGGCAAACCCTGTAAGTCTTCTGAGTTTCAGTTTCTCCCCCTCTTCCAGGTGATCACTTATTCCTCAGGACAGAGGATGCTGCCTCAAATGCACAGGGCCTCATGCTGGATAAATCCTTCCTACAGAGTCCTCCCTGGAGAGGCATTCTGGGAGTAGTCCTCTCTAACAAGACATGGTAAGGGGTTTCTCCTGGAGAAGGTCTCCTAGGGGATAGTCCTCCCAAAGTAAACATGATGGAAGAGGGCAGATTTCTCCAAGGAAGAATGGTAGAAAGGAGTCCTCCCTGAGGAGGCCTGCTGCAGAGAAGTTCTCCCCTGAAGAGAGGTATTTTAGGAGGCAGTCCTCTCCAAAGAAGTGTGCTGGAGGTGGTTCTCCTTGAGGGGCAGTTATGTTACTATTCTAAATACCACATCATGAAGCTCAATGTGACCCAGGAAGGATTCATGTTGCCTTCCAGCTAAGAGTTAGGACAGAAGCCCACGGCCATTGTGTGACAGGGCCAGACAGCTTGAAGTTTTCTCCATCTTGTATTCTTGCTAAAATCATTTTAGGTTTAACTAGAATTTGATCTCCCTGATGGGAAGCCCCATGGAAAGCTATTCAACTCTATTCTGAGAACGCGAGGTCAAAATGCCTCAGCTAACTTCGCTTAGCTTCTGTTAAACTGCTTGCTTGCACAAAACCTGCCCCTCCCCCACCGCAGCGGCCAAGAAAGATAACAGGATGTTTTTAATGCTTGGCACTACACTTGGGTCCCAAATATCAGAGTGTCATCCCAGTCAGCTAGAATGAAGACTTTCAATTGGCTATAGAGTCTGTCTGAGTGAGCTTCTCTAGGGGACTACCCATAACAATTGCTTTGTAGGATAAAATAATTCAGGGACACCACAGGAGCAGTGTCCAGATCTGCCACAGGCACACAGGAAGTCAAGCAGAGCTGTCCTTCCACAGGCCCACTCTATAACAAGAGACCTGTGTATCTTCATCTCTTTTCCAAGTGTAGGGCATTGCTAAAGGCTAGAGCCAGGACAGGAACCTGGGCATCTGGACCCCTGCAAGGCTTGACACTTCTGCTCTCTTGTACACTCTCCTCCACAGCTCTGTGAATGCTCAGGGTAGGGCCACCTTCTGTCCTAGGAGGCTGCGCTGTGTCCTGGACCATGGTCACCAACATTTCTAGTCTCTATATGCCCTCAGCACCCTCTCCTATGGGTGATCTCCAAAGAGTCTTCGTGTAAGAAGCACAGTTCATGAACTAGCATGGTGCCTGGAGTGTGCCACTCCACTGTGAGCTGAAGTGAGCAGAAGGTGCAGAACCAGAACCAACTACCTCAAAGTTCCCTTGTGTTTGACCCACCCTCCTGCCATCCAAGGCCTGTCACCATGGTGATCATTGATCCCATAGAGATGGGCTTCGTCTGAAGCTTTGGTCACCATGTTTCCTGGTCCCTTCAGAGACCTGCCCTCGGCTGCTCTGGGCGCTGTGAAGTCTTCTCAGGAGCAGACAGATGCAACTCTTTTCTTCACGCTCTTCTGTGAGCAGCTTCCCTGGTGGCCCCAGACACTGCTGTTTGCAGAAGGAAAGCATCAAGGAGAGGGATGTGCTGGAGTCAAGGGTCAGGGATGAGCAGAGTGGACTGGCCAGTGGAGGACTTGGCACATTTCCCTGCTTGACTCCCTGACCAGACCCCAGAGAATCATTCTGAGAAGACTAGAAGCCATGTCTGTATCCCCAGTACTGGAGGAGGCAAGCAGCCCACAGAGGCAGAGCTCAATAAGAGTCAACAGAGTGCCCACTTGCCACCCCACCCTTCCTCAGAATAAATCCCACCAATGTGCAGAATTGGGTGTGGAACTCTCCTCAGCCAGTCTTGATCTCAACCATTGTAGACAGAGGCTGCTTGTTCATTTCCCAGTTGCCTAGACCCGAAATAATCACACAGAAACTGTACTAATTATAGCACTACTTGACCAATAGCTTAGACATATTCCTGGATAACTCTATATCTTAAATTAACCCATTTCTATTATTTTGCATTTTACCACAAGGCTCGTGGTTTACCAGTAAGGTTCTCTGGGGTCTGTCTCCTTATTCAGCAACATGTCATCTCCTTGACTCCACCTACTCTCTCTATATATCTTTTCCAGCCTGGCTATATTCTGCTAAGCCATTGGCCAAAAGCAGCTTCTTTATTAACCAATGCCAATAAAACATAGTTATAGCATACAGAGGGGAATCCCACATCAAATCATAGAAGTGAGGCCCCTACTGGGTGCGGCAGTGTGCACAGCTGTCTTAGAGAATCACCCCCAGCTTGGCCAGGATTCAGAAGCTTGGCCTGTAAGGTCACCAGCTGACCTCTACCTGAAGGCTCAAGGGAAGAACTTTCCTACCTCTTCCTGGTCATGTGACTACCAGAAATCCCTGAAGACCCTTAGCTTGTGACACTTGGCTATACTTCGTATTCTCAGCCTCCATCTTTGCAGGGCGATCTTTCTTCCTTATTGTTTTTTGTTTTCTAAACAGACCTAGACTAATGTGGCCTCAAATTTGCGGTATAGTGAGGCTGGTCTTAAATCCCTGATCTTCCTGCCTCCACCTCCCCAGTGCTAAGATTACAGGCATAGACCACCACATTCAATTTATACAGTACTGGGGATCAACCCCAGGAACTCATGCATGAAAAGCAAGCTCTCTACTGACCGAGCTATATTCCTAACCCTCTTCACCTCTTGTAAGGACCACAGCCATATTGAATTAGGGGCTACTCTCATGCACAGTGGCCTCCCCTCAACTACCTCCGCAGCCAACCTGGTCCTAACTCGGGTCACATCTCCAGTTCCCAGTAGATGTGAATTGTTGAAGTCATGATTCAATCCTAGGCAAAGAGCAGCAGAACCAGCGGAGGCTCCAGATATCTGTGCCTCAAAATGAATCTAAGGAGTGCCTCATTCAGCCCTGAACCACCTGGCACCAGAGGTCATAGGTCAGTAACCAGGATACCTGGTCAATCATTGCCCTGAATTCCTCATCCTTTGTGCCATTGGGGACCTCTGAGGTCTGAGCATGGTAGTCCCTGGAGAGCAAGGCTTATATCTGCCTTGGAGGTGAAGACATGGGTGTAGGTATTTTTAGCAGTCATGGGAGCTTGCGTAGAGCCTTGGGCTCTAGACAGACTGGCTGTGGCATGTCTGTCCTGCACAGACTGAGTGCATAAGTCTGTGCCTAGGAAGGTCTTCCTGCAGGAGGAAGCTCAGGTCACAAGGAGCAGCTGTTCCTCTCTTGCCGGACAGAAAGTCTCTGTGTTCGTGCTGGGAGCCAGTCCCTGCTTTGCAGGAGGCTACTACTGTCTGGGGCTCAGAGCCACTTAGTCTCAGGTAGGAAGAAATCATTAAAAACATGTAAATTAAGTTACCCCAGGAGCTTAATAGATTAGTCATCGACTTTTCCCTCCCGTTGCATCTTAACCTTCTACGGAAATTAATCACCAAATGGCTCAAAACAGCCACTGAGGATTAGCACTTTCTATTCCCAGTGGCAGGTGGTGAGGCAGAGGCGCCAGGCCCTGGAGGGAGGGAGGCTTGGTCAGCAGGACTCTCTGTCCATCCGGAGTGCACCTGTTGGACTGGGTTCAGCTTCTCTGCTCCTTCCTCCTCAGCCACTGCACGGAAACAGGGGGCTTTCTGTCCTTTACCACCTTGGCAGCCCCACCCCACTGAGGGGACAGGTCAGTCACACACACTCTAAAGAGCAGCTCCTCATCCTCAGCTGGAGTAGGAGGCCAGTGCTGGTCAGGAAGCAGAGAGTAAACATGGAGAGGGGTGTGGTGTTTGGAATGTGAATGTCCCGCCCCATAGTCGTAGACCTTTGGAAGCTTGTTCCTGGTGATGGTGGTGTCTGGAGAGGTTTAGGTGGCACGGCTAGCAGTACATCACCAGAGGTGGGCTCTGAGAGTGAAATGCTCCTGCCACTCCATAATAAACTCTTCCGTCCATAAGCTGCGCTAGGTTCTTTATCACAGCAGCAGAAAAGTGATTAATACACGAGGCTGCACAACAAAACCTCAAGGCCCTCCCCAAGTGATTCACTTCCTGCAGTCAAAGTTCACCCACCCTCTAAACAGCAGCAATTGTGGCATACCAACGGCTCAAACACATACACCTATGGGTACATTTCATTTTCAAACCGCAGCAGGGAGGCTTCTTGAGGGGACAAGACCTATGCTCAGGAGCGTCAGTAAGGACCCTAGGCCCATGGGTCCTGCTACCAAAGCTGGGCACAGTCTCTGACTAGCTGCCTAATGACATGGCCACTGGGCAAACTACTTACCATCACCCACCAACACGTTTCTCCCCGGCCACCAACTTAATCTGCAAGAAGCAGTCCTGATCAAGAACGGTTACCATCAGGGCTGTAGCCGCTACAGACTGCGCAGAGTTGTTGGAGGTGGACGTGAGGGGTGGGGCTGATGGTACATACCCCCAGTTTCTGTTACTTCAACCCATCCCCAAAGAGAAAATGCTCAGAAGAAAAAGTAGGGTCTGAGGTGGAGATTCATTCCCTTGTGTTCTTCATTAAATATGGAGAGGTAGTTGCTTACAGATCATGCAGCAGTGTTCGGCTCAGAAGATACCTGGAGATGAGCTGAAGACGGCAGGATGCCTACACAGGTGCCCCACTGTTCTACCTCAGAGCAGCTCAAGCGCCCATGGACTTTAGTACCTGTGAGGTTTCTTGCAAACCATCCCCGTAGATACCGATGGGTGCTGTGTGTATGAGGGTAGTGGAGGATAAATGAAGGGATGGATCGGGGAATGAGAGGGTAAGAGAAAGCTTTGGTGCCATATAGAGAATCTCTACACAGGAACAGGTTAGCATCTGCTGCCTTGGAACTGCGTGTGGCCTACAGCAGCCAGGGCATGGAGGAACGCAGCAGCACACACAGGTCTCCATGCCTGCTAGGGGTTGAGGTTTCTGTCCACTACTCAAGGTACACTGCCCCTTGGGTCTGAAACCCAAGTATTCTCCTACAGGGACTGCCATCCCTCCAGAAGCCACTCCCTGCTGGTACTGTAAGCTGTTGACACTGGCACAGATAGCACAGGGCACCGTCATCCTCTCTCCTGAAAGGATGAGGCCAGCCCGGGGCTCACAGCTGCAGCTCGAACGTTCCGTCCCTTGGGTCAGGGTCTCGTGCCTGGGCAGCTCTGCACCAACCACAGGAGCTGCTCATGGAGCCACTGCTGCTGGCAAGCTCACTGGGAGTCTGGGTGATGCCAATTTGCGGCAGGAGTCTGAAGAAGCTATTTCTAAAACAGCAATTACCAGAAAGGAGAACAAATTACTACTTACTTCAGAGAGTTTCACACGCAGAGAATCGGGGCCCTAGGAAGTAATCAGGGCAATGTGTTTGCAAAGCTGCATTATTTATATTGAAATATTTCACAGAGAAAGGTCAGGAGCTGAAATTGAAGGTTAGCAGCGAATGAAACACCAGGGTCAGTTTCTCGCCGAAGCCGCGAGGGCTGCAGTTGCCACTGTATCAGGCGTGTTTGGAAATGCCTACATGGAACCAGCTGCTGCCAAAGACAGATTTCTAGGGAAAAAATGAGCTCGGTTATTGGCCAAGTCCAATGGCAGGTGTCAGAGGAGTGTAAGATGGCCACCTACTCCACTAGCCAGTGAGGGCCAGGCCAAGGAAAGAAGCCCCTCTGGGTGGCTTCCCATGGGGACCATCGTGTTACTTGCTAAGCATCCATCCAGCTACTCTGGACCATGTACCTGTCTGTTCATCCATCCATCCATCTGTGCATCTACCCACCCATGAGCCATGCATCTACCCACCCATTCATGCATGCATCTATTCATCCATCTATCTGTGCATCTACCCACTCATGAGCCATACATCTGCCAACCCAGCCATGCATACAATAATCCAAACCATGCATGCACCCATCCATATAGGTCTCCAGAAGCAGGGAAGGAGATGGGGCAGAACTTATATTTTCCAACAAGATGTCATTGCATGGGTCCCGAGAGAGGATGGAGGGACAGAGAAGCAGGGTATCCTCCTCCTGCACTCCCAAAGCCCCACCCACCATTAAGGTCTCAACAACTCAAATCCTCCACATTCTCCCTGTCCCCACAGAGCCAGGGGAGGGAGTAGGTTCCACTCAGCAGTTTCCAGCTGCCTTGGTCTTCACCCTCTAGTGACTGAAGGATAATTTCCTTCCTACTCCTCCCTCCAGTAGCAATTCCAAGGTCTCTTCAAAAGGGCCCAGTGCTCATTTGTCTAACTGGGGCCTCCAGGAGTGAGACAGAAAGAAGGCCATCATGGGGGTCACTCAACAGTTTGGTACCACCTCTGTGGGTTCCATCCTGCCTTTTCACCAACTCTGAGTACAGCCTGGGAGTGGCGTGAGGACAGGAGATATCCACTGCCAAGGCCCTGCTCAAAGGTTCTCCTTGGTTCTTCCTCATCTTCATGACATCTACCTGGCCCCTGTATTCTGACTACAGCGCAAGGAAAGACCTTATCCTGGATCAGGACAGGCCCCTTTCTTGTCTAACAAATACAGCTTACCCACCCAAGCTGACTGTATTCGCCTCCTTACCCAAGCAGACATGTCCCCTGCCAGTCTCCATATCCTGTATAGCACCTGGCCAGGTATCTCACCAGCCCTACCCCATCACTTCACTGGCTCCTCCACCTTGTTCCTCTTCTCAGATACTCACAGCTCTTAGCATTCATTCCACACCATCCCCAGGGACACACAAACTTATTGTGAGGGTCCATTCACGCCTCCTGTGGGAGCCACACATGTAGCGGTCACTTGTCACTCATCCATTCCCTAGGTGCACTTGTGCTCCTTGGAGGCCAGGGTGAGGACCGCTCTGTTCTCTGATGTATCCTCTACACCTAAATCAATAGCTCACAAGGCAGGCTCTCCGTAAATATCTGACTATCTGACTTATCTACTAAACTACCATCATTCATCTGTCATCTGTTCTCACTTCTACCACCCAGCATCCATCCACCCATCCGCTGTCCATCCATAAAGTCACCATCCATCCACACGGCAACCAGACTTCTGCTATTCTTCATTCCATACATCTCTTCACTGTTCATTTTTTTAATCCACCATGGAACCATCCATTCATACACACATACCACCTGTGTGTCCTCCCATCCACTCACCATCAAACAACCTCCCTTTGCCCACTCACCATCCACCCACCATCCTCCCACCCACTCACTATCCTCCCACCCACTCACCATCCATCCACCATCCTCCCGCTCACTCACCATCCATTTATATACTATGCATTCACTATCTGTGTGTTCATACATCTCTCTCTACTCGTCCACGCACCATTTATCCACAAAGCTACTTCTTACCTATCCACGTCCTTACCATTCACCTACCATTCCCGATTCATCTGTCCATCAATTTTACTCTATTAAAGTTAAAGCTTTCTGTTTTATTTAAACATAAAAGGGAAAATGGTGTGGGAGGTCCTTCTGTCTATGTGTTGCTTTTATTGATTAATGAATAAAGAAGGCTTGGCCTGATAGGGTAGAATAGAGGTAGGTGGGGAAAACTAAGTTGAATTCTGGGAGAAAGGAGGTAGAGCCATAGAGAAGCCTTGTAGCCCTGCTGGAGACAAATGCTGGAACTTTACCTGGTAAGCCACAACCACATGGCGATACACAGATTAATAGAAATGGGTTAAATTAAGATGTAAAAGTTAGCCAATAAGAAGCTAGAGCTAATAGGCCAAGCAGTGATTGAAATAATACAGTTTCTGTGTGATTATTTTGGGGTCAAGCAGCTGGAAACAGAACAAGTGGCCTCCCTATAACACCCACCATGTATCCAAACACACATACATGCATCACCATATTTCTATCAACCAACTGTCCTGCGATCTAAACCATCCATGCACCCTCCACCCACAATCCACAGTCCACCAAGACTGTTCATCTGTCCATCTACCATCATCCATTCATTCATCTACTACCCACTTACTATCTATCTGCTCATATGTTGTCTATTCATTCATACCATTCACCCAAAGAGTTGTTATCCATCCATCCACCCATTCACCCATCCATCTATCCACTTATCCATCCATACACCCATTCATGGTCTATCCATTCATCTATAGAGTTATTATCCACCATTCATCCATTCACACACCTATCCATTCATCCATCCATCTATGTACCCATCCATTCATCTATCCGTCCATCTATTCACTATCTATTCATTTACCCCATTAATCCAGAGCTACTATCTATCCATCTATCCACCTATCCACCCATCTACCCATCCATCCACCTACCCATCCACTCATCCATCCATCCATCCATCTATCCACCCATTCACCCATCCATAATCCACCCATCCACTCATCCATCCACCCACCCATCCATCTATCCACCCATTCACCCACCCATAATCCACCCATCATCCATCCATCCATCTATCCACCCATTCACCCACCCATAATCCATCCACCCACCCATCCATCTATCCACCCATCATCCATCCATCATCCACCCACCCACCCATCCACCCTTCCTTCCACCCATTTATACATACATACATGCATGCACACACACACACACACACACATACACACACACACACACACATACACACACACACACACACACACACATACATATGTCACCATCTAAATGGAGACACTGGAAAATCACAGCTTGTGTTTCTGACTCTGGAAGAAAAGCGATTCATTATGCACACAAGAGTGGGAGACATTGATCACCGAAAGAGACTTCCTTTGGTTTTTGAGGACCAAATAAAAGCCCTGAAAAGCCCTACAGTAGTTAAATTGTCTATGTCCAGTGAGTCCCAAACTAATTTGACCACAGATCCCTTTTATGCGTTGAGGAAAGCAGCACAGAACATGGCAGAGGAAGGCTGAATCCTCCAGCACCATAAAAGCTATTTTGCCTTTTAAAACACTCCAGATTAAAAATATATTTTTCATATCTTTTCCATCATTGCTGATGCTAGGCACTGGGAGGGAATAATAAGTCATACATTCACTCAACAAGCTTGTGGTCTGCCCTACCACACGCCAGGTTTTTCTCCTTCTGCGTCAAGTCCAAAGGAAATGTTCCTTGCTTGTCCCCACACAGTGGCAAAGAACTGGTGTCTACTTGTAGATCACCCCTGCTCTCCTCCTGAGTGCTGTTGTTGATTGGATGGATGGATGGATGGATGGATGGATGGATGGATGGATGGATGGATGGACGGACGGTGGGTTTTAAGTTCCCTCTGTGAGGCCACCACATGCCAGTTTAGAGACAATGCTGGGAAGAGAGAAAAGAACATGGAGCCCCCATCCCCAAAGATCAGAACTCAACCCAGGGCAGTTCCATCCTGACAGGAAGTCAGCGCAGCGCACTGAGCAGAAGAGACAGACACTGCAGTGCAGCTGCTCTGGGCCTTCTGAGGGACAGGCTACGGAGGAAGCAACACCTTTTGACCTCTAGTGGGTCACCAAGGACGCAGAGACAGACAGGGTGATGGTCTCTTCTCCTCCCCACCAGCTCACAGCCCTTTAATAGCATTCAGATGAAATGCCTGGCACCTCTTTAACATGCCTAATAAAGCAATTGGCCCACAGACTGATCTGGTCCCAGAACAGTGTCCGGAGTGCAAAGCCTCTTCCACCTCCCCAGCCTCCTCCACCCCCTCACCCGCCTCCCTCACACATACCCCCCCCCCCCCGCCTCCCATCCTTGCCACCCTGCTTAATGCGAAACTGGTAATGTCATTTACAAACTCTCAAAGGCAGGCTCATGAATAAAAGAACAACGTTCACACACAAGTGCCCGGTTTCTATGCATCACAAGCAGCTCTGAGCAGATCCTGCACATGCCCAGAAGAGCCTTCAGCTGGCCCAGGGCTCTCCGATCAGATAGTTCTCCCCCAACAACCTGGAGCAACCAAGGCTGCCAAGAGTCAGAGGACTGGAAGGTTGACCTCCCAGGCATGTCAGATCCCTACAGCCACGACTGTCCAGGAGGCCTTTGATGCCAACTCTGGGATGAAGGTACAGAAAGGTACCCCCAGGCACCCCTGTCCAGCACTTGGTCTTGATGGCAACTTTCCTACTGCGAGCATTGCCTCTGCTGCCCACACCAAAGCAGCCGTCCACAGGAGATCTCCAGCCATGGAGACCAGGCCGGGAATGGGGTGACCCTGCGCCTCCAGTGTTCTTTGTGGAGGGCCCTGCTCCAGGGCAGCTCTCTAACACAGACTTTGACCAGATAAGAGCAATGAAAGCAGAGACAGACTCTGTCAGACCACTCTCAAGAGAGAGAGACTGTTAGGGGGACCCATAACCACGTCCATTTGTTTTGCAAGACTTTTAATCAGCCAAGATATGTGCCCACAGGATCAATCACTGCTCAGCCAGTGCCCATCCTGAAGGAGAGAGAAGGTTCTGGGCCATGTGTTCACAAGAGTGGAAGTATAAATATACAAAGAGACATGTTGGGAGGTCTGTGGTCATACTTCATCAGCTGTCACTGATGTCAGTACTTCTGTCCCCTCCCCTTTGCTGCCCCAGGCCTCTTGCATGGCAACTCGTCCTGGACACTGGCCTAAGAGACAAGCAAACTTAGCCATCCTTACATCGTCGGCTGGTATTAATCTGTCACGGGCAGCCGGGGGCAGCATCTGTGTCCTGACTGTAATAACTTCATATTGAGCAGCCCGAGATGTGATTTATTATCAGTGAGATCTTACAAGTTAGCCACTATTGACAAATGGCAGTAATTTTGGGCACCCCAGATCAATACCCTCTAATCGAGTCAAATCTCAACAAATTAAATTAGAGCAAGAAACCGAAATCGCCCCCAAACTAAACAAATGAGCTTGTGTAAAGTTCCCCTGCCCCCACTGACTCGATGATATGGGAGTTGCTGACACGAGTTGGTAGTGATATTTATATTTATTTGACAATCAATGATTTGTGTTGGGCACCACTACGTTGTTGTGTCTGAGTGCTGGGCTTGGACCCCAGTGGTGTGGGAGGAGAGCCAGTGTAGCACAGCCTGCCCCATTCAGGGCCTCCTTTGAAATAAATTCCTTCCTGGTCTGTCACTTCACCCAGTTCATCTCAAAAAAACAACAACACTCCATGACAAATGGCAAAGAACAAAACCAGGTCTCAACTGTGTCCCAGGGAAGTGATATGACCCAAGACCTTTCTTCATCTCCTAAATGGGAATGACCATTGTCATTCCTCCAAAGTTGCCATGACATTAACAAAGCAGCTATGTGAGACCAAGCTTCATGATGCTTGGCACAGACGTTGCAATGAGGTATTACATGGAGTGCAGCCTGACCACAGATTAAGTAGGCCGTCCCCTCCCAGTGCTCACACCCACGATGAGTGTGCTCCAGGGGACACACTCTTCCTTAGGATGCAAGCTTTCCAACAAGCTGGACGGTGACCTGGCGGATGGGATCCACTCTGACCCCAAGTTCTGCAGAGACTTCCTGCAAAGCTCTTCTCAGGGAATAGATTTGGAGCTAACCCCACCCTGGTGGCTCGTGGAGCTCTGTCTAATAGATTTCCCAGCTATTAATTACTCCTGTAACGGGTGACCTTAGGGAAGCGGCTTAGGGGGGAGAGTGTGAACTCACGGTTTCAGACAGTCTCAGTCCAGGAAAGCGTGGAGTCTGCGGAAGAGTCCATGGTGTACCTTCATGAAGATCAGGAACCCAGAACTAAGCTAAACGTCAAAGGTCTACCCGACTGGCCTATTTTGTAAGGTAGGCCTCACCTTCAGAAGGTTCCATGGCCTCGTCTTCCAATGGCACCATCTGAGGACCCATTAGTCAAACACGAGCCTGCTTATAGGAGCCTTGGAAGCTTTTGCCTTTAAGACTCCCTTTCAAGGTTCAATTAAAGATGCCATAAAGAGTTAAAGTGGGGACAAAGATTTGAGGGTAAAGAAGTCTACTCACAACAGGTTCCATCTATATCCATAATTCTCTATTCTTCTCTCTTCAATACATCGTTTCTCATGGTTTCTTCTTATTCTCTCTTGTTCAACATTGTCCTTAGTTCTGCATTGTTCCTTAGTTCTACCTGTTAGAAATGTCCCAAGTCATATACAGCCTTAGAACCAACAATTCCCCAGCCCCAGCAGGTTCCAGGGATGGCTGGAATTCTTTTGCCCCATAGAAAATCAGGTAAGGGTTTTCACACACACACACACACACACACACACACACACACACACACACACACACACAGAGAGAGAGAGAGAGAGAGAGAGAGAGAGAGATCTCCATGGGAGTGGCTAGTATACACATGTCTGTCCAGTGAACTCCTCAATGGAGAAAGTTAGTTAAGAAAGGAAATAAATCATCAGGGAATTCTAGAGGGGAAGGTTAGTGTGCTATAGTACATTTTTAGGTGGGAGATAAAAGGTTAAAAGGTTTATTTTCAGTAAAATTATAAAGAGGGCACAGATTGCTTAAATCAGCTCGCCACTTTTTTTCTCCAGTCTACACAGAGGATACCAGGTAACCAGGCAACCAATGTAAACAGTCGAGGAGAACTGGTGGTTCCTGGTGGCTCCTGAGCAGACAGCACATGTACCAGATGCTGCAGCTTCTACAGCCTCGGTCTGGAGTTCGACTTCCTGCTCTAAGCGAAGAAGAGACAGACCCAGGCCTCTAAATGATCAGTTCCGGGCTCTGCTGTTATCAGCCGTTCTGATCGTGGGTGTTCTGAGCCTTTCTCTGGGCTGCAGTTAATTATCCCTTCTGCTGTCCTTGAGAGTCCTGAACTAAAGTCATCAGCAAACTGAGGTGGAAGTGAGCGTAAGGAGTTAAGAATCTTTTGAGTGAGGGAAAATCAGAGCAGCAGCTTGGGCAGGTAGGAATTCTCTGTCCTTGGAGATCTGTGAAGATCTTAGATGGGAGGCTCTTGCCTAAATACTGACAAATGCCTGCTGATACAGATAATTGCAGGAAGGCAGATCTCCACACTTACCTAAGAAGGCCTGGTCAGTGGGAAACTGTTCTCATGAACTAGTTCTGAACGGTGGGAATTAATTCCCAAATATGTAACAGAAAGGGAGTGAGCCACAGCGAAAAATCTACAGCAAAGGACAGCCAATTTATTCACAAAGCAATAACGCCAAACAGCCTTGCCTTTTGATTTAGCTTTTACCAGATCCCTCAGTTCTGATAAGTCGCTCATGAAAAGATGGCTGAGCAGTTATTGTATAATGTTGTGGCTTGTAGCACCTGCTGGGATCTGTGTGTTTCGTCGCATCTCTTTGTCTCTCTGTCTTTCCGTGTTACTGCCTGTATCTCTCCTTTTTGTCTCTATGTATCTCTTTCCTTTTCTGTCTCTCTGCCTCCCTCTTTGTCTCTGTGTCCTCCTCTAGTCTTCTCTGTCTGCCACACAGTGATGTCTGCGCAATGGCTTGGGCTGACACAGGCACGGACGTCAGGTCTTGACCTTCTAATGATGGATCCAAGGCTACCCTAACCACAGGCTGTAAGGATGCTGGGCAGGTAGCGCCGGTGTGGGCCCCTGGATGGATGATGAGTCACTTCCCAGCAGGGTGGAAGGATGAAGCAGCACAGTGTGACATTTCATGGTGCTACTCGAAATGTCATGCCACTTGGAACTTAGAAATCATCTAGTTCTGGAATTTTCCATTTCAAATCTTTTGGAGTATGTTTGGCTTTGGGTAACTTGAACCGTCAAAGGGGAAAGTACAGGAACAAAGGATTTCCTGGGCAGTAACAGGGTGAAGGAGACGGGAGCTGAGGGAACACGGTGTGAAGGAGATGGGGGCTGAGGTAACTCCGGGTGAAGGAGATGGGGGTTGGGGTGAAGGAGACAGGGGAGCTGAGGTGACACAGAGTGAAGGAGATGAGAGCTGAGGCAACATGGGCTGAACGAGATGGGGGCTGAGGTATCTCGGGGTGAAGGAGATGGGAGCTGAGGTATCTCGGGGTGAAGGAAATGGGAGCTGAGGTATCTCGGGGTGAAGGAGATGGGGGTTGGGGTGAAGGAGACGGGAGCTGAGGTATCTCGGGGTGAAGGAGATGGGAGCCGAGGTATCTCGGGGTGAAGGAGATGGGAGCCGAGGTATCTCGGGGTGAAGGAGACGGGAGCTGGGGTGACCACGGCAGAGCTGCTGTCCAGGTGGAGCCTGGCATCTTTCAGACGCTGTGAACACAGCAGGGACGGACAAGAACAGTCCAGGTACCAAGTCACAACAACACACAGGGAGGGAGCCAGACTGTGCGGCCCTGAGCAATCACAGGAACACAGAGCTGTGTTGCTCTCTGGGTTGGGTCGGGCTGGAGGAGCAGCTACAGCCCCCCCAGGGAGCAGAGGTTCTATTTTGTTCAGAAGAATTTTTCTCCTCCTCTTGATCTTTCTCCTGTTCTTCTGCTTTTCTTCTCTTCACATCCGTCCGTGTGTGTGTATGTGCACGCACGCGTGTGTGAGCACACATATATATATGTGCACACATATCTGTGCATCTACTCATCCCTCTGACTGGCTGTCATCTATCTACCCACTGCCTGCCTGTCTGTGCATCTGTCTACCATCTCTCCACGCACCATCTATCGATCCATCCCCACATCCATGCATCTCTCGCCATGCAACTATGCATCCATCTATCCGTCAAGTGCAATACATATACACATGTACTCGTGTGTGCAGAAAGACATGTATTATATATAAGCATTAAAATACAACAGGGAGAAAGATGCTTTGTTAGACTGTCTGGCCCATTTGCTGTGTCCATGCATATATTTTTTCTGAAGTAGAAAACATTTTGCCTACTGTAGTTTTACTGAAATATCTTTTAGAAGAATTTAGCCAAACCTCCTTCTAGAATGAATGCATCTTCCCCTAACAGGGCCAGGGCTGTCCTGACTAATTGATGAGGTTGCTTTTGGAAGTGACACAATACTTCATTTCAGGTTTTTCTGACTATTGGCAGCTGAAGGTACTATCAGTGGTTCCCCAACTAGAGCACGGGGTTCCCGGTGGACCTGCCCAGCCTCTGGCTGGCCTCTCCCACCCCTCTCCCTGCACAGGGAGCAGACATCAAGCCTCATTACGGAGCCTTCTCTAGCTCGAGTGGATTTAACTGGAATTTACTATGAAAGGCTGAGTCGGCGAGCTGGGAAGATGGATGCTTGGAGGCTTAATTTCTCCTCTCTTAAGTAACATCTTTTATGAAGAATTTATCCATGCCCTGTCCCTCATCCCTCTGCTTCAATCTATTTACAGTGACATTCCTGCCGGCCTCGCACTTTCGCTGCCCCTCTTAATATCCAAGTCCTTCATTATTCATGGGGCCCCCAGTCATGCACAGCCACAGAGCATCACACCCTAACTTCCGATACCAGCACATTATGGTGTCCGTCCCCCAGTTGATCTCTTTATCCCGTCTCTTAAATCAGTCAGAACAAGCTGAATGAGATAGACTCTTCCAGAAGCTGCCTGTTCTGGAGAAGGTTGGTTAAGGCGGCCGTTGCTGACGTGGCAGAGATGTGCAGGTGTATCTCTGAGACCCATCAGGATGTCACACTTGATATACCAAATCAGAATTGAGTCTTGTACCTCAGGGCCCACCCCAGGAGGTGCCAGGAGGCAGCCAACCTCAACTGCGGCTCCATTCTGCGCACCTGAGGCTGCCGGGTTTTTTTATTTTAGACACCATATATGAGGTTTGTTAGTTTAGCGGCTGCGCTTGGAGTCACCAAGCCTGAGGCTGGACTCCCAGGGTCTCTTGCCCAGGATGTCTTTGGATTCACAACCTTTTCTAAACCTCATCGTCTTCGCCCACTGCTAAGGGTTCAGGCAAGGATGAAAAGTGTCTTCCAAGCCTCCCTATCTGAGGCAGAGCTATCACCCAGCCATTGGGTGGAGCGGAGGAACGCGTGGCATCGCAGCAAAGAAGGACTGTATCGCAACTCTGGGCCTCAGCACCGCGCAGCCATGCGCATGCATCCAGGACCTCAATCCATCTCTTTCCATTCAGCCATGGGTGAAATATGAAAGCCCCCGTTGCCAGCCAGCCCACAGGCCCACACTGCTGCGCCCGGTATTTATGGAGACACCCCACCAGTCAAGGGAGATGTATGAGCTACATAAATACAAAGGATAAGCCGGCAACCTCCAAGATATCCTAACGGGCTGTAAACCAGGGCCCCGGGCTGGGTCTGGATCCAGCGAACGTGTGATTAAGTATGACTTGGGAAAGTTTTATTTGGATTTATTCCTAAAAGCTCCTTCACCTAGAGATGTGGATTTCTTGTTGACCCAGATGGTGCCTTGTCATGAATCAGAGGAGGAGAACTTGAGCGGTGGCCAAAGGAGCCTGGGAAATGGAAATACCCAAAGCAGAAAGACTCCTGACAAATTAAAAGTTATCGTCACCTATCCTGTCCGTGACTCTTGAGCTCTGCTGTCGCGCTGCTCCTCACAGCAGCCCTTGTGGGGACGTCTCCCGTAGCAGCTGGCTTTAGCCAGGCTCTACCTGGACATCCTCGGCCTGGGGCTATGTCTGTAAACATGGGCATTCCTGGGCATGCAGGGGGCACTTTCCGTCTGCCAGCAAGGTGGAACCATGGGATAGATGAGAGGAGCCAGTGACAACGGCACAACAGAGTCATGGGACCAGGGGCTCCGATACTCAGCCGTGCACAGAGACCGACGGCCCCAACCCATCACCGGGCAGAGGACTCTGCCCACCACAACATCCTCTCTACCCTGCCTGGGGTGAGCAGAAGTGTTGCGGAGAGCTCTCAAACAACCCTATCCCCATTCCTCACAGGGTACTCTAAGCTGACCCAGAGCCAGCTAAGTTCCATTTCCTAATGGGAACACCTTTCCAGACTAAACAGAGGGCTGGAGGGTCTCCAGCGACATACAAGAAGCTCTAATTTGAGGCTGCTTCTTCCACGGTGTCTGGAGCATCCTTGAAGGTTCACATGGTAAAGATTTTCATCCTCAGGTTGATGCTGCTAGGAACACATGGGACCAGCCTAGTGGGAAGTCTCCAGGCAGTAGGAATTGACAAGGTTTGGGTCTGAACTGCCCCCGGGGCCTCACGGGTAAAAGGCTGGCTGTCATCTCACAGAGACAATGAGTCCTCTGCACCGATCAATGAATTGATCTATTGACGGACTCAGTGAGATGGACTATGGTGAGGAAGCGGCAGCTGTGGGAGGTAGAGGGTGGGGCTTCCTGGGGTGTCTCTTTGCAAGTGCTTCCTATCATGGCTGCTGCTCTGTCAGCTCTCCTGTTCCCCGACCACCACAAGGTAAGCAGCTCGGTCCCACTGCACACTCCCTGTCATGAAGTTCTACCTAATAGGAAGGAAGCCAGCTGACAATGGGCAGGAACCTCTGAAGCCGGGATCCAAGAAGAACGTCCCTCCTTTAAACCGATGTATGCCACAGGAAAAATAAGTGGCCAAAACAGGTCATGCCCTCCAAGGGGATTGTGGGATTCAAGACTCCTCCTTCATTTTGTTGTCTTAGCTGTGAGGTAAATGTTTGATTTTTTGCAGCTGTCATAATGTCCTCCTGCCTCATCACAGGCCCAAAGCACCTGTGGTCAACCAACCACAGACGAACACAGGAAACCACAAACCAAACTAAACCTTTTGATTTGTAAGCCAATTGGGTATTTGTCACAGTAGAAAATACTGAAACACTCACGTACTCTTTGGCACATGTGTACACGTACACACACATGCACAATCACATCTGTACGTGCATATGCGCGTGCGCGCGCACACACACACACACACACACACACACACACATTCTTTCTGACACCAACAGCAGAAGAGGTTCAAATCTCTGCTCAATCCAGGCCGATGCATTCACTAGATGAAAGAAACATTGCTGCTCTCAGGATCAACCACTTCCAGTCGAGGACTCTTGTCCGGGAGCCTGCCTTACACGCCAGCCCAAGGTTCACATCCCATCACCTCCTTCATGAGATTTTACACCACGGAAGCTCCCATCTTCCCTGATGATCCAGGGCCAGGTACAGACAAACAAGGTCAATCCTCTGCCTCTTTTTAAGCCAACCTAAGCTTGCCCACACTAGAGAATCCACAGTGAGAAAGCCCTTGCCCGCCCCTTCCCTCACTCTGCCTCTACCTGACCCCAGTGTTCCCCTACAGCCCATGCCTGTGCTGCCCAAATTCCTCTCTAGACCAGATAAACCGTCTTCTCAAAGAACAGTCTGTTGGGTTCCCTTAGCTGAGTCATGAATGACCTGTACTTGCAGACAGGTCTCCGCTGCCCTGCTCAGCATGGCCCTGCCTCTTTATCCTAGGGACCTGGATGAGGTGGGAATCTCATGTTGAGTGATTTCTCTGGACTCATGAGACCTGGAGATGGAGCAGGTCTGGTGGTTTGGGGGCTGGGGCCACACCAGAGCCACACCCCAACAGGCCGTGAACATGAAGATGCCCTGGAGCTCCCTTGCCATCTCTGATTTACATCCATGCTTTGCAGAACATGAGCAGAGGGAGAAGGGCTTTCCATCAGACAATCAGGGCCACCTCCCCTCAATCTGAACCCTTTCTCACATCCTCGGATTCTCATCTGGCCCCTGTTTTCCTCAGTGGTAAAGAGAAGCTTCCGGCAACAGCTCAGAGACTCTGCAGCTTGAGTCTTAGTGGTGGCAGACACATCCTAGCCTCCAGCCAGCGAGAGCTGACACCCAGGTCCTGCCCTCAGCTCCAGGGTTGTCCAGAGCTGGCTGCCGGAGTCAGGGGGCATCCTTAGCTCTCTGTACCTGAGATGGGCAGCCACAGCTCTAGAGTCAGGATGACTCAGGAAGTCCCACCTTGTGCTGCCAACAGGAGCATGTGGAATCCTCTGAAAGTCAAGGTCCCAGATCCAGCCCCCACCTCTGTAGAAAGCAGATTGGAAGCACCCAACCTGGGGCCTGCTGGTCAGAGGGATATCTAGTTCAGCCATTGCCAGGTCCTCTGGACACATGCAATTAGCAAGGCCACTAGGGTGCAGACCAGCGTGTCTCCAAATATACAACATCTCTCAGGGATGAGGGAGAGGCGTTCACTTCTTGAGTCAAGTCATGACCACGTGACCCTCCTCGACCGGTGGACCAAGGCTCACTCCAGAAAGAGAAAAGTGGTCCAGGTTTTGGAACTTCACCATGATGTTAGAAGACGCACCTGTTAGCAAAGCAATGTGACTGTGATTCTGAGCCACAAGGAAGGACCAAGGAGCCACGGTCTGCATGACACCATCCCTAACATCTATGTTCCACCCCCAAAGACAGTGATATTAGGAAGTGGGGTGCTGTGACTTTGACCTTAAGTAGTCCCAGAGGCCCATCCATGTGTTAAAGTCTTGCTCCCCAGAACCTGATGCTATTGCAAAGTTGTGGGACCTTTTTAAGAGACGGGGCCTAGGAAATCAGCAGGCTCCTCCTTTTGTCTGACCCCAACCATGAGAACACTACTTGCGTTCCTGCATCTCCATGATCACCACCTCGTCATAGTCCCCTAAAGCAATGAAGCCGCTGGTCAAGGGCTGAAATCTTCAAACGGCGAACTGGCGTGAACCTCTTCTTCTGCTAAATTGATAGAGTCAAGTTTCTGTCACAGCTCAGGATGTGCTTGGTGAGTTTGCTCGCTAGTTTCTGTCAAACCTAGACACACCTGGGGAGAGGGAGCTTCAGTGGAGGCATTTCTCCATCCAATTGATTAGTGGTCATGTCTGTGGGATGTTTTCTTAATCGTTGATGGATGTGAGTGATCGCATCCCTGGGCAGGTGGTCCTAGATTATACTAGAAAGCACAAAGAGCAGGCCATAGGGAGCAAGTCATAAGAATACTTCCTGTGTGGGCCCCGCCTCTGCTGCTGCATGAGCTCCTGCCCTCAGTGACGGTCTGTGACTAGGGTGAGCCAGCCAAATGAACCCTCTCCTTCGCAAGTTGCTTTGGGTCACGATGTTTATCAATGCAATAAAAAGCAAGCTAAGACAGTTATCTACCGCCACCCAAACCCTGCTAGTCTACACACCCCATACACAAACCAGATGTTTAAAAATGGAAAATTGCTACAACAGCCAAGCTCGCTTAAGGACAGGCACGTTTGGCAAGGCCATGCCTTGAAGCTTTCAAGCAAACAGGGCATAAAACACAGAGAGGAACCCATGCAAGTAAGGGCTTTTGTTTCAAAGAGACGTAAGCGGTCGATGGAAAGGTACTCTCTAGACGGCTGTGTAAGCTCGCACCTTCCTGAGTGGTTTATCATTCTCTACGCTCAGCCACCAGGCCCACCATTCTGGACTGATGCTCAGCTTTTCAAAATCATTAAATGAACAACGGCCCCTCTTTCCCTATCCCAAGCCTTCAGAGTTCTTAATGCAGGATGGGGGAGGGGGTGCTGATCCTCAAACACTAGCACTAGGATGGGGACTGTTTCTTCACAAAACCCCAGTCCCTCCTAACTGGAGATGCAAGGAGACAGAAGTATGGTTGCACATCCAGGCTTGGGGATGCTGAACCGCGTGAGGCCAAGACTGGGCTGGTGAGCCTCTGTAGGCCAAGCTCAAGGCCTCCAGAATGGTCAATGAGGCAGCAATCACCTGCCAAGACTACATCTGAGAGAGAATGAGGTTCTAAGATCTGTCATCTAAACTGTCCGCGGGGAGAGCGTTTATTAAAAGTTTTGCACCACCGTTGCCCATCTCTTTAATCACAAGGCACTTTCCTGTTTTTTTTTTCCTTTCCCGTAACGTCTTAAGCACATTTACGGCCTCCGCAGAAAGGACTTGTGCTTCTAATCATATCGATTTTACTATAATTAATTTTTAATGTATTTCCAGGGTGTTGTGTGTACACAGACCCAGATATTTTATCATCTATTAGCATAACCGTTTCTACTCTTAAAGTGGGTTATTAAATGAGGACCAATTTATTATTGCTTAAGATGTTACGACGGTAACCCAATTATAATTTGCGTTTTTGTCGTGAACGATTCTCAATGTGATGGGATGTTGATAATAGGCCCAGGAAGATTAAATTTGCCAAATAGAGTGCTTCGTACTGTTGCTGAGTTCTAATAATAGCTTGGTCACTTAGAAGGCAGCCTGCACTGTCCTCAAGCTGGGTCTCAGAGGACAGTGTGGTGTTCTCAGACACTAGGCTGGGGGCTTGGGTAAGAGCCCACTTCCTTCCGAAGATCTAGGGCCACATTGAAGTCCCAGGTCCTGCATCACTGGACTCTGACTCTGGACTTTGTTCCTCTTTGCCAAGGATGTGGTAATGGCTCATCCATAGTCAGGCCATGGACACTGATCTGTTATGTTCTGCGGGAAATTCTCTTGGAAACTTGGGGTGTGGCAGCGTCGGTGAGAGGAGCCCATGAATGAGTCCCTGATGTCCACAGCTACTTCTTCACCATTTGTTCCTATCGCTGCCATGGAAGAAGGTTTTGGGCCAGGCTTCATTCAGAGACCCCAGGCTAGCAAAAAGATTCACTGTAGGCACAAGCCAGGAAGAACAAAGTCAGACAAGGCGGGATGTCCCTTGCTTCCTTGGGACCTGCAGGGTGTCAAAACCATGTTCAGGGACACTGTTTCTTCCAGAAGCCTTGCAAGTGGCTAGACGATGGGACAGGGGACACCCTCATCCCTTCTGGAAGTCAGAGGCTGCTAACGTAAGGAATCATCACTGCCGAGTGCCCGGTGTCAGGGAGCTATCTTCCTCTCCCTCGTTGCTAAGAGGACCACTAGCGATGCTGAGCCCCAGAGCTGTGATTTGGTGGAGCTGGCAGGTGAGGCACTCCGGCACCTAGAGAGCCCTGCAACGCCGCTCTTCTTTCCGGACACGTGCGGCACTCGGCTTCCTAATTCAAGGGGCCGGGAGAACAGCCCTGCCAGTAACTCGGCTCTCTTCACAGAGACGGATTGCAACTAAGGAAGAAAAGGCCCTCATTAAATCATCTCTTCCCTGCATTAGGATAATATCGCCTTAACCCCTTGGCTTCCAGCCTCTCTGCCACCTCTCTCTCTGGAAGCCCAGAGTTGAAGAGTGTGGTGGGTGGCTGCACCTCACATCCTGCATCCTACAGAGGTTAACCCACCAGAGCCGATGGCTAGAATGCAGCCGATGTTTATTTATGATATTTACACTTAGGGTGCAAAGAACCTTCTGGCACGGGGCCATTTGTCTCATTCCTTTCGGAAGCGCTTCCTGTCGTTAACTAATGAGGCAAGGGCTCTGTAATAATACATGGCCGTCCTACCCAGTTGACACACTGTACTCCATGGGGACTACTGGTGCCCATCACCAATGAAAGAACAAACTGGCCGGGCATGTGTCTTCATGTCCAGGGGACTTGTTGCCAGGATCCCACTCTGGGGTCAATGTAGGAGGTGGGTGATGACCTTGGTCACTCTCTCAGCTGGGGAAGCAGAATGTGTGGGACTTAGTACCGTACTTAACATTGGACAATACACTTGTCCTCTCTTGCTGGGGATCTACACGTTCTAATGTTGTCGTAACAAAGGGGAAACTGAGGCAGTGGAGAGGGACCCAGACAAGGCAGAGGAGAAGGTGAGCATCAGCCTGGGACCATCAGTTGATCTTGAACCAGTGAATACCGTTGGGTCTGCTTTCCCACCTGGGCTTCAAAGGGGTATTGATCTCTGCCTTGTGTGTCCCTAGGCAAGGGTGGGTCACAGATAGGAAGGCACAGAAGGACCCTTGAGAGGATTCCCTCTGCATCAGATCCCTGCTGCCCCTGAGCCCACTTGGGTTTTCTGCAGAGCTGTGTACACAGGCATGTTCAGTGAGCTACAGTAACCCACGACTGTCTCAGACTGACTCAGCCTGTCACCAGGATTAAATGACTTGGTGTCCCCAGGAGCTTCTAAAGTTCACAGTGCTCAGCCACTCCTCTTGCCAGTGGCACTGCCCAAGTGAGGGGCCTGGGCACCTGCACTTCACAGCACCCAGGTGATCGCCACCTATAGCTGAAGCTATAGTAAGAACCAGGCTGTCTGCACCTTGCACTACCTAGATGGAATCCTGCAGCCCAGCAGGGTGACAATCCTAAGGCCACGCCCCCCAAAACCCTGGAGATGAGGCCCCACTGACTGCATCATTCCAAGCCTTCTGCAGGTCATCAAACCACCTGGATCTCCTAACATGCAGGCATCTGGCCAGGGTTTGTACACTGTGGTTGCTCTGAGCCTATAGACCCTGAGGCCTCCTGGGCTTTTGTGGTCCTGAAGTCTCTCCTAAGCCCATTGTAAGGAAACAGGCAAAACTGAATGTCCCAGGCACTAATGCATCCTAAGCACAGAACTAAACTTCTGTCCTGCTGACTCTCTAGGCAGCCATCGGGCACCTGAAAAGCAGCAGGATGGGACCCTGCCCTGTGTGGCTGATGGAAGATGACAGGGGATGCAAACAAGCCTTAGCAAAGGAGGACCACGAAGAGAGGTCGGGTATGCTTAGCACAGCCAACTCAGCGGAGGAGGCCATGCCTCCCTTCTGGGAGATCCAGCAGGGTGGCCAGCCTGCTGACAACTGCTCCACCCTAGGCATAGAAACCTACTGTTCACGGAAGGATGCACATTCGGAAGGGGCCATCTCAGATGGTCTACACCACCCTCGTAGCAAAGCTCAGCATGGTCTCCCTGGGTTTCAGGGCCTCAAAGTACTTAGGTGGCCCAGGTCATTGCAGGGGACAAAGCCCAATGCCAGGTGGTGGCACCATCTCCTGGAGTTCGAGCATGGAAGGACCTCACCAAGAAAGCAATGGGGCGTGGAAGGACCCTTGGGACCAGCTCTGTCAGATGAGCCAAGTTGGAGAACCAGAACCAAGAGCTTCCTACTAGAATCCTTTAAGTGTGTCCGAAGAGGCCCGTTTGACACCTCCACTGTCCTCCACTGTTCCCCACTGTAAACCAACTTCCAAACACCCCTGGCAAGCCTGTAAGGTTTTTAACTTATTTTCAAGTCTACATATCTTCCCAACCTGAAAAGCAAAATGTCTAGAGACCACAGCTCAGAGAAAATCCTCTGCCTACCCAAGCCTCTTCCCGTACATTATTAGCCCTTCCAAACAAGGGGTACGATGGTACAGTCTGAAGTCACTCCACTGTGACCCCAGCATTCTCCTGTCTGACACCTGTCAGAATGTTAGTAATCACTTTAGCTGATTAGCTAGGTGCCCTCTGCCCTGTGCCCACAGTGTGACTTCTCCGTGGAGACCTCAGACACTGCTTCACTCCATAGACAGGCAGATTGCAATCAAAGAAATTAGTAGGTGGCCTGTGGCTCTCTGAGACTCAGTGGGCTGGCTCCCTCTGGGCCCAGGAACCCCACAGTAACCTTTACCACATCTAACCCAGACCTGAAGTTGAGGACAGGCCCCCTTTGGGAGCGCATAGCTTACCTAACCGTGACCCCAAATGAACGTTCTTCCCTAAATTGCCTTGGTTGTTGTGATGGCTATTCTTGGTTGTCAGCTTGACTACATCTGGAATGAACTACAAACCTAGAAATGTAGGGCACACCTGTGAGCGATTCTTTGCTCAGTTTGAAGTGAGTGAATTTACTTCTAGCCCAGACTTTTAAGGTAGGAAAACACATACCTTTAAATCGGTTCTTGAGGCAGGAAGACAGACCTGTAATCGGGGCTGACCTTCTGCTGGAAGTCTGCATAAGGAAGTGGAAGAAGGAAGCTTTGGCTCTTTGCCTGCTTGCCCACACCCTGGTAGCAATGTCCACTCCTTCACTGGCATTGGAGCGAGCCTGCTGCAGACAGCTCAGGAATCTGCTCACAGCCTGCCACTGCTGGATTAGCTGGACTGTAGCCTGTAAGCCCCTTTCCGTGGATAGAGAAAGATTCATCCTGTAAATTCTGTTCCTCTAGAGAACCCTGACTAATACAGCCATGATGTTTTATTACAGGCACAGAAAAGCTATGAATATACCCTCCCTCTCTCCAAATGGTCCCCACAGGGAGGTTCTGGGCTTATGGCTTCAGCAAAAGGGGATAGTTACCATCTACCTCTTAACAGTCTACCCGATTCAGATGCCCTCCAGCACGCTTCCTTCCAGAACAGTCCGAGCTCACAGCACTCGCGGGTGGATGATACTCCCTTCTCAGTAACTTCTCAAGAGAACTTTTCTTTGTTTCTTTTCCTCAGAGCTTCTTCATTCTGGGAGATTTAAGGAAGACAAAGAGAAAGGCATAGCGATTTAAGCTTTTGGGTTTGAATACAATAAACCTCATTAATTCAGGCTTACTGTAGGAAAATTTTCTAGGGTAGTAAAGACTTTCGATTGAAGATTCCTTCCAGAAGTTTTCCTTTAGTGGATTAATCAATCCTGTCGGCACTGAGAAGGCCCATTTTATTAAGCTGACAGAATCCCTCGCAATTACCGGTATTGTTGGTGTGCAAAGAGAACGTTTGACTCCTGACTCATTCTGCACCATCAGTTGATCGAGGGGCTGCTCCCCACCAGCCTGCATCTCACTGTTGGATTTGGAGTCCAGAGGAGCAAAGGAAAGATCCAGTTAGAGGGTGGTCAGGCAGGGCGGGGAGGGGGTGGGGGCAGGGAGGGGATGGGGGATGGGAGGCGGGGAGGGAGTGGGGAGCGGCAAAGGTGGCAGCTGCATTGTCTCTCTCAGGCAGTCGCTCACAGGGAGGATGGCTCCGAGGCAGCTCAGCAAAACACCCAGAAGACCTGTCAGGAGGAAGTCTGGGTTAAAAAACTAGCTGTGTAATCTCCGATGCATGCCGTCCTTTGAGACGCCAGAAAGGGAGGGTGCAGAGGACAAGCGGCTTGAAAACACGCGTTTCCTTCGCGTAATGGGGCCCAGGTCGTTAAAAGGAGCCTGTTCGACTCTCTCAAGTTTCGCTTGCTTTCAAAAGTGGTTTTTCTCTGCTCCCAGCGCGACAGTTAAACATGTCAGCAAAGCTTCTATTTAGTACCGCCAAACACTTCATTTTCATTAGAAACGACGGCACCGCGAGACTGTCTGGACGATCCATCTCGGGGATGTTTATACTCGCAAGGACAGGCTGCAGCTGAGAAAGGCAGAAATCGCCCAGGTCCGCATCTCTGGTGTCTCCCAGGTCAGGCCCCACCCCCGACTCTCATTCCTGGCTTCCACTTTCCCCTTAGGGCTACAGGGTGGACTGGGTTCTCCTTGTGCTCACACCACCCCCGCCCGGAGCTCAGATTCATCTCTGAATATGACACTGATGGAGCCACAGTTCACGCTGACTTCCTCCTCTAATAACCCTTTTAACACATGTCCGTTCATTAAAAGAAGCAGCTTCATTTGGTGCACCGTGCCTCTCCCCTCGAAGCAATCACAGGGTCCTGAGGGCTCAAAGCTACTGACGACAGCTGGGGTGGTCTGGAGAAGGTGGTCACCCCATTCCTCTGAAAGACTTCAGACACACAGCCTGCCATGTGATGTCTGCACACATGGATGGTGACCAAACTGACACGAGGTTTACTCTAAAGTCACTCAGAAAGAAAATAACTGAGTGTGGATTTGAACTCAGAACTGCCTCAGCTCAAAGCTAAGGACCCCACTGTCTGGGAGAGAGCCTCCCAAGTCATCCCTGAGGATAGGAGCAGTGACTTCACAGCTCCCATTTCCCAGAGTTCTCAGAGGAGCGTGAGAAATAGATTCAGAGTGAGAAGAGCCACAGTGGCACAGGCAGCGGTCCGACCTACAGGGCTCTGCTCAGACATGTTTGGAGTGGCGTCTTTGAAGGTTCTGTGTCTCACAATGTGTCAGGAATTGCCTTCAATTTTGATTTTGTTGTTATATTTTAACCCTACAGTTTGTACATCTATTTTATAGCTCCTTGGTCTTGTATATTTATGGGATTCCTGAATGTGCAAACTTGTGTGTATATCTGTTTCTCATGTATTTTCTTGGACTCTTTTTCTTCTGTCCGTTTGCTCCCATTCTGATATGTTTGTTCATGATTTATCATAGTATAATATAGTCCCTTAGAAGCTTGTTTGTTTTCTAATAAGAAACAGGAATGAGGTGGATCTGGACAGGAAGACAGAAGGGAAGAAATGGGAAAAGTAGAGAGAAGAAGTCATAATCAGAACATATATTGTATTAAAAAAAAACCTATTTTCAATAAACGAAAACAGGTATCAAAAAGGAAGTCTCTGCTTAGGACTGAGGAGAAAGCTAAGTCTATGAAGTGCTTGCTGTGGACCTGAGTCTCTGTCCCCAGCACCCACATAAAAGCAGGGTGCCATGGTGTGTGCCTGTGATCCAGTGTGGAGGAGGCAGACAGGAGGACCATTGGCCAGCTAGGCTCCGGGAGACCCTCTCTCCAAAAGTAAGGTAGACTAAGGAACACAGCTGACCTCACCCTCTGGCCTTGACACATAGGTGTGTATACACACACACACCACAATATACATACCACATACCACATACACACACACCACACATACACACTCACACACACATACACAGGCACACAGACACATACACCACATATCACACATACATATTATACATGTACACACCATGCGCATACATCACACATAGTAAGAACAGAAGATAGTCAAATCTAGACTTTGACAACCGATTGAACAATAGACAGGTCTTTCTAGGAACCACAAGATGCAGGGAGTCTTGGAAACCAACAATGTTCCCACCATGAAAGCCACAGTGACCAAAGAGTGGATGGGAAGGAAGGCCAAGCTATAACCCTCAACACTGCCTCCAGTGATTCACTTCCCCTTGAGAGGCTCTATTGTAACATAAAGGCCAGGCTGCTTGGGGTTTCTGTCCCACCCAGTTTCCCAGCCATTTAGTCCCAGAGAAAATCACACAGAGATCTTCATAAGTTATAAAACTGATTGGACCATTAGCTCAGGCTACTTATTAGCTCTTATAGCTTATATTAATCCATTATTCTTATCTATGTTAGCCACATGACTCGGTACCTTTCTCAGCGGGGCAGGTCACATCTTGCTTCTTTGGTGATCTGGGCTGGACTCTGGAGGAATGGGCTTCCTCCTTCCCAGCATTCTCCTGTTCTCATCAACCCACCTTTACTTCCTGTCTGGTTGACCCGCCTATACTTCCTGCTGGCCAATCAGCGTTTATTTAAAACATGATTGACAGTATACAGACAATTTTCCTGCACCACTCTATCCCTTTTCAGAAGTCTCCATGACTCATAAAATAAACAGCACCAGCTCGTGATCAGGCTTCAGACAGAGTGTGCGAGGAATATTCTACCCAACCATGGCACGCATTTCTCTCCTTGCTTCCAGGTCCTCTGAGATGGGAGGATGTAAGGAGTTCCAGGCTCAAGCTCTGGCTGCCAGGGTCCCACTTCCTGCTGCTGAGCCTGCTGCACCATGATGGACTGCATCCCCACAAACCATGCATGGGAACAATTCCCCTCTCAAGGTGCTTTGTGGGGTATTAGAGACCAGCCATGAAAACCATGACTGCTGACTCAGCTTGTTAGCAAATCCAAAGCACAGCCAGGTCAGCCGCCAAGGAAGACCCCAACAAGACCCAGAGGGAAGGACGGCATCCTTCAGTGTGGACCACAGCAAGGAAAACCCCAACAAGGCCCAGAGGGAAGGACGGCTACCCACAGAGTGGCCGCACAAAGATGCAGAAATTAGCAAAGACCAAACACCTCAGCCACTTCCTTCCTAAAATCAGAACTGAGACACAAACAGTGAAATGTTACACAAATAAACCGAGAGTGGGCGTAGCAGATGAAGAATGATCTATTAACATTCCGAAAATGAAAATACAGTCATTAAAATCAATAAATCCACTGCAAAAAAAAAAAAAAGGAAATTGGTTCAGTCCTTCTAGATAGCCCCGTTATGGCTCAATCAACCTACCGCAGACCATTATGGAACACCTGCTGAGTGCAGGATGGGCGGGGGGAGGGGGGTCCTGCTGGGCATTAAACATGAACAAAAATCCAGGCCTGTTTCCTCAGGAGAGACGGATGTGAAATTTATCAAAGACGAAGTCACTCATATCAAAGCTGGGAAATGTGGAGAAAAGAACCACACAATGGTCACAAGGGACTTGGCCAGAACCGAGGCTTGCACAAAGGCTTCCCCCACCTTACCCCGTTCATGCCAAAAGTACCGCTGTCAAGACATCTGCCATTGCTACAACCTTTGTGGAGAAGGATTTACCATATCAACGTCTTACACCTGAGTGCCTCTTTTCAAACCCCCCTTGCCTCCAACTCCCTACATAACACACAGTTCACCAAGATTGCAGTGCTATCCCAAGCAAGCTTACAACATCTCCCTCCGTCTGGTCTCTGGGCTGGCAGAGGCCACAGGAAAAACAGGTGAGTCTGTAAGGATGAGGCCAGCACCCCACAGCAAAGAAAGAAGGTGGTAAACCACATCTATGGCAGTCACAGTGGTGATAAGCTTGAAAGAGACAGAGACTATGGGGGTGGCGGGTGAAGAGGCAAACAGGA
Source organism: Myodes glareolus (assembly GCF_982192425.1). Taxonomy (NCBI): domain Eukaryota; kingdom Metazoa; phylum Chordata; class Mammalia; order Rodentia; family Cricetidae; genus Myodes; species Myodes glareolus. The sequence continues at coordinate 3,948,575 of NC_142031.1, forward strand.
ACGGAACTTCAAAACACACTTATTGTGCTGTGCCAAATCTGAGACAGCACTGGCTAGAAGTGAAACGTACACCTTTAAACCACAGGAAGACGATGCTTGTCACAGCTAAACTGACATGGATGCTTGCAATTTGGAGAGTTTATCCTAAGTGCAGGTAAATGGCTTTTTTAAACTTTATTTATTCTTTTCTATTTTACGTCTTTGAGTGTTTGGCTGCTCTTATGTTTGTGCACCACCTGTGTGCAGTGCCCTCAGAAGCCAGCAGGGGACAGAAGATCCTCTTGGACCTGGAAGTACTGTGATGTGAGAGGCCATGTGGATGCTAGGACTCAAATCCCAGTCCTCTACAAAGGCAGCCAATGCTCTTAACTGCTGAGACATCTCCCAGCTCTGTGAAACAGCTTTGTAAGAGTGGAATAGGACTGGTGAGAAGGTTTAGCTGGCAGAGGCACTGTCCACCAAGTCTGAGAACACAAATCAAATATTTGGGATCCACACGGTAGAAGAGAAGTGACTCCCACAAGTCCTCTGACCTCCACAGCTGTGCAATCACACACACACACACACACACCTCCCTCCTTATATGGTATGTAAATATGCCATAGGCTGTAGTTTGACCTTTGAGGTCATGCAATCTTCCACTAGATGAAACACCATGGTGTGTGTGTGTGCGTGCGCACAGGTAATAAAATTACTCCACAGTGCTGCCTAGCTGAAAGCTGTGTTGAGAACATCAGTCGTCAGATGCAACCCACTTTCACAGGCATAATAATTGTATAATGCAAATGAAGTATATACGCTCAGATTCAAAGGCGGTAACAGGGGTTTCAGAATGAGAGAACACAGGAAGACAGCACTGGAGAAAAGAACAGCTAAGTATCCAGACTCAATGAAAGATGAAAGTTTCACCCTGATTTCTGAACAGAATAAATAATGTTTTTAAATGTTTTTCTTTTTAATTAGGTATGTGTATGTGTGTGTGGATATATACACATGAGTATACATACACACAGAGTCCAGAAGTGGTTACCAAATCCCCTGGAACTAAGTTATAGGTGATTGTGAGCTCTCTAGTCACCAGAATAAACAAGATTAAATTTGCATTTAAACACAGAGCAGTGAGACTGAAAAACATCTGAAAGGAATAAAGCCTACAAGAAACCCTATAATCAGATAACAGCGGACTACTCATCGTCAAAAATTTTTAGAAATTAGAAGCTTGGAGCGAGGGAAATGACTCAGTGGTTAAGAATGCAGATGCGCATAATTAAAAATAATAATTCTTAATAAACACTTTTTAAAAAGTTTTTGAAAATGTGAAGGGAATATAATTGTCAGACTAGAAATTTTATACCCAGGTAAACTATCATAGACAAGAAAGAGTACAATAAAGATGTCTTCAGTTGCAAAGAGAATAAAATAATTTGCTTTGCCATTTCCTATTGGACAGGGGGATTCCCCAAGGTTCTATTTGACGATTACTTCATAAGTAAGTAAAATGAGCCTAGAAAGGTGTTTTTGTTATTTTATTATATGTATATTTCTACTCTTGTTTAAGGTGTTATGTGTTTGTGTAGCTCATTTAAAAATGTAATGCATAATTCAAATTACAGATTAATAGATAGTCATTTATAATAGTCAAACTTGTAGTCACATTAGTTAGGTTTTCTAGATGTACAGAGATATATTTCAAATGTATAAGCATTCTTCCAACCTTTCAAAGACCTATAGAATATGGCATTTCAAATATTTTAAGAACTTAGGCTTTCCTCAATAGTGAGACCTGTTTGCTTTAATTAATTCAGAGAGGTTGATGGGCATCAAAGAAACTTGTTATGGAATTTGCCTTCAATGTGACAAGGCTAGCCATGTGGAAAGAAACTGCTCTTGCCTGCACTGCTTGATGGTATGCTGTATGAACTGGGTATGGAGGACCCACAGAAAAGTGACTGTTGAACTTTCTAAAGGATGGATGGTCCTTCAGATTCCTGCTTCACAGAAAAAACTGCTAGACATTCTGTAGGACACAGAAGAAAGCAACTAAGGAACATTACAAGCCATAACAGATCTTCAAATTTCCTGCTTTATGGAAAACTCTGTTGGATAGTATGGATCTACAGGCTGAATATGGATGCCCCAACATTACAGAACTTTCGGTAACTGTCCAGGCATCAAGATATCTCTGTCAATTCTAGAGTTTTGGAAGTTGCTTACAATGATTATTACTGTTAACTTAGGTAGTACTAGATCCTTCTGGGGTCTTTGATGGTGTTAAAAAATAGATAGTTATAATCATAATTTTCCTTAGTTTTGATATAAAACTTTAGAGTCACAAAGATAGGATGGATATATAGTATTTTCCTTAATTTGTCAAATGCAAAAGGACTAAATATTGTAACTATAATTCTTGCTTGATAACTCTTTTGTATATGCAATTTTACTATGTTAAAGTTAAAATATTCCTTTTTAATTAAACAGAAAGGGAGAGATGATGTGATATGTCCTTATGTATATTTATTGGCTGACAAATAAAGCTTCTTTAGCCTATGGGAGGACAGAACATAGTCAGGCTGGAAGAGCTATAGATAGAGAGTAGGCAGAGTCAAGGAAATGCCATGTAGCTGTTGAAGGAGACAGACACCAGAACTTACCAGTAGGCCACAGCCTCATGGTGATACACAGATTAATAGAAATTGGATAATTTAACATGTAAGAGCTGGCTAGAAATATGCCTAAGCTATTGGCCAAGCAGTGCTGTAATTAATATAGTTTCTGTGTGATTATTCAGGTCTGAGGAGCTGGGAAACAAATGAGCAGTCTCTGTTTACATACCCTGACTCCTGGGAGGGTCCATCTCCCTAACTGGGCACTAACATGCTACACCAGGACAGATCTTGTTCCAAATTTGGATTTCTGGGTCTTTCCAGCTTGTCTGGTGAAGAGAGCAATCTCCTAAAAAATGATAAACCTCACTTCCGGGGCAGAAGGGACCCTTCCTTCTCTCTTGACTGTCACCCTCTCTCTGCTTCAGTTTTATTTGGTTGCTGTGATACAGCACTCTGACCAAAAGCCACTTAGGGAGGAAAGGGCTTATTTCACCGTAAACTTCCAGGTCACAATCCATCATTGAGGGAAGTCAGGGCAGCAGCTTAACCATGGAAGAGCATAGCTTACCAGACACACTCACAGGTTCACACCAGCTCACACCCAGCTGGTTTATACACCTCAGGGCCACCCACCCAGAGAATGGCACTGCCCACAGTGGAGGCAATCCCCTGCAGACGTGCCCACAGACCAGTCTGATGAAGACAACCATTCAATTAAGATTATTTCATTTTTCTTTTGCTAGATGGCACTAGGCTGTGTCAGTTGGCAGTGAATGCTTCTAGGACAGCATCTAATGGAGGGAACTGTGGGGTCCAGCAACAAACACATTGGTCCTTTTCAGCAATCACCTATGCCGTAGGAGAAAAGCTCGGGGTTGGCCACAGCTCCACCAGGGCTTCAGCTGCCTCCTTTCCTGGGTGCTAATTGAATTCCCCCACCTTTTGTGCTTCCTTGGAGGAAGTTTGAAAGCAGAGATCTCTTTGGTCAGAATTCCATCTGGAGAGTCCAGCTGGTACACAGGAGAGAAAAACCTCAAACTCCAAACCACACCCTTCGCTGCAGATCCAGCATCCAGCATGATCCCAAAATCAGTCGAGGCATGGTAGGGGAGTCCCTCTCTTCCGTCTCAAGAGTAACTGGATCAAAGTCATGGGATAGTGACCTTGGGACTGACCCAGAGCTTGAATGGATATCTCAATTCCACCATTGACAGGTTTGGCCAAGTTGTTCAGCGAGATGGGTGAAGAGGAAAGTTTCGCCCACAGACTGCCCACTTGTGCAAACTGCAAAACAACTCAGCAAGCCACTTGCATTGACAGACAATTGCATCTGACACCTTTGGGCGTTCTGGCTGAGCCCCTGCTCACTCTAGAGATAAAGAAACTGTCCCCTTTGTGGAATGTACGTGGGTGACAGGTGCTGCCTCGGGGTAACACAGCCGAGCCTGGAGGTTCTGGGAAGGACCTGGGGAGCCGTGAATCTGTAGCTGGAATTAGGACGGCCACAGCTACATAAGAGGAGCTTTAAACAGCAGAAGCGGTTGACCTCATAATTCCATTTGCAGGAATTTATGACGAGGAAATAATATAAACCTGGAGAAAGATCCCAAGCACGGCTCATTAAAATGTTCACAACAAAAATGGTAAGAGGCCTACTTATCCAGCCTTAAGAGAGTAGGCATGCAGGAACTCAGGGCACGGTTCAGGTTCAACTGCTCGGGTCAATCCACACGAGTTGGCTGTTCAGAACCAGCCAGCCTCGCTCCTTAGCATGAGAAAGCCTGGGTCCTCCCTTGGGCTGTGATGGCCATGACTATTGTTTATGAAGGATTCCTAAATGGGGAAGCATAGCCAAGAGTTTCACGAGTGGTCTTTTCTCCTGTGGGTTTCTACCGTGCACACAAATGCCTGGTCTGGTGTGACCGTGTGGTGGTTTCAAAAGGAACGGCCCCACAGGCTCACACATTTGAATGCTCGATCACCAGGGAATAGCACTGTTGAAAGGGTTAGGAGATGTGACCTTGTTGGAGGAAGTGTGTCACTGGGAGAAGGATCTGAGGTCCCAAAAGCCCAAGCTAAACCCAGGGTCTTCCTTCCTGCTTCCTATGGAACTGGGTGTAAACTCTCAGTTCCTCTCCAGCACCATGTCTGCCTGCACGCCATCATGCTTCCCGGCATGATGATAATGGACTGACCCTCTGAACTGTAATGCTTACTTTTATAAGAGCTATCATGTCATAGTGTCTCTTCGCAGCAATGGAACACTAAGACAGACAGTATCTTGCAGCCATGAGACAACATGTTCAAGAAGGAAAAGGAAAGAAATCCCACTGTGTTGAGAAAATGCAGAACCTAGACAACCCCTAGATCTTTGTTAGAATAACTGGACTCCATGAATGCTGCAGCTCCTGGACATCAACAGACCTCTTGCTGGAGAGTGATGTGCTGATGCTAGTGAGCCCTGCGTGTGTGTGTGTGTGTGTGTGTGTGTGTGTGTGTGTGAGAGAGAGAGAGAGAGAGAGAGAGAGAGAGAGAGAGAGAGAGAGAGAGAGCTGTCATTTGTAGCTGGAAGTGTCCTGTAATTTGTTGCTGGTTATGCTGAACCCATTCAGTCCTGGGTCCCGGGAGGAAGAGTGTACCTGGGGACCTGGGTGCCTGAGTCAGGAAAGAATTCATGCCTCTTGGTTTAATTGCACTGGATCAGCAGAAGGGGACCATCTGGTGCCATCTTGCTTCCGTTACCAGAGTCTGAGGAGCCCCCAAGGGAAGCCCCGAAGCTGGCCAGTGCCAGGGTAAGTCCTGAATCATTAATTCCTTCGAGCATCTAGGGGCGAGGGCCCAGTTTTATCGCATACAACATCAAGGACAAGCCGTCTAGGGCCACCCCTGCCCACCGGGACCACAGAGGGGACTCAGGAGGCTCTGAGTCAATCCCCAAGCTTGTTACCCTGGAAACCATGAAGATGCTGAGCACCTGGAGCCCACACAGCCTCCCCTTTGGTAGCCAGCTCTCTGCTCAAGGCAGAATATTCTAGACCTGCTGGAATCTTCTAGGGGAAACTTTGCAGGCTGGAGACTGACCTCCAGAGAGGCAAGGCAGAGGCCTAAGACAAAGTGGAGGGTTCTGGTGTGAAACTCCCTCCTCTAGCTCATGATAGGCACAAATGCATGCTCAGGGGAAATGCTGTTGACCAATGATGTGACCATGAATGACAACTGAGAACAGGGCAGAAGAATGGGGTCCAGAAAACCATTAGTAAACTTATACAATTTTCAGACAGGAAAAAATATTGTCAAAGATGAAGAATAGAACCCCCAGGACCCCTCACACCTCACCCCTGGCTGAGACACACAAGGACTCTAGTATGCAGTGTCCCAGGACAACCCGCAGCTCACATGGAGTAACTCACAGCCGTCTGTAACTCCAATTGCAGTGAATCCAGCGCTCTCTTCTCACCTCTGACAACAACCACACATGGACAACACAGACAGACACACAGACACACAGACCAACATACACAGACACCCACACACGGATGACACAGACAGGCACACAGAGACACACAGACCGGCATACACAGACACACACATAAATGAAAATAAACTTAAAAAAAAGAACAGGTTTGTATATGGAGAGATATTTATCCTGTAACGCTATCTTAAAACAAAGCTGAGATCTCGACCAAGAACATAATATCATTTTGGCGTTATGATACTTTATTTCCTAGATACAGAGGAACGCACACACAAGATAAACAGAAAATCCTGGCCATTTGAGTTTTACGATGTTTTGTTTCTTAGATACAGAAAAGAACATAGGAGATAAACAGAAAATTCTTGCTACCCTTTGAAATGGAATCAAGGGAAACTTTGATTTTAATCTTTACGTTCCTTTGTATACATTACCTCTGTGTTTTACAGCATTCTTGACAAGACCATGGAATACTTCAAGATTAGAGAGGGCAAAGAGAAACAGCAGTTTCTTTGGCTGCCAGGTTCAGAAAGGGTGTGGCCGAAGCTGCCTCAGTTTCCCACAGTGTGCCACAGCTGTCCTCAACACTGGCCACCTTCATCCCGTGCTGCGGCAGCCCAGCACACATGACCTCGCTCAGGAAGGGGGCTTCTGGGCCCAAGGCCTCTTGCTTTTTAGTTGCCCTGTGTCAGACCCCCTGGCTGCACACAGGGAAGTGGCGTTTGCAGGAGCAGGATTAGTTGAAATGGTGAGATGGTTCATTTCTGAGGTGTGTGCCCTACAAGTTAGAGCTTCATGCTCTAGCAGGCTCCAGAGCAGATCTCCTAACACGGGCCCCCATATGCTGGCTGCAGACAAGGAAGCCATCCCATGAATTGGAGTCTCTGCCTCTCTTGAAAACTCAGTCCAGGAGGAAGCGTGTTTATAGTGTAGATGGGCCTTGGCCCCTCCCAGAAATTCATCGGTTGGGGTGTTTGCAATAGGATAGGAGTGCCTTTGTAGACAGCCCCACTGGGACTGCTGTGGCCTGTCACCTCTGAGAGGACTCAGCTTTCAAGTGTGGTTGGAGAACAGGACCAGAGAGGTCTGAGCCCCACCCTTTAGGGTCCCGACAGTAAGAGGTCACTACTCAAGGTACTCCAAGGGGCAAGAGCAGAACGAGATGTGAAGGATGGAAGGCTAAAGGAGGCCACATGCTCCCAGGGCATCCCAATGGAGATGATCAAATGTGAATACAAAGGCCGCTGCGTTGAGCCCTATGAGGCAGGCCCTGCCCTAGCAATCTTCCAGAAAGGAAGATAAGCAGGGTCTGTGAAGACCTAGTGGCCCCAGGTTGGACTCATACCCAGCAGAGGGCAGCCTCAGTGGGACAGGGCAACCCTGAACTAGGGTGACTGGGCCTGTCTGTTAAAGTTCGATACCCTCATATGGGAAGCCTCTTGCAGTAGCTCAACGGCTCATCTTCAAGAGAAAGAGGATTCCCTTTAAAACCTGGAGAGGAAGGGGGTTCATAAACAGAGATAGGATGAGTCACTCTCTTTTGGGGGTGTGGCCACTTGGTTGTCCCAAGGGAATGACTTCACACCCACAAACAAGTTGGACTTAAAGCATTGTTAATAATCGAGGGGGAAAAAGGAGACAGGAAGATGTGTGGGAAGCAGGGTAGGGGAAGGTGGAGGGAAGGAGTAGAGGACACATATGATCAATAGACGTTGTATAAATCTATTAAATTTTCAAAGGACAAATAAAAATATTTTTAAAGGGAATAATTTAGTATAAAACGAGATAGATGTCATAAGAAGTGACAGAAGAAGGGGAGGTTTAAAGCAAAGGAAGATCTCCGAATCAAAGAAAAACACTGGACTCTTATGTCTTCTCGGGAGTGGTAAGACACTCTTCACCCAGTGACCTAGTCTGTGATTGCCTACGTGACAAGGAGCACAGAGGAACCAGGTGCTGGATAGGGCCACAGATTAAGGACTATGGAGCCACAGGGTGGCTTCTTAACTCTGTGTTAATGTGAGGGAGATCTGCAGGGGTCAAAGCCTCATTTCCTCGGGCTGTGGAACCTGGCTGCTTAGAGTGAACACTATCTGAAGGGAAAGGATGAGAGAAGAATCAATGCTTGCACTGTCCAGGGGCTGAAGCAGCAACTGACCCCCACTAATACCTACAACCCATGCATGCTAAGAAGTCAGGTCTGGTAGCACAAGCCTGGAAACCCAACTACTCAGAAAGCTGAGGTCAGAAGATGGCAAGTTCACGGCCGACCTAGCGAGACCCTATCTGGAAATAAAAGGTTTACCAAAGACAGACTGAAGAACGTATCTCAGTAGATGGATGCCTGCCTGCCTGCCACCCACGAGGCTCTGGGATCAGTCCCTGTATAGTTATGTTTCTAAGGCTGTGATCAAGCACCAAGGCCAGAGGCAGCTTGGAGAGGAAAGGGTTTATTTGGTATATAGCTCACAGTCCATCATCGGGGAAGCCAGGCAGAAACTCTAGGCAGGAGCTGATGCAGAGGCCGTGGAGGAACACTGCTTCCTGGCTTGCTTCACAGCTTGTTCAGCCTGCTTTCTTACACAGTCAAGGACCGCCTGCCCTGTGGTGGCACTGCCCACAGAGAGCTGGGCCCTGCTGCACCAATCATTAACCAAGAGAATGTCTCATCGCCTTGCCTGCAGGCCAGTCCAGTGGGGACGTTTGCTCAGTTGAGGGTCCCTCTTCTCAGATGACTCTAACTTGTGTCAAATCGACAAACAGGAAAAATCTCAGGAATACAGCTCTCAAAACCATGAATAAATGAAGGAATGAATGCTGATCAACTTGGGTTTTGTACATTTTTTAATATTTCAGGCCTAGGTCACTACTGAACACAGTCAGCCTAAGAAGGTAACATTACGGCCTTCCCAGACTCCCAGATGTGCCCCCCAACCCTAAGACTGAACTCACTGCTCTGACAGGCAGAGGACCCCTGGGATCCCAGTCTCACTAGGCTTCACACCTCTGTTGTGGGCCCTGGTTTACAGGAGTACTAATCAGACATGGGTCACGACGGCAGCCAGCAACAGGAAGCAGCTCAGCCTTCCGAGGCACTGGGTGTATAGCTGCAGCTGCAGCGGCACCCAGCCAATCCTTCACACATTCACTCAACAAACACCCTGGGCTGACTCCGTGCCTGGTCCTATCCTGGGCCAGTATAGGGGACAATGGTGTCCAAGAACAGATGTGGCTGGGTTGGGTGACACAATCGGATATTGGAGCCTCAGGACAGACCTCATCCTGGCTGTCCCCTACCATCACCCTCCAAAGTCACTTCTTAGGGCTCCATTTCCTGGGATCCCTCTTAGCATAAAACCCCCTTTCTTCTGCCTTCTGACTCTGAGCATTCCTGAAGAGGGTCGCTGGCTGGCATGGGGAGGCCTAGGGAGTTGGAGCCATGTGGCAACAGCTCCACTCTTGATGTCACCACAGGCATATCTGTGACGCGGGCTACGCCCCTTCCCACCAGACCCTCTGGACAGACATTGAGGGAGGCCCCTTCTTCCCAGAGTTCAAGGAGATGTCTTTGAAGGGAGGGCCAGGCACCCTGCCCAGGACTTATTCTGAAGGCACAGTCTCCCCTAATTCCTCTAGGAAGGTGAGTGCTGTGTGAATCTGGGCAGCACCCACCTGTCCCACCCATTAGTCGGGCAGTCAGTCACAGGAAGACCTCTGAGCATGGCTCCACACAGTGATCCATCATGGCCATGCTGGGCTCCTCACTACCATTACATCAGGACAGGCAGCCTATGGAAAGCAGCCACAGACCTGTCATACCCCCTGACCAGAGCCAGTCTCACTGGAGGACCCTGTCGCAAGGAGAAGATCATCTACGCTGGCATCTCCAGGTGTCCCAGGCACTGGCTGGAGTCCCTGGGGGACAGCACTGTGGAGTCCAAGCCCTCACAAAGCCAGGATGGAGCACGCTGCCTGTCCATGGAACAGATGAGGAGTTGGTGAGGCCGAACTGAGACAGTGGAGAGGAAGGGGTGGCAGGAAGCAGCCTCTGAGCCCACAGGAAGCATCTATAGGAAGGACTGACAGGGCCTAACTGTGCAAGATGTCCCTGACTGCTATGCAAACCCATAGAGGAAGGGGTTAGAACACAAGCCAGGCAGAGGGAGTCTGGGGGACAGCACTGCTCCTCAGAGGGAGGCAGGGCTGACCAGGCATGCTCAGTACTGCAAATCATGGATGACCGCTGCCCACCAGCCACTGCAAAGCAATACACAGCTGCTCCCACTGGGAAGGTAGCATTTTTTCCTAGCTGGGTTCTGATATCAGGGTATGCTCATGAGAAGCATGCCTGTGTTTAGTCAGCTTTGCTATTTTAAGGTGTCGATAGACAGGTACTCAGGTTTTTCTCCATGGCTGGACACCACAGCCAAATACTTGGTGAGACGGAGACTCAAAGTATGAGAAGACTCAGATACCAAAGTGAAGGGTGTAGATAGAAATTTCTGTCCCACCCAGTCCCACAGCCATTCAGTCCCAAAGAAACACACAGAGGCTTATATTAATTACAAGCTGTCTGGCCTATTAGCTCAGGCTTATTATTAACTAGCTCTTAAAGCTTAATTTAACCCAGAATTCTTGTCTATGTTTAGCCACGTGACTTGGTACATTTTCCCAGTAAGACATTCTCATCTTTCTTCCTTTGCATCTGGCTGGTTACTGACTCTCTGCCTTTCCTCTTCCCAGAATTCTCCTAGTCTGGTTGCTCCACCTATACTTCCTGCCTGGCTACTGGCCAATCAGCATTTTATTAAACCAATATGAATGACAAATCTTTACAATGTATAAGAGCATTATCCCATAGCAGAGGGGGGCAGAGGAGAAGCTAGGAAAATCAATGAAGTCCGGGTTCCAACTGGGATCAAGTATGCAAATACTTGAATCTAAGAAGGAGAGTTTCTCATTCAAGCCACCACACCAGGTAAGGAAGGAGGAAAGAATCAACTTCACAATGTGGTTGTTGGACCTCCACAGCTATACATACACACAAGCATTACTTAATTCCCAGCTCTGCCTCATGCAGGCTCATTCTGAATTTCTTTTCAGCAGAGCCAAGGAAACCCTAGGGAGTCGAGTTGGTTCATGACAATATCCATGGCACCACATCAGAACATGATCTCCTGGAGCTGGGTCCAGACATGTTGACGGGGGGTGGGGGGGAGTACTGTACTAAGCACAGGTCCAGAAAACCCTCTGAGCCCTCCATGCCACAGCACACCCATCCACTGGAATATCAGCTACCTATATAAAAGGTCACGCTCAGAACAAAAAAGGGGGGAATGAAGCAGAGAGGTAGAGACCTGTGCCACCTGACGCCTCTCGAACTCCTTAGGAACAGGATCAGCATCTGCAGGGTTTAAATTTTCCAAAGGCAAGAGGAACAATATTAATAAAGCCAGAGGAGAGTAATTTAGTCTGTGGTGGCATAATGCTTTACACTGTATGTAAAATACATCACTTTACGGCTGCATAATAAAAACCCCAGCATTAATCACAAGAGGGCTTGGTGCTGGGCATTGTTCCCAGCTTTTGCCAGGCCATCTGCCAGAGAACTCTTGAGATGATCACAGAGTGGATAGCCACCAGGAGAGAGGCCCACGGCACTTCCAGAAAGACAATGAAATGAGCATTTTCCATCAACCTGGGCCTGAGCTCAGGGGACATTGAAGGAGAAGGCAGATGAAGCCCGGCCTTTTCACACAGGGTCAGGGGTGTTCGGACAGCCCTCTGTGGGCACTGATTTACTGCATTTCATAAAAGCTGGCATAAAAAGTGTGAACCGTGCTGCCCATATTGGATTTCAGTTCTACAGAGAGCTAGGAAGCCAATACTCACCCTGCGTTCCACCCAGTGGGGTGTGTTGCTGTCACACTAATTTGGTTTCTCCCGGTGAAAGAATGAAGACATTGCACACTGCCCCACCCTTCTCTCTGGGTCCAGAGAGTCACTGGTTCCTGCAGATACTAAACACCTGAGGGCCAGAGAGGAGGCCATCCTTTTAGGAATGAGGCACACAGAGCTGTGGTTCTCTTCTCTGGTCCCATCCTGACTCCAGGCAGAGTGCTGGTCCCCCACCTGTGAACAAACTGTTCTGTCATGGTCCTTGAAGTGAAGTCAGGACACTCTCTGCATTGACATCCCCCCCAACTCTAATGGGTGACAGTTGCATCACCACATGTTGGTTCCTATGTTGCCTCATCCTCCCAACGGCACGGGAATCATCAATGCCACCTGCATCTCAACCTCACCTATGGCAAAGCCAGGAAGGGAGCTCACACAATACAGCTAAAACTCAATCCTAGTTTTGTGAATATTGTTATTTTCCGTATTCCAGTTCCAATCACCCTGGGGAGAATCCTGACTAACTCTGAGGCATGCCTGTGGGGCGTGGCTCTTATGCTGCTGATGCTTCAAATTTCTTCTGTCCCCTGTGTTTGATGGTGTATAACAAGCACCTACTATGTGCTCTGCATTGTTTTCAGTTCTAGGTAAAATGGAAAACAGAAGGGGCACCTGTCCTCATGAGAGTGATATATCCCGATATGTATCTGTGTTTGGGACCTTTAGCTCTCACGTGGTGTGTGAGATACTGTGTTGTTGTGGCAAAATGCCTGGCTCCAGGAGAAGCTTGAAGGAGGGAATGTCTGTCTGGGCTCACAGTTTCAGGAGGATTTCAGTTCATCATAGCAGGGAAGGCAAGGCAGCAGGAGCCATCCCTCCATGGCAGTGGGTGAGTGTGGCTGCTTATTCATATCACAGTGGGCAGGAAGCAGAAAGGGGGAGGGTTGAAGCAAGGCAGGGCTATGCCCTCAAAGCCCCACCCCCTGCAATCCACTTCTTCCAGTGGTTTACTTGGTCCCTTTCTATCCAAGCATGAAAACTCAGTGAATACTATTGGGTCGTTCTTAGACAAGCTGAGTTGCCTAGAAGAGGCTCAGCTCAGACCACCCAAGCAATGAAAGAAGCCAAGAGTGAGCTGCCTAGAAGAAACAATAGAGACTGGGCTATCTAGAAGGCTCAGACCAGCCGAGCCACCCACACTATCCAACCTGTTGAGCTGCCTGCAGGCTGTGCAATGATCTCCAAGCTTTCACCTGACCCATGAGCTGTCACCCACGCAGGAATGGGTGTTGGTGGTGAGGTTGTCTTTAATTCATTTCTGCTCCTCTAAGTAACACCTCACCCACACTCCTGTAAGTAACCCCAATAAAACTCATCAGTTCGGCAAGTTGGACCTTGGTGGCGTCTGTCCTTTATGTTGCCATCAGTTCCCTCAATGGGGATAGCAGACATTCGTTCATATCTCCCCAGGAATAGTGTCACCCAACAGGAGACCTAGGGACTGCAGAGGTGCAGGAAAGTTTGGGGGTAGCTACATAATGCGCATATGCTTTAGAACCTGTCAAAACTTGAACTTAAACTGAGCACATGCTCTCAAATGTGAACAAACCTTTAATACATCTGATATTAAAAGTATTCTAGTGTTACTGGTGCTCCGGGGCCACACCCCCATCTAATGGATCAGGTTACTCTCCAGTTCCACGTCAGTTGCTGTGATAAAATACAGCTTCAAGAAGAAAGGGTTATTTTAGCTCATAATTGTAGAATGATTAATAAAAATGCAGAGACAAAAATTGGGGTTCAACCCAAAGGATAGAAAAGCAAAAGAGCCAACCATTGGCTCTTACCTCTACCTCAGTCCAAAATGGTGATTCTGCCTCTAGAAATCTCAGAATGAGACTGTCTCCTGAGAGCTGTCTCCTCCCATTTTATATTCCTCTTTAGGACTGGGATTAAAGGGGTGCACCACTACTGCCCAGTTTCTATGGAAAACTAGTGTGGCTATTGGGATTAAAGGTGTGTATCACCACTGTCTGAACTGTAAGGCTGACCAGTGGGGCGTTTTACTTTTTTGATCTTCAGGCAAGCTTTATTTATTAAAATACAAATGAAATATCACTACACTTAACTCCAGTTATAGTCCTTCATTACAGGGGACTCAGCATGGGGAGCTCGAGGCAGCTGGTCAAGCAGAGAAAAATGAATGCATGCATGCTTGCTTGTTTGCTCTCAGCTCAGTGTTCCCACTCACACTGTTCAGGACTCCCCGCTAGGGAAGTGGTGCCTCCTGAAGTAGACTGAGACTTCCCATGTCAATCAACACAGTCAGGCCCACAGTCAACTCGATGTCGACATTACCTCATTGATATTCTCATCTCAGGTGATTCGAGATTGTGTCAAGTCTACAACTAACGCAAACCTGGAACCTGTTCCATTGTCCATGCCATGAGACAACCATAACCATGTATCCACCGCCAACACTGGGACATAAGCATTGAAACTGCAATAGACTACCTCAGACAGACTGTCCATCATTCCAGGACATCATCCCCAGCAGTCATTACAGTCCCTGATAGAAGGTACACATTCAAACAGCATTCTTCAAGAGAGGAGCAATGTAGATGAAATTATTGACCAGGAGAACTGTATTACAGGAAAAAGGATGACTCTAGATTTGAAAATAAAAGAGCAAACTAAGAATGAGTTTAAGATTCTCAACTCCCTCACAGAAGATGCCCCAAGAAAACCTGTGAACATCCTAAGACCATAGGCCAAATTTAATTCAATCTAACTAAATCTTAACACAGTCAATAAAATGACCATAGCATAACCATAATATTAAACTAAATTTATCAAACCCAAACATTAACTCCTAACCCTAAACCTGACCCTAACCCTTATACTAACCTTAACCGCTAACATTTAATCCTAACCCTAAATCTAACCCCAACCTTAACCCCAACCCCTGACCTTGACTCTAACCCTAACCCTAATCCCTAACCCTGACTCTAAATCTAACCTAATTCCTAACCCTAACTCTAACCCCAACCCTGACTTTAACTGTAACCAATAACCTAAATCTCGAAAACCTTGCATTTCCTAGAGACATTATAACCCTGCCCCGAACCCCAAATTCAACCCGAACAAATAACCCTACTCAGTAACCTCACCCCCAACCCCTACCTTGACCTTAACTTTAATTCTAACTCCGTCATTATAAGCAGCAAGTCTGGGAGGCTGAAGCCAATAGCAGTAAACTCCTTATTCTCTGTTCTCATTTCAATCCCACAGACCCCTGGGTGGCAGCCTCTTCGACCAGTCCAGTCGCTGAGACTAGCACTTGAGACTCCAGAAGAGAAGAGTTGAATCTTGGTAGGAGCCTCTGGGGACAATTGGTAGCATTAAGAAAATTACTGCCAATAATCTCTTTCAACAGTGACTGACATGTGGCCTCCCAAGTGGTCACACCTTAACCATTCCTGCGACTCCATGAGGAGACAGAATGCATGGCCAGCTCAGGTCTCCCTTTGGCTGGCATCACTTGCTCAGCTCCGGGAGGCAGGAAGGTGACTGCAATGGCCTCTCTTCTTAATACTCCACCCAGACTGTCTCAGGTCACCATGCAACCACATCTAACTCCTAATTACCTTTCTGCCCCAAATTAGATAACGAGACGTGGTGGTGAATGAGAACAGACAGCAGCTGGCCTGTGATGCGCGGGCCGTCAGAGGGGGCTGCCCTGGCTAATTATGTTTGCTGATCGCTAGCTAATTGCCAGCGTTCAGCAGAAAGGCAACACGCTTCCTTCACTTAGCTCTGACACACCAACGAGAGGTAGCCGAATGTGTCTGGCCAACAGGACACAATAGCTTCTCCAGTTCTCCAGGGTACTAGCAGCATCAGAACGCTGAGAGGGACAAGGACTGTCCCCATTACCCCTTAGGGTAATTACCCTCTAACAGGAGGAGTGGAGTCTGAGCTCTGGAGGGACATCTCTGGTGTCTCCATGCATAGAGACTAGCTCAGTCTTCCACAGCTATCTCATTTGGTTCTCACACAGGGTACACATTCGTAAGTCTGTATGTTCGATTACATGCATGTGCTTGTGTGCTTATACACAGTTTGAGGTATGCATCAAGTAGTTAGTCATTCCAGCTTCTTAAAGACCTCTTTCCCAGCATTGCTCACTAGCCTAAGCTTGGTCTAACCTGTTCCTTTCACTTTTCTGGTCTTGACCCCTAAACAATACGTTCTTTGACCTTTGTATAAACATGCCACCCCCAATGCTCTCTGGCTAGCTTTTCCTGCCTGAGGGCTTACCCACACTGGTTCCTGCACTGGCATTCTATGGCATCTATACTGGCTGCTCCTGGGTGTTGATGCAGCCATGATTGTTTTAGTCACATGCTGTCACAGACTTCTGGGTTACCTGATTTATTATCTTTTTCTATTGCAAATAAGATCATTGTTAGCACACGTGGAGCCTGGAGTTTCCCTGGGATGGCATGTGTGGACTTGGAATGACTGGGCTGCAAGATAAATGTGTCTTCCAAGACAGAGGTCGTCAAATTGCCTTCCCCAGAGTGTCTCCTGCCCACACTTCCTACCTCAGTGAATAAAGGCTCCCATCCCCCTATTGTGAGCATTGACCAGGCCCAGCAGGAAACAGAATGTTCCATGAGGAGGAGTTATTGAATAGAGTGCTTCCCTGACCGGCAAGAAAGGACCAAGATTGGGGAGGGAGGGCATGGATGCCACCCCTGGGGTGAAGGAACAAAGGGCGGGTGTGGACAGAGATCTCTGTCATTGGAAACATCAGTGAGGGCTCAGGTGGAGAGAGGTGGCACCCTGAGGGTGCAGGGGAGTCCCCCAAACTCTCACAGGAGCTGGGGCTATCAAGCAGCAGGTGTGGGCTAGGGTGACTCCCACAGGGCCAGCCTGCTGCAGGGGAGGAGAGCAGAACAGGATAGAGGGCCCCACGTTTTTATTTTAATTTGTATCTCCACAGTAATTTAGTGTTTTCATTAAGCCTCACAGACAGTTTAGGAGGTATTTCTGTGAAACGGCCATTGTAGCACACACCCCTGACCCATTTTATTTCTCTGTGTTTTGCGGATACTGATCCTTTATCAGGCACTAAACATTTTATCCCACATCTTTTTTAAAAATAGAGGGTGGATCAAAGACATGGCTCGGCATGGCTGCTTTCCAGAGGGTTTTGGTTTCCAGCACCCACACGGTAGCTCACAACCACATGTAACTCTAACTCCAAAGGTCCAACACCCTCTTCTGGCCTCTGTGGGCACTGCATGCACGTAGTGCACAGATGTACACACGCAAACAAACACTCTTATACACAAATAAATTAGCTACTTTAAAATAGAAGGATTTAGATTTTTTGTATTATCAAATGTATCAATTTGTCATTATGGGTTGTTTTATTGGGCTTAGGATTTCTTCTAAGCCTCATTTAAGAAATCGGTTTCTTCACTTTGTAGATGTGTGTTATAAATATAAACATACATGGGTATTCATGTGTGCTTGCATGCATTTAAGTAATCAGTGTCTCAAGGAGGGGCGTATGGAAGGGTTTGGAGGGAGAGAAGGGAAGGGAAGGGGAAGCATGTGATAGCATCACAATCTCAAAAGTAAAAAAAGAAATTTAAGGCAAAAAATAGGGAATCAGTTTATCTTCTTTGGAGTCGTGTGTGTGTGTGTGTATGTGTCTCTGTGTGTGCCTGTATGTAGTGTGTGTGTGTGTATGTGTGTGTCTATATGTGGTGTGTGTGTATGTGTCTGTATCTGGGTGTGTGTCTGGGTGTGTGTCTGTGTCTGGGTGTGTTAGTGTGTGTGTGTGTGTGTGTCTGTATATGGCTGTGTGTGTGTGTCTATGTGTGTATGTGTCTGCGTGTGTGCCTGTATGTAGTGTGTGTGTGTGTGTGTGTGTGTCTATATGTGGTGTGTGTGTGTGTGTCTGTATCTGGGTGTGTGTCTGTATGTCTGTATGTGATGTCTGTGTGTGTCTGTGTGTATGTGTGTGTCTATATGTGGTGTGTGTGTGTCTGTGTGTGTATGCGTGTGTCTGTGTGTGTCTGTATGTGGTGTGTGTGTGTCTGTGTGTGGTATGTGTCTTCCTCTGTGTTCCATCTTCATCCATTTGCGACACCATCTCTCCCTGAACCTAAGACTTTCCACTTCTGCTAAGCTAACTAGCTCTGCCTGCCCTGCCCTGCCCCACCCCATCCCCAGTGCTAGGGTTGTGGTACAATACACTGTGTTTGGCTTTTGAATGGTGGTGGAATCTAAACTTAAATCTTCATACTTGCACAGCAAGCTGTCTTGGCTTTGTGCTGTCATCCCGACCTGTTCTTTTCTCTAAGTGCTGAATCCAACACGCATTGATGAATGTCACATGAGAAGTGAATAGGTGAGTCCATATTTCCACAAGAATAAACAATTATTCCAACATCGCTAATCGATTAGTTAATCCTTTTCTTGTCTTGGCCTGTAGGAAGGGGCTGCTTGTTGGTTCCCGGCCGCTTAGACCCAAAATAATCATACAGAAACTGTATTAATTAAATCACTGCTTGGCCCATTAGCTCTAGCTTCTTAATGGCTAACTCTTACATATTAATTTAACCCATTTTTATTAATTTGTGTATTGCCACGTGGCTGTGACTTACCAGCTAAAGTTTCATTTGGCTCCTGTAAGGCTACAAGGCTTCTCTCTGACTCTGTCTCGTTTCTCCCAGCATTCAGTTTAGTATTCCCAACATACCTAAGTTTTGCCCTGTTATAGGTCCAAAGCAGTTTCTTTATTCATTAATGGTCATCACAGCACACAGAGGGAAATCCCACGTTATTGGCCTATCCATAAAAGTGAGGTAAGATTTAATTTATCAACAAACTTTGGTAACATTTTATAAAAATATCTCGCATCCATTTGATCAGATTTATTCCTGGTTTACTTCTATTGGCATTGATATTTGTAAATTTCATTTGGTAAAACGAAATTGATTGCTTCTATCATATGCAAATACAATTAACTTGCTTATCGATCTTATATCCAGCAAGGTTTCAAAACATTATATAAGATCAATACAACCTTTAGTGAGGTTCTTCACCTTAGGAGACTGCTCCGTTTGTGCCTTTAACCTCTCGACTCTCGGAAATTTTTTTTCCCGAATCTAGCATTTTGTTCTGTACCTAATGTTTGTTTCTTTTCTTTCTTGGTTCTCTGTCTCTTGTTTTGATTCATTTTCTTGTCCTGTTGCATTGTTTGTATTCTCTGCACAGCGTTTCCTGAAAGGTGGCCGGGCGAGTTGCAGAAGATGGCACCACAACTGTTTTGTCCTGAAATGCAGAGTTTACTGGAAGTTTGAGAATCTGAGCAGCTGCTTTGGTGTTTGGATAAGAACTTCTGTCATAAATTAACACTGAATGTAAGAAAAGCTTTCTATGTCTACTGAGCCAACTAAACTTTTTTTATTTAAGCTGCTAATGTGGAAGAAATAAATAAGCTAATATGTTTTCTAACCTTGTTCTCTAGAAATGAAAACCTCTGTGGCCATGTTTCACACCTTCACACTGCATTTGCCCAGCATATTTTTAGGACTTTTGAATGTGCATTAATGTTTGAGACTAGCCTGTGATTTCCTTTTCTTGAACTGCCCCTGTTTTGATATCAAGATTATATCCTTCTCATAGGTTGGTCATAAAACTATTTTCTGAAATTTTTGAGTGGGAATAATAATAACTGTTCTTGGATAGTAAAGTAAAACCTGAAGGCAAAACTCATAAGGTAAAGTGCATTCACTACAGAAGTATTTTAAACTAAGTTCAAATTCCTCAGCAGTTATATAAATATGGAATATTTTTTTCCTCCTCAGGCTAAAGTTTTAGCAATTTATATTTTCCAACAATTTTGTTTCAGCTTTGTCTAAACTTTCAAATTTTGATTTTATATTATTCACTATGATCGCTTATGATCTTTTTATTTTTTGCCAATGGTGTATCTAACCTATCCACAGTCTATTACAGAAGACAGTCGCTAAAGAAGAAAGAGCCACTTGCGAATGACGAGCCACAGGCAGTGACAGTGTCTGAGAGAGGGGAATCATCCCGGTGAATGGCCCACTCCTGAGTGGCCAGCCTTAGACTCGCACCCAGATGAGCAACGTTGACCGGACTCACTGGGTTATATTTGTAATTTACCACTACGTGTGCACAGTGAGAATAATAACCGAAGAACAAGGGGTGATGAATTTGAGAAGGAGTGGGGCACAGGAAGAGTTGTAGGAACCAGAGAGAGGGGGTGAATGATGGAAACACTGTACTCATATATAAAGTTCTTAAAAAAAATAAAACAAATATTTTAGAAGCTTGTGAACTAGGCCAGATGATACCTCCTAACTATCTTTGTTCATTGCTGAATAATTATTTCTGAATAATTAATACTATTTGTTATGTTTTTCACACCTGCCCACGTTTCATTTTGGGTTACCATATCAAGTGTGAAGCAGACAGCCCTGGGGAGCTGTGCCCAAGTGGCATAGAAGGAAGCAAGGCAGATGCCAGAGGGAAACCAGGAGACCAGGGGCAGGTGGTGCCCAGGGAGGGCATGGGAAAAGGCACTTAGATTCTAGAATTGATTTAAAGACATGGGACAGAGAAGAGCCCAGGACGACCCCCAAACTGTCACCCAAGGGAGGAAGGTATGCCATCAGCTGAGTATGGGGAGGGGACAGTGGCTCAGTCTTGCACAAGATGAACCTTAAATGTCTCAGGTACCCAAGAACTCTCAGTGCTGATCCATTCCCCTAGAGGGTTCTCCTCCCAGCTTCCACATCCACAAACGAATCCCTGGTACCAACGATGCCTGTGGTGCCAGACCTTCAATTCATCCCCCGGTGTCTCCCAGAGAATGCCTTGGTCCTTAGCACTCATTTAGGGGTAAGGATGTGCTTGGCACCACCACGCCTGCTCAGGACAAGAAGGGAGGGTTGGCGGGAGGAGCACCTCATCTTCAGCTATCGAAAACAGATTTTTGAGCCCAGACTGTTCTCAAACAGCAAGAAATTCCTCAGCCCCCTCCAGGATGACAAGGTTGACACATCATGTGATATTTAATAGGTTTGAAGATTTTCCTCTCAAAAATGTGTCCCTGGTATCTGTGAATGTGACCTTATAAATAAGACGTCAACACACTAACATGAGGCCACACTAAATCAGGGAGAAATTGAACCACATTCACTGCTTCCCTTCACAGACAGGGAAGTAGGAGAAGAATGTCAAGGAGAGCGGGACACAGAAAGGAGCCCAGGGGACACCAGGGAAGCAATCAGAATGATCTACAAGTCATGGGATGCCAAGGTGTACTGGCAGCCAGCAGAGTAGGTGATCCCTCCCTGGAACACTCAGAGGGATTGTAACCCTGCCAACAACGTGACTGTGGACAAGGCAGCCTATGGCAGAGGGAAGTTCCACCGCTTGAAGCCACACAGTTTAGACCTGTTGCCAGCACCCTAGAAAGCAGATTCAGGGCATGTGTGTGGTGTGGTGTGTGTGTGTGTGTGCATGCCTGAGTGTGTGTGTGTGTGTGTATGTGTGTGTGTGTGTGTGTGTGTGTGTGTGATGTCTCTATGTGTCTGTGTGTATATGAGTGTATACCTCTGTGTATTGTGTGTGTGGTATCTGTGTATGTGTGTGTGTGTGTGTGATGTCTCTATGTGTCTGTATGTGTATGAGTGTATACTTCTGTGTATTGTGTGTGGTATCTGTGTATGTGTGTGTGTATGGTGTCTGTATGTGTGTGTGGTGCCTCTGTGTGTGTGTATGGGTGTGTGTGGTGTTTCTGTGTGTCTGTGTGTGTCTGTGTGTGGTATCTGTGGGTGTCTCTGCATGTGTGGTGTCCCTGTATGTTATGTAAATGTATGTGTACTGAAGAGACAGAGAGAGAGAGAGAAAGAGAGAGAGAGAGAGAGAGAGAGAGAGAGAGAGAGAGAGAGAAG
Source organism: Myodes glareolus (assembly GCF_982192425.1). Lineage (NCBI taxonomy): Eukaryota > Metazoa > Chordata > Mammalia > Rodentia > Cricetidae > Myodes > Myodes glareolus. The sequence continues at coordinate 3,970,561 of NC_142031.1, forward strand.
CCAGAGGAGGGTGTCCGATATCCTGCTGTCTATCTCTAATTATTTTTTTGAAATAAAGTCTCTTGTTGAAACTGGAGTCAGGCAAAACTGGATCCTCCCATTTCTGTCTCCCATAGCTCAAGCGGTACAGACACATGGATGTGCTCTTTTGATGTGGGTTCTGTGGATTTGAACTCAGGTCCTCATGTGGAGTGACTCTTACACACTGAGTCATCTTTCCTGCAGCATGCATGATTTAAAGACTACGAGGCCTGCCCTCCCCACACCGTGTTTATGATGAGCTGTGTTCCTGCTCCTTGGTTTTCCACCCAACACTTTCACTCCCTGAGACACCAGAGGGTTTTAGGCTGTTAATGACCGAAATTAGCAAAGTCTGAAAGCTTCCATCTTACTTTGAAGCTAGTCCTAAGGGATTTTCTGAGGTCTGGCTCTATCTACAGGAGTCTGGAGACAGTGTAGGGAGCTGGGCACTCTCTTGGTCTTAAGGAGGGAGCTGAATTAGAGTGAAGTGGGCCATGTTCTGGAGGGGTCAATGCCAGCCACTGCCTCTGCAGTTTGGTTCCAAGGAGGATGCTATCATCCAGGCAGCCAGAGGCTTCAAGTTCTCCCACAGTTCTGCCCCAGTTTCGAGGTTCCCTTCTCTGCTGATCACTGCCCTGTGCTTCTCATGAGAGACTTGGTGAAGGTGTGAAGTCAGCTGACAGAGGAGCTAACATTCAGCGGATCGAGCCCCTGGGGTGCTTGTCATTGCTCTGCATCTGCTTGCCTTGCTTTCCTGCCTGCTGAAACAGGCTCTTACAGCAAGGTTAGCACCAGGCCTGTCGCTGAAGGATTGGAGGGCTGAGTCGGATGCTTCTCCGCTGTGACTCGTTTTGCAGAGCAGAAAAAGACTCAACTCACTTCTCCAGTTTTTAAATTGTTCACATTGATGTGTCCCTTGTGTCTATCAGTTTGGTCCCTCCCACTCCATATCTGCTCCACAGAGCATCGCTTCACATCAGAGTAGCCTTACATAGCAACACGCTAAAGGCCACTTCACGTCCAGCCCAGGGTATCTCCTGCCTTCCATCCCTCTCTGGAGCTGTGGTTGCTAACAGTCCAGGCCAGGGTACCTCCTGCCTTCCATCCCTCTCTGGAGCTGTGGTTGCTAATGGCCCGGCTATTCTCCCTTCCTTAGGCTGTGAGAATGTACTGTCCAATGCCTGGGCAGCTCAGGGGTGACCAGCTGGCCATCAGCTTCCCAACCTTCCTCACAGCTGAAATACGACAAGGTGACTGAGCACAGAGACGAAGAGGTGGCTGAGCTGGGCTTCTCCTCCCGCAAAGATTCCCTTTGGTTTTTCCTCCTTCCTTCTGCCCATTGGCTCGGAAACAATGTCCTCTTTAACTCAGAGCTTTTCTGACACTTCAGCATTGCTAGAGAGAGGGGGGCACACATAACTTTTAGCCACTCTGTGTTAGGATCACTGTGTGAATGAATCTTTGTCCCCTGTTGCATCCCAGGGGCCTCGCACTCTGCTCCAGGCTAAGCATCCCTTTGTGCACAGAGTTCCTGGATGGGGCAGAGAGATCAGAAACTGGTTTGTTAGAAATCAACTACACATGAGCACACACAAGAGTAAGTACATACAAGTGTGAGCACACACAACTGTTACACAGGGCACAGGTGTTTCAAAGTCAGTAGAGAAGCGAAGGAGCGGGTCTTAAAATGGACAGAAGCAAAGACATCATGGAGGAACAGGCAGGAAGGCCTGACCAGGGTCACAGGCCCACTGCTGCCTCTGCTGAGAAGATAGACAGTTCCCTCCCCCCTTGTGTCTCTTTCTGTAGTTCAGCACTAAGGACAGAATGAAAGGGGTGGGGCCAGAAAGAAGCTGCTTCCCTCTAGAATCACACAGTGCCTTCTCCACAAAGGAAGTCAGGACTCAGAAAGGAACAATCCAAGAGCTCTTCACCAAGGTCAGGAATGAGCTCAACGGGGTGACACCTCCTGGCCATAGACAGGAATATTCCAATAGGGCTGAACTTCAAGAACTTTAGGTCAAGTGTTAGAAGCTAGACATGAAAAACCACATGCTGTATAAACCTAGAGGGGGCCACAGAGGCAGAGAGTAGATCCATGGTGTCTTTGTCACTGTTCTACCGCTATGAGGAGTCACCATGACCAAGGCTACTCTCATAAAAGAAACACTTAATCGGGGCTGGCTTACAGTTTCTGGGGCTGAGTTCATTATCATCGTGGCAGGAAGCATGGCAGCACACAGCAGAGGCTGGAGCAGCAGCTGAGAGCTACATCCTGACACAGGCAGAGAGAAGACCCAGGCCTGGGATGGGTTCCAAAAACCCAAAACCTATCCCGAGTGGCATACTTCCTCTGACAAGGTCATGCCCACTCCAACAAGACCACCATCCTTATCCTCCTAATCCTTTCAAAGAGATTCATTCTCTGGTGACTAAGCATTCAAATATGTGAGCCTACGGCGCCTTCTTCTTAAACCACCACACATGGCATCCAGGGCTGAGGGAGAAAGGATGGGCATGGGGATGGCTTCATGCCAGGACTTTCCATGGCAGGTGATGAGGATGCTTCGGGACCAAAGGGAGTGATGGCTGCACCATGCTGTGAGTGGGGTGCACTGGCTACTGAGCCGTTCACTGTTAAGTGGTCCATGCTGTATTATGTCACTTCGACTCTGTTTCAAAAGCAAAGAAGACAAACTGTACATGACAGGAAGCGGAGCCACTTGGCATGTGCAAGACTTCTTAGGAAGAGCTGTCCTGGAGGGTGGAACAAAGGCAGGAGGCAGGGGCCACAGCAAAGCCAGGAGTGCTCTTCAGGGAAGAACCAGGGCAGTAAGACTAAGAGGACTCTGAAGGGACATCTTTCCAGCCAGCAAGGCAAACTGTGATGGTCCCTGAAGGACAGTATGAGGCAGGGAACACTGGTCAGCAGAGTTCTGCGGTACCCCAGAGTTCAGCCTGCAGTCTGACCTGGAGGCGCCTCTGATGACCACCTGGCGGGGGGGATCCCAGTGACCCTCAGCCGTCAACACAGATGAAAGCCTCCATTAAGGAACTGCCTAGGTCAGGCTGGCCTGTGGATGTGTGGGTATGCCTGTGGGAGACTGGTGGGAAACTGAGGCAGGGGGGCCCGCCCAGTCCACTATGGGAAGAACTCTTCCTAGCCATGTCGTCCTGGGTTATACAGGAAATATAGCTAAGCATAAACCTGGAGTGAGCCTGACAGAGAGCCAGTAAGCCAAATTCCTTCGTAGTTTCTGCTTGACTTCCTGCCATGATTTCCCTCAGTGATGGACTGTGACCTGGAAGTGTAATCCAAGTAAGCCCTTTTCTCCCCTGAGGTGCTTATCGTAAGAGTGTTTTATCACAGAAATAGAAGAGGAAACTTGAACAGGAAGTAAATAATGGGACATCAGGGTTGGGCCTCATCCAGCTGAGGGACAGTGGCCATGTTCTAAAGTCTTGAACCTTAGCCCCTAAGGTATCAGGAGATGAGGACTGTGGGAATGATTGAGACAGTGGGATGGGGTTTCCTGCTGTATCAGAAGGATATAATGTCTCCACTTCCTGCTGGATCAGAAGGATACAATGTCTCTACTTCCTGCTGGATCAGAAGGATATAATGTCTCCACTTCCTGCTGGATCAGAAGGATACAATGTCTCTACTTCCTGTGGAACAGAGAGAGGAGAGTGGGCTGCTGTGCTGGCTGGTTTTATGCTGATTTGATACATGCTGAAGTCATCTGAGAGGAGGGAGAATCAATTAAGAAAATGCCTCCGTAAGATCGGGCTGTAGACAAGCCCGCAGAGCATTTTCTTAATTAGTGATTGATGGGGGAGGGTCCAGCACATGGTGGGTGGTGCCGTCTCTGAGTTGTTGGCCTTGGGTTCTATAAGAAAGCAGGCTGAGCAAGCCATTGGAGGGGGGGGGGGGGACAAGCCAGTAAGCAGCTCCCCTCCATGGCCTCTGCATCAGCTCCTGCTTCCAGGTTCCTGTCCTGCTCGAGTTTCTATCCTGACTTCCTCTGATAATGGACTGCAATGTGGAAGTGTAAGCCAAATAAGCCCTTTGCTCCCCAACTTGCTTTTTGGTCATGGTGTTTCATCACAACAATAGAAACCCTGGCTAGGACAGCTACTAGCTAGGAAGTGGCCTCACCATATTATAGAGTCTGCCACCTCCTTGGCCTGGTGTCTCCAGAACCCTAAGACATCAGCTCAGTGTGTACGACGTCCAGCCACAGGGATTGGTCACCACAGCCAAAGCTGATACTATTGTTTAAGCCCACACAATAGCAACCAGCACCGAAGCAAAGACAGGAGAAAACACTTGATAAAGGATGTGTTTGATGCGTGTAGAAATGTGACCAAGGGGCCTACAGAGATGGCTCAGCATGTCAAGTACCTGCCGCCTGACTTCAATCCCCAGAACCCACATAAAAAGCCATGCGTCCCCTTTTCCCCAGGAGCTCAGGAACCATTAAGGGAGAGAGGACAGAGAATTTGTGAAAGCCAGAATGTTAGAGAGAAGCAGAAGAAAGCAGTGCCTTCTGGACATGACAAAACCCATGTTCTCGGGAACTCAGCAGCTGTGGTTGCTTATTCAAGACCTTGCTTATTCAAGACAAGATTCACCTGCATTTTAATAAATAAAACTTGCCTGTGGATCAGAAAAGTAAAACAGTCACACTGACCAACCTTATAGACCGGGCAGCAATAACACACACCTTTAATCCTGGCCGACACACTAGTTTGCCGTAGAAACCAAGCAGTAGTGGTGCACACCTTTAATTCCAGAACTAGAGAGGAATATAAAATGGAAGGAGATAGCTCTCAGACATAGTCTCATTCTGAGATTCCTGGGGGCAGGATCACCATTTCAGACGAGGTCAAGGTAAGAGCCAGTGGCTGGTTGTTTTGCTTTTCAGATCTTCAGGTTGAACCCCAACATCAGTCCCTGAGTTTTTATTAATTATGCTCCAACAGTTACTGGTTTCTAAGGCTGGGAGAGCCAGGTTTCTTCAAGGATACGGCAGCTGGTAGAAGGCCATGCTTCAGCAGATGAGAATATGGGCAGTGCAAACCGGACTGCATGGATTATAGAAGAAAAAAAGGGGACACGAAGTTGGGAGAGGTGAAAGGTGGGGGTGGATCTGGAAGAACTGAGGAGTGGATGTGCATATAATCAAAAAATATACCCATGTTTGAAAATTTCAAAGCATTAGTTAAAATACCATACTTCCATAAAATTGGGTGTGGCCGCATGCATCTGTAACCCCAGCGCTGGGAAAGCAGAGAGGTGGGTACCCAGGGCTCATGGATGCCAGTCTAGCCTGCTTGGCAGGTGAAGCTGTGGGTACTCGGGGCTCTTGGATGCCAGTCTAGCCTGCTGGGTAGGTGAGACTGTGGGTACCCAGGGCTTAGGATGCCAGTCTAGCCTGCTTGGGAGGTGAAGCTGTGGGTACCCGGGGCTCAGGATGCCAGTCTAGCCTGCTTGGCAGGTGAGCCGGTGGACTGGATGACACCCCAAGGAAAAATTTGGAATGTGATCTGTGCTGTTAGTCCTGACAAGGACCTGAGAGGAAATTTGGTCCTGACCCGTTTTCCACCTAAGAAATGCTCTGTGGCTCGTTCAAGGCCACACCTTGAAGCTGGCTTCTCTGCGTGGCTCCAGACCAGACCGTGAAGCCAGTGTGGACCACTCCAGTCTCCGTCATGGCTGCCATGATGAACGCATGCTCAGACCAAGACCTGAAACACACCCTCCCTTCCTTAAGTTGCTTTAGAAAGGTATTTACAGCCTCAAGAAAAGCAAGGAGTGGGGGCCCTAAGGACAGTCACGCCCATCCTTATGAGACAAAGCCAGAGGGCTATTGGACACAGGGACAGTGATGGAAATTGGAACAGTGAAGCCACAGCCAAGGAGACTAGGAGCCACCAGAAGCTGCAAACAATCATGAGCAAATTGCCCCTAGAACTTCTAGAAGGTACCATAGACTCAAGTCAAATTTCTGTTCTCCATGAATGTCATACGTCATCGCTTTTCAGGCATGTTATCACAGCAGCCATGGAAGCCAAGACCATGGGATCCTAGCTCCATCTGCCAACACAACCCTCAGGACACTACAGGAAGTGCCCTTGGGACCTGTTATTTACCGGCTCACACTGGTCCACGAATCAGCAGCTGCTGAATGAGGTAGAGCCTAGGGTGCTGCGAGAGAAGTAGTTCTTAGGCTCATGGGTGCACAGAGGGCATGACATGAGAGGAATCGCTTTTAGGCAGGGGATGGATTTGAGGGGAGCAGCATGAAGATACATGGAAAACATAGTCACCCCCTTCCCAGAGCTCTGCCAGCACCAGCTCCATCATGGGCACCTACCCCATCCCTTGCAAGTCCAAGTCATCCGACGGCATTTCTCTGCCCTTTTCATTCAGCTTTTCTTGTTAGTTAAGGAAATAAGAATGGTCACTGTGGGCTGAGCCTGCAGCCCATCCAGCCCAGGAACTGGTCTCTAAAATTGGTACCCAGGGATGCTTTGAAATGGTCATCCTCTTTAGAGGAATTATCGATTCCTCCCTTGAGGCCAGCTGGTTGAAATATTAGCATTTGTATCATAGAAAATTGTCCAAGACAATCCCAATGGCCTCCGGCTCTCTAGCCAGGCTCCATTAGTGGAGACAAATCACCAGGTGCCTCTCTCCCTGAACTACATGTCTGAGCTGAGCCAAGCCCAGAAGCTTTGGTGGGGCTGGCACCTGAGGTTCCCGGGGTGTAGATCTTCTGGAAGCAGGGAAGAGTCCAGAGAGAAGGCTGCTGGGCAGACATCCTGCTGCAACCTCAGAAAGGCCCTGGTGGAGGGGAACCAGGGCATGTAGCTTAAATTCTAATTAGTCTTAATAATAAAAACCTGAAGTCAGTTAAAGGAGTTAATGGTAAAAAATAAGAGATGATGTGGGATGTCCTTTGTATATGTGTTGCTTTTATGGGTTGATAACTAAGGCTATTCTGGCCAGTGGGTTAGCAGAGCAAAGCCAGGTGGGAAATCTGAACACACACACACACACACACACACACACACACACACACACACACACACATATATATATATATATATATATATATATATATATATATATATATATATATATATATATATATATGGAGAGAGAGAGAGAAGGCAGAGAGATGCCACGTAGCTACTGAAGGAAAAAGATGCCAGTCAGAACCTTTCTGGGTAAGTCACTGCCTCTTGGAGATACAAAGATGACCAGATATGGGTTAATTCAAGATTTAAGAGCTAGATAGAAATATGCCTGAATCATTGGTCTAACAGTGTAATTAACATAGTTTCTGTGTGATTACTCGGGTCTGAGAGGCCAGAAAATAAACAAGCAGTCTTCTTCTACAGTGAGAAACACAGGAGCCAGCCACTAGTTCTTATCTCTACTGAATCCTCAGACCAAAGGGGCGATCCTGTCCTACGGATCCTCAGAGCTTCTGCCTCCTCCTGCCTTATATTCCTCTCTCTGCCCAGCCGTGTCCCTTCCTGTCTCCACACACCTATTAAAGGTGTGTGACTCCCCAGTTCTGGGATTAAAGTTGTGAGCCACCACCACCTGGCTCTGTTTCTCTTTTAGACTGGATCAGTTTTGTGTAGCCCAGGGTGGCCTTGAATTCACAGAAATCCACCTGCTTCTGTCTCCTGAGTGCTGGGATCAAAGGTTCGTGCCACCACTGCTTGACCTCTATGGCTAAGTAGTGTGGCTAGCTCTGTATTCTGATCCTCAGGCAAGCTTCACCTGTTACAGCACAAACAAAAGGGCACCACATGGAATGGGCTCGAGATACCTACATTAGTGATCTCAGGCTGGCAAAGAACCAGAGACCAGGTGCCTTCCACAGAACAAGCCTACATTCTCAAACTTCTGAGACCTGTGAGGAAGTCTGTGATCATGGCGTCCGTCTTCTGATGCCTCTGTCCTTAGCTTTCCGGTGGTTCCCTTTACAGTGTGCCTCGTGTGGTCTTTCCGTGGAAGGAGAACGTCCTACTGACTGTCCCTTCCCCTTTCTGTAAGGATATTAACCATTGGGTCGGGGACCCACACCTACGACCTTTCAACTTTGACCTATGACCTTACCAATCTTGGTCTCCAAATACAGACATGAGGGCTTCTAAATAACAAATGTCAGGAGGTGAAAGTTGACTGTCTCAGGGCTCAGATGTCACATTTCAGACTGTGTACCCTCACCGGAGAACCCAGTGGTTTTCTTTCCTTCCGCCACACCAGGCTAGTCCTTTCTCACACCTTTGCTGTCTCTCAGAAGAAGGGGAAAGGAAGCTCAAACGAACATGTGTGGTGATTACTCTTGATGAATTAATCTTGGTTGGATCAAGATTAATCCTCCTGGATTCAGAGTTACCTGGGATATGAGTACTTCCCGAGGGAGTTTCCATGGGTAATTAGATTATGAGCTTCTGACTTAATCAAAAAATTCACCCTTTGATGGATTCGAGGGAAGGTTACTAGGGGGTGATAAAAGGTTAGAGGTAGGAGCAAATTGGGGGTGTCTCCTTGGGGGCTGTATCTTCCTGTGTGGTCCTCTGTGCTTCCCGGCCACCCTCATGTAAACAGCTCTCTACTCTGCTTTTTCAGCCTCTTCTACGATGGTAAAGCACTTCTTAGAACACGGGCCAGCACAAGTCCCTGGCCCCAGCCAGCCCTTAAGTTGTCAGGTTTGCTGTCCAAGGTAGCTAACACGACCTGAAAACTGCAAAGCTCCAATCACCGGGATCCAGCTGGTAACGTTCCTGGACTGCCTAGGGGTGCCTGACCCCAACTGCTTCAGGGAGAGAGGTACAGCTGCCAGCAAAAGCTGTCCAGCCACACAGGACTGGCTGGAAAGGGACACACATCGTCCGTGAAGAACCAGGATCCCCCGTGAGACGACTCACCAGGTCTCTCTCACTGTCTCTCCCATTTCAAATACAAGGAGGAGCCATGGTGGCTCAGAATGTTGCCTGTGGAATCCAAGTGCCTCCCTTCCCCTAGTTAATACCCAAACAACCAGGCAGCTAATGAGGGAGAAGTGCCTGTGCCCTGGGCATTCTAGGGGCAGAGGCTGAGCTCTGTATGAGGAGAAACAACGGGAGACACGGGATTAGCCGTGTCTATTGATTCAGCTCCCCCCACCTCCTCCCCTCCCCTGAGAGTCTTTGACTCTGCTCTTCAATTCTTCTCTAAGCAGCTCCTGACTGGGGCTCAGCCTTTGTCCAACTCACTAGCATCTTTCTCAGAAAGAAGCCAAAGATTGCCTCATGTTTGTAGATAGACAAAGTTTCCTCCGGATAAACACAAACAGCATTATGCCCTGGCCCGCATGTGATCCAGTAGCAATACCATGGTATCATCTCTGAGACCCCTTGGAACAGCAGGAAGACAACAATGCTCAGAGCCTGCAATTCCAACTCCCTCCAGGGCCCAGAGCTCTCTCTGCAGAAAGAGGCTCGCCTGGAGCACGCAGAACCCTGGATGGAGAAGATTAAGCCCAGCAGGTGTCCTGCCAGTGTCTAGCAAGTGCAGCCGAGGTTGTTACCTGCAAGTGCCAAAGTGCCATTCTGCCCGTGCGGCCCTGGTGAGTGGTCCAGGAAGAAAGGAGAGGAGGCCCTGGAACTTAGAGGTTCCTATGGGTACCTCCCATTAGACCCTCAGGATCATGGAGCCCAAGGGAAAGAAGACCACAGAGAACTAGAAAGATGACTCAGCATGTAAGAGCACAGCCATTCTTCCAATGGTCCCAAGTTCCATCCCCAGCACCCATAGGGTGGCTTACAACCATCCATAATTCCAGATTCAGGGGATCTGGCACCCTCTTCTGGCCTCCAGACACACCAGGCATTTGGTGCACATACAGCCACCAAAGCATCATACATGTGAAATAAAAATAAACAGGCAAAAGCTCACATGCCATGAGCTTGCAAGTGTTGTCCCTTTCCTCTGTAAACCTGATGTCTCTCTTCAGCATCAGCAGGCCCAGGGCTGTTAAATTTTAAAAAAAAAAAAAAAAGCCTATCAATCTGAAATACATCTCTGTACATCCAGAAAATCTAACATGACATTATCTATTAACCTATATTTCTAAGTGAGCTGGACAAACACAATACCATAATCAAGAGCAGAAATATACATATAGCAAAACTGACCTTAAATTTGCATCAATAAACCAAGATCCATACCAATGCAAATCTCTATAGCACGAGGCAGGAGGAGAAGCAGAGTCCACAGAAAGATCACAGGGTCCCGTTACCAAAGGAAGCACTCCGTCCTCCGACCTTGACAAGCATACTTCCTAATAGCTCGGAAGGCTGGGATCAAGCTTACAATCCTGAGTCCCTGGAATTCAGTACAGACCTGAGTGGCACTCCAGAGAGCTGGCTCAGATGCCACATGGCCACCCAGTTTGTCCTAAGAGGATGAACTCAGGTGGACCTTGAAAAGTCCTGGGACTCCCTCTGCCCTGGGTACTGTCATGTGAGCCCCAGGCTTCCTTGAGGATGTCCTGTCTCCCAACCATGCAGACTTCTCTCTGAGCTGCGGGGCATCATAGAAGACCTTCTGAGTCGGCCATCCTAAGGCTAGCCACAGCTGCCTCATTTACTGTAGCCTCCAAGCCGAGACACAGCCAGAGACTCAGGCATAGCTGACTCAACTCCCCACGGCAAACCCTTTGGGTACAAAGTGAGATATAAACAAATTAATGAGAATAATGAAAATAACAGCCCCATGTTTCCTTGATGTTAAGACACGTGTTCTCGTTTCTCTTTTTATCTTGTCTAGAATTGGGACACATCTTATAATTATGATGAGTGCTGAGCACAAGAGGACTTCACAGGCTGTCCCTTCGCTGTTGTTAGAGCGATGGTGCCCCCTACAGTTGAAGACATCCTACAGCCAGGAGTTTTAGTGATGGAAATCAAATCCAGCATTCTCTGAGGAGTGTTAGACTGAACCGGGTTACCAACTGTGTTCCCTCCATCCTCGCTTCCACCCTTCTCCTTCCTCCCACCGAGCATGGGATGGGCCTGTGCTTTTGGCCAAGTCATATGTTTTTACAGCCATATTTTCCCTTGAGTTCATTATCACAGATCGGGGCTGGAGCAGGAGAAAGGAGAGAGGAAGGGCCGCTCCCATCCATCCTTCCACTCCTGGACCATCTGTGACTTCCGGCAAGCACCCTTCACTCTGACCAGTAAATATACGAGGACTTGGAGAAGTTCATTTGCTCGGGAGTAGGCTGGAGCCACAGCTCACCTCTTCAGTCAATAACTGATTATCTTGCTTGCAAATTCAATTCTCTGCCTGCAGCCTGCCTTGCTTGATGGGTCCTGACAAGTCTGATTGTTTTGGTGGCGTCTGTCAGAGGGAAAGGCTGTTGGAGCTAGATTTGCTCAGACTCGGGCTTTGTGGGTACCAGGAGATGGGGGCAGCCTGCTCCACAGTTTCCAGCCTCCCAGATCTTCCAATGACAAGATCCCTGGCCCTGAGGCAGTTGAATGAGATGTTCCCTGTAACCTACAGCATTTGAATTCTCGGTTCCCTGTAGGTGGCTCTGTTGGGGAGGCTTACTTAGGAGGTGTGGCCTTGGCAGAGTTGTGTCACGCACGGAAGCCTTTGAGAGTTCAGACTCCTGATATTTCAAGTTTATTCTCTCTGCCTCCTACTTCTGATCCATGCAAGCGCTTAGCTTCGAGCTCCAGCCACCTTCTTCTGCCCCCACTATAATGGACCCCTACCCACTTAGAACCATAAGCCCAAATAACCTTTCTCTTCTATGGATTGCCTGGGCCGTGACATTTTGCCCCATCAAGAGAAGAGTGAATGATAAAAGCCCCATTTTAGAAATGCAACGGTGGCAGCAATGGCTTCATCTAAACTCAGTTTTCAGTTCCAATGCACAGGTCATAGGCATGAGCAACATGGTGCCCTGGCAGGTAAAGGGACAGCAGAGGAACTTATCACTTGGACAGATATGTAGGAGGAAAGAATGTGTTTGAGATGTTAGAAACAGAATACTCTGGATTGTCATCTAAAGCCAAGGACCAAGCAACCCGAGGATACCACCAACTTCCTTTTCTTTGTTGGGATGGCCTTGGGAGGTGAGAGACTTTTCTATCCATCTATTACCCATCCATCTGCCTACCCATCCATCATCCATCTATCCACCCATGAACCCATCTATCTATCCATCCCATGTATACATTCATCTACATATCCATCCATCTAATCCAATGCATCCATTCATCCACCACCCACCCATCTACCCAACCACCCATTCACCTATCTAACCATTCACCCATCTACCCATCCACCTATCTAACCATTCACCCATCTACCCAATCACCCATTTACCCGTCCACCTATACGCCCAACCACCCATCTACCCATCTATCCATCTACCCATCCATCTACTCAACTACTCATCTACTCATGCATCTATCTACCCAACTACACCTCCATCTACCCATACATATATCTACCCATTTATCCATCTACCCATTCACCCATCAATTTGTTCACTATCTCTCAGGTCTTACACAGGATCCCATGGATACAAAGGAATGGCGATTTTGTCTCTCTAAGGGATAGGCATGTATTTATTTGTTTATCCCCAAATATCTGTTATATGGCCCTAGAATTTTGCTAAGCAAAATTTAAGAATAGGACTTCGTTCTCACCTCTTGAATGATCCCTGAAGCCTAACCAGAATTTCAGGCAGAAAAAAAATAAGAGTCCCAAGAGGGATTTCAATGGTAAGCTTTCAAACTCTGCAGCTCCAAATCCTTCAGAACTCATTCAAGGATGCTACAAATTATCATACAAACTTCACTGTAAATCATATTTAAACAATTTCTTGGGTAATGAAAACAACACGTCTACAAGGTGTTAAATGGAAAGCTTCACGTGCAACAGACCAGCAATCTGCTTCTCGACTGGGTGGCCACCTCATTCCCAGGAGAACTGGAAACTGTCTCCTCTAGGCGCTCTGTGGGTGTGTGAGTGACTGGGTGTGTCACTGATTCAGAGGGTCCCAGGCACACCACAACAGTGCTTGTGAGCTGGGATATGCGAGAGACTGTGGGGAATGCAACAGGTGCAAACACAGGATGCAGAGGCACCTGAGTGGAGAGGCTTCAGTGAGAGATACAGGAAATGACCACACAGGCTTATGCAGATGCCTCTGTGGGTGCAGGAAGCACAGCTAGGGATGCAGGAGACTGAACACAAGGTGTAGGATGCTCAGCCTGGGAGGCAGAGATGTGGCTGGGACACAGATGATGCTGACATGCTAGGGATGGCTTCAACACTTTCTACAACCTGAAGTGGGGACTGGCAAGATGGTTCAGCAAGTGAAGATGCTTGACACCAAGCCCAACGGTCTGAGTTCCATTTAAGAAGATGCAAGGTGGACAATTAAAACATTGTCATGTTGGTAACTACAACCCCAGGCGTCTCAGTTAGGGTTTCTATTGCTGTGAAGAGACACCATGACCACAGAAACTCTTATAAAGGAAAATATTTAATTGGGGATGGCTTATATTTTCAGAAGTTAAGTCCATTATCAAATCATAGTGGAACACAGCAGTGTGCAGGCAGACATGGTGCTGGAGAAGGAGTTGAGGGTTCTTCATCTTAATCTGCAGGCAGTAGAAGAAGTCTGTGTGCTGGGCGTAGTTTGAGCATAAATGAGACCTCAAAACCCACCCCTACAGGGACACACTTCCTTCAACAAGGCCACACCTACTCTAACAATGTCATACCTTCTAATAACCACTCCCTATGGGACAAGCATTCAAATACGTGAGTCTATGGGGCCATACCTATTCCCACCACCACGCCATGAGAATCAAGACTCTCTTGGCATAATCCAACTGAGAGAATTTAAATCAGCCTATCTGATCTTTCATAGTCCCATTTTAAAAGGTTACATGTGTTACAAAGTGTCTTTGATTTGATGTATGTGTCTCCACCATTAAAATTAATTAGAATACTAGGAAAATTATTTAATTTCTTCCTCATTGTTCCTTTTGATGAGAAATTTCAAACATATATAAAAACACAGTGTCAGTATAACAAGTACACAGGTCCTGTTGCAGTCCCATTTCTGTTGCTATAATTTAAAAAATAGCAAAAAGCAATATAGCAAGGGAAAGGCTTTGGGAAGCCAAGGCAAGAACATAAAGCAGCTCGTCATATCACACCACAGTCAAGAACAAAGTAAATTGATTGCTTGTTTCCTAGATTTGTTCAGCTGCTTTTTATCTCCTGTCTTATACATTTCAGGGCCCAGAAAAGGGAATAGTGCTGCCCACAACGGGCTGAGTCTTCTACAAATTAATAGTCAAGACAATTCTCCACAGACATGCCTACGGACCAACATGACTGGATGATTCTTGTAGCGCAATTCTCATTGGTCTTAAAAATAAAAACTCGGAATCAGCTATCAGGAGATGAAAGTTCAAGGATCAGAGAAGCAGAGCAGCCAAGCACTAGAGAGTTCTTACCTCTACCAATGCTCAGACCAAAAGGGGAGATCCTGTCCTCAGACTGCACGACTGTTTCAAGCTGATATTCAAATTGCATGTGAGCTCCTGTCTCCTCTCACCTTATTTTCCTCTCTCTACCAGCCATATCACTCCTGTCTCCATCTTCCTGTGGAAGTGCTGGGATTAAAGGTGTGATATCCCAAGTGCTGGGAACACCTTTGTGTGAGCTCTGTTTCTCTTTTAGACAGATTCGATCTCCTGGAGCCCAGGGTAGCCTTGAACTCACAGAGATCCATCTGCCTCTGTCTCCCAAGTCCTGGGATTAAAGGGGTGTGCCATCACTGCCTGGCCTCTAGTACCTTAGCTCCACACTCTGATCTTCGGGCAGGCTTTATTTGTTAAAACATAAAATCTCACTGCAGAGTCTGTGACATCTTCTCCATCGCCTGTCCAGGTTGGTGGCCTCTGGATGACAGCTTTTTCTCTTTTCATCCCTCATGGCATTGTGTTCTCTTTGTCCTTCAGTTTTGTTAGTCACCAATCTCACTGACTTCAGACAAAACACGTTTTTGCTCCCTTTTTTACAGCATTTTCACGTTCTATAATATTTATTTTTGTTATCATTTATTTCATTCTGTTTTATTTAGGCGTTGGCTCCATTTTCTATGTGTGTGCTCAGGTGTGTATGCACACACACATAAGTGCAAACCATGGTGAGTGTGTAAAAGTCAGAGGACAGCTTAAAGGAGTCAGTTCTTTCCTTACACAGTGTGGGTTCCTGGGATTGAACTCATAGCATCTGGCTTGACCGCAGTCACTTGTACCGGGTGAGCCATCTCACCAGCCCTTAAATATCTTTTGCTTGCTTCTTGAAACAAAAGCTTTAAAATATTTTGAGCCTTTTTTTGCATATTACATCTTTACAGATCTGCAAACAGAGAAGAGGCCACAAGTTTCTAAACACTACGTTAGCCATCAATAGCCTTTGTCTGCGGATATGATGTTACACCTTGGTTGGCTTCTAAGTCAACAGTGTTGTATAATCTCTCCCTTGCCCTTCAGGTTCCTTCTCTGAAGCACAGGCCGGTTAGAAGGGTGAGGCTTATAAGCCCAGCAGCCAGAGATTTTCTGCTTATCTTTTCTTACTGGTTTCTGCTGTAATTGTGCTGGGGCCAGTGAACATGTTCTGCGTTGTTTTGAAAATGGTCAAGACTTGTTTTTATGAACTACTGTGTTGTCAGCTTTGGTAAATGTCCCGTGTCCCCTGCTAGAGTTAAGGAAGTCAGTGCTGGCTCCTGTTTCATCCGCGTCAATTAAGTCTGCTTGATTTATGGGATGTTGTTAAAGGCCTCTGTTTCCCACTGGGTAGTTTGCCCACTTGGGGTATCTGCTGTGGAGGAATCGTCTAATCTCCCTTACCAAGATGAAGCAGGAATGCTCCCATTTTCATATCTTCCCAGTGTTTGTTCTGCGTCTGAAGCATAAGCTTGCATCCGGCCAGAGCACCACTCTGTTCTGGAAAAACTGTAGAAGGACAGCGGCTTTGAAATATTTCATTTGGAAAAATAACTCCAATGCCAATAAAGAAAAGAATCTGAATATTGCCATGGAGAGATGCTGACCAGTGGCTTTTCCAAGATGACAAAACTCTTGTCCCCCCCACCTAGAGCTTCAGTCCCAGGAAACACACACTCAGCACACACATGGCCCAGAGCTGGGACCCCCCTTTCCAAGCTCCTGGAACCTTGAGTTTAAATGCCAGTGGCCCTATAACCAAGCATACAGGAGACAGAGGTGGGCGATCTTGAGTTCAAGACCATCCCCGACTACACAGTCATTTTAAGGACAACAACCTAGACTACATAGCAAACAGCATCTCAGAAACTAATATAAATGAAGCCACAAGTGTGGTTCACGCCTGTGTTCTCAGGTGGGGGCATTAAGTGTCATGTGTATTGAGGCTTGCCTGAGCTACACCCTGAATTCTAAGCCCAGATACGAGATAAAGAGAGAGAGATTCCTCTGTTAGATTGATATTTTCTTTGAGTCAACTGAAACAGAAATAAAATCTGATGAGAGTCCAGAAAACAGGGCAGAAAAATATGGCATAGGGAGAATAACAGGATGTAGATGTTGTGGGCTTTCAGGGTGCGGGCTCCATGGGACAGAAACCTGCACGCTCTACATAGATCTTGCAGTCCCCAAGGCAACTCAGTCCACCACACCCAGGACTTAAGGTCTCCATGCATCAGGATGCTCTTTGATACAGCAGGGGCATCTCTGAGAAGTGGCCCTGACTCACAGTGACCAGGGGGAAGCTAACCCGTGGCTCAGTGACTGCCTCAGGTGAGGTGTAGCTGGGATGTTTCCCTTCCAGTGTAGCCATGGGTCAGATCACCAAAAACACAGAGTGGGCCAGTGTGATGGCTCAGTCAATAAAGTGCTGGCCTTGGAAGCATGAGGCCATGATTTCAATGCCCAGAATATATATAAAAATATATTAGAATATATATACATATATATATATGTACATACATATACTATTTTTTAAAAATTCTTGACATAGTAGAGTATGCTTGTAATCCCAGGCCTGCAGTGTTAGAGACAGGCAGGTCCATGGAGACCACTGGCTACTGACTTAGTTTAGTTGGTGAGTTCCAAGCCTGTCTCAAAAACCATGGTAGACAGGACCTGAGGTTGTGCCCTGGCATATGACGTGAATCCATGAGAGTCTGGTAAATGGTCTCAAGAATGTATTTAGGTATAAAATAGGGGTAAACACTCACTGATGCAGACTGTGTTAGATGCTACCACTGACCAAGCTGCCTTTGTCCAGTCGGTCTGCCCAGGGGGTGAAGAGCACCAACAGCAAGCCGCCTGCTCCACTCCAACCACCCAAGAGAGAGCAAGAGCAAGAGGCCTTTCCCTCACCTATAGATTGTCATATATGCAGGCAGGATCACGCCCTAGGGCTTGCTGCCCCCAAAGTCATTGTCTAAACAGATCGAAATCCCACAGCACTGGTGTATACATTCAAAGATAGAAATCAGCTTAATGGAACAGTCGTGCAGACATGCACACACACACACACACACACATGCACATGCACGCACACACATGTGCACAGACACACATGTGCGTGCACACACATGAACAGGCACACACGTGCACACACACATGCACGCACACACGCACATGCACAGGCACACATGTGCGCACACACACATGCACACACACACGCACATGCACAGACACACATGTGCATGCACACACATGCACAGGCACACACGTGCACACACACACATGCACACACACACAGCACATGGCACCACCCACATGCACAGCTTTCAGTTGGCTCCACAGGGCTACAGTCCAGCAGAGAAGGAAAGTGATCACAGATTCAAGGACCACACTCCTCTTGCTGACTCAGGATGGACTTCAGCATGTAAAGGGCTGAGTGTGACCAAATCCTCAGAAGATGGTCAGTACACAAACCCAAATGGTCCCCTGAGCAGCTGCAGAAATAGTGTAAGCAGAACACCATGGGCAAAAGCAGCCAGAAACCACTTGCTCCAGGCCTGGGGTCACCAGGTCAGAACCTACAAAGAAAACACAGCTGTGTTCAGATGTTTGAGAGTTTTCCCCACAGCCTTATGGAGCTGTAATCCATAGACCACACACTCGCCGACCTAACCAATGCATGTCAGCGGCACTTAGGGCAACCTCAGAGCGCTGTCAGCATCACCACGATGTTAGCGATGTTAGCATACTTCTGTCCCCTCCCCAGAACTCACCAGCCACTTCACTGTCCGCTCTCCCGTCCTGAGCAGCTGCTGGTCTACCTGCTGCTGCGGATCTGCATGCATGGAAGTTGCATGCAGATGGCATCGGTCACAGGTAATTTCGATGGTCAGTTTGGCGGGATCAAGGGATGCCTAGAAGAGTCCAAGACAGTTCCGGGGTCATCGGTGGGAAGTTAGCGGAGAACTTCACTAAGGGGAGGGAACCTGTGCTGTTTGTGAGTGGCACCATCTCATGAACTGAGTGCCGCGTGAAATAAAAACAAACAGGAAACCCTCAAGCACAGGTCTCAGCCTTCTCCTTCTCCCTCTTTCCCCTCCCTCTTCCTTCCTGCCCATCATGAGATCTGTTGCTCTTCTCCCATGATAAATAAAAACCTCCAAAACCATGATCCAAAATAAGCCTTTTTTTTATTTCCTTAATGTTCCTATAAGGCATTTATCACAGAAGAAGTGAAGCCAGACAAACTTGACGTCACCTCATCACACACACCAGTACCACATCCCTCTTTACAAATCACGCTTCCATGTTTGGATGGCCACGTTGCTTTGACCAAGCGTGGTGGTGGACCCTTGGGATGTTTACATGAGGGGGCTACTATGAGCAATCTTGCCGTAGATGGTGTGTACGAGTTTTGGGGTAGCTCTGTATTGTCACGCTTGTGAGGTCTATGCCTAGACTTAGAACTGCTAGGCCTCATGGGGAAACCACAGGGATTGCTACAGTGGACTCGCCATAGGACACTCCCACCAGCCGGTCACATGGGTGCCAGTTTCTGCATCCTTGCCAACACTTGTCCCTGTCTCTCTTAATTACCGCCACCCTCCACCCTCATGGGTGTGAAGTGCCAGTCAAGAGTGTTTCCCATACCGGACAGCTGGACTACACACAGCAGCCGTGAGTTCTCAGCCATTCCATGCTCCTCACAACCATAACAAAATGTCCCTTCATATCAAACATCACTTTTCTCAAGCCCTCAGATCTCCTGCCACCTGAGGGAACACCATGCTGACACAGCATCACATGGCCTCACCCTGGGTCCTGGGGCCCTGGGAGGCCCCGGCATTTGGGGTGTGGGTGGGGGAAATGGATCTTACTGGCTGAGCCTCACTGCTCTCCTTGGAGTTGTCATGGAAACGGCTGTAGCCACTGCTCCCTTCTGCCTGTTCCATGTTAATAAACAGCCTCATTATTTTGCAGAAAGCATTTTGGAAAATCACCAGGCCCATGGCTTCATCGTGGCCCAAATTAATGAGGAAAGATTGTGGGGATATTTTTATTGACCATGAAAGGAGGGAAAGTTATGGCTCATTTGTGCGCTTTGGCTGTATTTATGTTTTATGCATTAAAAAGTGATTTCCACCTCCATCGCCCATCACTAATGCCCTCGTTACATCAAAGGTGCGGACCCGGAATAGTGTCTGCCCATCAAGCCACCAGCAAATCGGTGGGAGAAATGAGGATGGATAATGCGCCAAGCCAGCTGGACCGGGCCACTCAGGGAAAGAGAGGGCTCGCCCTTACCCAGGGATGGGGTAGGGGGACAGCAGGAACAGTCGGGGCTATGGTGGCTCACACACTGATCTCTCGGGCAGGGTCAGGCTAGCAAAGAGCTGGTAAACACCTGCCCCAAGTCACTGTCAAGCAGGTTTGGAACAAGAGAAGCTGAATCACTAAGTGTGTTGAGTGAAATCACTACCTGTGAGGGCCCCATGCAACAGGGAGTGGCAAGCTCGCATGGAGGTAAGAGGCCCTGGCTTCAGGGAGCTTCTGATCAGTTGCCCCTTGGACACATCACTGCGAGGACCCAGCATGGAGATCTGCTTACAGCTCACAGCACACAGAAGGTCCCTCTAGGCACTGGAACACTTCAGGCCCAGAGAGTAGTCATGGCAGCTGGAGGCAGGGGTGGCTTGGCTGTTTCTCCCCACAAGGGGAAAAAGGAAGAACAGGGCAGGCACATGAGGGACACCATGGTGCCAAGGTCAAGCGTACAGACTCAGGGATCATAACCAGATCCAAACTGTAGCCCAGCCCTGGATGCAAGGATTTGCTTTTCCTCCCGGTTACTTACTACATCTGACTGTGAAGGTCACTGGTCAGAGTGAGGGAGAGAAAACCTGCCTTGGGCTTGCACTAGCAACTGTCAGGACGCCTGAGAAGTGCGAAGGGACAGCGTCAGCAACGACCTGGCAGCAGGGATGCAGGTGAACTTATGGGGCAGGAGGAGAGAAAACTGGGGACCCATCACCCGTCCCAGCCCCTGAAGAGGCTGCCACAGAAGTGCTGCCCCCATCCGTATTCCCTGGGGCTGCCCTCTGGATCTGCTCTTCCCAGGTCCTGCTGGTGTGGAACACTAAAGAACAAGGAAACAACCCTGCGGACTGAAGTAGGAGCCAGTGAGGAGCTGGACGCATTCACAGACCTACACATGACCCTCCGAATTCCTGGAAAGAGGCCACTCTTGCTGTACTCTTTCTACTCCAGTACACAAGGCCCCAGAAAGTGGCTATCCTGGCGGCAGCCTGCCTGTGGAGGATCTTTTCTGTGCTCTTTCTATCGGAGGTTTCTTCAGTGCAGACTCTAGAGAACCCCCAGCTCTGAGGCGACCCACCTAACAGGTCCTTGCTCTATATTCTACCGTTCTTGGCGTTGAGCTGTTGGGGAGACCATCCCAACAGGACTAGGTGTCATCAATCTACACTTCTCTGAAAACGGCTACTATGAGCAGGAACCCCCACGGAGGTGGTGGCCCTGGTGCCATCCGAGTAGAAAGAGCGAGACTGGGTTGAGGGGACGTGGCTAGGCTCAGGGAGGTGTTAAAGTGCACACATTATGACCCAGCGGTCACAGGATGAGCACCCAGCCCCAGAAGACAATCAAGCGTGCTTGGTCCCTCTGTGTGAAGACGTCTGGTCTTAGATGAGGGTTTGTACTGTAAGTGTGTGATGTACACATGTTTGTCTCAGGTACACACAAATTGTAATATACCCCAACAGGCAACATGGCTGCTTTCAACACAGTGGCATGGTGTCTTGCGCTCCTCAGAGCTGACCAGCTAAGGCTGTGGGATAGGCCCTGAATCGGACACTTCTAAGCAGAGATGGACTCAGATCTTAAGAAGTTCATTATCCTCTTGAACTCTAGAGCATGCAGGGCAACCAGCCCAGAACATTCCTCTGATGATAGGTTCCAGTGAGGCCCCTCTCGGTGCCCAGCACGCATATACACAAGGAGCCAGGGGGCAGTCCTACCCCATGGTGGAGGTGAGAAGTGATTCTGAGCCAGGAATCAGGACTGTCCTGGCTACCTTTCTATGACTGTGATTAACATCATGGCCAAAATGAACTCGACGAGCAAAGAGATTTCATGCCGGCTTATGGTGCTCAGGTCACACTCCATCATGGAGGGAAGTCAAGGCAGGACTCCAGCCAGGACCCTGGAACTGGGAGGTGAAGCAGAGGCCATGGAGGATGCTGCTCACTGGCTTGCCCCTCATGACGGGCTCGGCCTGCTTCCCTACGACACTCAGAACCACTCACAGTGGGGTTGGCCCTCCCCCCCCCACATCAACCATCAATCAAGCGGACACAACTCCAGCTTGAATCAAGTTGACATGAAACCAGTCAGTACAGGAGCATGCTATAAAGTCCCCTGCTATAGAGGCCCCTGCCCCCTCCCCCAGGACCCAGGCTTTTCCCTAAGACCCTTGTCAATGCCTGTTTCCTGTGGCTCCTAGACCAAGTTCACACACAATGCACAGTCACTTCTCCCTGGACCAGACGTCCTGAGTCAAGGTCGAGGCAGGGTCTTTCCTCCACAGGTTCTGGGAGGCCCCTCCCACCTCTTCAGTTCCCAATGGCCCAACACTCTTGGCTTATGGCCGAGTCACTCTGGCACCTGCCTCCCTCATTTGAATCTGTGAGTCCTAGTCTCTCCTAGGACTCAGAAGGTTTGGGGCCACTATGCCAGCAAAGCCAGACCATAATCCTTAACGCACCCATCAAGGCTTTATTTCCAAGTGTTGTCAGATTCTGAGGATCCAGGTGGATGTGGACTTTGGACAAACACCATTCCGTCCTCTGGGCAGAGACACCAGATGGTGGAGAGAAAAGGCGGGGTACAATGTCACTTGGGTTGAAAGGGTTTCTGTGACTGGGCTGAGAGTGAGGCACAGTGAGCATGTGGGCAGGGCAGTAACCGAGCAGGTATAGGGAGCGGGTGGGTTCTGGATCAATCTTCCGGGTGGAGCTGAGAGGGCTCACTGACAGACAGACCTCTTCCCTAGCACCCAGACTCACACAAACCAATCGCTCTGCTCAGGTCTGGAATTACTCCTTCCCTCCGCCCGGCCCTCCTCTGCGCACACATGGCAATACCATTAGATCTCAATCCATCAACAGGCTGCGGAGATGCTGTGCCTCAATCCAGGGGAGCTGTCTCCATCCCCACAGCCAGTGACCCGTAAGACTGCCTTCACTCTCCTGAGTGGCAGGAACAGCATTTATTACCCAGCCCAGGAAAGGGAGCCAATGAGAGTCTTAGGCTGCATAAGGTCAAGCTGCTGGACTCCACCTACCTGCTGTTCTTTCTAATGACACAGAGAATAGCCAGCTGCAGGTGGAAACAGCAATCCCGGTGGGGACAGTCAGGTGCTCATAGCAACCCCAGTGGGGACAGTCAGGTGGGCACAGCAACCCCAGTGGGGACAGTCAGGTGCTCATAGCAACCCCAGTGGGGACAGTCAGGTGGGCACAGCAACCCCAGTGGGGACAGTCAGGTGTTCATAGCAACCCCATTGGGGATAGTCAGGTGGGCACAGCAACCCCAGTGGGGACAGTCAGGTGGGCACAGCAACCCCATTGGGGACAGTCGGGTGTTCATAGCAACCCCAGTGGGGTCAGTCAGGTGCTCATAACAACTCCAGTGGGGACAGTCAGGTGGGCATAGCAGCTCCAGTGGGGACAGTCAGGTGTTCATAGCAACTCCAGTGGGGACAGTCAGGTGGGCATAGCAACTCCAGTGGGGACAGTCAGGTGGGCACAGCAACCCCAGTGGGGACATTTAGATGGGCATGCATAGCAACCCCAGTGGGGACAGTCAGGTGAGCATAGAAAACCCAGTGTAGGCAGAGATCCCTCCCCTTAGCATCCTCATCAACCCTAAGAGCTTCATTCTGACGTTCCTGTCTGCTAGCTGCTTGTCAAAAGCAGAAAGCAATATGTGCCAAGGTTCTGAGCCGGCTAGTTTGATGTCAACTCGACACAAGCTAGAGTCATTTTGGAAGAGGGAATTTCAATTGAGAAACAGTCCCCACCAAATTGGCCAATGGATTGCTGGCTGATGGGCAGTGCTGACCCTAGGCGAGCAGTCCTGGAGGGTGTAAGAAAGAAGGCCGAGAAAGCCCCGAGGAGCAAGGCTGTAAGCAGCCCTCTTCCAGCTCGGGACTCCAGGCCTCTGCCTCCAGGTCCTGCCTGGCTCCCTCAGATGAGACGGTGGACTGGGATGTGGAACCGCCAACTGCAACAAACTCCACCCCCAAGCTGCTTTGGGTTCTTGTGTTTTATCACAAGCTTGACTTTACAGTCTGCATGAAGTCGTCTTGGTGTCTGGGACTGCAATCCTGTGTAGGGTGTGCCGGAGTGCAGGAAACTATTAGGGCTTACTAAGGACTTCTGGGTAAACTGTGAGAACCAAAAGCCAAGTGGAGACTTGGTCCCGCAGTTAAGCCCTGACTGGTCAACCATGAAGACTGGAGTTCAGATCCCCAGAACTCACACAATGGGTGTGAGAAGCTCATCTCTAGTTCCAGCCTCCAAAGGCTGAGAGCAGGGATACCTGGAGTAAGGGAGCTAGCAAGACTAGCTATATCAGTGAGCTCTGGGTTTGTTTGAGAGACGCTACCTCAGTGAATAAGATGGAAGAGTGATTCTCAGTATCAGCCCGAGGCCTCCACATGTCCAAACACAACACCATCACACGCATGTACACCCACACATATTCAAAAAACGTGCACATACTCACACGTACACCACACCAAAAAAAAGGAAAAATAAAAATAATCAGAGGTCCATGCTCTTCCCCCAAGGAAAGATCAGTTCAGCCACTCCTTTCCGGAGAAGCACCCATAAGTGACATGGGACAGGATCAGGATGGGTGCAGGTCCCCAGGGACACCAACCCTGCCGCTGACAAACCGGGAGCTGCCACCACAGCTGACAGCCCTGCACTCTCACAGTCCCTCAGGCAGACACAGGCTCCGGGTGTCCCCTCTGCTTTCACCCGAAAGGCCAATGCTGCCCTCTCCCTGAGGCCGCTGGTAAGGAAGAAGCAAGCTGTGTGTGGATCCGGACTCCTCAGATCTGCGTGACTTTCACACATTTGCACTGTTTATGCTTGTCCTTGAAGCAAGGTGGCTTGTGGCGTGTGCGTGAGTCAGGAAATGATCACACACCTGGCCCCTGAGCATCATGGGTGGCCTGTTTTGTCACACAGCCTCTCATTTACTATTATGGTCCACATGACTCCTGTATTACGATGGATGCCTAAACCTAATTTTTAATAGCTGCAATGTTTCTTCAATTGCAATAGTTTATCAAAACCTTTTCCTGCAGCTGTCATTGATTTCTGGGCTTGTAAAAAGTTGGGGCCCCAGGAACCCAGTTTGCTCCTCATCAAGACGCTCACACTGCCTGCTTGCCCAGAACCTTGTCACTGAGCACGAAGACGGGAGACCAGCACCACTCCGCCTCTGAGGAAGCCGTGATGTGTCTGTTGTGAGGAAAAGGAGGCTACTTCCTAAACAGTGGGCAGAGAGAGACTCACCAATATGGGAAAGGGGGCAGTGCGACAACATTCAAATGTGCAGTTCTAACGCTAAGTAAGCGTGTGTGCATATATGTGTCTGTCACATGTGTCTATATGTGTGTATGTATGTGTAGTCATGCGTAAATGAGTGTGTATGTGTGTGTATGTGTACATATGTGTGTGCATATATATGCCTATTGTGAACATGTGCATGTGTGTACATGTGTGTACCTGTATATGTTTGTGAATTACATATGTCTATATGCATATAAATGTTTGTGTATCTATGTATATACATGTACCTATATGTGTATATGTGTGTGTGCCCATGTGGATATGAGTGTGTATGTGTATATATGTGTGCATATGTATGTGTATGTGTGTATATATGCATATATGTGTTACATGTACGTGTGCATATGTATTTGTGCATTACATGTGTCTATATGCATATACATGTTTGGATATGTGTGGATCCACATATATGCATGTGTGTATATTTATGGATGGTAAATGTGCATGCATGTCAGCATACGTATGTATGAGTATATGTGTTTATGCATGAATATATGTTTGTGCATGTATGTGTGTGTATGTGCGTGTGTGTGTGTATTACACAGTTGAGAGGCACTGATCTATTACCACACTAGTAACGACAGAGACACTGGGAATGCCCTCTTCTTCCTTCCTTGCAGTGCTCTGGGAGAACCAGACCCCGCCTTTGCTGCCAAGAAGGAATCGAGTTCAGTGACAATGGTGGAGTGCTTGATGGGCAGACAGTTCCCTCCCCTCCTGCAGCCCCAGCTTCAGGAGCTAAGCCAGTCGTGGCAGCCAGTGCTCCCGCAGAGCTGGGCACGCTAATATGCACCGTGCGGGGGCAGCTTGCCCTCTTGGCTGTTAAGATTCACAGCTGTACATGGGGCACAGCAGACTGTGAAATGCTAATAAATCTAGGGTCGCCTCTCCATTTCACCAATAATAATTAGCAAATTAAAATGGAAATGTCACCACCAACCCATAAACGTCCTTAAGTACAGCACGGAAAACCTCTCAGGAGCAGACATGACATTTGTCCATGCAGCATCCAGGGCAGGCTTGCTGTCAGATGTTGTTCAGGACCGCTCTGGCACCCAGGGCGCCTGGCTTGGAGCAGACGGATCACGGGATCGGCTGTATCTGTGTCAGCAGGAAAATGCAACTGTCACCCAGCCTGCTTTATGTAGCCTGAAATGCATGGACCAGGGTGGCAGGCATCACTCCAGAGAGACAGCGGGAAGAGGGATAAACACTAACCACACCATCACTTCATACCCGATGTCTGGACCACGGAGCATCTACCTAGCCAAATACAGGAAGGACTGGGAAATGATGACCAAATAAGGCACCACCAGGTTCCCCTTGAGGGGCAGGAACTAAAAAGTGGCATGTCCCTTCACAGGGCCCAAGTGCTGCAGTCTACTCCACAGCTGCCTCTCCTCCTCTCAGACCCTGAGGATGCCCCTAAAAGGTGGCCTTGAGTCACATACACGTACGAAACTGGTGTGGGAGAATTGTCTGTATTCTGTCGATCATGTATTTTAATAAAACGCTGATTGGCCAGGCAGGAAGTATAGGTGGGTCAACCAGACAGGAAGTGGAGGCAGGGCAATGAGAATAGGAGAAGGCTAGGGAGGAGGAAACTTCCTCAGCCATTCCTGTGCAGACCGCTGAAGAGACAGCATGTAAGCTGACAAGTGAAAAAGGTACCAAGCCATGTGGCTAACATAGATAAGGATAATGGGGTAACATAAGTTATAAGAGCTAATAAGTAGCCTGACCTAATGGGCCAATCAGTTTATAATCTTATGGAGTCCTGTGTGTGATTTTCATTGGGAGTTGCCGGTTGTGAGGTACCGGGCGGGACAGAAACCCCAACAAGCCGCCCCTCATGTTACATGAAACCTAGTTTGTCTTAGCCCCATCTTCCCAACCAATGAATGATGAGGAAATTGTCTATTCAAAATGAATCTGTGACAAAGCTAGGCTTGCCTTTCTTAGGAGATGGGAAGAGGGAAAGAGAGGAAAGAGAGGAAAAAAGGAGAAAGAGAGAGGAGAGAGAAGTGAGAGGAGAGAGAGAGAGAGGAGAAAGGAGAGAGAGAGAGAGAGAGAGAGAGAGAGAGAGAGAGAGAGAGAGAGAGAGAGAATACATAAACACATTCCCCAGAGGAGTAGAAAAGTGTGTCAAGAGGAACTGACTCGCTCTCATGGAGTCTGCCCAGTCCTGGGATTGGTGCAGCAAGTCAGCAACGCCTCAAGAGAGCCTGGAGGTCAGACCAGGCAAGTGAAAGCCTGAGAGGAGAGTCCATGGCGGGAAGACCTAGTATACAGCTTCTGTCTGGCATGCACAGGTCCCTAGCACTCCCCAAAACAATGCTCAAAACATGGAGGGGACAGTGATAACTAAAGATCCCTGGGACATGGCAGATGCAGTCTGCAATTGCTCATCTGACCACATGGAGTTTCCAGGCCATGGCCTGGACACAGCACGTAGACTCCTTGAACCGAGAAGGTTTGGCTCAGAGTTTGGAGAGACAGGGGCAGAAAGCGTATGCAAGGTTTTTGGGGGTGGCAGATGGTCCCAAAAGTACCAAGCCAGTGCACGTGTGTAAGGAATGACTGAGAGCACAGAGGCCACTATGGGATTCAAGGGAACGCAGTCCACTCTGTAGACACAGGGAGTGCAGATGTCAGCTGCCTGCACCAGCTGCATGGCAAACCCCCCCATTCAAGGGACCTCAGAAAGAAACTCGTGCTGGTCTTTGGGAATAATTAGCCCAGCTTCCACATAAGTCAGTGGTTTCGGGCTCATCTTAATGAGCTCATAAAGGAAGAGGAATTCAAGCCTGAAGAAAGCTGGGGGAGAAAGAGACAAAAGGAGTAAGGATCGATGGAGTCAGGAGCAAGTGGAAGTTGATCTTTAAGGAAAACAATATGTCTGATGGGGCTCTCATCAGACCGAGTTAAGTGGAAAAACAGAGAAGAAACTAGTCTCCAATGTAGAAAATGAGACCACCATGTGGCTGCAGGTGCTTCAGGCTGACACATGCGCTTAACAAGGTCACAGGAGATTAACTTGCAGAAGTTAATTGTGTTTCTACATAGGAGTGATCAGCAAAACTTGGAATTGAAACTGAGAAACAATTCTCTTTGTCGTGGCATTAAAAAAAAATACCTTCGAATCAAACTTCTAAAAGATGTGTGATGTCTTCACACAAACTACAAAACACCTCTGAGGGAATTTAGGAAGTTCTCAAGGCCAGGGAGATGATTCTAATTGGCCAAGAACTTCCTTGAAAGCATAAAGACCTGAGTTGAGATCCTCAATGCAAGTGTAAAGATCCAGACATAGTAGCACGTGTCTGTAATCCCTGCAGTGAAGAAATGGGAGGCAGAGACAGAGGGCCTCTGGGAGGTGGCTGGACATCAGTCAAGTCTGCTTGGTGAAGCTCCAGGTCAATGAGAAACCCTGTCTCAAACAGAAATGTAGGCAGCACCTAAGGAAAAATATTCAAGACTGTCCTCGAACTTCTGCAGTAGCACATGCATGAGCACACACACACACACACATGCACGCACGCACGCACACACACACACATACACACACACGCTACACACACAAATACTTGGAAAGATGTTGTCATGGTTAGGGTTTCTGTTGCTGTGAAGAGACACTACGACCTCAATAACTCTTATAAAGGGCAAATATTTAATTAGGGTGGCTTACAGTTTTCAGAGGTTTAGTCCATTATCGTCATGGTCTTACATGCTGACATGCAGGCAGACATGGTGCTGGAGAGTATCTGAGAGTCCTACATCATGACTTTGCAGGCAACAGGAAGTAGTTTGAGACACTGGGTATGGCTTGAGCACATGTGAGACCTCAAAGTCCATCCCCACAGTGACACACATCCTCCAACAAGGCCACACCCACTCCACAAAGTCACACCTCCTAGTAGTGTCTCTCACTCTTTAGGGGCCATTTTCTCTCAAACCACCACAGCTATACTGTGTTATTGGATTACAAGACAAATGAGAGCTAGCACATGGCGTTACTGAAGTCAGTCAATGCAATCCCATTCAAAATATAGTGACCTTTCTTTTTATTAATTGCATCTAATTATTACATATTTATATACATGCATGCATGCAAAAGTTCCTCTTCTGCCTTTTGCAGGCACCTAAATGCACATATAACATGGATGTATGCAGACACACACAAATACACATAATTAAATTTTTTTCAGAAGATCAAGTGTTTCTGAGTTGGTTCCCCCCTGCAGTCTCTCTCCCTCTGGGATTATTGATTGATTTCTTCTTTCTTATATCCTCACATTTTCTTCTTTTCCTAAGTCTTGGCCCTCATCTCCACTTTTGAGGACGACAGTAAGATTGCATAAGGTCCACCCAAATGACCTCATAGCAACCCGGGGACTTCTTGAAGGACTTTGTCTCCAAGCATGGTCATAGCCTGGGGTGCTGGGTCCTAGGACTTCAGTGCGAGAATCTGGTGGAGCAGAGACGTGAGACAGTTACATCTTAAACATATGTGTTTTATGATATGCTGCCTACACCTCAATTAGGGGGATTCTTTTTGGTTTTGTTTTTTCAGAAGATCGCTCTCAGATTAGTGTGCTTATCTGTTTAATCACAAACACGTCCATCATGTAGGATCTGTTTCATCCAAGTACACACAATGGAGTAATGATTTCCCATGGCCATTCCCATGTCCTGTTTCTCTAAGAAAGCCGGCTCGCTGGGTTGCTGACTAGTTTTATGTCAACTTGACACAAACTAGAGTCATTTGGGAAGAGAGAATCTCATTTGAAAAATGCCCCACTGGATTGGTCTGTGGCCAAGCCTATAGTACATTTTCTTGATTGGTGATTGATATGAGAGGACCCAGACCATTGTGAATTGTACCACCCCGGGTAGCATGTGCAAAGACATACAGAGCAAGCCAACAAACAGCATTCCTTCATGGCTCTACTTCCATTTCTGCCCTGCATGAGTTTCTTCCCTGACTTCTCTCTGTGGTAGATTGTGGTGTAGAATTACAGCTATAGTAAACCCTTCCCTCCATAAGGCGTGTTAGCCATGGTGTTTATCAGTGTCTTAAACACTCTTCTACTGCTGGGAAGAGACACCATAACTGAGGCAACTCTTAGAAAAGAAAGCATTTTATTGGGAGCTTGCTTACAGTTTCAGAGGCTTAGTCCATTATCATCATGGTGGGGAGAAGAACAACAGAGCTGTGAGTGAGGGCTGCATCTTGATCTGCAGGCCAAGAAGGAGAGAGCTTGGCCTAGCATGGTATTCTGAAACCTCAAAACCCACCCCAGTGACACACTTCCTCCAATGAGGCCACATCTACTTCAGCAAGGCCTCGCCTCCTAATCCTTCTAATCCTATCAAAGAGCTCTACTCCCTGGTGACTAAACATTCAAATACCTGAGCCTGTGGGGTCCAGTCTCATTTAAACTACAACACTCAGCAATAGGAACCCTAACAAAGACACTGGACTTTTCTTCATTGCATTATTGTACAAAATAATAGGTGAACAGGGAATTCACTCAGTCAGTAAAGTGTTTGCCTTGCATTTAACCATCAGAACCCACATAGAAAGTCAGGTCTGGGCCAGCAACGTGGCTCAGTGAGTAAAAGCATTTGTTGCCAAGATGGATCCCAAGGAGACACGTGGTAGAAGGAGAGAACCAACTCCTGAAAGTTGTTGCCTCATCTCCTGTGTGAGCTGTGGAACACACACACACATACACACACACACACACACACAGAGAGAGAGAGAGAGAGAGAGAGAGAGAGAGAGAGAGAGAGAAATGTAAAAGCACTTTAAAGTCATACATGATGGTGTATGATTAGAATTATAATTCAAGTGCTGAGGTCGTGGAGGCAAGAGCATCCCTACAATTTGGTGACCAGACATCTCAGCTTACTTGACATGCTCCAAGTCAGTCTGTCTCAGAAGAACAACACTCGAGCTGACCTCTGACCTCCAATGCACATGTGTCTACACACACGCATGTGCAGACTGTGTTTTATTTTGACATCTTCATATGTGTGAACTTCAGTCCTAATCACCCTTATAACCATTTCTTACCCCTACTACCCAAACAGCCTCTCTTTTACTTTCACGTATTCTCAAAGTCTAAACTCTGCATACAAGAGGAAACCATGGCATGCTGTCTGCTCTAAGTCCTGAACCCTGGACCTGTCCACAGACTTTTGAGCTGCAGTGGAGCTCTCCATGGTCCTGAGAAACTCAACAGAGGATGAAGGAAGGGTTAGGCTGTGGAGAGCTCTCAACCTCCTTACCAGGCTCTCGGGATGTTGACTAATGTCCAAAGGTTGCTCTTGTGTCTATGTCAAGGATGTAGTGCCCCCTGTAGGTGACTCTGAGTCCTAGCCTGGAGCTTAAATGTCTGCCTACAGACATCCAGAAGAGCCCCAATGTCCCTGGCTGAGTTTTCTGCCTCTGCCAGCCCCCTCTCCCCTTGAGCCACTCAGGAATCCTAGTACATTTGAGGGCCTCTTTCCAGGCAGTGCTGGGCCTCAGGAAAAAAGTTAGAGCCCGAAAGGCAAGGATAGTATTCAATCCAGATACACAGCTTCCCACACCTGCCATTCTAGCCCAAACCTTGTGTCTCCTGCCCTGCACAAGGTGTGATACCAATATGACCTCGCTGTTCCCTTGGACCACACTTCTACAGAATCTTGACTTTGTTTTTCTCATGTGTTGCCAAGTCCTGGCATATGGTGAATGCCCAGTAAAATGTTAGCTAAATGAATAAACCAGGCTGTAAACACTTATGGGAAGTCTTGGCCACTGGAAGGCTGCAGCCCAGAACGATCCACTCAGTCTTCCCTCTGACTGCAGCAATGGAATCAACAGCGGCTTCAGGGCCACTTCTGTGCCCAGGGTTGAACACTTGGACTCTTGCCACTGCCTCCAACAGAACAACTCATTTCTGCGTGTTTGGCACACTGGTGTTTCCAAGAAAAGTAGTTATAGGACAAATTATATTACTCATTTCTACATGTCTGAATTCCATTCTATTTAAAAGGTTCAAGTTACAGTGTCCTTCCTGGCAGGCATATTCTTCAATAAGCAAATGCCATCAGTAAATACTTCCATCATCCCATATTAAGAAAGGCCTGGCAGCTGGAGAGACAGTTTGGTTAGTAAGGTGTCTACCACAGAAGCACCAGGACCTGAGTTTGGACCCCCAAACCCATGTGAAAAGCTGAGTGTGTTTACATATGTCTGCTATCCTATGTTTACACATGAATGTCTGCAATCCCATATTTACACATGTCTGCAATACCATGTTTACGTGTCTGAAATCCCATGTTTACACAAGTCTGCAGTCCCAAAAGCAGAAAAACAGAGACAAGGGGATCCCTGGGGCTTACTGGTCAGCTAGTCTAGCCAAACTGGTAAGCTCCAGATTCAGTAAGAGAGTCTGTCTTTAAAAAACTAACATGAGGCTGTGGTTTAGATCACTGACTGCTCTTTTAGAGGACCCAGGTTCAGTTCCCAGCACCTACATGGCAACTCACAGCTGCCTGTAACTATAGGATCCAATGCCCTCATACAGGCTTACATGCAGGCAAAACACCAATGCACATAAAATATAAAAAGATAAATAGATAATAGAAAGATAGATAGATAGATGGATGGATGGATAGATAGATAGATAGATAGATAGATAGATAGATAGATAGATAGATAGATAGATAGATAGAACAATATAAATAAAAAACATCTTAAAAAACCTAAGATGGAGACTCATCAAGGAAGACACCAATGTTAATCCTTGGTCTTCACATACATGAACGTGCAATAACATGTGCACAGAGGAGGAGGAGAGGAGGCAGAGAAGGAGAGAGAGAGAGAGAGAGAGAGAGAGAGAGAGAGAGAGAGAGAGAGAAAGACCTGTGCCTTCCTGTGTCATCTTCTCACACCACTTGAGGACCATTCAATCCAGTCTGTTCCCCCCACCTACAGGAGCCCTGCCTCAGTTGGTCCAATCTTAGCTAGCTAGTGTTGAAGGGATAGCCTAGGCCAACTTCGAATGACTCAGATTTAAGAAACAAAATTTTGTATCCCTGAAGCCTCAGAGTTTACCCCTGAAAGGTCACACAAAGGAATGATTTATTTCCTGCTGCAGACATGCCCAACACCCAAAGGCCAGTTCATGCTGGTCACCTAACTCTCCTATTCTTATAAGCATTGTCTCTTAGGAGACCCCCACTAGTGTTGATCCACATTTCTAAATGCAATCATCCCTCATGGGCCTGACGAATACGTGGCACAGTGAGCCCGTGGGCTTCCAAGCCAAGACACCTTAATTATAACACATCCTGTATTGTGATTTCTCAATCTTCCTTTTTCCCAAAAGTGATATTAGAACATTCTTCTATCTCCCATTCCCCTGACTTCCAGGACTTCCCAGCACCCTTTGGGATAAAGCAACCCTCTCCATGCTAAAGATACAGAGTCACACATGCACACAGAGGCTCCGAGGAAGCACGGGAAGTTCTGTTCTCTACTTAGCCCAAGCACAAGACACAGCCTCTTTCTTCCAAGGACACAGCATTAAAGCTGCAATTACAGTGGCCCATTTGCTGAAAGCCAGGCCCAGGAGTTTAGTGATGCCCGAAGCCCAAGGCTGAATGGCAATGGGCACTTGATCACAATCCCAAAGCCTTGAGTTCCCAGCTGAATCTCCTCCCAGGAAGAATGCTTCTCCACCATTCTAGAATTCCAGTTTCAGAGACTGTGATGTCAACTTCAATCCCCACCTCCATCTTGGGCAGGAGTAGGAAGAAAGAGGTGGCACCCCCAAGGAAGAGGGGTGCTAGGTGCTATAGAAGGCTGGCCTTCTCTCAACTGGGCCACCAGGGTCTCTTGAAAACTTAGTGCCAACAAACAGTCACTGGCCTTTCCTGTGTTGTACTGGGGCAGGGACCTCTGCAAGCTCTTGAGTGGAACTACTCAGCTACAAAAGGACAAAGGTGGCAGGAATGGGGGTTTTCCGGTGACTTTTATGTCCCCGTGTGGAACAGCTATAAAGAAAACAGGACGTGAAACCCCTCCCTGTGGAACCTGTGCTTTATAGGTGGTTTCATCAGTTTGGAAGCAGCTGGCTAGCTAACTGCTTCTCACATTCCCCTCGGGGCTTGTATCCGAAGTGCCAGGAGGGCTAGGGAGGCCAGGAAGGGGCTGGAAAGGCCCTGAGGATCCAATGAGCTCCTTCCTGTTCCGAAGCCAGGATGCATGGGGTGTGTGTGGAGGATTGTCCCCAGGATGGTGTCACCTTCCACTCCCCAGCTGAAGTTCCACTGCAGCGTCCATATACAGGTGAGAATAAATGTCCACAAATGGAAATGTGTGGCAAGCGAGGGTGCAGGACCACACTGCGGTGTCCTTGATCTCTCCTTGACCTCACTTCCTCCACTTGATTTTTTTCCCAGCACCCATCACCTCCATCCTAGCTCCTCCATTCTATGTCTTGCTGGCTTGATTCCTTGTGTTTTTAACTTTTAATACATGTATGTGCCCATGTGTGTGGTGTGCACTCATTCTCAGCCCTCATGTCCTCACTGTCATGCTTGTGAAGGTCAGAGGGTAACTTGAAGGCGTCTGCTCTCTTATGCCACACGAGTTCCTGAGTTCCCCAGAAGGAACTCAAGTCATCGGGCTTGCAAGGGCCTTGCTGAGCGCCTCACCAGCACTGTTTATATTTTTATAAACAAGGGTATACATCATTAAAAACTTTACCAGTGTGTGAGTCAGATATTTAAGCTACCTGCAGGCGATTGTTTAATCCCTATATTTATATTAACTTGCTATATTAAATTAAATATAATTTAATATTGATTTAATTCAATTGAAATAAGTATTGTTGTAAAATATATTAAACAGTGAGCTATTAGGTTATATATGTCAGCGACTTATTTATTTATTATTTCAGAAGTATTGTGTATGCCAGAGCATATATGTCTGCAAGCAGCTTTGAAGAAGGGGGTGTCACGTCCCCTGGAACTGGGGTCAAGCAACTGTGCATGCCCTGATGTGGGGGATAAGAGCTAAGCCTGGGTTCCCTGGATGACCAGCCTCTTACCCTCTGAGCCATCTCTCCAGCCCCTAGATATACTTTTTTTTTATCTCACACATTTGCAGGCTCAGTCAGGTTGCAGAAGCAGCGTAGAGGTGTTCACACACCCCACTGACACCCCAATGCAAGCGTCTCAGGTAACTGCACTGCAGAGGCCACCCTGGAAGCAGACACTGATACACTCCACAGGTGTTCTCCACACCTGAGAATGTCTGTGGATGTGTTTATGGAGGTCTGTGTTTGTGCATCTCTGGGTGTGAGTTTGTGTTAGTGTAGGCCAGTGAATGTGTGTGTGTGTGTGTGTGTGTGTGTGTGTGTGTGTGGGCACAGAGGTGCCTTCACGTGTCCATGGTACATCTGAGTGTGTAAGTGCATGTCTCTGAGTCTATGTTTCTAAGTTTGCATTGTTGTCTGTGCCCCCACACAAGGCTATCTGCACACACACAAGTCTTACTTATATGCATTTATGGCTTATCTATGTGCTTCTGTATGTGTGAGCCTGTGTCTCTTTTACGCATGCAAATGAATCTATCTCTATATTCTCATGTGCACATCCACACAGCTTCACCTTGCGCACACACCCCCATCCCTGAGGCAGATCAGTTTTCTGTCACCACAAAAGCCCTCTCTCAGCACCTGGGCACACTCTTTGAGTCTGCCCCCTGAGGGATTAGTGAGGCCCCTGCTCCCTGCCTGCTTTCACTCAGCCAGGCTGGTGTGACACCTCTGGAGCATAGGCCTGGTGATTTCAACAGCTAGGGTGTAACTGAACTGAATGTTGCTACAGATGACAAGGATAGACCAGCAGCTCTCCAGACCTCAGGCTGGACCCTCAAGCTCCCCAGCTCCACCTCACCTCCACCCCATCTCCCAGGAGTTCACTGCCAATCCAGACCAAGGCAAGCACGGCATTTCACACTCAGAGAGCATTTTCCCGGGGTCAACTTCCAGGAACACATCTCATCATGAAGCTCAAGAGGCCTGTCCTTGGGGAACTTCTAGCTTCTTAGGACTGACCAGGAAAAACAGGCAGAGAACACTGCAGATGACTGACCAGCTGTATTCCCATTAGGCCCCTTGAGTCAGATGACATGGATGAGGACCCCCCCACTATAGCTCAACACTCTCCAATCAGGGTACTCAGAAGGGATCTTTCTTTTCAGAGGTACCCTGGAGGTTCACACCAAAACCATGGCACTTAAGTCATGTGTTGGAGAAAACCTCATGCATTGTGATACCCAGCCTCTTCCATCCCTGAAAGAGAACACAGCCCTTGTGTTTGAACCTATGCCAGAACTACTGCTGTCCAGCCTAGGGCTGACCGGTTCTCTCAGTTAGTTCTCCACCCCTCTTCCACCCAACCTTGGACCCTGACTCATGGCCCACTGCAGCCCACCTCAGGGGGGAGCTCACAGTTTCTCTGTGTGGCTTTGGGATCAGATAATGGCCTCTACTGAAGGAATGTTTTCAAATCCCCACATCCATCTGTGTCCCTGACAGCTGCATTTCTCTGCCTCCACACTCCTTTCTGATGCTAGCTTCCAAAGAAATAAAGACCAGTGGCCCCTCCAGGGCCCCACAGTCCCAGAAGAATTGTGGAGGGAAAGGCAAGCAAAAAACACCCTTTGGGCCACACCCAAACCTCTGTAGCTTCAGTGAGACCCTGAGATGTGAAGCAATACCCAGGAGTCCATGTTGGTTCCAGTTAGGACGTGCATTGTGCTTCTATCAGAGAGAGGGGTGAGGGTGAGCTGGCCAGTGTCTGATGCCGATTTGACACAACTTGGAGTCACCTAGGAAGAGAAAATCTCAGCTGAGGAATTGACCTGTGGCCAAGCCTTTGAGAAATTGTCTCAATTGATTAATGTGGAAGGGCCCAACCCATTGTGAGCAGCACCAGCCTCAGGCAAGTGGTCCTAGGCTGTATGGGAAACCAGCAGGGCACAATCCAGAGAGGGAGAGCCAGCAAGCAGCACTTGTCTGCGGTTTCTGCTTCCATTCCTGCTTGAGTGACCCAGTTTACCTCAGTGATGGACTACTGTGACGTGGAAACATTATCTGATGTGTTTATCACAGCAGCAGGAAGGGAGCTACAGTGGCAGGTGTGACTTGTCGGGTGTGACTTGTCGGGTGTGACTTGTCGGGTGTGACTTGGCGGGTGTGACTTGGAACCTCAAAGCTCTGATGGAGCCAAACAGACCGGGCTTTTCCCACTCCTAGTGTGGTACACCCACCTCTGACAGCAAATGTCTGGGTCAGACTCAGGGGCCCAAACCCCTACAGAAGGGGAGGCATACCCAGAGAGACACCAGCTTCTTTGTTCCCAAAAGGAGGCTGAAAAAGTCATCTATTCTCTTCTCCTGTCTACAGCCCCACTGTTCCCTGCCCACCTGGTCATCATAGTGTTGATTCCAGAATCTTCTTCCTGGGGCTAAGATGGTGTTTGTGCCATCTGTCCACCCTCAACCTGTCTGTCTACCCTCACCCTGTGCTGCTGTTTGTCCATCTTCACCCTGTCTGTCTACTGTCACCCTGTCTTTCCATCTACACCCTGTACTGTCTGTCCATCCTCACTCTGTACTGTCTGTCCATCCTCAGCCTGTGCTGCTGTCTGTCCACCCTCACCTAGTTCTGTCTGTCCACCCTTCCTGTGTGTAAGAAGGAAGGACCGGAAGACACACTACTGAACAGACGAGAGATATAACAGGGTGACTCATTGCCTCTCGACAGAGCCAGCTCTCCTGGCTAGCACATGGCTGCCCCACTCTCCTCCACCACAGCCTCTGCCCACTTCACGTCATTTCTCGGAAGGGCTTTTTGGAGATGTGGGAATTGCCAGACCTGCAGAAGTGGCATTCCCCTTCCCAGGACACTCGCTGTGTCTGGGGTCATGTAGCTGTATGAATCTGTTCTTCATGGGAAGCCAAATCGTTAAAACCATTAAGACCCAACCCCAGGAAAGTTCAGTAGAGATATAATTGTGTCGTTTGGTTTGCTGAGCAAAGAACAGGTCCAATTCAAAGGTTACCACCCTCTTAAAAGTGTTCTGACAACATTTCCTCCCCATTTTAATGTTATCATTTTGCCTTTTCAGAGGAAGGGTTTCTATTTATCAGGGGTGATTGAGTACTTCTGAAATTGGGGATTACTGACTTTGACCTTTTCTTTATCGGCAGGTGATAAAGCGTTGAATGGGCAGATGACAGAAATGTAATTCGAGGGTTAGGAAGTTTACGAGGATGTGGTTCGTGAGGGGATGACTAAAATCTGAGGGAGAGTAAGAGAGCAGGAAGTGGAGATGTGACAGCAGCTGCCTCCAGCGGAATCTCCAGCATCACAAATGAAGACACCAGAGTCCAAATCCCACCTCAGGCCCAGCGTGAACCAGTGTGAACTAGTGTGAGCCAGTGTGAATCAGTGTGAGCCGGGAACCAGAGTGTATCAGCTACGTCTCTAGTTACTGAGACACAATCCCTGACAAATATGACTTAAGGAAGAGGAGTTTCACACTGGCTCCTTCTGTCCCCGTGCACCGAGACCGGGGCAACACTGTAGCTGTCTGCGGCTACAGGAGAAAGAGTTTAACGGAGTTTCTGGTTTCAGAGAGTCAGAGTCCGTGACAGCAGAGTGAAGACGTGGTGGCAGGGGTCATCACCCATTCACATCTCAACCCCCAAGCAGGAGGCAGAGAGTTGATTTAAATATTTCAGATCAAGATCTGGAAAACAGCACAGTGGTGGGTGCTGTGCTTGTGTGAGGCCTTGGCTCAGTTCCAGGACAGTAGATATAATCAACCAATCGTCTGAAGAGGGAATCTGGTACATTCTCCTCCAGAACTTATCAAGATATGTGGACAGGCCCGCCGCCATGTTGTAGCTAGTCACGGCCTTTCTCTCCCCACCAAGTTTAGCCTGTCAGCTGGGAACTTGCCCAAGGTCTCATGGATATGCTTCAGGGCCCTTGATCCCCTAAGGTAACCTAGAGGAAGTTTGTGGAAAGCAAGGTAGGACAGACCTCTCAATAAAATATATAATTGACTCAAAGAAAAACCCTTACTGAATGTCCCCTGTGTGCTAGGGATGCTGTCTGGGGACTTCAAATAGAGGAAAAAGCAAGCCCCATGCTTATGAGGGTTTCTCTGTTACAACCTGAATGTGAATGGTTCCCGCATGTTCAAGTGTTAGGCCTGCGATCCCAAGGTGACGGCACTGTTTGGAAAAATGGCAGAAACTTCAAGAAGCCAGGCTCACCTAGAGGAGCCATCTCCGGAGGACATGCTTGCCCTGATGCCTTGTCCTTCTCTGTTTCTCCTCCACATCTAGCTATGCCCCTCCTCCACCATCTGCTCCCATCACCACCTCGCTCTACTTACACAGGCGCTATGGAGCACTTGAAGGCTTGGCTCTGGTTGGTGGTGCTGTTTGGGGAGGTTTGGATGGCACTGGAAGAAGCATGGCACTGGGATTTGAGAGTAACAATCCTGGCTTATTTGTTGCTCATTCTCTGTTTTATGCTTGTGTAGTTCAAGATGTGAGCCCTCGGCTGCCATGCCTGGCACTTGTCACTGCCATAACTCCCTAATGTGATGAACCCTGACCCCTCTGGAATCATAAGCTCAAATAAACTTTTACTTTTATAAGTTGCCTTGCATATTAGTCAAGGTTCTCTTGAGAAACAGAATCAATAGGATGGATAGATAGATAGATAGATAGATAGATAGATAGATAGATAGATAGATAGATAGATAGATAGATACATACATACATACATACATACATACATACATACATATATACATACATACATACATACATGTCATAGGGTAGCTTATAGGTTGTGATTCAACTAATCCAACAATGGTTGTTTACAAATGAAAAGCTCAAGAATCCAGCAGTTGTTCCGTCCATGAGGTTGGATGGTTCAGCTGAACCTCAGTTGATGTCAGGATCCCAAAGCAGTAGAGATAATCCTCCTGCCACCTGCTCATGACAACCTCGGAGCCAGCAGGTTGCAGTTCTCTATGCAGCGACTCATCAGACTCCACACTCTTCAGCCTGAAGTGCATTTCAAAATATTTGGAGTGGGGTAGGTAATTAGACCTTTTGTTTGTCGCAAGGAAACACAGGCAGAGCGTGAGATGGGCTCATTATCTGTTTTAAGCAGGTGATGTACACACAAAGAAAGGAGTGGGGTAGAACCAACATGACGAAAAAGAGGAGGTGCTCCACGGTTCCAGAGACGGGCTGCCTGCGTGTGCTCAGCACAGGAGTAGCATGTCCTAGCGTGTCCTGTCTGTGTCTTACTGACCCAGGGACATATCAAGAGGGCCATTCCAGAGTCATGTGTCTATCATGGCCTCTTTCTCTTCAGGCTACATCCTGCGGTATCCTGGAATGGAGGGGGCTCCCTCCTCTTGAACGTGTTTCCATCCTAAGCAATGTCCCGGCCAGCATGCTTATGCATAAGCCTTCATGTGCACACATGGAGAGATTCACACACTTAACTCCAAGATAGGAATTTGCTTAAACAAAGATGCACGCATCTCAAATCTTGACAGATCTCTACAAGTTGCTCTCCCACTCAGAAGAGGCCATCCAAGTCTACAAGGCCATTGTAAACACTACTTTCCTTAGCACCTCATATAGGGGAGATCTGGATACAGAGTGAAGTCACGTCCCTTCCATGCACTCACTACCAACTGCTAATTCCCCTTCTGGAATTAGGAGTCTTTTATCCCCAGACCTTGAGAGTGTCAGCTTCCTCCTTCCTCTGGCCACTAGTCCCAGGTGTATCAGCCTAGTGCAGGCACTGCCATAGCCTGCTCTCCTCTGCCCTTAAACCAAGGGACACGTTTTAAGAACAAATGGGAGCAAACACTGCTACACTGGTAGCTCACTGGTCTAGTTCAGAATTTGGACCAATGTTCTGGTCCATCACAGCAGCACAGGGGGCAGAGAATGCAGAAAGCCAGCAAGGCTGAGGAGAGCATGCACACAAAGCGAGGTCTCACCGCCCAGCTCCAAAGGCCACCCCATCCCCTGCTCCACACGGTGTGTCCTTGGGGGCCCCAACTGTGTGGTTTTGGCAGAGATCAATGGGCTATCTGCTGCCCAGATAGGAACTGCTGAGCCTTAGAGTCTGAACGGAGGGAATGGCAACCCCACTGTACAGAGCTGAACTGAAAGCCTGTGAGTTCTCTGCCCCACAGCCTGGCCTGGATATAGACCAGACGCCATCATAGTGACTGGACACAAAAGTGTATCTAAACACACCCACCAGGAAGGGAGTTGGACCTGGCAGGGGCTTTGTTCCCAGCAGGGCAGTCCCAAGGTCCTTTCTCTTCTCTGTTTCTTCCTCCCAAGGTGAGAAGAAAACAGCAGCAGAAAGGCACCCAGTGCACAGGCCGCTCTACAGGGCTTTGACAGTGACAGAGTGGACTGGACTGGTCACTTGCAAGAAATGCTACACCGGAATGCAAACCCTAGTTACAGAGGAGATGGCTTGGGGGGGGGGGCATATGGGAACT
Organism: Myodes glareolus; assembly: GCF_982192425.1. NCBI lineage: Eukaryota > Metazoa > Chordata > Mammalia > Rodentia > Cricetidae > Myodes > Myodes glareolus. Next base: position 4,012,434 of record NC_142031.1, read on the forward strand.
CCACTGTCTGCCCAATTTCTCTACAAACCTAAAGTTTTTCTGAGTACTAGTAGAAGATACAGGATCGACCTCCCAGAACCCAGGCCATTGAGCACTGCCCCCAACTCAACAGCCCCACTCCCCACTCAACAGCCCTGCCCCTGGCTCCAAGGGCCCTAACCTGTGAGAATAGTTACTCCACCTGACAGGAACCCCTAGGGACCAGACTTGATCCGACCACTCACGCCAGTGCTCTCGTCTCATGGCCCAAGGGGTTAAATCCAAAAGTCTCTCCCACTCCTAAGTCTACACTTGGCAGACGAGTCCTCTGAGGTCTCAGAAGAGAAGGGCATGGTCAGAGTCCAATGATGCCAAATGTCCAAGCGCCATTTCCTATGGAGCAGCATTCCTTTTCTCTATTGAGTAACTTCCTGTGTCCACCCTACAGCCCAGTGTGCGCCCACAGCAATGAGGATGACCAACAAACAGCTGTGACAAAAGACTATGACCAGAGAACCTGGGGAGAAGGGGGACGGTTTAGTGTTCCGTGTCATACTTCGTCATTGAAGGAAGTCAGGACTGGAACTCAACCATGGCTGGAACCTGGAGGCAGGAACTGATGCAGAGGCCATAGAGGGGTGCTGCTTACTGACTTGCTCCCATGGCTTGCTCAGCCTGCTTTCTTATAGACTTCAGGAACACCAGCACCACCAAGGGTTAGGCCTTCCCCCATCAATCAGTAACTAAGAAAATGTCTTACAGTCTTGCCCAGTCTTAAAGACACACTTTCTCAGTTGAGGCCCCCTCCCTCAGAGGACTCTAACTTGTGTCAGGCTGATGTTAACACTATTCAGGACAGATGAGCTCAGTGGTTAGCGTCCCACAGTCTGGAGCGTTGATCTACACAGCTTAGCTTGAGTGTGGCCTCAGTGTGAACATGCCAGGCTTCTCTCCATCCTGACTGTCACCTGAAACCTTTTCTACTTGAAGTTGTCACAGGGGCCCAGGTGGGAGGAGAAGAGGGTGTATGAATGCAGACCAGACCGTCTGAGTTCTAACTCAGGTCCACAAAGGACGAGTTTTGTGACATGAACCGTGAATCAGGTCCTCTCTGTAGCTCCCCCATGGAGATTCGGGAGCACAGAAGACGGTTTAAAGAGGGACCAGGAACAGCTGGCCCAAAGGAAGGACACTGATATTGGTGTGAGAAAACCCAGATCTGAGGCTGGACAGATGAGTCAGTGGCTAAGAGCACTGGCTGCTCCTCCAGAGGACCCAGATGTGGAGCTGGACAGATGAGTCAGCGGCTAACAGCACTGGCTGTTCTTCCAGAGGACCCAAATTTGGTTCCCAACACCACACAGTGACACAGCCATCTGTAACTCCAGTCCCAGGGGATCCAGCGCTTCTCTTGGCCTCTGTGGGAACGGTCCACATGGTACAAAGACACGCAAGCAGGCAAAACACCCATACACATAAAAGAATATAAAAACATCCTTTTCTTTGCACTTGTCTATGAGCAAGCCACTAAGGAAAATGTCTTCTCTGAGGGAGACTGAAGACAGAGAGCCCTGGGAACATCACTAGGGACCTCCCTTGTAAAGGTTCCAAATACTCACCCAAACTTCTCACACTCTATCCACCAGTCAGCAAGGAACCACCTGGAACCTCCCCCTGGCACCTCAGGGGGACTGTGAGACAGTTGTAAAGCTCAGGTTTGACCAAGCCTCCCTGCACTGCACCCCACTGTTTGCCGTGGTCAAGAGATCTCTCCAGAAGCCCTGTGTCCTGGCTGAGAGCACCATACTTCTGGGGCATGAGGCTGCAGGGACCCTCACTGAACCAGTGCCATCCACCTCCTCTTTTTCCAGGCTGAAACTGAATCTTTGGAGATGTGAATGGGATAATCGATAAGTCCTCAGGCATCCAGGCAGTAAGAAATAGAAAACCATCTCCATGGCTGGGGAACTGCGTAATTAACCCTGGTGTGACTGCCAGCTTGACCCCCATGTGGAATCAGCTTGGGGAGGGGAGGAAGAATGATCAGATGCCCCAACTCCAAGCAGAGAAATATCCATCTGAGGCTCAAATAATCAGGATTCCAGTTACCTGATGAGGCTGAGGCTCAAGGCATGGAGAGCTGAGACAGGACCCTCACTGTGACTAGAGGAAGTGGCTTACAGAACGAGTGATGGACATTAGTTGCTCTGTACACACCATTAATCTAGCAGTCAACTCAGCCTGGAGGAAGAGTGGGTGGCAGGGATGCCCCAGGGTCATCTTTCCCATCACAGACTGTGGCCAGTCTGGGGCGACTGCCACACTGCATCCACCTCCAGCTGAAAGCCAGAGCCAGTGCAGCAGAGCAGACAGGCTTGTCCCTGGGCACCAATCAGAGTTCAAGGGAGAGAGAGAAGGAAGGGACAGAGTGAACCAGAGGCATGGGTCTCTCTGCCTAGCACCACTTCAGGATCCGAACACCAGCTTTGGAATGAAGGTGACAAACAGGTTACGCCGCTTCTCTCAGGGTGTGGTCAGCTGCAGGGAAAGCCAGGAAAGTCCCCTGGAACATTCTCAGGATTTCTCTAACCTTAGAGTCCACCAAACCAGTGTTTAGAACATTCTACCTCTTCCCAAGAGGGTGGCCACTCTCTGATCACTGTTCCTGCTCACTCTAGTCAGTTGGGGACAGTGACATAGCAGCCCAGGGTTGTGACATAAAGCAAAAAAATGTCTTGAGCCCCCATGCATGTCCTGACTCAGCCCCTCAGCACCCTGTCCTGACCAAATTTGAGAATGGTCCCAGAGGGACATTGTCCTCATGGCTTTGCAAAGGGACTTTCTAGGCCAAGTGGGACAGACACTGGTGTTGGGGGAGGCTGTTCATTCATTTCCCATTGCCCTGATCTGAAATAATCACACAGAAATCTGTATTAATTACAATACTATTTGACCAATAGCTTAACATATTTCTGGCTAACTCTTACATCCTAAACTGACCCATCTCCATTAATCTGTGCACTTCCATGAAGTTCTAATCTACTGGCAAGGTTTTAGCATGCTCCAGAGGAGGTGTCTGTCTTCCGACAAGTGGCTATATGACTTCTCCCTGACTCCGCCTACTCTCTCTCTCTCTCTCTCTCTCTCTCTCTCTCTATATATATATATATATATATATATATATATATATATATATATTCTAACCTGACTATATTCTGTTAAGACATTGGCCAAAAGAAGCTTCTTTATTAGCCAATAAAAACAACACATATACAGAAGTACTTCCCACACCATTTCCCCTTTTCTGTTTAAATAAAAAGGAAGGTTTTAGCTTTAACATAGTAAAATTACATATAACAAAACAGGTATAAAGCAATAATTACAGTTGTAATATTTATATCTACTTTGTTTGTTATCATAACTAAGGAAAACTAAAACTCTAACTATCTATTCTTAATTACATCAAAGACTCCAGAAGGATATACTATTACCTAAGTAAACACAAGTACAGCGTAAGCAACTTCCAAAACTCTAAAATTGACAAAGACATCTTGCTACCTGGACAGTCACCTAAAGTTCTTCTGTACTATTGGGGTACCCATCTTCAGCCTACAGGCCCATAGTATCCAGCAGACTTTTCCATGAAGCAGGAAATTTCAGGCAGTTCTGCCTATACTGGTATTTGTCAGTCACTTTCTTCTGTGCCCTGCAGAATGTCTGGCAGTATCTTTCATGAAACAGGAACCCCGAAGGACTGTCTCACCTCCTTTAGGTAGCTTTAGAAGTCATTTTTCTGTGGGCCCTGCATGTCCAGTTCATACAGCATAACTTCAAGAAGTCTACGCAAGAGCAGTGTCTTTCCCAAGTAGCTAACAAACTTCATGAGGAGCCTCTTCAATGCCCATCATCCTCTTGAGTACATTGGTGCTGCCAGGAGCAGATGTGTCTCACTGTCATTTATTGCACATTTTGGAAGTTATTTGATTGCACTTCCTGTTTACTCAAGCAATATTTTTCCCTTCTCAGGTCTTCAATGGGGTTGAAGGTTAGGTAGTCATAGTTACTTTCCTCTTATGACTTGGCCAAGCTATTTCTAATACAAGACTTAGACTCCTTAGGATAGGATAGTTATTGAAACATTTATCACATGGTTTGTGCTTGATATTGTTTATGTTGGTTGTAATTCTAATTTTTATACCTGATATTTGTTCTTATTGTATATAGTTTTGTATTAGGCTTAGAACTCTCTTATTTAAACAAAAGGGGGAGGAGCTGTAGGAATTCCTTCAGCCAGTAGCCTTTAAATTGGCAGCCCATTTGGGCGTGGCCTCTTATACTATAAATGCCAATGTAAAGAGTATGCTAGAGTGTGCTTGCTCTCTCTCCTGGCTGCTGGATTCGGTTCCTGTTCCCTGTTCATGCAGAGGACTCTGATCTGTGGGTCTACCCCTAAATAACCCTTTATTGTACTCAATTCTGAGCTAGTGTGGGGTTATTTTGTAACTTCCACACCCAACTGGGCTGGTAATGCTGTAGCACACTAGCCTGTGTTCAAAGATGTGGAGCTCCAGTTAAGAGTATATGTCATCGTAGGCAACTTCCCGTGAGACTCAGTTTCCCCACTAGTTCCCCTGAGGTAGTCATAAGGCTCTTCCAAGGGAAGGGCTAGTGGATATGAAAATAGGCATCAGGGCTGCTGTTCAGAGGAAGCCAACATGTAGCCTGGGCTACAAACCATCCATGCGAGGGAGCCTGAAACAGTAACAGGGAACCTCAGACAGATAACACTGTTGTCCTTGGCTGATAACAGTCCCAAAGAAGGGATGATCCTTTCTGCTACACAGGAGGAAACAAGCTTAAAGAAGTACGGCCATCCTCCCCAGGGCACCCAGCAGGTAAACAGATGGGTAGAATTAACGGTCAGGTCATACCTACACGTCATGGAGGTCTGCGGCCACGAGTCCCCTCCTTTCCCAGGGAGTCCTGACTTCTGCCCTTCCACACAGGGATGACAGCACCTACACTGAAGCATCCATCATGTACTTTGAACCAGGGAGACCTGTCCATCATCACAACTGAGAAAGTGGCATCACCTTCCCCAGGGAGCATCACTCGCTCTCCATAGCAACTCTGAGTGACAGGCTTGGAAGTCTCCACATTGTGCAAAGGAAAAAGCTAAGATATAGAGGTCAAATCTGTGCCCTAAGCTCCCAGTTAGTCAGCAGCAGAACACCTGACTTGGTGCCTGGAGCACAGTCTGTTGGAGAGCAGAGATGGCTAAGTGTCCACGCCCCAGCACCCACGCCTCTGAGTCCAGCTCCTGCAGAGGAACAAACTAGAAAGAACTCATACTCAGTGAGGTCTGAGAAGATGATTAATGCAGCCCTGGCTGGGAGATAAGGGGATAATAAACTGAACACCCTGTTCCCAGCTGGCTTTGGAACACACCCAGGCCACAGGACAGGGACAATGTGCTTTGGTCCTCAGGTCCCCACAGCTCGTCACAGTCTGGTCTGCCTAGGGTCTGGACGGCACTGGCTCCCCTTCCGCCAAGATAAACACTGAGAAGTCACCTGAGTATACTGTGTATGGAGGCAGCTGGAAGCGTTGCTAGGAAACGGGATGAAGGGGCCAAGGGCATGAGGACCAAGGGGCTCCCCCAGCACATCTGCAGGCAGCTGGGCTAGCACTGGAGGAACAGAAGGATGAATGGGGATGATGGTCTCTTGATCTCGGTGTGCTGGCTCTGTCCTAACGTTGACGGAGGCTCAGAGGATGATTGAAAATCTAATTGCTGGGTGTTTGGGTTTGGTATTAGGGATGTTCCACTTGGTAAATATCAAGGAGTTGGAAGCCGTCCCTTATCCTTTGGGCAAAGTTTACCGATGCCTTCCTGGTAGTGAGGGAGGAATTTGTAAGCAGGGTTTTGCACAGGACAGAGGTAGGGAGAGATGAAGAAAGGGAGAGGGAAAGAGAAGCCATAGGTCAAGCACACACACCCCAAAGGTTCCCCAAGTAGCTGTAGTCTGCTCCCTTTGGGGAAGAATGTTCTAGGCCTGACTCTCCTGGTACTCTGTTTCTGCCCTGCTCCCTGCTAACTCCAGCCCTGCACCTTGATACCCACACAAAAGGCAAGAGCTGCCTCTGGGAGTCAGTGGGCTGCTTCTTGGACAAGCAGGCATGTGAAGATGTGGGCCTAGAAACCAAGCTACAGCAGCCTGGCATGAGCTGTTGGCAGTGTGTCCACGGTTTATCAGGGAATCTGCAGGGCTCTTGCTGTTCATGATGCCAACCTGAGGATGACCCATGACCCTGCCGTTCCCAGCACAGTTCTCGGTCAGTGTTCCTGCCCAACCTGTTGCACACCTCCACCCCTCCCCCTCTCCATGGGGAATGCTTATTCATACCGAGTAGATGGTGGCTGTAGCCTTCATTTTCAGGCATGTCCAACCCGAAGTCCACGGACCACATCCTGCACGGGACAGCTATGAGTGCAGCCCAACACATACGTGTGCATAAATGGTGTGGGAGAGTTGTCTGCATTCTGTCAATCATGTTTTAAATAAACGCTGATTGGCCAGGCAGGAGGTGTAGGCGGGAAAGCCAGACAGGAAGTGGAAATGATGCAAGGAGAGCAGGAGAATTCTGGGGAGGAGGAAGTTGATTCCTCCCATTCCTGCCCAGATCACCAAAGCAGCAGGATGTGAGCTGCCCCACCCTCATGTTACACATAAAAGCAATGAGTTTTCTATTTTTTTTTCGTAACTTCTGTTGGTTAATCTCCAGGTGTCCCAGTAAAGGAGTAGCTAGATTGGGTGGTAGGTGCAACCATTGCACAGCCTGGGGTCCTGAACCGAATGAAAAAGAGAGAGCTGGGCACCAGCGACGATCTTTCTCCTTCCCGACTGTGCACGAGATGCGAGCAGTCACCTCACACTTGTTCCTCCGTCCTTCCCTGTCCTAGGGGACCGTGTCCTCCAAGGGTGATCTCAAGCCTTGTCACCCTAGTCAGAGAATGCAGTGACAGCCATGGGGAAAGTAACTCAGCTGTGCAGTTCCCCAGCGTAAACTTCACGGGTGACAAAGTCATGTCACAATTTCATACAACATAGACAGGTACGTGTTCACACACCATGGGCCTGGTTGGACACACCCAACCCAGTGTGTCTGGAGAAGGGGGTCGTGCACTGCTTACAATGCCAGACCTTCTCTTGTAGCATGATATGTTTATCGATTATTTGGGAATTTTACACAATGCACCCCAATCACCCTCACTTCCAAGTCCTCCTAGGGACACCCCCCTACCCTTGTGACCTTGTCCCCCGACAAGAAAAAAAGAAGAAATATATACCAAGTCCAATTTGCGTTGCCCATATACTCGCTGGAGCATGGATAGTCAACGTCCCAATGGCCAGCTCCTTAAAGAAAACCGAGACCTTCTCTACCCGTCCCCCGCCAGAAGCCAGCAGTGTGGCTACACTTCAGCATCCTCACTTCCCTACCCGTCCCCCGCCAGAGGCCATCGGTGCGGTTACACTTCAGCATCCTTACCACATTTTTAAGAGTTCTCTTCAATGGCTTCCTTTCTAGACCTTCTTTTTGAGGGGGGGGTTCTCTAACTCTCGTTCTCAGCTGCGAGTCTGCACCATCCACACCACTGCAAGAGAAGCTTCCTCGTGCTCCACAGCCAGCGCCAGCACAGATCCCGGACTTCCATGTGGTTTCTGATGCTAACAGGGACAACGGACAGCCATATGACCTTCAGCGATAGTACAGGCCAAGGACACGCGTGAACCTTGGTGTATCTGCCAGATTTTCAAATGATCTGGTCTTGACAGGAAGCCCAGATATTTTCTGTTTGGTCACTGAGATACTTAAGCCTCAATTGTCAACTTGACATCCCCCTAGAAGCTCTGGGGACGAGAACCTACATGAAGGATTATGGGTAACTTATAGGGGGATTGTTTTACTTAAGTCATTATATGGGAAGACCCAGCCCACTGTGGGCGGCAACTTTCCCTAGACGTTCCCTGAGCTAAGGGTAGAAAATGAAGCCGAACACAAGCAACCAGGTGAGCGTGTGATGTGACCAGCAGTCTCAAGCACCTGGCATCCTAACTTCCCCAAAATGATAGACTGTACCCTGGGCTTGTGAGCCAAAATAAACCCTCTCCTCTAAGCTGCTCCTTCTCAGGACGCTGTAACCACAGCAACAGAAATCGGAGCAGCACAGCCACGGTACCCACCTGTCCTCTTTCTGGGTCTCTCCTTTCCCAGGGTGGCCCCATGACATGGCAGCAACCCCACCCACTCATTCTCACCTGTGCACAATCTCCTGGAGATGAGCGAGGTCACACTCCAGATCAGAATACCTGTATCAGGAAACGGGACAAACTCCTCTCCTAAATCCACATCTTCAACGCCGGCCTGTGGCAGCAGGAGTCTCTGGATCCAAGACAGATGACAATGTTGGCTTCCCACACACGTGTTTCTAGTCACAGCTGCAATTGTCCCTTCCAAGAACTTCAGAAGTCAGTGTTGAGGAAGATGGGTAGTCAAGGGATGGACCCAGAAAATGTGCTCTGAGGTCACACATACACTTACACATGCACACACATGTACACACATGCAGGAGCACACATTCATATAGGGACCCAGAAAAGAGGAGGCGATGCAGCCAGCAAGGGCAGGGCTGAGAAAGACCATGGGATGCTCCTTAGCAGTAACCAGAGACGCTGATTCCCCTGTGGGAAGTCTGCTGCTGGGTATTCTAAAACACTGGGCTGTGATGGGTGGGTGAGTGGTTCTGGGGTCCAAGGTCTGGTTTCCTTGCTAGCTATACCAGTGTCTAGCCAGACAACCTCAGTGGAGTCCTGTAACCTCAAAGTGCCTTGTCCTGCCCATCTGGAGAATGGGCCCAGTGTTCTGGGTCTTGGCCTGATCTTGGTACTCCACAGGGGAGTGAACAACCTAGCCCTCACAAGGTGACAACATCCTCTGTCATATGAGAAACTTAAAAGAAATAAAGCAAGCATTACAAGGTCACACAGTCCCAAGGAACATCGGAAGGCCCAACCACAGACAGCATGTGCCAGACTTCTGTTCAACCACCACGATGTTTCTCTTGACAGAAGGATTGAACTAAAGAAGCCGGTGGTGTGAAGATGATGCCTGCAGTGGGTAATGGCATTTCATTTGTATTTTACTAAATAAAGCTCGCCTGAGGATCAGAGAGTAAAACAGTCCCACTGGTCAGCCTTACAACCAGGCAGTGGTGACACACACCTTTAATCCCAGTAGCCACACTAGTTGCCATAGAAACTGGGCAGTATTGGTGCATGCTTTTAATCCCAGTCCTAGAGAGGATTATAAATCAGGAGGAGACAGCTCTCACACAGTCTCATCTTGAGATTCCTGGAGGCAGGATCGCCATTTCAGACTGAGGTGGAGGTAAAAGCCAGTGGCTGGCTGTTTTGCTTTTGGATCTTCAGGTTGAACCCCAATTTCTGACCCTGAGCTTTTATTAACCGTGCATTAGCAGTGGCCATGGCAAAAGGGACAATTATTACTCCTTCCAAGGAGACACAGCCTTTCTGCTCTTGCTGGGAACCCTCCCACCTCTGATCACCACTCTGAACCCACCCCTCAGCTCAAGAATATGTCAGGGCTGCAGCCCATGACTAGGGAAGGAACGACAGCCAACCATAGAACATCTAATGGCCGCTTGTTAGGAAGTACACTTGGTCCCTCTAGCCAGGCAATTACCCAGGGAGATAGCATTGATTAACACATTAATAAATAACACTGCTATTATAAGATGACCTGAGACACCTGGGGATAATTGCTTTGCACGGGAATGACCTCTACCACCTTGCTCTTGCTACTGTTTCCATTGACTCTCTCTTAAAGATACTCTGTTGCCCAGCCGGGGTCAGAGACACTATGTCGGCCCATATCAAAGGGAACAGAGAACAGCTGTCCCAGAAGGCCTGCCTCCGTCTGTCGTCAGGGAGCCCCCTGCTCAGTCATGCTGCAGTAACAACCACAGGCCAGGCCACACCTTTGTGTCCAGCGTTGCCTAAGGGAAGACGAGGGTCCTGTCACATAATAGACACCACAGTCAGGATGTTGGCAGTATCTTCTGGGAGCTGTTAACTGTTCCCAAAAGACACCTCCCTCTCCCTAAGTCTATCTAGTACTAACTCTTGCTCCTTCCCACTATAAATCTTCCTACCAGCGACCTGCTATTGTGAGTGAAGACAGGGTTACCTACAGCAAGGAGCCCTGGGGTCCAGTCCTGAGCTGGGTGGTGTTGCCAATGACCCTGGCTGGGCAACTAAGTATCTTCAGGACAGAGTCAATAGGAAAGAGTTAATCCTTCCATGCCACAAGCTTCTGGCCCAGCCCCCACCCTCCCCTAGGAGCACATAGCAGCCAGGAAAGTGCTTAGCAATTAAGCACACCAGGATGAGCAGCTCTTGGCTGGAGTGTGCAGGTCCACCGAAGGGTCAGCCAAACTCAGCAACCCTTGAGCTTTCCCCCTGCCTCGGACCCTGGCATTTGACAGCTAAATTCAAACCACCAGGAAAATAAGCACTGGCCTATAAAATATGAATGGAGGGTCCAATTAAAGCCCAGGATTGTACAAAAATGGTCTTTCCCAGCCGGTTGGTAGTAAGGACAGAGATGAGAAGTGAAGGCATCATGGCTCAGGAAAAACATTCCCCCCAAGGACCACCCTACCTTCCCAACAACCACAAGCAGGACTGCATACATGTACATATGCATACACGAATGTGCATGGTTGTACAGGTCTGTGTATGTGCAGCCAGGAAGCATATGCTGGTGTGTGCATATATGTGTATATGAATGTGTGCACCTGCATGTGGTACGTGTGTGTGCACGTTTAAGTGTGTGTATGACCTAGAAGTACATGCCAATGAGTGTATGTACACGCATGTGTGTTGCGTGTATGTGTGTAAGTGTGTATCCTGAAAGCAAATGTTGATGTGTACATGTACATTCACATGCATGTCTTACTTTGTGTGCGCATCTTTGACACACTTAAGTGAGCCTGTCCAGGGGATGTGTGTATATGTGTGTGAACAATGCACTTGGCTCACAAATGGGGAGGAGTGTGTGCCTGTGTGACCTGTATTTCCCTTTCTTTCCCATGTATCTGCAGAGCACGTGTCGTGGACAGGCACAGAGAGAGCGTGGGGATCTGAGGTCATCTTGGGGAGAGGTACACAGGGCAGCACCAGCATGTAGAAGTAGCAACTGAAGATGTGCATGCAGGAAAGGATCAAAGGCTCTGTGCCACAAGCCTTCAGTCCCACCAGACACCAACATCCCAACCCCCAGGCTGGGCTTGCAGGAACTGGAGGGTGGTGATCTCCGAGTCACTGAAATAATCCCAGTTTAAATCGAGAGGCCCTTTCGGCCTCTCAAGTGCCTACTCCTGCATCACCACACTTGAAACACCTGGGTATTTCTACAAAAGGATGAGTGTGTGCCGTGTGGAGTTTTAATCTTCTTCTTGTCTCTCAACGAGAAACATATCCCGACCGTGGCATGACTCACACATCAGCTTCCTGGGAACAGCAAACACCAACATGATGAACTGTAATCCCCACTCCAGTCTCTCAAATCAGACATGCCTTCAGCTCCTGACGCCCCCATGGTGTGAGGATAGTTACCTGGCTAGCCTCCCTGAGACTCACTTTCTTCATTTGTAAAATAAGGATCAAAAACTGCTGATCTCACAGGACTGTGTCAGAATTTGATGAGCCCAAGTGCTGAGCAGCATAGGCCCCGTTAGAGGGACGGGCTCTGTTGTGCTGCTGTGACAAGTGCTGAGCGGGATAGGCCCCGTTAGAGGGACGGGCTCTGTTGTGCTGCTGTAACAAGTGTTGAGCGGGATAGGCCCCGTTAGAGGGACAGGCTCTGTTGTGCTGCTGTGACAAGCATCCCCAGAGAGCTTGGGGGCTTCAACAACAAAGCTGACTTCTCCTTTGGGTACTATGTCCATCACAGGTCAACAGGGGCTTCTACATACTGTAACTATTCAGAGACTGAAACAGATGGCCCCTCATCCCTAAAGATGTTCCCACTGTTCCAGAGGCTGAGCAAAGACAACACAATAAGCCCCATACTGTTTCTTCAATCTCCTGCCGTGAAGGGACTCACAGCCCATCTGCTCACAGGCTGTTGTAGGAAATGACTCCGAGCCTCTGCCTGGATGGAGAGATGAGAGTCAGCTCACAAATGGACTGAACCTTGGACCAAGATGTGGTTCCTTCCTGTGCAACCCAATTGGCTCATTCCCTCTTCCTTCCAGCCCCTCACGATCCTCTGAGCCAATGTCTCCTGAGCCAGATGCCTAGTCCTCCTTCCTAACATCAAAGAAAGCACCTTTGCAACATGATCACTGGGTTAAACAACAGAGTCCTTTAGTTCTTTTAACACAAGCTTGTATTGAGTGTGTAAGTAGAATCTCGGGGAGGCAGCACAGGGCAGGGATCTTGGACCCAGACACAAGTCCACTGCAGCCTCTCAGTGTGAGAAAAAAAAAACCCATGAGGCTTGTGTGATCTGCGATGGTCATGCAGGTGTTCAGAGCCTGTCTGGACGCCCCCTGCAGCCTACACACAGCCACCTATACCCGGAGGGTCTCTGCTGAGCTGTCATCCCCCCTGCAAAACCCATTGTGACTAAGTGGCTCTGAAGATCCTACTTAGCAAAGGTGGATAGAGTCCCTGCCCACTGTCCCCAACCCACACTCTCGGGGCACTGATCCCAGACCCAACAACCTGGCCTGATCTCTACATCTTTAATCCCAAGAATTGAGTCACACTCTTCCAGGACACTTGAATTCCATTCAAACCTGCTCTTCCTCAGGTTCTTCCCACAGCCCTCGGGCGCCAGGCGGCTCTTCTCTCTCCACTAGGGTAACTCATTCATTAGAACAACTAATCCTTCCTATTAGACTCTGTCCAGCCTGCTATGCAGCTTTGACTACCCATAGCCCCAGTGAACCCAAGCTGGACATTCCTAATCCTCACACATTCACATCCCAGTTTCTTCATCTGCGCCCGGAGACTGTACTTTCTGGTCTCGCTGTGCACTGTTGTCCTTTCTAAAGCCCATAAACTCGCTCTGTGCCACGGCTGGCCTGTCCTTCCCGTCTTGTGCTGTTGGCTAAACACAAGTGCCACTCTCTGTGACTAGCAGAGACATGGGGGGCGTGGACATTGCTTGTCCCCCTTGTTTTGCACCAGGATTCTGACGGACTTCTGGGGGAATAACACACCAAGACACGGGGCATGTGAAGAGCTCTGGCAGGCCTGAACCTGGCAAACATGGTACCAGCAGGTTCTGCCCTGTACCCTTCTCTGTCCTGGCTAAAGTCATTAGATTACTTCCCTAAAGCTAGCCCCAAGGCTCATTCCTAAGACAAAATACCAAGGTCCATCAATCAAAATTCAGCATTTGATTAACATGTTCAATCAGTATTTACCAAGTTGCCCTAGCACAGGCTCCCCTTTTTTCTCCTCCTTAAAAACCCACTCCTGAAAAAAAAAAATCAAAAAAAAAAAGCAAAACAAAAAACAAAAACCCTGCTGCTGCTGCTGCTGCTCTCTGCCTTTGCCCACTCCAGAGGCAGCTCCCACCCCTTGCTTGCGCTTCGGGGTAATCACTACTCCTTTGTGCTAGGAGTTTGGTGTCTGGAAGGGTCCTGTCCTGAGGAGCTTCCCACCTCTACATCACGGTCATCCTGAGGCCCAGCACACAGCGACAGTAGAAGTTCTTATAATAGCTAATTCTCGGCATGCAGCCCCTCTAGGGCAAGGGAGAGAATCTGGACGTGCTGAACCCTGGTGCAGGAATGTTCTGAAGGGGGAACAAGGCGGGCTGGACTGGCTTCAGCCTCCCACACCTGAGACGGGAGCTGTGCGTCTGCAGAAGACATGATCAACTGAAGAATGGACGGAGCAGGGGTGATGCCCTGAAAGAAGGAGTAGGGGTGAGTACGGGGATGCTCTGAAAGAAGAAGCGGGAGGGGATGGAGAGGCAGCTCACCACTGAAGAATATGTACTGCTCTCTCAGAGAACTTGTATTTGGGTCTCAGCAACCACCTTGAGTAACTCACAACCGCTACTAATTCCAGCTCCGAGACATCTGATGCCCTCTTCTGGCCTCCAGTGGTACTGCAATTCACATGTACATACATACATACATACATACATACATACATACATACATACATATATACATACATACTGAATAAACACACACATTTAAATAAAAATAAATCTTTTTAAAAGAAATAGGTGGTGAATATATAGGAGAACATAGGCTCCAGACATGGCAGAGATGGGAACCTCTGTTGGCTAATGGGTCAAGAGCTAGATCCGACCCATGTACTGTGGCTGGAGTCTAGGGTTTCATCTGGCCCTTAGGAGTCAGAATCCCCCTGGCCTCGAGGTCAGGAGACTTAAACCAAAAGCTGCATTCCAGGGCTTGAGGAGGGGGACACGATCACCCAGCCTGAGGAGGCTGAAAATCCAGGGAAAGCAGGCAGTATTTAGGTATGGAGATGGGCTCCAATCATCAACTTCCTGCACCTGACTTCCAGGGAAAATAGGGAAAGTCAGGTCTGGTGACACTGCCACACTTCCCTCTGAGCCCTTTGTGGCTGCAGTCACTAAGAGAAAATCCTGGAAGGCCCTGCCCCAGAAGAAAGAGGGTCACTCAGTGCTAGCTACCATGGTCTTTTGTTACACAGCCAGAGTTCACAGTGCAACTCCCTATCTTGTGCGTGGTTTGAGGAATAACTTGGGGTTTGAAGACTGAAAGGTGAGTGACACATTTTCTCTTCATAGAAGAAAACAGGGGACAATATTTTATGACAATAGAGAAAGACTTTATAAGGCATAAAAGGCACATGCCATGAAGAAAACGAGACAAGTTTAACTAGAGTGAAGGCAAAAGTCTCTCTAACAAAGGAGGCCATGAATAGAGAAGAGACAAAGGCAGCGTTCAAATAGGGAGAGTGGATTTGTAATACGTGGGACCAGGAAAGCGCTGAGAAACCACATTAGAAACCAAACCCTGCTGGGAAAGTAACAAAATTGGGTAAAGACGCAGAAAACCTCAGGGGCCACTGAACACCAGGCAGGGGCTCAGCCCAAGAGACCCCAGGCCCTGCAAAGGGAAAGTCCCAATGGGATGTCATTCCACACCCGTTGGCAGGAAAAGCAAACTGCAGGCGAGTTTGGATGAACTGTTTGTCTCAAGTCCCAGAAACAAATATGAAAATGATGTGTTGTTTAAGGGATCTATAAGCCCAGTGTGGTGCAGAAGATGCCCATCATGGGGGAGCGTGTTGGGGAGGAGAGGCGGGCACACTGGGTTAGTGGGCTCTTGCACCCCTGCTACACCTGCGATGCCACAGTCCCTTCAAACAGCAGTTCTCTACCTGAGTCACGACCCCTTTGGGGTTGAATGACCCCTTCACAGGGGCTGCATGTCGGATACCCTGCATATCAGATAGTAACATTAATGTTCATAACAGTAGCAGATTACAGTTATGAAATAGCAACAAAAACAATTTCATGATTGGGGGTCACCACAACTTGAGAAACTGTATTAAGGGGTCACGGCAAAAGGATGGTTGAGAACCATGGTCTTAAAACCACCCAAGTGGGTTGTTAGGTAATGCCTCAGTAGATAAAACTCTTCCTGTGAGAGTGAGGAGAATAGTTCAGATTCCAGATGCAGTCAAAGTGGGTTGAGTATGGTGTTTCCTGTCACTCCAGACACGTGGGATCCCTAGGAAAAGCCAGCTGGATAGACTAGTCTGAACTGGCTAGCCCTGAGCGCAGCAAGAGACCCTACCTCAATGTGTTTTGAAGTGGAGGATTACTGAGTAAGACACCAAACATCAATGTGGGGCCTAACACTCATAGGTATGCACACTAGCACACACATGTCCCTGCACAGGCATGCACACCAGCACATACACACATGTCCAGACACAGGCATGCACACCTAAACCACACACACATGAAAGAAAAAGCCGTGGAGACGACTCAGCTTGTGAAGGGCCTGATATGTAATGAGGAAGCAAGCTCAATGCCCAGAACCCAGGGAAAAAGAGAGTGGGCACGATCGCACAGGCTTGCATGCCCAGCACTGGGAGGCTCGAGACAGGCAGATTCCTGGGAGTCCTTGACTGGTCAGTGATGTTCTCCTCCAGCTGAAGCAGTCACCATCTTGGATTCAGCTGGTCCCACTTGCAAAAGTTCATCTCAGGTGGACTTACTGAAAACTGATATTCCCTCATAGGGACAGCAAGTGTCTTGGGAATTTAGATTTCAGCCACCTTGCCCCTCCCTGACAAACTGTATACCATGCTGACCTAATTGCTTGTGGCAAAGAGGTCTCAGGAAAGGTTTGGACTAAACAGGCTGGGAACCAATAGGGAAAGGGGATCCACCTATTCAGCCAGCCACGGGAGGTCATCATTCACGCTAAGTGTGCATCTCCAGGATGTCTACCTTAGGGTCACTGCCTCTGCTGTCCATAATGTTATTCCCAGATCACAGAGTCCCCCAAAAACCAACTACGAGACTAGGGGAGTCCTGTACGTAAAAGCAAAGAGCTTTTATTCTTAGTTAAGTTTGAACTCGGACTCTCCATGTGTCCAACATATTGGCGTGATCAGAGAGCCCCGCGCTCAGTTGGGGTTGGGTTTTTATAGTAGCAGAGGTAGGGGTGAGGGATTTCTAAGGTTCAGAACCCCTGATTGGCTGACATTTGTCTGGGGGTATCCTGGTGAAAAGCGATGGGTGTGTGTTGGCAGGTGATCCTGTCTACAATGGTTGGAACGTTAGGACTTTCCTTTGGATGTTCCTGGGTGGTGCCTGGTGGTCTCAGTTTGTGGCCTTTCTGGGAACCAGGTATTGTCTTAGGGTGAACCACTGAGACTCAGGCCTCTGTTGAACTTGTCATGCCTGGGACCCACACATAGCCCCTTGCCCACTGCTCTGTAAATAAACCTAACTCATGGGTTCCCCCAGAGTGAGCCTTGATGGAATCAAACTCTGGTTTGCTGTTATGATCTTAGGAGGGGGGTAGACATCACCTACTCCTACAACCCAGGAGGACATCCTCACGACGTCAACCTAGCCTAATTGGAAAGTCCTTGTCTCAAATAAATAAATAAATAAATACATACATACATACATACATACATACATACATAAATAAAGGCAACTGAGAACAACAACCAAGGGTGACCTCTAGCCTACACACATGCGTGTACACAGACACACACACACACACACACACACGTACAAGATGTCTATCAGTGTGAGAAAAACAGGAAAGGGTGAGAATGAATGTAATCAAATATGCCACTCCATCCTCACTGCCTCAGCCCAACCCACAAGGTAGCCACACCGGTCCACAGCCTCTAGCTCTTGCGCTCCCCCTTGTCCAGCCCGTATTTTCCAAGCACTGGTGTCACCTGACAAATAGCGTGCCTGGGTAGCAACAATGTCGCTCTGCAGGCAGCAGCATCCCCGGGCCTTCTTTTCTCCTTCTCCTTTCCCCACCTGTGCGTTATCTCACCTCCCTTTTGTGGGATTTAGTTCCTCTGTGCTGAAGCAGCGTGGATTTCACATCCCTGCCTCCAAGCAGGCTGTGCCTTGCCTGGGAGGACAGTGAAAAAGGACAGTGCCCATCTGCCTGGACATCCCCTGGACCATTCTGCCAAGGAAGATATGAACACAGCCCCCAGCAGCCAGAGGTACGGAGGCTCAATATGAAATGATTCCTTCCAGGGGAGTTAAATCCCTGCCTTATCTAATTTTGTATCCTGAGGCTGATTAATTTAAACTCCAAAATAAAATAAACATCAGCTTTAAATAAGGATTAAGTACTCAGCAGGACCCGGAGTCGATCAAACTGACATTGTACATTTTATGGTATGGATTGAGGGGCCCGTGATAAGGTGTACTGATGGGGAAGCTCTGAGCTAAACAGAGAATATTGATAGTACTTTGGGTTCCGGGAAGATGTCCAGCCTTAGTCATCTGACAGGATGCCCACAGAAACCCCCAAGGCTCATAGGACAAAAATTGCCCTGTGTCCCAGCTGTCATGTCCCCATGAGGAGAATGAGAAGTCGGAGCAAGGAAAATAGGAACCTGGAGCAAGCCCCTAGTGTCCAGAAAACAACAGGAGTCTGGGGAGATGGGGAGATGCTTCCACAGGCCGAGCGCTGGCTGTGCCCCTGTGCATACCTGAGTCTGGACACTGCCATGCACATCTGTAATCCTAGAGTTCCTACAGGAGATGGGGACAAATGCAGGAGAATGTCCAGAAACTCAGCTGGCCTAGCTTCTGCAAGAGCAAACAATAAACCCTTCCAAAGGTGAGCACCTGCGGCTGCCCCCTGCCTTCTGCATGCAGAATGCACACCACAGCACACCTGCAGCTGCATGAACACAAATGTGCACACACCAAGTCGGAGAGACAGTGGGACAGAGGGAAGAAGAGATTTAAAGGACAAAGAAAGAAAAGAATGAGGAGGCGGTGGGGAGCATGTCTCCTGGCCAGACATCATTGCTGAACAGCTGCCAAGAGGTCCTGGCTTCCTCCACAGCCCAGCCATCAGGAGGGAGTGAGGAAGGCAGGGCAGGTCAAGAGTCTGCTGATATTGAATGGACCCACAATCCTGAGATGAGAAAAAAAAAGGCAGCTGGTGGAGTCTGTGGGGCAGCATCACAAGGAAGGGTGGTCAGTCCTAGAATAATCTGCCTTGAGTGGGGCTCCCCACCCCCACCCCATGATGGACAAGTCACAGTGAGAGTCACAGCCCTGTGAAACTGCATTCTTCAGGGCAGTGAGGCTGGAACAGGACACGAAATTTTCCAGACCCAGGTCCAAGGATGCCTTAGCTACAATCTGCCTATTAGTCCTTGCTCATTACAGTGACAGAACCTGACAGGACCCGCTTAAAGGAGGAAAGCGATTCTGCTGGGTTTGCTGAGGTTTTGGTGCCTGTTCAGCCACCTGTGGTGAGACAGAGTATTGTTATCGGCGAATTAATCCCATACCAGTTATGTTTTAAGGGGTTATTTATTTTGGGGGGGTAAAACTTACATACATCATAAACCGTCATATTGTGGCTGCAGGAATGTGGAGAGGCAAAGCTCCTCATCTCTCACATCGTGGCTGCCTAGAAGCAGAGGACGCCAATGAAGACACTGAGGCAGATGTGTATCAAAGGGCACGCCCACCCGTGACCCACTACTGACCTCCAGGCCCACCCTGGAGTTTGCACCTCCATCTAAGTGCAACCCTTAATGCGTTACCCTGAGGCCTCATAAGCCAATCCCTCTCTGGGATTAGATCCATCAGCTCAGAATCAAGACTTCAACATGGGGCTTTATTAGGGGACACTTTATATCCAAACCATGACAGTCTGAGTGGTTCTGCCCATCCCCTGAGTCACACATTGACACCTAACTCCCAGGGCAATAGAAAAACAAGTCTGACCTTTCCGGTATGATTGGGCCTTTGACCTTTTCTCTCCTGTGGTTTCTTCAGGTATTTCTTCTGTGAGACCTGACCAACTTCTCTAGTCTCTGAGCTGCTCAGAGACTCAGCTCGGGAAATCCCTTCCAAGGACAAATGCTTTTGGGGTGTAAAACAAGTCGCTATCCCCTTCCATGGCATCACATTAGCTCAAGAGCAATCAAGACAGGGCAGGTGCTGGGTAAAGAGGCAGGGACACAAGGTAGAGTGTGTCTGAAGCCAGTGTGGACACTGTCCTGGTGAGTCCCAGAATAGCAGCTCCATGGTCTACTAAATCTCACAGTGTCCCTAGAAAGTCTTTCATAATTGCAGGAGGGGTGAGAACATAGGAAGAGGAAAGAGAGGAGGGGAGGGAAGAGGGGAAGGGAGAGAAGAGGAGGGGAGGGGAGGGAAGGGGAGAGGAGAGGAGGGGAAGGGAAGGGAGGGGAGAGGAAATGAGAGGAAAAGAGGAGAGGGGAGAGAAGAGGAGAGGGGGAGGGGAGAGGAGTGGAAATGAGAGAATAGGAGAGGAGGGGAGGGAAAGGGAGAGGAGAGAAATGAGAGCAAATGAAGGGAGGGAAAAGGAGGGAGGGCGAGAGAAGAGGAGGGGATAGGATGGAGAGAGGGGAGGGAAGAAGAGAAGAGGGAGAGGGGAGAGGAAAGGGGAGGGGAGGGAGTTAGAGGTTAGAGGAGGGAGGAAGAGGGTGAAAGGGTGGGGTAGGAAAGAAGAGAAGGTAGGAGAAGGGAGAGGAGGGAGAGAAGAGGGCACATCCTTGGCATCTTTGGCTAGGCTTCTTGCAAAGAAAATAGTAACCCTCCTGAGATTTAAATTTACCACTTTGTTCTGATCCCTGATCTGATTCTTAGAGTTATTTCTTCAGAGGGAAGGGTGTTAAGAGTAGCTGTCAAGACCCATAAAAACATAAATAACTTCTGGTCAAATGGATGGAATTCTCACTAGCAAAGAGGTACAGCATTCCGGGTGGGCTGGGTCAATTATCCGGCCAGGAGCCCACCCCCAGGAAGGTGGATCCACCTTCAGCCCTGCTAAAGAAACAGGCGGAATGACTTTCTTACTGAGATACTGTTCTTTCCTTCCCCAAGTCCCCACCCCATAGAGCAGTCTCCGAGCCACCATGAGCCTCAGCTGTGCCTATTTTGAGGCCTGATTCAGACTTTTTCTTCTCTTTTTTCTCTCTCTCAAACACCAATCAGGACCTGTATGCTTGACCGGAACTCAGGGATTTCTTATTCCTCTGAAGCCTCCCCCACCACATGGCTGCTTGTCTGTCATGTGTCTGGCCTCCATGGCAGCTCAAATGTCATGGCTTCCTCTCTTTCCTTCTCTGGTCAGCAACTGAGATTTCTAGCTTGCTTGCCTTGAAGCTTCTCTTTTAAATGCTAAGAAAATTGTTCCAGAGTTTAATCAAAACTCTTCATCATCTTGCTGTTCTCTGCATGCTCCTTCTGTTACGTCTTCCTCTTTGACTTCTCTTGGGTCAGCCAAGAGCTTTTATTGTCCCATCTTCTTGCTGACTTGGTTCATGGGACTGACTTTGCTCAGTTCAGTGTGAATTTCAGCAGTTGCTTGATGGTTCATGGTACAATGTTACCCATGATGAGGCCTCAGCATGGTGCACCTTTATCTCCCTACCAAGCCTTCATGTCATGGTTTGGAATCATTTCTTCTTCTACATGTATGATTAAGTCATACTATATGCTGTCTAAATAATAAATTATCTGTTATAGATTTGTGGAGAAGGGCAGAGTCGACATCAAACGCCCTCCTCCCTCCCTCCCCACCTAATATTTTGAGGCAGGGTCTCTCGCTGAACCTGGAGCTCATGGTCTTGGCTAAACTAGATAGCCTGAAGTCCCCAGGGATCCACCCCTCCACCACGCTCAGCATTGGCGTTAAGGGTGTGCACCGCCGTGCCCAGCTTCACGGTTACTGACAGTCAAAACTCAGGTCTTCATGCATGCCCAGCAGGCGTCTTAACCCACGGAGCCATCTTCTCGGCTACCTTTAAAAGATGTTTTTACGTGTTTCCTGTCTCTCATGTCTTTGTCATTCTACATGCCCTTTATTCTTTTGTGAAGGTCAAGATTTTTGTCTGAGATTATAATTCCCTTCTGCAGGTGCCAGGTGTCTTGCCTGATCACTCTCTGCCTTGTTCCCTTGGGCTGAAGGTCTGCTGCTGATACATGCATGGAGCTTGTGAATGGCTGAAAGTTTGCATTGTACTGCTTGGCAGATATTTTTGCTGGGTATAGAACTCTAAACCGACAGCAGCTTTCTCATTTTGTACTTTATAGTTGGCACCCCACTCTCCTCCAGCCGGCACTGTTAGTCAAAAGTCAGCTGCCATTCCTAGCCCCATATACTGTAGCTTCTCCTCTAGTTTGAGATCTGTGACCTCATCACTGGTTTTGACACATCTGATGGGGACATGTCCTGGTGTCTTTCTCTTCGTGTCCTGTGAGTACACAAAGTAATGTTAATGGCAATTTTTTATTTTGTATCTTGTATGTGCTTTCATAACTCATGCTTATGTAATATTTAAGGCATTTCATTATGACATTTCCACACATATACCCCAGAATGTTTGCCTTTTCTATTATTTTTATTTCTTTTAAAAAACGATTTTTAAGATAAATTTATTTTCTTACATAATTTCTGAGAAGTCAGATATGTGTGTCTGCATATGTGTGTTTGTGTCTGAGATGTATACATGGGTGTGCAGGTGTGAACACAGAAGCCAGAAGAGGACATCAGTGTCCTGCTCTGTCACTGCCTGCCTTACCCCTCTGAGACAAAGCACCTCATTGCAGCTGAAGCAACGCCGGCAGTCAGCAAGTTCCAGCAACCTGTTGTCTCTGCCACAGAGTGCTGGGTTACAGGCACGCGCTGGCCGCCCCTGATATCTCTGTTACATGGGAACTAGGATCAAGACTCAGGTCTCTGTGCTTGCAGAACATGTCACCCACTAATTCATCTCCTGTCCCTCCAGAATTCATTCTTTTAATAAACACTTCTATGTCTTTGAGTTTATCGGTCCTTTCTTCTTTTTCCCCCTTCTAAATATTTTTGTTAATTAAAATGTTGCGTTTGTTTTACCTCCCGACCACAGTTCACCCTCCCTCTTCTCCTCCTGTTCCCTCCCTCCACCTCCCTCTGCCCCACCCATCGGTCCTTTCTTCTTCATGCATCCTCTGCTGCTGATCCTGCCCAGTGTACACTCCGTCTCAGATGTGTGCTTTTCTTCTCTCAACATTTGAGCTGGGTCTCTGCCCCTGCTTCACCTAAGCAAGTTTCTTAGGGTCTGCCATGTGAGTGCAGTTACCTGTGGAGACCAGAAGGCAGCATCAGATCACCTGGAGCTGGAGTTACAGGGAGTTGTGAGCCCCTGCTGTGGGTGCTGGGACCTACCTGGAATCTTCTAGAAGCAAGGCAAGCCCTCACAACAGCTGAGCCACCACTCCAGCAGTGTTTGTTGTTTTTAGTTTTGAGGCAGGGTCTTATGTAGCCCAGATACAACCTTGTTATATAGCCAAGAATGACCTTGAACTTCTGATCCTCCTGCCTCTGTGCCCAAGCACTAGGACTACAAGCACTCGCCACCATGTCTTGTCCTCTCTACCTTCTCAATATGGAACAGAGTAATTAAGATAACTGTTCAAGCAGCCTTGGCTTCTGATTTTACCAGAGTAGCCATTGTTGGTCTCTACTGATCCACTTTTATTCTGACTGTAGATGTGGCTTCTTGTTTCTTTACAAAGTTAGTGGTCTGGGTTGTTGTGACAGCAAGAACTGTACCTAATCGTGTGTTGGATGTTGTGTGGTCCTGCTTATCTTGTTTAGCTTCATTCTAAGGCACAGTTGAGTTATCGGAAAAGATTTTAGCTCCTTGAAGGCTTTCTTTAAGCTCCTTTCAGTGGGACCAGAACAGCCTTCTCCCGGGGCTTATCTTCCACTCCACCGAAGAAATTGCTGTCTGAGGACTCTCCCCAGAGTTCTGGGACATACGGGTTGAAAAATCTCTTACCTTAAATTTTCTGAATCAAGCATTTCAAATTTTAGACTTTTTTTTTCCAGTTTTAAAAATCTGCATCTCCATAGTGGTTCAGAAACTGATCTACATGCAGACGTTGCTCATGTTTCCTAGGGACCACATCCACACAACCTGAAGATAAACTGTATGTGATTGTGTGTGTGTGTGTGTGTGTGTTGTGTGTACATGTTCAAGTGTGTGTGGCACGTGTGTGAGCTTGCATGTCATAAGTCAATGCCATGTGTCTTTCTCTATCCCTGTCCTCTTTGGATTAGGTGTTTCGGGGAACCAGCAACTCAATGATTTGCAAACACTTGCTGATCAAGAGTCTCAGGCATCTACCTGTCTCTACTTCCTGAGTACTGGGATTGAAGGTGCACACCATCATGCCAAGCTTTTTTAGGAACATACTGGGGCCCGTACATGGGTCCAAATGTTTACATCGCAAGCACTTTACCCACGAGCTATCATCCCATTCCTGCCTACTCTTTTCTTAACAGTGTTGTGTATAAAACAGGATTTCATCAGGTGGTGAAAAGCATCTGATTGTAGCAATATGTCCGTGGTTAAACTGTCTCAAATTCTGGAGCATCTTAAATTTCAGATTGTCAGATTGTTAAGGAGTAAGATTGCTCAAGTAAGATTTTCCCACTGTTGCTCGTGGGAATACCAAAAGAACTGGGTCTGTAAGAGGTGGAGCTCCAGGAGTCCTGTCTGTTCCTTTCCCCAGACTTGGGTGGTTGCCTCATGTTGCAGGGTGAGGGCCTGCCCATCTGTCCCGGCCGTCCGGCTAGCTTCACCCCGAAATAACCACACAGAAATTGTATTAGTTAAATCACTGCTTGGCCCATTAGCTCTCACCTCTTATTGGCTAACTTTCACATCTTGATTTAATCCATTTCTATTAATCTGTATATTGCCCCTTGGCATGGCTTACCGGGAAAGATTCTAACCTGCGGCGTCCATCTCAGGCAGAGGATCTATGGCTTCTCTCTCTCTGCCTTTCTTCCTCCCAGCACTCAGTTCTGTTTTCTCCCTGCCTACCTAAGTTCTACCCTATCAAAAGTTCAAGGTAGTTTCTTTATGCATTAACCACTGAAAGCAACACATAAACAGAAGGACCTCCTACACCAGCCTCACACATGTGTCTACCAGTACCCAGTGGAAGGCTGGAAGGGGCATCTGGTACACACACACACACACACACACAAGTACACACACCCACAGTGCTCACAGTCCCTGCCCTACAGCTGGGCTGACTTGACTGTTCTCCCCAAACTCCCAGTTCCATAGACTCAAGTCCAGAGCTCTCTAAAGCTCTACCTAGATCTTCCCTCCCTGGACTGGGGCCTAGAAACGTAAGATCAGCCTGCGAACTATTAATATTCAGGCTACCATTGTCCCTTGGTTTTGCTTTGGAGGTCCTATCCCTCATGAGGAACAGCTGGAAACTGCCAGCTACACTCTCCAATCCTGTACATCACCAGTGTTTGCTGGATGTCCGTATGACACTGCTTAATAAGACGCCCACTGCTCGCTCCCAGCAGGAGCCCCACATCATTAACTAATGCCAGGCCTCCCTGGCATCCCAAAGGTGCTGAGCTATGTCTGTTCGAGTCACCATTAGCAAACCAAACCTGAACATCTAGCAATTACCGTAGTGGTGAGGTCCTGAGAGCTGCATGCCAGCAAGGCAGCCCTATTAGAGAGGATCTTAGGAGGGCTGCCCTCAGCTGGCCCTTCACACATCCCTAGTCTGCTCCAGAGGGTCTTGTACTAATGCAGAAATTGAGTGTGGTAATTTTTCACACCCTCTCCCTCGGCAGCTATGAGTCTATAATTACCCACTTCTTTCCAGGGCAATCAAACTGTGGTTTCTGATTCACCCCTGAGTTGAGGGGAAGGAGGCTGGGCAGGCACCCTAGATCAGGACCTATTCCTGGAAGGTGCTAGATGACTCCTGGACATTAAATAATGACCCCGATGCATGTTTAATATCTGTTACTGGTAAAAATTAATACCCTGTTTAATATTAATACCAGAGATGTGTGTCTCTGAGGCTGTTAATCTGCCACCTTCCCACGATGTCAGGTATAAAAATAGCTCCCCGTGATTATCCAGGTGGGCACAGATGGGCGGGTGGCAGTGAGAAAGGAGGAGAAAGGAATGGATGGTCGATACAGTGGTGATGATGGTACCACATTTAAACTGGTTGCATCATGGTTCCTCAGGATGTGGCAGGAGAATGCTTTCTTCCAAATGCAGATGTTTTCTCAGGCTTCATTCATGGGTTCATTCACAGACACTGGCTGAAGACTTCCCTCCTGCCAGACAGCCATCACCACACTGCACCCCTTGCCCAGGCTTGCCTATGATGACAGCATAGTCACAGCGCCACATGAAGGATGACACTCACCTCACTGAGACTCCTGGCCCAGCAGTCAAGAAGGCAGAGACCATGCTAGGGGACCCCTGTCTGGAGACACTGAAGCCAGAAAGGGTACTTTTACTTGTGGTCTCTTTGGACTAGTCACACAAGGCTTCTGAAGCCCCATCATCACAGAAAAATGGAAGATGGGAGAGGTTGTCCAGAGAGCAAGCCCTGTGACCTCAGTCCACCTCCCAAGGAATGCCCTAAAGAGGGTTCCTCCTTGGCACCAACTGGAGTTTTACCACACTCATCAAACTCAAGGGTGAACCCACAAGACACTGAGTGCCAGGTGGTGAGATCAGACACAAGCTCAATTCTGCCTCAGCGAGCTCGCATTTTGTATGTTGCTAGGACAGACAGGAGATGACAGACCTACAGACAAAACACCCACAGAAACTAAACTAGCAAATGGGCACACAGAAAACAGAATGGGTCATGCCAATTGCTGTGGAGGAGTCAACAAGAAGTGAGCAGGATAGAACAGTTCAGGGCTAACCTAAGCCCTCGATGACAAGGTCTACCTATGTGTGGGTCCTTAGCAAGGCCAGCCACCCTGGTCCATCATAGCAATGGGAACTTCTAGAGGAGTGCGGATAACTGAGAATGAGCAAGGGTTGGGATGAGAGGAGGTTCAGAGTGGGAGTCCCTGGTGCCTAGCAGAAGGCATCCCTCCTGGGGAAGCCGCTGGAGCAAACGCCTCCCTGCCACTCATGTTCCCAGCCTTTCCTCCCTCAGCTCGAGGCCAAAATCTGGGGAGCAGATGACCAAAGGAGGAGTCTGACGGCCTGACTCAGGCCAAACTCTCTTGTCCCTGTGACCACAGAGTCTCTTAGGTGTGGCTATCCCACAAAACACACACACATGGGATGGGGACAGACTATCGGAATGGATGCTGCACAGCCACAGAGAGACCCACTAGAATTGAGGCAGGGGGTAAAGGGTACCAGACACCCGAGAGAGCAGAGAGAGAATCTTGGAAATGGGACAGTTCATATAGGCCCTGCCGTGAGAGCATGTGTCTTCCCAGAAGAAACGATTGTCACAAGTGGAGGATAGGAAGCTAAGGCTCACAGAAAAACACACCAGCAGAATGACGCTGCAGAATAGTCCCATGTGTGAGAGATGGCCAGAAGCAGAAGGTACTAAATGAGCAAAAGAGACAGGCCGTTGTAGGAACACACGGCATGAAATGTTAGGGGCTCCCATGTAAGAGTGTGTCTCGAGAAGAGGCAAGGCAGGAATATCCTGTATCTTGGTGGGAGGATGGGTTCGGGTGATAAGCCAATAGGGTAAACTACCAACAGGAACACCTTTGTACTTTCTCCAAAGGGGTTTGCTCGCTCACCCAGTAACAGTTGAGGAAGGGTTCATACGTCGTATTTGGATGACTGTACAATGACTTTGGGATGCATATAGCAGTTCTGTTGCACACAAGAATACTGCCAAGATGGCTATAGTAAAGGAAACAGAACTCTCTAGAGTAAAATATGTGTGGACAGACTATAATAATTATGTAGATAGGTAGGTAGTTAGTAGGTGGTGGTTGAATGGATGGATAGACAGGCAAACAAACAGAAAGACAGACAGACAGATGGAGAGATGGAGAATTAGAGAGGTGAAAGGTTGAAAATATAAACTTCATGAAATAAGTAGGAGATAGATGTATGGATGATGGATAGATGATGAATGGATGGATGGATGGATGATGAATGGTTGATAGATGATGGATGATGGATAAATGATGGATGGATGGATGGATGGATGGATGGATGGATGGATGGATCAATGAATGGATGGGTGGATTAATAGACGGATGGATGGATTGATGGATGGATGGACCGATGGATGGATGGATGGATTAATGGATGGGTTATGGATCAATGGATGGATGGATGGATGAATGGATGGATGGGTACATCAATAGATGGGAAGGTGGAGGATGGTAGAAGGGATACATGGGTAGATAGATGATGAAAGAAAGATGAGAGGATGATGGACAGTAGATCCATGGTGGACAGATGGACAGATGGACAAGTGGTAAGGTATATCTTTTTGAACTCATAGTCCCCCCCCCTTATCCTCAAGTCCACAGTTCTGCAGAATAACCTTCTTAAACCCGTGTCGTGATATCATGGCTAGGTAGAGGATGAGATGGGCAAGCATCAGCCACACAAATCACCGAGAGATCCTCGCTCCCAGAGCCAGAGGATTTCATACACTGGGATCCCCGCCTGCCTCTCTCAGTCTGTCCCTGTCGAGTCACTCACACAGATGAACCACCTTCTGATGGTTGGAGCTTGGCTGAGATACCAAAGCAGCACGGTGGCCACCAGCACCTCTAGCGCAAGCTCTAGTTGGCATCTCACTGTGAAGGCTCTTCCCCCTCAGGGATTTGGTTTCCTTCTTGGCAAACAAGAAGGCACTCTGAGCTTGGGAATGCCCTGGTTCTGAGCTGAACGGAAAGGAAAGCACAAGGCCACAGATACTTCCAAGCAACCCTTTCTTTTAAAGGGCTTCCATTCCCTGCTTCCCACATTCCCTTCGCCTGTTGGTTTTAGAAACACTTCCTCTACACACCTAGCTTTGGACTGAACACGGTGTAGTGGTGAGCCCTCCGACACTGGTCCTCCCCTCATGGTGGGTGGGGTGGTAAACCACAGCTGCCAAGCACATTCAACTGCTCTGAAATAACACCCAAGGGCAGACAGAACTGGATGGACCCAAGCTACCTGCAGTCAGGAAACCTTGCTGGAGGAGTGGGGGTCCTGCTCAGAGGCTGAAGAGATGCCGCCCCCACAGCACAGAGACTCTCACTAGGCCCACACCACACCATGCTGGTAGTGGCAGCGTGGAGTCCTTAAAAGCCCTTTCTTTGCCTGCAGAATTTGTCTTGCTAAGTACATGGAAGGGCTTTGCAGCTGAAGCTCATTGGAACTGAAGCAACCAAGGGTGTCATTCTCAACATACACGGCTGTGACAGCTATGGGGCAAATCCTTGGAAGGATGATTAGGGTGTTTTTGTGGCTGTGCATCCTCTGTTTGGATGTTTATGGCTCCTTTGCAATCCTGGCTGGATCCTGAGCCTTGTGGAGCAAGCTTCTCGGAGCTCATCTCATTAGCCACCTCCCGCACCTCCCACAGCCCCCAATGTGCATTTCAGGACTTGGGAACAGGGTCACCCGCAGAGTCGGGTAATACAGCCCAAGGAGACACAGATTCCAGCATCCCAGTGCTCCCCACCTTTTGAAACAAAATATTTTCGTTGCTAAGCTTCTGAGCCTGGAGGGGAACGAAGTCATGCAAGCATGCAAACAGCTTCTTCTTCAGTGTCTCAGCGCTGGGGAAGAGGCCAGGCTACAGACACAGGCCAGCTTTGCTGAAAGCACACAGGAAGAGCCAGGGAGTTTCCAATCACTCTAACCAAAATATCCACCAACATGTCCACCTCCAAAATCACCTCCACTACCACACACTACCACCGCCATCACCTCCACCTCCACCACCACCACCACCATCACCACCTCCACCACCATCACTACCACCACTACCACACACCACCACCACCACCTCCACCACCACCACTACCACACACCACCACCATTAACACCATCACCTCCACATCCACCACCACCACCATCACCTCCACCTCCACCACAACCACCACTACCACACACCACCACCATCACATTACCACTACCACACATCACCACCATCACCTCCACCACTACCACACACCACCACCATCACCACCATCACCTCCACATACACCACCTGCACCTCCACCACCATGCCCACCACTACACCCATCCCCATCACCACGTCCATTCCAGGGAAGGAGGGGATGCTGGTAGCAGGCTTTCATGGAACCACAATTCGGGACACCTGAACTGAAAACTCAGCTGACTTTTGGTGACTGTATGACTTTAGGAAAGCCGTGTAACATATCTGTGCCTTTCTTTCCTCTCTTACAATATGGATTCTGTGACAGCACCCATCTGGAGAGTTGCTTGAATCCTAAGTGCCAACGACAGGCAGCTTGCCCAGCACAGTACAGGGAGTGCCCAGCGCTGCCCGCCGCCGTGATTCCAGTGGGCTGCTCCTTTGTTCCCCAGGGCATGGCCAGCACCAGCTTCTTCCCAGCAACCCAGCCCTCCCTCTCCTCACCTGCCTCCCAGAGGCAGATGGAGACGGAGCAATTAGCCTTGGGTAATAAAAGTACCCAGGCTGTCAGCCGGGCTGCCGGAGGGATTTATGAACTCTGCAGAAGCCTGAGCTGCCATGAGAGGCTATCAGGGGACGCATCCCAGGTAAGAACAAAAACAGCCCATCTGTCACTGCCAGGCCCTTCGCAGGGCAGGACGACAGAGTGCTGCCGAACCAAGTCAGCCGCCGCCGTGGACATGTGTTGCTTTCCTAATCAGACAGAACAGGCGACAACCACAGTCACTCCTAGCAGAGATCTGCAGCGAGGCCTGGGGGAGGCCAGCATCCCCGGGCATCACCATCCCTGGGCAGACTCAAGACTGTGCCTCAATTTTTAAAAACAAAGATCCATAATGGATCATAATAAAAAGTTAAAGCTTCTTGTTCTGTCTGAATGAATCACAGTTCTATGGGTCCTACATCGTCAGGAAAGACATTTTTGTGGTACCTGTGCATGTACCATACCCCGAGGGCCACCAGTGCTGGCCTTCTACCTTCCTCTGCTCTGGAAGCCCCTCCAATTGCTTTACCACGGACCTGCTAGCCATGTTCACCCACTAGCCACCATCTCTCACCACTGTCCTCTCTCTCTCTCTCTCTCTCTCTCTCTCTCTCTCTCTCTCTCTCTCTCTCTCATATGTGTGTGTCTGTCTCTGTGTGTATGTGTGTGTTTCTCCCTCAGACCACACACATGCTCATACCCTCACACACACTCACACACATACATATGCAGACATGTTCACACACATGCACTTGCATCCTCCAGGATAGCCCTTCTGTAACTCATGCAGAGCTAGCACATCAGGGTTTATCCTCAGCCCCTGTTGCCAGCTAAAAGAAATCAGCTCAGCTCCACCCAGGAAGGACAGCAGAACTGGACATCAGGGACAGCAGTGGCGGCCTGCCCAGGACTGGTACATCTCCTTCACCTCCCCAGGGAAGAGCAAATCCAGACCCCTCCACAAAACCCTTTCTCTGCCAATGGCTAATAAAGCTCAGTGCAGACACCCATAGCCCCACCTGAACCTGCCAGAGCCATAGAGCCAATGGCA
Organism: Myodes glareolus; assembly: GCF_982192425.1. Lineage (NCBI taxonomy): Eukaryota > Metazoa > Chordata > Mammalia > Rodentia > Cricetidae > Myodes > Myodes glareolus. The sequence continues at coordinate 4,043,738 of NC_142031.1, forward strand.
CCTCTTCTGCACACCCCACTCACGTACACCTTGCAGCTTCCAGCACCCTGTCTATACCATTTTCATGACCCTCACCGGTAGGGAGCCTGAACCTCATTCTCACTCGGCTATCAGAGACCAATGACCACTCAAGGTATTAGCTGAGCATGAAGATTCCCAACTCAGAATTCCACCAGGAAGCCAAGTACAGGGGACACTCCATGCTGGTGAGACCTGCTGCACACACTGGGGACAGGTGATCTGGAGGAAGTAGAATCTCCATGAAAGAGAAAGAGCAGGCTTCTTCCAGGTTGTGACCAGCAAATAGAAGCCCAGGCAGCAGCACAATCCTAGGTGACAGCAGGTGACATAGTCAAGGCCCCAGAGTAAACATGATCTCTCTTAGTTCACTTCCTACTGCTGTGATGAAGAGCATGGCCTAAAGAAACTGGGGAAGGAAGGGGTTAACTGGGCTTGTATATCCCATCCTGGGTCAGGGTTCCCTGAGGGTAACTAAGGTGGGAACCGGTAACTGCAGCAGAGACCATGGCTTGCTTCCCCTGCTTTCTTAAACATTCTAGGACCACCTGCCCAGGGGATGGCACCACCTACAGAGGGCTGGATGTTCCCACATCAATTTTCAATTTTCTCCATTGTGATTCCTCTTCCCAGTGATGTTAACTTGTGTCAAGTTGACAAAAGATACAGCCACACACAACATGAGTTTTGTGAATCAACTCACACCCCAGGCTGGACCTACCAAAGGCCTTGGAGACCAATCAGGAAGCTGTGTCAGCTGAAAGATATGACTTCAAGCCTAAATAAACTCCCATCAAGTCCCCACACTTGTGTAGACTGAAGTTTCTGCCCCACCCAGTCTCACAGCCATTCAGTCCCAAAGAAACACACAGAGGTTTACACAATTATAAACTGTTTGGCCTATTAGCTCAGGCTTATTATTAACTAGCTCTTACAACTTAAATTAATGCATAGTTCATATCTATGTTTAGCCATGTGGCTTGGTACCTTTTCTCAGTGAGGCATTCTCATCTTGCTTCCTCTGCATCTGGCTTGCAAATGCACCTCTGCCTTTCCTCTTTCCAGAATTCTCCTAGTTTGATTGCCCCACCTATACTTCCTGCCTGGCTACTGGTCAGTCAGTGTTTTATTAAACCAATACAAGTGACAAATCTTTGCAGGGTACAAAAGCATTACCCCACAAAACACTTGCTCAAGAAAGCAATTTCCAGTCTTCCTGCCCAGGGCCCAGTCTCAGTCTCACCACAAGGTACAAAAAAGGGGTCAAGAGGTCAAACACAGAGGCAAAGAAACAAACTCAACCCTAAGAGCTGGAATTCCGTCACTGTTGTGGTTCAGTCGCAGAGACACAAAACTGAGTTAATAAGACATGACCTGGCAGCTGGTCCCAGGATGAAGGAATTTAAGCACTCAGCAAGTCCTTCTCAGATGACAGGGCTAGGCCCCAGGGTCAGGATGGTCAAGACCCTTTGTGGACCTGAGTGTGCAACAGGAGTAAGGAAATCACAGCTGTTGATCTAAGTGTAAATCTGTTGGTGACCTTTCTCTCTGCTGTAACCAATAGCCTGACAAGAGGCAACCTAAAAGAGGAAGGGGTCCTTTGGACTCACAGTCCAGGGAATACAGTCTATCGTGATGGGGAGGTATGGTGGCAGTGCGGTGACAGAGCTGGTTGGTACCTTGCATCCTCAGTCAGAAAAGCAGAGAGTGAACAGGAAGTGGGTGTTTGGTTGGAACCTCCAATTCACCCCTGCATGATCCAGGAAGCCCCATTCCTCCCCATCTCTTGTTCTCTCTCTCGCTCTCTCCCTCCCTCCCTTCCTCCAAATCCCGCTCTCTCAGAGACTCTCCAACAAAGAAAAGAAGCCAACAAACCTAGTCACACATTCCTGGTGACTACAGCAGCTTCCTCTCCTGTTGCTGCCAACAGCCCAAGTCCCTGACCAAGCATTCAGCTTTTGACCTGACCATACTTGGGCACAAACCCAGTTTGTGACAGAGACGTCATAACCTCTCTCCCACAGACTACATCATCTCCCTGGTTTTAGCATGTGACTTCTCTGGCCTTGATCTCTGGGATTGGAGAACCCACCGGGGAGCTGCTTTGCTCAAATAAAACTGTTCTACTTTTTCAATTCTGTTTGGTCTGACTTACTGCACCTGTGGAGAAACCTATTATCAGGGTCCAGAAAGCCTCTTTGTGGGGTCAGTGGATCAAACCTCAAGGCCCAACCCCAGTGACAGGAAAGACTCTCCTGAGAAATGGGATAAGGTACTGCCATACGACAGGCTACAACAGTCAAATTCAACAAGTGCCTACCTGTAGGACTTGGGAGAACCTGGACCAAGACATGGTAGCTGTAACTCAGGACAGATGGGATGAAACGCCAATCTCAGAACCTGTCTCAGATGAGCAAATGGAGCCTGGAGGAGACTCCAGGAAGATTATCTGTAAAGAGGCATATTTGCCATCAGAGACACGACTCCCTCTACATTCTCCATGCTGCCCTAACTAGCAAGGAGGTGGATGCAGCCACAGCCAGCCCTGATCTCAGCAACCTCACCAATCCCACATCTCAGGGCTTTGAGACTTCACTGCTAGTAAGGACCTCTACCTGGCCAGGCGGGCAGCTGGTGACATCAAGGAGAGGCTCTGTCAGAAGAAAAACAATTGAAGAAAATCTATGTAGACACCAAAGGGAAAGACAGAAGAAACCACTGGTATTTAAGGTCTATCACAGGCTGTCATCAGAGTTGTCTCGACATCCCATTCTCCCCTTGATCACAGCACAGGACCCCTTCTCCTTCCCCAGAGTGAGGGATGGTCATGTGACCCATGTTGTCCAATGGAAGAGAAGATTAAGTGTGGCCACACTAACACTAGCAGCTTTGTGGCATAGAGAGGGAGCAGAGCTACGTGAGCAGCCATGATCCCTGGACTGCATTCCCAGTAGCATGCGAGTCCTATGAGTGCAGCCAGTGTGCACGCAAGCACTGCGGCCAGTGTGCATGCAAGCACTGCGGCCAGTGTGTGCACAAGCACTGCGGCCAGTGTGCACGCAAGCACTGCGGCCAGTGTGTGCACAAGCACTGCGGCCAGTGTGTGCACAAGCACTGCGGCCAGTGTGCACGCAAGCACTGCGGCCAGTGTGTGCACAAGCACTGCGGCCAGTGTGTGCACAAGCACTGTTGTTTATGCTGCATCTTCTTGTGGCACCAACCCTTGTTTTACTCAAGCTGCCCTTGAGTACATCTGAATCTCTGGCCCTGGCTCCACAGCAAAGTGGTGGGGGTTCCTGAAATAGAAAGTGCAGGCTGGAGAGATGTCACTGTGCCATCACAGTGATGTGTTAGTGACCTAAGAAGTAGATGAGCTGGTGAGGACACGTCAGACCAAGGGATGATGGATGTCACATTCAGAAACAAGCCAGCGCCTGACCAAGGTGGCATTGGATAAGCCCTCTGTGGACAAAAGTTTCTGTGTGTGTAACATTCCCACAAAGCCTAGTGTCTCAAGGGGGTTGTGATGGGGGTGGGTGAAGAAGGGGCTGTGGGAGCTGAGGGTGAGAAGAAAGAACTCAGAGCACTTGAATGTCAAGCATATTGATGTGATGTGAGATTCCCCTCTGTATGTTGTGAATACCATTGGTTAATAAAGACACTGGCTTGGCCTGATAGGGTAGAACAGAGCTAGGTGGGGAAAACTGAACTGATTGCTGGGATAAAGAAGGCAGGGTCAGTGAGAAGCCATGTAGCCCCACCAGAGACAGGCATGCCAGAACCTTGCGGGTAGGCCATGAGCCTCATGGTAAAATATAAAATACTGGAAATGAGTTAATTCTAGATGTAAGAGCTAGCTAGCAATACGCTTAAGTGATTGGCCAAGCCATGATTTAAACAATACAGTTTCTGTGTGGTTATTTCGGGAGTCTGGGCAGCCAGGAAATGAACAAGCAGTCTTCCTACTACATGGGTACACACATGTAATCCCAGAGCTTTGGAGGTGAAAGAGGAGGATCAGGAGTTCCAGGTCATCCTCAGCGACGTGGAGAGTTTGAGGCCACGTGAGACCCTCATGCAAAACAACAAAAAGAGCCAATAAAAATAATTTCAGTGGGGGTCCGGAGAGACAACTCAATGGTTAGCCAAGTGTACTGCTCTTGTGAAGGACCTGAACTCAGTTCCCAGCACCCACATAAGTGGCTCATAGCTACTAGTCATCCCAGCTCTGTGAGATCTGTGGAAATCTGCATGCATATACACACACCTTCACACAGACAAACACAAGAATATGCTTTACTAAAAATAAAATAAATCTTTAAAATACAGAGTACATGGGAACAATGCCACTGAGACTGTGTGGTGCAGTTCTCGGGTCTCAGAGCTGACAAGATGAGAAGGATAAGTCCTTGGGGCAGGTGAGAGAGCTCTGTGGATCCCAGGGCCACTGCACAGTGGTTTACACATACCCTGTGTGGTTTACACATACCCTGTGTGGCTTACGCACACCCCCGTGTGGCTTACACACACCCTGTGTGACTTACACGTACCCTGTGTGGCTTACACATACACATCCTGTGTGACTTACACGTACCCTGTGTGGCTTACACATACACATCCTGTGTGGCTTACACACACCCTGTGTGGCTTACACATACACATCCTGTGTGGCTTACACACACCCTGTGTGGCTTACACATACACATCCTGTGTGGCTTACACACACCCTGTGTGGCTTACACATACCCTTCCCCCTAACAAAAGAAGACCCTTGCTGGCCCTGAATTCTACAGATGAGAAGTAGGCTGGGAAATTGTCTAGCCCCAGGGAGACCACTGCCCTCCATTCCTGCTCCCACTGTGGCTGAGGAAAAATAAAGGAAGCAACAACACCACTGCCCAAAGTACGGAGCCAAGAAGGGCCAACGACCAACCAGAGCAGGTCCTGGACTGATCAAATATGTGTCCCCCGCACTGCAGCAGAGTCCACTCTCTAGACATCTTCTGTTGGGGTTCTGTAGTCATTCCTGACTGGGGTGCCCTATAAACTCACAACTCTGTCTGGGGCAGCAGCCTTGCCCCTGGCCCATCATCTCCCAAGAGGTAACAGGTTACCGGTCTTACATATCTTTCGTTCATCAGTGCCTGAACAAGAATTACCCCCATCCAAATCAAATAGAGTGGCCACTGCAACTCACACAAGGACCACAACGGGCCATGCAGGCAGGGGGACGCTCGCAGGCCCTCTTCCTAAGCGGGCTGAGCGCTGGCAGGGTTCCTTGATGTTTATATTTGGAGATAGAGCATTTGCTGGTTAAAAATAGAATTAATGATATCTTTGTTCAACACGAGAAGACAATGGTTTGGGAGCACTGCGGCCCCCTCCCTCACCAACTTCCTGCAACATGTCATTTCCAAGCATTAGAAAGCATTTCACATGTGTCTAAGAATAGCTTCTGCTGGGACCCATACAGAGGGCATGAAATTTACCCTTTTCACTGGGAGGAAAGCTGTTCCCAAGCCCTTGAAAGGGTCTCCCTGTATTTGAAGCCCCATGACACCCCCAGAACAATAGGCTCTGAAAACATGTTCTTCATCACACCGAGGCTGAGTAGTTACCCTTTTAGAATTCATCCCCAGCAAAGAGTCCCGCTCCACTTCCCTCCATTCCCACAGAGGCCCTTCACACACCCTGACCTGGCAAGAGGAGGGGACTTTCCACAGAGCTCCTACTGTGTCTACATGGCTAAATGCCTCCAACCCTTTTGATCCCAGGGCTCCAAAGGAAGGGTCTCTCTCGGGCTCAGCAACTGAGACCTCAGTTGAGGTCCTGAGGGGGCTATGGTGTGTGTGTGTGTGTGTGTGTGTGTGTGTGTGTGTGTGTGTGCGTGTGTGTGTGTGTGTGTGTGCGTGTGCATGTGTGTATGAGAGAGAATGCTCCTCTAACAGTGACCTGCTGTCACAGGAAACAGAACACATCCAGAAAGGGGTTATGAAAAATAAGGAGGGAGAATAGAATTGCACAGCAAAACACACAAAGCCAGAACAAAAACAGAAACAACGGACTGGGAGGAAATAACAACATCGAACATGACAAAGAATCAATACTGGCACCACAGAGACCTCAGCCACAGTTGGCTGTGTCTGTTTCCCGCTGGTCATAGATACGGAAAAGACCAGACACAAGATGGAGCCTGAGTGACTGGAGTTGTATGGGACAGGGGCGGGGGGGGGGGGGCGCATGAAGTGATTTGTGGGTGTGGAGGTATGCAGGAGTGTTGTGTGCCTGTGTGTGCAAGACACAGGGAGAGAGAGAGAGAGAGAGAGAGAGAGAGAGAGAGAGAGAGAGAGAGGAAGAAGAGAGGGAGAGAGGGGGGAGAGGGAGAGTCAGAGGAAGGGAGAGAGAGGAGGAGAGGAAGAGGGAGAGAGGGGGGACGGAGAGAGGGAGGGAGAGAGAGGGAGGGAGAGAGGAAGGGAAGAAGAGAGAGAGGGAGGGAAAGAGGGACAGAGGGAAGGAGGGAGGGAAGGAGGGAGAGAGGGAGGGAGCAAGGGAGGGAGGGAGGGAAACAAATGATCAAAGTGGGTAAAACAACAGACATACCAAAAAAAAATGTACTCAAGGAAGGCAGGCTGGAGATGTGTTCCAAGCCGGCTCAGACTCCTCTTGTCCCCAACTGGCCAAAGAACCCTCCACCTGTGCCTCTGTTTCCTCACCTGTTTGTAACTCAGGGATGCTGTGTGACCAGACACTGCCCAACACACCTCAAATTCTGCACTTACACTGTTTACCCCACATTCCGGAACCCACTTTCTGAAGGCAGATGCACAGGCATCTCCCAAGCACCCCGCTGATAGGGTTTCCTCTGGAGACCTGACAGCCATCTTCTGCAAAAATGCAGATGGGGAAGGGAAGAACCCAAGATTCAAGCCAGGCACAGTCTGGACACGGGGAGTCCTTACTGGACTCAGAGACGGAAGCAGAGTTGATGCTCCTGGTGTTAACGGAGCCTCCCTCCACCTCCTGCTGACTGCATTGCCTCTGTTCACTGGAAGGCAGAAGGTATGAGACAGAAGCAAGAACCCAGGTCCCACATTCAGGACTCCAAGCTCCAGCACTGGCTGCTGCCTTGCATGCTATAGGGAAGTCACCCATGGACTTCTGTCCTGTTTCAGAAGCCAGTAAAACACCTACGCCTGATGTCCAGCAAGCCATGGGGTTCATGGTGAGAGGACACTTTCCACAGTGAAGACGTGACCACCAAGCAACTCGCTGGGCAGCCACTTCACAGGACTGTATTTAAGTCCTTTGTGGCATGCACCTAACACAAGCAACTTTGGGGGACAAAGTTGTTTATTTTGGCTCACAGTGTGTGAGTGTGTAAGCTGTGATGGTGGGGAAAGCGGGGTATGTTGCATCTGAAGAAAATGGTCACGTTGCATCTGCTTTAGAGAAATTCCCCCGACTAACAGAGAACACCCCAAACCCCATGAGTGAAGGAGGAGAGTAGTCCAGTTGGGCCCTGCACACAGTGACAGCAGGACCCTAGGGCTAGGAACCATCACTCAATATGGAAATGTGGAGAGGAGAAAGGGCGATAGGTCCTCCCAGCTGACAAACAGAATTATGGTAACACTGGGCAACCTCCATCCTAACACGGTGAAAGCTTTTACAATAATTCAACAATCAATTCAGGGACAGCTACTAAATAAATAACCATTAGAAGAAATACCATGCAATCATTTACATGGAGATGAGCAAGTTGTGTTCTATTATTTAGGCTTTAGTGGAGTTTTGGAATCATCTCTGTCCTAAGCTGAGTGTATATTACTCTATTAGGAGCACAGATATTAATTTTTAACATATGCCTGAGGCTGAAGACTATAAGGTGTTTTGAAAACAGTGATATAAATTTTTCAGTAGTGTGCTGAGTAAATCTGGCTCTGGTGGTTTAAGTGAAATGTCCCCCATAGGCTCAGATGTTTGAGTACTTGGTCTCCAGCTGATGGTGCTGTTCGAATACATCTAAGAGGTGTGGCTCTGCTGGAGAAAGTGCATCACTGGAGGTGGGCTTTGAAGTTGTAAAGCCTTGTGCCATTCCCAGTGCCCTCTCTCATCTTCCTGTTTGAGGTTAAAGATGTGAGCTCTCAGTTGATGCTCTACCCCCACCCCCATGTATTCGCTCTCCCACCCTAGACTCCAACACTTTGAAATCTTGAAATTGAGGCTGGAACCTGCCTGAGGCTACAGGGAGGCCATTTCTCTAGGCCTCTTCTCTTGACCCTAATGGGCCAGGAAAATGGGTCATAGGTTCATCCACTTAAAGTGCACAACCAGAGAGTTCTTAGTGTGTTCACATATCCTGAGACTGTACGAAGTAATTCCAGAATATTCTCATCATACTCTGTGTCCATCAGCAGTACCTCTTGTTCCTTGCCCTGCCTCCACTACCCATCACTCACTGACTGTCACTCTGTGCCTGTCTCTTCTGATGCTCTGAGCTTTCTTGTTAATATTTCTGACTGTCTCTATACATCCTTCAACCAACATCTTCCATCCCCTCCTTCCCTGGGCCTTAGGGCTGTACCACCCACACCCACACTCCTGAGGGCTGTACCACCTACACCCACACTCCTGAGAGCTGTACCACCCACACTCTCGAGGGCTGTACCACCCACACTCTCGAGGGCTGTACCACCCACACCCATACTCCTGAAGGCTGTACCATCCACACCCACACCCACACTCCTGAGAGGGGTACCATCTACACCCACACTCCTGAAGGCTGTACCACCCACATCCACACTCCTGAGAGCCATACCACCTACACCCACACTCCTGAGGGCTGTACCACCTACACCCACACTCCTGAGAGCTGTACCACCTACACCCACACTCCTGAGAGCTGTACCGCTCATGCCCTCTTACCATCTTTAAATCTGCCAGCCCAACTCAGGACAATGCAGGCAGGAAAAAGATGACACACTTCTAGTTAGAATGGAATGGTGCAGGGAGGATTCTCAGAGGCAAGTCTGAGAACCCAGCTATGGCTGCGCTGGGCAAGCCCTGCCATTCTCTGCCCCTCCACCTTGCCCCTCCTGAGAGTGCAAGGGTTCTTTTGTGACAAAGACTTGGAGAGAGAAGAGACAGCGGGGCTGGAAGTACCTTTCCCACCGTGAGGTGCCTGGTTGCCATCACTACCTTGACACAGCCCATATGAGTTCCCTAACAAGCACAGTCATGGACCCCATCTAACTTGCAGGGAAAGTGGGATGAGCCATCTGCTGGCTGCAACCGAATGTTGCATGGGCTCTGTCTGTGTCCCAAGCCTCCTCTCCAAGCAGCCCTCCCCTCCTCCACCCCCTCACTCTCCATTCCCACCCACCCCTTCCACCACCCCCACTCCAGACTACACTCTTTGATCAGGCACTCATTTCCTTCACTTTTTGGTCTGTGGTAGCTGTGTCTTTGAATGGAGCCTGGTGATTTTGCAAACTTTTTTCCAAAGTTAAGAAAACATTCATGTAGGCATGTATGCAGCTGTGTGCACATGCACCCTGAGGACTGGAGGGATGGCCAAGGGACTAACTTTCCTACTGCCCTGAGAAATACCACTAGAAGAGTGGGAAACTTCATCTCCTCCAAATCTCAAACTCTGCTAGAGAGACGGCTCACCAGTTAGCTCACTGCTCTTGCAGAGAACCTGAGTTTGATTCCCAGCACCTGCATGGCAGCACACAACCACCTGAACTCCAGTTCCAGGGGATCTCATGCCCATGTGTGGCTTCTGAGGGTGCTGCATGGGTATGGCATATATTCACACACACATACACACCACAAATTTAAACCTAATCAATGAGTGTCTTTGCAAACCAGACACACAAGAGAAAAGCATGCAGGCACCACTGCAGTCCACTGAACTCCTGCCCAGCTGGAGCCCTTGCACATCCTGCAGCCCTCGCTGGTTAACTAGAAATGGCTGCCCACATTTTTAAAATAAAGTCCCACGTAATTTAGTGATGGTTATTTTTCACCCCTTCCAGAAAACAAATACCCTGGATTGTGAAGGCCAGTAGATTTATAGGGAAGGGAAAGATCTATATTCCCTGGACCAACGTGACGTTACCAGATTGGGTAACTGCTGCATGAACAATAAATTACCCATTGATTAATCGCGCTTCTAGGACTTTCTGGGGTATTTTTCATGCCGACAGCTATGTATACACAAGCAGTGACTTGGAAAAGGGAAAGGCCTGGGGATTCACTCCACAAAGGAAGGAGCAAAGACCATGCACAAGGTTTCAGAACTTCTCATTGCTCACAAAGGGCTGCTTGACAGTGAGGCGTTTTGGGGGCCTGTGAGCAAGTTGCTGTTGACATCTACAAAGATAGACTTAAGTGCACATTTCTGAGAAGGGGTGTCACTCTGTGGAAGAGCACTTGCCTAGCGTGAGAAGGGGTGTTGCTCTGTGGAAGAGCACCTTCCTAGCATGGGAAGGGCTGGACTAGAAAACAAATACTTCATGAGATATCATGCATACCTAGTCAAATGGGGAAATCACTTTTTGGAAAAAGAATAACAAAACAAAACTGGTGAGTTCTGGGGAGAGTATGGCATGGGACATGTGCACTTTCTGCTGGGAGGGCAGATGTCACAGTCATTCCACAAGCTAGTGCAACAGCATCCTGCAAAGCCAAACATGGCCTGCTCACACCATCTCCGCCCACTCCTTGGCGTCTACTCAAAAGTGCTAGAAACCCATGCCAGGGAGAACCCATGCTGGAAGGTTGAGAGCATCTTTTCCCCATAATGTCTAAAGTCTGAAATGTCGTTCAGTGGTTTAAGAGAGAAGCAAACTGACTGGTACATCTAGTGGAACACCAGTCAGAGGCTAAAAGGGAAGACTATGGAGCTGTGAAGAGATGTGGATGAATCTCACATGTGTGTTCAAATGAAAAGCTGATCTCTAAGGGATACACAACATGACACTGGTTATGTGACATTCCAGATGAAGAAACATACGGGTGGCATCCAGGGCTTTGGAGAATGGAGAGGTTGAACTGGTGATCTGCAAGGGTCTCTTTGAGACCCGGAATTATCTAGATGGGGCTGAGAGTTATAAAACAGTATGTGACTGTCAGAAACACAAGATTGTCAAAAGGCAAAGAGGGGGTTTATGGGTAAATTGTGTTTTAAATCAAGTAGGAGGTCAGGGGATCTTGAGATGAGATGGAAGCCATGACAAACACGTGTAATTAGACAAAAAGGCTGTCACCTCCCTGAAGGGGACGGAAGAGAAATCAGGCTAAGCAGATCAGGAGTGTGGGGAGAAGGCTGCCTGGAGACAAGAACGTGTCCCCAGAGCACGGCAGCCTAGTAGGTCGGAGTGTCCCTCTAAGACCTAGAGCAAGCAAGCCGGAAGTCACTGTGTGTGTTTGTAGAGACCGAACAGGCTCTGTGAGTGGACAGAGTGAAGTGGGAGACACTGAGATACAGAGAAGAAGGAGGCTGGGAAGAAACATAAGCAGCCAGGTTAGAGTTGGAGGCATTGAGATGAAGTGGTGTTTCACTGAAGATACATCTATATGGAGAGATGGATGGAAGATAGGTGATAGATGATAGATGGATAGATAGATAGATAGATAGATAGATAGATAGATAGATAGATAGATAGTAGAAAGACAGACAGATAGATAGATAGATGATAGATAGATAGATAGATAGATAGATAGATAGATAGATAGATAGATAGATGATACATACATAGATGGATGGTTAAAGGATGGATGGATTGATGGAAAATAAATGATAGACAGAAAGACAGATAAGGTTGTGATAGGACCTTTGAGAGCAATGGGGAAGAAAAGCAGAACATATCCACATAAGCTGGTCAGTGTCCTTGAGTTCACACACAACTTTACCACATCTTTCCTGAAACCTCTTTCTTCCCCACCCTCCACATCCCAGCTCTTCTGGCCTCACTGTTCAATAGTTTAAAGTACCCAGACAAAATATAAGTTACCCAATATGGAGACAAAGAATCTGAAATAACACAAAGACAGTCATGCTATACAGGGGTTTTCAGCTTTTGGATAGCAACCTGCTGAGAGCGTGTAATGCTGGCACAACAAACTGCTTCCTGGAAGAAAAGACCTTGGTCCCACGCCTCTGTTCAGAAAGCCTGCAATGCTGCTATGTCTGAATGCAGGTGGGCTTTCAAAATTCAGAGGTTAGAGTTCAAGCTTCACTGTATTAAGAGTCGGGGACAGTGAAAGATGATTAAATTACTTATCTGTTTGATGGGATTAGAAACCTTAGAGGAGGTTGAAAAGGAGCTGGTTAGGTGCCTTTGTTGTTTCTCTTTCTGACATTAAGGGTGTTATGCCATGTCCATGCTCTCTAGGAGGCATGGGAACAAAGTATCTTCTTGGAAGCAGAGATTGGACCCCACAAAACTTCAAACCTGCCAAACACCTGGCCTTGAAGTTGAAGCCTCCTGAACTGTAAGAAGTAATTTCTATTGTTTATAAATTCAAAGGCTATCTTGTTACAACACCAAAAATGGACTAAAATAACCCACCAACATACCACCTGATAGAAAATCATGATGGCACATACCTGTACTCCCAGTTATTGATTGTGAGTTTGTCATGTGTGAGACTCCTCCTAGGGAGATACAAACAACCACCTACGAAACCCAGATCGTACCAAAGTAGTGATTCCATCCAAGTCCAACTTGGTGATCAGTGGCTGTGTTGAGATGAGTTATAGAGGCATGAATGACTCAAAGACAGCTGCATCACAGCAAAGTCTACTGAGATATGAGTGGTAACTCATGAAATCAGCAGTTCTTGATCTCTGAATATTGTCCAAAGAGCTCAGTGGGTCAAAAGCTCTCCTCCAGGCACTTCATTGGTAAGATAGCCTCTTTCCAACAGTCCTTACTGCTTATATAACCTTGGAGAAGGAGGGGGCCTTGTGAATCTGGTAAGTTTCAGGAACTTTCTGAGACTTGTGAATTGTTGTCTTAGTGAGCATTCCTCCAGGGCAGGATGTTTCAGAAAACTTGGAAGAGATGGCTACACAGCAGAATTAAAGGCCAATGGGACTAAGAGGAAGGAAGCCCTGTCTATAAACAAGCAAACAACAGTTTTTCCACAGGGCACAATTCTGACAACTTCTGTGAAGCAGAAGAGACCTAGCCCAGGGATGAAGAGACCAAGTGCTCACAGAGCCTAGTGCCTGGGCACTGAATGTCTCATGTAGTACACATACACCTGTGTATTCACCAAAACGTACAATCTCAGGGTACCAGACTGGGAGGAGGAGAGAGGGACAGATGGGACAAAGCCAGAAGCAAGGATGCCTGAGCTGCAAACAACCCTCACTGCTACAGCCGCCAAACCCACCCTGAGCATCCTCAGTCACAGCACAGGGGGCTGTAGAGCCTGGGTGTAGAGCCAGGCAAGGCTTCAGCATCCAGTGTCTCTGTTCCCATGAACTGTAGCTCTCTGGCATATTTCAGAAAAGGTCTTATATTAATTTGGATTTTTTAAAAACACTTTGCTGTTGGGGAGAAAAGACTTTATTTGGGGGACTTTGCAATTCATGATGAAACAAAGTTTGTTTCCCCAGGAATCAGAAATGCAGGCTGGATGCCAGGACAGATTGACAGGACAGCGAGACCCAGGCACTCAGGAACCTGGTTCTGCCCTTCCCCACCATGCTAGCAATTGTGGGTGACGGAGTTGTCTTCCCATTGCCCTGGGACCTCACCCTGAGGAAGCCTAGAAACATTCACAATTCTCAGCCCAGGTCTGAGGATGGAGCATCTGGATCGGCAGGGGCAGCTGAGGCCCAGGAGATCAGACTGCAACAGCAACAACTGGAACATGCAGCCTCGAACACGGAGAACAAGCCAGCTGCCACCCATGAAGGCCACCAGGCAGCTACCACCTCAGGTGATGCTGTAACAGCCTGCCCCACCCCCATACAACAGCAATAGGCAGAATCCCAATGTTTCTCTTCTCTCCTGCTCAGGCAGCACTGGACCAGCCAGTGACATCCTCTCCCACTGAGGAACAGGCCAAAAGGGAAAGCACAAATCAGGTCCTATTAGACATGCCTCCTATGCAGAAAGTGCAGAGAGCCAACAAAAGGTCTGTAGAACTGACAGAAGATGCAAGGGGTAAAATCAACGTCCCTGGGTGATGGACAGAAAATAAAATATGATTGTCACACTCAAGACAACTTGGCTTCTATAATTACTTTGTTCTATAGAGAGAGCACTCTTAAAATATACTCTTTTAACAAACTTTGACTATACAATGCCTTTATAACTATAGTTAATGCAACGTACTAACTGCACAAATATGCTCAATGTATAGTAATATAATTATCATGTATTAACTACACAGTAATATAATTACAATATACTCAGTACATAGTAATATAATTACAATATGCTCACTATATAGTAATATAATTATCAAGTACTAACTACACAGTAATGCAATTACAATGTACTCACGATATAGTAATATAATTACCTTGTACTCACTATATAGTAATAAAGTAAAATCTACTAACTACTCAGTAATATAATTCCAATATGCTCACTATACAGTAATATAGCTACCATGTATTAACTTCACAGTCATATAATTACACTGTACTCACTATATAGTAATATAATTACCATATACTAAGTACACACTATATAATTACAATATGCTCACTATATAGTAATATAATTACAATGTACTGACTATGTTATAATATAATTACCTTGTACTCAATGTACAGTCATATAGTAAAATGTACTAACTACACTAATATAATTACAGTGTAGTCACTGCATGGTAATATAATTATAACACATTCACAATACAACAATATAGCTACAATGTACTCATTATACTATAATATAGTTACAGTGTGTTCACTAAACAGTAATGTAGTTGCAATGTATTCACTATACAGTAATACAATTGCAATATACTTATATAATTACAATGTAGTCCCCGTACAGTAATATGGTTACAGTGTGCTCTGTACATAGTAATATAGTTACAGTATGCTAACTACAATGCAATGTAGCTACAATGTATTCACTATACAGTAATACAATTGCAATATACTCATATAATTACAATGTAGTCACTGTGTAGTATTATAGTTACAGTGTGCTCACTACATAGTAATATAATTCCAATGTATTTACTATTCAGTAATATAATTATAATATATTCACACAACTACAATGTACTCACAGAATAATAATAAAGTTCCAATGTGTTCACTGCATAGTAATATAGTTAGTGTATGCTCACTATACCCTAATATAGTTCCAATGTATTCACTATACAGTAGTATAATTACGATGGATTTAAAAGTTCAAGTTCAACATCTTAAATTCATACCATTTCAATGCTAAGAGTTAAACTCAAACCTTTGAACTTGAATCCAGTCATGGTGGTGCACACCTTTAATCCCAGCACTCAGAAAGCAGTAGACGGATCTTTAAGATTTAGAGAACAGCCTGGTAAAAATAGCAAGCTCCAGACCAACCCAGGCTACACAGTGATACCTTGTGCTCCTCAAAACAATTTTTTTAAGTAGATTTGGACTATAGAGTTGGCTCTGGAGTTAAAATCACTTGCTGCTCTTGCAGAGAACCCAGGTTTAATTGTCAGCACCCCAGCCTCAGCGTTCTAGCAGACAGACTTGGAGAGATTTTTTCTTTAACATTTAGGATTAATTTTTAAATTGTGTTGACTATGTAACATATGTCGCACCACCCTAACCATTCTTTTGTCCTATGTGTGTGCTTTATTATGCAATCTGTATTTTATGTGTATGTTTTATCTGTATGGATGCATTTGCACACCATGTATACAGAGTTCAGAGACCGGAAGAAGATGTTGAATCCCCTGGAACCGGAGTTATGAATGGTTATGAACTGCCACGTGGGTGATGAGACTCAAACCCAGGTCCTCGGCAAAAACATTAAGAGCTCTTAAATACTGAAGCCTCCCTCCAGCCCCAGCATCCTAATAATCCTTGACTGTTCATGTTTAAGTTGGTACATTCACATGATTAAGGAACCACTAAAACACCCTCTCAAATGCCTCTTAACTTACAAAGCAGAAATTGTCCTCATTCGGGAGCTCATGCATCTCCCGCTCCCCAAGTTTCCTCCACTACCCCACTCTCTGAAAGTCTGCTCACTCTGGGACATCCCAGTGTCGCTCTGTGTCTGGCTCTTTTCATCAGCATAACATCACATCAAGTTGCAGCAGGAGTCCGAATCCCCCTCCTTGTTAAGCCTAACTAAGTTGCCATCGTAGACTTGTGTGGCAGCAACTTTGTCAACCTCACAAGCTTGAGCAGCAGCTTCAGGAAGGAAGGTTTATTTTGACTCAAAGTGTAATGGCACAGTCCATGGTGGTAGGAACGGCGTGGTGATGACAGAGTGAGAGGAGAGGTCACGCTGTGTGTACGGTCTGGAGGCAGGGAGAGACGGATGCCTGTGTTCACCTTGCTTTCACCTTTTTATACAGTCCGGAACCACTGCCCTAGGGATGCCTACCTCAACTGACCCGATCTACAAGCTCCCTCATATATACTCACAATGACTTATTCACCAGATGAGTCCAGATCCTGGCAAGATTAATTGACCTATAAGGCTCCTGGGATCCTGTCAGACCTGCACACGATGCTAGGAGCCTGGAATTTGTCCCCAGAAATCTGCATCACTGAAGGCTTCCCATCATCTCAGACAATTCCCAGGATACTGCAAATGGGCTCCAAAGTTTACTTCCTTCTATAAGCCAGACACTGTACACAGCAAAAAACAAAACAAAACAAAAAAAAACAAACCTTGCCCAGTATGCAGCAAAAGACTCATTGTTCATATCTCCAAGTAGGTCTGCTGATACATAGCCACAATCACCTGGAAGCTACCATGGATAGGAAGTTAACCACTCAATAAGGTGTTGTCCCAAGAATGTGAGTTGGTGGCTTTACTGACTTTGCTGCATTAGGGAACATGTGGGACCTTTCTTTTGCTTCAAAAGGGAGCGGGAGGAGTCTGGGGAACCCCCTAGACAGTGGCGTTTGTCTTTTTTCTAGTTAGCTTTCCTTTCGCTATGATAAAATGTCCTTAAAAGAGCAGCTTAAGGAAGAAAGAGTTGTGGAGGGAGCTCATAGCTGGAAGGGAGTGTCCATCCTGGTAAGAAAGTAGTGGAGGCAGGAGTTCATTGGTCACATGGCATCCTCAGGGAGGAAGCAGAGGGACGGATGCTCATGCTGACTAGCTTTCCCCTTTCTCAACGGTTCAGAACTCAGCCCAGGGAATAATGTGACCAACTTTCAGTATGGGTCTTCACAGCTCAATTAATCTAATTGAGATAATCCAGAGATTAATACAATCTAGATAATCCTACACAGGTGTATGTGGAGGCTTGTCTCCTTAATGATTCTAGAGCTTGGCCAGTTGACCATCAACGCTGGAGAACACAGGAGCAAGGATGAGGCCAGTACTGGCGGCAGGTATCTAAAGGACAAGGTGGCTTAAAGGAGGATAACATCCCACAGCCAAGCAGCCTCAGTCAGGTGTCTCCTGGGAATAAATGAGGAGGACCTGAACCACTCTGAGAGGAACGAGTGAGAGGCCATGACTCCAGAACCCTGAAGTATCTATGGGGAGGATGGATTTGTGGGAGGAAAAAAGTATGGACGACTAAATGAAGGAGAAGAAGGATGCAATGATGGGAGGATGGATGGATGGATGGATGGATGGATGGATGGATGGATGGATGGATGGATGGATAAAGGATATATGATGTATGGATGGAGGATGGATGGGTGATAGATGGAGGATGGATGGATAGAGGAAGGATGATGGATGGATAGATGGAGGGAGGGATGGAGGGAGGGAAGGTTGGGAGGAGAATCTGAGAATGAATTAATGGATGGGTGGATAGATGGATGGAGGATGGATGGATGATGGATGAATGAACGAATGGATAGATGGATGGAGGATGGATGGACAGATGGACGGAGGGATGGATGGATGGATGGATGGATGGATGGATGGATGGATGGATGGATGGACATACAGGGGAGCTACCAGGTGGTGCAAGAATTCTAAGAGCTGCACATTTCCCCTCTGTCAGAGCCACAGTGAAGCTGGGGAAACAGATGCATCATGCTTCATGGGTTACACAGAAATCAATGCACCTCAACACCAGGAAAAAAAATAGGTCATGATTTTCTATAAAACTGCCCCGATCAATGACTCCATTCATCTGTCTTACTCTTCACGCTGTCTATTTTTAATCCTCATGAATAGCAAAGGGGTCGCAGAGAAGGAGACCAAGAAGCAAGCTGCATTTGCTGCAATGGGAAGCAGGTGCAGAGCTCCCAGGGAGATGACAAGCAGATCCCTTCACAGCAGGTGGCCTGCTGAAGAGCGTCTTTGCCAACTGGGCAAGGGAGGTAAGTAGATAGCAAGTAGATACCTACCCTCCCCAGCAAGCCCTCCAGTGCCACTCCTGATACTGGTCCTTTTTAAAAAATATGGGGTGGGTGGGTGGGTGGGTGTGCGCACGTGCATACACATGTGTGTGTTCATGCATGCATGTATGCATGTGTGCATTTTGTGTGTACATATAGGTATAATTGCATTTGTGTATGTGGGTGCATGTGTGGAGGTGTGGAAGCTGGATGATAACCTTGGACGTCACTCTCAAGAATGCCATCCACGTCCTTTGACACAGAGCCCTTCCCTAGCCCAGAACTCATCAGTTAGACTAGCAAAACTGGCTAATGAGCCCCAGAGACTTTCCTGTCTCTATCTCCCCAGCATGCACCACTGCACCTAGCATCTTATATGAATACTAGGGATCCAACACGGGCCCTCATGCATGTCATCAAGTGAGCTATCCCCACCCCCACCCTGCCAGTCCATGCTGACTTACTGACGTAAGATGACCAGAGCTAACAGGTGTAGCTGGAACCTTAGCATGGGGCCACAGCCATTGGCAAGGTTCAGATCTGGGCATTAGAGTTAGCCACAAATATCCTACTGCTACGAGCCCTGGGAAGGGCCACCATTCATCAAAGACTTGGCTTGGACAAGTTCCTGTGCAGTAGTAGGTCTGGGCTCTGGATCAGAAGAGAAGCCCACAGGTTCAGCTGAGGAAACAGGTGTGGAGGAATAAGGCCTAGGGAAAACTCGGAGAGCCTCAAAGCACCGGAGGTGTGTTTCCCTTCTAGATCTGAACCAGAACCTCTATCTCATCAACCCTCCTGAGCCCCTCAGAGCCCGGCCACGCATGAGAATTATTGAATAACACCAATTAATGGTTAGTATGCCCATGCCAGCCTGTCCCTGAGGCTCTGAGCACTTAGCTACAGAGGTCCCCAGTGTACAGGACACTGGGGTTCCTCTCCAAAACTAATAACTATCATAAATAACCCTATAGGCAATGAGAAATCTCTGGCACCCACTGCCAGAAGACACCATTAGTTAATCTACTCCTTTTTGAAGCTTTGGACTCATTTGGCTGGGCTTCCAGGGCAGCTCTTGCCAGCACGGCCGGCTAATAAGTAATTAGGAGATAATTAACACTTGTAGCATACAATAGAAACATCTGGACCTGCTGACTTATTAAAACCTAAGACTTGATTAAACAGTTGTAGGGAAAGACGGAAACAGGCTCAGCCCCTCTCCCTGACTCACCTCACCTCTGCGCCCCAAGACATTGAGGGTCTGTGACTTCAGACACAGCCCTGCCCACTTCCAGTGCAGTGACCTCCCACCTGCCCACGAGGCTTAGAGCGAAGTTAGAGGCCCAGTTCTATCATCTGTCAATGTTTCCCTAGGAGGATTCCCACCAATTACTTTCCCTTCTTGTCTGCCTTTCCCAGGTAGTTGTCTTGGAGCTTGGAGACAGAAGCTGCCCCGAAAGTGAATACCCTTCCCTGATATAATTCAGCATTCATTGCTTAACCTGGAAAAGGACCCTGGCTCCCAACCCTCTTCTGCTCACACAAGAAGGTCACATACTAACTAGCAAAATAGCCCTCCCCCAAAGTTCAGTCATATGTAAGTAGGGGAGTGTCAGAGAGCCCTGAATCCCTACCGGTCCCCAACCTGGACTATAACCCTCTCATTATCTCCGCCATACTTCCTGTCTCTCTGAGCAGCTGGGTAGGAGCTGGATGCACAGCAACACATGGAACTAATGAGGCTGACCACTCTCTGACACTCTCCAGAGCTTATTCTGCAGCCATCAGGTTGCCCAAACCAACCATCCTCCTGAGGCAGCTGGACCAGAGTAAAGCTGAGCTGCTGAGCAAAGGGAAAGTGAGTCAGGACTGCAGGCTCTCCAGCAAGTCTGCAAACAGAAAAAAGGCTGAGCGGTCCGTCTTCTGGGGGCGGATTTGAGAGATGCCCTACTGGGTGGCCTGTTCCCCTTCTCTGGGGAAAGTATAAAGAGAATCTGATGGGGGGATTGGAGAGATGGCTGAGAGGTTAAGAGCACTGACTGCTCTTCTGGAGGTCCTGAGTTCAATTCCCAGCAACCCACATGGTGGCTCACAACCATCTGTAATGAGATCTGGTGCCCTCTTCTGGCCTGCAGGCACACATGGAGGCTGAACACTGTGTACATAATAAATAAATAAATCTTTTGAGAGTGAGAGAGAGAGAGAGAGAGAGAGAGAGAGAGAGAGAATCTGATGAAGACTACAGGGATTCCCTGTCCCTGCAATAGTCCCCTTCTGCCGTGTGACTGCAGTTTCCTGGCTCTGGCTGAAGTTCTGCTGTGTTCAGTCCCGGAAGTTGAACCTTCAGGATGCACCAGTTGGCTCACACTGTAATCTAATGATGGAGGCAGAGCCAATGAAAGCCCTGGAATCCTTTTCCCTCCGGTGAGCTCTGAGAATGGAGAACTCAGAGCCTTTTTCAGTGGGCCTGAAGAGACAGAGCCAGAGCAGTGAGGCCAAGGAAGGGTGTGGTGTGGGAGCCCACGGGATACAGAAGTTGACTGACAACACTCAGTAGGGTTCTGTGGGGACCTTGTTCCTCCTTCTGACCAGTGAAACTGTGCTCCCAGCCCTGGTGGCACTGACTCGGGTTCTGACTGTTCCTGGGGAGAGGGCCCACCATGTTGGGGAGGTCTCTACACTACAGGGGTGCTCTTAGAGAAGAAGAAATCAGAGGAAGGGAAGAGGAGGAGAAAATGAGAGCAGGCAAAAAAAAAAAAAAACCTGCCTCTGATATTCAGCAAGTTGCCATGACCAACAAAGGATAGGGAGAATATCAAGCTGCTCACATTCCCCGTAAAGCCCTGCAGCCATCCTCCTTTGTACACGATCCAGGGTGTGCTGAGCAGAAAAGCTTCCCTTCCACACTCAGGCACTCGTGGGCAGCTTGTCTCAGCCTGCCTCCTGCTTCCCAAAGTCTCCCTCTCAACGACTTTCACTGGACTCAGTGACAGAAGGGACAAATGCAGAGGGAGGTGCTTCTCCGAGGGAGACAGAAGATGCCAGCAGCTAGGTATGGCCCAGGCATCATTAGCAAGGGGAAACTCCTCTGCTCGGGGGCCACCCATCACTGTACATCTAGAACTCCGAGAGGTGGATGGATTCGCTGTTTTCCTATGACTGTGACAGATAAAGGCCACTTAAAGAAGAAAGGGCTTATTCGGGCTTTTGGCTCCAGAGGGATGAGAGTCCACCATGGTAAAGCAGGGGCAGTGTCTGGGAGCTCAGGCAGGAAACCAGGGGGATGAACTCAGAACAGTGTGAGCTGTTAAACTCTCAGAGTCCTCCTCCAGGCGGGCATGCTTCTGTTTGCAAAGCCACAGCTCTTAAACCTCTCAAACAGCACCACCCACTGGGAACTAAGTATTCAAATGCCAGAGACTATGAGGCACATCTCCCTCATTCACCACAGTGGGCACAGGAATGCCAGTAAACTGTGGGCAGCTCTGGGCAAGATATGGAGACAAGGACCAAATTTTTCCAAGCACCCTGCTGACTGCCACACCACACATGAACGCTGGGTGCTATTGCTGAGGGGAGTTCAACTACCCACTGACCCCTCACACTAACGGGGACATAACACCCCTGCCGGGGACCCAGCGCTCCTGCAAGGGAGTCCTGTACCTGATATTGCCCTACCCCTGACAGAAACCCAGTACTCCAGCAGGAGACTTCTGCCGGGTACCCAATACCTCTGCTGGAAAGTGGTCCATCTGCTATGGCCTCACCTAGACCCTGTACCCCTACTGCGGATCTGACACCTCCGTTGGGGACATGATGCCACTGATGGTTGTGGTCCGTCTGCCACCACTAGTGAGTGACCCACCGGAGTTCTAACTCGGGTTACCTGGATCTCTGACCTGTACTCCTTCTGATTCTGACTCCAGCCCCAGCCTCTGGCTCCAGGGGAGTCCCAGCTTCTGAAGCCAACCAGCTCACAGAGGGAAATTAGCCAGGAGAGAAAATTCAGTCACTTAGGGCCACGAACCTGTTTGGCAACCAATTTGCAGAGAACTTGTCCTTAACTTGTGCCACCGGCAAGGTCTGCGCAGTGATTTGGGTCTATCAACCAGTAAATTACAGGCAGCCGCATTGCTCGGTCAGGTCAGCTGGAGAGCTGAGACGGAGTAGCTTGGAATGAGTGACAGCTCCAATAAATGCATTCCTGCCAGGAAAATAGCATTTCCATGCCGAGGTGACTCGGAGCATATTGAACTTCGGGAAGGAAGAAAATAAAAGTAAAACGGCCCTGGCACTCCTGAGCGCTCCATCGTGACTGTCAGGCTCGGTGGGAAGACAAGAAACCCGTCATCAGGTAAATAGTTTGCAATCCCCAGACAGGGAAGCACCGAATCACGTCGGGGACAGACAATCCCAAAGTAGGTGTTTGACGCGAGCACAAAAGGGAATCTTGGGCCAGTGGGGGGGGGGGAGGTCTTGGAGCTCACCTAGAACAGCCTCCTTTCTCAATGATGGGGAAACTGAGGTCACAGTCAGACAGTAGATAAGACTGATTGAGTGTAAGGGCAGAGAGACCAGTGCAAGACAAGTGGCTGGGACAATCTAACAGGGAGACCCCAGGGTTTAGGGACTCACGTTGGTGCCATGAGCCACATTTAAGACATTAATAATGTCCTCAAAGACTGATGAATGACAGACTGAAAACACAGCAGGGCACCTGCCATGGATCAGGGAGTCAAGTGGATAGACAGATGGACAGGGCCAGGAACCCAGGAATATACAGACTTTAGTAGAACGTAGAGGTTGACTCCCTGGCTCATGTCTGTGGCAATTCCTTCGTCATTGGAGAAGATGCCTGATCAGCGCTGGACCTGCAGGATCCTCAGCAGCATGACTAAGTACTGGTCCAACTTGGAGGAGTCAAGCTGGGGAAGAGGAAACATTCCATGCTCAGGGCTATTGCTGTCCTTTTACTGAGGGCTTGAGCTAGTCCTTAATGCTGTGGTGCCCTGTGCAGTTTCCCAGGGTTGGTGGTGGCTAGGAGTACCTGCGGGGAAGAGCTGAGCCTTCTGAAGGTGGAGCTCTTACAAAGACTTCTTGTGCTACCTGCTGGGTCCACCTCCATGCTCTTGTCACACTACTGATGAACTGTTCTTCGTGATGACCCCAATAATATAACCTTCAGAGACTGAAAGCCAGATTCGAGGCTTGCTAAGGATGGCCTTTGGTTAATGCAACTGTGCCACATTGTCAACTTGGCATAAACCTAGACAAACCTGAGAAGAGGAAACCTTTTTTTTTTTTAGATTTTTTTCTCACTCCCCTTCCTTCCGCCCCTCTTCCTTTCCACCATCTCCCCACACTCCCAATTTGCTCAGGAGATTTTGTCTTTTTCTCCTTCCTAGATGAATCCATGTATGTCTCTCTTAGGGTTCTCTTTGATGTCTAGGTACTCCGGGGTTGTGGCCTATAAGCTGGTTATCCTTTGCTTTATGTCTAATATCCTCTTATGAGTGAGTAAATATTACATTTGTTTTTCTGTGTCTGGGTTACCTCACTCAGTATAGTTTTTTCTAGTTCTGTCCATTTGCCTGCTGATAATACTCCATTGTGTAAATGTACCACATTTTCTTTATCCATTCTTCAGTTGAGGGGTGTCTAGGTTGTTTCCAGGTTCTGGCTATTATGAATAATGCTGCTATGAACATAGTTGAGCACATGTCCTTGTGGTATGATTGAGCATCCTTTGGATATATGCACAAAAGTGTTATTGCTGGGTCTTAAGGTAGATAGATTCATACTTTTCTGAGAAACTACCGTACTAATTTCCAAAGCAGTTGTGTAAACTGAGACTCTGCTTTCATTTCCCTGCTGCCCCCAACTCAAAATACACACACACACACACACACACACACACACACACACACACACACGGGGTGAGAGAGAGAGAGAGAGAGAGAGAGAGAGAGAGAGAGACTATAGTAATTACAACACTGTTTGGCCAATGACTTAGGCATATTCCTAGCTAGCTCTTATATCTTAAATTAATTCATTTCTCTTAACCTGTGCTTCATCACGAGGCCGTGGTTTACTGGTGAGGTTCTGGCGTCTTTCTCCTTCAGCAGCTACGTGACATCTGCATGACTCCACCTTCTTTCTCCCTATGTTCACTTTAGTTTTCCCACCTAGCTATATTCTGCCCTGTCATAGGCCAAAGCAGTTTATTTATTAATCAATGGTAATAAAACATATTCACAGCATACAGAGGGAATCCCACATCACAGCTGAACCAGCTTGCACTCCCACCAGCAAAGGAGAAGTGTTTCCCTTACTCCACATCCTCTCCAGCATAAGCTGTCATCAACATTTTGATCTTGGCCATTCTGAGCCAAGAGGTGTAAGATGGTATCTCAGAGTTGTTTTGATTTGCATTTCTTTGATGGCTAAGGAATTTAATCATTTCCTTAAATGTCTTTCAACCATTTGAGATTCCTCTATTAAGAGTTCTCTTTTTAGGTCTGCATCCCATTTTTATTGAATTATTTGTTCTTTTGATGTCTAGTTTCTTGAGTTCTTTTTGTACTTTAGATATCAATCCTCTGTCTGATGTGGGGTTAGTGAAGATATTTTCCATTCTGTTGACTGACATTTTCTCTTGTTGACCTTTGCTTTACAGAAGCTTCTCAGTTTCAGGAGGTCCTATTTATTAATTGTTGCTCTCAGTGTCTGTGCTACTGGGGTTGTATTTAGGAGGTGGTCTCCTGTGCCAAGGCATTCAAGTGTACTTCCTACTTTCTCTTCTGTGAGATTCAATGTGGTTGGTTTTATGTTGAGGTCTTTGATCCATTTGGACTTGAGTTTTGTGCATGGTGATATATATGGATTTATTTGCATTCTTCTACATGTTGACACACAGTTATGCCAGCACCATTTGTTGAAGATGCTTTCTTTTTCCATTTTATAATTTTAGCTTCTTTGTCAAAAATCAGGTGTGTGGATTAATATTAGGGTCTTCAATTCAATTCCATTGGTCCTCCTTTCTGTTTTTATGCCAACACCAAGCTGTCTTTATTGCTGTAGTAACTCTATAGTAGAGTTTGAAGTCAGTGACTGTCATGTCTCCAGAAGTTCCTTTATTGTACAGGATTGTTTTGGCTATCCAGAGTTTTTGTTTTTCCATATTGAGTTGAGTATTGTTCTTTTGAGGTCTGTGAAGAATTTTACTGGGCTTTGTTAGGTTCTACATTTTATCTGTAGATTGTTTGGGGTAAGATTGCAATTTTTACTATGTTAAGCCTATCTAACCAAGAACATGGGAGATCTTTCCATTTTCTGGTGTCTTCTTCAATTTCTTTCTTCAAAGATTTAAAGTTCTTGTCATACAGGTACTTCATTTGTTTGGTTAGAGTTACTCTGAGATATTTTATGTTATTTGTGGCTATTATAAAAGGTATACTTCTCTGATATCTTTTTTCATCCCATTTATCATTTGTATATAGGAAGGCTACTAAATTTTTAGTTAATCTTATATCTTGCTACATTACTGAAGGCATTTATCAGTTGTAGGAATTCCCTGGTAGAACTTTTGGGGCCACTTATGTAAACTATCATATCATCAGCAAACAGTGAGAGTCTGACTTCTTCTTTTCCAATTCGAATCCCCTTGATCTCCCTTTGCTGTCTTATTGCTCTAGTGAGAACCTCAAGTACTATATTGAATAGAAACAGGGAGAGTGTATAGCCTTGTCTTGTTCCTGATTTCAGAGGAATCGCTTTGAGTTTCTCTCCAATTAGTATGATGTTGGCTGTTGGCTTGCTGTGTATTGCCCTTATTATGCTTAGGTATGTTCCTTGTATCCCTGCTCTCTCCAAGACCTTTATCATGAAGGGGTGCTGAATTTTGTTGAAGGCTTTCTCAGCCTCTAATGAGATGAACATGAGGGGTTTTTTCTTTCGGTTTGTTTATATGGTGGATTACAGTGATAGATTTTCATATGCTGAGCCATCCCTGCATCTCTGGGATGAAGCCGACTGGATCGTGGTAGAGGATTTTTCTGATATGTTCTTGGATTCAGTTTGCCAGTGTTTTTGCATCAATGTTCATGAGGGATATTGGTCTGTAATTTTTTTTATTAGTTGTGTCTTTGTGTGGTTTGGGTATCAGGGTAACTGTTGCCTCGTAAAAAGAGTTTGGTAATGTTCCTTCTGTTTCTATTGTGTGGAACAATTTGAGGAATATTGTTATTAGTTCTTCTTTGAAAATCTGGTAGAATTCTGTGCTGAAACCATCTGATCCTGGGCTTTTTTTTTCCCTTTTTTTTTCTTTTTTGATTGGGAGACTTTTGATGACTGTTTATATTTCCTTTGTGGTTATAGGTCCATTTAACTTGTTTATTTGGTCTTGATTTAATTTTGGTATGTGATAATTATCCAGATAACTGTCCATTTCCTTTAAGTTTCCCAATTTTGTGGAGTACAGGTTTTTTAAGTATGCGGTTCTCTCTACCAATGCTCAGACCGAAGGGGCAATCCTCAGACTGTACTGTGTCTCTACCAAACCTCAGGGTCCCAGGAAGAGAAAATATTAATCAAGATTGGCCTGTAGGCAAGTCTTCAGCACCATTTCTTGGATCACTCTCAGGATCCCCAGCACAGCCTGGCATTGTGTTGACCAGGACCGGGAGTACCTGGAGGACAGGGGGTTCAGAGAAGGTGGGGTCTGGGTGTCCTTTCCCAGGGGTCCTCTCTTGAGACCTGTATCAAGGGGACCCAGGACTTGCTTACTCTGGTAAAATACACAGGCACAGAAGCAACTATGATGGTTTGAGTAATAATGACCCCCTATAGATTCCTATATTTAAATGTTTGGTTCCCAGTTGGTGGATTATTTAGGGAGAATTAGGAGGGGTAGCCTTGTTGAAGAGGTGTATGATTGGGGTTGGGCTTTAAAGTGTCAAAAGCCCATGACAGGCCTGGTGTATGTGTGTGTCTCCCTCTTGCTTATGGCTCAGATAAAAGCTCTCAACTACGACTCCAGCACCATGTCTGCCTGTGTACCACCATGCACAGCATCACAATGACAACGGACTAACCCTCTAGAACTGTAAGCCAGCCCCCCAATTAAATGCTTTCTTTCAGAAGTTGCCTTAATCATAAGTGTCTCTTCACTGCAATCGAACAGTAACTAAGACAGTGATTGACAAAGAAAGAAGCTTATTGCATTCACAGAAACGAGTAGGGCCAGCAGGGAAGCTCGCCCCCACTATGGTTCCCACAGGGAGAAGTGGGCAGGCGGAGGGCAGTGCTGGGATAAAGCTGCCCCTGTCTCTCCCTGAACCTGGGAAGACTTGAGCAGGAGATGATAAAGGGGGAGCTTGGGAGTGACTCTAGGTTGGACATTTGCATTTGGGGGCTCTCTACAATCTGCTTGTCTTTCTAGGGATTCACCTGTCTATACAGGGGTGTCCACCCCCCCCAACCAAAGACCACAGGTGCCAAAGCATCAGTACACAGACAGAAAATCAAAATAGTTTGTACCCAGGCTCTGCAAAATCCACCCCGAGAGTCCCCGGAGCTACTGTTGACCCTACAGAGGCTTCTATGCAGGAAGCCCCACCATTTCTCCAAGCAGACAACACTACAGGCAGAGGCAGGCCACACTTGTTCCACTCCCTCCCTGCAAGACCCACACAACCCATCAGAGACCCCACAATGGGGACCCAATCTAAATAAACCACCCGTGACCCTGGGAGCAAATCCCTCCTCAGCTCTACTGATGTACACCCCCATGACTGACCAGAGTCTTAGGGACTCATGATCTCTGCAAGTCTCAACCCTCCTGGTGATGGCCCCCCTGCTGCTTCAGAACCATTTGGGGTGAAGGTCTTGCTTATGGAACGCCAGTAAGGAAAGCATCCTTAAGGAGCAAACACTTTATCTCCTGGGTATCCCCAGAACCCGCTCATCCCTCTCTGTCAGACAAGTTTCCCAAGAGGACCGTCTTGTTAAGTGTCCTTTCCCCAGAAGAGGAGGAGACTTCCCTGAAGGTAATAGCTGTCCGCACACACTTCCAAAGCAGGTAACACATCTCTGGTTTTCTTCTGATAAGGCCAGGATGTCTGTCCCAGGAGCTCGGCAGGTGCACTGAAGCTGAGGCCCTTAGGGCTGTGGAAGGTTTGTTTTGTTTGTTTGATGTTCTTTTTTTCCCAACACAAGAGTGAAATGAAGCCTTGTGCTGACCTCTGGGTATAACATGCTCTGTGACAGGCAATTTCAAAGCGGAAAGGTCAGCCAAAAAGAGAACAGTGTCTTGGGCTGAATCCGACACATAGCACCACCAGGAGACAGCCTGTGTGTGTCACTCCCTGAATTCCAACGAGGCCAGGAGCAGAATGTTACCAAGCCAGGGAAATGAAGCCACAGGTTTATGACAGCTTTCATCTCTTCCCGACAGATGTTCCTGAGACTCATACTCAGCTACGGCTGTCCTCAAAAGGCCAGGTCAAGGGAGCCAGCCTGGCCCATGGCTTCTCAGTCTCCCTAGATGCCTCGACCCCATCACCTATCCCCGGAATTCTTACCAACTGTAACCACCATCAGAGTCTGAACCTGGAAACACTGAGGCACAGGCTCTGAAACAGAGTTTATCCAAGCCGGGCGGCAGTAGCGCCTGCCTTTAATCCCAGCACTCAGGCGGATCTCTGTGAGTTCAAGGCCAGCCTGGTCTAGAGGAGTGAGTTCCAGTACAGGCTCCAAAGTTACAAAGAGAAACTCTGTCTCAAAAACAAAACAAAACAAAAACAAAACAAAACAAAAACAGAGCTAACCCTGGCTGTCCCCGGCCCTGGGGAGATGCAGACAGGAGGGTGACCTGGATATGTGTGCCCAGTGAAGAAGACACTTGAGTGTGACTCTAAATTGACCACTTGTATTTGAGAGGTTCTTGCTGATCTAGGGATTCCCCTGGCTAGATGGGGGTATCATTATCCTGCAATCACAGATCACAGGGTGCCAAACCACCAGACCAGATAGGAAACACAAGGCAAGGCTCATACCCAGACCCTGTAAAAGAAGAAGAAAGAGGAGGAGGAGGAGGAAGAGAAGGAAATGGAGAAGGGGAAGAAGAAGACAGGAAAGAAAGGAAGGAAGAAAAGAAGAAAGGAAGGAAGGGAAAAAGAAAAAGAAAAAGAAAAATCCAGCCTGAAAGCCCATGAGGCAACCACTACCCTACAGGGGCTTTTATGCAAGGAGCCCCGTCATTCCCACAGGGCCTATGATCCCAACATTTTGTCTTCTTCTAAGGAGAGAATGTCACAGTAAATCTTGGTTAACAACTCGAAGTGGGATCAGTTAACTTCATGGCTGACCTGTAAGGACATTTCTGGGAAGCATTAACTGAGGCAAGAGACCTTCACCCAGCG
The DNA here is from genome assembly GCF_982192425.1 of Myodes glareolus. Taxonomy (NCBI): domain Eukaryota; kingdom Metazoa; phylum Chordata; class Mammalia; order Rodentia; family Cricetidae; genus Myodes; species Myodes glareolus. The sequence goes on from NC_142031.1 coordinate 4,073,690, forward strand.
TGTGACGCGCCTTCTGAAGGCCAAGCCCCAGCGTGATGAGGTCACAGGCAAAGCAGGGCTGCCTGTCTGACTTTGTTCTGCGAGCAAACCTGTTCTGTTGCTATCCACATCCTCCTCTGGCATCAGGACCCAGGCTCCTGGCTTCCCAACGCGGACTGCTTGGACAGCCAGCCAGCCTCCCCAAGGATCCTCCAGGCCTTCAGAGCCAGGCTGGGACCGCAGAGGCGTCCGGTCTTGTAGGCTGTGCAGTTCCTCCTCTCTGCCTCTCCAGTGTGCAGACGGCCGTCACTGAGCTCAGCAGATCTAACAAATCCCCTTCCGCAAAGCATGTCCTTCTATTTGTTCTGCTCCTCTGGAGAACCGAGCTAATGCAGAAACACAGCAGGTGGGTCTCTTTCCAGAAGTATGAGGAGTCCCCAAAGCAAAACTGGATGATGAGCCACGTTTCCTGACACACAGGAAAAAAGGGAAAAAGGGAAAAAGGAAAGAGGGTATGGGGAAAATTACTTATGAACCAAATCTGAGGCTTCCCAGCCCACAATCTCTTTCTGTGATGGAGAGACCCGGAGGGGAGAAAGCTCAGTGCACAGTTGCCATAGTGACAGGTAATGCAGAACTGGGACTATTGTAACTCCCTAAAGGACTGTGACAACACATGTCCCTATCTTAAACCACCCTGGCCCTCTGTTGGGGGAAGTAGAGCTGCCAGGCTCTAAAACCCTGAGTTTTAAATTGCCCAATTAGCCAGCCTGGATTGCTCTGGCGGCACACTCTGTCCCCAACCTCCTTGGCCAAGAAATAATTCTGAGATCGTTAATACGGGCTCTGCATCTGCTCCTGCTCCACCTGGAGACTGGCCAGTGGCTCCCAGGAGCCCAGCTCAAGTGCAAGAAAAGTTACAGAAAGAATCCAAAGCTGCCTTTGTGTCAAGACAGTTGGAGGCAGCAGGGAGGCCCTGAGAAGCCCCAGTGCCTTGTTAGGAGTGAGCAAGGGGAGCAGGCAGGCCATTGGGAAGATAAAGGCCCCAGACCCGGCTGCTGCCATGGCTGAGGCCACTGCCACAGGACTTCCTCACCTGTGGGACTTTCCTCTGGCCACCACAGCCCCTATCCTGACAGCAATTGCTGCCACCAGCAGGGCACAAAACAAATCTGATACAGCTTCAAAAAAAGATCAGCAAATAAGGACAAGGGCCTGGGAGGTGGCTCCAAGAACACAGAGCTGGCTCCTGAGGCCTCACAGTCTTCCAGGGAGGGACAGCCTGCATTGATTGCTAGAAACACACAGGTCTGTCCTCGGGATCTCAAAAGCAAGGTCCCAGGGGATCTGTGGTGGAGAGAAACAGAAGTATGCTGGAAATACAGTTCTTGGGCATTGGGGCATATAGCACCCTCTTGGCTGATGGGCTAGGCCAAGCTCTTCACTGGAGGCTCCTGGAATCTGGGCCTCTAGGCTCAGCTTTCAGTGACTGAGTACAGGTTGGTGGGGGCAGTGGGGGACACACAACTGTTTTCTTAGAATCCCCAGAGGCTCATCCCTAGTGAGAACAGCTTTCCTGACTATCTCACAAACATTCTAACAAATGAGCGGGACACACACATGCATATGCATTCACACAAGTACAGACACATACATACATTCACACACATTAACACACATGTATGCAAGGATGCACAGGCTTGTGCATCCCTTAGTAAAAACAAACTAAGCCTCACAAAGAATATAAAACATGGGGGAGTGGCCAAGTCATAAGCCCTGGTCTGTCCCCCTCCAGCCCAAATTGGTGGGCACAATGAGGATAATGTTCCTGGCACTAACTCAGATCACCTCGCGACTCTGGTTGCCCTGCCTGGGGTCAGAGTCTAAGGTGAGAAGAGCCCCTAAGAGGCCAGTCCAGTTCCCCCTCACTGGTCTGTCCCAATCTCTGAGAATCAACCCAGTCTCTCCCTCCACATAGGAAAGTCAGCCCCAAAGTCATAGGGATGCAAGTCCCACACCTCGGTGGGAAAGCAAATCAGCCCCACTACCCAGCAATATACCGGGTGACAACATGGTCGTGACCAGGGTCACTGCAAAGTCAAGAGGAGACGCCGCACTGAGGGCATTCCACCCTTCTAAGCCATGATCATTCCATAAACCCAAGCTCAAGCAGGCGCAGGCTGGGAGCTAATGTCCTGCCCGCATCCCTAGGCAGGACAGATATTCACCGGTATGCTCCCAGGAAGCCCTCCCTGTGCTCAGAGCCCCTTGGTGCACAGCAACCGGATGCAGGCTCAAGTGTACAGCACACACCATCCATTCCTTGTTCACTTGTCTCCCTACAGGCAAAGACATGAGCTTGTCTTCGTACACAGAACCTGGCAAAGTGCCTGAGCATCGTCTAATGAATGTTGCAGATCTAATAATAACAATAATAGCCAACACGGGCTGCAGGCCCCAGGCCAGCACCGCTCAGACACTTCACCTGTCTGAGCCTCCAGAGAGGCCCCCGCGGCTACCAGGCCTATAGGCACTCGGTGTGTGACATGTCTTTCCAGAGAATCGATGGCTTGTGCATTCTCACCAGCAACTCAGAAACAAAGGCTGCTGGATTTGAACACCCACCACCACTACCACCACCATCATCATCACAACACTTGAGAGACAGCACAGCCTGGGACGGGGTTGTGGGGAGAATTAGAGGAACCGGGGATAAAGGATGATAGATACATAGGCTCACAGCTGTTTGTCTATCTGTACCTCCAGTTCCAGGGAATCTAACACCCTCACACAGTCACATATGCAGACTAAACAGCAATGGACATAAAGATAAAGAAAAGAAAATATTTTAAAAAGCAATGCTTAGTGCCTAGGGGGAGCCTGGCCACAGCCTGGCCTCTCAGCATGCCATCTACAGAAGAACATAATAAGGGCTCCTGACAAGTGCTGGGATGCTTGCATATGAAGTCCTGGGGAAAGGCATGCAGAAGCCAGGGCTCCCCCACCCTGACCCCGGCTCTCAGACTCCCAAATACACATGATGGTTTTCCAGAGAGAGCAGTAAGCCTGCAGCCATCCCCGAAACCATACCCCCACAGCCATCTTCACCTAGCCAAAGCAGATGTTCCCAGTGTGTGACTGCGGCGGCCGCAGACTGTCCCAGGCCTGCAGAGTGTTGCAATGGCCTGATTAGGTTTCATGAAGTGTCTTTAAACAATTACTACCTGCAAGACCACTGGAAATCGTGGCAATTAAGTCTAAATTAAATGCCTCTTGGAAATTTCACTTCTCTGTCTAAATCTGTAATTGCTGCTCCATTCCATCGGACCAAGAGGCTGTTTAAATTTAAATTGTGACCAGGGATCAGGTCAGACAGTCTGGGGAGGAGGAGGACACACCAATGATCTACCCAGGTTCTGAAGCAGAAGGTGGGCACATGGGTGTTTGTGGGTTTTGATCTTTCTTGGCTTGTGATTCTGTCCTGGAAGTTGGTTACTGTGTTCTGTCTGCTTGGTCCCTTCCCTCTTCTGGTTTCTTCTGGGACCCACCCTCCCACCCTCCCCATGCATGTTCCCGTCCTGGTTCCAGAAGCTGACATCGGATTCAGATCTGACCAAAGGACCACATTTCTCTAGTTGCCATGATTGGTGGATCACATTTCTCTGGCTGCCATGCAGGGATGAGCAGCTAAAGTGAACTGTGCCAATAGACGCTAGGTGCTTCGGGCTCTATGGTGCGGAGAGAGCTCAGGAGGAAGGCAAACTGGAGCAGCAACAACCGTCTTGCTACCACAGGGCATGACCAGTAGAAAGGAGCAGAGCCACGGCCAGGAAGGAAGAAGGAGAGCCAGACATCACAGTCGGAGCCCCTGGATGAACCAGGGGTTTAAAGGGGCACCGTGGAGCTTTGCCTTAGGCTTGTTCTGACAGTCTCCATGAGATGCAAACAGACTGCAAACTCCAGGACAAGTAGGACTGTCCCAGGAAGAAATCTGAATTCCCTGGGGGATGCCTGGGTCACCTTCAGATTGCCAACTCCATCCTTCTTAAATTCATACATTGAGTGCCTCCCATCTCTTCCCATGTCCCAGCTATGAATGCCACCCAACACAACATTGAAAGCTTACTTAAAACATTACAAGATTTGACCCGATCTGGTGTGTATGACAAAGCCAAGGGGAAGAATTCATTTGTCTTCCATTGACATGGGAGTCCTCGCTGCCTGGGACAGCGCCTATGGGGACACCAGGCGCCTTTCACGCCACAGGTGAGAGGACATCCTATGTTTTCAGAGGTGAGTGGCATTCCCTTATCCGCTCCTCCATCCATGGGCACATGGGCTGACTCCCTGCCCTGGCTCACGTGGAGAAGGCTACAGTAAACACAGGCACGCAGAAGCCGCCTCTGTTGACCCTGTTTCCTCTGGTTACAGCCCCAGTGCTGATCTCATCTGCTCGGCTACATCTCCAGTCGTGCTTACTGGGGCAGGCCTCTTCCCTCCCCATGTGGGTGTTGCTATTCTATATGTACCAGGGGTTACACCCCACTTTCTCAAACCAGCTCCCCACTAAATGATGAGTTCCTCCCAAGCTCTTTATGAAAAGCATGGTGCCTGCACCTGCACCTGTGCCTGCACCTGCACTTATACCTGCACTTTCACCTACACCTGAACCTGCACTTGCACTTGTACTTGCATCTTCACTTACACTTGCACCTGCACTTACATCTGCACTTGCACCTGCACCTACACCTGCACTTGCACCTGCAACTGCACTTGTACCTGCACTTACACTTGCACCTGCACCTACACCTGCACCTGCACTTACACCTGCACACCTGCACATGCCCTTGCACCGACATGGCTCTCATTGTGCATCCTCCATTCAAAAAAAGCAAGCCACAATGATGCCACAGGGGAAGCCCAGGAAACTGAAGTCGCTTGTGTTTTCTCACCTGTGACCTCAGCAAGATTAAACACCCACTTCACTAAGTAGCTTCTTGTACCGCCTGCACTGGGCCAAAACGTTCCTGGAATTGACCAAAATGAATGTCCTTGCAGAGGTGCCTGGCGACCTGGAGGAAGGCACTACCTGTCTGGGCTAGTGGTATGAGATGTTTCTCCCATGCCTGCCTTTGAGTCACATAGCTGTTCTGTCTCTGAACTGAGAGGCAGGTGCCTTAGCCATGGATAGGATTTTACCCTGTCTAGGTCTGCCCCATGAGCTCCAAGAGCAGTAGCTAATTAACCCCTGAATTGAGAGCCATCAATGTAAACAGAGGCAACTTAGAACTCAGACATGAGGCACATGATGGTGGCCAGGGTCTGCAGGACACAAGGCTACACAGTTGGGGACCAGCGTTCAATCCCCAGCTGATAAGGAAGCATCTATCACAGGAGTCAGAGGGGCATCCTTCTGCCCCTGGCTCTCTGGCAAGAACAGGTCATTGCCCTAATTGGCTTCCTATTGCTGGGATGAACACCATGACCAAAGCAGCTTGGGGAGGACGGGGTTTACTTGGCCTCCTTGTCCTGATCATAGCGGACCTTGGAGGGAAGTCGGGCATAGGAACTTAAGCAGTAGAGGCAGTAACCACGGAGGGGTGCTGCTTGCTGGCTTGCTTCCCATGGCTTGCTCACCCTGCTCAGCTGCTTTCTCATGCAACTCAGAACCACCTGCCCAGGGATGGCACCACTCACAGTGAGCCAGGCCCTCCCACATCAGTCATCAATCAAGAATATCCCCCACAGACTTACCACAGGTCTATCTGAGGGAGGTGATTCTTCCACCGAGGGTCCCTCTTCCTGGTTGTGTCTGGTTCATGTCACGTTAACAAAAAGTTAAGTATCACAGGCCCTGGAAGAGAAACCCAAGCGTCATCTTCCTGAGTCACACAGCTTGCCACCTGCCTGACCATGAGTGAGCATCCCAGCCCTGTCCCCTCAAAGTCACTGGGTGCCCACAGCTATCACAAGGCACTTCTGTTTTTTTAATTATCATTATGTGTATAACAGGAGTGTGTGTGTATCAGGCATGCATGTGGAAGCCAGAGGAGGACTCTGTGGAGCTGGCTCTCCCTTTCACCTTCACGTGGCTCTAGGGATCACGCTTGTGTGGTTAGCTAGGCTTGTGTGGCAGGCATTTTCCCTCGGGACACATACTCCACGTAAGTGCCTCCCTCCCACCTGCTTTCTCGTATCAAAGATGGTGGCAATGAAATGCTGGTCACCCCCTCCACTTGTGGTCACACAAGCAATGCACCTGGCAGATGGCACTGGTGGTGAAGCTGCCCCTCTAGGGACGGGTCATGGAAGGCTGTGCTTGTTGGTATAGCAGGAAGGGAGAGTGGCCAGGAGTAGGGGTGTGAACAGTGTTTCTGGAGGCTTGAAGCACGAGTCCCATTGGGGCAGCCACAAGGTAAAATGGGACAGACACTCAGAGCAGTGGCTCCAGGACAGGGTGGGGAAGGTCCTTAGAGCCAGGCCATACCTAAAGTGAGGAAGACCTGGGGACAGAGGTGGCCCTTATGCCCGTTACTAGAAGGGCATCCTGCTTTGCCTGTGGCCACACTGGGCTTTCTCTCTGCCATGGTTAATAATGATTGTCAGTTTGGTGGGCTTTTTAATCACCATGGAAACAAAACCTTGGACATAACTGTGGAGGATTACCTAGATTAAGTTAACTGAGGTGATGTGGACATGGACACGCCCATTTCAAAGGCTGGGGTCCTAGACTGCATAACAAAAGGAGAAAGTGAACTGAGCACCAGCATCCAACTCTCTGCCTTCTAACTAGAGATACCTGTGACAGCTGCCTCACACCCCTGCCTCCATGTCTCCCCACCGTGATGAACTGTGTGACCAGCTGCCTCACACCCCTGCCTCCCCCACCATGAAGGACTGTGTGACCAGCTGCTCACGCTCCTGCCTCCACTCCTCCCCCACCATGATAGACTTTGAGCCAAAACAAATCCTTTGTCCCTTAAGTTTCTTTTCATCAGGTGTCTTGTCACCGTAACAATGCAAGTATTTAACACACCCTCTGTTCCTGCAGCCATGAAGACTGAAAACAGACACGGAAAGGTTTGCCATGTTAGCTCCTTCAGGCCCAGGCGGTGGTCAGCATCCATGGTGTGGGGACCCCTGGGGGCCTGAGGATTAGCAATGGAACAGGAGCCACAGACAGAAACTCTGCTGGGTTCTCCCTAACCCGTTCGCAATGGAGGCGGTGTCATTGCCAGAGAGAAGGCTTTAGGTGAGCAGAGAGGTGAGACTTGCCCACTACACCCCACTGTTCTACCCCCTCAAAGCACCATTGGGGGACTTCTCAACCCTGACACCTCTCATGTCTCTGCTAGGAGAAATCCTTAATGAGGAGAGGGGAAGGGAATGACCTGTCATTGCGAGATGTTTAACAGTGTCCCTCACCTCTATCCTGTTCCTCACTGTGACAACCAATATGTCCCTAGGCATTGGCAAATGTCACCTGGCAGTAAAACAGTCAACCCACAGTGAGAAGCACAGGACTGGTGAGAGAGTAGAGTGAGGCATGGTGACACACACGCAGCCACAGTTCTAGGAAGGTGGAGGCAGGAGGAGGGCAAGGAGATCCAGGTCAGCCTGGGTTACACAGCCAGGCCTTATCTCAGAGGGAGAGAGGGAGACAGAACTGAGAAAAACGAAGCTCAGAACCAGCTCAGTGGTAAAGTACTTGTGAACATGAGCGAGGCTCTAAGTTCGATCCCCGGTGCCCAAGGGAAGGAAAGAATCAACGCTCTGTCGTCCTTCAACAATTCACCAGGTGACGACCCCAGACACTGGGGATGCAGAACTCATGCCTGAGAACGGTTGCCTGCAATGCAGGAAGAAAGGAAGGAGCCGGACGGACACTTGCCTCTCTCCATCCTGCTCCGCGTGCCATTCACGCAGATGTGAACTGTGACCTGCAGAAGACAGCATCTCCTCCAATCACGTCTCCCGAAGGATCCAGGTCAGGAACCATGACTTTCCCCTGGGTCTCCAGAAGTTCCAGCAACCTGTGCATCCTGCAGGTCCAAATCCTCAATGTCCAAACCACCACAGTTCCTCCCCGTCACGACTGGACCATCCTTCCTCCTGACTCCCTCCCGAATGGTTGCTTGTGGGAGCCCCTGGCATCTCACTCGACTCTGCTCAGGAATCAGGGCAGAGAAGAGAGAGCCATTAGCTCATCAGCAGGCCTGGGTCTCCACCACCTGTCAAGACAGAATGCTAAGAGACATCGGGGGACTCCTTGAACCTCACATTCAAGGGCTCACTCCAGAGGCTCAGACAAGAGTGAAGGAGAATGGTGGTTCTCTGCGGTTTTTACTAGTGCAGACGTGTGACCCTACACCCATGCCCATCTCACCTCGAGGCTGTCCTGAGTGTACTCTCAGATCCCACACCCTTGTACAGTGCCGTGTACAGTACAGCCTTTCTGAAAATGTCTGCAGAGCTCTGTGTGTGTGTGTGTGTGTGTGTGTGTGTGTGTGTGTGGTGTGGTGTGTATGTGCGTGGTATAGTGTGTGTGTGTGGTGGATATATGTGTGGTGTGGTGTGATGGATGTGGTGTGTGTGTATGTATGTGTGTGGTGTGTATGTATGTGTGTGGTGTATGTGTGGTATGTGTGGTGTGTGTATGTGTGGTGTGTGTGGGTGGTGTTTGTGTGGTGTGTGTGTATGTGTGGTGTATTGTGTGGTGTGTATGTATGGTGTGTGTGTGGTGTGTATGTGTGGTGTATATGTGTGGTGTATGTGTGGTGTGTGTGTGGTGTGTATGTGTGGTGTATATGTGTGGTGTATGTGTGGTGTGTATGTGTGGTGTATGTGTGTGTGGTGTTTATATGTGTGGTGTGTGTGTGGTGTGTGTATGTGTGGTATGTGTGGGTGGTGTGTGTGTGGTATGTGTGTGGTGTGTGTGTGTGTGTGTGGTGTGTGATGATTTTTTCTTGGGTCACTCCCCACCTTGTTTTGTGAGACAGTTTTCCCCCAGTGAAGCTAGAGTTCACTAATTCAGCTGAGCTGGCTGCCCAGCAAGTTCCAGGGACTTCCTGTCTCTGCCCCCAAGCTCTGACACGACAAATGGGCATCACCATACCTGGCTTTTTCATCATGTGCTAGGGATAAAACTCGGGTCCTCTTTCTTGAAGGGCAAACTCTGTCAACTGAGCCATCTGCCCCACCCACTTTTCTCTATTTCCACGGGGTGGTCCCACTTCAGAGAAAGCACAGCGCTGTGATCTGTGTTGATCTGGTTCCTGACTCGGGGGAGTGTGCATTGTGTCTGCAGCTAGGAAGCCAGCGCAGGTGCCACAGAGCCTGAACCACAACTGTAGCCTCAGAGGATGGCTGTCACTGCCACATGCCCAACCCCCGCCAACAAGAACTGAGGACCCTTGAACATATGATGACCCTAGTGAGAAAGAACTTCTCCTGTCAGCACGCCAGTGGTTCACTTTGTTTGGTGCCCCCCACTTCCCAAGGAGCTTCAAGGGAGCCTGCTGGCCCTGACAGGTGAGGGCTTGGACCTCCATGAAGACGCCTGTTCCTGAGGTTTCCTCAGAGTGACTGTAGAGAGCCTTGCTACCTGTGAGGCCAACATGCCAGTTGAGTGCCCAGCACTGTTAATTAAAACCTGAAAATGGAACTTGGGGATTTAATTAACAATATGAGTGCAAAGAATGGAGGTTTTGTGGGTGTTTTTTTAACACATCTATAATCTTTCATTAACAGCTAGAAATTTAGATTGCTATGCATAGGCAATGAGGAAGTAATAAATCAGAAAAGATATTGCGGAGAACCGCCATCTCCCCGGCTGGCTGTCAACTCAGAGAGCAGCTTGGAGCGTCAATCCCTGTCTCCTGCCTCACCGCTCTGGATGAGGCTGTGTGTTGCTAAAATTCCTTCCCAGGAGAGACATAAGCAACATCTGCCTCTCCTCCTAAGGTCCCAACCCTAAACGGAGGTGTGAGCGCAGCAAAGTTCACCATGGAAACCAAAGAGTGCATTAGGCTTCCTGACAGAGCACTGGGTGAGGGGCCGTAAAGCAGCCGCTCTGGAAGGTGCCTGCAAGGTGGTGGCTTCCCCATAGCTGTGTAGAGAGAGCCCCACTGTATAGTCTAGTTCTTCCCAGGGACCCCAAGGCCATGTGTGATCAGAGAGGAAGTAGACAGAACCGGTTCCTGGCCCAGCAACCCTGAAGATGGTGGCAGTGTCCTTCAGGATAGTCCTGAATGGTATCCTGTGAGTCTGTGACACTCTGAGAGAAACGGGCACAGTACAGGAGCAGGTGTCTGAGCAGACTGGACCTGAGATTTGCCAACCAACCCTCAAAGCAGGAGACTTTACAAAATAGCAAGAAATGGATAGGATTCCCACATCTGAAGACCCTTCTCCTGCCCCACGCTAGATCGTAAAGGAGATGAGGCAGGCAATGGAGGGGTCACAGATGGTGGTACAGATGTCTATGCTTCCCTCTGCAGATGAGGAAACTTGGGGGGCCTCACTGCTCACCCCTGGTAGCAGTTCTTCACGGGCCTCACGGTTCTGCAGCTCACAGGCAGAATATTCTAACCAGGTTATCCTTTCAAGGCCCCTTTGGTGGACAAGAGTCCCTGAAGGCAGACAGGGTACCTGCCCTAGGATCAGGATGTATTTTCTTGTTTTCAGGGCCCCAGATGGGTAAATCTCCCCTGAAGGCTTGACCGGGCAACCTTGTTTGCAGCCCACTCCATAGCACAATTGATAAAAATCCAGACACAGAAATTGGGGTTCAACCTGAAGATCAGAAAAGAAAAGCAGCCAGTCACTGGCTCTTACCTCGACCTCAGTCCGAGATGGCGATCCTGCCTCCAGGAATCTCAGAATGAGACTGAGTCTGAGAGCTGTCTCCTCCTGCCTTATATTCCTCTCTAGGGCTGGGATTAAAGGCATGCGCCACTACCACCCGGTTTCTATGACAACTAGTGTGGCTACTGGGATTAAAGGTGTGAGTCACCACTGCCTGGTCTGTACGGCTGACCAGGGTGGCTGTTTTACTCTCTGACCTTCAGGCAGGCTTTATTTATTTATTAGAATACAAATGAAATGTCACTATATGGCTCAGCAAGTTCAGGGTTCTCTAAGTCATGCGCTGCTCCCCGAAATGCTCTATGGGAACTGTGGAGTGTGGGGAGGGGTGGGGCGAGGAGGACCAAGAGTTCACAGTGGCTGAAGAGCGATGGAGAAGGCGACAGCCAGTGCCTCCACCCCAGCATCTCATGAAGGATGACGGTAGGCCTGCTTGGGACACCAGGATGAGCCCTCACACACATCGCAGTCACCTACGGTCACCCTGGGTGTCATTTCAGGAACAAGACGGTAAGCTTGCAGTCCATCCATGCCAAGTCCACCACACCGGGGTTTATCAGGCCAAGACAAGAAAACCAGCTACATCAGACAGAGATGCTGGGCTCTTGGATAAGGCTTTTGATCTCTCAGGCTCCTGACCTCTGCTGCTGAACAACAGAATGGCATCTCAAGAGAGGGTCGAGGGTATGTGCACTCAAGAAATGTCATCTCAACTCAGAAATTTCCCCAGGATGACAGCCTAACCCCATTCACACCCTAGCACATTGCCACATCCTCTTGAGATCACAGGTTTGGACACCTGGACTCTGAACCCCAAGGCTTTGGTTTATACCAGTTCTGAAAAAGAAATGAACCTTACCCTCTATAGAGAGAAGAGAGCCCTGTCCAGCTGTAACAGTGCAGATGTGGGGACAGACATGGAAGACAGGAGGACATTACAGTTCAGGATGAACCCCCACATACCACTTGGCATGCTGCCGGCACTAGAGCCCGGACTCTGGAGGGCTAGTTGCATGTGACCTCTGACCTCACAGCTCCTGAGTCCCTCCTGGGCTCAAGGATTGTGGGAACTTTCTATTCTGTTGGGTTTCCATTGTCTACAAGAGCAGCCAGCACACTGGCTCAGAAACCACCAGAGAGCAGGGAGAGGAAGTGGAGGAAGAAAGGGAGGAAAGGAAAAGTATCCAGTCGTCTTCAGGACCAAGGGTGGCATCCTTCATCCAAACCTCTGCTTGAAGGAAGAGCTGCAAGCACTGGCTCGTCCACTGCACCTACTGGCCATAGCCCCTCTACTTCCAGTTTAGACCCCTAACCAGTATGGAACTGCTCTCCCATAGCAACGCACACCAGGCGGCGCTGAGTGAGTGGATGAGCGGCGTGTAAAGATGCCGCCCTGCCCTAATGTGTTCAAAGAGCCAGAAGGTGCAGGAGCGGAGAGGGTTAGCAGCCCAGGACTATGCAGGTAGTGCCACTACATAGAAAGGATATGCTTGTAAAACTGTGCCTAGCATACAGAACCCACAAGAACACCCACGGGGTGACAAAAGAGTTTGGGAGGACACAGACACCCTGCCCAAGGAACATCATCTAGAAATAGAGGACCCGGAAATGGGGAACTACCATCAAATACAGTGTTCTCTTCACAAGGTTGAGCACAAAAGCACAGCCCACCCTACAGAGTCCCCGTGGGGCTTCATCCTGTCTATGGCATCCACTTTACCCCATCGATGGCGTCCCTCCTTCCCCCACCAGGAGGGGCTCCAACTATTGGCCTGTGAGTGGAGATCGAGATGCTTGGCCGTCAAGATGCAGACTTTGTGTCCTGCCAGAGCTCAGCCCAAATGGAACCTCATTAAGCCTTTGTGCTGGCATTAAAGGTTACCACGTCCTGTCCCCACACCCCACATGGCACACATACTGAATGCTGAATAATTAAAGGCAGAACGAAGTTCCTAAGTGAAGTGCCTGTGACCTTCTCCAGAGGACACAGCGAGGCAAGGCCTTGGGCCCTGATGGCCAGGTACTCAGATCTCCTTTTCCAGTATCCTCTGAGTGGCCCGTACAACCCACAGAAGGTACCAACTGTGTCCCCTGTGTTGAATGTCAAGGAAGATCATTTCTTTTTGCTGGAATGCCTATGACTGGCTTAGTTGAAGATTTAGGAAGAACAATACACTGTGTGAGTTTTTGTTGTTGTTGTTGTTTTAAAGCAAAATGTCAGTGTTGGCCACAAAAAAAATTGTCCCCACACAGGGATGGCAGGCCATAGCTAGGTCTGAAGTCCATCCTGCACTCCAGCCTGAGACTGAAGAATGTCTACTCCATCAACCCTATCCACCATCTTTCCCTCAACCCAAGTGAATGCCTTGAAGCCCTCAACAGGCACAAAGACTCTGGGGTGCAGGCTGAGACCTTTTGGCCTCAGAGGACTGCTGTTCCCCCAATGACAACCTGCTTTGACCACCGGTGCTCTGCAGAACTAGCTGGGAAAGTGCTCCTCTTCTGGCTGAGGGGCTGTGCTTACAGGGTCCTCGAGAGCTCAGCAAGGCTGTGGTAGCAAGAGCTCTCCTACAAACTGCTGGAAACAGTTCTGACTTAGTTTAGCTTTCAGGAGTCAGGCAATGAGCTGTAATCTTTGTGTGGTTTTCTCAAGACTTCTGAGGAGGACACAAAATGTCTGGTGCTGGCAGAAGGGTAGGCAGTTGACTGTGAGATTGATAGTCTTGCTGGTTAAAGCAGCCAGTGCAGCAAGGGGGAGACCAGTAGCCTCTGATTAATGAGCCAAATTGAACATCTGGCTGCTCTGCCCATTGCTCTGACTGGCTCTGGCTGCCTGCCCTCCTGGTTGCTGTGCCCATTGCTCTGACCAGTTCTGGCTGCCTGCCCTGCTGGTTGCTGTGCCCATTGCTCTGACCAGTTCTGGCTGCCTGTCCTCCTGGATGCTGCCCATTGCTCTGACTGGCTCTGTCTACATGCCCCCATTATTGTCTCTCTTCAGGCATACCTGACTGCCGAGAAGGCATCGTGTTGAGCAACGGTGTGTGTTACTTTATGTGTGAGCCAAATCTGCTCTCAGCTCTAGCTACAACTTTTCATAATATAAAGTTTAGATGCGCAGCTGTACAGGTTTCTAGTCGGATACATATGGCGTTAACTGTGCAGGACTCCACTTAAAATAGCAGCTTACAAAAGACTCATTTAGAAGACTTCAACAAACACCAATCCTTCAATGAACCCTGACTTTGTTGAGACAATTTCCTAAGCAGTCACAAGTCTGAGACACAAACAGCAGGAAGCAAAACATTTCTTAACAAGACACAAAATCTTTTCTTAAGTTAGTCACATAGATCAGAACAATGTCGGAATTCTGGTTGTTCCAGACACAGGAATTGGGCTCTAATTTTACACTGGTGTCTTCCTTTTACAAAGATGCGGAAATAGATGGATTTTACTAGTTCTCAAACCGTGGGTTTAATAATTAGGTGAGATATCAATCTTTCTTTTGTTCTTTTTTAGCCTTGGTCTAATCCCACTTTAGGACCTAAAGACTTTAGGACCCCCAGACTTGGGGGCTCACTGGATCTCTTTGTCCCTCACCCCAACATGGCCACATTGAGCAAACCTCCTTTGTCTACTTTCTACTTGTCCCGTTCATGCGTGCTTGCTTGTTTACAGGGAAAGGAGCTTTGCTGGAGCTTCCAGGGGCTGAGAAGGTAGGTCAGCTGACAAAGGGCTTGCTTGCAAGTTCAAGGATCCAGGTTCGATCCCCATGTTCTAGGTTTCTCTGCTGCCTTGATAAAACACTGACCAAAGCTCTTTCTCTTCCCGTCGCAGGCGTTTCCGGAGCCGCTGGTTACCGTCCAGCCATGGCCAAGTCCAAGAACCACACCACACACAACCAGTCCCGGAAATGGCACAGAAATGGCATCAAGAAACCGCAGTCACAAAGATACGAATCTCTCAAGGGGGTCGACCCCAAGTTCCTGAGGCACATGCGCTTTGCCAAGAAGCACAACAAGAAAGGCCTGAAGAAGATGCAGGCGAATAATGCAAAGGCCATGAGTGCCCGAGCAGAGGCCATGAAGGCCCTGGTGAAGCCCAAGGTGGTGAAGCCCAAGGTGTCAAAGGGCCCCACCCACAAACTCACCCGGCTCGCGTTGATTGCTCACCCCAAGCTTGGGAAGCGGATTAGAAGCTATATGGCCAGAATTTTGGAGGGCGTAGGCTCCAAAAAACAAAACCCAAGGTTCAAGCCAAGGCAGAGGCCTCAGCTGCAGCTCAGGCTCCCAAAGGTGCCCAGGCCCCTGTGAAGGCCCCATAAAAAAGGTCTCAGTCTGCCAATGTGAAGACAGATGGACTGGTGTGAATATCTACACAGTATTTGCACATGATCAGGACCTTATGTTGTTTCTACAAATAAACTTGAGGCAAGATCTAAAAAAAAAACAAAAACAAAAACCACTGACCAAAGCAACCTGGGGAGGGAAGAGTTCGCTTCATCTTCAAGCCTACAGCCGTCAGCAAGGGAAGCCAATGCAGGAGCTCAAGGCTGACACCAGCAGGGAATGCTGCTGGCTGTCTCTCCTCCTCCGACTGGCTCAGCTACCTTTCTTCTACAGCCCAAGTCCTTCTACACCAATTAGCAATTAAGAAAATGCCCCAGACATGCCCACAGGCCAAACTGGTGAAGAAATTCCTCATTTGCGATTCCCTCTTCCCGAGTATGTCTAATTTTGGGTCAAGTTTGACAGCTGAAGCTAACTATGCCATGCTGCAACCATGAACCTGAGTTTGAGCCCCAGAACCCCTGGTTTAAAAGGCCAAGTGCTTGTAATCCCAGGAGGGGGGTGGAGACAGGAAGACTTCTGGGACTCACTGGTCACCAGGTCTAGTTAGTCTACTTGTCAAGTTCTAGGACAGCATAAGACCGTGTCTCAAAAATAAAAAGTATATGGTGTCTAAGAAATGACACTTGAGGTCATCCTCTGACCTTCATGAGTGTGTGCACACAAGCATACACACATATACACATGTGCAAGCGCACACACACACAAATACACACATATACACACAAAGAAAGGAAAACAAGAGCAGTAGCTATCCATCCCACAGGCCTGGCCTCCCTCTCTGTTAAAGGGAGTTTAGCATGGATTCCTCTGAACCTTTCAGATTGGCTTTAAAATATTTAATGAGTTAAAAAAGAGACAGTTAAAGAAAGACTAAGACAGACACTCCCAACACTGAGGATGGAATGCTCATGGGAAGAACCATCTGGAACCAATCTGCCATTTCATATCTGTCAGCCAGACTACCCAGGTTACCACAGAAGCAACAGAAAGCAACTGGCTCATATGTGAGGTCAGATTCTAAGTACAGGTAGGGAGCCGTCCAGGTGCAATGCTGTACAGTACGGGGAGCTCTAAGCATCATCACGTTCCTTTATCTTGGACACGAGTGGTCCAGGTACAGTGCTGTGCTGGTAGGAGCTCTAAGCATAATCATGCTTCTCAATCTTGGATCCAAACTGATGGAGCAGGGAATGCCCAGTGTGCTATCAGACAATGTGAAGGAGGAAGGGAAACAGACTTGAGATACAATTCTGAAATATCCAACCAGTTAGAACACATGGTACTTCTGCTTGTATTCCATTAGCCAAAGAAGTCTAAACTTCCTTGATCCCTAACATAGCTACTTGATGAAGGATGGACAGACAGACAGGACAGATGGATGGATGAAAGAACATGGATAAATGAATATATTTTCCATAAGGTATAGATTTCTATTTTTTCATTTCTATGGTTTTTATCTATTTTGAACAGCTTTGGTTTATGTTAGGATGGTTGGATAGGTAGAAGGGGAGGTAATAGTAGGTGGGTGGAAAATGAACTGGGTGGATGGAGGGGTAGAATGTGGGGATGCTAGATGAATGGATGAAGGTGGATGTATGGGAAATGAATGGATGGATAAATGAGTAAGTGGAAGGTTTGAGGGGGAATGAATATATGGGTAAGACAAGGATGAATAAATGGATGGTGATAGATGGATGGATGGATGAATGGATGGATGGATGGATGGATGATGGATGATGGATGGATAGATGAAGGTGAGTTGATGGATGGGGTGGAATGGGTAAGTGAATTGGTGGATGAATGGGATTGATTAAAGAATGGATAGGGAGTGGACGGGTTGATGAATAACTGTAAAAATGGAAGGAGTCAGAGTCAGGGGGCTGGATGGACAGAAGGGGTAGGATGTGTGAATAGACTGGGTGGGTGAAAGGGTAGATTTGTGGTTGATTCAATGAGTCAGAGGGAGGGCAGGTGGTTGCAGATGAGGGAACAATTGATGTGCATGTTCTTCTGTATATATATATATATATATATATGTTAATTTTATTGGTTAATAAATAAAGCCATTTTGGCCAATGGCTTAGCAGAGTAAAGCTAGACAGGAAATCCAAACAGAGACACAGAGAGAGTAGGCAGAGTCTAAGAGACGCCACGTAACTGCCAAAGGAGACAAGTGCCAGGACCTTACTGGTAGGCCATGAACTAATGGTGATACACAGTTTAACGGAAATGGGTTAATTTAAGATGTAAGCGCTAGCGAGGAATAAGCTTGAGTCATTGACCAAACAGTGCTGTAATTAATATAGTTTCTGTGTGATAAGTCAGGTCTGGGCAGCTAGAAATGAATAAGCAGTCTCTGCTTATATAATGGTGCACAACATGGGGCAATTACATCCACATAAAACCTGATCTACCTTGGGAAGAAATTCTAGACACAAAAGAACAGAGCTAAGCGTGGCTTCTTGGTAGTAGCATTTTCTCAGGTGGTCTCTGTTTGCTAGAGGCAAGCAGAGGTGCAATTCCTTTAAGAAGGCTTCCTGACTCAATGTTAGCAGCAAAAACTGTGCGACTCCTTTAAGAGCCGGCTTCCTGGTTTGTGCTGGTCCTGTTAAGGCGAACTTAAACAGGGTTTGTGAACAGTGTGTTACTAATTGCTTAATTGCAACATAGACCCATTATGTCCCTGGAGCTGGGGTCATGAGTATGGCTCACAGAGGTGGTGAACATACCTCCAACATGTTGGATGGGGTGGAGACAATAGGCAGGGCCATGGTATTGGTCCTGGCCATGGCTGCTTAGCATTAAAAAAAAAAGGCACTCCTGGTCAGAAAATAATTACAGATGCCCAATAGAACAGATTCAGACACAAAAGACCTCTAAATAAGTTTCCGTGTGTTAAATAAAAAATGTATGTAGGCTTGGGAGACATAGGAAAAAGAGTATAGACAGTTATAAAAAGAAGTAAATAGGTTTAAAAAATAAAGTCTTTAAAGAGACAGTAAAAGTAATATAAAAGAGTACAGACAGACATAGATTAAAGGACTAAAAGCAATTTTTAAAAAGGCATGCAAAGATGAAAAATACAGAGAGTCTGGAATATAGATAGATAGATAGATAGATAGATAGATAGATAGATAGATAGATAATTTTGTTTTCTTTGAATTTTTTGACTGCAGAGAAACATTTGATTCTTGGAGCTGCTAAGCTAAACCAACATATATATTTTAAATATATCTTGACTCCAAAATTTGAGTCTAAGGATATGTTTCTTTGGAAAACAGGGTCTGCTTTTGTTTCCATAAAGGATGAGAACCTTCCAGGCTAATGTGGTTTGATGGAACAAGACCCACTGAAAGGTCTCCATGAACCCTAAAAATACCTTGCCTAACAAATAGCAGGAAGCAGTTTGGAGAAAACAATGCCCAAGTTCCCAAATATTGTTTATAAATGTTTGTTTTCACTTAAAGGAGGTGGATTATAAATTGCTGAAAATCACAATCAAGGTGTTTTTTATAAAAAAAAAAGGAAATATGATATAAAATAAATACTTTACATTGGTATGGACTTTAGTTTATTGATACAAATTTAAGGTCAATTTTGTTATATGCATATTTCTACTCATTTAAGGTATTACATTTGTTCAATTCATTTAAAAATGTAATGTATAATTAAAAATTATAGATTAATAGATGGTCATTTAAAATAGTCAAACTTATAGTTATGTTAGTTATGTTTCTAGATGTACAGATTCCTGCTTCACAGAGGAAACTGCCAGACATTCTGTAGGACACAGAAGAAAGCAACTGATGAACTTTGCCAGTACAAGGCAGAACACATCGTCAAATTTACTGCTTCATGGAAAAGTCTGCCAGAGACTCTAGGCCTGTAGGCTTTAGATGGGTGCCCCAACATTACAGAAGAACTTTGGGTGACTGGCTAGGCAACACGATGTCTCTGCCAATTCTAGAACTTTAGAAGTTGCTTACAATGCACTTCCTGTTTACTTAGGGAATATTATATCCTTCTGGGATCTTTGGTGGAGTTGAAGACAGATAGTTATAATTTTTCCAAGTTATGATAAAAGATAACTTAAATATAAAACTTTAGATTCACAAAGACAGGATAGATGATAGAGTATTTTCCTTAATTTGCCAAATATAAATGAACTAAATATTGTAACTATAATTCTTGCTTAATAACTGTTTTGTATATGTAATTTTACTGTTAAAACTAAAACCTTCATTTTATTTAGACAGAAAAGGGGAGATGATATGGGATGTCTTTCTGTATATATGTTACTTTTTTGGTTAATGAATAAAGCTGTTTGGACCAGTGGTTTAGCAGAGTAAAGTCAGGCAGAAAATCCAAACAGAGATAAAGAGAGAAAGTAGGTGGAGTCTAAGAGACACCATGTAGCTGCTGAAGGAGACAGATGCCAGAACCTTACTGGTAGGCTACAGCCTCCTAGTGACACATAGATTAATAGAAATGGGTTAATTTAAGATGTAAGAGCTAGCTAAAAATATACCTGAGTCATTGGTCAAACAGTGTTGTAATTAATACAGTTTCTGTGATTATTTGGCACTTGGGGTATGGAGTGACACTATTAGGAGGTGTGGCCTTGTTGGAGAAAGTGTGTCACTGGGAGGGTAGACTTTGGGATCTCATATGCTCAAGTTACCCCCAGTGTGACACACGGTTACTTCTACTGCCTACAGATCAAGATGTAGAACTCTCAGTTCCTTCTCCAGCACCATGTCTGAATGCACACTGCCATGAAGATAATGGACTAAGCTACTGAAACTGTAAGCAAGCCCCAAGTAACTGTTTTTCATTATAAGATTAGCCGTGGCCAGGTGGTGGTGGCACAGACCTTTAATTTCAGCACTTTGGAGGCAGAGGCCTCTGTGAGTTTGAGGCTAGCCTGATCTACAGAGTGAGTTCCAGCACAGGCTCCAAAGCTACACAGAGAAACCCTGTCCAAAAATTAAAAAATAAAAAGCATTTCCGTGGTCGTGGTGTCTCTTCATAGCAATAGCAACCCTACCTAAGACAAGTCCTGATCTTAATGCCAAGCTTATGCCATCAAGCTGGCCCCACAGGGGTGATGTAGGGCCTGTGTCCAGACAGCATCCCTGCTTCTGCCTTCATGGTTCCTAGGACTGAGCATTGGCTGTCATTGCCCCTCTCCACATGCAATGGCAAGATCTGTTCATGGGCCAGACAATAGCTCAGGGGTGGGCGCCAGACCCTGCAAGGCTTCTCCCATCTCCATGAGATCTGCTTGGTGGACACAGCCAAAAGAAAGCTCTGCCCTCTATCCTGAGGCATCTGAATCTAGCCTGTGGAGAATTCTAGAAATACAGCCTCTCTCGGGTAGGCCAGAGCTGGGGCTGAAAAACCAGGCCATAGAACCCCAGCTTACCTCAGACCTGTACAAAGCCAGGTTAGCCTGGGCTACTGCTAGCTCAGGCTGTGGCACATGACTCTGTATCGTCCTGTCTTCTGTTCTCTCTTTTTTCCTTTCTCTTTCTTTCTTTTGCTCTCCCTCTCTCTCCCTCCTTCCAACTCCGTCCTCCTTGATCTCCCCTATCTTCTTTCCTCTCTTTCTTCCTTCCTTGTATTTATTTTGCTCAAACTTCTCAGACATTTTCAAACAAAAGATCTCCCCCAGTCCCCACAGGTAGCAGCAGCCAAGGTTCATGAACTTCCGGCACTGACCTAGAGGGCGAGGCTGACCACTCGGAGAGCTTAGGACCCAGAAGTCAGTGTGGGCCTCATCTCTGACCTCCTCATCTTCCTGATCAACACACACACACACACACACACACACACACACACACACACACACACACACTGCCATGCCCCAAAGCAGTGGTTCTCAACTTCTGAATCAAGACCCTTTTGGGAGGCCAAACAATTCTTTCACGGGCTCACCTGAGACCATCAGAAAACAGATATTTACATTATCATTCATAACAGAAGCAAAATTGCAGTTATGAAGTAGCAATAAAAATAATTTTATGATTGGGGGTCACCACAACATAAAGAACTATACTAAAGGGTTGCAGCATTAGGAAGGCTGAGAATCATTTTTAAAGACTGAAGCAGAGCCAGCCCTCACTCAAGGTAGCCTCACCCTGTTAGCATAGTTGGACGGGATTCCAAGGCCACTCTGCAAGGACAAGGTGTTTGAGTGGGAATACATATGCATTCCCAACAGTGGCTCCCTTTATCCCTGGAGCTGAGGAGCTGGAGGAGGAGAAGGAGAAGGAGGAGGAGGAGCCTTCCTAGTCCTCTCCAGTGTTCACCGGAAACCTCAGGGTGCCAGGGGAGCGAATCTAGAAACAGAGGCACGTGGAAAGAGGACCGCTGGAAAGGCTCACAAGCATGCGCCTATTCCAGGAAAGAAGTACGAACCTGCTCTCGTTGCCACGGCAACCCAACTCAGCTCCAGCAAGGGCTTTAATTGGAAGTTGCTTATTTGGCTGAAGCCCCAGGAATAATCAACGGGAGATTAGTAACATTAAAAACCAGCAGGAGCCAGGAAACATCTCGGAGAGGACGGTGACGAATAGGACAGTCCCCCTGGAAACCACGGGTGATAACAACAGTCGTTAAGCTTACCCAGGCACCCGAGCCTCATCAGGCCTGTGCAAAACGTGAAGCGTCCGCACCTGTGATTTCGTGGCATCCTTTAGGTCATTCTTTCATCTTACACACAGGAAGTTCTGGGAGGTTAAGAAGGTGGCCTGAAGCCTTGCAGGATTTGAAGGCAACTTGAGATGATCCCACAAATCATTTCACTCACAAGCACTGAGCCCATCTCCTTTCCTGAACGGCGCCAGTCTTGAGATACAGAGTTTACAGCTTTCCCAAGGGGCTGACACCCCAGGGATCCCAAACGCCGCTGTCTACAGCTCAGCTGGCCAGGATCAGTCTTTGAGATACCAGCCAAATCGGTATCTCTGCCTCTGTAAGTTCTTGCTTTCTCTCTCTTTCTTCCACTCTCAAGCCTGCCGAGGGCCTGCTGCCCCCTGGTGGCAGTTATGGAGCATTGCACAGATTGAACCCCAGACCCGAAACAGGAAAGAGACCTACGAGGACTTCCTAGGGAGAAGCCCTTGAAGGGACCTGGGATGCCAGGCTGGAGGGCAGTGTGACCAGCACCCAGAAATTTCACAAGTGGGTGGGGGAAGAGTGGGACGCATGAGGGCCTGTCCTGACTCCTGACTCCTCTCTTAACTACTGAGGTACCAGCCATCAGGGAAGGCCACTTGGCAACCAGGCCTCAGCTTCTCACCAGAACTCCACCATCATCACAAGGGATTGGCAAGGCCCATGCTCCTTCTGAGAGAACATAAGAGAGGAGCTGCTGGCAAGCAGTGCTGACTTGGGCCAGGGCTCCCAGAGGCTCTTTTCCCAAGGAAGATGTTGGTGTTCTGTGCAAAGTTCCTGGATTCTGGTCCCCGGGCCCTGGGTGTCATTCCCAGAGCTGGTGCTGATGGAATTCTGTTGCTGCTCCCAGAGAGGCCGTACACCATGAAGTGTCTAGGATTCAGGTTACCATGAACATGGTACCAAGTCAGTCACAGGAGTGCCTCCCAGCCAGTGAGGAAGGGAGCCGCCTCAACATTGGGTGGGCCTCCGGAAGGGTATTTTTAACCATGTGTTTATTCTCCGAGCAATCTAAATTACTTTTTTAAGGCAACTGGCATTTACTCAGTTGTCAACTTATTAAATTCCCCCCATCTTGAGCTAAGCGAATTTGCAAGTCGCTGTGACTCCAAATAAGAAGACCTGCAGATTAAATAGTGAGCCAACAGCACACAGCCTGGTCAACAATCAAGAGCCAATATCAGCAGTCAGCACAGACAGCCTCCAGGGAAGGGAGGAAGGGCTGGCCATACCTGCCAAGTCTGCTGCTGGAGGCCACCTGCGTCCCCACACTGCAGCTAAGGCCACCCAGGGCTGGATCGCAATGCCGACGAACCTGCTGAGGATGCTAAGGGTCCTTGGAGGAGATCTCAGTGTGTGTGTGGCGGGGGTGGGGGGAGATTTCACAGGACAGTCCTCAGAACTAGCTGAGGTCTCTATGTCGCTGAAAGCCTCTGCCAATCAATCAGTTCTAGGAAACAGATGGCAGAGAACAGGCATTGCCACAGTGGTGCTTTCTGATACCCATGAGTCTCTGGTGGCTTTCTCTCAAAACTGACCACAGGATCCTGGAGAGGCAGATGATGTCCATAGGATGCCAGAGGAATGTAAGAGGCCATAGGTCTTAGAGTCAGGAGCCTGAGCCAGAGCACAGCTCCCACTGCAGAGAGTTTCCCAGCAAAGGAAACTGCAGGTTCCTCCCCCAGAGTCTCCCAGGGCCCCAAGGCTCAGGTTAGACCAAAATCAGATAAGTTTTACACAATGGGACATTTCCTGAAGGATCAGAAAGCCCTAATTAAAAAAAAAAAAAGTACCCCATCCTTCCTATGGTGGCCTCACCCCTCCCCCAAGCAACTGGTTTGAGCCACACAGGCCTCAAGCATAACAGATACCAAGAGTCCTGACCAATCAGGCCCAAGAGTATGGACCATGTAGAGCCCAGCACGGCTCCCCTGCGGGCATGGCTGTCATACTCTGTCACTCAGCCCAGGGTACTGGATACTGAATCAGGGCCTGCCTATGCCAAGCATGTACTGGAGGATCAGAATGGAGCACAGGCTGCATTGCTGTCCTCCTGGAGCCGGTGCTCTGTGGAGACATCCAGAGGACATATGGACACATGGGCCACTCAGTCCTCAGATGATCACCATCGGTGGATACAAGACACAGACAGAGGGGCAGGGACAAAGGCACAGAAGGACAGAGTAAGGAAAAAAAACAGAGGAGCTTCATGGGTGAAGAAAAAGAAGAAAGGAGAGTGAGACAGAAGCCGAGTAATAGAGACAGAGACAAGAAGACGGGAAAGGACAGCACTTAGGCAGTAGGCCTGGGGGGACAGACACACAAGACTCCCACAACCCAGTGGAACAGCACCAGCATCCACTCTGCCTTCTACCCCAGACCAGTTGCTGAGATCAGCTCAGGCCTCGTCCTCGAAGCTAACCCTTCGCTTCCTGGGGTATGGCTGCACCCCAAGACCCAGTTAAAACTTTTCCGGTCCCGGTGTTGCGGCTTGCTGTACTCTAGCGCCTTCTTCCATCCCACTTACCTCCGCAGAGCCGGCCTTGGCCAGGAAGGCTCAGCTGAGGCCTGAGGAGAGAAGCATGAGACGTGGCTGGGCAAGAGAAGCTGAGGTTCCAGCCCCACGGGCTGCTGTCGGCTGCGGAAGCTGTGGAAGAACGCCGGGCAGAGAGAGCTGAAAAGGCTTGGAGCGCAGCCCCTCGAGAGCTCCCAGAAGTGTTTATAGGGAATCATTCTGAATAAAGGCTGGTGTCTGGGAACGGCAGCCGTTTTGTGATTGAGAGAGAAGGCTTGCTCTCGGAGCTGAGAGAGCGGGAATATTTGTAAATTGTATGCAGGCTCCACTTCCTTTAAGCTACTTAAAAAACCATGGGAAGAAGGAGCAGTTAATTAGAAATGATTGTTTGCTCCTCTCCATTCCAGGGACAAGAGCTCCCTCCTTTGTCCCTTGGTGGCCACTTGCGCAGACGCTCCTGGTGTCGCCTGGCAGCCTGAGCCGGTGGCGCCAGACCCAGTGGCTCAGACCCAGCGCTGAACAGTGTGAGACTCCTCCAGGGCCCCTGTGTCTTCCCTGAGACAGGGAAGTAGAGTTCGATACAAATACGACAAGGCCCTTGACCCCCTTACGGCATGTAGGAGACCAGTGCTCAGTGCCAGCCAAGAGCTCGAGAGATGGCAAATACACTCAGGAATTCTAAATGCAGGGGCATTGCGGCCCAGGCCACAGGGAGCAGGCATGAAGGGGCAATGCAGCCCGGGTCACGGGGAGCAGGCATGAAGGGGCAATGCAGCCCGGGTCACGGGGAGCAGGCATGAAGGGGCAATGCAGCCCGCATCACGGGGAGCAGACATGAAGCGGCATTGCAGCCCGGGTCACGGGGAGCAGACATGAAGCGGCATTGCAGCCCGGGTCACGGGGTGCAGACATGAAGCAGCATTGCAGCCCGGGTCACGGGGAGCAGACATGAAGCGGCATTGCGGCCCGCGTCACGGGGAGAAGGCATGAAGGGGCATTGCGTCCTGGGTCACGGGGAGCAGCACAAACATCTGGAGCTGTAGGCTGTACTGAAGGGACCAACTTGGCTCAGAGAATAAGCGAGGGGCTTGGGAGGACGTTATGGAAGTCGTTCCTGCACATTACCCTCAGGGTGCTGCTGATGTGGCCTCGGCCCAGGGCAAAGTGCTCACCTTGTACCCAGTGCTTGCCTAGGTTTCATCCCCAGAACCCACATTTTAGAAAAAACAGGGGTCCAGAGAGACAGTTCAGCCATTAAGAGCACTTGCTCCCTCTGAAGAACCTAAGTGTGATTCCCGGCACCCACCTTAGGCAGCTCACGACCACCTGTAACTCCTGCTTCAGGGGACCTGACGCTCTCTTCGGTCTTCACAGACCCCCCTCACACGTGGCACACACTACACGTTTTGTTTTGCTTTGCTTTTTAACCTTTTAGAAAACCAGGCACGGTTACATATACTAGTAGTCCCGTTACTGGGGAGGCAGAGATAGACACATACCAGGATTTGCTGGCTTGTCATTTTAGCTTACTTAGTGAGATCCAGACTCAGTGAAAGGCCCTGCCCCCCCCCCAAAAAAAGGTAGATCCTGACGAATGACACCCAAGGATGACCTCTGACCTCCATGGGCACACACACATACGTCTATACATGAGCACATGCATACGCATGAAGAAAGGTGTGTCCAAGCCCAAAGCCAGAGCCCTCCCTATCCTAAGTCATCTGAGTCTAAGCTGACACTGCAAACGGACAGCCACCCTGCTCACACTGGAGCGACACTGGTCTGTCCTGCTCAGAACTCAAATTCCTCATCAATCACAGAGGTAGTCTCTTCTTGGGGACCTACAAGATGTACCCAGTGGTGGAACCAGGAGGAGGAAGAGCAGGGCAAGTGGGAGAAAAACCAAACCACAGATTTCAAAGTTCCCCTTAAGATTGAGCATACCCGGACCAATCATCTGCTCTGGGCCCTGTGTCCGTGCTGCAGTCAGTGGTACAAAGCTGGAGAAGTCCTCCCATAATCTGAGCCCTGATCTTTCTCCAAACCCACTGCAGCTGGATCCAGGGACCCTGTCTCCACCCCAAAGTTCCAGTGGTGACCGGAAGGCTCTTTGATCCGACAATGAGAATGGGAACCCATAGTGTTCATCTGGATAGACATTCTCTTGTCCCAATCCCATGTCTCCGAGGATCGTCCAGAGCCTGTGGGAGGGTGCAGAAGGTAAGCCTGTTAGAAGTTCTGCTGTGAACCAACACTCAGGGCTGAATCCTTGTGGGTGAGCCAGCTTCTAGCAATCAGCCCAGCTCACCTGAGGTCATGGGGGTCTCAGCGATGTCTAAAAGCAGTATATAGTCACAGGTACCCTCCTCGTCAGATAACGAGGCATACGAGTACCAATAACTCTAGATTTCTCTCTTCTCAAACTGCCTCTAGAGCGGCAGGCACTGTACAATGACTCCTGCAGGTCCCCACAGCCACTTCTCAAATAGAGGCTTAAACTGTAAGGTGAGTCACTGGAACAAGAGATGTCCCTCTATAGGGACTCTACCCGGTGACCTTGCCAGCATCTCCCTCCAGGGATTCTTCTGCTCACCGTGCCAGCTTCCCCAGAAAGAGGAGTGCACAGAAAAGGGGTCTAAAGTGTGCTTAGTCCCTGTTTTCGTTTTATTTCCTATGGTCGAGAGAAGCAACTTGCTAGACAAAACGTTTATTTTGCCCACAGTGCTGGATCACAGCCCTTTGCTGCAAAGAAATCAAAGCAGAAGGGACCAGAAACAGCCAGCTGCAGGCAGAGACTACTTGTTCATTTCCCGGCTGCCCAGACCCAAATAATAACACAGAAACTACATTAATTAAAACACTGCTTGACCTATTAGCTTAGGCTTTTTATTAACTAACACTTACATCTTAAATTAGCCCATTTCTATTATTCTGTGTATTGCCACAAGGCTGTGGCCTACCGGGTAAAGTTCCAGCGTCTTTCTCCTTCAGCAGCTACATGGCGTCTCTCCGCCTCGGCCTCCTTTTCTTCTCTATCTCTGCTTGGATTTCCCGTCTTGCTCTATTCTTTAGTCATAGGCCCAAGCAACTCTTTATTCATTAACCAATAAAAGCAACACATATACAGAAGAACTTCCCACACCAGCTAGTCACAACCAAAGTCAGAGAGCAACGAACGAATGCATGCCTTTAGTTGGTTTTGGGGTTTTTTTTTGTTTGTTTGTTTTTTGTTTTTTACTCTTTGCAGGGCCCACCACTCAGCTCCCAAATAAATACATAGAGACTTATTCTTACTTATGAATGCCTGGGCTTAGCTTGCGTGTCTCTAGCCAGCTTTTCTAACTTAAATTAACCGTTTTTCTTCTTCTACATTTTACCTCTGGCCTTTTTACCTCTCTGTATTCTATATATCTTGCTTTCCTTCTTACTCTGTGACTGGCTGCCTGACTGGTCCCTGGGTCCTCTTCTCTTTTTCTCACTCCTCCCTCTTCCCATTCTTCTTTCCTAGATTTCTGCTCCCATTTCTTCTCTCTGACCACCAGCCCCACTTATCCCTCTCTCCTGCCTAGCTATTGGCCATTCAGCTCTTTAGTAGACCAATTGCATGTTTTAGACAGGCCAAGTAACACCGCTTTACAGAGTTAAGCAAAAGGAACATAAAAGAATGCAACACACCTTTGCATCATTAAACAAATACTCCATAGCATAAACAAAACATAACGCATCTTAAACTAATCATCCACAACACATGTCAGTACCCAGCTCCCTTCCTCCACTCTTACACAGTCCAAGAGTCCATGGGGAATGGTGCTACCCACAGTGGGCAGGCCTTCCCACCTCAGTTACCGTATTCAAGATAATGCCAGCTTCACCTAGACAATCAGTAACCACCATGGGCCCCTCACCCTGCTTCTGAGACTGTTGTGTTTCTGCAGATGCAGGTGAAGCTTCCAGAGAAACTTCAAGTGAAAGATACCTAGTACCAGATCAGTCTCTGGGTCCCTGCCCAGGATGACCGCTACAAGCCACTGTACATTTAAAGCTGTTGGACTTTCACTGTCTAACAAAAAAGGGGTGGGGGAGGAACCCGGCCATTCACAGCAGACTGGTGGCACTGGTGGCACTGGCGGGCGTGCACGACGTGGGAGTGGCATAGGCTTGGCTTGGACTGTGTCCTGGAAGCTACAAAGTGGGTCCTCAAGGGAGGAGCAGGAGGACAGATTCTAGAGGCCAGGGGAAAATACATAAGGGAGACCAAGTGGAGGTGGGCAGAGCCAGGGACTTGAGCTCACAGCAATTTGTTATTTATTATGGAAGGCGGGAGAAGCATGGAGGTCTCCAACACAAGACGTGGCGTGTGTTGGCGAAGACCATGGTGCAGACCCTGACCCAATCAGTACAGACTGCAGATTCCTGCCCGACCTCACCCCATCCCACAGGATGTGCCGTTAGTTGGCCAACATTCAAAACTCTTCACAAAACATTTCAAATGCCAGGCTGGTTTCTGCATCCAACTTGTAATGTGTCTGTATTTTTAGCACTGAAAGAATTCCATACTCTGAAACCCTGGAGGAAAGCAAACACGATAGGAGATGTTTGTTACTTCATTCCGTGGAGTAAGACCCTCCTCTCTCTGCTCCCCTACTTGCACTTAGAGTATGCCCAGGAGGGAAGCAAACTCTAATATCCAAGTCCACCTCCCTGGAAACTGATCTCAGCTCTGCTGCTTTCTCAGTTGTGTGACTTGACAGAAACTAAGTCACCTCTCTGTGCCTCCATTAGCTCTCCTGTAAAATCAGAGCATCAGTTATGCCTGCCTCCTCAAGAGCTAAAAATGCCGATTAATGTAGTAGAGTGCTTAGGACACTGTGCCTCATAAGGACTCTGGGTTGTACTGGGCTAGGCTGGGAGGGGTTGCAGAGGCCAGGCTGGGCGGTGGTGCAGGGGCTGGGCTCGGAGGGAGTGCATGAGCCAGGCTTGTGGGGGAGGTACAGGAGCCACACTGGGAGGGAGTGCAGGTTTAGCCTGTGGTCTCCCCACACATGCACATACATGTGTACACACATGCACCAGCGCACACGCATATGAACATATATACACATACACAGAACTCAATAGCTGATTAGGGGGACAGTCATGGTGTCTCACCCATATGTAAGATTGGCTAGGAGAGTTTCGGGACAGGGGACGGTGGTCTTTTCTGCAGGGTTTAGGCAATCCGCTGGAGCCTCAAGGCAGGAGCATGTCCCAGACTATGCTGACCCACCCTTGGAAATCAGGCAGGGGAGAGGCTGAGATGCACACACCGGTTCCCCTGTGGTCCAGGTGCCCTCCCTGCCACTTCCCAGGTGACACGTCTCGGGCTTCAAGTCAGAAAAGGAGCCGTTAGCCTAGTGCTGAAATCCTAGCACGCGATCCTCAGCTGCACGCCAAGCCCGCTCCCTCAAGCACTCTCCCAGCTCAGTTGGAGAACATTACTAGGTGCTCCTGAGCTTGCAGCCTCATCAAGGGTGAAGCTGACTCTGAGTGAAGCTTCTCCAGAGTGGGAGACAGAGAGGGAGGCAGTCCCTCCTCCGCTGTTCAAGAGAGCCTGCTGGAGGTGGTATCCTGAAGGAATGGGGTGATATGAGACCCACCAGCAGCCTCAGCAAACCTCACCCTGGCCACAGGAGTGTGATGCTATCCAGCCCCCACCCCACTCCAAATCCTGGCAGGCATAGAGCCTGAGTCTTGAGTGGGTGGGAAAGACTCATAGCTGGGCCAGGCCATAAATGCAGCTGCAGGAGAAGCACTGGGAGCCAAGAGCCATCCACCCGTGGGTTCTCTGTGCGAGAGGAGCTGAGAGGCGTCCCCCATTGACCTCCTGTCCAGTGAGTCCAGGCTGAGTGCCTACAATAACACAGATTCCAATTCCATGGTTCAGGAGATGACATGGTCTCACCCGGCGACAAACAAGATGTAAGCAAACCTCTGACCCTGGGAATTCGAGAGGGAATGTGTTCTCCTGCATTTTCATCTTCTCCCTGACACAGGGCCCTGCCCTGAGTTTTTAAACCTGGCATCCCAGAATCTCTCTAGCCCTATCTGTGTTCAATGCCGCTTTTGCTGGCTCTCTGCCGCCCTTTCCCACCTATAAAAATCCTGGGAGTTAGGCTGGGTCTGCCCAGGTAATCCGGAATGGTCTCCCCACATCTAGCTTGGCCCATCAGCAACTCCAGTTTTTTCTGGGATCTCCGGTTCCCTCCTGCATGCAGTTCAGTCCTATGTGCTATTCTGAGTGATCATCGCAGGCTGTGTAACTTACAAATAACAGAAATCTACTCTCTCTAGGTCTACAGGTCGGAAGTACAAAATCGAGACATGGGAGCTTCTCATCCATCGAAGACAAACGCGAGAAGACGGGGGAAGAACCCCCATGTGCTGGCTAGTTTTGTCCCCTTGACATTCATTAGAGCCATCTAGAAGAGTTAACCTCGGTTAAGGACTCCCCTGCAACAGACTGTTCTGTAGGCAAAGCTTTGGGGCATTTTCTTGATTAACAACTGATGCAGGAGGGGCAAGCCCACCATGGGTGGTGCCACTCCTGGGAAGGTAGACCTGGATGTGCAAGCTGTGGAGAACCAGTCAATGAGAGCATCCCTCCAGCTGGGCGGTGGTGGCACACACCTTTAATCCTAGAGCTCAGGAGGCAGAGGCAGGCGGATCTCTGTGAGTTCAGTGCCAGCCTGGTCTACAGAGTGAGTTCCAGGACAGGCTCTGAAGCTACAGAGAACCCTGTCTTGAGAAACAAAAGAGAGGAAAAGAAAGGCGAAGAAAGGGAGGGAGGGAGAGAGGGAGGGAGGGAGGGAGGGAGGGAGGGAGGGAGGGAGGGAGGGAGGGAGGGAGGGAGGGTCCCTCCATGGTTCCTGATTCTGCTGTTGCTTGAGTTCCTGCCCCGACTTCCCTCAGTGACAGACTGTGACATGGTAGTGTAAGCCAAATAAGCCCCTCTCTGGCCCGAGTTGCTTTTGGCCATTGGTGGGGGAGAATTATCTATATTCTGTCAATCATGTATTTTAATAAAACGCTGATTGGCCAGGCAGGAAGTATAGGTGGGTCAACCAGACAGGAAGTAGAGGTGGGGTGATGAGAACAGGAATATTCTGGGAAGCAGGAAGCTCCCTCCGCCATTCCTGCCCAGACCACCAAAGACGCAACATGTGAACTGACAGCTGGAAAAGGTACCAAGTCGTATGGCTAACATAGATGAGAATAATGGGTTAATATAAGCTATAAGAGTTAACAAGAAACCTGAGCTAATGGGCCAATCAGTTTATAATCTTATGGAGTCCTGTGTATGATTTTCTTTGGGATTTGCTGACTGTGGGGTACCTGGCGGGATGGAAACCCCAACAAGCAGGCCCCTGTCTGCTACAGGCCATGCTATTTATCAGAGCAACTGAAAGCCAACTAGGACACCCTGTTCACGACACTGGAGGCAGGGCTCAGGGTTTCACACATATAAGTCAAACTCCCTGACGTGGGTCGACATCCACGGCCCTCTTTTCATTAGAAGACGGGGCCTTGCTAGGCTCACCAGGCTAGCCTTGAACTTGAAATCCTCCTGCCTCAGCCTCTAGAATAGCTGAGATTTCTGGCCCAGTTCAAGTTTCTAACTAAGACCTCCTAACCTCATTCTCAGTGGCAGAACCTCTGGGCCTAAGCACCCCCTCAACATTACCTCTAGGTGCCAGCTGGCGGTCTCCAAGTCAGAGAAGCACATTCGAACCCTGGCACTGTTTGGCAGGGTGCAGTGACCTCTTGCATGAGTGAAGCTGTGGGCATGCTGGGTCCACACTCCATCCAAAGGGCTCACTGCACAGGTGTGGGTGACAAGCCAGACTCCAGCACTCCTCCTGGGAGCTGCACAGCAGGCTCAGTCCTGCTGTCTGACTCTGCATGGCAGGGGAGTCGACACCCTTCCATCTCAGACACTCAAGGACTTGACCAAGGTCATCTGTACTCCGGCCTTGGTACAAGAGCTGAGGAGTGATGAGAGTGATGCTAAACCACAAGAATGAAGGACGCACCTAAAAATTTAGAGGCTGCCAAGCTGAGGCTGGGACCTAAGGCCGCACCAGCCCCAGGTAGGACCAGCCTGGTCTTGTCTCCGAGACTTGGGAGGATGCAGCCTGGTGACAGAAAAGGGCTCAGCCCACTGCGGAGGACCAGGCAAAGCTGCACAATCACAAAATGCAGACTACAGCTCTGTGGCTGGAGGAGGAGGAAGAGAAAAGCCTTGTGGGAAGCTGGCTATGAACTCCACACTTCGGCACATCTCCCACGCTCCCCGGGAATCCGCAGCGGCGAGAACATTGCACTTCAGGTGGCATCTCAGAGGCGGCTCAGCCAAACGCTGTCACAGCTCCAGCCAACTGTTAAAATAACTTTGAGCTTGTTATTATCAAGTAATGGATGTTTATTGTAGAAATGTTAGAAAATGCAGACAAGCCAAAAGAAGGGAAGAAAAATTACCCAAAATCCCCTCACTGCAAAAGGACCAGTTGACATGTTTTCGCGTCTCCTCGCAGTGATTTTTCCCAAGCTTCGGTTCTTATGTTTTTCCATAATGAGTGCTCTAAAAATGGGCTTGCACTGTCCTCCCATTGGAAAGATGCCTCTTCTGCCTAATGCCTCACGAATGTGCAGGAGAAGAATGGTCCTCCCTTCGCCTCCCTCCCACCATCCCTGCTTCTCTCAGGAATGGTGAGCTGATGGGCTGTAGTCAGGACTCTGACCTGCAGTCAGAGCTGCAGATCCTAGTGTATATTACACAATATATGTATTGCACAGGTGTGTGCGTGTGCATGTGATGTCTGTGTACACACATAAGCACACCCACAGGCACACATATACATGTACATATATGTTTACAGGTGTGGATGCATACAAGTATAGAAGCAGGCATGCTGGAAGCATCTCTCCCTGTGGGTTCAGCCTCCTGCTCAGAGCTGCCCCTTGGCCATGCCTGACTGTTTTGCTTGCTCTCCTACCTTACCCTCTCATCCTTGGCTTGGGCAATCAGGAAATAGGCAATTCTGATCTTGGGAAAGCAAAGGCATGCTTCTGTGGCCTAGATCTCAAGCCCTACCTCCTGGAGGTGATGATGGACCCAAACACAGATCCAGCAAGGAGACTGCATTGCCCAGAATTTCTGCTCCAGGTACCACTATGGGATCCTGGATTTTCTGGCTGATGCCACCTATGAGTCTTCGTCCATTGAGCCTCACAGATACATCCTTGCTGGAGTCCTTTTCCACGCTGTGTGGAAGGCTACACAATTTCCCTGTTCAAAGCCAGCACGCGGATCTCAGTTGTTCCATTGAATACACTGCAGTTCACAATGCACGCAACTCGTTCTTCCTTGAAGACAAAAACCGCAGAATGGAAGCACAGCGAAAGCCAGGCCAAAGCCAATGAGGGTTGAGAGCATCTAGAACAAAGACAGAGTGAGACTGTGAACAGGGGCCAGGCAGCACAGGCTCCATGGCCTGGCAAGGAGCTTGCTTCCAAATCTTCTTTAAATTGGGAGCCATTGGGCATTTCTAAAATGATGGCTATGCCCACATAGAGAGAGAGAATCTGGAGGTATCTCCTCCCAGCCAGATTCAACCCTGAAGTCACCCTTGGTCCCCTTCATTGAAACCACATGCCTATTCAGTGTGGGCTACCTGAATCAGGCCCATAAATGGCTCTTTTTGCTCTTCTCATAGGGGAGTGCAGGCTTCCCTGGGTCAGGGCCATGGCTCAGTGTCCACCTATTCCCAGCGTAGCACAGGTAAGGGACCTTCTGGTACAGTTACGGGCCAGGAAATCCTTGAATCCATCTTGGTACCAAGACCCAAACTCCGCCCTTTTCCCTGCTTCTGGTCCTCTACCACACCTCTCCAAGCCCTGTCAGGACCGCAGAGCAGTCGGAATCCAGGGAACCCGTGCAGACACCAGGCAGGAGGACTCCTTGGCAAGCATGGGGACAAGGGAGTCCCACCACCGGCCCTTGCCCCAGAGCTGCAGTGGTGGGGACACCAGAGCCCTCATCCTTGGAGTCACAAAGTGAGGGTGTTCAGTCTGCTCCAGTCTGCAGCAGGAAGTGGGGACACTTTCCCAATCCCACAGAACCACTTACCAGGGCCCGCCTTGCCTTGTGGTGTTTAGCTGCATGCAGCTTTCATGGCACCCATCCTGAGGAGCTGAGGGGAACTTGGGGATCCCCTCTTTGGCCCTGGCAAGCTATTCAAATACACAAACCCCTGTCCCCGGGTAGTGGAGACATCAAGCTTGACATCAGAGCCAAGCTCTGGGTGCAGTCCCTCTGACTTGTGCAGGTCACCGTAGCAGGCACCCATTTGCCTGGGTAAGCAAGGGGCTCTGTGCTATGCTTTGGTCTCCCCTTCATCAGTTTCTAAGTCATCTCTCACTAACTATGACTTGGCAGGTACCCTGAGTCTACATGGGCCTCAGTCCCCATTCCTCTCCTTTAGGGGTCCTTTGGCCAGAAGCCTAGGATCCACCAATGCTCCCAGAAGCTGAGAGGAGATTGTGAGGGGTTCTCAGAAGACAGCACAGATCAAATAAGCATGAGAACTGGAGTTCAGATGCCCAGAACCAACATGACGGCCCACTGGTAACCCTAGTGATGAGGCACAGGCTGGTGGTTCTGGTGCTATAAGAAAGCAAGCTGAGCAGACCATGGGGAGAAAGCCAGTAATGGAGAAAGCTTCCGTTCCTGCCTTGAGTTCTGACCCTGACTTCCTTGGCTATGCAATCAGCTCTATCGTCTGATATTAATAAGTCTTGTTTTACTTTCTTGCCATTTACATTTTTTTCCTTCCGTCAACTTCCAATCAATTGGAAACTATGTTTGAAGAGAATTTTCTGGAGACTGCATATGGCTTGTGGCTGAGTCGTGTTTTCAATCCATTCTGCCAGTTCCTATATCTTAATTGGTGCATTTAAACCTGTTCACGTAATTATTGATACACCAAGGATAAAACCCTGCTGTTTGTTTTCATTTCTGTTGTTTCTTTCTCTCTTCCCCTGGATTATTTGAAAGTATTTTTTTTTAATTCTTATAACCTATTTGTAATGACAGCAATAGTGGTAGTGGTGGTGGTGGTGTGTGTCTGTGTGTGTCTGTGTGTGTCTGTGTGTGTGTGTGTGTGTGTGTGTGTGTGTGATAGAGGGGGTGTGGAGGGAGAAACCAGAGACAAGAGACAGAGAGAGAGATTTTTTTTGTTTTATCTTATGTTATTTTTGAGACACAGTTTTACTATGTAACCCAAGTAGACTTTGAGCACATGGTCCTCCTGCCTCACTGCCTCAGTGTCCTGAGTTCTAGGATGAGAAGTGTACACCACACACACACACACACACACACACACACACACACACACACACGCATGTGAAAGACAGTATTCAGGTCTCACCACTTGCCAGGCTCAGTACGGTGTGTTAACCTGGCCCTTCTTTGCGCTCCTTGCTCCCTGTTTGTAATTTAATTATCTTAACATTTACATACATTTAGTTATATTCCGACAGTGTTGAACCATGGTGTGTAATCTAGAAACCCCAAAAGGAGAAGGCTGGGGTGGTGAGGAGAGAGATGAGAAGGAAGAAGAAGAGGAGGAGGCGGCAGACGAGGAGCTGGAGGAAGAGGTGGCTGAGATCACAGTATCTCAGCTCACTGTGTTCTTTTCCCGCCTTAATGTTCCAAGAAGCCACAGAGGCTTCCCTTCAGCCACATCTTCATCCGCTGTGGATTTTCGCTTGGGTTCTCTTTCATCTTCCATAAAGAAGGGATTTTATTTTCACATGTTTCTGGCGCGTGCGTGACTTCTCGGGAAGCGCTTTCATCACGGCTGTCTAAAGTCTCTATCATCCAAACCTGGCTTCTTTGTCCTCTCAGGTGGTATTAATTGGTTGTAATTGCTTCCACTCAGTTTGAGATTTGTCCCTGCTTCTTGGTATAATGTGTAATTTTTTTTAACTGAAATTAGGATGCTGTCATATTTTACAGGGACTCTGAACACTCCTTAAATCTTCTGTTCCAGGGGCTTCCACCCTGGCACACTGGGGGAAGGAGCGGGGTTCTGCCCCATTAGTGAGAGAGGATGCCATGCCACACTGACTCCTTCAGAGGACTCCTCCTTCTTGGATGGAAGTTTCAGGTCCTGCAGTGTCCTCTGCTGACTGGCAGTACAGCAAGGTTGACTTCATTACGACTTGGCAACAGCAGAATCCCAGACTCCGGGTTAGACCCCCTCCACTGCACCCTGGAGAGGAGAGAAGGGAGGCCTTAATGCTCCCAAGTAGGAATGGAGGGCAGCATTTTCTGTGTGATCTTTTGGGTGAGCACACAGGATGCCTGGTATAGAGGAACAACAGAGAGGCCTCTGGCTCCCCCACCTCGATCTCCCTCTGCTTGACAAGTTCAGAGACAACCTCTCTGCCATGACTGCCGTCGGAACACCTCTATCCCGATTTATGTCGTCACGCAGATCCCGGGAGCCTTGTGAGATGCCCCGACCACCCATGTGGCACTCAGCAATAGTAGGCAGATGCCAGCCATGTGGCTTTTGTGACCCCATGAAACCTGAGCTTCCCAATCTCTTACAGGCCGTCCTGGTGTCCTCCTACCCATTCACGGTGCTGCGAAGGTTGCTGAGGTTGTTAGTGTCCCCTCATTGAAGAGGCCACTTCTGAATCAGCAGAACCCATCTCTCTGATTCTCTGATTGATGAATCTTTCCTTGTCATCTGTCCTGGGAAAACAAGGGCACAGGTGTGTCACACACATCTGGGAAAACAAGGGCACAGGTGTGTCACACACACAACTGGTAAAACAAGGGCACAGGTGTGTCACACACAACTGGGAAAACAAGGGCACAGGTGTGTCACACACAACGAGCTGGCACAGTCCCACCTCTTGACTCAGACAAGACCCAGTAGAGACAGAAAAAATGACTGGGCCAGAGGAGTAGCTCAGTGCTGAGCTAGCCTGCACCACTTCCCGATTCTTTACCTCCAAATCATGGCCTCCTTGTGGGCTCTTCTGGGAGGATCAGGCCTCATCACAGCACAAAGACAGACTTCAGGTCAGCTCTTGTCCACCGAGCTGAAGAATGGTTCAGGTGGGGGTGGGGGGCAACGCCAGGTTCAGAGGCCCCTGATCTCACCATGTCTCCCACCCTTTCATCACAGTGTAAGGGTAGGTGAGAATCAGGCCCTACCCGGTAGGAAGGCTAGTGAGGGGCCATTGCTCCATCCCTATACCCACGCCACCAAACCTCCTTCTGCCCTGGTAAAACATGCCCTTGATGTCTTGAAACTGCAGGACAGTTCTCCTTGGCTCTGTTTCACCTGCCTGTCTGAAGGTAACGCTTGTGAATGCCGCTTTCCTAGATTCTTGCTCTTCACTGTAAGTGTGTACATAAAGAAGAAAGGGAGGGAGGGAAGAAGGGAAAAGGGAGAGAAAGAAAAAGGAAAAAAGAAAGAGAAAAAGAAAAAGAGAGAAAGAAGGAAGAAAGAAAAGAGAGGGAAGGAAGGAGGGAAGGAAGGCAGGAAGGCAGGAGGGCAGGAAGGCAGGAAGAAAGGAAGGAAGAAAGGAAGGAAGGAAGGAAGGAAGGAAGGAAGGAAGGAAGGAAGGAAGGAAGGAAGGAGAACAAAGAAGCAGCCATCATTTTAACAGCTTGAGAGCAGTACTGAGTGCAGTAAGCTTTGTGGACCAACGCCAGGACCCAGAGTGCGGATAGAGGACAAGCCGGACATGAGAGGATCTGAGCACAGGCACTCTGTAGCCAGGTTAACACATCTGTCCTCCCTGTCAGCTAAGGGACGGCAGCAGCTGTGGGGCAGACAGCAGCAGCTAGACTGGGTGCCCTGGTGTTGTGTCCCACTCCCTCCCTCCCCCACAAACCCGCATAGCCCTCAGGGGTGCCATGGTGTTATGTCCCACTCCTGACACACACACACACACACACACACACACACACACACACACACACACACACACAAACCCACATAGCCCTCAGTCCCAGGTAGCTATTAATCCATCTGTCCCATAGAGTTCTCTGCTCTGGAAGGTTCATCAAAAGGACTCTATGTCTTATGGACCTCAAGACTAAATTACATCTCTGTACACCTCAACACAGGTTCTGGAAGGTGTGTTCTATGTAGTTCTACACAGTCCTGCCCTTTTCACACTCTCTTCATTGTAAAACCCCCATCTTCATGTGGACAAAGTCAGTACAGATTTCAGTGAGTAACATTCCAGAGCCAATGGAAGGCCTTGACTCGGTTGACCATGTCAGACAGGCCACCCCGTCTTCCCTGGCAGCTTTTCTTTAGCTGGCTGCTGCGACACCCAGGGATAACGTGTCCCTGTGATGGGGACTGTCTACATACAGCAGGCACATCTGAGACATCCCTGGGATTCA
Organism: Myodes glareolus; assembly: GCF_982192425.1. Classification (NCBI taxonomy): domain Eukaryota; kingdom Metazoa; phylum Chordata; class Mammalia; order Rodentia; family Cricetidae; genus Myodes; species Myodes glareolus. Next base: position 4,112,550 of record NC_142031.1, read on the forward strand.
CCCACAGTTCGGACTCCAACTACTAAATTATCTGGCCATAATGCTCAGCTTCAGTACCCCACGTTGACAAAGAGGCTGCTTCACCTAGAACGAACGTCGTGGGAGCCAAGGCAAAGACTGAAATCACACATTTGTTGAAGGGCCTGGCCTACACCTACTGCATAGTGTGAATCTATCCTCACTATTGATTTTGTGGGGAAGGCCCGTGTTTGCAATCACACTTCTGTCCAGAACCGTGGATAACAGAACTGGCGGTGGACTCGGCGAGGCCCATACCAGCCTCTGAAGAGAGGACTGAGCTGACCTGGCTGCTGCCTTCAGTCATCCTGCTCCCCTGACAGATGCCTGAGATGGTGTTCAACCAAATGTGGCTTTGTTTTTCCAAGGGCAAATAAATGTGTGAGAGGCTACGCTAGAAGGGCAGCCACAGTCGCTGGAGGGTGTTTCAGAGAAGAAAGTTGGAAGCGCCCTTCGGGAGATTTAATGAGAGAGAAAGATGTGGGAAGTGGGACAAATTCAGTATAAATCAAATATTAATTGTGGTAAAGGCAAGGTTTACTAAGATTTGAATCAATAGCACCAGCAGACTGGACAGCACCTGCCTCTTGCAGGCGCTCCCTGAGTTCTGGGGCTGAACCAGCTGGAGAACCAGACTTGAAAGAAGGGCTAATGAGGGTGTCCCTGGAAAGCAGAAGCCTCTGGCCAGCTGCAAGCATGAGAGTTACCCCACTAAGCGTTACCCCGCTAAGCCTGTCCTACCCCCAAAGTGCTGCAGACCTGAATGTCAAGCTCACCCCATCCCCCAGAAATCCTGACTCCGTGCTGATCCCTGTGCCAGGCTGACATAGGTGTCTCCCAGTCTCCAGCCGAGGGCTCTGCTGTCACTCATGTTCTGGGGGGAAACTAAGGCTCAGAAACAGTCAGCAGAAGAAGCAGGTGCCTCATCAGGGTCCCTTGGCTCTGATCCCCTGCCCCCAGGATCTGCACTATGCAAAACCTTCCTGTGTCTCTCCTTACCCCAGCTAGAGAGGAGTGGACGTCAGGACTGCACAGGACAGACTCTCTGTGTCAGCTTCACCCTGACCCCTGCTTTCAGAGCTGCTCCCGCCAGGCCATCCAGTCGCCAGCCTACGGGTTGTCCTGTGCAGTTCTGCCTAGGCTCCTCTGTCCAACCCTGTATCCTACGGAAACCCCCGCATTCTATGCCCATCCCCGCATCCTATGTCCATCCCTGCATCCTCTGCCCATCCCCGCATCCTCTGCACAACCCTGCCTTCTCTCCCAACCCGGTATCCTCTGTCTAGCCCTGCATCCTCCTTTTAAGAGAGAAAGCCTTGTCCTGAATGTAGATGGCTCCATCCAGTGATCTGGGGTCCTGAACTGAGCCAAAGAAGATGAGCTAAGCACCAGCATCGACCTCTCTCTGCCTCCCAACTGCAGATGTGGTGGGCCTGGCTGCTTTGTGTTGCCATCTTGCCTTCTCTGCTATGATGGACTGCACCGTCACACTGTGAGCCAAAACACACCCCTCCTTCCTTACATTGCTTCCTGTTGGCATCGGTCTCAGTAGGAAAAGGCACCAACCTACTCTGAGCATGGCATTAACAGTCCCCATGACTTAACGACACACTACTAAGCCACGCCTCTTAAAGTCTCCACCCCTTGATGACATCACCTCTCTTTGAACAAAGTCTGTCTTAGTTGGGGTTTCTACTTCTGTGATGAAACACCTTGGCCAAAAGCAAGCTGGGGAGGAAAGGGTTTATTCTGCTTATACTGTGTCACTGTTCCTCAAAAGAGGAGGTCAGGACAGGAACTTAAACAAGGCAGGAACTTGGCATCAGGAGCTGATGCACAGGCCAAGGAGGGGTATTGCTTATTGGCTTATGTCCCATGGCTTGCTCAGTCTGCTTTATGGTAGAACCTGGGACCACCAGCCCAGGGATGGCACCACCCCTCATGGGTTGAGCCCTTCCCATTGATCACTAATTAAGAAAATGCCCTAGAGTCGTATCAGACGCAGGCGTTTTCTCATGTTCTGCCTTTCAGATAAATCTAGGTTGTGTCAAGTTAACATAGAACTCTCTCACATTCCTTTATTGTATGACCTTGAGAAGACCCAGGCCGAAACACAGCAGTTGTGAAGGTAGCACCGCTGATGTCTGTGGAGCTGGTTCTGTGTTCTGACTATCAACACTCACACACCCACATTCACACTGAAGTTCTCCGGTGAAGAGGTGACCCTGGCCTGCTGTAGTGGACACGTCACACCCGGCTAGAACTCCTTCCCAAGCCCTCTGACACCTAGACCCTCACTCTGGCTTGCTTTCTTCACTAGGGTAATTCATGAGGCATCTCATGGGCTAGAAGAGGCAGCTCTCAGCCAGGCAGGAGAAAGCAACTGGTATTCCGGCTGGTAGAGTGCGGACCTGCCAGAGCCTGCCTAAAGAACAGAAAGAGCCTGAGTGGAAGGTGCCGGGAGTCTCCTCTGGATTCAGAAGCAGGCTCTTAGCTCTCACACATCCATTGGAAACTGAGTCAGAACTCCATACCTCTTCCAAGAAAGAGTCCAAGATCTTCTCTTCCCACAATTTAAGTTTTCCTGCCTAAAGCCTCCTCCCACTGCCCATTCCTTCAAGGCAGAGGGAATCCCACAGACCTTCCTGTTCACCTGGAGCCTCCATATCTTTTACTGGGGAACATCCAACGCCCCCTCCCTCAAAACCCTTCTCACCTCCCAAGACATTCACGCCAATCATCTCCAAACAAAAGCAAGGGAACCAAGGCGAAGGCCACTTAGCTTGAACAGGGAGAGTTACAGACCCACTGGTCATCAAACCACTGACCTACGCTGCCCTAGGACTTGCCATCCCAGCCAGACTCCTCTGTGGCTGTCTCTGGTGTGTGTCAGGCTGACAGGACTACGGCAGGCTCTTCTGGGAAGGCTAGTGAGGAAGGGGCCGAGGCTGGGAAGCTGGGCAGCCTCTGTCTTTCATGTGAAATCCTTTGTGGTACATCAGTCACAGGAAGTTCTCTGGCAGTGAGCAGGGGCCTGAGCAGTAGAGCTGCCTGGAAAGCCTGTCACCTGCCACCTCTCCTCACCCACCCTCAGCTTTGGAGGACAGGAGTGTTTAAAGAGACACAGTACGCAACCTCGGGTTTCACAAAGCGTGCCTGGCCTCAGATCTGTGATTTTTTGAACAGGATTAATCCAGCTCAGAAGTTCTCTATCAGAGCTTTGTTCCTGGTAAGACAGGCTCTGATGGGAGCTGCATTCTCAAGCTTGGCTTCCCAGGGGCCCGGAACATGGCTTCCTTGTGGATGCTCTGCCGACAGGAACAACGTCCTGATGTTGTTTCCCACTGCTGAGAGCCTGGACTTTAGCAGAAGACTCGAACTGCCCAAGTCTCCTTGGCCGCTCAGCATCTCCCCACCACCCCTTGATTTCCTACCCATTCTGGTGATCCCGGAAGACAGCGGCCACTGGAACTAAAGGAAAGCAGGTTGTGGCTCACCCTGGGGGATCATGAAGCCTCAGACCCACAGGAGTACCAGATTCAGGCAGTCTAATTCAGAGCCTGGGCCCTGCAGAAAGGGCAGCACAGGGTGATCTGAAAGAACCCAGCGGAGACACCACACTGTCTGAGCTCAGATTGTAGCTGGGCCATTTTATATTAGACGGTAGTCAAGCACCTGAACTTCTTGGGGGCCTCGGTTTCATTATCTGTAAAATGGGAGGAGGATGCTGATGACAGGACTTACACCCGCCGGAGAGGTTGTTGTGGAGGAATTGGTGAGGTAGGAGGAGGAGAACTCAGGACAGTGCCTCCCTCAGGATGTACATTAGATAACAGCACTTGCTGTGGGTGTTACAATTATTACATGCCATAATATTGTCACTTACATTATGACATTGTGATCACAAATATGTAGCAATATTGTACCATATGATAGGCAAGAGCCATGGCTCCTGCCTACACATAGTCAGCTGACTTATACTAGGAGGTTGGAAAGATGGCAGACATAGGTTCTCATGCCCTTCACCATGGGCAGAATAGTGCACAGTAGTAGACTGTCACACATGTGTAACTGAGGATCCGGGTGGCTCGATACATGAGAAACAGCAAGGGTTAGGAACACGTCTCTGTTGGTAGAGGGCTTGCTTACCAAGTGCAAAGCCCTGGTTTCATTCCCCAGCAGCACACAAACTGAATGTGAGTGCACACACCTGAAATCCCAGCACTGGGGAGGTGGAGGCAGGGGGATCAGAAGTTCAAGGTCATCATCACAAAGAAATGAACACACACTTTGCTCTGGTCTGACCAGTGTACTGTATGTACTGTGCCCTGTGTTAAAATACTACCCTGTGCCCTATAAATATGTACAGCTACCGCAAGCAAATTCAGAAATAAGTTCTTGCCTGGACTGCCGGCACAGGCCTATCATCCCAGCCACTTAAGAGGATGAGTGAGGTCACATGAATTCAAGGTCATCTTGGAATGTAGAGCCAGAGCGAGTTCAAGCCCAGCTTGGGCAATTTATGAAATCCTGTCTCAAAATTGTAAAAAGGGGGGGGTGAAGATACAGATGAAGTGCTGGGTTAGCAGGTACAATGCCCCGGGTTCCATCCATAGTACTGCAAAATGGTGACGGTGGTGATGGGGATGGTGTTGATGATGATAGTGATGGTGATGATGATAATGGTGATGGTGATGATGATGATAGTGATGGTGATGATGATAGTGATGATAGTGATGATGGTGATGGTGGTGATGATGATAGTGATGATGGTGATGGTGGTGATGAGGATGATGGTGATGATGATGATGATAATGGTGGTGATGATGATGATAGTGATGATGGTGATGGTGGTGATGAGGATGATGGTGATGGTGGTGATGAGGATGATGGTGATGGTGGTGATGAGGATGATAGTGATGGTGGTGATGATGATGATAGTGATGATAGTGATGGTGATGATGATGATAATGGGGATGATGATGATGATAGTGATGGTGATGATGATGATGGTGATGGTGGTGATGAGGATGATGGTGATGATGATGATAATGGTGGTGATGATGATGATAGTGATGGTGGTGATGGTGGTGATGAGGATGATGGTGATGATGGTGATGGTGGTGATGAGGATGATAGTGATGGTGGTGGTGGTGGTGATGAGGATGATGGTGATGGTGGTGATGAGGATGATAGTGATGGTGGTGATGAGGATGATGGTGATGATGATGATAATGGTGGTGATGACAATGATGATGATAATAACAATAGTGATGATGATAGTGATGACGACAGCAATGACAATGATAGTGAATATGATGGCAATGATAATGATGCTGATGATGCTGACAGTGTTGATGATGATGATGACGATAATAATTATGGTGATGATGATGATGATGAAGGTGATGATGGTGGTGATAATGATGAAGGTGATGATGGTGGTGGTGGCACCAAGCAGATGTTCAGAGGAGACACTCTGAACTGAACATTTATACACTCTCTGTGTATCAATTATCACACTACACTCTGCAAACATGCGCAGTTGACAATATAATCTAGAAAATGAACAAAAGCTGAATGCTCACTGCACTGAATACTCACAGACCTTCTTATTTCCTTGTCGCTGTTCCCCAGACAGCGCAATATAACTGCTATTTACCTGGCCTTTACATTTCAACAGCTTTTGTAAGTTGTCTGGGGATGGCTTACTAAACAGAGGGGCAAGTGTGTAGAGTGTGTTTAGATGCCTTGCTGTGTCATGAGAGCAGTGGGCAGCCACGGCTTCTGAGATCAGAGGATGTCAGGACAGCTTAGAATCTGCCTCATATGGCTGCCAGGAGATGACTGACTGCATGATCTCGCTTCATGCTGCCGGCAGTCTCTGAGGGGCATGGCATTGGAGCCCACTGTACATGTGAAAACTTGGGAACTCACAGGTTAGGTGGTGTCTTAGTTACTTTTTTATTGCCATGACAAAACACCATGACCAAGGCAATTTACAGAAGAAAGCATTTAATTGGGGTATCACATTCCAGAGGGTTAGAGTCTTATGACCATCATGACAGGGAACATAGATAGCATCAAGCAAAAAGGCATGGCTCTGTAGCAATAGCTTAGAGTCTGCATGTGATCTACAAGTGCAAGGCAGAAAGTTAACCCGGAATGGTGTGGGCTTTTGAAACCTCCAAGTCTGCCCCCTTGTGTGACACCTCGTCCAACAAAGCCACACCTCCTAATCCTTCCCCAACAAGCCTACCACCTGGGGGTCAAACATTCAAATATGTGAGCCTGTGGGAGGCAGGAGGCGTTTTCATTCAAACCACCACCAGTGGCTTGTCCTCTGGCTGTAGGCTGGCTACCAGCAGATATAGACTCCAGGCCTATAGGAAAAGTTGATCCTCAGCACACTCTTCCATATGGAATTGGAGAGCCAGGCAGACACCATAGACACCAGGCTTGGGTCAGGAAGCAAACACGACGAAGCTAGCAAACATGATGGAACTAGCTCTGGGGAGAAAGCTAGCAAACATGACGGAACTAGCTCTGGGGAGGCCAAAGGAGTGGTAGCAACTGTAGCAGGTGGACATCTGTCTGTTTTCAAGACCGTCTCGGATTCAGACAACAGAAAACCCAAGGGGCACATAGGCATAGCATAGCCATGCCTTCCTTTTTCACAAATACAATATAGACTTGGATTTTTTTTTTAAATGTGAAGAACTTATTTTAAAACCTCTTAAACACACAATTTCTTTTTTAACTCCTTTAGGAGACAACAGCAAGTCTGAGACTCCTCAACACTGAAGATGCACAGAGACAGCCCCAGGGCCTCCTCAGATCCACATCTGAGACACATGGTTCTGTCCCTAAACTTTTTCCATGGCCAAGTCTATGCAGGGCGCCCAAGTTTCCTGGAAATAAGAAGTGGGCTTGACATGAAGGTCTAGAGGGGGAGATGAGGGCCACAGAGTCTCACTCCATATCTCACCAAGAAGCAAGGCTGTATTAGCTGCTTTTCTCCTTGCTGAAGACACCTGAAGGGAGGAAGGGCTTATGTGGCTCCCAGTCTGGGGCTACAGTCCAGCCGGGAAGCCATGGCATCGGGAGCACGAGGCAGCTGCTCAGACTGCACGCGTAGTCAGGAAGCAGAGAGATGCTCGCTGTGGATCTACTCACTTTTTCCCCTTTAATGCAGTCCAGGACCCCGCCCACAGGATGATGCCACCCACATTCAGGGTGGGTCTTCTCTCCTCACCCCTGTAGACACACCCGGAGGCTTATTCCTTCCGTGGTGATGCTAAAGCCCATTAAACTGAGATAAGTCATCACAAGAGCATTTTCCTCCAATCCAAAGAAACTGCAGCCAGCAGGACTCTCAGATCTGTGAGGTTTAGACTTCCCAGGTCACAGGCAGAGCTGAGGTCAGAGAGGTACAGGCTGCAGAACACAAGATCAGCTCTGATATTTTTCTCTCTGTCTCCGGAGGTAGCATTCCTCCACAGAGGTCCATTTGCATGGGAGCTTCCCTCACCCGCCCAAGGCCGCCTGTCAGAGGCGATGGGTGCACAGCCGCTTATCAAAGACCATGGAAATACTTTGAACATTATACACTTTGAAGCTCTGGTTGGCTTTAAATCCGAGCCTGCAAACTATCTCTGCAGAAAAATAACCCAGATTTGTCACGGCGCATTTTGACACGTTTGTATGCTCCCTTGATCCAACCGAGGGCTAACAATAGCTCCCCAGCCTCACTTTAAATAAGAACACTCACAACACAGACAAGAAGAATGGGGGTAAAATGGGCAATTACTTTTAAAAAAACATCACAAATGATACGAAGAATCCCGGCTGCTGAAAAGGGAGCCAGGTTTCCAGGCAAGGGACAGATTCACAACCAAGCATCCCTAACCGCTGCTGACAGGCCCCAAACAGAAAGAAGAAGAGATTGAGGGCATGGTGGCTGTAGGGCGGCTAATGGGATTTAGGGGCCTTCCTCTACAGGTCACTGCTTTTAACTTAGCCCAAACACCCTGTCACTAGGAGTTGCCACTATCTGGCCACTGACAAAAGACAGCAAGACCTGGGACACTTCCGAGAGGCAGAAGGGACCTCAGGGTTGGTGGAGGTCCTGCTGCTAGGACAACAAGAAATGGCTGAAGACAAACACCAAATGAGGAAGTGACAAAAATCATTCTGCAGCCGGAAGTGACGGGGCAAGTCCCCACCTTCCTGTTTGTTCTCCATTCTCTATGGCCTCTTCTCCAGATGCATAACCAGGACCCCAGTTCTTCCTCGTCTGCATCCTCCAAGCCACTGTCGTGGGGTCTCCCTGTGTGCGGGGGCAGAGGCAGCAACTGATCCAGTTCCTGGTGGAAGCAAGTACCACGGAAGGTGAAAACAGCACAGCGGTGGCCGAGGATGAGAGAAGAGCCAGGACCTGAGCCTAAGTGACGTCTGATCTGACCACTTCTGTGCCTGGGACCTCCTGGCTTCTCTGTCACTCACACACTCAGAAGACAACATCAGAGCATCTTTCAGACCAAAAGGAAAGGGGGTGGAGCTGGGGAAATGACTCAATGAGTGCTATGCAAGCAAGTCTGAGCCCCAGAACCCATTTACAGAGGCCAGATGTGGTGGCACATGCGTGTATTCCCACCTTTGGGGAAGTCGAGCCAGGGGCTACCTGGGGCTTTCGATCCAGCTGTGCTGGTTGAATGGATGAGCTCCAAGCCAATGAGAGACTCTATCTCAAAAAACAAGCTATATGGCACCTGAGGATAGCATCCAAGATTGATTTCCGGCCTCCTCACATGTATATCCACCTGCACACCCTGCATACCCATGAACATAAACACACACGTCTACATACAATAAAGAGGAAAGAAGGTTCTAAAGCACATAGCAGTCATGGAAGGACAAAGACTACAGAGTTCCACTTATGTGGGGGCCTAGGGTACTTGAGTTCAGAGAGGCAAAAGGCAGTTTGGAATGGGGGAGGGTGGGAAATGGGTGCCTTCCAGCTTGGAGCTGACTGGTGGGGATGGCTGAGCACCTGTGTTAGTGCACTTAAGGCCCCCAAGTGTGTCTGAGTAGGATTAAAGGCATCCACTGAATAAACACAGCCACTGGTCACATAAGGATGTATCTAGCTAATGATTAGTTACTTATATGGCAGTGATTCCAAAGGAAACAATATCTGACGCCATTGTAGCCATTTTATTGTAATGTTCACATGTCAACAAAGTAACCAGATGGCAGAGAGCCTGATTCTCCAGATGAGTTCCACCACTAAGCAATGCATGACTGTATTTCTATTTTTCAGATTTATTCATTTTATCTTGTGTATATGAATGTTTTGCCTGCATGTTTGAAGGGATGGGCACCATGTACATGGCTGGAGTCTATAAAGGACAGAAGAGGGAGTCAGATCCCCTAGAACTGGTGTCACAAATCATTATGAGTCACCATGTGAGGAGCTATTTCTCTAGTATAGCATGGCTGTATTTAGTACACATATAAAATGGGGGCATTTCAAAACTCAGAAAGCAGCACACATGGTCCTTTCCAGAACCTTCACTGTCAGTCAGTGCCCATTAAGAAATCATTTCCTGGAGTGAATTCTGCCTGAGCAGGTTTGAGCCAGCAACCTCAGCCAGAACAGGAACAAGGCAGCGACCTCCACAGCAGCAGGAACAAGGGAACAACCACTGAGGGAGCAGGCGCAAGCCAGAGACCTCTGCAAGACCAGGCCCATGCCAGGGACATCTGTGGGAACAGGCCTGAGCCAGCGACCTCAGCCAGAGAAGGCTGGAGGCAATGACCTCCACAGGAGAAGATACAAGGGAGCCACCTCTAAGGGAACAGGCCCAAGGCAGAGACTTCTGCTGGAGCAGGCCTGAGTCAACAACCTCAGTGGGAGCAACCCCAAGCAAGAAACCTCTGTGGGAGCAGGACTGAATGACCCCTGGGATTGCAGAGCGACCCCCTGGGAGTGCTGAGCAACCTCCAGGAATACCAAGTGACTTTCAGGGTGATTGGAACCATGGCTCTGACTGCACCACATGGAGCAACCATCTGTGCCTTGGATCCACTAACACCAGGAAGATTGATTACCAGAGACACAGCCCCAACTACACCAATCAGAGGAAAAGATGGGTAGACAAGGTGAGAACACACTCAACACCACAAAGAACAACATGACACCAACAAGAACTAGTGGCCCTACAATAGCAAGACTTGAACACCCAAATATAGATGAAGCAAAAAAAAATAACCTAAAAAAATAATTTCAGGAGAATGTGTGAGGCCCTTAAAGAGGAAATAAAAAATTCCCTCAAAGAAATGAAGGAAAAGACAACAAAAATTTGGGGAAAAAAAATCAACAAATCCCTTAAAGAAAACCAAGAAAAAGCAATCAAGCAGGTGAAAGAAATGATTCAAGACTTAAAAACTGAAATAGAGACAATAAAGATACAATAAAACACAAACCGAGGGAAATATAGAAACAGAAATTATGAGAAAACAATCAAGAACCACAAATGCAAGCATAAACAGCAGAATACAAGAGATTGAAGACAGAATCTCAAGTGCTGAAGATGCAGTAGAAGAAATAGATTCATCAGTCAAAGAAAACATTAAATCTAACAAAAGCTTAACACAAAATATCTGGGAAATATAAGACACCATGAAAAGACCAAATGTAAGAATAATAGGTATAGAAGAAGGATAAGTTCAACTCAAAAGCACAGAAAATATATTCAACAAAACCATAGAAGAAAACTTTCCCAACCTAAAGAAAGATATACATATGAAGATACAAGAAGCTTACAGAACACCAAATAGACTGCATCAAAGAAAAAAAAGTCCCCTCATCATATAATAATCAAAACACTAAACATACAGAATAAAGAAAAATATTAAGAGCTGCAAAGGGAAAAGGCCAAGTATCATATAAAGGCAGACCTATCAGAATTACACCTGACTTCTCAATGGAAACAATGAAAGCCAGATGATCCTGGGCAAACGTTATGCAGACATTAAGAGACCACAGTTGCCAGCCCAGACTACTCTACCCAGCAAAATTTTCAATCACCATAGAGGAACAAAACAGAATATTCTATGGCAGAACCAGACTTAACCAATACCTAGTCACAAACTCAGCCCTACACAAAGTACTAGAAGGAAAACTCTAACATAAGGAAATTGGTCACATCCACAAAAAACACAGACAATAGATGGTCTCACAGTAGCAAATACCACAGAAGGGAAAAACAGACACAATAACATCACCAACAACAAAAATGAAAATAACAGGAACTAGAAATCACTGGTCATTAATATCCCTTAATATAAATGGACTCAACTAACCTATAAAAAGACACAGGCTAACAGATTAGATTGAAAAAAGAATCCATCCTTCTGCTGCTTACAAGAAATAGACCTCAACCTCAAAGACACACATTGCCTCAGAGTAAAGGGTTGGGAAAAAGTTTCAAATCAAATGGACCTAAGAAACAAGCTGGTGTAGCTATCCTAATGTCTAACAAAATAGACATCAAACTAAAATGAAACAAAAGAGACAAAGAAGGACATTTCATATTAGTCATAGTTTCCATCGAGAAGAAATAGCAATACTGAACATCTATACCATAAATACAAGGGCATCCTCATATGTAAAAGAACACTTCTAAAGCTTAAATCACACATTAAACCCCACACACTAAGTGGGAGACTTCAACACTCTACTCTCACCACTGGACAAGTCTGCCAGACAGAAAACTAACAGAGAAATAAGGGAACTAACAGATGTTATGACTCAAACAGACTTAACAGACATCTGTAGAACATTCCATCCAAACATAAAAGAATATACCTTCTTCTCAGCACCTCATGGAACCTTCTCAAAAATTGACTACATACTAAATAACAAACAAAACCTCCGCAAATACAAAAATATTTAATAACCCCATGTATCTTATCAGATCACCACAGCTCAAAATTAGAATTCTATTGACTACTAATTCCAGAAAGCCCACAAACACATGGAAATTAAACAATGTTCACCTGAATCATCAATGGGTCAAGGAAATTAAAGACTTGCTAAAATTCAATGAAAATGACCACACAACATACCCAAATTCATGGGACACAATGAAAGTGGTGTTAAGAAGAAAGTTCATAGCACTAAATGCCTACATAAAGAAGCTAGAAGAATCCCACACTGATAAATTAATAGAACATTTGAAAACTCTAGAACAAAAAAAATCAAACCTACCCAGGAGGACTAGACAGTAGGAAATATTCAACTTGAGAACTGAAATCAACAAAATAGAAACAAAGAAAACAATACAAAGAAACAATGAGACAGAGAGTTGGTTTTTCGAGAAAATCAACAAAATAGATAAAGCTTTATCTAAACTAACCAAAAGGCAGAGGGAGAATATCCAAACTAACAAAATCAGAAAGGAAAAGGGGGACATAACAACAGGCATGAAGGAAATCCAGAGAATCATCAGGTCATATTTCAAAAACCTGGACTCCACAAAATTGGAAAACTTAAAGGAAATGGACAACTTTCTGGATAAATATCACTTACCAAAATTAAATCAAGACCAGACAAGCAAATTAAACTGCTAAAGAAATAGAAACAGTCATCAAGAATCTCTCAACCAAAAAAAAGCCCAGGACCAGATGATTTCAGCACAGAATTCTACAAGATTTTCAAAGTAGAACTAATACCAAAACTCCTCAAATTGTTCCACACAATAGAAACAGAAGGAACACTGCCAAACTTTTTTATGAGGCTACAATTACCCTGATACTCAAACCCCACAAAGGCATTACTAAGAAAGAGAATTACAGACGAATCTCACTCATAAACATTGATGCAAAAATACTCAATAAAATACTGGCAAACCGAATTCAAGAACACATCACAAAAATCATCCATTATGATCAAGTCAGAGATGCAGGGACAGTTCAATATATAAAAAATCTGACAATGTAATTCACCATATAAACAAACTAAAAAAAACCCACATGATCACACATTAGATGCTAAAAAAGCCTTTGACAAAATAAAACATCCCTCAATAATAAAGTCTTGGATAGAACAGGGATATAAGGAACATACCTAAACATAATAAAGGCAACATACAGCAAGTCAACAGCCAACATCAAACTAAATGGAGAGAAACTCAAAGCAATTCCACTGAAATCAGGAACAAGACAAGGCTATACACTCTCCCTGTATCTATTCAATATAGTACTTGAAGTTCTTGCTAAAGCAATAAGACATCAAAAGGAGATTGAGGGGATATAAATTGGAAAAGAAGAAGTCAAACTCTCACTGTTTGTTGATGATATTGTAGTTTACATAAGCGACCCCAAAAATTCTTTCAAGGAACTTCTACAACTCATAAACACCTTCAGTAATGTAGCAGGTTACAAGATTAATTTAAAAAAAAATCAGCAGCCCTCCTTTACACAGATGATAAATGGGCTGAGAAAGAAATCAGAGAATCAACACCCTTCACAATAGCTACATAACATAAAATATCTCAGAGTAACTCTAACCAAACAAGTGGAGCACCTGTATGACAAGAACTTTAAATCTTTGAAGAAAGAAATTGAAGAAGACACCAGAAAATGGAAAGATTTCCTATGCTCTTGGATAGGTAGAATTAACATAATAAAAATGGCAATCTTACCAAAAACAACCTATAGATTCTATGCAATTCCCATCAAAATCTCAGCAAAATTCTTCACAGACCTTGAAAAAGCAATATTCAATTTCATATGAAAAGCAAAAAAAAAAAAAAAAAAAAACCAAGATAGCTAAAACAATCTTGTACAGTAAAGAAACTTCTGGAGGCATCAAAATTCCTGACTCCAAACTCTACTACAGAGCTACAGTACTGAAAACAGTCTGGTATTGGCATAAAAACAGACAGAAGGACCAATGGAACCTAATCAAAGACCTGGATATCAGTCCACACACATATGAACACCTGATTTTTGACAAAAAAAAAGCAAAATGGAAAAAAAATAAAAATGGAAAAAAGAAAGCATATTCAACAAATGTTACTGGCAAAACTGGATATTAATATGCAGAAGAATGAAAATAGATCCATCTCTATCACCATGCACAAAACTCAAGTCCAAATGGAACAAAGACTTCAACATAAAATCAAACACACTGAACCTCATAGAAGAGAAAGTGGTAAGTATACTTGAACGCATTGGCACAGGATATCACTTCTTAAATATAACCCCAGTAGCACAGTCACTGAGAGAAACAATTAATAAATGGGATATCCTGAAACTGAGAAGCTTCTGTAAAGCAAAGGATATGGTCAACAAGACAAAATGGTAGCCTCCAGAATGGGAAAAGATCTTCACCAACTCCATATCAGACAGAGGACTGATCTCCAAAATATACAAAGAACTCAAGAAATTGGTCATCAAAAGAACAAATAATCCAATGAAAAATGGGGTACAGACCTAAACAGAGAACTCTCGATAGAGGACTCTAAAATGGCTGAAAGACATTTAAAGAAATATTCAACATCCTTAGCCATCAGAGAAATGCATATCAAAACAACCCTGAGATTCCATCTTACACCTATAAGATTGGCTAAGATCAAAAACACTGATGACAACTTATGCTGGAGAGGATGTGGGGTAAAGGAACACTCTTGCATTGCTGGTGGGAGTGCAAACTGGTACAGCTGCTTTGGATATCAGTGTGGCGAATTCTCAGAAAATTAGGAAACAACCTTCCTTCAAGACCCAGCAATACCACTTTGGGGTATATACCCAAAGAATGCTCAATTGTACTACAAGGACATGTGCCCAACTATGTTCATAGCAGCATTTTTTGTCATAGCCAGAACCTGGAAACAACCTAAATGCCCCTCAACCGAAGAATGGATAAGAAAAATATGGTACATTTACACAATGGAGTACTACACAGCAAAAATAAATAAATAAATAATGACATCTTGAAATTTGCTTGCTAATGGATGGAGCTAGAAAACATCATATTGAGTGAGGTAACCCAGACCCAGAAAGACAATTATCATATGTACTCATTAATAAGTGTCTTTTAGACATAAAGCAAAAAAAAAAAAAAAACCAACCTACAACTCACAATCCCAGAGAACCTAGACAACAATTAGGACCCTAATAGGCCAAACAGTTTATAATTTAAAAAGAAACCAGCATTCACACATAGCATAACAAACAATGCAGCATTCTGAGCCATAACCAGCAGTCAGTAACATTAAGAAAAAGCAGAATCAAAAACCAATACTGTTTTACACAAATCACAAAGAGCCTCAACAAAGTAACCACAGCTTTGGTATCGCTGTCTTGTAACAAGAATAAGAAATTAGAAGTATCACTTTTAGCAATAAAAACCCTAAAGATATCTGAACAGGAAGAAAAAGGTAAGTCATGGACACCTTTGAGAATAATATATGCTGTATTGTATACTTTATACTGATGGTAATAACTAAATTCACAATCAATTATCTAACCATAATCCTATATGTTCATAAATAAATAAATAGAGCTTATATAGGCCTATAAAAAAGAATTAAACATACAGTGGACTTTGAAGATTAGGCATAGAAATGGCATGCCAAATAATACCTGACTGATAATTTTATATTAACTACATGATGAAATGATAATATTTTGGTTATGTTGAACAAAATCAAGTATCTAATTAAAAGAAATTTCACTGTTTCTTATTCTTTCTTAATATAGATATGATTTATATTCTGGTTTGGATTAAATGTTTTTTGGATTGCACTAGTCTAGATGCTAATTCAGTCAGAAAGTAAATGCTTTCTCATTCTGCAGTACCCAGGCTAGGCAAAACTCTCAGTGGCCATGTTACTTTTAATATGTCATATATTTACTGCTTATTTGTTACTTCTGTCTCTTCCCCTCTAGGAAATAAGGTAACATTAATACATAAATAATACCATGTCATAATCTGTTCACTCACAATGTATAAAATAGCTGAAAAATATTGCAGTACAATTAAAATGCTTGTATTATGACAAAAAAGAAATCATTTCCTTTTTAAAAAATGTTTTAAAATTCTTTGAGAATGTCATAGGTGAGCACGATGTACTTTGATCACATCTGGCCTCAGTTCATCCCTTACCGCCCTTCCCAGTCCCTCCATGTATTCCCCTCCCGATTGACCTCCCATACAGACCTTGGGCCATCGGCTGAAACATGAGCAACCTATCAGGCAGTGGCCACACACCAAAAAGATGCTTCTCCCTCCCCTAGGTAACCACCAACTGCCCATGGCACCTGAGCCGCAGAGGTGTGCTCCCTACAATTAGTTCCTAGACACCCACTAGGTACCAGACGTTCTGCTGGATCTTAGAGTTTCCACCACGAAGAAACCTGAAGTCAGTGAAGGGAACCAAGCCAGGTAATGAAATTGGGAGGAGGGGCACTCAGAGAGGAGCACCCCCCAGCACGGGGGGGGGGGGCGGGAAGCAGGGAGGCAGCAGCCCCGAAGTCCAGTACTAACAAATAAAACCCTTCACTCAGGCAGTGAACCTGTCCTTACCTTTTATTCCAGAAACCTCTGGGTTGCACCAAGGATCCAAAGGTGCGAGAGAACTCAGGGCCCCCCTCCTGCCAAATCTGCAGTTTTCTTTGGGTCTGTGTCACAGTGAACCCTGTGTATGTGCTGTCGGGGTGACAGATGTGGTGTTTGCTCATTGCCTCCCTGGCTGTTTCTCAGCTCTGTCTATGGGGACAGGGAAGAGAGTAATGGGTTCCGTGCGCAGCGCCTTGCTCAGTGCGGGAGGATGTGGGCCCACGTTCTGCTTCCAACATCATCTGTCTCGCCCTAGAATGTCCTGACGCCTGTTTGAGGTCTTTGTCATCCGCCAGACCACGGCTTATTATTTATTTCTGGCAACTTGTCGGAAGCAGTTTTCATTGAGTCGTTATTTCATTTAGAAGTCCATCCACCTGGCATGATGGAGGGTACTTAGCTGGGTTGTCTATAGAGACCTGGGGAGGGATTATTGGTGGCCTCCATCTTAAAAGTTATCTACAGCGTCAGCCATGTAAATACTGTAAATATCTCTGCTTCTCCAGAGGAAGGGATTTACCCATGTAACAGCCCTCCCCTCTCACCTGCCTGTGAGAAAAAGCGCAGGGGTAGGGGAGATGGTGGCTGGGAAGCAGCAGCCACACAGAGCAAGGACTATCCGGGTGTGCCTTTGAAACCGCCCTTACCCAGCTGCACATTCTCACGCAGCCATGTTTCCATCTAAGCAGATGCACTGAAGGCACAACTCCACACAGCTCCATCCTGAGCACCATGATTAACTCACACAGCTTCAACCCTGGTGTGACTGATTAACTGATTAAGAAGACTTTAAGTGAAGTAAGGCATGGCTTTGGGGTGAACCCAAAATAGTAGGGCACCAGGCACTTTAGGGAGGATGCTCAGCATTATCTAATGATTCTGAAAATGCTGTCGGTCTTGGTTAGGGGATCTATTGCTGTGATGAAACACCATAACCAAAAGCAAGTTGGGGAGGAAAGGGTTTATCCGGCTTACATTTCCACAGCTCTGTTCCTCATCAAAGGAAGTCAGGAGGCAAACTCAAGCAGGGTGGGACCCTGGCAGCAGGAGCTGATGCAGAGTCCATGGAGGGGTGCTGCTTACTGGCTTGCTTCCCACGGCTCGCTCAGTCTGCTTTCTCATAGAACCCAGGACCACCAGCCCAGGGATGGCACCACCCACCATGGGCTGGGCCCTTCCCAATGATCACTAATTAAGAAAATGCCCTACAGGCTTGCCTGCAGCCTGGTCCTATAGAAACATTTTCTTAATTAAGGTTCCCTCCTCTTAGATGACTTTGGCTTGTATCAGATTGGCATGAAAGTATCCAGCTCCCAGTTCCATTGAGAGTGTAGCAAGGAGGCTCTATATACACTTCCCCAAATTGTCCAACCCCACTCCTACTCTTGTTTCATGCGGTCTTCCTCATCACTGGGGGCAGAGGTGAGGATGGAATTTGAAGGGAAAGCCAGGATGCTGTGAATCCAGGAGCTATCCTGTAATCTGACCCCTGTGTCTTCAGGACCCTTGCATCTTCAGGACCACTGCTTGAATTTCAAAGCCGCTGTACACCAATTCAGGAAAATTATCACAGTCTTACAGAAGAATGCCGTGTGTGTGTGTGTGTGTGTGTGTGTGTGTGTGTGTGTGTGTGTGTGTGTGTGTGTGTGTATGGGGTTGGAGAGATGGCTCAGTGGTTAAAAACACTGGCTGCTCTTCCAAAAGACCCAGGTTCAATTCCCAGCACCCATATGGCAGCTCATACACGTCTGAAACTCCAGTTCCAAGGGAACTGACACCCTCACCTCACACAGCTATACATGCAAGCAAAACACCAAAGCACATAAACTTAAAACAAATAAATCATTTAAAAATATACGCTTTCAGAGCCCAGAGGCCAGGAGTCTGAGACCAGGGTCCCACAGGGTCCCACAGGGTCCCACACTAGCTGCTGTCCCTGCTCCTCCAGCTCTGGGTGGCCTTTTGTTTACCTCTTCAGGCAGCTACATCCTCTAGGCTCTGCCACTCTCCTGAGCAGTCAGCCCTCCGCTCCTCCTGCTCCCCCCCACCTCCCCATGTGTCTTTCAAGGACACTTGTCACTAGATTTAGGCCAACCTGGAGAGCGCAGGAAAGTCTTACCTCAAGCCCTTCAGTGATCTACGAGGACCCTTTTCCCAAAGCACCGTTCACACCTATGGAAGTGCGGTTGGGGAGGAGCCTCTAATCAGCCCACCTCCAAGGCTGCTGGGAATTCTTCTGACCCCCATCTCCTCCAGTAAGTTTGGGACTTCCTGAGCCCCTCCCACATCCATGCTGGGGCTTAGGCTAACTTAATCTTGTGCATGTACACATGAAATTCCGTAACAAAAATAAAATGAAAATTTTAAAGGATTAAAAAACATTAATTAAGCTACTAAGTTTCACAGACGAAAGAAAAGACTTCTGATCACAGCGCACAGAAGTTCTCTAAGGCGACTGCAGCAGTCACGACAGGCCGTAGCTTCAGGCACAGGGCCCTCCTCGCTGTCTACAGGGCGCTGTGCTATCTCTAAGCCTTCAGGAGCTAATGCTCTGTCGAAACAGAAAACGGCCAGAAAAATGAGAAGAAAATTACAATTCTCCAACTTTTTTTTATTAGACTCAATTGACAGACAATTGCCAGTAGGATTTCTAAACCTCTGCTTTCTGTTTCTGCCCTTACCTTATCTCGTACTGGCAATGGTTCTGAAACACACTTCTGGTTGCCCTCTGAAGCACCCAGAGCCAGGGAAATTCATGCATGGAGACAGGGCTCACACCTGTACGCAGGTCTGATGGGGGACTCATCAATGTCAGCTTAACAGGATTTAGAAACACATAGGAGACCAAGGAAGTTTCCAGAAAGTTCCCACCAATAAGGTGGGAAGACCGCCAGACAGTGGTGGCACATGCCTTTAAACCCAGCACTCGGGAGGCAGAGGCAGGCAGATCTCTGAGAGTTCGAGGCCAGCCTGGTCTACTAGGGCTAGTTCCAGGATAGGTCCCAAAGCTAAAGAGAAACCCTGTCTCAAAAAAAAAAAAGAAAGAAAGAAAGAAAGAAAGAAAGAAAGAAAGAAAGAAAGAAAGAAAGAAAGAAAGAAAGAAAGAGGGAAGACCACCCTGAGTGTGTGTGTGTGGACACCATTTCATGGGCTGCAGGTCCCTGCTGCATTCCCCTCTCTGTCTCTGTCTCTCTTTCTCCCTTCCTCCTCCTCTCCCTTCTCCACCCTCTCACTCTCTCCCCTTCCTAATTGTGAATACAGAGTGACTAGCTGCCTCATGACCCTGTTGCCACGTACAGTTTGGGCTGTACCCTCAAACTGGAAATCAAAATAAGCATTTCTAAAACTGGAGAGATCCTCTGTTATGAGCACTGTCTGCTTTCACAGAGGACCCAGGTTCAATCCCGATACCCACATACAACTCACAACAATCTATTATGCCAGTTCTAAGGAATCCAGTGCCCTCTTCTTGCCTCCACAAGCACCAGGCCTGCATATGGCTGGCAGACAGACATATATGTCAGAAAAACACCCGTATACACAAAATAAAGTTTAAATTTAAAAATATATTTACTAATTAATAATTAGCCCTTCTTAAATTGTTTTTGTCTAGTATTTTGATACAACAAAGGAAAGTGGCTAATACAGAAGGGGTGTGTGTGTGCGTGTGTGTGTGTGTGTGTGTGTGTGTGTGTGTGTGTGTGATGGTCCAGTGTAGGGCCCTCTGTGTTACAGCCCAGAGAGTAGGCACTGCCCCGGATGCTGATGTGCAGCAGTTTCCACTAGGACAAAACCTTCTGTCATGGAGGAAAACTCCTGAAGACAGGAAGCAAACAACTCAAAACAGCTTCAGGAAGTCCCTGAAACCGACCAGATTCACTGGCAAGTATAAACAGTAAATACTGTGAAGACACTCTCAGACAAGCTGGGCCTCCTGGAAAGGACACTCTCCAACCCGGTGAGCTGCCTTCAGGCTGTGCAGTGCGCTCCAGGCTTCCAGCTTTTGTGAGCTGTCGTCCATGCAGGGGTGGGCTTTTTGTGACACAGCTGCCTGTGAGTCATTTCTGCTCCCAAAAGTCACCACCCCTCACCCATATTCCTGTAAGCAACACCAATAAAAGTCACTGGTTCATCAAGATGGACTTTGGTAGTGTCCCTACTTTGGTCTGTTGTCAGGTCCCTCACTGGGGTGAGCAGATATTGGCTCCTGTTTCCCCAGGAAGTGTCACATAGCGTATGCTCCCCCAAGTGTCTCAGACTCTTTTCTATTGCTGTGATAAAACACCATAACCAAGACAACTTACAGAAAGAGGGTTTACTTGGGGCTTACAGCTGCAGGGGTGTAGGAGGCCACCACCATCACGGCAGAGGAGAGCAGAGCTGCAGGCAGGCATGGAACTGGTGCAGCAGCAAAGAGCTCACATTCTGAGTCATAAAAAGAAAAGATCTGATTGGACTCCTGGTTTCAAAGGGCTGGAGTTCAAGACGGTAGAGCAAAGCATGGCAGCAGGAACAGCCAGAAGTCCACATCTGGATCTGAATGCAGGAGGCAGAGGCACCGGCACCGTGGGAATGGCAAGTCTTCTGAAGCCTCAAAGGTCACCCCTAATGGCACACCTCTTCCAACAAGGCCACACTTCCTAATCCTTCCCAAACAATTCCACTAAGTGGAGACCACGTATTCAAACATACGGGCCCATGGAGACTTCTCATCCAAACCTCCACAGAGGGACTCCTGTCACCCCAGCTCGAGAAGCTCCTGTTCAGGATCAGAGTCTACTCTGGGCATGAAGTAACCAAATTCCTGTCTTCAAAAAGCTCACATTCCAGTTGTGGAAACATAAGGAGATCCTTAGCTGTGGGAGTCTCAGGTAAAAGCAAGAACAGTGGTCAGAAAAACCTGACATAGATAAAGTTAGCTCCATAGAGGTGCAGACTGAGGCCATTCAGCTACAGGCAGAGAACATCCTTGGAAACAACAGATGCAGAAACCCTGGATGTGAGCATGAGAGGTTCTTCCAGGAACCCCTGTTTAATGCCCTCCTCTGAGATGAGCTCAGGGCTTCTCTCCTGTGCTCCCAGGTTCCCATCATCACACAGTGGCTCAGGGAGACATGCATCTTCTGTCCTCTCCAACACTGGCAACCAGCTCCTCGTGAGTCCCCAACACACGGTATTTGGTAGCTGCTCCAGGAGCATCTGAAAGATGGAAGAGAGAAAGTGGTGGAGAGGAGCCCCAAGGGGAAAGCAAAAGATCAATCAGGGTTGTTGGGATCAGGGACTTCCAGCAATGCCACACCCTGGGCCTCAGTCCCGGGTAGAGCTGACACAGAATTTCACATTTCAGAACAAGTCTTGGTTAGCCAAACCTGAGATCACATCAGGACTGGGAACAGTAGAGAAGCGTAGATGGAAATTTCTGTCCCACCTGTTCCCACAGCCATTCAGTCCCAAATAAACACACAGAGGCTTATATTAACTATAAACTGTTTGACCTATTGTTCAGGCTTATCACTAACTACCTCTTACAACTTAAATTAACCCATACTTCTTGTCTCTGTTTAGCCACATGGCTTGGTACCTTTTCTCAGTGAAGCATTCTTATCTTGTTTCCTCTGTGTCTGACTTGCAGCTGTGTCTCTCTTTTCTTCTTCCCAGAATTTTCTTAGTACATGGATGTTAATCTAGGGTTTTCCTTCTTGCCCTCACTTCCAGAGTGAAAGAAGGCACCTTGGTTAGGATGTCTTTGCTTCTGACGCCTGGAACCAGCATCGTAACAGGCAGCATCAATACCCTGGATGGTTCCAGAGCATGTTAGTCATATCCTGCTCCTTTTGCACTAACGCCCTTCAAATCAGGATCTCTTTTGACAGATGGGGCAAGTAAAGCCCAAGAACAGGGTGGGCTTCATCCACGCCCTGTCCTCCCTGACAATGTCATACATGGCTCCCCTTCTGAGCAGGCAGACAAAGCTGTGGTTCTATTCCCTAACTCTCCCCACCAATTCAGACCTTCCTGATGTCTGGGTACCAGCCAGGCGCTGACACCCTAGGTGCTGCAGACACCGTGAGCTTGTAGTTTGATGGGGGAGGTGGGAGGATGTTCCCCAGTAACAGCATTCATACTGTAAGTTTCTGAACCAAGTGTTACAAAGAAACAACAGGAGGGACCCACAGTGTGGACTGCTGGCAGGCAGGTCCTCGGAAGCCGGAGGGTCCAGATGGAGTTTGACATGGGTAAGTCAGAGCCTGAGGAACCATGAAGAGAAACTTTTAGAGGAAGGACAGAGAAAGAGAGGACAGGCTCTCTCTCCTCCCAAGCATCAGGAAATGGCAATAGACCATAGCCTGCCCTCTGGGTAGGACTTCCCTGTAGTGAACAGAGCTCCCTGTGGTAGGACCTCTCCGGGGACAGGGCTGTGTGTCAGGTGGCCCAGAAGGAATAGGAACTGCAGCAGCAGTAACAACACATCTCCCCACAGAAACCAGGCAGAAGGGCAGCTCAGCTTCCTGAGCAGAGGGGAGGGGGCCAAGAAGCAGTGAGCATCCTCAGAACCCAGAAGACTACAGAACACCTGACTTTCTTCCCCTTAGTCACAGGGCCCTGGGCAGCTCGAAGCAGAGGATGCTGTGTTTCATCTCCAGCCCAAAGTGTGTTTTACTGATGGGAGGGCTGCTTGGGGCAGGGCAAGCAGAGCAGAGCAACCCCCTGAGGCCTTGAGAGCTATCACACCAAAGTGTGAGCAAGCTGGCACACATCATCCCCAGCGTGTGCACAGTCCCAACAGCTCCCACCTCAAGAACCAGCATTCCCAAACACGCTACCAGCTGTCGAAGGAGAGGCAGGTGAAGCTGTCCTGGCAAGGAGAGTCACAGGGCCCCTCTTCCTGGGCTAGCTAGGGCAAAGTCGAGGTTCTCAGCAACTGGTTTCACTGGGCCTTGTGCCAGTAGTTTGAAGGACAGACCTCCGAGATCTCTGTGTCACACACGGGAGACTGGGGCCCACAACATACCCACCATGCCTCAGAGAGGTAACTAGAGATACTAGAGCTAGACAGCTTTTGCCGGGAAGGCATACGACAACGCAAGGCTGTCCGGAGAGTCCGGGGATCCAGACGGCACTTAGCCCTGACAGTGTGAAATGTTCTGTTAAATAACTAAAAGGAAAGATGCAGGTTTCTTTGAACCTGAAAGATACAGTAATTACTGAACCAGAACTCACAGCAGGAAATGTTTTATGGAGCCTAATTAAAGCAGAATGGGAGAAGAGTCATCACATCTGCGGGAAAGGATCCGTCAGCAGAAGCTGAGCTGGCAGAGCAGTGGGGAGGGGCCTCAGCCTGGTGGTCCTGCAAGTCTGGGGCCTGAGTCTGGTGCTCCTGCATCTTAGGACCTAAGCCTGGTGGTCCTACATGTTTGGGCCTCCGTCTGGTGGTCCTGTGTGCTTGGGCCTGAGCCTGGGGGTCCTGCATGCTTGGGGCAAGGCAGGGCAATGAAGGAGATGGGATGATCCTAAAAGATCCAAGATTATAAATGCCCTCCCCTGCTAGCCTTTATGAGATATGTCATTTGTAAACACACACCTGTACACAAATACATACGTGTGAACACGTGTACAAAACTGTGCATGACACTAACATGTCAGTGTAAGAGCAAGTGTGTATGTCACATGTGCACATATATGTAACCATGGACATATAAGCATGCCACACACATGTTCACGTCAATAGAAATGTCTCACTAGCACATGGAGGGATGCCTACGTTTGTGTACATGTGTGTAGCTATGCACAGATGTGATATGTACATGCAAACAAGGAGCACCTTGGTTCTTCAACTGGTCACAGGGAACACACCCCTCCACCCTCCTGACCCCTCAGAAAGACTCTAAGGTGTCTGGTCAGGTTTCTGTCAGCAGAAACACGGTGGACACTGTCCTCTTAGGCATCCAGGCTCTCAGGTGGGAGCCTGACTGGTGTCCCCTGTGGTGTCTCACATCCACAGATACCAGGAAAAGCCAGAGCAAAGCCAAACCTTCCACACCAACCAACCAGAAGCAATGGGTCCTGATGTGGCTGCCCTAGCAAACCAACGCCTAGTCCAGGCCTGGTGGGCAAGAGAGATAAACCCAGAACCACCGGGGTGAAAAAGGAAAACCTCAAGGGAAGCTAAAGCAAGCTAGGTAGAGCTGCCTGGTGCTTCCTGACCTGCCCCACATCCTCCCTCAGCAGGTGGGTCAGCCTGGCCTGTACTGAGTACCTGTCCAGGCTTCCAGGAGAACACAAGGGCCCAATAGGTTCCTGCTGTGGGGGGGGGGGATGTTCTACCTGATGGGGTGTGCAGCTCCTCTCTAATCAAAGACCAGCCCCCAGGGCACTGAACCTCAACACTTGGGAAGGATGTCACACTCCATGCTCCGAAGGTGTGTGTGTGTGTGTGCTGGTATCATCCGAGGCCAGAGTGACAGAGGAACCAGAAACCTCTAGGGTACATCTGAGCTGCTTGACGGGGAGTCACAGTCAGAGAGGAGAGCCTGGCACAACAGCACCGGTGACAGGATAGCCCTCAAACATGGCAGTGTGGCACAGGGTAATCTCCCCAAGGGAATCCAAGCTTGGCATCCAATACCAAGGCCTTGGGTGACCACCTCCACCCTTTGAGTCACTATGTCTCCCAATCTGGTCACTATATTCACCCGTTTCTCAGCCAGTCCATGCCTTTGTGTTGTAAGAGGACCAGGCTGCGTCCAGCCTCCCGGCTAGCTTACCCCCCGAAATAATCACCCAGAAATTGTATTAATTAAATTACTGCCTGGCTCATTATCTCTAGCCTCTTATTGGCTAACTCTCACATCTTGATTTAACCCATTTCTAATAATATGTATCGCCACTTGACTGTGGCTTACTGGCATGAGTCTAACCAGCATCTGTCTCGGGCAGGAAAACCATGGTGTCTGCCACACTGCTCTTCTTCCCAGAATTCTGTTCTGTCTTTCCCCGCCTACCTGAGTTCCACGCTATCAACTTGGACAAGGCAGTTTCTTTAATAACCAATGAAAGCAACACAAATACAGAAAGACCTCCTACACCACCTGTGGAAAAGTTCAAGTCTCACACAGAGGTAACTGGGACATTGTTCAGGGAGGCATGGCACAGGCCACCAGGAGTGGATCTCTCTTGACATGCTCCTCAAGCCCGACTCAGGTCACTTGTTCTGGGTCCTCTCCGTGACAGACTCTGTCTTCAAGTCTCTCTTGTCCCTGGAGACCACCAGTGGCACAGCCGAGAGTCTATGAGCTGTGGACGAGTGGACAAGGAGAACCCAGGGAGACACTGCAGAGGGCTCGGGACACTAGGAGATACAGGAAGGGGCAACCTGTCGCCATCTGGGTTGCAGAGGGTTGTTTTAGTCAGTGTTCCAGTTCAACATAAGCCTTCCACTGCTTAGTTCAGCCTGCAGGCCTGTTTCTGGACACAAGAGACGGAGCTGCCGGCACTAGGACCTACCTGAAGTCAGTGTACCAAAGCTCAGGAACAGTTAGACAGGCAGAGTCTGAATTTCCACAGCGCTCCAGAAATATTCCTGGCCCATATTTCCTCAGATAAACTATTGAAAACCTGACCCCTTCCCTTGTGCCCTATTTGGAACAAAAGAATACAGAATTCCATTTCTTCCTCCAAGAAAAGTTCCTAGGTACGAGGGAGAGGGCTCAGTTGGTAAAGTGCTGGCCGTGCAAGCGCGAGGTTGTGAGTCTGATCCCCAGAATCCACACAGAAATGGTGGGCGTGAGAGTACATGTCTGTAAGCCTACCCTAGGAAAGGGGGGAGTGGTGAGTAAAGAAATGGGATTAAAGAAATAGCATAAACCAGAAACTCAACCAGAACCCAGGCGAGTTTGAGAGCTTGCCCAAGGGTGTTGAAGCTAGCCTGTTTGATCAATACAGTCAATGAAACTGATTAGGCAGAAGGAGGATGCGGGGCTCACACAGGTGAAAAGAGGATGGGGTGTGCCATCCGCGGGAGACTGTACAGAGCAGGAGGGGCAGGTCACCTGCTCCTCGTTCTGGTCATCTAAAAACAAAGGGCAGCCTGTGTCCTTGGCCAAGAGAGAAGCGGCCACCCCAGACAGAGTAGGAAGCTGAAGTAACAGCTCCAAGGGCCACAGGTCCTCCACGGCCTGCACATCTGCTCTTCGGGGAGAAATTAAGTCTCCATGCAAATTCTCCACCAGTCACTCTCACCGCCCCACCACCCCTCCCTGAGGCTCGCCCTGCTTCAGGAGCAGCTCCAGGCTTCTTTCCTTGCAGTAAGCAAGGAAGTTCTATCCAGGTCATCCCCGCACCCTGACTGCACCCTAGGAGAAATGGAGAAGCCATGCCGAAGGAAAACACCACGACGCTGTTTTCTGCTCAGACTCAAAGTCATTTTATTTCTATTGGGTTTGGAAAACTGGGGTACAGTTGGCTCTCTTTCCTTCATTCATAAGGTTTCCCTGGCAGCTGCCAGCAGCAGGATACAGAGGCAGCTCAGAGTCAGCCCAGGGCACCTGGGCCAGCACACCTCCACCCCTGAACAGCTGTGTGGCCTAGGACTTGCAAACAGAGCCCCCTACTGTCCTTGGAATGTCTGTTTCTTCTCTGGTAGATATCTGCCCCACCAGATCAGAAGCTGCCCAGCCCCAGGGGCCTCTCCCAATGCTAGTGCCAAGAACCTGCCTGTCAGTCCCTAACCAGTCATGGGTCTGTGGCCAGAGAGGATCCTGTCCTGAGCCCATATCCCTGAATCCCCTTCCTTCTCATTTTGAAACCCAGACAGGGCCAGGGCCTACTAGGCTTTGGAGGGGTGGGCGGGCATGGTGTCAGCTCTCAGGGACACCTTTATCTGTACTGGACAAGGAAGTCCCCGTACTCTGTCAGGAACACTGAGAAGACATGGAATGCAGAATCACAGGTTTCTCTCTGCCTCAGCAGAGGTGAGCTCGACCAGCTAAGTCTTCAAGGTCACTGATGCAGCCAGGCTATCACTTCCATCCACTATCCATAGCCCAGCAGAGCCCTGGGGACGCAGGGAGAGGCCTGGCATCAACTCAGGTGAGAGTGAGAGCGGACCAGAGGAGGACCAGAAGAATTGGGGAAAGGCCAAAAGAGCCAGAGGACACCTAAGAGAGCCAGGGCCTCCGGCACCCTCTTCCGGCCTCCGTGGGCGCTAAGCACACATGTAGTGTGCATACATCCATGCAATCACTCATGCACACAGAGTAAATCTTGATCAAAACAGTGGAAACCCAGATGCTTTGTTTAAATGTTTTCGTTCATGACCTCATGGCTCACACAGCAGATGGGAGGCCTGAGCCCGTCTCCACAAGGCGACAAATGGAGATCCAGGGTGTGAAGCAATATTAAGCCATAAGCAGTGAGGAAGTTTGAGACCTGTCTGTCACAGCACGAAAAGGAGCCAGGTACAAGGTTTCACTTAGAGGAAACACCCAGAACAGAGGCGGAAGGCAGCGGAGCCCTTACCGGGAGCTGAGCGGGCCAGCATGAAGACAGAGTGCCAGAAGGGTGCGGGTCCCCTTACGGATGATAAAATGCCCTGCTAGAGAGAGGGCTGCCGGACATTGGGGCTGTGTGGGATACCAATGAATTATACACTTTCAAACAACCACATCCACACTGTGTGGAACTCGTTGGAACTTAAAAGAAAGGGGGGATAGTGGAGGCAGAGGGCTAGGGGGATGACTCAGCCCATAAACAGTGATCCTAAGGATCTGAGTTCAAATCTCCAATGCCCGTGTCTAAAGCCAGGTGCAGTGGCTCTTACACCCACAAACCCAGTTCTGAGAAGGATCCTAGGGGCCCAGGGGTCAGCCAGCCTAGCCAAACCAATGAGCTCTG
Source organism: Myodes glareolus (assembly GCF_982192425.1). Lineage (NCBI taxonomy): Eukaryota > Metazoa > Chordata > Mammalia > Rodentia > Cricetidae > Myodes > Myodes glareolus. The sequence continues at coordinate 4,141,090 of NC_142031.1, forward strand.
GGTTCAGGAAGAGACCTGGTCCCCAAAATAAGGTGAGGTGATTGAGGAGAACACCCAACATTCACCTCTGGTTTCCATCCAGCACATACATGGATTCATAACTCACACATACTCCTATGGAAGCAAATGTGAGCTGAGCCTTGACAGGTCAGCCTTCTGGAAACAACTACAGCCTGTGTAGGACAGACGACCTAACCGGATAGGGAGTTTTCAAAGCGGAAGATGGTGGAGGCACTGAGGGAATCAGAAGATGGTACAAAGCCATCTGAAGAGGGGGATTATACAGAGAGGCAAGCAGCCAAGGAAGGGAAGGGCCAATTCCGAGATTCTTGCCACTCCTACCCAGCCTCCCTGTGCCTAGCAAGCTTGGGAGAATTCTTATTCCTATGGGCCAGTCTGAGCAGGCCAATGCCGAGGACAGGAGCTGAATGTGGCCTCTGCCTATATCCTAATCTTGCACTTGTGTGTGTCCCTCATTTGGAGGCGAGGCCTTTGCAGGTGTTTGAAGTTAAGCCTTGAGATGACAAGATCCTGGGTCATCAGAACAGTGACTAGAGCATTCACACTTAATTCCCGCTAAGCCCCCGAAATCTCCCAGCCTTCTCGGTCTTTGAGTTGCTCCCTCTCTGTCATTACGGGTTGGGTCTGTCTATTCTCACTCCCAGGAACCAGGCTGGTTCTCCCAGATCTAGTACCAAAGGCTACCAGAAGAAAGCATCCTTCGAACCATGGGATCCCACTCAGTCAACCGACACACATGTGCACACATGCTCTCCCACACAAGCCCAGGAAGTCCCAGAGAGGTTCATGGATGATTGGAGCAATGACCTAACCAAAACAAGTTAAGGTTTCCCTTGCTTTCACTCCTGCCACCATCAAATGCCACTCAGGCCAGGGGCCCCTTCCAGGAGATCTCCCGTGCAGACGTGAACTCTTAGACATCAGTTAGGGCACAGTGTCCTGCAAAGGTCAAGATTATCAGGTCCAGCACGGACAATTTAATAGAAGCTGTCAAGCCTCGTTCACAAGCCTCTGCTCTCTCGGAGCCTCCAGTGAACAACAGGGATAATGACACCCGCCCCTTCCCAGACAGAGCCAGCCTGACAGCTGAGCCTCTCCCAGACCAGCAAGCATTGTCTTGGAGCCTAAATAAGTAACGGGACAGGGAAGAGCCAACCCCAGGTTCTCATCTGGAGCTTGAAGGAGAGAGGTTAATAGACTCCCAAGTCCCAAGGAACGGAGTCCAGCCAGCCACCCTCCCACCCATCCTTCCATTCACCACCTATGCGTCTCTCCTACCTATGTTCCACCCCCTCATTTGTCCACTGCACTTCCGCTTTATCCATCCGTGTGTCCATCTGCCCATCAACACAGCCATCCACACCATCTTCCCTTTATCCATCCATGCGTCTGTCCGTCCATCAGTGCAGCCATCCACACCATCTTCCCTTTATCCATCCATGCATCCGTCTGCCCATCTGCTCAGCCATCCTCACCATCTCTTGGATGCAGCCTGCAGATTTCCTCAGCCACTCGGTCCTTACAGCAGGGCCCTCCAGATACAATCAGCAGAATCCGCTCAAGCAATGAACGATTCCAGATCAGAGCTGCATCTTCTTTGTTTCAGAAAGCATGGGGACTTTGGTACCCCAGCTCTGAGATGGCTGTGGGGCCCATCCCCCTACACTTCCCTTCAATCCAGTTCTTACAGTATTTGTGGCATTCTGAAGAGCTAGACCTCCGTAGGGCAGATGGATAAACCAAAGCAAATATCTGAAAAACTGGGTGATAGTGTCTGGCTAGGGACAGTACTGGCCTTGCTTCACTGGGGTCTTTCTCACTCCTTGCACACCCCCCCCACTTGATCCCTCCAAGATTTGGACTTAAAGCAGAAATGTCTATTCCTTCGAAACAGTCATCTGATCAGCAGCCATTTGCTTCCTCCCAGACCCGGACCCAGCAGTCTGTTGGCCATCCCTGAGGAGGAGAACACAGCCACAGGTCCCCCATTCCCAACACGGCAGGAATCCTGCAGGTGGACTGAGGAGAGAGACAGTAGCTGTATCTGAACAGACGGTTTTAAAGAAGAGGCCAGGGAACTAAAATGGTGCAACTTGTAATGGAAACAAGATTGATGTGTCTCAGGCTGCTGCACAGATTGAGAGTCTGAGAGGGGGGAAGAGAGAGGAGGAGGTGGTGGAGGGGAGAGAGAGAGAGAGAGAGAGAGAGAGAGAGAGAGAGAGAGAGAGAGAGAGAGAGTTCAAGGCCCCTTCCAGGCATCACCCTAAGAGCTGGTGGCCCTTAGGGAAAGTCCAGATTCATTCAAGTCAGCCATTGTGAGTCACTGTGAGTCACACCTGCTCCAGAACCCAGCAGTGTTTAACCACTGAGACATTTCACTTCCCTTCATCTCTGTCTGCAACTTGGACCAGCTTCAAGAGCCTCTCGGATTGATCTAAGGCAACATCACTCTTTTCTGCTATCGATTTCTCGTCCCGTGGAAAACATGAAGTTTATGTCTACACTGAGAGCAGAAGTGCCACCCTGCTGTCTAAATATTACCCCTCACTGTCACAGCAGAACAGAGAAGCCGAAACAGAGTTCTCACGGACTTTAGACACTGACAGGTCCGTCCGTCATTCACTGGGCTGGGCTCTCCTGTCATCAGAACACAGGGACCCCAGCTGTGAGCACCAGGGAAGCTTCCTCTCCTCATTTGGAAGCAAAGACAGAAAAGGGGGATGGCCACATGAGGGAAGCCCATGCATCATGGTCTCGAGGACCAGAGTGTGGGTCCCCAGAATCCAATAAAAGCTGGATGTAACAGCATACATTTGTAATCCCAGGAGTCCCAGTGGCAAGCAGGAGGTGGAGAGACGTAAAGGAGGAGGAAGAGGAGTCCCGAGGTTGTCTTCTGACCTTCATATATAGCACATGCACACGAGCACACACAATTTTAATTTTTAAAGCAAAGATATATGGGACCCTCCTCTCGGAGGACAGTGGCAGAAGTTAGCATCAATGGTCTCCCGACAAATGCTTGATGGCTGTTCTGGTTGGTCCCCACCCACCCCAAATTCATTCTTCTCTCTTAGAATGAGCAAGGGTTTGAATGAGCGGCAGCGTGCGAGTACCTGCCCACACACAGTGCTGAATTCCCCATCCATCCAGTTTACCAAAGGGAAAACGGTTAACTGTATGTCTGTCCGTTTTCTCACAGACATTAAAAAAGAAAGAAAAAGCAGCAATGGGACTGAGTGAAGTCTGAAGAAGGCAGTGTCCGAGGCTGTCAACCAGCAGTCAGCAAGCTTTCCCTGAAAGGCCCAGATGTATGTGAGACTTTGTGCGTGGTCTTAGCATCTTTTGGGACGGGCTACTACGTATGCAAATGAGTGGGCGTACCCTCTGCGTTGCAATGAAACCCTATTCCAGGAGAACTACCATAAGACTTGGTCACTCTTTGGTCTGTCCCCTCCTGCCTTGAAATGGGCGCTGAGGTGAAGTCTACCAGAGGGGAGGGGGCCAGAGCACATCTGAGTTTACAGAGACCCCAGTTGTCCAGCCAGCCGGTGACCCAACAGAGAGCGTTCCTTCCCTGAGAGACGAACTTCCTAAGTTTCAGCAAAGGCCTATCAATCAAGTTTCCTTTCTTAGTGTCTCCTGCATTTCAGCCCCCATAAAGCCTTGCCTGGCAACATCCACAGCTACAGCAAACAGGGAATGGTGAGGATGGACGCCTCCTCAATGGCAGACTCTCCTCCCACCATCCAAGGTGCTCTCTGTGACCTCTGAGCCCTCAGAAGGAAGAAAGGAGTCTGTCCAGGCCTAGCCGGCAGCGCCCCTTCAGCAGCATCCTAGGCCAGATCACCTGGGAAAGGGCACAGACTTGGAGGGGCAGAGGGGGCTCTCTGGGGAGAGCACGGCAGAGGCGGCAGAGGCAGCTGGCTGAGGGCTCCAGAAGGAAGGGCTTCGCTGCTCGCAGGTCGCAGTCTTTCTCCCGTAATTAAACACTTTCTCAGCTAATTGGCTTTGGCAATTTAAAAGAGACTCGATTCAATTTCCACTCCTTTAAAATGCAATCTAGACAATTTATGAAAAGAAACTAAATATACTGCAGCTTTGAATAGGCTTTCTCTTGCCATCACCCTTCTTAACAGCACTTGGCGAGGTAAAAATACGCTTAAATCAAAAGAAACATCGTCCTTAATAAGATGAGAGTCTGCATGATGAACTCGCCGGCTCCTTAGTCACGACGAAGGACAAGCGAAAGCTGCTCTCCACCTGTTGAACGTCCTCCCAGACGAGGACATGTAAAAGGTGAAATTCAAAATGAAGACAAACCAAGCCACCAAAGAGGTCCTCGGGCCCAGGGTGGCCCTCCCTGCTGAGATGCACACAGGCAGGGTGGTGCAGAGAACAGTCACTGGAAATGACAGACATCTTAGATCTCTGAATCCCAGGGGTTTGTACACCCCATACACCACACCACACACAGACACACACCACACACATCGTCACACCACACACACCATACATACACATACCACACACACACACACACCACATACTATACACAACACACATACACATATACTACACACCATATACACATCACATACCACACATACACCACACACACAACAGACACACAACACACATATGCACAAACCACACACACACACACCATACACAACATACATACACACAGAACACACATACACATACCACACACAAACACCATACACAACACACATACACACACCACACACAGATACACACTGTACACACACACACCACACATACACACACACCATACATTCACACACCACACACATCATACATTCACACCATATATACTACACATACACACCACACATATTACACACCATGCATACACAAACATACACACATACCATGCATACCCCACACACAGAGTGAGAAACAAGTCTCAGTCTATGGTTAGGACCAAGAGAGATGGTGATTGATCAGGACCAGGATCAGGGGTAAGGTTGAAACAGAAGTTTCTAGAACTGTCATAAGGAGAGTGGGAGAAAACAGGAGAGGCGGAAACGGGTCCCAAATGAGGCTTCAGGAGGGACAACTGAGATGGATTGTTGGCGAGGAGTTTATTAAGAGTCATTAACCCCATGAACAGAGAGAGGCAGACAGACAGACAGACAGACAGACAGACAGACACACACACACACACACACACACACACAACTGCGTGGCAAGGACGCTGAGAATTCAGGACCTGAGCCAGAGACAGACGGCATGGGGGTCTCTGGAGAGAGGTTTCAGGCCCACATGGAGACAGCTTTCTGAAGGCAGAGGAGGTCACAGCAGAAGCCTGTAGCCGGGATCTCTGACTCCCAGGCAGGTGGGAGGAAATGGGGTGAGGAACAGGATGTGTGGCCACCAATACTGGCTTTGATGTAAACTCACTCCCCAGGTAAGAGGTCCTAGCAGCAGGAAGTCTGTTATCTGGGGGCTCGTGAGGATGTCTCTGTGTCTGTGAGAGGGGAAGGCTGCTGCAGATAGGGTGGACTGGATTCTAACAATTATATTCTTAGAGGCAGAGGGCCCTGACGGGAAAGGCCTGGGGTGAGGGTTCCCTATGGGCAGGGTCTAACTTGTACAAATGAGCTCGCATGCTTACACTTAGCGTACACTGAGCACACGCCTGTGGCACACATACAGTTTTACAGAGGCATAACTGCTGACAGATGCTGTTAGCATTGTTAGGTCAAGGTCTGGGTCCTGGCAGCCCTGACAAGCTGGGCTCGGTCACCTCAGTAGGTCAATTAAACATACAGGGGTGGAAAGCAGAGAGAAGGGGTTTTGCCATGGGGTCACATGGAGTAGAGGAACAAGTAAGTTCTGCCACCACCAACCCCCAGTCCATCTTCTGGTCATGGTGTCGAGGCTAAAATAGAAGGCAAGAGGCGTGTGGGCTCTGCAGTCCTGGCCAAGGTGTGGCTAAGCCGCCACTGTGGCCTCTGCTCCCATCTCTGTCGCAAGCAGCTGAGAAGTTACCAGAACTGTGTGGTATCACTTTCCAAGACACAAGTCACCCCGTCTGCCTGGCACCAGGCTTTAGCCTTGCCCTTCTCCCAGTATAACATTGCTGAGAAAATTCCAGTTCCCTATGGCCCATTGTCTCAAAGGTCTCAGAGCCCAGGGAAGGACACAGGTGTCTCTCTTTAAGATATTTTCAGTCCTGCTAGGATGACTATGTCACCTCACATGCAGAATATAGTTGAATACACATGTTGTGGGAGTAACTTCCGCTGCCTCAACCAATAATCACTGAAGCAGGAGCCCACAGTGCAGCGGGGAGCGACTTCCACTCCGTCAGCCAATAGCTGCTGAAATACCAGCCCACTGGGGCGTGGTATATTTCTCTTTTAAAAAGAGAAGCAGTTCCGGATAAGGCCCTCTTGGTTCCGGCTCTTGGTTCCGGTGCTCGGTCTCGGCTGCTGCTCCCGGCTCCTGCTCCAGCGACTAGGCTCCCTTCCCGACGGTTTATGGTGTATGTAAGTTTTACCCCCCAAAATAAATAACCCCTTAAAACATAACTGGTGTGGGATTGATTCGCTAATAATTGGCGCCCAGCGTTTGGTTTAAGAACCGCCCCACCCCACCCCCACCCCCAGCTCGGCCTCCCAGGATACACAGGTCCGGACAGTCTCTGCCGGCTTACTTTGCCCTGTTCAGCACGGATTTTTAAATTTCTCCTTGCAACGTGAGTCAAAGAGCTCACAGCGCAAGCTCCCTTTGAAGTTCCAGCAAGCTGTTTGAAACCCCTGCCATCCGCCATAACTGATTAGGAGTGCTGCAAACAGCTTGACCCTTAATCCCAGCACAGGGACACGGGGCCCAAAGCACTAGGCCTCTTTAGCAACAGTGCAGTGGCTGTGTCACGACCCTCTGCATCCGGTTGAACAGAGCAGCAGGGCCTTGTTTATTGCCTTGTTTTTTGGCCACTAGAAGCTCTCTGACCTTTTGTGATCTGTGGATTTAACCTCTGGATTTGAGTGTATATATTCTAGAGTTTACTTCCTCAATCAACACCACTGCCACATGGATTCAGGTGCGCCCCACCTCCTACTGGCAGGCAACGGTCATTACAGGTAAGATTTTTCTTTTCGGTTGAAAATAAATAAATACATACATACATACAAGTACAATTTCCTTTGATTGAAAATGTCGGAAAATATTACTATCCAAAAGTTCAATGGTTTTTTCAGTTGCGCTATGGAGGATATTCTGAAGGATGTCTCAGATATTCCTCTTACTTTGTTATTCCTGGGATCTGTTGCTTTTCTGGTGTTTGGCTATTTTATAAGAAAGATACAGTCCTTACAGACTGAATCTACAATGCTGAGGGCAGAGATTAAAACCTTAAGAACAATTCAGACTGATACCAACCTCCTCAAAAAAGAGTTTGGAGTTTTCAAGGAGGAAACTAGATCAGAGTTTGGAGTTTTCAAGCAGGAGACTAGATCAGAGTTTGGAGTTCTCAAGGAGGAGACTAGATCTTTGTTTGATATGACTCGGTCGACTGACCAAAATATCAAGAAGGTACAGTCTGATATTGCTTCTTTAGAAGGGAGCGTCACTGCTCTGGAGGAGGAGACAACCAAAATGACTCATAACCTCCAGTCCATGACTGTAAGTGCTGAAACATTAGCTGAGAGGATTATAACCATTGAATGTGAAAATCGGACTTTATCAAAAGGGTATGATAGATTAATTGACAGGATTTCCATACAAGAAGGCACAGTACATGCCATGAGGATTATGTCCAAGGAGGAAATAGTGTCTCTGACGGACAAGCACCATGCCTTAGAATCGTTAATGAAGGCTTTGGAGCATAATACTGGACAGGAGATTCAGGACTTACAGAAGGCAATGGTGAGCAGATTTAATAAGATTGAGGAAATCATAGACTCTGATGAACAGGAGCAAAAGGTAGAAAGGCAACCTTCACCTCAAAAAACTCTCAGTCTACATAGAGTTATACCTGCCTTTCCAGTAATAACATCAGAAAAGATAACTGGCTCCAAAACCCCTAAGGTCATTAAAGAACATACATGGGAGCCTATACGTATGAATGATCTGAAAGAATTTAAACAAGCAATTGTGAACTATGGACTACATTCATCCTTTGTTAGGGAGATGTTAAAATCCTGGGCTCTGAGCAACAGGGCCACCCCTAAAGATTGGAACCAGCTCACATCAGCTGTCCTTGAGAACGGACCTTTATGGCATTTCAAATGCCTATTCAAACAAGAGGCCAGACTTTTACAACAACAAGAATCAGCGAAAGGAATTGAGGTTTCTCTAGATCAAATTCTAGGGGAAGGACCTTACTCTGATTCTCAGGAACAAGCTCTTTATGATGAAAACATTTTATCCATATGTGCTACAGCAGCTCTAAGGGCCTGGGACAGGGTTCAAGACTCAGGTCAGAGAGTAGAATCGTATGTCAGGGTCAAACAGGGTCAGAGAGAACCCTTTAGTGACTTTTTGCAACGACTAACTAAGGCTGTACAAATAGGGATACCTGATCCAGAAGCAAGAAATATAGTAATTGAGTCTTTGGCTTATGAGAATGCCAATGTAGAATGCAAAAGGATCCTGGGGCCTTTAAAGCTCAGATCAGCGCCTTTAGACTAATGGGTTTTACATACAATGAATGTTGATACATTTGATTATGGCAATGAAACATGGGTACAAGAAGCAATTTCCAAAGGTAAAAGGAGACATCAGATTACAAAATGCTTCCATTGTGGCAAAATGGGACACATGAAAAGGGACTGCAGACAATGGAATTCCAGGAATAATGCCTCTTCTAGGAATAACAGGAATAGGAGGACTCAGCCTTCAGGTTTATGTGGGAGATGTGGAAAGGGCAGGCATTGGACGAATGAGTGTAGGTCAACAAGAGATAAACAGGGCAACCTGTTGCCATCGGGAAACTCAATAGGGGGCCTCTCGAAGGCCCCCATGGCAAATGTGGTCCAGTCATTTCCGATCACTGCAGAGAACATGCCTCTTCAGGGAAATTAGAATGCCCCATGCCTGCTGTTAAAAGCAATAGCGGCCTGAAGGATGAGTTACAGAGTAAACGAATATTCTGGCAAACTTCTATAAATGAACAAAGACCACAACTAAGAGTGTGTGTAAATGGCAAACTTATTACTGGCTTACTGGACACAGGTGCGGATGTAAGTATCATTACACCAGAGTCTTGGCATCCGCATTGGCCTCTTCAGGAGGTAGATATTCAGTTCTTAGGAATTGGAACCCTATCTCGAGTAAGACAAAGCACGAGATGGGTCAATTGTATAGGTCCAGACGGACAAATAGGAAAACTAAGGCCATATGTAGCAAATATTGCAGTGAATTTATGGGGCCGTGACCTATTGCAGCAATGGAATACCCAAATTAACATTCCTGCTGCTTCCAGAGCCCATATTTCTGAGGACAATATTACAAGATATTACAGATGGCAGAAACCAGCCATTAGAGCTATACAAGAACACAACACAATTGATGGCTCTTCAGAGGTACCAACAGCCATGCCTCTACAATGGTTGACTGAGAAACCAATATGGACTAAACAGTGGCCTTTAGCTGAGGAAAAGTTACAGGCTTTAGAACAGCTGGTACAAGAGCAATTAGATGCTGGACATATAGAAGAATCTACCAGCCCTTGGAACTCTCCTGTGTTTGTTGTTAAGAAAAAATCTGGTAAATGGAGAATGGTGACAGATCTTAGAGCTATCAACAAGGTTATTCAACCTATGGGCCCTCTGCAATCTGGAATTCCTCTGCCCTCCCTGTTACCAAAGGGATGGCCTCTTATAGTTATTGATCTGAAAGATTGTTTCTTCACTATACCATTACAAGAAAAAGATAGAGAAAAGTTTGCCTTCACAGTGCCTACCTATAATAACTCTCAGCCTGCAAGGAGGTACCAGTGGACCGTCCTCCCACAGGGAATGTTGAACTCTCCCACCCTGTGCCAATATTTTGTAAGCCAACCATTGAAAATTATACGCAAACAATTTCCTAAGTCCATAATATACCACTATATGGATGATATCCTGATATCTGATCAAAACAAAGATACCTTAGAAAGGCTGTTTGAAGAAGTAAAACTAGTATTACCTAAATGGGGATTGCAAATTGCTCCTGAAAAAATTCAGAGAGGAGATTCTGTTAATTATTTAGGTTATAAAATAGGCTTACAAAGAATTAAGACTCAAAAGGCACAAATCAGGAGAGACCGGTTACGAATGCTTAACGACTTTCAAAGATTATTAGGAGACATTTCCAGTCTACGACCAGCTGTTGGGATAACACCTGATCTAATAATTCATTTAAACAAAACCTTAGATGGTGACAAAGATTTGAATAGTCCCAGAGAGTTAACAGCTGAAGCAGAAAAGGAACTGATGATGGTTGAGGAAAAATTACAGGAGGCACATGTAGATAGGGTGGATCCAAATTTTAGTTGCGTTCTAGTTATATTGCCTTCCAGAATTTCTCCTACAGGAATTTTAATGCAGAGGGAAGATACTATTTTAGAATGGATTTTTTTACCACACAAACCAAGTAAAAAATTAAAAACTTATGTGGAAAAAGTCTCTGAATTGATTATAAAAGGAAAATTGAGACTTCGTCAATTAGCAGGTATAGACCCATCAGAAATTATAGTGCCTTTCACTGCTGATGAGATAAAAAAAGTTGTGGGAAGACAATGAACCATGGCAAAGAGCTTGTGCTAATTTTTTGGGAGAAATCAATAACAATTACCCAAAAAGCAAGAGACTTAACTTTATAAAGAGAACTTCTTGGATCCTCCCTCGAATTGTCCGTGATGCTCCAATAACCGGAGCCCATACATTTTATACCGATGCTAATAAATCAGGGAAAGCAGGTTACAAATCAGAAGAATTGAGTAAAGTGGAACAAAGTCCTTATGATTCTGTCCAGAAAGCAGAATTATATGCCATCCTTATGGTGCTTAGGGATTTTAAAGAACCTCTTAATATAATTACTGACTCACAATATGCAGAAAGAGTTATTTTGCATATTGAAACTGCTGAATTTATACCTGATGATACAGAACTGACCTCATTGTTCATCCAGGTACAAGACATGATCAGAAACAGGCTCTCTACCCTATGTATATAACGCATATCCAATCCCATACAGGTCTGCCAGGTCCTCTAGCACAAGGTAATGCAGATATTGATCAATTATTGATTGGTAGTGTGCTGGAGGCATCTGAATTTCATAAAAAACATCATGTCAATAGCAAAGGCTTGAAAAAAGAGTTTTCTATTACATGGCAACAAGCTAAGGAGATTGTAAAGAAATGCCCTACTTGCTCTTTTTATAACCAAACACCATTGCCTGCAGGGACTAATCCAAAGGGTATTAAAAGGAATGAAATTTGGCAGATGGATGTGTTTCACTTTCCAGAATTTGGCAAGTTAAAATATGTACATCACACCATTGACACTTATTCAGGCTTTCAGTGGGCAACCGCTTTAAGCTCAGAAAAAGCTGACTCAGTAATCACACATTTATTAGAAGTTATGGCCATTATGGGTATACCTGCACAAATAAAAACAGATAATGGTCCAGCTTATGTATCTAGGAAAATGAAACGATTTTTTGCTTATTATAATATTAAGCATGTTACAGGTATACCATACAATTCTACAGGTCAAGCAGTTATAGAAAGATCAAATCGTACTATAAAGGATATGCTAAACAAACAGAAAGGGACGAAAGATACCCCCAGAAATAGATTGCATAATGCTTTATTAACCTTGAATTTTCTTAATGCTAATGAGAAAGGAACAACAGCAGCAGAGAGGCATTGGATAATGGAAAAAACTTCTGAACTAAACCAACCTGTTTATTTCAAAGACGTGCTGACCTCTCAATGGAGGCCAGGAGGTGTGCTACGTTGGGGAAGGGGTTTTGCTCTTGTTTCCACAGGAGAAGAAAAATTGTGGATACCATCAAAATTAATAAAGGTTCGATTTGAAGAGGAGAAACCTCTTGGAAAGGAGAAATGACAGCTCATCCACAATGATGATATTCATACAGTTGGTAAGAAAAACATATAGAATGGGGGCAGGGTTCTGTTCTTATCTCCACAGGAAAACACTGATTTTTGAAAAGTTCAAGGGACCCTGGATATCTGAATACTGACAGATGGAAAATAATGGCACAATAAGGACTATCAAGAAAACTGAATAGGTTCTGTAAGTAAAATATACTAAATCATATTTCTAAATTTATAGAGCTGGTTTTAGAGTTGGACTCTGGCTCAGTCCCTCTCTAATTCCAAGCCTGTTGTTAAAAGAAAAACCCAGAATTTCTGGAGTTTCTGTCTCATGTCAAGAGCCATGATATGGGACAGAAAGAAATATGAGTTTAGAAAACATTTTTACTTTTCTTCATATCTATCATACCTTTCAGTGAATATATCTATCATGTCTTTCATTGAATATATGTATGTCTGTATATGTCTATATGATTAATATACGATTATATATTAGTATAATCATTTAATATATGATATTAATATATGATTAATATATATGATTAATGTTTAATTTTTCCACAATGAACAATAAGTTTTTCCTGCAGTGACATTTGAAGTTTCCAGGAAGAAGATGGGGCCCCATAACAACAACTCCACCTGGTTGAGATGACATCATGATACTGATAGCGCTACTACAAGACCTGTTTTGGGTACCAGATGCACAAGACGATGCCAACGTGGTTAGCTGAAATGATGCACATCTTGTACAACATTCTGGCCAGACCTCCACAAAATACTCAGAGACTATTTGCAATTTTAAAAGACATTGATCTTGAAATTTAACCATCATTTTACTTTCACAGGATCCCCCAGAAAGAACGTCGCCCCCATGACAGCTGGAAGTAATTCTAGAGAACGACGTCCCCTCTCCCAGTAAAGTTTGTCCTTGGGTTTAGGGACATCATTTAGGGGTTGGTTATAATTAGTATAGGGTTGAGGGTTGGGGGAGGAATTTTATAAGTGCAGGAATCTAAAAAAAAAAAAAAAAAAAAAAAGGGATAATTGGATTATGGGATAATAGCTTTGTACTTGTGAGTTATTGTTTTTGACAAATGTATTGGTATTGATTCTTATATATTGATACAAAGTTAAATTATGTTGACTATTTTATGCATACATGCTTCTACCTCTGTTTAAAACATTTTTATGTATTGACATATATATATATATTGTATTGATATATGTATATTTTACCATATTGCATTGTACACTTCTACCTTTGATTAAGATACTTATATATTGTTTATGTATTGATATATATATTTACCATATTGCAATGTATACTTGCACATTGTTTATATTTGGAGGTCATATTGTCCCCATTTATTGCACAGTTGTTTACTATTTCAGTCTTTAAGTTAGATAGATATTGAGAATAATATAGATCAATAGTCATCTAAGTTTGTCATTTATAATTAGACTAATCAGGTTCTTTAGATACATAGAGATTATATTCAGTATAGATAGATAATCTTCAACCTCTTCAAAGAGCTGCAGAAAACGGCCTTTAATCTAACTCAGAGTTCTGTGGTAGGGAGACACAATCCTTCCTGGCAACACTGATCTATTCCCGAGAGAATGTTGAGCACCAAAGACACTCCACCTGGAGCCTTTCTTCTTGGTAGAACTGGCCTTTGGGTAAAGAAATGCCCATGCCTCAACTACTGACAGAGTTACAGAGTATCCGTAAATGGATAAAACAGGACTGTCATATCCTGCCAAGACAGGATAAGATAGTTTTGAAAAGTTCCTTGCCTTTGAAAATGGTATGTCAGTTATGTTAGGCCTTAGCCAAAGTTGGTTGCTTCAACGCTGCAAACGTGATTTTGGGTGTTTGCCCAGGTAGCCAGTTGTCTCTGTGATTTGTTACATGTTCTGGAAGTTTGATTGCACTTCCTAATTACTTAGGTAACATTATTTCCCTTCTCAGATCTTTGATGGGATTGAAGATTATATAAACGTAATTACTTTCCTTTTATGACGTGGCCAAGTTATTTCTTATATAAGACTTAAGCTAGTTAGAATAGGATATTTGTATTTATTGTATATAATTGTGTAGGTTTGTACTTACTGTATATAATTTCGTAGTAGGCTTAGAACTCTCTTACTTAAACAAAAGGGGGAGGTGTTGTGGGAGTAACTTCCGCTGCCTCAACCAATAATCACTGAAGCAGGAGCCCACAGTGCAGCGGGGAGCGACTTCCACTCCGTCAGCCAATAGCTGCTGAAATACCAGCCCACTGGGGCGTGGTATATTTCTCTTTTAAAAAGAGAAGCAGTTCCGGATAAGGCCCTCTTGGTTCCGGCTCTTGGTTCCGGTGCTCGGTCTCGGCTGCTGCTCCCGGCTCCTGCTCCAGCGACTAGGCTCCCTTCCCGACGGTTTATGGTGTATGTAAGTTTTACCCCCCAAAATAAATAACCCCTTAAAACATAACTGGTGTGGGATTGATTCACTAATATACACATGTCCACACACAGAGAGACAACCAACCTACACAGTACCAGACTCACACACGAGGGACAGATGGGCATGCCCACGTGTGTACACTCAGAAGTCTGCACAGGCGCTCACCCCACATGGAGGCACAGACAGGACTGTAGCTGGGATGATCAACATCCCCAGAGGGTCATCTGTTGAAGTATTTGTTCCTTGTCTGTAGCACTTCTGGGACAGAGGGGAAACCTTCAGGAAAAGAAGTTCACGAGGTGCGTGTCTTGGAAAGGGATCTTGGCATCCCAACCCTTTGTCTCTTTCATCTTGCTTCCCAGACACCATGAAGTGAGCAGACCTCCCCGACCACACCTGCCATGCACCGGAGGCCTGGAGCACTGGCCATGTGACCACAGACAGAAGCCACCAGCCAACACAAACCTTTTCCACTGTTAAGAGGACTTAACTCAGTTGTTTTGGTGCAGTATGGAACGCTGACTAATACAATCAGACCCACACTGAGACTCAGACACCCGCAGAGACGTGTACCTCTTACAGTTCCAGACACAGAGCCACACGTCAACAAAGAACAGGCGGAAACACACCTTCAACATACATACATGCATGTACACATACGCAGAGAGAACAAAGTGGGTGGCAGAGGCATTTGCCCCCCCCCGTCAGTGTTCTGCTCTGGGGAAAGACCCCTAAAATGTGGGACATAGAAGGCTAAGAGAGGACGGGGAAGGAGGCGGAGGGCGAGGAGAGAAGAAAACCGGCTCCGGGTGGGTAGTTGTGTTTATTTTACTGTTGTCTTCTCTTCCTGGAGGAGGCAGCTGCACTCATGTGTGCACACGGCCTGTTGGGAATGAATCTGGTTCACTTAAAAACTGGGTCTTTTTAAAGGACAACAACAGGTACAGGATCAAGACGGGCTGGGGGCAGAGCAAGTTGTGGAACCACGCTAGCTTGCACAGTGCAGAGGTAAGAGTGACCAGTGGCTCGGTTGGGCAACCCCAGGGGAAGGGTGTCCCCTCCCCACACACATACCTTTTCACCCTATGAAAGAGGAGAGCAGATCTATTTGGTTAGAGCCTGGATACCTAGGACACCCCTCAATCTGATACCTGGGTTCTGAGGACACCTCCTTCTGCACCAGCCCACAGTGCAGGAAGCTACACACACGTGGTGCCCTCCCCGTGTGCTAACATCAGGGTCTCAGCCAAGGTGGGATGATGTGAGGAGATGCTCTCATGACAATATGCTGCCTCCATTTCCCAGGTCTCACTGGGGGACCTACCCTGTTGTAGCAGAAGCTGTGTGTTCAAGAAGCATTCCAAACTTTTCAAAACATGGTTAGGTGACATTGGCCACTAACTTGGGATATTGAGAAATATCCACGGAAGTGTGGTTGGGAAACACCACCCCTCTTCTGCCAAGATGCTTGTTGACTCTCCCTTTAGAATAAAAGTACTGGAGTAGTGGATTTATTTCAGGACTTGACAAAGCAGGCCATCGACCTAGAAAGGCAGGTGTGCTGACTGAACACAGACTTGGCCATTTTTAGCTCCAATCCACAATGCTTCCATCTCTACTCATGGGTTTGGTAATCAGGAGGACACAGTCTTTACACACCATCTGGGGCTCGTTCCCTCTGATGCTCAGCTGACATTTTCTCAACAAAGGCATGGATGAGCTCATCTCTACTTTTGTTTTAAAGCTTGCCAGGCGCGTGACCACACCTGTAGGTCGTTAGGCAAGCTCGCCTGCTATCAGCTTCTGCCCGTAACTTCCGGTTTGTGTGTGTGAGGCAGATAACTTAGCAGAGTCTGGGTAACGGTAGAGATGATGAACAGACTCTGCCAGGCTCTGGTGTTTGCATCTACGGTGGACAGAGGCGCTTTGGAAAATGATCAGATTTGATTTCTTACACTGCCCTCTCCCTTGAGAGGGTGGCCAGCTCAGCCGTTCCACCTTTCTTGCTCTTGGACCCATGAGACTCAGTGCTTCATCAGAACAGGGTAGGGTTGGGTGGTAACTCCGCCAGAAGAGGATGACACCTTTGCAGAGCCTGTCTTCCCGGTGTCACCGTGCTAGAGCCCTGGCACAGAAAGGGGTATTCTAAGGACAGACAATTGCGCCCCTCCCTGCGGCACTGAGACTGTTCAAACAAAGCCCTTAAAACAATGCACCCTAAAGAATTAAGATGTTCCAGGAAATCTCATGCTTGGGGAGAGGAAAACCCTAGCATAGCCAGAGGAACCTGTCAAGCAAGAGGCTGCACAGGTAGATGAACACATTCTGCTTCTTGGCTTTTGTTTAGTCTTTTGTACAAAGCTGTCATTGCTATAAAAGAACTGAGAGAAACTAAATATATTTTCCCATTGTGCCACACTGTAAGCAAATTCTGTGTCTTTTACCAATTTATGTTTCCTAATTCATTTTAAAAGAGAGAGAAGCTGGGGCTGGAGCGAAGGAAGGCTCGGCAGCTAAGAGCACTTGTTGCTCTTGCAGAGGGCAGAGATTTGATTTCCAGCGCCCGTATGGCAGCTCACAGCCATCTGTAACTCGAGCTCCAGGGCGTCTGGCACCCTCTGCCAACCTCTGCACACACAGGGCATGCATTCATCACACATACCTGCATGCAGGCAAAACACACAAAATAAATAAATCTGAAAACTGATGACAGAGAAACTAAGGCGGTGACTGTAAGTGGTAATAACACAAGAAGCTGTCCCCGCTCCCTCCCAGGGAAGAGCAAACCCAGACTCCAACCCCCAAGGCATGGGCTGTTGTTGAAGAAAGGAAAACAAGCAGTTACCTATGACGTCTCTCCTGTACCCTTATTGTTACCAGGATCTTAGTCCGGACTCCCTTGGCTCCCAGTCCTTGTGAACTCTGTTGGAAGAATTCAGAGATGCACAGTGTCGAGGAGAAAGATGGGCAGTTTATTACAGGGTGAAGTGGAACGGCCTGTCAAGAGTGAGAGTAAGTAATAGGCAGAGGGCTGTCATCATGACCCACACAGAAGACAGGCTTTATCTTGTTTCTGCTTTAATATTTATTTATTTAGCATATGTATATTGGGGAAAATAGAGAGCGTATGAACACACAAGTGATTTCTGTATTGTCAGAGGCCGTGAGAGTTACAGCAGATGTCAACCCACCAGAGGAGTGGTTCTCTAATGGAGATTGATCCTGTCCACACATCAACTCTGGAAACTGTTGTTCACTATTGCTAAAACACCTTGGTGTCACCCCAATACCTGCACTGTAGTGTGTAATCTCATGTGCTGTGCATATGGAATCTCATGATTGTATCTCAGCCTTATGGGCACATATCTGTGGGTGGTCAGGAAGATGACTTTTCATTTATCTATATAATTTTGGTGTGTAGAATATGTGCTGGGATGTGCCTCATAACTAGATCTATTTGTTCCATGAGGACTATAGACATTTAAAAGTCTGCTTTGTTCCTTTTTGCTCAGACTAACTGCACACAGCTCACTTTGATCTCAGAGAAAGTTCAAACTACATTAAAGGTTTTTTGTAAATAGATCATAAAATTAAAACCTTACAACTGTGCACAAGGTCAGAGTCACAGGTGTCTAACCAAGGTTGCTACAAAGCCTCCTAAGAAAAGCACACCAATTCTTTTCTTGCCAAGTCTGCTGACAATAGACCTGTGTCTCAAAGTCTGTCACCAGGCTCTGTACTCCCCAGTCTGGTCATGGTCTTAGTCCTGTAACCTTGGAACCTTTTGTTGTCATGGCAATGACTCAGCTCCTTACTGCTTACCCAAGGAATATTGTTGGGAGCCACCTGGAGGCACAGGTGGTCCTGCAGTTTGGAGGTACACCTGGCTTAGCCATGTGGGGCTGAGCACCCTTGCCTGCACCCTTGCTTGCACATGCTCAGAACAGCAGAATGGTATTAACCAATCAGGACAGCGTTCAAGCCTCTCCACCGTTTAAAAGCAGCTGCCTCGGGGCCCAATGCTCTCTCTAAGCTTTCTCTCGTCCCTGCTCTATCTTCCCTTCCCCCAATTTTCCTCAATCAAAGGGCTCCAAATAAAGATGTGACCAGAGAAGGAATTCTCGTTTTTGGTGGCGTTCATTCCTGCTGGTCAGGATGCGCCCCGCAGAATATGATTTTGACCAATGAGAGGTAACTCTTGTAAGTTTTTATTGCTTCAAGGCTCCTGTAAAGAGAAGATTTTAGGCTAGAAGAAGAAGCTAGGAGACATTAGAAAGAGAACAGAATTAGAGCAGAGCAGAACAACAAAGAGACTTGGTGTGGGAAGTCCTTTTATTTAAACAGAAAAGGGAAGATGATGTGGGGTTCCCCTCTGTATGCTGTGAATACCATTGGTTAATAAAGAAATTGTCTTGGCCTGTGATAGGGCAAAAGAGTAGAGGTAGGCAGGAAAAACTAAACTGAATGCTGGGAGAAAGAAGGCAGAGTCAGTGAGAAGCCATATAACCCTGTCAGAGACAGACATGGGAGCTTTACCCAGTAAGCCACAGCCTCATGGTGATGCACAGATTAATGGAGATTAATTTAAGATATGAGTTTGCCAGAAATACACTTAAGCTATTGGTCAAACAGTATTGCAAATAATATGGTTTCTGTGTGGTTATTTCGGGGCTGAGCAGCCAGGAATAAACAGGTGGCTCCTACAACAGAGACTGATTCAGAAGAGTACATAAGAGAGTTTATTCATCCTCAGCTATTAAAAAAATCCCTTTTTTTGTTTTAGCTTCCAATCTGAACCCCAAAAACAGTCTTAGGGCTGGACCCCATAGGTTCTCATTACTGTATGATATTTGTGTGTGGTTTATGTAGATATATAGGAAGGCCAAAAACGATGTTAATCTCCTCTCTCTATTCACTTCATTTTTTTAAGGCAGGGTCCCTCATTGAACGTGAGCTTGCCATTTATTTAGACCAACTGACTACAGGCACATATGGCCATTTCCAGCTTTATATGTGGGTCCTGGGGGTTTTGAATGCAGGTCTCTTACCTGCATAGCAAGCACTCTTGCCCACTGAACCATCTTCTCAGCCCCCAAGGTTTTATAAAGCCATTTCTAAAGTCTTCAGAGCAAGCACTTTGTCCTATCTAGGTTTGATAGGTTCTATTCTGTATAGATGATTGATAGGCTCTGTTCTGTCTAGGTGATTGACAGGCTCTGTCCTGTCTGGATGATTGACAGGCTCTGTCCTGTCTGGATGATTGACAGGCTCTGTCCTGTCTAGGTGACTGACAGGCTCTGTCCTGTCTAGGTGATTGACAGGCTTGTTTGGATTGACTCTTAGAGAATGGAGAGAGGATATGTCACTGTTCTTTATTAGAAAGTCTCCTGCTACATAGTCATCTCATAAGATTAGAGCTCCTGGATCCAGGATTAAAGAGTTATATACTAACAACCTCCAGTTCAGGATGTTGCATCTCCCAGAGCAAGAGACAGGACTCAGGTCCCACTCCTCTGACCAGTAATTATGTTCTTGTTGCTTTGGTCAGTGGTTTTATAGGTTGTTAGTTATGGGGGTCCTCTAAGCCTATTAATATTTGAGTTGTTACTTAGGATTATGGTGAACCAGGACATCATATAGTCATCTTATTAATAACTTTACCCCAAATGTGGAAAAAAACAACCACAAAGATCTGTCTTGCTGGTGTCTGGCTGGAGAATCTTCTAGAAATCCTGCCTCTTGGTGATTATTTACTCAGCAGTTCTCATTGACCCTAAGCTCAGATCTTCTGCATCCTTGAAGGTTAGAACTACATCCTATAGACACTGGACTCGGGAGAGGCTGTGTAGCCCAACGAGAAAACAGTCCCAAAGGTGAGGGCTTCAGTGTCCTTTATACCACTAAGCAGGTTCCAACCAACCTGGCAAGCACACCCTGGCTTCTTCTGCTGGACTATGATCCCTGGGCCTGACTTCAAATCTGCAGCTCCCCATTTCCTGTTGGTTCATTCACTTATACATGAATAAATTAAACTCAAATTCACTTTTACTACTGGTTTATAAGATTTTGGGTTTCAGCAACATATTGATGAAGACTTTCTTATAAGATGAATACATCACCAATAGCCACAGTAATGGTGTGGATAGATAGATAGATAGATAGATAGATAGATAGATAGATAGATAGATAGATAGATACAGAGAGGATAGATAAATAGTAATGACTGATTGACAGATGATTATAGATATATAGTAGGTGATAATGGACAGATAGATAATAATAGACATTGATTAAATAAATAAAAATGATTGATTGATGATTAATTAGTAGATGGCAGACAATACATAGACAGATAAATGGATGATGATAATAATAGATGATAAATATATAGCAGAATAGATGAATATATAGATAGATATTGATAGATAATAGATAATATGTAGAAATTATGTATGATTAACAGATGATCAATACAGGAAATGTAGGTAGACAGACAGATAGATACTCTCTAGGCCTGTAAAACAAAGCCTGACTTGGGTACCAACACAAAGTCACAGCCCCCTTTCCTTTGAACAGAAGAGACTGTTTTATGGGAACACACCCTGACCTGTCTCCTGAGCTGCCAAGCATGAGCCATTGCCTTATAGTTGAACACTCCAAACTGTCGTGGCTTCAAGCAACAATCAGGTGTGACTGTTGGTACAGCTTGGGACCAACTGGCTGATTCTATTGGCCTCTCCTGTTCCCTATGGTGTCACCTCCCATGGGGTAGCATGGCTTGTTCATGTAGAGGAGACAGTTCCTAAAGAAGGATGGAAGCTGTCACTCGTGTTACAGTCCATCCACCAAGGGACATCACAGGGACAGTGTAGTTACTCATGTTACAGTCCATCCAACAAGGGACATCACAAGACCACCCACATTCAAGAGAGAACAATTCTTCCTCCTAATGGCAGAAATCGCAATGTCACATTTCAAAGAAGTGCAGAGACAAGATGTGATCACAGCCAACATCACAAATGCCTCTCGCAGAGCCCTGTATTTGTGATGTCAAATTCTTCTCACCACTCACAATGGATACCATGCTTCCCCAAGGAAGGAATGCCCAGATTTGGGGGACTTGGGGGCCCTGGCTCAGAGCAGGGCCTCAGGGAGGGCAGGTGATGGGAGTTCTGAGCTGAATTGTCTCATAGTGAACCAAATGGACTCCTGAACCCACATACTGTCCTTCCTATAGTTAGGACCACCTACCCTGAAGATACAATGACACAGCCCCACAGACTGGTCACCTGCCCAAGAGGAAGCCAAAAGGTCTTGGACAGGGACCAGAGACCATCACAAACTTGTTCAGGTAAGAGATGGCTCCCATTGTCACCCCTGGAGCATGAGTAGACCTCTGTCACACAGTTCTGACTCTATCCTTGGGAACCTTTGTTACCCAGCATCCCATCAGACAATGTGCTGTGATGCGGGATGTCCTTCTGTATACTGAAAATATGTGTTGCTTTTATTGGCTGATAAATAAAGCTGCTTTGGCCTATGGCAGGGCAGAATATAGTTAGGCAGAAAATCCAAGTAGGTGTACAAGTGGAGAAGGGAGGGGTCGAGGAGACGCCAGCAGCCACCGAAGGAGTAAGATGCCAGAGCCTTACTGGTAAGTCACAGGGCACGTGGTAATATACAGGTTATTAGAAATGGGTTAATTTATATGTATAGCTAGTTAATAAGAAGCCTGAACTTCTGGGTGGTGATGGCATACACCCTGAATCCCAGCACTCGGGAGGCAGAGGCAGGTGGATCTCTGTGAGTTCGAGGCCAACCTGTACTACAAGAGCTAGTTCCAGGACAGGCTTCAAAACTACAGAGAAACCCTGTCTCAAAACAAAACAAAACAAAACAAAAAAGCTTGAGCCAAACAATTATAATTAATATTAAGCCTCAAAATAATTATGAGTAACCCCATAGGGACAGAATTGGAACAAGAAATTTTGAGCAGACCCTCTACCTTTCAAGACCTACCCATCAGAACTGAACGAGGACGTGATCCAACCAGATTCTCTGAATGTGGCTGGATTCTCTGAATGTGGCTGGCCCGGAGCCTTTCTGAAAAGCCATTGACAATGACACTGGGACTTGCTTCCTCTGCATATACTGGATTTTGGCGATCCAGTCTGTTTGGATTCTCACCTTCCCTGGACCTGGAGGGAGGGGGGAGGAACTTGAACTTCCCACAGGGCAGGAAACCCTGACTGCTCTTAGGGATGGAGAGGGAGGAGGAGAGGGAGTGGGGGGAGTGGAAGGGTGTTGGGAGGAGGGGCGGAAATGGAAACTTTTATAATTTAATAAAATTAAAAAAAAAAACCTACCCATCAATACCAAAGATCGCACACAACCTTTTGAAGACCCAGAGTCCTGACCCAGAGCATGCGAAGGTATCTTCTTCATCATCATCAGGTTAAGAGTAAGCTGATTTTCCCCTTCCTGCACTGGAACAGAGGCACGAGGCCCCAGCTCCTACTCAACAAACCCACCGTGGCACACACTGAAGCCTGGGCAGGGACCTCTGGCTGGCCAGAGCTGCAGGATGAACAATTTACCTCCAGAAACTTATGATCTTTGGGCTCCAGCAGGGCTTAAAGTGCCTGTGGCAGATGGGAGTCTCTACGGAGTCAGTGTTGAACTGAAATGGAAAAATCTCATGAAAGTCCGTTGGACTCGGGGCAAAGCCACAGCCTCCTTGGCAGATAAGTAGCCGCTGTAGAGACAGTTTGACAAATGTTCCCGATGGTCAGTCTTGACTGTCAACCCAGTGGTATTTAGGATTCTGTAGGAGGCTCACCTCTGCATTTCCACAGAGGTGGTAAGACAGAGCCTAAATGGGAGCAGCACCATCCCATGTGCTGGGTCTCCTGAATAAAACAAGGAAGCGAGCCAAGCAGCAGCCTTGACCTCTCTCTGCTTCCTGATTGCAGGTGCCATGTGACCAGCCTCCTCAAGCTCCTGTCTCAACCTTCCCACCACGATGGTTGTACCTTCAAACTGTGATCCAAATAAACATTTTCTCCTTTTGGATGCTTCTCATCAGATTGTTGGTCACTGTAACAAGACAAGTAGCTATTACACCACAGAGTGTGTGAATTCATGAATCCCTAAGGGATGCATGGTATTAAGTATAACTAGTATCTCCTGGACCCAGGCCAGGGTCGTGGCGTGTAGTATTCCCCATGTGAGATGATTATTAGAGACTCAGATGGGTCCTGAAGACTCAAGTGCATGGGTGGAGCAATGGGAGACAGATGAGGCCAAATCCTACAGTTCAAGACAGGAAGGAGGCCAGGGTCTGCATCCCTTAAGAAGTTTTAGCTTCAGAGAAAATGGTCCAGAATTTACCAGACCAAGTCAGTCTAGTGTTGAGCATCATCAAATGAGCCCTGCAGTACCTTCTCAACTGTTAAAATGGATCGATAAAGGCTACAGATGGGCCCCAAGTCCCCCACAGGGAGGAGAACTGCCTTTCCCAGCCAAGATAATCTTTCTAACCTGCTAGTGAGAGGCCTCCTTCTGACTTTATTTGCCAAGAGTAGGGGTAGCCAAGCCCTCAGACAACTGCCTACTCCCATCTCCCTGTTCAATGAACTGGAGCTCCAGAGATCAGGAGAAGACCCTGGCTAGGACAGCTCAGGTCACACAGGGCCTCGCCTACACTCAGCAGTAGGGGCGGAGGTGACACCTTCATCTCAGGAGTGTCTCAAGATGGTCCTTGGAGGAGGAGATGGAGGATTTGTAGGTCAGGCTGCTTCCAGGCAGTCTTCAACAAATCATTGTGTGCTATGAGTGGAAATCCCTCTTCATCTCTGGGGTGAACATCTATTTCCCCAGTGGGACTTCTGGTTAGCATAAAAAGCACCATTAAGGAGTAATTAATATTGTGTATCAGTTATAAATAACTTTTACATGATTTGAAGCACGGTTGTGGAAACAAGTATGATCTTGCACGGTCAAGGATTAGATTAGGAGGGGTGATGGTTTAAGACCTGGAGAGAGCATGGCTGAGGAGGTGATAGTCTATGGAGATGGTGGAGATCATAGATGACATGGTGGCATTGGTGGGCAATAATGGTGACAGATAGTGATCATGTTGGCCACAGTGATGTCTGAAGGGTGGTGGTGGTTGTGGTAATGATGATGGTGGTGGTTATGGTGGTGATGATGGTGTCTACAGATGGTGATGATAGTGATGATGATAGCAATGGTGGTGATGATAATATGTGGAGCTAGTAATGACGATGGTAGTCATGGAGATGACAGTGTTTATAGATGCTGATGATGAGAGCAATGGCGGTGGTAGTGCTAACTCATGGAGACAGGAATGGTGATGGTTGTAGCGATGATATAATGGTGGTAGTAATGACTATTATGCTGGCAGTTTTATAGAGATGATAATAGTAGCAGCAATGGCTGGGGGAGGGAGATGGCAGGGTAGACAGATATTATTTCCATTTGCAATAATGAATGTATAATGATTCTCAAATTGCACCTAGCTTTTTAAGTCAGTGCTGAGAATTCAAACTGAGTCTCACGCTTGTGTGCAAGCACTTCATCAGCTAAGCTATTTCCTGGGCCCGCATTGGCACCATTTTGTAGGGGTTAAAGTGAGCCTGACAGGCTTTGCCTTCTGCACCAAATGGCATACGGCAGAGCGAGCCCACACTGCGGAGTGAGCCAGTCTGCTGACTGAACCTGGGTCCTGAGCCACAGAGCAAGCCAAAGCCTGCAGCAAGGCTGGTGGTGATGCCAGTGCCTTGGATGAACCTGGATGGTCATAGTGGAGGTTCCTGGGGCTTGCACCTAGCTTCTGAAGTAAGGGGGCCTCCTGAGGTTGGGCCCTTAGCCTATGGAATTCAACATTAATTCCAGGAGGCTAGAGTCGTAACTGAATGGAATTGCTGTGCGTTCACTAGTGTTGGACAGAAAATGTGTGTTGCAATGGAGCTAAGTGGAAAATGCCTACATGACCACTTTGGTAGCCCCTGGCCTGCAGAAAGTCTCTTCAAGGACAGCTAAATTGGGATATGGCTCTGTTGAGCAAGAGCGGCCTGTAGACCTGCACCGGCCACCTGCTCTGTTTCTTACGTGGCACCTTTGGCGCTGCTCATAGGCAGCTTCCAGGATGGTAAGCTGACTTCAGTTCTCCGCAAGAGAGCTCAGGTCAGATGCCTGGGGCTACTTTGCCCAACCACACATCATGGGCAGCTGGCTTCACCACTGGACAAATGAGCGTCTGGTCCCCCACATCCCCGCTCCCCACTGTGACACACCTCCTCACTTCAGCTAGGCAGCGCCTGGGGTGTCGCACAGGGGAGAACCTGCACAGCTCCTCACCCACCGTTCTGTGCAGGGAATCTGCTGAGCTGTGACTTAGCCCAGAGGTGCCCGCAGAGCCCTGGCACCCAGATGGTTTGTTATTACTTTGAACAGGAGTGGGAACCAGGGTAGCCTTTTGCTTTCTCCTTGGGTGCTGAAGGGTAGCCATTCCATCTTCCAGCACACACTTCCCTGTAGCACAGGGCAGCACGGGTTTGTTGGCCCCATGCACAGGACAGCTGCCATCCCACAGGAAGCCTCACGATGCCTCTCACCGCCTGCAGGGAACTGACTCGATTCTCTGATGAGCTGCAAGTAACAGCATCCTCGGCTCTGTTCCCATTACCAGCAATCCCGGATGGAGCGGGAGCAAATTCAGAAGCATTTGCTGTGCCATGCGGCAGCATCCGCAGTCAGTGGACCTCTGGTGTAAGAGGTGTAAGAACTTCCCTTCCAGGGTTACCCCACCAGGTAAGAGGGGTCACTGGTGTAGTGAGGAGCCCACTTCTGAACTGGAAGTAATCTAGAGTCATGCAGTATGTCCAGCCCAATGCAGCTCAGACACATTCTCTTGTCTCCATTGCCCAGGCCCCAGTACCCCAAATCTATACACGAACAAGTCCTGCCTTCCTCTGGCTTTGGGGCTCTAGAAGAAGAGGAAGTGGGTACAGTTTCCCTGTCTCAGCAGCAGGCTGGAGGAGGAAGCAAGGTCCCAACCTTAGCCCTCAGCTCCTCCTGGGCTCTGATGGGTAGATAATATCTAGATGGTCTCCCAAATCTATATGCTTCAGCACCCGTGCATGCTAGCCACCCCTGGCCGGAGGGAAGGAAACATCTGGAAGACCATCTTCCTGCATTCTTGTTCAAAGGCCCCTGCATTCAAGGGGGGAATGCAGCCCACTCCCACAAGCCCATGCCCGCTGATCTCTTCCTCCGAAAGGCTCTAAGGCCTGGGTTTGTTGCAGTCATAGGCTATGAGCACAAGGCTATGTAGGAATACCTGGAGGGGCTTCTCGGGCATCTACTCATGGAAGTTACAGTTTCATGAGATGCAAGGTTTTGGGGGCAGACTTCTGTATGCCATGTTCCACATTCCCAGGGCCAAGGATAATTTCAACTTCTACTTATTTGGCAAGCAGCAGCAATTGACAATTTGCTCTGGAGAATGTGGCTTTTACGTGTCAAGGAGTAAGGTGGGTCAGGGAAACACAGGTCTGAGCGGGTGACTGACAGGTACACACAGCAGCGATGCTGTTTCTGGGAGCAGGGGCCACCTGGCCCACTGTGGGCTGAGGAGGTCCGGCAAGCTGTCTGGGACTCCTCACGAGGGCTTTGCGTCTTCCATCTGGGCTCCTGCACACCGGGGCTGTGAAAGGGGACTGAGGAGGATGGAGGCGCCATCTTGCCAAGTCACCCACAGAGACAGACCTGGGAGGACCGTTCTCTGGTGACAAGCATCCTCACAGAGGGCCCCTGAAGGGTGACGCACACCGGAACCTACCTGACAGTTCCCAACACGGGGCCATCTCCAGATGCCCAGATGGTCAGTCAGGGGCTGACTGCCGAGCATGCAGCAGCTAAGTATGCCAGCCCTCCCCTCTCCCCACCCCCTCCACCACCACCACCCCCTTTCTCCAGTAGGACATTTGCTCTGGCTTCCTGTCCGGTTAAGTCTTTATCTTTAGCTGAGCCCCCAGGCCTGAGCTCAGCTGGGTCCATGTCTCCGCAGCCCTGTTCTTAACAGTCAGCTTCTGCCTCTGCCCACAGGAGGCACTTCGGATGCGAGCAGCAGAGCCCAGGAAGGACCGGTTACTACATTGATCCCCAAGTCCCCATGTCTGGTTCAGCACAGGGTTGAGGTATCCTCCTCATGCTGAAGAACCATCCCTGTGTCCCAAAGAATCACTATGACTTCAAACTCTTGCCCCCATCGGCTCCTACATCCTCAAGAGTTTATCCTGGATCCGGAGTATTCTTGCGGCCTCATCATTCTTTGGTTCCTCCCAGGAGTGTTTTCACGGTCTTGGCTCACTTAGGCATCTCCCAGCAAGCTGGCCCCAAAGCCGGTCTTCTTCTCCCTTACACCCCACGGCTGTGGAGGAAGAGGCAGTGCCCTGGTGTGGTCTGAGTTTCCCCATGAACTCCTTTCCGGCTCTCACCCTTCCCACCTCAGCCTCTCTAACCACCTTCTGAAGCTAAGGGGCAAGCTCTGGGCTGATGTGATCCTGACAGGGCCCTAATGACCTCTTTTAGCTGTGAAGGTCACATGTTCCAACCCAGGCGAGAAATCAAAATGTTTCTTCTTAGGAAAAGCAGATGAGACACCACACGCTGTTCAGAGAGTCGGCCCAGGGCTCGACACTTTCTACTTCAGGCCAGTATCCATCCCAGTTGTTATTACAAAGTCAAGCCTGTCCCACCAACACCTCCCCTGCCCCTGATCCACTGCCCACCTTCCCATGACCAGAGCATTCGCTGGCTGGGATTAAACATCAGCTGCTTTCTGAACTGAAGGGGTCCAGCTATCCCTCACCACATCACAGAAGAGTCTTAGTGAACCGTGTCTCGCAGCCCCCCTCCCTCCTGCCCCTGCCCATGGGCATCAGCACCAGGATTCTCTAGAGTTTTGCCAAGTGTCACCCAGCAAGGCTGAGGGAAGATCAGAGCAATCTGGGTAGCACGACCCCTGAACCCCACATCTGCCTCATCCCAGCTTCTATCCTCCATACTCCCTTCTAGGTCCTTCCAGGAACTTCTTGGCCCCATGACAGGGCTGAGGCTTAGGGCAGGGAGCACCCAGCATCACTGGCCAGGCACCCACACCTCTCCTCAGGGATGGAGGAAGAGAGCCACAGACAAGGCTTCCACCCCAGCTGTGTTCTGATCAAGACTCTGTTTCTGCAGCACTGAGTTCCATGCTGAAGCACAAAAGTCCCATCAAGAAGCCTCGTGGTGCTGAGCAAGTCTCCGCCTGGCTAGCACGCTTCATTGCTGGTTAATACAGTGCGTGTTGGCTTAGCCGACCGGGATGACAGCATCTCAAGCAGGGGAGGAAGCATCCATTCATCATCTCCACGAGTCAATCGTACAGCAATAAAAAATAAAATGAGAAGAGCTCTCCTCAGTAGCAAGCACAAGTCAAACCAACAATTATGTTTTGTTAAACCAGACCCGCAAATAAGTTTATGTGACCCACCCCCCACCTCTGTCTGCACTCCAGCCCTAGCGGGAGGGGGAAGAGATGGACTCTGGCAGGATGTGCTGGTCGCTGCCAATGGTACACTTATCAGGGGCTCTGAGCAATGGGCTGAGACACAGGCGCCAGAGAACTTCTCCAGGTTCTTCCCTTCATGAAGCCCCACAGAGCCGTTCCCTCCTGCTGTCCTGGGGAAGAAGGGGGTAGACGAGCTATCTGTAGATCCATTGGATCATTATGAGCCTCTAATTTTCCTCCTGAGGCAGAGGAAATGGTCAGATTATAAAAGCATAGCAAGAAGAACGCAGGGAGCAATATAAGCACAGTGTCATTACTGGGGACAACT
The DNA here is from genome assembly GCF_982192425.1 of Myodes glareolus. Classification (NCBI taxonomy): domain Eukaryota; kingdom Metazoa; phylum Chordata; class Mammalia; order Rodentia; family Cricetidae; genus Myodes; species Myodes glareolus. Next base: position 4,170,539 of record NC_142031.1, read on the forward strand.
TCATCAGCCAGTCGGAGATGACTACAGATCAGGTTCCCAGGCTCAGACTCATGAGCAAGAAAGAAACTGGAAGCCTGCATTGTAGGGGATCTTTGTCTTGCAGCATCGTCACAAGAAGCTATCAGATACACTCTTCTTTCTCCCAAGCCAGCTCTGAGCCCTGGGAGATAAAAGCTGCATCAGATGGAGCCAAGATCATTGAGTGAAGTTAGAGGCACTGGCGCGTGGCAACAGCTTCCCAACCCTTCACCCCAGGCAGAGGTAGAGGTTGTGCAGCCAGGGGCAGCCAGGGGCAGGATTGTGCAGACCACAGTGTGAGCTCAAACGCAGCCTGAGAGTCACAGGGTGGGGGGGGGGGGAGTGAGGCAGGCTGTGCCATGTGCGTCTGGGCTCCTCCAAATGCCCTGCCATGTCCCTGGGAAATGCCCCTACTCCAGAGAAGGAAGTGGGACAAGGACATCATTTGCAAGACCCAGACCAAGATGAACGTTGGCAACCCTAAACAGTGCTGTTACGTACCGTGTGGCAACAAGAGCCAATAGGCCACATGTGGAGCCCTTCCATATGCCAGCTCTGAGACTCCGTAGGGTACCTACCCGGCAATGGCTGGCTGAGTCCGCCATGCAGGGAAGTGACCCTCAGACCACAGACATCCAGAGACTGGTGACTTGGTTTCTCACTGCCCCAGACTGAAACCTCTGGGAGAGATGCCACTGTTTCTACTTCTCAATCCGGGGGCAGGGTGTAAGAATCGTGTCCCACAGGCTGTGGGCAGAGAAGTGACCCTACACCCAACTAAAGCCTCCTGCAGGTGCTGAGCACCCCACTCAGCTCCTCCCTCCAGCTGGAAGAGACCACATGGATGACATCACCCCTCTTGGGCACCTTCTAGAACCCAGTACCTGCACATTGCAGAAAACTTGGCCAGGATCCCTCCCAAACACCAGGATTCCTGCCCGTCACCACATCCACGTGGCAGATTCAAAGACACACTTCTGTCAGACCTCCTGCTTCCAACTGCTGAACAGGGAGATTCTGGCAGCACTAAGAGAGGACCCAAGAGTCACCTCTAGACACACCCACCCCTGGGTGCCTGAAGCTGGCAGTCTAAACCGACCCAGCAATAGCACCCCTCAGATTGTCTTAGACCTGTCCAAGTCATACCTATGTGTCACAGGACACAAATACAACTATGAATGCAGACCAACACACGCTTATAAACTTACTAAAAACATTAAGCTTTTTGATTAATTTTGTTTATAACTCAGCTGTATGGTTCTTGAGCACATATAGTGATATTTTGTTTGTGTTTTAATAAATAAGGTTTGCCTGAAGATCAGAGTGCAGAGCTAAGCCACTAGAGGCCAGGGAGTGGTGGCTCACACCTTTAATCCCAGAACTCACCCTGGGCTACAGATTGAATCTCTCTAAAAAGAGAAATAGAACTCACACAAAGGTCTTCCCAGCACTTGGGTGTCATAGGCCTTTAATCCCAGCACTAGGGAGGTAGAGACAGGAGTGATATGGCTGGGCAGAGAGAGGAATATAAAGCAGGAGACAAAATCTCAATGTTGTCTGAGGTTTGGTGGAGAACATTGCAGTCTGTAGTCATGCTGAGGACAGGATTGCCCCTTTATTTGTCTGAACCTTGGTAGTGGTAAGAACTCTCTAGTGGCTTGGTTGCTTTGCTTTTCTGATCTTCAGCTTGAACCCCAATATCTGTCTCTGGGTTTTTACTATTTGTGCTACAAGCACAAACTTTGTAAAGGACATCCATGTCACAGTGTCAAAGACTGGACAATGGGACCAGCAAGATGGTCCCAGCAGGTAAAGGTGCTTGCCATGCAAGCCACACAAGACACACAAGCCACACAAGCCCGGTGAGCTGAGTGTGATCCCCACGTAAAGGTGAGAGAAGAGAATCAACTCTGCAAAGGGGTTCTCTGACCTCCACATGTGTGCTGTGGCATGTGCACCCCAACACTCATGCACACACACACACACACACACATTTTGCACACACAAGTTCAATAATGATATTTTAATAATGATTTTAAAAGTTGGTATGCCTCTGATGGTGAGGCCAGTCCACTTGCGGATGCTTCTAGATGACAGTAGCTAAGGAACAGCACAGCTCAGTGTTATTCCCGGAAAGCGGCTCAGCCAGCCTGCTTTCACAGCCTTTGCAGGGTCCTTGCACACCATGGCCTTTCTGGAATCAATGCAGAAATATTAGCTGTCACTTTCCATCCAGCTGGAGCAGCAGGGGCACCACATGTGCCCCGATGGGTCCCTGTTTGTCAGCTTAACACACTATAGAAAAATAAAACAGTGACCTTCCTCCCTCAGGGTGTGTCACCCCATGCTGAGGCAGGTTTCGGGGTCCAGGAAGGGCATTGAGTGGCTAAAGGCACCAAGGCAGGAGTGGTGTGTGCGTGTCCAATCCGCCCACACCACAGCACCCCCAGCGGGGTCCCTCTGTCTGGTCCCAGGTCACTCAGGCTCTCTTCCACAAGCATGCTGGTCCTGGGGCTATGACGGACAGACCATGAGTCTAGGGCTGGGTTGCCATGACAGCAGGGGGCAAGGGAGGGTAGATGCTGCCCAAGACATCACAAACCCTATGACTGGGCTATTGAATAAATTAGCAGAGCCATCAGCTGACTGACCATCCCAGCCTCCTGGATATGGTGCCAAATACCTGCTTGCTGGCCTGGAGGGGCACACCCATGATGTCCTGATTCCCCATCATTATTCTGAAGCCAGCAAGGCTTTGGGGGCCCTTGTAGCCCCTAAGTAGCTGCTCCCCCACCTGACTGCTAGCTACTCATCCTTCTCTGCCCATCCTGGACTCCTCTGGTGTCCAAACTCCACGTCTCATTTCAGGCTTCTAGAAATGAGCTGTTTGCAATGGTGTCTGCTTCCAGACGCTCATCGATTTTAGCCTTTGTTGTCTTAGCTTCCCGTCACAACGGATTACTGCAAGTGATGGATAGGAACTCACCCTGCACTAACCTGCCTTTTAAAAGCTGCCCATGGTAGATGTGGCACACAGCCAAGGGCTCAGAGAAGGCTGTGGGCACAGGAGGCCTCTCTTTTCACTCGCCAGGGGGCAGGTGAGCTGTGAACCCAGCAAACTTGGGTCTCGCTAGCCACCTTTCTTCCACACCTCCTGGTGTGGCAGCCCAGAACCCACCATGTACTCTGAGGCCTTGCCCAGCCCGGGACCTCCCAGCATAACACTGATGAGCAGACTCTCTGTGGCCCACCTCCCTAGCTGTTCCAGAGGCTTCCATGGTTGTGTGTTTTACACTGATGGAAGGGGACCATGGTTTTCTGAGCCCCCAGCCCTGGTCCGTACAAGTGTCAGCCCTCCTCAGGCTCGCCTCTTCTGCCCACTCCTCACTTCTGACTTTGCACCCCAGGACTATCCAGAGAAGCTGACCAGTGTGGGGCATTCATGACATAATCTGCTCACAGGTTTGTTGGGATATCAATTATGAATTTGGGGGAATAGGCCCCAGGCTGAAAACGTTTAGAAGTAGAGGCTGCAGCGGGAGCCCAGATAGCATCTGGGGGTAGAGTCTCCTCTAGGAGACCTGCCTGGCCCTCGTCTTCCCCACCACAGGCCAGGACCATCCCTCATAGACAGCAGCTCACTCAAAGCCCCCAGCCAGAAGTGAAGTATATCTGTGAACCCTCCCATCTCCACAGGAGCAGACAGATGTGTCTGAACATGGATCTGGGTGCTGCGGCCCAGCCTCGGGAACAGCCACCTGTTGGTGACGCCAAGTTCCTACCAGCAGTGTCTGCAGGCCAACATCCACCATGGGTCTCAGTGTGTCCAGTTGTCCTGTGGGCCCCTCACTATGAGGATCCTCTAAACGGGGACCTCCTCCAGGGGCGAGTGACGAGATGCAGAGCTGGAACCTGGGTGCTTGGTGACTTAGGGGGAAGGAGGTCCAGACTCAGGCTCAGCTGTGGCTGTGACTGGGGATCCCACGAGGCTGTGGGGCTCTCAGCCCACCTTGCAGGTGGGAAGGCTGAGGCCAGCACAGATGCTCCGCAGGCTGAAGTGGCCCTGCTACTGGGCAGAGACCTAGCCGGAGATCTTTGTGTATTTGGGGCGGCATCCAATACCAAGCTCCAAGTCTTACCCAGCCTGGCTCAGTGTGTTTCTTGATGAAGTAACTGAACCTCATAAAGCTCACAAGTCCAGGAGGCCCTTGATCTCAGCAGCCCGGTCACCCTCACAGGTGGGCACAGCTCGCTGTCCACCCCCACATCTAACACTCCAACATCAGCACAGGTACATGACCTACTTCAGAAATCAGGCTGTCCCCAGACAAGGCCATCTGACAACTTCCCTCAGTCTGGAGTCTCTGTAACCCCAGGGCAGGGGAGAGGGCAGTGTCTACTCCATCTGCCCACACTGCTGCCTGAGGGGGGAATCACGGGGGATGGAGACTACCTTGCAACAGGGGACGACTTCAGGGCCCAGGCCTCCCCTGGCCCACAGCCCAACAGCCCAACTCTCCCGTCTGCTTCTACATAGTCAAGTCCAGGGTTGTCCCCCTGCCCAAGGCACGACTATGTGGCTAATGCTTTCCACAGCAGGAGAAGAATATGGTCCTGGTCACCCTCCCTAGGGAAAATATGGGGGAAATGAGACATGAGAATCATCTAGTCATAGCTACGAGTGATACGAGAATCATCTAGTCATGGCTGCGAGTGATACTCTAACTCAAATGCAAGCCCTACCCCACCGCCAGAGCAGAAGGCCGCCCAGCACAGGCCCAGTCACGGAGGAAGTCAGGGAGGCAGGGATGTATGGAGGGAGAAAAGGGCTCTCGTGCCCTCCCAAGGCTGCGCAGGTCACTCAGGAGACTGTCCAAGGCAGGAAGCACAGGCTTTAAAAACACCGAACCTCTTAGCAGCCGAAGCCAGTGGTCTGGTTGGAACCACTGCCACTTCAGCCTCTGCATGGGCATCCCAGAGGCTGCGCTGTGCCTGGAGGACTTCAGGAAAATGGCACATGGCTTCCTTGGCCTCTAGGAACCTCTCTGGCGGAGACAGCTGACAAGCCTGAGTGGACACTGGGGCCTGCTGGCCAGACAACACAACTCCCTGGGAAGGAAGGGGAAGTATGTGCACCCACCGGGCACAAGAGGAGCGGAGAGCCACGGGACAGACACTGGTCATCACCCCACGTACAGAGAAAGCCACGGCTCCAGCCTCAGGGGCAGGATCACAGCCAGAGGGCTGCAGGCCCCACACTCCATCACCCCAGCAAGAGGAACCCCAGGACACATCACAAGAGACTCTGCAAAAGTGAAGTGTTTCATTCAATAACTTAAAATTAAAAAAGCAGATACAAAAGAATTCCAGTATAAAATACATAGTAAATTAAAATATATTATGTTCATATACTAAATCTGGTGAGAAAAAACATAATTTTATCATCAGAGATAACTTATACAACACAATTTGCACTCGGCGGTGACTGGCTGAGATTTGCGAGGAGAAGCATTGCGTGTGCCGTGGGCAGAGTGGGGTCACTGCTGCAGCCACCTGGAGGCCACATTCCCTCACAGATGTCTCAGCTCAGCTGAGGCGCTATGCCACGACCGCGAACACGGCCGCGTATCTTGGCTTGGCCACCTCCACAGGCCATGCAGGCCCGTCCTGAGTCACGACTGCAAGGCTAGAAGGGGTCCGCGGGGAGGGGCGTTGGCCATACAGCTGTCCTCACTGGTAGAGGACCTTCACACAGAACGTCTCTTCGTTCTTGTCCTCATGGTCATTGATGTAGATCAGGATCTCTTCCTGACCGGTGCTGCCGCTTGGCATGAACCTCAGGCCAATTGTGTAGGTCTCTCCTCCTGCCACCTACAAGAGCATGGGGATTTCAGTTTTGCCTGGGCTTCCATGCTTTTGCAGAAGCTTCTAGAACTGTACGACAGGCAAGCACATGGGTGAAACGGCACATCCAGACTGGCCCGACTGTCACCTGGACTGACAGAGGCTGCGAGGACCAGACAGGCGTAAAGCAGCTGCTGCTTGGTGCCGACCAGGACGGTGTGGAGAGCCAGGTGGTGCCCCTTTCCCAGGCACCGCTCTGACAATGGGCAAAGGAATGAGGGGTCCCTCAACCCACGCACAGACTGTCCTCTACAGGCCCCACACTCCCATCACCCGCTTCAGCCCCCACAGTTCAACCACATTTCCTCAGAGGAAATCTACCTGCCCGTGGTAACACGGGAGTTCAGGGCCCCTGCCTGTGCTGACACGGGAAGGCAGGGTCCCTGCCTGTGCTGACATGGGTGGTCAGGGCTCCTGCCTGTAGTAACACGGGAGGTCAGGGCCCCTGCCTGTGCTCACACGGGAGGTCAGGGCCCCTGCCTGTAGTAACACAGGAGGTCAGGGCCCCTGCCTGTGCTCACACGGGAGGTCAGGGCCTGTGCTGACACGGGAGGTCAGGAACCCTGGCCTGTGGTAACACGGGAGGTCAGGGCCTCTGCCTGTGCTGACACGGGAGGTCAGGGCCTGTGGTAACACGGGAGGTCAGGGTCTTCCAGGGGAGAACACAGGGTCATGATGTTCGTCTGCCACCTAAAGGACTTCCCAGAGGGTGGAACTCTCTGGAGCCTGCCAGCCTGAAGCAGACCCTCACACCCGCCAGCCCTCGGGGCAGACCTGGAAGGAGTTCTCCTTGAACTGCAGCAGGTCAGGGCGGTCACTGTGTAGGTGGTAGGTCCTCCGAGAAGGATAGGGGTTGGTGTAGGTGATCCGCTTGCTGGCACCCTTCCCATCGCCCACCGCCATGATGATCTCAAAGGCCTAGGGAGGGAGTGGATGAGAAACACAATGGCTGCTGGCTCAGCCTGAGTACTCCTGAGCGTAAACTGTTTCACCTAGACACAGGCCAGCCATCCGGAAGCACCCCAGAGGGACCTGCCCCACCCCAGCCTCACAGAACCTGGATCTGGGTAGCTGGGTCCCAGGGCCGGGTAATACCATCACACCCAAGGCACAGTAGAGGCCCTAAGGTGCTAGGGCCCCCCACCTGGCCCCACTGTTTATACAGACCTTGGAAATGAGTGGCTGGCGGCAGGAGAGGCACACGAGCCATGATGACACCAGCTGGTGGTAGTCCATGTCCACCAGGTTGAGATGGACAAAGCGGCTGCCGGCCCTCCTTGGCCTCACGCCCACATGAAGGTCCTGGACCCCGTGAGGCGGCAACATGAAGACACCTGCAGGATCTGTCTTCAAGGACAAAGAAGAGGTCAGGGCACAGCCCTCTTGGAATGATACAGTTCCTGAGGGTCATCTTTTAATAATCTTGAAGGCCTCTGGGGTACATTTTGGCCCCTCATCCTCAACATCACATCCAGCAAAAGGCATTTTCACAAAAGGCAGCTCAGCGGGGAGGAGCCTGTAAAAGCTGCCACCAGCCACCCTGGTGCTGCACCCACTGTTCCTAGGCCTCTGCAGGCTGGGCAGGGACGGGCTCAGAGAAGCAGAGACCCCCAACTCTGCCTCTGAGAAGGGCCATACCTTCAGCTCCTGAGGGTGGGAGGTGAAGGCTTTCACTTTCCTAACAGTCTGTGTTCCCCTCAGGACAAGGGAAAGACGGGTCAGCTGTCCTGCGACACAGGAGACGTCCACGCGCTGCAGGGAGTGGAGGCAGACCTGCCACGTCTGCACAGGCTCCGCCAGCCAACGATCCCTGCGGACGACAGGGGTCGTCTACCCATCTTAGCAGGGCAGCATCATGGGAAAGACGCTCACCAGGGAGGACTTTCAGCAGGGCTGGGAGCCTGGCGGCCACAGGGAGAGCTACAGAAAGTCACAGTGGATGGGAAGCCTGTGTTCAGGGCTGGGGCTAGTCCCCCTCGCCCTAACCTGGAATCTCAAGGTGGGGCTATGCAGTGTGTCTGTTCCTGGGGCCTGCTGAGGATGAGGGGCTTGAGAAATGTGCGTCACATGATGAAAACATGAGCTTGGTCCAAGAGGCAGTTTGGAAGCCTTAGGACAGTGGGGAGCGCGGCTGAGGCCACAAGCCTGAGCTCGGAGCTTGACATCGAGCCTCAGCTCTGAGAGTCCATGGCATTACTGTAAAATGGAACAGGGGTGATACCCGTTCACAGGCTGCCATAAGGAACACTGAGACACGTTTAGATGGTGAGCGTGGTGCACAGCCCCTCAGCCCCGAATACAGTTAGGTCCCACAGTCCCACCATCAGAAGCCACACAGGAAGCAGCCTGGGCTGCACCAGTTTTAAAGGGTTCTAATTGGAACTGTCTAGCTGGGTGAAAAGTCAAGGCACGGCTTGACCAGTCTTCAGGCACAAAAGATGAAGAGAGTCACCAACAAAGGGGCTGAGCTCCAGGATCTCAGGGTTCAGAGCAAACCCACGGAGGGCAGGGTGGTGAGAGCCATCTTGGGCTAGCTCTGGTCCGGAAGCTGCACCGACCCTTCCTTGGGGAACATGTGTCATGTCCATCCCTTGGGCTACTGTGCTACTCTGGGAGAGAACATGCCATCACCAAGGCCTGGTTGGCCTCTAAGCCCAGCCTGACTCACAGCCACCGCTCTCCTTGCAGAGCAAAGTGCCAGTACCCATCACGCCTAGGGGCTCAGGTCAGAGGGGAGGAATTCCGAAGGTAGCCCAGGCTGCCCGTCCTCGGGCCCTCTTCCCCCATCTTTGTTCGATCTGTGTCCATGCTTACGTGTAGATGATGACAAAGAAGTCTTTGATCTCTGGGCTTGGACCGCTGGCCACCTTAAGAAACACATCCCGTGGCTCACCGGGGCCCTGCCAAACACAGCAATGGGATGCACTGGTTGCCAGCCACCCGTAGGTGTGCGTGTCCCCTCCCCCATGCAACGCCTTGTTTTTCTCACTATTTTGCTCCCTGCACAAGAAAATCATAGCTTCTTGATCTTATATTGATTTCAATAATTACATTCCACAGACTCTATCGAGCTTCCTCACCAGTCATAATACAATCAGTGCCCTGCCCTCTGCATAACGGCAATTAGCAAGCTCCTCAATTACCATGCGTCCTTTGTTTGCTTCATGCCTTTTCTTACAATTTAAACTTTCGGACAATCAAGGGACAGATCTGCCAGCAGAAAACCTGAAATCCCCTCACGAAGCCTGCCTCAAGATGCCAGGACAGTCCCCCCCTCACCTCCGCACATCCCTGCAGAGGGAACCCTCTTCTTGAGACCAATGAGAGGCTACAGGGATGGAATGGGGAGGGAGGAAGTTCCGCAAAGGACCTGCTCAAGAGTGGGGCTGACACGCATGGCATACCACGTTCTGGGCCTCACAGATGACATTCGGGTCACTGCATCGAACGTGGACTGGGGGGTCATCACCAGGCATCCCCACAGGGGCACCTGGAAACGGAGAAAGGGATAACTCGGTACCCCAGCACACAAAACATGACTGCGGTGCTGCTGCTACCCCGACCCCACACATTCCTCGTCAGGCTCAATCGGAGGGATTGGCCACACGTAAGCCACGAGCCATCAGCACTGAGCCATCATGAGAACACTACCAGACCTCACTCCTCACATCCTCACTCCTGATGGGAATAGATCTGGGTCATGGGAGTCACAAACTTTTTGCGGAACCAGCCACCAAATACGCATCTTGTCACCCCAGAGAAAGCTGGAAGCTTCTATTTCAAACAACAAAGGCAGATTGGAATTTTTGAGGAGCTACTTGTCACCATGGGGAGATACCTCTTCCCATTAGCTGAGCCTGCACAAAGGCAGCCACAGGGGATGTGAGGGACCTGCCTGGAAGTGTGTGCCAGGGAGGCAGCCGGATGGCCTTCTTCAGGAAGGTGAGCTCTGGGTGGTAGAAGCGGAAGACCTGGTCCACCACATGCGGCTGGGGCTCCACAGTCAGGCAGAGCACGGCAAGGGGCCGGCCACTCTCTGCCCGGAAAAGGACCTGCGGAGAGGGATAGCGTGAGGATCTCACCATCACCCCTGAAATGAGACAGGAAAGACAGACATTGAAATGCATCCTAGGTGCACAGGAAAAGGGATCAGTGGACTGGACCCAGGATGGCACCCAGGATGGGAACACTGGCACACAAGCCAATCCCCGAGCTTGTGCAAGGCACACTCCTGAAAGGCCAGTGGACCAACTGGCAACCCAGCACCAAGAACTACTCCGGTCTCGACTCCACCTCCACAGGCTGAGATGTGTGTGCAGGAGTGTGGCCGAGGATCCTACCCTTAGCCTCACCAGGTTTCATGGTGACAGCTGGTGCTGTGTTTAGGGATGGAACACAGCGTGGGCCCTCTGATCCTCGCAGCTGAAGAAGCAGAGGGTCTGGCGGGCCAAGCTGCAGAGGAGCTACCTATCGGCTGCCTCGATAGCTGCGAAGGAGACAGCCTCGGGACAGGCAGCCCAGCACCGCAGAGCGACAGGAGGCAGCAGAGCAGTTCAAGAGAGGACACAGCAGGACAGGAAGGATAGGCATGGTGGATGTGGGGCGAGGGATGAACTGCAGTTCCTGCCTGCCGGGAGAGTTCCAGAAGCTATCCAGTCTCCCAGGCCCAGGACCGTAACAATGGCTGCTGTCAGAGGTGATGAGCCCTGGCTTCCTTGGCTGACACAGAGTAACCCTGAGCTAAGGTCCAGCAACCTGGAGAGAATGATCATTGCAGGGGGTGCTCCCTGCTGCTGCTGACCCCCAAGACATAGGAAAGGGGGAACTGCAGAGATGGGTACCTGAAGAGGGCCTTCTTGCCTAAGCTAAAGGACCCCAACCAGTTGACTGGTGACAGGGCTAACACAGACACCATCACAGCACAAAGCAGCGCCTGCGTCCCTCCTACACAGGCAAAGCCGAGGCTCTGCTTGCAAGTCAGACACAAGTTCTCACGGGTATTGCAGCCTGCTGGGCTGCATACAGCGGGACTCAGGAACATGGCAGCCTTCAGGCCACCCTCTGTTCACACTACACTAATCAAGGCCTGTGGGAGAAGGAGGGGCATCAAAGAACCACAAAGGCGTTTCCTACAAAAAGGGTAAAATCTCGTGTTGTCCAGAGAATACCTGTTCAGTAGGCTCCTGAAAGTGCTTAAAGGCCTTCTGGGAAGAGCCTCTTTCTCTGTCTTCCATCCATCCATCCACCCACCCATCCACCCATCCATCCACCCACCCATCTGCCTACCTATGTATCACGGGCACATACACTCATGCACTCACATATATACATACACTACACACATATATACACCACACACACACCACATACCACACTCACACACACCACATACCACACACACACATACACTTCACAGTACACATACATACTACACACACACAAAACTTTAGAATGCTGCCAAGTTGTCATGTGTTATGCAGCTGTGTTTAGGCAGCAGCCAGCAGCCACTAGGATCAGCAGCTTCCCATGCACAGGGCCAAGGCTGCGCCAGGACTGCACAGAGCTGCCAGGTGATCCACCCACACTGGACCCTACCACGGGCTGTGCCAATGTCTAGGCACAGCTGTGGCCTCCTTGTCCCTGCCACATCTTATTTCAGTCTAGAATCCTACCCAGGAGGGAAGAGAGGAGGAGGGGCCAGTCTCACAGCTGGTGTCCGTCACGTGCTTGGCTTGGTGGACTCAGAGAGCTGACCTGCCCTAGGCTGAAATGCCGAGACCCCTCCTACCTTGGCGTGTTTGGTAGGCACGGCACTGCATTTCCAGCGGGGTCGGGACTCTGGGTCTTTCTCCAGGCTCATCTCAGCAGGGGCCTGTGAGACAGGGAGTAGCACAGCGGGTCAGGGCGAATCAGGTGACAACCGGGATGTGGACCAGCCAGGGCCACGAGCTCCAGAGCAGTACCATTCTGTTCTCATGCAGGCTCCCAGAGCTCGCTGCAGGCTCTGTCATCTCCCTGTGGTCTATCCAAGGAGGGGCTGGCGGACCTGGGACTCCTCCGGCCACTCATAAGTGACTGCTGAACTAACTGTTAGAGAGGCCAGAGCTTCACCATGATTCTCCCCCTCACATTCACACACACTGGGCATACGCCTTCCCAGCACCTCCAGGAGAGAGAAGAATCCAGGGTGCTGCACACAGTCCTGGAGGAGAGTGTGTACAGAGTGACAAGTGGGGCGGGTGCCAGTCAGGGGTGATCCCCTGGTGCGGACATGGGCTAATCGTCCTGCCACAGACACAGGAGCTCTTCCCCTTTGCCACCTGGACGGACAGGGCTTCCCTGCTCTGCCTGGGTCTTGCTTCACACCTGTGGTGGAGCCAGTGGGCCCACGGAGAAGTTCTGGTACTTGAAGGGGATATGGGCAGTCTCCCGGGGTCGCAGGTAGAGCTGGGGTGCCAGGCTGCCATGCAGGTGAAACATGTCCTCCTCCAGCGGTGTGTGCAGGCCAGTGGCCTCCTTGAAGTACCTCCACTCCTGGCTGTCCAGGATGATGCTAAAGGGGAAGAAACAATGGCTAGGACCCATATGGTGTAAGAAAATACACCCACCACCCCGAGACCCTCAGATGAGAGGACAAGGGATAGCCAGTCTGGCTTCCATGCCAGAGGAGCATCCGCCAAGGGGATTCGCACGCATGCACACACGCACGCACGCGTGCACACACACAGATGACTGGGTGGTGCTCTTGCCTGAGCTCCGGGCTGTCAATCTCGATGGTCACTGTGTGCTGAATGTTGTGCGGGTTCTTAAGTGTGAACTCGAAGAACTCAGCCGTGCCCAGTGTGGCATACAGTGTGTGGTGGGTGGTGATGGCCTGGCTCAGCAAGTTGGTGATGCTCTCAGACTTGGTGCGCTCCCGGTAGGCATCAATGACCTGCAGGTCTCGTGAGTGCTGTGCACGGGTACTCTGCTGGGCCTATAAACACAGAGGTCACATCAGCATCCTCCCTGACTCTGCTTTGCTGGCCTCTACTCTCCTGAGGCACTGGATTTCTTCTGGAAATCCATTTCCCCTTATTTATCCATGAGAATTGAAGTACGACCTGTCCGCCATACTCCAGGGATCTTAAGTGTTTGTCAGAACAGAACAGAGCATCACAGCCCAGCTTGCCTCTGTCCCACACACTCCTAAGAGACTCCTTTAACCACCAAGGGAAGGTACCAGGCATAGCATCGGGGAGTTAGGAACAGTGAAGAAGGAACCACATGACCATGGGAGTCACCCAGCAGGTATCCCGCATGGTGCCAAAGCCTTTCTGGGATGACAGTCCACATAGGGATATAGTCCCAGTGTGGCAGTCCAGCACCCAGTGTCCTCGGGCTGGGTCCGCATGTGACAACTAGTCTATGAGTCCTCGCGGTGCGGTGTGCTCTGGGTTGCACTGTAATGCAAGGCTAGTCTGCAAGGCTTACCCAGCCCCATGGCAGTGTTCCCAGTCTGCAGCTGAGCAGAGACCCTTGGATCCAATGCTAAGGAAGCTAAGACCACAGAGGAGGCAGGGTGACTGTCTAAAAGGCCTTTGGACTTAAACTCATTTGAAGTGATAACACCAAAGCTCTGGTCCCTGAATGTGGGAGACCTTTTTAACAAAAGCTAAGATTTCCAAACTGAAATTATCCCCTGGTGACCAAAAAGTCCACATCTCTCCTCGCCATAAACAGGGTGTAGGAAGAAGAGGGGACTGCAGGGAGAAGTGGCAGGTTCTGGGTTGAGGTGTGGCAGTGGGCAGCCCCTCACCAGCAAGCTGATCCTGCGACTGCCAGACTCTCCTCCAGACTCCTGCAGGCGCACCAGCCGCATCCGTTCCAGCTTACGCCTGTGCACAGCATCCTCCTCACGGCCTGCAGTCTGAGGTCCCTGGCCAGCTCGAGTGTGGGTCAGCAGCATGGCGGCCAGCTCGCTGTCCACGTCAGCCAGCTTCTGTGCTTGTACCACACGTTTCCCTATTGAAATGGCCAGAAGAGGGGTCAGGGGTGGATGTGTGGAGTACCAGCAAAGCAAGCAGCTGGTCCCCAGAGCCACTTCACAAAGAGCTTCCAGGGTGGATCTGCTCTGTGTCACTCTACGGATAAAGATGCAGATTTGGAACCTGGTCTTCAGCCTAAGGAACTCTGACCCTTCACTAACACTGGAAAATGATTTTTCTAAGAGAAAGCCAGGTCCTCAGGTTTATACCTGTACAACAACACTCTCTCTCGAACTGCAGCCTCAGGAAAGTGGAGATGGGGAGGCAGGGGGTGGGGGGGTGTCACTGCTTCAGAGGCCCACTTCTCAGGGGCAGCTGCATTAGCACCAAGCCCTACAAATGTGCAGGCATCTCCAAGTTCCTACCAGAAATGGGGTTCCAAGGCTGCTCTCAGTGGCCCTTTGGAGCGAGCAACCTGTGGGCAAGCTCAGATCATGGACTCATGAAGTGCAGAAGCTGACCTAGCCACACTGCCTGCGTCGCCATGAGGCGCCGGTGGAATCGTGGTTGGTGACAAGGCCACTCTACAGACTTTACATCCATGTAATTGCTTTTTCAATGCCACAAGTTGGCTTGGACATCTTAAGGGACCGCCTGAATGAGCACTTTGTATGTCAGAGCGTGGGCATGCAGGAGGAAGCCCAGCCTGGAATCTGGTCTGAGGAGTCTGTGGCCATGGAGAAACAGCAAGCAGGTTGGGGGCAGCCACACAGCCAGGATTCAAGACGAGTTCAGGGGACAGCAATTCACCCTAGCAGATGCCTCCCGACTCCAAAGCAACCAGAAATGGGGTTCTGGAGGGGTCACGTGGGACTATGCCTCCCAAAACATAGAAAAAACCTAGAACTTCTCAAGGTCTCATGCAACTCCAATCCAGAGCTCCACCCCAGGGAACGCAGGCTCTGGCAGGGAACCCTCTGCCCGTCACAGAGGTCGCAGGGCCCGACTCCAGGCTCTCCTTCTCTCAATGGGCCCTCACTCGCACCCGCTTCCTGTGCTGGTCAGAGGGGCTAACTGGGAACGAAGCACAATGACCCCAAGTAGGGAACCCAGGCCCAGCCTCACACCTCACCCTAATCACTGGCACAATCATGTGATCTCCCTTGCCTTAGCTCACTGAATGTTAAAAAGAGGGGCTGGCCTACAACAGACGGGGCATACATGGACTGGGGTCCCTCTGAGCACCTGCCGAGCCCACAGCTTCTTCTGTGGAGAATGCATAGTTCTGCCTGTAGAGTCAGGAATTAGATGGGGAAGATTACCATGGTGATGTGGAGGCGAGAGGATTCACCGAGCTCCAAGCTGTGGCTCTGGTATCCCCTTCCCAAGCCACGGCCAAAGGCCACAGCCCAAGGTAGACCTCCCACATAAGGAAGCTCTGGGAGTCACCCTCTGTGAAATTGGGCAAAGGGCGACTCAGATGACAGCAGCTCACATTCAAGCCCTTGGGCCTTCACGTTTAAGGGAACAGAAAGACTCAAAGTCCCCGTGGAAGGTATTTTCCTCAAACCTAGGCCTGTTCCGTCCAGACTCAAGTCCTGCATTCCCTCGCTCAGCAAATAGTTGATGAACCAGTGAGGAGTTCCTAGCCTGCTTTTAGAAATCAGCATCAGGTCTAGGGAGGTGGCCTGGTGGACAGTGTCTACTCTACACACACGAGGCCCTGAGCACCCATGTAAAAAGTCAGCGGTGACAGCACATGCCTGTAATCCCAGCACAGAGAGATGGAGTGAAGAGGATCCCAAGAGCTCGCTGCCCACTTGTCAGGCAGTCTAGCCAATTGACGAGCTCTAGGCTAGGTGAGAGACCCTGCCTCAGAAAATAAGGTGGAAAGCTATAGACAGGCAATGCTGTCCTCTGGCCAACACGCACGCATACACGCACACATGTGCACATATACATGCTTTTTATCTCTTCCCTGCGTGAGCAGCTCAGACTTTGGTAACTAGTAGAATTAATTACCATCTCCCTATAAGACATAAGACAGCATGGTTGGATGCAGGGCCAAACCTAGAGGAACTTAGAGGTTCGACAGCCCCGTAAATCCCTGGGACCATCATCAGGAACCCCAGCTGGACATAACCAACCAACCTTGGATACAGACACTTGGGCAATGAACAGCAATGCGAATACACACACACACACACACACACACACACACACACGCACTGGCTTCTGACTCACATACCCCATCTGCCACCCAGCATGTGGTCACAGTCTCAACTCACGTCTGGGGCCTCCTGGTACGAGGAGGCTTCCCCCAGAGAAGAAGTTGGCTCCGTCATTTGAGATGATCCGAGACCTGGATGGTGGCAGTGAACTGGAACCTCTTGCCCTCGGCTCACACACGTGACCTAAACAAAAAGCACACGCATAAGATAGGGCCCAAAACGGAGACTGGTAAACCAGAGCAGCTCTCCCACGTGGAGTCCGGGCCTGCGGGAGCCTCTCCATCTCCACTCTCAGACTCACAAGTGTGCCCAGGTGACAGCTACTGCAGTCTGAATGCATCCTGCAAGGGGCGTCATGGGTAGGAGATGGGCTGTCTTTGTACTGCCTTCTCCAGGCTTGGACCCCCACCCCCACCACCACCACCACACATTATCTGATCACACACGGTTCCAGCGGAAGGCCTCCATTTCTGCACTGTCTTTTTCAGGTTTGGACACCCACCCTCCCCCACCCCTAAGGGATCTCCATTTGATCACACAGTTCATGCCCGGGCTTGGGAGAGCTGAGGCTCCAGCACAGGCCTCTCCACACTCAAGCAAAGGAGGATGGGATTTCATACAGAGGTCTCTGCAGAGCAACAGGGGCATCGCTATGAGATGCTGCAAACAGAGCCCCGAGGAGGCAGCATCTGACCACAGGCACACTTTCTCTGAACACAGACCCACACTCCACAGGGGTCATTCCCTTCATGTGAGACAGAGCCTAACCAATGAATCACACTCCAGACTGGACCAAACAACTGCCCAGGCACACCTGTGCTGAGCATTCTACTAACCTCAGCAGGGCAGGGTGGAGTGACACTGGCACTGCATGCTGGCGGCCTCCTGGGACAGGCAGCAGCAGGAACCCTTGCCCAGACTGTCTGCCTCTCTGATGTCCCCCTGCCCATTGTGCCCTCCTGTTCAGGGACCTCTTCCTCATTCTAGATGCACCTGCCCTCTACCTTCCTCCTGCCCACAGCCCTCCCGGTGAGCCATGCCTTCTGCCTGACCCAGGCTCCCCTGGAGAGAGAGGCACTCTTTATCTGGGCTCCTGACAGATGCGTCCTCATGGATGTGGGCTGAACTGTACTAGGCTTCCATCCTCCGCACTATCTAGCTGGTCTATAAGCATCTGAAAACAGGTGGCCCCAAATTCAGGGACAGCAGCCTGGGTCTCAGATTCTACAGCTGGGGACCCCATCTGTGTCAGAGCCATGCCGACCAACCCTCCAGAAAGACGGGTGAGGGCAAAGACTGTGTGGCAGATCAAGGATGAGTAGAGTCAGCGAGTTCAGGGAGCCGCTGAAGGGGAGAGACAGGAACTGACTCCAGCAAGCACCTGGGAGAGGGTTCCTTAGGGCAGAGAGTATGCAAAGCAGCTCCCACCGGGAAGCTCCTGCTCCTCATTAGAAGGTCTTTGTCATCCCTTGGCGGCCGGGTGCCTCACTGCCTCTCCTGCAGGTCAGAACTCTAGACCGCTCGTGGCTAGCTTCCGTGTCCAGCGTGAGCTGCCACAGTGCTGGGTGCCAGAGGGTAAGGCTGACCTGTCCCCAAAATCTCTTCCCAGCAGGGAGTCATCCTAGCCGGTGTCCTGGCAGTCCACACTCCTCCTGCCCCCACCCCGGCTCTGGCACTGGTTCTGTGACCCGTGACAACACAACAGCCTCAGCTGTCACACACTCGGGTGTTCTTGCCACACCCCACAGACAAGCAGTCTCTGCTCCTCACAGATCTGTGGCTGTCCGCTGCTATCTGGAGCCCCAAAACCCCCAATGTCCACTCAGCACACACACCGCAGACACACAGACACACACTGCAGACACACACCGCAGACACACACCGCAGACACACACTGCAGATACACACTGCAGACACACACCGCAGACACACACCGCAGACACACACCGCAGACATACACCGTAGACACACACCGCAGACACACACCGCAGACACACACCGCAGACACACTGCAGACACACACTGCACACCGCAGACACACACTGCAGACACACACTGCAGACACACACCGCAGACACACACCGTAGACACACACTGCAGACACACACTGCTCCCAGAAACAAAGACACATCAAGGTCAAGATTAGTCTGTTTGGCATGGGTAGGTGACATCATTCTTTGACCTCAGGATCAAACCAGCTGCAGCAGTGAGATGAGTTGGACACCGTCAGCCTGGGACGAGGGATTCTGCTGACCCCTGGCAACAGCCGTACTCACAGGGTCAGCTTGTCTATGACGGAATAAACTATGTGAGATGAACACACCTCCACGTGTGTTCTCAGAAACAGCACAGGGCAATGCTGTTGCCACCAGGAACAGTCTGCCATCCTAATTGGCACAGACTTTCTTCCCCTCTGGGAGACAGGTTACACCAGAGCCACCAACTCATCTGCAGCACAGGACTCCCAAAGTGACTCCACAGGGAAGGAGAGCGGCCACCACAAGGTGTCAGTCCCACACCAGAACACAAGTTCATCATCATGGATGTTCTCTAAACCTAGGCTCTGCCATAGAGGTCCCAACGACATGCACACCTGGCCCAAGGGCCATCAGCCCTGCTGCCTGTGTCCCCAGAGGGGACCCGCCCGCCCCCTACCTACTGCACCGTGTAACTGGAGGAGAGGAAGGCAGTGTCCTTGAAGGACAAAAGACAGCATGAAGCAAATCGGCAAAGGAAGCCCAAGGGTCGGGGAGAAAGCACAGAGCGAGCCAGCAAGCCGGCAGGGGAGAGGTGGTTGCCGGCACCTATGTCCTATCCCGTGCAGCCATCCCACTGTGAATGAAGCTGCTGGGTGCTGCGACCAGGCCGAGGTGCAAGCTTTGTGTCTCTCACCCTAAAGGCCTCCACGGCCAGCATCCAATTTGCTAAAACGTGACTGCTACACCAAACGGAATTACTGGTTTTATAGAGAAATGAAAGCCATAACATTTCCGCTACCTAACAAAAAGTGGGGGCCAGAGGGGGGGGGGACAGGTGGCCCCACCGACACACTGCAGTACACTCGTCCTTCACCGGCGGCACGCACCAGTGTCCCTCGCGCTGGCTATCTCGGGCGCTCCCCCCATGGGCTTATCTCCCTTTTGCAGGCCAACTATGAAAATGACAGTTTAAGATAACATATAACGGAGCCCATCTTTCTTCTGAGATAAGATTTTCAAACCTGGAGTCACTGCACATCTGTGGGCTGGTGAATTAAATATAAAAAGAGCCACAAGGGTTGGAGCGGGGCACGTCCTGCGGCTCCCTGAGTCGCTGGGGCTCCTGAGCAAAGCCCGCCTCTCACAGGGGCCTCGTTTATTTCTCCGGAACCTAATTGAGTTTTGCTGTTTCCATATTGTCTATTTTCCAAGCTGCCTTGGATTTACATTTGTAAACAAGCAGGCAGGAACCTCCAACCAGACTTAATGAGCTGTGCGCTTGCTCCTCTGCCACCGCGGCTCCGCAAACGCGGCTCCGCAAACGCGGCTCCGCAAACCCGGCTCCGCAAACCCGTGCCTCAGCACAGGCTGGATGTGGCCCGTGGGGCTCTTGGACATAAACCCAGGCTGGGTTTTGAGGAATGAAAAAATTCCTATTAAGATGGCAGAGATCTTGGTCCTGGCCTAGCAAAGGCCTCCCACAACCAGTCCCTGCACTTTCAGTTTTAGTAGGAAAATCACCCACCTTTTGGGGGTCCCTCAAGGGAGGTCCAGTGAGCATGTTGCCAGCACTGAAGGGTTCCCTACTGGCCCACCTCCCCAGGACAGGTGCCTGGCCTTCCACGCCTGATGCCTCTGTCCATAGACCTCTGTTCTCAGTGATGGCCTCTGGAGAGTCCAGGCAGAACCACGCAGAGCCAGTCCCAACCACCTGCCCACGCCGGTCAGGTAGGGACAACAACAAGAGCAGGCTGTGTCCGTCCCTCTGCTGAGCCACCTTGAGCCAGAGTCAAAAGAAATGCTCTCCTCCTTCTGCTGTCCCTGAGCTACACAGAAAACTCCAGGTAGTTCTCTCTCTCTCGGATGGACAAGTTCTGGGGCTGGAACTCTAGGTCGGACCCTCCAAGCACCTAGACGCTCTGTTTGGGGGTGGTCACAAGATGACCTGTGGACAAGCCAGAGAAGACTGGTGATTCTGAGCTCCCATGGGAACCGAGGTAATGAATGCCTGGCGTCAGCTCAGGTGTAGTGGCCAAGATCTGGCTGGAAGTCACGCTCACTCAAATCTTGGTTTCCTACAAAGTGTGGGATGTCCACCTTCCTGCTCTAGCTAGGGAGGGTGGCGCTGGAGAAAAGGCACAAAAACAGGTGAACGGGGTGAAGCTGCCAGGAGTCTTACCCACATTGGCCAAGGTCAAGTGCAGTCTGCCCTTCACCACCGTGTGGACGCCGATGGGCTTGACGCTGCCGAAGCCAGCCACGTCACCACTCACCACCATCGTCTCCTGCTCGTACTCAGTGGCCACGACCTCCAGCTCATGGGAGACCTGAACAGCGGGCCGCCCTTGGCGGAGGAGGTGCTGCAGAGGAAAGAGAGAGCGCTGAGCAGCTGGGGTCTGTAGAGGACAGCTCCTGACCCATCCAGAGAGGCCCTGGAGGAGGAGGAGGAGGAAGGCAGGTCCGAGAAGGGCGTCAGCTGTAGAGCTCAGGTCACCTGCCACACTGAAGCGGAGATGAGGTCAGAAACATCAGCTTAAACAAAGCATAACCCAGTCTGCCCCCTGAATAAACACTGGGTGGCACTGTGGTGCACCAAGGGCCTGCCAGCTGCCTGGTAGGAGCCAGCCTCCAAAGGGAAGAAATGCAGGCGGCAGAACAAGGCAGGCACTGGCCCAGCCCCTCTCTGGAGAAAACTGGGATTTC
This sequence comes from Myodes glareolus, assembly GCF_982192425.1. Classification (NCBI taxonomy): domain Eukaryota; kingdom Metazoa; phylum Chordata; class Mammalia; order Rodentia; family Cricetidae; genus Myodes; species Myodes glareolus. The sequence goes on from NC_142031.1 coordinate 4,191,560, forward strand.
ATAGCAAAGGTGGCACAGGGACCAGGAGGAAAGCCAGGCCAAGGCACCCAGCAGAGCCCATAAAGACAGGACCACAGGCTGAGGGAGGGAACAGATGGGGTCACCGGATATGGGCACCTCTGGACCTGGGCTGAGGCAGCATGAAGCCCTATGTGCCAGCGTGGCGGGTAAGCAGAGGAGTGACACAGAGCGCTGCCCCAGGACAGCACCCGCAGGGCTCTCCAGCTTCTGCCTGAGCCCATGTAAGCCTGGGCACTAGGGATGGAATCACAGGCTCTAGGCCAGCTTGAACCTCGTCAGCTCATGGGTCCTGGAGCTTCCTCCTGCCAGACAGGAGGATGGAACCAGAATACGGTCCAAGCTTCTGTAACTCTTGACTCTCCTGCAGCCACGAGAGCACCTTCTCTGGGAGCGAAGGTTCTAGGCTGAGCTACGGCTGCCAGCCCATGACAACTGCACAACAGGCACACGTGCATCCATGGTTCAAGAGTCCCTGGTACCAGAAAACAGGACAAGGCCTTTGGAGAATGACCCAGAAATATGGAAAACCATCTAGCGTTTGCAGGAAGTGAGGAGATGTGAACAGAACAAGGCATTGGGTGTCTGCTACTGCGGAAGGCTGGGTACAAAGATGGGACCTCAGGAGGAGAAGTGTGTGGCTGCTCAGAGCCCATCAGGAAGAGCAGGCCTCCCGAGCCCCATCTGCTCTGTGTATCTGAAGCCCTCACTCCACTGCTTCGGATGTGACATCAGGGCACACAGAGGCAAAGAGCAAGGGCATTAGGGTAGGGACTGTCCAGAATCCCAGTTCTGATGGTTATCAGCGTAACTGTGAACTTGTCTCCACTGGAAATGGGTTAACAAGAGGTCACCCCAAAGTGGGCAAGCACTTGCTTGAAAAAAGCATGGAGGCCATTAAGTCTCCAGCCACACAAGGAGGCCTTAAACCAGACATTGATTCTTCTTTGTCTTTTCACTTTAAAAGTTAAGTAGAGGGACCAGAGAGGCAGCTCAGCAGTTGAGAGCATTTGCTGCTCTTCCAGTTCAGTTCCCAGCACACGCAGGCAGAGCTGCCTGTAACTGTGGCTTCAGGGAATCGATTGCCCTCCTCGGGCTGAGGAATTTCCAAGGAGACAGACCCAGTAAGGAAGCTCCAGCTGGGGCCAGGAAGAAGCCCCCCCCCCCACCGTCATGCATCTATAGCTGTCTTGTGAGGCCCCTTATATCCTCCCTGACTCCTCTTTGCTTCAGACCCCACCTCCAGCATTCACAAACTATCCCTACCCTAGGAGCATTATCCTCACAGAGGACACCAAAGCCAGAGATGCTGAGTAACAAGGTGGTCAGTGGAGGCAGGACAAGTTAAGAGAGGGAGAAGGAGGAAAAGAGGGAGGGGCTGGCACAGCCTCAGAGAGGAGCGTGCCATTTGTGGGTCAGGCACACAGAGACAGGGGGGTGACAGTTGGAATCCATGGCACTCCGTGCCTGAGGACAGGGTGAAGGCAGGGAGCCTGGTGGACAATGTGGCTGGGATCTAGGAGGGACCAGCATCGACCATGACAACACAGGGCTGAAGTTGGCCCAGGAATGTTCATGGTGACCTTACGCTGATCCTCTGGGGTCCCCTTCACCACACAGAGAAAGCCCAGAGATGAGTGATGGACCTCAGTGTCTGCACAGGAAGAGTCTACCTAAAATCACTGCAGATGACACAGAAGCTGGGGCATAGCTCGGCAGCACAGTGCTTGCCTGGCACGCACAAGGTCCTAGGTTCGAGTATAGGGAGGGAATAAGACACGCATGACCGACAACAGGAACCAGGTCACCTCCCCAAACCTCAGTCATTCACCCTCTGATAGGCCAGCACCAGAGGACAGGAAACCAGCACCTGCTCTTAGACAGCCGAAATTGTCACTTTGGAAGAGTCAGAAGGCGGCACACCTGACAGGTCACTATGGGAGAAAGCTCACCAAGAAACACACAGCTGCAGACTTTAGCCTCCGCGGAGAAGGCCGTACCCTCAGAGGGCAGAGAGCGCTGCGCCGCTTGTCATTAGCCAACAAGAGGTTGGCACAACCTAGTGCTGGGCCCGGACCCTACCATTAGGGCACAGGCTGGTGACTTGGCCAACAGCACTGCCCTACCCTGCCATGCCCTGCCCCGCCCGTCCCTTCGGCAGGCAGCTACCTTCATCTGGACGCCGGCAGACCCAATGAGGAGCAGAGAGTCTCCGTCCCAGACATCGACTTGCAGCGTCTGAGCAGCCAGGTAGTGGGTAAACCAGCGCTGCTCGCCCGGCTTCAGGAAGCCGGGATCCACCATGTACCTCAGCTGGAAGCCGGGAGAGCCTGGAGAGAGAGGGCCCGGGTGAGTCTACGAGTAATTGGAGCCATTTATCATCTTTACGTGCTGGAGATATTTCTGCTCTGGTCATGATTACTAATTTCTGCTTCCGTCACAATGACAGTTAATAAACACATTAATCAAAAGCATCATAAAATATCCAAATTAACAAAGCGAGGAGACTGTACTCTTTTCCAGTGTGCACAATAAGCTCCCAAAATAAGACTTATGGATTCCGCCAAGTCCTGATGATGGATGGGGATGGCGACCCATGAGGCTCACCAGGGAGTTTATTATTCTATACATAGAACTTAAGAGGAGTGCAGTCCACACGTACTGTCACGGCTGGGTCACATGTGCATGTACACAGACACACACACACATACACACACATACGAAGGTATTCTGAACCTTCCCCCTGCTGAGCTACCTCAGTGTAGGACAATGGCCCTGAGAAATCCCAGGTGCCTCTCCGGGGCTGCACCTACCAATCAAGCTGACTAACATGGTAGCTAGGTTGCGGCCTCTGCCTCCATCTTCCTGAAGAGACACGATCATTTATTCTGGATCGACAAAGCTGACACTGATATCATCGTTAGTTAAAGTGCACGGAGCAGCAATGCCGAGAGACACTCAAAGTAGCATTTTTCCCCCTTCTATCAATAGTGCCAACAAAATCTACGGAACCACAATGAGCAGAGCCCCCACCTCCAGAGAGAGAGAGAGAGACAACAGCTCCTCATGGGTCACCGCCCCCCTCCCAAGGTACCCTGTCTCATGTCTCAGCTGTATGGAGTGCAAAGACTAACATCCTGTCTGACGTCAAGACAGATGGCACCCTTTTAGTGGAGGGGGATGTGATGTCAGACGGCACAGCCTAGGATGTGGGGCTCCAGCCCTGAGAAACGGTCTGAGGTGGACCCCAGGCATGTAAGGTGAGGCCTGGCTCAGGTCATCTCTCGGAGGCAGGGAAGCATGAGAGGAACCAAGCGAAAACCAGCACACAGAAGACCGGTATGCGCCACTGTGGCATCTCAGAAGGGATCAGACAAAGTCACCACCAACCCTAGCCTGGCCCTGTTGGCTAGTCCTGAATCCTCAGCTTAGGACCTGTTCACAGACGAGAGCCTGCCCAGATCTCTCAGAGACCCACGGGCTCTGAAGCAGCCTTGTGGGTACCAAAGCCTGGGCTTACCACAGTGTCAGACCAAGACTGGAGCAGTGCTGGGAGCAGTGCCAGCTCCCAGCAAGACCTTTACGGGATGACTGCCCCAGAGACACGAGAGGCACAGGTCCGCCACATGCTACCTCAGCTTCTCCTGGTCCTGGGACACCCTGAGTCCAGCACGTCCCAGGCTGGACCCTCATGTTCCCAGGTGGTGTCCTCCCAACACCACCCGGCTGGCTCTCCTGCTCCATCACATACTATCCACCAGCTGCCAGGACCCTTTGATGCTACCACCAAGTCCTCTCTCAGCAAACATTGTGCCATGCCAGCTGCCAGGCCGTGCACAAGGACCATGAGGAAACAGGGCACACAGGACCTATGTCTGTGTGGCACTAAGGTGGAGGATTTGCCACTGGGCAGGAGTCAGAGCAGCAGGCCCGGGGCTGTTTATTCTGGCACCTGCCGGCCAGAATATGGCAGTCATAACAAGCTGGCCATCTCTTCACACTGTGGGCACAGCCCACTGAGCTTCTGGCCAGCCAAGATCAACAGCTCTTTGGCTGCCATGCCTGGAACTCCTACAGAAGACCCTTTGAGAGCCCTGTGTCATCCTGAGGGCTCAGAAGCTATGACGCCACACTGAGAGAGGGCCACAGGCAGGGGTACTGTCCTCCCCAAGTGTGCAGCCCTCGCCTCTTACTATCTGTGCTGATCCTTGTGGCCTCCTCACCCAGCCCCACACACAGGCCCAAGACTTGGTGGACACTTCGGACACTAGTGTATTTCCTGATTCAACCCGGCCACTCCTTCACAATTCATAAATGCCTCCTGCCACGTACAGGACAAGACTCATTCCATCTAGATGACATCCAAAGTTCAGAATGAACCGCCACAGCTGCAAATACCTAGGCACCAAGTAAGGCAGAAACGCAGGTGCACACGAGGGGGCAGGGGGACCGGGGACATGACAATGGCACATAGCTAGCTCTTTCTGTTCAAGGGCAGATCTAGCAGCCCACAAGAGAGGGAGAACCTACCCTGCAGGCAGCCGCAGAGAACGCCAAGCAGTGAACCCCAAGAACAGAATGTGAGCACGTTCAGAACATCAGAAAAATGTGGCTACATTCAGCCACAAAGAAAACCTGAGTACAGCCCATAAAGTAGAAATAATTCAACCTCGATCTCTGAATACCACACCATAAACTAGAAATCGTTAATAAATATTTAATCCAAACAAATTCACAACTTAATCCTAAGTAGCTACGCTAAAGGGAACACAGAAAGGTTTCCTAGAAAGCCTGACTCGGTGGCACACACATGTCACCCCAGCACTGGGGAAGTGGAAACAGCAGGATCAGGAGTTCAAGGCCAACCTGGGCTACAAAGTGAGTTTAAGGCCAGCCTGGGCTACATGAGATCCTTTTGGAAGGAGGAGAAAAACAATGAAAGCCGACTTGTCAGAGTGAATGAGACACATTACAACCATCAACGAAAAATTCATAGCCCTGCATACCATTTATCTATAAAACCAGAAGATTTAAGAAAAATGAGTTAAGTGAGGAGAGAAAATTGGCAAATTCATAATCAAAAATAGCAAAAAGAGGGGCTGGAAAGATGGCTCAGAAGTTAAGAGCACTGGCTGCTCTTGCAGAGGACCCAGTTTGGTCCCCAGCACCCACACGTTTCCAAGGTGCCTGACGCCCTCTTCTGGCCTCCACGGGCACTGCATGCACATGGTGCACATAATACACAGTGGCACACATGTGTACACACACACACACACACACACTTTAAAAAAGGGCAGAGAGGGAAAAAAGGAAAGGATGAAGATAACCCCAATGTTTAATTAACTAGGAAACAAGAAATAGCCACAGCCCTCAGAAGTAAGGCTGCCTCTGCACTCTGCTCCCTCATATTCTGTGATACTGATATACTGTATCTTAATGCTTTATCTCTGGGAGAACATCTGGGCTGTTCCAACCGTCCCACCATGATTAAAGCTTCTGAAAACATTGTGTCTGGTTTTTAAAGTGCCCAGCGATACAGGGTTTGGTTCAAATAAGTTTATTTTTAAGCTGATACATAAGAACATAATCGTGTGGATGAATCAGCATTTTATTAACCCAATACAAGTGACAAATCTTTATAGTGTGTAAGAATATTGTTCCACAGCAAGTAACTTTGCTGGATAAGGCGATCTTAGGGCCAGCTGCCTCCTCTCAGATGGTCTGAAACACACGGCACTCCAGGCTGGCTACGAACTTAAGAGTCAAGGCCAAAGAGCTGGAACCACAGTGCCGAGGAAGCGAGCGTCTCCAAAGTCGTCCTCCCCTGGCCTCGGGCCTCCATGTGGAGTGACTTTTTGGCTTCTGTGGTCCTCAGAAAGAGGCAGCCCATCCAACGGGGGAGAGGGACAGGGCAGAGCTGTCCCACTCTCCTCCATCCAGGCCTGCCACAGGAACAGCGGAGGCTGGAGTCCAGGAGGGCTCAGACCAACAGAAAGACTGCATTTGACCACAGGGAGCCAATCTGCTGTTACAGCGGACCCTACCACAGCACTTCAGAGGCAGATGCCAGGGGCACAGGAGCACCAGGCAGAGCCCTCCCGCTCTGTTCTGGAGGCATTCATGTTCACCCTCCTGTTACGTTCCTTTTGCTCGTGCCAGGTTTTGTCCTGTCTGTCCTCCAGCTTCCCGAAGTCTCCTGAAGGCCACGCTCTTCCTTCCCAGCAGACATCAGCCTGGAAGCACAGTTCACTTGGGTCATGTTGTCTTCACACGAGGCTTTGTTGGTTGTTCTGTTTAAAATTAGCCACTTCTGGATTGATTTCCGCACAGACTCATCACTAGGAATGTGTTTTGATCTTTCTAGTGAGTTCAGAAAGTTTGGGGAAGGAGAAAGCGTGGCAGAGAGTGGCAGACAATCTGACGTTGTAACGTTCAGGTTAGCAACACCTCTGACAGAAGCCACAGCACCTCCACATGCACAGTCGGTGTGCACTGTTCTCGTTCCCTGCAAGTTCTTCGAGAACCTTCTTCTCAGGCTCCATTTCCAGGCATCCTCATGGATGTATTTCTGCCGGAGAGGTGTGCGGGACTCTCCTGTGCTGCAGGGCTTGCCCTTTCCCCTTTAGCCTGGCAACATTTCTTCCCCCACTCACACTGCGTGTGTGAATGCCTCAGACTCAAGTCATTTCCCTTGCACATGATCCCCCATGACTCTCGCCCTCCCGTACCCGAGCCACGTCTGCCTGCTTCTCCTGGGGTTGGAATTGGAGTGCAGTTCCCCCATCACTGCCCACATCAAGGGACAGCAGCAGTTCAGACCTCACTGTGGTCTCATGAGCTTGACCCTGAACTAACGGGAAAATGCATCAGGTATCTTTCTAGCCTGTGTGGTTTAAATCCATCAGTGTATAATTGTAACATGAGGGGGCCTGCTTGTTGGGGTATCTGTCCCGCCCGACACCCCACAGACAGCATGCCCCAAAGAGAAAATCACACACAGGACTCCATAAGATTACAAACTGATTGGCCCATTAGGTCAGGCTACTTATTAGCTCTTATAACTTATGTTACCCCATTATCCTTATCTACGTTAGCCACACAGCTCAGTACCTTTTCCAGTGGGGCAGCTTACATCTTTCCTCTCCGGTGGTCTGGGCAGAACTGCGGAGGGAGCTTCCTGTTTTCCAGAATACTCCCAGTCTCTTTGCTCCACCTCTACTTCCTGTCTGGCTTTCCCGCCTATACTGCCTGCCTGGCCAATCAGCGTTTTATTAAAATATGATTGACAGAATACAGACAATTCTCCCACACCATATAATGAGACCAGGAGCAGTAAGCCACTGCCACCCAGAGAACACCAAAACACCACACCACTGTTTATCCTGCCTGTCCCAAGTGAGCCACATCTGACAGGTGGTGAGATGCACAGATCATGGGAGCATTTGCTTGTCAAGCAGAGGTATCCAAAGCAGACTGACTCTTGTGTTTTCTCCAGAGAAACACTCAGCCACATGCAGTGGGCACGGTCAGTGACCACAGCGCCACTGAGAGAGCCCATGCCTAGTGGGCACACACAATGACTCCAGCACCATTGAGATAGCCCATGTCCAATGGGCACAGTCAGTGACCACAATGCCACTGAGAGAGCCCATGCCCAGTGGGCATACACAATAACTCCAGCACCATTGAGATAGCCCATGCCCAGTGGGCACAAACAGTGAACACACACAGTGACCACAGCAACATTGAGATAGCCCATTCATTCCCAGTGGGCACATACAGGGACCACAGCACTGTCAAGAGAGGAGGTCAATGCTGCAAAGAAGGTGTGACATCACAGCCACAAAAGCTCCTGTAAAAACCACAGACCGGCATCTAACCCCACACCTGACCTCACCCCCAGGGTCCAGAAAGGGAGGGAGCAGAGAGCACCATAGGAGCCACTGCCACAAGACAGAACGCAAGTCTAGACTGTCACAGGAGCTTACAGGGCAGCATGGCTCACAATACGGGAAGAACTGGCCTCACAAAGAGCAGAGCCAGCAAGTGAGAGCACCACCCACTCTGGCAAGGGGACTCCATCTGTTTGTCTTTAATTACAATTACACAGACAGACACACATACACGCAGACACACACATAGACACATATGCACACAGCAATACACATAGACATACTTAGACAGACACACACAGAGACACATACACAAAGAGACACAAACACACACATGCACACAGACACACAGACACAAACACACACACATGCACACAGACACAGACTCACAGACAGATAGACAGACAGACACACTTATACAGACATACAGACACACATAGACACATAGACAAACACACACACATAGATACACAGACATACTAAGTCACATAGAGACACATACAGATACAGACACACACGGACACACAAATACTGACAGACACACACAGACACATAGATACACAGACATAGACACATACACACACACAGACACACACACATATATACAGACATATAGACACACACAGACCCACATGCAGACAGGCACACACACAAATAAAAAGAAAAGGGATTATAAAAGTAACAGCCCCACATAAAGTCTAGCAAGGCTTTCTTGCATCCACCACTTACCAGCATCAAAGGAGCCGTCTTTATTAATGGGGACGAGCACATGGGAGAGGGAGCTGGAGCTGCTCTTGCCAGCCCCGTCCAGCTTCACCAGCTGCAGGCGTGGCGTAGTCTCAGGAGGGAAACGGTAAAACTGGAAGGTGAAATACACGGTCTGTGGCCATGGTGCTCCTGGGCAGTCCTGGGCCGCTCTGAACACAACAACAGGGAACTAATCAGACATCCCAGAATGTGTGACATTCACAGGGACGGGACAGGCTCCTCAGTCACTGCCAAGAGCAGCTTTGTCCTCTCGGGGGACAGGATGGTGGCTACTTCAGGAGCCATGATCTCCTGGCTGGAGGAGCTGCTGTGGGTGACACCGGAGTCTGAGAACTGGGCACGCGTGGGGCAGATTTAAATTAGCCCAGTAGACCGCACAAGGTGGGGCCTCTGGCCTTTACAAACGAGGGTCCCTGTCAGAATAAAGTAAAAACAGATGGCCAGTCTGGGGTCAGTATGAGAAAAACACCCATGTTTAAGATGAAGGTAACTGATTACTGATTCGGTTGTGGTGATCTAAATGAAATGGCCCCCCATAAGCTCACGGGAACGGCACTATTAGGAAGTGTGGCCTTGTTGGAGGAAGTGTGTCACTGTGGGATGGACTCAGATCTTATATATGCTCAAGCCATGCCCAGTGTCTCAGACCACTTCCTGCTGCCTGCAAGGTCAAGATGTAAGAACTCTCATTGACCTCTCCAGCACCAATTCTGCTTGCATGACACCAAGCTTCCCATCATGATGACAATGAACTAAACCTCTGAACTGTAAGTCACCCTTTATAAGAGTCGCCATGGTCAAGGTGTCTCTTCACAGCTATAGAAACCCTAAGACAGTCATTATATACCATATGACCATATCAGATTACCAACCACCCCATAAATGCACACAACCACCCCATGAACGCACACAATTACTACATGTATCAGTTAACTCAGAACATAGATGGCCCTGTTCCAGTTGGCAAAGCCTGAATGCAGAGCACACTGAGAGTCAGATATTCCGCAGAAGGAAGAAGTCAGGGAGTAGCATGGATGGGCACCTGGAGACTACCTGCTGAAGGCCAGAAACTGCAGCACTATCTCATTCCCTCGAAGACAGTCTGACTCCTCCTTCTGAGGGTTGAACCTCACGGGGTCTATGGGGTTGACGGCTTCCACGGGCTGCTGCCTGGCATCAAGGATCTCAGGGAAGCCGGATGACTGCAGGAGCGCCATTGCAGCTCTCGAGAGCTGGCTTCTAGAGCTGAAATAGAAAAAAACCCCTCAGTCCAAATCCCAGGCGGTGCCGCGCACACCTCTGATGAGCAGCAAAGCCTGTTCATCAAAGCCAAAGGTCCAAGGCCTCCCCCACCGAGGCTCACCTCCTGCTCTGGGTCCCCACAACAATGGGGGCATGCAAAGGAGTGAAGGGAAGTTCCTGGAGCTGATCGACGATGGCAGGGGTCCCCAGAACCAGGGACATCTGGCTCAGGTCAGCTTCCAGGTGGGAGACCCTGCCCTCTAATGGGGATTCCTGCAGAACAAAAGCAGGGCTCCAGCTGTGCAGTGAGGTCCCAGAGGAGCTCAGGCCCAAGGGTTTACGGCCCAAATGACTTCTGGGAGGTCATCAGCTCAGCAACTATCAATACAGGAGGTTTTTAATCTCAGGTAATCAATGACTGATTCTAGCATCTGTCCCATGCAATACTTGGGCCAAACTAAAAATAAATAAATAATACATTTTTTAAAATTTTGTTTTTTATCTGTAAATCAAGGCTAACCGCTCATTCATTGTACATTTTATTCAGCAACGCCATCTGTGAGTTACAAAGCAACGAGAAAGAAACCACAAATTTCATGAGCAGGCCAGTGTCACAGAGACACCTGATGTCTAAACACCAAATGCCAAGCGGTTCAGCAAGACACCACATTCCTGTTTGGCCCCAGAATGGTGGCAAAGGTCTAAGGTGGAAAGTCAGGTACCACCTACCCCTCCCCGTCCCCTCCCATTCCCTCCCGTCCCACAGCCCACATCACAAAGAACACCCCAAGGCCCTGGCACCCAATCAAGCAACCATCAGACTTCCTTCCCATCAGAAGGTGATGAGCTTGTGTGGGAGAGGGAAGCAGGACAGGGTGGGTATACACTTACTGCCTGGAGCTGGGGACCCTGAGGGGACTGAGGGCTGTCCAGGGCCTGAGGAGGGATCTTGGAAGAGCTGCGTGGAGCCAGAGACTGTGGGGAGGCCGCCAGCTGGGACAGCGACAGCTGCAAGACAAGAGGTCCTGGGTGAAATCCCCGAGTGTGCCCGTCAATGCGCGGAGCCCCCAGCACACGCGTGCCCACGCAGACCCTGTGGGAGAGGAAGACACACAGAAGCCCACGCATGCCCATGCAGACCCTATGGGAGAGGAAGACACACAGGAGCCCACATGTGCCCGTGCAGACCCTGTGGAAGAGGAAGACACACAGAAGCCCACGCGTGCCCATGCAGACCCTGTGGGTGAGGAAGACACACAGAAGCCCACGCATGCCCACGCAGACCCTGTGGGAGAGGAAGACACACAGAAGCCCTCGCGTGCCCATGCAGACCCTGTGGGAGAGAAAGACACACAGAAACACACGGGTGCCCACGCAGACCCTGTGGGAGAGGAAGGTGACTCCCACACATCACCACCAGGTATAACGCCAGCACTCGCCAGGCCAGCGGTGCTCTGAAATCCAGAGTCCTCCAAACGCCCTTAATTCATAACTACAAGGAGGCCTGGTGCTATGATCTCTCTCGCACCATAGTTTGAATGAGGACAGTCCCAGTGGGAAAGTGGGCGAGGAGGGGCTCCTGCTGCGGGACTTGCTCCTCTGGATTTGCTCCTGTCCTTGCACTGAGCACCTCCAAAGCTCTGTCCTGCTCCCTGTCCACCGAGGCAGTGACCACACTGGATGGACAGCAGGAAGTCTGGGGACAGACTCTCCACCCCACAGTCTCCTCACCTCTGTAAGGACAACAATGGCCTCAACAGTCGGCTGCGAGAGAATTACAGATAAGCTCAGGGCACTCAGCCACCTACAAAGTTTATGGTCACAAGCGGGAAATGAACGCTAATATCAAAGGGTGGGGTGGGTGGGACTCAGGGCTGCACTGGAGTGTGTGTCTCCAGTCACAGCTGGACTCCATTTCCAGGGCACACTTCTGAGGGATGGCGGCTGCCAGCAAGGACAGCTAGCCCAGAGGAGGACTCAGCAGGATGAGGGCAGTAGTGTGCACCAGGCAGTAGCCCTGGGGAATGGGAAGGGCCTTTAGGGTCCTCTCAGCCCCCTTCCGACTACTAGGCCAGCAGGAGGCAGGAAGCGGCATGGACTGCACCTTGGATCTGGCTTCCCTAAAGTTCAGTTTTCAGGATGATGGTAAAAGCCATGCAGTCAAAGCCACCCAGGGCCAGGGGACACGAGTCCCCAGCCTGCTCAGGTGCCAATGACCCAGCCAGGGGACACGAGTCCCCAGCCTGCTCAGCTGCCAATGACCCAGCCAGGGGACACGAGCCCCCAGTCTGCTCAGTTGCCAATGACCCAGCCAGGGCACACGAGCCCCCGGTCTGCTTAGTTGCCAATGACCCAGGGCCAGGGGACACGAGCCCCCAGTCTGCTCAGGTGCCAATGACCCAGTCAGGGGAAACGAGCCCCCAGCCTGCTCAGGTGCCAATGACCCAGGGCCAGGGGACACGAGCCCCCAGCCTGCTCAGGTGCCAATGACCCAGTCAGGAAGAACCATGCTTTTTGCACAGTAAGTTCTAGGCTATGGAGGTGAATTCTGGTTTATAGGCAGGTGGCTGTCCAGATGTCCAGCCTCTGCCAGCTGTGGTCCAAAATCTGCAAACACTGAGTGCTTGGCCCATAGGCCAGCTGCTGTCTGGTGTTGTGACACTCTGGGAAGGGTGATGGTCACACACTCCAGTGTCTTGGGCAGTCAATGGCACTGACCCAACAAGCCTCACCACTGGGAGAATGTGGTTTTTTTAAGTGTGGATGGCGAGATCCAGGATCACTAACTGGGCAGGAAGCCACCAGAATGGCAGCTGGACCTGGATGTCAGCTAGTTGAGGCAGGCTGCAGGACAGGGCAGAGGAGACCAGAGACAAACCCAGCCCCAGCATCCATGAATCCTTTCTTCAGCCCTAAACCACCTAACCCCTTATTCTAGAATATGAGAGCCCCCCCCCCTTGAGCCTGGACTTACCCCTGGTCCCACAGGAGAGTCCTGGATGGCAGCAAGATCCTGGTCTGTCGGTGCTGGTGTGCCTGGAGTGGGGGGAACACAGGGGCCATGAGCATCTGCAGGACCCAGAATGCCAGTGCAGTTGGGCCCACCGTGCTTCTCTAACTCGCGTATAACTGGCTGCTTGCATAAACTGTGGCCAGCACAGCTCCTTTGAGCCTGGAGATTGGAAGCAAGGCTGCCTCCTCACGCCCACTCTGCCTACTTCCTTCCCTCTGCAGCAAGCAGCCTTGCTAAGTGTGGGCCAAGTGAGACAGGACCACGGCTCCTGGACACTCAAGCTCACTGACACACCCACTACTCCACCGCTGGGAGCTTTCTGCCACCCATACCGCTGTCCTGGGAGTGTCCAGCTCTGATGTATGCCTGACTTAGTGGTACCGTGGCTATGGGCTCCCTGGTGATCTCAACATCACCTCCTGAACACAGCCCATCTCCAGGGTGTTCTCATTCACAATGCAGGTGTGCCAGCCCTCCAGTAGATTCCCCAGAGCAATGACAACAGCTGTGACCCTTCAGAGGCCAACACAGTGTCCAGAGGCCCGAGAGGCCCTCTGCAGAGTGACATCCTCCCCTACTGGGGCCACTGCCCTGTAGCAGCACAACAGTCAAGCCGGGAGTGATGCTGAGGTCGGGCTGTGCAGACATCACAGCCACGTTCCATCTTACAGCCACTGCACACATGCCACCACTGGCCTTCACCTCCATGGCCACAATAAGATGGCTGTTCCAGTGAGATTCCAGCCCACCTGACAGGGAGGGTCACCTCTGCCTGCCCCCAGAGATGAGGGTGCAGCTATATGAACCTTGCATTTCCCTGTGGCACGATCTGACTGTTGTCCTGAGATCACAGCTTCGTGTCCATGCCTTGCCTGAACCACTGCAGTCCCCAGTGATGGGGCACTGCCACTTCTAGGTAACCTTATTCCCTACGGGACTTCGATTTCAAAAAATATCCTGCCCTCTCCCCAGGGCCTTGTCCAACCCTCACGGGGCAGACAAGAGATGCCAGGCACTCACACAGCTCTCTTCCTCACATGGCCCACAGCCAACATGACTGACGCTCTTACACTTCCCCAGGTACCCTGGGGTCCCCACAGCAGAGGGCACAGGGCAAAACAGCCGTGTCTCTGCCTCTGTACCATCTGCATGGAGAATGCCCAACAACTTCCTGCTGCATTCTGGGTTGCAGCAAAACAAAAATAAGGTCAGCACACTTGCTATTGAAGAAGAGATGCAGGACAAACTGCTTAAACCCCGCACGCAACATAGCCTCCGGAGCACACAAGACCTAGCCTCGTCTGCTGCTTTCCAGAGGGTCCCTTAGGAGATGCCACAGCTTGTCCCAGGACTCGTGAGGGTCTGGGGGAAGTCTTGTGAGATCTCACTGATGGGGACAAGATAGCAGGGAGTTTCAGGGATGGAAGTGGGGACCAACCCAAAAGGGCTTCTGCCTCAGGAAACCCAAATGCCCAGACTGACCAGAATGGCTCATGGGCCAGCTGCCACCAAGGAAGCGTCCACCTTCCCACCCACCCCCTCCTCACATGTCAAAAGGGTTCCCAGTGACCCAGACACTCATGGCCAAGAAGCCTGTGGTCTGAGACACCAGCTGCTTTGCTCTGGGGGAGCCAGAAGACAAGTCCAACTGGCTGTTTCCCCAGGACAACCTCAGCTCTCTGGAGGCAAACGTGGGTGCTGCCACCCAGCCGGCCAGCACAGGGTGCCTGGCCCAGGTCCCCAGGCATCTTCTGCAGCTCTCTCCACCTAAAGAGCCCAAGGATGAGACGGGAAAGCTCTACTTTGTTCCGCCCTAAATGGGAACCTGGAAAACTCTACAGACCGATTTTATAAAGAGGGAAAATTGCAGGAGATGGCTCCATTATCCTTAGCCAAGAGAAAGTCAGCACTTAGGCACGGGCCTGTGTGCATCCTCCGGGCGAGGGAAAGCTCGCAGGCTGGAGGCAACATCACTGGGGCCCATTACGGCTTCTCCCCCACAGGCTCAAATTTGGGTATTGTATGGTATGTTTCCTCAGGTAATTCTTTATATTGTGACTTACCATGCAATTTTACCTTCTGATAGAGCTAAAACAGCCTTTAAAAGGCTCTGGCAGGCCTCTTAGGATACCTGCTGTGAACCCAGGCTGTGAGGGCCCAACCCACACCCCAAGAGAAGCACGGGTGGGGAAGAAATCTATCCAGACCAAGAGATGCTCACTTTCCAATCTTTCCCTCTTGGCACCTCATCCCTACCCAGGGCACACCACGGTCCCACAGGAAGGGTGCGTCTGATTGAAGTCCACTTCTGCTATGGCAACAACTGGGCAGGAACCCCAGGGCAACACACTGGACCCCAAGACAATATGTCTCTGTGCCCACGTCCACCTGCAGAATGTCCAGGAGCGCACCACATGGCCCGGAACCAACACAAGCAAGCTCATATACAATAGGAACCCCTAAGTAAAGCGCTAGCTGGTGTGTTAAATGTGCGAGGTCAGCTAGGTGCACTTACAGTGAGAAGAGCCAGTGACCAGACACACGGCACAATTCTATCCTATCTACTGATCCCACCTCCTGAGGGGAGAGGCAGGGGAGCAACCACGTGTGGCTGGCTGGCCTGCTGCTAGCTTAACGGCTCCCTGAGCAGGGTGAGCTGCAAGGCACTTAGCACCCATCGGCTAGTGTGAGCTCCCACATTACCACGGGCTGGATGAGGCTTTAATTATAGCTAGGTGCTACTCATCAGATCTACCATGGCGGTCCTGGCCACAGCTAGAAGGCCCTTTGGGCTACACTAATGACAGCAATCAGCACAGGCCTGCGCAGAGAGTTCCACCGGCAGCCGGTAACTACTGACTGCAGTCATTTCTCCCCAGAAGGTGGCTTTGAAAGCTGGACTCCATTCCTGGGGCTGGAGATAGCACTTAACTGTGCCTGGGCCTGAGTCTCTGGGTTTAAGAAGTGGCCTGGCCATTAAGGGGAGCATGGAGACCATGGCTTCTCTTAGGTCAAAGGGGTCTGGGGAGCCACATGGACAGCGCAGCTCGGTGGCGCACAACCTCAGTGTCTGGAGGAAAGAGACTAAGTCAGTGGGTCCCAAGACACCAGCGGAGGCTGCTGGCCAATTGCCAGAGACAAGGAAACAGGCTCCCCAGCCACAGCAGGCTGTGTCCTGCCTGAGCACCGTCTACCTGCTCCTGGCATACGCCTACTCTCAGGTAGTCTCCACGTGCCAAGAACTGCTGCCAGCCAGACATCCGCCACCCACCCCAGTTTGCCGGTTTGGCCTCAAAGGCCCACGTGTCCTCCACCTGACCGTGCAAGGGCTCCTGAAGGGTCAGGCAGGGGGCTACACTCTGACCCCAATCTGAGCTGTCACAGGTCCCTTTGAGTCCTTCAAAGTCCCACGGCTTGCACGGCCACTGCCTTCTGGGCACACTAGGGAGAGGGCTGTTCTCCAGGGCTTGTGTGGCCATAGGGCGGGACTTCCCTGGTACACACTGAGCTGTTCCCTCCAGCCCTGGCCAGACCTCAGCATAGTTTAGCCTGACCATGAAGGCTGGACGCCGTCACTCCGCAGGAGACTACAAACACAACAGAGCAGCACTCTGCACCCATGTCCATTAGCACAGCTGGCTGGTCTCCCTAAGAGTGAGCATTTGCTAGGCTTTCATCTCTGCTGGTGTCCCACCGAAGGGCAGACAAGGATGGGGACCAAGGACAGGGCAGTGCCCCCCTCCCAGCAACCCTCAAACTTCCACTGTCACCTTGTTAGTGCACAGGGGCTCGGGAGAGTGGGACCTGACACCCACCGCATCCTGAGGGAGCCACCGAATGGTCACTTGTCTTCTGGAGCCACCCATGTCTCAGCGCTCTGCGCCGCATGGCAGCGAACAGAGAAGATGGGCAGCTTCCTTCCCTACAACTACTTCCCTATCCCTCTGGCTCATGGGTTTGTTCTTAACCGAGGGGCACAGAAAGATGCCAGGATAAGAGAGTAACTAATGCAGGGCAGGGCAACACCCTGCACCACTGTCCCAGACCTGGTGGCAGTGGAGGTCCTCAGTATAGCAGAAACCTGAAGAAGCAGGCGTTGGGTGTACTCTTTCTGGAAAGATGGATGACATTACCATGGCATCTTCCTGATGATGGCCTTGGCAGGGGGTAGGAGGCATGCGTAACAAGGCACTTGGGCCCTCCATCCCCAAGCGTAAGCTCCCTTCCTGAGAGGGCTGCACCCCAGAAACTGGGAAGCAGCAGGCATGTGGGGTGAGGGATGGAGGGGCGGGGGTAGAGGAAAGCACTCGGCTAGCTGGATGCCCGTGGTAACCTGTGGTCAGCCCCCAAGACAGGAGAGCAAAAGCCCAGAAGGTAGAGCAAGAAAAGAGAGTGGCAGGGGGAGCTGGAATGGGATGAAAGCAGAGAGAGGGGCAGTGTGGCCCATCGCAGAGAGGGAGGGGAGGAAAGAGCCTGGGCCTTAATGAAATCGTCATTAGACGTAAAGGAAGGTGGCAAAAGTGGTTCCCTGTCATCAGACCATGGGGATAAAAGATGAATCAGTACTAATGGGCTCCGGGCACTAGGGATTCACAAGGCAAACCCATCTGAAAGGCCTTTATTCCTCGCGGATCTGCTGGTAAGCCATCCTTCCTGAGGCTTTGATCACAGGGGAGGGAAAATGGGAAACTAAAAGCAAAGAGAAGAACCTGATGGTGGGGCAGGCATGGACCTCTACCTGAGTGAACTCAGATCACAGCCATCATGGAATGAGGCCTATCCGGAGGCCTGAAGGGTCAGCTTAGCTCAGTTCCCCAACAGAGCCCACACTTCCCACAGTCTTGTACCTAGGGGAGATCCTACTGCTGTGTCCAAGGTGGCCAAAAGCCACCCCACTTCTGTGGGAGGCCCAGGCTCCACAGACACAAGGCCATTGCCAAGGACTATGGCGCAGTGGCAGCTGGCAGGACCGAGCCACACATATCAAGGAGACACGGCAGTGCGTGTTTTCCATGACCCCTGCTACAGGACTGTTTTCAGATCTACTGAGCAAACAATCCAAACTGCCGTCACCACCAGAACACTCAAAAAGCAAAATATGGGTCAAAGCAACTCCATACTCTGTCAAAAGTGCAGCCTGAGCACCCTCTAGTGGCTCGAGGCTTGCTCTCCCATCATCAGAGATGAACAGACCTCTGTCTCTCTGTCAACTTTATAGGAAAATAAAAAGGATGATCCATTCGGGAGGGCCCGAATACCTCACTTAAAGTGACAGTCACATGCCATTAAGATTTCCAGAGGAGCTGTGTAAGCTGGTACGACGCTGATGTCTGCAAAGTTCCTCTCACAAGTTAGACGCTAGTGAGCATTTTTAAGTCTCTTATATTGGGGTCTTGGGAGGCAATGACTTCTGAGCCAGGAGCAGGGTGGAATGACTGTATGAACAGGCCACGAGAGCAGTTATAAATCCAAATTAAATAAGCCAGACAAACCAGGCCTCAGCCACACAGTCACTGAAACACGCGCCTTGCCACTTTAATACTGTGCTGTGGAGCTGTTCCTGATGTCTACAGAAACCAAAGCAGACATCTCTCTGCGGAGACAGTGAATCTTTTTTAAAGACCTCAGAGTGTGTGCACGATTGGTTCTGCTTCTTCAGAGGCACCCCTCCCCCCAGCAGACTCAATCTAGAGAACAGAATGCTGCTGAGCTGAGCGGGTACTGGGGAGGGACCTGGTAAGCAGGCTCTGCCCCACACACACTCCTCCTACCCTGCACCCCACCCCCACCCCCGCAGTTCCTCCAGTCCCAGCCCACCTGCTCACCAGTCAGCTCCTCCCTAGCCACTCGCTAGCAACATCCGCACAGGGGCTGCTGAGGGCAGATCCCTGGACACTGGATTCTGTGCTCCTCAAGTCAGGGAGCCAGAGAAGGGGACAGGTCGAGGCACCCTGTGGCCCCCATAGATAGGGGAGCTGGGTGGAACTGTACTGGCGGGAGGTCCTTTGGCGACCAATGCCTTCTGATCGGTCTCCCAGAGCCCCTACCCTCTCTGAGGAACTTTACTGTGGAGTGCTGCCCGGCACCCCTCACCACGTACCCAGAGTGGGTGTGTGACCCCAGACCCAGTCTCCAGTCTCCCCTGCCCCACCCTAGCCCCACCCCAGCCCGGCCTCCAGTCTCCAGGCTTCTGTCAGTGTGGGTAACACAGGAGGACACCGGCCACTACCTCAAAACCCTCCTGGAGCCAAAGTAACTGACATACCTCGCTCTGTTGGGATTCCTAAATCCAAGGATTATCCTGGAATGCCTGAACTCAGAGCAGGGAGAACCTTCTGGCAAGAAGCCAGGTCTGCAGAAAACAGAGCTGAAAGGAGGAGAGAGAGAACAGGGGAAAGGGTGGGGGCAGACGGGAGCAGAAACATGCGGGTCCTGGGGTCCCACCACCCCAATGCAGCACTGCCTCCGAGCTTTCCCATCACACAAGTCAACGAGATGCCCTCTCCTCTTTCTCTCTTTCATTCACCTGGCAGATAAATATGTTTATT
The DNA here is from genome assembly GCF_982192425.1 of Myodes glareolus. Taxonomy (NCBI): domain Eukaryota; kingdom Metazoa; phylum Chordata; class Mammalia; order Rodentia; family Cricetidae; genus Myodes; species Myodes glareolus. The sequence goes on from NC_142031.1 coordinate 4,211,041, forward strand.
TATCCATTCCCTGGCTGGGAAGGAGAAGGTGTTTTTTAAATTCATGGGTCTGGGTAAGCGTAAGCATGAAGGTCTGAGTCAAATCCCCAGCACACCTGCGAAAAGCCAGGCACGGCTGAGAGCCTGCAACCTGGTGCTGTGGAAGATGGAGACGGGAGTACTGGGCCTTACTGGCCGGCCCACCTCCAGAGCCAGCGGGAGACCCTGTCTCGAGGGACTAATACAGCACAGAATGACATAGCTACTGACCTGACACCCCCATCCCCAAATGCCACCTCATTCACTCATTCATCCATTCATTCATTCATGCTGAGAATTCATGTCAGAACCTCACACATGCTCAACCACTAAGGTATATTCCCAGCTCCACAAACACAACATAAATCTGGGGGCAGGAGCTAGAGAGATGGCTCAGCAGTTAAGAGCATGTATTGCTCTTGTGTGGGACCTAGGTTAGCTCCCAGCACCCACAGCGAGTGCCCCCCCCAACTGCCTGTAACTCCATCTCCAGGAGGCATGACAGCTTGTTCTGGCTACTACCGGCACTGAACTCAAGTGCACACACCCACACACAGACATATACACAGACACATAATTAAAAATGAAAACAAAATCCAAAATGAAACAAAAACTATACTCAAGAACAGCCAGGTAGTAGTGGTGCACACCTTTAATCCCAACACTCGGGAGGCAGAGGCAGGCGGATCTCTATGAGTTCAAGGCCATCCTGGTCTACAAAGTAGATTCCAGGATAGCCAGGGCTGTTACACAGAGAAATCCTGTCTTAGAAAAAAACATCAAAGAACAGCCAGGGCCATTCTGCCAGCATCGTGAGGGTGACAAGTGACCCTGTCTGCTGCGGCAGTCATTAGAGACTTGGGCTCTGTGTGCCAGCTACATCACTTCTGGCCTGTTAAGTCATACGAGCCGTCTCCACTTTCCTGGGTTTCATGTGCATGCGCGTGTGATGTTTTCCAACATTTAGTTGAGTGACATGAAGCTAGGACTGAATTTACATTTTCTGTACAAAAAAAGTGTGCCAGTGCCATCTACTGGCAACTGTGTCCTGACTCCCTGACTCCATGTGGTCAGCAGGATGACTAACTATTCCCCCTAAGATAGCTACGTCCTAATCCACAGAAGAGTGAGGGGCCAGCGGACCCTGGTCCACAGACCCTGAGGCATGACTTTAGATGCTGTTCACTGTCGGGATGCCGGAAGGAGGGAGGAGGGGTCAAGCATCACTAGATGTCGGGGAAAGGAGAGGCAATGGATTCTTCATAGAGCCTGTGGAAGGCATGCAGCCCTGGTGAGCCCAACCTCAGCCTGTGAGACCCACTGCACATGTGTGACTTCCAAGTCACCAAGGGCTCACCACGTTGTTACAGCATCAAGAAGCAGCCCAGGCCTCCTACCTGCACAACCGTGTCCGTCTCCCCACAGACAACACACTGTTCTTGGACGTGTAACTTTGGGGTGACTTAGGCTTCCTGTCTTCCAAACTGCCTCGGCTGCCCATTACTGGACTTTTTTTAGACTTAGAAAGTAGCACATATCCAAAAAATAAATAAATAAACACAGTGTGTGGGTACAATACACTCCAGGCAGAAATCACAAGCTAAGACTCCGTGCAGCAGAAGGGAGGGCACAGGGAATGGCTGCACAGTCCCTAGAACAAGAGCGGGGGAGGGATCCAGGGAGAGGAGGACCAACTTCTCCTTCCAGTAGGGAGACTATCCCCCCACCCACCTGAAGAAGAGAGGTGGGGGTGGGATACAGGGGAAGAGGGCAGGGCAGGATGGAAGAGGAGAGGAGTAGAAGGAGGGGAGAGGAGGGAGGGAGGGAGAGGAGGACGACTTGAAGACCCCAAGCAACAGGCAACAGAGGTCCTGAGTGGTCACCAAATGTCAACTGTCCAGAAATTTGCAGGTCAGAGAGAGAGCAAACATGGTCAGCACAGAGGACGGACTTGTTAAAACAGAGCCAAGAGTGCGGGACACCAAGGAAGCCGGTGTCCGGGGACACAGCTCGAGCAGGCAGAGGCACCTCCCAGTCTCCAGCACAGGTTCCACCAGGAAGCTGACAGACACCAGACGGGGCAGGCAGTGAAGACCATCAGGAAGATGTGGGGCCCATGAGGCTGGACAGCTGACCTCAAGTCTTATTTGGGGAGCACAGGCAGAGTTGTGAGGGATCTGGTCCTCTGGGGGAAGTCAGACCTACCTGATCAGGCCCCACCCAACACAGCAGAAGAGCAAGACCCAAATGATCAAGCTGTCCTCAGAGCGTTAGAGTACCTATTAGCCTCGCGAATTCTCAACCCCCACAAGAGAGAGAGAGAGAGAGAGAGAGAGAGAGAGAGAGAGAGAGAGAGACTCCCAAGTCCACTGCCCAGGCAGAGCTCATCAGACATGCAGAGGAGGGACACCGCCAAGTCCCCACACAAGGCAGAAGGCAGAGATGTGCAGGTTAGGAGATGCGGTGGGAACAAAGCTACAGGGACAGGGTGAGCCCTGCACGCCTCTGGCTGCACGCAGGTGGTAACCACCACTGACCATAGTGCTTCATATTTCCAAACAACAAGAGAAAACACTTGGGAATTCTCAGAACAGAGATGGACACAAACACTGCCCTGACCCCAGATGGCTCGATGCAGACACACTTGGAACGCCACGCCCCACCCTGTGCAGCCGTTCTGTAGCTAAGGGACAAACTTGAGAGAATTGACCAAGGAGGAACATCACAGTCTGTGAGGCTCTATTCCCCAGAAAATGAGGATTTGTTCTGGAGCGACTCCGACAGAAAGTGCACGCCTGCCGCCCACCACCCCAAAGGCTCTGGCGGACTTTTTGGCAGCACTCCAAGTACAGGGGATGCTGCACAGCAGATCCCACTTACATAAGATGGCCCATTAATGCACACACTCCGTGAACAACCCTGAATGGTCTCCTGAGCACAGAATTCAAACTAGGAGCTTCAACTGCTCTGCAGAGAGGACGCCTTCGGCATGGCTGGTCACCAAATGGTGAGGTTCTAGTGCCTGCGACCAGGCATTTCAGGAAATCCCAATGGATTTTGTAAAACGGAGGTCTGCATATTGAGATGTCAGAGGGGTCGGTGGGTCACTCACCTACCAGTGAGAAAATTATATTCAACAGGACCTGGCTCCACAAACCAGAACCCCAACAGACAGAGACCTACGCCAGAGCTCAGGCACCAAATCAGGATAGAAAAACAGTTAAAACTGTCCAGATTATCAGAGGCTGGGTAGTGAGGGCAGGGGGAGGCTAGGAAGGGGCTGCATGTCCTCCATGGCCATTTGGCATCCCCTGCTGTTGGGCAGCCAGAGGTAACCTGGGAGCACCGCAGAAGGAGAGCCCAGTGGAGGAGGGGAGCACAGCAGGAGTAGGGGAGTACAATGGGAGGGGACACAGTGGGAAGAGGGGAGCACAGTGGAGAGAGAGAGCACAGCAGGGTGGGAGCACAGTGGGAAGAAGAGAGCACAGCAGGAGTAGGGGAGTACAATGGGAGAGGGCACAGTGGGAAGAGGGGAGCACAGGAGTAGGGGAGTAAAATGAGAGGGGGCACAGTGGGAAGAGGGGAGCATAGTGGGAAGAGAGGAGCACAGTGGGAGGGAGAGCACAGCAGGGCGGGAGCACATTGGGAAGAGGGGAGCACAGAAGGAGGAGAGGAGCACATCAGGAGGGGAGCACAGCAGGAGTAGGGGAGTACAATGGGAGGGGCACAGCAAGAAGAGGGAAGCACAGTGGAAGGAGAGGAGCACATCAGGAGGATGGGAGCACAGTAAGAGGAAAAGAGCAGTGGGAGGAAGGGAACATAGCTGGAGGAAGGGGAGCACAGCTGAATCAAGAGAGCACAGCTAGAGCAGGGGAGCAGTACTCTATGGATTCGCAAGCGGGTCATTCCCCATCCACCCATCTGGATCAGAAAAGCAAGACTCTTACAGCCCTCAGTCAGCAGGAGACAGATCTTCTCCAGAAACCCAGGCCACAACACAACACCCACGTATGTGTCTTGCCATGTATGCCTTTCTTCCTCCATCCTGGCTTCAGCAAGGGCTCAGGCCTAAAGAAAAAGGCAATGAACACAGCACCAGGCCACACAGAAGATGCTAGGTCATTCAAGCTCAATGATAGTAATGGTTCTTCAACCCACACACACCTGTGGACCCATCAGTCACAGGACAAGGACCTCTGCTGGGAGTGATTGCCGCTTGCATCCCATTATGACCCCGTTCCTGGAGGGATATCCCCAACCCACGCACGGGAAGTCAACAGTGATCAATGCACACAGAAGGATGACAACACAAACACGCAGCCAAGGCTGGCTGCCAGCACTTCAGCTGGTCTTCCCAGGCTCCGTGTTCACAGGATGCCCCTGTGACGTGCCCTTGATGGAGTCACCCTTCACCAACACATGCATGCTTGCTTGGGGAGCTGCTAAGTAACTGAACCAATCTGCGGCAGAAGGCTGGGTGACAAACAGCTGGACCACACATCACCACATCGTCCAAACCCACATCATCATCTGAAGGGAAGTCAGCTAATTGAGTCACTAGCACAGGCAGAAGCAATTACCCAGCAGGGCTGATGAGAGAGGGAAGCAAGCTTCAGGCCAGAGGCAGCCCTCTGCAGCTCACCTGAAGGGGACGCCGGCGTCTTCCTGGAGGACCGCCGCTCTGCCTTGGGGCCACTGGCACGCTCTGTGGGGGTGTCCGAACTCAGCGAGAACTGGAACTGGATAGTTCCCGACTCCACCTGTTTCACCTGTAGTTAACCCAAGAGCAACAAAGATCACTCACTCTCATCAGTGACCCCCCAGTACGACTGCCCAGCCCTACTCTCCAGACCCCTCAAAAAAAGCTTCCGCAAGAGAGCAAAGACTCTGGAGGAAGCCACGTGTTCTTAGATCATAAACAAGTAATTTCCTGAGATGAAAATTAGTTGTGGCATTAAAATCCCAGGAGACCATATTATCAGGAAATGACATTTACTCAAGAAGTATAAGTTAAGGTATTTAATAAGCCACAATGTGTGTGTTTTTAATTAACATGTAATATCGACTGGCTTGCATAACTATAGTTCTATGAGTTTTTAACCCCTGTGCAGAAACACGTGATCTGCCCCATCCCTCTCTTGGCTGGTCCAAGCAGCCACTGCCTGCTTCTCCATAACTAGGCTGGTCTTCCTGCGTGTCACGCAAACACAATCATGCAGCGCACAGCCCTTGAGAGTGGCTTTCTCACTCATTCCATCAACCACACCAAAACACATGTCGACAGTCCATGCCTTTCATGATTGAGTCGTGTACTATTACATTGATGCATCACAACCCATCAGTCCGTCTGTCCATCTGTCCATCCATCCATCTGTCCATCCATCCACTCACTGGGAAAACCTGATGAGCTGCCAGTCTGCTGACTGTCCACGGAGGTGGCACAAACAGTGCTGTGTGAACAGTTCTCATTTCTCTGGGAATCAGCTGCTAGAAAGTGACTCTGTAGACACTACATTTTGTAGGAATTAAAATAAAAAATAAAAAATAAAAACCCTGAGCCATAGGGGCTAGAGAGATGGCTCAGCGGTTAAGAGCTTTGACTGTTATAGAAGACCCGGGTTCAGTTCCCAGCACCTACAGGGTTTAAGTGGTGACAGTTTGAATCTGGAATGTCCCCATGGGCTCATGTTCAGGGTGATCTTGAAGGCATATGGGCCTTTACTGGGTGGGGCCTGGCTGCTGCATAGGAGTCACTGGGAGCGACCTTTGCCGATTATATCCACCCCCGACTCTGGCCGGCTCCTTCTACCTCCTGTTCTTCCCAGTGAGAGTCTGGATTAAATGCTCCCACCTCCATGCACTCCACCCTGCCTTCCCGCCAGGACACACTGTGGTCCCTCTGACACTGTGAGCCATGACAAGCCTTTCCTCCCCTGTGCAGGTCTGATATTTTGGTTATTACAAAATTAATTGTAATTGATGTGGTATCTCAGTGTTACTGGTTTCTCTTAAGGTTTTAAATATAAATTCTCCCGGAGTGGCGGCACATGCTTGCAACCCAGCCCTTGGGAGGCTGACGGAGGGGGAGGGGGGAGTGTCACCACCAGCTTGAGGTCTGTATGGCTAACACAGTGAGGCTCTTTCTCAAGTAAGTAACTAAATGAATTAAACGAAAACTCCTCTCTGGCATCCCTCCCTCTAGAGGATAGAATGCAGGGGCTCTCACGGAGACCCAGGCTGCTGACATAATACTGCCTCATCCTACTGTATCTAAACACCTTGAAGACCTCACAGGATACAATGTAACTTCTGCCTCATTCTATTGTATCTAAACACCTTGAAGACCTCACAGGATACAATGTAACTTCTGCCTCATCCAACTGTATCTAAACACCTTGAAGACCTCACAGGATACAATGTAACTTCTGCCTCATCCAACTGTATCTAAACACCTTGAAGACCTCACAGGATACAATGTAACTTCTGCCTCAATCTCCCACTGAAGCCCACTCAGCCCTCATTTCCACTGTTCCTCAACCCCATCCTTCTGTCTAGGGAAGCTTGTAGCCAACGCCACTCTGCTCCGAATTCCTTTCCTTCCAGCTCACTGGGGAAGGTGCTACCTAAGCTTTGGGTGATTCTTGGTGGGCACAGAATTCTGGGTTCCAAAACCTTTTGTTTTTCCACACCAGCCCTCATGGCTTCTAACAGGAACACACAACCATCCACGTTTCCATCTCTCTGTGGGCAAGGAGCCACTTTTCTACTTCTGCTCTTGATACTTTTTCTTTGCTTTTAGTTCAGTGATCCAGTGTCTGGCTTTACATCCATTTATCTGAGGGCTACGTCCCATTTATCTCGGGGCTTTTGCTGAACTTGCAGTCTCTTGTCCAGGGTTTCCTGTCCTGGTATCTTCAGAGGCGTTTCCTGCACCGCACTCTCCCGTCTCATGGGACTGGGTGCTGACACGGGTGCTGGACTTTGGCGCTGTCCCGCTGGTCAGCAGCAGAGCCTGGCCTGCGGCCACCAATCAGCTCCTGTAGCTCGGAAGGCCCTCGCTTTGCTGACTGATCAGCCATCCACCCAGCCACAGCGCACATCTTGTGAAGACTTTACCTTTGCTGCTCTTCAGTCCTAAAATTCCCATCTTGTTCACCTCTGCGTCTTCTCTCTCTTCTCGATAGTGCTAGGGCCTGTGTGCCTGGGCGTTTTAAGATCTTTGATCACCAACCTTTCACCATCTCAGTGTTGCTGTCTACCAAAGGCCTTTTCTGTACCTCGGCTCCTGGCATACAAAATCATGAGATTGTATTGCACTCTAAAGATTACATTAAGAGTCTGTGGCTGCTTTGCATGAAGAAAGTTGATACTATGCATCGGGGGGTCAGGCCCCAGCTTCTGGCCACAGTTTCTCTGGGCAATGGTGTCCACATGAGTGCTCCTCTCAAAGTTTGCACAGTGCCGTAAGATCTGCTGCCTATGCTCCTCCGGGGGCAGCCCCAGGACTGAATAGCGTCCAACCCACACACACAGCTCAGGTCTCAAACTCCTCGGCCTGCTGATATGGTCAGATCCACATTGCAGCTTGGGATAAGCAACTTCACAAGCTGCTTCCAAGCCACTCCCCTGTGAGTGTGGGCCCCGTTCCCAGGCACCCTTCAACTTTCCAACCAAGCCTGCTGTGGTCACCGTTCCTGAGGCTGGGTGATTGTAAAGAGGGCCCGAGTGTGGGCATGGTGAATGTCCTCATCTGTCAGCTCAGGGATGTTTACAATTGATAAACTAATAGCACAGGAGGCATACTATTTCCAAATCAAAGGCAAATAACTATAAATCCTAACTAGAAACTGAAGGTGCTGGCTTCTGGAGATATAAATACTTTTGGAAGAAAAGGACAAGAGCTGGGCAGGAAGCACAGCCACACGATGTTACCTCACTTCACAGCAAACAATAAAACAACTTCTCACGATGAACCCTAAATGTGCTTCCCAGAGACGATGCAGCATTCCGTAACGCTATTTTCCTTGACTGATAGCTGCCATTCCTGCTCAGCTGTGAGTTCGCGGGCTCAGGGAAGTTCTTCCAAGTCTCACTGTGCATATTCAAAAGACAGTCGCTGAAGGGACGGGCTGTGGAGCTGGCTGGTGAGGGCCCAGGTGAAGCACACCTTGATTCCAGCTGGCCTCACTTGGCCAGAAAGAAGATGAAGAAGCCGTGGTGCTCTTCCAGCACAGGGGTGGAGACAGAGCCGCCACAATTCACCACGCCTACCCACTCTGCTCACAGTGCTGGTCCTCCACCACAGTCAACAACTGGGGATGCTACTGACATCTAGTGGCAGAAGATGGGGATGCAGCCAATCCACCCTCTAGAGCAGACAGTCCCCAGCAAAAAGTTGCCTGGCAGAAACGTCAGCAGTTCTGGGGTTGAGACATGGAACTCAGATGTGGCGTTCTTCGTGGAGGAGGGAAATGTCTAGCACGTGTGTCGCCAAGTAAGTCAAACTCTCAAAATGTGTGTGCCTGACACAGTTCACACACTCAAAAAGGGAAAAGCAACAAAGTGGCAAGATGAGCTGTACACGGGACAAACATTCACACCAGACAGACATGGAGAAAGACAGACAGAGAGACAGCCACACAGAGAGAAACACACACATACATACACACACACACACACACACACACACACACACACACACACGGGCATATAACCACACAGAAACAGAGACACACATCCACAGGGAGGAGGGGAGGAAGGACATGATTTAAAAGACGGAGAGATGGGGGAATGGTAATGACTCTGAGATTTCTGGCGGTGGTTTAATAATAGGGGCTCAGACTAGACCATATGAAAACACAGCAAAACACGGACCCATGAGAGGCATTGCTCATAACAAGAGAATACCACACTAGCTTCCCCTGATGCAGGTCCCCAGAGCATCAGTCAGATGGCCAGTAACAACACTGGAAACAATAGCTGTAGCTAGAGTCAGCACACAAGTGACATTGTGAAATGACAGGTACAGCCCCTTACCTGAGAAGGGGGAATGAGCTTAAAGGCTCCGTGCACTGCTGAGACAGGCACATGACAGGCACCACAGAGCGGGGATGGGTGGGGGTGGGAGTGAGACAGGCACATTACAGGCACCACAGAGCGGGGATGGGTGGGGGTGGGACAGGCACATTACAGGCACCACAGAGCGGGGATGGGGGGTGGGGGTGAGACAGGCACATTACAGGCATCACAGAGTGGGGATGGGTGGGGGTGGGACAGGCACATTACAGGCATCACAGAGCGGGGATGGGTGGGGGTGGGGGTGAGACAGGCACATTACAGGCACCACAGAGCGGGGATGGGGGGTGGGGGTGAGACAGGCACATTACAGGCATCACAGAGTGGGGATGGGTGGGGGTGGGACAGGCACATTACAGGCACCACAGAGCAGGGGCTGGGTGGGGGTGGGGGTGAGACAGGCACATTACAGGCACCACAGAGCAGGGGCTGGGTGGGGGTGGGGGTGAGACAGGCACATTACAGGCACCACACAAAACTGCAGGGGTCAGAGGTTACCATAGCCTAGAGGGCCAGGATGGATCCCAGACATTGGCCAGAGGTAAGTCATAGTTCCAAAACTGCCCATGTGGCCCTGAGTAACTGGACTTCCACAACCACAACCTGGGCAGGGAAGCCAGGGCATCCAGGACAGCCAGGGTGACACACACATCCTCCAGCCTCTCCTAGCCTTACTGGCTTTCCAGGTTGGAACTCAGAGAATGTCACAGCCGAACGGGTTTCTTCATCTGAGAATCCATTGCGGACCAGACACCCTATGTCCAGCCGAGAGGGGCACGGTCCAGAGTGGCTCTGAAGCCCAGCTGGGGACCGAAGCCAAAACCTAGTTCTCGTGCCACGAACCCTCCTGGCAAAAACCACATGACGTCCTCCTGAGTAACAAAACACAGACACAAGCAGAGGAGAAACCCCTCACAGAGTGTATGCAAAGTGTGCAAGGCCTCCAGAGGTGCAGATGTGAGGAAGGGTGTCAGCAGACCCGGGAGCGAAACTGACCTAACCGCAGCTCAGCGAGTGCCAAGGGCACATCCAGGACACAGGAGAGGTTTGTTCATGAAATGCTGGAAACATACTTGTCATACTTGTCAATTTATAGCGTTAAAAAGAAAAAAATAAACATAGACTCAGTGGGTAAAGTGTTTCTGAGAAAGTGTGAGGACCCCAGTTCAATACTGGTGGTAGGAGGGGAGACAGGGAGATCCCAGGGGTTCACTATCCAGGAATGCTAGCTCCAGTCAGCAAGCCCCAAGTTCAGTGAGATTCTGTGTCCAAAAATAGGATAAAGAAGAATACTGGAAAAAATTCCTATGTCAACTGCTGGCATCCACATGCATTCTCATGGGTGACTGCACCCAAATATCACACACACACACACATATACACACACACATACACACACACATGAACTGGCTAGAAGCATATGAGAATCACACCTATGAAGTACTTACCTCCTCAGAGCTCATGCTAGCTGAAGGCACCTTATAGACCAGACAGTGTGAGGGGTTGTGCTGGATCCCACCCTGAAGAGGCAGTGTCACCTTTCCGGAGGTCACTTCCGGCTCAGGGTTCCAGACAGCCCAGCGAACCATGTGCATGCATGCCAAGTAGGAGAGAGAGGTGGACGAGGCCGCCTGGAAACAAACCACAGCCACAGGAGTTAGCACAGCAGCCACTGAGTGGGAAATCAGTGATGGGGGTCACATACACCCTAGTTAGGGCTGAGAGCGGCAGGAGGCCAGGACCACCCATCCCACCCAAGAAGGCAGCGGAGGCAGAAGGACGCATGCGCATCCACAGTGTAAACAACGTGTCCTGAGGCCCACCAGTCTCATGACCCCATCAGCTTTCTCCTGTGGCTCAAGGCAGCAAGGGCCACTCTAAGACACCTCCACTCCTCGGGGACCTTTCTGCAGATCTGCAAACCCTCGAGAACTTGCCAGGCTCTCCTCAAATGCATCAGGAAAATTAAGGAATGGTACCCATGTTGCTGAAGAAAAGCTTTGCAAAATAATGGTGTGTGTGGGTGTGGGTGTGGGTGTGGTCTACCTATATGTGTGAGAATGTGAGGGAGATGTGCATGTGTGTATGTGTGTATGTATATATGTGAGGGGCTGTATATGTATGTGTGAGTGGGTGTGTGGAAGGTGTGTATGTGGGAACAGTCTAAGTATGTATGTGTTTGTATGTATGTATGTGTCTGTGTGTATGTCTCTAAGTGTGTGTGTGTGTGTGTGTGTGTGTGTGTGTGTGTGTGTGTATGGGTACAGGTATATGTATGTGTGTGTATAGGTGTATGTATATGAATGCATATGAGGGGATGGAGGTTCATGATCAACTTAGGGCTACCGATACGCATCCTGGTCAAAGACTGAAGAGAAGATAAGCACATTATACTGGAGAATGCATCTGGAGTTGGGAGCACAATCAGGCTCAGGTCTAGGCATTATCCTCCACCCTCTCAGTGAGCAGCCAATGAAAAGAATGCGGCCTTAGGAAACCCAGCTCACGGCCATCTGTCGGTCACAGAAAGCTGCCTCCACAAATACGGATGTGGAGTCCGGCTCAACGATGTATTCTAAAGCTGTCACTTCCATCTCTTTTCTTGTAAGATAACAGCTGAGCTCCAGGTCACTGTGGAGTCCAGGAGTGCCACTGGGCCCATCGAGAGGTGACCACTTTGAGTAGAAGCCCTGATAGGCAGATCCTAGGAAGGGGAAGTTCTCTGAGGTCCACAGGAAACTGTCACACCACAAGGTGACCTATAACTCTAGTCTAGAAGGTCCAGGGAAGGGGTCGCCAGCCTCCTTTTCACTGAGACGCAAAGTCTCAGCCACCACATGCTCCAAAGCAACATCCTGACGGCAACGGAAGGGAAAGGAGTTTGAACCCAGACTGCCCTGTCCTGACGCTCTTAATGGGCAGCTGACCAGCCGGACACACAGGTCAAGGGATACACCAGATGAGCCGGCTCACTGCCCTGGGCAGCAGGTTGAGGTCACACAGGTGCAGACAAGGGCACGTAAGGGCACAGACCCAGCACTCAGCACAACTGTGGTGTGGGGGACACAAACGTGGGTAACCTAGAAGGGGCCTCCTTATCTTGATGAGGTCGGAAATCCACAGCAGCCTGAGACAGACACATGAAGCGCCATCCCCAAGAAAAGGGCTCCAAGGGACAAGGACAGTGGGGTTCTAGCAGTGGCCAAGGTCCTGACAGGGCCTGCTCATTTAACTGGAAACAAGGAGTGGCCGTGCCAGCGCCACTGCCAGACATGAGCAGATGCCACACACTCACAAGAAGGCCTCTGTTAGACTAAACCACAGACAAGTTCAAGGCCTGACAGCAAAGTGGCACAGCCCTCGCTCCCGTGACGGGCCTCTGCCCTGCCCTATGCTCTTTACATCCATCAGGGAAAACCCCAGAGCAGGAGTCTTGACCGCTGTCTCGCTGTGCAGCTAGACTTCAGACTGTGCAGACCAGCAGAGCAGAGCTGGTTCTTCCCCACAGTCAGGCTTCAGAGGGTGGGCCTAGGTCCTGCCATGTTCACATCCCTGTCAGTGTTTATGGGGTCTGGGTTCCTGGCCACTGGGTGAGAAAAAAAAAGAAGAAAAAAAAAACCCTGAAGTATAAACAAAGAATCCAGAGAGTGGAAAGCTTAGCATCAGATTCTGCCACACCAGGAAGCGCCTGCTTCCACCCTGCCCAGGCCTCCACTCTGCCCCGGCCTTCACCCTGCCCCCGCGTGGGCAGGACAGATTTTGGAAGGTGCTGGGTAGCTGCAGGGCGTCAGCTGGCACTGGTGACAGATCCAGTACAATCTCTACACATGGAGCCAGAGCACTCGCCAATGAAACAGCCTAAACTCAGAAGCGGCTGGATGGCTTCTGTAAACACAGTCGCTCAAGGCGGGATCAAAAACAAAACAGGCATCCAAGCGTCCGTGTGATCAGCACGACGCCTTCTGGCTTGGTTTCTCAAATTAGGTGATCCTGACATCTAATTTTCCAATTTCACGGTTCTCTGTGGCTGTTTGGTTCTCGATCAATATAAACCTCTTGCGTGTGGAGTATCTGTCAGTTAGATCAACACTCGCTTCTCCTCGCTTTTGCCTTTAACAGCGAGGGATGATTTGTGAGCTACTGATCACTTCTGAGACTCCGACATGATAACTGGGAGCTGGTGGCAGCCCGACTCCACACATGTGCCCGTCTCCTGCAGCCAGCCCAGAGGCTCCTGCTTCAGGCCCTTCCCCAATCCTCACTACTCGGGGCCAAGCACACGCACAGAGCAAGCACGGTCACTCATTGGGCCTCCCCTGGCCACGATTTTTTTGTTGTTGTTGTTAAAATTAAAAGCTGGCAGGAACCACAATGCAGCCCTGCAGATACAGCCAGACAGGAGGCAGAGACAGGAGGACTCTGAGACAAGGAGTTCAGGGGCAACCTCAGTGACACAGGATGACCCCATCTCAAAAGGAAAAATAAAAATGATGACTGGCTTTATCATTTCTTTTCCTGCCATTTAGATCAGAATTGATGCATCCTCAAAAGAAAGAGAGAAAAGCCCAAACTACTCTGAAACAAATAGCTTTCATTTAACTATAAGAAGCTATATAAAAAGCCAAAGGCGCACAGACAGGCTTATGAGCCAGGGTTGGCTGTAAAACTGAAGTCAGCAAAGCCACAGGCGGAATTCTCACACCGACCCCCACAGGTGCTACCGCCCAGAGTCCCAGTAGTGAGCTGACATCTGTCCCATCCTGCCCCCTGGAGCATGTGGTGTGCGCAGATGCGATGAGCATCGTGAGATGAGCTCATCCCGGGGTAGCTGAGCTCCCTGGAAGCGGATGACAAGTCTAGGAAGAACGCTAGGATGGAGCCAGAGACATGCAGGGATGGAGACAGCAATGTGCTCGTCCTTATAACCCCAGCTCTGGGAGGTAAGATACAGGGGTCTCTGGGGCTTGCTGCACATGCATGCACATGCACACACACACAGACACACACACATACACAAACACACACATACACACACAGACACACACATACATATAGACACACATACACACATACACATACACACACAGACACACACAGACACACACATACACATACACACACACACACACACACACACACACACACACATACACACACCAAGTCGCAGCTAGCACCCGAGCAATGACAATCAAGGAGTACTCTGCAAACAAACACAGTGACTTAAGAAGTTATCAGACCTCTAAGGGAGGTGACAAGAAAGCGTGGAGCACTGTGAAGGCCACTGCAGAGGCCACAGTTCAGACCTCAGCCAGGACCCTGAGCAGTCTGTCTCATGGTGGGAGGGGAAGGCTCTGTCCTTTGAAATCTACACAGAACCCACACCCCCAGGCAAGCAGTATAGGAGGTAGAACCCAGCCACTGCCTGCCCACCCAGACAGCCTGAGTCCAGAAACCACTCCTCCAAAAGGACCCGAGTTCTGGACCAAGGTGATGAGTACTGGAAACAGGCAGTGGTGGCATGAGCCTCCACCGCTCCTCCCCGCCAGCCCTCCAGCAGAGGGTGTGCACCAAGCAGCATCAATTGCACAGCTAGGTGCAGCAACCTAGCACAGATGAGAGGCACAGTGAAACTCGCAGCCACTGCCAGTTAATTCCCTTCACACACATTCACAGGGGCAAGGGAAGCCTAACGGCCCATATTAACATCATCTGCTCCCCCATGTATGACCTGGCCTTCGAGATATCACTAAGACTCACAGGGATCATTTATTAGGCAATATTTTCAGCTCATTCAACTAAGCACAGTGGTTACGTTTAGCCACACACATGAGCAGTGAAAGCAAGCTCCACGGCCTAGAACAACCCTCCTGATTGGCTAACGGGACAGCAAAACTCTAACTCCTTTGTCGGCCTGTCGGGGCCGAAGAAGCAAGAGAGGTTGTCCTGGTTGCTGAGGTGAAGACTGAGTCGGGCACAGCAGCTGCACAGACACCTAGGAAGCGGCAGCATGGGCAGCCGGGGGGTCTGATTGCAAGCCGAAGCTCTGCTTATGCCGTGGTGTCACCGCGGGGCCACGGGTACCAGCTGCTTGACTCCACTCCTCCAGACGCGGGGAAGATGCTTCACGGAGACGATCCACACAGGCACTGCAGAGGCGTTAGATGTAAAGGACAGAAATGCCACACGCAGAACAGCATGGAAAACAAATGTCCACGAACACATCTAGCAGGAAGCAGTCAAAACCCACATCTGTAACCATAAAAAGTCACAAAACACAAACATAGTGGCTGAGGAGATGGCTGCTGAAGAGGGAAGAAGACAGGAGTTCGGGTCCCCGCAACCTATATAAACAGGGGTGGATGTGGGGGCCTGTCTCCAGAGGGCAGAGACAGAGATTCCAGGGGCAAGCTGACTAGCTAGCTAGCTGCATTGGTGAGCGCGCTGGTCCACTTTGACACAAGCTAGTCATCAGAGAGGAGGGAAGCCCCACGGAGAAAATGACCCCTTAACATCAGGCTGCAGGTGTGCCCGGAGGGCATTTTCTTAATTATTAATTGATGTGGGGGTGGGGATAGTCCATGGTGCACCCACAGTGGCCACCCTAGGCTTTTGCTTTTGGGTTCTGTAATAAAGTAGACTGAGGAACCCATAAAGAGCAAGTCAGTCAGCCGCACCCCTCCATGGTCTCTGCATCAGCTCAGCTCCTGTCTCCAAGTTTCTGCCCTGTCTGAGTTTCTGCCCAGACTTCCTTCAGTGATGAACAGTGATGTGTAAGTGTAAGTCAAACAAACCCTTTTCTCTAAGTTGCTTTAGGTCATGGTATTTCATTACGGCAATAGCAACCTAAGACAGTAAGCTCCTGCCTCAAAAGATAAGTGGAAAATGCTCAAGGAAGCCTCCAGACACAAATCCCAGGCCCCCATATACGGGAGCACACACATGCAAACACACATACACACATGCAAGCACACCACACACACACACACAAACATACATACACACATGCAAGCACGCCACACACACACATGCACGCGCGCGCACACACACACACAGAGCTTTACTACAATGTCTGGCACAATGTGTTTGCACAATCATGGGGGCAGGGTCACAAGTTCTTGGTCACCTGACTGACTCCCGGGTCCAGGGGTCCTTGGCTTTTCCTGACTCCAGGGAGATAAAATGCTCTCAAGGGAAGCAGGGATCAGAAATGTCACACAGGACGCAAAGGTGCTCTCCACAGAAACACACTCTGAACAGTGACTGACAGAGAAGACGCCTTCAGAGGGGGCCCCAAATCAGCGTGAGGGACTGGAGTCAAGCAAAGGCAAGGGTCCTTTGGCTGCTGCGGCACAGAAAATCAGATGGACTTCTAATAAAAACACAGGCCCATCACAGAAGGACCTCAGGCCAGTCGCTGGCTACAAATGACATCTCGCCTAAAAAAGGAGATAAGAAGAAATGTGAGCTCTGTGTTTAGCAAAGTCTCAGATTCTACAGAGCAGAGGGAGCTATGAACAGGCAGCTCTAGTACCCAGGGCTCCATCTGGCCTGGGTGGAGACCACTCCCCTTGTTGTTCTATGACAGTGATGGGGTGGGGGAACTGATGTAGATGAAGCAAATGCTCCTGGGCTTTCTGCCTATGGAGGAGCAGGACCCATGTACCACTAAGGACCCAAGCTGCAGTGAGAGGCCAGAGGACTCTGCCATGAGCCCAAACCCAACCCCAAAGTTTGCAATGTTTAATTAAAATTCTCAAAATGGTGGTTAAAGAAGCACCTGGTGGGAACAGGCAGATGGCTCAGCAGGTAAGGACACTGTGGCTTACTCTGACAGCCAGAGTTTGATACTGTGAAAGGAAAGAACCAGCTCCCAAAGCTGTTCTCTGACCTCCACACGTGTGCATGCATGTGTACGTGTGTGTGTGTGTGTGTGTGTGTGTGTGTGTGTAAAATACACACATGTACAAAATCACAAATGAAATTTTAAAAGATACCTGTGGTCTCAAAATTAAAAAGAAAAAGATACCCCAAGTGAATTAACTGGGCAATGAGGAGACCTGCCCTGAATGTGGGCATCACACACACATGGGCTGGGGGCCAGACTGGATTAAAAAGGGGAAGGCAGCTGACTGCACATTCATCCCTCTGCCCCTGCTGCTTCCTGGTCCATTGATGTAAGTGGCCTCACGTGCTCCTGAAGCCGCCCTGGCAAGCCACTGCCCCCACAATGCCTTTTCCACCATGATGGGTACCCTCAAACCAGGAATCAACCTTCACTTCCTCCCGTAAGTGTCTGTCTTTAGGTATTCTGTCACTGCAAAAGTAATACAATGCTGACAACACCAGCGTTACAAAGATCACTCAGGTGACAGCCGGTCGGGAGACTGCCAGGAGCCGGCCAGGATTCGTCCCTGCCCACAGACCAGCACCACACATGGCATGCACTCACCTCTCCGTTAAACCAAAGAACATCAGTAAATACACAAGTAACAAGTCAGACATAACTCCTTCGCGACTTGGGGAGGGGCATATCTTGTCACGTGACACCACACAGAGCAATGTTTTCACTCCTACAAACCTCGGGAAGGCTCAGTACCTTGGCCCTCACTCCATTCTCATGCTTTGGGAAAGCTGTGCCACCATTCAGTCAGTTGGCAAACATTCTGGGGACCACGACTGCACACTGAGCTTGGCAGTGAGGCAGCCCCGGGGGACTGACAAGGTCCACCACTCCCTGGACACCACCTCCTGGGCAACTCACAACCCGATTTACCCCCAAAGACAAAATACAGAGACAAGGCTTCGATCGCTGCAGCTAAAGAGTGAGACACTTACAATGGCTGTGCCTCCCCATTTGTTTTTAATAATTCAAGGCTGGGAATGAAATGGATTCGACTTCCCGCCGGTGCTCTCCCTGACCCAGTGGGTCTCCCTCCTGTCTGGACGGGCCATCTGAAGACACACTGTCCATAAAAGGGGATGGAGGCTCTCAGCTCTGCTCTGAAACACAACACCCAGACAGAAGCCTGGCAACACGGGACGAGGAAATCCAGCAAAGCCACCCTGGGAACGTGTCCACCAAATGACGAGAAAACCCAGGGTCCCTGGCTTGAACAAGGACCCTGAGTGCAAGTCTTACAGCGAGAGCAAAGCAGAGCTTTCGATGACCATGGGAATGAGAGGTGTCCGTGCCACTGACCGCTACCCCCATGGTGAGGAGCTGAGCCCATCTTTGGGGACAGCTACCAGCCATGAACAGAAAACGACGAAAGGATTGCAGGTGCTCTGGAGTAGTCAGGGAGGAAGAACAGACGAGCCTGGCTCAGAGTGGTGGACGCGGAGCTGGCAATGGAACACGAGGTCATCACATGCTGCCCTGCACTCCGTCTATGTGTCGGTTTACAATAAAAAATAAAATATACTCAGGGGAAGGGAGATGGCTCCAGAGAGAGAGTGTGTCGGCTGAGCAAGCATAAGGACAGAAGCCTGGACCCCCAGAAGCCACACAACAGACCATGGTGACACCGGCTACCCCAGTACATAGGGAGCGGAGACATGAGATTCCCCAGGACAGGCCAGCTGGCTAGCCTGGCCAGAACTGCTGAGCTCTGGGCTCAGTGAAGGACTTTGCTGGATAAATAATGTGGAGAAGTGAGAGAGAAAGACTCCTGTCAGCAACTTCAGGCCTCCTCATGCATGTGCACACAAACAACACACAACCCTGCATGTCCCACACCCACAACAAGAAGAATGAAAAGGAAGCAGGCACCCACATCCCGGATGGATACTGAAGATAACGCCTCCAAAGACAGCGGTGGGGCTGCGCTGCTGGGTGCTGGGTGCCCCTCCTTGACCAGTAGAGCCTGTGGACAAGGCTATGCCATGGGTAGGTCTAATGTAGCCCAGGCTGGCCAGAAACTTGTATACAGCTGAAGAAGGCCCTGAGCATCTGATCCTCGGGCCTCTGCCTCCCAAGTCACAGTGGACAAGGCGCCTGCTGCCTAGCAGCAACCCACAGGCCTGGTTCTCCCACAGTCCACCCACGACGACCCACACCCACGTGCACCTGCACAGCACATGTGAGGTAAAACACCTGATGACAAACAAGGCAGCAGGTGATAAACTGTTCACTAAAGTGACCAAGACTTGAGGTTACCCCAGGAAGGCCCCGTGTGAGCAGAAGACACGGGAGTTGGGGCTCTGGCGGTGGCAAAGATGGAGAGCACAGTGGACAAGTGGGCTCCAACGCCCCCCCCCCCGACCCAGGCTTAACTCCCTTCTTTAGAGAACTGGCCCGCAATGAAGCCCTCACCACGGTGTCCGTCAGTCTCCCTTGCATTAGCTGTCAAATGACCTAGGATTAAACAGAAACTGTGTCTTAAGAGCGGCACGACCTGCTTCCCAGGGACTCTGCCCCACGTAAGCTGTCTGCCCGCTCCACTCCTGTCAACCAAACTACAAATTCTGACTTTTGATCCTGACGTAGATGCACGGAAAGTTCACTCTAGAAAGCCGCTTATCGCTACACTTAAGAGCAAATGAAAAATGTAGTAAAATGGCCTCGCTTTTCAAAATAATTACTGGCTCAATAATTATGAATTAGAGATGTTTTGGTGTGTGAAGTTTTCTGGGCAGTGTTCTACCACCACAGAACCTCCAGTGCCCACGAAGATGATGAGGGCAGAAAGAGGCTGGTTCCCAGTCCCACAGGCCGTGCCGTTACCAAGGCTTTTAATGCAGAGGAGACACTGGTGCCCGCCAGTTCCCCTCGGCATGAAGCTAACTGCACGGAGGCTGATCCCTAAAGGAGACTCACACTGCCGTCGGCTCCGGAAGGGCTGCTGAACACGTACTCCAGCTGGAAGACGATGGCAAAGGCCGGATGACTGACCATCTCCGGGAGTCGCAAGTGGCTTCTCAAAACCAGAGCCTGGTTCCCAGAGCTGGTCGGAAACACAAACCAGGTATCGGACGTCAGAACATGGGCTCCCTCCCAGCTGTGTCCCCCTCCCCAAGACGAGCAGCCGCAGTCCAGGGACTCCAGGACACAGTGGGTCCGCTCTGCTCAGCCTACAGTGGCCACTGCGTTTACCACTAGCACCACCTCCAGACTAGCAGAGGTAGCCTGCAGGGGAGACAGTCAAGTCACTGAGCGTGGCCAGAGAGGCGAGGGAGCCCGTGTGACAGCTGCCTCCTGCGTTTGTCTGCATGGGGCCCAGCACATGAGATTCAACAAAGTAAGACGTGAAACCTTTGGAAAAGAAACCCCAGGGCGGGCGGCTCCAGGAGGTGTGCGAGGGGCTCTTCAGACCCTCGGCTGGAAGCTTCTAAAGTTCTAGCCCCAAAGTGGTCACAGCAAAAATGGTGGCTTTTCCTAAGTGTACAACGCTGAGGTTTTGCCTGATAGGTGTGACTGAGCAGAAGGGAAGGGGGTGATGGGGAGGCAACCCACAGGGCAAGCCCACCCTGTACACTCAACATCCCCATTTCACCTGGCCCCTCAGCATGGGAGATACCTGTTCTTAGAAGAGGCGCAGACTCTCCTGCTGAAGCTGGCCGAGCGTGTCAAGGCCACATCCATCTCAGGTACAAGCACAACCACCTGGGGCCTGTGCACGAAGCCCAGGCCGTTATGGACACAGACGTGCAGGCGTCTCTCCAGGACCTCTAGGGTACCGCCATCCAGCAGGCCAGTGCCCTACGAGAGACACAGGATACAGAGAAAGAGTCCTGCATGGCAGTGAAGAGAGTGGCCAGAGGAGGTTGGGTGAGCCAAGACGGAGTCCACAAAGCACCCAGGCGGAGTGACACAGAGGGCAGGACACAGCGATGGCCACCGGCTTGAGCACACTGGGTACACTATGTACTTCCCAAGCAGCGTGGCCTTCCCCAGGTGCATGGGGAATCCCTCATCAAACAGACAGCTTAGAGCAGACAACAACCTCATATGCATGGACCTCAGATCCTCCTGGGAGACTGGAAGCCACCTCCTTGAGATGAGCACCACAGTGATGGAGAGGGACCCAGGGGCAGAACACACCCCCAGGTTCCACTCTGTCCTTCAGGAGAAAGTGGGGTGGGAAGAGGATGCAGGCTCAGGCAACAAGTCACAAGCGGACAGAAACGGAGTCTGCCCCAAAGCCATGGCTAGACACCACAGACCACCATCTTAGCAAGAAAGGTCAGGAACCCTATCAAATGGGCAAGTGTCCCTCCCAACTTAGCGAGAAACGCATTGCACCCCAACAAACTGACAGGTGTCCCTCCCAGCTTCAGTGGTTGTGAAATTACATGATCTTTACTAGTTGATCTTGAATTTTCTTGTTTTTCACTGCCTATTAATCAAGCTGAATGGGCCACATCTCAGCCTGTTAGTCTTTGATTAACAAAAATAAAACAGTGGAGATACGTGGAAAGGAAAGATACCACGGTGGTGAAATCCCTCCACAGTATTTGTAAGACGGTGTCAAGCCCGACAGAGCTGTTTTTATGCCGTAACTCCCTCAACCCGCTGTGCAAAGTAAGAAGGCGACAGGAGCGGCACAAAGAAAGTGGGCTCTCCTTGAACCCCATTCTCAGCCCCATGCTTCCCTACCACATGGAACAGAGCCAATAAGCCTCCTTCATTCATTCGTATACACACCTCATTAGTAACCAGCACAAAGGGAACCAGTGGGGTCACCCACTGGAGCATCTTATGTCAAACATTGCATGGTACGATGAACAAAACAGCCCATCTTTGGGGGGCAGACGCTCCCAGGAGGGGGTGGAGGACGTCCCTCAACAGAACCCCGGGAGGCAGACGTGGAAGAAAGTGAAGTTGTGCCCTCTGGAGAGGCCTGACCCTGATCGGCAGGAAGGAAGCCCAGGATGTAAGCACATGCCCAGAGGGTGGCCAAGTCCATGAGATAGCAAAGGAGGCAGCTCAGAGTGAGGGGAGGGGGAGGGTGAAGACAAACCCGTAGGATGAGGAGTCTGGATCTCTGCTCATGAGAAGCTAGAGCCCACAGAGGGTCACAAATGGGAACAAAGACAGCCAGAGTCAAGCTTCTGAAAGACAACCTGGACCAGAGTAAAAAAAAAAGATTCTCCCTGGGATCCCTAAGAACACAGCAAACAACACCTCCACAGAGAAACATCCCGCCATATCCCACAACAAAAACCACAAAGCCACCCACAGCCACCAAGCAAGGAAGGTGCCACCGAAACACCATTGCCTTCCAGACCTAGTGCCGTGACCGTGTCCAGCCTCTGGAATTCCCAGGGTAGAGCAAACAGGCTCCACCCAGCACCTGCCTCCACCCTGGCATCAACACTCAGCAAACTCCATGCTAGACTCGTGGAGGGTTGGCCTGAGCTGGCCACAGCGGCGGCAGCTGGGCTCCACGAGCCTCATGCTCAGAAGCAGCTGCAGCTGCGGAATTAGAGGTGATCAAGCCTCTGTGTGCATCAAGCTGCTACTGTCCACCACCCAAAGCCAGGCCCATCTGCACATGCGGGGCAGAGGCTATGACCTGAGAGTGTCACTACCAGCTACTCCCAGGGTAACCTCCTATAGCCTGAAGACAGCCTCAAGATTGATGTGCAATGCCCTTCCGTGTGCTGTGAATATGTTTTATTACCATTGGTTAATAAAGAAGGTGTAGTGACCTATGGCAGGGCAGAATATAGCTAGGCGGGAAAGACAAACTGAATACGGTGAGAAAGAAGGCAGAGTTGAGGGAGATGCCAGCAGCCGCTGGAGAAGCAAGATGTGAGGTAACAAGTCACCAGCCTCATGGTAAAATATAAACTAATAGAAATAGGTTGATTTAAGTTGTAAGAGCTAGTTAATAATAAGCCTAAGCTAATAGGTCAAACAGTATGTAATTAATATTAAGCCTCTAAATGGTTATTTTTAAAGCGGGTGAAGGACCAGGTGGGATGAGAAACCTCCAGTTACACAAGATCCCGTTGCATAAGTGCCCAGATATAAATAGAAATGTCCCCAAAAGGTAAATAAAGGCCTATACATCCATCAGGACAAATACATCACAGTCCACTCATACTGAGGAACACAACACAGCAGAGTGAGAAAGGAACCACACCAGTTGCTGATGAATGGGACCACAGCGCCATGGGCATGAGAAAACAACACAGAGGAAAGAAGCTCATTTCAGAGAAACCAAGGTCAAGGAGGGCAAACTGACGCTGCCAAAAGGTGCATCTGAGGGTGACAGAACAGAAACAGAAAAGAAAGACACGGCGAGAATAAAGCTGGGGCCTGGACGGGAGGAACACAGCAGGAGACCTTTCCTGGAGCTCACCACACACACACACACACACACACACACACACACACACACACACAGCGCCCACTGGTGCATCCTGCGCCCTTCTGGAGGTTTGCTATGGCGGGGGAACTGCCCACCAGTCTTTCACGCCCTGTGATGAAGGTGCTCTCTTCTGTTTCAAAGTTCAAAAGTGAAGCCCTCTCTGGTCGGAAGAAGCGGACGAGAAGAGGTCTGCCCACAGTCAAGTGCCAGTGACCCATTCTTTCTGTTCCGAGGGTGGACAAGGTTCATTCTCCCAGCAGGAGGGAGTTTCCCTGTGGCTGCCAGCCAAGAAGCAGGAGGAAGCCATGCAGGCCCAGGAAGGATGGGGCAGTGTATGGTGGTGGCACTGCCGGGCTTGACAGGCCACGCTCTGATCACAGCTGGGACAGTTGGAAAACAGGGGTCCCCCAACTGCAAAGGTATTTGGAGGTTCTCATGGTACACAGAGCATCTGAGAGGACCTCTTGTCAGAGCGGCAGCACCCAGAGCGTGAGGCTGACCAGTCAACAACAAGACAGGACCGGAGAGAGAACCCAGTGCATCCTGTGTGGGGGTGAGTGCGGCCCTGAGTGAGGCCAACACGGGAGCTCCATGTGCTGCCCTCACAACTGCCACTTCAATGCCCCTGCTCAGGGTGATCCCCCAAAAGCCGCACCCAAGCACATGATCAAACCCACATGTTCAGAAGCAACAGACAAGATAGGAACAGGCTCCCAACAGAGGCTCTCGGGGGACGATGGGGCTGTGTCCACACAGTTAGGCAGGACTCAGAGTGTCTTATGAGAGCACACTACTGACAAAAAACCACCATGAGGGGCCACCTTCAGCCACCTCCTCAAATGAGTCACCTGGCCTCAAAGGTCCGTGGGAACTGCTAAGTGTCTTATGTCTCCCTCTTTGATGAGGTAATTAGCTTTTAAAGGAAAACTATTTCACAGTCTACGGGAATTAACATCAGTGTTGCAGGCTGTCAGTGCCCCCTACAGACTGGAGGGTCTGCTCAAGGCGTGGCCTGGGAAAATGGCCCCTCCTAGTCCACTTCATCTGGTAAGCCAAGGAAAGATGTGCTTCTTCAGTCAGAAAAAAAAGAAGAGCAAAGGGCAGGACCAAACCTTCCAGGATGAACCCCATGCCCAGGACCACACTTCCCAGGATGAACCCCCATGACTGGGACCACACCTCCCAGGATGAACCCCACGACCAGGACCACACCTCCCAGGATGAACCCCCACGACTGGGACCACACCTCCCAGGATAAACCCCCAAGTCCAGGACCACATCTCCTGGGAAGAACCCCACGCCCAGGACCACACCTCCCAGGATGAAACCCCACGCCCAGGACCACACCTCCCAGGATGAAACCCCACGCCCAGGACCACACCTCCCAGGATGAACCCCATGCCCAGGACCACACCTCCCAGGATGAAACCCCACGCCCAGGACCACACCTCCCAGGATGAACCCCACGCCCAGGACCACACCTCCCAGGATGAACCCCATGCCCAGGACCACACCTCCCAGGATGAACCCCATGCCCAGGACCACACCTCCCAGGATGAACCCCATGCCCAGGACCACACCTCCCGGGATGAACCCCCACACCCAGGACCATGACTCCCAGGACGAACCCTCACACCCAGCAACACTAAATGTAGGTCACCCCAGCCCTGCGGCAGGCAGCAGGGTCATGTTATACTACAGCGGGGTGAGACATGAGTTACCTCCCGGAAGTAGTCGCTGGTGAGCAGTTCCAGAAGTTCCTCCTCAAACTTCTCCAGGGAGGGGTACATGGTGAAGAAGAGGTCATCCAAATGCCATGTGGTGGGCTTCTGGAAGCGAGGCTTCCTCAGGGCATCGCCTGGAGTGGGAAGAGGGCTCTGTTAACCTCGTTCCTGCCAGTCCCAGGCTGCTCAGACAGCATACCAGAACCTCCACAGGGCTAGGCAGGCTGAACCAAGCTCACCCAGCACCTGCTGGCTCTATCACTTGAGGCTTCAGCAAGACCACGCCGGCTCTGACTCACGCTGCTGACCTACCCTGCGTCATTTGAACCATGCAGATATGCGTTGTCCATGCCACAGTGCAACCAAAAAGCAGTCATGACAATGTCACTGATACATGACCCAGGAGAGAAGGGAGCCAGTGACAGCAGTGTTCCAGGTACAGCCATGGAGACAGGAAGTGTGGGTGCCATAGCACTTCCCAGGGAAAGACGGTGAGCAGGCAGGAAGCTGACACTCTTCACAACGGGACTGAGCGGTAGGTGTCACTGTCTCCCACTCTCCCACCACACCACCAGGCCACACGGCTGAGCTAAGGGACACATGGGCAGCCCAGCCACCATCACCCTTCAGGATGAGCCCAGGTCCTCTGAGGTTTGAGCTAACCCAGACTCACAGCGACCAGATCCAAGGGCAGCTTACCCGTGTCCCCATGAGGAGGAAGGAGGCCAGGGATCTGCTGGAGACCAGACACCAGGAGATTCTCGGGGAGCAGATGGAAGGCAGGCTCCAGGGGTGGGTGTGGCTTCAGGGTGTACTGCAGGCTACAGTTCTCCATCAGCATCATGTGCTTGCTCTCTGGGGGAGGGGCAACAGACAGGGGCTAAAAGCAAGAGCATTTCCCATCAAAGAGCTAAAACCCAGGAATGACAACAAATGCCATGAGCAGACGGCTTGTTTCCAAAGGATGACGTCAGACGTGCCGCACACACCTGTCTTCACACTGGGGAACCACATGCAGGAGGAATGCGCATTCCAGGCTAGGCCTGGCTACACACAGCACGCCTTGTCTCAAGTTCCAGGCTAGACCTGGCTCCACAAAGCACGCCTTGTCTCGAGTTCCAGGCCAGGCCTGGCTACACACAGCACGCCTTGCCTCGAGTCCCAGGCTAGACCTGGCTACACACAGCACGCCTTATCTCAAGTTCCAGGCTAGACCTGGCTCCACAAAGCACGCCTTGCCTCGAGTCCCAGGCTAGGCCTGGCTACACACAGCACGCCTTGTCTCAAAATAACAAAAATAAAATAAAGGCAAAAAGGACCAAGCTGCCTTCATTTTCTCTGTTGAAACTGAAACAAGAAGATCTTGTCTCTCGGCTTTTGCTTGCACTGTGCGTGAGCGTATGCGTGTGTGTATGCATGTGTGCACCTGGTGCAGGAAGATGAAGGCTAGAGGACACTTTGGGTGCTGTTTCTCAGGTTCCTTCTACTTTTTGCTTCACACAGGATGCCTCATGGCCTAGGATTTCACCAATTGGTTGGGCTGCCTGGCCAACGAGCTCGTGGAGATCTGTCCATCTGCCTGGCCAATGAGCTCACAGAGATCTCTCCGTCTGCCTGGTCAATGAACTCGCAGAGATCTGTCTCCCACCTCTCTGCTGCTGGAAATACGAGCAGGTGCCAGCAGGTGCCACCGTGCCAGCTTTTTAGCTGGGTTCCAGGGACCAAGCATCTCCGTGACTCTATATGTGTTTCTGAGATTGTTTCGCTGTCCGTATTGCTCAGACTGACCCTGGACTCCAAGAATTACGAGATCCTCCTCCCTCAGCCTCCCAAGTGTCCAGGACCCCACCATGCCCAGCTCCACAATAGTGAAGTTTTACTCTGACAAATTCAGTCTTTCTGGCCATAAAACAAGCTGTGCAGTTCCCAAGCCTGGCTAGGAGACAGGAAGATGCTCACGCTGACATTTTTAGTCACAGCCTTGCAGGCAGCCAGCCCCACATGAGGCGGGCACAGGAGGGCAGGTCAGAGACAGAGGCAGGGTCCTCGTCCGTCCACTACAGAACCAAAGCCAGCCCATAACACAGGAGCCATAACCATTGCACTGTTTCCTAGGCTGAAAGGGTTCAGACCGAGAAAGACAAACAGACAGAGCGAAACAGAGAGCACCCAGGAAGTCAGGAGCTCGAGACACATGCCAAGACCAGGCTAGGCTCTTACGTTCTATGGGATCCTGGAGAAGTGGGTGCAGAAGGGCTCTGGGGGTGCCATGATACAGCCTCAACCTGAAAGACAGAACCAAGAAACCATGTCAACCGCCCATCTCCCATGACCAGGACAGCCCCTGGGACCCTGCCTCCCAGAGCCTCTTAAATGTTGCTGATCACATCTGCTGCAGAAAGAGGTGGCTAAGGGCAGGGCCAGCCCGCCATGTTATTTTAAACACGCCCCACAGACCTGCAGCCCAAGGAGCAGGAAGCTAGAAAATGGGCTGGAGAGGCAGCTAGGTAGTCAAGGGCAGTTGCTCACAACCACCTGAAACTCTATCTCCAAGGGATCTGATGCCCTCTTCTGGTCTCCAAGCGCACACACATGCGCACACACACACACACACACACACACACACACATGCAAACAATAATGATGATAATAATAATTTTAAGCTAGGAAACAACAGAAATAGCCTGACTGCTAAGTCCCAGGAAGACACTGGCCAGCCCCCTTACTGGAGCCGCGTCTTTATCCAGGCACGGCATTCCCATGCATGTTTGTGGGGTATATCGAGTTAACACACTGGGCAGAGACTTCTGGCATCTTCTAGTGGAGACCGGGGCACTGCCAGGCATCCTACAGTGCATGAGATGGCTCCACAGCAAAGAATGACCAGGCCTGAGGGAGCAGCTCCTGCACTAAGAAACTCAGACCTAGAGATGCAGTCTGAACGTGAACCCTGGTTGGAAGGACTACACAGAGCTTGTCAGTCTTGTCACACAGTCACACAGCTGCCGCTTGTGCATAGATGAGTGGGCAGCCTACTTAAAATCCTGAAAATGGGCGACAGATCAGGGCTTGGGCCTGCGGACATACCGCATTCAACCCAACGTTCAACCAAAGCTGCTTCTCACTCCACAGAAAAGAGCAACTCTTTGGCTAATTTAGAATTAGTAACAGACACACACACACACACGTGTTGTACAGATATTCTTGCAAACAAAGCACCCATGTACATAAAATAAAAATAATTAAATCTTGAGAGAGAGAGAAAGAGAGAGAGAAAGAAACACAGAAGGTACCGTTTGTCCTGGGCAGCAGAGGTGGGAGATTCCGGCTTATTGCCAAAGATGCGAAGAATTCCAAACCCACAGGACAGCACCTGCAGGGTGCCATCCCTCTTCCTGCCTTCAGCAACCACTTCTACCACGGCCACGATGTTTGGGTGGTTCAAGGTGGTGTGGAAGTAGAAAGGCTGCCAGAGAGAAAGCAGAGGCTGCTGGCAAAGGTGACAACTGGCAAGGGAGTGAGGGGAGCCAACCCTCTCCTCTCCAGACCATGCTGTGGGCACACAAGCATCAGGCCCCACCCAGTGCCCTTGTGAGGAAGGAGGGCATAGCATCCCGACCAAACCTTCACAGGCTGGGGAGGTGCAAGCTTGGAAACTGGAGTTCCTATCCCAGAAGCCCACGTAAGCGCCAGGTGGATGGGCAGCCCACCTGTGATTCCAGCCCTGGAGAGCAGAGATGAGACCCCCAGAGCAAGCTGGGTAGCAAGGCTAGCAATACCAGCATATCAGTGAGCTCTGATTTCACTGAGGGACTGTGCCCCAGTGGGATGAGGGCCATCATCCCTTCCTTGTTCAGTTCTATGTACTTGTCTGGGGTTCAAACTGACCAAGTCACATTCCCCTATCAACCTAAGGCAGCCAAAGGCACTCAGACACATGTATACACCCACACAAATATGTGCATGCACAAACAAATATGCCTACACACACACACACACACACCACAAAACACTGATGGGCACAATCGACCCAAGCCTCGGCCACCACACAGCATAGAAACTTGGGCCACAGTTTGGCATGCTGACTCTCACCCTGCCTGATATGTATGTTTTATGGAGTCCCATTTAAGTGTGCTTCAACCAAGAACTCTTAGCCTTCCCTAAACTAAGAGAAGATCCAAAGCCCACAGCCAGCGCCTTTCACAGTGAAAATCAGCTGAGATCTGGTTGGGAGGTGAGGGGGGTTAGGCCTTTAATAACATAGGTGAGGGCTTTATTTTTTTAGTCATGTGTATGGGGTGGGGGGGGCAGGAACAACGTGCATCCCAAGAAGCAGGAACAGAGACTTCGATCCCCTGGAGCATGGCTGTGAGCCATGGGTGCTGGGAACTGAATTTGAGCCTACTCCTGTTAATTGATAAACCCATCTCTCCATTTTTGTTTGTTTTGTTTCATGTGCTTTTTGAGACGGAGGCCTCAGCAGCCCACGCTGACTTCAAATTCATGATGTAGCTGAGAACGACCTTGAACTCCTGATCTTCCCGCCTCCAGCTCCCAAGCGCCAAAGAACAGGCTTGAAGCACCAAGTATGGTATGACATCTTTTCATTACAAGATTTTTGGAATATAGTAGATGATAGTCAATTTCTTCTTAAAGGGACTTCATTTATAACATTCCTATTCCCAGAGTACAAACCAAAATCTCTGGCCCCTGGGTGGGTGAAGGCATACAAGGGGAAGACACGGGACAGCTGAGGCAAATCCATTTCTCTCTAACACAGAGCATGTGCTCATGCGTGTGTGTGTGTGTGTGTGTGTGTGTGTGTGTGTGTGTGTGTGAACCTGATTTGGTTCAATGCATTTGTTTCCAGTTCTAATTGGCCACATCACAAGCATAAGAGACAGAGGTGGAGTAGGGGTTGGGTTTGCCAACCTCAGGGCCTCCTTCCTGGGCTGGCTTCCACATGCTGCCACCTTTCAGTGTCGGGGTGTTTAGCCCCCAGCTGAGACAGCGCCAGGCAGGGCAGAGGGTGGCCAGCGCCATGGGATGGAAATTCGGGCTACCACTCCTATTAAGGAGTCCTTACTGTGGTGTCAGCCAGAAAGTGGTTACTGTAATCACAGACTGTCAGCCAGGATAACGGAGCGATGCATTAAAACAGCAGCCACGAACTATAAATCGTTATTCTATTATCTTTTATTGCAGAATGATGAAATAATGACCACTAAGAGCTGGCAGGTGGCAGGGCTGAGACGGAATTATGCGTCGGGCCCCCAGACACAGCGATTCACAGAGTCCGCTGGGCTGCTAAGCCTGTCACGATCTCACCTGCATATTTACACCTGTACACACCGGTTTTGTGAAGGCTGCCCTCTTTCTCTTTCAGCAGTAAAACAAACATTGAAATTTTCACAGGAAGCAATCGGCCTTGCCCAGCTTGGAGGTCACCTTGAAACTGCTCCACCTGAGCAGTGGGGTCAGTGGGGGCAAATCCAGGAAAACACCAAGAACATGCATACTGTGCCACCTAGGCACTGCCTTTCACTGCCACCAAGACTTGGAAAACAGAAAGGGGAAAAATGCTAAAACCAGAGCTTCCCCATCTAAGCCAGTCCCGGTATCTTTCGGCAAACAAACTGAAGGGCCATCCAAGTTCAGGAGCATCGGCCTCATTCCTGGCTAAGAATGTGTTCTTTTCCAAACATCCAGTGTGGGGACCATGCTAAAGAAGCCATAAGGAGCCTGGGAAACACATCAGCCTACAACAAGTTCAAAGCACAAAGGCTTTATAAATGGCAGATTGGTGGGCAACTAGGAAAATGTTTACATTGTTCAGGAGCCAAGAGCGTTGAGCAACTGGGGAAGCAAAAGCCTCTCAGGGATGGACACACAAACACATGCTCTTCTCCGTTCTTCTGGACCACCTGTGCCTAGGAGTACCCCTCCCCCAGACCACCCCAGCTTTCCAGCAGGGTGCCCAGGAGCACCCCCCGCCCCGACCACCCCAGCTTTCCAGCATGATGCCTAGGAGCACCCCCCGCCCCGACCACCCCAGCTTTCCAGCATGGTGCCTAAGAGCACCCCCTGCCCTGACCACTCCAGCTTTCCAGCATGGTGCCTAGGAGCACCCTCCACCACCTCCACCCACCCCCCAACCGTCCCAGCTTTCCAGCATGCAAAAGGCTTGGGCAAAATCCCAGACAGCACACGACTGACTGACACCTGTGAGCAGCCCTCCAAACCTGGGCAATTTAATGAACATAACGCCATACATTTTGAGGAGAAAACTGTGTGTCAACTAAAACAGCATGATTAAAAGTCTAAGTCAAGCCTATCAAATCCCCTGTGGAGAAAGCACACAAACAGAAGACAAGGGTCTCTCTCGCTCACACACACACACACACACACACACACACACACACACATACTCCATGTCACAACTCTCTCATGAACAATGGCCCCTCCCTGGAGGGGTAAACAGATTAATAAATCATCCTGATGCCTTCATCTTCAGAAACAGACACCACTGCCCAGGGGCCAGGTTTCCATTCTTGCCCACAATGACAGAACTGAAAACAGCTCTGACAGTGAGCCTCTAGGAAGCTGCACTTGGCATGCCCTGCTGACAGCTAAGCCGACCTGCTACCCATGCTCACGGGACCAGCAGAGAGCTGAAAAAAATTAAACCAGCATCGTACAAAGAAGTAGTTCAAAACAAGCCATTAGAGGCTGAGGAGGTGGCTCCGTGCATATGAGTTCTTGCTATGCAAGCATGAAGACCTGGGTTCCAGTCCCTAGCACCAAGGCAAAAAAGCTTCCACCTCCAGGTCAGGGGTGGGCACGGAGTAGATGGTGGAGATAAAAGGAGAACCTGATGACCCTTCCAGTTACCCCTGTGCAACAGACACACACACACAACATGCACATACACACACACACATGCACACAAACACATATGCATACATATGTACATGTATGCACACACAAACACATGTGCACATGCATGCAGACATATCACATACAAAACACTTATGTACACACATGCAAACAAACATGTGCACATGCATGTACCACATACAAACACATAGGCACACAATGCACACATGTGGACACACAGACACATATATGCACAAATGCACATGTACATGCCACATACAAACACACATGTGCACGCATGCACACACATGTGTGTATATATATGCACGCTCACCCCATACCCGCACAACAACAATAATAACAAGCCTTTAATGCAGGACCTTCAGGAAAACAATCCACAAATGCGTCCTGCAGCTTCCATTACTCACTCTGCCTCAGCCTAGGCTCAGGTCTCCTGGCCAGTGGCCTTCAACAATGACTACCCCAAGCTGGGCCAACTCTATGCAACCCACGCTCCCCTAAGACATTCACAGCTCAGTCCTGAAGTTGGAAGCTGGCCCTGCCAGGAAGGTGTCATAATGGTAAGGTCAGCACAGGCCAGAGAGAGCAGCCCAGCCCATGGGGTAATGCGAACTTGAACCGTGGCTGGAAGGTTACACAGGAGCTTGCCGGTCTCCATATGTTCAGATGAGTACAGCGGCTGCTCGAACACCATCTACCCAGTAAACTCACTCCACTTCATGGGCAGCTGCCGGGATCCTCATGGCTCACACTCAACTGCACATCTCTGCAGATGGTGTACAATGGTCACAGAGCCGACTGACCCTCCTGAAACCCCAGCTTTGGCCCATGTGGAAACCTCAACAAACCCGGCACTTGGGCCAAAGCTGACCCTCACTCCCGCTGGAGAGCAATTCCTTGGCTAACTTATAAAAGGGGGTGATCACACGTCACCAACCCAAAACAAGAGACACTGGAGGGGGCTGGAGAGATGGCTCAGTGGTTAAGAGCACTGACTGCTCTTCCCAAGGACCCAGGTTCAATTCCCAGCACACATATGGCAGCTCACAACTGTCTGAAAATACAGGGGATCTGACAACTTCACACCAATGCACATAAAATAAAAAAGTTAAATAAACCATAAAAAATTTTTTTAAAAAAAGAGAGAGAGAGAGAGACACCAGAGGACAGACGCAACCAGCCTCAAGTCCCTTGTCCCCAGTCACTGGCAGACCACTCCCCAAACAGTGACAACTAGGCCTTGGCCACAGTCAACAGACACTGCTTCTGTCAGGCCCCGCGCTAGGTGGATCCTAGGAGTGAGTGGGCCCCGTGAGAGGCAACAGGCCTGAGAGGGTCCAGTGCACGGTCTGGATCTGACCTGATGAAGCAGGAGTCTGGAAGGGGTCAGGGCATTCCTGTCAGCATCCGTCACTGCATGGCTCTGTGACTCTGAGGAGCGAGAGCTACCAGGGCTCCATCCTCATCCCTGGATCTGAAAACACACGTCGCAATCAAGGACCAGGAACCACCCTGCCGCTTTCTCAGCACCGGACTGGAACACACTGGGGAACGGGTCACTGCTCTGGGTGGAGCTGTACGTGGAGAGCCCCAGTTAGCCAAGAAAAAAATCCGAGAAGAGTGATGTCCACCTTAGAAGACATGGGGAACAGCACCGCACTGTGGCCACCATGAAGACTTCTGAACGATTACCCGTCTAAAAGGAAGCAAAAAGCAATTCCTCTCCGCCAGGGAGATCTCAGAGAGTGCAGAATGGAGAAGACCAGGGACTATGGACCAGTGAAGAGTCATTGTTTACCAAGGCACGTCTCTGGCATTCCACGTCTCTTCTGGGATGGCATCTCCCACCCACCCCTACCCCCTCTACCATGTGCCAGCTCAACACATCAGAGCATCGCTCTGTCCATCTACCAGCCACACATGGACCACTCAGCCACAGTAGCCCTGAGTATAGCCCCCGATGCTGGTAGCTCCTTAACATCACGGCAGATCTGCCCGACTCGCACGCCTCCGAGTCACTGCTGAAAGACAAGCAGCATCTTGGTCATCTGTCCCTATAGGCATGTGGCCGGAGCAACTGGACAGCCAGTGACCACAACCACAGCACGTGGTAAGTACCTACCCAGAGCATGTCAACCTCATACAACACAGGTGCAGGCACACACACCACACAAGCACAATCTCCTCTGCTGCGTTCTGGTGTCAGGAGACAGGGGAAGCTGCTGTGAAGAGGCGCTGACGGCTGTGGGGTGGGCTTCGGGCTTCGTCGCTAGGCCATCACTGGCCTCTGCTGTTTGCACTGAGCATAGCAACAAGCTGGGAAAAGCCAGAGGAGGCAGCTCAGGCTTCACCCTCAGGTCCCGCCTCGCTCTGGCCACCACAAGCTAAGCCTACACACTCTCCATTTCACTGATTCCAAAACACAGCCTCAACCAAAGGCAAATCAAGACTGCTGCCCAGGCTGAGCTGGCCAAGTTGATGTGGCTCCCACCAGCATAGGTAAACAAGCTCAGGAACAAGCCTGAATCCTGGATCTCCTCCTGGACAAAGGTCTGTGTCGGGGCTCAGGATACCTGGCCAGCAGGGGGCAGTGAAATCTGAGTGCATCTGGGCTCCTGGGGCAACTGAAACCCAGGGTAACACGATGTCAAATCCAAGACAAAGACAGAAGCGACCTCAGAGACTGGTCTCTCACAGCCACTGGGCATTCTACAGGGGCCTCCCATCTGTGACTCCCAGGATTGGAGATGGAAGGCCCTGCATCTGACCTGGCAACCTAGATCCCATGCTGGACCGAGTCAGGATCGCCAACAGGGAGCGGAGCAGATGCGCAACAGAGATCAAGCCCTCTCTAAATGCAGAGCGAAAACAAGGGGACAAGGAGAGGGGAGGGGGTGCATCTGGACTCCAGACACCAACTGTCCCTGTGCTGGCTTCAGAGAAGGTTGCTGACCCAGAGCACAGCGACGCCTACAGCAAGGCTCACCCCAAGGGCTGCGCATGGGGAGGCTGCATGCTCCATGCTCCATGCTCCATGCTCCATGCTCCATGCTCCATGCTCCATGCACCTGCTTTCTTCACCTTCAAAGCAAGGACTCAGGATTGCCACCCTCCACAGGAGGAGGACAAGGATGAGGTGAAAGGAGTCAGCCTGGCCCTAGAAAGTCCCACCCCGGAGAAGGCATGCCATCAGAGCCACCGTCACCGTTCATCACAGAAACTTCTCACGACACGAGGTTTCCGTGGGCTCTGCACACAGGAGAGAGGAAATCGAAAGAGCCCATCCATGCCTACAGGGCTGCCACCAAAGGCAGGAGGGGCTGCGCCATCCCCCACCCGCTGCAGCACTGTCATGAGACAGGACAAGACTTCCAGAGTGACAAGGGCACAGGGCCACGTCATGCCTGTGCTGAGACGGCCCTCGTGGGGTCACACAGAGCCACGTACAAGGCTGGCAGCACAACCTCCTGCCACTGGCACGCTGGCCGGGCAGACCTTCCCAAGAGCTCTGTGTAAGTCACCCGGTAACATCATGTCAGACACACTTCCGGTCCCCATGACATAGACTTTGCCAAGGTTTTGTTTAATCTTCTGACCTCTGGGGCCATTATCTCCCTCAACTACCCGTGTTTAGTCTGGAAAGCCTCAGAATGAGCCATGCCAAGCCACACAGAATCACACGGCCGGATGACAGCCAAGGTCAGAGGGCAGCATGTTCATAACCAGCCTGACACTCAGCACCAGCTACAGCAAAAGCAGCCGTGGCAGAAAAGCAGCCACGGGGTATAAGTGACCGGAATAGCAGCTCAGAACAGCCATGGTCCCCTCCACCGTCAGCCATGGCACCAACTGTCACAGCACAGTTTCCTCTGCCTCACCTGCTAAAGAGGCAAAGGCTCAGTCATCAGAAGCCGTCACCTGGGCTCCTCACTGCCCCCTGAAGGCCAAGTATGACACAGCATGGGGAAGGTCCCTGCGGCCTCTTCAGCTCTTAAAGAGCCCAGCATCACTGGGAAGGCCCACAGGGCACAGCTGTCTGCCCACTGGCTGCCACCACACCAGCCCCCAGCTCCCCTCGCCCTCACTCTGTCCTGCTTTGCTGAACGCATTCTCCCGCCTGCTCATCCCGGTGTCCACTGCTTTCTCGCCCTGGCCTCTCACGGGCCCGCCTCCGCGGCCCTTCCTTCCCATTCCTTCTGCCCCTTCTGAGAAGGTTTCACAGCTCATTCATTCCCTCCCTGGGAGGTAGCTTGAGCTGAAGGTGGTCGAGAGGCTCCCTGAGGGACATGGATTCATGCTACTGCCAAGTCTGAGGGCAGAAGCTCGGCCACCCTCCACGTGAGCAAGTCACTTAACTGAGTCTGAGTTACACCACCTGTGGCGGTCACTCTTGGCTGCCATGCTGAGTGAAGTGAGAAGCATCTAGGTTGGAAAAGCACACCTCTGGGTCTGTCTGTGAAATCACCCCCAGAAAGGACCAACCATAGCAGCATTTCTCAACTGGTGAGTTGTGACCCCTTTGGGGGTCAAATGACCCTTTCACAGGGGTCACCTAAGACCGCTGGAAAACACAGCGTTTACATTAAGATTCACAACAGCAGCAAAATTACAGTCACGAAGGAGCAACGAAAAGAATCTCATGGTTGGGGGTCACCACAAGATGGGGACTCTACTAAAAGGCTGTGGCATTAGGAAGGCTGAGAAGCTCAGGGAGCTGACCCACTCGGGATGCAGGTGATGTCCTCCCGTAGACTAGGGCCCAGGTGGAGAAAGACGGAGAGTACGCCTACAAGGAAAGGCGTTCTCTCTCCACTTCCTTTCGCCAGGAGAGGACAAGCATTGCCATGCATCTCTGTCACGATGCTCTGCCTCACCTCAGGGCCAGAAACACTAGAGTCAAAATGAGTCCTTATACTGTTATTTCCCAGATATTTCGTCATGGCAATGAACGTTAACACACTATCAGTTGAGATCAGTAACCAGAGGTTCCCTAGGGAGACAGGATCCCCACATCCCTGCACTCCATTGTAAGCACGTCTACCTGGCTGGACAAAGAGACTGTTTGGAAACAGAGTCGCACCACCAAGACAAGCTTTACAGTGGTGACCTGCTACTCCGGGCCATGCCTGTAGGTCTCAGATGTGTGTGCCGAGGTCCCACTGTCTGGGCTGCACAAGACAGAACCCAGCACACCTTACCCTACCATAAAGCAGGCCCCGCCCACGGTCACCAGAACCCACCTCGTTGAAGAGGATCCTGGGTGGTTGCCTGGACAGTTGATTGGTGGGCTTCACCATGGTTTTCCATGTCCTCCCAAAGAAGTGTCTGTAGGTGACATCGAAGAGAGACACTTGCAGGTGGCATTCAAGCTCCGACAACATGTCCAGAATTCCCTAGGAGACACCAGAAAGGGAGTCCTGAAGAGTCACCCCAGAGCCACTCTGGGAACGGCCTACCCCATATTCAGCTACTGAAAGCTCAATTTCCTCTTGGCGACTGCCTCTCTCCACAGCACCTGGTCTTGGTGGAGTTATAAACCATGACACCCAGCCTGCTCTGGCCAATCAGAACCCTGAAATGACCTCGGATTGCATAAACGTAAGACACATCCAAAGGACACCAGAGGCCAGGTCACGTCCGTCAGACGCAGACCTGGGGCTGCTGACCGCGATTCTGTGAGCAGATGGGACCAAGAGATGAAGGATACAAGTCCAGGTCGTCCCACATGCTCACGCGGGAGCCTGGCTCAGACCACACCCGGGCTGATTCTGTGCCGTGTCTATCATGTTGCTTAATAAACTCCTCTGGCCTAAGCCATCTGGGGTGGATTTCACCGCTTTGTGCAGCCATGCTAAGTCCATCCTGACAGAAATGGAAACTAAATCAACTGGTCAGAATTATTCTGGGGTGTCAGTATAAGGAAATCGGAACTCTGGTCTGTGAGAAACCATGCCTACAAGCCCAGAGAAAGCAAGGTCTTTCCCACAGCCTTCTGCCCACTGCTCCTGTTTCAACCTCTGTTACTGCCAAAGCTACAGTTTTCAGGTGACAGAGGCCTCTGCTTTGCTCTCCTTCATTCGTTCAGCAAGCTTCCCTTACCCCCTGCTGTTTCTGCACTAACAGGGACACAACAGGAACAAAGGAAGAAAATGCCTAAGGATTCCCATCAAGGAAAGCCTAGCCAGGAAAGTCAGGGAAGACAGCATCTGGGCTGAGAGCTAAGAGACCATGGGGGACATGGGAACCTCGGCACCTGGGGACAGGGACCCAGCAGAGGGTGCAGTACGAGGCCAGGACCTCAGGCAAGAGAGCTGGGATTTTTGGAGACTAGAAATAGGTGCTATTTTTCCCTAAATTACTGCATTTTCTTGTTTTATGTATCTTTCCTTGAACCTCTGGCATCTGGAGAATCCCTGACTAGAGATGCACCATACCCTCCCACACAGGCCAATTCTCAGAGATGGCCACTGCCTTGCCTCTGAGAGCATTTCTGATGGGTAAACCAACCAGAGCAGAACCCTGACCACCCCTGAATGCTCTCCTCAACCCTCACACAGAACCTGCCCATCCCAGGACCAAGACCAGAAAACCGGACAGTCTCTGTACCACAGGGATCACTACAGTAACACAAGCTGGCAGTCTTCAGCCGCTCAGCCAGCCCAGGCTCTCCCTGTGACTCTGGGCCTCCCTGCAGTCCTGCATGGAGCACCACGCCAAGATCTGCCACTATCTCAACAGCTGATGCCTTTACAGTGGGTATCGACTTCTGAACTCAGCAAGATCCTAGGAACGGTCTACACCCTGCAGCCTATGGGACTGCAGCAGGCTGAGCAGAGCTGGGGTGCGCAGGAGCAGCTCTGGTGGGAACTGAGGTACACAGGAACAGCAGGCAGAGCAGGAGTTAGGGTGCAGAGGAGCAGCTCTGGTGGGAACTGGGGTACACAGGAACAGCAGGCAGAGCAGGAGTTAGGGTGCAGAGGAGCAGCTCTGGTGGGAACTGGGGTACACTGGAACAGCAGGCAGAGCAGGAGTTAGGGTGCAGAGGAGCAGCTCTGGTGGGAACTGGGGTACACTGGAACAGCAGGCAGAGCAGGAGTTGGGGTACGCAGAAGCAGCCCTGGAAATCCTTGTGGAGCCTTGAGAGAGGCTGTGCTTGTGATCCCAACAGAACGAGCAGCCACCCACTCCCAGCAGAAATGATGAAGTGACTCAGGACCTGGACAACTGCCGTAAGGAGATGGGGACAGCACAGGAATTGGAAAAGGGGAGGCAGAGGTCACTGCTTCCATCCATGCAGCAAGGGCCAAGGGGCAAGTCACTAGCTGGTGAGGAAAGGACAATTCAGGGTCTGTGCGAATGGAAGGGCTACACGGAGATGGCCATAGACAGGACACCGCCGTGAAGCAGGAAGGAGACCCAGCCTTCCCAGATCCAGCTGTGAACGCCACAGCCCTAGTAAAGAGCAAGCAGATAACTGGACATTTTCTGTTCAGAGCAAATGAGAGAAGTGGTGTGGGGATGAGGATGGTGAGAGGGCAGGTCGGGGTGGGGCGGCACCACAGCCCTCTGCTGGGCCCCCGACCCCACTCCCCACTGCCTGCCTCCCTGACCACAACCATCCCTCCTCCTTCTTGGCCCTGCCTTGCATCTCCTGGGGACTGTCCAGGACTCTGGTCCCAGCTGGGACAGGAGCTCAGCTCCACTCCATCCTCGGGATCCCACCAGGCCTCACACACACAAAAACCTCAGTTCCACTCAGATATTTCCCATTCTTCCCCGTGGGTTTTTCTTGAGATTCCTAAGGGGGAAGCACTGGTTTAACACCTTTCTTCTCTGCCAGAGTTGTGCAGAGCCATTCCAGTCCATGATGGGCACACACATGATGCCTGCACACATTTCTGTCCACCGTTGCTCAGTCTGAGATATTTTCTAACCTCCCTGTGAACTTTCCTCTGACCCACAGGTTATTCGATGGTGTGATAATTTCCAACTACCTGAGGATTTTCTGGGTTGACTGTGATGGGTTCACAGCTCCAAACAACAGCAGGCAGAAAACACACTCCCTGTGATTTTTCCCAGGGGCCAACATGCAGATGCACCACGAGCTGCAGGAGGGCCTTGGGGGCTGGGCCTTTCTCTCACCCATCTGCCCGTGTCTCTGTAGTGTCCAGGTCTTAACTGTGGTACAACACAGAGGCCTGTGTGTCCCCTTCAGTGACCTTCCAGCCTGAGAGTAGCTGGGGTCCTAGCACAGGTGCACTCAGCCCCGGGAGCTCCCTGGTCACCACCGATGGGATGTGTCCCTTACCTCACCTCTGGTATTTCCCTGACCTGACTTTGAAGCAGGAATTCCATTCACTAGAATTATTATATATATATATATATATATATATATATATATATATATATATATATATATTTGTGTGTGTGTGTGTGTGCGTGCGCACACGCACACGCGCATACACTAAAAATAATGTAAATGCAGTCAGGCATGGTGACTTAAGTCTGTAATCCCTCACATTAAATTAATACTCAAGAGGTTAAAGCAGGAGGATCTTAAGCTTGAGGCTAGCCTGGGCTACATAGTAAGACTTTGCCTCAAAAAAGAATGAGAACCAGGCCTGGTGGCACACGGGAGGCAGAAGCAGGTGGATCTCTGTGTTCAAGGCCAGGTTGGCCCACAGAGTGAGTGACAGGGCAGGTGGGGCTGCACAGTGAGACTCTGCCACAAAATTTAAAAAAATTTTTAAAAAAAAATCCCCATGTAATATGAACAATCTCTAAGACATACTGTTTCTAGAATCATTTTTAAAACAAGGTACAGATTATATGTATTTTATATATTATATATAAAACCATTTACACTTAAAGGAGGACTATGAGCCAGGTGTGGCAGCAGGCACCTGTGCCTCAACATTCAAGTACCTGAGGCAAGAGATCTGGAGTTTGAGGTCATTCTGGGCTACACAGTGAGACCCAGTCTCAATGATGATGATGATGATGATGATGATGATGATGATGATGATAACAATAAGGGACCAGCCAGGCAGTGGTGGCACACAGTTTAATCCCAGCATTCCGGAGGCAGAGGCAGGTGGATCTCTGTAAGTCTGAGGCCAGCCTGGTCTACAGACTGTGATTCAGGACAGCCAGGGCTACACAGAGAAATCCCATCTCAAAAAATCAAAATAATAATAGTAATAACAATAATAACAGGAGTCAGAGAGATGACTCGGTGATTTCGAGCACTTAGTGCTCTTACAGAGGCCCAGCAACCACACCCGGTGGCTCCCAACTGCCCATAACTCCAGTTCCAGAGATCTGATGCCCTCAGCTGGCCTCCAAAGTCACCAGCACACAACGGTACATATAAACTCATATAGACACACATACGTAAAAACGAAAAATATATTTATTATATTGCTTAGACTTTATGAAGTGCTGTACAGAAGCCAGACACTTCCGGTGGCATCTGAGACAGGACATTGTAGAGAAATTCACTGTCTTTGTGCGTCTTCTCAATTTCAAACTCCATTAATTAATTTTCTCAAACCGAGAATGGGTGGGGCTTTCCTTCCTGAAACTTCTAGCAAAGAGAAGGCTGTCAATTTTCAGATAGGGCCGCCAGAGCCGGTTCTAGCAGGGAGCAGTCCAGGGCCAATGAGAGACAAGTAGCTCCAAGCAGCTGGCTTCCCTCGTGCAGGTTCTGCTCGGCTTCTGGGAGATGAGGGTGTGCTGGAGCCCTCACAGGACTGAGGGTGAGAGAATCAGCATCAAGAGCCTGCTAAGTGGCACAGCTGTGACATGGCAGACACCGTAGTACCTAACCCTGCAGCAAACACAGGAAGCACTCCAGCAGCGGGCTTGGAACTGTGCACTCCTGACAGCCAGCAGTTGAATGTGTGAATCCTAGCACACAGCCAAGCAGAGGAACACCACGCACTCGCCGGCAGGGCTGACTGCTTTTGGATATCCCTGCAGGCCAAGGGTTCAGAAGGACACAGACCACATGAACGGACACACTAGCTCACACAGGCTCCCCGGAAGCTGAGCAGGGCACAGGCCTTAGGGTTCAAAGGGCTGGAGCAGCCAAGCACAAAGGCTTCTACAGCCTTGGCAGAGCTGCTGCCCAAAGCATCATCCTCCCAACTGTAAACGGAAGGAAGACCGCACAGGATCACAAACAAGGCATCTTTCTACACCTTGGCTCAGAAACAATCCAGAAGTCAGACTACCTGGGAGTCTACACTATGGCGCTATTGAGTAGAAATGCTGACCCAAGACCCCCTGTACTGAACAAGTGGCCAATTCCCATGTTCTGTGTCACTTGAGGACTGCCAAGTTCAAGGTAAAGGGCACAACAGTGAGACCCAAGGAGATCGGTGAAAATCAATGCTAATTGGAAGCCTCATCTCAGACAACAGCATTTGACAATCAATGGAAAAATCTCATTACCTGTTTAATTAGTGGCCCATCAAGCCACTTCAGGACACACTGGAATGCTGTGGACTCCTTCCCAAGCTGCCGTGCTCTCTGTGGGTGGGGAGGGACAAGCGTGTTTTGGGCGAAGGTTCTGGGCCAGTCACCCATGCTGCG
The DNA here is from genome assembly GCF_982192425.1 of Myodes glareolus. Lineage (NCBI taxonomy): Eukaryota > Metazoa > Chordata > Mammalia > Rodentia > Cricetidae > Myodes > Myodes glareolus. Next base: position 4,253,666 of record NC_142031.1, read on the forward strand.
CGTTCAACCTCACTTGGGCCTCCAGGACTCCCTGCACCATCTGTAGTGAAATAAAGGCATCAATTAGCCACCCGATGCTCACCTGACTTTCCCGGAAGAGCCTCCACCCCCCAGGACCCCCACACGTGGCAGCCCAGTCCTGCAAACCCCAATGCAGCAGCTGCATTGCCAACTTGAACCAATGCTGCCAAGGAAATATGCCAATCAGACACAACTACCGTGGGCTCAGTGGCTGGTATAAACAGGGAGCATGCAGGGCTACTGTGAACAGCCATACAGGTTAAGCACTGTACGAGGATGCCAAGCGTGAGTAGCGGATGAAGACCAAGCGCTAAAACGTCCTGGGAGCGTGAGCTAATGGGAGCCAGTGAGGTGCCAATCTCCATCTCTGCTGGTTCTGCACAGAGGGAACTATGGGCTTGGGAACAGACACTGCCAAAGGCAACTTGGGAGCAGTTACCTTGAGACAGGCATAGAAACAAGGGACAGAACGAGCAGGAGGCGGAGCCAATGAGGCTGAATGTCATCTCTAGAACACTGAGGTCAGTCGCCCAGAAGGGTTGGACTATGTGGCAAGGTTTCTTGTTGCCAAAGCCAGCATTACCAGCTTTTTACAGTCTCACCCATAGACGGTGATTGGAGGCCAATTCTAGGCACCGCAACAACAAGTGTGGGGGGAGCAGCAGTGTGGCCTCGAAGAGTGGCCGGTCCCCGACACCTCCACTGCTCTCGGCATTTCCACCCTGGTGGGGCACAGGCCACGGTGACAGCCGCGGAAGCTCTGTGGCTCCCTGTCAAGTCTGTCACCACACAGTGGAAACAGCTTCACAAGGCGGAGCCAGGAAGGTATTAATTTCACTACATCTGGACTGCTGGGTACACACAGCAAGGCGGTGATGGAAAACACAGAGTAAAGCACATGCCACGTCCGGTGCAAGCCACAGGCCGATGGCATCCCAGGGGAAAGCCTGCTGTGGCTGCTGCCTGCCCAGCCTGCTTTGCCGTTAACAGCACTCCAAAGACGAGGCAACGGCTAGGCGACCTCAGCTTCAGCTGACACTTTCTCAAACACAAACAAAGTCAACCGTAGTAAAACTAAGGGGGTTTCAAACAAAAGATTGAGAAACATCTGTTTCCTCCACCGCCAACCTGACTGCAGCATACTTCCAAGACCATCCCTGTGAGAGGGACAGAGACAAGGTGGATGCCATCCTCAAGGAATATGTGCTTATATGTGTAACTATGGGGGCGTTCTATGAAACTCAGGGTGCCAGCACATTCCAAGTGACCAACAACCAGTGACCATAACAGAGCAAACCCTGTGAGAATGAAAGATCCTGAGGCAGAAGCTGCTGTGTAGGAAGTCGGTCGGCGGGCAGGGACTCCACTGAGCAAACGTCCACACAGTGCTGCTGTGCACAGCATCCTGTTCTCCATCCTCAGCACCACGGAAACCAGGCATGGTGGCACACACCTGCAATGCCAGCAACTGGGAGACTGCAGGAGAATCAACACAAGTTCAAGGTCTGCCTGGGATAACCAGAGCGACATAAAGAGACTCTGTCTCCAAACAAAAACTACTGCTAAGGGGAGGGGGAAGCATTCAAGCCCAACACCCACCATGGGACCCTCCTCTTACCCAGTGGGGCTGGGTTTCCTATGAAGGCTTAAACCAAGACAGCAGATGAAAGAGGCGCAGAAGCCCAGAACAAACTGTCTCCTACTAAGTCGATGAAAGCATTGGCTCAAGCCCAAAGCCACCCTCTTCTCATCAATTTCAAAGTTTTTGTGTGTGTTATCATGTAATCAGATTACTGCTGACATTCTTAAGTTAACGAGTGTTTCTCGATGTTCCTGGGATCTGACCTCTCACACAGTGAACCTGAACAGGCAGAAATCACACACACTAAAGCCCGTCAGGATCTCATGGACTTCTAAAGGTAAAAGTGAAGGGCCATTCTAAGGGGTCACCCTCCATGCTCAGGGTGCATGAGGGAAGAAAATGACAAGACTGTCAACCGAACCTGACCTCCACACACACGTACACCTCAGGGTCCCCGGCTACATCCTAGCCTCCCCTGGTACACACCGACAAACCAGGCACCCCCTCAGTGGTCCAAAGCCACCATGTGGCTCTGTCTCTATGTGGGTGTGGCAGGCTACCGGGATGCCCTGCTTCCCCTGCTGTCTGTGAGAACCCAATTCCATGCATGAGGAGGACTGTCCCCAGTCCAGCCAGATGGAGCCATAGACAGTTTCTCTTGGGAGACTCGGTCTGGACTGACACTCTTGCACAGTCTGAAGCTGCCCAAGACTACCCAGCCCAGAATCCCAGGAGACACTCAGCTACCACAGGGAAATCCTGGTGCAGAAGCAGGCCCAGGCAGACTAACAGAACCAAGGTTGGGGTGGCTGAAGACAGCAGACAGAAAGTAGTGCCCCCATATCCACTGTGGTGAATGACACAAGCCAACAAGAGCCCCTGGAAGCTCCTGCCCCTCCCTGAGTCAGATTTTCTGGCAAGCTGAATACCAGCCTAAAACGTTCTCACCCTGATCCTGGACCCTGGAATATGTGACTTTTCACAGGAGCGAGGTACTGGAACAACAGGCAAGGCTGGAACATACACAGGACCCTTTCCTGTGAGAGACTAGAAAGAAGGCTTAGAAATAAAAACAGGGACCATAGCGAGGCCAAGGTCTCTAGAGGAAAGAAAAGCCAGGTACCAAGGGATGCAGGGTCCTTCAGGGACTAGAAATGACATCCTCAGCTGAGGTCCCAGAAAGCCTGCCCTGCCCACACCTTGATCTCAGCCAATTAGACAGATTTTAGATGTCTGATGGTCAGAACTGGAAAAAAATCAGAGTTTGTTGGCCCAAGCTACAGAGTCTGTGGCATTTAGTGACAGCAGCCATGGGAAGTTTATAGAGCTGCCCACTAAAGAAAGAGGTGTGGCCAACACTCACTCCAGGGCCACCTCCTACTGGAGTGAGGGGCTCCTGGACGGCCCTGTGTCTAGCCCCAGGCTTGCACAGCCCCTGTGCTTCTGCTGGTCACAGCCCCTGTGGCCTATCTGGTAGTCACTGCTCCCTGGCCAGTTCCTGGCAGAAGAGGGCTGTCCCTCCTGTGGCCTTGGCAGTCATTGCCCAGGAGAACGTAGGAAAGTCACAAACCAAACGGTGCTGCAGTGGAGGGGGCCTGGCTGGTCTTCTTCCTGAAGAGATGCTAGCCACTGTTCTCCAGATCAAACAGGCAAGATGGTATCTTTGAGAACCCATACCTGACAGCGCTGGGCGCATTTGTGGGGAGGAGGGCCCTCCTGACCCACGCCCCCACAAGCCCCTTGCTGCCCCTACTGCCAGTCAGGTTTACCATGGAGATCGGAAGGGCCGGCCTCCCCCCAGCACTCTGCAGAAACATTATCCAGGGCTGAGCGGTCAGTGTGGTCCTGGGAGACTGTGAGCTCCCTGAGTCAGCACCAGCCCTCAGAGAGAATCTGTCAGTGACTGGAAGAAATAAAAACTCCTGAGCAGAGAAGATAGTCTAAAGAGACGTGTCGTGACCCCAAAGAAGTCAGATCTCCCCAGGAATCCCATGCTGGGAGGAGGGAAGGAGATAGTCTAAAGAGACGTGTCGTGACCCCAAAGAAGTCAGATCTCCCCAGGAATCCCATGCTGGGAGGAGGGAAGGTCAAAGCCTTGGTGCAGAGAAACGTAAGAAGACTTCACAGTTCTGACTGATCAGAACACCCTGCAGGGGAGACTGGAGCAGAGACAGGAATGGGCCAGTGATGGACAGGACCACGTCCCGACCAGGACTGCTTAGTTATGCACACCTGCCTTGTTTGTGCCTAAACTTCAGGCTAGTAGTCCTAAGATGGACTTGGGGGTACTGGCCCCTGTTGCGCAATATTACATTTGTTGGTGCTGCGTTTGTTCAACTATGTAAAGATGTGCTGCACTTGTTTCGCCTTGCCTGCCTGTGGCACCTGACTGGTCTAATAAAAAGCTGAACAACCAATAGCTAGGCAGGAGAGAGGTAGGTGAGGCTAGAGGGCAAAGAAAATAAGTAGAAGAACTCTAGACTCAAAGGAAAGAGAAGAAAATGAAGGAGAAACAAGGACACATCTGGGGCCAGAAGCCAGGCAGCTGCCCATCAACCACAGAATAGAAAGATAAAAAACCCCGAGGCAAAAAATAGATGAAAAGAAACAGGATTATTTAAGTCAAAAGAGCTAGCCAGCAAGGAGCCTAAGCTAGGCTTCACAACTAATAAGAAGTCTCCGTATCATGATTTGGGAGCTGGCTGGTGGCTCAAAAAAAAAAAAATCCTGGTACAGGACCTGTAATGATATTTCATTTATATTTTAATAAATAAAGCTTGCCTAAAGATCAGAGTGTAAAACGGTTGTACTGACCAGCCTTACAGATCAGGCAGTGGTAACACACACCTTCAATTCCAGTAGCCACACTAGTTTGCCACAAAAACTGAGCAGTGGTGGTATACACCTTTAATCCCAGCACTAGAGAGGAATATAAGACAGAAGGAAGACAGAAGGAGACAGCTCTCAGACACAGTCTCATTCTGAGATTCCTGGAGGCAGGATCGCCATTTTGGACTGTAGAGGTAAGAGCCAGTGACTGGCTGTTTTGCTTTTCTGAAATTGGTTGAACCCCAATTTCTGTCTCTGGGTTTTTATTAATTGTCCTACAATGACCCTTTTACATGCTCCTCTTCTCAATGTGGCCACACCAAATAAATCTCTTTATCCACTTTTCACATTTATCTGACTCTCTCTGTCTTTTCTTTTTTTTTGTTTGTTTGTTTTTTTTTGTTTTTTTTTGTTTTCCAAGACAGGGTTTCTCTGTAGCTTTAGAGCCTGTCCTGGAACTAGCTCTTGTAGACCAGGTTGGCCTCGAACTCACAGAGATCTGCCTGCCTCTGCCTCCCGAGTGCTGGGATTAAAGGCATGCGCCACTACCGACCAAAATTTATCTGTCTCTTTAACCACTGAGGACAGGGGGCAAAGATCACACAATGGGGTTACCAGAACCAGGCTCATACCCTACAAACTCCAGTAACAGAAAAGTCTAGAAGAGGAACCAAAGGACCTCTGGGAAGAAAAAACATTAGAAAGAAAACTGAGCAGATTCCATGCTTTGAACCCAAGAAAAGGGACCACGGGCTCTCAACAAAAAACAGGAAGAAGACGGGTCAGCTTCTACCCAAGCCCAAGCAGAGTCAGGCACAGCACTCCCGATGTACTGTTCCAGTGAGTGGGTGTCATCACAGCCCACCTTACCTGAGAGGTGAGTTCACGGCTAACAGTAACTAATTCACACCCATGCCCCTCTCCTCTTCCCACTCAGGAAGCCAAATGGGGATGAGACGTCCAGAAGGGGGCAGCCAGAGCTCTCCTGGTGGGAATGTCCAAAGATGAGGGCCAGTTTTTTTTTTTTTCTCCTTAACTTCAGCCAAGATCCTTACCTTCCCTGCCTGCTTCCAATCTACAAGATGAGAGCTTGGGATGGTGTCTTAAGGCCTTCATTTCTGCTGGTCTAGTCAATAAATGTTTGCCAAACACCCGGTGTCTTCCAGAAGTAAAGAGACAAATGTCATCTCCAACAATATTAAACTGTAGTAAGGGAGAAACACAGGAGGGACAAGCGGGTGCATCTCATAGCACGGATCATGACCAAGACTCTTAACTCTTATATAGGTGACATTCCACAAATAGTGGTGCCAGCCTCAGGGAAGCCTGCTCCCCAAAAATGATGACCTGAGATTTACCTCCACTAGCCAGGGGAGGAATGGGGCGTGGAGGGCTTATCTATAAATTTAATTAAGGGGTGCTTGCCATGCCTTCATTCACCCTCTGCCATGGGACTAAAGATGTGGTCTTCACCAAAGTAGTCTCAAAGATCCCTGGGTACAAACACTAGAACGAGATAGTGCTAGGGCAGTTTGGGGCACAAAAAAGAATTGTGGTCCGTGGAAGCTGCATGGCTGAGCTGCAAATGAGACCAGGATTGGACCATTCCCTAAACCCGCAAAGCCGGCTTCAGTGCAAATTTCCACGCGAGCCGCGAGCGCATCTCCCCGGACCAAGGCAAGACTAGGCCCACCGGGAACCCAGACAAGAACGTGGGCTGCAATTCCGAGCAATGAAGGAAGGACAGCCGACCCTGCGCCCCGAGGGCTAAACAAGGATAGGGCCAGGGACCTCACAGAGCAACGAGAATCGCAAGAACCTGAGCAAGCTGCACGTACTAGGACTGGGAAAGATGCACGCACACCTGGCCCGTGGGCATCTTTGAGGCTCTGGAGAGCTCACCGCATCCGTTTCGGCCCCGGACTGTTGCGGGAGCCACGTCAGAAAGCTGAGCACAAACCGAAGTAGACCCCGACGCCCAACTTCTGCTGGGAACCGGGATGCACCAATAGCGACGCAAAGGGGATAGGTGAAACCCACGCGACCTAGGCCCAGCCCTATGCCCCGTGCCGTGCCTTGCAAACACCAGATCGCCAATGACATGCGATATGTACAGCTCCACCCGAGACCCTGAGTTCTCTTCGAGCTATGTTGCCACCCGATCCTCCAAAACACGCACATTTCCCCCGCATTTGGTTCAGTCCACCGCTAGCGCGTTACCTAGGAGACCAGCACCGGATCCACGCTTCCAAGGACGTCCCGCACCGTTGATCCAGCGATCGGGCGGCCCGGTGCCCAGAGGAACCCAGGGTCTCGTGGGTTCAGCACTGGCTTTGGGGGGCGCTCAATCCACCTCCACCCCACGCGAGGAGTCCCGGCCTGCGGGACACGGAGCTCTCAGCACAGAACCAGCCTCTCGTCACTGTCTCCGTCAAGGCCGCGCAGCCAATGAAAACCCTAGTCCAGGGACCCGGACCCCGCGCGCGCCAGCCAATCGGCGAGCCGGCGGGAGCAGCATGATTTGCATGGATTTCAACGGCCTCCGCCAATAAAACTGTGACTGGCGTGAATCAGAGCCAATGATAGGCTGCTAGGGGCGTGGCTGCGGGCGTCCCACGAGGTAAAGATGCTGCGGGCGGAACCTGCGGGAGCGAGCGGGATTCGGGGGCGCTCAAGTCGCAAGGGCAGGGCGGGAAGGAAGATCCGGAGCGGGGCGCGGAATCCGGAGCTGGAGGCCCCCAGGTGAGTGCAGCTGGGAGACCCCGGCGGGCACCTGCGAGGCCGCGCTATCGCGGGTACCGCGGTCCCTCTCCATCTCATCTTCCCCAGCCCTGCATCCCTGCCCCCGCCGCGGTTCTCACCTCCTCGCCAGCCTCCCTTCCTCCTTCTCCACAGTCTCCCTGCCCCCACCCCACCCTTTCTGCTTCCCTGTCATCCTGCCCCACCTTTCAGGCGACATCCCGGACCCCAACCCCAAACTTCATCCTCGGCTCTACCCCCTCCCGCCCCGCATACTCACCTTGCCCTTGCCTCCCTGCTTCTCATCCTCTCTCCCGGCCTCTGCGCACTCCTAGTAGCTGTCTTCTCCATCCCTCTCCTTGTAGCTCCTCTAGACTCATTCTTCGTCCTTGCTACCTGCCGGGTGCCCCTTTCGTCTTGACCCCAGCTTCCCACCCATTCTGCTCCCAGCCCCTTCGATCCCCGCCGCCGCTGCCTCCACCATCATCACCACCGCAACCCTCTATTTTGTGATGCTCCCCAGCACCTTGACAGTCGTTGAATCTACACCTTGTCCCCTTTCCTCTGTCTCTAGACCTCTACCCCCACCCTCAGCTTTTCTCCCTATGCCCAGACCCTAGCTCTAAGCACATTCCCTATTCCCTACCTGCTGCTGCTGCAGGATGCGGAACCCAACTGCTGCACTGCTGCCTGCTGCAGTATCTGCAGCAAGGTATACCTACCCACCTGCCCTTCCTCCCTCCCTCTCATCTGGCACACCCTGCTTGCTTCTCCTGGCACACGTCCTGGGGTCTCCTGCAGGATGCCTCCTGCACCCTTTGTTGCCTGCTTCCCAGCCACCATCTCCCTTCTCACCCATCCCCCTCTTGCTGCTCAGTCTCACTTTGTGATTCAGCGTTTTTGGGGTTGATAACTTTCTTTGCTTACTGGTGTGAAAGGAACCTGTCTTAAAGGCAGGTGGTCTGGGCTCCGAAGGGATGAGAGCCACATCAGAAACCAGACTTGAACTGCCCGTTTGGAAAAGGGGCGGGAGTCAAGGACCCACCAGTGGGGGGCTGCCTCTTGCTCCATTCCGTTTGTCTGCCCTGTGTTGAACCACATCCAAGGGGAGATGACATAAGTAATAGCTCTTGGAGAGATGGGCTATTAGCATTTATGGAAATTAATACATCTACATCGCAGAGCAGGAACACCAGGTTCGGTCCACAGCTGTCCCGCTGTCTGTCGCTTCGGGGTTTCTTGTTTCTTTGCAATTTCTCCTCCCCCTCAGAACTCCAGCCCCCAACTCACTTCAGTGCCAAGAATAAGCTTCCACCCTGCACTTCAGACGACACCCGGGCCCCACGTTGCAGGGGATGGGGACCTGTGTGTATGAGGAGTCCCAGCGATCCACCCGCTTCTTACTTGGTCAATGTATGTTCTGCAGAGACCAGGCTAGTGTGCAACTACTGGGGCCCTGGCCTTGAGTTTTTCCAGCGTGGAGCCCTCAAAGTGTACTTGACTCTTGAGGTCCTGTTGGTCAGGCCCAATCTGCAGCCTCCCCAAGGGAAGCTGTCCATGTCTACACCAGCCTTGGTGGTACTTACAGTGCTGGGCTGTAGCAGTACCCTGTCTGGAAAGCAGCCTGGGGGAGACTCACTTCTAAAATAGAGATTTATCTTTTTTGCCTCTTTGCTACACCAGTCAACAAATGCCCTGTGGGTGCCTAGTCAGAATCTAGGTACTGAGCCAGGCAATGGGCAGAGAAAGACGTATCACAGAAAAACGTGAAGCCCTTTTCACACGTTTCTAGAGAGTCCGGTATCCTGTGCGTGTGGATGTGGAGCCTGGATGAGGGACATGTATACAAAAGCTGTCAGCCCCGGGAGACAGGGAACTGTGACTCTCAGGCCACACATTCTGTGAAGCCAGAGGACCAAGAATTCTGTGGCTGCCCCACACAGAAAATGCCCTACCCTTGGGCTGGCTTCTTTGTCTTTTCAAATTCACCTCCAGTGACTGGGAGGAAATGGCAGGCCCCCATGTTGATGTGGCAGTTTCTGGGAAACGCCTGGAGGGAGGAGTCCTTGCCTTGTGTTTGTGGGTCCTCAGCATGGCAACTGGGCAAACTGGAAGAAACACCTCTACCAGTCTTACAGTGCCGGGGAAAGTGTCCAGTTTCTGAGGACACTGGCTGGAAGGAGCGTGTGTTTGAGCCTTGGTTAAATTCCCAGTGGTCTTTATGTCACCAAACGCCCCAGAGCTAGAGTCACGTAAGGAGACAGAACAGCTGGTCCAGGCATTTCTCCGTCGTCTCTCCCAGCAGCCAGGTAGGAAGATTCTAATGTTCCAAGAGTCTTGACTACCCAACAGCCAGCCATCTCCTGCCCCGGAGGACAGAGATTCATTCTTCTTGAGCCCGGCTCACACCGTGGCTGGCTGAGCTGGAGGAAACCAGTACCCCGAGGACACAATGGCTGCCCTTTGGGAAGGCCACTGGTCAAGAGGTATCACTGACATTTCTAGAAGCTCTTGTGGTGTGCCAAAGTGACAGGACTGTCACCTCTCAGGAATGGGGTGGAGTGGGGGCGAGTACCACTGACCACGACAAATTCTCAGGGACTCCAGTCAGCCCGACCTGGGAAAGTCCCAGCGCAGAGACGCTGTTATTCATGCCCGTGTATTTAGAGGGGAGGCAGGAAGCTGGCCTGGGCTCTGGGTGCTGTGAGAGGAGGAAGAGAGTCCTCACTGGAACTGCATTGCTGGCCTTACTTCACATCTAAGCCTTAGGAATAATGCTGTGGGGTAGGCTTTTTAACCTACAGGGGAAACTGAGGCATAGAATGGCAAGGAGTCACACCCTGGCCTCCCAACTAGTGAAGGGTCTTGTTCAGCCAGGACTGGGTACCACTTACCCAGTGCGTGATCCTGCCAGGCTCCAGCCAATGCCAGAAACACTCAGCTCCGTGGGATGAATCTCCCCAGATGTCCAAGAGGTCCAGGGTTCCAAGAGATACCTGAACTGGGTATGACTTATCTTTGGAGTGGGTCTGTCAAGAGTGAGGTTCTTGGTGCCACTGGGCTGAGCTCTTCTGGCTTGTCCAGTGCCAAGGAGGCAAGAAGAACAAGAGAGAACACATGTCTGAATCAGGTGGACTCATCCGGTCTCCATCCCTTCTCTAGGAATTGGCCCTTTGTCCTGAGCTCTGCTCTGAGCCGCTTCTAGGTCTCTGCATCCTCCACAACATGTAGTGAGCTCCTCAATGGCTGGTGCTCAGAACACACTGGCCACCCTGAGTGTGTCCTGCATCAAGACGTCTCAGTTCCTAAACTCATCCCCTTGCTGGATGGGGTTTTAACAGACTTCCTCCCCCCCCCCCCCCCCCGCCACTCTGTGGAATGGTATGTGGTTAGCTCCCAGAGACCTGGGGGGTAGTTCCATATGGTTGGGACTGTCTTGGCCAGTTTAGTAGCATGCCTCTCCTGAGCTTCCTCCATATACGTAGCCAGTCTGCTCTCTCTTGCAAGCTGGCTAGGTCCAGAAAAGTAGGATTGGGAAAGGGGAGGACCTGCAGTCCGGCCGTGGCTAGAATGGTTTTTCTCCTTGTGTTCTCACTGAGCGGTTACAATCCATCACCCAACCCAGTGGCTGCAAGCCACACATCTTGGTCCTTTTTCAGTTGCTATAACAAGATCCCCACAGCTAGGTAATTTATAAAGAACAGAGGTTGGTGGTCTTCTGCAGGTTCACTGACAAACGTGCCCGCTTTTTGAATTCTACCTCCCAAAAGTTTCGTCTTTTCTTCTTTCTCCAAACATTGGCTAGAGCTCTAAGTCCATCTGCCCTGACACCCAAGACACATTCTCCTCTGTCCCCTTTTCCCCACCTCCACTCCCGTGCAGCTGCTTGCTGCAGCTCTACCTCAGCAAACACAACTTTTCTCCCTTTCTCCTGACACCTGCTGAGATCTTCATTTTGCCTCCCCTATCATTTGGTCTTTCAAATCCCAATAAAATTATCTTCGTTCTTGCTGTGAAGAGAAATTAAAAGAAAAGAGACAATAATGCAAGTTTATTTGGCTTAGAGTCCTGGAGGCTGCAGAAACCAAGAGCATGGCACCTCATTTAGAGCAAGGGCTGTATCGTTGCATGGCATAGGGCATGGCACCACAAGGCAAGCAAGCATATGTTGGCCCAAGTCTCTCTTCCACTCTATAAAGTCTCCACCAGGTCTGCCTTGGGGTCCTACCCCAATGCCATCATCTCATCCTGATTGCCATTCAATGACCCCACCTCTGAAAACCATCAACATAGATGCCAAAGTTTGAATGAGAGTGTACACCATGGGCTCATGTTTTCAACACTGACTCCTCAACTTGGACCTTTAAGAGATAGGGACTAGCTGGCAGAAATGAGTTACCAGGGGTGTCTTTTTGAATGCACAGCCCAGGCCCTGGTTCCTTTGTCCACCACATAAGATGCATCTACCACAAGCTTACCAGGCCATGACTTCTGCTGTGCCTTTCCCACCATGATGGACTGAGACACTTTAGACTATGAGTCAAAGTCAGTCTGTCCTTCAATCGATTATTTTTGTTGGGGATTTTGGTCATGTGACTCAGAAGTCATGAATGTCATAAGAATGCGAGGTCTAAAGACACCAGCCACCCCCTCGGATCTCCCCAGTGAGTGAGCCACTACTTGGCCCTTTGGTTATTGTGGTCTTACCCTCTGGGCCCCTCCCAGTCCAGTCTTGGTACTTCAGTCAAGACTTGGTTCTCCAGCCTCTGGCTATCTTCCTATTTTAATTCATGCATCTCCCTTCATCTGACATGGTGGAATATACCCCTCAAGGGTACACCCAGAACATTCCTGACACAAAGCAGGTTCAGCCAGTGTCAGCACCTTCCAACTCTAGGCCATGTTTGAGCCCTAAGCATAGCACTTTCTGGAACCCAGTTTAGTTCCCAAGAGCAAAGCAACTCAGACCCTGAGACAGCTTGGGAGAACCCAGGAGACTGTTCGCTATGTAGGAGGGGGAGGGGAGCAAGAGCACCCATTGACCCAGTCTCCCTTGCCTCCTAGATGCGAGGGCCAGCATGCCTTCCCATGTCTGTGTGCCTGACCGAACGCTGCAGCCAGTGGGCAGAGGGCCTAAGACACCATTCCTTAAGGCATGTGGCATGTTTTCATCTCCCATCTCTTCTCAGCCATTTCATGGTCCTTCATCATGAACTCAATCCTTGATACCCACATGCTGTCAAAGGATCTAGAACTCTGCTCAAGAGCCCAACCATCCTGACGGCCCGTGGCAGCAGGAGCTCCCTCCCTGCTCCTTCTCAATGTAGGAGGGCCCGGGTAACTAGAATGTGTGGACAAAGAGATTACCATGAATCTACTCCGAAGTTTAAAGCATGATTGTAAATTCATAACTACCATCAATGTGTAAAGACGTTCCCAAAACACGCTGGAAGAGCACAGGAGCAAGACCCACCCAATTCTGCCTCAGGGCTAGGAGTTGGGACGACAGAGAAGACCCTGCTGATGGGGACGAGAGATGAACAGGGAAGACAGGCATGGTTGTGATAAGCAGAGGTAGGAAGGGACTGTCTGGGAGGACCCCTGCGTAGTCAGGTCATGGGGGAGGGGCGCTGGGACAGTTGAGCCACGGTGAGAATCCAGTAGGCGTGTGGACATAGGTGGAAAGGAGATGCCGAGGGCTTCAGGCCGTGGCCTTGCAGTCTGTGCCCAGGAGCCTTGAGAAGGAGTCCTGAGGTTCAGCTGGGACCTGGGGTAGACTGCCTGGTCACCTGACAGCTAATCCTGAGAGTGGGAAAGAGAGAGAGAACACACCCAGGAATGGATGCTGCGTTAAGTAGGGGAGGGGAAGGGAATCCTGGATTATTCCACCAGGCTCCAGGCTCCTCACTGAAGGTGCTGGTCTCTCTGTTGTATGTCACGCTGATGCAGGAAAGATCCTGGAAGTGATCGTAGCTGCGCTAAAGTGTCCAGCTGGCGGTGGTGGAATCAGGACCCAGATCCCATCCCTTCTGGCCGACCCTGTGGACACCACTGCCTGGGGGGCCCTAGATTTTGACAATGAAGAGGGAGAAAGAAGGTGAGGAAGAGCTGGGCTCGGGAAGTGACAGGCTGCCCCCAGGAAAGTCGTATTTCCGTCCAGCACCCATCTGTGATGCAGCCTTGTAGCTGGTCTCTCGTAGGTGGTTTTCGTGGTACGTTCTTCTGTTTCCTAACTTACTGAGGTGCTTGGGGGGACACTCTGGAACTAAGTGATCATGATGCATCCATTAAGCCTCCAGTGGCCCTGCTTCATGCCACCACAGAGCAGTGAGTATGGGCCACGTGACATCCCGGTAGAGCCAGTCATGGGTGCGCCTGTTGGGTCTGCAGAGCCTGTGGTCTGAGCAAACCACACAGACTGAGGGTCCCCCATGGAACTGGGTGGACCCCATGGTTCGTAGAAACCTAGATGTAAGGGTTCCAACCCCACGCTTAGAGAAGCGCTCCTAGTTATGTTGGTCTGTTGGTGAACTTCCCTAACTCTACTTTTACTTAAAGCTAAACGACACTCGAGGGAAGGTTTTCTGATGGTTGGAAGCTCTGGGGAACAGCATTCACCAAGGTGTCATTAGTTCTCAGGGAAGTGCAAAGCCGCGTTCTCCTGGACTGGGCCGCTAGCTTTTATCAGCTTTGAATCTAAAGGTGGCAGAGCTGAGCAGGAGGCAGCTCTTAGTCTGCGAGGCCTCCTGGCAGGGGGTGTGCACAGGGGTGCTGTTGGTCCAGCTCTTGGGCAGAGCTGTGTAGAGGGATTGACTCTGGTCACATAGACACCACTGATTCCCTGCTGTTCCCAACCGCTCCCTGGGTGCCCCTGCTCCCTGGCTCCCCTTCTCTGCTCCCCTCCCCTCCTATCTCTGCTCAGGTGGCTCCTCTCACCCCCAGCGCGTATTGCCTTTCCCTGGCAATGTGTAAAGGGTATTTTTAGTCACCCAGGCCAAGAGGTGTTCAGGTGTCATGCCCAAGAGTCTCGGGGCCATCTTGTTCCCTTTCTTCTGCGGATAATGAAGTGCCTAGAGCAAGACTGCAGATCCTAGCACTTCCCGAGGGGACACAGGTGTACCTCACTCCTCACAGGAGAGCAGGCCTGAGCCTCTTGTTTACAGTCTACTGTGTGAGGCAGAGGGTGGCTCAGGGGACCTCAGTGCCTGGGACCTCAGTGCCTATACTGCGGCACCTAGGGGCTCTGGGGACGCTGTCCTGCCTTCTTATCCTGACAGTTTGAGAATGACCACTGAGAACACATGGGTCAGCTCGCATGGGGCATGGACACTGTTTCACTGGTACATGTAACAGCTACAGTGGGCCCCGAGTCCAGAGGCAACGGTGGCTTTACCCAGAAAGGACGTTTTCAGGTGAAGCGTGCAGGCTGCCCCCTGGGGCCTGCTGTTGGCCCCGCGTGCTGTGGTGCTGTGCAGGGTGTGCTGTCTTCTCCCCTTCTGCTCTGCAGTGAGACTTCTTCTGACCAGAAATATCACTCTTCACAGTAACCATAAATTGAGTGTGATCGCTAACCTCGGGAAACATGACAGTAAGGGAAGGAACTTATGATCAGAGGACCAAGGGACTCCAGGGACCACCACGGAAATGTGTGCTGTTCAGTGGACTTGAGAGCACAGTGTCTGCAGTGGATGAGGGCAGGAGAGGTGGAGCTAGCCCTGAAACCTGAAGCAGGAATAGTAAAAACCCAGAGACAAATATTCGGGTTCAAGTGGAAGATGAGAGAAGCAGAACAATGAAGTCACTAGAAAAGTCTCCCCTTGCCAAGGCTGGACGACTGCAGATAGAGGGCCGAGCCTCTGTCTCCTCCTCCAGTGCTGGAATTAAAGGCGTGTGACTCCCTAGTACTGAGA
Source organism: Myodes glareolus (assembly GCF_982192425.1). NCBI lineage: Eukaryota > Metazoa > Chordata > Mammalia > Rodentia > Cricetidae > Myodes > Myodes glareolus. The sequence goes on from NC_142031.1 coordinate 4,268,747, forward strand.
TTAAAGGTGTTTTATTCATGCTGCAGAAACACATGGCCAGGAGGTAGCATTGAGACCAGAGGAGACAGCACACGGTGTCGGGCATCGTTAGGAAAGGGGTTGGTTGTCCTTCTGAGTTAACCAAAGATCTTGGGTCCCAAACATCTTCCAAAAAAAAAAAATGTCCAGCCTCCTATAGCTGAGGTGGTCTGCTTGCTTAGTGTGTGAAAGATGATAGCTGGCCAGGGTCACCCCACCTCAGCGCCCCGAGCACTGCCTCTGAGCCCACGGCATCCTCAGGGAAGGTCACAGACCCTAAGCTGTCCATGCAGCCACCCTATCTCCAGACACCCACACACAGGCCCATGTGCCTAGCTGGTCCTCCCTCCCTGCCTCACCGACTTCAGAAGGTTCTGGTAAAGCTCAGTGGGTACTGCTGGTAGGGGATGCTGTGGAAAGGGTTGCACCCTACCCTGCAGCAGCCGATAACCATGGTAACTGTGGAGAGCTTCAGGGGTGTCCCAGCCACCTGCTGTGTTGTATGGGTGCCCAGACCTGGCCAGGCCCCAGGGTACACCATGTGGAGCAGTGGGAGGTAGGGGGAGCCCTAAGCCAGGGGACCCTCCTTGCAGCTCCTGGAAGGGACAAGAGAACACCTGTCCCCAGACTCAGCAGGATGCTGGTCCAGCCATCTTGTTCAGGGTTAGAGCTAAAGTCTAAGACTCCTGTAACCAGTAGCCTGAGGCTCCCTCCAGACTCTTCACCTCCGTGATGCCTGTGGGTCAGCCTCTTCCTCATAAGGAGAGGGAAACAGACTGAAGTGAACTCCTTCTTGTTGGCAGAGCTGGGGTCAGCATGCTCCTGACCCAGCACCCTCTGTGGAGCTGGGATGGGGCAAGAGCCAGACAGGGGTGAGGTGATCCTCTTCCACTGAGACAGAGAACCCTACTCCTGGGTGGAAATCAGACCTGTGCTAGACCCTCCCCAGAACCCCATTCTGGGCAGCAGATCTGTTCATCCATCAGGGGCTCCCCACTTCTAGGCTCCATTCTCTAGGAAGCCCTTTATACATGATGGTGAATTTCATTGGCACAAGGGGCAGCCCACTACAGAACGCAGCAGGCACCATGTCTCTTTGACCAAACCAGATCAAAGATCTGGTTTTGGAAACCAGATCCAGACTGATTTCACAGACTTTAAAAGCCCTGGTTCCCAGAAGGTAGTATATTTGCCTCCCAGTCCCTCTCTGACCTAAGTGCTGCTGGCCCTGGTTATAGACAGAGCTGAACCTGCCGAGAAGTCATGTCTCCATCCGTCTGCTCTACCCCGAGGAGCTGCCCTGGGAAGCCTCAGGACCGAAACCTCTGTCTTGGGTATCCTCCAGGATCTCACCCTTCCTAGGCTAGAACTGGCAGGCGGAGGGAGCCCTTCACAGCCATCGAGGGCACGAGACTTGGCTCATACTAACCGTGGTGTTGAAGAACTCTTAGTCTTGCTTAGAGCACTCTGAGCCACAGAACGCACCACAGGTGAGGCCCGAGACAGGGGACAGGGACACATCCCTGAGGCAAGGAGGCTTCAGACACGGTGCCTGTACATAGAGGCAGCCGTGGTCCTGGCACTGGCATCTCAGTCTGATGGTGTCGGTGTGATTGGGTTGTCCCTCAGCCCTCCAGCGTCCGCACTGCTCCGCCAAGGCAGGACGCGGCTCCTATTTTTACAGTAGAGACATTAACTGTACAGCCCTGACTGTCGCTCTGCCAAAGCCGTCCCAGGGCCTCCAGACCAAGTGTTCCCAGAAGACAGGCAGAGGAGGCCAAGTAGCTCCCAGCATGCCTGTGTAGAGAAGAGTGGACAGCTGAGTGTGTGCCCTCACTGGAGGGAGAGCCCGAGCTGACCCTGAGAGCTAAGGACAATGACTGTGCCAGTCATTGCCGCCTGTACTGCAGTCGATTGTTTAGATCGGCAGCTGGCCTCCGTCGTGGGTCAGCTCTTGAGATGTTCCAATACCTTACATGTACTCGCTCTCAACCCCCTGGCTACCCCCACCTACACAGTCCCCATTGGGATTGTCCTAGACCTGGGCCTTGCCTGTATCACAGTTAGCAAAGGACAGAGTTCTTTGGTGGTAGACTCCTCTAAACCCTACCAAGGGCGTCCATTCCCACCTATGGTCCACAGCCGTAAGCAACCCAGGATAGCTGGTGATGCAGCCCAATATAGAACCAGAAGTTTACTTAAAACATCATTAGATTATTTTGAATTTTTTGTAATTGTATTGGGTGTTCTGAGTCATGAACTTATATATGAGAAAGTCATGTCCCGGTGTCACATAAAATAAATGTCTGTGCTCTTGTGACCACAGACTAGGTTGGACACCCATGAGATAGACACCCCAAGGACTACCCCATCAACCAGGCAGGTGCTCACCCACTCACTCATGACTTCATTCCTGGGCCAGGGGCACCATAGTGCCAAGAAGCAGTGAAATGGTATGAAGGCCCCCAGCTGACTGCCCATGCATGGTGGCATCGTCCAGACAAGAGGTTCCTGTGGGTGTCTTTCTTTCTCTCCTTCACATGTGGACACTCAGACCTCCACCAGAAAGTGATTGATATAGTCACCGTGGTCACTATTACCTATTTGCTTGCACCCCCGGCAAACACCTAGGTGCCTGTGTGCCTTCACCCTATGCCAAATTGTCCCAAACAAGGACCGGTCATGAGTGGCCACATCCCTCCCTCCTGCTAACAGTCACTAGTCTCCTCCCCCCCAACCCGAGATGGGATCTTACTATGTAGGTGTGACTAGCCTGGAAGACACTATGTAGACCAGGCTGGGCTTGAACTCAGGGAGCTCCACCTGCCTCTACCTCCTTAATACTGGTATTGAAGGTGTGTGCCACCACGCCTGGCTTCGACATTGCGTCCTTCATCTCCGTTCTTCTAATTGAGACTGTAGCAAGCATTCATGAACAACTCACTATCTCCCTGTGGCCCGATAGGATAAGGTCACACAAGCATGGTTTTGGGATCTAGGCTTTAGACCTGTATTGTGCAGTAACTCTCCCAAATATGCCCACCGTGTCCGTGCAGGAGTTTCACCACAGTACCTCCCTGTTAATTATGTGATGTTGAAGACAGTACCCCACGGTTTTCTTTCTCATCTCTTTTACTCATCGAGACTTTAATGGATGGGGTGAGGTGCAGCTGGCTTTCAGACTGCTGGTGGATGTTCCATGGGCAAGGAATTAATCTTTCATGTTTCTGTCACGTGATACCGTTGAGAGGGTAATCCTCTTTGAAACCGTTTGTTATTTATTCGTACTGTCCCCTGGAGAGTAGGGATGAGCCCAGCCTGCCGGGCTGGCACATGGGAATACTGGAGAGCAGAACCCTCCAGGACACCTCCCTCTGCCACCGAGTACGCGGCGCTGGGAGGCACATCGCTTCAGACCCCAGGATAGTCTTCTCCCAGAGAAGGCTGTTTCTTGACCTCCTCACAACCTGCTATCTTGGGTGAAAGGGCTTAAAAGTTGGGGCATCCCCTCTCCCCATCCACACTTCGGTTTCAGCCATCAGTGACCTCAGCCTGAAAATAGTAAAAGGAAATTATTAGAAATAAACAATTAGTAACTTTTAAGTAAAATTTTAGGGTATATTTTAATTGTTACTTTATTATTGCTAATCTGTTAGTGTGTCTAATTTCTCAGTTAAGTTTTAGTGTGATCAGGGTTGTATGTAGGAAAAATCTTGGTACTACTTGAGATTTCCGATATGGGGGCATCTGGGACCCCATGGATGTGGAAAGCTAGACATATCCTTTCCCTAGTACCGCAATCAACACGGCTCAAAACAGCCGTATGTCTTCTCTCATCATTCAGGAGGGCTGAAATCCAAAGTCTGTGTGTGAGCAGGACCACCCCTTTGTCAGTGCTGGGGACAAGGGATCTTCTTCTGGGTCCTCTGCTAGGACTTTCTGTGGTTCTGGTGGCTGCGGTCTGTGGCGTTCCTTGGCTTACAGAGGCCACCTCAGCTTCCTCACCATGTGCCTTCGGTGTCTGTCACCTCTGAAGTGGCATTTGTCACTTCAGGTGGAGCCACACTGGTGCAGGGTGAGCTCATCTCAGGGTCTTTATCTTAAGCATCTCCACAAACATTTGGCTAAATAAGGTCACATTCACAGGCACCAGGAGAAGGGGCTTAGATGTAATTTGGGGGTGATAACACCCACCGCAGCAGGTTCCCACGACTGTTCTCCACCCAATGCCCACCCCCTCAGACACACACCTTAGTGCTCCACCTGGGAGCTTCCATGGCTTACTTTGTAATCTGGTGATCATTCTCCCTCCAGCAGGGATTATAAATCAAGTGTTGCAGGCTGAGATGGTGAGACAGTGGTGGGGTATGGGAGCCGAGTGCCATTATGTGGGATCTTGTCTCAGAAAAAAACAGCCGTGGGGCCCACGCCAGGGCTAAGTACCCACCCCGTGACTAAGAGGAGCAGGATTCATCGTAGGGGCTCATCTGCTCGTTCCAGCTGGCAGGTTTCAGGGGCACAACCCCTCCTGATTTCGGAAGCTCAGCATCCCAGGATGGCGCAGGCTTTGCCATTATGAGGAGACCGTCCCAGCACGGGTGACAAGACACAGCATCCCATGGGAGCAAGTGGGAGCACCACAGTATAAATTTCCCATTTAGCAAGCCAGGCTGGCTTCCTCCCGGGGGACCAGATTCATGCTGTGGACTTGAGGGAAGGCCCAGGGAAAAAGTATCTTAGAGGCTGGAAAATGGGGCCACATCGGTACCAGAGGCAGCTCACCTGCCCCAGTGTCTGCCAGTGGAAATGAAGTCAATGCGCTGGTCTCTTCAGGATGGTGGCTGAGGGCCACCTTCCAGGCACCAACAGAGCTGCTGAGAGCCACACCAGGCTCTGGGGATCAGTTCAGGTGCCAGGCACCTGGCTGGACACAGTAGCTAGAGTGTCTTTGTCCAGGGATGCTCAGAGACAGGTGGTCCCCATCCAGCAACTACCACGGAAATTGTCATCATTCAAGAGGGATGACAGCACCAATCATCCCCCCAAACAAGCATCATGTCCAGCCACTGTGAGGTTTATTCAGAGAGCAAGGAACCCCATCCACACTTGGGGGCAGGGATGTTCAGTTGCTCAGCAACATTGGGTAGTACACACAGTTAAAACCCACCCTCCACCCAGACAGCAGCTTGTTCCATCTGTCCATCCCTGCACGGGGCTGGGTGCTAAGCAGTCGGTGTCCCCTCCCGCGCCTTGCTGAGTCAGGCACTGGGACACAGTCTCCTAGGGACAGATTCTGTTTCCTCCCCCCCCCCCCCACTGGGCTTCTCCTACTCGGCATTTTCTTTATTCTTTTACATAGATGCTCCAGCAAGGAGCAGGAGAAGCTTCCGGTCTCTGCAGACACTCCCCGGTCTCTCTCTCTCTCTCTCTCTCTCTCTCTCTCTCTCTCTCTCTCTCTCCCTCCCTCCTACTCTCTACCCTGTGTGATAGGGTGGTCCTCCTTCCCCCCCTGTCTACCCCACCACCAGCCCAGTTTGTTGGTCCTCCACTAGATACAGAGTTTCCACCTCTGAGATTGCAGGCCAGGTAGGCACAACCACAGCTGACCCAGAAGCGGCTGGGCTACTGCAGCAGTGACCAGGGTTCAAAAGCACTGAGGCGGGCTGGTGCTGCCTGGGATCCTCACAGGTTTGCATGAGCTGCCCCCTGGGTGCGGGTAAGTGTAGAAACCAGGAGGCACTGCCTCCCTAGTGACCCCGCTCTCTGGCATGGTGAGATAGGAATTCTGCAGGCTGGACTGTTAGACCACAACGATTAGTGTTTTATAAGAAGACAACAAACTAAGTCCGTGTCCTGTGCTGTGTGATGGCCCGCCTGCTCCTCAGGGATGGGGTCCTTTGATGGCTGTATATTCCTTAAAGGACAGGACAACTAAAAGGCAAAGGACTGACCTTCAAGGGGACAGAAAAGAGGCTACAGAAGCGGGGTTGGCTAGAGGGTCCTAAGCACAGCTGCCACCAAAGATCTGTCTGCCTGGCAGAAGATGTCTCCCACTCGGGCTATGCTTTGGGTCCCCCGAAAGGGTCTGGGGAGTCCTACCATGCTCCTTCTGAGAACAGCTGCAGTGAGCTCCAGGCAAGAAACCCAGTGTGCCCACAGGTAGGAAGACAAAGGCAGCCTGGGTACATTCTGCCCCTGAGAAGCAGAAATGGCCCATCTCTTTCCCACAGCTGAAGGCCACACTCTCCACATCCATGTTTGAAATGGGTCCTGGATGGATACCTACACCCTGGGAATAAGACTGTGGGTCCCTCAGCTGGCATTATGAGGCCACTAATCCTCTGGGTCAGGGAAGGAGTCCTGGACCATTTGTCTTTTCAGAGCAGCGGGAGGCTGGCTGGAAGATGGGGCAGCTGTGAGGGTCGGTCCACAGGCAGGAAGTTCAAGGACAGCTCCATGGCCTGTGGTGGAGCGGCCAGCCTGTACGCTGTGAGGCCATTCCCCAGCCTCACTTTGGGCAGATGAACTGATGGAATTGGTGGCAGTTCGGCTAGCGGGTAGAACGGCACCGTCTGCATGTGTGTGCGTGAAGTCAGAAGGGAGGCCCCCAGCCTAGGTCTCCCCACCGGAGCCTCCAGCCAGGACTGGCTCTGGTTACAGTGTCTTGCCTAGGTTCTCCCTCCGTGCTCTTGGGCAACTTCCTGTAATGGGAGGAACGCTGACACACTTTCACAGAAGGGGTTATAAATTTAGCTTTAAAAGAAAAAGGTACTGCAAACTGACCTGGAATTCACTTTGTGCCCTGGGGTTCCACTCTGGCGGGTACATACCTCCCCATGGGAATCCTGAGAAAGAGGCCATGAGGCCCATGGTCACCAGGGAGCATTCCCTGGCCCTCAGTGTCCCATCCTGACACACACACACACACACACACACACACACACACACACACACACCGACCCTGGCAAGTGTTTCTCTCACTTAGTTCTCCAATCATTTGATTCACGTGTGCATGCCACCAGTCCGACTACTTGGCTCTCCTATTTCCTTTTAGTCAGCGTTCATTGTTTGTGTCTTTGTTTTGAGACAGGATCACACATGTTGTCCTTGGCTGACCTAGAATTCACTACGTAGAACAGGCTGGATTTGAACTCACAGAGATCCTCCTACCTCTGTCTCCCAAGTACTGGGATTAAAGGCGTGCACCACCATCCACAACTAGTTAGTGGTAGTTTTTATTAACTATTCTGAAACAAAACTTGCTATCCCTGTGCCGAATCCAGTGTTTCTTGCCTTCCTTAAGAGGAAACCGGGAAAATTTTCAGACCCTCACCGGCGGGACCAGAACTGCACAGGACATGTTCTGACAATCCAGCCTTGTGGGTCCTAGGGACCCCAGGATGAGCACTCACCTCCTTTGCTGGGAATTCTGCCCCTGTCACCTCCAGTCATCCAGGCTCCCGTAGTTCACAGGTGGAATGCTGATTGAAAATCATCTGTGGTGTCAAGGGCAAGCTAAAGAGGAGAGGAACAAAAGAGATGGCAAAGCTCAGGTTTAACAGTCAGTCCCCCATACCACTCATTAGCTGAGAGTCCAGTCCTCCGTACCTCTCATTGGCTGAGAGTTAGTTCCCCATACCACTCATTGGCTGAGAGTCAGTTCTCCGCACCTCTCATTGGCTGAGAGTCAGTCCCCCGTACCTCTCATTGGCTGAGAGTCAGTTCCCCATACCTCTCATTGGCTGAGTAGAGAGTGGCCACAGCAGCATCTGGGTCCCCAGGAACTGGCCTAGCATTTCAGTGTCAGAGACTTAAACTAGAAAGCCATAGAGAGTGTTCTACAGAAAGCTCCGCTGAGATCTGGTAGAGAATGTTAGGAAGCTCGCTCATGAATCGTATTGGCTTTGCCGTGGGAATGCCTGCCCCAGCCCTTGACCATACAGAATGCCTTTCAGAAGGCTCAAGTAAACAGAACATTGGTAATGGAAGGTGCAACGCCTTCCATGCTGCTCACCCAAGGGAAATCACCATGAAGACCTGGTGTATAGGTCTCTGTAATAAAGCTGGTGACTAGCAAAGTTCCTGGTTCATGGAGAGGCCTAGCATCCCTTCCAGCAGCAGGATCACGGATAGAGGCTGTAGGCATGAGAACAAGAGGGAGGCGTGCACAGTACTGCCTAAGACAGATATGCAAGGAAACAAACAGTGTGCAGAAAGGGCAGGGAGGTTGGGGACTGGAAATGCAGAGGGTATCTAAGTGTTAAGCTAGGAACTGGGCTTGAGACCGAAGGTCAGAGGCAACCACTGAAGGTGTTGGAGCAGTAGTTCTCAACCTGTGGATCATGACCCTTTGGTGGGGGGGTCACATGACCCTTTAATAGGGGTCATCTAAGCCCATCAGAAAACAAAGATATTTACATTATTATTCATAACAGTAGCAAAATTAGTTACGAAGCAAGCAGCAATGAAAATAATTTTGTGGTTGGGGATCACCACAACATGAGGAATTATATTAAGGGGTCTCAGCATCAGGGAGGTTGAGAACCACTGTGCTGGGGTAGGACTGGCATAGTAGTCAAGGCATAGCAGCCGAAATCAGGGTAGAGAAAAATACTTTGGTCTCTAGTGACAAATGGAAACCATAGTCCAAAGAGGAGCTCCCAAAGCAAGTGGTAGAGGTGGTTCTGACATGGAACACGCCGGGGACACCCCTACGGAACAAGCCAACACCTGGAACATAGGGTAGAGGGGTGGGAAAGAGTACAGCCATAGGCCCTTAGCTCAGAAGGCAATGAGCGGAATTGTCCTGCGGACACTTGTGGGGAGGAGTCCAAGAGCAGACCACCAAAAGCAGTAGTACGGGAGAGTGAAAGCTGGCTTGAAAGGGTGGAGGTAGAACTGGCAGAAATAGAAATGCTGATGGAAAGGAGAGATGGTGGGGGGTCAGGGTGGAGACGTTAGAGATAGGAGTGGAGGCGGTGGTGGTGGGAGAGGTAGAATGGCTGTGGTGGAGGTGGAGGTGGTCATGTCACGGTGGAGATATGGGCAGTGAAGGAAGTGGTGGTGGTAGAAGTGGTGGAGATGGTTCTGGAAATGAAAAGAGTGAAGGTAGGGGTCGTCTTATACATAGTTGTGGTGGTGGAGATGGTTGTGGTAACAGCCATAGTGGTATTTAATGTGGTAGTAGTGGCAGAAGTGATGGTAGAGGTGGTCACGGTGGAGGTAATGATGGAGATGGTGGTGGGATAGAAATTGTGGAGATAGTCATGCTAGAGATGGTAGAGGGAGAGACAGCGATGGATATGTGACTGTAGATGTGGAAATAGTGGAGGTGGTGATGGTAGTGGTAGAGGTGGTGATAGTTTAGGTGGTAGAAATGGAAGTAATAATTATAGATATTATGGTGGAGGTGGTAGAGACAGTAGAGATGGTCGTGGTACAGGCAGTAGAGATGGTCGTGGTACAGGCAGTAGAGATGATCGTGGTACAGGCAGTAGAGATGGTCGTGGTACAGGCAGTAGAAGTGGAAGTGATGATGGTAATGGAGACAACGGTGGTGGAAATGGTTGTGGGGTAAAGGTGGTAGTGATGGTGTTAATGGTGATACAGGTGGTGGCGATGGCTGTATAGTGAACATGGTGATACATAGGTGAGGAAGAAGGTCATGGTGGATGTGGAGAATGGTGGGAGTAGAAATGGTGAAGGTGGTCATGATAGAGATGGTGAAGAACAAGGTGGTAACACAGGTGGTGAAGGTAGTTATGGTGGAGGCGGAAACAGTGACGGTGTTGGAGACGGACATGGTAGAGATGATAGTGATGGCTGTCATAGTGATAGGAGCAGTGGGGAAGCCATGGTGGAGGTGGTGTTGATTGGTGGTCATGGTGAACGTGGAGACGGTTGTGGACGTGTGATGAGAGAGTTGGTAAGACTGTCATAGAAGAAGTGGTAGAGGTGGAAATAGTAGAGGTATCAGAGGTGGTCATAGAGGCAGGGATGGGAGAAGTGGTAGAGACGGTGTAAGGGCAAATCATTTTAGCCATTCCGCTGTGCACAGACTTTGATTTTTATTTGATCCATGAAAAAGAACTTCCACAAGCCGTGAGATTAGTTAATAAAGAGAGAGATTTATTCTACCAGGAAGCTTAATTGAAACAAAGGAACAGAGTAGGAGACACCAAGAGAGGGGCTTCACCGGGGAATTTACCACCAGGCGTTCTGTATACAGTGCCAGAACAACACGGAAACACGCATCCTAGTAAACATCATGGGCACAGGCCTTACACATCACCGGAACAATATGGGAATACGTATCACCAGTATAACACCGCAGGCACAGGCTTACACTCATCTGACTGCATGTCTCTCCCGGGCAGGAACAGCAGCAGCTAGAGGTGTTCTGAGGCAAGATTTTAAGCCTCACGAACAAGGGGGGTGGGGAGGCTCATTGCCCAGTCTTCGGCAGTCGTCCAAACACCTGGTTCAGTATTTGCGTCCTCTCCCAGACACTGGCCAGATGTCAAGGATGCCAGGCACATCAACAGGTCTCTATGTTAATTAAAACAAAAATACTCCCCGTTCTCAATCCTGAGAACTGGCCAGGTTCTCAAAACAGAAAAAGGGATTATCTACAGTTTCTGCCTTAGACTGTGCAGGGCCTTAACATAAGCCTCTTCATTTTCAAATTATCCTCCTCACAGATGGTCATGGAAGTAGTAGTAGAGGGATATGTATGTGGTGTGTGTGTCTGTCTGTCTGTCTGTGTCCTGTGTGTGTGTTCACACGTGTGGGGTTGCCACTAGAGTCCTAGCACCCATGCATGTTTCAGGAGCCAGCATCATCTTGGTGGGGGCCGGAGACCTAGTGGAGTGAGAAACTGAAAGCCTGGGCCCCGTGCGGCTGCCCTCCGCTGAGAACTCTGCAGAAGGGACAGAAGGCACTGCTAGCCACCCTCTCTCCAGGAGGAGCAGCTGAACGCGACTTCCCGCTGCTCTGCTTCCTCCATTCTGCAGGGCTTGGGCCGCATGCTGTCTTCTGTTATCTGTGAGCAAAGAGAGGCTTGTCCCTAACAAGGTGGCACACTGTGTGTGTTGGGCAGTGCAGCACACTGCGCGCATTGGGCCATGGTATGCAGGACACAGGCTAGGTTTCAGGCCCTGTCCTGAGTCTGAGTGCACTCAGCAGATGAGACACGCTCTGTGGTCATATTCTGGGTTTCCCTGTCTCAGGACGGACACTCAAGTGAGCAGTGTTCACAGGCGGAGGTGCAGGCCTGACAGAATCCGTGTGAGCCTGCATGACAGACAGAGCCCTTTAGACAGGTATCAGCTGATGAGGGACCCCAAGGAAGAACATCCAGAGAAAATCACACAACAGCCCTGTGGCCTAAGAGAGGCAAATACCATGACTAGGGCACTGTCACACTCGCTCCCAGATGTCCAGGGAGCGCTCAGGCTGGACTCTGCCTCCAGCATCGTGGGGATGCCTGATCTCCAAACACCTGGAACTGGCCCTACTCTCTTGTTTTCTCTCACACCCCACATTGCTCCATCAGCAAACTCTGAGGCCCCAGCACCCCAAGTTTACCATCATATGACCCTCTCCATCTCCACCTGACCCGAGTTTCCCATTCACACCTGGGTAGCCCGGTCTCTTGACAAATGACTCACTTCCTAGAAGGACTCAGGCTTCGCTGCAGCTAGGATACCCTGCTGGGGATGGCCCAGAACTCCAATTTTGAGGCTAGAGTTCCGGATCTGCTATTCACCCAGTAGCAGAGGCAGGCTAGCTCTGCCTCTTGAAACCTCGGTTTTCATAGTTGTCAGTGTCTAATGATGATAAAGAACTAATGGCAGAAATAACCATAAATTCCTTACCCAGGCCTCACCAGGATCATCCCAAGTCACCCATCCCTACAGAGATCTGGTCCAGGACTGCCATTTGGTAGGTACCTTTCTTCCCTTCCACTGTGGTACTCAGAGGACATCTCCTGCATGTCCCTGAACCCTGGCCACTCACAGTTCTCAGTGCAAGGTCTTGGTCCACCAGACCCAGCCTATCCTCCTCAGGACTAGGCTACCTAAGCACTCAGAATAGTGAGGTCATCCAACTCCAGGGACTGAAACAGGAGGCCCCCTCCTTGGCCAGCCCTGTCTGGGTACGTGGCTCATCTCTGCTAATCACGAGGTGACACAATCAGGGTTTAAAAATACTACATGCTTTTAACTTGGTGCAAGAGAGAGAACGGGAACGCACAGTCTGTGTGAGCAACTCAAATCAAAAATAAATGAGGCAAAAAGAGTCTCCAAAAATAGTGCAGCATCAAAGGCGGCAGCAGCCTGCGTCGCACGGCCAGCTGTCCTCAGCGCTGAACCTCTGCCGATGAACAGTGCCGCAGAGGGAGGCTGGGAAGCTGGCTCTATGGTGTTCGCTCCGGAAGAGATTAACGGGGACCGCAATCCAGTAGAATTGATAGGAGAAGGAAGACAGCTCCGAGGTGGGGGCACCCCACCATGCTGTCCTTATCCTATGACCCAGCCAGGCAGTGAGGGCAGAGACTTTAGCAGACAGCAGTGAGAAGGGTTATCTGTCCAGGACCCTTCCTCTTTGACCTTCTGGGAGTCCCTCTCCAGACTCAAGAGTGTCCCCCATAGAAAAAAGAACTGGGCAGCCCCCCCCAATATGTGCAGCCCCCAGCTACACAGTGACCAGAGCGACATGCACAGTGTATATGATGAGGGTCTACCCATCTGCCTTTTTTTATCCTAGTGGGTGTTACCTGACATGGGGAGGGGGGAATTGTGTTTTTAAGACAGAGTTTCACTGTGTAGCCCTGGCTTTCCTGGAACTCACTATGTAGACCAGGCTGGCCCCAAATTTACAGAGATCTGTCTGTCTCTGTCTCCTGAGTGCTGAGATTAAAACTGTACCAGATTGGTACATAAAGACATACAGACATTGCCATCAGCAGCCAGCAGATTCCAGTTTGATCCAGCCCACCACTTGTTATGGTAATAGGCACATAACCACACCTTTTCCTTTACAGACGGTCTGTGGTTGCATTCGTGACCCCAGAAACTGACAAGCAGCAAATCCTTAAATGGTTGGAGCTTTGCCCTGCACTGCAGGGTTTTCCACTCTTCTTGCCAATCTAATTCATTGGGAGAGGGGGAGATACATGAACACACATATGATTGCGCACATAGAGGCCAAAAGTCAATATTAAGTGTCTTCCTTAATTTCAAATTTCAAACTCAATAGAGTTTCTTGCTGAACATGGAACCATGCCCAACTTTTTATGCGTATGTTGGGGATCCAAATTTAAGTTTTCGTGTCTCCGTGGTAAGCAATTTACTGAGCCACCCTCTCCATCCTTAGAAATGCTTTGCCCCTATGCCCAGCACCCTAGGGAAGGTCCCATGTGCTCACAAGACCTAAGGTTGTGTTTGTTGCTGTCGAGTGTGGTGTTTATCATGCCAGTGTTGGTTCTGGGCTTTGGAGGCATCTGCAGGAATTAGGTGTCTCTGATTCGGAGAGCACCTTTGTACAGGACAGTCACATGATCAGCCTCACATCCCAGCAGCTCCAGCACTCGTCTGTCTCCTATGAACAACTTCAACTTTGCTAGAACACAGAGGACCTCCCATCGATGCCCAGGACCCCAGCAGAGTCCCCTAGATCCTCCTGCCCACCTCCCTGCTCTGTCCTCTAACACTGAGTGAAGAGTAGGTTGCATGGCAGAGAGGGCTGGAAGGGACCTCACTTCTGGGGACCCTTTCCCTGCAGTGTGCTGATGTCCTCCTGCCAACGTACAGATTCCGTGGGTTGTGATAGAACCAGGCCAAACCTTGGGCAATGGCAATATCCCCATTGTCCTCTCGGGCAGCAGGGCCGTGAAGAAGGATCCTTTCAAGAGACCATAGCAGAGGCTAGCCCAGAATCATACAGACCATCTTTGGTTTGCCTTCACTCCAGAGTGAGGTCTTAGATGGGGGACAGGCTATATGCCACTACTGCCACAGGTTCCCCTTCAGTGCCAGATATTAAAGTGGATTAGTAAATTGAATCCCCAGGAGAAGAGGCTGTGATCTCCTAAGAAGACACAGTGGAGCTCCCAGAAGGGCTGGGAAATTGACAGATGCTGAAGATTCAGCCGAGTGCACAGGAGGAACAGAACCCAGTGACCAAGAGTGCATGGAGACAGGGCAGAGATGCACCTGTGAGTCATCTGTCCTTAGTGACCACAGACAGGTCCAGGTGCTAGAGCCCAGAATCCAGTACAGGTAGATGGGGCTAGAGGCCTGAAATCATGGGGGATAGGAGTGTACGAGGTAGATCAGGAGTCACGGTGTCTGCAGGGAAGGCACAGCCCTTCGTGTGTGTGTGTGTGTGTGTGTGTGTGTGTGTGTGTGTGTGGTGAATATATGTATGAGGCTATGTATGCATTACAGGCATGTTACCTGGGTGCCAGGGATCCAAACTCGGGTCCTTGTGCCTACACAGAAGGCACCTATTGACTGGGTCATTTCTACAGTCCCCGCCTTTCTAGAAAGCTGTGTTCTAACCTCTGGACCAAGAAGCTGCAGACCATTTTCTGTAACCAACAGATCGTAAAACACCTTAGGCTTGCCAGCAGGATAGTCTCCATGGCTGCAGATGGTCACTAACTTGCAGTGGTTGGCGTGTGAATTTGCAACTCCACAGCGCATTCTGTAAGCAGAGTATGAGGTGCCCCAGACGGGTTGACGAAGGGGTTCTTGAGATCCTGTTCACCATTTAGTCCAGGATCACCAAATCGCTGTCACCATGTGAAAGCCATAGACAACAGAAACAGGCGCACTGTCTTTGCCCCCTGCCAAGCCATATGTTGAAGCCCTACCTCCAGTGTTAAGGAGCAAGGCTTTGGGGGAGATCAGAATGAACAGGGCCCTGAGGAGTTGAGTCCATGTCTTTCCAAGAATAAGAGGCCGCAGCAACTCGCTCTGCATCATGATGACCCAATGCAAAGGAGGTCAGGCCAAGAAGAGCTCTCGCCGGAGGCCTGAGTCTGCTAGCACCTTGATCTTGGCCTTGTAGCCTCCAGACCTGTGAGAAGAAAATGTCCATTGTGTAAGCCACTTCATCCCTGGTATTTCGTCTTAACAGACCAAGCTGAGACAAGCGAGTGTGGCTGTTACCAAAATTTCACTTACAGACACACATTTGAATTTTATATAATTCTATGAGTCATAAAGATGCCCTCTCTAGATTTTCTACCAGCCATGCAGAAATATCAAAGTCAGGTGCCTGTTTCATCCTGGCCCTCGTTTGCCAGCCCCACCCAGGAGCAAAGACACAGGCCATCTCCATTCATCTGCCCTGAGCTCTTGGGTGATTGTCACTTTAGAAAGGGGTGCCCTGAGTGTTGTTCCAAAACACAGACAAATGTTGGTGGAGCAAGTGCCCAGGCTCAGCAGCTGGATTTCTGCTCTGCGTTCACTAGCAGGTAGCTTGGGCGTTGGGCACCATCATCTGGCCTGCCTTTGAGATTTGTGAAGGCTGCAGTGTATCAGCCCCCACAACGTTTGTTACATAGCATCAGGCCAAATGGATTAGCCTATGGCAGACACTTGTGCGGGAGGATCAGAAGCCCACGGCTTACTCTCAAGAACAGGCTAGGGAAAGCCATGCCAGATGTCCTCAGATGCAGGAAAGAATACCACACAGCAGGGACCCAATTCGTCCTTTGTCTCCAGAGACCCGAGTGGGCCTGACAGGTCTAGGCTTAGAGAAAACCCTTTGGCATGGACACACGAAAGGACCTTTGTCATCATTTCTGTGGTTCAGTAATCTGCTTAGGGTTCTGGGGGACAGGAGATGTTGGTAGCCATCAGTGCAGAGACCGTGCACCCCCAGAGCTCTGTGCTGGACCCCAGCACCACAGTTGGAGAGTCATGTCACAGAAGCCCGGTTCTTCAGGACATCTCCAATGTGCACCCTCACTGCACTGTCCCAGAGGAATCTAAGTTACATCGAATTGGGACCACTTGCTATTTCTCCTCACAGAGTGGGGTGGCTAGTCTTGGTTCTCAACTTGGCAAACCTGGGAAGACAAAACCTCATCTAAGAAACTGCCTCCATCATATTGGCCTGTGGTTATGTATATGGGATGTTTTCTTGATTGCTAATTGATGTAGGAGTGGCCCCCTACTGTAGGTGGTGCCATCCCTGGGCAGGTGGGTCTGGGTTGGATAAGGAAGGTCTGAGCAAGCCAGAGGGAGCATGCCAACAAGCAGCGTTCCCCCATGGTTTCTCTGCTCGAATTCCTCCTTTGATTCTTCTCAGTGACCGGCTGTGACTTGGGAGTTGGAACGATGAAATAAACAACCCTTTTTAGCCTCAGTTGCTTTTGGTCATGGTGTTTATCACCGAAACCAAACTAGAACACAGGGGAACCACTGGGATGGTGTCACTTAGCAAAAGAGTTTTGATTGATTCCCAGGTCAGCAGGGCACTCGTGACTTAGGGAGACAGTCTCTATCATATGGACCCTCAGCCTGTGAACGTCACCACCCATGCTTGACCCAGCTGGGATACCCCAACATCTCCTGCTGGGATACCCCAACATCAGCTCCGCTGCTAGAAGTTACAGCAAGACCTAGTGTGCAGCCATACCAGGAACGTCCCCTACCATCAGGAACAGATCTTTCCAGAAGCCACACATCAGGACTCCGCTGCAGGCTGTATCCCAGGTCTTCCCACTTGGGAGGTAATTTGGGAAGTAAGGTCCTAGGCTAGTCCTGTCGGCAGACATACCTGCCAAGTTGTGCGATTATATAAATGTTCATTGAGTAGGTGAAGTGTGATTTCAATTTTGTCATTGCAAAAGTCACGCCATAAAGCTTGTCACCATAAAGGGCAGCTCAGTGGTGCTCAGTACCTTCATACTGTAGCAAAGCCCAAACTCCACCACCAGACGGCACCCTCCCATCTGCCCTTACAACCCCAATCCTCTCTCTGTGTTCTCTTTGTGAACTCATGGTATCATTTCATGGCTTGTTGGCAGAGGCCGCTTGTTCATTCCTGGGTGTCCAGACCATGAAATAATCACTGAGAAACTATATTATTTGCAATATTGTTTGGCCAATAGCTTAAGCATATTTCTGGCTAACTCTATATCTTAAATTAACCCATTACTATTAATCTGTGTATTGCCACGTGGCTGTGGCTTATTGGGTAAAATTCTGTCCAGCGTCTGTCTCCAGTGGGGCTACAAGGCTTATCATTGACTCCACCTACTGTCTCCTCCTCTATCTGCTTGGAACTCCCACCTTGCCCTATTCTGCTAAGCCACTGGCCGAAACAGCTTTATTCATTAGCCAATAAAACCAACACATAGATAGAAGGACTTCCCACACCAATGGCTGGCTTGGGGTTCTCAAGGTAGCATGTGTAGATTTTCTTTCCTTCTTAAGGGAAGAGTGTGCTGTTGTCCAGGTAGACCCTATTTGGTGTGTCCTGTAATCAATCATCTTACATGTACAGACACTTCTTTAAGGCCCCGGATTCAGTGCTGGGGAAGATACCTTCTCCTGGCTGAATACAATGCCCTGACAGGAGCAGCTTAGGGGAAAGGGGCCTCTTTCGGCTCAGTCTAGGGGCTTCCAGTCTGCTGCAGGAAGACAGCACAACAGGGCGTGAGGCCAGATGACAAGTGCAGGAAGCTGGCAGGTCGCATCGCGTCCTCACTCAGAACACAGAGAGTAAACGGGAAGTGGAGCTGAGCTGTAAATCCTCATAGCCTAACCCTGGTGGCTCTCCCTGTAGGAAGGTGCCAACTCTGGAAGGCTCCACAGCCTTTCCTAGCAGGGGCAGTTGTGTTCTTTTGTTTCCCAGGGACCCCCAGGCTGTTTTCTACAGAAGCTGAACACCCTCTCAGCAACAGTCAGGGGTTCCTGTGTCCTCAAGTCTCTGTGGCCTGTTCTCTCTGGTTTCTGGCAGCAACCACCCTGGTGGACAGGAGGCAGTAGCTCCTCATGGTTTGATTTGCATTTCCCGATGTATGGGTGTTGCTCAGCATCTTATCCATGTGGCCATCTGTGCATCTTCAGAGCAGAGTCTCTTCAAGGCCTTTGCCTATTTTCTAGCCAAGTTATTCAGCTCTTTGCATAGTCTGTGCGTAGTCTGGGCATTGATCCCTTATCGGCTGTGTCATAGCAGGCATTTCCTCCCTCTGTGGGGTCTCTTTATTGTTGATAGCATTTTAAGTTGGGTACTTCTGACTTTGCCTCCAGCCCCCTGCCTTCCTGGTCCAAAGTTACTTTTTTTTTTGTTTGAAGCGGCATCTCATATAGCCCAGGCTAGCCTCAAACTCAGTATATACCTCAAACTGGCCTTGAACTCCTGATCATCCTGCCTCTGACTCCCGAATGCTGGGATTGCAGAGGTGTGTGCCACCACGCCCAGTTTATGCAGTACTGGGGATCAAACCCAGGACTTTCTGAACTCTAGGTCAGGACACTACCAACTGAGCTATGTCCGCAGCTCCAGAGCAGCTCAGTTACACTGCGTACAGCTAAGGAACTGAGATCAACGTGTTTATTAAGACAGAGTCTCACTGCGTAACCATGGATGGCCTGTAACTCACTCTGTAGACCAGGATGGTGGTGAACTCCCAGAGATCCACGTGCCTCTTCCTCCCGAGAACTGGGATTAAAGGTGTGCGCCACCATGCCTGGCCAAGACTTACTTTTAAGGGCCAGGAATGGAGTTGAGTCCCGAGACTGTTTTGGTGTGTCTGCATAGCTGAACAGCTGGGGAGACCTGGGTATCTGTGACACTCAACTTCACCCGTTGCTCCTGAGAGCTGGTCTTAGCACCGTGAATTCTTTCAGCCCTGGGTAAAGCCCGTCTTTGTAGATGTCCTCCATACTGGGGACAAGAGGGCAGCTGCCTGTGTACGCACCACAGAGTAAGGGTCACCCATCCTGTCAGAGACCCAGGTGGGGGCAGGAAAAGGTGCCGTGTGGAAGTCAGCCTGACGGGCCCAGACCCACTTCTCCTGGATTTGCTGAGTGCCCTTGAATGCTAGCTAATGCCTGTGGGCCTTAATAGTCCCTAAAGCACTAGACGGGGCTCAGTGGGATGAGCCTTTCTTCCTCTCTCCCTCCCCTTCCTTCCTCTCCCTCACGGTGTCTCCTAGTTTTTCTTCTTCCTTCTACCCCTTGCTCATCTCCCAACATCTTGGTTTTCTCATAGAACACTCGGATGTTTTTCTTTTCCCTCATGGATCTCTCCGTTTATCTCTTCGGGGCCTCAGGAGCATCCTTCTTCCAGTGCATGAGCTGGAGACTGCAGAGCCCGGCACTCATGGGGAAAACAAGGACCACCTCCCTTCTGGGAATCATATATGAGGAGTGGGCTAGGCCTGAGGTTGGTGATTTAGTCCTGTGCGAGGGACCAGCATAGTCAGAGGTGGCATGTTCCCAGCCATTTATTTCTTCCTTTCTTTCTCTCTTTCTCTTTCTCTCTCTCTCTCTTCCTCCCTCCCTCCCTCCCTCCCTCCCTTCCTTCTTTCCTTCCTTCCTTCCTTGGAATCTCTCCTGGTTGCAGGGAGCCTGGTGGAGCTGCATGGGTTCCACCACTTAGCAGCTGTCCCAAAAGGTTTGTCAGGAACTGCAGGACAGCAGGAAACCTTCCCACAGCTAGAGGCTCCCCCTGTAACCCATCTTTCCCAGGATCCCCTTGTCTGCACTGTCAGGTCACCAGGTTCTTTGTAGGACAGGCAGAAATCATAGAACACAGCTCAAACTCAGCCAGGCCTGGGTTCGATCCCAGCCACGTGCCTGGGCCTCCAGGACCCTCAGGGCATCATCTGTAGAAGGAGAGGTGGTTAACAGAGCCTTTCCAGGAAGTGAGGAACACCAGCTGAGCAGGGCTTCCTACTACACTGGCCCCAGTAAGAGGCTGTCTTTAACATCACCAGGACTCTCTAGGAGCCGGCCCCTCCCCACCTTGTGAAAGAGGCTCCCAGGTGATGAGTATCTGGCTTCCCTTCTGGGGGGCCCTGTGGACAGGAAGCAGAAACACAAAGGATGTCTCTTCCCCCCATTTCTGTCCCTGAGGCAGCCACACTGTCCACACACGGGGGTGGCTGGGCCTTTCCACCAGAGGCCACGCCCTGACGTCCCTTGGGGGCCCTGGCTTGTTAGTCTCTGACTACAGTGGCCCGGCTGCACATGGGGCCCTAGAGCTTGCCGCACCAACTTCCCGTTGGGCCTGTGGTCCCTGGTGGCACGCTGCTCAGCAGACAGTGACTCAGCCTTCCACCCCACACACGCGCGGAACATGGTCTCCTCTACAGGTCCCGGTCCACAGCAGGTACCCAGGGTGCTTTGGGGGTGTGCTTTCCAGACAGGCTTTCTGGTACATGACGGTGGTGGCTCCCTGAGCAGATCCTGGAGCTGCTGAATATCTAGGTTTGACACTGGCACAGATACCTCCCCAGGCTCTTTGTGGCCCTGTATGGCTTCCTGTCCAATCTTACAGGAGCCACAGCCACTGAACACACACGAGGCCCAACCGCACACAGCTCAGACAGTTGGCCGGGCACAGCGGCGCAACCAATGGAGAGATCTGGCTGACAGAGCTCCCCAGGGGCCTCTGCTTTCATCCCTGGGGTGGCAGGGCCCCCCCCCCCCGCTAGGAGATCAAGGGCTCTGCAGGGTGCCTCTGTTCCTTCATGGACGTGGGTGTGAGTGCCAGCTGCTGAGCAGCCCCCAGTGACTCCTGGGAAACCCTGCCCATCTGCTCTCTCCTGGTCTTCTACCTTTGACAAGGAGTGTAAGGAGTCCCTGTCTCAAACTTTTTCCCACAGTGCAGCCCTGTGCAAGGCAGATGTCACCATGGCAGAGGCAAAGCCGGTGTTGACAGGCAGCCCCTTGGGGCCCCAAGGTTTCCTCCCTCTCCTACCAGACTCTCTCATCCTGTACTTCCCCTCCCCCACTCCCAGCAGGGTGTGGCCGCAGTGGGGGGTGGGTGAGGAAGAAGTGGTGAGCTTCCCGGTATTTGCAAGAGATCCTGGTGCCTTGCATCCGTCCATCGAAGGGAGGAAGGAAGAGAGGGGAAGACTTTTGCCTGGTATGCGCATACGGATAGGGACAGGCATATGTTGCCTGCTCAGCCAAGAGCACAGGGCCAGGATCATGAGGCTCTTTCTGAGCCCTCAGTACCACTGGGTCCTCCTCCCCTGAGCCCTACACAGCACCTACAGTAGTTGCTAAAAGATGTGAGGGAACAGGAGTGGGGGGTGAGGGGAGCTCTGCTCAGGGAGCCAGCCTACTCTCTCCAACCCTGCCTCTTAATCCACAAACTCATCTCTATAGAGGATTTGTCCTGAGTCTGAAAAAGATGCTGGGGTGATGGGGTGGGGACGGAAGATTCACCCAGGTTCACCAGACATCCATGTCATAGAGGCTGCAGCCACAGGCCCATGCCCCCCAGGCTGAGAATGCTGAGCCCCTTTTCTAGGAGTGGGAGGGAGGTATGCCTAGATCTCCCCAGCTGCTCACCCAGCAAACATATGTTGTCCCAGTGCACAGGGGAGGCTCAGTCTGTAGATGCAAGTTACATGGGGGTGAGCTGTCAGGTGACGCGCGTTACATGGGCGTAGTGGTGGGGTCGTGTGGAACACGGTGGGGTCGTGTGGAACATGGTGGGGTCATGTTGGCTGTAGTCTTTGTTTTTTATTGTAACAATTGCTTAATTGTGAATTGTCTTTGTGGGGCTGGTTTGTTTCTGTGTGGGGAGAATGGGCATTTGAGCGTGGCGTGGAGGAGGGTTAGCTGAAGGTTTCAGACCGTGCTCTTTCTAAAGGATGCTGGGAAGCCTCCGTGAGAGGTGTAGCTAACACTTCATTCAGTGATCTCCACCTCGTCTCTGTGGTCAGTAACGGATGCTTCTGCTGCGGTCTGAAGCACGTGACATCCATGCTGCCTTGTGTCAGATTGTCAGGTTTCTGTGCCATCCTCCCCTGCCCTTTGCTCCCCATCCTCCAAGGCCTCCGAGGTGCTGAGGCTTCTTTGCGAAGGCAGATGGCTCAGTGGGGAAAGGACTTGCCACACAAGCCTGAGGACCCGAGTTCAGATCCCATGTCAGGAGTTGAGCGTGTCTGTGTGTTCTTGTAACCCCAGCACCGGGAGGTGGAAACAGGATTCCTGGTGCCTGCTGGCGAGCCAGTTTAGCTAGACCAGTGAGCTCCAGGCTCAGGGAGAGACCCTGCCTCAAAACCTAAGATTGAGAAAGTTTGAGGGAGACATCAGTTGATATCACCCTCTGACTACCACACACGAGGTCCTGGCCAAGACCATGCATCAGGCTGTGTGTGTGTGTGTTCTCCTCACAGCTACGCTGCATCTCAACATGGTCCAGGTGGTGCTGGTGGGGAGCTGGGCTGTTCACTCCAGACCCCAGCCTGGGCCCTGCAGGCACCCTTACAGCTTCCAGGCCCTTCTGTCTGTTTCCCGTGGACATCCCAGCTTTGGGGAGAGAGCTTCCTCTGGCGCACAGGAGAGGAGTGGGCTCCCTTCAGGGCCCCCTACTTCTCAGCAGGGAGGAAGGGTGTGTCACCCAGGCATGGTGTGCGGTTTCCAGCAGTTACACCTCTTCCTGTCTCTTCAAGAGGCGCCTCGTCAGCACCCAGAAACCAGCACCCAGCCTCAAGGGAGGCCCCTCCAGGCTCGGCTGGGCAACTGTCCCGATGGTGCTCTGCTGAGATTCCCAACACTGGAGTCACGATAGGCGGCATCTGTGAGCTCGGGGCACAGAGGCTGAGGCGCCACTCCCAGCGAGGCTTTCTGAAAGGCGCAGGCTGACACACACCGAGCTGGCGCCAACCTCCTCCTCTCTGCCCCTTCCGGTCACGTGCATTGAGTGCCACCATGCATGTTTGGCTGTTCGGTCCCTAGGTTTCACGTGAGGCTCTGCTTTAATGGTGTGGGCACTGCACTGGCCTCCGGGGGGCACAAGGACAGATGTCACAGTGGAGGGAGATATTGCAGGGACAGCTTTCAGGGCAGTCTCCCGTGTTCCTTCCTGCTACCCATACTTTCCAATTGCTTCTTCCCCAGGTGGCCCAAGCACCAAGGGGTCTTTGTCATGTGACTACAGATAACATAGAATGCCAATATTCCAAAGGGCTCGGGGGCAGCCTTGGAATTCTCAGAAGAAATTCAGAATCTGGATGAAGCCACAGGGGACCCAAGTCCCATGCACTCCATCCAGTGAGCAGCATGGTCCTCTCTGAGCATGACCAGCTGTGATTACAAAGACTGATATAAAGGTGGCATACACCTTTAATCCCAGCACTTGGGAGGCAGATGCAGGTGGATCTCTGTGTGTCTACAGTGTTTGTTCTAGGACATCTAGGGCTACATAGACAAACCCTGTATCAAAAAAAAAATCTTTCTGAGAGAGAGAGAGAGAGAGAGAGAGAGAGAGAGAGAGAGAGAGAGCCATCAGACCAAAAGGATTGTCAGCTAGGGAAGCGAGGCAGTGTGGCCAGGCTGAGGGCGGAAAGGAACGGCTTTCCAGGGCTCAAACCCTTGCTGGGGGTACATGTGACCTGAGCAGGTTCAGTGGCCATGCAAGGCAACCATATCCAGGAAGGAGCTGCGGCTGGCAGCTCTCCAAGAAACACACCAGGTCATGGGCCAGAGCTCTCCCTGCACTAAGCACAGGCTGGTCTCAGGTCCTATGAGACTCACAACACACAAACCTCCCCAGGTAGCATGGTCCCATTTATCCTCTCGTTCCACTGACAGTGGGAGGTTAGGTGTCCTACCCAAAGCCACATGCTCCTGCTGTGCAGGGGTCCTGGTGGCAGACCAGGAAGTGCGTGTCAAATGACCCACTGGAGGCCCAGTGCCCTGACATATGGAGCAAGGTGTCTCAGGGCGCGTGTATGCCAGGCAGTACCCCATGGTAACAGCAAGGGTTCAAAGACAAGTCTCCTTCGACCGTGGCTAGAATTAGGACGTTGTCACTCTAGAATTAGGACATTGTCACTCTGCTCCCTCCTTAGCCAAAGCAAGTCAGCCCGTGCTAGAGGGAAGGATAAGGAATACCTGCCACTGACAGCCAAGTCACGCAAAGGAGCCAGGCTCTGAGAGATAGAAAGGGTTTGAATCGATGACTCAACCTTTCTCTTCCTCCTGGGCCTCCTCAAGTGCCAGCCCAGCCAGCCAGGACATCTGGGTAACCAGGAAAGTGTCTGTTATACCTTTGTCCCTCTGACCTCAACTCTGCCCAGATATGGCCTCTCCTGTGGCTTCCTGCCTTAAGCTGGCCATTCGCTCCCCTTTATTTCTGTCTAGACAAGTAGCCCTGGCCAACTCAGCGGTCATAGATCCTGTCTTTAATCTCCTGAGACTAAGGGGTCAGAACAGGACCCCTCAACAGCTCTTTGCCGTCTACATTAACCCCCAGAATAATGTGATCATTTATCATAAGTTTAAGTAGGGATTTTGAGGTCATGTAGCCCAGGCCCTATTCTGTATACAAGCAAATTGAGACACGGAGTCCCGCCCCTTGGTCAGCTGTGACCCAGGGACTTTTACACCCTCCATCGCACCATACACACTCTGCAGATCCAACTTGCCCAAAAAACTGCCAAACCCAAGTCCTTCAGCCAATCCCAAGCTTGCTCCAGGATCCAGAGTGATGAACCACAGGCCTTCAGTCAGACCACTGAGGCTTGCTGGCATCAAGGCCCCAGCATCCATTTTCACATTTTCCTTCATTTGAACACAGAATACAGATGGCAACATATCTGGCCTTTCTAGAAAACAGTGGTTGGAAAATGTCCCTCCTGAGAAGTTGCAGAGGCTCCAGATCCTCAGTCACTCTCCCGCGGTTCCTGATTGGTGATGAAGGGGAGAAAGAGCCGCGGTGAATGCTGCCTACAGCCAGCTTTACCCACAGTGGGCAGAGCGACTGCTTCCTGCTGGGATGTGTGAGAAAGAGGAAGTCTGCTACGAAGGTTTGGCAGTTCAGCAACGTCAGACAAATCACATAACTCAGGGGTGGTCAGCAAGGCAAGCAACTGGGACACTGGACAAAAGAGAAAAAGAGAAACTTCCCAGGATCGGGTCAAAGGTGTAGCTCAGAAGTAGAGTGTTTACAAAGTATGCACACGGCCTGAGATTCCACCCCAGCAACACGCATGTGCACACACACACACACAGAGAGAGAGAGAGAGAGAGAGAGAGAGAGAGAGAGAGAGAGAGAATATCATAAAATAGAATCCCACCACTGGGAGACAGAGACAGGAAGGAGGCTCTAGGGACTTACTGACTAGCCAGTCTGGGCAATTAGTGAGCTCCAATTTCAGAGAGAGGATTATGTGAAAAACTAAGCTGAGGCCTGTGAAGACAGATTAGTGGGCAGAGTAACTACTATGTACCCACAAGGATCTGAGTTTAATTCCTCAGCACCTACGTAAACAGCCAGGCATGACTGTCAGTGCCTGCAACCGCAACACCAGAGTGGGGAGAGGTAGACCCCAAGAGCTTGATGACCAGACTATAGGTAGACAGCAAGCTCCCAGCTTATTGAGAAATCGTGTCTCAAGGTTAAGTGGCAGAACAAAACATCAGATGTCCTGATTCAGCCTCCGCAGGAATACACACCACACACACAGCTCACTCACACAGCACCCACACACATAGCACACACACAGACACAGTGGGGAATGACAGAACAAGACATCAATGTCCTGCTTCAGCCTCCACAGGAACACATGCCACACACAGTACATACACAGCACACGCATGCATACACACGCGCGTCACACACAGCACACACACACTTACACTGAAAATTGTGATGAGGTGTTTCTAGGTTCGAAGAAACCAGAAAGAAACAGCTGATGCCATATGAGGTTCCTGATTGGATCCTGGATTTTTGAAAATCTGAACAAGAACTTAGGGAACCACAGACATTTGGACAGAGGCTGCCTGTCGGGTTCTGATTTGTCATTCTCTTTGACTCCTCTTGATTCTGTGACTGTGGAACATGGTTACAGGGGATGCATGCTGAAGCCCCTGTGGGTGACACTCGGGCCGGAGCTTCAGATGACCTTGACAGTCCTGCGTGTCACACGCACAGGAGGGGAGCAGAAGGAGGGCGTGCGTGTCAGTGTGGCCGTGTGAACCTTTGCTGAGTAGGATGGAGACTTGGCTGTTTGTTGCTGTTTTTTAAAACTTTTCTGAAGTTTGAACATTATCAAAACAATGGAGCGAAGAAAGGTGGCAAGTGGCCTGAACGGTGCCTCCAGCCCTTTCCCGGCCGTCTGCCACCAACCCCACCTTCCTGCACACAGTGTTTGTAAAGCTAGGGCTTGGTTGTCTGTTTACCTCCTGGCCGCATGGTATCTGCACCCCTGCTTCTGTAAGGACATTTGGTCAAGCCCTGGTAAAGCCCCTCGCTTCAGATTCCTCAAATGTTAGTCACAAAGTTACTCGAGGGCACACACAGATAGGGGTGCAGCTAGAAGTTCATACACCCAGACAGGAACCAGACTTTGACCTTCAGCCTGGATCACAAACCCAGATCCCTTCCCAACCCTGCATGTTGTCCGTGAGCTTCCACAGCCTGTCCTCCAAACTGTGGGGGAGGTCAGGGGCATGAGGTACCTGTCCCAGCTCTGCCTGTCCTACAGATTGCATGGGGAAGGAGTCAGGGATTTAGGGGCGCCCAATCTGGCTCCAACTTATCCTCCAAACTGCAGAGGGCATCAGGAGCCTGGAGGTATCCAACCCAGATTTGCCTGGAAAGGTTTGTGAGGTGCTTGGGGACCACTCAGTTCTGCCTACTTTCTTCCACGGTGTGGTACCTGCCGGCATACTGCACTAGCCTACGATTCCCAGCATCCCCTAGGATGTTGGCTCCATCAGGATTGGCCACTCAGCAGGTGCAGTTGTTCCTGATTGGACAGCGACAGCTGCAGAGCCGAGAAGCGGGCTCTGCCTGCAAGACTTGCATCCTGAATGTACAGAGGCGGCTGTGAGAAATTTCATCAAACCCACTCCTTCCCAGAAACGTGGCACAGGTTCTGGGATGGGTTTTTGTTGTTGTTGTTGTTATTGTTGTTTGGTTGGTTTGGTTTGGTTTGGTTTTTCGAGACAGGGTTTCTCTTTAGCTTTGGAGCCTGTCCTGGAACTCGCTCTTGTAGACCAGGCTGGCCTCGAACTCACAAGAGATCAGCCTGCCTCTGCCTCCCCAAATGCGGGATTAAAGGCGTGCGCCACCACCGCCTGGCTTTTTTTTTTTTTAAGGTAAATTCCTTATGTACGTCACACCACTTTAGAGTAAGGCCAGTGCGCTCCCCTATGGCTGTGGATCTGGATTGGGTGTGGGGGTCAACTGGCTACTGACTCAGAGTGAGCCTAGAGTCCCTGCAAGGTGGATCGCCAGGACCTCTCCCCAATGGCAGCAGTTATTCCCACACCTGCAGGTTCTATGAGCGCCCCCACTGGACAAAGCAGGCATTGCACTCCAGAGAAGGCTCCCTAATCCTTAGGCAGTGTCCCAGCCCTGTCCTCTTCACAGCTCACAACCAGTGTGGTACTCTCAGTAACAGGACTGCCCTGTCCCCACCCTCTCTACTGTGTCCCCAGCAGGCTGAGTCAGTCTTTTATTCATTTAGTAGCAGTTTGGGTGCATACCAAGTGCTGGGCACTGCAGGAACACCGGGCACCCTTTTGCCCCAACCTTCATAGAACCAACAGAGCTTTTGTGGAAAGAGAAACATGGGTGAGCCTTAGGCATGTCGGTAGTGACAGATTCTAGGGGGAAAGATCCCACAGGATGGGACTAAACAAAGAGTGAACTTATGGAGAAGATTGGCAGCTTAAGGTATGCAGGGAGAGCCTGGGATAGCGGGGCACTTGGTAGACCTCTGGGGTCAAAGGTCAGGTTCAGGTGGAAGAGGACTACAGGTGTCCTGAGGGGCGGCTCTGCTAGTCTCGGGGACCTGGCGAGAGCCTGTGTTGCTGTATAGAATGGGGGCCACTTCCTGAGATCAGAGAGGCGCTGAGAACAGGCCCAGAGGTCTCCCCGGCGCTGGCGGGCAGCACAGAGGTCTTGACTGTGTGTAGCTTTTGCTCTGGGTAGAATGGAAGCTGCAGGAGAGTTGTGGGCACAGTCGTGGATGATCCCCCTGGCTCCCTGTGGAATATCGTGCTGATGGGATGGTGATGGTCTCGGGTGACCACTTAGGAAGCTGATGAGAAGCCTGGGTGTGGAGAGGCATTGGACAAAGGGTGGGTGACCCAACTGGTTTCCTGGCCATGCAAAACACAGGACCACCGTGGGGCTGATGGAGCACTCAGAATCTGACACATGAGCCTGAGACAGGTGTGTCGCCTCCTCTTGGAGAGGCCAGGAGATCTTGGCAGCTGCACAAAGGAGACCACAGACAGGGATGCAGGGTGGAGACAAACATCTGCTCGCCGGGGGACAGTAACAG
Organism: Myodes glareolus; assembly: GCF_982192425.1. Classification (NCBI taxonomy): domain Eukaryota; kingdom Metazoa; phylum Chordata; class Mammalia; order Rodentia; family Cricetidae; genus Myodes; species Myodes glareolus. The sequence goes on from NC_142031.1 coordinate 4,297,269, forward strand.
GGTTCAGAGAAGCAAAAGGATTCAAGGCTGGAAGCTGAGCAGCCCGAGAATCAGAGGTTGGCAGGATCCGCGCAGGCAGCCTAGAGACAGGGACAGATGACGGAGAAGAACTCACAAGCATGGGGTCCTGCAACCAAGGGGAATGAAGGCCGCATTGCTGTGGCCCAACATAAAGCAATGTCAGACTTAGCAAGAGTGACTTTCTGAGAGAGACAAGGGCCAAGTGGAGTCTGTCCAGGAGAACTGCCCTGGAGCAGAGAGCCTCCTCAGGAATGTTCCTGAGGGCAGAACACTCTCTCTTATTGAGGAGAAAACTCTGCTTTGATAATCTTTTCCAGGTGGATGGAATTTGCATCAGGCTAGAAATGTGGCCTAGTTGGTAGAATGTTCACACGGCATGCACATGGCGTGAGCTTCACCCATCACCGTATACTAGTGGGTGCGATGGCACACACCTGTAATCCCAACTTTGGGAAGTGGAAGCAGGAGGATCAGAAATCCAAAGCCAGCCTGGGCTACATGAGATCCTGAAGCTGGTCAGTCATGGTCAGCCCTTTCAGGAGCCATGGGAGGGAAGGCAGATGCGGAGAGCTGAGGCTGTTGGTCGGTCCGAAGGACCTGGCTCCTGGTGACCCTGTTTCAGAGAGGATGTTGCAGGGTCAGAGCTGAGAGGACCTATTGGAAAAGAACTAGGAAGTCGTCCCCTCGAGAGTCAAAGCAGGAACCTAGAGCATGCGTCAGCAAACTTCTGTTATAAGTGAGAGAATGTTCTAGACTTTCCTGGCTATGGTCTCTGTCGATACTACTCAACCCTGCACCAAGGCAGCACTGTCCCTCAGCAGACATCTATAAGATGATTCAATAAAACTTTATTCACAAGAATTGGCAGAGGGCTGGATTTGGCCCTCCGGCTCCAGCTGTAGGAACTAGCCTCCAGCCCAGTGGCTTCCTAAACTGAGGTCCCCCTGGGCCAGAGCATCAATGATACCCACGAATGCTGGAAATGCCAGTCTTGTCCCCATCCACTCATTTATCCCATCCCTTGAGCCCCCCACCCACCCAAACAGCGTGTCCTTGTAGAATTCTGTACATGAACCATCCCTGAGGGCCATAGCTCTGCAGCTGGTCTCCATGAACGCCAGAGCTAGGAAGGTATGTGGAGGGGTCCAGTCCTTTCTGCCAGCCTGTGAGGACCCCTGCCTCACGTCCTCCCCCATGGCCTGTAGTCCGGCACTTTTATTTACCCTTCCCTCAAGGATGGGCCCCGGTGACCACTCCCAGCAGGCCTGTGCCTCCTGACCCTTAGCCCAGCTCTGCACCGTGGTGGTGGCATGCACACACACACATGGTTGGTAGGAAGAGTGGACTCTGAGGGGCTTCAGGGAGGCGTTCAGGGTCCCTTCATCTCAGGAGCTTTTGCATAATGAGCCAGGAGACCTCAGTAGCAACCATACCCCAGCTACCTCAAAGCTAAGGTCTGAAGAGCTTGTGTTCCATTTCATCACTGCGTTCCAAATGAGGGTTTATAAAAATCCTCAGGGTCCCTCATCAGCCGCCTCACTCATGACAGCTCCACACTGCTTTTGGTGTCTGTGCTGTTTCCAACAGGCATGTGTGTACATACCCCTAACTCAGAGGAGAACTCATGGGGACCTCCAACAGGCCACGTTGGCCGGGGTTAAATAGTGTTCACAAGTGGTTTTGATTCTAAGGGAAAGAAAACATTGGGCAAACAACTGAAATGGGCTCTTTAGCTAAGTGTCACCCGCCAGTTTCAGGGGTCACTGTCACTCCCAAATATCGCTTTGCCTATGGCAGGGGGGCCCTGTGAGTCTGAATCAGGGACCTTCATCTGGGCCCTTGGGAGGCCAGGGGCATGGCAGTTACCAAGGCTTTCCGGGACTTCCACATAGATAAACTGGACAACCAGACCCGCATGCAGACAGAGTGCTGAAACAGCCTGGCATCTGGGAGGGCACCCCTGAGGGTGGCAGCTGGGTGGAGGAGTTCTCAACATGAAGAGGGCTGTGGGGGGCGTGAGTGTGGTCTCTCAGCAGAAGGAAGAGGTGGCCCAAGCGTGTGAACACAGGGCTCAGGTGAGAGCCAACAGGCACAGCACAGCCTAGCGGCAACAGCAGAAAGGGGGAGGCACTTGACAAGGTGCCCTTTGAAATGATGCCCTGTGGCTAGGGGAGCCGGGGGAGCAGAGCTGAGAGGGATTCAGGAGCAGCTGGGAGCTGACCAGGGCTTCAGGCGAGTGACTGGTGACTGTGCCCAGGGGTGGAAGTGGGAGACCGATGGACCAACGGAAGGACGGACAGACGGAAGGAAGATCTTGGCAACCACCTCCTGCTGCTGTAACAAGTGGCCACGAATTTAGTGGCTTCAAACAACGTGTGTCTTACATCAAGGTGTTGGAGGGTCAGGAGCGCAGGAGGGCATAGCTAAGTGCAGCTTAGGGCCCATCAGGTGCTGGCCAGAGCCAGGATTCATGGGAAGGCCCAACTGGTGAAGAACCAGCTTCCGAGCTCACAGGTGACTGAGAAGTCACTTCTTGGTGGTCCTTTGAGCCAAGGCCTCAGCTTCTGATACAGGAACCTCTACCACATGGCACCTTACTTCATCAAGGCTGGCGGAGGAGCCACCTAGTAGGGCAGCAATTACAACCCATGCCATCCAGTGACAACCCATCTCCTTAACCACGTTACCCTGGTCAAGATCAAGTCACTGGGTCCAGCTGTGCTCAAGGGGAGGGTCCTGCACAAGGAGGGGAAATCCCAGGATCCAGGGGTCATTGGGGCCATAAACAAATTTCCTAAGCATCAGGGCAGCACAGGAAGCTGCTGTGGGGTGGATTCGGGAGCAAGAGAGGCATAAAGTTCAGCTCTCAGGAGATGAGGACAGGAGAGGGGACAGAGAAGCCACAGACCCTTGCGCCTCATGTGAGCAGTGGGGTTGGGACATGCGGTGGAGGGGCAGGATCCTCCACAGCAAACCCATTTGAATCGGTGGGCAGTCTGTCTAAGGCAGTGTAACCATCACCTTTTGTCTTTTCGTTTTCTTTCAGAACTTTTCCTCTGTGAAAAGGCAAGCTGGTCTGAATAAGTGAGGCCGGCCCCATGTATCCGGAATCAACCACGGGGTCCCCGGCTCGTCTCTCTCTGCGGCAGACAGGCTCTCCTGGAATGATCTACAGGTAACTCACCCAGGCCTCCTCCTGAGAGCAGTTCTTCCTCTGAGGAGGAGTCTCTGAGGCAGCCACCCTCCCCTGGGGAAAGGATAAGGAGTCAAGAGGGGCTCACAGAGTTGAGATAGACAGGTCCCCGGAAAAGGAATGGACGCTTTCGAAGCCTATATAGAGACTTTCTGGATGGCACTGAATCAAAATAGATTTGTTTCTGGTCCCTGACCCTTGGAAACCTTGTCTGAGGCTACCTGGGCGACCCCATAGTGCCGGGAGCACCCGCCTCGCTTCCGTTTCTCCTGCTGTGCACATCGCTGCACAGTGGGCTCTAGTATCCCACCCGGCTCTTTAGGAGCTTGGGCATTTGGGGGGCGGCACCTGACCGTCTTAGAAAGGCCAGCTATAGTATAGCTGAACTCCTATAGTATAATTTTGCCCTCCTGTGTGAGCCAACCTTTCTGAACCTCAGGCCTCCTGTAGAGAGTCAGCAGTGAGAGCCTCTGACTGCAGACCCAACATAGAACCCCAAAGCCTGTATCACCACCCTGAAAGACCATGACTGGATAGGACCCCAGCAGTGTAAATATTCTGGGAATTCAGACCTTTCTAGACTACGGCTGGAGCCTGAGCCCTTGCAAGTATCTGCGGAAACCAGTGGGAAGAAAGACGTGTCTGTCCTGGGGAGGGCCCTAGAGCCTCAGGCCATCCTGTCAGGGTGTGTTTTGGAGCAATTCTAAAGCAGATTGTAAAGCATGGTCTAAAGCTCATTAACAGCCAGGCGCCCACTCAGAGAGTCAGCTGTGGGGAAGATGCCTCTGGACCCATCCACGACTAGATCAGGCTGCAGACCTGTGCCTCACTGGCCACTGGGTGGCGCTGCTGCAGAGCATTCTGAACCCAGCTTGTACATCTAGAGCCTGGTCATCTAGCCTGGATGGAGCCAGGGATGAGTGCGTGGCGGGGGTGGGCTGTGGGATATCGGTGATGATGCTGAGCTTGCACCTGCCTGTGCTTGATGCCAACTGCGTACTCTCGTCTCTCCTTTCTCCCCCCCTTTCCTCCTCTGCTATCCGAAGTACGCGGTATGGGAGTCCCAAAAGGCAGCTCCAGTTTTACAGGTAATCATCCTTCTTCTCCTCCTCCTCCTCTTAACCCTGAAGGCCAAAGGCAAAAGTGTGCTGGGGAGGGCTGTGCCCATCCCAAGCAGGACGAGATGCAGGTTGACACTGCCTCTAATGGCAGACTCTACCCGTGTGTCTCGGTGCTAACCACAGAGCCTGGTGAGAGCATGCGGTTGGGTTAATTGTGTGTGTTCATCGACTGAAGTCTGCTTTGATGGACTTGAGATATATGCTCGTCTCTCGGTCACATCCACCATTAGAGTTTCACTCGCCACTTAGGCATGGCGCTCAGCGGTCGAACACTTGCCCTGTGTACAAGGCTGTAGGTCTCAGCCTCAGCATACAAGGCTTAAAAAGGAAAAGGACATTTTTCAGTCACTTTCCTTTGGGTCACTTCTATGGCTGTGGATCTGTGCTTCGCCTACTGGAGGGAAGGATCCATCTGTCCTTCCTGTTGGATGGGCTGATAGATGACCTGTGGCGCCTTCAGCTGTTTCGAAGGCTTGTAACCTTCGTCCGGTGTATGTGGTGCAATTTGGATCAGGGTTGAGGGTCACTGTGTCTCTTGGTAACGCTTCCCAGATGGAGAACTGGAAACCAGAATGTGGTATCAAGAAGCCCAGGTTCCTCTCAGGCCAGTCTGCCCCTCCCCCTAAACCGCCTTACCCTTACCTGCAAAGCGGAGAACACACCCAGAAAACATTCTGGGAAGTAAGGTTGCAGAGCTGCAGAAACCTGCAGGCAGCTGGTTCGGCTGCCTCGGGGCTGTGTCAGGGAGCTGCACACCTTGGCGGGAGGGCTGTCCCTGCCATCATAACCTGTGGGGTTAAAGGTCACTGCCCAGATCTGGGATGCACCAGAAGTCTAGGCTATGTGTGCAGGGTCAGCACTGGTTCCTCTTGTCATTGTTTCCTTCCCATGGCCTTGGGATCATGACTTTGCCTGGGTTCATGGGCTAATTTGTGCCAGTGTCCCTAAGTCTTGTTCCTCACAGGGAACTCTGGGAGAAGAGACTCTGGTTTGACTGAAATGTTGACTGGGTAAAACTTTACCTGAACTTGAGCCTGCAGACACTTGTATAACATCTGTGTGACCTATGAGGAGCGTATGGCATTTGTTCTGGAAGGAGCTGAGTAATTAAACCAAGCTTGTACCTTAGCCCCATCCTCAAGAGAGCCTGCCCTCCCCTGCCTGGTGATAGAGGCACAGGGAAACGGTCTGAGAAAGTGCCCCAGCAAAGAACGGGTGTAAGTAAAATTGTAGTGAGCTGTGCACAGCACTGGCTGACCTAGGTGAAGCTGTAGTGAGCTGTGCACAACGCTGGCTGACCTAGGTGAAGCTGTAGTGAGCTGTGCACAACGCTGGCTGACCTAGGTGAAGCTGTAGTGAGCTGTGCACAGCGCTGATTGAGGTGAAACTGTAGTGAGCTGTGCACCGCTGGCTGAGGTGAAGCTGTAGTGAGCTGTGCACAGCGCTGATTGAGGTGAAGCTGTAGTGAGCTGTGCACTGCGCTGGCTGAGGTGAAGCTGTAGTGAGCTGTGCACTGCGCTGGCTGAGGTGAAGCTGTAGTGAGCTGTGCACAGCGCTGATTGAGGTGAAACTGTAGTGAGCTGTGCACTGCGCTGGCTGAGGTGAAGCTGTAGTTAGCTGTGCACTACGCTGGCTGACCTAGGTGAAGCTGTAGTGAGCTGTGCACCACGCTGGCTGACCAGGGTGAAGTTGTAGTGATCTGTGCACAACACTAGCTGACCCTCGGACCAGGAGCCCGCAGGTCTTTCCTGTCCTTTAGATCTCCAGTGAAGTTTTTCCACATAAGCAGTCAGGCCAGACCTCTGGTGGTGACCTCAGACAGCCAGGATCTTCGTTCATTGAACAGACAGATGCCACTCACTGTGAGACACCTACATCAACACAGTGCTGGGCATGGCTAGCACAGAGCTTGTCACATGATTTAACAATGGCCCTTTGATGGCAGAAGTGTTTGTGACAGGATACTCTATCTGTCCTGGGTACCAGTTAAGTAGCTCTGAGATCAACAAGGGAGTAAAATCCTGTGTAACACACAGGAGTCATTTGGTGGTTAGCATTTTTCCTGCTTATGTGTGTGTGGGTTGACGGGAGGCGTCTTCTCCGGGCTGTATGGGGACCTGTCTTGTCTACACGCTGCAGATGGGCCCACATGTTTGCCATCCTCCTTCCCCGCTAGCCAGGACCTACCTGCAGCACCTTCTTCCATGGAGGAGGTGCCAGAGGAAAGGGAGGACTGTGCAGTCTCCTGCAGCTGCACTTCAGCAGATACTGATTCTGCTCTGGTTCCCACAGCCAGAGCAAGGATCTGGGAGAGGCCAAAGGGCAGAGGAATACATCCTCCAGCGGTAGGAGGCGCCACAGAGCTCCTTTTTTTCCTTGCATTTTGCCTCAGTCTGGTGCTGTCCTGGAGGAACAATCCTAAAGCTCTACCTGAAGCCTAGGTCAGGAGATGTGCCGGGAAGGAAGCCTACAGTGCCCCTGCCAGAGGAATGGGCATCGTGTGCTCACACAGGGTACATCCCAGAGGAGGGCAAGAAGACCTCTGTGTGCCTCTTCCCCATGGCAGTGATCACACGCCACGGGCACCCTAGCTGTCCACTGCAGCCACGGTTTGGAGCGAGGTGGAGCAGAAGCCATGAGCCATGTGTCTGGCATTCAAATAATAGTTTAGGAAACAGCTACCCATGGCTCAGAAGATCCGAGCCTCTGACACACGGGCAGCAGATGCTGCAAAGGCAAGACCAAGGGAGAGGGCAGGACCCCCACCTCACGCTGCACCCCAACCATCCTGCCAGGTATGGGCACTGCCAGGCTGCAGCATGGCGCTGCACTTCCTGAGCTTTTAGGGGAGAGGCGCTCGTGAATAATTCAGCCTCTTCCACAAGATGAGAACTCCCTAATAGAAGCTAATGGACTTGCTGCCTCCGAAGCCGACCCTTGTGGGACTCTCTCATTCACCAATTGCTTCTGACGTTCTACAGTGACACTCCCTAATGAAAGCGCCACCGCGCCCGCCGCTTCCTTAGCTACCTAATAACTAGACTGTGGCCTTTTAAACAAGCAGCCACCGGGCGAGGCAGGTGAGTCGACCGAAGGGATGGATGTCGCAGCCACCATCTGAGGGTTGCTGCCTGGACGCAGGCATCCCCGGGAACTTACATGATAGAGCCGGGGTGATGTCTGGGACCGCTTCCGGCTGATCAGAAATCAGACCATCCACGTTTTTTCCAAAGCAGGCAACCTTAAATAGCCCGTCTGGGTGCACTTGAGGTAACTGTGCTGGATGGAGGAGGGTGGGCGGGCTCCCACCTGGCTGCACCCACCGCCCGGCAATCGATCCTGCTTGCTGCCCACCCTGTGCAGCGCTGGCCTGGCTATCTTCCTGTCCGCCAGAGACCCGCCATCTAGCTCGTGCCTCGCTGGCATTACCCTTGATTAAGATTCGTCATTCGTGCCTTGGGCTCTGAGTGCCATCCGCGAGGTTTGTGGCTGTCTGAGAAGTACATCTAGGAGGCCCGTGCCTGCAGGAGCCAGGGTGGCTTGTTCAGGTCTCTGTTTGCTGGTGGTTCTTGAGTGAAAACATCCGTGTGCGTGTGCTGCGGGGATGCCGGGTGTGCAGAGAGTTGCAGAGCCGCGCCTTGGAATGGTGACCACTTTCCGAGGCTTCCGGCTGGTCTCCGGCCTCAGGACGCAAGTTGCCATTTGATAGAGAGATAGGGCTTTTTTCTGGCCCCTTGTTGGTAGGCAGACCCTAGGTCGGAAGCTCCAGGTAGAGGGTGAGCTGGGGAGGGAGGAGGCAGCTCCTGCTGACTTTAATGAGGTTAGCATTCTGTCGTCTCACTTTTCCGCGTCACCCTGTTAATTCGAGTGGAGTCCCCTGAGCTCCCAGCCGACAGGAATAGATTTGCAGAGAAAACCTTCAAGTGAGCAGAATTAACAGATCCTCTTGGGGCGGGGGGGGGGGGGCGGGGAGAGGTGTCCGTTCTTCTAGAGACCTGGTGGGATACAGGGATAGAGTTCCAGAGAGCCTCGCTCTAGAAAGTGGCTGAAATGTTGCAACTCAGAGGTCAGAGGTCACTGTACCCCCAAACTCAGGCAGGAGGAGCCTTGAAAGTGGGCTTCCCTCCTCACTACTGTCTCACCTGGAACCTTTTATCTAAGAACCCCACTGTATTATATTCACCCTGAAGAAAAGCCCAGTGTACAGCCCCAGCATGAGGGAGTCCAGAGTGGTAAACGCTGTCTGTCTGCACTTAGATGCCAGAACCCAGGAACCATCTACACATATCTATATAACCTTCCTCCTCTGGGTGGCCCAGGCTCCTTCCCAGAGTTAATATCCTCTGATACTACGTACGCGCACGCACACATGCATGCACGTACACACACACTCACAGACAGGGAGTATGGACCCTCTGTGCTGGGCCGCCAGCCTCTCTGAGTTCTCTTTAGATTGCTGGTTATTCACCTGTAACAGAAGACTCTGGGCCACCCCCAGGCCCCCGAACCTGCATTCCCTCAGTGGTGGCTGTGCAGTCAACCAGGGAGGTAGAAGGGCCCTGTTCTTTCCTGTCCTCTCCTGTTTCCTTCCATCTTGTCGGGAACGCACGAGTTCTCTGTAAAGGAGGGTTTTGAGTGTCCATCATTTCCTAGCGATGTTTGGTACCTGCGGGGCTCATTCCTCTAGTCACTTGGCTGCTCTCAGACCTACGTCGCCCTCCAGCTTAGAGGGTAGACACTTCTCCCCACAGGTCTTTTCATCTCCGGTGTTATCATGCACACCTTTGGGGACAGTCACCTGTCCTGTAAGGTGTGCTCCTGGTTACACTACAGCAGCCTGGTGACAAGCCTCTGTCACTTCACAAGTACCTACCCATGTGGCCATGAGTGGATCATCCACTCTGGGACCCTGGCAGCATCTGCGGCCCTCTGCAGACCCCTGCAGACCCCTGCAGACCCCAGGCACTTTTGCCGGCAATGTCTTGAAAGCTAATGGCTATTGATTGCGACCTGGCTTGGAGTGTGTTCATCTTGCCCACTTTTCGGGAAGAGCTCCCAGCTGTAGCCCGCCCAGCTGGCCTTCTCTCTCACCCCAGGGAAGAGAGAGCTGGCCTCCCTTCCATACAGGGCTGGCTGCGGGCCACGCAACACCTCCAGCGCAGCTTCCCACTGCTGCCCTGTGCCTACTGGAGGAGGTGGTGGCCAACCTGCAGGAGGGAGAGGGAGCCTGCCCTGCCACCTGTGGGTTGGATTTCAGGTCCACACTCCCTAGGATGTGCCTCGTCATGAACTGGAACCTTTTGCAGTCCCCAGACATATCTTCCTAGATAAACAGGGCTTTTGCAGAGCCCGAACCCCATCTGTTTCAGTATCCAGAGACCTGCAGATGGTACCCCACTTCCACCCCAAACTGTGGGCAGTGGTGAATGCCAATCCTAGTGTGGAAACTGAACCTCCTACCACAAAAACATCTGTAAGTCAGTGCTAAGCCTAAGTCAGGAGCCAGTCAGCCCTGGTGCTTCTACAGGGACATTGCCACTAGGACTTGGCCTCGCAAGGCCCAGTAAAGCCTTGGCTTACCTTTTAGAGGTCAGGACCCCTACTCTGGGTTCCATGGGCACCGCTGGGAACAGGAGCAGGCAGCTGCAGAGAGGCAGAACAATCAGGACAATTAGGAAAGTATCTGCACAGAGCTGATAAATGCCACACAGGAAAGGGGTGCTGAGGTGGGGAGCCACACCCAAGCAAGACTCTGACCGTGTACAGACAGCACAGCACCTGCCATGGTCAGGGCAGAAGATCTGAGATGTGGGAGATACTGCCGCTGTCTTTGTCTCTGTGTGTGTGTCTCTGTCTGTGTGTGTGTGTGTGTGTGTGTGAGTCTGTCTGTCTGTCTATCTCTGTGTGTGTGTGTGTGTGTATCTGTCTGTGTGTGTGTGTCACTCTCTGAGATTCTCTAGGATCTATGTGTGTGTGTGTGTGTGTGTGTGTCTCTGTCTGTCTGTCTATCTCTATCTGTCTGTCTTTCCCTCTCTCTCTCACTCCCTAAGATTCCATCGTTCATTGGTCTTCCTGGACCCTCTCTAAGCCCCTCCCCTAACTCAGATGTACAAACAGTGACTATTCCAAGAACCTACTGTGAATTCAGTCCCATGCTAGGTTTGACCAGCAGAAATCTGAATCTTCTTATAAAGATAACTGCAGGGAAGCCCTCTGTGAAAGGGGCAGCTACAAGGTTCCTGAAGGTAACCCCCACCTGCAGTGCTCACGCAGGCCCAGCAGGGAAAGGAGACCCAGGCTGGGTGGACTTGCACAGAGGCATTTCTGGGCCCTTCCTCTGACCCCCAGAGGGACCAACCCCAACCCAGGGCCACTCAGCGCACCCCTAGATCCACCCAGTAGCTCTTCAGCTCCTTCTGCCTTAATCAAGCTTGCATTGTCCCAGGCCAAGGGTGGCACCAAACTGGTTCCCTTCTAGCAGAGGGATTCGGGGGCTCACCGCTGCAGCTGGCCCAACTGCAATAAGAACTTCCAGCTGTGCCTTCTAGTGACACTTCTGGGGCCACCGTGCAGCATCTGGGCATCGGTGGTGCTGAGGACAGGGACTTGGATTGCAGAACCTCTGTCTCACCTCTACCTGCCACTGTGTCCTTACCGTCAGACGTAGACAGAGCAGGATGTAGCTCCCTCTCCTTCCTGCAGCCACTGTCCTCACTTGTTCCTGCTCCTGCTCCGGAAACACTGCCTGCAGGAGGCAGTGTGACCACGTCCCTTCTCCCTGGGACACATGGTCTTTCCAGCCAAACTAGTGTCCACGGCCAAGGCCACCATTCATGTCCCAATTCCCTTTAGATAGACACTGTGTTGTCCCTTCTCCCTGGGACACATGGTCCTTCCAGCCAAACTAGTGTCCACGGCCAAGGCCACCATTCATGTCCCAATTCCCTTTAGATAGACACTGTGTTGATCTCAGTCTGAGAGTGTGTTCGTCTAGGATGAGTCTGTAAATGGTTCTGGATGTTTAAGCTGTGGAATTTTACACTCCCAATAAGCCCACATCCCCTGCCTCCTGTCCTGCACCCTATTACAAATGCTCCATGGGCTGTGACTTTCTGTCATGAAGCACAGAACCCAAAGACCTCTGCTGGTGTGGTCGGACTTCAGCAAGCAAAGAGCACACCGTGGGCCACCCAGTTTCCATATCCCAGGCTTGAGAACAAACACGGCCTCCCTGAACTGGGCCCCTGGCATGCGGGGTAGGGCGACGCTGCAGCAGGAGCCCACCTAAAGCTTGCTTCTGTGGCACGTGTACCTTGTGCTTCTGCCCTGGGACAGCTTTCTACCTGGGTCCAGCTGGTGAGCCCCTCACAAGAGCGCTGTGACGTGGCATCTCAGCCACCACCAGGCAGCCACACTCGGAAGTGCTCGGGAACTCCCTTTCTGCATGTGCCCCCCCAGTTACACTGTGCCACTTGGGGGTGGTGCTTCCTCCTGCTTGCAATTAAGCTTGGCCAGCTTCCCTTGCAGCTTCTGAGGCAGAGGTGGGCAAGCGCATCCCCCAGAAAGCATGATTTTAAGGACAAGAATTTCAGGCCAATCTCCTTGAAGATTTTTACCTCTGCATCCGCCCCCTGCCCTGCAGCCAGCCAGTCAGCCAAGGGCACCAGGGGTTCTGACAAACTTTCTAAACTAAACGACCACCACTCGGCATTTCCCGTCTGGACAGTGGCAACTCCAGGCGGCACCATGCTGTCCATGACGTACAGCGAGAGTCTGCGGAGCGTAAGCAGCAGATGTCACTCAGACTGGGCCCTGCATCCAGTCCGCCAGACAGACACACTGGAACTGCAGCGGCTGAGGGAGGTGCGGGCAGCCGCCCAGGCCAGGAACATGGAGAGCTTCCTCCGCATGCACGGCCTTTCCCTGGACGGCTGCACCGCCCAGCGCACAGGCATGAAATATCGGTAAGGGCTGGGCTAGAGAGGTGGGTGGTCAGGGAGTCCCCGGGATATCCGAGGAGGATTGCAAGGTGTGCTGCACAAGACAGGGATACCACCTTGGAAATGCGGGCCACAGTTTTATTATGACTCTGGGTAAATATTTTCAATTTGGAAACTTCCAACCACATAGAAATGACTCCATGAAGAAACTGAAAGTCTACTGTAGTCCTAGATGTCCAAAACTAAGTATTACTGGGTTCAAAGTTTTGTTTCTCTGAGTGTTTTCATGGCGGGGAATTTGGCTGAGCAGGGAAAGGCTGTTTCACTTGTCTCTGGCAACTTCATGGGGCAAATTAGTCACTAGGGGTTGGCTAAGTGTGAATTAGTGAGAACATTTCGTGGGGCTGGACAGATGATTCAGCAGTTAAAAGCCCTGACTGTTCTTGGAAAAGACCTAAGTTCAGCTTCCAGCACCAGAGCAGGGCAGTTCACAACTGCTTGTATCTACAGTTCCTGAGCATCTGCCACCTTTTGGCCTCTATAGGTACTGTGTGTGTGCGTGCGTGCGTGCGTACATACACGTGTGTATGAGTGTGTATATATGTATAGTATATATACATATATATGTATATATATATACACATACATGTGTATATACACCTACCAAAAAGTTTACAAATAAAATAACTTTTAATGGGACTTGAGAGATAGCTAAGAAGTAACAAGTACTGGTTGCTCTTGCAGAGGACTGGGGTTTGGTTCCAGCACCCACCTGGTGGCTCATTAGCATCCATAGCTCCAGTTCCGTGGGATCCAGTGCCCCCTTCTGATCTCTACAGGCAAAACACGCAAACACATAAAAAGGTTAATCTGGAAAAGTTTGAAGGAAAATACTTTAACTTGCCATCTCTAATACAAACCCATTCTGGAAAGAAAACCCCGGGTTGTGTTCTGTAAACGGTGAAATGTGTCCCTCGCATCCTAAAATTGGACAGCATCAGCAAGTCACCTTGGAACTGGCTGCAGCTGGCTATAACTGTGGTAACAAAGGCTATGGAGTAAAGGTTCTGTCTGAATGGCCTGCTTGTAGAGTAAGTTTTCTTAGACTCTGAGAACTCTGTGTAACACACGCCTCTCTGTATTCAGCACCCGGGACAGCTCCTGACCACAGCGCCTGAGGGCCGACAGGCAGCTTGTGTGTAACCTCCAGAGCCAGTGGGTCAAAGGGAACTGTCTCCTCCAGTCCTTGTAAGGTCGCCAGTGTTGCAAATGAAAATACAAGGTGCCTATCAAATTAGAATCTCAGGTAGACAGCAAGTATATGTTTTCGTATCAGTATATCCAGTGCAATATTTGGCACCTACTTATCATAAAAACTTAACGTCTTTATCTGAAGTCACTTCTAACCCGGTTTCTTAGGTTTTTAGCCCCAGGGTTTGACTGCTCCCCACTGAGTGGAGGTCAGCTTGCTCTTTTATCTTCCTCTCTTGTGGACTATGTGTTTGGTCCTGTGGGCCATTGTTTGAACATATGGTTGTAGTTTAAAGAAACAAAAGACCTCTGGTGGTCCCAGAGACAGCAGGATTTTGAAGGCTTTGTATTCTAACTCCGCTGTGAGGAAAGGACCCTTGGCCAGTCTGTGGGCGGCCACAGCTGAGCTTATGATCGTGATGGAAATTGCTCAAGGGGGAAACGCTGTGCCTTGCTTTGTTTTGTGTTAGCTGCTCGTGAGGATTTCGCCTGTGCCCAGCAAATGTTTGCTGAGGGAATGTTGGCTCTAGACCCTGGGCTAGACCCCAGAGATCCTGTATGAACAAGAGGAACAAGGGCCTCGTCCTTATGCCTGCCACATCATGGTGCAGCGAGGCAGGAGATGAAACGAGATGTATAAGGCATTTCAGTAGCACCACCTCTCCTGAAGCCGTTAAGGCAGGGTGTGTAGTGGGGGATCTGTGGCGGTGAGGCTGGCGTGAAGAGGTCACATGAGATCCGGGTTCTGAACAGTCTGAGAGATGTCCCACTGAAGGTCATGGTGGAGAACCTTCCGGTCCCTTAGCAGGAGGTGAGAGAGGACCTAGATGACCGAGCTGGGGAGAACAAGGCAGAAAGCGCTGGGATCGATGAGGTGGGGAGGAACTAGGCTGTGCCTGCGCAACTCTGCGAAAACCGGTCCCTTCACTATAGACAGTATTTGTGATGGTGGGCATGTGGTGGGCTTAATCCAGTTCTGCCACCAAATTTTATGTATTCCCTGAACCTCAGAAAAGTGACCTTATTTGGTCACCTTGTAGGGTTTCTGTCAGTGTGATCGGTAAGGTGAAGTGATTCAGGATACTTGGGGCCACGTGATAGATGCAAAGTAGAAACTGTGCCATTTCCTGGCCGCCCAGACCCGAATAATCACACAGAAACTATTGTTCTTTAAAAATAACATGATGTTGGGAGTGCCCCGAGCGGCCTACAAGCCAGGCAGAAGCTGCCGCCAGAGCAGTACAGGTTACCGGGCGGCAGAGCTGGTCCATCATGCAGCAGGGGAGGGTCAGGCAGACAGGTGCTGCGGATAATAGTAAACAGACATACGGCTAGACATAAAGGTAAACATTTATTACTTAAAGAAAGGGAGACATAAAGACATGGAGACAGAAAACACGTGTGCACACGGCAAGAGACAGACAGAAAAGAAGAAAGCCAAGATGGCGATGAGGTCAGAAGTGGCTGGAAGTGGGCGTGGTTAGCCCTTAAAGGGACCATAGAAAAAGAATAACAGAAACTATATTAGTTACAACACTGTTTGGCCTATTAGCTCAGGCTTCTTATTAATTAAGTCTTACATCTTAAATTAACCCATTTATAACCACAAGGTTGTGATCTACCAGTAAGATTCTGGTGACTTTCTCCTTCAGCAGCTACATGGTGTCTCCCTGACTCTGCCTTCTTTCTCCCTGCATTCAGTTTAGTTTTCCTGCCTAGCTCTATCTGCCCTGCCATAGGCCAAAGCAGCTTCTTTATTAACCAATGGCAATAAAACATATTCACAGCACACAGAGGGGAATCCCACATCAACAAAGAATGGGAACACAGATAGAATCCAAGGAATGTCAGGGAGTTCCTACAGCCACCAAAAGTGGAGTAAGGCAAAGATCTTTACTAACACCTTTGGAGGGAGCACACCCTGCTGGCTCCTGCCTACCAGCCGCCTGGCCTCCAGGCTGTGAGAGTCAGTCCCTCTTGTTTGCAGCTTGTATGTGACTCTCTGCTGTGTCAGGCCCAGGAAACTAGCAAAGATGAGATGGTATATCTCTCTGCCTGAGGCTCCAAAAATGGTGTACAGGCTGCACACCCGAGTCCATACCATGGGGGCTGATGTCCTAGGAGACAACCCACTCCCCAAGGAGGAAGAAGACCAGAAAACAGTTCTTCCGTAAGCCGGGAGAGAGCTGTCTCACACCCAGTGCCTGATGTACCCGGTGACCTTAGTGTTGCTGCCCTCAAACTAGATGACTTGGGCCAGCATTCATTAAATCCGAGCAAATCATCCTTCCCTGGTGAGCGCCTCTCCACTAGTAAGTGGGTTGAGACTAGGTTAAAGTGTCGGTCTTGAATACTAATATAAAAAGACGGGCACTGATGGGGCATTCTGGAACTGGCTTCCTAAGACTTCAGTATCTTGTTAGCTCTGTTGAACCTCTGAGGTGGGGAAAGCTTTCTGTTCTCAGCCCTCACCACTAAAAACAAAGGACAGAGAGCCAGCAGGACAGCTCAGCCGAGAAAATGCTTGCCCTGAAAGCACAAGGAGCTGAGTTTGATTCCCCTGAACCCTTTTTAATAAAATAAAATAAAATAAAATAAAATAAAATAAGACGGAAAAGCAATCATGGTAGTGCATGTTTGTGATACCAGTGCTGGGGAGGTGGAGAGGCAGACCTCTGACGCTCACTAGCCAGCCAGACTAACTTGTGAGAAAGTTCTAGAACAATGAGAGACCCTGTCTCAAGAGAACAAAAAGGATGGCACGTGAAGTTGATTTCTTGCCTTGTCGCTTGTGTGCACACGCCCACACATGCTTATATGCACACATGCATGCCAAAAAATAGGAAGGAGAATCGGATGTTTGGGTGTATCCAGTCCCCATATGAATACAGGAGAACTCTCTTAGCTCCCTTCCCATCCCCACCTGGCTGCTACCGCAGGCAGCTGGAAGCCATGGCCCAGACTCTGGATCTGCCGGCCGGATGAGGCTGTTGTTTCTTCTCTCTGTGGTTCCAAGAATGAACCCAGACTCCTCAGTGGCCCTGGGTGAGCCTCCTGCCTCTAACTTCACTTCAGGCTCCTCTCACATGCTCAGCGCTGCAGGCATGAGTTCCTTCCTCCTGTGTTCCCATACTTGGGGTCCTGCACCCTCAGGTCCCTCTTCCTGGAGCTCGTCTCCCCACCTTGTCATGCTGCCAAGTCCTTCCCCTCATCAACATCCAGGTCTGTCCCCAGAGAAGCTGTCCTGAGAAACCTTCTAGCCACTACTATAGGCAGAGCTTCCCTGTCCTGACCGGCCACTCCCAAAAAACCCACATGGAGACTTAATATAAATTATAAACGTTCGGCCAATAGCTCAGGCTTGCTACTAGCTACCTCTTACATTTATGTTAATACACATTTCTTCTCTAGGCTTTGCCACGTGGCTTGGTACCTTTTCTCAATACAGCATGCCCACTTGCTCTCTCTGGGTCTGCTGGCAGCTCCTGACTCTGCCCTCCTTCTTCCCAGTCCTTAGTCTGGTTTTTCTGCCTCTGCTTCCTGCCTGGCTACCAGCCAATCAGCTTTGTATTAACAAGGACAGCAACACATTTTCACAGTGTCCAGGATTGTTGCACAGCGCACTACCCTCTCTGGGCTGCTGGCATCATGCCTCCCACCCTCTCTGTGGTTAGTTTGCCCGTTCACCTTGACCACTTTACTTCTGGGAGAGTCTGCACCTCTGTAAGCCCAGGACAGTGCTGAGCGATTCTAACACATCTTCCAGCATATTCCCTGAAGCGTGAATTTTTCTTTCTGCTCCCTTGAAGGAAGAGAACAGCACAGGAATCTGCATCTGGTGATGGAGAGCCCTAGCCCTGGGCCAAGTGACCTTCAGTCACCTGAAAGGTCAGGAGTCCTAAGTCTTGCCTTCCTGTTTCCAGAACCAGAGCTGTTACCATAAGCCAGGGAGCCTTGGCAGGTTGCCACCCTAATTGAGCAGGCGGTAATTTGCTCTGTCAGCCTGCAATCACATCTCGCCACAGGAGGTTTCTAGGAAGAGCTGGGAATCCACATGTGTCTTTTTTTAAGGTTTATTTTTATTTTTCATGTGTATGAGTGTTTTGCCTACCTGTATGTGTATGCACACTACATGTGTGCTTGGTGCCCATGGAGGTCAGAAGAGGTCACTGGGTCCCCTGGAGCTGGAGTTACAGTCAGCTGTAAACCAACATGTGGGTTCTAGGGCTGGAGAGATGACATAGGGGTTAGGAGCACTGACTGCTCTTCTAGAGGATCCAGGTTCAATTCCCAGCACCCACATGGCCATTCACACCTGTCTGTAACTCCAATTCCGGGTATCTGACACCCTCACACAGACATATACACAGGTAAAATGCCAATGCACATTTAAAAAAAAAATGTGGGTACTTGAGACCAAACTCGGGTCCCCTACTAGAGCAGCAAGTGTTCTTAACCGCTGAGCCATCGTCCCAGCCCCCTCCATGTGTATCTGTAAGACAGATGGGAAGGAAGGCACTGTGGCTAGACAGGGGTGGGTGCTGCAAGAGGAGCTGCCTTGCTCCCCCACGACTGCTAGGATGGAGGAGATTAGAGCTGAATGGATTAACAAGCAGCCCAAGTCAGGTATTGAAGTGTAGGTATCAGTGCCAGCTCCTGGTGGCTGCAGTCACCCTCACTCTTCCTTGGCATTTAGACGTGGTCTCCGTCTTCATGTTGTCTTCCCCTGTGTGACTCCAAATCTCTCTCCGTAGAAAGGCCACCAGTCATTGGCTTTGAGACCTGTGGTGGGTAGTTTTATAGCAACTTGACACAAGCTAAAGTCATCTGAGCGGAAGGAACGTCAATTAAGAAAATTAAGAAGTTCTGAGATTAAAGGCGTGCACCACCACCGCCCAGCTGGAAGACCCTGTGTTCAGATGCAGTCTGCTTCACAGGTGCTCAGGATGTCCTTGCACCAATTTCTCTCGGGTCCCAAAGGCAGAATCCACACCTTTAGTCTACAGAACACCACTGAGCATCCTTCTGTGTTGATGCCTTGGGACTCAATTAAACTTGAACTTAAATATTAACATGAAAGATAAACACCGTGTGACCAGGCAAGCCGCTTGGCCTCTCCGTGTCCTAGCTTCCTTCTTTGAACGCAGAACTATAGTCACAGCCTCAGGGAGCATCTGTAAGGTTGTGAAGTAACCATAGCTCCAGGCCTGGCTCCTGTGGGAAAGCTGGATCCATCCCCACCTCAAAAGGGCCTTCTTAGCTTCTAGAACCTACACTGCCCACCAGACCCCAAATCTCCCCCTTGGAAATGTATCTTAATACCATACAGACAAGAAGTAGATGCCAAAAGAAGGGAGGTAGAAATACCAGGGGGCCATTCTGGAAGAACCAAGCCAGGAATGGGAACTGAGAGCCAGCTGGCAAGCAGGAAATCCCACAGCTCGGAACTGCCCATGGCCTGTGTCCATGCTGGCCTGCCTCTCCTGGCAGCTGCCACCACAGAGGAGCTGGGTGATCAGCTCAGGTGCCAGCAACCAGAGACCCATACCCCTGTGGGTCCCCGACCTCTCCAGCCCCAGCTTCACTGTCCTGCCTTCCACTGGAGGGAGGAGCAGGACCCCACATCTGTGCCAAATGGCTACCTGGAAACCAACTCACCATGAGGCAGGTCTCCCCTCGGCCTGGCCGTAGAAATCCAGGCACAGCTGCTAAAGGCATGCGTTCTTGCCTAGATGCTCAAAGATTTACCCCTAAGAGGCTCCCCTGATGGGGTGAGGCAGGGCCAGAGTCCTGTTCGGCGCCGACCCTCAGAATGATGACCTTTTCACGCCCAAGCAATGACACTAAGGGTGAAAGGGCACCCAGTGCATCATCAGGGCCAGTGCCGTTGCCTGAACTGAAGCAGTGACAGAGAAGCTGACCCTGCCAGCAGCTCTCTGCAGGCTGGTGTCCAGCAGCTACCTCAGGCCGTCAGTCTTCTCAGGAGCACCAGAGTCTTCTCTTGGTTGTTTGGTGTCATGTTGGCAGGTAGCCGGGCCTATAATACTGTGACACGGTGGGAGTACCAAGGTGACCACCAAGGCAGAGACTCAGGCAGCAGCAGGGACAAAGGCCAGAGGCTTTGAAGGACGATGACCTGAAGGGTGGGGCAATCGCCCAGATTAGATGTGCTGCCCCCACACGTACAATTCACTTACCTAAGACACAATCACTGGCTGTAATGACATATCCCTGTAATCCCAGCTACTGAGCAGGAGGATCGCAAGTTCAAGGCCTGCCTATGCATTTTAGGGAAATGTTGTCTCAAATTATAATTGGAAAGAAAATGGTTAGGGTAGAGCCAATGGTAGTGTACTTCCACAGCTCCCAGAGGCCCTGGGTTTGATCCCCAGCACCAGGAGTTACTTAAATCCTAGCGTATATTGTTCAACAGTTTTTGTGTGTTCATAGACTTGAGGGGAAAAAATCACCACAAACCAACTGGCAAGATGGCTCGATGGGTAAAGGGACCTGCCACATAAACCTGGCGACCTGAGTTCAAGTCTCAAAACCCACATAAAGATGGCTGGGAAGAGCAGATGCCACAAAGTTTGCCCCTGACCTCCACTCATACACCTACGTGCACACAAGCAATGATGTTGATATAAAATCAAAGTTTGTAATATTTTCATCACATCTCCCCCACCCCCCACCACCGCCAAGAAACTGCTGTATCCTATGTCACTTCCTATTCCCCTCATGCCCTGGCAACCGCTGGCCCAACAGGGTTTTCCCTGTTCTTGGTGTCTCGTGCAAATAGTGTCAGGCTGTGACCTTTTGCAATCTGCTTCTTTCTCTTAGCAGCATGGGCTTCATCCATGTTGCAGCATGTAGGGGTGACCTTTTGCAATCTGCTTCTTTCTCTTAGCAGCATGGGCTTCATCCATGTTGCAGCATGTAGGGGTTCATCCATGGTGCAGCATGTGGGGTTCATCCATGGTGCAGCATGTGGGGGATCATTCGTGTTGCAGCATGTGGGGGTTCATCCGTGTTGCAACATGTGGGGGTTCATCTGTGTTCCAGCACGTGGAGGTGCATCACATGGGGGTTCATCCATGTTGCAGCACGTGAGGGTTCATCTGTGTTGCAGCATGTGGGGGTTCATCCGTGTTGAAGCATGTGGGGGTTCACTGTATTGCAGCATGTGGGGGTTCATCCGTGTTGTAGCATGTGGGGTTCACTGTGTTGCAGCATGTGGGGGTTCATCCATGTTGTAGCATGTGGGGGTTCATTGTGTTGCAGCATGTGGGGTTTTATCCGTGTTGTAGCATGTGGGGGTTTATCCATGTTGTAGCATGTGGGAATTCATCCATGTTGCAGCATGTGGGGGTTTATCTGTGTTGTAGCATGTGGGGGCTCACCCGTGGGGATTCATCCGTGTTGCAGCACGTGGGGGTGCATCACGTGGGGGTTCATCCATGTTGCAGCACGTGGGAATTCATCCGTGTTGCAGCATGTGGTGGTTCATCCATGTTGTGATATGTGTCAAAACTTCTTTTTATGGCTGGATAGTATTCCATCATGTGATGAACCGCGTGTTGCTCAGCCGCTGGGCATTTGGGTTGTTGCCATCTTTTGACTGTGGTGAAAAGTGTCGCCATGGACATTTGTGTTCAAGCTTTCGCGGTTTCATATGATTTGCATTCTCTGGAAACATACTTAGGAGTGGGTCCCCAGTTCTGCGATGACTCCGCCTCTTCCGATCTCACTCATTAGTGCGGCTATTTATGGCACACTATGTGGTTGAGAGTGACTCTGGAGGAGCAGTGAGCCCCCCACACACATCGTGAGATGCCCTGGTTAGCCAGCACAGGGAAATACATAAAGAAGAAAAGTCAGGAGGTCAGGGACTTCTGCTAGACCAGCGTGTGTAACCCAAACCTCCCGCTTAAGCACTGTCTGGCCGGAGAGGTGGCTCAGCAGTTAGAAGTGTGCACTACTCTTGCAGAGGACTGGAATCTGATTTTCCACACCCACATCAGGTGGCTCACAGACACCTGTAACTCTGGTGTCCCACCCTCTACTGGCCTCTGTGGGCACACATACACACACACACACATACCCACATAGATACACATGTATAACCATAATTAAAACTGAAAATAAGGCATTTTTAAAAACCGCCTCTGGGGATCACTCCAGAGCTGCTGATTCAGGAGGTCCGGGGCTCGGTACTCTGTGTGTATAACAGGCTCCCCAAGTTCCTGACCAGATCTTGGTGGCTCGGTGCAGTGCAGACTGCTCTGTGCCAAACACACCACGAGCTCAAAGCTCTAAGGAATAAAGGGTGTGTGTTAAAAGATTCCATGAGTTGTCAGCCAGAGTTAACTTCCATGTCTCTATTTGGGCTCAGGCTTTGCATCTGCAGGGGAGGCTACAATGCTGGCCTCCTGCAGCAGGGAGGCAAGCAAATGCTTTGCCTTCTGCAACACCTTCAGCAGTCACATGCTCCTTAAAAGGCCAGGGTCGTCTTCTGTGAGTGCCAGGGTCCAGGCTGCAGAAGAAACTTAACTGCCCTTCCCCCAGCCCTCCTTCCACCCAATTTGCTTGGAAAGCGCCTCAGGCTTTCTGGAGCACAGGCCTCAGGCCAGCAAACCCTTGCTGCCTAAGTGGGCTGCTGGCAGGAGGAACAGAGCTTGGCCCATGCTGGTTTCTGTAGGTGGGGCCTGTGTGACCTTCCAGAACATCCTTGGTAAAGGTACCAATTCTATCCTCCCAACCTCTGTGCCCAGGTCCAGTTCTACCCTCAGGGACTGGATCCTCCTTTTGCATTAGGTCTGAGCTCAAGAGGACTTGAGGTTTTGCTGGGATGGGCAGGCTCACCATAGGGTCTGTGGCTGGCTCCCACCATGGGAAGCCAGAGTTTCTGTGACAAGATCTTTCGGGTGCGTGCTGTTTGTTCAATTGTTTGTTTGTTTGCTTGTTGGTTTTGACCCTGAGCTGTTAACCAGGCTCAGGCTCTGCGTGCTTTGCCTGCCAAGCTTGACCTAGAACAGTGGTGAAGTCTGAGAGGCCGCCCAGTGAGCATAAGCTGTCGTTCTTATCGGCTGTACCCAGAGGCAGAGCACAAGCTTGGAGGTGGCTCAGCCGATAAAGTACCTGTCACATGAGACGGAGGACCTGGGTTCAGAACCCCAGAAGCCTCATACAAAGCCAGGCACGGCAGCATGTGCCCCGGTGCTTGGGGAAGGGAGTCAAAAAGAAGTGGATCCCTGAGACAGGCTGGCCAGCCAGGGCAAGCCAAGTCAGTGAGCTCCAGGTTCAGGGAGAGACCTTCCTTATGTTGAGGATGGATATGTGAGGACAGGGCTCTAGGCCCCTCACTCACTCGTCCGTTCTGGAGGTACGTACAGGTGCCTGCTGTGAGGTGATAATTAACCTGTGCCTCTTGGTCCCTTTGTCACTGACCCAGCGTCTTTCCTTGGTCATGTCCGAGTGGAAGCCTCCCCCCCTTTCCTGGTAACTTGCCCTGAGCAGATAGAGATGAACTCCGACTCCAGAGACCAGCCCACTCTCCACACACACCTGAGCCGTTGTTGCTTATCCAGGCCTGGGGCTGCAGGTCAGCCTGCAGCAGCCAGCGCCAGCCCCCAGGGACCAGCAGGGCAGGCGGCTGTGCATCCTGCATCATGAATAATAACGCTTCAGCACCGCCTGCGCCTCTGACGGGGCACTCACTGGCTCTCGGCAGGAGCCTCCGACACCCTATGTGCAGAGTCCGGCGCCAGGCAGGAGAACCAGGAGAAGCAGCTGCTCTCCCTGAGACCCCTCCGAGCTGCCACCCCAGGAGCATGCAATCGCGGAAGCCTTGCTTAGCCCCGGGATCCCACCCCAAGGGATACATCCAGCAGCGAGGTCATGAAGAAGGGGGTCTACTCCTGCAGGAGGAGGGCGACTGTGCCCATCAGTCCTCAGTCCTTTGCAGCCCACTCTTGGAGACTGCCAGGGACGCGAAACAGGCAGAACCAGAGCAGGGTGGCACAGGGGAAGCCAAGTGGGGACCGAGGAGTTTTGAGAAGAGAATGGACAAGGCTCCTCCCTGCTGGACCTCCAACCCCCCCCCCCATCTTTGACTCCTCTCAGATAAGAGCTTGTCTAGCGTCGTCTGGAAATCTGATGCCATCCACTCGGCTGCGCAGGCAGGTCCTCTCTTGCCCTCAGAAATCCTTTCTCTGAGAGAACGCCCAGCCGCTTCTTCACCTTGTGGGATAAAGTCTCATCTGAGGCAGGGAAGGGCTCCTGAGGAGCAGGTGACTTCTGAATCCGGCAGGAGCTGAGCCCGGCCTCACCATGCAGGTGTCCTTCGTGTGCTCAGAGCACAGCATCAAGACCCGCGGTCCTGAAGAACGCCTGGGTCGCTCAGCGGCCAGCAGCCCCAGCCCGGGCACCCGTGGACGTTTCCGTGCCGTGGCCATGGTAGCCCGGAGCCTGGGACAGCTGTCAGTGCAGAGCACCCCAAACAGCAACGACACCAACGTGAAGCAGCCAGGGATGAAGTATAGGTAGGCAGAGCAGCCAGTTCTGTGGGGTGGGGACTGGCCTTTCCGCCTCCCTGCAAATCCATTTCTGGCAACCTGAGCAGCCTGTCCTGAGGGTCTTTTAGCACCTGGTAGACCTGCTAAAGAGTAAGCTGAGACTTGGTCAACTCCAAGTCTCTTCTTCTTGGCCATGGGGTGGGGTGGGGTGGTATATAGTCACCTTCGCCGTTTTTTATCTCTTTTATTGGCTCAGCTCCTAAAGTAAATCACCTCATCGGACTTTACTGTACTTTACTGTTTGACCTCAGGACATCAGCCATGCCCCCGCCCCACCTCCTACTTCCGCTAAGATCGCAGGTTCCAGAAAATGCTGGGGTCCTTTTCACTCCTGTGTAGGACTCAGAGCCCAAGGAGCTGAGCAACTGGGCACCGGAAGAGTGGCTCTGAGGAAAAGGGGTGGGGCCTCTCTCCAGGGAAAGGGGTCTTCCCTGGGTTTGTGCAGGCTGAATGGGTCAAGGGAACGCTCTGGAGCCCAGACAGCCTCTTGGGAAAAGCTTCTTAAAACTGGAGTTGGAACAGTGGCTTCCCAGTGATGACAGACAACCCAAACACAGGTGGTCATCACTGACTGCAGGAAGGTCCCCTAAGTTCCCAGCTGGTATCACAGTGAGGTTAAACCTCCCCAGGACCAACACTCAGAAGGTAGACCAGATGTACCTATGCTATGAGGCCACATTGTGGCAAGCGCTGGCATGAGGTGAGGGTCCTGTGTCTGAGTAAAGAACTCTCTCTCCATCTCTAAGCTTGGTGGGGACAATTGGAATGGAATTCCCTGTTCTAGATTCTCTGTGGTTTGTATCTTGGTTTCGGTAGCCATTAAAAGCTAGGGCTAAATAGATGTATGTGTGTTTATATGCCTGTATGGACAGGTGTATATATGCATCTATTTGCATATGTACGAATTTCTGCGTGTATTTGTTTGGATTCTTGTTACCTGATGTGAAGTCAATCTGAGATTAGCCAGTACTAAACACTAGTGTCACTGTGTCACACACAGAGAGCTCCACGTGATGGGAAAAGTAGACCTCAAAGAAGCCCAAGTGCTCCCAGTGATCATGTGTATGCAAAGTATATGTGCATATCTCTGTGTGTGCATATGTGTATCCGTGTGTGTCTGTGTGTTTGTGTCCATGTGTGGTGTGTGTGTACATGTGTGCCTGTATGTCTATATGCATGTGTCTGTGTGTATACCCATGTGTGTCTGTGTACATATATACCTATATTTGTAGCTTTGTACTTGTGTCTGTGTGCATGTGTTGTCCTTGTGTGTGTCTGTGTGTGTATGCATACACTGAAGACAGGGAGGGTGAGACCCAGCAGTGAAAAGTTTTTAATCTGGACACTTGAGTTCAAATTCCAGCCCCAGCTCTTCTTGCCGCAGGGCCCCATCTGTCTGATGGCAGAGCACAGCCTTCCACACAGCAGGACCTGGTTGTGTGTTCCTGACATCATCTGGAGGGAGGGGGACCATACCCCTGTAAAAGATGTGCAGCCTAGGGGCCGAAAGAACGGGTATCTAGCTCTTGACCCACAAGTCCTTTAAGGGGTCTCTCTGCTCTCGTGCCCCGTGGGCGTCAGCCTCACCAGTGACCACATAATGACTGCCCGGGGTCACAGATAACATTTGGTTAAGGCCGTGGGGACCAAGGATGGGTCTGATCCTGGTGCCTCCACCTCCCCTTGCCTCCAGACACCCTGGGTGTACTTGTCCATTGAAGCTTCATGGCCCACAGGGGTGAAAGGAGACAGAGGTCTCCCGAACCAAGAACACAGCTTTTGCCTTGCTTGTGGAGGAGGGAGGAGCACTCTGTCCCGAGGATCTGACCTCTGACGTGTACTACTCATGTCCAAACGGCGCCAACATCGCCATCCCTCAGTTAACACTCCTTGGGACCCATCTTCTAGTCAGAAGATGAAGACAAGAAGGCCCACGCCTGCCCTTGGGCATCCGGAGTCTGGGTACCCCACACCCAGCACAGGGGGCCTAGCTGTCAGCAGGGTGACACCAGAATCCCTGTCCCTCGCACTCCCTGGCCATAGTGAAGGTAGATTGTCTTGTCTTTACCTGAGCCAGGCTTTGTCCTGCTCCCAGGTGGATAACATGAAAGGCCCAGAACTCTTTTTAAAAACCATTTCCTGGGACCCTGCCACTCTGAAGCCTGAGGCACAGCCATTGGGATAGGAGTCTGCTGGCCAAGAATCTGCCTTGCCTCTGGCCAAGGTGATGCTGAGAGGCCTCCAGAGGCTTCTTCCCAGGTCTCAGGAGAGAGACAGCAAGCCGGTGAGAAAGGCTTAGGGACTTTGCCCAATTACTTTATAATCATATCAAGTTTTAATTAATGAAAGGAAATGTGTAGATTATTCTTTCATACTGAAGTTTGGGGTGACAACATGGTGGCAGCCACCGTGCAGGCCTGGCTCTGTGATGCTCTCTGCCCTCTCTAGGGAGCCTTTCCCATATAGCTTTCAGCCTGGAGATGACTGTCCCCTCAGAGATGAAGACAAGAAGGCCCTCGCCTGCCCTGGGGCACCAGGCCTGGCAGCAGATGGCAGGACCGATACCATCATTTAACAAAAGAAGTTGAGCAGGGTAGTTACAGCATGGAGCAGTGGCCTGGTTTTGCTAAAGTGTCCCTAAGGACAGTAGATGAGGACACCCAGAGCCACACTCCCTGACCCCCACCCAGGCGCAGGAGAAGAGAGAGGCCTTTTGGGAAGTTCGTCTGTTTCTTGACCAGACTTAAGAGTGCATGTGCTACCCAAAACTGGCAGGTGACAGGTGCCTGCTCTTCACCCGCAGGCACAGGTGGGCCCAGCCTAGTGTTCTGAGTCTTCACCTGCCTACTTCTTAAGTTGCGCTCTCTCCCAGAACGTGCCGTGTGTTCCAGCGTGTAAGGACATAGGTGCGAGTCTCAGCTCCAGCACTACACTGATAAAAGTTTTTGACCTGTTCTGGTCAGGAAGTTGCTGCCTATGGTCACATGTGAAGACAGCCTGTAGAACTGCGGTTCCAGGCTGCCTTCTCAACACCTGGCTTTATCCGAACCAGGTACCCAGGAGAGTTCAGGGTTCTGCAAACCCCGAAATGTTACAAACAGGACCCTAAGTGTGTTTGTGACCTTATTCCCATGGAGGAGATCAGTAGTCTCCATGCACTTCTCAAAGTGTTGTGTGACGCAATGGCCACAGTGCCGGCCGGCTTTGTATCGGGGTGGCACAGGACAGGGTCATCTGGGAAGAAAGAGCCTCAGTTGAGAAAATGCTCCCATCCGTTTGGCCCGTGGGTGGGTGTTCTGTGGTGCATTTTCTTGATTAATGATTGATGTGGGAGAACCCATCTCACTGTGGGTAGTGCTGCTCCTGGGTGGGTGGTCCTGGGTTCTGTAAGAAAGCAGGCTGAACAAGCCAGTAAGCAGCACCCCTCCATGGCTCCTGCTTCAGTTCCCACCTGGACGGTGACCAGGAATAAGTAAGCCGGAAAAAAGAAAAATCTTCTTCAGGTTGCTTTTGGTCATGGCTTTTATCAACAATCAAAATCTGACTGTGGCACTGTCAAACCTTCCGTCTCCATGATCAGTGTGCCCTTCTGGGCACTGTGGTCACATTCCACTACAGTTCCTTTCTGTCCAGATCTGGCCCTGCAGAATCTAGATGTGATATAACCCTGCCTTTCAGGCTAGCTCCAGATGCCTGGGTCTACGTGTTGCTTGATACTGATAGAGAGTACTCGGGGCACCACTGGATGAATTCACTGATTTATAACAGGGAAGCCCAGAAACATCCTCTCTCTCTCTCTCTCTCTCTCTCTCTCTCTCTCTCTCTCTCTCTTTCTCTCTCTCTCTCTCTCTCTCTCAAACTCACAGAGATCTGCTTGCCCCTGCCTCCCAAGTGCTGGGATTAAAGGCGTGCACCACCACCCCCCAGCTTCATTTCTTTTTTTAATGCATAAATATTGCTATCTATTCAGTTTGGAGTTTTGTTATTTTGGATTTTTATTTGTTTGTTATGGTTTGGTTTTGATTTTTGAGATGGCCTCAAACTCTCAGCAATCCCTCTACTTCAGACCTTCAAATACTGGGACCAGGCCAGGCATAGTGGCACATACCTTTAATCCCAGCACTTGGGAGTCAGATGTGAAATCAGAGACAGATTTATCTCTGTGAGTTTGAGACCAGTCTGGTCCACATAGTAATTTCCAGGACAGCCAGAGCTACATAATAGAGAAACCCTCATCAAAAATAAAAAGTGCTGGAACCATGCCACCATGCCTAGTTCATTAGAGCCTGTTTGATGTGTGCATTGATGGTTTTGTATAAAGAGAAGACATCTCATATGTCATACACTCTGTCTTGGGCAGCTGCCTCTTTGGGAAACAAAAGGCATGTAAGTCAATGTCCTATGATGGCACCAGACCTGGGAATTGTGTGACCCGTTCTCATAGTAGCTGGCATCCTTGCTGGAAGTACCCAGCTGGCCTGGGAGTGGCTGGCCCTTGGGGAGCCTAGGGACACATGGAGCGGCAGGAGTCTCTGAGAGAAGCAGAGTCCAGCCCTAGAAGGGCAAGGGCCCAGGTAGAACTATGGCACCCGGTCACTTGTCTGCTTTACCATGTGGGCAGCTCATGCCCCTGTCTCCAGCACACAGGCCAGGCATGGGTGCTCACGGACCACCACGTGGGTGCTCACGGACCACCGTGTGGGTAGCTTGAGCTAACTGCCAAGGGGAACATTCCCCACTTTCTAGGATGTCCTCTGTATGTCCTCTGTCTTGGCAGTCATGAGACCCACCCTACAGCTAAGAGGATGTTTAAGAGCCGCTGATGTACTGTTGCTCCTGGGGTGGGCGGTCCAGGCTGACCTGTACAAGGACAGACAGATGGCCCAGTCTCTGGCAGACATGTCTCACCCTCTACAGCCTCCTAAGAACAGTAATGATGACCCAAAAGCCCGTCCATTCGCTAAGGTGTGTCCTGCTGGGTAGGGACCTCAGTGGGCATCCGCTAAGGTGTGTCCTACCGGGCAGGGACCTCAGTGGGCATGTGAGGCTATTTCATGGGCTGCCAAGCTGTGACAGAGTGAGAGCCTCCCTGCTGGGGAACCTCAGTGCTGCCTACACCACTGGCCTTTGGGCCATCGAAGGGCAAAGGCTCAGATGAAGCACGACTAACGGCATGCCATTGTTCTCAAAGAGGGACAAACAACCCATAATAGAGGTCACAAATGCACCCTCACGAGGGAACTTAGCTTTGGACCCTACGGCCACTCACAGACCCGAGTCAGTCACCTCGCAGCCTGTCCGTCACAACAACAGCCCTTGTTATTGTCATCATCTGCCCTGCAGGCAGCTCTGCAGGCCTGTGTGAGCCTCGTGTGGTCCTGGGGAACAACTGGCATGTCACCCCCGTGGTCGGTTAGCAGAGGCCTCCCTCGGATGATTCTCTGTGCCTTTCAGAAAGCGTTTTGGCTGGGTGGAAGCAGGCAACGGGCTGGCCCTGGTGATCAAGCCTGGCTGGCAGCATCCTGCCTGAGCCAAGATCTGACTCAATCTTTCTTTTTTCAGGAACCTGGGCAAATCCGGCCTCCGGGTCTCCTGCCTGGGGCTTGGTAAGTACGCGAACCCCTCAAGAACAAGGATATGGGGGCTTCAACTGAATCGGCCCCACCCTTAATAGAGAGCTACACTGAGAACCTACAGTTCTGGGAGATTAGGTTGCCATGGCAACCAGCAGCTGGAAAAAAAAAAAAAAAAGAAGGGACAGAACCTTAGCCTTAGCCAGGAGAGACCAGGAGAATCTTTGCACAAAGCCCTTCACTCCTACCCAGAAGTCAGAGCAGCCCCTGATGCTCACTGAACCAGGAAGCCTTCTTTCTAGCTTCGAAGCCTCTCTTCAGAGAGACAGTCCCCAGGAAAGACCGTTCTGTCTTGCCCTGTTCCTTCTGCCGGATGTCAGCTCATTCCTCAGAACCCGCTGTCTCCCTCCTTCAAGGCAAAGGCACTCTAAACCCCTCCCACCCTAACGCCCACACCTAACCCTCTGCAAGCACAGCCTGTCATCAGGGAAGCACCCTCGGTCCGCTCTCTGGGACAGCACCAACCAACACTATAGCCCACACTGGTCTTGGAGGGTCTCACATTAGAGCCCATGCTGGCCTTGGAGGGTTTCGCACTAGAGCCCACGCTGACCTCACACTCAGGGCAGTCCTCCTGTCTCAGCCTCCACACCTAGCTCCAGATGGACATTCCAGAGGCCACAGCCTTCCTCAGCTTACCCAGCTCTCTGTCCTATTGACAGACTGCTGTTAGCTTTGCCCAGAGATTCACCCTGGAGGCTAGATATACACACACACAGGATGTGCTCCACACAGAGCAGAGGGTGGCAGGTGGCTGTCCCTGACCCGATGCCCTACGCTTTAAAGTCTGAGCACCCACGAGTCCGTTCTCACCTACTGTCAGATTATCTCACCGGAACCTGTTTTTCTCCTTCTAGGAACATGGGTGACTTTCGGGGGCCAGATCACCGATGAGGTAAGACAGGGATCCCACAGCCCCAAGGGCACACAGTCAAGTCTCCCGTATAAACTAGGGACTGTGTGTGTTCATGGAGGCCACTATGGCAGCCTTTTTCTCTTGTTTGTTGAGGGTTTCCTGCCCCTGTAGTCAGACAGGCTAAGGGGTAGTGGCCGAGACAGGTGCTGCCCATGGTGGCACAGCTGAGAACTGTGGGATCCTGGGAGTGACACCTGTGCCGCAGCTCACCCCGAATTCAAGGCCCGTGTTTTCCCAGTGACAAAGTTGGGCCTCCTCTGAGTATAACTCATGAGTGACCCATCCACACGCATGTTAACCCGTGTGGGCTGTCGGCCGGCTATGCTCCTGACCACATGATCCTCTGACTGCTGGGGACTGCTGTCTTCTGGGGCATATCTACTGTTGGGACACACAGTGATGCTAACAAAAGCAGATCTGAGTGCTGCTGGTGTCACAGGGTCTGTCAGAAGGATAGGGCTGCCCTTCCGCACAGTGGGAGGTCAGAGAGAGAGCTCCCGGCATCTGCACCATCTCGGCCGCTGTGTTTGCCCAGTTTGCTGTAAAAAGGCTCGTGTTTAAAAATTAATAAGCGAGTCCATTTGAGACCTTGTTAGCTGCAGTTGCTCAGTTTTTAGGGAAAACTTGGCTTCCACGGAGATTTAAATGTGGTGTGTGGTTTCGTACTTGATTTTTTTTATAACAATAGCTGGTCATTGAACCTTTTGTTCTGCGCTCTGAGGCTGCTGAAGACTCAGGGTGAGTTGGGAGCTTCTAAGGTGACGCTGGTCCCCAGAGCTCAGAGTAGAAATTGGAGCCTGGGGACACGTGTGGTTTATCTCAAAGAAGTCGTGTCTGACTCACCCTCATCCCCCGTTCAGGGTGGCTGCTGAGAGAGTCGGTAGAAGGGCTCTGTGGAGGGAGACACTAGCTACAGGGCATGGTGTCCTTGTGGACAAGCAACCCTGTCACCAACAGATTTGTGGCACTGGGGAGTATTGATGAATGAATCTCAGATGTCAGCTCCAGCTGGCTTTGCCCCCTCTGTGTCTCAGACATGGGCGGGGTGACAAGGATAAAGATGCTAGGGGTCACACCTTGATGACATCAAGCCGGAGGAGCAGAGGAATGATCTATGACAGAGTTTGGGTTCTGGAGGATGCTGCCGACAAAAACAACCTAGTAAAGGAACAAGAATTTTTGTATCAGATCCTGCAATTCGTGTGGGGGGGGGGAATCAATATGCCAAATGTTAGGGGCCCCTGGCTGTGTCATGGGATGAGGGCAGAGTATTTATTCTCTGCCTGTTTGGGTAAGAGCCAGTCGGGAAGCCAAGACTACTGTGGACTGCTTTCCTCCCTATCCTGAGAACTTTTGCTTAGATATATGAACCATAAAATTTACCGTGTTAGGGCTGGAGAGGTAGCTCAGCCATTAAAGTGTTCACCAGCAAGTTGATTCCCCAGAACTCATAAAAAAGGGGGACATAGCAGTGTGTACTTGAAATCCCAGCACTGAGGCAGACATGGGGGGATCGCCGGCCAGACAGCCTAGCAGAATCTGCAGGACGAATGAGAGACTGAAATAGGTCAGGGTGGACAGTTGAACAGTAACCTAGGAATGACACCCAGGGTTGCTCCTTAGCCCCGTGTGTAAGTACATACGTGCACCCACAGACAAAATGACCATTTTAATAACTTTAGGGGTGTAGTTCATTGGGTGTCTTCATGTTGCCATGCAGGCATAACTACCATTTCCAAACAGAGACTCCACACCTTCCAGCGGTAACTCTCCCCGTCCCTGCTAACCTCTAATCCACTTCCTGTCTCTGTGAGTCTGCGGTCTGTCTTTGTGAGTAAAGTTTTATCGACACACAGTCACACTCACTGGTTGACACATCTGTGGCTGCTTCTGCTGCAAGGACAAAGCTGAGTCCCGGACAGGTCATCTAGCCCAAGATGTCTGAGCCGTTAAACATCTGTCCCAGTGGGAAAAGGTTTGATGGCTCCTGCGCTGTGACATCACGACAGTCACCCACCAGTGTCTGTGGAGCGGCCATACATGGCCATCATGAAGCACAGGAAAGTTGTGGGGAGGATGGTGGTGATGGCTACACAGCAGCACACGTGCGGCAGTATTGTTGAATGGGTGACAACTGCCACTGTCCTAGCATTCAGGAGGCTGAAGCAGAAAGAGCCTGGGTTTGAGGAACATTTGGGCGACATAGTGAGACCCTGTCTCAATAGAGTTATCTCTTTAGTTTGATTTATGTGTGTTGAGTGTTTTGCCTGCATACATGTATATGCACCACGGGCAAATACTTATATGAGGAGGCCAGAAGAAGGCGTCAGTCCCCTAGAACTAGAGCTACCAATGTTTGTAACCGGCATGCAGGTGCCAGGATACAAACTTGGTCCTCTGTAAGAACAAGGGCTGCTAATCACTGAGCCATCTCCATCCCCCTCCAAAAAAAAAAAATGCTTAAGGGTTAGTATGGTAAGTTTTTCATATAGATTTTAGTAAGCACATCTTTTGTTGTTGTTGTTATTTGAGACAGGGTTTCTGTATGTAACAGTCTTGACTGTCCTGGAACTCTCCTTGTAGACCAGGCTGACCATGAACTCACTGATATCTGCCTGCCTCTGCCTCCCAAAGTGCTGGGATTAAAGGTGTGCACCGCCACTGCCTGGCAGTAGTACATTTTTTTAAGAGAGTCTCACATATTCCCAGCTGTCCTTGAACTTACTATGTAACCAAGGATGACCTTGAATTTATCCTCCTGCCTTCACCCTGCTGAGTGCTGGGATTACAGGTGGGTGCTGCCACTCTTGGTTTTGTTTGTTCCTGGAAACTGAGCCCAGGGCTCCAGGCTTGCTAGGCCAGTGCTCTGCCAGCTGAGCCACATCCCAGCTCCAGTAAGTATGCATCTAATGTAAAGAAAGCGAGAGAGAAGCGAAACTCTCGGGAACCACCTTAAGCTGGTCCCCAGGAGGCCCTAGAGACCAAGTACAGAGCAGCTGCAGCCTCCTTCCTGGGAGGCAGATAGGATAGGTCAGAAACACGTGTCTATCAAACAAAAAAGTCCCCAAAAGACAAAAATGCAAGCCATGAGCCTCAGAAACCCTCCAGGGAAGCCACATGACCCCTACCCAGTGGGGTGCAGCATGCAATGTCTCCCTGGGCATGGCTCGGGCTGCCTGGTGAGACACGTCTGGGAAAGGTCGTGGAGAAAGCAACAGAGCACACCTGTGAACAAACCGCACTTGCCCATGCTTTGGCATTGCAGGAGAACATGCCCGGCACGAGCAGAGGTTCCTCAGGTGGGCAGCTCTAGAGAGAAGGCTTGGCTGTTACATCAGGCCCCCAGAGAGCAACAGTAACTGTGCATTTGACATGCTCACACTTGAGCTGCAGCGAAAAAGACGGCAAACCTCCCTGCAGGTTGATCTCCAGAGCCCTGTGGCCTCATCACCCTGGTCCTTCTGGCTCTCAGACCCCAGCAGCTGTGGCTCTGAAGTAGCTGCAGTGTTTGGAAATTAGGTTTTAGCACAGCCTGGATATCTCAGATCCCCTGACGAATCAGGGACTCTAGCAGCACCAAATCCACCTTCCCATGACCACCACTGGGTATGGGTCCACTCCGCTAGCAGTGCCCTTCACTCCCAGAGTCCCTCGGCATGCACACATGCTCACACACGCACATGCCATATGCACACACAGACACACGGGCATGCACACATGCGTGCATGTGCACACACACACGCCTCTTTCCTACTGAATACCAGAGAACCAGGCAGGAGGCTGGAACATCCAGCCGCTCTGGGCTGACTCGGGAGGGAGGTCTGGTGCCTGAGCTGCATTCAGTAGCTTTGGCCCTCTGAGAACTGCAGTGTTCGGGGCACTTCTCTCTGCTGTATTTCGGTGGGGGCCATCGGTCACAGGTTCCTTGATGGCAGAACCCACCACCAATTGCTGTTTGTCGTGAAACAAAGCTCACCCACCCTTCTGGGAGCTCAAGGAGTAAGATCTAGCCAGCAGTGAGGTTGGTTGGATGGCCAGGAGTGTCGTATTAGAGAAATGCCAGCAGAGGCCACATGACCCTCAGCCCCACTAGAGTGGATGTGGGGCCTTCTGTGGTCAATGTGCAACCCTCCCACGATAGCTGGGAGAGGTGTATCCATATACAGATAAATCTACAACTAAATCTTTTTTTAAAAGGAGGGGGCATCCTACTACAACTGGCCACTGGTTCCCATGACTGACATGGCAAGGTGCTGTCAATCACATGTCTTCAGTCAAGACCTGGTCCTTCCAGAGGCCTGGAGAAGGAGTCTGCCCCTGTCTCTCTCAGCTCTTGGGGGCATATCTTGGCTTGCAGGCATGTTGCTGCAGTCAGTGCTCCGCCACCATATAGCCCTCCCGCTAACATGCCAGTCACATTGGACGGCATGGCTAGCCCGCCAGGAGGCCATGTGGCCCCATCTTAGTAAATACATTCACAATGACCCTGCTACCAGATAAGATCCCATCCTGACATTCTGGTTCATTTGAATTTTGGGGAGACACTAGCCCAATACAGGGGCCACATTCCATGATGAGCCCAAAAAATCATAGCCAGCAGGCTGTTTCCCCTCATCTGTCTTGCCATCTTTGTCCTTTGTGAAGGGTTTGTTGCCACCCTCTGCAATGGCAGGAAGGACAGAGGAACCAGGAGAAATGCCTAGGCTACAGGGTTGATGCTCCAGAGAGGTGGTTCTCAACCTGTGGGTCATGATCCCTCTGGGTTCCAATGACTCTTTCATAGGATCACCTAAGACCATTGGAAAAACACAGATTTACATTACAATTCATAACAATAGCAAAATTACAGTTAGGAAGTAGCAATGAAAATAGTTATATAGTTGGGGTCACCACATCGTGAGGAACTGTATTAAAGGGCCACAGCATCAGGAAGGTTGAGAACCCCTGCCTAGAACCTCCCTGGATCTGGAACGACAGTGCTGTCCCCACCAGCTCCCGTTTTGTCATTTCAGATGGCAGAGCACCTCATGACCCTGGCCTACGACAATGGCATCAACCTGTTCGATACCGCAGAGGTCTACGCCGCTGGCAAGTATGTACCTTTCTCACGGACAGAAGAAGGTGGCACAGGACACCTTCAGAGAGCCACATCTCCAGTTCCCGTCTCTCCCTCCCAGGCACTCATGACAATGTCTACCACTCTGTCTTCTTTTTAAAAGTCCAAATGATCCTCGGAGATATTTGGATGGGGCCAGCCTCGGGACACTCAGGCACTGGCTGCTCACCAAAATCTCTGCGTGCCCTGGCACCGAGGTTAACGAGGCACAGGGCTGGGCTATGGGGGGATTTACTGTTGTCCCCGGCTGTGTGGATGAGCTGGAGCCCCGTGAGCCTGGCCTGTTTGTGTCTTAACGATGCAGAAGGGGCTGTGGGGTGGACAGCCTTTCTGAGCTTGAGCGGTGCGGAGGAAACGCTTTCTGTCTTGACAGTGAACTTTCCAACTCGATTATGCAAAGGCTCAGTGCTCTTCAGCCAGAGCTGTTGGCTTCGATTTTAAAGACGGGCTGAAATCAAATCATCTGGTCTCCTACATCACATTTCCAAAAGTCAGTTTCTGTTGGTGAAATCATTCTCTGGCTCCCTCTCTGTCCTCCGTACAGCCCACTCCTGCTCAGAGCCAGCCAAGTTCCCATCAGCTGGGCTGGCTGCAGCCCTGACCTGCTAAGTGCCATGGCCGCAGGGCCAGCACCTGCTCCCTGGGCCTTGGGATCTTACCTGCCACCTAGAGCGGGACCCATGGCACCAAGCATCAGGGAACCCAGCTGGACCGCTGCCCAATCCCTACCAAGGCCTGGAGAGCTGACAGCTGTTCCCCCACCCCCTTTAGCCTCCATCAACAGTGCTTGGATCTTTCCCACACCACATCCCACCACCCCCTCCTCCAAACAGACAGCAGCTTCCAATCACAACAAGATGCTCTCCAGACAGACGAGCTAGGCAGAGCAGCCAGAGGTTGAAAAGCCTGGTGCAGATGCCCAGCCCAGAGGCATCTCCCTGTCTCCTCCCTGGCCCAGCTCCTGCCTCAGCTTTGCTGCCCAGGAGAGCAAACACAGATTAATGCCACCTCCTTCATCTCCAGATGGCCCCATCACTGAGCATTCCCCAAACTCTACTCTGTCACTGCTTTCACTTCTGTTTAACTGGACACTCAAAGCTGGCATGCCAGGACAGCCATGCCAGACACTGAGCATCCTTGGGGCCTCTCAGGAGCCACTTGCTAGAAGCCAAGGCCTTAGGCAAAAACTTTCTGCTCTGAATGGCATTGCTTCTGGAGCCTGCTACCCTCAGCTCTTCAGCCAGCTGTTGTAGCTCCACAGTCCAGCCTGTAGCTAAGCCAGCCCGGTCACACCACAGAGATACCTTAACACCAGCAGCCAATGTGACTGGGAAGCTGCACACTCTGCCTTGGGGTCAGGCCAAGCTTCTCTGACCAAGGGGCTAGCCATAGCTCCAGCAAGCAGTCTGTCAGAGCTGACCCCTCGCTGACCAGGGGTCAGCACACACATTTCTTTCTGACAGTAATTTGTGTGCTTCTCGGCGACCTGCAGTATTTCTGTGCCTACATTCATAGCTTGCAACCAAGATTGCAAGCAGGAGGCTTGAGTTAGCCGCTCAGGCAGCCTCACTGTCATCTTAGTCCTCTCCTGGTCTTTTGTCTGACAAATTGGAGGACCGAGGAATGAAAGGAGGCCAGAGCTGATTGAATTTTCAGTACGTCCTGACCATAAATGAGGGGCATTCAGAATATATGCTAAACAGCTTGCAAATTAGAGCCCATTATTTCTGAGTGGATGACTCAGGCGCTTTTATAATTGGAATGTAGCGCTGGGTTTGGATCATTTTCCGTCTGTTGTTTTCGCTCAGAAACATTTTGCTACAAGCATAAAGTTCTTAAAAGTTAATCCGCAGTCCTGCGCCAAGCTGGAACAGCCGGCTTGTGACCCCAGCTGGCCCCAGCTTGAAGCAGGACCCTGAGCCACTGCCAAGAACAGGCAGTGGGCTGGATGGCTCTCTGTTGTTTAGAGAGAGGAACGAGCTGCACGCAAACACACACACGCACAGTCACGCATGTGTGCACACAGGCACACACAGGCTTTGTTGGAAGCCCTGCGCTGGCCCCAGGAAGTGCACCGTCTCTGCATACAGAGACGACATGTGCGGAGAATACCTGGAGCACAGCTTGCCTTTTAAATATAAATTCACCTGAACATTTTACCCATGTCCCTTGGCCGAGGGTTTTCCCCAGTGTACCTGCAGCTGGCAGAGGAAGCCAGTTCTGGGGACCTTTCCTTCCCCAACAAGTGTAGAGGTGCTGCTGCCAGGACAGGGCCTTTTCATCAGAGGACGAGCAGCCCTCCCAACCCCCACCCCCACTGCCAGTCCTGGGCAGTTGCAGACTTCACCCCTTCTGGAATGAGCCACTGGGCCAAGGCCACATAGGCGCCTGGCATTCCAACCCCAGTGGCATTTTCAGAGGAGACCCGATGGCTCATTGTCACGGTGAGGCTGGGTTTGATTTTTTTTTCCTTTATGCATAGATGAAATCCCCATGTCTGCCTCTCTTTCTCTCTTGCTTTGCAGGGCTGAAGTGGTATTAGGAAACATCATTAAGAAGAAGGGATGGAGGTAATTATCTCTGCGGTCTGTCTCCAGGACACACAAGGGAGGCTGGGGGTGGAGAGCGGTATGCATGGCAGGAGAAGCGAATGCATTCTGGGGTTCCTGGCTGGGGTGGGCAGGCCATCTGCCTGGGGCAAGCCTGGACTTGGCCAGCACTGCAGTGGGAACCGTGAGTGTTTGGGGACTGGTCTCTGCTGATTACCACAGGGGTGGTCTGTCAGCCGCTTGTGTGCTCTTTTATTGTTTTATCATTACATTTATTTATTTACATGTGGTAGGTATGTGCCACACTGTGCGTGTTGGGGTCAAATGGCAACCTGTGGAAGCTGATTCTCTTCCCCTACTCTGTGAATTCAGGGACTCAAGCTCAAGGCTTTGAGCTTGACAGCACACACCCTTATTCACTGAGCCAGCTCCCCAGCCTCTTCTACCCGCACCCCACTTTAATAGAAACGTTAATTCAGTACCCTGCAAGGAACAGTAGGTTAGGCAGTAACGAGAGTCCTGCCGAGGGCTGGGGGTGTTGCTAGAGTACTTCCCAGGCCTGCATTCGATTCCCCCGCAGTGTGTAAATGAGGCAGAGTGGTACATGCCCATCAGGAGGAGGCAGAAGAAGCAGGCACTCAAGGGCATTCTCCGCCAGGTGAAACCCCATCATGCACGCGCAAAGTGCCGCCTGTGGCCTCCCTGTACAACCTCGCTGAAATCTCAAGTTGCCCAGTTTTCCCTGCTGAAGGGGGAGACCTTCTCAGCACAGAAGTGCCTTCCGCCCTCTGGAGGGAGTGAGCCTTCACACCACAGTGGGTGCCGTGGAAGCAGTTAAGGCCAGGGTACCAGTGTTCGCCATGTCCCCATGGTGTCCAGTCCAGCTCTCTGAGGCAGAAGTGATGCTGTCCTTTGTCCCGCTCTGCTCCTAGAGCTTCATGGGATGAACTTCCTGAACACAGTGAGCATTCCCAGGTAGCCTGGGCATGACAGGGACACCACACTGAGGTTCAAGTGTGACGGCCTTTTAGCTCTCAGCTGAACTCTGTCCTCTCTGTCCAAGGACCTCAGAGATAGTCCAACCTTCTGCAGCTCACTGACTGCATCTGTAAAGGGACCAGTGTGCAGCAGAAGACAGACTGTCTGGGTCTGTCAATCACCAATGTGGCCTGGCCAAGCCTTGCTGGACCTGGGGATTGGCAGGCTTCAGCCCAGCACCCTGCAAATCATGTCCCGCAGGGATTAGAAGGTGGTGGAGCTCAAAGACAACAGAATAGGAGTCTGTCTTAGTCACTGTTCCATTGCTAGGAGGAGACACAATGATCAAGACAAGGAAATGTCTTGATTTATAATTTCATTTATTATGCTATAAAGGAAAGCATTTCATTGGAAGCTGGCTAACAGTTTTGGAGGTTTAGTACATTATCATCATGGTGGGGAGCATGGTGGCACGCATACAGGCACGCACGCACGCATACACACAGGCGTGGTGCTGGAGAAGCACCTGAGAGCTCACTTCTTGAGGGCACATCTGATCCACAAGCTGCAGGCCTCCAAGGAGAGAGTGGGCCTGGTGTAAGCTTTTGAAACCTCACAGCCCAGCCCAGCGACACATCCCCAACAAGGCCACACCTCCTAACCCTTCCTAAAGAGTTCCACTAACTGGGAACCAAGTATTTAATGGCATGAGCCTACATGGGCCATTCTCATTCAGACACCACAGAACTCAAAGCACCCACTCAAGCAGATCCCTGACTTTGTCAGTCTAGGCCAAGTCCTACCCTATAGCCCAAGACCCAGGTAAAGCTGGACCTTCTCTCCTCCTCCCTGACCTTCCTGATGGTCACTCAGAATCTCAGTGACCAGACCTCACACCACAGGGTTCCTGACACCCTCCCCCTCTCCTCTCATACAGCCTGCTTGTTTCCCCTTGGTGCTGATCAATCCCAAATAAATTCTTCCGATTAAGTATTCCAAGGCCCCTGATGGTGTGTATGGAGAGACTCACACTAGTTCATCACTCCTTGGGCATAAGCTGGCACTGCCCATGTCTGGCAGCAGAGCAGGCATTGTGAGTCCAGCTTGAGGCTCTCCTGCCTCTGTGGGCCCTCGTGGGGCTGAGGCGCACACATAGGGACGGGGAAGCCACTGTCCCCATCCCTGCAAACCTTTGCTCTTACCTTGCATCTCTGCTGTCAGACCCTGATACACCTGCAGCATTGAGGTGTTTGGTTCATCTGTTAGTGGGGAGAACCAGACCCTGAGCTTGGCACCTGCGAGAACGTCACAATTCAGAAACACCCATTTCACACCAAGCTCCCAGGGGGCACAGCTGTAGGACCCCTCGGTGAAGGCCGAGGGAAGACCTCAAGGGCCAGCCAGGTCCAGTAGTAACTCCTCTCTTCTGCTCTGCAGACGGTCCAGCCTCGTCATCACCACTAAGATCTTCTGGGGAGGAAAGTAAGTGCCACAGTTTGCAATACCCCAGGGGAAGCTGGAGTCCGGGTTCCTGCCGAGACACCATTGGCAAAGCCGGGGCAAGGGTCACACTGTTGTCCTTGAGGAAGGAGGGAATGTTGGCCCCTCCACAGCTACCTGCAGGCTGGCACTCATTCCAGTCTGGGAACCTCACACCCATTTCGTCTCTTCCCAAATTGCAAGCAGCTTTGGCTGAATGTGCCTGTTACTCAAGCCTTGTTTAATTGTTATTTTTACTTACGTGGTGACATTATAAAAACTCTAGAAAACAGAAAATCGTGACCTGTCTAAACCATCTTAAAGTCTCTGGACCACCTATCCCTCTGCCAGCCTCCAGGTGTCTGGCTCTTATTCTCGACAGGGCTTGAGCAAGTTTATCTCCTGGAGATTATAAATCGGATTTATGAGCTGAGGATGAGGCTCAGTCAGTAGAGTTCCTGTCAGGCATGCACGAAGCCCTGCTTTTCTCCTCATACCCTGTAAGCTACGGTGGTTCCTGCTGACAATTGCAGTGCTTCAGAGGCTGAGGAATCAGAAGTTGAAGGTCATCCATGGCTGTGTAACAAATTTGAAGCTAGCCTGGGACACATGAGACCCTATATCAAAAAAATTAAATATTTGTTCTTAATTTTCAAAATCCTTAGCTAGACTTATATCTGTAACCCCAGTACTTGGGAAGCTGAGGCAGGAGGATCATGAGTTTGAGACCACCCTGAGCTATGTAGGGAAAACCTGTCTCAAAAAGTATAAATGATAAATCCAAGCTGAGCAGCAAGGTAATATTGAAGCCTAGAGCCCTGTGCCACCCTGGGGTCAGTGTCCAGGTACCCACCTGAGCCGTGGATCCTCAGCCTGAAGCTGTTATCCGCAGGTGTCGCATGGTCTGACCTGTGTTTTCCCAGAATTGTTATCGTAAATATTACCCCCAGTCGGCTGCAACATCTCCCACCCTGTTGGCCTGTTTTTCAGAGCGGAGACAGAGAGAGGCCTTT
The DNA here is from genome assembly GCF_982192425.1 of Myodes glareolus. NCBI lineage: Eukaryota > Metazoa > Chordata > Mammalia > Rodentia > Cricetidae > Myodes > Myodes glareolus. The sequence continues at coordinate 4,339,053 of NC_142031.1, forward strand.
CCCGGAAGCACATAATTGAAGGTGAGCATGGATTCTAACCGTGGTGTCCCCAGCCCATGACCTCCTGAGCGAGGAGAGGCTCTCTCTAACCATGGTACCCCAGCCCATGACCACTGAGCAAGGAGGGGCTCTCTCTAACCGTGGTGTCCCCAGCCCGTGACCTCCTGAACGACGAGGGGGCTCTCTCTAACCATGCTGTGCCCAGCCCATGACCTCCTGGGCGAAGAGGAGCTCTCTCTAACCATGGTGTCCCCAGCCCATGACCTCCTGAGCGAGGAGGGGGCTCTCTCTAACCATGCTGTCCCCAGCCCGTGACCTCCTGAGCGACGAGGGGGCTCTCTCTAACCATGCTGTCCCCAGCCTGTGACCTCCTCTGAAGGACAGCTAAGAGGCATAGTAGCCTTCCCTTCAGTGATCCACCCCAGGCCTCGACCCTGGAGAACATGGACCCTTCTTTCTGCTCCAAAAAGCCATGAGGCAGGGAACCTCAGCCTGGACAGAGATGGCTGAGCCACGCACTGTCTGAACGGTCCTGGGCGAGACACCCTGAGCGTGTGTCAGAAGGTCTAGAAAGTAGAGCTGGAAGAGCACACACACACCCCCACACACACTGGGACGTTGGGAATGATGGACAATGTGGCCCAGAGTAGGGGTGTCTGGGTGTGGACTCTTCCTTTCCAAGTCATACTTATTCTGACCTAATATTTTTCATTAAGAAACATCGTAACTGAAGGGAGGCTTGGTACCCGGCCCTTGCACCCCAGGTTCAGTGTCTTCACCCTCTTTGCTCTAAGCTGCTAGGAGGTGTGTGTTGGTGATGTGTGTGTTACACACCACCCTCTTTTTGTACCACCTCTCCTTGTGTGATGCCATGCCAAGCTTTGCTTGTTTCGGTACAGACTGCCGGGTCCTGGAAGTGGTCCAAGGGCCATGGATCCATATGGTCTCAGGACATTTGGCCTGTGGTTCTCCTGATGTCCTCTGGAATAGCCAGGGTGCCCCCCACTCCCTTTAGGCTGTGCCTCCTGTCTTGGCATCTCCTCAAGACCCTCACCTGTCCTAAAGCTCCACGTGACAGGGTCCTGGCCTCTTCTGACTCTCGCCCCTGAGCCAGGCACAGGCAGTGCTGACCCCTCCCGCTCCTCTCCCAGGACTGAAGGCCTCACTGGAGCGACTGCAGCTGGACTATGTGGATGTGGTTTTCGCCAACCGCCCAGACCCCAACACGCCCATGGAAGGTAGGTCGACCAGTTAACCCTAGCCGGTTCATGCAGGACACAGTGCTCAGGACAGAGGTGACTAGGCCTCTGGGTGGGGGAGGGGAAGGCCCTGGCCCTGCCAGGCTGAGCCGGGGCCCTGATCTCATTCTGTATCCTGGCTGTGTTCAGGGCTTCTCTAGTGTGCTCCCAGCAGTTGGTATTTTGCACAGTGGCGGCTGTCGGGATGGTTTTATTCTTTTCATTCTGGTTCCCCTGGGAGGGCTTAGCGGTCTTTTGCTCTGGGGGGTAAGTTATTACCTGGAAGGGAGTAAGCACTCAGGGCTTTGAAGAGCCGTTTGTGTTTCTTTAGCTTTATTTATTCCCTCGACTCCCGGTTCCTCCATCTCTCCCACTTCCTGCCTCGGCATCTTCTCATTTATGCTTTGCTGCTTCTGGGTCTGGGGAGGTTAAGTCGGACTGGTTGTTTTGTCTCCATTTGCTTTTATATATATACCACACTGCTGTGTGTGTGTGTATATATATATATATATATATATGTATAGAGAGAGAGAGAGAAAAAAAAATTCTTCCTTTTTAGCAGAACTCTGTTCTGTGTGATGATTTGTGCTCTTCTGTCCCACCCTTAATCATACCACTCCTCTGTGTTCCCACAGCGATAAACTCTGGTCTCTTTAAATCTTTCTTTTATCACCAGGGGACCCATTTAGTTCCTTCAAGTCAAGGACATTCATCATTGAAGGTACACAGTACCCTCAGCCAACTATTGACTTCTGTGTCCGAGTTGCATTTTATGAGACAGTATTTTTATTTACACGACTCTCTGTCCCCCCCCATGACAAACTTCTCCATAAAATGCATAAGGGGTGGGGAAGCGCCCCCTGAGGACATCGTGCAAGCAGAGGGAAAGCAAGATGGTGTTGGAGCCCCTCGCTGCCCATCCATGCTGTCATCCACCCCTCCTTCCCCGTGTGCATGGCCCCCACTCCATGCTTGTGGTGCCGTGACCTGCAGCGGCCGGCTGACTTTCTGCCGGGGTCTCCCTTAACCTGAGGATGCTCCAGTCCCTGCCTGGGAGCCTGACCTTAGATGGTACAATGGGAAGGGTTGGAAAAGACTAGGTTTCCGCAGGGTCCTGGGATAAGACTGAGCAACCCCTAAGACTCGTCTCTTTCATAGTTCATGCTTGGTAAGTTCTAGCCTCCAACAGAGGCAAAGAACACCAGCCAACAAGCCGCCCTGTCTACCACAGAGGTTCCTGGTGAGCACTCTGGCCGGGTGTGGTCACTCAAGTCTGCTCATCTAGCAGCCAGGATCAAAATGGAGTGATTCTTTTCCTTGAAGAATACATACATGAGCTGGCACGATGCTGAGGCCCAGGGCGTCCTTGTGCCATGCTTGGTATCTGCCCTCCATCAGCAAATGGTCTAAGAACCCCGCCTCACGGATAGGCCTTGGTCTTCCTGGGAACTGGGCAGCATTCCACGCTGGAAGGGCTCCTGCCTGCCACCTGGTGCTGCCACCTGACCCCTCCCATGTATTATTTGTGATGCTGCAGAGACGCTGTGGGTTTTGGCCGCAGCTGGGAGGATTTAGCATCCCTGCTTCTGTCGAGCAGCATTAATTATTGAGGTGAAAGACAGCCGTCCCTAAGTGTCACTGTTTCTGGGTTCACTGACATGGGGCGCAGGTGCACAGTGTTCCTAAACATGCATCCCACATTTAGCCTTCCTCTGGCCAGACCCCCCAACTGCCTAGGTTTCCCCCACCCCTCAGAATAGCCAGTCACACCAGGCTCCTGACCCATCAGCCCTATTCCCAGGCTCTGCACCGTCTCCATCTCCCGCACTGCATGGGAAGAGCATGGCGCACTCTCCCTGGCTGTGATCCTCATGACCGTGACCAGACCGCTCTGGGGGAGGCTGGGGAGAGCGGCTGATTGCGCCACCCTCTCAGCTTCCCTACCTCTGGCATGTGGACCTAAGCCTTGGCTGAGAAGAATAGGGAAACCGTACCGCATGGTCTCAGGTGCCTCCAAGAGTGTTTCTAAAAATCTTCACAAGGGCAGCTTGTCTAGGAGCCTGGGCTCCATGGAGGAGAACCCAGGGTCTCTAGGTCTCCTGACCTCTTCCCAGTGTAAAACATGTCAGTTAAAGGCAGTGACTCAGGGAAGGTCCCAGAAGGCCCAAACTCCCCTCTCATGTGTCCCTCATCTAGGTAGGGTAAAGAAGACCCTAAAGAGTCACAGTCCCCGACCTCAGAAGTGGTGGGGCGGGGCAGAGTTGCCCTGCAGGGGCAGAGTAAGATGTAACTTCCCTGGTGTTCTGGGTGAACTTACTGGGACCATTTTGCCAGAATCCCAGTGACCTTAGCTCCAGAGATAGGATGCCCTGAGTCCACCATGAATAGACCTTAGCCAAAGCCATACTTAGAGACCCAGAATGAGTAAGAAGTATGACACCCCCCAAAACAGGGAAGACAGAAGCCAACACTATGCCCCATGCAAGGAAGGTCCTGTGAACCCAATGGTGTTTCGAGGCAGGCCATCAGAACGGCTCTGCCATTCTCTGCTCCCCTTCTCTCACGGTCCCTCCCAGGATCGTGGCCACTAGGGTGGGGTGGGGACATTCAGAAGCGAGGCGGATGTTACCCCTGTGTTTTTAGAAACACTTCTCTACACCCCTACCCTGCCTTTGGCTGTTGCCCTTGCAAGCATTGTATCAGACCTGTGAGAAATCCATGGAGCCATCCCTCACCCCTCCAAGACCCCGTTCCGTTTTCAGAGCCAACCCATCTCTTAAGAAGCAAAATGGCCAAAGGAGAAGGCCTACAAGTGGCAGGGTTGTTAAAATTAGCTCAAATATCCCGTTTGTAATAATGGGTCTTGTTGTGACATTTTTCTACATGATTATCATGTATTTCAATCACCCCCGTCACCCCTTTCCCCCTCTCACTCCTGATCATCCTTATTCTTCCCATCTGGTCCCCTTCACACTTCCAACTGGCAGATTTTTATGCCCCCCAGACCCGTGAATTCGATGGCACGTGTGCTGTTGTGGTGGGGAGAGTCCCACTCTTGCCCTAGAGGATGGGGTGGGAGCGTCTCAGCCATTCACTCCTTAGGATGTTGTGAGTCTCAGCTTTTGTGGACCCTCACACTTCAGTCCCTCCTGGAATGGACAGTTAAACCCACCCTCCTACCCCCATTGCCCTGAGGAAGACTCCAGCCTGGGCATGGTCTGCCCAGACCTTTCCATTTCTGCTTCCGGCTCCCCAAGCACAGGAACAAGAAACTCTGGTCCCAAGAGCCCCAGCCTCAAGGGCCTGCCTTTGTCCCTACAGATGCCATCTTCCCTCCCTGTGAAGCCCTCAGGACCCCAGTGGGAATGGCTTTCAGTAACTAGCAGAACTGTGTTTGCAAGCGTTGCTGACGTCACTGCCTTGGCCGGTCTGGTTGTAAAGCCTTTATCCACCTAGCTGGTTCACTGAGTGACCAGGACTCCTACTTCCTCATCCTAGAGTCTGAGGCCCACTCTTGGAGTTCCCCTCCCCTCATCCCCATAGCCAGCCACAGGGACATCAGACTGCTCACAAAGCCTTTTTCCAGGGATCTTGGCAAGCCTCACCTGCTCAGAGATTTGTCTTCAGGATTTCAATTCCATTTTCTTTTCTCCTGGAATCTCCGCTCCCCAACACCCACACTCGACCCTGGGAGCCAGGAAGTACACTGCTTGCAAGATGCCTTTGCAGCCTGCTCCCTCCTCCTGGCACCCCCACCTGCATCTGCAGACCATCCCCAGGCTGGGCCTGAACCCCAGCCGTTCCAACCCATGTTTTCCCTTCTCTCTCACAGAGACCGTGCGGGCCATGACCCACGTCATCAACCAGGGGATGGCCATGTACTGGGGCACGTCACGCTGGAGTTCCATGGAGATCATGGTAGGATGGCACCCGTGTCTCCACAGACATGGGTTCCTTGTGGGAGGAGATCCCAAGACTCGGACAAACGTGTCGGAGCATAGCAGGGTGTGGTTGACATAGGTGTGCGTCTCAGCTTGCCTCACAGCGCAGTCCATGGCCCTGGACTTGGTTTCTGGATCTATAGGACAAGCCTGCCAGCATGGTCCTAGGCCCTCAGTACCTGTGCTGCTTGCCATTTATTCGGGGCTTCTGGGATGTTCTGTTAGACTTAAGGGCTTAACAGGAGCCGATGCCCATTTTAGCCTCTACAGTACCGCAGTAGGTAAAGGATGATGCTAACCCTCTGTCTCAAGTGGGAAAGTCAAGGACAGAGGGGTTAACTCCCATCTTAAGATCACACTGCTTAGGTCAAGACTGATACCCAGACAGTGCAGGTGGGAGCCTGGGCTACCTTTTCAGGAAAACACCCCAGCAATTTTCATCTCTTTCCATGGGAGCCACCAGGCTAGAGCAGCTTATGTCCCTATGTATTTCTGGGGTTCCCAGGAAGAGTCAGCAGGATGTCCCTGTCCTCGAAGACACGGAAGGGAGTGGCCCAGAAGGAGAGTCTGCCTCCATCCTGCAGCCTGAGGGCAGGCAATCCTGATGGCCTCTGCCTTCACTCCACATTCAGCCCTGCCCTTGCCCCTGGCTCTGCCCAGTGTCCCTGCATTCCAGGCATGCAGCGCTGCTGCAGCGTCCGTGAGCCACACATTATTGCTGCATACAGGGAGGGAGTGCAACAGGATTTTTGTTTTTTAAAATCCCAGGGGACTTTGGAAGCCCCTGGTGTAACTCAGCATTTGAGTGGATCCATGAGTCTGGGTCAGGCATCTTGCTGACCACCCAGCCAGCCCTGGGAAAGATGCCAGTGCCTTCACCCCACTCCCTAGAGGGAGAAGCTGGGTTTCAGACCAGAGCAGAAGCAGGGCTGCTCTAAGTGGCAGTCATGTCCCCACCATAGGACTGTCTATAGGCAGTAACCTGAGTTTACCCATCTGTGTCAGTTGCTGAGGGCCTTCAGGCCAAGGCCCCAAGCTCCTGATCCCTAACTAACTACATCAGTTAGCTGATGTAGCTGTTGCCTCCAGGAAGGCTTTTACAACCCTCAAATTCATCATAGGTCCAGGGCCTTGAGTGCCAGGCATAAGCTGCTCCTATTGGAAGGACTTCAGACACCCGTGGCTCATTGACACCTTATGACAAATGGGGACACTGAAGCACCATGCTCCCGTTCACCCCTGACCTGAGGCCTTACTACATTGTGATTCCTCCAAGAACCATCAAGTCTTAGGATTCCAAAGCCTCCCCTCTTTTCCTGGCTCCCATGGGGTCTGCCTCAGTCTCTCAGGAAAGCCGGAGGTGGAGGGAGCATCAGGGCCTGGGAGGCCTCTGTGTCCTTTCCCCGTGACCCCCCAGGTCTCCTGACACAGCCATCTCCTTCTGTACCTCAGGAGGCCTACTCGGTGGCCCGACAGTTCAACCTGATCCCGCCCATCTGCGAGCAGGCTGAGTACCACATGTTCCAGAGAGAGAAGGTAGAGGTTCAGCTGCCAGAGCTGTTCCACAAGATAGGTGGGTATCAGCCTACCCTGCCTGCCCCACTCCTCACCCCTCAGGGCCCCAGCTTAACCTCACCTGCGCTCGCTCTCTCTCTCTCTCTCTCTCTCTCTCTCTCTCTCTCTCTCTCTATCTCTGTCTCAGGAGTGGGTGCCATGACCTGGTCCCCTCTGGCCTGTGGTATCGTCTCAGGAAAGTATGATAGTGGCATCCCGCCTTACTCCAGAGCCTCCCTGAAGGTAAGCCCAGCTGGGATCAGAAGGGGTTCCAAGTCTGTAAGGACCTCCCATCCATGGGACAGACCTTAGATAAGTAGACCCACGAACCTCACACACACACACACACACACACACACGCACGCACACACATGCACGCGTACACACACATACACGCACACACACGCACGCACACACATGCACACGTACACACACACGCACACACATACGCACATTCACCCCTTCCATGCATCAACATTCAATGGTCTGGTCCACTACCACCTTGGGCTATGCTCCCATCTCCGTGATGTCCCCCACTCTACCATCACAGAGACCCCAGACAAAATGTAGGGCACAGAGTTGTCCCCAAATCAAATTCTGTTCCCTTGCTGAACACCCAAGAAGCATAATGGCGATCATATTTGGGAGACAAGCACCCTAGAGCTCCAACTCTAGGTCTTACTCTCTCCCAAGCCTGGGTCCTAGGAGGCCCCACAGGGCCAAAGGTAACCTGTGCCTCTGGTCCAGGTTCTGGTTGGTCCACCACAAACAAACCTAGTCCTTCAGGATCCGGAAGGGTGTAAGTCTGGCCCGGTGCACACAGGAGGCCAGGTGCCAACAGAGCTGATGTTTGTGGAGAATCAGCTACCTGCATCTGGAGGTCCAGAAACCTTCCCTTACCTGGAGCTTGTTCCTTCCCAGGGCTACCAGTGGCTGAAGGACAAGATCCTGAGTGAGGAGGGTCGGCGCCAGCAGGCCAAGCTGAAGGAACTGCAGGCCATCGCCGAGCGTCTAGGCTGCACCCTCCCCCAGCTGGCCATAGGTAATGGGCTCTGGGCACGGTGCAGGGGACACCTGTGAGGGACCCTAGACAGCACTCCCTTGAGGGCCAAGGTAAGGACTCCTGGGGCAGAGTTCAAATCTTTGTCTCTTTAAGAGACAGACCACCAGCCTAGGCCCTCAGTCAACTAGCCGGGGTCGTGGGGAAGGGAAGGCATCTTTGAACACTTGGGCCACCCCTCCAGCAGAAGCAATGTAGCCAGAGATCCCCAGAACCTTCTCTAGATACCCCTAGGGCAAACTCCCATGCGGTACTACTGAGCATTCTAAGAGCACCCTGTGACCCCCAGCGAGAGCCCAGATGTAGCCAGGCAGGTCCTGCAGGGGGTTCCTCCCTCACCTCTGGTCATGTGCCCACAGCCTGGTGCCTGAGGAACGAGGGTGTCAGCTCTGTGCTTCTGGGTGCTTCCAATGCAGAGCAACTTATGGAGAACATTGGCGCAATACAGGTAAGAAGGGGGCCCTGGTGGTGACTCAGGCACCTTCAGCCTTCCTGGATACATAGATAGCTTCACTGAGCATCCTTCCAGGAGCATGGGGCCTACGGGGATGGCAGAGGGCCCTGCTCCTGTGGAGTTGTTCCTCACAGGAACAGACGTAAACAGTGTAGAAGATTGAGTGTAGTGAGGCAACCACCACTGTGGGCAGAGAGGCCAGAGTTAGGCAAGGATGCTGAAATGCAGGGCAGAGGCCTTAGAGGCCTGGGAGGCCTCATAAAGAGAGAGACACAAAGGTCCCGGTGGTGCGGGAAGGGGGTTGTGCAACCACTCATCAAAGAACCCTTTGGGGACCAGGAGGTCAGAGGACTGGAGTAGAGGGGCAGCCCCTGGAGTTGCATGCCTGCAGGGACATAGGTGAGATGAAACCCTGGAGGTTTGTGACATGGAGCAGGGCAGGCCCCAGCTGAGCTTTCAGGTGGCTTCTGCTCTTGGCGCGGATGGAAGCCAAGGGCCAAAGACCTGATGGGACTTAATGATGGGAACTGCAGCTGGATTCCTGGCCGTGAGACGCTGGGAAGAGCTGCCCGCCTCTCCTTCCGGCCAGGCTAGCCTCTCACCCTTGCACGCAGGTCCTTCCTAAACTGTCGTCTTCCATCGTCCACGAGATCGATAGCATTCTGGGCAATAAACCCTACAGCAAAAAGGACTATAGATCCTAAGCCACCCCCACCACCTGCTCGGACAGTTTCCGGTTCCCTCGTCGTCTCTGTTCGCTCGCTTCTGCTGTTTCAAAGCCAAATGCAGAGTGTGGTTCGTATCCAAGGGGAAAACACTATGTCCAGACGTTACCAGGAAATGACCTCCAAAGTCACCGCCAGATGCCACCTGCCGCTTCTTCACTGGATACTGGCTGACGGGTGCCAGGAGATGGCATCGATTAGGGAGGACGTCCAAAGGCTCCCACCCCAGCCTTCCACCTCTGCTTATCCTTCAAGAAGGAACGTTTGCCCCCAGCCATGGCCCTCCATGGAGATTCCAGAAGTCATGGCCGAATGGAGCTCTAATCCTCGGAGCAGGCAGGGCCGGCCTCTCTGCCAAGAACCCCGGCCTCCAGAGAGGGGCCCGCCACTTCCTAGCACCTCTTCAGCAGCCAGATCCTGGTGGTTAGGGCAGGGCCCCCCTCTTTCCATGGACACCGGGCACTTTGTCTGAGGCTGGCCTGGGGTCCCACCCTTCCCAGACCTTGACCTGACCCACATGCCCAGTGGGCCTTGGCTAGGGTTGTACCTACCTAGCTGGCCCTTGGCCCCCACCCTTACCCTTGCTGGCAGGGGCAAGGATCCCAGCTGGCTTTCCCAGTGTCTTCCACCCTGCGTACAGCTGCTGAACCCCACAGCAGGGAAGCCCAGCAGCAGGCTTGGATGGAGCCCTTTGGCGTATGCCCCTCTGTCCTGAGCTATAGACAGGTGTGGCAGCTGGTCACGCTATAGGCAGGTCGCAGCAGACTGGGCCCATGCTCACAAGACCATAGTCCTCTCAAATCTTCCTCTAATACCTCTGCTGTACTGGGGCAGTGGGCTTGTGACTTGGGCTCTGCCCAGAAAAGACAGAGCTTTTCAGTGGTGGGGGGGGGGCTCCCTGGGGTTTCTATTGCTGCAAACTGGGGGAGGGGCAGAACTCCAGTAACCATCCCCAGTTTCTAAGACAAGATCTCCAGGGACCCCTCCCAAAAACGATGGCCAGGATGGCTCATTCCCTGCTGCATCCCGCCGTGCTGGCCTAGGACAGGCTGCCAAGGAGGAGAAAGGGCAGGGTGGGCAGCCCCTTAGCAGTAGGAGCTAGGTGGATATCGTGATGCCAGGAAGCCTGCAGGTTTGAGCAGTGCATGCTACCTGGAGGCTCAATCCCCATGATCCTATGATGCTTTGGGGACAGGGTCCTGCCCATGTGTGCCCCCGACTCCCTAGAAGACCCAAGCCTCCTGCCCTGGACAGGCAGTGGCCAATCCCCAGGCATACACCTAGGAAGCACAGCACCCGGCTTCTCTTCTGCAGCTGCCATCACAAGGCTCCTCCCTGCTCCTCTTTACCCTCTGTTGTCCAGCCAGAGCTGGGCAGAGGCTAGGGCAGGGTGGGGAGGATGGAGGAACGAGACAGGAAGGAAGGCAGCAGAATGAGCAGCTTCCTCTCTCTCACACACACACAACCCCCCTGCAGACCCCGGGCTCTCAGATCTTTCCCACTGCTCAAAGCCCCAAGCCCTGAGACCTCAGAAGCAGCCCTGTGGGTGTGGGAATGGAGGCCACTAGGCTCTGGCACCTCCATGCCTGAGCTAGAAGAGCCTGCTTCCTGGACAGGGCCCTGCAGTGGCCCAGCAGGAAGTAGCCAGCCCTATCCACACAGCTGACCTCAGCCCTGTTGCTATGTGGACCAAGTATGCAGGGATGCCCACAGTAGGAGCCGCTGCCGCCTGTGAGCCACACCTCAGAGCTAAGCCCCTGCTGGGTGTGTGTAAGAGACAGGAAGACAGGCTGCAGGGTGAGCCCTAGATGCAGGGAGCCTCCTTGATGACAATTTAACCAAGTGTTTCTGGGATATTTTCTTCCTTATATACTTTGGAGGAGTTGGGGGTCACCTGCCTCCATGGAGGGATTTGGGTAGGACAGGTCTTGGGAGACCACAGAAGACAAGTACAGGCAGCCTATACAGGGGGAGCTGGCCCCAGGCCCTTGAAGGGTCTAAGGCCAGTTCCTTCCTCCATGGCCACACATCTCCCTTCCTCTGGCCCCAGGTGCCTGTTGGTCGGCCCAAGCCAGCCTCCGGCACAGCCAGCCAGGCCTGATACAGGTGGGGGCTGCTTGCGGGATCTGGCACACGGAGCCCTGCTATTGCTCATCCCAGACCCAAGGTCCTGAGGCACCGCAGGACACCCGTGTGCCTGCTCTTGTCAATCATGTACATAATGTGCTTCCTCCCCCCATTTTTTAACAAGCGTGGCTCCTTGCTAATTGCACCCCACCAGGCCGACCGCAAGCGCCTCCAGCTTCCCAACAGACTCAGACCAAGGTGCAGCCCATATTTATGGAATGACAAATAAAATCCGAGCCCTTCGGTCTCCATGCTTCCGTCCTCTCATTGCCACACACAGCGCTAGAGGGAGGGCAAAGCCACTGACCACAGGGAGTCAAGGTCTTGGGTTTCCCACCCCTAAACCCAACTCTGCAGCTGAGGTCAAGATGGAAGGGCGGGCCCAAATACAGGGCAGAGAGATGGAATGGGTTGGTCAAAAGATCCACCCTGCTCCTCCTAGATGCCCATGGGAGATGCGGGCACCTCTCCCCATCATACACACATCTTCCCAACACCTCCAGAGGCCCAGAGCTGATGGCTGGAAGGCTCCATGCCTTGAGAGACCAGCTGGCTGCTATTCTCACATTGATGGGTTTGGGTCACTGCAGTGTGTCTGAAGGTGCCAGTAGGCAGTGCCTCTTCAAGCACCCTGCCATTTGGGGTCTTCCCTCCTCCCTGTGAGCCCTGAGCCAGGGGTGCAAGATTTGGAAAGCATTCTCACCTCCCCCGCCACTCACCACCTCCCTCTTCTAAACCAGCAAGACTAAGAACTACGACAACTCCATCCCTTCCCAAAGGGTTTATTAAAACACAGAAACCAAAACATACACACAGAGTACAAGTAAAGATAACAGTTGGCTAGCCTGTCCAGCCTCCCCCAGGACAGCCTTCAGAGGAGCTGGGGTATGTGCCCCTGGGACCCATTGAGACACTCTGGCTAGCTCCAAGTGCCTATTCCTGCTTCACCAGGGTGTACTGGATGGGGTAGCGGCAGGACAGATGCCAGCCTGGCCTGGGCAGGAAGAGAACTCCCTGTAGAGTCTAGCTTGACCCTGGCAGGCAGCAGGGGGCCCTCCCTCCTCTCCAGGCCGGGTAGAGGAGCCACCTCCGAGCAGGACTCTGGTCCCTGTGTGGCTATGTGGAGTTCAGGACATACACACACACCCAACAGGCCCTTTCTGGGTTATCGCACCTAAAAAAATACTTTGTTTTAAAAAAAATCTGAAAATTAAGAGGGAAAATATCCATAAACACAAGGACACCGACGACTTTGGGCTGACGCACCACAACCTGTAAACTTCCGGGTATATAAATTGGGCGGGTCGGCTTCCTCCTCCATGCTGTGTTCTGTGCGGGAGCGAGCGCCTTAGGGGTGGCTGTCCACCTCGTGGACAGGCTAAGACAGCGAAGGTGGAGGGAGGGTCAGCCTGGGTCCCTAACCCCCTTCCTTGACACACACCAGAAGCTCCGAGCATCAACACCTGTCCACTCTATGGGACTACAGGATTTCTGGCCCTCAAGCCCACCATCAGCATGCCCCCTGCAGGACCTCAAGACTTAGGGGATGGTTGCAGGTGTTATACTGAGTCTATCAACCCTGTATGGGTTTGGGGGCACCTAGAGGGTGAGGGAGGGAGCCCTGGCGCACAGATGGCCCTGGAGTATAAGAATTCTACAGAGGAAGCACTTCAGAGCAGGAGTGTGCGAGGGGGTGCCCTCAGGTGTTGTAGGTCCAACCCAAATGCCCTGTGTCTCACCTGAGAGCCACCCCACACCTTCCACAGAAATCCTATAGCAGCTAGTGAATCAAAGTGACTGGAAATGTGATGTCACTGTGGCATGAGGACCCCAATTCTATCAGCAAAACAGAGCCAGCCTCAAGATGCCACCTCTGCCCCCATCACTCTCTGGCAGGAGACAGCTGAGAGACCTTTTCCTCCCCACAGTTGCCTGGGCAATCTAGCCTCCCAAACCTCCTAGGTGCTCTTCCCAGCAGCAGGGGGCTCGGGTCAGGGTGGCTGTGGAGAGAAGGCCAAGGTGGGTGGGTGTAGCCTAGGAAGAGGCAGACACAGGCAGAACACAGACTCCTGGGAGATGTCATCAGGGGAAGGGTGAACCCTTGAGAGTTACAGGCCCTACTGTCCCCCCTGTGCCTACAGACCCCAGTGTCAGGCTCTGTCACCTGGGGCAAAGGAGGTGAGTACAGCTCCAAATGAGGCCAACAGGGCTGACTGTCTTGCCCGATGGGATTAGCACAAGGGGCACTGGGTTGGGGGACAAGCTTATGGTGGCCACTCCCATGCAGGGGACAGCCCTTCTTAGAGCGTGGGGTCAGTCACCATGATACACCTGGAGATCAATGGTGTATGCTCAGGCCCGCAGAGGTCCTGTCTATGACCAGAGTCCCCCCTCTGCCTACCCACAGTGTCAGACCAATGTGTGGGAATGCCACAGTGGAAGAAGCCGTGGGGGTCCAGCCCTCCAGGGGTTCAGAGGAGGAGCTATGTTACAGATGTGCACATCTGGGCTAAGGAAAGACTGGGCACCTGCCCAAGTGTCCTTAAGACAAGCCATGGAGACCCGCCCCCAATCTTGGTGGACCCAGAGACACTGTGTAACCCTCCTTTCCCAGGGAGGAGAATCTGAACCCCTCCAATCTTCCTGACCTCAGACCCAACGTGCTTCTTCCCAGAAGCCTCTTCTTTATCTTCAGGGTATACTGAACCCCAGGGCATCTGCCTAGGAAGCGCCAAGGCAAGGGCTTGAAAATCTCCAGATTGAGCTAGGGTCAGCAAGAAGGTCAGATACAGGCCAAGCGCCTGGCAGGTCCACCCCACCCGTACCCCAGCATGGAGCATTATGTGATGCCACAGGCTGGGGCAGAGCCAGACAAGTTGGTATGGCAACACTGGCATGGGAAGATGGCCCTGGCATTCCAAGGCATCCCTACAGGAAATAAGGCCAGAAGCCTTGGAGGCTCCAGCTAGGAAAGATCTAAAAAAGCCATCAGATCCAGTGCCACCTCCAATTGCAGCTCTCCACCCCCTCTGAGAACCAGCAAGGGCCACGGTGGCCCCTACTTCACACAGCAGCTGCCCTAGTCAAGGCCTCTCTAGGACCAAGACAACAGAGAAGTTCATCTTGACATCTGTGATCCAGGATGTTGGGCACAGGCTTCCCTGTCCCCATGTGGAGTGGGTCAAGTCTCCCAGGACCACCCAACAAACATGACCCTCTTTCCTGGGACACCCTACCAGCTCCCACCTGCCTGCACCATACTCCTGCAAAGAGTAAATGTTCAGAAGCCCCTGTAGGGCCAGCCTTTGGCCCGGGTCTGTCCTGCCTTCTGAGGCACCCTCTTCTGTTTGCCACACATCGCTGGGGCCTCCAATGTCCACTGGAAACAGATTCCAGAGCCTTTGAGATATGTGTCCCTGCCAGGAGATGAAATGTACCTGGTGGTCCCCAACCCTGGTAGGAAGGAGATAGAAAACCCCAACCTGGGCATCACCAGGCTAAGCAGCCTCTCTCCAGACCTGATCCCCCCCTAACGCTAGAGTCCCAAGTAGGCAGGGGGCCAGAGCAGACGGGTCGTCACACAGGTGCAGACAGGGGTAAGGGACACACTAAGGGCTTCCAGACCGTGGGATGCTGCGTTCTCCCCAGCTGGAGTCAGTCCACAGAGCAACATCAAGGGCCTCCAGAGAACTTCCCCTTGCGTCTGGAGCCGGGTGACAGACGGGAGCGCCGTGAGTCTGAGTCTTCCACACGTCATCCAACTTTTTATCAAGACAAACATGTTCGCATCTTCGGTAGGAAAGTGCAAAAAAAAGTACAGGTAAATGGAACTTCCTCTAAGTCAGTCACTCTGGAAAAGGTGCCAGGGCCTTGCCCGGCATAGCGGAGGGTGGGATGCAGTGTGGAAGAACACTTCAACTACAAGGAGGTGGCACTTCTGGGCTCTTGTGCAGCCAGGCTGGGCCTTGTCCTCTGCGTGATAGAATTGCTTGCTTTCCCTTTTTTATCCCAACACGGCGCCGACTCCTAAAAGGGCTGTAGCTTTTCTCTCCCGTGGGGGTTGGGCAGGTGGCCCGGCTGCAAAAGGCAAATCAGTGGGTTACACAATTGGCTGGTCAGGTCTCCAGAGGCACCCAGCTGTCCACAGTGGTCACACTTATGATCACAGGGAATCTTGAAATTAAGATTCCCCTAGTCTCAAGCCTTTGGGCTAGATGTGAGCTGCATCCAAATTACTGGAGTCCTAGCATCCAGCAG
The DNA here is from genome assembly GCF_982192425.1 of Myodes glareolus. Lineage (NCBI taxonomy): Eukaryota > Metazoa > Chordata > Mammalia > Rodentia > Cricetidae > Myodes > Myodes glareolus. The sequence continues at coordinate 4,354,409 of NC_142031.1, forward strand.
GCTCTACCAGGAAGCTCATCCAGGGCTTCTGGCCTTGCATCTACCTTACAGGGACAGACAGGACTTGGAGAGGCCATCATGACTGGCAACCTCTCCGAATTCCCCATCTCCACACCCAAAACCATTAATACACTCAACCCCTCAGGTACTCCATCCTCAGGTACCTCCCCCTGGTCCTGAACAGAGAATAAAGGTATAAGACAAACAGCAACTATCCATGGGGTCAACCACCATGCAGGACAGGGTTCCAGGCTGGGAGCAGTGATACCTAACACATGTCTAACACACGTGTACATAAAGATGTCCACATGAATACACACACACATACAACAGCCATGACCAAGTCCAGGTCAGAATGTGACTCGAAGCTACCAGAAATATTAAGACTCCCAAGGTTCAGAGGCATGAGTCGAGTGCATGAACAGGACAAACCAGAGGATACGGGACAGTGGTGTGTTGGACAGCAGCGTGTGTGGGACAGCGGCGTGTGTGTGGGACAGCGGCGTGTGTAGGACAGCGGCGTGTGTGGGACAGCGGCGTGTGTGGGACAGCGGCGTGTGTGTGAGACAGCGGCGTGTGTGTGGGACAGCGGCGTGTGTGTGGGACAGCGGCGTGTGTGTGGGACAGCGGCGTGTGTGGGACAGCGGCGTGTGTGGGACAGCGGCGTGTGTGTGGGACAGCGGCGTGTGTGGGACAGCGGCGTGTGTGGGACAGCGGCGTGGCCAGCAAGCCTGCTCACCTCAGCTGGAAAGGAGCGCTGCAGCAGGGGGAAGTCACGAGGACGACTAGATGTCTGCCAAGAAGAGATCAGAGCATGGGCTTGCCTGGCATCCCCAGCGACAGGCAGGCTGGGCCCCGGAGGGCCATCGCGTGCATGCTGCCCGGACGCGGATGGGGACCTACCAGTTACATAGGGCCCCAGGGGCATCTGGTTGTAGTTGACAATCCCTCCCGGTCCAGGGCCCCGGAAGTTGGACCCAAAGCTGTTGTACATCTGAGAGGAGCCGAAAGCGCCCTGGAGGCAAGGACCAGCTTTACAGGTGACAACCAGAACATCACCCAACCCCCGCCCAGGGGCACCCACCCCACCCCGTATGACAGGAGGACTCAGGTCCATGATGCGGTGTGCAGGCCAAACCTGACCTGCTGGATGGTGGGGTCACCAGCACGGTTGGTGAGGCGGCTCAGGATGCTGCGCTCGGACATCTGCAGACGGGCAGCCACGGGGGGGATGCGTGACAACATGGAGGGCAGGCGAGTCACATCTGCCTTCATGTCGCTCAGCAGTTCCTCCAGCTGGTTCAGGACTGCAGGGCGGGAGGGCCTGAGATGGAGGGCTTGCCCTGCCCTCCACGGATGCCATACAGCAGTGCCCAGGAAGGTGCCCTTGACATACATCACAACACACACCCAAAAGTAGACACCATGGGCCATCCCTCACCAGGCTCTTCAGATCCTGGGAAGCCTGGGATTGCCAACTGGAGAAACAGGGTTTGCAAGAAAAACTCCTTCAAGGGCCCCTCCTGGCAGAAAAGAACTCCAGACACTTGGCCTGGGATTCCCTTTCTGGGTGGCCAGCGACACCGACACTAGGTCATTAGGGCGTAGTGGCCAGTGGAGACAGAGCATGGACCAGCCCTTCACATATGAGTAAAGCGTTAGTCATACCCGTTTCCACTCTGGGCTATCCCCTGCCCACAAGGAGTCTGGAAGCCCCCAGACCAGCAGAGATCTGGAGTAAGATTCAAAGGAGACATTGGACAAATTGTTCCCCTTCTTAAATTCCAGTGCCCTTGCCCCGAGATGGACACTTAAAATGCATTGTTCCAGGCACAGGACACAGCGACGTGAGCATTACCTCTGTGCCACCTACCCAACCTGTGCCCTCCTTGTTGGCATTTCTGTGAAGGGCATAAAAGGGGGGACCTCGTTTCCCTACAGGTGAAATGAGGTACAGGAACAGAACTACACCCCTCTGGTCCTAGATGCTTCACGCTCTGGGCATCCTGTCAGCACCTCCAGTGGAGGCCAAGCATGCTCCTTGGGCAGGATGGTGGCTCCGGGCTGCACCACCGGAGGTAAGGAACGGGACTCACTCACCCTTGTGAAGGACGGCATTGGCAGGCTTATTCCCGGCGAGCGACTCCTTGGATAGGTGCTGGTGGCTCTCAGCAAGGCACTCCACCTCTGCCAGGCGCGCATTGAGAGCCATGGCGGGGTGGTTGGGATCCTGGGTCATGTTGAGGTACGCAGCCCTCCGGAGCTGTTCCTCGATCACCAGTGCCTGCTCCAGCAGCTGGGGGGAAGGTGTGTGTGTGAAGTGACAGCACTGGCCTGGCCCCTCCTCCCACTGGCACCTCCCTGAAGTTGAGGCTCTGGGCTGGCCTCCTCCCTCCCCCCCAGCCTAATCTACTGGGCCACAGGACCCTTTCACAAACCGAGTTCTCCGATCCCATACCCTGGACAGTGGGGGATGGGCACACACATGCTCTCACACAGCATGGGCTGACTGGATGGATTCTTAGAGGAGAGCCTGGCGCGGGTCTAGGTGCAGGGATAGGCAGGGAGGTAACACCCGTGAAGGCCTACCTTGAACCTGCGGGCCAGAAACTTGTTCTTCATTTCCAAGTAGTTGCCCTTGTGGATCTCAGACTTAAAGGGCTCGTTGAGGATCATGTACCGCGGGTCATTCTGAATGTCCTGCCAGCGGGCATAGCCATGCCTGGGGGTACAGTTAAGGGCAAAGCTGGCCACAGGAAAGAGGGGCTGGACAGGAGGGGTGAGGTGGAAACAACCAGGGTGTGTACCCAGGCAAGTCACAGACTCAGCTTCAAGACAAGCATGCTGGTAACGATGACAACAGTGGCATTAGCTGGCACTGACCGGCACCAGGCAGGGAGGGCACTGAGGCCTCCAAGTGTTGACTCTATCCCAAAACCCCGGATGGACAGTCCCAACCCCCGGAGCCTAAGAATGTGACCTTTATCCAGATTTGGTCAAGAAGGGTTCAGACTAAGCTCTGCCAAGTTGGAACAAAAAAAAAAAAAGAAGAAGAAGAAGGGTTCAGACTAGATGAGGGGGAGCCTAAATCCCAATGATTGTGCTGGGAAGGTTGATTGGGAGAAGACACAGACAGACAGAACATGATAGAGAGACACAGAGCCCGGCCAAGGAGTGTCAAGGTTATGGGCAATGATCAGAAGCTGGGAGATGAAGGGACGGTCCTCCCTAGAGCCTGGAGGTCCCCTGGGGACCAGAGGGTCAGACCAGTCATCCCAGCTTGACTGACCAAGGATACGTCACGATGCCTGCCAGCAGCCAGTAGTCATGGCGGCGGTGCCAGATTTCGTAGATTTTTCCTGAGGACACGGCGGCCCGTTCCTCATTCTGCCACAGTGTGTGCAATTCTGAAGAAAGTAGCCGAAATGAGCAGAATGAAAGATGTCCCCCAGCCCCGACTTGCTCAGCACCCGCCATCACACAGCCTCGGAGGTACATTGCTCCAGAATTGCTAAGAGGGGCATAGCGGACTGATACCAACCATTCATACCCCAGATAAAGTCTGCCCAGACTCCAGGGAAGTGAGGCCAACAGCCCAGCCCCTGTCTCCTGCTCCACCTCGGTACCTGTGAAGCCCCCATCTGCAATGTTGAACATGAATTTAAATTTCCCGTTCTTGTCTTCTTTCTTCCCCTCCTCGTCTTCCTCTCTGTCGCCATTTTGCTGTGTCTCCATGGACTCCTTCTCCTCAGCCTTGGAGTCATCTGGTGGGGAGGCGACAAACCATGCTGACTGTCTCTATAGGAGGCATTACCCAAAGCCCTCTTCCTGCCATGCACTGGGAGCCCCAGAGACAAACAGAACATATGTCTGCCCTCCGTGTGCCTGTCACATGTAGGGACTTAAAAGAAAAGGGCCAAGGACCCTCTCTTTCCACCCTGAGCAGGTTCTGGGCCCTTAGCACCCCTCCCCCACCACACCAGAACAACCTCAGCAAAGGGCAGAAGAGCACCATGCAGGGAGGGAGAATTCAGGTTCGGAGATGACAGACGCCCCAGAGCTCTGACCAGAGAGTAGTTGCTCTGAGCAGAAATGCGAACCGCTGAGCCACAGATGTTCTGTGACCAGCACAGGAGGAGGGAGGAGGGAGGTGGGATGAGTCTGCTCCCTGGAAGAAGAGCCATCCTGATAGGAGGAACTTGCAAGCCCAGGCTCCTGTCCACTGACTCCTACCAAGGCCTGGGGAGAACACCCAGAGACTGACCAGAAGGTAGATGGCAGGGGACAGGAACAAGCTCCCACCTGGCCTGAAATCGCTGTTGTGACTTGGGCTCGGCTCCAGCTTGTCTGGGATGGGCTCCTTGTCTGGCAACACTTCCTCTGCAAAACAAGGGGGGCTCGTGGGCAGAAGAGGGGTCCCCTATCCATCAGAGGTGCTAGTCAGGGTACAACAGGTACAGTCTGGAGCACATCCTGGGAGGCAGGGCTGGCCTCTCCCACCAACCACCATCTTCAGCCCTGGTCTACCAAACACATAAAACCAAAGTAATCACATATCAGCCAAAATAAGTGCATGGACAGGGGTTTGTGTGTGTGCACGTGGAAGGGGCGCTGCACATGTGTGTGAAGGCCAGAGATGGATGTTCAGTGTCATCCTTAGTGACCATCACCTCATTTCTGGAGACAGCCTCATTACTCATGGGTTCAGGTAGACTGGCCAGCAAGCCCCAGGGTTCCTCCTGTCTCCATTCAGCCCTGCGGTTACCCTCATGTGCTGTATTTGGGGTTTGGTTGGTTGTGGGGGGAAGGTAGGCTGGGGTTGGGTTTTGTTTCTGTTCTCATTTTGTTTATTTGTTTATTCTCGTTTGTTTTTGTTCTGCTTTTGCCTTTGCTCTTTATGGGTGACAGAAACCCTGAGCCATCTCCCAACCTCTCAAAGTAAACGTTGGAGCCAAATCTATCAAGAGGGATGGTAATTACTACAGACCAGTAGAACTACTAGAAGCTTCTTCAGCAGAAAAACACTAAACGCCAAAACAAATATCCGCCTAATGACACAATCTGGCGTGGTATTGAGCCTGCAATCAGAGTGAGGTTTTGGCACAGTCTCTCAAGAAGTGATTGGTCATAGCAAATACCAATGAGGACATTAAAGCACAACCTTCGCCGTCTAATTAACAAGCTCTACCTAATGATCTGAAGTATATAACTGCCTTCTTCCAGTCTATTCAAGGCATTTACTAACTCCGGCCATGTTAACCCAGAAGCAAGTTTAACAGTATCCGGATAGACTCATGTTTTCAAACAAGAATCCAAGTGAGCTGGAACCCATAATCAAAACATAACCCAAGTGCCCCCACACTCTGGTGACAGGGTTAAAGTCTGCATATAGACACCTTGCCCTTCCCAACACCAGGTAGTAGTACACGGCTAGCATCCAGGCATGGTAAACAGACTCGAGTGTGGTCCACTGACCTAGCCAGGGCTGCAGAGGTCACATGCTGTGCTGAGAATGCCCTACCTTTCGGTGGCTGCTCCGGCGAGCCCTGGGCCTTCTCTGCCTCCTCCATCCTGTCCTCTCGAGCTCTGTCCTTGCTGTCTGAGTTCTGGTGCTTGTCTTCACCTTCTCCTCTGTCCAGCGCAGTTGGTAGGGCCTAGAAGGACAAGCTAGGGGCTGCAGGACCTGAGTCTCAGCAGGGATGCTTGGCAGGGACTATGCACTGGGCTGGAGTCTAGGCCCAGCGACTGGAACTGGGAACCAGGAAGGCCTGGGTTCTGCCCAGCAGGGCCAGATCAAGCCCCACCCACATGTTCCACAGGCCCAGCCACCAGCAGCTTTCATACCTGGATTTCCTGGGGCTTCTTTGGCTTCTGCATGCCTGACTCCTTCTCATCCAAGTAGCCCAGCTGGCCTTCCATTTTGTCTGCAACATTAAGGGAAAGAGGTGAGACGGGGGTATAGACAGGACAAAGTAGCAGGGCAGGGAAGGGCATGCCAGATGAGAGCGAGGCCTTGCGGTGCTCCACAGTGGGAAACAAATTCAGAATAGGGCTCCAGGCCTAAAACTCAGGCCCTTGTAGGACCTCGGGCCTAGTGAGGCCACCATCGCAATTGCCCTCCAGAAGCAGGGGAAAGAAGGTGTGACCCAGGACTGGGTTTCTTCTCGGGGTGAGTTCAGCAGGACCCACTAGCCAGTGGCTTTAGAAAGACAGGTTGCATAGCATGTATGGGAGTGAAATCTCAAGGCTGTTTCTAAAAAGAAGGAAAAGCCTCCAACTAGATGTTGTGGGGTGGTGGGACCCTCACATTGACAGTTACACTGAAGGCTTGGCCCACCTCCCATGACCCTAGATCTCTCCCAGGCTCGTCCTAAGGCCAAACCTGGCAGGCCCAGTGGGGCTGCTGGGAGCTGTGCAGGGCTGGCAGGTACGGGTGTGTTGGGATCCGAGGAGATGACCTCGCAGGGCTTCTTGCCCTCGGGTCCTTCGGGGACCAGATCTGGGGTGCTGTACTTCCCGTTGACATGTTCAAACTCCTGCACCTGGGGCAGTCGGAGGAGAAGAGAGGCAGGGGTGACTCTTGGAGACAGTCCACAGGACAGTGTTGCAGGCTCGGGTGCTGCTGTGCTGTGTTCTAGGCTAGCTAGGACAGGTGTACTTTTGACCCAACTTCTGCCAGTGGCCCCCTCCCTAGAACTCACCCTTCTGGCTTCATCCTCCCCCCGCTCCCCCCTAGAAGACTCTTCTAGTCTGTTTCTTTTGTCTGAGTGGCTGTGTGACCTGAACCAGGCATTTGTCCCTCGGCAGCTGACTCCCCCCACCCCCCATCAGAGGCAGTGCTCGGGGCCACATGCCAGCCAGAAGGCTAGGAGAGGCTTACTCACCCACCTTCTTCCTAACCAGCGACATGACCCCAATACGCGTGAGCACATGCTGCCTGGACAGGCCCTCCCGGGGTACACCATCTGCGAAGGTCTCTGCACCGTCTGCCCCTGGCTCACACAGGTGCCGCATGAAGAGGGACACATAGGCTCTGGGGTGGGGAGGACGGAGGCTCAGGGGGTGAGGGGAGGCTGGCAGAACCCCCAGAGACCTCTTGGATGGAATCCTCCATCACAGTGTGCCTTGAAAGCGGACCTGCTGGGGCCAGGCCCCTGGAAAGCTAGGGGAGCCTCAGATCCTCCTGGCCCTGGATGGCCCCACCTCACTACCCCAGAGTTTGGGCAGGAGAGCTGCTGGCCAATGTTTTCTATGAATCAGCCCTACCCAACATACCACACCCAAAGATCTGATAGTCATGCACATTCCGGACACCTTTAACCAGGAGGTAGCAAGCACTGTTCACTGGCAGACCCACTCCACGGGGATCAGAGGCCACGCCCTCCTGGACCACCACCCCCCTCGGACCCTTTACCTAAATTCCTTCTCAGTCTTCCCGCGAAGGTCTCGCACCAGCCAGTGGGAGTTGAAGGCATCCTGGGGGGGCATGCCCCAGCGCATGATGGCATTCAAAAATGCCTTCCTCTGTCTGGCATTGAAGCCCAGAACCTGGCCAGGGTGGAGAAGGGGCGTGACCTCAGGTTAGATGGACCGAACTGGTGGCTAGGGGAAGGAAATCAAGGAAAACCTGATCCCACAGGGTGGCTCTCAGCTTCGCCTCAGCGTGACCCGTGCTGGGAAACCCCTCGGTTCCTCCGTACCCCGGGGCTGTAAGGAGTAGGGCTGGGAGGGATCAAGGAACAGACAGAGTCCACCTCAATGTTGCCTCCAACTCGAGCCAGAAGCGGCGGCAGGGGCTTGTCCCTGTCACTCTTCAGCTGCCTCCTAGACTGTCGCCGTCCACCTGGAGAACAACCCGCCACGGACTCTCAGGCTGGTGTGGAAGAGTCCCACCAGCATACTCCAAACAGCAAGACCCTCGGGACGACCTCCCGCAGCTCCCATGGGGCACGGCAGCCCAGCCTCTACTGGCCACCAGTCCCCACAGCCCTGTGGCAGCCCAGGTCACCCACACTAATACTCACTCTGCCCTTCGGGTCTCTCCTCAAAGTCCTCGTCCTCATCCTCAGAGCCGATGGAATACTCGGACTGATTGTCCGAGAGCTCATCCTGCCACTCTGTAGGCAGTCAGCAGAGGGACCTTGTGCACCTGGGGCCAAGCCAAACCCCTCCCCAGCCTAGTCACAGCCACGACAATGACAATGGCCTGTAGGTGACCGCACTCTTGCTACTCTGCTGGTTTCACAGCTGGACAAAGACTTGTGGAGGCTCGCCCTCACTCCAGCACTTGCCTGAAGCCACCAGGCTGATAACCATCTTGTCCCCAAACCCCCACCTGCCTGCCCTTTCCCCCAGTGCAGTATCTGCCACACGCCCCACCTGCTCCAGCCCATGTAGGAACGCCCCTGCTCACCACACGCACCCTGGTCCTCCTGGGAGGCGTCGTTGTAGTTGACTTGCTTGCGGATGCGTTTACCCTTGCCCAGGTTGCGGGCCAAGTCCTCCTGCTGCTGCTCGTAATGGTGGCGCAGCAGCTTCTCCCAGTAGTCAGGGTCCACATTCTCCTCCTGCTTAATCACCTCCCGCTCGACCTCCTCCTGGGGATGCAGATGTGGGGGAGAGCTGGGCACACCCAGTTGCTTCTGCCGCACCTCACCCACCTACACAGACCCAGGGGGCAAGGGAGGGGCTTGCCTACTCCAGAGAGCCCTCCCTGATCTCTCCAGTCCTAGCTGGTCTTCTGCCGCTCGTCACTCCACAGGTAGGTACACCCTGGCCTCCGTAGGAAACTCTGGTACTCAAAACACTGCCCTCAGGGTTCATGGTTTTATATTTGTGTTTTGTTTTGTTTTTGTTTTGCTTTGTTGTTTTGGGTTGTTTTGTTGGTTGGTTTTGGTTTTTTGAGACAGGGTTTCTCCATGTAGCCCAGGCTGTCCTGGAACTCATTCTGTAGACCATGTTAGCCTCAACTTCAGAGATCCCCCTGCCTCTGACTCCTGAGCGCTAGCACCTTGCGCAGCAGGGTTCATGGCGTTAAAGGGAACTATAACCAATGCCCAGGTTTGCAACGAGGATGGTTGGAACCAATGGGAGAGATAAGCTGTGGTGGCAATTGGGCTTTTCAAGACACAGGAGGGAGATGAGGTAGAATGTTCTAGAACAGGACGAGACAGAGGCAGGCATGGTGTGGGGTTGGAGGGTGGAGGAAGAAGCTAATGGAGCTGCAAGGGGCAGTGCCGATGGCCTTACCACGCCGTCCTCCTCGCGGACCACATACTGTGCCACCTTGAAGGAGCTCAGGTATTCATTCATGTTCTGTAGCTCCGTGTCATCCGTGGCATCCTGGTTACGATCCAGCAGCTTGGATATGGCCGCGTCATCATAGTGGATCACGCTGCTGTCTTCCACGTCCTTGTTGTCACCTGAGCGGTGAGCATGGGACAGCATGTGAACACAAATGTAGGTGCCCAGGTCCAACCTCAGCAGATGGCCCTTCTGCTGGGGTGAGGAGGTTGGGGCCCAGGCGAGGAGGCTACACCATAACCCAAGCAGGTGTGACAGTTCCTCCCCACCCACCCACGGCCTATCGTGGACAACCAAATAAGGAGTCACAGGCAGAAGAGGACCCCTTCCTGTCCAGGAGCAGCCACCTGACAAGGCAGTGGGTGACTCAGGTGGACCCCTACCTGGTGGGGTACTGCCATGCTTTTTCTTCGCTCCGGCTGCCAAAGATCCGCCCTTAGAGGACTGTACATCAGGGATGGGTGTGGCAGGCCTCTGACCCTGGGACATCATGCCTGAAAGGGAGAAGGGGAGGGACACTGGACCAGGGCACTGAGGGACGTAGGGTTTGTGGTCAACAAGCAGAGATGTAACCCTAACCCACTCTGGGGGTGTCCCAGGCTGCAAGTAGGGAAGAGGATAGGAACCCTGGCTTGCTAGATGGATATGTCTCAAACAGGGCTACCTCAAGCCCCCCGCACAGTCCCACGGAAAGGAGGCTCACCCTCCACATCGTCCTTGAAGAGCTCCTCTGTGCCAAACTTAAGGATGTCATCCAGCTCCTGCTTGGTCATGGAGCCTGACTTGGAGCCCAGGCCAGGTCGCACCACCAGGTGTGTGAGCATCATCTTACGTTTGGCCACCTGAGTGATGCGCTCCTCCACAGAGGCCCGGGTCACGAAGCGGTAGATCATCACCTTCTTGTTCTGCCCGATGCGGTGAGCACGGCTGAAGGCCTGGAGGAGACTGCAGCTCAGCACCCAGGGCTTGACTAAGGGCTCCAGGCCACAGCTGGGTGCACCAGGAAGGACCATACAGAAAGCCCGTGGTCATGCAAGGGGCAGCCTGACCACATGGGGAGGGGCACACACTTCAGCATCCAGGAGCACTATGGCCGACAGCCAGTCGCCTGGCATGGGGACCTAGGTGTGACTCGAGGCGTGCAAGGGTGTGTCCAGGAACAGTGTCCTGCATGCCTGATGGACTCCAATGCTGGATCACGGGAAGGTGGGCCACATCTCACTGTGTGTCAAGTGATAACGGGACAGTAAAGCTGTGTGCTGGAAACACAGCAGCCTTGGAGGGCAGCAAGTCCTGGGAACTGCCCTGGAGGATATGCCTGGGATGCCATTGTGTCTCTGTATGACATGACCCTGGTGTGGTGGTGTATGTGATGCACAAGGGTGTGTGCATCCCAGATTGTCCAAGTGTGTCATGTCCTGCCCTAGAGTGACTGGAGAACCATGGGTGGCTCTATTCCTCCACCCCTGCGCTCTCTCCATCCTTCCCTGCCATCCCATCCGTCCTCCCCATGTCCTCCTCTCCCCTAGTAGAGCAGGCTCCCTGTATTCTTCATCCCCTCCCTCTTCCTGCCTTCTTCCCTGACCATGAAGGCTGTGTGTCATGAACAGCTCCCCTGCCCTCTCTGAGCCAATTTTGCCCCTCTTTCCCCTCCCCTCCCAGGGCCCCCTTTTAGGATGGGGTTCCACACTAGGAGGACAGAGGTGCCGAGGGCACAGTAAGAGGTTAGGCGCAGACCTGGATGTCATTGTGTGGGTTCCAGTCCGAGTCGTAGATGATAACTGTGTCCGCTGTGGCCAGATTGATTCCCAGGCCACCGGCACGTGTTGAGAGCAGGAAGCAGAACTGCTGGGCCCCAGGAGCTGAGAAAGAGGCCAACGGGCAAAGGTGAGTTAGTGGGCACACCTGGGCAGGGGTCAGGTAGACAGCACACAGGAGGGCAGGAATCAGAGCGAAGGTTCCCTGGCAGAGGGAAGGGAAGAGGCTGTGATCCCAGAGCAGCGGCCACATCACCATTGGCTGGGCTCATGCAATCCTGCAGATGCTGGGCCCCGGCCAAGTAAGCAGGAGCCAGAACGAGAAGGAAGCCAACTTTCAGGGCCCAGATGGATATCAACCAAGGAAAGCCAGCCAGTTGGCAGCACGTGGCATTTCCTTCCCACTCTGCCTTCTCCTTGTCCATCTTGAACGCCGCTTAGAGAACTTTGCTATCTGCTGAGTCACCTTAGAACCCCACAGACAACGTGCCTGGCATGATGGTACACATCTAACCCAGCCATGGGAGACTGAAGCAGGAGGATGGTGAGCTAGAGGTGAGCCTGAGCTATGTAGTAAGATCTTAAGAAAATAAGGACAGCAGTTGTGGCCTGAGGACTGTGTTTCTTCCGTCTGCAAGGCAGCTTGGGAAGCACTGTTAACTGGACAGTCAGGCTAAGACCCCTAGGGACACAGGGTCCCTAGAGAGGGACGGGTACCATTGAATCTGTCGATGGCCTCTTGCCGGAGGCCCCCCGTGATGCCGCCGTCGATCCGCTCATACTTGTAGCCCTCATACTCCAGGAAGTCCTCCAAGAGGTCCAACATCTTGGTCATCTACAAAATACATGGAGTCATGAGTGGCTGCTACCAACCCAGGACCCTACCACAGGTTAGGAGAATCCCAGAGTAGGAGGACATGCCCAAAGCAGGCCTGCTGAAAAGATGCAGCCCCCAGACTCACCTATCAACCACCATCTATTCTCCAGAGCATAGATGAGTGGGGCATGAGTCTCAGGCACAAGCCTCTAGCTCACTCACACTTCCCCCAAAGAGAGCCACAGTGCCTCTGCCAGCACCCAGCACCCTGCAGGCCCCATGCTGTCTTCTCTCCACAACTGCTCCCAACCACATGACTCCTGACACACAGGTGCCCCTTACTGACTAGAGAGCTTCAATGCCACCACCTCTATGTTATATTCCCAATTTTACCTCCCACGAGGCACTCCCTCCGAGCTCCCAGTCTCCTTTCTGGTCCCCTCCAGTCTTTAAATAGTTCAGCTATAAGAAACTACCGGCAGACATCCTCCCGCAAAGCATGGGGATTTGGATACTTCACCACCTGCTGTTATTGATAAGTCTGAGGGTTAGGTCCCTCCCTTCTCCAAAGTTCTGAGCCTAAGTTGCTTTCCCTAGCTGGTGTCCAGAGGCTGGCCTATTGGTTTGGACCCTGCTTATTCTTCCGTGGCACACTTCAGACCTGAGATTGCTGTTTTTCTCGGGTCTACCAATATGACTTTCACAATTTCTCGGTGCTTCCTCTGCAGTTCCTGGAAGTTCTCCCCAGACATCCTCCACCCTTTCTCATCTGTCTCTGATCTTCTCTGTGATGCATGCTGGGAAATTCCTCAGCCTCGGGTTCCAGTTCTTCAGTGTTTTTTTCCAATGGTGAGAATTTTTACTCAGACAAAATGTTTTCTTTCGATGTCTAAACTCCTTTGCATTTTTTAAACATTTTTATTTATGTGTACATGTGTTCACATGTGCATATGATGTGCACATGCACACAGATGCCTGCAGAGACCAGAGAGGACATCTGATACCCTGAAAATGGGCTTCTGGAAGGTGACAAGCTGCCTGCTGTGGGTGCTGGTCCTCTGTAAGAGTATCAGGCCTCTTCACTGCTGAGCCATCTCTCCAGCCCCTCTGTTCTGATCTGCTGTCTCTTACCCTGTCTCTTCCCACTTGTGTCTAATCTCTTCCTTAACTTTCAAAACTCCAAAAATGCATAGTTTTTCTCCAGGGTATTCTCTATTCATTTGAGTTCTAATTATTGTTTTATGGGATGGATACAGGTAAGTTCCTGAAGAGTTCGGGAGTCTGGGTTTATCAGATCATATAGATGGGAGGGCCACGCCCCTATCATTTCTCCTCTGGTACATCTCTGTCACCACAGTTTCCACAACATGGGCTCCTAGGGTCTTCACCCTGACTGGCGTTTTATGGCAGAAATGGTGGCATCGGAGAAAATGGATTCTGCCCAGAACTACCACTTAGTCCAGCTATAGTCACAGGCTTGGCCTGCCTTCAGGGACTCTGCACCCACTTCCCACCCCAGCTTGCCACCAGAGGCAGCAGGTACCAGCAACCCTTTACCCTCAACATTTTTACGGGAGAGCAGAACCCCACACTCACACTGAGAAACAGCCTCGCTCAGTCCCACCCCAGGTAAGTGTTTTTAGTCCTAGGACCCTTACCACTGTCCCAACGTCCAACCCAGACCTGACCATCAATTTGGGCAAATATCTCAAGCTGTCTTTCCCCCTCCAAACCAGGCATTTGAGGGAAGAGCTTATACGCTCCTCTCTGTGCCCAGAAACCAGACTGAGACATGACAAGCAGAGGAAGAGGGACAAGACCACTAAAGCTGGGCGACCCTGTGTACTCAGAAAGTGAAGTCACCAGTGGACCCCCAAAATACAGAGAGGTGCTCCTGGAGGTGCCCCCATTGTGGGGTCCTCCCAGACCAACTTCAGAACCCTGCCTTAACGAACCAAGCCACAGAGGTGAAAAGAGGCTGAACGCAAGAGAGGGGCTATCACACCAGCCTGGACACACGGGCCAGAGGGACAGGTACAGGGAGATGAGATGGGAGAATATGCTGGTCTCTATAGCAACCAGGCCCCGTCTCCATGAGCTTGGTACCTGGATGTGTCGTGGAGGGGCTCAGAGGCCTTCAGCCCACAGGCAGGCTGACTTCCCTGCAGATGTGCGCTGGCTCCGGGGTACCCACCTGGGAGAAGATCAGTACTCGGTGTCCTTCATCCCGCAGCTTCTTGAGCATCTTCTGCAGCAGCATGAGCTTCCCCGAAGACTTGACCAGGGAGCTGCCATCATAGGAGCCATTGGGCAATACGGGGGCCTCCTGTGGGCACAGCACAACAGAGCCCTGGTGAGTTCTCCCTATAGCTTGGCACCAAAGAGACTGTCGTGATGGACAAACGGCTGGCCACGGGCCACTTGCCCACCTGCACTACTGCGCACAGTACAAACCCAAGGGGCTCAATGGTGCGGGTCACACAGAGCCTGGCTCCAGACACATGCTTAAGCCTGGCGCAGGTCTGCCAGCCTCACTCCCGGCCTAGTACTGAAAGGAAGCTCAGGGACCTTACCACAGAAACACCCTGGAAGGTGTGTCCAACAGGGCCAGCTCTGCCCATCTCTGACCCCAAACGGGCAGGCCAATCTAAAGGCAGATCCCAGAAGATTCCTGAGTCACACCAAGTCACAAGAACCTCCAGGGGCCCAAAGTGAGGTCACCCCAGTGCAGCCAGCATGCCCGGCTCTGCAGTAATGGGGAAGATGTGACTAAGGGGGAAGAGTTAGACCCCAAAGGGCGGTGGTGGGGGTGGTGACCAGCGATGCCCACTGAGTGCCCAGTCCTCTGCTCTCTGTGAAGGGTCTCCTCTGAACCCCTCCAGGCTCCATGAGGAGCATCAGCTTTCTGTGATCACAGCTCTGGGCTGGATGAATCCCAGACTCCAGAATCTCACCCACTGCTGCCGCTCAGATTCACCAGGATAAACTCCCTTGGGGACAAAGTGAATCTGGGTCAGCCCTTAGAGCTCTCTGGAGGCCCAGTGCTGAGGCTGGGAAGGCTTTGGGGCCACTGGTTAGGAAGAAATGACCCGGGGTCAAGCAGTAGGCAGAGGTAGCTTCCAAAGCTGTCCCCCAGCACCAAAGGGACAGTGACACATGTCACCTCTGGCATTCATTCTCCGGAAGGAATGGAGGACTGGGGGCCACATACACCTAGCCATGGGCACGTCCATAGAGACCACAAGAAACCCACCACAGCAGCCAGGAGCCTATACAATGGCCACAGGGAATACACCACACCACATTGTCCACAGGGAACACATCATGACTATCATAAAGAACCTAACATGGTAGTTATAGCCATGGCAGTCACTGGGGCCTGTATGATGGTCATAGAGAACCCACTGTGGCAGCCACAGGGACCTACCATGACCACGGGGAACTTTACCATAGTAGCCATTTGAGATTGCCATGATGACCAGAGGTCATTACAGTGGCCACAGTCAGCAGAGACCTGCCATGATGACCACAGAGAAACCACTAGAACAGGGAATCCAACAAAGCAGCCTTGGGGACCTGCCCTGATGGCCGTGAGGAACCCAACACAGTGCCCACTGGGACCCGCCACGATGGCCACGGGGAACCCACCACGGCGGCCATGGGAAACCCACCACAGCAGCCACGGGGAAGAGGTACGGGTGGTTGCAGCACTTCTTCAGGTCCATCATGATGTTGAGCAGAGACACCTGGTTGCCACCCCCCTTGGAGTTGAGAGCCTCGAAGTTCCGCGTGAGGATGAACTTGTAGTACTTCCTGCAGCAGGGTGTGCGACAAAATTGGCTGGAGGCCCCAGATGCCACCAGAGTCCTAAAGGGGCAGGCACCATGTACAGAGTGGTGCAGGAAACCTTCCCACAGGGCACAGGTTACCCAGCAAGCCAATGGGAGACAGTACTGATTCTAGTCACTGCAGTTCACGAAAGGGGAAGGAGATGCAGTGAGCAAGGTCTCGGCGGGCAAGCAGCCCTCCTGCCAACCCCAGAAAATGGTCCGGAAAGCCAGATGGGGCCTGCGGGAAGGGGTGGCTGAGGACATAAGACCAGGAAGTGGGCCAGTTGCTGCAGGATGGAGCCGAGCCTCCATCACTCACTTCTGCATCTGGCTCAGCTCCACACGGACAATCAGCTCTGTCTTGGCTGGCATGTTCTTGAACACGTCGGCCTTGAGCCTCCGGAGCATGTGCGGCCCCAACAGGTCGTGCAGTTTTTTGATCTGGTCTTCTTTGGAGATGTCAGCAAACTCCTCCAGGAAGCCTTCCAGATTGCTGCAACAAAGAGGCAGGATAAGAACCACAGCCCTCTGCAGAGGAATCGGGACCAGGGAGGACGAGCACGGGGCCTCAGCCAGCAGAGACCAAAGGTTCAGACTCTGTCTCAGCCTGCATGACACACGTCACAGTCCTCTGCCCCACGGGATCCCTCTCCACCCTCACGGCTCCTCTGTGCATGAATTCCCAGGGACGACCCAGACTAAAGGAAAGGAGTCCACGGCTGATGAATATCAAGATCACGTGGTTCAGCATGCCACAGCCTGCCCTTGGATCAACACTCAAAACAGGACCCTCCTTCCTGCGCCCCCTCTGCAACTGGAATTAAACACCGATGAGGAGGCCTAGGAAGCAGGGCGCCATCTTTGCTCCCATCTCCACCCCACCCCAGCTCTGGCCTCTGCTTGTCATCACTGTGCTCATGTGGATCACGTGGGTGTCACTGTGGGTGAAAGGAGCCAGAGGTAGGCAGAGGGACACAAGGTAGGAATCCAGCACTCTGGGACAGTGCTGAAGAAAACCTTGGTTTGCTTGGCCAGCTGTAATTTCCCCAGGGAAGGTGAACGCTGAGGCCGTCCCACACAGGATTATCATAGCATACTGCCCACACTCTCATCTCACTAATGGGGAAACCGAGGTCCCCAAACAGCTCTCGGAGTCAGCAAAAGGCATCTGCCAGGCCTTCACAGGGCTGCAACTCATCACTCCTGGTCAGGCCCAGGGACTCACTTGAACCTCTCTGGAGTCAGGAAGTTGAGGAGATGGAATAGCTCCTCCAGGTTGTTCTGGAGGGGCGTCCCTGTCAGCAGCAGCTTGTAGTCAATCTTGTAGCTATTCAAGACCCTAAAGAACTTCGGGGAGAGGGGAGGGGCTGTCAGGAAGCACAGGGCAGCGGCCACACAGAGAGGCGTGAGTCCCACGGTCAGCGCCTCCTACCTTCGACTGGTTGTTCTTGAGTCTGTGGGCCTCGTCCACCACGAGGCAGGCCCACTCGATGGAGCCCAGGATGGCTTGGTCAATGGTGATGAGCTCATAGGAGGTGAGCAGCACATGGAATTTGATCTGCACTTCCTTCTGTGGGAGAGACAAGAACATGAAGGAGACAGCAGGGACAGAGCAGACCCAAGGGACCAGCATAGTGGAGGAAGCATTAGTGGTAACCCCACGAGCATCCTGAGGAGTCCTGGAGGGACCACACTGGCACCAGGAATTCCAGGGACAAAGCGCAATGCCCTAGAGAAGGTGTTGTTGCCGAAGATGGAGAATAAATAGGCCTCGATGCCTACATGTTCCATATCCATGCATGCATGCAAACCATCTTGGGTGGAAAATGTTTAAGGATATTATTGCTACCAGGTCACTGGGACCGGGAAGATGGCTCAGTGGGTAAGCATGGAAGACTGGAGTGTGGGTTTTCAGAGCCCACACCGAGCCAGACACAGTAGCATAGGCCTGTCACAGGCCTGCAGTCCCCGTCAGACAGGAGGGGAAGATAGGAATCCCAAGTCAGGCCAGTTATACACCAGGCCAGCCTGGTGTATACAACAATGAGGCCTTATCTCAAATGGTGTCTGTGGTGGGAGTGCGGGGACTATGTGGGCCAGGATGTCCATGTGGACCAGAGGACAGCCTTGGGAGTCAGTTCTCTGCTTGCTGAAATCCTCTCTTTTGTTCCTGCCAGGCCGAGTACACCAGGCCACGTCGCCTGCAACTTTTTTTTATGATCGTTTTACTTACTCTTCGAGAATTTCCCATGATATACTTTCACATTCTTTCCCATCTCTCAACTCCTCCCAGATCCTCTCCCGCTACCCTACCCATCCAATGTCATGTTATTTCATTCTCAAACAAACATGGAGTCTGGTTGGCTGGCCAGCTACTCCTGAGCATGAAGCCTGACCCGTGGCTCGTACCCTCAGTGTCACCGCATTGAACACTGACTGTCCCTCTTCTGGCAGCTAGCTTCCTGGCTAGAGGCGGGGCTTTGTGCCGACTTCTCCTCTGTGATTTGTGTGGCTTGAGCTTATGGTGGTCTTGTGCGCTCTCTGTGAGTTACCTATCTGTCCTGTTGCATCTAGAAAATGCCATTGTGGTGGCTCCTAGGACCCCCATCTTCCACACAGACCCCCTGAGTCTTGAAGACGAGCCTGGGTAGCTAGCTCTTCTGCCTTTGCCTCCCATTTGGTCCTAAGAGTTCTGGAGTCACAGACGCACGTCCCCAAAGCTGGCCTTTGTCAACATGAGCTCCGAGAAGGAAGCGCACACGCTCAGGCTCGCACACGCTCAGGCTCGCACACGCTCAGGCTCGCACACACTCAGGCTCGCACACGCTCAGGCTCACACAGCAGGCCCTTTTACCCACAGAGTCACCCGGCGAGCCTCGCCTGGATGTTTTACAAGTGCCAACTGTCACCCCCTGCTCCCGAGAGCTTCTGGGTCACAGCCTGCCCAATGACAAGACCCCCTGGAGATTAAAGCACAAAGAGGACACCAAGAGACCGTGCCCACTGTTTACTAACTCTTGGGCCTCCCAAAACCCTGCTGGCTGGAGCTGCCGGCTCCATTCCACTGAGCAGGCTGTGAGGCACAGCTGTGTGCCATGACCCGACACACAGCTGGGAGCCAGGATAAATACTGCCTCTCCATTCACAGCCACCTGAAATGAACACTTTGATTCCTTGTCTGGAACAAGACTTGGCCGATAGGAGTTATTTGGCTAAGATATGAGTGGCTCTCAATCCGACATGAGCGGTGTCTTTATGAGAGAAACCACACCCAAGGAGAAGGATGCCAGGTAACAACAGAGGCGGGGACAGAGAAAAGTAGCTGTAAGCCGGGCAGTTCTCAGATGCAACAAGTCGGAAGAGGTGGAGAAGACGGATTCCCCCAGGGGCCTCGGAGGGAGTCTAGCTGACCAGTTGACTTCCAGGTAGGTCAAAGCATCAGCTAATGATGCTCCATTACACAGAACAACTGGGATATTGGCCCCCTCAGGCTGGGCTCAGTAGCCCCATGGCAGATGTGTGGGGGTAAAGACAGCGCTCACCTTCATGCGAAATACTTTCTTCCCACCCCGAATGGCGTTGTCCTCAAAGGAAAACTCGTTCTCCCGGATCACAGAGCGGCTCTCCTTGTCCCCAGTGTAGGTGACCACGTAAAAGTCAGGCGCCCACATCTCAAACTCACGTTCCCAGTTGATGATGGTGGACAGGGGTGCGCTGACCAGGTAAGGCCCCTTGGAGTGGCCCTGCAGAGAGAGCCTGAGGCAGTGAAGCTGGCTGCCAGTAGATGGCGCCAGACCCTGCCTGCCCAGCACCCACCTGCCCAGACCCACTTGCCCTCCTGCCTGCCCACCTCCTTGTACAGGGAATAGAGAAACACAATGGTCTGCACCGTCTTGCCCAAACCCATCTCGTCAGCCAGGATAGTGTCAGTGCCCTGGGCCCAGGAGAAACGTAACCAGTTGAGGCCCTCCAGCTGGTAAGGGTGCAGCGTGCCTCCCGTGGAGTCGATGTACCAGGGCTGCTTATCGAACTTGACTGTGGGCTGAGGGAGAGGAGGCAAGAGTCAGACACACCCTCAACCCTGGGCCAGCAGAGTCAACCCTCCAGGCCTTGGCAGGCATGGTTCCTTCGGTCTAAGATGCCTCCCTCCTCTGTGCTTTCCTCACTCAGCGTAGGGTCTGACCTAGGATGTCTCTCCTTCCAAGACACACCCTTGGCTCTCTGCCCTAACACATGCCCCCGTGTGGCCTCTCACCAGCAAGTCACTTCTGTGCCCCCTTCTGTCCTATATCTCCATGTTACTTTCCCAATAAGGTCCTCCCAGTGGCCTATGTCCCCATCATGGACCCTGGCCTTCTTGTTTTTTGGTTGTTGTTGTTACTTCTGAGTTGGTTGGTTGTTTTTTAGATAAGTCTCTTATAGTCCAGGGTAGGCTCAAACACAACTGTATAGCTGAGGATGACCCTGAACTTCTGATGCTCCTGCCTCCAACTCCTGATGAGTGTTGGGGTCAAAGGCATGGCCCACCACACTCAGTTTAAGCCACACTAACGACTGTACATGCTAGGCAAGCAATCTACAAACTGAGCTATATCCCCAGCCCAAGGTGGCCTTCTTAAAACACACCCAAGGGGTCCAGCATGGTGGGGTTTGTCTTTAATCCCAGAATCCAAGAGGCAGAATCAGGTGAGTCCCCGAGTTCCACACCAATAGGATCTTCCCACTGGCCCACACAGCCTCAGTGCCACTGAAAACAGCCAGTCACAAAGGCCTGGGGAAGGGCCCCTGACAGAAGACCTCCCTGTACTGCCAAGCCCAGGGTGGTGAACCTGGCAATCCGGCACTACCGGTTCCCCCATCTCTCCACTCACGTCCACAATGGGCGTCTCTGGGGGCTTCTCTTGCTTATCATCCTTCAGCTTCTTGCCCTTCTTGATCAGCCTCTTGGGGAGCCGGGCATCCTCTCCCAGCATCAGCTCCCTGGGTAGAAGCGTCAGACTCAGATGAGCAAAACTCAAGCCGTGGGGGGGGGGGGGACAGCACCACCCCCCTGGCTGCAGCACCCAGCACACCTGTGGCCCCAGTAGGCCTGCTTCAGGTTGTCGTAGTAGGGGATATCAATGTCATCCATCTCCCAGGTGCACTGGTCGTAGGATAAATCCTTCCACTTGATCAGGTAATGCACGTCCCCCTTCTTGTCAAAGCTGCAGCACAGGAGGCAGAAGATGGGGGAGACACATTGCATAGGTTCCAGGCAGGGCACCCACATAAAATGCCAGTCCATTCATATCCATGGTGTTCTAGTGTTCTTTTGGGCCCAACCAGGAGGAAGGCCCCAGGGCAGGAGCCCTAGGGGGTTGCAGTAGCTTGCCCAAGGCCACACGGTATATAGAAAGAGAAGAAAATGTGCGGGAGGCTGTGCTGACAGAGAGCTAAGAAGCAGAACTGGTGTCCCTTTAAGTCCACCCTCTATGTAATCTGAACCCAGGAAATGACGTCATACATAATCTGGACACAGTAAATGACGCCATGAATCTCCCCCCTGCTCAGAGGCTTTATTTTCTAACGTAAAATTTCAAAGCGTTTTGCGTATCAGCCCAAAGTGTGGGTCCTTTCCTACAAAGCAAAGAGTCAATAATCCCTGCAGGTGGAAACAGCCTCTTCTAAAGGTCCCCAGGGACATGAGCACCCAATGACCACGCCCCACACTGGACATCGGAAGATCCCTCAAGGTCTACTGCTCAACCTGAGTAGATGCAGCAGCCAGGCCAGGAGAGCCCAGCAAAGCCAGGGGACCGTGGCACCCCTAAATGGCAAGGGTGAGGGCAAATGGATTGGGGAGCTGTGGCTGCAAGTGGCCTGTGGACCAGGAAGAGCAAGGCCAATTCCCGGTCACCATGGAAACCAGTGACTTATTCTCAACAAATAATTGGCTGTTATGCACACCCTGGGAGAGTCACCGGCTCCTCTTTGTGGTTGGGGGTGCAGAGAAAATTATCCTTTTTGTTTTAACATGCATTTTAATAAAAAAAGGGGGGCAGTCAATCCAAGACACACAGCTCAGGTACCATCTGGGGTTGGGAATGGGCAGAGGGGTTCACAGTCAATAAGATGCATGTTTTCCAGTCCCTCCAAACCACTCCAGCAAGGCCCAGCACCCATGTCACATAAGGACCAGCTCAGAAGTCCATGGCCACAAAGGTTCTTAACCTCCTCTGCCCTCACAATAACAGGACCTGTGGTCAGGGACAGCATGGGACGGCCACCCATCCCAAGCCAGAAGACAGAGAGCTGTGACCAAGCAGGGAGTTCAGAACACTAAGCTGCCACCATGTGACAGGTACTCAGGGCTCTTCGCAAGGCCGCTACCTGTCCTCCAGCCTAAGGCCAGGACTCAGCAGAGGCTCGCATCACCCATTCTTCAGAAGCTGGCTCCCTCAGTCTACACCCTCGTGCTGGGCCTCCTTGCCCGCCCTGGCGTCTCTGACTATGACCACTAAGCAGCTAGGAGTGTGCTTTAACAAGAGGTGGCACAGGGGTTAGGGACCATGGCACAGAAAACACCAGTACTACCAAAGGACACCAGGTCCAGTTCCCAATTCTGCAGCCTCGGTTGTGTGGCTCCAGGCTGGTGACTCGGCCTTGCAGAAAACATTCTTTTCTTAAGATTTTTTTGCGAGTCAGATGTGCTAATGCACGCCTTTAATACCAGCGCTCGAGAGGCAGAGGCAGGCAGATCTCTGGGAATTTAAGGCTGTCCTGGTCTAAGTTCCAGGCCAATCAAGGTCACATAATAAGACCTTGTCTCCAAAACAAAACAAAAAATGTTTATTTTATGAACACATGTGAACCTATGAATGCCTGCATGTAGTATGTATAATACATGTGTTCCTGGCGCCCACAGAGGTCAGAAGAGGTAGCTGATCACCCAGAACTGGCATTACAAGAAGTAGTGAGCTGCCTTATGGGAGCTGAGAACCTAACCCAGGTTCTTTGCAAGAGCAGGTAGTGCGCTCAACCACTGAGCCATCTCTCCAGTGAGAAAGAAGAGGGAGGGAAGGAGGGAGGGAGAGAGGAAGGAAGGAAGGAAAGAAGGAAGGAAGGAAGGAAGGAAGAGAAGAGAAGAAGGGAGGGAGGGAGGGAGGGGAGGGAGAGAGGGAGGGAGGGAGGGAGGGAGGGAAGGAAGGATGAGAGGGAGGGAGGGAGGGAGGGAGGGAGGGAGGGACGAAGGGACGGAGGGACAGAGAGAAAGAGACAGAGAGAGAATATATGTTTTGAGACAGGATCTCTCTATGCAACCCTGGCTGTCCTGGAACTGACTGTGTAGATCAGGCTGGTCTTGAACTCGGAAAGATCCTCCTGCCTCTACATCCCAAGTGCTGGGATTAAAGGTGTGCACACCATGCCAGCCCCACGTCAAGTATATTCTTGAATGTGCCTCTCAGGATAGTAACACGGGCTAATCCTTTCTTGGACCTGCTCGGCTCCCAGACTCATCCTGCTGACCTCAATCCCTACTTTGGAAGGAGCCTGGGACCACACAGGTCCCACCCCACAGAGATCCTGTTTTGCACAAGTTTCACAGACTGTTCACCACGTTTCCCTTCATCTGCACACCTCTGGGACTGTCCGCGAGAATGTTGAGGGTATGCCTGTGCAAGTCAATGGCCCTCCTGGCTGTGGGCAGCCATATCATCTGCAGTTCCGTGTCTCTGCCCCTCCTCCTGCCCCACTGCACCCATCCCTGGCTCTGAAAGGCAATCCTGGCCCTCACAATCTTCTATCACAGCCTGGAGGGTTCTCCCCGCCACCCTCACCTATGGTTCAGGATGCGGTGGACCATCATCCACTCGGGCTTGATGCCATAGCGGTAGAAGCGCTCCTCCATCTTGGCATAGAGAGGGTCCTTGTTCTTCCGCTTCTCGCTCTTACCGTCCTCATCGCCGGAGCCATAATCGAAGGGTGGTGGCTCGTCCATATCGTTTTTTCTTTGGTAGTTGCGGTACATCACGGTGTGGTACAGCTCCAGCTGCTCATAGAGACAGACAAGTTATGAAAGGGAGATGGGCGGGGCCACTCACCCCGGTTCGTCAGCCCCCAGCCCTATCCTAGGTGGAACAGGCTTCTCCTCAGTGCCATCCCCAGCTCCCACCCATACCTGGGGAGGTGGGCTGCACAGCACATGCCAGCCCATTCTTGCCCACCAAACCAAGTATAACCACGCTGTCTGGGTGTCTTACCTGTAGCTCCTTCACCCAGGAACAGTGCCAGTAAGAGAGCCCGGCCCACTTGACAAAGAATTCTCTCTCAGGAATGCCCTCCAGAGGTTTGGGTGGGGGCATGCCTGGCTCCACCTCTGGTCCTGGCAGTCCCACCATAAAGGGAGCTGGGGGTTCAGTCCACCTCCAGTGTAGGATCCGCTGGACTTTGCCCTTCAGTGGGGGACACTGTGGACAGAGGATGGCCCCCAAGTTCAGGGTTAGTCACAAGGTCCTACCTGAAGCTCCCAGGACAACTCGAGAGTGAGCTTCCTCAGAATCTGGGCTAGTTAAACCAGGATGGTGGAGCCCGCTACGCACACAGGGCAGGAGACGATAAAACCCACTTAGCAAGGGGACAATCAAGCCTCTGGACTCCCCCATCCAAGCATCCACACTTTACCTCCTGCCCTACGTGAAGTCCTAAGAATGATCACATCATATTCTGACCCACAAGTAGCCACAGGATAGAAACACTGCAGCCCTGGCCTCCTCATTTGCCCTAAGCAGGCCTACATGCACGCCTGTGCCTTTGAACTGGCTGGGGCAAGAAGGCCAACGCTCCCTCAGCCCACACACACTCAGGCCCTAAGGGCCATGGGACGCCAGCGAGCTGCTGGCTGGCAGAGCGGAGCAATGTAACAGTCACAGCTCAGCACCCACACATACTCTGGGCCACCCTGAGATAGACTGCTGTGGCCATGACCCTCAGAAGGGCGGTTCTGAACCCTAGATGGGCTGAGGTGAGACATCTAGGGAGCTGGCTCCATCTGTGGAGGACAGGTCTCAGCTCTGCCGCCGTCCATCTGTGTACCTACGTCCCATGGCCCTTAGGGCCTGAGTGTGTGTGGGCTGAGGGAGCGTTGGCCGTCTTGCCCCAGCCAGCACAGATCCCATCAGTCTGTTTCCTCGCCCATAAAAGTGGCCTCTCTTCCCCTGCCTCGAAGGACTGTTGGAAATGCAATGTGCACCACACACCCCAGAACCAATCCTGCTCTGGCCTCAGGGCAAAGAGCAAGGAGAAGGGGCCATGTAGAAAGGCAGAGGGAGTCTCTTTTGACTCCCTTCCCAGGCCATAGGACCACCTGACCTCACCTCCTGCAGGGAGGAAGAGCGAGGTACTACCCCAAGGAGGGGCATTCTCAGGACAGCTAAGAAGGCTGCTCCTGTCAAAGGGGCCACTCCGTCCCCTACGCAGACAAGGACATACATACACATGTAATACAGACATATAGCACAAGTCCAGGCGTATGCATGCACAAGACAGAAGGAAGCTACATTAGAGCCCAGAACCTATGGGACAGGGTATTCAGTAATAGGGGGACAGAACAACTCCACACGTGGGACCTTCAGATGCCTGCAGAGACTCGAGTCAGGGGATGTGGGGAGAGTATGCCTCTGTCCCTTCATAAACTGAGGCTCCAGGCTGTGGGGCCACTACTCTGTCACTAACCCAGCCTGGGAACACGAGGTCCAGACTGGCTCGGGGACCTAATTCAAGTTCGGCTGCAGTGTGGTCTTGGGCAAACCACTGTGTCTCCCTGCACCTCTTTTTCCTGCTGAAAATGAGCTTGGATGTAGCTCCGTGGTGAGAGCTTGCCTGGCATATAGGCAGGCGCTGGGTTCCTGCCCAAGCAGCCCCAAAATAATTTTTGAAAGTCAGTTAAGGGATGAAGTTATAGTTCAGCGTGAGGCCTCTTGGGTTCAGTTCCCAGGAGGAATGCGAGGTTCTTATCTCAGAATAAATTCTCAATAAACAGCCCTAAGGGGATTCAGGAAAGGGCAGGCAGGTGAGGAGGTGGTGAGCGTGAGCGGTCTTCGAGATACCGCTTGTTGGGGGCGTGGCCTGGGCCAGCAAGGGCGGGCTCAGGGTCAGGTGGGCGGGGCGATTTGGGCGGGGCGGGAGGTGTAACACTCACAGTACAGCGCGGGCAGAGCCATTCACCATTCGGGATCTCTGGCAGCGGCGGGTTGAGGCAGTGCAGATGGTAAGAGGAGGGACAGGCATCGCAACACAGGAGCTCGCCACCGTCCTTGCATACGCGGCAGAACTCCATGTGATCATCCTCCTCCTCCTCACAGCCGCCCTCCTCCTCTTCCTCATCGTCGTCCTTCGGCTCCCACTGGATCCCCTCCTTCTCCTGTAGGCGGGGAGTCCAGGTGGGTGAAGCTTGGGCCGGAGCCCTTCCCACAGGCACCAACTCCAGTCCCGGACCTCGGCCACAGCTTACACAGTGCGGGCAGCTCCACTTGCCCTCTGGAGCCTTCTCCAGCTCCGGGTCCAGGCAGACCAGGTGGTACGCCCTCGGGCAAGTGTCACACAGAATGATCTCCCCACCCTGCTGGCACACTTCACAGTAGTCCTGGTGGTCTGTCTCATAGCCGTCACCATCATCAACTGGAAGGGGGAAAGGGGCAACGATGGAGGAACTGCCGCACACAACAATTTCCACTACCCCAGGCCAGACTGGCACATGATAGGTGCTTGAATGATTTCAAGTGGATGGTAGACAGACCAAGAGGGTGAAAAATTATTGGGGGGTGGCTGTGAAGTGTGAAGGTGGACAGAGAGGGTAAAAGATGAAGGAAGGAAGGAAAGAAGAAAGGAAGGAAGGGAGAGAGGAACCGAGGGAGGGAGGAAGGGAGGGAAGAAGGAAGGAAGGACGGACAGACGGACGGACGGAAGGAAGGAAGGAAGGAAGGAAGGAAGAAAAGAAGGAAGGAAGGAAGGAAGGACGGAAGGAAGGAAGGACGGACAGTGAGTGCACATGGAGAAATAGCAGCGAGGACACGCCTTTAATCCCCAAACTTGGGAGGCTGAGGCGGGGGCATCCCTATGAGTTCAAGGCCAGCCCTGTCTACATAGCAAGTTCTAGACCAGCTAGAGCTATGTAGTGAGACCGTGTCTTAAAAGCCAAAGAGAGAGAAGTGCAAATCAAAAGAACTCTGAGATGCCATTTTACATCTATAAGAATGGCCAAGATCAAAAACGCTGAAGACAGCTTATGCTGGAGAGGATGTGGGGGAAAGGGAACATCCCTGCATTGCTGCTATGAGTGCAAACTAGTACAACTGTTTTGGAAATCAGTATGGCAATTTCTCAGAATATTAGACCTACCTCAAGACCCAGCAATACCACTTTTAGACATATACCCAAAGGATGCTCAATCGTACCACAAGGGCGTGTGCTCAACTATGTTCATAGCAGCATTATCCATAATAGACAGATCCTGGAAACAACCTAGATGCCCCTTGACTAAAAAATGAATAAAGAAGATGTGGTGCATTTACACAGTGGAATACTACACAATGGAAAAAATAATGACATCTTGAAATTTGTGGGCAAATGGATGGATCTAGAAAACATCGTATTGAGTGAGGCAACCCAGACCCAGAAAGACAAATATAATCTGTACTCATAAGTGGCTTTTAGACATAAAGCAAAGAAAAACCAGCCTACAACTCACAATCCCAGAGAACCTAGCCAACAAAGAGGGCCCAAAGAGAGACATACATGGATCTAATCTATAATCTACATGGGAAGTAGAAAAAGACAAGATCTCCTGAGTAAATTGAGAGCGTGGGGACCTTGGGAGAGGGCTGAAGGAAAGGGTAGGGAGGAAGAGAGGGGAGCAGAGAAAAATACATAGCTCAATAAAAACAATTTTTTAAAAAATAAGAGCCAAAGAGAGAGTGGGAGAGTGGAGTATTTAGTTGGGTATTTGGTGGGGTATTTGGTGGGTCAGGAGCTGAGTGGGTAACATGGAGGATGGGGATGCAGTGAGCTTAAGTGCCTCCTCCACCCCCCCCCCTCTACTGGGGTTTCATATTAAGAAGTCCTAGCTTTCTTCTTCCTCCCTAGGACAAGACAGTGGACGGACAAGGGCGGCTGAGAGAGCAATGGAGACTGCGTGGCTGAGGTTAGGAGAGCCTGGGACCTGAGGGTGCCCTTACCCCACGCTGCACCCCCACCCCAACACGGGAAAGCCGGCGCCCCTTGGAGAGGAGCCCTACTCCCCATGCTGCACCCCCCTACCCCATCGCGGAAAAGCCCGCGCCCCTTGGAGAGGAGCCCTACTCCCCACACTGCACCCCCTACCCCATCGCGGAAAAGCCCGCGCCCCTTGGAGAGGGGCCCTACTCCCCACGCTGCACCCCCCACCCCATCGCAGAAAAGCCCGCGCCCCTTAGAGAGGAGCCCTACTCCTCTTCTTCTTGCGCCTCCTCTTATTCTTCTTGCCCAGCGCGGCGGAGCACTCGGAGCGCACGGAAGAGCTGTGGATGCTGGCGTTGTCCAAATCGGATTCCTCACGCTCGTCCTCCTCACTCTGCAGGGAAGGAGGTTGGGTTGATGGTTTGGGTAGGGCAGGGCCAGGAAGCTCTAAAGACACCCTGTGGCTCTGCTCTGTCCCCAACCAGGTTAGAAACTTGTGCTTGTGCACAACCTACGGCCCACCATCCTCGGAACTCCTGCTCTCCAGTCCTCTCATGCCTCCACAGCTCTGCTCCACACAGTTTCCCCAGGCTGTGACCTCTGACTGCCTAACTCCTACATATCCTTCAAAGGTCACCCTAACAACCCCCTCCTCTAGGGAATCTCCACAGATCTCTCTCAGTGAACAAGTCTGGAGGATTAATGGCTCCTTAGGAGCTGAGCTGGTCTGCTACATCTAGCACAGGGTCATGCTCCTTCCTGTGTCACTAAGTGAGGAATCAGCTCCGGCCCGCCTGGTCAAACAGGCTACCTTCCAGGGTTCCACCCTCTGAGCACACCCTGTAAAGGGCCAGCTGATCCTCCGGCCTGATGGAGCCACATTGTGGGCAGCAGCAGCTACAGCTAAGCCAGATGGGCCCTTGGAAGTGTCCAGTCCACACCAATAAATGTACCAGCAGGTTTGTACATGCAGGGACTGGGAGAAGGGTTCAGGGCTTGCCTCAGTTAGCTCGAGAAATGAATATGGCTCACTCTCTAGTCAAACAGCCCTCCCCTCAACCCTTTGCACATACAAGCCACTCACCGAGGAACCTTCTCCACACATGCACACACACTCGAACATTCACAGATGTGGGCACACATACGTACATACACACGTGCGCACACACAAACACACACACACTGAGGAACCCTTCTCCACACATGCACACACACTCAAAATACACACGCGTGGGCACAAAGACACATGTACACACTCACTGAGGAACTCTTCTCCACACACACTCGAACATGCACACACACACACGCACACACATGGGCACACACGCACATGAACACACACTCAAACATGCCTGCACACTCACCGAGGAACCCTTCTTCCTCTTGCTGATTCCTCCAAAGCGGAACTTGAGCCCCGCCACTCGCTTGCCCCTCCCCTTC
Source organism: Myodes glareolus (assembly GCF_982192425.1). NCBI lineage: Eukaryota > Metazoa > Chordata > Mammalia > Rodentia > Cricetidae > Myodes > Myodes glareolus. Next base: position 4,383,748 of record NC_142031.1, read on the forward strand.
TTCTTGGAGTCTTTGGCGCCTTTGTTCTTCTTCCTCACTCCAGGCCCTGGGCGTTGTAACAAGGGCTGCAATGACCAACACTGCCACTGATGGCCCATTTCTCCCCCACCACTTCACGGAGCCTTCAAGACCCCAGTGAGGAATGGGTCATGTGAAGACTGAGGGTCTGAGAGGCCAGGCTCTTGCTTAGGTCACAAGGGAAGTAATAAGAAGGAGACAAACCTGACCCAAGTCTGGCTGTCCTGGACACCAAGCTGGTCATCAGCTATGGACTACACTGTCCAATTGACTTGCTTCCAAGGAGCCCCTTGGCTTCCGTACCAGAGGGCAGGCCGCTGAAGCAACATTGCCCACCTGGGATCCATGCCTGGCATGGATCCCTAGAGAATCATTCTGGTACCAAAAGCCAGGCCACCAACCTCCCAAACCATGGGCCAAAGGCACCTCCCACAGCTACCCCCAACATTCCTATCTAATGGGCTGCAGGCTGGAATCTATGATGTCAATTAACCACCCCTAGGGAATAAGGACCCCGTCCCCGCCCCTGCAGCCCATCCTGCTGCCAGGAGAAGGCATGGGGCCTGGTGATAGGATTCGCACCCTTGCCAGGTAGCCTTGCCCAGTTCTCCTATGGCTACACCACACACAAGGACATGAAGATGGGGACCCAGCTGCAACCAGGGCATGCCACAGAAAAGCTATTTCACACTCTGAACAGGCAGCCCAGGGAGTCAACAGTTCTTCAGTAGCTCCTAGGCAGGCGGAAGTGGGAAAATAGGAACGATGGGGGGTGCACAGAGTTGGGGCAGGTGACCCATGACACTCGCCCACCAGGAACTCTCTGAGACATAAAACAGAGGTGCCAGACGCAGTAGTCAACATTGTCCTAGACACCAAAACTCTGTGGGGTTGGCACGTGGGGTCGTCCCCAGACTTCTCTCAGCCTATCAAATCCCAAATCAGAACAGAATGCAGAGGGGTTAACGTTCCCATGGGGAAGATCAATGTCCCCAACCTCTTAAATGCCAGAGCTTCCAACCAGGTGCAGTCTGGTCCCTCTGAAGCAGAAGGCCCCACTTGCCCTCCCCTCCCATCCCTTTTGCATGGAGTCAAACTGGATCTGGGCCTCCTTGCTACCCTTCCATCCCTGGTCACACCCAGTCCTGTGAGGTCCCTAGACAGGGACTCGACCCTATGCAGGAGACGTTCACACGAGAGGATCAGCAGGCTAACCCAAGACTGCCTCACACTTCTGTAAGAACAGGGCTGGAACTATTCCAGTCTATGGGGTAGGCTAAAGTAAGCTCACTTTGTGACCCACTCCTCCCACCCACCCCCCGTGCCCACAGCGTGAGGGCAGCTGGGCAAATGTTAACTCCCAAAGATGCACCCAAACTCCTCGACTTCCCCACCCTCCCCAACAGGAGACAGGGTTGAAGCCATGGGAAGGGGTTGAGTCAAGTCAGCTTGAGGTCACAGAAAATACTGGGTCCTCCTTAAGGAAAATACTGCGAAATCTGGGAAGGGCAGATCTGCCAGACAGAGCTCAGTGCCCACTCACCCACAGCCTTACCCTTGCCCTCTTTGGTCTTGGCCTTGCGGATGGGCAGAGGTTGGGGCACCTGCTGGGGACTGATAGCCAATGGAGGAGCGATGGTCACAGTCTCCACAGCTGCGGCCACAGCTGCCGCAGCTGCTGCTGCTGAGCTACCCTTAAACGGGTTGTTGGCGCTGAATTCTCGCCACTTGGCCCCCAAGACAGTCATCATTTTGGACATGGGGATCTTGGGGTTCTTCTTGGCAATGAGCGGCCTGGGGGAGAAATACAGGAAGGTGAGGGAGGGACCACCCTCTCTCTCACACCTGTGAGGTGTGGCCAGCCCCATAGTCCTGGCTAGAGAAACTGGACAGAACATGAGACAGGGAATGGACAAAGATGAGACCAGAGCACACACCAACATACTCCTGACTCCTGACAGGTTTCTATCTGGGCTGCAGACCAGAGAGGGGCCTAGACCTCAGGACAGAGCCTGTGAGGGAAGTAGGCCCAACCATCTGCTATGCTAAAATAAAGAGGTCTTGACCCCAGGGCAACAGTTGCTCTAATAACTCTCATCCACCAGGAGCCCCGGCTACCTCTCGGTTCACCTCCCCTGGATTTAGTGCCCAACCAAATGCAAGCACGACCCCCATGGTCACCCAGCCACAGCAGCCAGCCCCCAGCCCACCGAAGGAACTGGCTGAAAGCCTTGTAGTTGGTCAGCGTGTGGTAGTCTTCCTCTGAGAACAGGTAGTCGACATCATCCAGGCCCCACTCCGCCATGAGCTGCCCCGAGGACTTGGGCTCCTGCAGAGAGAAGTGGGATCAGGGGCAGAGGCCTTCTGACCTGCCTGCTGCTCTGAGAAAGGGGAAGACAGCAACCCGCAATTGAAGAACAATTCCCACCTACCACTGGGACACCCGAAAGCCACACCCACCTACCCGCCAACCCCACCAGGGGCATGTCTCGGATGCCGGCTCATAGGATGCTGTGAGTTTTAACACTGAAACTGGGGAAAGGACACACATGTTTCTCCGGATGGGGGAAGCAGGTCAGAGACGAGGCCAGGCTGCTCTGGCAGACTGGAACTGAGTGACAGCAATGGGCAGTGCTGAAAGAGCCCCTTGGTCACTTCCCAGACGTGATGCTAAGGGAAGTGTGTGACAACCCCAAGGGTCCCTCTGAGTCTTCAAAAGGGCTATCCCAAGAGTCGGAAAGCTAGAGGACAAGATGGCAAGACAGGGTCTCTGTGTAACCCTGTCCTGGAACTTGCTATATAGACCAGGCTGGCCTCAAACTCACAGAGATCCTCCTGCCTCCACTGGGATTAAGATATTTGCTATTACGCCCAGCTATTTTTAATTGATTTCCTTTTATGTATATGGCTGTTTCGCCTACTTGTATGTCTATGCACCACACGTGAACCTGGTGCCAGCGGAGGCAGAAAGGGGCATCAGATCCTCCGACACTAGAGTTGTGGTTTTGATCTACCATTTGGGCGCTGGGAATTGAACCCGGGTCCTCTAGAAGAGCAGTCAGTGTTCTTAAGCACTGAGCCATCTCTCCAGTCTCGCTATATGAGTCACTTCTAACCATCGCTCTCTCAGATACCAGCAGTGAGAAGTAAACAAACTAGTTCACCCTTCTGCCTCAGTTTCCTCATTCTGCCTCATAGAGAATTAGCATAGGTGCTCGGGGAAGGGATGAAGGTTTTAGTGACTGTTATCGTGGAACCCCACCCCCCATACCCTACCTCTTCCAAGTAATCTTGACTCGTCCCCACCAACCCCAGCATTCACCCACTAAGCCAATCAGCACACACCTTACTCTGCCACAGTTCCTGGCCTTTCTGATCAGCCAGGGGTCACAGACCCCCATCCACAGAAGCAGAAAAAAGAAGTGTTTTCAGCCTTAGGTGACACCAGTAAATGCCACACAGAACCATCAGCCCTGACCCCTCGAGTTCCCTTGGAAGCTAACTTTCTGGCCCTGCAGTGAAAGGCCACCTAGCTGGTGCACAAACCTTCCCTGGATCCCCAGTACCTATGTCCCAGAAATGATCCACAAAGCAAGGGGGCTTAGGAATCTGGTTCCACAACAGCTCAGGGATGGTTCCATTGGGGACCTGCCCCCTCAGGCACACCCAGGCCTTCCTAAAGGCACCTCCATGGAGCACAGAAATAAGCAGGATGTTGTCACTGGGGCTCCTCGACAGCCCCTGGAAGTCAATTTCTCAAAACCTTCCCCAAGGCTATTCCCAGTCACCGTTGATTCACAGCACACCCACCAGAGACTGATGGGATCACACGGGGTGTCAGGACACCCGCAAGAAAGCTCTGCTCCCTTAAGCACGCCAGTCTTCAATCATTCATAGCAATCTGCCGCGCCACAGCGACTGTGTTGATGTCTATGGTGCCACATCACAGCTCACAAACCATTCCTGGTGACATGAGGTCACCCACCCACACCTCACAGCCCAGAGGATGGTCTCCGTTCAACTGTGATGCCTTGACTTGCTTTATGACGAAGATGCCCGTGCCCAAAAGACAGCCAGGCCCGCCACAACCATGCAGCTCCAAGTTCACTGAGAGGCTGGAGGAACACCCACGTGGGCAGAGCTGCAGAGCGCGCCAAGTACCCAGGCAGGGCTGTCCAGCAGATGCTTGTGGCAAAGACTCCATTTGTTATTTTATCTCCTCAAATGACTCCAAGCGAGAGGTTCCCGACAGCAAACCTGAGCTCACACTATGCATCATTCTCTCCAGAAACAGCTGCATGCTCGGGGGGGCAAGCTGCTACCAAGAGCAGCCCCAATCTGTCAACGAGACACCGCACCGTGGCGCCCACAAACTCCTAAGTCCTCCCGCATAGCTGAGACTTCTCGATACAGGCCCCCCATATCCCACGTCCGACATCCACGTGCATGTGGGTGAGCTCCCCAACTCAGGCTCCGGGGGCACCCCTACCCCCCCAGGGCACCCCTATCCCCCACAGAGCACTCCTACCCCCCAGGGCACCCCTACCCCCCCAGAGCACCCCTACCCCCCCGCCTGACCCTAGCCCCCACCTTCAAGCATCCATCGTCATTGTCATCCTCATCCTCGTCCCTCTTTTTCCGCTTGGCTTTCTTCTCCTTCTTCTCCTTCAGTTTCTTCTTCTTCTTCTTGGTGGGGGAGTAATCGCTGCCTTCGCTCTCCGACTTCTCTTCCAGATCCTCCTCATTGTCTGACAGCTCATCGTTGCTCCCCTGGAAAAGAAAGGGGAACAGTGAGGGTGCCAGACACCCCGGGATGCCGGAGACCTGGGGCAGCAAGGCCTGGATAAGCTGCTCGGCCACCATCTTTCTTCATCCACGGTGCACAGAGGGGCGCGCGTGAGCAGCGGTGACTGACCCAATGGTGACGTGATCTTGAGCGAAACCAGAATTCCCCCAGGCAGGCGAAGTATGAGGTGAGCCTAGGGCAAGCTGGGCTTCAGCTTTGGTCACAGTGGACTTTGAAAGCGTGATCACACTCCACTCCAGGAACTCCTGATAGAGTCCGTGATGGCCAGAGGGGAAAGCCGAAGTATACAAGAGAAGCTCCAAGCAGGCGCTGACCTGCCCACTAGCACCCACCCTCACCCTTCAGCCAAGGGAAGGAAGCCTGCAATCAGGGGGTGCAGAGGTTCAGCTCTCCAGAGGCTGCCACAGTACAAGCCTGTCTCCAGGATGGCCACTCCATCTCAATGGTAGAAAAGGTAAATTAGGCAGCTCTTGAGATTGACTCCTTGATTTTGTTTTCTGTCTGTAGAAGCAGAAAATGGCCCATTTATATGGAGATTAGGGTGTTTACAGTCATAGCATGCCCACCAGAAGGATGCTGCCCCTGGACGGAAACGGTTTGCCTAGTGACTGGGAGGCAGAGCCCTGTCCTCTCCTACGTGGGTCTGCAGGGACAGGCTGGCACTGTCACCACAATTACCAGCTCAGGGCTTGTTACACCTATGATGCCTGTGAGGTGCTTTCAAGGTGAAAAAAGACAGGTTGAGGAGAGATGGGGAGAGCCAGAAATAAGTGGGGGAGAGGGAAGGAGAAAGAAACAAGAGGAAGGGAAAGGGGATGATGGGAGACATCTGGGGAATCCTGGGAGCCCCTCAGAATTCTCTTGCCTTTCCCAGTAGAGAACCTGCAGGCCAGCATACCCCATCAGTTAGCTGAGGCTGAACATGTCACTGAAGGGGTTTCTCCCTGCAGTTCAGCTGGGAAGACCCCCCCCATATGTTCTCCAGGAAGCTCAGCTCAATCTCCCCACTAAGAGCCCTGCTCTCGCGCCTGTCACCTGCTAACAAATGTCACATCAGCTCACTGCCAAGCTTCCTCACTTTCCCAGAATACCGACTCTGGTCAGCAGCCAAGGGACAGCTCCCACAACTAGCAGTGATATGGGACTCCGAAGCCACAGTCCTCAGGCTAAGGCAGGGGAAAGTGAAGTCAGTTAGGGACATCCCCTCCCTTCAGGTGACAGAGGCCAGCCAAGCTCTCTGAGACGATGTCCATGAGATCTGCGAGCTCCGGTCCTCACCCCAAAAAGGAATGTAGATGAGAGACAGAGGGCACCCCAGAGAGCAGTTGCAGCCGGCCCTGGAGAAGGAAACCCAGGCACTACACTGCAGTAGAGGCCAAAAGACCAAGGGTGGATCCTTGCATGGCCTGCCTGTGGGTCCTTGCTAGCCTGGGACACATGCAAGTCATTGTAACAACCTGAACCTCCAACTCTCTCGTCTGTGCAGTGAGAAAGGAACCAGGGCCATTGTGCCCACGACCCTGACATGGAGGTGTCGTGCTCAGAGACTGGGGTGGCATGAGAAGAACCAGTTGTTCAGCATGTGTCCTGGCAGGGGACTTAGGCAGAGCTATCTGTATTCACAACCACAGGTGCCTTTTACTCCTGACACAACTGGACAACACCCAAGCAGAGGTGCCTCCCAGTGACAACACCCCAAAACGGTGATGACTCTGCTTGGGAAGCAGAGAAATAGCAGAGGTAACCTAGGTCCCGCCCCACTTCTACCCACTGGAAAGGACCAAAGTCAGCCACATGGGTCACAGGCAGCTGGGTGGCGGTATGGATAGAGAACATGACTCTGCCTGGTAGCTGGCCAGAGCATGTCCTGGGTAGAAGACACCACCACATCCGGGGTTCAGGAGTGACCGGCACAAAGGGAGGCTGGAAGGCGACTCCAGCAGACCTCAGCATCTGCCAGAAGCAGCAGCAGCCTGTGCACGGCACGGAGAGGAGGCGGGGCTGACTGAAGCCGAAAGCCTGGCCTAGATAGGAGCTGGAGGAGCGCAGGGGACTGAGGTGGAGCCCTGGGTATGGATCTCAGGCTTGGTGTTCCTTTCCTCCGGCCATCCACCAAAGAAAAGGCCGAATGTTCACCTCTTATTCCACCCACGGAGAGAGAAAACCCTGACCTCCATCCAGCCCCTAGCCCGCAGCCCATCTCTCTTCTCCCCTGCCCCGCCTCTTCCAAATCAAGTCTGTACAGCCTGGGCCACCCCCACATCCATGCCCTCACATGACAGTGCCGGCAGAACTTGGACCAGCAGTTTATATGCTTTCACTCCTGGGCCTACTCCTCCCCCTGACACACATCATAAAAACATCCCGTCTCACAGAAAAGATGGCGAGGGGGGAGCGTTGCAACTGGATCGAAAAAGCATGCACCGAAGGGCTGTCGGCAGGACCTGGGGGTAGCAGTGTCTCTGGAGAAGGGAAAAACTGGCCACGAACCAGACCAAGTGGGACCACGCGGTGTCTCGGAATCTACTAGGGTGCATATCTTTAATCCCAACACTTAGGGAGTAAAGGCAGGAGGATCTGTGAGTCTGAGGTCAACCTGGTTGATAGACCAGATCCTAGGCCATCTAGTGAGGTGGGCCACACCCCACTCTGGAAGGGGACACAGACCAATCACTCTTACAAATCCCGCAAACCAACCTCAGTCCTGAGGTCTAAGAGAAACCAAAGTCCCATTAGCAGGCTGTGAAAATGAGAATGACGAGTTGGGCCTTTGACCTTGGCCTTGTCCTTTGCGGAAACAACCCTGAGTGTGACTGTGAGCTTGCACCAGTGGCTGCGAGAAGAACCTGAGGGGACACACGCAGAGCACCTCAGATGCCACACCCAGGTTGAGGGCAAAGAGGGCGGTCTCTGCTCAGAGCCCCTCTGCCTGCTGAGGGCACAGCACACCGGCCATGGTTGGTGGGGGCCCCAAGCAGTCAGTGCAACACACCCTTTCTCTTCCCCACTCCTCAGCCTATGAATCCCGGCCTCCTGTCTAATTCCCCTCTCCCTTCTATGCCCAGCACACACATCACATCTCCTGGAAAAAAAAAATAAGCATTTGGACTCAAAGGAAGAACTCAGGGAGTTGGTCATTCTCGATTTGGGGTCCTTCAAGACTGAGAGGGAAAAAGAAAGAATGAAATATGAGCCTTCCCATTCACCAGTGTTATAAACAGTTATAATTTAGCACTGAATAATTGGTTGCTATGGCAACCGCTGCAGTACAGGTTGAAATCAGTTCTCCCTCCTGCTCTCCGGTCTGACGGGGAGCTTCATCTACATATGCTCAGGTTCCGGCTGCAGCCCGGTTATTTTATGTAAATCGGGATCCACAGCTTGCTGCTTGCCTGTGCCCCGCCACCCGCCCAAACCACTGCTTAGAGCCCACCTGCTCAGGCCCCCTCTGAGCCTCGCAGTCACCTGGTGGGGGATGCAGTGTTGGGGTCGGGAAGGAAGGAGATTCCCACACCGTGATCTAGGGCTGCGGGGTGGGTGGGGGAGCAGACACAGCTACCTCTTTGTAAATAGCATGCTATAGACCGCCATCCCCACCCCCAGGTTCTGCAGCTGGCGAGCGCTAAGCTGGGGGCAGGGGAGGTGAAGGGGGAGGGCGCACCCCTGGCCCAAGGGTCACCTCTGGTGCTAGGCATCTGGGAGTCTTTTCTACCCCAGTGTGCCCCCTTTTAAAGAAGACGTATTGCATCGCAAGCAATACGCAGGGGCGAAGGAATGGAAGAGAGGATGGAAATGAGATAGGGGAGGGTAGATGAGATGGAGAGGAGGGATTAATAAGGCAGAGGAAAGAATCACGGGCCAGAGGAAGAACCTGAGGACGGCAGGACAGAGACCCCAGCCCTACAGCCCCATGCCCTCCCCACCCCTGGCATCCTTCTTAGACAGAGCCACATCAACCCTGTGCCCAGGAAGGAGCAGGAAAAAACCAGTCCTGCTTAGAACAAAAGCTCTCCCCACCCCAGGAACTCCGGCCAGCCGGGCATTCTATCTAGAAGTGAATGGTCCCAGCCAATGGCCTGACACTTGCGAGCAAGTGGAGGAGGACTCTGTCCTCTGCCATGAGGCCCAGGACCTGAGGTTGAAAACAGTGACAACCGAGAGAGACTTCACAGCCTCAAGCAGAAAGTCTGGGGACCTGGATGCCAGGGCCTCACAGAACCTGTCCACTGCCCAGCCATGGACAGATCTGCAGGACCAAGCAAATAGGAGGCAGTGCTGCAGGAGGAGAATTCTGGGGTCCCCCGTGTCAAAGGAGCTGGTTCCCAGCACTCCCTTCAATGGGGAGTTCCCAAGCACAGGGCCCACTCCTATATCCTGCCTCCACTTCCTCCTCTGGATAATGGGGACAGAGAGCTCTGGAGGAAGCCTTAAAATATAGGCCAGAACCCTTGACAACCTGCTTCCCTTCAACCTGTTTCCTTCCTTCCTACTGGAGACAGACTCGCCCTGTGCCAGAGTGTGAGGTGTTCTGGGAGGAGGCAAACACATCAATCCCAGACAACATGCCAGACTACAGAGAGCCTTAACGGGCTTAGAAGTCAGCTGAGGGGTCGAGGAGACTCCAGGAGAACCAAGTGTGGTACACATACATGTGCATGAACACACACACACGCACTCAACAAGAGAGCTGACTAACATACAAAGCCAGGAGAGGTATGGGTGGGCTAGCAGGGGCGGCTGAGGAGCTCGCCACAGAGGGCTGCCGCACATCGCTGAGGGAATCCTTAGGTTAGGCTGTCCTCACAGTCCTAGACAAGATGCTCAGACAAGAGGAGAAAACATACAGGCTGCGGGTTGAGCTTAGGTCCCCTCCGATGCCGTTGGCCTTCTCCAGAGTCGTCTGTCATGTCGACATGATCCCAACACAGGGAAAGTGAAGAGGACAGAGTTGAGGCTCAAGAGGGCAGTGGCTCTCACGCGCCTCTCACCACCATTTTTTCTCTTTGGGGCTCTCCTCACTTCTGCCCCCGGCCTGCGTGCCGGAGCCCCCAGATAAACCTGCTCAAAGCCTTGCAGTGACTCAGTTTTACGGAGGGACAGGCAAGAGGTCGCCCTCTTGAGTGGCCCTCTGAGCACCTCTGCTCCCTCATTTAGGAGAGGTGTATGCTCCACCCCCCTGGCCCAGCAGCCTGGAGATGCAGGAAGTGAGAAGACAGAACAGTCTTGTCCCGAATGGGAAAGACACTAAGCTACCTGCCTGCCTCAGTTTCCCCACACCATCAGTTTCCAAGGCTGATCTCAGGGACGAAGCAAGTCAGCATGAGGCACATGGAAACATAATATCAGCAAGCAAGCTACCTCACCTCCTCAGCCTTGAGTCCCAGCACCCTGTACACAGAACCACCAAGAACCAGGAAGTAAAGAACGGGAACATTAATGTCACCGCGCACAAGCACAACCCTTACACACAGCGCATTCCTCACGGGAGCCTCCTGGTGTTTCTCTGACCTTCTCTGCTCTCAGTAGGATTCACTGAGGAGACAAGAGACTCCAACAGAGCAGCCAGAGAGAGATTGGACAGCAACGATGCCAGGGACCAGGCTGAGACCACAGTGTGGGGCAGGGAGACAGCCAGAGAGAGAGCAACATGGTGCTCCAGCTCAGCACAGAAGGACAGCTCAACCTCCAACCTTCTCAAGAAGCCCGACAAGCCATTTCCATCTCAGGGAACTCCTGCACGGCACCTCTGCAGGTGTCCAAGGGGTGCAAAAGGCCAAGCCCACCCCACCCATGCCTCACCTCCTTCTTCTTCCGTTTCCCTTTGGACTTGCTCTCTTTCAGCTTCTTGGGCTTCTTCTTGGGAAGGCTCACGGGCTCTGCAGGGAAGAAATCCTCGAAGCCTTCAAGGCCACCGTCGTCTTCTTCTGCAGGGGTTGGAAGGGAGAGAGGTCACCTTCAGTTTTAGGCAGAACCAGGGACACAGAAGCAGAGGCAGGTTCCGAATCTCCATACCACCCAGATCCAACAACTCCAGATGGCGGCCATGTGGCCACAGTCCTAGGACAACTGACAACTGTCATGTCCGCCCTGGTGGGCAGCACAGGTCACTGCCACTCTCTAGCCTTGCCCTCCCTCCCTCCTCTGTAAAAAAGGACAACAATCACCTAGTCCTCAACCCAATAAGCAAAAGCGAGCGTCTAATCTGGTGTCCTTACTGATCTGGGAGAGAAGTGACCTCATGGGACGTCAAAGCCATCACTAGCTGGCCCAGGGAAGGCTGGGGCCCAATAGAGAGGCCAAGATGAGTAAGGCCTATCCTTACCTCCAGAGGTTCAAGTGCAGCTGAGATGCGACTAACAAATGCAAATAAGGGACCCAAAGACTTGATAGGATCCCTCTTAATGAGGGGTTCAAGACTACAGTGCCTCCCCTGCCCAGTCCTGTGCAGGGAATCAATACACACGACCAGCCCAGATGCAGAGGGCTGGCAGGATGCTAAGCCCATTCCACATATGGGTCTTCCAGAAAAATGCTCACGAATCCCAAGTTCCCTCAGTGACATGGCTGAATATGCCTGTGACCCCGGCGCTGGGGAGAGCCTGCTAGACACCCAGCCTAGTCAAACAGAGGAACCCATGGTCCAGTAAGAAGTCCTGTCTGAGAGTAACTAGGCAGAGTGTGACAGAGAAGGCATCGATATCTTCCTTTGGCCTCCATGTGTGCATGAATGCACACCCTCAGACATTCCTTCACACCACATTCAACTTTTTTTAATTAAAGGCCAAGAGAGAGCAGGGTGGGCTTAGGGGCTGGGGTCATTAAAAAGGTGGCTATTGGCTCCATGTCAGCCCAAAAGGAGAAAGGTAAGTCTGCCTCAGCTCACCTTCAACCTAGAAGGGACTTCTGTACTGGGGAGACATGGTGAGTTGGAGCCTGACTCCCACCTACTGGGGACATCCACGTGGAGCCACCCAGAGGGTAAATCAGAAAGAGATGGCCACCCAGGGGGCTAAGGACAGAGAGATGGCCATCCAGTGGGCCAAAGAACAGAGATGCCACCCAGAGGAGCAAAGGACAGAGAGATGGCCACTCAGAGGGGCAAAACGAGGCTTCCAGAATTAAGCAGCTCCAGAACCATAAGAGCAAGCCTCCTTCACCAGCCCATAACCTGGGTGCCCTAGCAGGCCCCTCCTCATGTTCTGTGTGCAATGAGTAGATAGGGGTGGTCAGAGGAGTGGAATCTACGCCTCGCATGTGTGCATAGAGAGGCAATGTCCTTCTCAGGTCCGGCACAAGTCCTCCTGCCAGCCTTCGCTCACCTGAACCCCAGAGCCCTGTGGAAGACAGGTTCCCAATGGGTCTCTCTGATCCCTGTACATGGTGGCTAATTTCAGTCACACATATCCTCCTCTCAGAGGACAACTCATGGCTCCAGTAGCTAAGAACATCCCTCCTGAACCCTGAGAGGTCAGTCTGCATATGTACAACCCTCCTATTGGGGCACGGTACCCCTCAGTACCAGGATCCCATCCAAGGAACAAGCCCTGCCTGCCCACACAGCTCCCCGGAGTCTCCGGAGCAAGGATAGCTAGCGTGTGCCAAAGTTCCGGCCCCTCCCTAGAGTGGGAATCCGGAAGAGCAGCCTGCAAACCAGAGAGGAGGAGGCAGACTCCAGGCAGGACTGGAAGCTGATGTAAGGAGGGAACCTGAGTATAGTCAGGTCATCCCTGGAGGACCACCGCAGTACATGCCAACCTATAGAGTGTGGTACTGCTGAGGCAGGGTCCACGTGAGGGGTACAGCTAACGTGGTGTTGGCAGGACGCCAGGCACAGGGCAGTGGGCAGTGGAGCCACTCCTGACTTAAGCTTCCGTGGGCCAGGAATCCCAGCTGGGACTAGGAGATGTTGAATGTAATGCACCCTGCTCCTCTGAGCCCTGATGTGCCCGAGGCAGGGAGAGTCTACAGAGAGGCCTCAGAGTCTTGGCCCCGACGCTGAAGATGGCAGGAGGCCAGGCCAGAGTGGCCAGTGGGATGCCCATCTGCACCTGCGTATTCTCCCAGGATCACAGACACCCACCCAAGCAGAAGCACCCCCACCCCCTGCGAGTGCCCCATACCAGTTATGTAACAGGCTCCAGGCTGGTGCAATCTCAAGGGGCCCCTTCTCCCTCCTGCCTCTGCAGGGCGGTCCCCTGTCTCCTCCTAGCAGGGGAATCCCCGGACTTAGGAAGCCAGCCCAGCACATGTTCCCTGACTGGCCAGCAGGAGACGGAGGTCCACAGGTGACTAGGAATGTTCTACAAAGAAGCTTGTGATACAGAATGGATACAGAAGTGGGCAAGAAGGAGCCCCCAGGCTAGGTGTAGCTCATCCAGAACAAACATAGACCCTATGTCCACAAACAGCACCCCTCTTCTTCCACAAGGCAACCTCACAGTTCAAGGCTGCCTGGTTAGTTAAAAAGAAAATAAATAAATAAATAAATCTCCCTCCAGGATATTTCCAGAACTGGCACATGAAGATGAGGATCCGCTCTGACCACGCCTATCTCTAGCAGGCACTTCCTGTGCCTACTCTGCTTCTGGTAGCCCTGAGAACACCTCAGGCCTGGCCTCTGTGATCCCACCCCATCACCCCACACACCTAGCCCTCACTGTTCCCAAATAGGTCATCGTCCTCTTCGGCGACAAGTCTTCTAAAATCCAGCTTGGGAATCACCATCCAAATCACCCCACTGGCAGCCACGCCCGAGTCTCAGGCTTCTGCCATCACCCCTATTCTTCCTTCCCATGGCCCTATCTGCCAGGGGCAGGTCAGGGGCAGTTTTTACAACAAGGGGCATGTGGCCAGTGGGGGAGATAGAATTCCACTACCCTGGAGTGAGGGGACCCAGGGTGGGGGCAGCCAGCCCATAAAACAATTGCCCTGCCAATTCCCAGCCCAAGGAGGCTGCCCCACTGCCCTCCTGGCCCATCTGGCTGTACCCTCAAACACCAGCCAGCCCTGCCCAGCCCCAGGGCCTGAGGCTCCATCGATCCTAGCCAGCTATAATTAGGACCATTAGCTTGGTAACTCCTTACATCTTAAGTGGCCCCAGTCAGAGGCCTGAGGAAGAGCAAGGGAGGCTACTTCCAAGACTTGGGGTGGGAAACAACATGAAGATGAGGGACAGCGTGAGGGTCGGGGGACAGAATCTGGCAGGGTAAAGGCACAACTTCCAAAGCTTTTTCCGACCTCTGCTAGCCCCTTGTTCGCTGGCCGCACGCCCTCTAGCTCAGGCCTGCATTCTCCAGCTGTAGCTGGGTGAGCCGGATGACCCTTCCCAGCTGGTAAATGACGGCAGTGGCGCTGAGCCAGGTGTGGTGGCACAGGCCTCTAATCTCGGCACTCCACAGTCTGAGGCAGGGTGATACCAAAGTTCAAAGACTTCTGGGCTACACGGCAAGGCCTTGTCTGATGAAACAAGAAGACCCTGGAATGGCCGCAGTTACAGATATGAGACTCCGAGGACCTCATCACCTGCCCGCATCTCAGTCCCACAGCTGTCTGGAGTACAGCCTGGTGACGATCTAGGCAACAGGCTCATACCAGGATGTGAGCCCTCCCCTAGCTCTGCCCTTCAGGCTGTGGACCCACTCAGAGCCAGGTATTTTGGCAGTGTGCCTTGTGTGCCACGCTCAGGACTGTACTCCAGGACCACCGAAGTAGCTAAGGCCAGCTCGGGATCAGGGTTGCCAGAGCCTGAGAGGACAGATCTAGAAACCCACAGCCAGGGTGAAGTCTTGCAGACTCCAGGCCCTGCCCCCTCTGAGGAAGAACAAGCCTCCAGGAGGCTTTTCCAGTCGGAAAAGAAGTTATGTCATCAGACTCAGAGAGTAGACAACTAAGGGGCCGGGACAAGACCTCCATCGCCAAAGTCTCCAAAGACCAAATCAGCTTAGTCCACCAGCCTCCCCAGAACCCAGGGAGTAGGGGCTCCTGTTTCCACCCCCTCACCCATCTTCAAGGAGGAAACAGGGCCACCTAGTGGTCAGGAGGGAACAGGGCCAGAGAGGCACACTGCTTCAAACCATCACCCCTTCCTGACCAATGACCCAAAAGTCCGCCCCCATGGCCATTTCTTCATCTGTGAAATGGGCTTCATGCTGCAGCCTGCCTTCCTCCTGGGCAGTGGGGAGACATTGAACTGTGAACACGAGGCCCCAATGCTGGGTGCAGTCCAGCGATGCAAAGAACCCAGGAGGGGTCGCAGGGTGGAGGTACTCTGAGGTCAGTACTTGTGGACCATAAAAAGCCTGACTGAAGTCCCCACTAATCTCTGAACCTCCCCCCACGGCACAGGCCCTCAGCTGATCCAGAGCAGCGCTACCATAACCCCAGAGGTGATTAATAATTTATTTATGACATTTGACAAAATCCAGACATCACCTCATTGGCATCTCATAAAAGAGACGGCGGTCCTGAGAGCGAGGGGAGGAAAGGAGGAGGAAGAGCTCTTACCTTAAGTGACTGGGACCTAGGAGAGTGAGGATGGCCCAGGCAAGCAGAAGAAGCCTCCAGACAGATGTAAGGCATGGGTGTGTGGGAAGAAAGGGGCAAGGAGTCGAAGACATGAAGCAACAACACGGGAGGCATGGAAAGAGACAGGGACGAGGGAGAGGCAGAGCTCTCAGGCAGAGCAGATAAAGACTGAGGAGGGAACAGAGCAGAGAAAGAGGTGGAGGGAGGGGGAATAAAGACAGAATTACAGAGATGAAATAGTCTCAGAGGTTCCTCTACAAGAGCCCTAGAAGTCTGGTGAGGTGGCGCACACCTTTAATCCCAGCACTCGGGAGGCAGAGGCAGGAGGATCTCTGTGAGTTGGAGGGGCCAGCTGGTCTACAAAGTGAATTCTAGCACAGCCAGAACTACATAGTGAGACCTCGCCCCCCCCCAAAAGAAATTCCGACAGAAAGTCAGACAATATGCATTGCTCAGTACTTGGGTCAAAGATAGGTGGATAGATGTCAGAAAATCGAATGGGAGTGGGGAGACGGATGGAAGCAGGTGGATGGATAATGGATGGGTATAGTGGACAAATTGATGGTAGATGATTTGGATACATGAAGCATGGTGGGTATATGGATGGAGAGCTGGTGGAGAGATGGGTGGTGGTGTCAATGGACAGATGAAAAATGGCTGGATAGTAAAGAATGAATAGATGGTAGTTGGATAGATAAGTGAATGGTGCTAGCTGGTGGATAGTAGATGGATGGATGGATGATGGATGGATGATGGATGGATGATGGATGGATGGATGGTAAATGGTTGGATGAATGATGGATGGTTGGATGGATGATGGATGGATGGTAAATGGTTGGATGGATGATGGATGGATGGATGGATGGATGATGGGTGGATGATGATGGATGATGGATGAATGATGGATGGATGATAATGGATGGATGGATGAATGGATGAATGGATAATGGATGGATGGATGGATGGATGGAGGAATGATGGATGGATGGATGGATGATGGATGGATGAATAGATGGATGGATGGGTGATGATGGATGGATGATGGATGGATGAATGATGGATGGATGGATGAATGGATGATGATGGATGGATGATGGATGGATGAATGATGGATGGATGGATGATGGATGGATGGATGGATAATGGATAGATGGATGGATGGAGGGATGATGGATGGATGATGGATGGATGGATGATGGATGGATGAATGCTGGATGGATGGATGATGGATGGATGGATGGCTAATTGGTTGGTATTGTGGATTGATAATTAGATGCTTGGGTGGGTGTTAAATACAGTCAGGTTCCCTGGACCATCCCTACTCCAAATGGGGGGGAGCTTAGAAAGCATGGGCCTTCGGGAATCATGGCAGCCATTCTCTCCTCACCTCTGAACCTAAGATGCTCACACAGGTAGCTATATCTGTGGGTGGAGACAGAGACCACTCAAGTCTCCCTAGGACCACAGCAGTTACCCTGCCCAGCCAAAAGAGATTCTGGGCTCATCAGCTTGACAGTGATTGAGAAAGGGCTGGACCAACCAGGCAGGGAGACCTCCAGCCTAGCAGAACCCACCTCTGAGGAAAAGCCTTTAGCAGAACCCACCTCCGAGGAAAAGCCTTGAGGGCCAGGCCCTTTCCTCTCAGGCTTCTCACTCCCAGCCCTTCTCCAGCCCAGGTCCCTGACAGACACTTACTAGATGAGAGCACAAGTCTCAGAAGCATATCCTTGGGGAGGCAGGACGGCTACCCGCTTTGGATGGTGCTAATTACACCTGCTATGGTTTGCTGTGCATGTGATGCGCTGGGCATTATGACCTGACTGTTCTATGTGCACTATCCCGAGGTCTCATAATAACCTTCTATGAGGTAGCTGCTGCTGGATTCATTCTACAAGTGGGGACACTGAGGCAGAGGGCTGGGGGGCCTTGTCCCAAGACCACAGGACTAACAAGAACAGTGCTGAGGCTTAAGTTCTCCTCCTCCCAACTCAAGTCTTCCCTTTGACTAGCACACTCCCCTGGGAATCGGCAGCTGCCAACCTCCGAGCCAGAAGAAGTGGGAGCCTACCCCACTTTCCTCCTCACAGCGGGCTCACCCACCAGCCACAAAGCTAGGGGGAACCGGCCAAGGAAAAGCCCGTGTAGGAAACAAACTGCGCAGATGCTAATTGCTGCCAGTTGAGAATTAGCGTGAAGGCTTCCAGAACCCTGTCGCTGTCAGACTCCAGGGGTCTAAGAAGGGTCTAAGAGGTCACTTCCAGGACCTCCTCAGCTAAGAAGAGCTTCACCACACATTGCAGAGGGCTATGAAGCAGCTAGCAGGCCAGGCGGCCAACACTGCAGGCAGACACGTGGACTAGGCCAGGACTGGCCCCACAGCCAGGGAGCCAGGGGTGACCGTGAGACTCCTCATCATTAGACACAATCTCTCAGGCAACCTCAGTTCCAAGTGTCAGTCCAACTGGCAGTTAGGGGTTCATTCCACTTAGGAGTGGGGGGAGACTGACTGAGGAAGAAAAATGAGGTTCCAGAGACCAGGAAGTGCTACAAGCAGATAACCTCTCGAAACGGGTCTGAGGTGAGGATGAAAGAGGGTGTCCCATAATGCCCTGGAGCTGGGGCCTGCATGGACAGAACAAACTTGTGAGCAAAAGACAGGAGTCAAGCAGAGGTCAAGGACAGGGCCCAAGGACAGAGCGGCACCTGCAGTGTCCCGTAGAAATACTGTCGGCAGACACTAGGAGTCAGGGCCCAGAGAGGCTATATGTGAACAAGGAGCACTGGGAAGACTGGATGGACCAATAGTCTGGCTCTAAGTGGTCAGTGACCACTGACTGGGAAGTTCTGGAGGGGTCCATGGGAGAGGATGGAACCTGGAAAGATGCTGGAGCCCTGGAAGGCTCTGGGGACAAAGCAATCATAGCAGTCAATGACAGGGCCCAGAATTCCCAGTTAGAGAGACAGGAGCAGGGGTCTCCTTTGCATGGCTTTGGAAGTGTTCCTGAAGGCCCCTGCCTACCCTGGAGGCAAGTGGAGGCACAGATTAGTAGGCAGACTGGACCAAGATCCAGCCCATATTGTCCCATCATCCTGGGGGCACCCAAAACCTCACCAAACCCTAGTATCTGATGCAAGCAAGGAAGGTCAGACAGGAAGGAGAAGAGGACACCATTGGTATAACAAGTCCCAGAGATGGGGCTGTTAATACACACCCAACTGTCCACCGCCCCTGTCAGTACCACAAAAGACCACGCCCCAATCACCACCAGAGATCTTTGAAGAGTTAGACTCCTAGGTAGAAAACAGCTACAGGTTTCTTGGCATGTGCTTGGCTCTGCTTTCCCCACTTAGAGAGGGGCTGATGGCTTCAGCCTGGGATTCAGCAGTCAACTACTGGAAACCATTCCTCTGCACACCTCATCCCAGGGAAGGCTCTTGGCCTGGCTAAAAGGGGAGGGGTTGAGCAGCAGGCTCCTGCAGGGGGCCCCAGTGACAGCATTAAATCCACTAAACAAGCAAGCCAGTCCGCAGAAGAGGAGACTGGGGGCCAGGGGGTGTGGCCCCTGGTAAAGATACCAAAGGCCTGGGAGGTACTGCTCTCCCCTGAAGAACGGGTGCGAGTGTGTGAAATAGTCTCATCCATGGGGATGTACATTCCTGGGCAAAGGAGGACCTTCTGGCCTCTCACAAGTCCTCGGAAGTTCAGGAGGAGCCATAGACTTAGGAAACTGAGAAGTGATACCCCTAACAAGGGAGGGAGGCCAGCTGACAAGGTGAGGCCCTGCCAGACTATGCCAGGACGGGGAGCAGTTTAACTGAAGAATCCTTCTGAAAGGTAACCCCTGAGACACAAGCGTGCGATGGAGGCTGAATTCGAAGAAGCCGTTGGCAAGGGCAGGGGCGGTGGCCCTGGGGCGTCAGGCCCACTGGCAAGGCGGCAGGATGGTCTAGGCACGGCTGGCACTAGCGCGCGGAGCACGCACGGCGGCCTGTGCAAAGTGCTGGGGAGCGACTGTCAGGCACCAGGAGTCGGAGCCCGCGCGCCCCGCGGGGTTCGGGCATGGCCAGCTCCCCACGCGCGGCCCGTCCTCGCCCCGCCCGCAGAGCGCGCTTCCCGCCGCCTTCAAGGGCACGCGGGCTGACCCCGGCGGCGCCGCGCCCCCTCCCTCCCTCCTAGCCGCTTGCCCATGCTCCCCACCGCGGGTTCGCCCAGGGGTCCCTGGCGCACCCCGCCCCGAGCGCCGCGCCCCGATGCTCGCCCGGCCCTGCGCCCTTGGCCCGCGCGGCGCCAGCAGGGCGGGAACGCCACCCGCAGCCCGGCGCCCCGCCCGCGTCCCAGGCCAGCAGGTCCCGGTGCCCCTCACCTGACATCTCCTCCTCGTTCTCCATCTCCTCCGCGAACAGCCGCGGCAGCTCCTCCTCGGTGCCCAGCGGGCCCCGCATGCCCAGTGCGGGGGGGAGGGGAGGTGGGCGCCCCCCTCCCGCCGGGCGCGGTGCCAGCCTTAACCCGTGAGCTGCCGGACGGACCCGCTCGGCGGGCGAGGCGGTCTCGGCGAGAAGATGGCGGCCGCCGGCCCCCCCGCCCCCCCAAACCTCCACCCCCCCGTGTCGACCCCTCAAGCTCTCGGCCGCTTCTGCTCGCACCCGCCAAGCCCGGGCCGCTCCGCCCACCGCGCCCCGCAGCGCGAGTCCCGCAGCCGGCCGAGGGTGGCGGCGGCAGCGCCCGCGGCACGGCGGCACGGCGGGGGGGCGGCACACATGCCCGGATTGTGACGTCCAGTCTGGTTGCTGTGGCAACCCCATCCCATCGTTCCGCCAGCGCGACTAGTTACCAGCAACGAACAAGTTAGGGGGACTAGTCCTGAACAGCCTGGTGAGCGCGGGAGGGGGTCCGGGAGCCGTCGAGGTATGAGCAGAGACACGACGGACAGACGGACGGACGGGCGAGCTGGCTGCGGAGGCTCGGTGGCCCGGGCGCAGGAGGAGGCGAGGTAGTGCTACCCGTGCGCACCCCGCACCCCGGGCAGGGTCAGGGATCGCCACCTGCCCGCGAAGACACCTGGCCCCGAGAGGCAGGGTGGTAAACCACGAGCTGCCCCACTAGCCTTTTACACTCCGGACACACCCCACCTCGGTTTCAGGCTACCCTTTTCAAAAAAGAAGCAGAAGAAAATGTGTTCCGCACTTAGGGAAGGGTCTCTCTGGTGACAGTGGGTGCGATTGATCAAGAAAAATCAGTGGCTTCCCCACCGCCCACGTGCCCTTTCCGAAACACTCCTTTGGGCTGTGTCCAGCTCAAATACATCCAGGTCTCTAGGGCTCGGTATGGTCTGTGCCCCGGACTCCCTCCCACTCAGGACACCTGTCGCCAGGCGGAAGGGTTGATGGCTGCCAGCCCCACTTGTTAAAGGACAAGCTGGATGCCTAAGCCCCTAGGGAGCAAGACTGGAATTTTAAGTGAGTGTTTTCAGCCTGGTGCAGCCAAGTCTTACACCACGGCAACTTTAAGAACACAGAAGTTGCAGGGTCCAGCAGGAAGGAGGTCACCTGCTCTCCAGTCCCACAAAGTCCAGGAAAAAGAGGGTCATCCTCATGCCATGCCTCTGGCCACCCACTGAAGGAGTGGACCTCACTGCTGCCGGCGAGGGCAAGACCTGCCTGACCTGAGAGGGTAAGAGCGGGAAGAGCATTGGCTCTAACACAAATTCTCTAGCCTGGGCTGAGCGCTCCATACAGACCCTCAGCTTCCAGTGTTCAGACCTGTCACCAATAGGGATTCTCCTCTCTTAACCCCTCCAGAGAGCCATAAGAAGTGTGCCAGTTTAGCTGAATGCCCCAGCACAAGACCTCTTGAGGAGGTGGCTGCATGCCCTGGGCTTGCCCAAGGCCGCTGATGGGGGTAGAGGTGGAAAGAGCCCTTACCAGTTGCTAAAGCTTTCTTCTCTACACAAACAATGAGCACACGCCATAGAAAAGCCATAGAAAACCGCGTCTTTGTTGGTGAGCAGAGGCAGGTCTGTCCAGCCTCCCAGGAAGGCCTTAAGACTCCCCATCTCATTTTTACAACACTTAGTGGAGGCCACCTCACAAGGGGAAAGGACCATCCAGCAGAAAGAAGGTGGCTAAGATCCAAATGGCCCCCTGGATCTAGGCTGTCCTGCCAAAGGGAGCCCCAGATTGCTGAGGCTTGAGCCTGCACACACACACACCACCACCACCACCACCACCCCACCCCCGGGAGGGCTTGTTCTCCTGGCCACTGGTTTCCCTGTCTGCTAAGGATCCAGGAAAAACAAAAGCAAAAGGCCAAGCTCCACCAAATAAACCCACCCTCCATTACCAACCCCCTAAAACCTCTCTGTTGGTAGACATTAAACCTTTTCAAAGGTCCCTGTCCCACCTCAGAGAAACTTGTGACACATTTCACACCACCAGAAAGTCTCCCCTACCTCCACACGTGTGTGTACAGGCATGTAGACGCACACACACACCATTAACCTCCGCTCTGAATTCCCAAGGCAGAGTTGGGAAAGTCAAGACATTCAAAAACAGCTCCAACTGCTTAATTTGAAGCAAATTAGAGTCAAGATGTGAGTTGTACACTCAGGATGCTTCCCAATTACTACACTGGGGTGCCATTAGCTAACGACCAAAGACCCAAACTGGAATGGTAGTGAAAATCACGTCGTGCGTGTGCACGCATGCACGAGTGTGTATGTGTGTTAACTGTAAATCTCCAGTAATTTTTAAAGGATTCCCCTTATTAAACTATTAAATGTACATTTTCATGACTAGGGACCCAAGATGCCTGATGTTAAAAAGCGATCTCTAACAGGTGAACATTTCGTAACCTGCAGTTGTGAGAACAGCCTACCATTAAGGTTAGTGTCAGGACACAAGTCTCCTGTTTGCTCACACAGGACTTGTAATAACACTCAATGACTACTCACAAATCAAAATATTTTTAATATGGTAGCTATGAAACATTCTGAAATTTGAAACGTAAGTGTGAAATTTTGTCTTCGAAAAACAATTGAAATAGCTGGTCCTCTCCTGCATACCCAGTACTACTCCAGTCCTGGGTTGTGTGAACACACCCCCAGGAACTGTCTAGAGACAGCAACTTCAACAATGTCTCCACGAATGGCCACTTCCTGATTCTGGACTCTGAGGACAGTGGACAGCCTGCGCCTACAGAGATCAGAACTGCTGGGCACCTTCTCTCAGCAGGGGGACTTCACTGGGGATGGCCAGTTGTCCTGGGAGTGGAAGGTCAATGTCCCTCTGTAGACCAAGACCTAGCTCAGATTGGACATGTTTGTCTCCAAAAGTAGACCTCCTACAGACTACTGGAGGTGGTGGGAAAATCTCAGAAAGAGAAGCCTGGAGCCAGGGCCCTTAAATGGGTATGGCAGTTAGCCTGGAGCATTTGATGGGCACTTCCTGGGCTCTGGCTAGGGCTCACTAGACTGGAACATGGTTGGATGGCTATTCTTAAACATCAACAGTATTTTGGCATCATTTAAGAAGTGTGCTTCAGCCAGGCGGTGGTGGCGCACGCCTTTAATCCCAGCACTCAGGAGGCAGAGGCAGGCGGATCTTTGTGATTTCGAGGCCAGCCTGGACTACAACAGCTAGTTCCAGGACAGGCTCCAAAGCTACAGAGAAACCCTGTCTTGAAAAACAAAAAACAAAACAAAACAAAAGTGCACTTCATCTTTTGGGTGCAGGTTCATGGACGTTTGTGTGTGGAAGCCCGAGTCAATGTGGTCTTCCTCAATCAACTGCTCTCTCCCTTATTTTTTCTTTACATGTTTTTTAACTCAGGGGAGGGGACACAGGAATGCCATGGTACTCATGTGGAGGCAGAGGACAACTTAGGGAAGTCAGTCCTTTCCACCACATGGGTTTCGGGATCAAACTCAGTTCTCCAGGTTTGACGGCAAGTGCCTTTATTTACTGAGCCATCTTGCTAGTCCGCTCCATTTTTTAAGATTTATTTTATGTGGGTTTTGCCTCAATGCATGCAGTACCCAGACTTAGAGTTACAGACAGTTGTGAGCTGCCACATAGGTACTGGAAAGTGAACCCAGGTCCTTTGTAAAAGCAGCAAGTGCTCCCAACCACCGAGTACTCTTTCTAGCTCCCCGCTTCATCTTTCCAGGCTGAATCTGGAGCTACATTGGCTCGCCAGTAAAGTCCCAGGAATCCTCCTGTCTCTTGACTTCCCAGCACTGGGATTACAGGAGCAAACCACTGTACCCAGGTTTTGTGGGTGCTCATGCTCCTGTGGCAAACATCTCCCTCATCCGGTTAGCTGAAGCCTTATGTAGATAGCAGACACCCTACAACCAGTCCCTCCACAAGCAAGCAACCTCCAGGCTAACCCACAAACCTGGACAAATCAGTCAATGGGGTTTCCTATAATGAAATTCTATCACCAACCAGCCATGTCCACGAGCACTGATCACCCTTTTGTGACACTATCCCCCACTTTGGTTGCCTCTTAGAACAGACCAACAACTTCAAGTTCAGCTCTTGCAAGTCCAAGGGACCACATCCCCAGGTGTCCACACTGACCTCCAGGCGCTCCTGAAATTTCCTGACTTTAAAAAGGGTTCAAAGGACCCCGCACTAGGGTCCTCACCTTCCAATAAGCTGTGCCCCACCCTGAGGCTCCAAACCCCAGGCATTGGGTCAGAGCAGGATCTCAGCACTCAGCAAGGGACCAGCAGGGACCTGTCCATTGGACTGGCTGCTGAGGGGAGGGCACCACAAATGAACTTTCACTCATGAAAGGCAGGGGCTATGGCACTGTGGAGGCTTCTCCAAGTAAACCGAGTCTAGACATGAAGCCTCCCCTGTAGATTCTTCCTGGGATGCCCCAACACCCAACAGAGTGCACTGGCAGCAACCCTAACTGGCAGGGAGTGAGCCTGTGCCAGCATGGTTTTATGGCTTCCGTGAACTTAAGTCAGGGCTTCAAACTCCAGTGTTCCTGTGCCAACACTTCCGATAAGGACAGGTAGGGCACAAGGCCAGACAGACATAAAGGAGACGGGTATAGGAGGGGGCCTGGACACAGACACTGTGGCAGGTTTAACAGAATTCAAGTTTACTCTTCATGGTATCCATCAGAAATGGGCATCTGTCTGGAAAGCGATTCTCGCTGAGCTGTAGAGAGGGGAGGTAGCAGAAAGACTTTTTCTCCATGCCCAACGCAACGAGCCAATGAAGGAAAGGTTGACAGGCGTGTGAAACAGAAAAAAGAGAGCAAGCCTTGCACGGTACCAGGAGCCAGGTTAGCCACTTTAATACAAAATGTGAACATTCAAATACAGGAGCTTAGAAAGAGGCAGAAAACGCAGTTTCCATTTTATTACAGTTAATCTGGGACCATTTTCTAGAGGCATGTGCTAATCAACCCAGGGTTATTTTTTTTTTTACAGCCAAACTAGAAATAACCACATGGGAACATCAACACAACAAACAAGATCTGTAAATCCAAGTCACAAATCTAAGAATTCTAACCATGAGGGGCTGCACATATAGGTCTAAAGAAAATGCTACCTCCTGCGAGGGCAGAGAAAACCAAGACAGTTCTGCTTTAAGAAATTTGCATAGAAATAGAAAATGCTGGAACCTTTGTTACAAGTGAGATTGCAGCCTGAACATGTCAAACTCAACCCCAGAACCATGTTTCCTTGGAGGTGGAGTAGGGCTGACATCTGATTTCCAGCTGACAGCAGAGTACAAGCCTCAACTGTGGCCAGCAGCCGTAAGACCTTTCGACATTTCAGTTACTAGAAAGCAGGGCAGGTGAGATGCTCCTACACAATTCTGCCTTCAGAGAATTAGCCTAAGGGGTCAGACAGTTCTCCAAAGTGACCCTTGACAAGGCCTTCCTCTGTCCCAGTGTCTGCAGTGCACACTGCTTGGAAAGTTTGCGGTAATGGGCCTTGAGCTTGTTAGGCTACAGCCCCAGGCTAAGACTTTTATCACTGAATCCAGTTGTGACCTGAAGTGACAGCTTAAGTACCAATTTCCTGGGCAACTTCATCTTTACATCAAACACTCACCTTCATCACTTATGTGCCCTCCCTGCAAGCCTGCTGAGCTCCAGGCATGGAAGGGCTCCCCCTACGGGGAACATCGGGAAGCTGTCTTCAGCACCCTCTGCTGGAAGCTAGAAAAACAGCTTGTTAGACAGGCTTGGACAAGCTGTGGCTTTATATATATTTTAAGTCTCACTTCTAGCCCTTGCTGACCTCTGACTCACACCTATCCTATAGATAGAGCACTCTAAAGGCATGACGCCCAGCATATTTACAAATCCTTCTATAAAGGGCAGAATATGCAGCAGTAACACTAAAGACCACCTCTTACTTCTACAGGAAGGAAAAAGGTTAGTGCTCACAACAGTGAACAGCTTGGGAACCTGTTTTATGGACTGTCATTTTCCCAGGAAAGCTCCAGACATCACCGGCTTGCTTTTAACGAGGAGCACCACATTGTATTCTCACACCGCTCTGAGACAGATGCCGTGTGCAGGGTCAGATGCAATTGGTTGGCCCCGCTGCACTCGGGCATTACTACTGGAGAACGTGTCTATATACAAACAAGCAGCAACCAGCCCAGGCCTGTCACCTCCAATTTCCTGTCCAACCCACACTGTAGAGATACAATGATAAACCACAGGTTTTGTTCCTAAATTTTATTTATGAATTAATACAAAACATTCCAGACCAATGTGTCTTAATCCTCATCCTCCTCCTCCTCTTCGTCCTGGTTAATCTGGAAGTAACGCAGCTCATAGCTCTCTTTGCTGTTGGCGACAACACGCAACCAGTCTCGGAGATTGTTCTTCTTCAAATATTTTTTGGTGAGATATTTCAAATACCTGCAGAAAAAGAACATTTAAGAACTACAGTAGACTGTGGTCTTGCATTCTGAAACATTTTAACTTCATAAAACACAATAAAAAACAATTTTAAGATGTTTTTTCAGCCCTCCCAAACAAGGATAGGCCAAGGCAAGTACACCCAAGGCAGTGCTCTCCCAAGACCGTCTACCATGCTGTATCCCTCAAGAGGCAGTAACAACGCCATCAGCGCACACCAGCTGGCCCCCTAAGCAGCCAACACCTACAAAGTGGCCCACAGTGACCACTAGAGAAAGAAGGCAGTGGTAAGTTGACAATTACATGTGTTTTAACACCTTTGCTGAGAGTCACTAACCTTCCAACCAGCT
Source organism: Myodes glareolus (assembly GCF_982192425.1). NCBI lineage: Eukaryota > Metazoa > Chordata > Mammalia > Rodentia > Cricetidae > Myodes > Myodes glareolus. Next base: position 4,410,347 of record NC_142031.1, read on the forward strand.
CCAAGCACTTCTCACACACTTCTGCAAACCTCCCTGAGGAGGCAGATGGGTTGTCAGGGCTATTTGTCAATGTTCTGAGTCCCCTAACTTCTTCAGTAGGATGGCCATTATCCAACACTTGGGCACAGCGTGTATTCCAGAGCTAAGACTCTTGTTATGAGATGGGTCCCTGTTACCTAAGGTGGCCTCAAAAACTGGGCTCAAAAGATCCACCAAGCTCAGCGTAAGACTACAGATTTATGATGCCTTGCCTCAAGTTTCTTCCCTCCTCTGCTGGGGTCAAATTCACGGTGCTGCACATTCCCCACACCTGAGCTACCTCTCAGCCATACTATGTTTCCTTTATTTGTTGCCTTGGCCTGAATTAACTTGATGTTAAGCCAGGTCAGGGTGGTACACGCCTTTAATCCCAACACTTGGAAGCAGAGACAGGTGGATCTCAGTGAGTTGGAGGCCAGCCTGGTATACAAAGCGAGTTCCAGGACAGCTAGGGCTATTACACAGAGAAACCCTGTCTTGAAAAACCAGAAGGAGAAAAGAGTTTAAAAAAAAAACAAAAACAAAAAAATCTCAGTAATTAGAGGATCGCCAGTTTCCGATCAGTCTGGGCTACATAACCCAGTGGCAGTCTATGTCATTGTTTTCTCAGACTCAAAACTTCAGGGTTTCAAAACTCATAGCAAAACAGCGTCAGAGACAGGAAGAAAAGACATCCTAGACTCGGAACACCCTTGGGTGTTTCAGAAAAATAACACTTGTCATCGAGAAAGCAAAGTCAGCGGGCAAGGCATTTGGAAATGGCAACAGGAAAATCCCAAGTTCAAGACCTGCTATACCCCAAGTTCTCATGGCGGGCCTAGACAACTTATAAGACTCTTGTCTCGAACTCAAAATGAAACAAAAAGGGATCATGGGACAGGGGTACCAAAATGCAACTCAATGCCTATTGTGTACAAAGTCCTCGACCCCCGAAAACAGGCTGTGGGGATCAGAATGCGTAGCTGAGACTGGAGCAAGAGTGGCTCCAGGGTAAGGCACCCTCAAACCACAGTTCATGGGGTGTGGGGAATATCCTACATGTGGATAAGAAGCCTCCTCCCCACGGGTTGCCTGCTGTGTACCGCCTGCCTCACTCGCCTGCCTCACTCACCGCAGCCAGGCAGCCACCACCTATTTGCTGACAAGGTCTTAACCAGCAGACTCTGCCGGGCACACACTATGTGAAGAGCTTCCCCAGATCCCCAGATTCCGGCCCAACTACGTCCAGCTCTGCTAAAGCAGCACATCGCCATTGTCACCCTCATCCTCACACAGAATCAGTGTCACACCCTGCAAGGAAAGACTCCACGATGGCATCAGATCTCACCCAATGCCAAAGGACAGCTTACAAGAAAATCAGAATTAAAAATGAACCTCTCACCTAAGTGTGGCAGCAAGCACCTGGAAGCCCAGCTCTCAGGAAAGAGATGGGGACAAGAACATCAGGCACCAAGGCCAGTCTCAGCAACCTGCTGAGTTTGAGCCCACTCTGAGCTACACTGGGGGGAGGGGAGTCAACACCACAACCTAACAACAAAGGAAGCAACAATTTAAGAATGCTAGGTGTGGTGGCACACGCCTTTAATTCCCAGCACTGGGAAGGCAGAAGCAGGCCAAGGCTCTATTACAGAGACCCTGCCTCAAATAACCAACTGGGAAAAAAAACTAAGGAAACATAGGCAAAGTCTGAGTCCCTTTTGAAGTTTGAAATACTGTAGCCTGCGAACAAGTACAGCAATGACAAGCTAGATAAATACACTTAATGGGCCTGGAGAAGGCCCAGCAGTTAAGAGCACATACTACTCTTTCAGAGGACACGTTCAGAACCCAGCACCCACACCAGGCAACTGCGACTCTAGCTCCAGGGCACCTGCATATACAAACGCATAACTAAATATAAATCTTAAAAAACTTCACCAGAAGGCAGAGGCGGATCTCAGCGAGTTCGAGGCCAGGCAGTGCTACACAGAAACCCTATCTCAAAAAGTTAAAAATAACTAAGTTATTCTATTTCTCAGTAGCAATGCTCACACACCCACACTGCCCTTTACCTTTTGGAGAAAGGCACCTCGGAAGTGACAGTGATCTTGCTCTTGCTCCGTTCGATGGTCACAACCCCTCCGCCAAGATTCCCAGCTTTGCCGTTCACCTTGATTCTCTCCTGGAGGAACTGCTCCTGCAGAAAGCAAAGTGAGTGCAGTGGGCTTCCCGTCGCCAGTGCAGACTACTCAGACTTTCTCCCAGCACTAAACTACAGTGCTCCTTTAAAATTTTCAGTCTTTCTAGGGATGTGAGTATATGCACACATGTGCGTGGGTGCCAGTGACATGGTGTCTGGCTATCAGAGGACAACTGTGTGGGGTCGGTTCCCTAAGCGGGTTCTAAGGACCAGACTTGGGCCATGAAGCTTACAAACAAGTCCGTAAAGATGGCAATGGCACTAGTCAATATAATCTCATGCAATTTGAAGATAATACTGGTACAAAATCCTTGACTGTTTCCATGCATGACAACGTGCCCCACACGGAGAGCTTAGAGGGCAGCACACTCATGGACAAGGGGTAAAGAGTAAGCCAGGGCAACATAATGAGATCCTACCTATCTCAACATAAAAACCAAAGGGTCAAGAGTAAGCAGGAGACCAAGAGCCAAACTTTTATAGGAACATGCAAAGCTGCAAGCAACCTCTGGGCCTAAGGAGCACGAAGCACAGTTCTTAGCACTAGAGAAGGAGTCTCCACCTAGTACACAGAGAGACAAACACCAACACAAACAGTTACAGACCTGCCTGGAGTCACCTGCATGGTACAGCAGAAGCGACAGGGACCCGTGAGCCCAGACATACTCTGCAAAGCACCATGTGACCAGGGCAAGCCATTCACCTCAGGCTTCAGGGACCTCCGTCCAAAAGGGACTTTTTTGTTTTGATCTGTTGCCACTGCAATGAGATGAAGTCCCTTTCAGCTCGACACTACCATTTTTAGGGACCGAAGATGTGAGATGTGGCTCACTGACAATTAAGAATGCCCACCTAGCACGCCTGAGGTCCTGAGTCAAATTCTGGGACAAGTTTTTAAAATTGCAACACAGAACAGAGAGCTGCTGCGGTGGGCAGGACCAGAAAACTCGGCTTGCTTTAACTAACACGTTTTCTAAAGGAGTCGGAAGGAAACCACAGTGGTGACACCAGGCAGGGCCAACACAGTTATACCAAACAGAAGTCACCAAGGCCTGCAGAGACTTCCAATCTTCAGGACCCGAGTTCGTTTCCCAGCACCCACGAGGCAGTACATAACCATCCCTAACTTCAATTCCAGGGGATATGACCTCCTCCCTCTGACTTCCAAGGGCATAGGGCATACATGTGGTACACAGACATATATGTAGGCAAAACACTCACACATTAAATTTTTTTTTTGTAGACAGGGTCTCTCTATGTAGCTTTGGTTGTCCTGCAACTCAGTATATAGACCAGGTTGGCCTCGAAGTCAGAGAGATCCACCTGCCTCCAACTCCCAAAAACTGGGGTAAAGGCAAGTGCCACCACGCATAGCAATCAATAAATAAATAAATAATTGCTTTTTAATGAAGAAAAAAGAAATCAGCCAGGCAGTGGTGGCGCATGCCTTTAATCCCAGCACCCAAGAGGCAGAAGCAGGTGGATCTCTGATTTTTGAGGCCATCCTGGTCTACAGAGCAAGTTCCAGGGCAGGCTCCAAAGCTACAGAGAAACTGTCTCCAAAAAACAAAAATATTTTTTTAAAAGAAAGAGAAAAAAAAAAAGAAAGAAAGAAACCATCAAGTCAGGCATGGTGGCCCATACTTTTAATCCCAGCACCCAAGAGGTAGAAACAGGTGGGTTTCTGGGAGTTTGAGGCCAGTCTGGTCTATACAGTGAGTTCCAGGACAGTTAGGGCTGTTACACAGACAAACCCCATCTCAAAAAAACAAAAAGAAAAAGAACCCACCAACATGCAAAGGACCAAAGCCATGGAGAAGTCACTGGATAAAGGACACAGGGGTCAACTGATGCCCATCTGAGACAGGTAGGCAGACGTCCCCAAAAGGCTAATTCCATTTGTACAACTAATGGCTCTAAGTTTTAATTTTCGATTTTTTTGGAAATGACTGTTCTTGACAACAGTTAACCTTCTAGAACGTGAAAAATAAATATAACTTTAGGAGATGTCTGCATACATAGGCCCCAGTCCCAAGAACCAAAATCGGGCTGCAGAGACAATTCTAGATTAAGGGGAACATAGGGATACTGGGAATCTGGCAAAAAGTCAGGACAGGGCTGGAGATGACTGGTTCCCAGCACCACACACAACGGCGTCTAACTCAACCAGAGAATCCAATGCCTTGGCCCTGTTCTGTCCCCCAGGGCACTGCACACACATGGTGCAGACATACATGCAGCAAACATGATACATAAAACTTAAACAAGAGGGGAACCTCAGGACAGCACCAAGTCTGTATTTAAAAAAAAAAAAGCCCCAGAGACAGCCCAGCAAGCAGATTAAAGCAAACACACTCAGGCCTCAAGGCTGTGGTGAGCTGCTGCCCTTTGCCTAAGGACCCAGAGGCCCAGGATGAAGATGCCCACACAGACTAAACCCAACAAAGTACAGCAGCAATGCTGGACCCACGGAGTTTACCTGATTCTGGGTAAGATCATCTTCTGTCAACCACATGCCACGGCCTGTCTATTACCTCATTTAGCCTACAGAACTCAGGGGACTCAGCAACTGCCCCCCCCCAGTTAAGGGACAGAAGTGGGACTGCCTACAAGCCCAACAGAGACCTACTCCAAGAGGGTCCCAACGGTATTCCCAGCCCAGAGGAACAACAGAATGTCACTTACGAAATTAGCAGCGTCCATGATCCCATCTTCTACAGGGTGGGTGCAATCGAGGGTGAACTTCAAAACCTGCTTCTTTTTTTTGCCCCCCTTCGCCACAAGCTTTTTCTAGGGGTACAGAGAAAACACAGGTGAAGCCTCCGGTAGTGCCCCCCCACAATTAAAACAAAGCATGCCAGAGGCATCAAAGTCCTTACAAACAGAAAACCAAGGAGATGAGGGGTTGGTTCCATCAAGAGTGCCAAGGAACTTGTTTTACATGCTAAGGGAAGGGGGGAGGTCATTAACACTCCTATCCCCTTCCATCTCTCCAGACACCCCAATCTTTACAACCATGAGTGTTTCCCTAAGAAATACTCCTTTACACACTTGTAAACACAAGCACACAGTGCCTTACACACTCATCGTTACTGTGAAATTCTTAGCCTCTATCTCACACTAGAGCACTTCACCTTGGTCCTTAGCGCCTAATCCCAGGACCTTCTCAGGAACAGCCGAGGAAGTGGACAATATGCTTCGAGGTTGGTCAACGATTTCCCCTGGCCGAATGAGTTAATTTAGCACTTCCAAACGACACCCAAGAGGATCCAGCTTACTTTTACAAAGTAACATTCGTCAACCGTCTCTCTACTGACATTGTAACTTTTAAGAACTCACCTGAATTTCTACTATTAAAAGTTTAGCAGTTCACGAACAGCACACATCTCCCTTCTGGATCAAGAGACCGTCCACAACTCGCAGTCAACTTTTCAGCGACTACAAATTGCTACATTCAACGTGTCTTCCCACTACTAACCAAAATGACTGCTTTTAAATCTAGCCCCAGGAAAGTATGGATCAGTATTAAGAGGACCTGCCTACAAGAGACCCCAAAAGTTCCCAAATGGAACCCCAGGAGTCTAACCCAAAACCACACCAGTGTACTAAAGTCGAGATAAAAAGACTAAGACAACAGGAAATACACCTAAGAATCCCAACTAAAAGATAATACGACACCTAAAACCATTACTGTTCAAGCAGAGCGACCTCCAGATAGAGCCTGACATAAAGGCACTGTACAGACCATCCTCAGCCAAGAGAACGAAATCTTGCCTTCGTCGCCCAACACAGAAAGGGCCTGTATACAGCTGCACCCTAACGCAAGCAGCTTGCTCGAGGGGCGCTACAAAGAATCCTCCTCAAGCCCAACCGCGGCTCTGAAACCCGGCCGCCCAGTGAAGGGCCATTTCCACCCGGCTGCCCAGGGTGGCAGGTCACATCCGTCTTGCCGGCCCCTCGCCCAAATAACTGGGCGCGGTGCCCGGAGTCCGAGGCTGGGTCTCGTGGTCGGTCGGTATCCAGCCCGCAGGCCCCGAACAGGATCTGATCCGCCACCCCGAGCAGTCCCGGCTCTCCCCACCGCCCCGAGTTGCGGCCTCCTCCGCCCACAACGTGCTTGGCCGGGCCGCGGTCCCGGCCTCCTCCGCCCCGCCTGCCAAGCCATCCCGGCCTGACGCTGCAGGACGCAGTCCCCCACGCGGTCCTGAGCCCGAGCCAGCCCACCAGGCCCACGTGCCACTCCGGGAGCCGCGGCCTCACGCGGAGCCATACTAACCCCGGGCGCCATGGCGGCAGAGGAGGCAGAAAGGGAGGGGGGCGCACTACGCAGGCGCGAAGAGCCCGCTGCGCGCGGGGCACGCAAGGAGCCAGGCAGCCTTAATCGATCGGCACTGCCGCTAGATCGCTGCGGCCCAGCCGCCCGAGGGGCGATCGGGCAGCTATTGGTTTTCCCGGGGCAGAGTCGGCTGCCGGGAAAGGGGAGGAGTCCAGATGGACCGTCCCACTGCAACTACCGGAGGGGGACCGGGCGAGCCCAAAGAGAGATAAAGGGGCGAGCTCTACTTTTAAAAGTCTTGAAAGATTAAGACAAACGTTCCCTAAACAGGCAATTACCAGCTGGCCAGGTGATAATCGAACGCAGTTACTTGAGGAGATTGGGGCTATCTCTTTTTGATCACAGAGAAAATTAGAATTTTAAAAGTCCGCCAGGCCGGGTGTCTCACTCCTCTGAGCCCACCACTCCGGAGGCAGAGGCAGGAGGATGCCGCAGGAGCGTAGCTAGTTTGAAGCCATCTGGGCTACAATATCGAGTTCCAAGCCTACCAAGGTACACAGTCAAACGCTAGTTCCAGGACTATATCTATTTCTTCATCCTAAAGAAAACGCCCAGCTTGGAAGTTCATGACACCCACGTGACTAGCCTGCCTTGATCAGCACGCTCCAGCTTGAACTCACAGATTCAGTCTGGCGCCCTCTGCCTTCTAGTTCCCCAGTTCCCAAAGCCTTCTCCAGCTTTCCAGTACCACCCAGATCCGGTCAGTGCAGGGTCCTGTTCAGCGCTCTCAGAGCCCAGCTCATCAACCCCACGTAGCGAACGAAGTGAGGGTTTTCATCCGTAGCTGAACAACTCGTTGGCATGACGTCTTGCGTCCTTCGGGAGTTATCCTCTGGGATCCTGAATTGTGATCACTGCACAATCCAGTCCTGTCGCCTGGAATTCCTTAAAAGCCCCGTCTTGATTTATAATCTTTGAAGGAAACACACCATGCTGATTGATCGGGTTTAAAGTTAGTGTCTGATGTCAGGTACTCAGGCTGCAAAGCCACCTGCAGTTTTCTTTCCTGTTTGGTTTGATTATCCTAGTCTTTTGTTTGGCGTGTTAAGACAGAGCCTTCTCCTTATCATTCTATAGCCCAGACTGACCTGGGGAGCACTGTGTCCTCCAAGCTGGCCTTTGACTCAGCAGTCCCCCTGCCTCGTTCTCCCAAATTCTGAGATTGCAGGCATAACCAGCATACTAGGGGCAGCTTGTTGTTCTGCCTTTGCAATGCTGAAGCTGGGCTCTGCAAACCTTTCTGCTTTGGCACCCACTCCCAGGTAAGTACTATAAGAAGTGACTTTGAAAAAAGTAAATATTTTTTTTAAGTAGTGACTTTGCTTCCTTCATGCCTGTTGGTGTTACCTACTCCTGCTTCATTCTGTCGCTGGCAGAAGATTGCATATATTCCAGAACAGTTATAAATCCAGTCCAACACATCTGTAGACCCCAGCATTGTGTTGTGATGTGTGTGTGTGTATGTATGTGTGTGCACGTGTGCGTGCATGCGTGCATACAGGCGTGTGTGTGTGTGTGTGTGTGTGTGTGTGTGTAAGTTGTCAGAGGATAACTTACAGAAGTCAGTCCTCTCCTTCCCAAGAAGTCATCTTGTCAGATTTGGGGCAAGTGACCTTACATACTAAGCCCTGAAAAACTTTAAAAAATAAATTTTATTTATCATTTTGAGTGGGGGAGGCAAACCACACACTTGTGTGAAGGTAGAGAACAAACTTTGGGATTCTCACCTCCCGCTGTGTGGGTCCTGGGGATCAAACTTGGGTTGTCAGGCTCTAAAACAACTCTCTTTCCCTTCTGCACCATCTGAGCCAGGAAAAAAAAATACTAAACAAACCCCTTAAATCTTTGGTTAAAAAACCACAGTCAAAAGCTGGGCACGATGGTTTGCGCCTGTGGTCGAAGCACTCAGGAGGCCGAGGCAGGAGGATTACTACAAATGTAAGACTAGCTTGTCTGAGAGAGAAAGGGAACTCAGCCATTAGCCTAGAAAGGTTCAACCTGTGATTGAACCAGTTCTAGAAATCCCAACAGCCTAGACACTCACCTGCCCAATACACTAGCAAAAGAGACGATAATAAAGGCTATTTAATCAGCACGGCTGTCCTGGGAAGATAGACAAAGGGAGCCAGTGAATCTAAGCCTGTCTTTCAGCGGCTGACAAGAAAAGGGAGAGAGCAGACCGCTGAGGAACTGGTGGCACAGAGCAGCCAGGCAGGCGGCTGAGTAAGCAGCATCACTACCCTGGTTCTCTGAGGGACTCTGGGAAAGTCACCGCTGTTGTGGCTTGAGAGACACAATCCAGTTCCAATGAGCTGACTTCTGCTCTGGGGTCCTCACATCACAGGTGATGTTCTTCATGGGCTGGGGTGACCCATCCTTCAAGGCTCATTGTTGTTTCGGGGTACTTTGGGACCCCTAACATGAAGGCGTTTGTCAGTCTTGCTTTCTGCAAGCCAATGTAACTGCAGGAGAGAGAGAAACTCAGAATGGAGAAATACGAAAGCCCAAAAATAGAGCCAAAGGAGACCAAAATGGAGTGATTAGGACCCAAGACTGGTGCCCTCCTCCTTTAGTGACTCCACAATGGTGGGAAAGTGACCTGGTTCTTGGCAATTTTAGTTGCTGAAATACACAGTCTGCCTTCAGATCACAAGGGCCCAGCCACCAGCGCTCTGGTGTGCTGAGCCCCGACTCTGGTTTTCGATAGATTTAGAATAGTAAATGCATCTTGAACTTAGCTTTTTTTTTTTTCAAAAACTTTTGAATTCTGGAGGGTGGTGTGCATGTGAATATAGTACTCTTGGAGCCCAGAAGAGGGTGGGAGAGCCCCTAGAACTGGAGCTACAGTCAGTTATGAATCACCTGACATAGGTGCTGGAGACTGAATCCAGGTCCTCTGAAAGAGCAGCAATCACTTAACCATGGAGCCATCTCTTGCTGTGGGACAATGGTTTTACCCTGTAAAGATTTGTTTCTTGCCGGGCGGTGTTGGCGCACCCCTTTAATCCCAGCACTCGGGAGGCAGAGGCAGGCGGATCTCTGTAAGTTCGAGGCCAGCCTGGTCTACAAGAGCTAGTTCCAGGACAGGCTCCAAAGCCACAGAGAAACCCTGTCCAAAAAAACTGTTTCTTGTACTTGTTTAATAAAATGTTGATTGGTCAATAGCCAGGCAGGAAGTATAGGCAGGGCAACCAGGCAGGAAGTATAAGTGGGGAAACCAGGCAGGAAGTAGAGGCAGGGCAGTGAAAATTCTGGGAAGAGGGAAGTTTCAGTCTGCAGTCGTGATCCAGACACAGAGCAAGCAAGATGTGACTGCCTCACTGAGAAAGGTACCAGCCACATGGCTAACAAAAACAATAATCCCAGCACTTGGGGTCCCACACCTTTAATCCCAGCACTAGGGAGGTGAGACAGGAGGAATACGGCTGGGCAGAGAGGAAAATAAGGTGGGAAAAACAGTGCAGTCTGAGAAACAGAGCAGTCCGAAGCAGTCTGAGGTCAGTATCACTCTTTTGGTTTGAGTATTGGTAGAGGTAAGAACTCTGGAGTGGCTGGCCATTCAGATTCATTGATCTTCAGCACTATCCCCTATATCTGTCTCTGGGCTTTTATTATTAATACCAATTATAATTCACATTACAAACTTTAAGTTTTTTTAAATGCTAATGAAAAAGGAACAGCAGCTGGGGAGAGGCACATATGTAGATATAAGGAAAAACTGCTGAATTAAATCAGCCTGTATACTTTGAGGATGTGTTGACCTCAGAATGGAAACCAAGATATGTGTTACATTGAGGAAGAGGTTTTGCTTTGGTTTCCACAGGAGAAGAAAAGCTATGGGTACCATCAAGATAGATAAAGATTAGATTCAAGCCAGGCAGCGGGGCACACACCTTTAATCCCAGCACTCAGGAGGCAGAGGCAGGCGGATCTCTGAGTTTGAGGCCAGCCTGCTCTACAGAGCAAGTTCCAGGACAGGCTCCATAGCTACTGAGAAACCCTGTCTTAAAAAACAAAGCAAAACAAAAAAGATTATATTCAAACAGAAGAAACCTCTTAATTAGTAGAGTAATAGTTCATCAGTGTGACCAGTCAACCTGCCAAGAAGGGAAACTCCTTCAAAGTTAGAGGAGTTGGGACAGGGTTTTGTTTCTGTCTTTATAGGAGAATAAAAAATCCAATTAAGGAATCTGAAGACCACCGGACAAATGAGACATCTGAAGAAGAGAGACAAATCATCTGGAGAAAATGTCCCAAGAAAAAGAGCAAACTGGCCTAATTTATATATGGCACACTCCCAATAGACTGAAAGTCTCACAGATCTTTCCAAATGTTTGTTTCTGCTGCTCTCTTCAGACATATAATGGAAATGACCTTTTTGTAATCCCAGTCCAATTGAAGATTAAATCTGGCTTTGGAGTTGGAACATATCTCTCTCCTTCTCTAAACCCAAGCATGTTAAAGAAAAATCCAAAATTTCTGTCTCATGTCAGAAGAGCCACCTGGTATGGAACAAACAGAAGAAAACCAAAATTAAGGGACTATGCTACTACCACTAATCTCATAATCCTTTGGTTTTATTGTGAGTCTTTACAATTTTCTTAAGGTATAAATATTACCTCAAATATATACATATAATATATATATAAACTTTATATGTTTATTCTGTCATGATATTAATGGTCATATAGAATACTAACTAATTTAAGAAATTAGGCTTCAGCTGGGCAGTGGTGGCACATGCCTTTAATTCCAGCACTCGGGAGGTAGAGGCAGGCAGATCTTTGTGAGTTCAAGGTCAGCCTGGTCTACAAGAGATAGTTCCAGGACAGGATCCAAAGCTACAGAGAAACCCTGTCTCGAAAAACCAAAAACGAAAAAAAAAAAAAGTGAAACAAAAAGAAAGAAATAGGCTTCATCTAGCTCCAGTACATGATTTCAGGTTTGAGTCTAAAGCAGGCAACTAGAAATTATGTTTGTGCACTCCAGATGTGTTTAATAGATTGTAGTCTTTTTTAATATTTATTTATTATGTATATTCTGTCTGTGTGTATGTCTGCAGGCACCAGACCTCATTACAGATGGTTGTGAGCCACCATGTGGTTGCTGGGAATTGAACTCAGGACCTTTGGAAGAGCAAGCAATGCTCTGAACCACTGAGCTGTCTCTCCAGCCCCTAAATTGTGGTCTTTTAACCTCTTCAAGATCTGCTGCATATGACATTTAAAATGTTTAATTTTCTGCCAGGCCATTGTGGCACACACCTTTAATCCCAGTACTTGGGAGGCAGAGGCAAACGGATCTCAGTGAGTACAAGGCCAGTCTGGTCTACAAAGCGAGTTCCAGGATAGCTATAACTGTTCCACAGAGAAACCCTGTTTCAAAAAACCAAAAAAGAAAAAGAACGAGTTTAATTTTCTGCAGTGAACTGTGACCATTCCTAACAGTGACCTTTGAAGTCTCCAAAAGGATGATGGGGCTACACAATGACAATTCCACCTGAATTGTGGCTTCACTGCTAAGCTGTCAAACACCCCCTGCTCAGGACAAGTTCAAGGTGGTTGGCTTAGATGGTCCAGAACCTCACAGACTACTCCAGCCAGGACTTCAGATAAGCCCTGCACTTTCCCACCACATAGAGACTGGACAGCTACTAACTCTCCCAAGACTTGATCATTATTTCAATTTTCTAGTGTCACCTAAGGATGCCATCACCCCCAGATGACAGGAAGTAATTCTAAGAACAGGATACCCACATTCCCAAGAGGTGGGGTGGGTGGGTTCTGGTCATTTGGTGGATTATGAATGTTTATCGTCATATAGGGGGAGTTGGTTGATAGTTGGCATTCGTCATGGGCAGGGAGGAAACTAAAAAGGAAATTAGAGTCAGGGATTTGATTCTAAAATGAAAAAAAGGGGGGATATAGGAATGTTAGGATACAAAGGGAGATTATTGAATCTACTTTTTAACTAAAACTGCAACTACTGGTCTCAAATATTTCACATTGGTATGGACTTTTGTATATTGATACAAATTTAAGATTATTTCGTTATTCTGTATATGTGTTTCTATTCTAGTTTAAGATATTTTTGTATATTGATACAAATTTAAGATTATCTTTATTATACTGTATCTATGTTTCTACTCTTGTTTAAGGTATTTTTGTATATTGATACAAATTTAAGGTTATTTTTGTTACAATGAAAATATGTTTCTTTTTTTTTTAAAGATTTATTTATTATGTATTGAGTGTTCTGCCTGCATGTATGCCTACATGCCAGAAGAGGGCACCAGATCTCACTATAGATGGTTGCGAGCCACCACGTGGATGCTGGGAATTGAACTCAGGACCTCTGGAATAACAACCAGTACTCTTAACCTCTGAATCATCTCTCCAGCCCTGAAAATATGTTTCTATTCTTCCCCCCCCCCCCCCAGCTTGAAGCTTAAGTTCCTGTAAGAGACTCTGGTGTTTCCTTTCATAGTGAAATGACACATTGGAACTCCAAAAGGAGTCTGGTGTAGCTGCAGGCCGAGACAGGTGAATTCCTGAGATGAGGCCAGCTGATCTACATAGCAGGGACAGTTAGGGCTACACAGAGAATCTATGTCTTCACTCCATCCCCAAAAAATAACTTCAGAAGGAAAAAGCTGTATTTTATGTTTCTAAGCAAATTACCAAGGCAAATTATGATTCTAGTAAAGTCGAATGTTGAGTCTTTAGAAATTTTGTATATTTACTTAGAAAAATTTTCTGAATATCTTACTGATTTTGATAATTTTTTTTTGAGATAAGGTCTCCTGTAGCCCAAGCTGGCCTTGAGCTGCTGCTGCTGCTGCTGCTGCTGCTGCTGCTGCTGCTGCTGCTGCTGCTGCTGCTGCTGCTGCTTCTTCTTCTTCTTCTTCTTCTTCTTCTTCTTCTTCTTCTTCTTCTTCTTTTTCATTTTTCTATTGATATTTATTGAGCTCTACATTTTTCTCTGTTCCCCTCCCTGCTTCTCCCCTCCCCCCTTAAGCCCTCCCCCAAGGTCCTCATCCTCCCAGTTTACTCAGGAGATCTTGTCTTTTTCTACTTTCTACTTCCCATGTAAATAATCTCTCTTAGTGTCCTCATTGTTGTCTAGGTTCTCTGGGATTGTGGTTTGTAGGATGGCTTTCTTTGCTTTATGTTTAAAAATCACTTATGAGTGAGTACATGTGATAATTGTCTTTCTGGGTCTGGGTTACTCACTCAAAATAATGTTTTCTAGCTCCATCCATTTTCCTGCAAAGTTCAAGCTGTCGTTATTTTTTTTCTAAACAGTCTCCTATATCCCCTAGGCCAGAACTCCACGTCCTTCAGTTACCACCCTCTCCCTCCCTCTGTACACACACCCTGGGCTGGGGGGTTAGCTTTGAGGATGGTCTCAGTCTCCTCACTGTTTGTTAAACTCACTCGGGCCAGACACCTGTCAGCCACCAGCGCAGTTCCCACAAGGTTGCCTGAACACCTCTGCTCAGTACCATGCCAGTTCTTCATCCTGCTCCTCCTGAATCTCTTAGTGACCTGACACCACTGGTCATCCCCCCACTCCTTGCCAGGCTTGCTACCAGCAGTTCCAGTACCCAGCATTCTCTGGGGTCTCCCAGCATTCTCCGGGGTCTCCCAGCATTCTCCGGGGTCTCCCAGCATTCTCCAGGGTCTCCCAACATTCTCCAGAGCCTTCCAGAATTCTCCAGGGTCTCCCGGCATTCTCCAGGATCTCCCAGCATTCTCCTCCAGGGTCTCCCAGCATTCTCCGGGGTCTCCCAACATTCTCCTCCAGGGTCTCCCTGCTACGGACCAGCTCAAGGGAGCCACTCAGACCGTAAGGGAATCAGGGCGAAGGCACAGGAGAAATCAGGATACGGCGAGGAAAAGTGACACACAGACACTCTCAATGTTTTTGAGACATGCTGTTGCGATTTACTTACTTCAGTGCAGGATTATATATTATTACAAACAAAGAACTTGGCAAAGGCATACATCATCAGATCATAAAATAGAAAAGAACGGCATAAAACAGTTTTACAAAGAGAATCTTTAAAGATGCTTTGGCATGAGTACAAGGACTTTTGCTTCCTTACATTTGTAAAGTTACCCCTTCTTTTTTCTTGTTATTAGAGAGACCATTGTTCTTGAGTTAGCCCACCTTTATCAGCTTGTACCAGGTGGCTGACTTGTGCTCAGCTAAGTGACCTTGTGTGTCTGGGTGAGAAAGAAGAAGAAGGCTACTATCTTCCTGGAAAAACTTTCTGAGACTCATTTTGTACCATTAATCTCAACTCCTTTCCCTTCCCGACTCTCAGGGTCAGATGTTGTAATTAGCCTAGGTTTTCTGGCCATAAGGAAGGTTGCATAGGCCTCCTGTTAAGTTGCACATAAATGCCTAATGCTGTTTTCCTGTAGAAGGCTTCTAAGGTTTTTTCTGCTAAGATTAACTCCTTTTATTCCACATCATCAAGGAATTGTTCTAATGATGATTTTGGCAATTCCCAGAACTGGCTACTTTTTTAAGGCTTTAATTAATAGTGGAGCAGAATTCAAAAATGTCCTCAGCAGTCTTGTTTGTATCCGCAACTGCCTGGAATAGTCTGATCTGTTAGCAATATGCAAGAATCACAAAGAACACACAGACAAGGGAAAAGACACACATATGGCTCCAAGAACAGCCAGGTCGAGTCAATACTAATGGCGACTCAGGTAGCATTACACCACAACTGGTTGCCAAGGGACCGCCTGGAACACACAGCTCCTAGAAGCACAAATCTCAATCCTTCCGGCAATATTTGCCCATCCAGTCAGCATTTCTGCTACACTGGCGAGACAGCCGTGGATGTAGCATCTCCCAGCATTCTCCAGGGTCTCCCAGCATTCTCCTGCATCTCATCTCACCCTTTACTGCCTCTCTCATCTACATCCACTCTGGTCTTTTTTCTTTATTTAGTCAAGGTCTCGGGACTTTGAACTTGCTTTTACCTCTGCTTGGAATGTTCCCTGACCTCTGAAGTCTCAAGTTCAGTATTCTCTTCTGCTTCTGATTCACTGGTGTAGCCCAGAGCCCCATTCCCTCCCGCCTGCTCTTTATCACACACACCCCTCATTACAATATTATTTATATTTAACACCATCTGTCATTGCTATGATTATTTTTATACTTGGTCAACCATGATTGGTGTGTTTCCTTCTATGACCCAATGCCTGGTACAGTATCCAGCCCATGGCAGTTGCTCATTAAACATATAAACACATGGATTAAAGAAACATGAGTGTCAGGAGCAATACCCAGTATCCACAGGGTGGTGCAACACCTATCATCATAGCACTCAAGAGGTGGAGGCAGGAGGATCCAAAGTTTAAGTAGCCTGGGCTACATAGTGAAAAACTGAGCTGGAGAAATCGTGCAATGATTCAGGGCACTTTTGCAGAGGATGGGGGTGAGGGGGTCCCAGCACCCACATGGTGACTCACAATCATCTGTAATTCCAGTTCGAGGGGATCCAGCTCCCTCTTCTGGCCTCCACCAGCATTGCATGTATGTGTCACACAGACATGCATACAGGCAAACACATATACATAAAATATTCATCATTTTGGACACCTACTTCCTATACTTCCTACTTGACAGCTGTTAAATCACTCATTAACAAAGCATAAACCCAGCTCTCTCTCTCTCTCTCTCTCTCTCTCTCTCTCTCTCTCTCTCTCTCTCTCTCTCTCCTTCCTTGTACCAGTTTCCACCATTTTTACTAGAGGTAACTTCTTTATTTTTTATTTTTTACTAAGATCAATATCAGGATCAAACACTAGCTAAGGCTACTTTAAAAAAAGCATCCTGGCCTCTAAATATTAGCTCTTTAATTGCTATTGTAACAGTTAAGACTGGGTACAAATTATCCAGAGCTAGGAGAGCCCTTATAACCGCAGGTAAGGCCAGCAACAGTTCAGCCGCCAGAGGCACTTGCTGCCAGACCTGATGACCCGAGTTCAATCCCAAGACCAAACGGATGAGGGAGAGAACCGACTTCTGCAAGCTGTCCTGTCTTCTCCACCAGCTCCCCCACACACACAAATAAATAACATAATATAAATTTTTCAGAAAGGAGAACAGGTAATTCTACACAGAATTTACTGCCTTCTGGTAAACTCGGGTTTATCTTTTAAAACCCAGCCACTCTGCTTTTTCTAGCCAGTGAGTAAGGCTTCTGGGGGTCAAACTCTGGACGTGATTTATGGGAAAGGAGCAAAATGAGTTCTTCCACAGGGTTTAGGAAAACTTGAGTGGAGAGCGCTGAAAGCTAAGAACATTGCCTAGGAAGGGAGGGCGCCCTGGAAGGGGATCATCGCCTAGGAAGGAAGGGCGCCCCGGATAGAGACCATCAGAAGAACAAGCTAAGTCAGAGAAACCCTTTGGTCCCAACCTCCCACCCAAACCCACCCCTCTTTGAACATGGGGCTTTTCACGTGCACTGATCCATGCATGTCTCACCCCATCACACGATCAACTCAGGGAAGTCGGTAACTTGTCTGAGCACCACAACCTACTAAGGAAGGCCTAGGACCCCAAAGCGCACCCTCATCTGAACCCTAGAATGTTGTGGATCGTCTGCTGCTCTCTGGAGCCCCCAGCTGGCCATGGAGGAAATGGGGCTGTGAAGATCCACTGTTCCCTCTCCCGTCCCGGGTCAAAGAGTGCCAGGTTAGCCCGGGAGGCTGACTGAAGATCCGAGAGCCGTGTATCAGCTACCTCTGCTCTGTGCTCCAAACTCAAGGCGAGGTCTGGTGGCGTCTGGGACCCTCAGACTGCTTTTCGGGGCTTCTGGACACCGGGTGAAGCGGCGAGACTGCGGACCAGGCTCAGCAAAGCAGCAACACCTTGAGGAAGGAGCACCAAGGGACCTCACTCGCGGTCACCCAGAGGACGTGGGGCGGAGAATTGCAAACGGTGGGAGGGAGAGGAGGTGGGAGAAGTGATAGAGGGGAGGAGGCACAGTCCAGCCTGCCGACCTGACCTTCTAGGGCCAACCACTCCCCCGTAGAGCCACAGCAGAGGGACTGTGAGAGAGGTGAGTGACCGGTGGCAGGGCCCCTCTCCAACAGCCCTCCCCCAACCCCGCCCTGTTAGGGCGCTACCAGCATTCCAGCATCCCTAGTCTACTTGCTAAGTCTTGTCTAGAAGGGCTAGGTAGGAGGGAGGTGGTCTGGGCCCCAGGAACCCCAGTCATTGTCCTGAACGGTTCATCCACGCAAATGTCTGGAGCAATTTTTGCGCCTCTGGAGGGCCTGGGTACCCTGGATGCTGCGAGTGGCCATCCCCTCGTGTGTCCGCTGTGCCATGCACAGTATGAGCGCCCGTGCCTGCTGGACTGCTTCCACGACTTCTGCGCTGGCTGCCTGCGCGGACGGGCTACTGATGGCCGCCTGTCCTGTCCGCTGTGCCAGTAAGTGTCCCAAGCCCAGAGAGGGTGAAGCTGGCTCTCATCCTGGTTGAGAGGCCAAGTGTAGATGGTGAGGTTCCAAGCCCAGGCTGAGGACGTGGGAACAGTCCACTGTTATAAACGGACTTACTGGAACCACCCCCAACCCCCCTGTAGCTTAGTCAGGTTAACAAAGGCAGAAGATCATTGCCACAGGCTTCCCAGAGTCAGGGTGCTAAGGTAGGGCTGGAGAAGACGCCTGGGTACTCCCAGCAACACAGATGTGGGGGCGTGTCCCAGAAATCTTAGGTTAATGCCATTGCTAAATTAGCTCAAAATGTTCCAGTGAAATGATAGGGTCCACTCGGGTGACCTGACCTTTTCCATTGCAGTATGACGTCAGGCTTACACACACACTGGGTAGGGTGGGGATCTCGGGACAAGTTGGCTGCTGTATTTATAGCAGACCCCACCACCCTGACACTGCTATTTTTAGCTCTGGCCTGGAATGTGAAGGGTAGTGGGGAGGGCTTCCTACAAGGGCGCCCAGATCTTGGCTGCAGCCTCTCTGCAGGCACCAGACCCTGGTGAAGGGTCCCAATGGGCTCCCGCCAGTGGACCGGCTGCTGCAGTTCCTGGTGGATAGCTCTGGGGATGGTGTGGAGGCTGTGCACTGTGCCAACTGCGACCTGGAATGCGGCAAGCAGGTGAGGAAGTAGAGGGCAGTGGGTGCCAGATGGCATGGTCCCCAACACTTACAGCATGCCCGGATGCACAACCCTGACCATCAATGAAGTCTCCAGCCCCTCCCTGAGATCCCTCGGACTCCAACCACGCCCCATCATACATACAGGTGGGGAGACCAAGGTCCAGGAAAAAAGAAACGACTTGAGCCAATAACCAGATAGTGGCAGAGGCTGAGGCCATTCAATTCAGGGAGAGCTAACTTCAGGGTTCCCAGGTCAGGGTGGAGTTGTGAGCTGTCATGGGAGCCGTGGTTCGGTTCACAGGCCTGGGGGACCCTTAGGACCCCCCACACACACTACTTAAGCACACGTAAGTGGCTGAAGCTCATGTGGTGTGCAGCTGTGAGCAGCTGGAGAGAGAGCAGGGAGCTGAAGGCGAGGAAGGTCTCCAGTCCCGACACAAAGCAGAGGCAAGTAGAGTTGATGGCCCCATATGGCAGGAAGGAAGCTCAGGGGCATACGGCCTCAAACCAGTGTGCTAAGCCCGAGCTGAGAAACCATTGCCCAAAACTAAAGACAACAGGCAGGAGGGGAGGGCGGCACTCTGAAGAAATGGCCTTGACTGCCGATGTAAAGACTAAGAGGCTGGGCTGGAGAGATGGCTCAGAGTTTAAGAAGTCCTGAGTTCAATTCCCAGCAATCTCATGGGCTCTATAATGGGATCTGGTGCCCTCTTCTGGCCTGCAGACAGACATGCAGACAAAACTGTATAATGAATAAATAAATAAATAAAATATTTAAAAATAAAAAGAGTAAGAGGCTTCAGGGCTGGAGAGATGGCTCAGTGGTTCAGAGCACTGGCTGTTCTTCCAGACAACCCAGGTTCAATTCCGACACAGCAGCTCACAACTGTCTGTAACTCCAGTTCCAGGGGATCCGACACCCTCATGCAGACATACATGCAGGAAAAACACCAAAACACATGAAATAAAGCTAATTTTTTAAAAAAGAAGTAGGGTTTGACAGATCAAAGTTATAGTCACTGCCCAGGCTGTGCCCCATGCCCTGGGGCTGCCCCAGGAGTCCTTATGCATGCCCTTCCCCTCTGAGTTGTCACTCCAGATGGCCAGGAAGACCTGAATGGTCGGCATGGTCATGAATAGTCTCTTCTCCTCCTATCTTCCACTGTCCCTGGCTCCCACACCACCCTGCGTCTCGTGCCAGACGCTGAAATGGCAGCAGCCCTATACACATTTGGTTCCTGTTGGGGAGGAGGGGCTTGCTGGAGCCGGGATGACTGACATAGCCCAGGACCTGTGCTTTAGCCTAGTTTGCCAGGCTGGGAAAGGAAGATGCGAGGTGAGGCTGCCTGTGGGGCCAATGGTAAGGACCTGGCCAGGATGCATACCACCGTGTGGTAACTATTGAGAGTGCCAACGGGGCGAGTTTCTGCCTACCATCTCTGGGAACTATCTTTCTGCCCAGTGTTCGGTCCTTCCTACACCCACTCGCCTAGCTAGCCTTGGTGCCTTCATCTTTTTAATCTTTTTATGTGTATGTGTGTTTTGCCTGACTGTTTATTTGTGCACCAAGCAGGTGCTTTGTGTCCTCAGAGGCCAGAAGAGGGCTTTGGCTCTTCAGGGACTGGAGTTACAGACAGTTGCGAGCGCCTGGAATTGAACCTCAGTCCTCTGGAAGAGCAGCCAGTGCTCTTAACTGCTGAACTGTCTGTCCAGACCCAATGTCCTCATCTTAACTTGGGTGTATAAGGGCCCAGTGAAGAGGGGCAGGGAGGTGGCACAGCGCGTGAGAGCACTTGCTGCCAAGCCTGCAAGACATCAGTTTGATTTCCAGAACCCACAAGGTGGAAGAAGGGAATGGCACTTGGGCACTCTCCCACATAAACAAGTGAATCAATACATATAACTTTTTAAATGTTAGAAAGTTCAGCTGCTGGGGATTGTGGGAAGGAGTTTACCTGGACCCGTTGCCTGGGCTCAATGACACAGGGTGGCTGTGGTTCAGCTGAGTCCTAGAACTCTGGCCCGAGGAGAAGGTGGCCTGAGCCAGCTCTCGGTCCCCAGGACGCAGAGACCACGTACTTCTGCAACACCTGCGGGCAGCCGCTGTGCGCACGCTGCCGCGAAGAAACGCACCGCGCGCGCATGTTCGCAAGGCATGACATTGTAGCCCTGGGTCAGCGCCCCCGTGATGTGATCCAGAAGTGTCGTGAGTGAGGCACACCCTGGCCAGGGGTGGGAATCAGGTGGGCTTGTCTCGGGGCTCTCATCACCGCCCCCACCCCCTCCGCAGCGCTCCATTCGGAGCCCTACATCATGTTTTCCACTGACAAGAAGTCGCTGCTATGCATCCGCTGCTTTCGGGACATGCAGGGGTGGGTAGTGGGAGCAGGCAGGGAGTGGGCGGGGCGTGAGTGGAGCGGGTCTTATTAGCTGCCCCTCGACAGGGAGAGCCGGGCCCACTGTGTGGACCTGGAGTCAGCGTACGTGCAAGGTTGTGAGCGGCTGGAGCAGGCAGTGCTGGTGAGAGGGGGAACCAAGGAGCTGAAACAGGGTGGGAGTGGGAGCTGTGAGAACCTGGGAGAATGGGACTGAGACCCTGCTGCCCCCAGGCAGTGAAAGCTCTGCAGACAGCCACGAAGGAGGCCATCGCGCTGCTACAGGCCATGGTGGAGGAGGTGAGGCACAGCGCAGCAGAGGAGGAGGCGGCCATCCACTCCCTCTTTGGCAGCATGCAGGTGAGGGGTGGGGTCAGTAGTATCCCAGGTACCTTCACGGAGTGTACAGTGTAGTGCCAGGTGTTCCATCAAATTGGGTTAATCACAGTTGCCTGGAGAGTTGCCAGAGGCTAGCCTAGTCCAGAGTTAGGTTGGTGGCAGGGTCGAGGAAGAGAGTACAAATGGTGACACTTAAGGTTCAGGTGCCTGGGCTCTCCAGCAGTCCCATGCAGGGAGGAAGAAGACCTTTTGGTCACAGAGCAGGGCCCTGTGCTAATCATGCTGCCTGTGCCATGCCCCAAGGCGTTGTGGTAGATGTCGGAGCCGGGTGTGCAGGTCAGTGATGGGCTGTCTCTCCCAGGACAGGCTGGCCGAGAGGAAAGCTCTGCTGTTGCAGACCGTGCAGAGGTGAGTGATGGAGAGTCCCTGTCCCCTACCCTTGACCTCCAGATACCCAGCTCTGAGCCTGAGCCTTGGCTCTGCCTTACGTGGTGGACAGGACACGCAGGTGACTGCCGTCAGAAGTGGGGAGGGCGTTCACAGGGAGGGAGCTACAAAGATGGTGGAGAAGTAGCCGTGGTGTGCGCCTGGAAGGGCAGCTCTCGGGAGGTAGTGATGGGAGGGTCAGGAGTTCAAGGCTAGCCTGGGCTGCCTACACTGTTTTAACAATCAAACCAAAACAAAACAGAAACAGAGCTGAGGAGATGGCTGTCAGTAAAGGCCCTGTCACAGAAACACGAGAGCCCAAAGCACATCCCCAGCACACACTTTAAAAACATGCAGTGGGGGCTCAGAGGTTAAGAGCACTGGCTCCTCTTCCAGAGGTCCTGAGTTCAATTCCCAGCAACCACATGGTGGTTCATAACCATCTATAATAAGATATAGTGCTCTCTTCTGACTTTTAGGGATAAATGCAGACAGAACACTGTATACATAATAAAATAATAAATAAATTAATTAATTAAAAATCCTGCAGTGGGCATGCCTATAATATCAGCCCTGGGGAGGCAGAGATAAGAGGACCCCTGGGGCTCACTGGTCACAGCCTAGAGAGACTCTCAAAAAATAAGGTGGTGGGTTATTGAGGAAGACGCCT
Organism: Myodes glareolus; assembly: GCF_982192425.1. NCBI lineage: Eukaryota > Metazoa > Chordata > Mammalia > Rodentia > Cricetidae > Myodes > Myodes glareolus. The sequence goes on from NC_142031.1 coordinate 4,432,857, forward strand.
GATGTAGAACTGTGGCCTCCATACGTACATGTAAACATACATGTGTGCATACGCACTCTGACACACAGGCACACCAAAGGAACAGGCACACATATGGATACAGACACCACACACACACACACACACACTCACGCACAAGCACTAGCAAAAAGACAGGGCTGCAGAGTTGAAGATCCTGCAGGTGGGGCAGGCATCTGTTCCCCTGAGATCAAACAGCCTCTCCTGCCCTTCTCCCAGCCAATATGAAGAGAAGGACAAAGCCTTCAAGGAACAGCTTGCCCACCTGGCCTCCTTGCTACCCACCCTACAGGTAAGGGTTGAGGGGAGTGTAGGGCTGGACACCCCAGCCCATGGTCCAAGCCCTGAGCATGGTATCCTCCTTCAGGTTCACCTGGTCATCTGTTCATCCTTCCTCAGCTTGGCCAGCAAGGCTGAGTTTCTGGACCTGGGTTATGTGAGTGTCCCCAGCTCCTTCAGGACCCTCTCTTCCCACCTAGAGTCCGTCCTGTACAGAAGGTCCCTGTCTCACATCACTGCAGAAGTGACTTGGGGGGGGGAGCTGTCTCTGCCCGCCCCCCCCCCCCCCGCTGTTACCTCCTGGTCACACCTACACCCCACCCCACCCTTGTCCTGAGCTCTTCCCCCATGACAGGAGCTGATGGAGAGGCTGCAAGGCGTCGTCACGCGGCCGCACCGCCTAAGACCAGCTCAGAGCAGCAAGGTGTGCCGGCGCCCAGTCTGGAGACGGGGGTCGGGGGTCTGGGCCCGGAAATACCTAGGCAGTGGAAAGTCGCTCATGACCCAATCTCCGGTCCAGATCGCCAGCGATCACCGCGCAGAATTTGCGCGCTGTCTGGAGCCGCTGCTGCTGCTGGGGCCCCGCAGAGCCGTGTCCACCGTGGGCGTCGCCAACACGTGAGCCGCGGCCGGGCGGGATCACGGAAAAGGCTCTCGCACCACCCTTCCCTGCTAAGTCGCAGCCCGGCGACAGTATGAGAGGGAGGGAGAAACAAGAAAGCCCTTGAGGATGCTGGGGCACGAAGCCCCAGACAACTGAGAGGAGAGACCGGGCAGGCGCTCTTCAGCTCCACAGTCTTCCTCCAGCAGGCTGGGCAGGACGCTCTCTGGGTACCCGGAGTCACTGTGAATTAGACTTCCCGACCCGGTTGAAAGCCAGAGTCTCCTCGGAGGGGTTAGAAGTAGTGAAATCGGCGTGTGAGCCCAAGAGAGACCACTTCTTAGTTCAGATCTGTGTCACGGGAGTGAGCCGTACCTAGGTGTGCCCAGATGCAACCTGGGGGGAAAGCCTTTCAGAAATCACTTCATTAAGAGGGTACTCTTACCTTGTCCTTGCCTGGGGCCCTTAAGAGCTTCCAGGAGTTCTACCCTGCAGTTGGGTTGAGGGGACAGTGGCTCCCTGAGCAGCCAAAGGGGTTAGGAGAAGGGAAGACCGGCCCCCTACCCTATGCAGACTGGCTCTCTCGGCAGGTTGGCGGTGAGCTCAAGCCCCAAGGTGCTGAAGACACCCAGCTGTCCCTCCCCAGTGGGAAAGATGCCAGGGTCACCTGTCCAGAAACCCTCACCACACCGTTCCATCAGCACGAAGGTGCTCTTGGCCGAGGGCGAGGACACACCCTTCACAGAGCACTGCCGCCATTACGAAGATTCCTATCGGGTGAGGGGGGCTGGGCGGCTGCAGGGTTGTGAGGCCCCACCCCTTCCTCACTAAGATTCACTTGTTGGGGGAGGATGGAGGGAGGACTTGAAAGACACTGCTCCACTAGAAGACCCGGCAGGGTTCCATTCCCCACTTCTGCAACAGGGTCTGCAGGTAGAGGTGCAGAACCTGAAGGACCAGGTTCAGGAATTACACCGAGACCTCACCAAGCACCACTCGCTCATCAAGGCGGAGATCATGGGGGACATCCTGCACAGGTCCCTGCTGTTGGACACACAGATTGCTTCTGAGTATGCCTCCATGGAAGGCATGAGAGCTGTCTTCCAGGAGGTAACCTCCCCCAGAGTTCTACCTAGCTTCCTGCAAAGGCACATGGCCACCCCAAGGCAGGAAGGGGACAGCACAGTGCCTGGCATGGCGCTCTGCCAGACCCTCACGCTATGGGTTCTGTTCCTGGAGAAATGTGGACCAGATTGGTGTGTGTGGCTGTACGGCTCCCGGAGCAGAAACACTATCAGTGAAATTCCTCCTCCCCACCTCAACCAGTACGCCACTCTTCTTTCAGATCTGGGAGGACTCCTACCAACGGGTAGCTACCCAGCAGGAGATTTATGAAGGTCCCCGGCAGTGGTTGCTCAACGTTAATCCACATTCGAGAGGGGAGGGAGCCGGCCAGGCACTAACTGCGCATGCGTATCTCCTCTCTCTTCTCTCTCTCTCCCCCCCCCCCCCCACCCCCAGCGTTTGGCTCGGCTTTCACACCTGCTTTGGAGGGTAGCAGCCAGTGAGTGGGGTCTCCACACCACACGCTGTTCCTTTTGATCACAGAGGTCATTGGCAGTTGAGATCTCTAGATCGTGCCAGGCTTAGGTGCGGGGGGGGGGGGGGTCTAACACCAACAACCAACAGTTTGGCGTTGGCTTCACAGCCCAGCTCCATGACCTTCTCCAGCTGAAGCAGGAGAATGCCTACCTGACCACCATCACTAAGCAGATCACGCCCTACATCCGCTCCATTGCCAGAGTGAAGGAGCAGCTAGAGCCCAGGTGAGAATGTGTGGGAAAGATGGCCGTGGGGAAGGCAGCAGGCTAGGTTGGCAGGTTCTTGCAGACCAGGTACTAGAATCTGCGAATCTACCAAAGAAGTGGTGGTGCACTCTAGAGGCTGGGGCAGGAGGATGGATGGCCCTGAGCCTGGGGCTAGACTTCTACTTAGCCAGACTTCGTCTCAAACAAAATAAAGACTCCCCAAAAGTGGTAACTGAGCGGACTGAGACCCTGCTAGGTACAAGATAGCCCTTCAACCCTCAGGACATCAGATCAGGAGGAACTCGAACTGTCATGTGAGTCCCAGCAGCCTCATCAGCTCAAGGCTGACTAGCCAGGTCTGGACCAGACCCTCTCAGGCACAAGAATGTTATGAGCAATCGGACTGGATGGTGCAGGCCTGTCAACTTGGCTAGTCGTGCCTAGCATGAGTGAGACCCTGGGTTCAGTGGATTGAGGTCCTGACCAAGGATGTTGATCACAGATGTGTGGAATGCAGGGGCCCCGCCTCATCTTCCAGTTAGCGTGTAAATTACTTCTGGAGTGAGGTCTGTGTCCAGACAGCACGGACCAGAAAATTCTTTGTGTTTTCCCTCACACTTGACCAATAGTTTGAGTCTTAAATTCTGGATTCGAGATTCTAGACTGGAAAGAATTATGTTTGGGAGGTGGGGGCTCTATTTCTTCCAGTTTCCGGGGATGTCCCCAAGCCAGCTGAGTTCTTCTGATCCCTAGCCCTTACTGTGACCTACTACTCTTCTTGGAAGCTTGCAGACGTCTGTCTTGCCTATGTCTTGAATTTCACACGATGAGGTGTTTCTAGCCATGGGATGGGTGACAATGGTTTCTTTCACTCTGGGAGTTCCTATCTTTTGGTTTGGGATTTGGCATGCTCTTTAAAATCAATTGCTGGCTTGACTGAGTCTCTTTTTAGTGTCCCTATGATGGGACACCAGCCCTTCTCTTTACCATCTCTCTTAGCCGTGTACTCTCTGGACATTTTCTTTCTTTCTTTCTTTCTTTCTTTCCTTCCTTCTTTCTTTCTTTCTCTCTCTTTCTTTCTTTCTTGATTTTTATTGAGCTCTTTATTTTTCTTTGCTTCCCTCCCCTGTCTCTCCCCTCCCCCAAGGTTCCCATGCTCCCAATTTACTCAGGAGATCTTGTCTTTTTCTACTTCCCATGTAGATTAGATCCATGTATGTCTCTCTTAGGGTCCTCATTGCTGTCTAGGTTCTCTGGGATTGTGATTTGTGGATTGGTTTTCTTTGCTTTATGTTTAAAAGCTACTTATGAGTGAGTACATGTGATAATTGTCTTTCTGGGTCTGGGTTACTCACTCAAAATAATGTTTTCTAGCTTCATTCATTTTCCTGCAAAATTCAAGATGTCATTATTTTTTCTGCTGTGTAGTACTCCATTGTGTAAATGTACCACATTTTCCTTATCCATTCTTCAGTCAAGGATCATTTAGGTTGTTTCCACATTCTGGCTATGACAAACAATGCTGCTATGAACATAGTTGAGCACATGTCCTTGTGGTACGATTGTGAATCCTTTGGATATATACCCATAAGTGGTATTACTTGGTCTTGAGGAAGGTTGTTTTCTAATTTTCTGAGAAATTGCCACACTGACATCCAAAGGGGTTGTACCAGCTTGCATTCCCACCAGCAATGCAGAAGTGTTCTCTTTTCCCCACAACCTCTCCAGCATAAGTTGTCATCAGTGTTTTGGATCTTGGCCGTTCTTACAGGTGTAAGATGGAATCTCAGAGTTGTTTTGATTTGTATTTCTCTGATGACTAAGGATGTTGAACATTTCCTTAAGTGTCTTTCAGCCATTTTGATTCCTCTGTTGAGAGTTCTCTGTTTAGGTCTGTACTCCTTTTTTTTTATTGGATTATTTGTTCTTTTGATGACCAATTTCTTGAGTTCTTTGTATATTTTGGATATCAGACCTCTGTCTGATGTGGGGTTGGTGAAGATCTTCTTCCATTCTGTAGGCTGTCATTTTGTCTTGTTGACCGTATCCTTTGCTTTACAGAAGCTTTTCAGTTTCAGGAGGTTCCATTTATTAATTGTTTCTCTCAGTGTCTATGCTGCTGGGGTTATATTTAGGAAGTGGTCTTCTGTGCCAATGCATTCAAATGTATTTCCCTCTTTCTCTTCTATGAGGTTCAGTGTGGCTGGCTTTATGTTGATCCATTTGGAGTTGAGTTTTGTGCATGGCGATAGATGTGGGTCTGTTTTCATTCTTCCACATGTTGACACACAGTTATGCCAGCACCATTTGTTGAGTGTGCTTTCTCTTTCTTGACATATTCTTACATCTCTTTCACTCTTCCTGTTGATCTTGGTGTTTTTTCTTTTCCTTTTTGGCTGGATATGGTCGTTGTACACCTTTAGTGCCAGAATCCGGGAAGCAGAAGCAAGTATATCTCTGTGAGTTTGAGGTCAGCCTGGTCTACATGACAAACTCCAGGCCAGTCAGGATTACATCAGGAGACTTAATCTCCAAAAAATATTTACTATTTTGTGTCTGTGTACATGTATGTGTAAGCACGTGTATGTCGTATGGAGCACATGTATGTGTGAGCACACATGTGCCACGCAGAGCACATGTATGTGTAAGCACACGTGTGCCACGTGGAGCACATGTATGTGTGAGAACACGTGTGCCACACGGAGCACATGTGGAAGAAAGAGGACAATTTGCAGGAGTCATAATTTTTGTTGATTGTTTTCAAGACAGGGTTTCCTGTAGCTTTGCAGCCTGTCATAGGACTCACTCTGTAGACCAGGCTGGCCTCGAACTCAGAGATCCACCTGCCTCTGCCTCCTGAGTGCTGGGATTAAAGGCGTGCGCCACCACTGCCCAGCTTCAGGAGTCATTTCCAGGGTTCTGAGGATCGAATTTAGGTTCTCCTGTTTGAAAGCAGCCCCCCATCTTTGTTTTGACTTTCTGGTTTTCTCTGTTCCTAGCTCCTGCTGTTTCCTGGGGGATTCTCTCAGCGCTTGGGCACTTGAGGCTGAGTGAAAGGTTTTGATTTCTTCAGATAGCTTCCCCTAAGGCCCACTTCCTGAGTTAGTCTTTGTCCAGATGCTTATTTTCTGTGGTGCAGGTGACCGCAGATACACTCAGCAGAAGAAAGCAGCTAAGCAGTAGGTGGGCAGGGCGCACCTGGGGACGCCTCCACGGCCTGCAGTGTGCAGGCAGGTCTTCTTGTTTCTAAAACGCCACTGTCAGGTTTTGGTGCTTTCCCAGTTTCCTTCCTGAGAGGCCACTGTGTGCAGCTGTGCATGTTTCTCTGCTTGGGCTCTGGCATTCTCATGTGTGCTTCTTTTACACACTAGCCGTCCCCTGGCTCCTTCCTGCTCTGCTTCTCAGCTGCTCCTCCCGGAGCACATCCCAGGCATTCCTCGCCTTCCATTCTCTCCTTAAGGGACCCCACTCATCCCCCGGGTTCTCTCTCTCTCTCAACCCAACCTTGGGCGCTCCAAGCATGTGCACCGTGTAGAGCTAACCCACCATAGGCCCAGTTCTCTGGCTTTAAAGTGAGGTGATCCCAGTGTCCCCTAGCTTTCCTGTGCTTCAGACTCACTGACAGCTACATTCTTCCTGGTGACTCTCTTGTTAGGGTGTCTAAGCCTCCTCAGCTCAGCAATAGACAGCAGAACTCTGGACACAACCCCGTCACACCCAACTCCTTATCTTGGTCAATGGCATCACTTGATGTCAAAGCCTGGGGGCCAAGCTGATTCCTTTTCTCATTTGGTCCCTTTCTGTTTGGGTTTGTTTTTTGAGACAGGGTTTCTCTGTGTAGCCTTGGCTGTCCTGGAACTCACTCCGTAGACCAGGCTGGTCTTGCCTGCCTCTGCCTCCCAGGTGCTAGGATTAAAGGCATGTACCACCAGCAGCTGGTCCCTTGTTCCCATTTTTAACCCATCCCAAGACCTCAGACCGAACTCTCCATTTCATCCTGTTTCCTGTGACTTGTGCCTCCCCCCACGTCAACCCCACCGTGCCCTTTAGCACACCCCACAGTGTTTTTAAGTAGCCTGCAATTCCCATAAGAGAGTGTGGTAGCACTCCATGGCCTGTCCCTGCCCACCTCTGTCAGACCATGCAACACGCTGGCCGCAGTGGCCTTTCAGTCCCCTGGAGCATTTGCACTAGCCCCCACTTCTGGACGAGCCTCGGCCCGCACGCTTTGTGCTCCAGGTTGTCTCATGGGGCCGCATCACTAAGGTCAGCAGGAAGGCTTCCCCACACTGCCAACTAAAATAAACCCAGTGAGCTATCACTCCACACCACCTGGCCCCACTGTTTGCTCCCTGAGGTGTCTCCCCTGGCCAGCAGATAGCTTGTAAAAGCCAGGCCTAACCAGGGCCTGCATGCTGCTGTGGCCAGTGGCTCTGACAAACCATATGAGGCCTGGCAAATCGTCCCAGAGCAAGGGAAAAGTGTTGGTTGTGCCCTGGAAGATCTGCTACCCTGTGGTTTTGGTGCAGTGTGAGTTTAAGGCCACAAGCAGGGACTTTGCTGCCCTCAAGCAGCCTACACCGGTTCCTCTCGCCCAGATTCCAGGTACCTGTGGATGAGCACACGGAGCAGAACATGTACGATGATGCCGTGGACAGTGAGACCTCAGCCAGGTAAAACAACTTCTTTCCAACATGAGCCGGTGAGTGACAAGGACAGACTTGGGGACGAACAAAAGTGTGAGCGGAGGATGAGCTACAAAGTGAGATCCTGTCTTCAAATACGCGCGCGCGCACACACACACACACACACGCACACACACACACACACACGCGCACACACACAAGCGCACCTTCTGTGAAGGACAGAGAGGCCCTGACCTGTTTCACAGGCCTTTTGGGGAACATGGAGCTGTTCCTTTGACCACATAGAACCAGTTTACAAGGGTGACATAGTCATCAAGGAGATGGGCACTGTTCAAAAAGGGAGACCTTGAGAGTGTCCCCCACATACTGCTGACATCCTTGTAAGCAAGCAAGTTAAGGGCAAGGTTCTTATCGAGGGGATTACCACGTGGCCGGAACAGCTCCTGGAAAGGGTAAAGGGAACAGTCAGGAAGAAAGGAAGCCAAAGGCACCTGAGCTCACCTGCAGCACCGGCCAGCTGTTCCCACAGCACTCTGTGAGAACTTGGAGGGAGCCTGGGCACCTACAGCCCACTCCCTGTGACGGCTTCATGTACAAAGAGAAATAAAAGACCTAGGCCATAAAGGAGAAATGGGCTGGGGAGATGGCTCAGGTACAAAATGCTTGACCTTCAAAACCCACATTAAAAAAAAAAATGCTGTCATGTACTGGAAAGGTAGAGACAGGAGGAACCCTGGGGCTTGTTGGCCACCATCAAAGCCTACTTGGCAAGTTCTATGCCAGTGGGAGACCTATCTCAAGAGTTGGGGGGGAGCCGGGTGTTGATGGCACACACCTTTAATCCTAGTACTCGGGAGGCAGAGACAGGTGGATCTTTGTGAGTTCGAGGCCAGCCTGGTCTATAAGAGCAAGTTCCAGGATAGACTCCAAAAGCTACAGAGAAACCCTGTTTTGAAACCCCCCACACACACACACAAAAAGAGTTGGGGGGACTAAGGAACAACACCCTATGCTGTCCTCTGGCTTCCATATGCACATGTATATAACTTGTAAGACACGAGTACACACACACACACACACACCTGCAACCACTGTACTAGCGAAATGGAGGCAGGACTGCTGGGAACCAGACTGGATGGCACGGTTCAGGCCACCAAAACAAAACAAAACAAACCCCAAAACAAAACAAAAAACCAGGGACGTGTTCATCACTGGGAGGAAGAGGCCTTGTATTCAGAGTTGAGATCGAGAGCTGCCTAGAAGCAGCGTGTTGAAGGCAGAGCAGGTAGGTCTCACCCTTCCACACATAGATGTGCTTAGGGCAGCCCTAGCTCATAGGCCACTGGTCTGAACTGTTAAGACTTAACTACTAACAGCTTCAGCTGTCACCTAGGGTGAGACTCTCACTAGAGGCGGCAGAGCTCTGTCCAGGGGCACTCTTCCGCGGAAAGGTCTTCCAATCTGAAAGCTGCTAGAATGGATATAGTGTGTGTGTGGTGGGGGGGGAGTGAAGCCATCTGGCTCACGTCAAACTGTTTTTAGGATCGACCCAGGGAGCATCACCGAGAAGAGAGAGAGGGCATCTGAGCCCCATGGAAGCAGCTGGACCCCGAGCATCCTCCCAGAAGGGCCCCCATTAAAGAACCAAGACTACCCCAGACCCAAGTAGGAAACCAGAGATGAGGGACGGCGAGGTGGCTCAGGGCCCAAAGCAGCTTGCTACCAAGCCTGATGACCTGGACTGCCATGGCACAAGGAAAGAACTAATTTCCACACACATCCACAATCAAGAAGCAACGGGAAAGCAATGAGGATGGCATCCCCACATGGGGGCAGCAGCTTAGTAACTGGGTCCTAGTGAGCTGCACCCAGGTGTCGGCTTTCTCAGGACTGGCATGCAGGCTCCAGACATGGCTCAGGGGTTAAGAGCACTGGCTGCTCTTTCAGAGGACCCGGGGTTCGGATCCCATCACCCGCGTGGTGCTCACAATCACCTGTAACTCCAGTCCAGGTGAGCTGATGCCCTCTTCTGGCCTCTGTGGGTACCACATGCATGTACTGCAGACATGCGTGCAGGTAAAATACACATAAAATATATCTTAAATTTAAGCTGGGGCAAAGAACAGCATGTACCACCGCCACCTGATTTATTTGTTGTGCCTTTCATCCCAGCACTCGGGAGGCAGAGGCAGACAGGTGTTTGTGAGTTCAAGGCCAGCCTGTTCTAAAAAGCGAGTTCCAGGACAGCCAGGGCTACACAGAAACCCTGTGGGTGGGGTCCTCTTGACACGGTTACCATGTGTGGCTTCTGCATCCTACATAGTCACGCTTGTTCGGAGTAAAATCAAGTTCAGTTTTATTTAAAAATTAGAAAGAATAATCCGTATCTGTGAAAGAAAATTCCATTTAATATATTTAAATAAACATTTCTGTGTAAAAAGAAGAGTACAGCAATTACTCCGCAATTCCCCGACCTTGCCATGGGTCAGACAAGATGCCTCCACTCACTCAGGATGAGCAAGGGGCAACCTTCACAAAGCTGTACAGCTGCCCACCCATCGGGAAGGCCGAGGGCTCTAACCTTGCTGCCACGGGAAGAGTGGAGCTACCTAAGGCAGGGAGACGTGGGAGGAGGCAACCTACGAGTTTCGGCTGAGCCCTCAGGGACCCGATGCCAAAAATGGCCTCCCTGATACACCAGCCCCCAAGTTAGCAACTATGAGGGGAGAAGGAATAAAATGTATCTCCAAGGCGCAAGCAGCAGCTCCCACCCAGGCCACCGCTGTTTGTTTTCTGCCCTGTGTGCAGGCTCACTCCTCTGCTTGTAGCTGCTGTAGGGCCTCCTGAGCGTTTCCATGATTGCCAAGTAGCCTTTTCTCTGTGTGGTACCCACTCTGCACCCAAGAACGTCTGCAACTAGACAAGTCACCCTCCTGATGGTTCCCTAATCTGTGGAAGCCTAGGACATGATGGCCTGTCTAATCCCTGAAAAGCCGCATTAGCCTAATTCTCGGCCACCACCTGTCACTGCTACATCTATAAAGTTAAGGATAATCTGCAGACCAGCAGCAGGGAAACTGATCACCTGCCAATCAGCAGGGGAAAGCGATCACCTGCCAATCCTACCATTAAGGGACTCATAGTCCACTGCACATCGCTGACTTCTACCCTAGGAGTGCCAAGAGGGTGGGCCTGCTCTTCCTGCACTCAGACCCTTGAAATTACCCCTTAAAAACACAACCCCAAGTCTCCTAGGGTACGGTGAAGCATCTCAGCAAGGGATCCCACGGCATGAGCTCCCTCTCCTGGACTGTTGTCAAGTTGAGCTTTCCATTCTCTGGCAGGTGGAGGGTGATGTCAAATGCCAGCCTTCAGCCTTTCTACCCACAATGCCAACGGCTGTCATTAGCTGCTCTCCATCCATCAAAAAGACAACTTCATGGCCCTCAAGGGGAAATGAAGGTTGGAACCAGCCCAGCCTAGATGCATGGAGAGAGAGCTGGGTATGACTGCCAAACACCCACCCCTCCTATTTGCAGCCTGGTTGAGTGGGGTGGGATTCAGGAGGTGTGGTCTGGCTCCACTCATATTTCAAAAGTGAATACTGCTGTTCTGCCATGGTTATTCCTGGGCAGCTTGGTGTGGACAATAGCTATGGCCGCCATGGAGCTCTGTAGGCCTCAGGAGGTCCTGGTCTCATGCTAGTAACTGGCAAACCTCTAAGCCTCTTTGGTACATAGAACAAAAAAAAAGAAAAAAAGAAAATTAAGCCATGTAATCTAAAAATAAATTACTTCTGGGCTGGCTAAATGTCTTTTGAATATATATCAGCTATCTTCAGTTAACACATAGAAATATTGTGAGATTTCATTATGCCATTTGGCTCACCTAAGCATTAAAACATCTGACACTGGGGAGCGGCCAGGAGGTGAGCAGAATTGGGGTACGTGATGTGAAACTTTCATGAGTCAATAAAGTTGTTAAATAAAAAAAAGAAAAGGGAAGGAAAGGAAAATCAAACTGTTTTAAGGAAGAACAGAGGCCATAACGGAGATGGGTTTGGGAAAAGGCAGGGATGTGGGAGGAAGTTGAGGGCTGGGGTTAAATATGATAAATATACAATAGACAACGAAACTGCAAAAGAATTCATAAAACCTCTCATCTTAAAATCAACCGGACACTATTCGAAGTCCTCACAACTCCCCTGTGAGGTAGGCGATCCTGGCCCCATCCAACTGAAGGGGAGGCCTTGCCTCCACCCTCACTTGGTCAGGGCCACTGCAGGCTCTGAAAGTGGTCTTGGGGCTCTGGCCTCTTAGGAAGTCAGTCTTCCTGGCGGTTCACGCAGGCCCAAGCAGGCTGGCCCCAAGAGCACTTCCAGCTGGCTGAATTCCCCGCCTGCTTGCTTCCTGGGCTTCCTAAGATGACTGATCAGGGCACAAGTCTTTGAGGTTTCTGGATTCTCAGTTTTGGTGGAGGAGCAGGTTTGGAGGAGGTCACCTCCCTATTCATGGAATGTCTGTTTATTATGGCAAGAACAAGCTGGAATTCCCCAATTTACACAGCCCCCAAGGTTTTGCAACTCTGGCTGAATGCTACATGATACTAACTCCCACCTGACTGTTCCTCCTTGTCTGACAAGGTCCTATGATATATCTCAATTCTGAGCACTCCACCCATACTAACCTTAACGACCCTCTTGGCCAGAGCACCCGTTATGGCCCATTCCTCCAGCTGCTGAGTCTCTATGCTCCATCTGCAGGTGCCCACCAGTGCCCTATCCCTGCATTTACTTCTCACCAGCCACACAAGTCCATTATCTCTGCTGAGGCAGAGAACACCAATCCTGCCTTGGCCCGGCCAACAATGGAAACATGGGTTACCAAGGCAGACGGACGTTTTCCTGCTGGCTGTACTGCTGTGATATGGTTCTCAAAGATACTGTGCCACCACTGTCAACAGCAAGTCCCAGTGCAGCACCCACTTTGTGAACTGGGTCCCACTGGCTTCAAGGTTGGCATTAGTTACCAACCCCACACTGGGGTACCTGGTGGAGACCCAGCCTAGGTACAGCAAGAAGCCAGCGTGCTGCACACCATGGCCACTGCAGCCTGGACTTGCCCAACCTAGTGTTTGCCAAGCGTGCATCTGCATTAGTGTGCTTGAGGCCTGGGAGGACAGAGCTGTACTAGGGGACTCCCAGAAGGCTACACTGAATGCCAGGAATACTAAGTATCCATCTTGGCAACCCCGTGATGTGTCAGTTAAGAATGTCTCTGTTCAGAGGTACATGGGGGAGGGAATTCTTTTGCAGTTCCATTGCAGGCCGATCTGGATCCTGGTAGATGGCCGCATGTCCACTATCAGAACCAAGCGTTAGCTGACTTGCCGACATGTCCAGAGTGGGCGTTTTACCCAGTTCGTCTCATTTGTCTGTTGGATACTTAAGACTCTTCTACATCTGAGTAGAAGTTTGGAGGAAGCAAACAAAAGCCCCAGTCTGGAAGGACCTCACATCAAGACCAGGTCCAGATTATCAAGGGCCGCACTGTTGTCAGGGTTTCCACAGTTGTTAAGTCCCAAAGAAATCACATAGAGGTCTACATTAGTTATAAACTGACTGGCCTAGTATCTCAGGCTTCTTAACTCTTACAACTTACATTAGCCCATTATTCTTATCTATATCAGCCACATGGCTCAGTACCTTTTTCAGCTAGGCAGTCACATCTTGCTTCTTCTGTGGTGGGCTCACAACTGCCAACCAGGAGTTCCTTCTTCCCAGAATTTTCCTGCTCTCACTGATCTGCCTCTACTTCCTGACTGGTTGTACCGCCTATACTTCCTGTCTGGCTACTGGCCAATCAGCATTTATTTAAAATATAATTGACAGAATATAAACCAATGTCCCACACATCACTTGCCCTTAAAAAAAAAAAAAAACAAGAACTCTGAATCTAATATCCTTTGTTTAGCTTTCTCCTGACCATTAGCGACAACAACTTGTAACCAACATGCTAAGCAAAGGAAAAATATCCATAGTCCATTTTTTGGGAATGTGGGCGTAGTTTTCCAGGCTACTTCCTGCTGGTTGGGGGCGCTGATAATCTTTTGGGGACCAAAAGAAAATTTAGAATTATGATCAAGTCCTGACTGGAGTATCCTGTGAGGCTTGATCATCTCAGGCAGCATCTGGAATCTGTTCTGGATGTAAAACTCAGACATCTGGGCCATCTGTTCCTACCAGAGATTTCTCAGGTGGTCTTCCTTGACCAAACCTGATTTTTTAAAATTCAGAATGAATCCACAGTCTATCAAGTCTATCATTTCCTGTAGAAACAAAAGCAAAACCTCTTCTCCAAAGTAACATACCTTTTAATTTCATTTTTGAAGTCAGGGTATTTTCAAAGTACCTTTCTTGGATTAATTCAGCAGCATGTATTAACAAATATCTTTTAACAGCTGTTGCTCCTTCCTCAGCATTCAAACAATTCAAAGAGAGCATAATAACACACAGTATCCAGACTCTCTGTGTATTTTTCATCTTTACATGGCTTTATTTTAACCTCTATTTTATTTTTACTTTTAGGCTTTTTGAGACAGGGTTTCTGTGCACCTTTGTCCAGGAACTAACTCTATAGACCAGGCTGTCCTTGCACTCACAAGAGATCTGCCTGTCTCTGCCTCCCCAGTGCTGGGATTAAAGGCGTGAGCTACCACACCTTGAACTCACAGAGGTCTGTCTGCCTCTGTCTCCCAAGTGTTGGGATTAAAGGCGTGTACCACCAAACCCAACTACTCTTTTTTATTTTAAGGACTTTAACCTCTTTCTTTACTCTCCCAAACTTGCATATATTTTTAACACACTGTAAACAATCTCTCTTTACTGTATCTCTCTCTCTTTTTCTGACCACATGAGTATTTACTAAGCAATATGGGTAGGATTAAAGCCATGGCTTTGACGGCTGGATCTAGCCCATTCCTTAGCTTTCTGAGATTCCGGCCTCATTCCAGCTAATGCTGAGTCAGGAAGCCTCTCTTAAATGAGAGCGCTTGCCTCTAGCAAGCAGAGCCCATCTGAGAAAATGCTGCTATCAATAAGCCATGCTTAACTTTATTCTTTTCTGTCTAGAATTACTTCCCAAGCTCTGTCAGGCTTTATGTGGATGCAGTTGTCCACGTGGGTGCCATTTGTTGACTGAGTTTTCTGTCCTGCCCGGTTTCCACAGTTAAGTCCCAAAGAAATCACACAGAGGTCTATGTTAGTTATAAACTGACTGGCCTAGTATCTCAGGCTTCTTATTAACTCTTACAACTTACATTAGCCCATTATTCTTATCTATATCAGCCACGTGGCTCAGTACCTTTTTCAGCTAGGCAGTCACATCTTGCTTCTTCTGTGGTGGGCTCACAACTGCCAAACAGGAGTTTCTTCTTCCCAGAATTCTCCTGTTCTCATTGACCAGTCTCTACTTCCTGACTGGTTGTACCGCCTATACTTCCTGTCTGGCTACTGGCCAATCAGCATTTATTTAAAATATAATTGACAGAATATAAACCATTGTCCCATACCACCGCACCTCTTGAAGCTTTTTATGTGGAACATAGAAAAAGCTAAATGCTCCTCCCCAGACCCACAGAACGAAGATGCCAGTGGACCTGGACTGAGCCGCCCAACTGAAGGCTCTTTAGGAGTCAGCTGCCTGGACCCGCTGACGCATGAGCTATGCTGGGCCCACAGACGCATGAGCTATGCTGGGCCCACAGACGCATGAGCTATGCTGGGCCCATAGACGCATGAGCTATGCTGGACCCTCTGGAACATCTGAAGCAGTAGTAGGGGTGACTTACTTTGAAAAAACACAGAAAACAAATGTAATAGACTCACACTGCAACACAAAAAATACAAAACACAAGTTATGATAAAATGAATAAAAATCCCAAACACACAGAGGCCAGTACTTCTCAACATTAGCACAGGCACCTGAAAAATACTTCCTGGGAACACAATCTCTGAGGCCAGGGCTGCAGGAGACCCAGGCCCGCATCCTCAGGCAGAGTGCAATGGTTGCTCTGAGGGGTCCGTGCTGCCCGTTGGAGCATCCGTGTCCCTCTGAATCCACACTGCTGTTTTAGGAAACTGGCGTGGAAGGATGATTAATGTATAATGAGCCAAAGTGTAAAAGCCTTTGGAGTTAACACAGATGCTCATGCACTTAGGGCAGACAAGGTTAAAGCTATGTTTTGTTTTCGGTTAAATTAAAGGGTTTTGGTGTAATTTGAACGCTATTATGAGGCAGCTCTGACTACACATTCTGGCATGAGTGCTGCAGAGGGCAGTGTCTTCTCCCGAGTGTCCTGGTGACAATGCAAATACACTCTAGCCTGAGGGGGCGTGAGACTGTGGCTTGGGTCCTCACCCCGCACTGTAGAAAGGGCGCTGATGGGACCATTGTGACACGCTCCTTATTCACTGTTTATCTGTACTCTGTCTTCAGTACGCACAAGAGAATGCTGCAGTGGGCCCTGTGGTCCTAAGGCCTTCTGACCGTTAGGTCTTGGGTGACATTCTGAGGAGTAATTAGTGATGTATAAAATGGTTAAGAAACTCATTCTGCAGAGGCCAACTGGAAGCAGTTCTGTCCTAGGCCGCGCAGGGCCAGAGATTCCCTGGCCCCGCAGGCCTCTGCCCGTCATAGCTCCACCTTGACTCCCTTTATGAAAGGCAGACCCGTGGGCACCCGCTTCTTATACTCCAAGTATTCCTCCCCAAAGAAGTGAATCAGCGAGATCTCCTCCTCTTCCGTGCGATCACGAAAGAAGCGCCATACCGTCAGGGCGTAGACAACACCGCAGATGGGGTTACACAGCATCACCTGGCAGAAGAAGCACAGGATGTCCAAGGTCAGAGTGCCCTGATGCCCGAGCACCTTCTCCCCACAGGATTTCTTGCCGGGCCCCAGAAGACTCTCACAATATTGTGAGAGCCATTAACACTCCTTGGAGGCACCCTCACTGCTGCATCTGCCTGTGATTCTCTTGAGTAAAGCAAGACCTTAGTTATAGGGAAAGACAATACTCTCGGGTTTCAGCCATAGGTGACACATCCCCACCTGGACTCAAATGTGAATTCCCTGATGCGGGAACTCATGCCCATCTGGATATGCCTACTTGTCTTGGACCCTTGCTTTCTGCCCTCAAGACCACATGAGCCAACTGCTACCATCTGAGCTTCCACAAACATTTCTTTTCAGAGATCACTCTGCTCAGAAAGTGGCAGTGCCCACAGGCATCCACCTGTCCTGGCCACCTTTTTTATGTGGTTTCTTTTTAACCCCTTTCTAACCTAGTCTTCCAGCCAAAAAGTCCGTCAAAGCTGAAAGTATCCCTGGCTCCTAGAAGTTTCCTTTGCTACCACGGAAACCAGTAACCCACCCATACTCACCACAGGCATCAGAACCCATCTGGCGATACTCCTGCTCGGGGAACCAGGCACACCCCAGCTTCTCCCCAGTCCCTGCACTGGTCACAGACTACTCACTATACTCATAGCACCATGCTAAGCCACTTCAACCAATCTTTGTCCCCACACTAAAGACTGTCCTGGCTTTTAGGGTAGAGAAGGCAGGCCTCAGCAACCAGGCCTGGCCCATCTGGCAGTACCCACAGTCTGCGCACTCACACCTGGCAGATGTGTGCAGCTTTCTGGGCAGCCTCGATGATGGCAGGATTCGTAATCATCAGTGGTAACCTTCCACTGAGCTGGGAAAACCAATTTTCAATGCGTCATCAGCACCATTCCAGCCAGGACAAGAGACAGTGTTGTGTGTAAGATAAGGATAAGAGAGACTCATCCCACAGGCATGCGCACGCGGGACACTGCAGAAAACACCTATGATCTAAAAAGGACAATAACCTCTTCAGTTCCAAGGCCCTTATGTCGCATAAGTGCTTAGACAAATTAGATTCATCAGTGCTGCCCCGGGCGGGGCTGTGGCGGCAAGGGCGGCAGTGCAGTGTCTCAGAAACGCACAGCTTTGGGAACGCCAGAGTCACCTCCTATACCATTATGGGGTCACCATAATTCCATGGCCCATGCACCACGGATGTGATGTCTGAGCTTCCCGGGTGATCTTTCCAGGCTCTATCTGCACTCTCTGGTCAAGCTGTTCTTAGACTAAGTATAGCATCCAGAGACAGCTGTCGAGAAACAAGGGTTTGTCCTCATCCCCAGACAGAACAAATCCCCACAGCTCTCATTAACCTGGCAGGACCTTGGCCTCATTTAGACCTATTTTTTTCTTCTTTTTTTGATGAAAACCCACTGAGTCACCACAGGGTGGCCGAGGACATTCCCTCCCCAAAGTCTACCTTCCCCCACCCGAGATGTTCCAGATTCCGTGCAGAGTGGCAGAATGGGGCACAATACAGGGCAGCAGAGTACCAGTGCCACCAGGGGTCACCCGCCACTCAGGAAGGCAGGCTTGCCTCCCCTCACCCCCCACCAGTCGCTGGCTGACCTCTGTGCTCACCTCTATCCTCCTGGTAAGTGCCAGACTTACCACCTGCCTGCCCTGGCAGTTTTCCTTTAAAGAATAAATTGTCTTCAAGTTTAAAATAAAGAAAATAATTAATTAATTTAAAACAATGCCAAGATTTTACCTCCAAAACACTGGTGGACTAGATTAGGTCTCCCAGCTTTGCACATTTAGAAAGAGTGGGGTTTATGGTGTACCAATTATACACCAATTTAAGAAATGTTAAAAAGTCAAGAGGCCTATACAGAAAGGCTGCAAGTTTGAGTAAGATTGAACTACACAGCAAGACTTTTTGTAGAGATACCAAAAAAAGAAATGACCTTAGGAAAGTAAATTCACAGGGAACCAGTGTCAACTTTGGTACCATACCTGGGTTCCGATACTCCAGTAAAACCACCCCACGTAGGAGGGATGCCGGAACCAGGCGTACACCCCGCTCGTCACCAGAGTGTGGGTGTCTGACTTCTCACTCTGCACCACGTGGTTGAAATTGGAGCCAGCTGTAAACATGGCCGCTTTCCGCAGGCATTCCCCAAACACCACCATCAGCAGCCCAGTGGTGCTGAGCCAGGTGATCTGCTTCAGTTCTGCAGAAACAGACGCAGGGACGAGGGGGAGTGGGGACACCGGGTGTGATCGCCCCTTCACCTATTCCCTCCAGAGACAAACATCAGAAAACACCCTGACGGTAATCAGCATCTGTTCTCACATCAAACTTAAATGGGAAGAAAACACCACCCCAACCCCAGCATCATTGCTTCCCTTTCAGGTACCAACAAGTCAACTGTGAGTAGCTCTCCCTGCCAGGCCTGGCGGGCTCCGCTCACTTTCTTCTCCAGAAAGCATGTACTACTGAAAGTGACATGGCCCTGTGGAAGTCAGTCCGAAGCCCCATATCTGATTTTGGGAAAGCATGATTTAGGAGTGTTCCCAACACAAAGGTTTGGGAT
The DNA here is from genome assembly GCF_982192425.1 of Myodes glareolus. NCBI lineage: Eukaryota > Metazoa > Chordata > Mammalia > Rodentia > Cricetidae > Myodes > Myodes glareolus. Next base: position 4,451,694 of record NC_142031.1, read on the forward strand.
TTTTGCTTGTTTGTTTGTTTTAAACAATAAAACCTTGTGAATTTCTCATGTTACAGAAAAGTATTCAGGCCCAAACTTCATCTGTCCAATGGCAAAATTAAGATTGCAACCAGCAAGGCAGAGCGCTGTCTTAGGCAGTGCCCCGCATTTGCAAGATGCAGAGCAAAAGGTCAGCACGTCCTGGACTGGAAATCCAGAAGCAGAATTCTCCAGCGAGTGGAGTGTGTCCTTTATAAATAGCTTAGAGAGGAGAGAGCATGGGGGAGAATTGCTCAGGGGAGATTGGACCAGAAAGGTGAACCAATGTCACTCCTCAGCCCACAAGAAGGCACCCTTCTCTCCCAGAGAAGAAAGCAGGGCACACCCACCTGGCCAAAAGATGTTTTCAAGTGTGAACTCTATCCAGGAAGAAAGAGCGGCCACCGTGTACTCCAGACTGTGATTCAGGAGGAAGGAATCCAAGGAGAGACTTTTGGGGTTATTGACAGCTGTCACTAAGTACTCAGAATAGTGGAATAATGACAGCGAGCACACGTACCTATTTAAAAACAAAAACGAAGTGGGAGACTACACAAGAGAACCATGTTAGGCAAAGCCCAGATCTGGGTTTGTTGACGGTCCCTAGCCCTGTCATGTGCTGCCGCCGTCACCCACCTGAGCGACACCAGGCACACATACACGCCATTCACTCCCTCCTGAGCTTGCAGAAAGAGGGTTTGGGTGGTGCTGTTATGTTTCCGGATGTCACAGACAAAATTAAAAAAATCTCCCTAGGTGAAGAAGGAATTATGGTCCCTTTGCTCCTCTGAAGATGACAGTTTCACATTTTAACATGAAAGGGGGGGATATCAACAAGGTAGTGACACATGTTGGAAACAAAATTCAACAAAACTAAAATAATTCCAGCAAAGAAGGATTAGATGGCTCAGCATACTGATAATAGGAGATAAAGCTTTTTACCTTGAAGCCACGATTCATATCCAAGTCAGAGGCTAGAAGGTTCAAGGGACTGAACTCATAGTGTAGGGGAAAGTCCTACACTGGCTGTGGGGGAAGCACTAGCCGGGACCTAATAGAAACCGGAGATGGAGAAGGCTTAGGAAAACAGTGGGAGGCTCGCCCCTTCCCATCACCGCGGACCTGCACCCATCACAGCAGCTTCGGATGGCAGGGACCTCTGCAGAGGGCACAGGGAGACCCGATTCCATCCACCACACAAGCCACTAACATGCACAACTGTGTTCACAGGCTTTGAAATGCGGGAATTCGGGGAAGGCAGGAGGCTGCTTCTTCAGAATCCTAATCAGCCTCCTGTTCTGTCAGAGCCCACACAGGGATGAGGAGAGGCCCCTACTCTGTCGACCCTCACACCTCAACACCATCATTCCCAAAGTCTTCTTACCAGCCAAAGTGATTCCAAGAAGACTGGCTGAAACTTAGCAGCACACCGCAGCCAAACACAAAGCCAAGGAAACAAGCTCGGATGGCTATCTGAAAACACACCCAGAAGAGCCTCAGTCACCGGATGTTCCCTTAGCAGAGTCCAAACCCAGACTGCAGACTGTCCTGGATTATTAGCAAGGCCATCAGCGAGCAGAGTCCATTTGCTCAAGAGATCAAGAGGATGAAATGGGGCTGCTTGGGTTCAAATTGTGTCTTACATTCCCCTCTCTTCTCTCTAGCCTTCGGCAAGTTATTAAATGACAGTTTACCCATCTACAGCACGGAAATATCAATACTGTAGGGCTACATAGAGGATTTACCACGCAAAGCACCTAGAAACAACCAGTTTTAACAGTCACAATAATTATCATTATTACGGCTAGCATTACCAGGGCTATCTATGGAAAACTGTTTAAGCCCAGTTTATGGCCTATACTCCCAAGTCAACGAGTCTAATGCGAATACTCGGAACTCTGTGGCCAGTAACCTCCGTGAAGTAGGCCGTTTGACGAGCAGGTAAAACACCACACCTGTCGTTACATAAATTAAAAACTCGTGGATTAGCTCATTTCCCACCTGACGTGAATCTGCCGAAGCTGCTGATCGGAAGGAAATGCAATTAACACCCACAGATAGAAGTGGGTCCCTCCTGTGACCTCAACTTAGGGCTGAGATACATGTCTGTGGAAGGCATCCCGCAACGTTGCGCGGGAGAGGGGGGTAAAAGGAGAACTGAACATCGGATCACCGCCAGGCTAGTTAATACAGTGTTCCTTTAACCCACTTCCGCTAGATTAGCTCCAATCCCAGTTCTCCGTCAGCCCGGTCCCTGTCCCCTGTCCATCTACTCAGCCATGCCTGCCGGATCCTGGTCTCCGAGCCCAGTCTGCCTGGTTCTGATGTACCTGGCCCGCCTACCCTTGCTGGGTCCCCGCCTGATCGTCCCTGATCCCTGTCTACCCGGGCTCATCTGCCCTGTCTCCAGCTCCAGTGCACCCGGCCCGCCCTGCCCCATCGCAGCCAGCTCGGTCCTGCCTGGTTCCGGTCCACTCGGCCCTAGTCCAGATCCAGTCCACCCCCGTCGCTGATCCAGGTCTGGGGTGCGGGTCTACCGGTCCACCCTATCCGTCCCGCCCTGTCCCTAGTCCGGGTCAACCAGTCACCTCGTCCCGCCCGTCCCCGGTTCAATCCTCCAGCCTTCCCGTCCTTGGTCCCGGTACACCTGTCCCCGGTCCCGGTTCACTTGTCCGGCCCGCCCGTCCCCGACCCCGGTCCCTCCGCACCCGGCCCGCACCTGGTAGCGCGGCGGCCGGTAGAGCAGCAGCAGCAGCGCATTGAGCCCGGCCACGTAGAGAGCCAGCCCGGTGCGGCCCTGCAGGCCGGCGCGCGTGAGCAGCGGCAGAGCGAGCACCGAGGCGCCCAGCAGGAAGGTAGCGAGGCTGAGGCGCGCCTCGGAGCCCGGCGGAACCCGCGCCGCGCAGCCCGCCATGGCGCAGGGCGGCGGAAGAGCCGGCGGCGGACTAGCGGGTCGAAGCGCCGACTGTAGCCGAGGAAACCCGAAGGCCGCGCCTGCGCACTCCGCTGCCGACGCCGGCTCGGGAAGGGCAGGTACCCGGAGCTGGGTACTAGCCGCCTGCGAGTTCTCGCGAGGATTGATGCCACGCGTGGCTGAGGGCCGGAATTTGAAGCAAGCCGACACGCCCCCGCTGGCCCCGCCCCGCCGTCGCCGGGACAACCTGACGTTAACAGAGGGGCGGTGACGGACCAACCCGGAAGTAGAAGTTCATCCCGAGTTTAGAGTCTTGGTCCCGAGAAACAACCCGGCTTCACCGACCACACCACTCTCCTAAGTGAAAATAAATACGGTTTTTGCAGGCAGCGTGCCAAACTTTGCGGTGCTTGCTTTGGGGAAGAAGCGTAACGCGAGTGAGCCTGGGAGAACGGTTGAGATCTATCGGCTAATTCCTTTAGGTGGCAGTATCCTGGATGACTTTTAGTGACCTGTAGGTTTTGTATGTGTGTGTTTTCCATACTGCCTATAATGAAGATGTTACTGATAAAGTCAGAAGTTCTCCTTCAGTTTTTGCTATTTTAAATGTATACAGTACTTGCACGTATTTATGTGGCACGACACGAGGTGGGTTCAACCAGTCTGGAATCCACCACCACGCGGAGATCCAACTGCCTCTGCTTCCCTAGTACTGGAATGAAAGGCACGGGCCCCACCACCCGGCCTTGTTTCGCTTTTGAGACAGTGTATCCTCTGCAGCCCAGGACAATCTTGAACTCACTTGGTATCTGGAAGATGCCCTGGATCTGCTCCTCTGGCCTCTCCCCTCCAGAAGGCTGGAATTAACAAGTGTAAGCCATCACTGTCTGGGTTGGGGACTGAACTGAAGGCATTTTGTATGATAGGCAAGCGGTCGGCTGACTGAGTTATATCCCCAGTCCATAGAGTGTGGGGTTTGTTTGTTTGGTTTGAGTCCAGGAGAGAGTCCCTAGGGTGCGAGACCTGCAGGATAGGAAGAGTGCGTGGAAGACTTTAGGAGCTGGCAGAACTTACCAGCTCCTGGAAATGAGAGCATCATCAAGGAACCAAGAGCTGACGCTGGACTGGAAAGGCAGAGGCAGGAAGCTGCAAGCTTCCGCAGGATGGGACAGAGGCCCCAGGAGAAGCTGGGGCCAGGCTGCTGTGGTGAACCCTGCATGTGAACACACAGCCTGGCAGGAACTGTGATGTGTGGGCATGGGAGTGGGGAACCTGGTATCCCAGGCTCCAGTACTCTATATCCTGTCTTGGTGACCACAGGCAGGTAACTTCTGTGAACCTCGTCTTCCTGTGAAACGGAATCCTTATTTCACTGTCTTGGACAATCATCCGTTGTCCTGTTGAACCCTAATGTCATCTTGTCGCCACCTAGAGTCACCTGAAAAGACAAGCCTTGATTGAGGAATGGCATACATCAGGCGGTCTGTGGGCAGGCTGATGAGGTATCATCTTGATTATTAATTGATATAGGAGGGCCCAGTCCACTGTGGGTGCCACCATCCCTTGGCAGCTGTTCCTGAGCTGTGTAAGAAAGTTAAGCATAGGGGCTGGAGAGATGGCTCAGTGGTTAAGAGCATTGCCTGCTCTTCCAAAGGTCCTGAGTTCAATTCCCAGCAACCACATGGTGGCTCACAACCATCTGTAATCAGGTCTGGTGCCCTCTTCTGGTCTGCAGACATACACACAGACAGAATATTGTATACTAAATAAATAAATAAATATATTTAAAAAAAAAGAAAGAAAGTTAAGCATAGGCGAGAGCAGGCTGCTATAGAACAGCATCCTCCACGACTTCTGCTGAGCACCTGCTTGAGGTCTTACCCTGACTTTCCTCATTGGGCGACAGTGATCTGGAAGGATCAGAGTGACCGGAGCCAGGATACTCTACAAAGCCCAGCACTGTGTCCCAATCATGCTTGGGAGACATTTGTTAAAGTGAGGTGACAGGAAGGAGAAAGAGATTTAATAGTTCAGTTATGGTGAAACCCCAGCAACATGCGCTCCCACACCCACACCAAATACGGCTTTCTAGTCTCCTTTCCGCCACTGTGATGAAACATTGACCAGAAGGAACTTGAGGAGGAGAGGGTTCATTTGGCTTAACAGTTAATTCCAGGTCACAGGCCTTCGCTGATGGAAGTGAGGGCAGGAACCACGGAGAAACGCTGCTTTCAGTCTGGTTCACCTGCTCATCCTTAGCAAACTTTCTCAGACTGTCCAGTACTATAGTGATATTTTGTTTGTATTTTAATAAATAAAGCTTGCCTGAAGATCAGAGTGCAGAGCTAAGCCACTGGAAGCCAGGCAGTGGTGGCACACACCTTTAATCTTAGGACTCGGGAGATAGAGACAGACGGATATCTGTTAGTTCAAGGCCATGCTGGGCTACATGAAACTGATCCAATCTAAAAGAGAAACAGCTCATACAAAGGTGATCCCAGCACTTGGGATCCCATGCCTTTAATCCCAACACTAGGGAGATGGAGACAGGAGTGATATGGCTGGGCAGAGAGAGGAATATAAGGTGGGAGGAGACAGGAGCTCACTGCAGTCTGAGGCAGTGGTCTGAAGCAATCAGTTTGAAGGGCAGTCAGAGCAAGCAGTCTAAGGATGCAGTCTGGAGATACAGTCTGAGGATTCGTAGAGACAGGATCACCCTTTGGTCTGAGCATCAGCAGAGATAAGAACTCTCTAGTGGCTGCCGCTCTGCTCCTCTGATCCTTCAGCTTTCAGCCCTTGATATCTGACTCTACATTTTTATTATTAAGAACAATTAGAATGCTTGCTACTGAGTACCACCAACCAGCCTGAGGAATGTTGTCTCCCCTCCCCCAACACACACACACAGAGACATGCTCAGTCTGATACAGGCAAGTCCTCAGCCGGATTTTCTTCTCTGATAACTAGGCTGTGTCGATTTGACACTAAAGGCTAAGCAGGACATAAGGGTGGCTGAGTGGTAGACATCTGGTTTTCACTGCCAAGAGGCTTAAAGCCAGAGTTCTGACTACTGCCTGTTCCTCCTGGCTTCTCCAGACTCGGGACCTCTCCCCTGAGCCAGGACACAGCAGAGCCACTAGGGGGTGCTTGTTACCCTTCACTCCAGGGAGGGCTCCTGACCTGGAGGCACAAAACCATCTCTGGCAGAAGCCCCTTCTCAGGCCCTGAGCTTTTGATCTCTTAGGCAACCAGTAAAGTGTAACTGACCAGAGAGAGCATGAGCAACTCTGTCCTCTGAGGCCCCAGTCCTTCCTTCTTCAGCCTTATCCTGGAGGTGGGAGAAAGGAAAAGATGTCGTCTGCTGGGTGGAACTACACTCCAGGGAATGTGAAGTTTTAAGGGGATCGCTGGGATGGCTGTAACTGTCGGGGCCTAAAACTCAGTGCAGTGATGGAGAGGCAACCAGGCAAGTTTATGCACATCTGGACATGTATGTAACCAGAGAAACAGTAGCACAGAGGATGTACATGCTCAGGAAACAGTTTCAGAGTACCCATGGCCAGAGATGCAATCACATCCAGAGAGTGTATATACCCAGGGGAACAGCCACACAGCACAGCACACGCACACCCGGACATATAGCTACACACAAAGTATCTACACCCAAGGAAACAGTTATACACAGGAGTACAGTTAACCGGATGAACAGTCACATGGAGAGCTTGCGTATATCCAGGGATATGACCAAAGAGCACGTGCAGACCCAGGGAAACAGCCACACACAGCGAGGGCTACATCCAGATGTGCACACAGGGAAACACAGGCTTGTTTTCCTAGCAGAGAGGAAAGGAGTCTGACGGAACAGTCTCACTGTGTCCCCGGCTCTCCTCCAAACACAGGAGGTGACAGATCTCCAGAATGGTAAAAAGGAAAGGGGAAGTCCCAGGACACACTGCTTCCCTCTCCTTGAAAATAAGCGCTTGAGTGTTTTGTCCTAGCAGCTTCCAGGCAAGCACAGAAGGAGCTCCTTCTTGGGCAGTAGGGTCCCTCCACAGCCCGTGCCTTCCCCCATCCTTAGCTGCCGCCATTACAGGCTAAAGCAGTCTTCCTGTCCGGGCCTCGCTGGAGAGCTGTCTTGTTTAGACACCAAGGAAACTGAGGCAGAGAAGCGGACAGACTTGATCTGGACAGGCTGAGACTGTTTTATCAACAGCATGGAGCCCCAATGTTTCCTCTGGGTGAAAGCTGCATGCACTTAGAGAGGCTGGAGACATGTCTGTACACATGCACACATATGTAGGTAGCTACAGGAAGTTGCAGGTATTTTTTGTTTGACTGGAAGCAGGGTGGGTTGTTTCTGTACCCAGGCATATTGTTTCTGCAAGTGGAGCAGAGTGGGGCTGGAGCCAAGCAATTCTTGGTGGTTAGGGACTATTGCCCTGTACAACTTGACTCAGTTCTTCAAGACCTGAGGCGATTACCAACACTACTTAACATCTCCAAATAAAACCACAAGCTGTGATGAAATCGTTTTTAGACTTTTTAAAGATTCAGTTTTTATTATTTTAAATATGTATGTGTGTGTTTGTGTGTGTGTGCACGTGCACGTGCATGTGCGTGCATGTGAGTGTAGGTGCCAGTGGAAGCCAAAGGCGAGTTGAAACCCCTCGAGCTGGAGTTACAGGTGGTTCTGAGCTGTCTTCTGCAAGAACAATATACATTCTTAACCACTGAGCCACCTCTCCAGCCGTCAGACTTTAGGTTCTGAAGCCGCATGAGTTTTTTGAGTGAGAGAGATGATGAAGAAGAGACCAAGCCCAAGGCAGGTACAGGTGCATGGAGGAGACAAGCATTGACAAGCCCTTTATTCATTCTACCAGAAAACTCCCAGGGTGGAAGCCGGCACATGTTATTTCATTCAATGATGGATACCAGATCAGTCATCTGCAGTGGGCTATCCTCTGTCCCCCACCCCACCCCGCCCTGCAGTTCCTGGCTATTCAAGGCTTCTGGCCTATCCAGAGGGCAGTGGGGAGGAGTCTGGCCAGCAAGGCTATGGGTCTCCACTACTCCACTAGAGATGGTCAGTCTTCCAAAAGAAAGTTTTCTCTCCTCTTCTCTGGCAGTCACAGGCTGAGGAATGAAAGCGGCTCTTTCCAGTCTGGTAAATGACGCGTGATTTATGAGTACATCAGCCCACGGCGCATAAGTCATATGTGCACAAAGGGGCCGGGTAAATATTTAAAGATTAGAGCCAACTCCGGAGAGACACAAAAGGCCAGGACAAAGAGGTTCTCTCTGAATTCACTCTTCCTGAGCTGGGCTGGCCTGGTCGGTGTTGATGCACTATCTGAAGTTCCAGCCTTTGTCCCCTGAAGGGCCCTTGGCTGCTGTGCAATTCAAAGTCTCCACACAGCTAAACAGAGTTAAACAATCGCAGCCTCTCCAACCCCATCTGGAGACAATCGACTGAGTCCTTTCAGGGCGTTTGCTGTGTCCCTGATAGTTAATTACACACCGCAATCACTTGGCCCCACATCTGCGAGGGGAACAGGCTTCTTCCTCCACTTACCACCAGCACCCACAGCGCTCTGCAAGCCAGGTTCCTCCTTGAGCACTGATTAAAGCAGAAAGTTCAGGAAGGAAGGGTTCTCACCACTCGGGAGGACACTAGGGCTGGTGTCCGAGCTGGGAGGCGGGGCATCTGAGAGGGCTCTTGTTTGGGGGCTCCAAATCCCTTTCCTGCTTTGTTTCCAGACGTGTGTGTGTGTGTGTGTGTGTGTGTGTGTGTGTGTGTGTGTGTTTTCCAAAGCCAAGAAAGCAAATTGGAAAGGCACAAAGACACTGGGTCATTTTCAGACTTAAATTCCTCAGTGTGAGAAAGGGGTGGGAGCGAGGGTGGGCCGAGAGAGAACGAACATTTTTCCTTGAAAATTGTTCCTTGAAAGGGGCCTGGGTTTTTCCCCTTGCTCCTCCTGGGCCTGTACTTCTTTCCAGGTACCTTTGGGACTCTGAGTGCTAAAGACAGAAAGGGAGTTGGTGGCCTACATCCTGGTTTGCATAAGCAGGGTTTCTAAGTTGGTCCATGACCTTCTCAGCAGTCCAAAAGACAGTGTACCGTGCCCAGCTTGCTCATAGAGAGTATGGTGAGCAGCTGTCTCTCCTCACCTCTGGGAAAGCTTTGCGCTCTCCCTGGTGGGTCTGCCTGCGGGTGGAGGTAAGAAGTCCCTCGTGAATAGATGGAACAGCCATCCTCGGCCTGCATCTCTTTACCTTTTCCAACGACCTTGCTGGATGCAAAGGTCTGGCTCTAACTTAGCGGGAGAGGAGGCTTCCTAGAGGAGGAAGCCGAAATGGAAGCTACTGCAGTGGAAGGAAGAAGATGGTTTCAGAGCTGGGGGCAGGCGGGCGGGACAGGGGAGGGCGAGCTGGATGGGTGTGAGCTTGCACGACCCTCAGCCAAGGAGCAGGCATGGGGGCGGGGAGTTGTAGTCTTAGAGGAAGGAAAAAGCTGGGAATTCCATCCTCACAGGTAGAGAGACCCATGCCCAAGGACCAGCCCACGGGAAAGGGGCGGTGGGAGGCAGGATGCAGTCAAGCAACAGGCCTGTTAAACAGATCCTAGCAGAGTGCAACCGCTGAGAATCCGGTCCTGGCCCCTTGACGGGCCTCACTTCCCCCAGCCAAAGCAGAACATTGCAGATTAGTACATTTTGTGGTCAATTTTCCACTACCTAAGAAACACTTAGCCACCCACATGAACGGCCCCACGGAGTGCGGCGGGCATCCCTGGGTGTAGGCTTGGGAGGGGTAATGGCCCAGACAGTGGAGGGTACTGAGGTGCGGGCGGGAGCGAGAGAGGAGAACTTTAGAGTGACCCTAATTCTGGAGAGGGGGCGGGACCAGTGCCCCGCGCCCCGCAGCGCCCCGGGAATGCTGTGCTTAGAACCATTGGTTTGCTAATGCACCGGACTGAAAGGCGCGGGCAGCAGTTTATGGGGAAGTATTGTAATTACAAGACAAATTGCTTTGCTTCTCGCTTGGCTCGAGAGCGAGGAGGGTGGAGGGAACCCGTCGAGGTGAGGCGCGCGCCCGGCCTCCCTACAGATGTGCGGCAGCTGGAAGCCCGAGCGCCGCGGGGAGCCGGGAGTTTGGCCCCGAGAAGGCGGACGCGGGCGCGGGCGCCGCTTTGTGCAACCCGCACAATGCCCTTAACACTCGGCTGCTCCCTTTGTGCCGAGCCTCCCGCCCGCCTGCCCCGCGGCGCCTTTGTACCTCGCCGCCACCTCCCCAAAGCCGTAGCTAGGCGCACGGAGGCCGTCCCGACCTGGCTGGCCCTGGCGCTTTAAAGTTACCCGGCGCGTGGCAGCGCTCGTCACTGGGCTTCAGCCCCGTCACCAGCCCAGGGTACAAACCCAGCCGGACCTGGTCCACCCGCCCTGCGGTGGGGGCAGGAGAAGGTTCCAGAGTTCTGGTCGCCTTTGCCCAGGCCTGAAAGGGGGAGGGCGGGTCTCGATTCTCCACGCTGCTTGGCGCTTGGGAGAGCACCGACAAGGCTCGTCAATGCCCAGAGTGGGATGGGGGTGGGAAAGTGAAGGGGTCAGAAAGATGCCCGGTTTGGGGGCGCGTCTTGACCCAGCAATATCCTCGTGAGCCCCTACAGAGGTCATTGTTTTCATTCCGTGACTATAGAGAAAGCTGTAGGACTTGCGCGCCTTCTTTGGCCTCACAGGCATTGTCAGGAATGCCACTTCAGTCTTCTGGCCCCCAAACTTCTTGACTCGGAGAGTGCAAGAAAAGGCATTATCTAGATTTGAACCCAAGAATTTCCCTGGAGGTCAGCCTTGTCAGTCGCAGCTGTGATTCCGACTTCCCTGATACAATGGGAGTGGAGTGAGCGACTGCTGCCCTGTCCTATACATATAGTAGGTGGTGGCAGGGCCTCCTGTGTCCTCACAACATGGAAAATGGACAGGCGGACAGGTACACACGATGCAGTCTGGACTCTCCTCGGAGCATCAGTGGTCCCCACCTCCGCCTCCCCACTCACTGAACTTAAGAGAAGGTCCACAGGAACTGAACCCCAGCTGTTCTCTCCCTCCTGCCCCCGCCCCACTCCTCAGATTTCCCTGTGTAGCACTGTCTGTCCTGAAATCCTCTCTATAGACCAGGCTGGCCTCGAACTCAGAGATCTGTCTGCCTCTGCCCCCTGAATGCTGGGATTAAAGGTGCAACCTATCACACACAGTTCAGTTGCTTTTCCTCTTAAAGACTTGTCCTTCACCAGTGTCACGAGCCTGGAAGCCCAGGGCTGGGGCTGGGGTGGTCTGCCTTCTAGCTGCAAGTCTCTACATTGGGTCCTATCAGTCAATACTCCAGGCGCTGGGTCCTTGGATGGAGGAGGCCTGTTGTGGCCCTGCGGGCGGGCTGCATGCTTTAATGGGACACATGTTGCCTCATGGCCCCCACAGGCCCCGCTTGCGACTGGCTTTGAGCAGCCACAGGCAGAAAATTGCTACATTGTCCGGACATTACAGCGACTAATTTAGCATCTCAGCGTGGCCAGAGCGTGAAAGGCCAGCACTCCTGGCTGTCTTCATCAGGCCTCAGGACACCTAGGGCGTCATCGTCATCATTTGGGGTAGCATGCAGCCCACAAAGCTCCCTGTGACATTGGAGGGCCACCAGAAGAATGCTGGGAGATAAGAAGCAGCCAGGACTCGGCAAATAGAGACAGAGGTGAGGTTCAGCACCTACAGTAGCTGGCTCAACAATGCCTGGAGAGGATGGATTTGGGAAAAGTCTTCATACTCAGAGTAGTGGTGGGTCAAGGAAGAAATTTTAAAAAGGTGGGGGGGAGTCCTCAGGGAAACAGGAAGCATTTTGAAAGCCAGAGGCAGCCTGGGCCATTGGAAGGAGCCCCATAGAGGGACACCGGGACAGCTCTCCCGCACCGCATCCCTTTTCTGTCCCCTCCCCTCCCCCTCTGGGCTTTTCCAGTTCCTAGAGCCTCATTGACATGTAAACGAGGAACCCCTATAAAGGCACCACAGCCGACTATCTGCTCAGACATCACAAAATGGGCACCCAGCCCACGTCGAGGGGCAGCCCCAGTGGCTCAGCCAGCAGCTTCCGAAAGGTCTGGGGTCCTGAAGGGTATGGGATGAGGACCCCTGGGGTGGGAACCTCTGGGGTGGAGGGAATGGAGGCCTGGAAAGCTAGGGCTCTCCCTCTGAAGACTACCGGCTGGCCCACAGATCTCCAAGCCTCTGATGGAGAAGAAGCGCCGTGCACGCATCAACATGTGCCTGGAGCAGCTCAAGTCTCTTCTGGAGAGACACTACTCACATCAGGTAAGGCAGGAGAGGAGGGGAGCGACTGGTCCAACCTTCCCCAGTCTGCCCGTTAAGAGAGCATCTCGCGATTTGGCAGATACGGAAACGGAAGTTGGAAAAGGCTGACATCCTGGAGCTGAGTGTCAAGTACATGAAAAGCCTTCAGAATTCATTGCAAGGTAGCGAAGTAAGGGCTCAAAGATCTACAATGAGACACTGGGAGGGACATGTGAGATCTAGCCATGGGGTCTTGGGGCTAGGCGTGGCATCGTTTGCCAGTAAACCCAGCACTTGGGAAGCTGAGGCAGGAGGATGGAGAGCTGGAGAGCAGTCTGAGCTACAAAGTGATAGCCTAGGGTGGAGGAGAAAGCTGGTGAACAGCTAGGTGAGCAGGGTCCACCACCTAGCTGGGGTGGATGTGGGGAAGGGCAGCTAAGGCCTGCCTGGCCTGCCTCGCAGCCTGAGTGTGAGCATAGGTCTGCCCCACCCAGGAGACCATCTACTTCCTTGATGTCCTTATGCATCTCCCCTTCCTTTTGTCCTCCACGCCTCTTCTGTTCCCTCCTCTCCTTCCTTCCTTTCTTCAGGACTTTGGCCAGTACTCAGTGGGATCGACCAGCCGTCTGGCTTCCAAGGCTGCTTGCCCGGCGTGAGCCAGCGGCTTCGACGCGGAGAGGATGGCAGCGGCCTGCGCTGCCCCCTGGTGCTCGAGCGCAGGACAGGCAGTACCATGGACAGCACCAGCCCGCAGGCGGTCTCTGTTCTCAGGCCCTGCTTCCCGGCCATCTGGGCCCCTGCTTCCGCTGCAGGTGACTCCCAGTCCCCGCTGTCCCCGTTCCCTTTCCCTAGAGGTCTCCCCGAATCTTCTACAGACGTTCCCGCACCACAACCAGCGTCAAACTGCCAGACCGAGAACCCGAGACCCGGGCTTGGGGTGTGGCGTCCTTGGTGAGTCCCAGGCAAGGATTCAGACTCAAGACCCTTCCCCCGCCCCATCACCCGTTGTCTAGTCTGGGGACACAGAAACTATTTGAGGCTCCCCTATGGACCTATGCAGGAACTCTTTCAATCGGTGGCCTGGTGGGGCTGTGGAAAAATCCACGCAGCCACTTGCGGATGGGGTCTACGTGAATTCACCCACTCTGGTCCCACCCACCAGCCAGATCAGCTCCCTTCTCCCACCTCTAGTGGAGCTAGGAGGGGACGTGTGGAATGTGCCCCTTTCCCAGGGACCCGGGGCTGGTATTCCGCCCCTGACCCCTCCTCTCCACGACTGCGTCACGGTGGGAAGGTCGCGGTCGCCAGCGGCGCAGAGCGGACCCCTCACAGCGAGGAGAATCGCTGCCCCGCCCTGGTCCATTCAACCGGCCTCGGGCGCTCGATTCCCACGGGCACAAAGCGCGCAGAGCCCCGCCCCTCCAGCGAGAGGCTCCCATCCCATCCTACCCCCACCCAAGACCTTCTCACTACCATCGCACTCTCCTCCGCCTCTACACGGGGCCCACCCTGTGGGCGCGCTCTCCAAGACCCTCCCTTCGCTGAGACCCACTGCTGCAGGGTGCTGGCTCGGAGCACGGACTCCGCCCCTAAGGCGTATTGAGTGCTCCAATGTCGCTGCTTTGCCACAATCCCAGGTCCCACCCATCGGTGTGTGGCACCGCCCGTGCAAATCTCGGCACTTCTGAGAGCTGCGCATTTTGTGTTCTGAAAAGACAGGTGCCTGGGACCATATAGCGCCTTCTGAGCCCTAGGGTCTTGGACCTGTTACCATGTGCTGCGACTAAAGAGGAGAGCTTTTCGCTTCCAGGCTTCTGTCGTGGGCCAGCCTGGGGCCCAGCACCTCCTAGTACCAACGTGCAATTCTGAATAAAGATTGTTTGTACAGAGGCTGAGACGTGAGTGTACCACGTAATATCAAGTTTGGGGCGGCTCTTGCCCTGCCGATAAACACGTTCTGGTCTACTCAGGATTCTCCGCGATTTGGCTCTCCCACACTAACCCATCCCCACACCGCGGGCTTTCTGGAGCAAGGACTAGTATAGAGCCTAGCCCTGGCCATCTCAAGGTGGTCTCTGGTCAGTCAAGCTGGTGGGAGAAAAGCCAAGACTTTTCTCTCCTCTACCGCTAGGTGGCGGCATCTCAGCGAGGACCAGAAGGAATGGTGGGCGAATTCCACCATGAGAGCCAGGTCTCCAAGCCAGTCCTAGAGGTACTGAGACAACCTCACAGTGGCGACCAAAGCCTGGCCCCACGCACAGATGCCAGGTTGCCAACCGTGTCAGAGGGCCTTTCTCTGACTGGTGGGCTTTGGGCCCACCCACTGCTTCCTACAGTTATGGGCCCAGGTCTGTCTCACTGGCCAGGACTGCAGCACCTGGCTTGGACAAATGGCAAGTCCAAGGGTCTAGATGTCAGGATCTAGACGGAGAGAGGTTTGGGGAGTAGCTGGTTAGGGCTATAAAGGTTTCCGTGAACCAACCTCAGCAGGCTGTGTGCAAACCATGAGGACATTTTTTATTGGGTCCTGTACAGAAGAGAAAAGCTGTTTTTCAAAAATCTACAAAGGAATCCCTGACTCGGGGCTGGGCGGTGGTATACAGTTAGCGTTCTTACCGGTAACCCGTGGCCGAGGTCCTTACAGGCGTCAGCAAACAGGGAGGCTGAACAAGGACTGGAGAAGAGTCCTAGTGCCTAGGGTGTTCTGCTTGGGGTTTGCCCTTAAAGTTTTGTAAAAAGTAGAAGAGACATGGGGGGACCACGTCCCCATTACAAGTATTGCCATTGAATACAAAACAGAGTGAAAACCGAAGGTGATAAATTGACGATTTGAGGCCGGTGAGGCAGACAGTGGCTAGCTGATGACCCCTGCCCCCACCCACATGACATCAGTCCCTAAAGGCACAGCAGCAAATGGGCCAGAGGAAGCTTCTCTCACGTCCAGAGATGGATAGACAGCAGTCCCCTGCTTTGCTCATTTGGGGTGGCTTATCTTTCGCTGACCCCATACCCAGGGACTACAGGGACCTCTGAGGCCTAGGATAGGACAGTCACCCACCCCTATCCCCAGCTGGAGTGGGAACTCTGCCTGGAGAGGGAGAGGAGATGGGCCTGGCCATTGGGCAGTGAAAAGGGGGCATAGGCTGCTCTGTGCTGGCCGTAAGACCAATTCCAGGTCCCAGCACAGAGACTCTGCCTGACATGGTGGTGCTGCCCCATCCCCAGCTCACAGCCTGGGTGTTTCCTGGGAAGACCTACGTCCCTGGCACAGCCCGGAGGGAGGTCTATCCAGGAGAGCAAAGCCCTTCTTTGTGGCGGAGGAGGGGTAGAGGACACCCTTTGTGGGGCCTTTGCCTGTGTGGGTGGGAGGCGAAGCTGGAGATGGGCACCAAGACAGGGATGCCCACTTCCATTGCTTCAGCTCTCTGCACCAGGTACCCACAGCCTTCACAGCAGGATACAGAAGTGGCCGACATAGTGGGAGACAGGCAATACGGTGGAGTCTTGAGCACGGGGACACTAGTGGGGGCCAAGGTGGCTGTTGCACCCATGGTGTTGTGCTTTAGCTAAGGTGAGTTTCCAAGAGGGCAAGGGTCATTGAGACGGGGAGGCCTCAGATCGGGGGTCACGTGCTGAAGGCTAACCCTCACAAAGGGCCCTAGACTACCTCTCGCATCTGGTCCATTCAAGTACGAGGGCACATAGACCGGGATTATTCTTCAAACAGCCCTGAGAGATGTATCATGGTCATCCACTCATCAGAGAAGGGAAACTGAGGCAGGTCACAGGGAAGCCTGCTCAGTAGAACTCGTTTGGGATCTGAAGACCCCTGTGCTTACAGAAGCTCTACAGGCCATACCCTTGAGGGGAGGCAGTGCCAGTAAAGATGAATGTGGTCCTATAGCTTCTGGCTTAAGTTTCTCCGAGAAGAG
Organism: Myodes glareolus; assembly: GCF_982192425.1. Lineage (NCBI taxonomy): Eukaryota > Metazoa > Chordata > Mammalia > Rodentia > Cricetidae > Myodes > Myodes glareolus. Next base: position 4,467,890 of record NC_142031.1, read on the forward strand.
ACTGTCCTTTCTCATGGTGGACAGGCCTCAGGGTCCCCTATATTCCCCAGTCTAGCCTCAGAAGGCTGGGGAAGGTGTACCAAATGTGCAGATGCCACTCACTTCAAAGGCACAGTCTGTCCATTCCTGGGAGGTGCTGTGCTCAGCAGCAGATCTGTGTCCTATGCAGCCATCAAGGGTGGCCATCATCCCTCCTGGCGATATCAGAAGGAAGGAACCACAAGAGGGACGCAGAGACCACCATCCAATCACTCCCAGGGTGGGCGGCACTTGTCTGCGCGCCTAACATACGCCACGCTGTGGCATCTTTGGTGCCGCACCTCTCCTATCTGCATGGTGTTTCTGGAGAGGCCCGGGAAGGCCCTAGGACGCAGAGCCCAGTGAGTCCGAGTGCAGCGTGACGTAGCCCGAGGACTCGGAAGGCGAGCTCAGAAAGCTGCTGGTGCTGCCGCCGCCCGCCACGTGCAAGCCTCCGGGCTCGCCCCAGGACGCGCTCAGGCCGGTCTGCAGGGGCCCCGCATGCGCGCGCGAGGCCCGGCGTCCATGGCTGCGTTGCGCACGGCCGCCAGGAGGCGTCGGGACCTCACAAGGCTCTGTGCAGTAGGAAGCTGCCGGGAAGGGCCGCGCTGGGGCGGGCAGACGACGCAGGGCCTGGGGCTCGCGCTCGAAGGCGGTCAGCGCTAAGGCATCGGGCAGTAACGAGACCGAGGCGGAGCGGGCGCCGGGCCCGGGGCGGCGACGCGGGCTGCCGGGAGGCGAGTCGTGGGTGCGACGCGGGCCGCCATCCACGGACGAGGGCTGCAGGGACAGCAGGCTCTCGGCCGAACGACGGCGCGGGCGAAATGGGGGTGCGTCCTCAGCGAAAGCCAGCAGGCTCCCGCGCCGTCGGTCGGGCCCCGCGGGCAGCATTAAGTGTGCCAGGGCTGCCAGGTCCTCGCCGGAGCTCCAGCGCGGCAGGAAAGTGGGCAGCGGGACGGCGGCCCAGACGTCGGCGTCATCGTGGGAGAACCGCCGTGTGGGTGGGACCTGCGAGCACCCGGCCGGGCTGAAACGGGGCTGCCCTCCTGGAAACCCGCACTGATGCCTCCCCGCGCCCTGCAGAGCAGTGTGTGGGTCAGGGACTAGGACCCCCCTGGATCGGGGCTTTGAGATTTGGGGCACGTGACAACCTCTCTGAAACTCGGTGTTGACTGAAACTTGGATCGGTTGGGAAGTCTCATGGGAAGGTCCACAGACACCAATGGATCCCTCTTCCAGGGCACGGGGATGGGCCCACCCACACAGACTGTGACCTCGAGGTAAAAACCAGAGGCTGACAGCCATCCACTGCCACTGATCTCTGCGTGCGTGCGTGGTGCATGCATGCATAGGTGCATACAAGCAAGAGAGGGAGAGAGAACGAGAGCAAGAGCGAGAGCGAGAGAGAGAGAGAGAGAGAGAGAGAGAGAGAGAGAGAGAGAGACTCACAGACTTACTTACGAGGCCCCTCTGTTTGCCTCAACCTTACCTGCAGATACTGCATCCGATCCTCCTGCAGGGGCTGCAGAGGGTAGAGCTGGGGTAAGCCTCCCTCCAAGGCAGAGAGCTCGTACTTGGCCATCCTGTCCAAGGCCACGAAGTCACCTCCATAGCTGTAGTCAAGGGAGCGCTCCAATACTAGGTCGGGGGAGATGCTCCCATCTAAGCTGGTCTCTGCAGGACAGGACAGAAGCATAGCACCACGAAAACATGGGAGCAACAGGAAGGTTTTTAGGGATCCCCATAATGAAGGGACTTGTTTGCCAGAAGGGCAGGCAAGGGTTCAGAGTTCAGATCCCAGCTACAGAACACTTTAGCTTTGAGTCTGAAGGCTGAAGGCTGACATATTGAGCTACTTTGCTCCTCTGAGATTTGGGGTGCGAACTCCATGGGACTAAACACCCCACAGGCTGAGAGCTCCTGGCACACAGACTATTGCTACAGGAATATCTGATGGTGGCGAACATGGTCACCTAAGTGCCATGCAGTGGGAATATACCAAATGACTATTTCATCTGACACCCAGTGATCTCACCCAAGTGCCGCCCTCCCCGGAGGCCACTCCGAGGCCATCCTTACCATTGTCGGAGTCCTCATCATTGGCCATCAGGGCCATGCACTTCTCCCAGACTGCCTTGAGGTCTGCCCGGTAGCGGTCACAGGTCCAGAGGAACACCGGGAGCAGCAAGGCCTGGGCCACAGAGCACCACAGGACACACAGCACCATCCAGGGCGCCGAGGCGTCAGCCCGCAGGCTGCTGAAGCTCACCACCTGTGGGCACAGGGCTAGGCCTGACCTACAGGGCCCTCCCTACAACATCCCTCCTAGGCACAGCTGCACCACCGGCATGGCAGAACCCATAACCCACTGCCCAGAGGAAAAGGACTAGGTGGTGACTGCAGGAAACTCAGCCCCGAAGGCAGGGTCCCGTGCCCATCCTGAGTATAGCTCAGCTGTGCATAGCACCCCTCAGTGTGCTGGGCAGCAGCCTCACGGGTGCCCATGGGATGATGTGACATGGGTTACTGCCGCCTGCCTGCTAAGGCACAGGCCAGGAAAAACAGGCCTCAAGCCTGTGTCTGTTCCTGCCGTATCTTCCTGGCCAATGGCCTCCTTAGCCCTGGTCCTCCAAGCTCAAACTCCAGAGGAGACCCAGCAGTCAAAGGGCTCTTCCCAGGGTCCCCTCGTCAGCTTGGGAAGTGTTTAACGACGCTGCCACAAAGCAAAATCAGGCACAGCGTGTCTGTTCTGAGATCTGTGTAATCCTTGGAAAGCTGCTGAATTTCTCGGGGGCTCTGTTTCCTCATCTGTGAAATGGGCTAAAAACACCCACACTACAGAAGGTGAGGTAAGGATTCTTTTTAAAATAGATAGATAGATAGATAGATAGATAGATAGATAGATAGATAGATAGATAGATTCACTCCCCACCCCAGACAGGGTTTCTCTGTAGGTTTGGCACCTGTCCTGGAACTCACTTTGTAGACCAGGCTGGCCTCGAACTTACAGAGATCCGCCTACCTCTGTCTCCCTAGTGCTGGGATTAAAGGCATGTGCCGCCACTGCCCAGTTAGTTTCACTTTTAAAAGCATTTATTTGTGTTTTGCCTGAACGTGTGTGCACCACGGACGTGCCTACGGGGAGTTGTAAACTGCCATGTGGGTACTGGGAACAAAACCCAGGTCCTCTGCAGGAACAGCCATACTCTTAACTACCGAACATCTCTCCAGAACTGTTGACAATGCTTGTGACGAGCAGCGGGGCTCCACCGATGGTATCCACTTCCCAGCTCCAGACAGGCTGGGGTGGTCCACTCTGTCTTTATAGTGCTTCGTGCTGCTCAGAGCGGTTTCTTAGCTCTTACCATTGACATAAAGGCCCCGCTGTAGATGAGGACCCTAGAGTGGGAGGGTGAACGGCCTGTTGGGGGCAGGGTGTCAGAGACAGCCAGGGATGCAGCCCAAGAGGCCCTTGATTCCGAAGCTGCCCCGGATCTGGGTCTTCTCTGGGACCGTGTCCCACAGCGACTCAAGGCTGTGTGGGCAGGCCGGCTCTGGTCTGGCTCTTGTCTCTCCCAGACCTTTAGGGGCCGGAGAAAGACAGGAGCTGTTTACTGTGTGTAAACCTCAATCTTGAGCCAGCCTAGTCCAAGCTGTCCCGCAAACTGCAGGCAGTCCCGTTGGACCGTGGCTAGTGAGGCCTTCATCCAGGGGGCCTTTAATTTACCTTCTCCAGTCCTTACAACGAAGTGCAACTTCAGAGAAGGTATTAGGGGCCTGCCCTACGCCAATTCAACGTCCCCTACCTACTGGCCACATCCTGGGACCTGGGCAGGGAAATTCAGTTGCATTGCTTCTCATGAAAAGGGCCTTGGGGGAGGGGAGAAAGTACCTCTGCAGTGTGACAAAAAGACCCTACCTAGTCAGCTGACAAGGGCTCAAGTCTCATCACTTCTACCTGACTTTAGGCAAATCTTCTACCTCTCTGAACTCTGCTTCCCAAATCTGTAAAATGGGAGCGATAATTCACAGCTCGGAAATCAGGCTTGAGGATTCAGCCACCTGATGCCCAGTCCCTAGGCTGTCCTAGAAGCTCCCTACCCAACAGCCTCACCCACCAGCACAGGGAAGCCCATGAGGCAGTCATAGATGACCACGATGGTGGCCACCAGGCCCGTAATCTGCAGCGAGGTTTTGGCAGGCTCCGAGCCGTCAATGGAGGAGCGACGCTTGCCCTGCGTATCCTCCACCACGATGGTGGGCACAGTGAAGGCGCGGCGGTCTGCCCGGTGCCCCACCTGCGTGGTCAGCGTCTGGAAGAGGGCAATGGCTGTGCAGACCACGCCCATGGCCACGCTGCCACCCACCAGTAGCAAGAAGCAGACGCCGAAGCCAAGGCCGATCTCAGCCACGATGAAGCGGCAGCCGTGGGTGTAGAAGCGCTCACTGGTGTCGTGCCAGCCAACGGCAGGAAGGGCCGAAAGGATAAAGGACACCATCCAGATGCCCATGACTGTGTGCACCGCCTGCTTCTTGGCATTGCTCAGCCTGGCACGGGGCAGGGCAGGATAGAGAAACCTGGCGTTACTCACCAAGGGACCACAGAGGGCCCTGACAAACCTTCCCCACTGACAGTACAGTCTCCACCCAGCCAGCACTGCAGGACCTTGTTCCTCACTGGACAGCCAGTCGTGCACCTGTCCCTCTCGTCAGGCATTTGTGTGCCATGACACTCCTGTTCAGTTATGAGCACCCCTACTGTATGCCCCCCGCAGTCCTGGACCTTCTCACCCACCCTGGCACAGCACACCCAGACATCTGTGCTCACCGGTAGTTGACTGGCCAGCGGACCATCCACATGCGGTGGTAGGCGATGGAGGTGACGGAGAAGCAGGTGGCTAGAGTGAGGGTGTAGAAGGTGGACACGAAGACCTTACAGAGGCCCTCGTTCCACTCGTAGTCGGGACGCTGCCTCCGTAGCTGCACCACGGCGTAGGTGGCAATGGGCACCGCCACGTTGAGCATGTGGGTGGCTGCCAGTGTGCACAGCAGGAACTCCAGAGGCTTCCACTTCCTCTGCTTGGCACCCACACTGAGGATGCCCCAGGCGTTGGCTAGCAGCGACAGGCCTCCACACGCCAGCCAGCCTACCGCACTGCCAGGAAGTCGCCGCTCATCACTCATGGTGCAGACGGGAGCTGGCGAGCGGCTGAGGCATCCTCCTCCTCCTCACAAGCAGCTGGGGAGGGAACAATGAACACTCAGTGAGATATCAGACAACCGCACCGGAGCTCCCAGAGGAGAGGCGAGGAGTCCTTATGTGCCATTACCTGTATGGCCCTGGCTTACACCAGGCTACTGTCCCAGAAGAAACTCCTAAGTTACTGGGCAGGAGGCTCAAAGGGCAGTATACAGGGGTGCCGAGTAAGTGCACATTCCCTCATTTCCACTGAGTTTTCTTTCTTTTTAAGATTTATGTAATGCACGTTGTGTGTACCTGAATGTTTAGTGTTTGCACTATATGCATGCAGTACCTGCAGAGTCCAGCAGAGGGCACCAGATCCCCTGGAACGGGAGTTACCAGCGGTTGTAAGCCACTGAATGAGGTTGCTGGGAACTGAACCCAGGTCCTCTGGAAGTACAAGTGTTTTTCATCACTGAGCCATCTCTCCATCCTCAGTCTGGGGTTTTAAGGGACAATGTCTCACTATGCAACCCTGGAGAGCCTGGAACTTGCTGTGTAGACCAGGTAATATTGTCTCACAGCGAGCCCTCTCACCATCCATACACAGACATCCCAGGCACTTTGACCATTTACCCAGCTCCCCCCCCCATACCTCTGTTTGCCTTCTCTGAACCCCCAGGTAACCTGTGAGGTAGACACGAGCTGGCCACCATTCTCACACCCACCCTGAGAGTGGGTAGACCATCTCTCATAGTGGGCCTCTGCACAAACCCTGGCACAGCGAGAGACTATGACCAGAACTATATCACAGGCTGTAGGGACAGGGGGACCAGGGCCCCCTCCTGAGGAGCGTCATGCTGGTTCTGTCAGGAAGCTAAGGGAGTAGATAGCAGACAGCACATCTAAAAGCCTAGGGCCCAGGTATCACCCGGCGGGTGCTGTGAGGGGGACAGAAGTGTGCTGGGAGCCGGGGCCCACTCCCAGAGGGAGTTGTAGGGGACAGCAGAGTTCTGGGAGCCGGGGCCCACTCCCAGAGGGAGCTGTGAGGTAGCAGTTAGCACCAGGTCCTCGACCTGGATCTTACCCAGAGGGTGCTATGGACTAGTGTTGACCTGGAGTCTTCAGCTGGGAGTGACATATGATCCTGGGCAGGAGGTGAACATGTGGGGGAGGCGCCATACACTACTAGAAGGCTGATTGACAGGCCCCTCCTGTCCCTCCCTCATCTAGCCTGTGCTCTCTGTGTGGAGTAGGCAGCATGCAGAGGGTCTCCATGCTAGGTGAAGGCTCCCTGCAGCCCTATTAGCTGCTCTACTCAGGACCTAGCACACAGTCAGCCTCACACGGTGCCTCCAGCTGGGGACAGAGGGACAATCGCAGCCTTAGCCATGCTTCCCAGCTCTCAGGCAGGGAAAACCAAACTGTCCTGGCCAACAGAGCAGACATTCTCTGCAGGTCTTATCTACAGTTTCTTTTCTTTAAAAAAAAAATAATTTTGAGACAAATTCACTCAATGTAGCCTTGGCTGTACTGGGGTTTGCTCTGTAGACCAGGCTGGCCTTAAACGTCCAGAGATTCACCTGCCTCTGCCTCCCCAGTGCGGGATTAAAGGCGTGCGCCACACCCAGCCCTTGTCTACACAGTTCTTTAAGCCTGGTGTGGACTCTTCGTTTGCTTTTGTGTGTCTGCCCCAGGCCTGCCTAGACTCTAAGCCAGAGGAAGGGTGTACCGCTGCCTGCTGCAGGCCAGGCAATTTCTGCCCAAACATTAGGTCGATGCTTGCAGAGACTAGGGGGGCGGCAGGGTGGCCCTATCCGACTGAACCACACAGCATCTGGGTCTAGCCAGCCTTCTCAGCTGCAGACCGGAGTCCACAACAGTGAGAGAGGAAGAGCTTTGTGGACTAGACTCAGGAAGCGGGAGTCCAGCCCCAGCTCCCTGCTTGTTACTTGATACCACCCCTGCACCTTCATTGTCTAATCCAAAAATGAGACGTGACAGTGCCTTTCTTGAAGAGAGTTGGTGCACTCTGCCAGGCAAAGTACTTAGATTGGAGCCCAAGGCAGTGAGCTGTCAGTAAACACTTCCCTAGGCCAAAGGGAAGCATGGAGTAGAGCCAATCCTGAGGCCCTCACCTGGGCTTCAATTCAGTGGTCTATAGGACAGAGGGGGTACCGGTGGGTGAGGGAGGCACATTTCTCGGGAGTCTTTAATGGGTGGTACTGCTGCCATCCTCATGACAGAAAGGCATTTCGATGGAGGCAGAGAGATAGATCACCTGCCAACATCTTTATGAAATCGAGCCAGGATTCAAACTGCGTGCATCAGACACCAACGTCATGGTCTCCAAGCCCTTCTAAAAAAGTCCCCTACAAGGTACTTTACTGTTCCTAGAAGCAAGGTCTGTCTGAGCTGCTTGTCCCTGAAGGATAGATCCTAACTTTGGCAACAAGGCTGCCTCCAAGCTGAGGGCAGCTGAGAGCAATGGGCCAGGGCAGGCCATATTTGACCCCAGGAATCCTGGAGGCTGTATTCTGGTAGGGGAGAGATGTTCTGGAGTGTTGGGGAGGGGGACAGATATTAGATCCTCTTAAGCGAAGAGCCGGTGGGGACGCACTGTTGATGGATGCCCACAGCAGCAGTCACTGGGGGCCAGACCCCTCTGGGCCCCACCGCGATTTGGCGACTCTAGCCAGCAAAGCTCCTTCTGCAACGGATTCCAAGCGTCTCCAACATTTCCAGGAGGATGCTTCCCACCTCCGTACCTGGAACCCCCTCAAATCGCCCTCCCCAAGGCAGGCCACAAGGCAGGTGAGACCATCCAGAGACCCTCCCAGGCCTTGAAGCCTCCTCCCTCCGCAGGGTCTGCGGGCAGGGCCATGCCGTGACGTCACGACCCCGGGCCAATGAGGCCGCTCAGCCCCGGGGCTGTATTGCGCAACAAAGAGAACCCAGAACTTGAAAGGATTCCCCGGGTTCGGGCTGCGCCCACCGGTCTCCGAAAAGCCTACGCTTGGTGATGTCTCCTCCCAGCTGGCCTCTGGTCTGCCTAAAGGTCTCCAAAGGCCCAGATGGACGGCGGCCCAGGGCACAGAGGGCAGCGCACGCCTCTTGACACCCCACTTATAGGTTTAGGTCTCCCGGGGTTCGGTTGGTATTTTTACCCGCCCCTAAAAGGCGCAGCCCTGCCGACCTGGCTCTTATAGATTTTCCAGTTTCCAGCCCCGAGGGCGCGTCCAAGCGACGGCCTGGGGAGCCAGCTTAGGGGTGGGACTGTATCTCAAACCCGCACCCTCAGTTTGCGTTGGGCATAGGGGCCTGAGACCCACAAAGTAGCCACGCCTGCCCGCTGCCAGCAGCCAAGGACTGCGCTGCCAGCCCTGAAGGCGGGGAGCCGAGGAAGAGGCTGGCTCGGAGAAGTTACCCTGAAGGTCCCCAAGTTGTTGGTGGTGGGGCGATCTGGCCCTAAAGGCTGTCAACGGCCATTCCGACGAACCCCGCGTCCCACCAGGTGCTCGCAGCCCCTTCTTGTCCCGTCCTCCCGTCCGGATTTCCCCTTCGGTGCCCCTGGGCCGGGGCGGCGACGCTCACCCAGCATTCGGGCGCCCGAGGCTCTAGCTCGCTGCTCCCGCCTCCGGCTCCGGCTGCAGTTCCAGCGCCCCGGCACTGAGACCCCGCCGCCAGGGGCTGCGGGGGTGGCAGGCGGAGGAGCAGCCTGCGGGCCGGGGCATCCTGGCGGTGGCTGCCGATGGTCAGAGCGCTGCGCTGCGCTCGGCCCCGCCGCCCTCCCTCCCTGGGCACCGCCTCCGCCGCGGCCGCTCTCGGCTCCCGCCGCTCCGCTGGTTGCGCTCAAGCGGCCGGGGGCGGGGGGCGGTCCACGGCGCATGCCTCTGCCGAGGCCTCCGCGCCGCCCCCTGGCCGCGCCCCGCCTTCCCGGCCGCGTCGCGCTGGCCCCCCACTCCCGGCAGCCACGTAGCCCAGCAGCCGCACTGAAGTCCCTTAGAGCGCACGACGGAACCCGCCCACGTTGGGGCCTCTTGGGACTGGGTCACTCGCGCTGCTGCCTCTAAACCGCCTGGAGTTGAAGGGCGGGCCTCACAGGCCAGAGAAAGGGGAGTTTGGAGGTGGAGAGAACACAGGACAGGGGCTATGGAGGGTAAGGGAGGAAGCCATGTCATATGTTAGCATCCTTGATAACGAGAGACAGAATTTGTGTTCCTGAGGACTAGTGACTTCTAGGAATCAGAGTAGCAGGGTTGGGCCAATCAAAGGTTCCAACTTACTACCAGTGCCTTGGGCGCTGCTGGGAACAGTGCAGGGACCTCGGGGCTGCAGGGTGACTGATCCTTTCCCGTGGACTCAGCCTTGTCCCCTCTGAGGCTTGGGCCAGCCAGGCTGATTAGCAGAAGCCAGGATCTGAAGCTTGGCTCTTCCTCCCCTCCTGGAACCCACCTTCGGTCAACACTTCTGGTGAGGCTTGTCACCCTTACACTGCCCAGCTCCTATGTGAGGGAAATGTCCTGTTCTCCATGGGAACTCTTCAGACCTCTCCAGTCAGAGCAGAGCTGACAGCCTGACCCCCATCCAAGTGACACAATGGGCACAAAACCTTCTGGGCCACTCAGGGTTGTGTGGGACCAGACCATCCTTTAGCCTCCCTGGGCCAGAGACCTGTGCCCACGGGAAGATGGGTACCAAGGACCAGACACACCTTAGTTGCAATCCAATAGATGCCTGGTGTCCTGCAAGCTACCCTCACTCAGTAGCTTACCTTCTGTACCTGGGAGCCAGGTGGGTTTTAGGGTCAGTCCTCAGAAGTCGAGATTTTTTTTTAATAGAGGGTTCACAGTAATATGCAGGGCCTGGAAAGGCTCTAGGTGTGCCCTCCAATACTCCCCAGGGTTTCTGGGAGTGGTCAGGGCTCCCATGCAGGCGACCCTGGTTATAAATAGATTGCCAGCAGAGGGCGGTTGTAATCAAGTGTAGCATTTTATTGGTGTGTCTGTGAAGAACATGCCCCAGGGAGCCCAAGGCCTAGGTCCTGCTTAGGATGCCATGGTGGGTCTGGGTTCACAGATCTTGCTAGTGTGCTTTCTGCTGGCCAGAGAGTGACCTCATCACTGCATCAAGGGTGTCCTTGTGGCATAGGCTGGAGACCTGAAGGTTGTCTGGGGATCTGCAGGACAGCAGAGTTGATGTGGCTGTACATGGGAGAGCTGGTCCTCTCCCCTACTTCCAGGCAGGAAGTAACCCCGTCTTCTGGGACCCAGGCCGAGACAGATTCCGAAGCTGAAGCTCTTGGCTGGTGTTTCTGCACATCTGGAGTCGGGTTCTTCCTCCAGGGGCCTCAGGGAGTTGTATGATAGGCTGCAGCTGTTGGCAGGACACTTTGCCTTCCCCCGTGTGGTGGGACAGATGTTGGGGCTTCAGGGATAAACCCAGGCACCACCTCTGGCTGTTTGGTGGGCAGGGGGTGGAGTCCTGGCCCCTGGAGAGGCCTTGGTGGCTATTTGTGTACCCCCCCCCCCACACCTAAGACAGCAGGGTCACAAGCTCCATAGCACACATCAACTGCTATACACAGCACTACAGATGTATGTGCACAGAACCCCACAGCACATATGCACACAGTAAAACAGACCTGCACATGTGCCCCACGACACACACACACCGCTGCCTGCAGTTACACAGCCACTCCCTGACTCCATTGACACCCCGCCTCCCAGACCCTCATCCACACAAGCCTCTCCAAGTAGCCCCCGCCTGAGTAGCTGGGAGTCTTCCAGCAGATGTGGCATCTGGACCTTCTTTCCAGGGGATCAGACCAGGCAGTGCAGAGTCTCCACACCCATCGTCTGCTTAGGCCCTTAAGCACAGAGACGGGCAAGAGCCCTTGTTGAGGGGATGCACACAAGACTCAGGCAGCCTAGGGGCAGTGGGGTCCCAGGGTTCCCACTAGAACGCAAGGCCCCATGTGTACCTCTCTGAGATTCCAGAGCTGGTGCTGGGAGGAAGGCAGTGAGCCCCCAGGAATGGAGGGCTGAGGCCACGCACAGGAGGCTGACCCCCCACCTCAGACAAATGACCACCAGGCATCATGGGTCCAGCCAGACAGCAGCTTTATTAGTGGTGCTGGTTTCTTCACAGACCATTCAGTGTGCTCTGGTGTCCATGGTGGCCTTGGGGACAACACTGGGGAGCAGTTACTGGAGGGATATAAATAAAGCTTTGTGCACAGGTAACACTGCCACACAACACCACACAACACCAGCTCTCAATGGAAATTGGGGTTTGGCCATGGGGACTACTTCTATGTGACTGCACATGGGGCTGTTGCCACAGTGTGCTGACCCCAGGGCAGGAGGAAGACTCCTAGGGCTGCGGTTCTGTGTGGCCCTGTCGCTTCGCCTTCATTTGCAGATAGCGGCCTTTGCCTTCTTCAAAGCGCTTCTTCTCGTCCTCGGTCTCAGGCTGTGGCATAACAAAAGAGGGCACGTTAGACGCCAGAGAGCTGGGGGTGTCTGCACTGTCCCCGGAGGGCACGTTAAGACACCAGAGAGCTGGGGATGTCTGCACTGTCCCTGGAGGGCACGTTAGATGCCAGAGACCTGGGGGTGTCTGCACTGTCCCCGGAGGGCACGCTAGATGCCAGAGACCTGGGGGTGTCTGCACTGTCCCCGGAGGGCACGCTAGATGCCAGAGACCTGGGGGTGTCTGTATTGTCCCTGGAGGGTGCTAAGGACCTCTGCCAAGGGATTTCAAGGTGCCAGGCACTAGTATCCTGCACACCTTCCTTAGCACGTGGAGTTCCCAATCCCAGGGAACAGCAGGGTTAGAAATTCTGTGTCATGAAGGAAAAAGCAGCATTGCTCCACTCCAGGGAACAAGTGCTCTCAGCCTTTGTCACAAAGGGAAGGCAGGGGCACCATGTGGGCTGTGGCCTTAGAAAGGCCTCTGCCTTACATTACATTAAGAGCAACAGTATCACCAGTGGGAGGGGTTCCTACCACCCTGCCCTGGACTGTGAGATCCTCAGGCTGTGGCACTTTGGGCTGAGCAACTTAAGCAGAAGGGCCAAAGCATCAGCGGCAGGACCACCCGACTAGAGGGATTTAGTTGCAGGCTGGGTTTTCCTGGAGGAGGGTTCTGATTTGTGTCTACTGGCCTACTGGGACTTCACTTTTAGGAGCAGCCTGGTTTCACTATGAACCCCTGGGCAGATGTCATGACAGCAGCAATTGGGTGGTCACTTTTGAGGATCTGTCTTGCCTAAAGTTCCATCTGACACCACCCTGGCCAAGGAGCTGGGCTTAATGAGCTGTGCTAAATCTGCTGGGATGGCATTTCATTGTGACATTATGAGGGTAACCGAAGGCCAAGGAAATGGGGCAGGTGCCCTTCATCCGGGATGACACCAAGTCCTGGCAGCTATTTTTAGGCCTACATGCTTTATAGATATTCGGTATATTGGCAAAGGAGAATCACCAGCCAGAGGACTTAATGTCAAGTCACACCAAATATTCCCTTCCGCCAGCTTTCCTCTAATGTCACCAGGTGTAAACTGTCCAGGCTGTGCCAGCTGGGCATCAATGGGACACCGACATGCTCTCTACAGGGGTTCCAGTTATTGTTTGCACCCTCTTCAAAGCACACACGGAATGTAGTCCTGGCTGTCCTGGAACTCCTTCTATAGACCAGGCTGGTCTTGAACTCATAGAGATGCGCCTCCCTCTGCCTCCCAAATGCTGGGATTAAAGGCGTGCGCCACCAATGCGCTGCCATACAGAAGTTTAGTTAGGGTTACCCTACACAGGAGAATGCTCCTCCCAGAAGACATAGGGTGCCAAATAAAAGCGCAGAGCAACTCCCGAGCTAGGTACTGCTTTTCTGACAGCCAGGGCCCAAAGCTTAAGCACCTACACACTAAGTGATCTCACGGGAAACGATATACACCAACACTGGAATCTCAGAGTAAAAACTGAGGCTTCCCCACACTGGTTTGTCCATCAGCCTCCACCTGCTCACATGTCTTGTCTTTGGCCTCCAGAGCCGGGGGCTCTGTGCTGTCGGCTATGAGCTGCCTGGTCTATGCTTTTTGGATACAGCTATGAGTGTTCTGAGTTAGCTCTGCCTGTGGGCTCTAGCAGGCTGGGAACTCTTGTGACTTTGGCACAAGGAGAAAGCTCCCTGGGTGAGGAAGAGGCAGAGCGCGGGCCAAGAACTCTATAGGGGGAGGCATTGTTTCCCAGTGGGCACCTGGACAGATCTGCTCAGCACATGGCCTAGTGCTTCTGCACCGGGGCCCTGCACTCCTCAGAAGGCAAGTGACTCAAGACAGAAACTATCCTACCCTGGTCTCTGGGCAGGCTGATGCACAGGAATCCAGAAGGGCAGAGCTCATCCACCTCAGAAACTCTTAGGTTTATTGTCTTACATATTCCTCCTAATAAACCCTTGACCTAGCAGGCAGCTATGGTGAGGGAGTCTAGAGGGAGGCTCTGTCACTCACCCGCTGTATTACTTTAGGCAGTTAGGCAACCTCTCTGGGCTTCACTTTCCCTCCAATAGTGCTGCAACCTCCAGCCTGTGGTGGGGGCTGCTGTGCACGCACTGGTTCCCAGAGTGCACAGCTACTCCGAGGCAGGCACCTATCGCTTTCATCCCTCCTCTGAGTTAACCCCACGTGACTTTTAGTCCTCACTGGGTAAAGGGTGGTCAGGATTTCATTTGGCAGGTGCCCAAGCTGGGGCAGTTACACCCGTGTTTCACTTGGCCCTACCCGTGGCTAACTTCAGCTCGAGACACTAGGAGATGTGGCACTGCCCTCACCTGGGAGCTGGACTGGAATGTTCAGATACTGTCCTGAGTGTGCTCTCAACATATCTAACGAGGGCATGTGGGGTTACAGTCGCTGAGCTATGGCCTGCCTGTGTCTGCCATCTGTGCTGTTTGGTGCGGGAGAATTGTCTGTATTCTGTCAATCATGTATTTTAATAAAACGCTGATTGGCCAGGCAGGAAGTATAGGTGGGTCAACCAGACAGGAAGTAGAGGCGGGGCAATGAGAATAGGATAAGGCTAGGGAGGAGGAAACTCCCTTAGCCACTCCTGCACAGATCACTGAAGAGGCAGCATGTAACTTGCCCAGCTGAGAAAGGTACGGAGCCATTATGGCTAACATAGATGAGAATAATGGGTTAATATAAGTTATAAGAGTTAACAAGAAGCCTGACCTAATGGGCCAATCAGTTTATAACCTTATGGAGTCCTGTGTGTAATTTCTCTTTGGGATTTGCCGGCTGTTGGGGTACCGGGCGGGACGGAAACCCCAACAAGCCGGCCCTCATGCTACAGCTGTTGATCCAGACAGAGCCCCTCTTTGGGGCTCTCTGGTCATCTGTCCCTGTGAGAAAGGAGCTGCTCTCCTAGATCTTAAGTTCCTCCCAGCTGAACTGGCTCCTCCCCTTTTAACTACAGGAAGACTCTGGTGTCCATAAAGGCAGAGGTTCACAGGCAGATGGGAGCTCCTCCCCCTACAGAGTTCCTGGCCCCAAGTCCAGCTCTTCCTCACTTAGGTAGTGATGTCCTTGAGCCAGGCTCCTAGAGCCCGGAGGTGGATGGTAACCCAGAACGCCCATAGCCATAGCCAACACCATGGGCTACAGTGATCTGTAAGTGGCTCCTGCATGGGAGTAGAGCCCAGGCTTACCACAGTACTGAACACCAGGCCCTCCAGATCCCAGAATCAGCAACACGAACGACATCACAACATACAGAAAGCATCAGACCTGGGGTCGTCACACCTAACTTGCTAACACGCAGGGAAAGTCAGACCCAGGGCCGTCACGCTTACACCCGTCAAGTATGTGAGGAAACTTCCTTCCAGACAATGAAGTTTGAGAGGGATGGGGGGGGGGCTTCATTTGGGAATCGCTGCCAACTGAAACAGTATGCAGACATCATATTGGGTGTCATCCATGTAGGGACAGGGATAGAAAAGGTGCCCATGTCCAGCTGTAACAGAGACTACCCGAGTCATTCTCTGTCACAGCCTCAACAGTCAACAGGTCTCAGTGGCTCCAGCATGTTCAAAGACACAGGATGCTTGTCTCACTAGGACGTGATGGTAGGACCTAAGGAGGGCATGGGCCAAAGTACAGGAAATTTTAATGGTCAACTCAGGGCGGAGGGCAAAGTGGGGTCTGGCGCCGGACCTTGAGGCCGCTCTGATGTGTCTCTGATGTTTGATATCTGCAGTGACCTCATCACCAGGATTTGCCCTCAGCCAAGACGAATGCTGCCTGGTGATGGATGTGTGGGAGGGCGGCCAGGAGAGCGTGGCCAAGGCCTTGCAGGAGCCTGGGAGGAAGGTGCCAACTGATGGCCTCACTGCTCTTCTCTCTAGAGCTGTGGCTTGCACTCAGTATTCTGTGCTCAGAGACAGGAATCCAAGCAGGCCAAGGAGTCCAATTCTGCCTCACTGCCATCCCAAGACAACAAAAGTCTCTTTCCCCTGGAGGGCCCAGCAGGGCAGGGCAGGGCAGGCCAAGAGCCAAGGACCTTTCACTTGCCAGCCAGAGGAGATAGCAGAGTCTGCTGCCTGCCTCACATGAAAACAAGGCCCCTAGCTCCAAGGGGCTGGTGGGCTTTCCTACCCAGTGACTAACAGAACTGCCGTGCCCCTGTTGGGTCTAGAACTGACAGGAGACAGATGGCTCCCTGTGCATAGCCCTCACCACGACACAGCTGCCACTTCCTGCAGCCTGACCCCCTCCATGGGCAAAGTAAATAAACATATGGTGCTGGCTGTGCCGTTTCTCATGGAGTTAGGGAGGTGGGAGGAAGGCAAAAGCTGCTTGGAGACCCAAGACTGGCAGCAGAGAAAAGGAGCTAGCAAGCACTGGGCCATGAAGCTCCTGGCTGCTGAAGTATCCACCGGCAGCCCCGAGCAGGTTCCCCATGCCATGCCAAAGGCAAAAGATGAGACAAAGGGAACTGTTGGAATGGAAGGATTGGTCTAGTGGGAAGGATGGAGAGGTGACACAGGACGTAGTCTGGGTCCATGGATCTGGTTGGAAAATCTCCCATGCACCATTGCTAAGCTCCCTCACCATGAAATAAGAACTCTGAGGGACAGTCGAAGTATGCCCTATGGGGCCTAGCATATGTGTCCCTCACATGTGTTCACAGGCATGGGCATCTGTGGAGTCATCCTGCTTACTGAGGCCACATGCACTCCTAGGGCTGGAGCGTGTTCAAGGAGGCAACCACTGCTAACTCAAGGCAGTGGCCCAGGAGGAGAGCCAGATGGCCTGGGGGTCATCTAGGTCAGCTGGGCCTTGAGGGCAGTTTGCCCACTCAGAGAACTGCAAGCCAAGGGTGATGTTGCACAGCCATAGGTTAAAAGTACATTGCCTTCTGGATGCTCAGGGCTCTGCCTGGAACTGGGTGCCAAGCCCTTCCCCCTGCCTGGCAGCTCCAGGCCTCAATCTGCATCTTTTCCTCCCTCCTCCGTACATCCTGCCAAGTGCCATCTCCTGGGCCCGCTTCCACCAGAGGGAAGCCTGTGGCTTTCAGAGCCTCATGCTGAAAACCAAGTGTTTTCCATTCTGCATTTTCTGTGCTCCAAGAACACATTTAGAACAGTGCACAGAGGAGGAGTGGCTGACTCCTACTCTCCACATAGTCAATAGCTTGTCCTTTTTGTAATTAGTGAGTGTCTGGTCAAAGGAGGCTTCCAGAGGTGACAAAACACCTTCCTGTTAGCCTGAGGGACACAAACCTTCATTAGGAGGTCACACGGTGCACTCATTTTTATGACCCTCTGGCAGACAAGAGGGTACCAGACACTCACAGAATCAATGGAAACATCTGATCGGTGTGGTTGAGGGCCCACGATGTGTGAAAGGGCATCGGGCTGGACAGGGAGACTCAGCCCAGGGCTCACCGTCTCCTCAGTGAGAAGATGGAGAGGAACACAGTCCAGCTCTGCCTGAGAACCTGAGCATGGCAAGGCCAGGCCAGGCCGCGGAAGGCAGAATGCACACTACCGTCCCCACAGCTGGCTTGGTCAGTTCTGGGGTCCCCTGCAGAAGTCTCCCCCATGGAGAGTTATCAGTGCCCTCACAGGGTATCTCTTATCTGTGGGGATGGGTTCACACCCAATCCACTATTCCCACAGAGCTGAGAAATCCCATATATAAAGCCCACCAGGAGGCTGGGAGCAGGGGATCAGTTGTGCAGAAGGGAGGAGTCAGCCGCTGTGAGAGCCTCTCCCACGGCACAGGCGTGCTAGTCTCTGCAGCTATGTTCATAGCTCCCATGTTGTCTCCACAACAACAAAGAAGGGCCGGCATCCTGGACCGGCAGGATGAATAACTGATCAAAGCAAGGAAATCTTTTTGTTTGTTTTTTTTTTTTTTGTTTGTTTGCTTTTTTTGAGACAGGGTTTCTCTGTACAACAGCCCTGGCTGTCCTGGAACTAACTTTGTAGATCAGGCTGGCCCAAACTCACAGAAATCCGCCTGCCTCTGCCTCCCCAAATGTGGGATTAAAGGCGTGCACCACCACCACCCGGTAGGAAGTCTTAATCTACACAGGTGTGTGTGGTCTTCATGTTCAGATTCAAGACTGATGGCTTTGTAACAAACACTGACACCACTTGCCAGTCAACTGCAGCAGGCTTGGCAGGGCCAGCAGTGACTGGTGTGGCTGCCTAGGAGCGCAGCTCTCCTGCTGACAGTGGTGTGCTTTGTTGATTCTACATTGTGCACACATGCAGACTAGTGGGGAGGGCCTCCCCATATCCTCCCCCACCACAGGCTCCCAGAACTTCTTTCTCTGAACCTGAATGGGTCTGGTCTGAGGGCCTTGTCCACAGCACTCTGATATGGCATACTAACAGTGTGTTATAGGCTGAAGACTGGGGTGTAGGTATCCTGCCCCAGGATATACAAGGGGCCAGAGCTGCCACCATAAAACCTGTCTTAGTGGTCCTGGCTTCACCATGCCTCCTGCCCTTAACACTTCCTTTCTTAGACAGGAGTGAGTGGGCTGTGATCCACTCCTTCCCCTGCCTTCTGGCCACTGAGATGGCAGGGCTCATCCCATCACACGGTGGCATCCGTGTGTCACACTGTTCTGTGGTCAGTGCCTCTTGTACATCATGACTGGAGGTGACAGGCCCTGTTCCAGCATGTTCTTTTGGACTGGCCTAAGTGGACCCCCTTGGTGAACCTATGAGGGAAGAATAGGAGCAGCTCAGAAGAGCTAGGCACAGGTCAGCACACACTGTGAGTATGGTAGCCTGGACCTGAGGGGTCCTCAAGAGACACCTAAGCTTGAAGGGCAAAGGGATGAAGAGGTTGGGATGGAGACAGAGGCAGGCCTGGGGAGGATGGTGTGTCCTCTCAGCTGAGCCAGATGCCCGTACGATACTCATCATGGCTCTGGGAACTACAGGGCTCACAAGTCCCTCTATGTTCCCAATAGTCAGCTTTAAGGTTCTGGCTTTTTTTTTTTTGATCAGTAGAGTCATCTTGCAAACCCAGAGGCAGAGAGATACTGGACAGAGAACATCCTGGATGTCCTCATCTGTGACTCATTCCCGAGAGCTGGCACGGTGGGGGCCTGCCTCGCTCCTGACTGGGCCGTTCCCATGCCTTCCTGGAACAGATGCCCCTGCCTCTGCCCAAGGCCACTGAGAACCACTCTATAAATAAGTGAAGAAGTAGATGCACAGCCTCGGCTAGCCAAGGGACAAGACGGCAGTGTCCCAACCACAAAAGTGTTCGATGGTCCTGTGCGTGGACCTAGAGTTCTCCAGCTTGAACATGGCTCCTCAGAGCCTGCAGAAGCCTGCGGACTGAGGTGTCCATGATAGAGAGAACGGAGGAGCCCTTGTCCCCTACACCAGGGTGAGTCTTCTTGTTTCTGGGAAGCAGGATGTGTGTCCCTTCTGCAGTGCTGGGCCAGGAACTGCAGCCTCCCTCTGCCCGGGCCCCTCTGTGCTATGGCACTGGGATCAGACTTGGAGACCAGAGGGAAGGGGGCTGATTGCCACAGAAACTCCTGTCCTGTCTCCTCCCTAGCATAATGGCTTGATAGGTTTTTGAGTGAGTTGTTACTGAACCATACATAGGGACCTCAGAGAGCAGCAGTATGGCTGTTAATGACTCCAGTCAGGTACCAAGGCCCTAAGATGGAAGGGGCAGCCAGCAGCCAAGGGCTCCTTCTACCCACAACCCCACAGCACATCACCATGACACACAGCTTTGACACCATACTGCAGACAGTTCCAAAGGCAGCGTTTCAGCTACCAAGGCTGGGGCAGAAGGCTGACAGTACTTGGTCACATGTCACACCTCCTGGCTAGCTGAGGTAGACTAGGTGGCTGGCTCTGTACCCACTGTGCAGATGTATCCACTGAGGTTGGAGGTAAAGCGGCAGAACGAGTGTCAAAGGGTAGGAACTGAGTGCATTCTGGAATATTCTGGGGTCTGTGCTGAGCCCAGGAGAGAGAGGCTGGAGAGAAACTGGGTTTCAGCCTCTGTGGAAAATCAGAGGCCCGGGATTAAACCCTACTTAGGCCAGTGCCAGGTGGTGTGTGGCCACCCGGGAAAGTCGCTGGGTACCAAATGCCAGGGTGGCTCCAAAATCATCTGGGGCCGATACAAAGTTCCCTGTGTGCAGCTAGGCAGAGCAGGTGTGTGAGAGCTAACAGGTTCTTGGTCACACTGCAGGCTCTGGCTGCAGCCCCATTGTGGACACCTGTCCCAGAACCTGAACTGAGGCCAACACTCCCAGGGTCAAACCAGCAGGTCTGATTCCAAGAAGATACAACGCGGTCTGGAAGCAGTGAGCCGCCCTCCTCTGGCCTGACAACTACGAAGTCTGGGAAGTCTCTATCCTACCCTGCCTCAAGGTCTTCCTCTCAGGACGAGAATGCCACCTGCCATCTCCTAACTCCAGATAAGCCACACACGAAGAGCGTGGGAGCCTGATGAAGACTCCATGGTCGTGGCCAGCACCAAGGACCCCGACTACCTGTCCCTTTCACTCCTCAGACCCCTCTATGTTCACCTTTCCCAGAGGTGAGGAATGGCTGCGGCACCATGCATGCCTCAGTGGTCACCTCCTTCTAAGCAAGCAGCATCCCTGCTGAGGACAGCTCTGAAGACCATCACACAATGAACATGTGGTTTCTAGCTTTGGCATCTTTGAAAGGTAGGCTTGCTGGGCAGTGGGGGCACATGCTTTTAATCCCAGCACTTGGGAGAGAGAGGCAGGCGGATGGCTGTGAGTTCAAGGCCAGCCTGGTCTACAGAGCGAGTTCCAGGACAGGCTCCAAAGCTACACAGAGAAACCGTCTTGAAAAAACAAACAAGAACAATAAAACACAAACACACAAAAGAAAAGAGGCTTACTCAGAGGACACGGGCAGGGGCATGCCGTCTGAAGAGTCCTTGTACAGTTCTCCCTTGCTTGCTCTCTAGCTGCCTAAGATAGAGGTCTGCTCTATCCCGCTCTCCCCTGTACATGAAGCTCCCCTTCCTGAGGCCTGCAGTGACAGAGCCAAGGCACCATGGACTGCACCATCTAAAATCATAAGCCCCTTAAAACCAGAAACCAAAAGGAGCAACTGTTTTCCTCAGGTGTTCTGTCCCCGCGGTGGGAAGTCACGGCTCATGGGAAGTCTTTGGCAAACCTGGCTCACTGTCCCAGGGACTTCAGCTGCTGCACCGGGTGAGGCATGGTACAGCTGAGAAGATACAAAAGCGCACATTTTACTGACCCTTAATTGAGCTCCTCAGGCAATGAGCAAGCTTCAGTTTGGAAGAAGAAAGTTGGCCATGACCCCATTTCTTCACTGCCCCCACTTTAACCTACAACACATGTTCTCATGAGCTGAGGGCTGCTGACTAAGGCAGGGTCTGGTCCTGACTGCCCATGTGCATTCGTTAGGTGGACACTAGCAGGCACGGGAGGCAGCAGCATGGCCTGGGGCATTCTGTGAAGAGCAGCCGGCTCTGGAGTCGGATCCAGGTGTTCTGAGAACATATGAATCAAATCTGTTTTGTGTACCCCCTACCTCCTCAGACCCAGGCTGGGCATTCTCTGGCTTATAGAGTGCATCTTTTTTTTATTGGGGGGGGGGAGGTCTAGGGTGTGGCACTCTAACTGGGGCAAGTACCATCCACACAAAGGGCCAGAAGTATCCTCGGTCCAACACCAACTCTATATGGTTCTTACCTTCCTCAAAGCACTTCTTTTACCTCAGCCAAAAAGCGGGGGGAAAAAAATCACACTGAATAGGTCCTAGGGGCCCCAGAGAGTCACAGGTCCTAAATCATTGGAGGCAGCTCCCCGACAATGCCTTCCCATTGGCTACTATCCACAGTCCTAGTCAGAAGCCTGTGGCTCATTCCTACCCCAAGGTCAGAGGGCACTGCCCCAGGGAGGATGAGCGACTGTAGGTGTGGGATATGCTGGGCTAATGGTCGGCCTGGACATGGCAGCAGCTATGAGACCCTAGCAGAGAAGCCCCCACACACACCAGGAAACACCTCCACAGAAGCAAACAAGGAGAGGCTGCATTCCGTGTCAGCAGGGCCCTGGGGAGGGAGCTAAAAATAGACACGAGCTTGAAGATGGTTGGCAACGGTATGTGTGTGGAGGGGACCGGCAGGAGCAGGAGGGGCAGCACACACACTCGTGTAGCTGTGTGCAGTACACATGTGTGTACTGAGGCCTAGGACTTGTGCTTGTGTGGCTGCTTCCCAAGCCCAGAGAATCTCTCTCTAGAATCTTTCCCTTTGCCCTCGCCAGCTGCTCTCACCCCCATCAGTGGGCCCCAGCACACCTCAGGGAAGAACCAAGGAGCATCTTCAACAAGTTCAGAGTAGCAGGCAGAGTGCCTGGACCCACAGACACCATCAAGGGCAGAACCTCAAACCTGGGGACAGACACCACTCCCACCACCTGCTAAGTGTCTTTCTCCACCTCTGCAGCCCTGCATGTCCTGCTGCCTCCTCTCTTCAGGTCAGTGCAGCTCCTACACTGCCCAGGATGCAGCTTTCCATGGATTCAGTGAAGGCCACGGGCCAGGTCCCCTGACTGTACCCCTGGGATGGATTCAATAGAAACAGGGCACATGGGGTTCATGACCGTCACCTTCCAGAGTCTACCCTGGCCTCAGTGTTGGCCTTTCACAGTCCTGGGACCCCAAAAGAAGGTGCTGTGGGACGCACTTGACCATGGATCCCGGAAGAGGAACTCATGGCTTCATTCAGGGGGCCGTGACCACACCCACAGTAGCACCAGCCTTCTCTACTTCCAGACGTGGTGGGCTTATCAGATAGAGCCCTGTCAAGATGCAGACCACCCGCCCAGAACTGGAGCTGCCTCATCTTGTGCCCATTTGAGAAACCGAGGCACACAGAAGGTAAATGCCTAAGATCACAGTTGATCAGTGGGCCACCCTTCTCATCTGCACGAGCCCTAGTAGCACAGAACTGAAGCTTGCTTTTCATCAGCTGACACAAAAGGCCAGATGAGCTGGAGGACAAAGGCACTGTGCCAGCCATGGTGACGAGCTCAGAGAGGTCTGACCCATCTGCCCATCCTGCAGCCTGCATCTTACAAGGTACCCCTTCTCGAGACTTCACTAGACCTGAGCATAGTCCATGATCACAGGCTTGGGTCCTGCCCTGTTTAGGATAGGATGGTACACTCACCACAAGCTGAGGTACGGGCAGTGGCTTGCCCTCCTGGTTCAGGGATACATAGGTGAAGAAGGCACTGGCGGCCCGGTACCGCTTCTGTGAGTTGTCCACCACAGGGTCAGCATCCACCAGGACCTCAATCTCCATGGACTTATTGCTCGTGAAGGTCATGCGTCCAGAGATGGTGATGACACAGCCTGTAGAGTACACGGAGTCACTGCGTTAGCAGATGTTAGCTTGGGCTCTGCCCACGAAGGCACCAAGTAGGCAGGGGCAGGTCAGCGGGAAACCCACGTTACTGTGGACAGTTAAGAGACTGGGTTAGGCAACACAGGCAGCAGCAACTACAAGGACATTATGACAACAAACTATTAGTGTGTGCCATTATTAGTTGATGTGAGTCGTCTGTCTCCTGAGCATACATTCCCTGCTGCCCCAGCAGTTCTGGTAGCCACTGGGTCCAGCCCCACTGACACAGGGCCAGGAGGGGCAGGCTGTCAGCTAGGCTGTGGGTGGGCTTGCTCAGTCCTGCCTTTGGTGAAGGTCACACCTGCCAACTTCCCTGTCCTCTAGAGCCACACAGCTGCCCCACTGTGATGTTCTGAGTACCAGAGAAGAATACCCCAGAGGCTTACAATATTTATGTTGAGTTTTGGGTGGAGTCATGTGACTATCTGTCAGGTCTGCTGAAGTTTCATCCTCTGACATCATGTCATAATTGCGCCCAGGTTCACCTCTCAACACCAGCATGGTGTCAAGTGGCCATGACCTTACTCCACAGTCTGGGTCTCTGTAAATGCCCGGGTGACCCCTCAACTCTAAGCTAACACACACTACTACAACCTCGGCACATGGTGTGTAAGCATGATTTCTGCTTCTGGGCTTGATGCCTCTCCCCTGCCACCACCCACCCTTCCACAGAGACCCCTCCACTGCCAAGCCTTGCCCCTCTCAACCCTGGTCTCAGGGAGCTCAGTTCTGCTCTCACAAACGGGCACAAGGGAACTTGCCCTTCAGGGACCTGTGAAAGGAAAGGCAGTAGACTCAACGCCTAGTCTAGTGCTTGCCAAGGGTCATCATTCCCATCCATGACGGGTTTGGACACAGGTGTGCTGGCCTGTAAGGGCTTGGTTGCTGCCATTTCTGACTGATGTGTGACCAGAATCCTCCTCCCATCTCTAGCATGGTCTTCTCCTGGGCCAGGCCATGTGGGTCACAGGACCTACTCAGCAGGGAAAAGTGCCGGCTGTAGGGCCCTACGACACGTATCTAGCATCCTAGCTTCAAGACAGGCCCTGCAGGACACACCGAGACAGCCAGAGAGAGAGAGACAGTGGAGGTAGCAGGACTTTCTGTTAAGGTCAGAAAGCTCCATTCCACATTCAACTTCATACTTACACAGGGAGCTTCAGTGCAGGACATGGCCATTTCTGGGAGGGAAGGAAGGAGCCAGGAGGTCAGCGACAGGTGGCTGGTAAGAGCTGGAGTCACATGCAAGCATCTGACAGGTGAACACACCTGTGCCACATCCTGGGACTGTCACCCACTCAGGGTCTAGCAGCTTAGACTAATCACATGTCTCGCAATGCTTCTGTCCTCTCCTAAATGCTCATGGAGAGCTGGACTATGAGGCTAGACATGGGAAAGAGGAAGTCGGCAAGATTTCCCCAAAGTCCAAGGCTCATGGGGGCCACTGTGTGAAGGGCACACGCCACACACTGCTATGAAAGGTAAATTCTAGGCTCTCCAAACACTGTGAGCTCAGAGGATAAGTGGAAATGTGTCCTTCTGTTGTCAATCAGGAAACACATTTCCTACCATGGGTCACAGCGAAACCCTGGCTGCTCAGGGTTTAGTACCTGAGCTGGAAGTCCACAGCTTCTATCTCCAAGTTTAAAGAAGTGATTGGTTCTGAGTACTGGGTCAGAGGACCAGCAGATGGAAGGGTCTGGAGAGCCAGGGATGCCATGCAACACTCCAAGACTGGGCCTTTTCACTCCCAAGAGAGCCACATCACCATGTCACACATACACTTTGGGGGAACCCCATAGACACAGGAATCTGCTATGGAGCTGGCACCTGACCGGGTCACTGAGAGAACAGGATCAAACTGAAACTCCATGTCGAAAATCCTCAGCCCCAGTGACGGGGAGGCACAGAGCATCTGGAGGCCCTGGACAGGCCTGGACTGCATAGTTTAGAAGCACAGCACAGGCCTCCACCAAAACACTGCCAGGCAATGCATCCTCCCACTTCTGTCCTCTGAATGGCTGCCCTACAATCTCCCAACCTCTTACCCACCTGCCTCTCCCCAGGAGGAAGCAGGGCGGCCATTCCATAGGCACCCAGAATTCCAGGAGCACAGAGATGAAGTGAATAAATAACGGGGAGTCCAGGTTCATAGAGACCCTCGTGGTTACGAACACACTTGTCAGCAAAGAGACCTCAATACCCAGACGGTGGGAAGACGAAACATGACACATCCGTGGATACATGCTCAGCTGGTGGAGGAGCTTGTCAGCCCCAGTGCCCACAGCTCCTGCAGCTCTGTCCATCTGCCTAGGGCGGTGGCCTCGTGGGGAAGCAAGCACCACAGCTAATGCCAGCACACAGCACCTGGGCCACCCACACTCAAAGTTACAGGCGTCTGGACATATGTGCGACACAATGGAATGGCTCACTGCCTGTACCGCAGCCGCACAGGGCTCCACACATCAGAAGGTGGCTGGGACAACGAGGGTCGGCACTCTTCACCCCTTCTCTCTCTTTGCCCCTTCTCTTTCTTTCCTTCTGATCTTTCTTCTTTAGAGGTTTCACTACACAGCCCAGGCTGACTAGGACTTGCGATCTTTCTGCCTTCCCAAAATGGCCTGTGTTGGCCGGGCTACACTGGGACTACAAGCACATCCCAGTATGCCCAGCTTTAATTGTCATTTTAATTATACTCTCAATAGTCATGTGAGGACTGGGACTATTTTGTGGGCAGCACAGTAGTTAAAAACAAAGCTAAGGGGCTGAAGAGATGGTCTAGTAGCTTAGAGTACTTGTTGCTCTTGCTGAGAACCTACATTCAATTCCCAGTACCCACATGGGAACTTACAGTTCAAACTCCAGTTACAAACTTACAGTTCCAAACTCCAGTTCTAGTCCACAAACATCAGGAACACACATGATCACATATGCATGTGCAGGCAAAACACATATATATTTAAAAAAGAGTATAAAAAGATTTTTTCGTAGTTTTGTTTTGTTTTTAACCAAAGCCAATATAAAGGAATGCAGAGAGCGGCTGCAAGAAGCAGACTCAACTGTCTACCTGGTGCTCCCCAAACTCAACAGGAAAAGGACCCTGATGAAGGCTGATGAGGGCGGAACAGAGCAGTGCCTTAGACTAAACCACTCCGCATGCTGCCTCAGAGGAGAAACGTTCCTACTCAAATGTGAGCAGCGACGGACTGGGCCACATCCAAGGTGTACAAAGGCCGATGACATTGCTTTGACCTATGAAGATCATATATGTAGGACTCCACACACACTCACCCTGCAGCTGCTGCGTGCCCTGGATGCCTCACTGTGCCCTGGGCAATGGGCAGCTTCCTTAACCTCTCAAGCTAAAGACTGGAACACTGAGAAGACAGGCTGCAAAGGACTAACGGGAGGGCACTCAGCACAGGCCTGGCCATGGCGTCAGCAATGCCCAAGGCGAATGTAGCAAGTGGGTTGGGCTGTGAACCACCTGCTGTGAAGTCACAGACAGCCCACCTGGAGCACACATCCAAGACTGGCAGCCGCCTTAACTGACTCCCCTGAAGACAACATCACTTCCCAGGCAGTGAGGCCAGACTACAGTAGTATGCCAGGGATTTGAAACAGAAAATAAACTAATTAAAAAAAAATAGCTGTTACCAAGCCTGAGACCTGTCAAGCCCTCCCAAGTTTACAAAGAGATCTGTGTTTTGTGCAGCAGAGGGCCGCGTCACAGAGCTGTCTCCAGTGCACAGAGCGGGGCACTGATGCTGTCACGACACTGCAGCCTCCTGAGGGTCCTGGCTCCACCTTCCTAGTCTGAAGACTGGCTATCCGCAAGAAAACTGCACTTCCGAAAACCATCTCCTCAAGGAACCTGGTTGGGTTTAATGTCTTAGCTCAGGAGGAAAATGGAAACAGTACCCCGTGGGATACATCACACTCATGAAGTTGAGGTTTCTTGTTTGTACCGAGTGATGGCACTCTGTCCACATCAGGCTCCCTGTGCTGTGTGCTGTCCAGGATCCTCATCAAACTCGGCCTGGTCACAGCAGGTCCTCTAAGAGTGGGTATGGGCCGGACACAGCTCAGGCTCCCATTGTCCCCAGCATCCACGATACCGGCACAGAGAGCCTGAGATGCTCTTGCTGGACCAGCAGCACCTAAGGAGCTGGATCTCTCTCTGTCCTCCCCATTTCTTACTGGGCAAGGGGTTAAGTGACACGGGAGGATCAGAGATACAGGGCTGGACCCCCATCTAGTATGTGGTGAAGTCACAGGAGAGTTTAACTCACCCATACCTTCAGTGGGCACAGGTGGTAACTGTCCTCAGTGTGCCAGGGTGCCAGGCTGAGCAGCCTGGACTCAGGGTGGCAGGGGGCTGTGGAGGCTGTGAGCCACAGGGGGAGGGAATATGTCCTCTCTGTTCTCAGAACAAGTAAGAGTTAGCCTCAGAGAACCAAGTCTGGAAACAGCAAGCTGGCTGTTCTGCAGGAGCAGGGGAACCGTAGTCCGAGTGGCCATATGGAAGCCTGGCCCTGGAAACAGCCTATGTTTGTGAACCCGGGGCAGCTAATTGTACCTTAGCACATATCCCGCTGGGCTAAAACTCACACATTCTCTTCTGACCATAGAATGCTGTCGCTAAAGCTTTCTGATGGACATTCTATTGGTTAACTGTAGTGATATTTCATTTGCATTTTAATTAATAAAGCCTGCCTGAAGACCAGAGAGTAAAAGAGCCATACTGGTCAGTCTTACAGACCAGGCAGTGGTGACACACACCTTTAATCCCAGTAGCCACGCTAGTTGCCATAGAAATTGGGTGGTGCATGCCTTTAATGCCAGCCCTAGAGAGGAATGTAAGACAGAAGGAGACAGCTCTCAGACACAGTCTCATTCTGAGATTCCTGGAGGCAAGATCGCCATTTTGCACTGAGATAGAGATAAGAACCAGTGGCTGGCTGTTTTGCTTTTCTGACCTTCAGGTTGAACTCCAATATCAGTCTCTGGGTTATTAACCATGCTACAGTTGACAGAAAAAAATTTTCTGAGAGACATGCCCCCAAAATGGCCTGTGGCCAAGGACACAGAGAGCCAGAGGAGGTGGTGTAGGTCTTCAGAGGGTGTGCAGCTCCGAGGACCTCCTGGACTCAGATGTTAGCCTTCAGGATTTCTGCTAGAAAAATTTGTTCCTGTCATTTTAAACATCCCAGTTTGTGGGCATCAGACACCGCAGCCCCAGGGGCTAACACTTCTTCACAGAGTCCACGTGTGCCAGGCCCATCTTGCAGGCAAGGTTCCCAGGGCTCTGTAGATGTTGCCTTATCCTGTACACACTAATGCAGGTCACACCTCTTCTGAGGAGGTGGCAACTGTCCCCTGTGACCTCCTCCCTGCTAGAGCTGAGGAGTGAGACAAAGGAAAGGCACAGGGAAGGTGGCTCAAGAAGCGCCAGAGCCTTGGAGGCTTAAGGTGACCTCAGCAGGTTTATCAGAACCGTCCTGTCATCCTCTCTCTCTGCATAGCTGCTGACATGCGTGGACTGTACCATCACAAACCCAGAGGCAGAAGGGACTTGCTGACCCCTGAGCCTCCGGTGAAGAACAGAACTCACTGGCCTATCTAGTGAGGAACCCAAGATGGAATGTCACAACCACATGTGGCCACCTGAAGAGGGACCCTCCTCCCTGGACACACTCCGGGATGGCTCCTGTGTAAAAGGACAATACATGGGGACTTCACAGGGGACCTCTCAGTGGAAACAAGAAGGTGACAGTGTGTAAAAGCTCGGGGATACTGGCACAGAAATAGGCCAGACTCCACAACTGCTGTTTCATTACTGCCTCAATTCCTTCAAATCCCAAGCAAGATGTCATTTCAGCAAACAGCCAGAATCTGCTGCTCCCTGGGAGGAGCCAAACGTCTCTCTCAGAAGTCGCTAGGCCAGAAGGCTATACAGCACAAGGGCAAAGATAAAGCAGCGGCAGTCACTGAGGGAGGAGGCTTGTTGGGGGCTGTGGACCCCCAGACCCTGAATTTCCTGTAAACAACTTGTTATGCTTGAGGTTGCTCTGCGCAAAACAACTTGTTTTCCTGTGTTTGCAGCTGCTCTGAGCACGAGACCCTCAGGAGTTCCTGACGGCAGGGGAGTGGTCTCTGGTGGGTTTGGCTGGGGCGTGGCTATTAGTTAAGAATCCCTATATAAGCTGCCCTGGAACACAATAAAGGGGGGCATTCTTGGAGAATTCAAGGATGACCCACATCTCTGTCTCTGTGTGCTTCAATCTCCAGCCCCTTGCCCAATGGGTCCCATAGTGCAGGTGGTATCTACAGGAGTAGTACCATAGTACATGTAGTACAGGCACTAAAGGACCATAGTACACGTAGTAGTATGGGCTTTACAGGGGCTCAGGGGAAGGGGCCACATATCAGAGATTTTTTTTTCTTAATTAAAGATAGGGTCTCACTATGCAACCCTGGGTGGCTGGGAACTCACTATGGAGATTACGTTGGCCTTGGACTCCCAGGTGCTGGGATTAAAGATGTGCACCACCACATCTTTTTAGCTACAAAGACCAGGCAAGAAGGTTCTGCGCAACGGCCCTCTTCCCTCCCTTGACCCTTTGAGAAAGCCAGTGCAGAACAGGGTATCAGACCGTAAATTAGGGACCTTAGAAAGTGAAGGCCCTTTACTTCCAATTGCTGCAGATAAATGCACCTTAAGAAGTCAGTCTCTGTCCTCAAAGCCCCACATCCTCTGGTGGCAGAAATGACCCTAGACAAGCTGCCCAACTCTCATCTTAGAACACTGCCTCTTGAACAGCCCCTTCCAAGCTCCTGGCCATGCAGGGGGTTAACGGTGAAGAAACTGGGGCTTCCCTGGTGGCTTCACTCTGAGAACAGAGTGGAGTCCCTTTAAGGGCTCTCTGACTCAAGGATTTATTGGTGCATCTATTGCTGGGTTGGTGCGGGAGAATTGTCTGTATTCTGTCAATCATGTATTTTAATAAAACACTGATTGGCCAGGCAGGAAGTATAGGCAGGTCAACCAGACAGGAAGTATAGGCGGGGCGGTGAGAACAGGAAAAGGCTAGGAAGGAGGAAGTCCATTCCTCCATTCCTTCCCAGACCACTGAAGAAGAAACATGTGAGCTGATAGCTGAAAAAGGTACCAAGCCATATGGCTAACATCATATAATGGGTTAACATCAGAATAATGGGTTAATATAAGCTATAAGAGTTAACAAGAATCCTGAGCTAATGGGCCAATCAGTTTATAATCTTATGGAGTCCTGTGTGTGATTTTCCTTGGGGTATGCCGGCTGTGGGGTACCGGGTGGGACAGAAACCCCAACAAGCCGGCCCTCATGTTACACTGGGTAAACATGGAGCAAGAGCTGCTACATAGGACGCTTTTCACAGTGTTCTAGGGTCACTATAGGATGGCCGAGTGGGACCAGTTCTGTGGTGCACGAGCCTGCTCTCCATGGTGGTTTGGGTTATATTTAACAATGGAGTCCTAAGCAGCCATGTCATCAGGCAGGAACTCTAGAAAAGGGGAAGCATGAAATCTGACACTCAGTACTCTCCCCTCCCAAAAGGCTCACGGAATGAGCTACAAGGAGCACAGCACTCAGGGCTTCTGACACACAAGGCCCCAAGAAACAAGCTGAAGTAGACAAGACCCACTTGTCGCGAACAACTGTTAAAGCGATACTATTCTCTGTGTTTGTAGCAAATACCTGTCAATCAAGACAGATTCTTGGAAGCAGCGGGAGCCATGTCACTGCTGGCTATCCTTACTAAACAGCCGTGTCCACTACAGGGTATGGCAATGCGGGGAGCCCCGCACCTGCTCTATCTCAGAGTGCTCCCACTGACCATGCAGCAGCCCCTACCAGGTGCTGGGAAGCACCCAGGGCCACAAGGCTCTGGCCTCGGCACCAGGAGTACAGGGCAGTGAAGTGGCTTAAATTGTAAGACTCCTAGTCTGCAATCAGCCGTGTGGGGGCCTGGCCTTATCCACTGCCCCTCCTGAGAGCTGCTCTCAAGGTGCAGCATCCTAGGGCCAAGGCTCAGCTTTGGACTCACCCTCCGCCTGCAACTCCCAAGGCTGAGGCGCTGATGCACTTGCTCCACAAACTGCAGCCACACAATTAGATTTCCACGTGAGCTCCTGAGCAGCCCTCAAGCAAGGTGAGCGGGGCTAGCAGAGGAGGGAGCGCCTGAGGCACCTCAGCACTGTCCTGCCATCATTGTCCATCCTGTCATGGGTCACCTCTTATTCCACTACAAGGTATAGTGGCGGCTGTTCAAATGAGGGCATCGCGGGGCTCAGTCTGTCTTACGAGGATGAATTAATGCAGAGCGTCAGGAACAAAAGCCTCCTCATCCCAGAGTTTCCAAGTGAAGTCAGATCAATAAATAGCAGCCTCGCGGACGTGTGTAAAGGACAAAGCAGAGTTTTGTCTCCTGCTCCTTGTGCACAGGCAAACACCAGGTGTGAGCACAAAGCAAAATGGCACCAGGGACCCTGAGACCCTAAAGAGCCACTCCCCCTCATTCTCATGGGAAGAGGTCGCTTACCTTTCCGGATTTTGTCGTGGAAATTGATGGCATCCACGGAAGCTGTGACTATGTTGGTCTTGCAGTGGCGTGCAGCCACAATCCCGGCCACCTCATCCATGAGCTTCATGGTGACACCTGCAAAGAAGAAGGGCATGTGGATGGTGAGATCTGGAGGACACCCTGGGAACAAGTCCTCCCACCCACACCAGCAGGGGCTCCAATCAGCAGGGGGCTGGGGTGTGGCATGCCCTGACTCTCATTTTAAAGTTGACTTCTGCAACAACATCTGAAAATGGCCTCAGGTGACATTCTAGGCACCTGAAAAAGTTCTCCACAAATCTCACTGCCAGAAAAAGGTCATAACAATGTCCCCTGGGAGGACACCAGCCAAAACATCAGCTGGTTAGATATGGTAACACACATCTGTGACCCATATATCCAAGAGACTGAGGCAGGAGGATCTTGAGTTTGATGCCAGCCTGGGCTACATAGCACAAGACTCTGTCCTGACTCAAAACAATAAGGACAAAGTCAGACAATATAAGCCAAGGTCAGCTCAGAATCATCAGTCCTTTCTATCTATTTAGAGACAGACATGGTTTCTCTGTGTAGCCTTTGCTGCCCTGGAACTCACTCTGTAGACCAGGCTGGCCTCAAACTCTGAGCTCCACCTGCCTCTCCCTTCCGAGTGCTGAGATTAAAGGCTGCACCACCACTGCGCAGCATCACCGGTCCTTCTAAAGGGAACTGAGAAGGGGCAATTTCTGGGAAATGTTTGAAATTTGTAGAAAGAAACAGTATACTTAACTGTTCTATGTTCTGGGACAGAGATGCCCCAGAGAAACAAACCTGCAAATGCAAATTCCAAGGCAGTCTCATCACACAGCCTGCAAGTGACAGCACAAATGCCATCACTGGTAAAGGTCTGCATGGTGTGGCCCGCCTACCCACATCAACACGGGTGAACCTAAAACAGGCACAGAGGGAGGCGAGCCGGATGCTGTGGGCCACATTCAGTAAGAGGCTCTAATGCTATAGGAGGGAGACCTAAGGGTCTGTAGCGATGGTAGACCAGAGGGTAACGGGGGTGACTGCCAGGGAGCACAGGATTTCTCCCAGTGGGAACGTGAGACTGCAGACCCACTGTGGACAACAGCACAGAGGGTCCTCAAAACACTGAAAACACAGTGCCCACAACCCAGCCACCAACTTCCTCAGAGCCAGAGGACACACCAGTGGCACTGCCTGACTATTTATCACTACATTTCCATTTATTTAAGCGTGTATGTGTTGTATGTACCACTGCACATATGTGGCAGTCGGAGCACAGTTTTGTGGCATTGGTTCTCTCCTTCTACCTCTATGTGGGTTGTGCCCTGGGCATGTATGGCAAGTGCTTTCCTCACTGAGTCAGCCATCTTTTCAGTCCCTGCCTGTTTATTTTTGACACAAGGTCTTGCTGATATAACCCAGATTGGTCTTAGACTCAAGATTCTCTTGCCTTCGTGTCCCAAGCACTGGGATTATAACCTACAAAAGCATCCAAGTGATATTGATCCACAGAACAGACGTCAGGACTTTAGAAAGCTAAGTGCTCATTATTCTTGGACATGCTAGCTTCTAAAGATGCAGAGTGAGGAGCAAAGCCAGGAGCTCCCCCCACCCACGAGGTCGAGGCTCTAGTGCAGTCACAGCTGATGTGCTGGCAGGTGACGCCACTGGCCAGCCAAGGCCTCTGCTCTGCTGCTCAGCCCTGCCAACCATCTTCAAGGCTACAAAGGCCTTGGCTGGATTCTAAATGTACCTGATTGAAAAAAAGTCACAAGCAGTTGAGGGGTCAACTGGGCACAGAGGGACAACTCGCTACAAAGAATCTATATATCTAATTTCAAAGAATGTGAGATCGGCAGGGTGAATGCTAAAAGCCAGAAAGACACTGAGCTCATGACATCTGGGATTGCCCCTGATGAGCTCCAGTGGGTAAGCAATGAAAAGCAAGGGCCAGGTGCTGACGGTCACGGACACGAGGGTGGAGATGGCCTGGATCAACATCCACTTCCTTTGGCTTTTCCATTTGGGTACTCCCCAGTGAAGAAACAAAAACAAACAAAAGTACCTCAGAGTTTAGTGCTCCTGGTTTTAGAGAATTATACTCTTATTAAGTGAAAGGTTTGGCTAACCATGGTGGAGGAGGGGAAGGAAATGCGGAGAGCTGCAGGCACACAGGTGCCTGTCCTGCTCAGTCTACACAGGCGGTCAGGAGTTCACTTCTCAAAACAAAAACAGGGGCAGAGTCAGAGCGCCCACTTCTAAGTATAGGACAAATGACACACCACTGCATCAGCGTCCTCCCTCCTGAGCAGGGGAGGGGCGGGTGTCAAAGGGGCTGCAGCTCTGCATTCCAAGTCTGGGCAGAGTCCCACTGGGCTTGGTGTTTGCAAAGACGAAGACTTTATTACAGAAACATCTACAGCCCTACCTGAGCCCACCACAGGATCCTTCCCCCCATCCTAGGCCAGGGCCCTCGTGGAGGTTGAGACCAGGCAAGGCTCAGCAGAGGAGGATCTGTAAGATTAATTCTCTAGCCTAGGACTTCCAAGAATCAAAAACACAATAGGGATCATCTATGAGATAATGTTCACAGCCTTGGAAAGATTGGGTTCTGAGTTAAGTGAGTGTAGGAGCCCACCACAGTGGCTCAGAGCACAGGATCTAGAGTTGGGCAACCTGGGGGTACAACGCCATGCCTGATCCCTGCAATGGCCTCAGCACCCACAATCCCTCTCCAAACCCTGTGCACACATGTGAACGGCATGAGAGCATGCCTGGATGCCTCCAGGTGGGCAGGTGGCACTTGCCATCTGTGCTGAAGAGGTGTCAGCATGTACGCAGGGTGACCAAAGAGGAGCAAACGCATGAGTTGATGATGGGCCAATGGTTGCTGCCGCTGCCACGGGAAACAACATATGTTGTTGAACTGAACACCAGTTTCCTGTGCGTCTTTGCCAACTTAGGACTGGAAATGAACACATAAGGAAAGAGAAATAGGATGTCTCTGGAGGAGAAGGGGGATCTGGCAGCACCCACACTCTGCTCAGGTGGTCACAGGGGTCAAAGAAAGTCAACCTCCCCTGGCCAGGTGCCACTCACACAAAGGCACATCTAGGCCATGCCACTACCTCCTGACTGGGCCATGGCTTCATGGCAAGCCTCTGTGCGCACACTTATTTAAGGACTTTGGAGAGGACAGAGTGAGGGGGGCTCACAGACTGAGTTCTTCTAGACAGATTTTCTCCATAAAAACCAGGAGTGACAGCAGCTGGGCAGCGGCCAGATGCACAGCAGAATCAGCACGAGACACTGGCTCACACTCAGGTGCTTTCCCACAGAACATCCCTCATACCATGAGCAATGCCCCTGGTGACCACAGAAGCTCCCTGGGTTCAGATCAACATCAAGACACTTGCTACACAACACTGACAGTGTGCGCACACTAAGAAAAGATGTGCCCAGAATTAGAATGTGGGCTTAGATCACACCTATCAGTCAAGCAGAGAAAGGCTAAGAGACAGGAGTCTAGGAATTGTGGCTGCTGGCCTCACTGGGACAATACTCTTTAGATGCTGAGTTCATAACACTATACCTTCAGGATACCTGCCCCTTTTAGGAGACAAGTCCATCTGACAAAGATGAGTTGGCTCTTTCCAGAAGAAAGTAAAAAAGTCCAGAAGAAAATGCAAAGGGGGCAGAAGAATCCTGGCATTGGCAGACAGGAGAAAAGACAGGCACACACCTGGAGATGCCATAAAGACTCCTGGGACTTGGATGTCCAGGACCAGCTGCACTGCAGAAGCATTGGTGCTAGGCAGAGCTCAGGGACCTGGGGGGAGTCAGCTCCGGGAAGACCCGGGCCTCTGGCCTCTCAACAAACACAGACAAATGATGCTGAGCTTCCCTGGAAAGCCCCAGAAGACAGGCACATTGCTGTCTGTCTCACAAATCAGGGCACGGAGACATAAGAAGTTGTGTGTCCCAGAAACACAGCAGGAACTGGATCCAGATCCTGCTCAGGGGGCTACTGAGGCCAAGCCATGCTTCTTTCCAACATGGTTGGCCAGATCAAAAGTGAAAAGGAATTCTTAGGTAGGGTGATGGCAAAGATTTCAAGATCATGGTAAATGGCAGGGTGGCAGGAAGATTGCTGTGTGCGTAGAGGGGGTCATGGCCCAGAGTATCTCACTGGCCTCTCGACTGCTTAGTCATGGGAGGGGACAAAGAAGGAAAGGACGAGATTGCTAAAAATCTAGGATTCGAATGGCGGTCATGGAACACGACTTTAATCCCAGCTCTTGGAAGGCAGAGAAAGCCCAAGTTTTCCGGGTTCGAGGCCAGCCTGGTCTACACAGCGAGCTCTAGGACAGCCAAGGATACACAGAGTAGAGAAACCCTGTCTCAAAACAACAACAATAAAAAATCTAGAACTCACTACATCTATAATTGGCCCCTTGTTTATAAGTATAACTTGTTAAAAATGTAAGAATAAAATGTAAAAGATTGATATAAACATTTTAAAATGCAGTTTTGCTTCATTTATCAAAAATGCCAGCTAGTTACCATCAACTCCACTAAGGGGCCAGGGGCCACTGTCTCTAAAATGCTGAGAGTTCTAACGTACAAGGCTGCGATCCCCAGTAGATTTTGGAAGAAATAAGCATTGCTGGGTGAGTTTCTGGTTCACAGATGGCATATTGACCCAAACGTGACTCCACAATGATTGCAGTAGATAATGTGCAACAAGATATCTGAGCTGTGCCTCAGTTTCCCTGGCCCAAGATAGATCCTGGCTCCTGGTGCTCAAGAGATGGCACGGATAGAGAAACAGACATGGAAGACCCCAAACTATCACTCTAAACAGTATGGTTCTACCCTCAACCCCAACAGACTCATGTCCGTCTCATTATGCAAAATGCATCCAAGTCCATCTCCAAGAACCCCCAGAGGTTTTTAAGAGTTCTAACAAGAGTCAAAAGCCAAAAGTTAAGTTTCCTTGGAGACTCAGGGCAATTGTCAGTCCTTGGAAAAACCGGAAAGTCACATACTACCAACATGCAATGGTTCAGAGTCCACTTCTATTCCAAACAGAACCAACAGGAGGCCTGGGGAGCCCCCACTTCTCTGTCTTACCATGTAGCCCCACAGTCTCTTCTGGATGGGTCTAGTTATCCCCTTGTCCCTCAGGGTTTCTCCCGCAGTCATTCCGCTATATTAGCTTCTCTAACACCCTGGGGTCTCCAGTGAGACAGGCTTCATTCAGCCCATGGCTTCACAGGTAGCGTTGAGAGCTGCCTGCAGGGATCCTAACCCACCACACACTGCCTGCCCCTCAGGTCTTCCTTTGAAATCTGGGTGCAAGACTCAATGACTCCATAAATTTTGAATTCTGCATGCCTAGGTGGTGTCCATGCCAAGGACTGCTGCCAGCTCGAACAGCAGTTAGGGCCCCACCCCAACTATGGCTACAAAGGCTTCTGAATGCCTGGGCAGTAAGTAGACACGGGGAACCCTTCCCTGGGCAGCTCATTGTGTGGTCTCAGCTCAAGCCACTTTTTGGTTTTGTTTATTTTGTTTGCTTTCTTGTTGAGACAGGGTTTTTCTGTGTAGCCCTGTCTGCCCTGGAACTTGCTCTGTAGACCAGGCTGACCTCAAACTCACAGAGATCCACCTGCCTCTGCCTCAGGAACACTAAGATTAAAGGTGTGCACTACCATGTCCAGTACAAAGTCATACCTTTCAAATGAGCCAGAGTCTTTACACTCTGGAGCTGCAGTTTGTGGAGTGTCCTTGGGGCATCTTTCGTAGGCCCCAGTGCAAATTGCCTTGTGTGTTCTCTCCTTCCGCCATATGGGTCCTGGAACCAAACTCGGGTCATTAGGCTGGGTAGTAAGTACTTTTACATACCAAGCCATCTCACCGGCTTTTGATTTCATTTTAATATCGCTAATCTCTTTTAACAACCCCTTCCCACCAAGACAAACATACAACTTTAAATGTATTCATTCTCAATCCAAACTTGACAGTTAAAAACAAAACAAAACAAACCTTAAAAGTTTTGAAAAAAAAAAAAAGCTTTGCTCTTAGCAACATCCATGTGTTATGGAATATTATTTTAGGATGTGTTACATTTGTTTATGGGCTGGAACATTTGTTTAATGATGCAAAGATGTGTTGCGTTCCTTTATGTTGCATTTGTTTAACTCGGTGAAGCTGTGAGTCTTTGCCTGTCTAAAACACCTGATTGGTCTAATAAAGAGCTGAATGGCCAATAGTGAGGCAGGAGAAAGGAAAGGTGGGACTGGCAAGCAGAGAAAATATATAAAAGGAGAAATCTGGAAGGAAGGAGCAATAAAAGGAAGAGAGGAGGACAATGGGGGTCAGCCACCCAGCCAGCCATGGAGTGAGACTGAGACATACAGAAGGGAAAGGTGAGAGCAGAGGCAGAGGTGGATGAGACGACCTAAGAAAAACTGGTTAGAAACAAGCCAAACTAAGGTCCAGTTTTATAAGAATAAAACTCTATGTGTGTGTGATTTACTTAGGAGCTGGGTGGCAGCCCCCCCCCCAAAGAATAAAGAGTAAAAAACAACCAATAACAACATTTTGGAGT
This sequence comes from Myodes glareolus, assembly GCF_982192425.1. Lineage (NCBI taxonomy): Eukaryota > Metazoa > Chordata > Mammalia > Rodentia > Cricetidae > Myodes > Myodes glareolus. Next base: position 4,506,296 of record NC_142031.1, read on the forward strand.
TCCAATGAGGGGCTAGAGCAAAAAAACCATCAACCATGCTACAACCTGCACGCTACTCCTCTGTCACAGCAATTAATCCGTTCCTTTTAAGTTTGGTCTCAAAGTCTCAGGACAGTGACAAATGCAGATGCTCTTTGCCAGAGCACACACAACGGTTGGTCTCTAGTCCAGCTCCCTTCTGAAACTTCATGAACTTGGCTAATCATCGCCCATATTTCTTTTTTGTTTGTTTGTTTGTGACAGGGTTTCTCTGTAGCCTGGTTGTCCTAGAACTCGCTCTATAGACCAGGTTGGCCTTGAACTCACAGAGATTCCTCTGCTCTGCCTCTCAAGTGCTGGTTAATGATGTGCACCTCTGCCTGGTCTCTGTCCATATTTCTGTCAGTATTCTCTTCTGAGCTCCAGCATAATCACATACTAAGCTCTGTTCTCTAGTCTCCTCCCCCAAATTCTCCCAAATCCCTCCAGGAATCAGCTCCAAAGGCCTAAGAACAACCTGGTGTTGTGCTTAGTCAAATGACTCCACTTCCCTAGTACCCATTTTCTGCGTTGTTCACATTGGCATCTCTGTGACAAGACCCAGACAGGGAAGCGCTTGCTCTTCTACCGTCTGACTGAGCTCACAAGCATGAACAATGCAGGGGAGGGGAGTCGGCTCTGTGCCCCCAGCTTGTGTCCACAGAAAGCCTCCTCACCTGCTTCCCTTTCAGACATTACTGGAATCAACATCAAAAAAACAACTTTGGTAAATTATACAATCCATCATGGGCTGTCCCTGCTTCTCAAGATTGGTAATTTGAAAAGATGCCAACAAAATTGTAGGATCTGCTGTCGTTAGAGACTGCATTCACTTCGGGAACTATGAGGAGGAAAAGAAGCAGGCTTGTTGGCCACTAACATGGAAATAAACACCGGGCGGTAGAGATATTTTTGTATCTTAACATTTAACTGCTTACAGATTTTTGTTTTGATTTTTCTTTAAGTATCGACAACATGCTGACTGGATTAAAAATAGAGGTTTAATTTTCTCTTCCCAAGGCTGCTGGCTGGCTGGGTCAGGCCTGCCTACAAACCCATAGCAGCAGCCAGCAGCCTGAAGCTGGAGCCGGTGCCGCCTGCTCTGTGGGTGGGATCTGAGATGCCCCCATTTCTAAATTTAATCCCAGCTGACGGAGCGTGGGTAAGAGCCTCCTATATTAAGCAAATGATAGTAACTTCATCTTATTTTATACATCCTACTCTTTGGTGATGACAAGAGGTTATTATGGGATGCAGGTGAGTGAGCGCTCCCTCGTGGCTCTGGTTCCTCTGGGTCCTATCACCCTGTGGCACTGGGCCAGGACCAAGGAATCCTTGGCACAGGAGTCTTAATTAAGGCAGTTAATACAGGTCATTTTTGGCAAGGAGTGCACAAACAACCACAAATTTCTAAAGACAGTAACAAAATGTCACAAGTGGGAACTTCAGCAAACAGACAGACACAGTTCAGCAGGTAAAGTTCTTGCCACCAAAGCAGACTGTTGGTGGAAGGAAAAGAACCATCCTAGCAAGTTGTCCTGTACAGTCATGTTCACGCCAAAGGACACAGGACATGTAATGTTTTTAAGAAGCAGATACTACACAAAGTCCCAGGTAGTAACACCGGGCCAGAGCATCATAGACCAGAATGACAAGGATAGCCAGTCTGCCTCAGGAAACTAGAAATCACGGCTGACGCTGCTCAAGGGTCACTGGCAGCAGCAGAGCAGCAGGGTGCATCTGTCACGCAGTGCCTTGGGGACTTGTGGAGAGACAACAGCAGTGTAAGTCCAGACCAGGAGAATAGGCCAGAGGACAGGCTTAGCCTCAACCTAAGGCCATAAAAGGGCAGGCTCCTTCAGGGAGTCAGGACTGGAGCAGAGACAGGCTGGTTTAGACTAACGCACTGGTCACTTGGGATAGGACAATGCTGTCTGTTAGAGGCCACCTGCCCTGGGCACCCTAATGAAGCCACAGCCAAAGAGGGAGAAAAGGTTGGTTCGTGTGGTCAACAGGAACATGAAGGAGTCAGTAGTCTAGGGACAGCAATGGGGTAGTGGGAGATGGGGCAGAGGGACCCTAGGGGTAGTACCTGTACTTTCCTGGGCCCTGACATACCAGGAGTCTGAGCTTTGGAGAGGTGGCAGGCAGGCCAGTTGGCCTCAGGTGGATGAACTCACAGAGACAGAAATGGTCAAGCAAAGAACCTTCACCTTCTGCCTCTCAGGTTCCAGTCAGAGCGTGGCTCCTGTTTGCAAGGATGGTGCTGATATGGGAGGCATGTGGAGAAGTGGGGAGTCAACAGTGTAGCCGGGGTTTGGACCAGGAGGAAATATGGTGTATGTGCTCAGATCCTGACACGATGAGAGAAGATGGGCCAAGAGGGGAGATAGAGGTTTTCTGGGATGGATCTGAGTCAGGGCCACCTGCAGGAATGCTGACCAGACAGAGGACAGAGACTGCTGGGAATAGCCACAGCTCCAAAACAGTGCTGCTGTCAGAGCCCAGGGCAGACGATGGACTGGAGCCGTGGATACAGAAGCCACGGCCTCAGATGAATGGGCCCAGAGACAAGGCACTGAGGCCTGAAGCAGGCGGGCAGGCAGAGCACAGCAAAGGGCCTGAAGGGGCAGTGGTGGAGGGGATGAAGGACTGGCCCGGGAGGTGTGCAGGGGAGCAATAAGCAGCAAGTCCTGCAGAAGCCCTGAGCACCTGTCTAGTGCAGGCAGGCAGGTTCAAGAGAGCAGCAGGCCCAGGGTGCAGTCTGAGAGGGGAGAGGCCCAAGTGGCTGGCAGAACCCTTTACCAGGGAGAGGCTAGCCCCACCGTCGCTGTCCTTGTGGCCACATCCACCTAGACAGTTTCACAAGCGCAGCACCTGCCACCTAGCTCACAAAGGCTCCCCAATGGTTCCAGTACCCTTTCCCAAAAGTAAGCCAGCACCAGAGTCAGGGAACTCATGCTCCGTGAGGTCCCGTGCGAATGCGGGCTTCCCTCTACTCCCATGGAGACAGCACAGGATGGAAGCTGCCCATGCCCTGGTCACCAGCCCCACGATAACAGCATGCCACGGAGGCTGGCCACTAGTCACTCCCTCTCCTGACCTTGGCCTGCTGGTGGAAGCAGAATCAACCAAGTATGGAGCCTGAGGCTGCATTTCACAAGCCTGAGGCTGCATTTCACTCGTCAGGTGTCAGAGGAGCTCACAGCAGAACCATCGCCAAAGCTGCTGCAGAGGGCAGAGGGGTCCTGAGGAGAAAGGTCAGCTCTACAGGAGAGGATGGGGTCTCGTGCTAACCACAATGATGGGGGGGAGGTGGGAGTACAGGACACTGGGAAGTGAGATGAACTCAGGTGTCTTCTATGATAAAAGAATGAGGATCAAGCGGAACACAGGGACCCAGAAGCCCGAGATGGAGGCGGGAAGGAAGCCTCCCCCAAGCCCACCCTTCTCTCTTTCCATGGCAGAGTCTGTTCTTCTCTTCTCAGCACCAACACTTTGGTATTTTTAATTTTTCTTTTTAAGTCCCACAGGCTCGAAGCCGCCCACTTTTTCTGCGAACACTTTGGCCCTCTTCCCCAGCTGTGGGGCAGCAACTCCTTCCCCTTACTTTAGGACGCGTGCCATGCAGGCTTAACTTACCCAGGCCCAGCACTTCGGGGGTTTACCTAAAATCCAGCAGCTTGGTTTTAGACAGAAATGTCCTTGTCAATGCTCACGCTTTACCAAACCTGCTTCGGGGCATCCGTATTTAAAATGCTCTTTCCAGTAAAAAAAAAAAAAAAAAAAAAATCAAACGATCATATCGCATAAATGCCCTCTGAACAGACAAATGCTTAACTGCCCAAGATATACTCTCCTTCTGCCCATGATAAAAAACTAAAAGAGTAAACAGGACTAATTCTCAAAGTGGAGATGAACATAGGAGAACTCACCTGTAGTTCCAACAACGTGGAGGCTCAAGTAGGAGGACCGCTTGAGCCAGGAGTTCAAAACCAACTGAGCACCAGCAAGACCCATCTCAAACATAAAGAGGGCCAGCAAGATGACTCAGCAGGGAAGTACACCTGCCGCCAAGACTGATGGCTGAGACTGCGCCTCAGAGGCCACATGGTAGAAGGACAGAACCAACTAACCAACTCCCTCCGGTGTCCTCTGACCGCCAGGGACACAGGATGCTCACTGCACACGTGCCACTCCCTCCCACCCAAAGGTGAGCAGGTGAATAAATGCTGAGCCAGAGGCGGCTGGCTTCAGGGCTGCAGGGCCAGTGATAATGCTTTTCAGAAACTGCAAGCAAGTGTTAGAAGACGGCTCAGTGGGTAAGAGCACTGGCTGCACAAGCTCAACCTGAGCTCAAGTCCAGAAAGAACCGCAAACTTGTCCTCCGACCGCCCATGCACCCCTCCCATCCTGTGTGCACACATATCACAGATAATACGTACACTTAGCTTGAAAAGCTTGAGGGAAAGGGGCATAAGGACAGAATCACTGAACTGCTGGGACAAACACAAGTTCCAAGCGGATTTCTCACCTTCTAAGTCATCAGAACCAGCCAGGCACTCCTTATGAAAACAGAAGGCCCTAGACACCAGCACATCCCTTTGGGAGGGGCCAGAAATTTGTTTTTCTTAGGGTCTCACTGGGTGACCCATCAATTACCATGGTTGTGGTCTGTGACTGCAGCCACAGTGCCCTGAGTACCAAGGGAACTGCCAACCATCAGACAAGTTTAGGAAGCCACCTGGTCCCCAGTTTGCTACCACAAGCCCCTCCCTCCCCTGCAGGCATCTCAGCAGCTCTCAAGCTAAAGCCTCTGCCCAGGAAGAAAGCCTGGGAGGGAGCTTCACTGAGCAAAACCAGATTGACCCAGAACTAAATGCAAACCAGAAGATTCCTCTTTAAAACAGAACACAACACCCCCGCTCCTACCTCTTGTCCTCTGAAGACTGGGAGCTTCAACTGCAGAGGCCACCAGATCACTCTGCATCAACTATGGCCATGTCTAGGCTGAACCCGCCAGATAACTCTGCATCAACTATGGCCACGTCTGGGCTGAACCCAAGAGTGTGGCTGAAATGGTCCTAGGTGCTGCCAAACACTGGAGTCCCCAATTTGGCCTTGACTATGACCTTTTCCACTCTCTCACATCACAGCACCCTTGGTACCTTCAGGAAGTCAGTACAGGAGATCAGAGAGTCAGCTATGGGAATGCGTTCTCCTCCACCCAGCTTCTCCTGACAGCACAGAATGGGTTCTGGGCAGCTCTGTACTCTCGACTACAGTGCCTGCTGGACTCCAGGCTGGCCACCTGGACCACCGGACAGCTTGTCCACAACCAGCCACCTGGGGAAGCCCAGCAGGCCCAAGGACACAGCTGTAGTCCTTAAAAAGCACAGCGTGCAGCCCTAAAGGTATGGGCAGCGGAGGAATGCGGCTTGGCTCAGTAAAGGGACTAACGACAACACAAATGGGCCAAGAGGGCGGAGAGAAAGGAAATGAGCAGGTGCAGGGGGCTCTCACTGCTGCCCCGGAGCTCCTCCTGGGAGAACACTCCCCAGGGAGAGTCCCTCCTGCACCTGCTGGGCTCACGATTCCTATAGCTCTGACCTGCCTGGCTTTCTCATGAAAAGATCTGCATCCTATCCATGGTCCGCTTGCTGCGACCTCCCTTTTCTGTCTGGGAAGCCCTTGCCATAGCAAATGTTGGCTATCCACGAAGCCTAACAGTAACCCCAGTTCTTAGCCCCTAACCTTGCTGATTGCTGGTAAGGCCTGACACAGCTTCAAACAGCTCTTGTCCAATGTGACTGTCTATCAAGTAGCACAGCAGTGCCTGGGGCCGGGGGGGAGTCACATAAAGATGGGGGATAGCCAACAGGTCAGAGGCCTCTGCAACTCTGAGAACCACATTAGCAGACAGCAGAGGTGGGGACACAATGGTGTAAGGGAATTCAGCCGTGCATTTGCTGGCTAAAACCAAGGAAGTTGAAGTTGTGGACTAAAGCCCTATGGGTAGGACTTTCCAAAAGTACCACACTTAGCCGGTTCATGTTTTCAGATATGCAAAATTCAGAAAAATTTCTTCCAACACCCCATGACAGAGAATATGACTGCAAATGAGTTTTTTCTTCACAGTGTGATAACATGTATCACACCATCCAGTAGGCCATAACCCCATGGACTGCCCCCACTAAACATTTATTTATTATGTATACAGTGTTCTGCTTGCATGTCTGCCTGCAGGCCAGAAGAGAGTACCAGATCTCATTATAGATGACTGTGAGCTACCATGTGGGTGCTGGGAATTGAACTCGGGACCTCTGGAAAAGCAGCCCATGTTCTTAACCACTGAGCAGTCTCTCCAGCCCCCTCCCCCACCAAATTTTCACTTTAGCCCTGGTCACTCATGGCCACACTGTCCCTTTTTGTTACACTGTGACATTTGCACAGCAGCATGTCCTCATCCTGGGGAAGCCTGGAGGATGGAACCCACCACAACCAGCAGAGGACAACCCAAGGCCCAGGAGTCACACATCCTGAACAATGGAGTCTTCAGGGAGCACTGGCACAGAGCAAGGGCTGAACCTAGCAATCATGAGTGCTATGGAAACCACCTTACCCAGAAGGTAACTGCAGCCTTTCTAGTGCAGCCTGGACCCTTTCTTGTAGTCACAGCCTGACCTTATATGTTAGGATGGTAGGATGCCTCTGAGGTTTAGAAGGACAGAAGCAGTATCTGAAGTAGCTACAAGAGAGGAAGGAGGACAGCACAAGAGGTAGTGACACTCTGTCATACTTTAGGTTAAAATAATGAAATAAAAAAAAATTTAAAAATAAGCTGGGTAGTGGTGGTATACACCTTTAATCCCATCACTTGGGAGGCAGAGGTTTGAGGCCAGCCTGTTCTACAGAGTGAGTTCCAGAGCAAGAAAGAAAGGAAGAAAGGAAGGAAGCAAGAAGGTATCAACAAAAAGGCTAGGGCCTTGGAGTTGAGAACTGACCATTCCTGTAGGATCCACCCTGAACGGAGCTGCTGGCTGGCCCCTTGAAATCTCTTCTCACTTGTACTCTGATCCCAACGCTTGTCAATCACCCCAGTGAGCTATAATGCAAATGGGGGGAGGGGAACGACCAGAAAGGAAATGGATCCTTACAAGCTGACACCTGGCACTGTCAGGAAGCGAAGGAGCTGTAAAGTCTCATTTGGGGTTCAGAAGAAGGGGCTGTAAGGTCTCATTTGGGGTTCAGAAGAAGGGGCTGTAAGGTCTCATTTGGGGTTCAGAAGAAGGCAGAAGCCAAAGTTAGGAATGAGCCTGAACTCAGAACTCCCCATTGAAGAGGGAAACGATCATCTCCCACAAGCCATGGCCACTCTGAGCACCATCCCTCAGGCAGCGGGAAGAGGCTCCGTCCATGTGCTGGATGGAGTGAGATGTTGGGAAGCCAATACCTGGGTTCCACTGTGGTTCTTAACAGAAAGGTTCCCATCCCAATGCACCTTCCACAACCCTGTCACACCAGGGCCAAGCTCAGCAACTGGGTCACTCGGTCATCACCTTTCCAAAGTCCCATAGCACAGAACCAGGGACTGTGACAACATTCCCTTGCGTCCAGGTTCACCATCCCCTCATGTGACTGTTATGGCTCAGTCAAGACTGATTCAGTGGTTTCAGACGCCCCAGTTAACAACACCTACAGGGAACGCAATGGGAGGGTAGCTGCTGGTGTTATTCACCCACTCCTGGCAAACTGACAAGCACGCAGGAAATGTTGGGGTCTGTAAAAATTGGGAGGCGTATTTTATAAATCATGCACACAGAACTAAGAAAACAGGCATTCAGCATCAGAAGGCTGCTGTGAACGCTTCCAACACACACATTTAAAAGGGCCTAGACTAGAGGACTGCTTGTATTCTATAAACAAGCATGGCTTCTCAAGGGTTTTCCAAGAATTCTTAACGCCTTCATTCTTGCTGACGCCTGGCAGACAAAGCCAAGAGGACCCACTTAAGATGTGTACTTTCACCAAAGAGCAGTAAGATGGAGCTGCCAGTCTTGGTGGAAAACTCTAACATGTAAACAGAATGAGCTACACTGTGGCGTGGGGTTTCACAACCTCCCAGAACCTCCTGAGAGGCTGGAGAGCCAGTCCCCAGAGAAGCCTGTGCCAGCAGTGGCTGTGCTTAGAGGAGAGGGAGGGCTGCTGTCCACCTGGAGTTGAGACAGTGAGGCAGGGGTGTGGGGCACTGGCAAGGACATAGCTGCTCTCTCGGTGGGCCTGGGAAGCAGCACTTGCTACAAAGTAGAACTAACTTCCCCCAGGTGGGACCCGGATGGAACCCAGGTGGGACCTCTGCCAATCACAAGAGGTGTGCAGACAGCCGTTAGTAAAAAGACGCACACAATCATAAAACTGAAAATAGAACCACACAAAGGGGGGTTGGTTAAAAAGAGGAAGACCAAGGCTTAAAACCCTCTCTCAAATCAGAGGCCACTCTGATTCTGGCAGGCCCAGGGCCCGTAATCCTTCAACTCAAAAGGAAGCCATGCCTCTTTGCATCTGTGTGAGGCACTATTTCTCAGGTAAAGATAGAATCTGGTCCCCATTCTTGAGGAATCCCTGGTAGAAACATCAACGTAAACCTAGTGAAGCCATCTAAACTGGGGATAAAAATAAAACAGGTATCTTCTACACAGAGGACGAACGGGAATTCAGTGTTCCAGGCACTGAAATGAGGGCAGAAGGGGCAGTGATGGACAAAGGCACCTCCTACACCGAGGACTGAGGACCAGATGTGCTCAGACCTTGACACCACATGTCACCTCCCAACTCCTGCCATCCTCTGCACTGCTCCACTGCTTTGGTCTGGCATTTCTCTTTAATTCAGATCCATTTATGGCTGTTTTAGAAGCAGGGTCTTGTTGCTGCCCAGGCTGGTCTCCAGTCCTGACCTTGAGTAAGCCTCCCATCTGAGCCTCTTGACACACTGGGAATTCACGCATCTCTGCCGCACTCTCCCCTACCCCCAGCCATCCCCCATCTCGCCAGCCCTCCAGCCTCCACTCTCGACACACTTGGAATCCACGTATCTCTCCCCCCTCCACAGCCATCCACCATCTTGCCAGCCCTCCACTCTTGACACACTGGGAATCCACGCATCTTTGCACCACCACCCCCCCCACACACACATACCATCTCACCAGCCTTAGACTCAGTTTTACGGTTTATACTTTACTCTCACCCAGGATGACAATATCCATTTGTGCAATCGATGTGTTCTTTATGTTTGTCTTTTATCACAAAGAAATAATCGTACATTATAAAAGTAAAAACTGTCCTCCATGAGCCAAGAGCCACGGCCTCTGTGTCACAGTCAGAGGAACCTAGTCAGGACCTTTAAGGCCTATGTCGTGAGAGCAAGAGCTCCAGCAACTCAAAACAGTAAAGGCAACCACCTGGAAGAACATTTCTAAATAGCAGCTGACAGTAGGTTACCGGGTACTCTCCCAGACTGCAAGACCAAGCCCTGACACCACACAGCTCCGAGGTCCCTGGGTTCTATGTGGCCTTCTCCTGGGGTGCCCTCATTCATCCAACTTTCATTTCCAATTTTAAAAACAGACACCAATGGTATTTCAGTAATTTTTTATGCAACCTCTTGAAAGTTTAAATTTATACTTCACCAGACATGAAAGTCTAAACTAGGTCAGTAAGCAGCACGGCCTCCTGGGGGATGCTCAGGGCAGGCAGGAGAGGGACCTCCTGGGGGATGTTGCCCTGGCAGGGGCTGGAGCGGTGGCCAGAGCAATTTTATCCCTACCTCCATGCACGAAGCCGTGAAGGGTGCAGTCCGAGGGTCCCACCAGGTGGATCAAGCTGGACTGGCTGTAGCTCACTGTGTTCGGCTCTAGAAAAGAACAGGAAAGAGCTCAGTTGTTGTACAGATGGGTCCTACTGCCCAGCATTCTGTCACCAGAAGTGCGACTGCATCACTTAGCTGGGTTTCTCTGAAGATAATGGAGGTCTCCGGCAGTACTGAGGAGCCTCTACCAGTGAGTTGCAGTGCACTCTGGGTATGGTGGTGCCCACTAGATCCTGTTCACGGCAGTAATTGCATCCCTTGGCTAGAAGGCTCCAGGCCTGACTCTGATGCTCCACAGGATGCCATCATTCAGTTAACTTTCCGTTCCAGTAACACAAAGAGCAAGGACAGTGTTTCTTACTTCCTGCATGGGCCCAGAAGTCTCAGGCTTTGACGGGTGTCTGGGCTGGCTTCCCTGAGTACCCATCTCTTCCATGCGTGCCTCTGTCGGTGCAAACCTTCCAAGAACAGCGGACAGCAGCAGAGTTCCAGCCACTCAGCGCTGCTGCCAACTGGCTGGGAAAGGCTCCACTTAAAACAGGGCATAAATTCTGTCCCTGGGGGCAGATGCCACTCCTCCAGGCTCCCTCTCCTCAGCAGGTATGCACATCTTGCCAAAAGCCTTTGGTCAGGGAGAAGCCCTCATTCTTTCCATGCTGGGATCAGCGAGAGGCACCCATTCCTGCCCTGGCTGCTGAAGGAACTGCTGAACCAGGGTCAAACAACAGGCACATGTCAGATCCCAGAGATGTTGTCCTCATTGGGCCTTGGACAATACGTCTCAGCAGCAAAACAGCTGGTGGCATACCTGTGTCTACCCACAGGCACATGAGTGTACACACACATACATACATACATACACACACACACACACACACACACACACTCTTTTACAGAAATCTTTCTCACAATGATTGTTTTATTTTTATGCTTAAGTCTCACTGCATACCGTGGCTGGGCTGAACTCACCATGTGGACCCACCACACCCAGGGTGCTTTTATTCCTTTTGATAGAAGGATCTTAAGTGTCTCAGCTCATCTCCAACTCCGTCTGTATCTATGAGGTTGGGCTTCTGCTTGTATAACAGGAGGGAAACACCAAGTCCGACCTACGTGGTGCTGGGGATCGAACCTTAGAGTGGTATATTACTTGTGTTTTAATAAATAAAGTTTGCCTGATGATCAGAGGGCAAAGTAGTCACGCTAGTCAGCTATACAGGCCAGGGAGTGGTGGCACACACCTTAAATCCCAGGACTCGGGAGACAGAGGCAGGCGGCTCTCTGTGAGTACAAGGCTACCCTGGAATACACAGGATTGATCCAGAAACAGATCCAGGTGGTGGTGGCTCACACCTTTAATCCCAGTGTTTGGGAGTCACACACCTTTCACCCCAGCACTAGGGGGGTAGAGACAGAGATATGGCTGGGTGGAGAGAGAAATACAAAGGGGAAGAGACAGGAACTCACTGGAGTTGGAGTCTGAGGATTCGTGGAGACAGGACCCCGCCCTTTTGGACTGAAGCTTTAGTAGAGGTAAAAGGTCTCTCTAATGGTTGGCTGCCTTTTCTTTTCTGATCTTCAGGTTGAAACCCAATATCTGTCTCTGGGTTTTATTATTCATGCAACAGAACCTAGAATCTTATCTATGATAAACAAGCTGTCTACCACCTAAACCACTGCCTTGTTCCCTTCTTTCTCACATTGAAAACTGACTGTCCCGTAACTACAGTTGCAGGACAGAGCGACACCCCGCTCTTCCACAGTCTGTTTGAGAACACTGGTGAGGCCAGTGCTCGGTGCTTAGAACCTGCACGCAGAAGCTTTCAATGCACCGAAGCACCAGTGCCTCTCTGATTTCCTCCTTCATTTGGCCATTAGCTAACTCCCCAGAGATCTGTGGGATCAGGTGATGTCCATTTTCTTTCTGCTGGTTCACAGCTCCTGGGGTGAGCACTTCCTCCTCTAGGCAGTGAATCCAACAGAGCCCCTCACATGTCCCCCACATTCTACATTTTAAGTGACACAGGAACATGGGAAAGGGACCTGCTACAAGCAGATACACCCACAGAAAGGGGAGTGCCTTGAATACAGGCACCAGCGAGGTGCTGCACAGAGCCTTGTTCGCAGATCCCAAGAGGTTACTACCATCTTGTCCACATAAAAGGCAGGGCACAAATCTAAACTGCACACCCACTGAGGTGTGGTGCTGAAGTAAACGGCCGAACAGAAACAGGTCATGGAGACCTTTGTCTCCGTTGGTCTTGGGCAGGCAACCAGGAAAGACAGAAGTCCAGAAAGCAGCAGCCAGTTTGTAAGCAGAACCCAGAGTGATCTGAGTTCAGGGACTCACGGCATCAAAGGTCAGATAGATAGATGTCCTGCTCCCAGACCTGGGGCTGAGGGGAACTTGAATCAAGAACCCTGAGATAGTGTGACTTCCTCATCCACATGTGTCCAGGAAGGAAGAGTGCGGAGGGGTGAGGAAGAATGAAAATACAGGCTTGGAAAGTACCCTGGAGAGATCTCTGGGTATAGTCACTGTCCTGGGAACTGGCGCTTGAAGAAGCTCTGACTGGTCAAGTCTCACACTCAGAGGCAGGTGGATGGTGATCCCATTTCCCTGTACCCTCTGTGAATGATGCCTGTGTCAATAATGGACATGGAAGAAGCTTGCATTTAGCAGCAACATCTTGGAATACCCAAAGAAAGCAAAACAGAATCCAATTAAGAGCTATCCCCAAGGCTTTGGCCTGACACACCGTGTGGTTCAGCTGGGCTCAGGTGTCTGTCATTTTGTAGTTCCCAGGTTTCTGCTCCCTCATCAACCATAACCAAGCACTCGGGCAAGCACAGCACCTATATTCCTAGGGCATCAGATGCAGGACCGTGAGGTGTTGCACCAGCACCATCTTTCCAGGGCATCAGATGCAGGACCATGAGGTGTGGCATGCAAACACTGTGGAGAGGACTATATACCGCCACGTCTAGACAGGACCTCATGACTGCCCTTGAGACAGGTTCTCTATGTGCAAAGACACTGGGATGGAGATGTGAGCAGACACAGGACAAGCGGAGCCAAATGACTGTCAGGCCTGTTCTCTCCCTGTCCCACATACACAGCGGACCACGCTTGCATGGCTCCAGCGTGGGGAAAAGGGACTGGTCACACTACCCACGAGTCTCAGAAGAGCTGTACGTTGCTTTTAGACCTGACCTATCTAAAACCTGGAATGTGAGCCCCCTGCAATAACTCTTCCTAGAGGCTCTTCCAAGCCACTTGTCATTGACGGTGGATGGTAACAGTTCAATCAGCTTCCACAGCAGGCAAGTGGCCTTTGTTATCGATGGAGTCAACCAACCTTTAAACAAAAATACTTGCAGCAGCTGGGCAATGGGGCACACACCTATAATCCCAGCACTCAGGAGGCAGAGGCAGGTGGATCTCCAAGTTTGAGGCCAGCCTGATCTACAGAGCAAGTTCTAGGACAGCCAGGGCTACACAGACAAGAAACCATGTCTCAGAAAACCAAAAAGCACTTGCAACACAAGCAGTGATGCACACCTGTGATCCCAGCACTCAGGAGGTTGAGGCCCAGGGCTGCCCGAGCTACACAGTGAGACCCTGTCTGAAAAGAATTGGGAGGAGGGGAGTATGTCTGCATGGACATATAGAGAGGGGCTTTTGGTCATTATTTCTTAAATAAAACAGGTTAATTACTATTATTTAATAGCATTTACATTATGTTAGGTATTATTCGTAATTACAAGAAGAATTAGCATATACAGGAGGTTTGTATACATAGGTTCCATGTGTTTGATACAGTGTGTGAGGTTATATGCAAGCCCCATTCCATCTTAGACATGAGATTTTGTGCACCCTTGGGTTCTGGAACCCATCCCCCTTGGATGCCAAGAGAAGACATCACACACACACACACACACACACACACACACACACACACACACACAGTCGTATATTGCATATGATAAATATATTCAATTTTATCAAACAGATGACAAAGCTACAGAAAATAAAAGGGCCTGAGTCCCCCAAGTCTCCACCATTTGAAGGAGAATCCACCCTGAGGGAAACTCAGTTTTGAATCTGCCTAAGCAGGAACTGCACCCCTATTTACTCACTAACATGCTGGGGTTTACCTGCTGCAGCAGTTACTATGACTCTGATCTTTAAACCTGAAGTTTCCAAACCATGTGGGGACCCCTCGGGAAGCACCAGGCAAGGATTCATAGGCTCTAAACACACCCCCTCTCCGAGCCCACCCACCTGCCAGGAGCTACTTCCCTGCTCAGGTTACATCCAGCGCCCTTTCACCCCACAAGCCTGCAGCTCAGTGTTGCCTTGTCTGTTTCCACCAAGGAAAGCAAGGATTAGATGCCCAGAGAACCGGGATTGAAACCAAGCAAACTCCAGAACCTCTCCTCCTATCTCCACACGCCAGATCCCCCCAAGACCAAGGCTGAAGGAACCAGGATCATGGCCAAACTGGATGGTCACAGACATCAGAGAGGCACTTCAGATACAGGACGAAGACCAAAAGCCCTGCTGGGAGTGGCTTGCCCTCCAGGGAGGGCTCTAAGCAGATGTGCCTGGGCACTGCTGACACTGGAAGGCAGATCTTAAACCAGAATCAGGAGCTTGGTGGCCTGCCAAGGCTCCCCACTGCTCTGCCCGACGTAGCCTGGGAAGGGAACACGGACAAGTGAGGACAGCACTTGGTCATGTCTGAGGTACTGCTGACGGCGTCATAAACCCAGCCGACCTGGAAATGGTCTTGTGGTCTGAGTCCCCATGGTGTTAAAGCTGGGCAGCTGATGGTCACAAACCTGGCAGCTCAAAAGCAACTTTTCTCTTGTCAGACAGAGAAAACAACACAGAAAGGGGGCTTCTAAAGAATTATCAGACTCCCCAAGGATACCTACCTGAGAGACAGCTGGCCCCAGGTTGCTAGGCAACACTGAGCTCAGGTTCTAGTAGTCTAAGTAGGTAGGGTGAGGCCAAAAGGTGAATGCCGTGGGGGAGGGGAAGCATGAGTGCTACATTGTAGAGCTCTGCCCTCCAATAATGAGGGGCACTGCCACCCTGAAGTAAAGCAGCTACGACTGAGACCCTTGCCCACAAAACTCCCTAGTGAAGAAAAGGGGACTTCAGACTTCACAGGATTTCCAAGAGGCAGTGTGTGTCGCCTTCCTGCCAGGGCACACAACAGCTGCTGGGAGAAGGGGTACCTGTAATACCTGTGAGTCACCAATCCATCACCTACATGCCTAACGAGCCAGAGCACCAAGGGAGCCTGGGGTGAAATGACTTCCTTCTTCTGCCTTGGGGCTCCACCTGGGGTGAGACATTTGTTCCTGTCTCCCTAAGAAAGACAACACAACAGCTCCATCTGGGAAAGACACAAACCTCCTCGTCCACACTGCTCCTGTGGACACAGAACCCCACCAGCCCACTCACTCAGACGAGCCCACCACACGGGCAGGAGGACAGGTACAGTGAACCCAAGAGAACAAGGGTAGTTCTGCCAGGAAACGGAAGTTGGAAACACAGTTATCACAGAGACCATGAAAAGGGCGAACACTTGCCTAACCTGTACGAGGCTCTGGATTCAAACCTCGCTACCTTGCTAAGAAAAAAATGAGAAGAGTAAAGAGCAGACATGTGACCCCTGTTCCACTTTTCAGATCCAATCAGCTGAGGGAGATGTATTTTTACAAGAGACGGAAAAAAAAAAAACCATGTAAAAATCCCCCAGAAAGCCCCGAGTTCACACTGCCAACTTCAATCACTGTCATCAAGCAATGGACTGTGACGACAGCTAAGTATCAGATTCACAACAGTCTCCCGAGTAGAGGAAGCTAATCTGATTGACAGCCGAGTAATTTCAGATTGCGAGATGGTCAGATAAGGTCTAACACCCAAAAACTGGGCTCTTTGGGGTTTTTTTGAGATGGGGTCTTGTTATGTAGTTCAGGCTAGAGTTGCAATCCTGCAATCCTGCCTCAGCCCTCCAAACACTGGGATTCCAGGCATGGACCACCACGTCCAGTTCAGTTCTCATTCTCTCTCCCTCCTTCCTTTCTCTTTTGTTAAAAGCAGATGTAGGGGAAGAAGAGCCCAACCAAGAGTGAAGGTTTTATACCCCGCCCAGTCGCACGGGTCTCGGATGATGGGTGTTTCGGGTGAGAAAGGAGGAAGGATGACAGGCAAACTGCTGGACGCTCAGGCAAACACTGGGTGACACCTGAGCACAACAGTGCCACTGCATAACTGGCAGTTACAGAGTCCCACAGAGTGTGCTCAGGCCACATGGACTGAGAGAGCCAAGTCTAGAGACAAACTTCCATCCACCTAGGGGCCTGAGACACTGGAGACCACGAAGTCCTCTGTTCAGGGACATCAAGGAACCCAAAACAGAATTCTGAGTATTAGAATGGGTCCAGGCCATTTCCAGCAAGATAGAGAAGCTCCTAGTACATTCTAGAAAGAAAGTATTCTCTCGAGACTATTAAACTCTGGCGACCGCACATGCAGGAGGGAGTCACAGACGTTACCTGGAAAACCTCCCTTTAACGGTGGGCCCACACATAATCCCTCACCAAGTTCCTGCTTCAACTGTCACCGAGGAACCTGGGGAGGCCCCTATTTAGTGTTTGGACAGACACTGCATGGAAACATATACCAGCCTGGTAGGGGACAGAGGGAAGGAAGGAAAAATCCCACAATGAGAGTTGAAGTTTGTCACTTGCATGGTGAGAACGACAGAGGTACAGAGAGACAAATGTCTACCTACGGGTGCCTGTGGAGAAAAGGTGCTTCAATCTGGGGTAGTCTCCTGACCCCAGACCGGTTCTGCTAACACTATAGACATTGGCTCAAAAACAACTTCTTGAGAAAACTCGGGAGAGACAGCAAAACAAATGCTATCTCCATGAGCAAGCAGCCCTCTCCTGAGACCAGAAGGAGCCAGCATGGCAGTCCCCACCCAGACTCTGAGAAGGAGCCAATGCCACCTCTGCCTGCCAGCTGTGCTACAGAAAGAGGTCTACCTGGCCAAGGGCAGGACAGTGGACAAGAGCTGGCTCCAGGAGAGAACTCAACACCCAAGAGCCCGGAGGGTAATGAAAGCACACTGGGAACTTCTGTGGCCTGTGAGGCAACCTGTGGAATGGCATCTGTCCCTGGTATCAGTCTACTCCAATCCCGTCCCCAGTCCCCAATTCACCTGGGTTCAGGACAGGCTGGACGATGTCCCCGTTCCTCCACTTGGTCTCCATGCGTTCTAGCTTCTGGGCTTCATAGCGCTTCCGACCCTCTTCCTCCAGTTCCTGCCGTGAATACTGTGGAAAGGAAGCCAGATAGAGAGAGGGTCAAGTGTGGGAGAACACAGCCTTCCTCCTCCATACCCTCCAGAGAGAGAGAGAGGGTCAAGTGTGGGGGGACACAGCCTTCCTCCTCCATACCTTCCAGAGAGAGAGAGGGTCAAGTGTGGGGGGACACAGCCTTCCTCCTCCATACCCTCCAGAGAGAGAGAGGGTCAAGTGTGGGGACACAGCCTTCCTCCATACCCTCCAGATAGAGAGAGGGTCAAGTGTGGGAGAACACAGCCTTCCTCCTCCATACCCTCCAGAGAGAGAGAAGGTCAAGTGTGGGGACACAGCCTTCCTCCATACCCTCCAGATAGAGAGAGGGTCAAGTGTGGGGACACAGCCTTCCTCCATACCCTCCAGGCTCCAGGCCAGAGCCCTTCCCTTCTAGCATTCTGTAATCAGAACTGCCCCCTTTCTTCTGATGGCATGACCACTATATAACAAGAATACAGGACAGATGAGAGTTTCCCAGTGTGCCCCTCACCAGAGACAGCCTGGTAGACATCACAGTTAGATCTCAGTATACCTGTGGATATACAAAGTCCTGTTCCTGACATGAGAGCTGAACAACCCGTGCTTCATTATGTCACTGCAGCACAGTCTATGTGACTGATGGTCACTTAGCAGTGCCCTCTCTGCTATTAAAATGACAGCATTCTGATGATTCTTGGCCACATCCTATCACTTGGCACCCAACTCTGTCCTGAACATTAAGCTGCAGAATCCCAGATCAACATCCTGCTATCTTTGTTATCCACCAGCCAATCAGCAGGAAGGACCTTTGCACAGCCAGGCAGCCAAGGCTGAAACAGCCCCCAAGGCACTCCTAATGAATCACAGGAGTTTGGTCCAGGAAGTGTAAATATATAACTTATTATAATGCACACCTTTAATCCCAGAATTAGGGAGGCAGAGGCAGGCAGGTCTCTGAGTTAGAGGTCAGCCTGGTTCCCAGAGCAACTTCCAGAACAGCCACGGCTACACAGAGAAACCCTGTGTAGGGAAAAAAAAAAAAAAAACCTAAACATCAATAAAATCTATTACACAAGCGGAGACTTCTCAATCCTGGGCATGATGGGGACACAGGCTTTTTAACACCACACTGCCTCATTTCCTCCCTGGGATCCTTGGAGTCCTGGGTGCTAGCCTCAGGTATGTACCAAGTCTACTGTCCACCCACCCTCAGAAGCCTCCGTCCTGAGCCCCCAGGAGCAGCCCACTCTCCCTTAACCCGGCCCTCTGTACTGAGCACCGCCCAGTCAGTCTCCCTGCCCTCCGTGCTGAGCACGGCCCAGTCAGTCTCCCTGCTGTCAGCCTCCCCTTCTGCTTCCCCACTCAGCCTGCATTTCTGGCCAAGTTCTCTGGTTCCTCCCTACCTGTCAAAGCCTCTCTAACCATAAATCACGCTGAATGGCAGCTTTAGACCTCCTTTCTAAAGACACGCTCCTGCTCCAGGCTTGGCTGAGCAGCTGGGCAGAATTCTGGGGATTAACTATTCATCCCCTTCAACTGAAGAATGTATCTTCAAAGTAGGCCAAGGAGGGAGCTGAGAGGTTTGCTCAAAAGATAAAAGTCAAGTGCCACTGCCAGGAGCATTTGACACTGCAGAGACATTCAATCTTCCCTTCTGTGAGCTGACTACTTCCTGATGCTCATGCCCAGTGTTCAGGGGCAAGAGCATCTGCCTGTGTTAAAACTGATGGTCGGATTCCAACATCCTCAAGAAATGCCCTCCAGAGATTTTAGAGAGGATGATCCACAAGGTGCTGGCTTCCCTCCATACTCCCACCACTGCAACAAGACCAAGCGCTGGCTGGAGATGGCTCAGTGGATAGGAGAGACAGCTCCATGGTTAGGAGCACAGGCTGCTCTTGCAGAGGACCCGTATCCATCTGTAACTCCAGTCCCAGGTGATCCCACACCCTCTTCTGGCCTCTACAAGGCACTGCTTGTATGTGGAGCACAGATATACATTCAGGCACCAAACATAAAAACCAAGGCAGCAGACAATGAGTTCAGGTCCTCAGACTTGGGGGCCTCCTAGAGCAAGTGCACTGAACCACTCCAGAGGAGCCGCTATGTTCAGCACCAGGGCCCTCCCGGAGCAGCAGTCCCGCTGACTTCTTTAATAATCACACTGCACTCTGCCAGGCTCGACAAACCATACTCTAAAGTGACACAGTGAGCAGTCATACCTGGCAACCAACCTGTGCGCAGGTGTGTGTGCGTGCGTACTACACATAGCAACAGACAGCTGCACGCTTTCTTGAATGACTGTCTCTCTCTGTGACAGGTTGGTAGGAGGATGCTCATAGTATCTGAAGCCTGAATTCAAGCTCCAGGTACCAGGACCTCCTAGAACAAGGAAGGGAGTCATGATTTCCAGGGTCAGGACAGATCCCTCTGGGCCCTGCCAGGGAATACGGAGGCCTATATTCCCAGGAAATTGGTTGGTATCTGTGGGAAGACTACAGATCATTCCAGCAGCTGCTGCAGCTGGGGCTGGTGTACTTCCTTCCTCGGCCCCCTTGGCCTCAGCTTGGTGGCCCAGTTTCAACACACTCCTCCACGAAGCCCAACTAGTGTTTATGTGTCATCAACCCCGACACACGAAACAAACTAAAAGGCTGCAGGCCTCCTTCAGCACACAGAGGGGGGGAGGCACTCGTGACTGCACAAGGAGTATGGGGTAAGAGTGCAGAGAGCCAGAGCCGGTCCCTGTGGTGACGACTTTCTGGATCACCCTTGCAACTGGCTGGGGCCTGGGTGGCTCCAGCTTTTAGGGCCCTGATGTTTGAAAAGCAGTCACGTGCTCAGTCAAGGAATGTCCAGAGGCCACAGCACAGAGCCTTGCAGCCACACAGAACAAGAGCATCGAGGACTGCATGGGAGTGCTCCTGTGGGACCTTGCTGAGACAAGGGGAGAGAGCACATGTGCGCTAGTGGCTGTTACCAAGCATTTGACTGCACTAGGTCTGAGCCCCAGGTAGCAGCCAAACCAAGAAGCAAACGGAGCAGCGGAGCTCAGGAGGGTTGGGAGGGAGCGAGACAAGGGAAGGTGGGCACTGGTCCGAGAAGCACACCTAGGGTTGAATAGGGTTCATCAAGAGAGAACCTTGGAACCTCAGATTGGGGACATTTCTGGAAATGGACTTTTGCAAATGCAGCTGGAGTGGGGTAGCCCTAAGTCCTACAGCCGGTATCTAAGACCACACAAAGACACGACCAAAGGGAAGGTGGGGCAGACAGGTGAGGCCATAGGCCTGCACCACGAGGAGCTACAACAGGACATGGGAACTTCCCCTTGGGCTCCACAGGGCATGTGATCCTGGCCACACAGGATTTGGGGCTTGACAATCAGAACTGTGAAAAAATAATCTTCTATAGTTTTAAATTTTTATTTTATTTTACTTTTGAGACAGGGTCTCTCTCTATGTAGCCCCGGTTGTCCCAGAACTCTACGTGGATCAGGTTGGCCTTGAACTCACAGAGATTCACCTGCCTCTGCTTCCCAAGTGCTAGAATTAAAAGTGTGTGTCACTATTTCTGGCCTTCTTTAGTTTTTATTTTTACTTTTTATTTTTCTTGGGGGTGGTTTAGAAACAGGGTTTCTCTGTGTAGCCCTGGCTGTCCTGGAACTTACTCTGTAGACCAGCTGACCTTGAACTCAGAGATCTGCCTGCCCCTACCTCTGCCTCCCTAGTATTGGGATTAAAGGCATATGCCAACACTGGCCAGTTCTTTAGTTTTTAAACCGTCCAAAGCCATAACACTTTGTCACAGCCATCTCAGGACAGTAACACAGGCAGGACTGTGGACCACTGCCTCTGCTTTGCTCACAGGAAGTGACCTGCTGAGCACAACTGCTGATCAGCACCAGCACAGCCAGGCCAAGGTTAAGCTGCCCTTTCTCAGAAGCAGGAGTTCTCTGTCACCAGAGGGTTCTATAAAATACCTAGACTTGGGGCTGGAGAGATGGCTCAGTGATTAAGAACACTGGCTATTCTTCCAGAGGTCCTGAGTTCAATTCCCAGCACCCACATGGCAGCTAGCAACTGTCTGTAACTCTAGTTCCAGGGGATCTGACACCCTTACACAGGCATACACACAGGTAAAACACCAATGCACATAAAATAAAAACTTAAAAATACCTAGACTATCAAACTGTGGTAGAACACCCCTGAGATCCTAACACTCAGGAACTGGAGGCAGGATGGCAAGGTTGATGTCAGTCTGAATGGCATGGAAAGTTTTAAGTTAACATGGGCTATAGAGGTTTTGTTCTTTAAAAAAAGAAAAAACAACTTTAAATAAAAGTGCATGTGGTAGCACCCACAATCACAGCACTTGGGGAGGTATAGGCAGGGTGGTCAGGAGTTCAGATCCCTCTGGGGCACAACAATTTCTAGAGGTCAATCTGTCTCAAGCCTTCCCGTCCAAACCACCCTAGCTAACTAAACAGCAATAACAACAGCAACAACAACAGAGTAGCTAGGTGTAGTGGTGCATATCAGTACTGCTAGCACATTGGCGGGGGCGGGGGCACTGAGACAGGAGGATGAGAACGCTGAGTTCAAAGCCAGCCTAGGCTACAGAATAGGGGGAAGTGCACATCAAATCACAGATGCTATCAACCACACCTTGACCTGCACCCTAGCTAGCTGGCCACTGAGCAGTGATGGGAAGAATGACGAGGATTAAGTCTCCATGGACCCAAGCAACCCAGAGCCAGTAGGAAGAGAAGAGATGACAGAACTGTCTCACTCACAGGAAGTCCCCTGCCCCTGCTCAGCCCAATGAGGAAGAGAAGACACCTTGTTCCTTTTGGAACAAGGGCTGTGGGTGCCAGCACTGTCTGTCTCTGGTGGTTCTGCAAGCAGAAGGCAGGCCCATCCTAACCCTCCCACGCCCACTTCATCACATTCTACACAAACCCTCACCATGGCCAAAAGACCCTAGGTGTCAACACTCTCCCGGAACACTTGGGAAGTACTGGTCTATCGCACGGCATCCCCTGGGCTTGCCAGGTGTGTAACAGTCTCCTCTGACATTGAAACATGCCATCCCTACGACAAAGTTGATTACACAGGAAGGTAAACAACTCCAGTTTCGAGAAGTCCCTGAAACTGAGCAGGTACACTAGGCTCCTCTCTACCAGAGAAGCAGTAAGTGCATCCCCTCAGAAGAGCTGAGCCAAGCTGCAAAGAAGACTCAGACAGGTGAGCTGCAAAGACGACCCAGCTGCCTCAGAGAATCAGAAACCAGCGGAGCTGCTTGGGAGGGGTTTAGACAGCCCCAACACCTGGAAAGGACACTCTCCAGCCTGTTGAAAGTTGTGAGCCTGCAGGCTGTGCACTGTGCTCCAGAAGGTTCCCAACTCTGTGGGCTGTTGCACATACTGGTCTTTGAGTCATTCCTGCTCCTGTAAGTAATCCCAATACAACTCATTGGTTTACTACATTGGCCTTTGGGCGTTATCCATACTTTGGTCTGTTGTGGGATCACAATCAGGGATAAGTAGACCTGTGTGTTGTATCTCCCCAACAAAAGTTGCTTTTTTCTTTTCTTTTTGTTTTGGTTTTTCAAGACAGGGTTTCTCTGTGTAACAGTTCTAGCTGTCCTGGAACTAGCTCTGTAGACCAGGCTGGCCTCGAACTCACAGAGATCCACCTGCCTCTGCCTCCTGCATGCTGTAATTAAAGGTGTGAGCCACCACTGCTCAGCTTCCAGCAAAAGTTTTGTCACACGACACTGCCCTAGATTGCCTGCCTATGGTGGGACCCTCCAGAGACAAACACGGGCTCTTCTCATCCTACTAAGTTATGTGTGCATGTGTGCACGTGTGTGTGCACATGTACACATGCGTATGCATGCACGCAATGAGAGACACTCAAAAGAGGAGGCCGATGCCAGAAGAGGCAGCAGAGGGGAAGTCAAGGCTCACATAAGACCAACAGAGGCTGAGACGATTCGGGAAGTGGCTTGCTTGGCCCAGTCAGCCTGCTCTTAGCAGACCCAGCACTAATCAGAGACAGTCCTGTCATTAGCTTTCCTTCCCCTGAGCAAGTGTGACACAGAGGGACACCATACCCTGGGATATGGGCCACTGACAGGCGCATTCCAGGAGTCACAGGCACTGCAAGATCAGCACTTCCTCAGGTCATGAGCTCAATGTTTCTTCACCCATCCAGAGAGGTTCCTGCCAGGTCCCCCAGGTGCTACAGTCTACCCCATGATCCTCTGGGCTGCTCCTATGGCTAAATGGGCCTCCCACAACTCCAAGGGGCCCAGCACCTGCAGTTGCCCCAAGAGACACATGAAAGGGTCACCTTACCACAATAGGAGGCACCTCGAGGACCTTGTCCACATTCTTCAGTGACAGGGGCACATACCACAAGGTGGCCTTATTGGTCATCTTTTTGGTACCTTAAGAGAAAAAAATCACATGAGTGATGCTTCAGTTTGGCTACACCAGGCAGATGCTGCCTCCAGCCCTGAGCAGCCAGAGCTGCAATGCTGTCACTTCTGGCTCCAAATCCCCAAGGTCCTGTCCAGACACCTGGCTTGAGGGCATTGCCATTGTGGACGTATTGGACCAGAGTCCCACGTGGTCCTAGGAGAGGCTACTGGAAGGGCTGCAGACTCAGGCGCTAAGCGAAGTCAGCCCCAGAGCTGGTTTCACAGAAATGGGGCATGGCTAGAAACCTGCGGCAGAGGAAGCCCTGTCATATATAGGAGGCTGAGGAAGCCAGGCCAAGCTGCTAGCTCGCCCAAGTCCCCACCAGCAGACATTGCCATTGCCTGTTGAACACCTGACATCCTCAGTCCAGACTAGTACAGACCTTTCAGAAGATTCCGTTCACCTGTCCAAATGCTGCAAGAATTCTCACCAGCAGGAAACCAAAGAGAAAGAGAGAGAGAGGGAGGGAGGGAGGGAAGGAGGAAGGGAAAGGAGGGAGAAGAAAGAAAGAAAGAAAGAAAGAAAGAAAGAAAGAAAGAAAGAAAGAAAGAAAGAAAGAAAAGGTGGGCAGCCTGAAGGGTACACACAACCAAACCTCGTGGCATATCGAGAGACTGCAGAGCTGAGTAGGTCCTGAGGTGGCAGAAACAGGCAAGGCCAACCACTGCCCAAAGCACAGAGACCTGGGTCAGTTCCTCAGGCCCAGTGCCGACAGGCCAGTTGCTTCTCCCCATCCCCTCCCCAACATAGTCCAATCCAGAGCTTCTGCCACAAGAGGGGTGATGGGCTCAGACTCACTTGGGACATTGAGTCCAGACACGGAGTAGAATGAAGCTTTCAAAGCAGGAAAGCCCATCTGGATTGAGAGTCACAGCTCGTGGTCTTTGGTATCAAAGGAATCCACAGTTCACTGGCCCATGGCCCTGCTTATCATAAGAAGCTAGAAGCCCAGAGAAGTCAAGAGCTTTGACTAAGGTCAAAGGGCAGCTTGGTGACATCCTAAGCACACACTAAGGCTCACTTCAGAAAGCGTGGGAATGTGCCTTTAAGAAGTGGCTTTGACAACATAAAAGGCTCCTGGGGGTGTGGGGATAACAAGAGACAGGAGACAAGGGAGGCAGGAGCAGCAATGGTGGACTCTCCACCCAGGAGAAGAGTGCCCCCTGCTACTTCTAGAGTACCTTCCCTAGGAACCTTGGGTTTCCCTAAATTTACACCAAACACAGCCCCAGGCTCCCAGTCAAGCACTGCCATGTGTGTGTGTAGGGGTGGGTGTATTAAAAGACAGGCCCACAAGGGCCCTCCTATTCCATAATGGCAGGCCTCACAGCCCCACCCAGACACATGGCACCCCGAGAACAAGGCTGTGGGCTCCCATGCCTGGGAACCATACGCAGACACGATAGGAAAATATTTTCCCCACGCTGTGACTGAATGAAACTGACAACCTGCTTTTGGGAATAAAGATTTCCTGTTGGACTCAGTGCCAGCATGAAGAGCTGGTTTCCATGGAAACACAAGTGGCCCACTAAACCGAAATGAACAGCACTGAGCAAAATGAGGCAAACACACTAATTGTGCAATCTCCACCCTCCAGTGGAACCATGTCAGGGCTGTTGCACTACACATGCCTCCCAGCCCTGTGCTGTTTGCCAGAGCAGCCTGCAGCCACGACACCCCGTTAGCCTAACTCTGCTCTGGCAGAGGTGAGTGCGCGGCTCCTCAGGGGCGGAGATGAAGAGAAGTGAGCCAGGTCTGTGCTCACGCAGAAGTCTGGACTTCAGCTCAGCCCAACGAAAAGGGAGCATGGTGACTGGGGTCCTTGCTCTTGTGGTGAGGTCATGCTAATAACAGCAAGTTTGGTGTTCACATGGGTTACAGCCCTGGGTGTGCACCTAGCGCCCCTAGACTCAGTGTTCCCGTCACTCATCCAATCAGCCAGGGCATGTAATCAGGGTGGTATTGCGTCAGATGGCTGTACACAGGCCATCACAGGCTCACCTTTAAGTGGACATGTAGGGAGGGAAATGGCAGAGAACCCTGGCATGCCAGAGGTCAGTCTACAATAATGAGCTCTGGGGTAGGACAACTAAGACATGGAAAGAAGCCTCTAAGCCCTTCCTGCTCTGAGATCCCCATCCGTGGTCCAGGAAGGAGGAACCAAGGGGATCTGAGGCAATGGTCAGGCCCCACTGAGAAAAGCTGCCATGCACTGCCTCCCCTGAGCACTAAGAGTAAACAGTGCCTGTCCTGTGTCCCGGGAGACTGTACCAGCACTATCTTTGCCCTTCAAGGCTTGTCCATCTGTCAGGTCTCCTGCACTCACCCATCAGGGCAGAAGGAGACTCTGCAGGAGGAAGGGTCTATGGGGTAAGTGCAAAGGGCAGCATTGCTGCTTCAGGCTTTTCCTTTTATGAATTGTTATTTTATTGCTTTAAAACTGTATTGTATGTGTATTTTGTCTACACGTGTCTGTGCACCACGTGTGTGCCCTCACAATTCTGAAAGCTGCAGAATACCTTTGTGCCCTGCCGCTCTCCCAACGCACACTGCAGTGGCCTCTGATCACTAGGTTTGTGAGGGCTGAGGCTTTGGTTGTTCAGGTGAGGCAAAATATGCTCTTGTTTTTTAATTCACTTTATGTGTAGGTTTTGCTGCATGTATGTATGTGCACCATGTATCCATATGGTGCCGTTGGAGGCAAGAAGAGGGCACCAGGTAGATACTCAGAAACTGGAACTACAGACAGATGTGAGTTAACATGTGGATGCTGGGAATCAAACCCAGGTCCTCTGTACAAGCAGTCAGTGCTGTTAACCACTGAGCCATCTATCCAGCCCTAAAGAATCCTCCTGCCCCACCCAAACAGGGTTTCTCTGTGTAGCCCTGGCTGTCCTAGAACTTAACTTGTGTTATAGTATAACTTGTGTTATAGTATAACTTGTGTTATAGTATAAGTTGTCCTATAACTTGTGTTATAGTCTAGGCTGTATTTTTTTGACAGGATAGATTTTCTATTTTTCTGTATTGTTTGACCTCAAATTCACAGAGCTCTGACTGCCGAGTGCTGGGATTACAGGTGTGTGCCACTGCCACCATTGTAGGACCCCAGTACGATGTGCCCCACACAGTTTCGGAAGCTGAAGGCTCCCACAGCAAAAGATCTACTGGCTGGTTACAAACAAGCATGAAGACCAGGGTGTTCCAAAGAGCCTGTCTCCTGCTCAGGGGTGACCAGCCACCCTAGCTAGGCCCAGCAGAGGAAGACCCACAGAACAGACTGTGGCGACTCCTCTCTGCCCTGGGCCTGCCTTCCTCTAGTGGGGCACAAGGCCCCTTCCTGTGTCACAGCCTGAGACCAGCATCCAAAAAACACTCTAATGCCAAAGGGTCCATAGACTGAGGAGCAAGAGCACAATCTCACAGTCTTCCAGTGCATAGTGGCTGAGGTAATCCAGCCCATTCTGATCCATCCCTGCTGAGGTCATCAGAATGTTCCAGATGGACAACTGTGTTCTTAGCCCTTCCAAGACAGCCTGAGCCCCTTAATCAGCCCTCAGCCATCACTCCACGGGGTTACCACTGCAGAGAACCTAGGGAAGGAGAAAAGGAATAAACCAGCCGGGCCTCTAAGGCTCATGGGACCACAGGGTGGTGGGTAAGCAGGCAGAGGGGGATGAAGGGCCTGTCTTCCCAGTCCACAGCCAGCTTATAAAAGAAACATAACTACTTCGTGAGAAGGAGCTCTGCTCCCCTGTGGTGCCAGTGGGGAAAAGGAGAAGGGTTTCCATGGTTACCACAGCTACAGAAAAGGTTCAGATGAACCAAGGCTAAGGTTGACCCAACAGCTTCTATAAAAGCCTGGTTTCTAATGGGCAGGGGCAGATTTTCCTAGCAACCTCAGCACAGCCATGACCCAGAAGAGCAGGGGATGGTGGCCACGGACTAGCTGGTCTCAAGAAGGAGGGAAGGAGGCTGGGAATCCAGTTCTCACTGGAGGGGCTCAAGTGGATTTCATAACCCACCAGTGCTCCCATCTGCAAACTGCAAAAAAATGGATCGAGAAAATCTGCCCACAGGGTCCGTGACAGAGATGTAGCCAGCTCTCCAAGTAGGAGCAAGCTGTGTGTCAGTCAGCTTCAGCTGTCAACCTGACACAAACCGAGAGTCACCTAAAGAACTACCCAGATCAGACTGGCCTGTGACCATGTCTGGGAGCCATTTTCTTAACTGCTAAATGATGTAGGGGCTGTAGTGGGCTGTGTAAGAAAGGTAGGTGAGCAAGCCAGAGTTAGGGAGCTGGTAAACAGCATTCTGCTCCTCCACCATCTCTGCTTCAGTTTCTCCCTCCAGGCTTTTACCTTAAATTCCTGATTCGGCTTCCCCCAAGTGATGGCTGTGACTTCTCAGCTCAAAGCCTTTTTTTCCCCAGTGAGATTTGGCTCAGGTTTGACCACAGCGACAGAAAGCGAAGCAGAGCACTGACTCTGAGCCACACTGGCTGGTGAGAAACACCCAGGACTCACCTGTGAGGATGTTCTCCGACATCACGTGGACCTGGACTTCCACAGAATGCTTGGAAGTGTAGGTGAGCTCTGCACTGACATGAGCCACCTCGCCGATGCACATGGGTGACAGGAAGTCAGTGCGCTCCACCCGGGCCAGGGCAGCCACACAGCGCTCCTGTAAAGACCAGAGAAGGACATTAGCCCAGGCCAGCAAGTCCCTACCACAGAAACGTTCCCTCAAAACCACTGTTCTGTTCCTCACTGTGAAATAATGTGGCTGATTGACGGCACTAGCCTAAGTGTGGAGCAGCAGCAGCAAGTACCTCGGAGTTGCCACTGACTGACATACCCTTACCAGGGCCATTTCTCCTTATTTGTCTACAATAACACACACTGCTTCATACAGAATAGCAAGAAGCACACAGAAGTGAAGAGGGGCGACATCACTCCCTTCCTAAGAGAAGCAGTTACCACCTGGGTCTTTCTGGGCTCCATCCTCAGGACAGGGCTCGGCTGCCTTGTCTCTTCCTCTGCTTTAGTCTTAGGTGGCTGTGCACCTTCTAAATACTTCACATTCTGATCTCCTTACTCACCAGGGAAAAAGAACCTGCCTGTTGTCACTATGTTATCCAAGTGCAAAATGTGGATCCCAGAAAGACTGGCCCACAGGGTGCATGGGTCATAGGAGAGGTCACCTAGGGAAGTGGCATCCCTGGGGCACTAAACACTAATAGACTGACTCTCTCTCTCTCTCTCTCTCTCTCTCTCTCTCTCTCTCTCTCTCTCTCACACACACACACACACACACACACACACACTCACCTCTCCAACCTTTAAACAGATAACCCAGTCTCATGATTAAAAATTATTATAAGAGCATCTGGCACCAGGTGTGCCTCCAGCCATCTTGTCCCCGAGTCACCTGGGAGCCTTGGATACATACAGCCTCAATTCCATTGTGAAGCCCAGATGGTAGATGCAAGCATGCAGACTGACTGCCCTTCACCCCCCAAAAAACATCTCTCACAGTCTACAGGCCGAGTACTAGTCTAGTTCAGACACTCCTACAGGCTGAGTACTAATTAGTCTAGTTCAGTCGGTCCTACCGGCTGAGTACTAACTAGTCTAGTTTAGTCGGTCCTACAGGCTGAGTACTAACTAGTCTAGTTCAGTCGGTCCTACAGGCTGAGTACTAACTAGTCTAGTTTAGTCGGTCCTACAGGCTGAGTACTAACTAGTCTAGTTCAGTCGGTCCTACAGGCTGAGTACTAACTAGTCTAGTTCAGTCGGTCCTACAGGCTGAGTACTAACTAGTCTAGTTCAGTCGGTCCTACAGGCTGAGTACTAACTAGTCTAGTTCAGTCGGTCCTACAGGCTGAGTACTAGTCTAGTTCAGACACTCCTACAGGCTGAGTACTAACTAGTCTAGTTCAGTCGGTCCTACAGGCTGAGTACTAGTCTAGTTCAGTCGGTCCTACAGGCCGGGTACTAGTCTAGTTCAGTCGGTCCTACAGGCGGAGTACTAATCTAGTTCAGACACTTCTACAGGCTGAGTACTAGTCTAATTCAGTCGGTCCTACAGGCTGAGTACTAACTAGTCTAGTTCAGACAGTCCTACAGGCTCTTCCTCAGTCTGTTAGAGCTGCTGAAACAGAAAATAACTAGGTGGGCTATAAGAACACTTCATCTCTCCATTTCTCAGTCTCTAAGTCCAAGATAAAGATACAGGTGTACTCAAATCTGCTAAAGCCCTTCCTCCGGGTTCATGAATGAAAGACCAAGAGGACACGATTGTCCCTTAACATAAGGCCATTGAGCAGGGCCTGCTGACACACACCAGCAATTCTAGGACTATGTAAAACAGGAGGACTTGGCAGGAAGGGGAGAGCTGGAAGAGAAGCCTGGGCTATACTGCGAATTTGGGGGTCTACTTAGGGTACAAAACAAGACCTGGTCTCAAAAAGACTAAGTAAATAAATCAATGGGGTGCTGAGCCCTTCACGCAAGCTGAAGACCCATCACCTGAAGAGCTCGCCCTTCCACAACCCTCCCCTTTCAGGACACACTGAAACCATAGCAGTACCGGAAGAACCTCCTCAACCTGTTCCTAGGCTCCCACAGCTGCTCTCATGGTCAGACAGAACAGGAACCCCATCTTTTGTTAGACATGTGCCAGCTTCAGCCGTGGCGTAAGCAATACTACAGTGGACAACCTCGCCCATTCGACGCCATCTGCATGTCAGGAGTCAGGGTTCTGATACACAATCACAAAGGCCTCTTCAGAAGTCTAGCAGTGACCCACATGGCCACAGGACCTCAGGGCGCCCTTACTCAATCAGCCTACTTTCCATCCCTGCTAAGACAATGGCAAGATGGTCTGGTGCCTCGCAGTGTCACTGTGAGTCATCACTTTCCATAGGAGCACTTGGCACTTTGGGACCTTCCACTGAACAAGCCCCTGGGCAGCCACTAGACTGACGAGGACATAAGCAGCCCTGGTGTCAGTTCTCAGCCAAGCCTCACAGTAGCCCTTGACAAGAGCCAAGATGGAAGGACAGCTGCCTGTGACTGCACAGCAGGCGGGTAACAGTTCCAGCCTTTGTTGTATCCCCCCATGTGTGCATATGATTTATGCATGTGCTTACACATGTGTGAACATGTGCACACATGGGGAGGCCAGAGGAAGGCATCAGGAGTTCTCTATCAGTCTCCACTATAGGGAACGGAGGAGCCCCTGAAGGACTAAAGCCCGCAGAGAATATGTTGTGTTGACATGGGTACAGCCTTACAAGAGTGGCAAAGCCTGCCGAGGATCAGGAGGGATGGCAAAGCTTCCCTCCAGAGACCACATGTGAGAGTCATCAGTGCCCGCAAGGACTCGCAGCTTAGCTCTCTCCTCTCCCAGATGTTCGCTCCCACACAGAGACCTCCTAGAGACTATCTAGGCCCTCTCCTGCGCTGCACCTAATGACCTGGGGGTGGGTAGGTGCCTTCCATCAGAGTGCACATGTCCCCACCTGATCCTAGGCTTCCTGACCATGTGTCTGTGTGTCCATTCTTTCTTCACTCCCCTGCCACCCTAGTCAGGGTTCA
Source organism: Myodes glareolus (assembly GCF_982192425.1). Classification (NCBI taxonomy): domain Eukaryota; kingdom Metazoa; phylum Chordata; class Mammalia; order Rodentia; family Cricetidae; genus Myodes; species Myodes glareolus. The sequence goes on from NC_142031.1 coordinate 4,537,629, forward strand.
CTATCCAAACCCGGCAGCAGCACACAGTTCTCCAACTTCTGCTTCAAGACAGAAATTCTCACTGGACCTAGAACTCACTGTTTGCTTGGTTGGTTTTTTGTTTTGTTTTGTTTTGTTCTCCCAAGACAGGGTTTCTCTGTAGCTTTGGAGCCTGTCCTGGAACTCGCTATGTAGAACAGGCTGGCCTTGAACTCACAGAGATCCGCCTGTCTCTGGGATTAAAGGCCTGCGCCACCACTGTTTTTTGAGTAAACTGGCAACCAGAAAGCCTCAGCATTCCGACTCAGCACCCCTACCAGCTCTGGAATTAGAGGCATATATGGCCAGGGCCAGTTTTAACGTGGAAGCTGGGGATCTAAACTCTGGTCCTCAAGTTTGCACAGCAAATGCTCCTTACCTGCTGAGCCAATCTCCCTAGCCCCCACCCCCACCTCCCAGTACACAGACAGCTCTCCTATCCGCCTGAGAACTCACTTGTCCCTGGCAGATGAGGAAAGGAGTCAGGAGCATGCCTCACTCCTAGAACCCACCTCTTTGGAACCGGGACCAAGAACCTTGCTCATCACTTTCCCAGGTAATTCTCACACAAACAGGCTGGAGACTGTGAGCTTCTGATCTTACAGACAACACAGAGACAAGCAACTAAGCCTGGGCAGGAAACGGAAAGTTCTAGAGGGGTGTGTGTTTTGCCGCCGTGGACTTTCTGATTTGGATCCGCAGGGCTTAGGTCCCTCCCACCGGCTATACTGCCTATTTACGCAAAATGAAAAGATCAAGGAGGAGTTAGTGTTTCCTCAAGTTCATTCTCATGACTGTGGCACCACCCACTGGCAGAAGAAGGAAAGGCAAAGGCTAGGCAGAGCCAAGAGAACGCAGGCATGACTCTGAGCATGACAATACTACCTTGGTGTCTGTGTTGGGGTCTGTGTTACTCTTCAGCAATGCTGCCTGGCCCTGTTCATCCAGGCACTGTTAGCAAACCAAGCGGTGAATAGGGCCAGGCAGCATTGCTGAAGAGTAGCAGAGACCCCAACACAGACAAAACATGAGCACAAACTCGTGCACATGTCCAGGTCTGAGAGGCAGGAGCCTCAAAGCTCAACCGCTCTGCTGCTTACCTACAGTACTAAGGTCACTTCTCCCCTGAATCATGGAAGCCACCTCCAGTAGGACAGGTCAGAGCACTGCCCTGGGGCCCAGATGATAAAGAAGGAAATGAGGCGGCACACACAGTTAGGTGCTCAGAAGTCGTGGGGATATGACACACACAGACAAGGTCTGATGAGGGGACACTGGACTGAAACCCAGGCGACAAGCTGGGAGAAAGGAGGTCAGGAGGGACAGACCAGAGCAGCAAGGACAGTGGTCCTGAGGCAGGCCCAGCGCCACAAGTGGAGTCAAGAGAGCTGCAGTCAAAGGCAGACCAAGGGCCCCTGGGGCGAGGGGCTAACCTCAGCAAGGACAGTCTCCTCAGTGAGGCAGGAGGAAAACACAGACCTCCCCCTGTGCTGTCCCCAAGACAGACCTCAGGAGTCTTCTGATTTGCTTCTGACCCAAAGAAAGAAGAGTCCAGCCTGCACCCCCACTTCCTCTCTGTCCCCAGTAGCCCTGTCCACAGAGAGGAAGAAACCCTGCAGGCATCTAAGGAAGAGCAGCTCAGACCAGGGGAGAGCACAAGCCCAGAGGCAGGGCAGACAAGGAGAAAGAGCCACAGGAAGTAAGCTCCTGAGGAGGGGAGCACAGGAGGGTCTGGGTGTGGACTGGGCTCGGACTCCAGGACTAGCGCCTGCTGCCCTACTGTGTGGTGTACTCCAGTCACATCTAAAGAGATTCGGGCTACTATTCTGGGTACAGACACCACAGGAGGTGGGCAATGACCAGAAGGGCACTCTGCCAAAAGGCTGTCCCAACAATTCTAGGGCATGAGGTGGCACTGCCAATCAGGATGCTCAGACTAGGAGTCACCTATGACTGGTGGATAAGGCATAAGACAACAATATTCAAATAGAGCTCCCAGATTTGGATCCCAAGGAAGCAGAGACTCGAGTTCCATGGACCATAATTGCCACCTGCCTCCTTAAGTGGCCCCCACCTCTCTAGGGCAGGCTCAGCCCCTCAGAGACAGCAGCAGCGACAATGTCACCACATCTCCAGGTAAGATAAGGGTCACATGAGCTAAAGCACATCTTACTTGATGGTGATTGCTACTCCACATTTTTAATTTTTTTTTTTTGAAACAGGGCCTTGGCTACCCTGGAACTCTCTATGTAGACCAGGCTGGCCTTGAACTCACAGGGACCCACCTGCATGCCGGTCATAAAGACATGTGCCACCAGCACATGTAGTCTGAGTGCTACAATTTTTATTGCCATCATTGCCCACTTGTCCTCCAAGTCCTCCTCTTCCTATATCCCCAAGCTCAGGACTTCCTCTTCCCAAGTCCATTCTCTTGTTAAGCTTTCCTGAGGTGCATGCACACTGCCTTTTTCTCTTGAAGCTTCTCTGAGACTGTCACCTCCTTCCTATAGCCACCAGAGGGCATCCTGATGCACCAAGCTCTAAGGGCAGCACCTTCCAACAGAGGAAGCCAGCTTCACAAGATAGTCCCAGTCCACCACCCAGCCAAGGCCCATACAGCCACCCCAAATGGCTGTCACAGTTCGGCTCGTTCTACACACACAAGCTCCTCCTTCCAGCTGTGATGCAGGTGGCTCCTGACCAGACTGAATGCTGTGCTCTGGTCTAAATTCATCGTGTAAACTTCACCCACCAATGGGACAGAACTAGAAGTGGGGTTTTGGAGCAGCAGCCAAAGGGCCAGAGGGTACAGCTTTTAAATGAGGTAAGTGCTCTTTAGACAAACAGAGGTCCCACGTGAACCCAACCATGAGACGGCAATAACAGTGACCTAGGGAGCAGGCCCTCCCCAGACAATTCACGGATGAGAGATCAGCTTCTGCTGCTCACAGGCCATCCTGGGTTTCTGGAGTCTACCAGAAAGACTCATCAGGATACCATAATAAAGAAAATATAAGCAAGCAACCCAGAGGCATTCTGTGAGAAACTGCTCGCACTGCAGTGGCCTGCCAAGGATGCAATGTCATGATAAAACTAAAAACCAGCCTCACTCCAGGAACACTTACGTACACAGCAAAACCCTGGTTCAAAAGTCTGGTGCGGTCTTGAAAATCTGTTAACCATTACCTAAACCTTCAGCTGCCTCCGCGTGGGTGGCTGCTGGCTAGCCGGGATGGTAGGTGGTAGAATGGTAGGCACTCAAGACTATCTTCAAGTAGGACAATGAGCTCACAGTAGAGCTGCCCTTCCCAGCCACAGCACCCGCAGCATGCACTTCAGGAGTGAAATCCAGAACAGCCAAGGTTACACAGAGAAACCCTGTCCCGGGGGGAAATTACAACAGTAATGACTGATCAGAACTAGGAGTATCACTCACTTGCCTAAGCATGCACAAGACCCAGGATATTGGGGCTGGAGAGTAGATGGTTAGGTGCATGCTCTGATCTTATAGAAGACCAGAATTCTGTTCGCAGCACTCATACTGGGCAGCTCCCAACTGCCTATGACTCCAGCTCCAGGGCACCTGACACTCTTCTGGCCTCCACAGCACCTGCACTCATGTACACAGATACACATACTTTTCTTATTTAAAAATCTTAAAAACTGCCTCAGAGCAGATCTGGTGAGCAAAGAGTGAACGACTGAAGAATTATCAAAAGGTTCCACAGGCTCATACACAGCCAGGACACTCCTGCTTAAACAGCATCAATAGATTTGTTCAATGCCAAGTGTGAAAGGACAATGTGAGAACAATAAACAAGGAGCAGCACAGGGCATCTGGGCTTTGCTATGGCAGGCTGCACGGCCAGGCCAGTAAGTCCCTTGTGCCAACTTTGCCAGGTCAAAATACACAAGGCCTCTCTGGGGTTCCCTGTCCTGAATAAACCCCGTGTTCACATCAGCCCAAAGAGGGGTTTTTAAGTGAGGTGGGGTCTTCCTCCTCTCTGCCCAGCAGGGCACTAGCTGAGACCCACAGCTCACAGAGGTGATGCACTGCGGACCCCCTGCAGGCCCACCTCTGTACCTACCACAACAGGCAGCTGCTGTCAAGGGAGATGCTCTCTCCCTGGTCAGCCTTCAGAAAAACGTCAGGTTCTTCCGGCTGTCATCTCATGACAACTTACAGAGACCCTAAGGTTCTAAACCCAGAGAGACTGTCCTACAGACCCCACAATAGCTGCAGGGCCACCTCCCAATGCACAGCTCCTGAGCAGGTCAAACACTGGCCCACAATATGCAGAGCCAACAATACTCAGACCATAGGTGAAGCCCAGAAAGCCAAAGCATTTGCCCACAACACCAGAGTTCAGTCAGGGACACAAATGGGACTCAGGCAGCCTGTCACCCACACTTCAGCTCTTAAACAGTAGATCCACACAGGCATACAATATTTCTGACCACAACCAAGGAGCTAGCAAGGCTCAAGACAAGACCACGTGCGAGCCACAGCTCTCATAGGACCCTTCAGCCTCCCAGCAGCTTTGTCCCTGCTGATGTCCCAACCTCCACACTGAGGCCAAGGCCAAACCTTATTCCCTGGGACCCAAGTAGGGTTGACTGTGCCAGAACCTCCAGACACCCGGACCTAGTAGACAGGGCAGTATGCCGCAGACCTGGCCTCTCCGAGAACTGCTGCCCAGACCCCCACACTGCTATGGCGTTGTGGAGTTCAGAATTTCATGGGTAATTCTAGCACATATGAACAGGGGTCTGGGCACTTACCCCATTCTGGCTGTTACAGTGCCGGGTGCTGATGATGGCCCCTGCCTCCTCAATCATCTTCAGGATGGTCCCTCCATGAACATTGCCAGCCACGTTGGCATCATCTGGCCGCATGATCCTACAGCAGGTAAGAGAAATGGGATAAGCCTCTTCAAGAGAACCCTACTGTAACAGTAACCCCTGGAGAGAGAAGCGAGTGTACGCTCTGGCTGCAAGAACTTCCCACACATCTTGGCTCTCCCTCAATACAGCGTGTCCACCAAGGCTAATCTGACAGGCATGGAGGGGGCTTCACAGTCCTCTTTATAGGGGACAGAAGGCAAGCAGAGGACCTTCCTTTCCTGAGGTCACAGGTGCCATAGGAGACTGCTTCCTATCCTGGTCTGAAAGGGCTGACAGAAACAGCTTTCCCAAGACAACTGGGAAGGAGGTGGCTGAGCTGCGCAAGTCCCTCAGAGAGCACATGAAAGGGTCACCATGGCCAGGTCTCTGATTACAGGTGAGATGAACAAGCACAAAGACAGGCTGGGTGCCAACCCAGGAGCAAACCCCAGAGCAGAACGTATCAGGAGGCACAGAGGGCAGGGTAGTTGGAGCTGTTCTAAAAATTAGGCACAGGCCACAGCTTCAAGACCTCTGGACTAAATACTCACAGGTCCACTGGTTGCCTGCCCTCAAGGGATGCAACGTGGTACCAAGGACCCAAGGCTGGGAGCTCTCAGGGTCAGAGAGAATAGAAACACTAGCTCATTCTTCCAGAAAAGAGATGTTGCACTTCCTGTCAGCAAACAGCCACTCAGAGGCTGCACAAAACCTCAGGGCTCTCAACAAGCCAGTTCGGTGCTATCACAAGCCGCCCTGGCAGCACTAGCAACACCCCAAACATCCACATCACTAATAGCATGTAATGGGACCTGCTGAGTGGGGTCCCAGACCAGCAGGCTCAGGCCTTGTGCTGCCAAGCCTTCTAGCAGCAGCAGCTGGCAGTCTGAGCAAGTCAGGACTCTAAGAGATCAGGTCTGGCCCCAGTTCTGAACAGGCAGGACTCCAGGACAAGCTGCCAATCGATTACTTAACTGGATTAATCATTCTTTCACCTCTTCACCTGTAAAATGGACATGTCACAGCAGGGATGCCTCGACGATGGCTCAAGGAAGCCAAGAGCCTGGGAACATGCCAGGGCCCTGCTGCCCAGCCAGGGGACTGTGCACAGCTGGACCCAGCACATGCTAAGCAGTGCTTCTCTCTCCACTACGTACTTAGCCAGTAGGGCTGGAAGCTTCAAGAAAGAGCCAGAAGCAAATGGCAAATACTCTTGATGCCACCCACCTTCAAGGCCACTCCTTCACCGAGTGAAACGGTACACAGCGACCAAACCTGCCTGACACCAGGTGCGAAGCTGCAGAGTGGCTGCGTGCTGTAACGGTAACGTGAGGTTTAACAATACACAAGGAGTCTAGACTATGAAGGCAGCTTCTAGAACCTTCACTTAAGTATTGTAAGAATTTGTGGTTTTCGCAGAAGCTCCCAAATAAAGTACAAAAAATTAGTATCTAGGGTGCTCAGCCAAAACTGGGGCAGCTGTATCCCAGCCCTCTCCCAAAGGTTCAAGGAGCATCGTGGAAGAGACGGGGTAGAGACATGAGGAGGACTGGGACAAAGCAATGTCTTCTGGACATGAAGGGACTCATACCAGCTAAAGGTGCCTGCCAGACCTGCACCACAAATCAACACTACAGCCAAGGGGAGACCTGGGAAGGGGGTGACGATCCCCACCCTGGCTAGAGGAGGTAGTGGCAGATGGTGGTTGTTAGAGGAGGGAGCCAAACCTATTACAAGTCCCCCTACAAATAACTGCACACATAGAGCTGATCTAAAGCTATTTATGCGTGGATGTGTAAATGCACACAATAATGTATGGACTTATTTGTGCTTATGTGTCTTATGAGTGTATGCTACATGTGTGCAGAGACCTCTGAAGGCCAGAAGTGGGTGTCAGATCCCCTAGAGTGATGCTGTAGACGGCTGTGAGTCATGCAATGTAGGTGCTCAGAATTGAACTCAGGTCCTCTGGAAGAGCAGCAAATGCTCTCAACTGCTATGTCATTTCTCCAGCCCCTCAACAATAATTTTAAAAAAATAACGATGGGTACAAAGCCAGATATAGTGGCTCATACCTGTAATCCCAGCACTCAGGAAGCTGAAGCAGGAGGATTAACATTACCTTAAGGCTAGCATGAGCAACATAGCAAGACCTTGTCTCAGAAAGAATAGAGAATAACAGTGGGGACAGTCTGAGCTGGAAGCACACTGGAGAGTGACCAGCTAAATGCTCCAGCTGCCCCTGGAGAAGGGCGATGTCAACTGGACTGGGACTGGGTTTCAATTTTACATCCCATCAGCCTGATAGTCTACTCGGCCATCTCCTCCGCACTCGCGGCCAGGCCAGTCATTTCTGCAGCACCCTGTAGGTGTATTCTCAGGGTGCAGCCCACATCTGCTCCCGGGACTGCAGATGCCCATGCAGCCCATGCAGTCCAGGGGGCAGATGTGAGCCCTGCAGTCCAGGGGCAGATGTGAGGCAGGGAATGCTGTTCTAAAGCAAACGCAGGCATCAGAATAAGGGAGAAGGACCAAAGTCGGGGAGCCATTCTTTTCAGTAGTTTTTGGGTTTTGTTTGTTTTTCAAGATAGGGTTTCTCTGTGTAGCTCTTCACTCTGTAGACCAGGCTGGCCTTGAACTCAAGAGATATACCTCCCTCTACCTCCAGAGTGCTGGGATTAAAGGCACATACTACCACCCCCGGGGAAGGGGTAGCCATTCATTTTTTTTAATATAAATTATTTATTTTTACTTTATGTATATTGGTGTTTTGCCTGTGTGTGTCAGTGTGAGGTTGTCAGATCCTCTGGAACTGGAGTTACAGACAGGTGTGAGCTGCGATTTGGGTGCTGGAACCCAGGTTTCAGAGGAACCCAGGTCCTCTGAAAGAGCAGTCAGTGCTCTTAACCGCTGAGCCATCTCTCCAGCCAAGGAGCCATTCTTAGCCACAGCCCCAGAGCAGGCATTCTGGCCACACCTGTTCTGACGGTACCTTGGGATCTTTCCAAGGTAGAGCCCAGCCCAGAGCCCTGCATGGAACCCATACCTGGGCTGAACCTAGTGTATTTCTAGGACCAAGCCTCACCCAACAACTAGGAAAGTGGCTGCATTTGGAGTTAGACCTTTGCAGGTGTTAATTAACCCACACTGCTTGTAGCCAGACTTTGTGACAAAGACCTGGAACAATCTAAACGCAGGGCAGATGGCTTTTGGCCCTAGAGCCCGCAGCAGAACAGCATGGGGATGGAGGGACAGCAGAGGCTCACCTGTTTTAGGGGTGAAATGTCCCCTCCACAGGCCCATGCTTTAGACACTTGGTCCCCAGCTGGGAGCCCTAGCTGGGGAGATTCTGAGAGTGGGGTGCAGAGCCTTGACAGAAGCAGGGATAGGCCTGGTTCCTGTCTCACTCTCTGCTTCTTAGGCCACCATGATATGAACCATTGCCTGCCCCGCCACTCCTTTGCTTTCCCCACCACCGTGGACTGAAGGAAATCAGAACCCAGATCTTCCCTTCCTATATGTCAAGCGCTGTGGTGTGGAAAGTGGAGAAAAGACGGGGTAGGGGAGACGCTTCAAAGTTACAAACCAGTGACCTGCTGCTCCAGATGCCCCACAACACACACTCACGCACACACACACGCATGCACACACACTTTTATTCTAGTTCCAAATCCACCAATGAACTAACTCACTGACGAAGGCAGAGTCCTCAGGGACCCAGCCACTTCCCCAAAGCCCCACCTCTTGCATCAGGAATCAGGCTTTCAACGCATGAGTACTTTAGGGTTCACATCCAAAACGGGCTCTAATGCCCTTACAGGAACAGGGAAATTCTGAAACACAGAGAAAAGCCACTGCAGACAGAGTAAGAGACAAGTGTGCCTCGGCTACAGCCAGGAAATGCCGGAGATCCCTGGAAGGCAGCAGAAAGCATGAGGCAGGAAAGACTCTGAGTCCTGGATCTGACATCTTCATTTCTGCTGCTCTAAGTCACCCCCATAGCAGGGCCACACCCCACATCCATCCTATCCCCCTCAGACTCCTTTCCTTCTTCCACTGAGGCAACAGTGTGTGGCACTAGTGAGCCATTCAGAGGCCCCACACCCCCATTTTGGCAGCAGCTTGGGAGGGGAATGACCTCTGTCTCCTCCTCCCACAGTCCACTGAGACTGCGGCCAGTATCTCTAAATCCGCCTTGGAAATGTCAGTGCTAAAATTAAAGCACTGTGTGTGGAAACCATGACAACTAGGGGAGGGGTGTGCCGGCTCCCTCCACTCAACAGAGAAAACCTCAAGGACTAAGACATGGTCCCACCAAGCACCCAAAGACAAAGACAGGAAGGACCCTTGAGCCTGCAGGGGTGTGGGCAGGGCTGAGTCATACGAGCTCCAGCACAGACAGGTCAGAAGTTCCCTGGGTCTCAGCAGGTGCCCAGAGAACAAATAGAGGGTGTGTGTTCCCACGTGGCCACAGTCAGAAACAATACTACAAACCCCAGAAGTGGGCAGGGGTAGGAGAAATGTTCACACCAAGAAAAGGTTCTAAGGGTGTTTTAGGCTCCACAGCAGAAGGGGAAAGAGCCAACAACCTCTCCCAGACTCCCAGCCTCATACATGCTTGGGGCAGGGAAATGACCAAAGACTCCATGTGTGGCCCCACGGACCAGCACCCACAACTCAAGAAGACAGTCTGACACAGGCAGGTGGGAAAGAGAGGGAGTATTAAGTTGGGAGCCTAGCCCAAAGCCCCTCGCATTCATTCCAACCCCCAGGCCTGAGAGTTGTATTGGTCTGGGACTCCAAATCCCAGCATGCCAGGTCAGGATCACTCCCACAAGGTATTTAAGTGAGATCCCAAAGGAGAAATATGTGCTCTCCTTGCTCCCTCCACCACCACCCCCCACCCCATGGTCACATTTGCGGCCTCCCAGTTCCCACTTGGGGCCACCCAAGAGCGTGAAATACCATTAAACCTGGATATTTCTTAATTTGGCTTGTTGTGATTTGGCTTGATTGGGATTTTTGCATGGGTAGAGAGCTCATGTTAGGAAAACTTCCTAACAGGGAACAGGGTGAGGCTGGGACTAGAGACCAGCCACAACCCCAGAGGCTCCAAATGCGGAACATTCTGACCCCTTCCAGAGCCAAGTCACCGGGATTAGACTTCCTGAAAGGCTCTAGCAGGCCAGAGCATGGCAAATGCAGGCACTAAGATTTCAAATATGGTGCCTACAGGTTTTGCATTTTGCCCTTCTCCCCCATTCCCTCTGCCTTGCTAAAAAAACCATTGGATTACAGTCCTAAAGCTGGCTATTTATTTGGCCACTTACTCCACCTGAGGACGGCTACCAAGGTCCAGCTATCAAAGGATTGAAGTCCAATAATCAAAAGCCCCCTTGTGACAACCCTAATTAACATGCCCAATCAAAACTAACCAACTCATCCTAACACAAGGTCTCCCTTTTCCCTTTATAAACCGCCATTTTCCTGTGGGTCACGTCTGTCTCCTCTCTATCCAGAGGCAGTTCTTTGTCCCTTGGGGCAAATATCTCTTCCCCTTATCCCTTGTTTATTTTCCCTTCTCCCTCACTCTCTGTCTCCTGTCTTTGTCTCTTATTCCCTGACCTCTGTCCCTCTGGGGCAAGTCAATCTCCTTTGTGCTGAGAACTTGGTCTTTGGGTGTCTTGTGCTGACTTCCCATCCTCTCCCTTCCTATCTCAGCTTTGGGTGCCACCTAATGTCTAGAGTGAGTGTTAAGTTGGGAACATAGCCCCCAGCCCCCAGGTTTGAGAGTTGTATTGGTCTGGATTCCAAATCCCAGGATGCCAGGTCAGGGATGGGGGGTCAGGACCACTCCCACAGAGTATTTAAGTGAACTCCCAAAAGAGGATCATATGGTCCCTTTTCCTTCCTCCTAGTGGTCACATTAGTGGCCTCTTGGTTCCCCCTCGGGGCCACCCACCTGAGAGCACAAGAATCCTATTAAACCTGGATATTTCTTAATTTGGCTTGTTTTGATTTGGCTTGACTGGGATTTTGCATTGGCAGAGAGCTGGCATTAGGAAAAATTCCTAACAGTGAGTAGACACAGGACCAGGGTATTCCTGATGGCCTCCCTAGCTACACGAGGCCACCCAAGCTGCCTGGCACAAGAGCTACATCCAAGTGTCCCCCACATATTCAATCTGGCATTGGATAGAGCTGTGATGAACAGTACCTGCTGGGCTAGGAAACCATGAAACTAGGACTCCCCAGAATGGGACTCAGAAGGGGTCAAGGAAGCCCTCATGGAAGACACCTTTAGTCCCAGCATTCAGGAGGTAGAAGCAGGCAGATCTCTGTGAGTTCAAGATCAGCCTAATCTACATAGCGAGTCCAAGCCAGTCAAAGCTATAAAGTGAGACCCTGTCTCAAAAACAAAAACAGGATAAGAAAGTAATTTGGCTGTGACATCTGTCACCCCTTCACCATGGCTGATTTTACTGATCTGGCTGGCTAAGTAGGTGTCCTCTTCCTCCCTCACTGCTTCATGTGCATCTGCCCCAGAGCTGTGCACTCAGTGCTCCCGATGGAAGAGGATGGCCTTCCCTGTATATAGGAGGGCCTATCTTCAGTCAAGGGTATATGAGTAGCTACACTCCCCTGCTACAACCTCCAAACAAGCTCAGAGAAGAAGAAAAATGATGGTGCATACCTTTAATCCCACCTAGCATTTGGGAGACAGAGGCAGGTAGATCTCTATGAGTTTTGAGGCCAGTTTGGTCTACAAAGTGAGTTCCAGGAAAGTTACACAGAAAAAGAAAAAAAAAAAGTCTCGGAAAAAAAAATAATAACAAAAAAAGTTGGGGGGATAAGAAGAGAAGGAAGCAAGAGCCACTCATCCTTAGAAGCTGTCAAGGCCTGCCTGGACCAGCCCCATCTCAACAAACCACTGACCAGACCAGGTTTAGGGGACTATGGTGCTGACTTCCTGAACTGCTTAATCTAAACAGGAAGAGGCTGTAGCAACCAAAGCCAGTTGTCATGGAAACTGTTTTACCGATCATTACAGAAGAAGCAACTCTGCAGCCCTTTCTGGCAACTACACCAGGGGAGCAGAAAGCCGAGGTGTCCCCACTGAGTAAGTACTCAGGATGCCTTGTCTGGAGACTCTACCCTCCCCAGCCCTGCTCAAACAAGAAGAGCCCGCAGCTGGGAGCTATTGCCAGCTATCTAGACTTGCCAAAAGGCTGATGGGAAAGGAGCCTGCCTGATCTAAGCCTGTATCCCACTGAAACTCAGATCTGACTCTAGCAGCAGGGCCTAAGGGGCTGCTGGGAGGGGACAGATGTCTAGTCCCAGCCCTCACATGATCATGGGAACTGTATGGGCCTCACAGTCTGCTCCTACCACTCCTCAGACAGGACAGCTCTAGAGCTATACCAGCTACCCTGAGAGTCCCCAGTGCCTCCCACCATGGCCAGTTCTTCTCACCACGCCCACTTCCCACAACTGGTTAGCAAAGTCAAAAGCCACAGTGGCCAGGGACAAGTGCAGTGGCTGGTCCCTGAAGAGGGACCAGACCTCACAAGACTCCCAAAGCACCCTCAGCAGCACTGCTCCCCATAAACCTGCAGGCAGAACTGAAATGGAAACTAAGCTACACGGCCAACAGGCCCATGCAACAGACACAGCCAACTGTAGGCTACTCTGTGTCTTTCCAGAAAGAGCATCTTGACCTGGCCCAGGCCTTGCGTCTGTTGTCACAGGGATTGAGGCCAGAGAGCCCAGCAGACAAAAAGCAGCAGCCAGTACTGCTCTAGCAGACAGCCCCTATCAAAGGACCTGCTTCAGCTTCCATTCCTGACAGGCCCAGTCCTGGGGCACTTCCTAATTAGGTGACTATCTGATATTGCAACAAGGCAAATTATTACAGGTACCTCTATAAACCAGCCTCCCTGAAAGAGAGCAGTAACCCTGTTTGTTCCCCTGATCACCACAAGAGCTAGGCCCCAAGGAGAGGGTGTGCAGCCCTGTCCCCTGGACTCCCTGACCCTCCCTCCCTGATCTGACAGCCTAGGGCTAGTGCACACCTAGAAGCTGGGGACAGATGGTTCTAAACAAGTTTCCCCCAACTACACTAAACTTCTCCCCAGAAGGAAGCCAGGGACCACAGCCTTCAGAGTTCTAAGTCAGAGACCAACTCTGCGGAGCCCTCAGGGCCTTCCCCCACCCACACAGCCTGCAGGGCCCTCCTTGGGATGCAGAACCTGGGTCTTTGATTGCCCAGGGGCACTTTATCCTGAGGAAAAATGCCTTCATTTGCAGAGAGCACCATGGACAGGCCTGTGATGTGCCAGACCTGACTGTAGCCTATCCAGGCAAAGCACCATGATCGTGCCAGATCTGAGTAAGTCACACTACAAGACAGGAACAAGCACATCTCTCCCATCTTTGCCCCATGCCTTGTACACTAGGCAAGATGGGGTTCCCTGGGTCAGTCAAAGATCTCCTGGCCAGGAGAGGCATTCCCCACCCCTACTCCCTCTCCTGGACAAAGAGACAGAGTATTGCTTCAGAAAGACCTGGGAGCAGGCATCACGCCTGCAAGCAGCGGACACCCCCCAAGGCTCCAGAGCCTGGCTGTTCCAGTCCATTTCTTATCTTCAAGTAGGAGAAAGTACCCCAAGCACACCAAAGCATCCTAGGACCCAGCGTTGGACACTACAGCTCTGACCACCCAGGTACCAAGGCAGGTCTCAACATATTTCTCCTACTTGGGGAACCCCAGTTCCTCCCAGCTCCTCCCAGGTCCTAACTTACTGCTTGACCTTCTCCCTGAGGCAGGCCTCAGTGACTCCGTTTTTGCGGACTTGGAGAGACAAGGCTCGCTGCAGTAGGAACATGTTCTTCCGTCTCTGCTCCCTCCAGAAGCTGCAGCCAAAAGCAAGTAGGGGAGCAGCCCTGGCACCCAGTGTTGTGCCCTTTGGACTTGCCCCCTCCCTCCAGGTAGGCATTGCTTCCTCCCTAAGCAACCCCCGCTTCTCCCATGCCTGGCCCCAGCTATATCAGGCACACTACCCACCCCAAGCGGTAAGGCACCTACTAGGCCTCCACAGTAACGGTGACTGAGCATGACAGAGAATGACAGCCCATGAATGAATAATTCCAAAAAAGAAGTCAGAGCTGATGCTTCTTCCTACTAAGTTAACCAGAAGTCACCTATGTGACAAAACCAGACGTCTGGGAGCATTCACGGCGGCACCACTCATAGACCAAAAGATGGAAACAACCCTCATGTCCATCACTCCTAAGTCCATAAATGGAGCATCATTTGACCGTAAAGAGGATTGGTGGGGAGATGGAGAGATGACTCAGAGGACCTGAGCTTGTATTCTCAGCATCCACATAAAAGCCAGGCTCAATAGTGTTGTAATTCCAGAGCTGGGAGGTGCAGACAGGAGGTCCTCAAGGCATTTGCAGAACACGCCAGTCTAGCCAATCAGAACGTTCCAGTGGACAGGTAGACCCTGTCCAACAAAACCACAAGAAGCCAATGGAGAATAACGAAGGGAAACGCCTCACGGGGACTTGGGGCTCCACACACAAGTACAGGCACATACACCTGCACAGACATGTACACACACATGCATACACCACACATACACACGAACAAGAATAAATAAACAAATTAACTTTTTAAAAAGGTCTGAGGGGCCTACACACCAAAGGTATCAGAATCAGAGAGAGTGATGGTCCAGCCTGTGCACTCAGAAAGTTGAGGCAGAAAGGCTGTAACTGAGGCTGACGGCTACACTGTGAATCTTTCTCCGAGAAGCAAAGGGCTGTGGACTCAGTACTAAACACTCATCCTGCATCCATGAGGCCCTGGGTTCTATCACCAAACCCACAAAGAACACAGTAGAAGAAGGCAGACGGTAGACCGACGGCTGCCAGGGCCTGGGTGGGGGAATGGAGCACCTGTGTGGAGCATGGGTGCAATTCTGTGGCTGATGAAAGTGCCCAGGAACACAGGTTGGGCAATATTTGGGTTCACTAAACATCCAGGGACCGCATGTATAGCCTAAGGGGTAAACTTTATGGTTTGCAAGTTTTATCTCAAGAAGTTATAAACAGCCAAATGGATATGGGAAGCCACATGGACATAGGCTGGCCGTGAGAGCAATGCTCTGGGAGGACCCTCCAAAAGCACCCTTGACCCAGAAAGGCACTCCCAAGACTTAGCAAAAACACACAGCTGCCAGGCATGGTGGCATATGACTGTTATTCCAGCATTCAGGAGGCAGAGGCCAGCCTGGACTATACAGCAAGTTCCAAGCCAGTCAGGGCTACATAGAAGGCCCTGTCTCAAAAGAAAGGGGGCGGGGACAGACTCACCCTGCTAGCTGGTAATGCTGGTCCTACACTAACAGACAAAGGAGAGCCAGCTGGGGGCCCCAGGAACAGGCGACACCCACACCTCCCTTTGTGTTTGGCGTTTTTCCAGGGAATATAGACCACTGCCTTCTGCAGCTTTCAACAGCATGGAAAAGCATTCTTTCCAAAGAGTAGGTGACCTCGCCAAGCACCAAGGTCTAGAGTCACAGAGAAGTGAGTACAGAGCCAGCCAGGCACCTGAAACTCAAAAGACAATAGGCCAGCTTACAGAGGGCCTCAGCAGTCTTTCAGGATGTGACACACCCACATCCCCTAGACAGAGAGCATGTTCCTCCCTCTACAGCCCAACCGTCAGCCCAGAGGAAGCTGGATCCAGACTCCAAAAAGATTATTTCAAAAAAGTTGAATGTGAGTGTGTGTGTGCGTGTGTGCATGCATGCGTGCATGAGTGTGTGAGTGTGTGTGTGAGCGTGTGAGTGTGCATGTGTGAGTGCGTGTGTATGTGCCTGAGTGTGTGTGTGTATGTGAGCGTGTGCATGCATGTGGCACATGCACTCACACGCACACACACATGAAAACGGAAGAGAACTATTTGTGGGAAGGAAGGGAGAGGACAAAAGGGTGGGGACAGGAAGATGATGGATATGCAAATGTCAACAAAAGACAATGACACAAGTGTATTAAATGTAATATTGATGGGCTAGCGTTGGCTCAGAGATTAGGGCACTTACTGCTCTTCCAAAGGACCCAGGTTCGGTTCCCAGCACTCACATAATGTCTTACAACTGTCTGGAACTCCAGTCCCAGGGGATCTGACTCCCTCTTCTGAACTCCACGGACACCAGACATGCACATGGTGCACAGACATATATATATTTATAGGCAAAAATATTCATACATAAAATAATAAAATAAACCAAGAAGAAAAAGGAAGAACTAATAATAAAACCTGTTATTCATTATCCTAACTATAAGTAAATGAAATGATCTCTTAGAGCCTGTGCTTCAGGCTTCCTGACCACGGTGGCATAACTTTTTTGCTCCGCCCTCCTGGCAACAATGGGCTAATACCTCTGAACCTGTGTCCTTGAGCCTCCAGAAACCCTGTCTTAGCAAGAAAGAAGTACAAAGAACCTACACACACACACACTGACACCACAAAGAAGCCACTTTTGACACAGTCACCAGGCCCTTGCAAGCGTGACCAGTTTCCCCAGTACTTTTCCACCCTGTGAAGCGTGGGCTCAGTTCTGGATCTGAGTTCCAAGACAAACATTAGCTGATGCGAAATCACCATGTGGACACCACCTCTAATTATGAGACTGAAAGCCGAGTACAAAGTGGCTGGAAGTCGCAGACTCATAAGAACTCAACAAGCTAACCCAGAAATTCCAACTACTACTTAAAGGGTTAAGGAAAACAGCGAGGAAATTGAGGACTTGGAAAATGGAACTACAGCCTGAGATGATCACCTCTTTGCACCTTCTTACAGCCGTCCAAAGAGGGGAACACCCAACACCAGGGTTAGAATCTCCAACATTACTGTCTCATCCCCAGCTACTTCAGAGACACTTAAGCAAATAAGTAAAAACCTCAGTAATATGACCCAAAGAGGGAGATGAGCCCTGAAGATTACAGAACGAGTAAGTCTTTGTGGGAAACTTCACTGAACCTGACATCTAAGGATCCAGGCAATCACATTTAATTTTTCTGTCTTTGCAGAGATATCTGAATGTATTCATTTGCTCTAATCATGTTCAGAAATAAGCTTAGGGCCAGCAAGGCTGTGGGGAGTTGAAGAAACCCTGAGCAACTGTATATGGAGCAGATACAGTCCTAGGAGCACGTGTATTATTCAAGGACCAATCCTGAGCACACCAGCCTATATCCCCCTGCAGCATGCCTGTCCCTACAATCACCCACAGGCACCAGTGAGGCTTGTGGTCAAGTATTCACATCAGTCTTCCATACAACAGCCTAAACCCCCTATGAATCCGTTCATCTGTCACTTGGTGGGACATTCACAGTGCAGTTCCACCCAGTCACAGAGAGGGACAAATACAGATAGAAAGTCACATGGATGAAGCCTAGACCCTCACATGCTAGGGATGTGTGTGTGTGTGTGTGTGTATGTGTGTGCCTACCACAAGTGTGCAGGTATCTGTGAAGGCCAAAAAAGGGCAGGAGTTTCAGGTGGTTGCCAGGTGTCCCATGTGGGTTCTGGGAACCAAACCTGGATCCTCTGCAAGAGCAGTAAGGGTTCTTAACTGCTGAGTCCATGCCCTTGGTTATTGGACAGTCCTCACTGTGTGGTCCAGGCCAGTTTTCAACTTGTGACACTGCTGCCTGTGCCTCGAGTTAGATATGCATCACCAAAGTCATCGCTCAAACTCCATTTTTATAAAATTCTAGGGAAATGAAAACCACAACACAGAAAGTCAGTCAGCAGGTGGGAAGGTGGGAAGGCAAGAGGGTGGTGTCTCAGTCAGTGCTCTGCTGCTGTGAAGAGACGCCATGACCACAGCGACTCTTAGAAAAGAAAGCATTTAACTGGAGCTTGCTTAACAGTTTCAGAAGCTTAGATTACCACTGCCCTGGCAGGAAGTATGGCAGCACACAGGCAGCCATGGTGCTAAGAAGCACGACCATGACAGTTCTACATCTGCATCCAAGGGCAGCAGGAAGAGAGAGGTGACCCACTGGACCTGGCTTGGGCTTCTGAAACCCCAAAGCCCCCCTCCCCACAGTGACACACTTCCTCCAACAAGGCCACACCTTCTAATCCCTCTCAAGTATGCCACTCCCAATGACCATGCTTTCAAATATATGAGCCCATGGGGATTATGCCTACTCAAACCACCACAGGCAGGGAGAAATAAAACTTAACAAGAGGAAACTCCCAAGGGCGATGGCCTGTCCCTTATCTTGACCATGGCCTGGCCTTGCAGGCATGTATGCATATAGGTCAAAGTTGAGCAAATACATTAAGTGGGTTGAACTACACAAATTATATCTCCATAAAGTAGTTTGAACAAGTGCCAACTCCACCCCATAGGTCCCTTCACAGGAGCCTATGCTCTTGGCAGCTGCCTATGGTTTCGGATTGACACGCTGACCCTGGGTGCACTCTCAGAGCTCAGTCCATTTCAGTAAGTGCAATTATGGGATGGAGACTGAGACTTGGTCTCATCCCAAGCTCTCTGTGCCTCGTGACCCCCAGGAAGGACATCACTGAGAACACTGCAGCCTTGCACTAACAAGACACCATGTTGGACATAGTACCCACACCTGCAATCCTAGCAACTGGGAAGCACAGGCAGGACGATCAAAGCCAGACTGGTCTACAGAGCAAATTCCAGGTAAGTGAGGGCTACTTAGGGAGAGCGGTCCCAAGTGGGACCTAGCTACAATTATGAGGATATTTATATATCTACAGGGATGCACCATGGGCAAGGCAGCAGGCTAGAGTGCCCCGAACAATCCCAAATATCAAGTCACCCCCATCTCACTTTGAGTGTCAAATATGAGGTCACCCCTGTCTCACTCTGAGTGTCAAGGGACACACGGAGAGGCGGCCTGTGGAGAACCCAAAAGCCTGTGTGGTAGACAGCTACCCGACCCCTTTTTCTTGCCTACCAGGTGTTTGTGGACACCAGAGGGTCAGAGAGTCAAGGGCAAGATCACTCCGCCAAGTGACACTGAAGACACAGCCCACCCGGGTGTCACCACACAGCTCTTTCACTCCGCTCAGTGACTGGCTCAGGAGTGGAGGCTCCAGCATAAACTCTGTGACACCAACACCGCAGAAGGCTACGCCCTGTCCTGAGGCCATCCGTTAGCGCCTGGAATGACCACGGCGACAAAACTTTTCTATTGAAGTTACAGGTAACTTTTCTACCTCCTGGAAAGCTGCGATAAGTCTTACAGATTTAAAAAAAAATAGATAAAAACAAATAAACAAATTAATAAGCAAGCTGGGCATGGAGAACCTTTACACCCAATATTCACAAAGCAAAGGAGGCAACTGACGGTGACATTGCTCAGAGAAGGTGCTAAAGCCAACAGGTTGTGAACTTTTTTAAGAGTATACCTCTTTAAAAAAAAAAACTTTATTTTATGTGCATTGGTGTGAAGGTGTCAGATTCCCTAGAACTGGAATTACAGACAGGTGTGAGCTGCCATGTGGGGGAATTGAACCTGGGTCCACCTGGAAGAGCAGTCAAGTGCTCTTAACCACTGAGCCAACTCTCCAGCCCCCAGGCTGTGAACTTTAATGGGTAAAATGTACAGACGAGAATTACACCCCAACAAAGTTTCTGCAAACTCAGGCGAAATAAAAGCCCATTCATTCATCTGGGAAACAGGGCATGTGTGGAAGCTGCCTTGTCTCTAGGCCACCTGGAACAGCAGCTTGGAAGAGGGCCTGGGCGGGCACAGCTGCTGGTTCATAAAATGTGGTGATTTCCAACCACACCCAAAGGAATTCATGACTAGGAAGGGCCCAGCTTCCTACAGCCTGGAGCTGCAAAGCCTAGAGTCCAGGAGCCACTGGTCCCCAGAAGAACAGCACTACAGGTCTCAAATGATGACCACCTAGTGACAAGAGGCCTTTCCCCACCCTCATTCTGAGTCACAGCATACCCTCGGCATTTTACAGCCTGAAGCCCTGAGCAGAGTCTGGAGGGAACAGAATTTCGCCTACCTTCTCGTGTCAATGATGCAATCATCAGACTTTTGGTGATATGCCCTGGTTCCAACAGCCCTCATGGAAGCCCAGCAGCTTCTTTCCCTGAGCCCCAAACACCCCTGGCCTGTCACCAGGCTCCAGGAGGCTACCTGCCTCGCCACCTCCCAGAGGCGCAGAGTCCTGGAAAGCAGCTTCATCCTGTGGAGTGGGGCAAACAAACTCCTCCCTCTGGGCAAAAGGTTTAGCTGCTGTGTCCACTAGCCACCAGCCAGCTTAGCGAAGGGGCCTCCTCAAGGGACTCTGACTGGCTCTTCTTTCCACCACTAGTGAGTAGGCAAATAACTGCTGAGCAGGCAGGCAAGCTGGTGGGCCTGTTCCTGCGGCCCAGTGATGCAAGGAGGTGAGGAGGTGTGAAGTCACTCAGCCTTGCTTTACCTCTCTGAGGGAGGAAATGGGGAGGAGAGACAAAGGCACCGCCTACTGCGAATTGACAGAGCTCCCTCTAGGACCCCTTATCTCCAAGAACTTGAAGCTAAGCTTCACCCTGCTTGGCTTATGCCAAGTTGAAGCACAGGTCCCACCTGGGCCAAAAGATCCTCAGCAAGGCTGGGCTGCCAAGTACGGCAGAGGTCCTGGCTCAGCATGAAGGCTGAGGAAGTTTGGGAGGACAAGAAAGGGCTGCAGTGGGAGGGACCACAGAGGAAAACACAGGGCTGGACTCCGCCCACCCTCCCATTTCAAGGACTGAGCTGACTCTCTATCCTGGAAAGAATCAGAGGCTCAGAGTCCCCTGTCCCCCCCACCCTGTGGCTTCAAAACAAAAAGTCAATTCAGCCGCCTCCAGGCCACCTCTGGTTTTCTCTCCCTCCCAGCATGCTCCAATGCCAAGTTATCTTACAGCAAATCCCAGACATGGCTTGGCATCCACAGATACTTCAGCATCCTCTCTAAAACATCACAGGCAAGGGGGCATCTCAAACCTACCACAGGCAAGGTGGCATTTGTCCTTCCATTTGCTGGGAGCTTAGGAAGCAGAGGAAGAGGCTCACTTGAACCCAGAATTTCAGGGTAACCTGGGCAACACAGTGAAGCCTCACACATGGTGCAGTATGGATTTTAAAGACAGGGTCTTACTATGTCTCCCTGGCTCACCTAGAACTCACCTATGTAAGCCAGGTTGGCCTCACACCCATAAAGATGCCCAAGGCTTCCTCTGCCTCC
This sequence comes from Myodes glareolus, assembly GCF_982192425.1. Classification (NCBI taxonomy): domain Eukaryota; kingdom Metazoa; phylum Chordata; class Mammalia; order Rodentia; family Cricetidae; genus Myodes; species Myodes glareolus. The sequence continues at coordinate 4,558,816 of NC_142031.1, forward strand.
AAGTGCTGGGATTAGAGCCATGCACTACCAGGCCTGGCTTCCCATTTTAAAGTAAGTAAACACATGAATAAATAAATAAATACACCTAGAACATATAATAAAAATCCCTCAGCCTCATCAAATGCCAAGTGACTGTTTCCATACCCTAGATTACATCCCAGTGATTAGGAAACCGGCATTTGTAAACCACATCCACAAACAGCTAAAATTCCAAATGTTCACAGAAGCTAGTTTGGCACCCACCCAGGTGACGCTCACAGGCACTATGCTAAGTATGATGTCCTCCCCAGGCAACCGTAGAACAAGCCCCTGACCTGCTTGCTGGGTGCCAGTCGCTAAGGAAGGAAATAATGCCCCTTCCTATCAGATGTGATGAAGATATCCTGGCTCACAGTCAGATGGTCGCACACGGGCACACACACCTGCAATGTGGTGAGTGTGTAATCTCAGACTCAAGAGATGGAAGCAGGAGGATCAGGAGTTCAAGGCCATCCTCCATCACATGGTAAATTTGAAAATAGCCTGGGCTATATGAGACTCCTCTTTAAAAGAAAACAAACTTCAGTGAAATGTACATTTAACGCAGCTGAATTTTAGACAGAATGGTTTATGGAGCGTGTGCCATTTTAATTGCATCTACATGTTAAAAAGGCTTTCACAAAGCCAAGCTCAATATAGAACTACAGCTTGGTGAGAAAGCACTCGGGTGCCATGGACAAGGCCCTAAGCTTCATTCCACTGCAGAAAGACAAAACATTTTGTAAATATTTAAAATAAATATTTTTAACAGCAAAGGACAATATGACAACTGAGAAGGCTGGAGAGATAGCTCAGTGGTTATGAGCACTTCTCTTGCAGAGGACATGGGTTCAGTCACCAGAACCCACACAGCAGCTTACAACCATCTCTAACTCCTGTCCCAGAGGGTCTGCCGCGCTCTTCTGGCCTCCACAGGCACTGTGTTCACATGGTGCAGGCAAAACACCTACACACACAGAATAAAAAATAAATCTCAAGCCAGGCGGTAGTTGTGCACACCTTTCATCCTAGCACTTAGGAGGCAGAGGCAGATGAATCTCTGTGAGTTCGAGGCCAGCCTGGTCTACAGAGATAGTTCTAGGACAGGCTGCAAAGCTACACAGAGAAACCAATAAATAAATAAATAAATGCCTCTTTTGTGTGTGAAATATGTAAATAAATGACAACCAGCTGCCTGCATACATGAGGTCCTGGGCTTAACCCCTGGGTCGAACATAGGGTAGGGGAGCAATTTTTTTCCACGTATTTATTTATAGAGAAGAGGTGGGTTTACCACTGCCTGTATATCACAGGTGAGTGGAAGGTGACAATTTACAAGAGTTGGTTCTTGCCTTGTTCCAAGGACCAAACTCCAATCGCTCATCAAGTTTAGCAGGCAGGCACCTTCGAGATCTGAGTCATCTCACGGGTGTCTACCTGGCATTAATAACATTAATTATCCTTTAAAATGAAAAAGGGTCTTCACAGACCTTGAAAGAATGGTACTCAACTTCACATGGAAAAGCAAAAAACCCAGGATAGCCAAAACAATCCTGTACAATAAAAGAATCCCTGGAGGCATCACCATCCCTGACTTCAAACTCTACTACAGAGCTACAGAACTGAAAACAGCCTGGTATTGGCATAAGAAGACAGGAGGACCAATGGAACCGAATCGAAGTCCCAGATATCAATCCACACACCTTCGAACACCTGATTTTTGACAAAGAAGCAAAAAAAAATATCAAATGGAAAAAAGAAAGCATATTTAACAAGTGGTGCTGGCATAACTGGATATCAACATATAGAAGAATGAAAATAACCCATATCTATCACCATGCACAAAACTCAAGTCCAAATGGATCAAAGACCTCAACATAAAGCCAGCCACATTGAACCTCATAGAAGAGAAAGTGGGAAGTATACTTGAACGCATTGACACAGGAGAGCACTTCCTAAATATAACCCCAGCAGCACAGACACTGAGAGAAACAATTAATAAATGGGACCTCCTGAAACTGAAAAGCTTCTGTCAACAAAACAAAATGACAGCCTACAGAATGGGAAAAGATCTTCACTAACCCCACATCAGACAGAGGTCTGATCTCCAAAATATACAAAAAACTGAAGAAATTGGTCATCAGGGGCTGGGGAGATGGCTTAGAGGTTAAGGACACTGCCTGTTCCTCCAGAGGACCCGGGTTCAATTCCCAGCACCCACATGGCAGTTTACAACTGTCTGTAACCCCAGTTCCAGGGGATCTGATACCTTCACACCAATTCACATAAAGTTTAAAAAATAAAAAATTTTTAAAAAAAAGAAAAAGAAATTGGTCATCAGAAGAACAAATAATCCAATAAAAAAAAATGGAGTACAGACCTAAACAGAGAACTCTCAACAGAGGAATCTAAAATGACTGGAAGACACTTAAGGAAATGTTCAACATCCTGAGTCATCAGAGAAATGCAAATCAAAACAACTCTGAGATTCCATCTTACACCTGTAAGAATGGCCAAGATCAAAAACACTGACAACTTACGCTGGAGAGGTTGTGGGGAAAAGGGAACACTTCTGCATTGCTGGTGGGAATGCAAGCTGGTACAGCCCCTTTGGATGTCAGTGTGGCGATTCCTCAGAAAATTAAGAAACAACCTTCCTCAAGACCCAGTAATACCACTTTTGGGTATATATCCAAAGGATGCTCAATCGTGCCACAAGGACATGTGCTCGACTATGTTCATAGTAGCATTGTTTGTCATAGCCAGAACCTGAAAACAACCTAAATGCCCCTGGACTGAAGAATGGATAAGGAAAATGTGGTACATTTACGCAATGGAGTACTACACAGCAGAAAAAAATAACAACATCTTGAATTTTGCAGGAAAATGGATGGAGCTGGAAAACATCATTTTGAGTGAGGTAACCCAGACACAGAAAGACAATTATCACATGTACTCACTCATAAGTGGTTTTTAAGCATAAAGCAAAGAAAACCAGCCCACAAATCACAATCCCAGAGAACTTAGACAACAATGAGGACCCTAAGAGAGGCATACATGGATCTAATCTACATGGGAAGTAGAAAAAGACAAGATCTCCTTTTCTCGGGAGCATGGGAACCTTGGGGAAGGGTTGAAGGGGGGAGAGGCAGGGAGGGGAGCAGAGAAAATGTAGAGTTCAATTAAAATCAATTAAGAAGGGGGGGCTGGAGAGATGGCTCAGAGGTTAAGAGCATTGCCTGCTCTTCCAAAGGTCCTGAGTTCAATTCCCAGCAACCACATGGTGGCTCACAACCATCTGTGATGAGATCTGGTGCCCTCTTCTGGCATGTAGGCATATAAGCAGACAGAATATTGTATACATAATAAATAAATAAATATTTATAAAAAATTAAAAAACAATTGAAAAAAAAGGAAAAGGGGAGAACGTCTCGTCACACAGTCCAGGTGGCTTCTGCCTCTCTCTGCCTGCCACATACTGGAATGACAAATGTCATTCAGCTCACACTAGGACTTTTTTCTAACTCATTTTAATATTTTTTATTATGTGTATACGTGAGGTAGTGAGTTGGTTTTTCTCAAGGGAGAGCTAGAGATGGTTGTGAGCTGACCACACGGATGCTGGGAACTGAACCAGAGTCCTGCAGAAGAGCAGCAAACATTCTTAACCACTGAGATATCTCTCCAGCCCCAAGAGATTTTTCTTTCTTTCTTTTCTCTCTGAGCTAAGAGGGTGTTTGTTTATTTGTTTTTGAGACAGTCTCCCTGTTGCCTAGATAAGCCTGGAACTTACTATGTATTCCAGCCTGTCCTTAAACTCAATCTTCCTGCCTCATCCTCAATTGAGAAAATGACTATTTCTATGGGAATAAAGGCTACGCTGCCCAGATCTCAAGGAACTATCACCCATAAATACTTAAAATCTGTATTCTGTTGATTCTCTACTAAAATGTTATTTTTGGGCATTGACATCCACAATGGTGAAGAACCTCCCCAGCTATTTGGGGACAGGTAGGTAGCTGGAGGGGAGGACATAATAACTCCCTTCCCAGGAAGTCTCCAAGAGTGAAAACCAGCACCCATATGGGAGATCAAAACACCTGTGGGGTCAGCCCTGACAAGAACACACTTGAACAGGGTCAACCCTTCACATGGGCACATGGGTCCTCTTCAGGAGAAGGCACCTCGGCTGGAGAAATGACTCATTGGTTAAGAACACTGGCTGCTCTTCCAGAAGAGTTTGGTTCCCAGCACCGACATGGCAATACACAACTCCAGTCCCAGGAGATCCGATGCCTACTTCTGGCACCAGGCACACACAGTATATAGACATACATGCAGGCAAAACATCCATACTCATAATAAGCAAATCAGATTTAAGTAAATAAGAGAAAGACGCCTTCTGGCCTGAATGATACCAGGGAGCTGGCTAGTTGCAGGGGCGAAGTCCAGAGTGACACTGGGCTGCCTTGAACATTTAAGAGGACAATGGCAGACTAAGGTGCCCTCCACCACAGGCTTACTGAGCTACAGAGTGTCACCTCATCAGGGTCCATACATCCTCCCAGGGACTCTGTTTTATGGAAGGTGCCACAACGGATTCTATGTTTTCATTAGTTCCACCTTCAAGCCCGACTCCAGGCAGCACTGCAGGAATCCTCATACTACAAAGCATCCCAGCTCCCAGGAAAACAAGAACAGGACAAGCAACGTGACACAGACCATGCAGACATCACATCCTTAACCCCAAACCAATTCCAAAGGCATGAAATCCCAGTCTCACAAGGCTGAGGCAGAAAGCCAAGGACAAGACTAGCACAGGGTATAAAGTGAAACTTGGACGCAAGAAAGGCAATAAATAAGTAAAACAGAGGAACTGGCAGCGATGGTGCACGCCTTTAAGTCCAGCATTCGGAAGGCAGAGGCAGGTAGATTTTGGAGTTTGAGGTCAGACTGGTCTACAGCGTTAGTTCCAAGACAGGTAGGGCTACACAGAGAAACCCTGTCTTAAACAAAAACAAAACCAAAAAGACCAGTAAAAGATAGATGTCATAAACAAATAGATGTAAGAAATATATAGAATGGAGAGTAATTCAGAAAGATACCCAATATGGATAACTTGTTTCCACATGCATGTGCACATACGTGCACACATGAACATGTGCTTAAGGCCCTGCTAGGCCATCTTGCACCAAGGCCCCATCCACCAGCACATCGCTTGAAAGTTGACAATCTATTTGCAGCAGACCCAGCAACAGGGGACAATGACCTGCTATGGCCTGAGCTGAGTACCTGGTTCTCAAATGGCTCCCTTTGTAACATTTCTACCGGCAGGAAGTGGGACAAAGGTATCAGTCCTTGCAGCGAGCTGAAGAAAGGCCCTGTAGGAGCTCCAATTCACAGATTTTCTTGATAAGAAAATCAAGGTCAAGTGAGATTCTGCTGTGAGATTAAGGAAGTGAGGTAAGCCACTCAAGCCACCTGCAAGGGTCAGACGCAGGAGTGGAGTCAGGCCGCGGCGGCCCACTTTCCATATAAAGAGCGCCCACTGACTTATGTGCTAGTCTTCCTACCAGGTCTGGCCACACTTTCTTTCTTTTCTTTATTTATTAATTTGGTTTTTTAAGACAAGGTTTCTCCACATAGCCCTGGCTGTACTGGACTCACTCTGTACACCAGGCTGGCCTTGAACTCAGAGATCTACCTGAAATTGAGACTATCTTGATGCCTATTCAATACTCAGACCCACAAGAGAACAGGGACACAGGAGAGTTAAGCAGTGGGCTTCCAGGTCACTCAGTCACCAAGGGCAGAGGCCACATCCCACACTTATTTTTACCTTTGCAGGAGTTTTGTGTGTGCAGGTGTGTGTGCGCGTGCACTCATGCCACGGCATGAGGGTGGAGGTCAGGGAAGACAGGGTCTCACTGCAACAGCTACAGGGCTAGCTGACCCGAGCATCCAGGAAGGTTCTCAGTCTCCACTTCCAATCTTGCTGTAGCAGCACTGGAGTTCAGGCACACGCTACCTTGTCTGGCTTTATGTGAGTTCTGCACTCAGGTCTCATCTCCCTGGCCCCTGTCTTTAAAGCTTTCTCCCTTCAACAGCTTGGGAACTGAAAGCAGAGGATGATGGGAACCCACCTATATGACACTGTGCCTTTCCTAAGATAAGGACTAAACTTTCCACTGCTTGGTTCCTTCCCAGTACATACTCCTTGGAGGTGTCTGGTAAAGTCTTGTTAATTCATGACTTGGATGTGCCAGACCAGAAGTTTCCTCTTTCAATGGGTTGGCTCACATGTCTTTAAAGGGCTCTCTATTCTATTAGGTCCACACTCCAGTATCCTAGGGTTTCTCTGGGTCAAACCCAAAAGACCACAATGCACTTCACAGCCCCACCTCCCTTGACAACCGTGTTTTCCACCCGAAGGGTCTCAGCCAGGCCTCCTGGCCACAAACCCCTTCTGTCACTTAGGAAAAATTATGCAATTCTAACTCTGACAGCCAGAGAGATGGCCCTGTGGGGTACAATGAGAAAAGTCATACACAAGACATTTGTGAACATATCAAAGTATCCAAGCTACATAAAGATCCATCGACTGTTAGATGGTAGGGAAAAGACAGTCTAGTCACCAGTCATCCTGGTGATGTGAACTAAGCCTCGCTGAGTGAAGCAGACCCAAGTAGGAGCTGACCCTGAAGCTCCTGGAGCTGGATGGCTTTTATTGAGTTCCTCAACTCCCTCCTCCATACAGCAGGAGGAAGGACACTGCCACCCGGCCTCCCCAGGAAAGGTATGATGGGACAGGAACAGGTTCTTCCCAAACACTGTGGCCCAAGACTCCTTGTTATCTCCAAATGCCAGTGACAAGCACTCTCGGACCCCAGAGAGTTCAAGTACAAGGGACAGTGCAGCCGCATAGCCAATACGGAAGCAAGAGACCTAAACAAATGCTCTCTAGGAGGTCACAACTGTCCTTGAAGACAGGAAATGGCCTCTTCCAGGCTAGAACGTGAGGTTGAGAGCAAAGAGCTCCAGCTATCTAGCAGGGGCAGCCACAAAAAAAGGAGCCTGCCTCTGCTGGGTATGGCTTGGACACAAGGTTAGTGTGATGCCCAGCGTCCAAACTGAAGAGCCCACTCCAAAACTCTCGCTCTCGGCAGGCAGTCTGTCAGACAGCGCAGATGCCCTGCGGGCAGCACACACTGCCGCCACCCCCCCCACCCCCGCCCCTTACTGAGATGCTGTACACACACGAGCTAGGCTTCCACTTTAGTGAACCGAAACCGCAGGGTAACCTTGAGGCTGCCCTCTCAGCCGCGGAGGGGGGTGGGGGTGGGGGTGGGGTGGGGGGTGAGCTTGCTCATCAGCGCCAGCTTCCTCTGGGGACCCACATCTAAGCAGCACGCCCAATGGAGCAAGACTGGGAGGATTCGTAGGTTAGAACAACCCTTTACCCCTATTGTGTGAGATGACCCACTCCCTTTTCCTGGGCAATAAAGCCTTTGAAGGGTTGAGTTCTCCCTCCTCACACCTGCGCTCCTCTCAGCTGAGGCGGGGTTCTGAAGGAACAGCGGGTCCGGGCCTGCTCTCCCGGAGGCACCCATTCTTATGTGCTCCCCTGCCCTGGGCATCCTCCTCACCACCCTCTGGAGCCTGAGTTATCCTTTCCCAACCCCGTAGAAGGCTGAGCTCAGACTGTAAGGCGCCGAGCCGAGCCCGGGGTGGGGCAAGCCCTGTAGGACGAACAAGAAGACGGAGGATAGACCCTTTGCCAGTCTCCCTGTCCCAGTGTCCCTGCACTGCCCTGTCTACGAAGCCGGAGGCTCCTCAGGATTGCGGCCGCCGCCCTTGGGATGCAGCCAGAGGCCGGTGGGAGGAGCCGGCGAGCCGGCCGGGTTCTGCAGCATGGCGGGGAGCATCCCTGAGGAGGGTACGCGGAGGTCCAGGGTGGGGACCGGGAAACGGATTCAGGGCGGGGTTCCGGGAGAGGGTCCTGGACCTGGGTCCAAAGACAGGGTCCAGGACGGGCTCCAGGGTCGGAGTCCCGGGAGCGTGGAGCCGGGCAGGGCGGCCCAGGATGAGGGCGGCATCCTAGCGAGCCTAAGAGCGAGCATTGCCTCAGCCGGCCCCGGCCCGAGCGAGCGAGCGAGCGGGGAAGGGTCGACTCGGGAGGCCTCCGTCTTACCGGCAGATCTGGATGGCGGACGGGGTGTCGGTGCCGGGGTCTGACATCTTCTCTGCTACGGCGGAGGACGGCAGGAGCTGAGAACAGGTGTCTGGCAGGCCCGGCGCCGAATGAATGAGCCTGGGAGGCGCCATGGAGGGGGAGGAAGGAGGCGGGGCCATGGCGCAGGAGAGGCGGGGCCTTCGCGGAGGCGGCGAATCACAAGCGGACGCCCCCCGGAGGCCCCGCCCACGATCAGGCCCCTCCCCTCTCCCCTGCCCAGAGGCCTCCACGGCCGTCGGCGCCGGCGGGGGCGGCGAGCTCGGTCGGGCGCGGGGGCGGTCGTGGGACTCCACTTCCAGAAGGTTCGGTGGCCGTTGGGTGGCGCGAGCGCGGACGGACGCCCGCGAACGAGGGCGCGCGTGCGCGCGCGTACTCCACGCGCCAGCGCGGAGCAGGCAAGCGGCCGGCACCACGCAGTCCGGAGGCCGAGGAGCCGAGAGTCCCCCTCCGCCGAGCGTCTACGGGGCGTTCCTGGGCGCCCGCGCGGCGATTCGCTGCCCAGCCGGGACGGCCACCCGATGAGGTCACCGTGGGGAGGCCCGACCCGGACGGGAACGGTGCCCGCGAGCCGCGCGCCGACCCGGGCGCCCGGCCTAGGCCTCCTGGGCAGGCAGGCATTGGCGCCGATAGCCGACCCGGAACCCGGGGACCCTGTGGGCCGCAGACCCTCCGCTACCCCAGCACCGCCTCTGCTTACACTGCCCAGGTCGCCTCCAAAGAGACACCCCGGGACCCCCAAGCGCAAGTTGGGGGCAGCCCCCGCCCCAAAGGTGCCTAAGATGCGTTGAAATCGAATCCGCCCAAGTCGCAGGCCACAGAAGCCACCAAAGAAGAGAAATGTGGACACCCCTACCTATGTCGTTTCAGAGCTTCTGCGACCTGTGCAGTTTCCCAAGAAAACCGACCCATTTCCAGAACTTCGACCCACTTAACCAAAGCCCGCTAGCCCTGAGAGAGCTGCCGCTTCTGCATCATTACCAGGTGCCAGCAGATGGAACTTAGTGATACAGGCCTTGCCTAGCAGGCACGTGTTACACACCCCAGCCTTCCCTGGGATTTCGCAGTTATTATTCAAAGGGTTCAGTTTTTAGGGCTGGGAGTAGAGAGTTAGTGGCAGTGGCTTCTACCCTGTGTTCTCCTCCCAGCACTTATGTATGAATTGAGAAAGCCCTCCGGGGTTTAGGTACTGTTAAAATACCACCACTTCCCCTTATAGGGTTCAGATCTAAGAGGAAGGTGTTGCTAAGCCTAGAGCTTTTCTTATTTACTAACTGGGTCTCACAACACCCCCAAACCCCTGAGAGCATTAAATCTGGCAGAATAATACAATGGGATTTTCTGGGCTAGAGAGATACCTCAGAACTTAACTGCTGTTCTTGTCAAGGGCCTAAATTTGGTTCCTAGCCCGCACCCACATAATGGTACATCTGTAACGCTAGATCCAGGGGACCCAATCCCTCTTTTGAGATTTTCCGGCTCCTGCCCATAACATACACTACACTCACACAAATGTTAGAAATAAAATGTGGTGGTGGCGCCCACCTTTAATCTCAGTACTTGGGAGGCCAAGACAGGCAGATCTCTGAGTTTGAGACCAGCATGGTCTACAAGAGCTAGTTCCAGGACAGCCAGGTCTTTTACACAGAGTAACTCTGTCTCGGAAAAGAAGAAAGAAAAAAGAAAAGAAAATGTGACTAGATACAGTGACGTGCAACTGTACAGTACAGAATAGTGTAGTGCCATTATATAATGTTCTGGGAGTTCTAAGCTATTGTGGAAACTACAGTTGCCAGTAGGGACAAAAGACTAGAAAGAGGTGTGAGGGAAGGCTCTGGAGTGATAATAGTCCATGACTTTCTCGGGTGTGTTAGTCAGGGTTCTCTAGAGTAACAACTTACAGAGTTAATCTCTCTGTATATACAGAAAGGGATTTACTAGAATAGTTTACAGGCTGTGGTCCAGCTAATCCAACAATGGCTGCCCATGAGCCGGAAGTCCAAGAATCCAGTAGCTGTTCACTCCATGGTCTCAACTGGTCTTCGGTATATACCCGAATCCCAAAGAAGTAGGCCCCAATGCCAGTAAAGTAATGGACTTGGAAGCGAGGCGAGTGCGAGCGGACAAAGAGCAAATGCTTTCTCCTTCCACGTCCATATATAAGCTTCCATCAGAAGGCAGGGCCCAGATCAGAGGTAGGTCTTCCTACCTCAAAAATCCAGATTCGAAGTGGATTGTCCCACTGCAAATTAAGCAAATCCCTCACAGGTGTGTCATCCGTTTGGGGTTTTAATTCATTCCAGATGTAGTTGAGAGCCAAGAATAGTCAGTACATAAGTTTTAGGTAAGTTTATCAAAACTCACAGAATGCATCATTAGAACTGTGTGTAAACTTTAAAAAAAAAAAAAAAGTCACCTGTGCCAGCACACAAAAATACTGTGAACAGATAGAAATTCTAGCACAGCTACACTCAGAAATACTGTTCTTGCCCCTTAGCTTCACTTGGAATGCATCAAAGAAATAAGAAAGATTTCCAGGTGGGTATAGAGATGGCATGCTGGTTAAATTTTGTCAACTTGACACAAACTAGAACCACCTGGGAAGAGGAAAGCTGAAGTGGGAAATCGTCTCCATCACAGTGGTCTGTGGGCATGTAAGAGATCCCTCTGGGCTAACTCTCCCTCCGTTGCTAAGCGACAGTGCTGGTGGGTGTGCTCTGGTCTTTGCAGCCTCTCACTTCCTCTTTGAGATGGCTTTCTGGTTTCTTCTTAAACTTATAGACCCTTTCTGTATCTCAGTGTCAGCAGAACTCCTCAGAAATGCTGCTTGCAAGCACAGCCCCTGCCCTCCGGTTTTCTCAGTCTCCACTGAGATCACTCCATCTAGATTTTTCTCCTTACCAAACACTTTAATTCCTTCCCATTCAATAAGCCCTAAAATTCTGGAGAAGCCAACTTCCTGACTCACCGTGATCTCTTTGCTCTGGGAGCACTGTCTCTTCTAGGTTCTCCCTCTACACCCCCACTTCTGTCATAACCCCCCCATGACCAAATTCTTCCTTCTGCTCTGCTCTCTTCCACTCCCTCTCCACCCTCCCACCCCAGAACAGCCTTCCACTTCCCATTCTGTCTCATGATTTCACTCTCCTCTACACGGCACATATCTGCAGTCAGCCTAGCCTGTCCCCATAAATTCCAGAGCCTTATGCCTGTGCTGGAAAAGGTGTTTTCATTTTTGTTGTAGGATATTTGTATGTGTTGTGAAGAAGGGGTGCTGTGATTGGTCTAATAAATAGGAAAAGAATGTGGGCAGGACTTCCAGGCAGAGAGAGGACTCTGGGAAGTAGAAAGGCAGAGTCGGCAGCCAGAGGAAGCAGGATGGGCAGTACAGAGATGAAGTAATGTGCCTCGTGGAAGAATGTAGACTAAAAACATTATGAGTTAAGTTATAAGAACTAGTCAGGAACAAACCTAAGCTAAGGCCAAGATTTTATAATTAATAATAAGTCTACATGTCATAATTTTCAAACTGCACCTCCAAAAAAATACTACTATGCATTTTTTTTTAAAGTATTAAAACAGGCTGGAGAGATGGCTCAGTGGTTAAGAGCACTGCCTGCCCTGCTGAAGGTCCTGAGTTCAGTTCCCAGCAACCACATGGTGGCTCACAACCATCTGTAATGAGATCTGGTGCCCTCTTCTGGCCTGCAGGCATACATACAGACAGAATACTGAGAATGTTGTATACATAATAAATAGGTAGCTTTAAAAAAAATAAAGTATCAAAACAATATCAATATGTAACCCATCATCATATCATTTATGCCCCAGCAATGCTGAAGCCTGCATGGGCAGCCCGTTTATGGCCATTCTACAGTTGTTAATGTCCTGGGCAGTCCTAGATGCCTGTGTCATTGTCCTACCCAAGTTCCAGTCTTCCTCTATGCTGTCTATCCAGCATTTTCTGGGCCTTCCTCTTCACCTTATCCTGTGCACTCCTCCAAGCAGTGCTGTCTTCCAGTATCTGCGTCATTCATTCTCATAACATGGCCGAAGTTTCTCAAGCACCATTGCCGTAGCCTATAGTTCACTTCCTTCTGTAGATGGAGATATTTCTTAATGTCATCATTGCACAGCCTGTCTCTGTGTGATGCCTAGAATCCTGCTGAGACATGCCATCTCATACACATTCAGTCGCTGTTCTGAGGAAGAGACCTGCTCAGTCGTCCTCATCAACTCAGACCATTAAACCCAGGACGGAGATGACACATGCCTTTAATCCCAGCACTCGGGAGGCAGAGGCAAGTGGATCTCTGTGAGTTCGAGACCAACCTAGTCTACGAGAGCTAGTTCCAGGACAGGCACCAAAGCCACAGAGAAACCCTGTCTACAAAAACAAAAACAAAACAAACAAAAAAGAAACCCAGTATGGAATATGTAATCCAGGCCAGCATCAAACTCTCTATCCTCCTGTGTCAATTTTCTAGATGTTGAGACACAGGAAATAATATTTCTCCAGCAGCCCCAGGAGAGGGCTCACAACCTTCTCTAACTCCAGCTCCGAGGAGTCCAGTGCCCTCTCCTGGGCCCCTTATGCACTGCACTCACCTAGTGGGCTTGCTTCTATGTGGGGAAGACATCCATGCACTTAATAACTTGTAAAGGGATTTGTTGTGTTGGCTCTTGTGATAGGGGTTGCCTGGATGGCCCATCAATGGCTCTCTGCATGCTAGAGAGGCAGAGAACCTGGTCGCTGCTCAGTCCATGAAACTGGGTGCCTCAGCAGTCCCAATCCAAAGCTGCTTGTCCGGTCCGCATTGGAAGGCTGATGTCACTGGAGGGTGACAGCAGCAGAAACAGATGCCCTCCTTCCTCAGGAAGAAGTGGAGACAGGCAACATTAGGTTTTTCCCCCCTTGGACTATCTGGGCTGCCCTATTGGAATACCCTCGAAGATACCACTCAGAGCTGTGTCTCTTAAGTCTATTCTGAATCCCTTCATGTTGACAATGAACACATACTTAACTACATTGAGTAGGGTGTGTGTGTTTGGGTGTGTGTGTTGCTTGTGCATGTGCTGAGAGGGCTCAAACCTGCTATGTCAAGAGTATATAAGAGAAGCTTTTGGGGCTGGAGAGATGGCTCAGTGGTTAAGAGCATTGCCTGCTCTTCCAAAGGTCCTGAGTTCAATTCTCGGCAACCACATGGTGGCTCACAACCATATGTAATGAGGTCTGGTGTCCTCTTCTGGCCTGCAGACATACAGACAGAATATTTATACATAATAAATAAATAAATATATATATATAAAAAGAGAAGCTTTCTACCACCAAACTACCTGTAGCCAATAAAAATCACTATAGGCTAAAGATTTGGTCCTTGTAGAAGTTTGAATTCACAAATTTTCTGCCATAGAAACAACCAAATGAGCATGACTCCTGGGAATGGTCAGTGTGGCCATGTGGCCTGTCCATCTGAGTGACTGGCAGCTGAACTCCAGGGTTCCAGAAGGGATCCGGGAATGTGTACAGGTTTTCCATCTCAGCTTGCTTCCATCTTCACATGGAGTGCAGGACCTCGGAGAGCCTAAAGGAGCATCCAGCCTGTGTGTGAGTCTCTCATTAGGGTCCCCTGAAGACCTTCTGGGACAAGATAGTACCAGGGACAGAGTAACGCAGTACAGAGTTAAGGGAAAAGGAGTCCGACACCAGGATGTGTAGCTTTAAAGGAGCTCCCAGCCAGCTGCAGCTCAGTTCCCTGTGTGGAGAGCTCAGAGGGCCTGCCCATAGGGTTGTGCAAGGAGTAATCGGGTGAACATTTCAGGTGCTTGGAAAGTGACCTGGTACAGGAAAACCAAAGGGCTACGTGAACCTCCTGGGAAACCAGGCTGTGCTGAAGTCTGGAGCCACAGGGGTAATGAAGCTATTCAAAGAGTCCAGGCCAGGAAGAAGCCCCTCCCTGATGCTACCCGACTCAATCTGAGATTGAGGAGATGCATACTGTAGGGTCCTAGGACCTGTTTGTTCCCCGCATCAGAGGACACAAGCAGGAGAGGGGCCCTGGCCTCACCATCCTCACGGTTCATCCGTCTCTTCAGCCTATGTTGTATTCTTTGGTTTGTAGGTTTGTTTTCTCTCTCACCTCAGAGTACTTACGTGTTGGGAAGAGGTGGAAAATGAGGAGGAAATGAGGGCACACAGGAATAAACACTTATTGAAACGATACTTTACACACCTGTTTGAAGCCCCTTGCCGGAACATTGGTGTTTGCCTTTGAGGTACGAGTCCGGTGCTGAGGAACCTCAGAGAGCACTCCTCCCCACTCAGAAACTCAACTGACCTGTAAACACCACCAAAAGCTTCCTGGGCGTTCCAGGCTAGCGTGTTCATTCACTTAAGAACCTGCTGAATGTCTTGAGGCTGTGACAATGAGCTGCCCAGCACCACTTCTGCCTTCCAGAGCGTAAGATCTTTAGCTGTGGAGAGTTCAACAGCTCACCCTCAAGGCAGAGGCCTAACTGCCGAACACAGCCGTGCTGTTGGCTTCACAAGGCACGTGCAAGACTTTGTGCCAACAAATAAATTAGACTGAACCCTAAGAGTCTGAGTGACTCAGGCAGCTGCCCCCCAGGAAGACCCATGTTGTGCCCTCTCGATTCAGAGAAAATGGCAGAGATCTTGCCTTCTGTCCTTAGTGCTTCCTGAGCAGAGCCCCAAGTATGCTGTCAGCAGGAAGTCTATGCAATCCCTGAAGGACTTCCCCACACTTACTACTGCTGGGAGGAGGACCCTGACCTCATGTCACCTGGCTCCCAACTTAACCTTAAGAGTCACATCCTCTGGCCTTGCACAAACTCCCTGAGAAACTCAAGACTAATAAATAGGACTCACTGCCAAGAGGGAAAGAGTGAAGAGTTCATGCATGAGGAACAGCAGCCATGAGTCTGGAGTAGGGACATATTCATTCCCCAACATCACTTCTTAGGGCTGGAGACGACCCAGCAGCTAAGAGCACTTCCAGAGAACCCGAGTTCAGTTCCCAGCACCCACATGGCGGCTCACCACGCCCTCTTCTGGCCCTCTTCTGGCATGTGTGTGTGTGTTACACCTACGTTTACGCAGACAAAGCATCCATACGCATGAAGTAAAATAGGATAGAAACTAACTTTAAATCTGGAGTTAGTCCATGATGCCTGGTGACTGAAAACTAATGAGTCAGTGAGAAGACAGCTTCAGGATCCCGTCCCTTAACATCCTTGCGCTGAAATCTGAAAGCAGTACGCTCTGAATTTGTGGCCTTTGGGCGCCACCTAGAGGCAGAGTACATTTCCACACCCTCTCGCAGCACGCTGAGGTCAAATCCCACCTGCAGATCGTGCGCACACATAGCTAGCAGAAGAAACATTTCCTCGGTCAAAAAAGATGATAGATAGATAGATAGATAGATAGATAGATAGATAGATAGATAGGTAGGTAGGTAGGTAGGTAGGTAGGTAGGTAGGTAGGTAGGTAGGTAGGTAGGTAGGTAGGTAGAAAGATTTTTGTAGGGCTGGGGAGATGGCCCCGTGGTTAAAAGCAGTTGCAACTCCTCCAACTCCAGTCCCAGGGATTTGATGCTCTCCCCGGCCTCTGCAGGCACTGCGAGCTTGTGGAGTTCATTTACATATGCGGTCTAAACATGTTTTTAAAAAGTGAACAGTAACTGAGGAATGGTGGTTGGCTTCTGGCCTGCACCCACAAAAGGAGAGACAGAGCAAGGGGGAACCAAGGAAAGAAAACTAACTAAAAGCTAAAACAAAAATAATAATAATAAAAAAAACTAAAGCCACAGAGGGAACCCCAGAGGCTGAGGCCCCAGCCTAGGAGTCTGTTCCAGGCTCTGAATGTGATTCACAAAGACATTAATTACAGTGAAGAGGAAGAAACAAGATGAGGAGAGGGGCAGGGTGTCATGTGGTGGTAGAATACTTTCCTAGCATCCTGAGAGGTCGTGGGCTCCATACCCAGCAAAAGACGAACAAACAAGACAGAAGAATCCAGAGCTGTGCAGGTGAATCCATCTCCAGGCACCTCCTACCTGTGTGGCCTCTCGATGCTTTCTAAGGAATGAGGATAAGGGCTGGGGGAGCTGAGTGGGGGAAGCACTGGCCGTGTAAGCATGAGTTCAGATCAACACCACGTCAGATATGTGTCTATAGCAGTGCTGGGGATGGAGACGGGTGGATCCTAGGTGCTCACGGACCAGCCACTCCAGCTGGCATAGCGACCCTCAGGCTCAGGAGAGACCCTGTCTCAAAATATAAGGTGGAGCGACTGCAGAGCCGGAAAGATGGCTCACTTGTTCTTGCAGAGAACCTGGGTTTGATTCCCAGCACCCACATGTTAATGCAGTTTGAGTGGACGTGCGCGCGCACACACACACACACACACACACACAACTGAATAAGAATTTATTATTTATGGGGCTGGAGATATGGCTCAGTGGTTAAGAGCACTGACTGCTCTTCCAGAGGACCCGGGTTCAATTCCCAGCACCCACATGGCAGCTCACAACTGTCTGAAGATCCAGTTGCAGGGGATCTGACACATTCACACCAATGCACATAAAATAAAGTTAAATAAACCAGAAAAATATTTTTTAAAAAAAAGAATTTATTATTTATATTATTATTTTTTGTTTTGTTTTTAGAGACAGGGTTTCTTGGTGTAGGCCTGACTGTCCTGGAATTATCTCCGAAATCCGGCTGGCCTCAAATTCACAAAGATCTATCTGCCTGCCTCTGCCTCCTGAGTACTGAGATTAAGGGAGTGCCCTGGCATGGATCAGCCCTAAAACAATTCTTAAACATAAATTGGAGGATATAAACTAAGGTTGTATGAAAAAGCCTTATGAAAACCCCATGCTTTGTAAACTAATTAGAAAATAAAATTTAAGACAAGAGCCAGGCATAGGAGTGTATACCTTTAGTCCCAGCACTGGGGAGGCAGAGGCAGTTGGATTTCTGTGAGTTGAAGGCCAACCAGGTCTACATAGTGAGTTCCAGGACAGCCAGGGCTACATAGTGAGACTCTATCTCAAAATTACTTCACTGGGGCTGGAGAGATGTGTGGTACATCACGCCCATCTGTGCTCTGTGCGCCACCAAAGAGTTCGTGAACCAGGCAAGGGACTGGAGATTGAAACACACAAAGACTCACAGACAGAGAGAGACACAAGTCATCCTTGATACCAAAATGCCCCAAGAATGACCTCTTTATTGTGTCCAGGGGCAGCTTATATAGGGATCCTTAACTGATAGCCACGCCCCAGTCAAACCCACCAGAGACCACTCTCCTGCCATCAGGAACTT
Source organism: Myodes glareolus (assembly GCF_982192425.1). Taxonomy (NCBI): domain Eukaryota; kingdom Metazoa; phylum Chordata; class Mammalia; order Rodentia; family Cricetidae; genus Myodes; species Myodes glareolus. The sequence continues at coordinate 4,576,412 of NC_142031.1, forward strand.
CTGAGGGTCTCGTGCTCAGAGCAGCTGAAGGCTGTCTCAGAGCAGAGGAAAACAAGTTGTTGACAAGAAATTCAGGATCTGGGGGTTCTCTGCTCCCAACAGAGATGACTCAACAGTAAAGAGCACACATTGTCCTCACAGAGGACCCAGATTCAGTTCCCAGCTCTTACATGGCTCACAGCCACCTGCCTTTCCAGCTTCAGGGGAGCTGATGCCATCTCCTGGCCTCCACAGGCTTCTGCATTCACACATGTACACACCCACACAGAGACATATCTATACACATCATTAAAAATAAAATAAGTTGTGAGTTTGAGGCCAGCCTGGCCTTCGGAGCAAGTTCCAAGACAGTCAGGACTACACAAAGAAACCCCGTCTGGGGGGGGGGGGACACTAAATAAATAAAATAAGCCTAGGTCTTTTGAGTGTGTGTGATTTGTTTGTTTGTTTGTTTGTTTGTTTGTTTGTTTGTTTTTGAGGCGGGGTCTCTATATATAGCTATGGTTGTCCTGAAACTTAGTATATTGACCAGCCTGGCCTTGAACTCATAGAGATCCCCCCCCTGCCTCTGCCTCCCAAGTGCTGGGATTAAAGGCATGTACTACCACATAACCAGCTAAAATAAATCTGTTTTTTTACAAATACTTGTGCCCCATAATTTTATTTGGTTTTGGGCTAATGATGAACTTTCTCTTTGTTTGTTTTTAGCACATTCAACGTGGGTTGGGCTAAGTTCAAATGCTTAGTATGAATATTTAATACATTTTTGACTTGCTGGTGTCTCAAATTATTATGGGTCTACCAGGTTGTAAATGCTCCCCCAGGCTGTGTGACATCTGGGTCAGATAAAAGCATTAGAAGAAATCTCTGAAGGGTCCCAGGGTAGGGACAGATGCCTGCAGCTGGAAGATGGAGAGGAGGGGAGGAACTAGAGGTGTGGCTGAGCAGGGAGGGACCAGAGGTGTGGCTGGGGGGGGTGAACGACCAGAGGTGTGGCTGGGGGGGGTACATGAGAGGTGTGGCTGAGCAGGGAGGGACCAGAGGTGTGGCTGGGGGGGGGGGACACGAGAGGTGTGGCTGAGCAGGGAGGGACCAGAGGTGTGGCTGGGGGGGGTGAACGACCAGAGGTGTGGCTGGGGGGGGGGGACATGAGAGGTGTGGCTGAGCAGGGAGGGACCAGAGGTGTGGCTGGGGGGGGGTGAACGACCAGAGGTGTGGCTGGGGGGGGGGGACATGAGAGGTGTGGCTGAGCAGGGACCTACCTCTGTTCTGTAACCTTCTTACCTCTCCTTCCTGTAGGAAGCTGACAGGATACGCGGCTGGGGTTGAGCTGTCAGGCTCCCAATGGTATGAAGCTGGGGATTCTGTCAGCAGGTGAAGCTAGGATTTGTAATGAGGTCTGGTTCAGTCACTCTGGAATTCAGCAGAGCTGACATCGCTGTCACCAGGCAGTGACTTAGATACTGTTGGCCAAACACAGCTCTAAACAAGGAAACTTGTGTCTGAGATCCGCATCTTCCTCCCTGGACACTGCCATAATTCCTCAGCTCCGAGCCAGTCCCTCAGGGGTAAGGGCTCATTATAAAGAGTCAGATGTTTTCTTCAGGTCCCCCAGGCCCGCGTACACCGGGCTAATTTAATTTGTGGATCCCTGGGAGCTTTGCTCCCTTTAGCTCTCACAGAAGACAGTCTCGTGTAGCCCAGGCTGGGCGTTAAACTGACTGCCCAAGGAAGACTTTGAACTTTTGACTCTCCTGGTTCCACTTTTGAATGCTGGGATAACGGGTTTGCACCGCCACGCCGGTTTATTCGGTGCTGGAGATCAAACCAGGACTTCGTGCTTCCTGGCACGTACTTCCAACTGAGCTACCCCAGCCACCTGGGTTCAATTTATTTGTCATTGACTGTGGCTGTCCTAGAGAGCTGTGGCAGATCAGCCAACCAGCCAGGCTGCTCAGCTCTTACCGTCCTTAAGAACCTTCCTGTTGACTCTAGCAGGCTTTCTTTTCTTCAGCCCTCCCTCCCTTACTTCCTAAGTCAGACTCTTGCTAGGTAACCCTGACTGACCTGGGACTCAATATGTAGATCCAAGCCAACCCTAAGCTCAGAAAGAGCTGCCTGCCTCTCTATCCCAAGTGCTGAGGCCAAGGGTGTGCCCCACCACACCCCACCCTTCGGCTGGCTTTTCTGATGGGTCACTAGCTACAGATAGCTTGTATCACTTCTACTTGATTTCCACAATCTCCGTTTCCTTGTAACTGGAGTAAGTGTGCCTGCTGGCCACCAGCCTTTCCGTCCCTGAGCAGACAGGGAGTGTGTGTGTCTCTGGTGAAGTCTGTTTCCCAGAGGGCTCAGATAAGTAATTTTCCAAGGGACCGCACAATTCCTTTCACCCAGACATGTTGGGTTATCTAGCTCTACCTAGTCATCTTTTTTTTTCCAGCCTTTGGCTTTTATGATAAAGCTGTCATGCCCACTCACTTCAAGGCTTTGTGTAAATACATTTTCTTTCTCTTGAGTGTGTATCTTGGAGTTAGAATTGTTAGTAGGTCATATCTGGGTCTGGTGATGCCTATAATCCTTGCACTCAGGATGCTGAGGTAGGAATATCTTAAATTCAAGGCCAACCAGATTGAATATCAACACCCATATGCCAGCTCCATCCTATTTGGTAATCTCAAGAGTACCACTCAGGCTTCAGGTTTGTCTGAGTTTTGTTTTTGGGTTTTGTTGTTGTTATTTGGTTTGATTTGGTTTGGTTTGGTTTGGTTTGGTTTGGTTTGGTATGTTTGGGGCCAGGAACAGGGATTGAAACAAGATTTCTCTGTGTAGCCTTGAGTGCCCTGGAACTCACTTGGTAGACCAGGCCGGCCTCAAACTCACAGAGGTCCACCTTTCTCTGCCTCCCAAGTACTGGGATTAAAGGCATACACCACCACTGGGTCGAGGCTTCTGATTTTTTAAAGACTTATTTTACTTTATGTATATGAGTGTTTTACCTGTGTGCATACGCATGAAATATGTGTGTGCCAGAAGAGGTCAAAAGAAGACATTGAAACCCCTGGAACCCAAGCTACAGGTGGTTGTGAGCCACCATGTGGGTGCTGAGAACTGAACTGAGGGCCTCGGGAAGAGCAGCTAGTGCTCTTAACCAGATGGCTGGAGTCATCTCTCCAGCCCCCAAATCTACTCCTTCTGTCTATTTAACCTACCTACATACAAGCCTGCAAGGGAAATGCTGCTTATCTCTACAGCCCGGCACCTAAGACATACAGCTCAAGTACCTTACCCCTGCTCAGCCTCAGATCTCATGTACCTCACCCCTGCTCAGCCTCAGGTCTCAAGTACTTCACCCCTGCTCAACCTCAGGTCTCAAGTACCTCACCCCTGCTCAGCCTCAGGTCTCAAGTACCTCACCTCTGCTCAGCCTCAGGTCTCAAGTACCTCACCCCTGCTCAGCTTCAGGTCTCATGTACCTCACCCCTGCTCAGCTCCAGGTCTCATGTACCTCACCCCTGCTCAGCCTCAGACTTCAAAAGTCTCTCTGCCCAGCATCCATGTCCTTGCTGGCCGCCTGCATCTCCCTCTGTTGTTGATTTTTAATTGAATTCTGTTGTGGTTGAAGGGCATTCTGTATAATTTCATTTCCTTTAGATTTGCAGAGCCTTGTCTTACATCCCAGCAGATGGTCTCCTTGACAACTGTTCTGTGACCTCTTGAGATGGTGTTTGTTTTGCTGATGGTGGCGGAGGACCAACTGGGTTAAATTTGTTACTAACCTTCTAGTCTTCTACACCGTTACTGGTTTTCTGTGTATGTTTACCAACCACTTAGAGGGGCGGGTTTTACATCTTTAACTATAATCATACATTTGACTATTTTTTTCAGTCAAATATTTTCTGCACTGGGGGTTGAACTAAGGGCCTCACACATGCTAGGCACATGTTCTACTGCAGAATCGCAGCCTCAGCCCCTAGGTGTGTTTTGCACCTTGCACTGAGGACCTACTGAGGACCTCCTCAGTAACTACACGGTTAGCATTTGTATCTGTCTTCTTGGTTATGACGTCACTTCTCGTGTCCCATTCACCACTGAGGAGCCATAGCATCTGCAAACTGGTTGGTTGGGTGGGTGGGTGGTTGATTTTTGTTTGATCTAATAAATAAATTTTTGGTTACTCTAGAGGATGGGGACACGGCTTGGCACTTAACAGCTTCTTTGTGGAAGACTTACATTGATTCCCAGCTCACAACTACCAGCAACTCCAGCTCCTGGGGCTCTGACATCCTCTTCTGGCTCTTGCAGGCATCTGCACGCACATACACATTCTCATACACACATATACAATTAAAAAAATAAAATTACCAGACATGGTAATGTAAGCCTTTAATCCCAGCACTCAAGAAGGAGAGGCAGGAGAAATCTCTGAGTTCCAGGACAGCCTGGTCTACACAGTAAGTCCTGTCTCAAATAAATAACAATTTATTATTTATTTATTTGGTTGGTTTTGGTTTTGTTGTTTGTTTTTCTTTCTTTTTTAAAGATTCATTTATTAATTATATATACAGCATTCTTCCTGCATGTATCCCTGCAGGCCAGAAGACAGCACCAGATCTCATCACAGATGAGTGTGAGCCATCATGTGGTTGCTGGGAATTGAACTCAGGACCTCTGGAAGAGCAGGCAGTTTTCTTAACCTCTGAGCCATCTCTCCAGCCCTGTTGTTTGTTTTTCAAGACAGGGTTTCTCTGTGTAACAGCCCTGGAAGTCCTAGAACTCTCTCTGTAGACCAGGCTGGCCTCGAACTCACAGAGATCCTCCTGCCCCTGTCTCCCGAGTTCTGGGATTAAAGGCATGCGCCACCATGTCCAGGAAAAATAATTTTTTTAGTGTGGCTACTCTAACTTTATGTTCTGTTTTGTTTTGAGACAGGGTCTCACTATGTAGCCCAGACTTCCTCAAACTCCATATCCTCCTGCCTCAGCTTCCCAAGTGCTAGGATTACAGGAACAAGTTATAATGCCTGAATTTAGATTGTATATTTCAAAATATTTATGTATTTATTTTTTAAAATATTTATTTATTTATTATGTATATAATATTCTGTTTTGTGTGTATGCTGCAGGCCAGAAGAGGGCACCAGACCCCATTACAGATGGTTGTGAGCCACCATGTGGTTGCTGGGAATTGAACTCAGGACCTTTAGAAGAGCAGGCAATGCTCTTAACCTCTGAGCCATCTCTCCAGCCCCATATTTATGTATTTATTTTAGTTTTTCAAGACAGGGCAGCCCTGGCTGTCCTGGAACTCGCTTTGTAGGCCCTGAACTCACATAGATCCACCTGCCTCCCAAGTGCTGGGATTAAAGACATGGACCAATACAGCATCAGATCCCACAGAGCTGGAGTTACAGGCTGTTGTGAGCCACCTAATGGGGGTACTGGGACCAAACTGGGGTCTTCTGGAAAGGCAACAAATGATCAAGTGTTTGTAACTGCTGAGTCATCTCTCAGTTGATGGATTCTGTATTTTTTTAAAAATATTTATTTATTTATTATGTATACAATATTCTGTCTGCGTGTATGTCTGCAGGCCAGAAGAGGGCACCAGACCTCATCAAAGATGGTTGTGAGCCACCATGTGGTTGCCGGGAATTGAACTCAGGACCTTTGGAAGAGCAGGCAATGCTCTTAACCGCTGAGCCATCTCTCCAGCCCCGGATTCTGTATTTTTAATTAATTAATTAATTTACTTATTATGTAGACAATGTTCTATCTGCATGTCTGCCTGCAGGCCAGAAGAGGGTGCCAGATCTCATTACAGATGGTTGTGAGCCACCATGTGGTTGCTGGGAATTGAACTCTGGGCCTCTGGAAGAGCAGCCAGTGCTCTTAACGGTTGAGCCATCTCTCCAGCTCCCAGATTCTCTATTTTTTATGGCTTTGTATTGTCCACATTTAAGCAGTTCTAAGTTTTCTCTGTGAATCCTAAAAGCACCAAGACTCTTTCTCGGTCCATGAGAAATGGTCATTCTCTCACAAGTGCACAGTGGTTGCTGCAGCTCCCTGTCCTGTGGTGATCTTGTAAAAAGGAACAATAACGGTGGGGGTAACGGGGAGGGTCATGCAGCAGCAGGTCTCATGAGCTAGTACTTTCCAGATGACCAATGAGGTATGCTACCTAATCTTGCATGGATAAAATATCCATTCAAAATGCAAGGAGCAGGGCTGGAACAGTTCCCAGCATCCAAGTTGGGCAGCTTATAACCCTCTGGACTCTGAGGGCAGATGCGCACGAACACACACACACACACACACACACACACACACACACACACACACACACACACTTTAACCAATGTTAAAACTATCATAAGGCACCCAGGAAGATAGGGTTCTGGGCAAACCCTCTACAGCAGAAGCATCAGCAGGCACAGACTCAGCCTGAAGTCTTCTCCCTTCACCCTCCTTATCCCTATGCCAGGAAATGCCACATTCCTGCAGACAGGCCCTGTGACAATCCACAGACCCCTGCTTCTTGCTGCCCCCTAGTGGATGTTCCGTAACAAACCGCCCTGTGTAGGGTGTGTCCCCTGGCGCCTTTCTCACGCTCCTAAAATCATTATTCATGCTTTATTGGAGCTGTTTTAAGTGCTCAAGGCTCTGCCCAGGCCTCTGAAAACCCCAAGAGAAACTCCTTATTCACTGGGAAGCCTCGGTGGGTGGCGGCCTTCTCCCGGATATCGCATGCCCAGGCAGCTCTCCCAGAGGCCGGTGCAGCCCAGAGACGTGCAGGCAGCGAGTGTCACACATGTCGGCGCCCACGTAGGAACTAAGGGCCACAGGCCGGGCTGACTCTTCTCTGCAACAATTCAGACATGCTCTACAAAGTAAATATGCAAAAGGTTTAAAAATAATCGGAATCGGGATGGCCTAGATGTCGTGTATACTTGGGCGAAGCTCCCAGAGTCTGTGAGGAGAATAAAGTCACAACCAACCAGTCTACATGAGACTTTAACCCCAAGGGCAGAAATTATGAACAGACACCCCTTGGCTCTCCAGCTATTGAACAATGAATCCCAGTGAATTAGAATTTCTCCAGGCATTTCATGCTGAGCCTGGAAGACAGAAAGGGCTGGAGCCTGGTGCCATCCAGAGGATTCCACACACTTCTGACAACCACAGACCACCTTGCTGGAGAGATGGGAGCTGAGACCATGATGTGGTGGGCCCACACCCTGACCAGGACTGCTTAGCTCACACATCTCTTGTCTTCAGTTTAAACCCTCTAAGACAGACTACCAGAAGTCACTAGATTGCTGTGCTTCTCTCCATGTGTCCACACTGCTTCTCTCTCTCTCTCTCTCTCTCTCTCTCTCTCTCTCTCTCTTTATTTATTGTGTATACAGTGTTCTGCAGGCCAGAAGAGGGCACCAAATCTCATTACAGATGACAAATGGTTGTGAGCCACCATGTGGTTGCTGGGAATTGAACTCAGATCCTCTGGAAGAGCAGCCTGTGCTCTTAACTCTGAGCCATCTCTCCAGCCCCACCCCCTCTCTTTTGGAGATAGGGTCTCTCTGTGTAGCCGTGGCTGTCCTGGAATTCACTTTTTAGACCAGGCTGACCCAAAAATCACAGAGATCCACCTGTCTGCCTCCCGAGTGCTGGGATTAAAGGCGTACCTCCATGCCTGACAACTTTATCTCTTTTAAGATTATTACTACTGTGGTGGTGGTTATTAATTATTATGTGACGGATGCAGGTGGCCATGGGCTACATGTGGAGGTCAGAGGACAACGCTGTGCAGTTGGCTATCTCTGTCCACCTTTATATGGGATCTGAGGATTGAACTCATGTCAACAGTATTGCATGCAAACCCCTTTACTTAGTGAGCTGCTTGTCTCTTTATTTGGCTTGAGGACAGGTGATCAAACCTGGCTCTTTAGGGCTGCCTGGGTACTGGGTCTCACCTCAATAGTCTCCGTTGCGAGTCCATTGCCCTTTCAGCTTTGCCATGACCAGAGACTGCTGTACATATGCCCCCCCACACACACACACACAAGAATATCCCTCAATCTCACCACCCCTCCACAGGGCTTAGTAGGATTCTACAGGGCTACAGATTCGTCTAAGTGTTTCCTGCAAGTTATGTTCATTCTGCCCGCCCCGAGCGGACCAGTGGGACCTCCCCTGACGCCACATCAATTCACAGGTGGGGCAGAACAATTCGACAGGTGCAGGAGAGGCTTCATCTACAGCAAACAGCCCTTTACCCTCGATCTTATGGAAGGCGGATACCACCTCTTCTCACTCTCTGGTGCCAGAGGGGCAAGTGGGTCTCCTCCAAAGGGGGCATCTCAGCAAGAGTAGGTTCCCAGGCAGCTCAGCCACCCTGTCATCGCATCCTTGAGGCATGGTCCTCTCTGCCACTGGAGTTGAGAGAAAATAGGGACCTTTTCTCCAGCTGGCGTGATGTCTAGTTAGATTCAACATGCAGACACCCCAGAACAGATATCTGAATAGCTCTTGGTCAGTTATGGACTTGTTTAGAGTCATAAAATGTCTGCTTGGCTGTGACCCCTAGTCGGCACTTGTAATCACAGCCAGATAGAAGAGAGGTAGGACCCTGGCAGCCCTCTAATGTACCCTATTTGGGAAAGTTCCAGTAAGAGATCTTATCTCAAACAAAGGTAAAGGCACCTGAGGAGTGACCCTCATCCACCATGAGCACATGTGCACGCTCACGCTCACACCAGGGCCTCTCTGAAGCAGCCTCTATTGAACACCGGAAGAGCCACTGGCCTGCTCGTCCCAGACAGGTCTCTGGGCGCAGTGAAGGAGCTGTCAGGGAGAGGTGCTCACAGCGTCTTCTGGAGGAGGATATGAGTACCCGTGTTTCACCAGCCCTGCTGGGAACTCCAGCCTAGACCTTCCAGGCCTTCCAGCACACTCCACTGAGAAACTGGCTTCCTGGCTCAGGCTGAGCACCTCACCCACCTGGGCATGCCAGGGCCCTGGTTCTCCGGAGCACCTGACCCTATGAGTCATCAGCTTACCCATGCACACACTGCTTCAGAGCTGCTTGCCTAATGGCCTGAGGCCAGGTCAATACGTGTCAGAGAACTAGAAACCAAGACAGGCACTCAGAAGCAGGATGTGGAGGGCACAAAGCTAATAGGAGGCTTCCTGTCCGTCGGTTCCCACAGCGTTTAAACCCATGTGGAGGGCCAGGTGTGGTGGACCGCGCCTTTACTCTCAGCACTTGAGAGAGGCAGAGGCAGGCAGATCACTAGGAGTTACAGGTCAGGGCTATGTTGTGAGATCATACTTCAGAAAATAAAAGCAGGGCTCTGGAAAGATGGCTCAGCAGTTAAGCACGCTTGTTGCTCTTGCAGAGGACCCAGGTTTGAGTCCCGTCACCCACATGGTGGCTTACAACCACAGGTATCCAATTCCAGGGGATCTGAAGCCTTCTGACTTCCTCAGACACCCATGTGCTGCAAGTCAAACACCCATACACATACGATGAATAAATCAACGGAAATACATTTAAACTGGGATGGTGGCACACACCTTTAATCCCTCACTCATGAAGCAGAAGCAGGCAGATAACTGTGAATCTCAATAATCTAAAATATCTATCAGTGTTGAGAGCTTTTTACTTTGTTTTTTGAAGCAGGCCATGCAATGGTAGCCCTGACTAACCTTGAACTCAATACTTGTATCCCCTCCCAACGTTGGACTATAGGCATGGACCACCTTGGCTGCTCGTTTTGAGGTTTTTAGGGACTTTGTTTTGTTTCCTGTTGCTGCCCTTGCTTTTGTATTTTTGAGACAGAGTCTCACTCTACGGGGAGAGATGGAGCGTAAACCACTGTGGAGAGTTCTTATGTGTGGAGGAGACAGAAGGTTGTCCCTTTAGATTCAAGGAGAAGCCCAGAGTCTATTGGATGAGCTCCAGCCACAATTGGGCCACGGGCAGGGTCCTCTGCTTCTACCTGCTCTACAAAGACCCAGAAAACAGGCTGCACTTGTGCCGTGGTGGGACAGTTATCTAGTGACTGACTGGTGTGGGATGCCCCTCTGTGTGCTGTGAATATGTTTCATCACCATTGGTTAATGAAGAAGCTGCTTTCGGCCAATCCTTTAACAGAGTAAAGCCAGGTGAAAAATCTGGACAGAGATGTAGAGAGAGAGTAAGCAGAGTCAAAGAAATGCCATGTAGCTGCCAAAGGAGTAACATGCCGGCACCAGTAAGCCACAGCCTAGTGGTGATACATAGGTTTGTAAAAATGGGTTAATTCAAGAAGTAAGAGTTAGCTTGAAATATGCTAGAGTCATTGGTCAAATAGTATTGTAATTCATATAGTTTTTGTATGATTATTTCGGGTCTGGGCAGCCAGGAAATGAACAAGCAGCCTCAGTCAACAGGTGATGTTAGGACAGCAGTTCTCAACTTGTGGGTCACAACCCCTTTGGGGTGTAGTGGGGAGCTGTGGGCAGACCTGCTTTTCATCCCACCCGGCTCCCACACGGCTAGCTTAGTCCCAGAAATAACAACAAACAAAGTGTATTCATTTAAGCACTGCCTGGCCCATTATCTCTAGAGAGTTAGTTACTGGCTAACTCTCACATCTTGATTAACCCATTTCTAATAATCTGTATAGCACCACGAGGTGTGGCTTACCGGGAAAGATTCAGCATGTCTGACCTGGTGGCTGGCTCCATGGTGTCTGCCTCATTGCCCTCTTCCCAGCATTCTGTTCTGTTTACTCCGCCTACCTAATTTTCTGTCCTATCAAAGGGCCAAGGCAGTCTCTTTATTGACCAATGAAAATAACACAATAGACAGATAACCCTCCTCCATCATTGGGGATCGAACGACCCTTTTGTAGGGGTTGCCTATGACTGTCAGAAAACACAGATATTCACATTATAGTTCATAAACAGTAGCAAAGTTACAGTTATGAAGTAGCAATGAGAATACTTTTGTGGTTGGAGGTCACCATAAAATAAAGAACTGTATTAAAGGGTTGCAGCATTAGGAGGGTTGAGAACTCCAAGGAACTTGGAGTGGCGGTCAAAGCAAAAGTCAGGTTGTCCAAAGTTCATCACCATGTGAGCCAGTCACATCGAACCCTCTGATCCATCGCATTTATTGAGCAACTTTGTGTGCCGTGCCTCGGAGATACACAGGGGTGCTCTGCCTGCCCTGCCTCCCAGAATTACAGTCTAGGCGACAGGGCCCAGCACAGCTTTTCTGGGAGCCCCTGCCATCTTCACGTAGATTTTTCTTTCTTTTTTAAGAATGCCTCCAACTTCCCCACCTCCTTCCCGCCACCCAAATCAGTGCCCAGAGTCATCATAGATGTACATGGCCAAGCAGAGCAGTGACTGTCCCTCCCCTGGTCAGTCTGTCTCCTTGGCTTTAGTGTCCTGGTCCCCAGCGCAGGCAGAGGGAGAAGCAACCTTGCTGCAATGCTCAGCAAATCCCCAGGACCTGGAGTGACCATGGCTCATGAATTCTCCTATTTTCTCTGAGCACTCACTCCTGGGATCCGAAGGCCCTCCTCTGGGTCTTCAGAGGCTTCCGAGTTTCCATTTAGGAGAAATAACTTCTGAACAAGTTGCTTATAGTAGCCCAACTGCCTGGGTTCAGAGAGTAGTTTAATAAACAAAACAGGCAAGGTGGTTCGTGTTCCTTCACTTGCTGCTACCTCCTGGGTCCCTGCCATCCCAAAGTTTGAGTTCTGCAATCTGTGCTGGGTTCCATTCCTCCAAAGCCACCAAGTTCCTTAAGACCACAGGGAAGCCTCAAACTTGTCACCTGTGAAGACCACTGGCGTATGGGAAAAAGAATGCGTGGTGGATTAAATCAGGAAGTCCTCCCCACCACTTCCTGCAGTAGAGGTCACTCAAGGGGAAGCCTAGGAGTGGAGGAGGTAGGCGCCAAGCCCTGCTCAGTGCTCTGAAGAGCTTCCGGAGTGGTCAAAGGTCAAAGTTCTCCCAGTCATTGCTCTGTTTATGGAGAGGTTCAGGAGCCCAGCTGATATCCAGGTGTGGGCGGGAATGCCGTCACCCATTAGAGCAGGTGGCCCAAGTGAGCTCCAAGACCAGAGGTTGGTCTGCTGCCCACACTGGGGCAGGTCTGTCCCTGCTGAGGCAGCTTTGGCTGGGCCAGTGCCAGAATCATTTCTACCCGTCCAAGTCTGGGCTTCTTCCTCATCTGGCAGACATTGCTTTCTTCTCCTGCCCAGACATTCTCTTTTCCCTCCAGCTGAGCCCTTGAAGTCTTCATCATCCGGATAGGTCATGAGCATCGGATTCTTGCTAGGGTGTGGGCACTCAACTATTCTCAAAGTGAGGGAGATGTCGCCACCACCTGGAACTTCCTTGGTCAGCTAGTTCACCCAGGTCCCCGTCCTGGAACATCCAGAAGCCTACCTACCAGGGCCGCCAGAGGCCAGGGCTGCCCGGAGGAGGCAACTGCGGAGAGGCAACTGGAGCAGGGGCGGGCGTTGGCGTCTGTGAAGGCGGGCCACCACTGACAGTCCTCTGCCGCAGGTGCTCCAGCAGGCGCGCGCTCACGGCCGGCTCCAAGACGCTGCAGGCCGGCAGTACGCGGGCTAGGTGCTCCAGACAGGCTTGGTAACCCTCGCGGTAGCTATCCAAGGACCCTGTGGACAGAGAGCAACGTGAGGCTCAGGTGCAAGCACTGTGCACGCAGCAAAGGCCGTGGGGAGCGAGGAGCGTGGTCACTCACCCGGCGCTGCAGTGGGGTAGAGGGACGCAGGCTGCTCCTGCAGGAAGCGCACGGTCATTTCCAGGATGTCCGCTTTTTCTAGCTTCGAGTAGCGGGAAGTCTGCGCCAGGCCAGACAAGAAAGATACCCCATAACAAACCGGGCAGCTGAGCACCTCGCTCTTGTATCCAAATGCTCGCCAGTTGCCCGATGGTCTCTATCACTCCATCGCTCAGATCTCTTCAGGAGTCCTTCTGATCCCGAAGGAGCCCTGGGACCACGCCCGCCCACCTGCCCCACTGGGTGCCCCAGGACTCTCCACCTCGGTTTTCCGAGCTCCCAGACACTCACCTCCGCGCCCAGCAACGGCAATACCAGCCCCTTTAGCTGGCTCAGGCTCTCGTTGATCCGTGCGCGCCGGCGCTTCTCCAGCAGCGGTTTCAGGCTCTGCCCGAAGGTGGATGGGCGCAAAGGCCACGGTTAGGAAAACCGCGGGTGCCTACCCACCCTGCCACGAGTCCCTGTCTCACACTCCTACCTTGCGCAGCTCCGCCGCGTCCCCTACTCTTCTAGGCAGTCTCATGCTCCGGGGAAAAGCGAAGAGCGTGCAGGGTCCGGTACCTTGGGGTGGAGGATCCTTGTCCCTGCTGCAAGGCAGAGCTAAGAACGAAGCCGGGAACCAAGTTCAAAGCCTAGCCCAATCTCGCGCCAAAGAAGTGCGCGCCCAGCCAGCCGCAGGCCTTTAAGAAGGCTGTGTCCCTGCTCCGCCCCGCCTCACGGAGTCCGGCCAGTCGCCACTCGCACCTCCCGCCTTTGTCCCTGCACAGGGTGGGGCTGGAGAGGACGAGTCAGTGTTACCCCACTCTGGCCTTAGAGTCCCATCTGTGATAGGGTCGCGCGACGTGCGGGCGCTGACTCCCTGGAATGAAGGGTGTGTGGGGCCGGTTCTTGACTCTTCTCCAGAACACTATGGCTTCATTCACGCCCACCGGGCTTCCAGCTCCTCCCTGGGCCGCAAGGGCTCCAGCGACTGCAAAGCCCCGGACCTCAGGGAGAACATTCGCTCTACCAACTGCCCCGAGCTGGATGTGGAAATCCAGTCCTAGCAAGGTCCAATCTGGTTCTGGCTGCCAGAACCAGTACTGAGCTCGCTGGACCCCTGGCTCTAAACACTTCGTAGAATTTAGGGCACCCCACTTGGTTCCCCGACCCTAGAGTGTGAAAAGGAAACCTGAGCCCCACTCCCCAAGATGAGGCAACCCAAGATCCTCGGAGTTAATTTTCAATTCAATGGGTTCTGGGTTCCCGATTCCTGCTGTCGGACAGTCGGAGATCACATGGCCGGCGAGTAGGGGCGGTCCTGGGTGTGTGCCCCGGCTGCTCCCCTCGGCCCCAGCGGGCCCAGACACGCCTCCACAACGCGTGGCCGTTGCTGCAGCAAACTGGCAGGCGTCCCCCGCCCATCTGCTGCGGGCTCCCCTCGCTGGGTCGGCTGGCAGGGCAACGGCCGCCTCCTCGGACCCTGTTGCAGCTTTGAGGCAGTCTCAGGCCCTGAAAGCAAGACTCGCACAACCGGAGCCAGTAGGAGGCGCTCGTGGGGCGGAGCCGGGGAATGCTCTGTCCAGGGTACTGGAAGGACCCCCCTCCTTCCTGCCTTTGAGCCGCATTCCCTTCGCTAGCCCCAAATCCTTGGAAGTAATCCCACAGCAGGCCTACAAAAACAGTGCACCAGGAAGGGGGCGCAAGGCAGCCTGGGCAGGAAAGCTCAGCCCTCCTCTATCTATGGCACGCAAGGTCCCACAACCACCACCAAGGAGTTGCTTTGTGCAAGCTCAGAGCTCGTTGTTTTCGACCATCAACCCAATGATCCTAACATGAGAATTTGTCCCAGCAGGCCTTGAGATGCCCGATTCTCTAGTTCTCTCTCACAGTACGGTCTAGCATGCCTATGGGCTAGCCCCTCACTATGTAGACCAGGATGGCTTCAAACTCACACAAATCAACCTGCCTCTGCCTCCCGAGAACTGGGACTAAAAGTGTGTGCCACCTCACTCATTAATTATTCATTAAGAGCTCAAAAAGGGCCGGTGGTGGTGGCAGGCGGATCTCTGTGAGTTCGATATATGACATATATCGACCAGCCTGATATATGGAGCAAAATCCAGGACAGCCAAGGCTACACAGAAAGACCCGTTCTCAAAAACAAAAAAGGGAGAAAGAAAGCTCAAAAAAGGACTTTAGAATTTTACAGGGCTCCGTGGTTAAGAGCAAGCACTGCACTTATGGAGATCCCAAACTTGATTCCCAGCACCCACGACAGTTCTGGGGGGATCTGGTGCCCTCTTCTGGACTTCTCAGACATAGAAGTCATATGCACAAGTCTACACGTAGACACACACACACAGTTGAAAATAAAAAAAGGGCTTTGTGGCCCAGGCAGTGGTGGCACACACCTTTAATCCCAGCACTTAGAAGACAGAGGCAGGCGGATCTTTGTGATCCAGGCCAGCCTGGTCTACAGAGTGAGTTCCAGGACAGTCAGGGCTACACAGGGAAGCCCTGTCTTGAAAAACAGAAGACAACAAACAAAAACAAAATGACTGTGTGTCAGGGCAGTGGTAGCATGCACCTTTAGTCACAGCACTTGGAGGCCAAGGCAGGCGGATCTCTGAGTCGGAGGCCAGTCTGGTCTACAGAGTAAGTTCCAGGACAGTCACAGCCAGGGATACAGATAGAAACCCTGTCTCAAAATAGCAAATGTAAAAAAAAAATACAAAAAATAAAAAAGACAGTCTAAAGGCTCTAAAGCTAAAAAGAAACCCTGTCTCAAAAATAGATAGATAATAGATAGGTAGATAGATAGATGATAGATAGATAGAGATAGAGAGATAGAGATATAAAGATAAATGGAGAGAGAGAGGGGAGAGAGAGAGAGAGAGAGAGAGAGAGAGAGAGAGAACAGTGTGGAATCCCTTCTCCTGCAAGTTCATTCAACTCGTCATCTCCCAAGCCCACCCTACACTGACCAAATCCCTGGAGAGAGACTGATGTGAGGCCCTAGGGTGAAGCGTGGGAACATCCCTTTCCAGAGATGAAGACCACTATTTGAAGACCTGAGAACAGGGAAACAAATTCCCTTTGCTATGTCAGTTACCTCAACATTAAGTGTCTCTCCCTCACCACTCCCACCCCCACTGTAAAGGAGTTTAACCAGGTGATGCACCTCTCCCTTCAACCAAAAGGCTTTGGGGGTTTGCTAGTGGTTTGGAAGATGGGGTCTCTTAGAAGCAGAACTTGGGTGTTCAGAGAATGAGTCTCAAGCTCACTAGGACAGTCTACGGCCCTATGGGGACACACTCTACCCCTGATACCTCTACCAGGGGTATCAAGAAATGTGCTGGTCCTTGGCTGAAGAGAAACCTGAGGATTGGTTTGCACCCAGTTCGGGAGGGAGAGCTAGGGTGGGCCCAACAGAGGGATAAGAAGATGGGGGAGGGAGCCAGAGGGGGGATGTGGGGAGAGGGGATCAGCGTGAGAGGCAGAGAGAGAAAGCACAGCTGGACAGTCAGGTTTGCCACGTCCCATCTGTGCCATCTCAGGCTTTAAAAGGCAAAGGATGGGGAGACGGCTCAGCAGTAAAGAGCCCTGGCTGCTCTTCCAGAGGTCCTTTTAAGTTCAATTCCCAGCAACCACATGGTGGCTCACAACCATCTGTAATGAGATCTGGTGCCCTCTTCTGGCCTGCAGTCATACATGGCGGGAGCACACTGTATTGTATACATAATAAATAAAATATTTTTTAAAAAGATTTATTTATTCATTTATTATGTATACAGTGTCCTGCCTGCATGTACATCTGCAGGTCAGAAGAGGGCACCAGAGCTCATTGTAGATGGTTGTGAGCCACCATGTGGTTGCTGAGAATTGAACTCAGGACCTCTGGAAGAACAGTCAGCATTCTTAACCTCTGAGTCATCACTCCAGCCCCCCCTTTAAGAAAAAAAAAAAAGCACTGCTCTTCCAGAGGTCCTGAATTCAATTCCCAGCAACCACGTGGTGGTGGCTCATCTGTAATGAAGTCTAGTGCCCTCTTCTGGCCTACAAGCAGAACACTGTATACAAAATAAATAGATAAGTCTTAAAAAACAAAACAAAAACTGTGAAATGCCTCCGTGGGTAAGGGCACCAGCCACTAACCTGATGACCCGGGTTTGATCCCCAGGATGCACAAGGTGAGAGGAGAGAACCAATTCCTGCAAGTTGTTCTTTAACCTCCATTTACCTTCCACATGTACTGAGAGCACCACCCACCCACCCACCCACACACACACACATGCACACGCACGCGCGCACACACACGAATAAATACAAACTTCTCATGCCTCTCTCTCCACAGCCGTAAAATGAGAGTTGACTCCCTCTCTGAGCCGCTTGTGGTATCTCACGCCTGTAATCCTAGCATCATAGAGAGGAAATGAGATTCAGGAGTTCAAGACCAGCCTGGGATAAATAATAAGTTCAAAGCCAGTCTCCGAAACACGCCATTGACGGCCTCTTTAAAACTGTTGGGGAGAATTTAGTGGAGTGGAAATGTCCTGATAGGACAAACAGACAGACACACAGATGAAAGGCCTGGCTCTCAGGTTGAGGGTCAGCTGTGTCCTCAAGGAATCTGAGGACTTACTAGGTCAGCAAGGACGTGTAGTAACACCTGGCTTTGTGTCAGAGTCACTGGCTGAGTTGGGAATGACTCAGAGGCTTTTGAGTGCAGGAGCAATGCATGAAAAAGCCATGTGAGGTGTCCAGGGTCAAGGCAGCAACTTTACAGGGTGGAAGGATTGTAGGGGTTTCATCGTGAAGCAGGCACAGGGGAGTGGAGCCCAAGTCCAGCCATCAGAGTTTAGAGACTCCTGAACTTACCGGCCGTCGGGAGCCCCTGCCTGTCTACCAAGCAGGCATAGTTATGACTCAGTAAGGAATCCAGAAATCTCTGGGGAAAGATCACAGATCCCAGTAACTGCAGGAATGAGACCTCACCAGCTAGGCAGAAGTGCTTGGAAGCTCCCTTGAGCACACAGCGAAGTTTGAGTTTACCTGGGAGCTCCAGCCACTATGAATGGCGCCACCATGTGGTGAAAACAGAAATGGTAGTTGAGACTGCACAGGACCAGGAGATTAATGATTCGATGTTCTGCAAACAGCTTCCGTCTCCATTTCCAGCACCTCCCTGGCTGATAGGAGTTAGGCACTCGTTTGGAAAACATCGGCCGGGAATGCGCTTGGGTTCTGACAGACCTCCGCTGTGCGTGGGGGAAGAAGAGGGAGAGCACAAGCTGTTTCAAGGTTGCACGATATGCTTGCTGCGCTCCCACGGCTCACACACTCCTTCCTGGGGAGCCTTTGCTCCAGTCCAGCAGACCTTGCCTCCTCCAGTTCCCATGATCTGTGTCCAGCCATGACCCAAAGGGTGGTTTGTACTTACCTGCCTGGACCCTCAAACACGTCCCAGTGTCCTTGATCACGTGGTGATACCGACTCTTTGGACGAAGGCACTGGAGCGTCTGCCTACCAGCCCCCCCCCCCCCCCAGCGCTCACATCCTTCATTTCTGGTCTCTTGGTTTGACAGCCCTGCACCTTCAAGTTCATGATTCACTCTCCCACCCCCCACTGCAGCCTGGGTTATTCAGAATCTCCAGCATCCTGTTCCAAACAGCTCTAAAGCACCTCGATGTCCTTCCTTCCTTTCATTTAAGAAACAGATCCTTTGGGAGGCAAAGGCAGGCGGATCTCTGAGAATTCGAGACCAACCTGGTCTACAAGAGCTGGTTCCCGGGCAGGCTCCAAAGCAACAGAGAAGCCCTATCTCGAAAAAACAAGCAAAAAAAAAAAAAAAAAAGGAAGGAAAAAAGGAGGGAGGGAGGGAGGGAGGGAGGGAAGGAAGGAAGGAAGGGAGGGAGGGAGGGAGGGAGGGAGGGAGGGAGGGAGGGAGGGAGGGAGGAAGGAAGGAAGGAAGGAAGGAAGGAAGGAAGGAAGGAAGGAAGGAAGAAAGATCCTATGGGTTTGGGTTGGTTTTGTTGTTGGTGGTGGTGGTTTGATTTGGCTTGGTTTTTCAATCACTGTATTTATTTATTTGTGGGGTCCATGTGCATGTGCGTGTGCGTGTGGGGGTGAGAAGACAGCTCACGGGGGTTGGTTCTGTCCTTCAACCCTCTAAGTCCCTGGGACGGAACTTGGGTTGTCAGGTTTGGCAGAAAGCCAAACTTTACCCACTCATTTTTCTGGCTCCCTCCTTTCTTTCTCTTTCTGCCTTCTTCTGTCTCTTTTCTTTTTCTTGGATCTAGACTCTAGAGACTCCTTGGCATCCAGAGAACACTGGGCACTCGGCATTCTGCACGTGATGGGACATTTTTAAGTTTCTCGACAGTGGTGTCCAGAACGTCCCTTCTTACCAACTAGATCCAGCACCAGGCACCTTCTTGATGACCATGACAAACCATTTCCTAACTCCAACTTGCCAGGTTCTAGTGACACTTGTAGCTCCTTGTAACTGCCATCAGCTGCTGGCTTGTGTCCCCAGCACCCGAAACAACACGCAGTGGCCACTGGGCCGCTGAATGAACGGGTCTGTGTCTGGGTGGCAGTGGAACCCTACTCAATTTTTTATGGGCAGCAAATCAGAAGAGGAACCTGTCACCCGCCGGGGATGGGGGACGGCTCAGAGCCGGTGAGGCGGGGCAGAGAGGAGGCGTGGCGGGGGCGGATCCAAGGCTTAAGCGGGGCACTCTCGGGGTCCCCGCCCCAGAGCGCTGCAGAGACGGAGTTGAGTCCCAGGGATCGCAGAGCCGGAGCCGACGGGCAGCCGCTCGGCCTTTGGGGTTCACACTCCTGCGCCGCGGGGAGCCTAAGGCCACCCGCATGACGCCCGGGGGAACCCACTGAGCGCCGGGTTACGGCGCCGAGGGCGACACCATGGCCTTGGAGCAGGCGCTGCAGGCCGCACGCCGGGGCGACCTGGACGTGCTGAAGTCCTTGCACGCCGCCGGCCTGCTGGTTCCTACTCTGCGCGACCGGCTAGATGCTCTGCCAGTGCACCATGCGGCCCGATCTGGCAAACTTCACTGTCTGCGCTACCTGGTGGAGGAGGCTGCCCTCCCGGCCGTGGCCCGCGCGCGCAACGGCGCCACACCCGCCCACGACGCCGCCGCCACAGGCTACCTCTCCTGCCTGCAGTGGCTGCTCACACAGGGTGGCTGCAGAGTGCAGGTGAGTCCACTCCAAGAGAGGGTTTGGGCCCAAAGAGGACTCCAAGGATGAGCGGAATATAAGTGGTTCTTGGCTAGGCTGAGCCCTGCAGGCTTCTTTCCAGAAGGCTTTAGACAAGGTGGGCTCCCGAGACTGAGGACATGGGTAGATTCCTGGCTGCTTGATATTAGGGAAACCCAAAGGGAACCGGACTCAGTAGAGCTGGTATCTCCTAGAGCAGTCAAAGCACAGATCGTAGAGGGAGTGGCCTAGGCTTGGAGGAAGGTGGGGGCCGTGATGGGCCTTGGCTGACAAATTAGAAGCCTGTGTCCTCCAGGCTCAGGTCTGGAGGGAGAGTGCACAAGGTCCCATAACTTACCCTAGGCCAAGATCCAGATATCACTAAGTCAGGGACAAAGGTAGTGGGACGTGAGGTGGGGGAGTTCTAGGACATAGGTGGAGCCAAAGACATCAGCAATGCTGGGCCTTCCAACTCCAAGGCCCTTCTCAGCCCAACCTGAATTTTTGAGCCTGGGATAACCACCTGGTCACTCTGAGGACCTGCCAGGGGGACATCTGGCTGAAGAGTGGACCAGAAAGTCCTCATCACAGAGAACAAGAAACGCCCTGAGATGTCCACACTCCTGGAGGAGAGCTAAGGAAATCAGAGTGATGGAGAGGGGTGGGGTCGGGAGGCCACCAGGCTTGGCCCAGAGGCTCTCCTAGGCTGAGGGAGGGGATCAGTATGATATTCTGGTTGCCTGAGCAGCCAGCTGAGATGGGTGCACATCTGATCTTCAGCTGACAGAGACCACTGGATGGTTCACATCTATAATCACAGCATTTGGGAAACTGAGGCAGGAGGATGGCTGTGAGTCTGCAGTCACCCTGAGCCTCAGAGTTGAGACCCTGTCTCAAAAAAAAACAACCAAACAACAAAAACCCCACAGACCACTGAGTGAACTACACGCCAAAGGGGTGCAAGCCAGCGCCAGTCTGGTCTGCAGGGACCTAGCGAAATGCAGTGCGGCTCCCAGATCCGGTCCCCCCTCCCGTCGGAGGGCAAGCCCCACCCTCCCATCTTTCTGGGAGATTCTTTCCTTACCTTATCTCCTGGCCTTGTTATTTCCACGTGGTCCCTGCCTCCCTCTTTCGGGAGGTGCCTGCCTCCCTGATTGCACATCCAGCTCTGGTCAGAAGACTCTCTTACTGCTACAGAGGAGGAACAGGCAGCCTTGGGCTGGCTAATCAGTCTCCTGTCCTGTGCACCCAGAAAGCTGGGGGCAGAAGCGTGATGGGGGCGTGACCTCGATCTCTGGTCCTGTCCAGCCCACAGATAAACAACTTAGGATGTGGGCCTCAGCACACAAGGCTCCCAGGGCCTACCCAGCTGGTGGCACCTTGAATGCAGGCCTCTGGCTTCATACTGCCATCATTATCCAGGAACACTGAGCTATGGAGATGCCCTAAGCCTCAGGCCCACATCCCCAAGACCAGTAGAGAGGGAAGGCCTTACTCCAGAGCCGAGGTACCAGACCTCCATCATTGTAGATCACTGTAGTCCTACTTCAGCCACCTCTAGCCGGCCCATGCCTAAACTCAGGAGAACAGACTAAACAAGCCTACGGTGGGCAGTAGGGAACTCGGGCATTTTCCTTAGTCTCTTATGGGCATGGGCCATTCACTTTCTGTCCCATGATCCTCCCCGCCTCTACAGCCTGACAGATAACACGCCAGTCCCTGTGCTCCTTTCTTCTTTCAGGAGCTCTGAGGTCTCCCTCCAGAGATTCACCTGCCTCAGGGTCTCTGTACCTTGACCAGAGGTGCTGCTGCGGTGCCCTCTCCCTGCAGGAGAGAAGAGGCCTCACTTCCCGGTCACCGGTCACCGTTCACAGCAACTCCACACTTTCTCTGGTGTCTGTGTGCTGGATGCTGACAGATTGTCAGCTTCTACAATAGCACCTGCTCTCAAATGCAGCAGCCTCAGTGGGGACATCTGGGGTCTCAGTGGTTCTCTCCCTGCCCATGACCAGCCCCTCAGCCCCTCCTTCCAGAGAGACACTATATATGTGTGTGTGTACATATATATACATATATATGTATACATATATATGTATGTATACACACACACACACACACACACACACACACACACACACACACATATATATGGAACAGTTCTGGACCCAAAGGTGTCTGCAGGGGTTTTACTCAGCCTCTCAAAGAGCCTGCCACTAGTACACACCCACACCATTGGCTGGCTGCCCTGGGCCCTGCCCACCAGTGCCCAGCAACCTCCTCCTCCACAGGGTGAGGACACAGCTTGTTCCTGAAGCTGTGTGCAGGGGAGTCTACAGGAGGGCAGCTTCTTGCGTGGGGGTTGGGTTGTTGGAGGTATACCGCGATGGAAGGCTCTGTCCCTCCCAAAGGACACCTGGGAATGAGGAAGAGGAGGAATGAAGGCTGGAGGCAGGGGGAACCCTAATGCCAGCCTGGTAGAGACCCAGCTACTCCCTCCCTGCCCGCCTTGCTCAGCCCAGCAACGTAGTCATGGACTCACATGTTTCCTAGGTGTCAGGGCTGTGCACAAAGGGTGCCATGTACTGGGAGCCTCTTGTGCACTGGCAGCTCTCCATCATGCCCCGAAGGCCTCCAAGAGTCCCACATGGCTTTGCTACCTATGGCCCAAGGGTCAAAGCCAGCCAGGAGTTGCCTAAGGACAGAAGTAGATTCAAATTCCTGGGATCTATTTCCCCTCCAAAGCATGCTCAGCTAGGCACGGCCATTCCCTTAAGGGAGGGTCAACACATGGACGTGTACCCCACCTCCTGGAGGAGGCTGGCTGTGGACTGAGCGCGCCTGGCAAGAACAGGTTCCGACTGCAGCGTTTTAACTAGCTCTCTCGCTGCAGGAAAAAGATAATTCTGGTGCCACAGTCCTGCATCTGGCTGCCCGCTTTGGCCACCCGGACGTGGTGAACTGGCTTCTGCACCACGGCGGTGCGAACTCAGCCATCACCACAAACACAGGTGCCCTGCCTCTCCACTATGCCGCCGCCAAAGGAGACCTTCCCTCCACGAAGCTTCTGGTCGAGCATTACCCTGAGTAAGAGCCTCTCTTTGCGTCCTTGTTCTGGTTCTGTGCTGGGAATTGAAACGGGGACCTTGCATATGCACTGAGTCTGCCACGGAGCTGCACTCCCAGGCCAGGGTCGCCCTCTTCGTTTTTTGAGCTTAGGCTGGCCTCGAACTTGCTAAGTAAAAGATTTGAGCCTTGGATTCCTGATCTATACTTTTTATTTTTTTCTTTCTTTTATTTGTTTGTTTAATTATCCATATTTCTTGAGATGGGTCTTTGGTTGGCCTAGAACTTACTATGTAGACCAGGCTGACCTCAAACTCACAGAGATCTGCCTACGGGCCTCTGCCTCTGAATGACTGCCATGTCCAGCCTAAGGGTTCTCAGTGTTTCTGCTGACCACTTCCCAAGGACTGGGATTGCAGGTCTGACTACCTACCACATAGGACTTCAGGACTTTTCTCTTTAGGAGGTCTCAGAGGCAAGGCTCTGGGGGAAACCTGGAGGCTGCCATCAGTGACTGCCTCAGTGATCATCTGGGGTTCACAGGCCCAAGCCTAAGACAGGTCCGGCCAAAGTGAAACGTCTGCCTTTTACACGATCCGTCGGGGCCTCTGTTTCAGGTTCTGCAAGCAGGTGCTCCCTACCTTAGCTCCCCTAGCAGTTTAGAGTTGGATTTGAAGCTGGGCGGTGATGGCACACGCCTTTAATTCCAGCACTAGGGAGGCAGAGGCAGGTGGATCTTTGTGAGCTCGAGGCCAGCCTGGTCTACAAGAGCTAGTTCCAGGACAGGCTCCAAAGCTACAGAGAAGCCCTGTATCGAAAAAACAAAACAAACAAACAAACAAAGAGTTGGATTTGGTACACTAGGCATGCAAGCCCAGGTCACTCTCCCTCCTCTGGGTGCTTGCCTGGCTGCAGCAGGTGGCCTTCAGTCTGTGCTCATTTCTAAGAGTCAGGGGTCACCTCCTAGCCTGAGCATGACCGGGAGAAGAAGGAGCGATGATCGAGCAGGTAAGAGGAGAGCCATCCTGCTGTCCCATGATTCCTCCCAGCCCCAGAGCCATGAGCAGGCTTCCTCTAGAGAATTTTCCAGTTCTGCGGCCTCTCAACCCATTCGTGTCACTGGGAGATCCTGGGACAGGATGGGGACATGTTGGGGAAAGAGACTCATAACAGAGCAAAGTGACGTAGGAGAGCCTGGGGGAGGAAGACAGTCAGGTCTTACGTGTCCTGGGCTGAGGACAAGGGCCTCAGGGAAACACCATAGATTCTCCCTAAAGGTGTAGGATGTGAGCAGCCACCACCAGGACCTGAGGCTGAGGGTGCTCCTCAGCTTCTGTCCAAGTAGTGTGCCCAGTCTCAGGAGGAGGACCTCTGCAAGGTGACAGACAGGGTTAGACCCAATGCCTATTCATTTCCGAGGTTGCCTCATGGCCACTGCCCACCAGGGAGCAGACTGGCCACAGGGCATAGGACAGACACTGGTGTGGACATAGGACAACTCTCAGAGAAGGCCAGGCACCAGTTGTCTCCTCGGCTCTGGGTAGGCAGGCTGGGCCTGTTTGGCATCTGGCAAGGGTTTCCCTGTCTGGCATTGGGTGGGTGAGGCAGCAGGAAGGAACTTTGCTGGTGTGGCTTCTCTGCATAGCCATTTGGTGGCCACTGAGGTGTGAAGGCTTCGCATTCAGACAAGCAGATCTGGAGGTCAGATCCACGTCAGTGGCCCCAGGGACCTCTGAGTGTGGGGTCTGACCTGCCAACATCAGCAGCCCTAGGGAGCGCTGGCCCAGATTCCTGTTAGCCCCTTCAGATTAGGGCCTGGCCATTCCTGTGGCATGTCCTCAGCCAAGGCTGTGGTTCTGGTGTACTCTCAGGTGTCCTCACTCTAAGCACAGGACACTGAGTTCCTAAGATGACAGGTTATGGAGTATAGACATTCTCCTGCTCTCGCCAGCCTCTCCTTCACGCAGCGCACGCAGAGGTCCAGGCTAGTGTGAGCGCTACAAGCAGACAGGGCTCCGAGCCTGCTCTGTGGGTTCCAGTGAGAATCACTAGCCCTTTATGTGCCTTAGTGAAAAACCCCACTCATGACAAGCCTAGCGTCCCCCATGGGCTGAGATTCCTATGGAGGAAGACTCCAGCTCTGCCATGCAACACTCTTGAGAGCTCCAGCTCTTGGAGCCCTTGGAGCCCCTGACCCTCCCAGGTGCTGAGTAAGAGCAGATTCTGGTGCTGACTCTGTGCCAAATGACCTCATTGAGGGGCTGCCAGACCACCCAGGATTCACCAAGAATCTCAGGGAGGTAGACAGAGGGCCTGGGCTCCCATCCCTGCCATGGTTTGTGACCAGGTTGGTAAGAAGTTACCTTTGAACACATGCCAGGCTAAGCTCAGGCAAGAGGGGAGACTAGACTCCCTCTAGGGGTCAGGGACTGGTGCGCCCATGTAACCCCTGGCCTTGGGAACGGGCTTCTCCGGGGTCACAGGGTCCAATCGGAGGACCCCCACAGCCCAGCCCTGAGGCCGAGGCTCCACGCTCACTGGGGCCTCCCAGGCCTGCTGCGAAGCTTGTGAATTATTCACAGGGACTCAGCTCTCTCCGGGGCGTTGGTGAGGGAGGAAGAGTGCCATCCGTGGGAAACTCGATCCTGACCAGGGAGGCTGTGGGTAACCATGGGCCATGGGGCTGACGAGCTGCAGAGGAGCTGGAGGGCTGGGCAGCTCTGGGAAGGGCCCTGCCAGTGCAGGTCTGTGCCTCGGGGGCATTTCATAGGGCTTGAGGTCACAGGAACACACAGTACACATTCTTTCCCTCTAGTCTACCCCAACGAGGACTGAATCTCTCCAGAAACAGAACTTGCCACAGAACACCTCCTTCCCACTCTGGGCAGGAGGAGGGGGGCTTTCCTCTAAAGCACCCTGCAAAAATGGGACCCTTAACCTGGGAGACAGATGGGCAGACAGTCCGGGACAGAAGCACAAGTAACTCACGGTGACTATGGTGTCTGCATCCCCAGACGGGGCAACTTAAAGGATAAACGAGTTGGCAGACTTCTTTGCTTCCAAACTTTTTGTTTGCTTGTTTTTGTTTTGTTTTTTTTTTTTTTTTTTGACAGGGTTTCTCTATGTAATGGCTCTGGCTGTCCTGGAATTTGCTTTGTAGAACAGGCTGACCTCAAACTCACAGGCATCTGCCTGCCTCTGCCTCCCGAGTGCTGAGATTACAGGCGTTCGCCACCACCGCCCTGTTTCGGTTGACTCTTAACCGGGATATTAAACCTAAGAGTCCCCGTCCCGAATGCCTTTGCCATGTCTGCTTTGGGCTGTTCTCCAGCCTTTGCTGCTGGAGGAGGGCCCTGGGCTCAACCCTGACTGAGCTTTGAGACTGGAGAGTAGGGAGGGCTCTGGGGTCTTCCTCTCAGGCTCCTGGGCCCTTATCATCTGTGAACATAGCCTTCTACATGTCTGTGTGTTTTCTTCCTGTTGGACCCCATGACTAATGAAGCTACAGGCTTATCTTCCTTGCTCTGTGTGCCCAGTGTCTGCACGCCGTGGGCCTTTGTTTGCTGATTGATGAGGAGTCTGGAATCCTGGGTCTGTGCCCGTGACCTTAGCTGGAACTCCCTTTCTGCATCTCCCTGTGCCCATTTGGCAAATGCTTCCAGTCTACCCGAGAGGCCGAGGCCGTGGTGGGCACAGAGCTCCTGGCCTGGCTGCTTCTTTTCGCTTACATACTTATTCACTCCACAAATAGGTCTGAACTCTGCCCAGCTCACCAGCCCCGGGGATACAGCTGTCCCAGTTTAGGAGACACTCACAGCAGACAAAGAAGGGAATAGGTTGAGGGCAACCCCGGCCCCCAGTTTAGAGGAACACTTCTACTCAGGGGTATATGGGTGTGCAGGCCGTCTGTCCCGGGGGGCAGCATGGCACAGCTCAGCCATATGCCTTTGTGTTTACAGAATGAGCTAAACAAAAGAACAAGAGAATAGAGGGTGATCAACGCTAGGTGGTAAAATTGGGCTGTCTGGTAGGAAGTCATGGCAGGGTCCCTCAAGCTGAGGGGACCAGGAAAGGCTTCTAAGAAGTAATCATCTGCTCCACTGTGAGGGTGTGGCCATGACTGGGGCACAGCAAAACAAGTTGAGAGTCAGGCGGAGGATGGGAGAGATGGCACGTGCTGGAAATGTCACGGGTGCGTGCGCTGTTTCTGTTACCATGACAAAATACTGGATAAAAGCCGCTTACAGACAGATTGGTTTGACTCAGTTTAAGAAAAGACATAGCCCATTATCGGGCAGGAGTTTGGGGTGGAGGGAGCAAGTCAGTGGGAGCCCAAGGTGACATGGTGTCCATAGTCAGGAAGCAGAGAGCTGAGCAGGAGCAGGAGCAGGTGATCAGCTGGTTCCCTGCTCTCTTCCGGTTTCAAACAGTCCAGGACCCCAGCCAAAGGTATCACACACGCAGGGTAGGTCTTCGTCTCAGGAACTGTCCTCACACACTCACCCGAGATGTTTCCTAGGTGTGTCTAAATGCAGTCAACCAGACAGTGAGGCTCGGCCAGGCTTGCTGCTGGACTGGGATGTCCGTGGACTGGCCGAGACCCTCCCTAAAGATAATGCTGTGGTTTCCATTTCTCCCTCCCCCCGCCCAAACCAAGCTCTTGGCATAAACAGAGATGTGATTGACAAATATCTTGTGTGTGCAGGCCCCTCCCAAACTCCCTTAGGGCAGGTGTTGTTGGCAGTAGGAAAATAAGCACCGTGGCCCTCTGGCCACAGCCTGCAGCTGCGATGAGGAATCACCCCTTGTTCTCTGTGGCCGCTTTGGCTATAAGCAACTCTCTAAGACCCCCCCAGAAGTAGAGTGCACCCCTTTTCCTAACAGAGGGTCTTCCAGAACATATTACCCTCTTCTTCCAGGAGGAAGACTAGAAACTACTTAGGATCTACTTGGTCACCTCACAACAGCAGGAGATCTTGGAGCAGGGTTTTTTAATCCCCAGAGTTTGGGGTTCAGAAGGAGGGTAGCAGGGCTGGAGAGGTGGCTCACCGATTCGGAGCATAGACTGGCTCTCGCAGAGGACCTGAGTTCAGTTCCCAGCACCCACATGGTAGGTCACAACCACCTGTAATGCAAGTTCCAGGGTATCTGATGCCCTCTTCTGCCCTCCGTGGGTACCTGCATACATGTGGCACACCAACATTTATGGCCTTCCACATACACATAAAATATAAATAATAAATCTTGGGCTGGAGAGATGTCTCGGGAGTTAAGAGCACTGGCTGCTCTTCCAGAGGTCCTGAGTTCAATTCCTAGCAACCACATGGCTCACAACCATCTATAATGAGATCTGGTGCCCTCTTCTGGACTGCAGCCAGATATACAGGCAGAATGCTGTATACACAATAAATTAAAAAAAATCCTTTTTAAAAAAAAGGAAAAGAAATACATTTTTAAAAAGCCTTAAAAATAAATAAGTAATAAATCTTGAAAAGCAAACAAACAAGGGTGTGGGTTGTTGAGGCTCAGTGCTAGAGTCCTTGTGAGGCACGCATGAAGCCCTGGGTTCCAACACCAGCACCCTATAAATTGAGTGATCCCAGAACTCAGAAGGTAGAGTCAGGAGAACCACAAGTTCAAGGGCCATCCTCGGCTATACAGTGAGTTCTAGGCCAGCCTGGCCGGCATGAAACCCTGTCTCAGGAGAGGCAGAGCCGAGTGATTGTCCTCTACCCCCATGACTGAACGGGGGTAGGATGGGAACATGTGTCCCAGAAGCCTGTTCTAGGCCCAAATAAACAGGCAGCGAAGGAGCTGGCGCTGGGAAGGGGCCCTGGTGCGCAGTGCTCAGCCAGTAAGACCACTGGGTATTGACCGAACAATGGCCCTGAGACTTTGACTGGACCCGAGCGAAGTTTGGGGGTGGTTGCTGGCCTCAGGAGAAGGCAGTGGGAAGGCCAGCACCCCTCACCCACCAGGGGACACTTCACAAGCTGCCTTAATGCTGGCTTATAGAAGAGTCAGCTGTACGGGAGAGGCTGTACAGCGATGCCTACTTTTACCATATGAGGCTGGGGAGGGCAAAGGGCCCTGTGCTGGGGCCTCACACGGTGATAGGTGATGAGCGGACACGGGGCGCATGGAAAGCCGATGGGCTAGAGGAGAGCCAGGCAAGAGTCATCTGGAGGTCCCCCCTTAGCAAAGGTCTCCTGAGATCCTTTTTGTCCCCTTTAGTTAGGGTCCTCCCCACCATGCACACACACACAGTAGACATGAAGTCTAACCTGACATATGCTTGACAGGACCCCTGGTCCTGGCTCATCCTCCCAGGCACAGAAGAAACAACCTAACTGTAGGTTTGAGAACTCAGACAAGAAGGGACACTGTGACCCAATTTGGGGGAGGTGGGACTTACACCTGGTCCTCCTCAGCCCTTGTCATGTTCCCAGGCCCAAGCACACCTGAGCCCACCCACTGGCAAAGGGTTCCTGAGAGAAGGGTAGAGGTCTGTGTGCAGAGGGAGACAGACAGACAGACAGACAAGAAAGGTGTGGCCACAGCATGGGTGCAGCTGCAAACTCTCTCTCTCTCTCTCTCTCTCTCTCTCTCTCTCTCTCTCTCTCTCGCTCTCGCTCTCTCTCTCTCCCTCTCTGTTGAACTCAGGTTCACATCACAGCTTTGTTTATTTTGTATCAAATGATCTTAGCCCTCTATGCCCAGGTTTCTCCTTTGAGAAAGGGGGACAGGGCTAACATTCACCCCTAAGACCATAGCAGGACTGAATGGGAAGAGGCGTGAAACTGGCTAACACTGCACTTGCAGTGAGTAACCATTCAGCTAAAGTAGCTGTTATAGCCGGGCTGCGGTGGCGCCACCTTTAATCCCAGCACTTGGAGACAGAGACAGGCGGATCTCCAACCTGGTCTACAAAGCAAGTTCCTGGACAACCAGGAAGTTACACAGAGAAACAATGTCTCGAAAAAACAGAGAAAAAGGTAACTGTTATCAGTCAGAAGTCATTCTTCTTTAATTAGGAAAGAGACTCTCTATATATTCACTCTGTAGACCAGGCTGGCTTCAAACTCACAGATATCTGCTTGACGCAGTCTCCAGAGTGAGAGTAAAGGTGTGCCCCATGTCACCTGCCCCGTTTTTCTTGTTACTGTTCTTGTTCATTCACCCACCCAGTCCCAGGAGTTTTCCTTCCTTCCTTATGCTTATCCATAGCTCGGGGATTTCTCCCCAGTGAGTCTGAGGGAGCCTGGGCTTCCTCTTAATTCCATGCCAAGCAAGAAGATGGTTGGCTGCCCCCTTCTCACGGCCCATGCCCTGGGCCTCCCACTCCTCAGCAGGAGTCCAGAGGGCAGAGGTTGACATACTGGTAATAATGAGACCCTTTACTATGTGCCAAGGCTCTGCCGGGAGTGGCAGCTCCTGACTGACAGGAGGATGTGGGCACCACTGCCCTCTGCTGTCCAGTTCCTCCTAGGTGGATAGATACCCCTGGATGGTGGCTACCCACCAACCAGAAGGGGCTAGAAAGACAAAGCTCATAATGGCTCTGGCTTTCTTTGTTGTGTGAATTGCCTTGCCCCACCCTGAAAACTCACAGGCCCTGGGGGTCACCCCCTCTGGCTTCCGATTCCCCAGGACCCCAGCACTCACTGTGCCTTGGTTACTGGGTGAATAATTCAAGCGGCTGAGTGTCAGGCATGAAATATTTAGCAGGCTGTTCCTGACACACCAGTGTGTGGGGGCGACGCTGGCACTGGGATTGCAGGTTGGGGCCGTGAGTCGGCAGGGATAGAAGGAGAGGTGTGCGGCCGACCGCTGGGTCTTTTGCCGGCCCTGGACTGTGTAGGCAGGACCTACTTTTTAATTTTTTCCCTGTTTCATTTTATTTTAGGTTTTTAGATACAAGATTTTACTATGTAATCCAGATTCTCAGTGATCCTCCTGTCTCAGCTTTGTAAATGTTAGGATGATAGGCGTGTGCCAGGATACGCAGTGCGTGCATGCGTGTGTATGCATGTGTGTATGTGTGTATGTGCGTGTGTGTCTACGTGTGTGCGTGTATATCTGTCTGCGCGTGTGTGTGGACATTTGTGTGTCTGTGTATGCGTGTGTGCATGTATGTATGTGCATGTGTGTCTACGTGCGTGCGTGTATATCCGTGTGTGTGCACGCACGTGTGTATGCGCATGTGTGTATGTGCATGCGTGCGTGCGTGTGCCCGTGCGTGTGTCTGTGTGTCTGTGTGTTCCTGAGGCTGTAACTCAGAGCAGTCCACATGCCACACAGACATTGTGATACTGAGCTACATCCCCAGCCCTCCCTGGAGTGTCATACTGTAGGACAACCAGGTGTGGCACTCATTTTCCCCCAGATTCAACATTAGAGCAACAAGTGGCATCTTTGTGTTGGGGTGTGGGAAGGATGCCAGCACAAGGAGACAGGAGAGACAGGGGATGAGAACTAAGTGGGGGATGCAGAGAGGCTCCAGGCTCGGGGCTGCTGGGATGGCTGTGGTTAAGGAGGGGAAGACACGCTCATCTGGGTAAGAGCAGAGACCTAAATTATGTTGTGGGGTTGGTGCATGGGCAGATCTATCTAGAGGAGGAGGGACATGCAGACTATTGGACCAGTGAGGGAGGGGCTTAATGGGTCTGGTTGATATGTAGATGCTTAGCTAGGAAGAATAATTTGGGTGGAAACATGAAAGACTGGAGAGTAAAAGGATGGATCCCCACTCCCAGCTTGATGAGTTTGTAGACTTGAATGGGCAGGTGATGGATCTGGAGTAGCTTGTGGCTCCACCCAGTGTCCATTCCTGGTCACTGCATCCCGCGCAACCCAAACCTGTTATCCACCTAGTGGCCAGGCTGGCTTCAATGCTCTTCAATTGCATCCCCACCTGTGGGAATGGAGCTCTGTTATCCAGTTAGGAAACTGCTGGGCTGGGGGAGCAAAGATAAGGGGTAGTAGCAGTCCAAAGTTAGACCATAAGGGAAGCCATCGGGACACGGGTCCTGCCCGTTTTTCCCCACTCTGGACCACTACCCGCGTGTCCACTGTGGGTCACACTCATCAGGCACTGAATCCCACAGACAGATGTGTGATTCTATCACATTTGCCAGTTGTGTGACATAAGATAAGAATGCCCTAGCCTACAAATAACAACAGAACTTAAGAAATACTTGTCTGGGCTGGAGAGGTGGCTCAGCGGTTAAGAGCACTGACTGCCCTTGCAGAGGACCCAAATTCTATTCCACCCACATGGAGGCTCACAACCACCTGGAACTCCAGTTTCAGGGGATCTGAACCCACACACAGGGAATTCACATTATTAAAGCACCCTTCACAGTGAACCCAAGGATGCAGTATGTGGCACATGCTAGAACATCACTTGATGTCCATCTGAAGTTTAGGGTTAACTGGGCACACTGCATTTTACCTGGAAACCCCCAGCCCTGCCTAGTCTAGGAAATCAGCTTCCTGGGGGAGGCCCAGGCCAGTAGCAGCTATAGCTAACCATACATACCAGGCCACCAAAGGAAGTGGCCCAAGGTAGAAGGGGCCTCCAGAAGGTGTGGGGAGAAAGGATAGGCAGGCTTCAGGAAAGAGAGATGTGTCCTGAGTCTTTTTAAAAAGATTTATTTATTTATTATGTATACAGTGTTCTGTCTACATATATGACTGCACCCCAGAAGAGGGTACCAGATCTCATTATAGATGGTTGTGAGCCACCATGTGGTTGCTGGGAATTGAACTCAGGACTTCTGGAAGCCAGTGTCCTGTGCTCTTAACCCCTGAGCCATCTCTCCAGCTCGGGTCCTGAGTATTAAAGAGGAAAGAGTGGGCCTTCTGAATGGGGAGACACCTGAGACAGGCAGAGTTCAGACAGCAAGTGTGGGGGCGCACAGTGACAGCAACAGCAGCTGAAAAGGTAGGAAAACTCAGGCAATCATGTCCTTAGAGACACTGGTTCAAAGGTGGGTCGAAGGCTCGTGAAATGGCTCAGAAGGTAAAGGTGTTTGTCGCTAAGCCTAATAACCTGAGTTCCATCCCCAAGAACAACATGGTGGACGGAAAACAAGCTGTCCTCTGACCACCTTGTGGCCATCCATGCCTGCATGCACACACACATACAAATAAGTAAATATAATGTATGAGAAAGGAGCCATTTTCAATAAAAGGGAAAGAAGAAAATCAATTTTAAAAAGATAAATAAGTAAATATCATTTAAAATTATCTTAGCTGGACATGGAGGTGCATGCCTTTAATCCCAACACTCTAGAGTCAGAGGCAAGCATATCTCTGTGAGTTAGAGACCAGCCTGGGCTACATAGTGAAGGACAGCCAGGCCTATGTAGAGAGACCCTGTCTCAAAAAAAAAAAAAGAAAGAAAGAAAGAAAGAAAAAGTAAGGGGCTGGAGAGATGGCTCAGCAGATAAGAGCACACTGGCTGCTCTTTCAGAGGTCCTGAGTTCAATTCCCAGCACCCCATGGTGGCTCACAGTCATCTATAACGGGATCTGGTGCTCTCTTCTGGCCTGGTTAAAATTTTTTTAAGCGGTAGATTTAGGCACTATATAGAAAAGTTGTGTAGGCAGAAGGAGGTGGAAAGTGGAGAGGGACTCTGAGGGACAGCAGTGTAAGACTGAGCCAGAGAACTCAGAAACACACAGCCTCTCCAGGCCGCTCTTGAGAGCCAGGCTAGAGGAGGCTTTGAGGAGAGCGCAGTGGGCATCCAGAACCCACGGGGGGTGTTGTCTATTCGCAGGGGAGTGAATGCCCAAACCAGCAACGGTGCCACGCCCCTGTACCTGGCGTGCCAGGAGGGCCACCTGGAGGTGACGAAGTACCTGGTACAGGAGTGCAGCGCAGACCCGCACGTGAGCGCCCAAGACGGCATGACTCCTCTGCACGCCGCGGCGCAGATGGGCCACAACCCCGTCCTTGTGTGGCTGGTGAGCTGGGACCAGAGCAGGACAGCGCTGGGGGTGAGTGGGGTCGCAAGGGGCTTAGCTCAAGCCCCGCCCTCTGCCCCTCCCACCCCTTCCCTGCCAGGTGAGCTTCGCAGACGTGAGCTTGTCCGAGCAGGACCACGACGGCGCCACGGCCATGCACTTTGCCGCCAGTCGCGGCCACACCAAAGTGCTTAGCTGGCTCCTGCTGCACGGAGCAGAGATCTCGCAGGACCTGTGGGGCGGGACCCCCGCTGCACGACGCTGCTGAGAACGGGGAACTCGAGGTCGGGGCGGCTCGAGAGGGGCGGGGCGGGGCGGGGCGGGGCCGGGCGCTGGGGCGCGGGCGCCCCCTGGCGGCTGCAGGCTCTCCTTGCAGCCTCTCTGGAGTGCAGGACGTGGAAGGACCCAGCCCTCCCCTCCTCGCCCCCTGCAGTGCTGCCAGATCCTCGTGGTGAATGGTGCGGGGCTGGAAGTCCGGGACCATGATGGGTACACAGCTGCCGACCTGTCTGATTTCAATGGCCACACCCACTGCTCTCGCTACCTACGTACCGTGCAAACCCTGGTATGACTTTACCCCTTTTACTGAGAAGGAAGTTGAGGGTCTGGGGTATGAAGCTTCTTGCCTGGGGTGGTACAAGGGGGAAGTGTCCTTGCCCACTGCTTGGCACCAGCTGAAATTCAAAACCGTTGTCATCAGGCATGAGATAGGCAGAGGCCAGGAGACAATGACCACTGGGCCCAGCCAACCTCATTTTTCACCCACCCACATGTATTAGCGGACTTAACTCTTACAGACCCTCTCTTGTAGGCTATGGTAGTGGTCCCATTTCACAGATGGGTAAACTGAGTCTCCGGAAGGCCAAAGGTCACACACCCATGATGGAGCCCAATGGCCAGGCCTTGGCTATGAGCTATCTCTTCTCTTCTTCAGCGCTGAGGGTTTGGAATGTTAGGCAAATGGTGTACCATTAAGCCACACCTCAGGTCTCTTTCCACCTGCCTTTTTTGTGACCCTTCTGCTGTGGCCTTTTAGTAGCTAGGATTACAGCAATGCACCGTAACAGCTGGCAGGAACCGCCCCTCTTGACTAGTACACAGTTGCTCACCTTGTAGTTAATTCATAACCGAAAAACGATGTGACTCTTGTAAATTATTTTATTGTGTGCTTACAAAGCCATGAGATGACCCAGTGAGAATCCAGGCTCAGGTGTGGGCGTCTCTAAGTCCAGGGCCCTGCCCCTGCTGGTACAATGCCTACTTTGGGGCAGTAGAGGAGGAAGACGGTAGGTCTCACAGCCCCTGCTCCCTCAGAGGGATGCTATCTCCAGGACCTAGCCCAGACATGAGGAAGGCTTACAGATGAATTCTGCTCTATCTGCTAGCATGTGGGGTAACCCTGGTTGGGATTTGAGCAGCTCAGCATGGCCTAGGTGTCAATCATGGCTGAAGGTTGGGGGAATGAACCGCCAGAAAGTGGGTATCCCATCACTGGGGCACACAAGCAGGTGCGGGCACTGTGAGTCTCTGTCTGGACCAGGAGTGAGTTCCCTTCCGGCAGAATGTCTGCTATGGGGCTGTGAGCATGCAGCACCTGGGCACACCACCTGAGAGCCTGCCAGGCTGCGGCTGCAGCTCCCATAAGCACCAGTGTTGATGTGGGACTCCGGCAGGCTCTCTGTCCTGCGCTGTACAGGTGTGACCCCGGCTCATCTCTATCATGTTTGTTGGTAATTTACACTTAAGGCATGTACTGGGCACCATGCCTCTCACCGACTTCCAACACCTTTGCCGCCCCCCCGCCCCGTGAAGGAAATACCATTATCCCCACTTTACAGATGAAGAAACTCGGGTGCAGAAAGTATTGGCATATAATATGCTCAGAATCCATAGCAAGGGAGTGAGGGCAGGGAGTAAAGGCTATGCTTCCAGGCTGCCAAGCCTGTGTCCCTCGGTTCGAGCTCCTGTCTTCTGTGGTCTACAGAGCTCAGGGCAGGGTCCCCATGCTAACCCACTAGTGTTAGTTAAGAGAAGAGTACCTTTAGGTTGTTTCCCCCCAAGTCGCCTTCTGGGTCTCTCCTTTCCCTCATAGGGTAGGCAACAGGGCCTGGACCTCTTGAAGTGAATGAGGTAGGCAGTAGGATTTGGTCCCCTCACCCAGGCAGGCCAGGCAGCAGCAATGACAGATCCAAGCCACCGAGGTAGCGGCCCAGAAAAGGCAAACACTAATTACAAGGCCAATGAGGGTGGCCGCTGAGCCGTTACCTGGTGCCAGTCTGCTTCCCTCTCCCAGGGGGCCTGTGACACTTCTCAGGCAGGGAGGGGCCAGGAGGGCAGGAGGCAACAGAGGAGCAGGCTTGCCGGTAGCAGGGACAGCATGGGCAATGTAAGTTAGCCCCTAACTCTAACTGCTCCCAGCAAAGAGGAACGGACTTGCACTCAGAGGTCCAGCCTGTGGGAGGGAGAATGGTAGGGTTGGAAGCCTTAGCTGGGGCATGCCATCTAGGGCCCAACCTCCCCACCCCCATCTAGTGTAGGGAGCTGGCATGCCAAGCAAATAGAGATGGGGCTGCAGGCAGGAAGTGGAGGTTGTCTCCCTGTATGCTTCTTCCTGCAGGAACAGCCCTTGGGCCCTCTGCCCACAGATGCATAAAAGCCCGGGCCTTCTGCCCACTGATGAGAGCAGAAAGTCTGGCGTAGGGCTGCAGCGTGCAGCCCAGGGCCCTTCTTTCCAGGTCTCCGCCTACCTGAGCAGGGGGAGAGCCAGGTGGAAATTTCTTTGAGGCCGGAAGTGCTGCTGGGAGGGTCTGCCCCTGACGCTTATTCGAAGAAGCTGCGGACCCTCTCACGGTAGAAAAGGAAGGAAGTGGCTTGGCAGGTCATTCACTGAGGACCCCTGTTGCAGAGAGTGTGGAGTGTATCCTCACAGCTGCCCTCCTTTCTCCTCAGAGCGTGGAACACCGAGTCCTGTCCCGGGATCCGTCCACTGACCTGGAGGCAAAGCAGCCTGACTCAGGCATGTCCTCGCCCAACACCACCATGTCGGTGCAGCCGCTGAACCTGGACCTCGGCTCGCCCACCAGCACCCTCTCCAACTATGACTCCTGCTCTTCCAGCCACTCCAGCATCAAGGGTCAGCGCTCTACTCGAGGTGAGCGGGACGGTAAGAAGAGGAATTCGAGGAGACAAGACAAAGCACATGGCTGTTCTCTCTGTGTCACTCACTGTCTTGGCGTGGGGAGAGGGACGATCGAGCGTGTCCATTATGATACAGACTCCCTGCCACAAAACCCGCATGTGCCCCACACATGGTCTGCTGCTCTCTGGTCTAGGTTACAAACTCAAAGCTGCACATATGGATGGGTGTGCCTAGTAAACAAGATAAGTACACACAAACACACTGATACAAACATGCTGATACTATACATACAAACACACACCTATATTACACGAACGGGAACCCTCCATTTGCCTACTACATATATGGATACCCACACAAAGGTCCCCCAGACCAATACAGAAACACAAATATACACACATAACAAAAGCCCTTAGAGACAGGCATCTGTGCACACACTGACCACACCCTGAACAGTCCGACTACCTGCAGTGTCAGCTTCCCACCACCAGGTGGCGATCTGCAGAGCTGGCTTGAGTGTAGCTACCCAGACTCCTGCCTTGCCCGGCCCCTGCCAGGTGGTCCTCCTCCACAGGACTCTGGAACCCAAAACTCCCTAAAGTGACCCCTGAAAACCAGAGAGCATCACCTTCCTGCCTACTGGGGAGACCGCAGCAAGTGACCCCCATTAGCCTTGCCACTGGATAAGCCGTTTGCTGTGTTGGGATACCTTGGGTCTGGGATACATTTTGCAAACTTACACATCCTGCTTGCCCTCCTGCCCCCAGGGCTTCCCAGTGCAAGAGCTGCAGATTTACAGAGCTACATGGATATGCTGAACCCAGAGCTGAGCGTGCCTCGGGACAAGATAGGGAAGCCTACACCACCACCTCCGCCACCAAGCTTCCCTCCTCCGCCACCACCCCCAGGCACCCAGCTGCCCCCACCTCCACCAGGCTATCCAGCTCCCAAGCCCCCTGCGGGGCTACCTGCAGATAATATCTACATGCAGACCAAGAACAAGCTTCGCCATGTGGAAGTGGAGTCACGGAAGAAGGAGGTAGGTAGAGAGCTGGCCCTGCTGGCTAGCAGTAGGACTAGGCTGGGCCAATAGAGAACTGGCCTGGGTGGTTTGTGGTCACAGATGAGAATTTCTGGGCTCAGGGCAAGTTCAAGATATTGAAAAATCTTAGACGGGCGGTGGTGGCGCATGCCTTTAATCCCAGCACTCGGGAGGCAGAGGCAGGCGGATCTTTGTGAGTTCGAGGCCAGCCTGGTCTACAAGAGCTACTTCCAGGACAGACTCCAAAGCTACAGAGAGACCCTGTCTCGAAAAACCAAAATAAATAAATAGATAAATAAATAAATCTTAGCCAGGTCTGTGGGAGCACAGAACTGAGCATGGTAGACGGGTGGGAGCTGCAAAGCAAAGCTTCCGTATTCCTGTCGAGGATTGAGGCTGAGGGAACTTAGGCCAAGTCGGGCCTACTGAGGAGCTAGGCCACATCTTGCGCAGAGCGGCAGGGCTGTCGTGGTGGAGTTAGCACTTAGATTTCATGGGTACCCGTAGCGCGGGGCTCACACAGAGAATGACACTCGAGCCAGGTGGTGGTGGCCTTCGTCTTTAATGCCAGCATTGGAGAGGTAGAGGCAGGCAGGTCTCTGAATTTTAGGACAGCCAGAACAGCCGCGGACAGGGCTACAAGGCCTAGCTAGGGAAGTAGAGGCTGAAGCTGGCTTCTCTTCCATCAGGGTTAAAAAAAGGCTCACTCCAATGCTAACTCCCCTCCCACTCCGTAACCTCTGCGTGGGTGGAGGAGGAGCATGTGTGTGAGAAGGAGAATGGAACTCTTCAGAAGGGGCGTGAACATGAGGGGCTAGAGCATCCAAGGCATTTGGACTTCCGGCTAAAGCTGCGGAGCAGAGAAGGGGCAGATGAATGGCAGGGAGGCTAGAAGCCAGGCCGGGGGGAGAGGTGAGGGAGGGGCAATCTAAGACCACAGGTGGCCAGGTGTAGGGTGGCAAACCCACAAAGCCTTGCCAGAGCCCAGACCTTGCAATTCTCTCCCCAGCCCAAGGCATGCCACCCCAGGGTGGAGCTGAGTGATCAGTTTGCACAGGTGAGCCAGGTCACAAGGCCATGGGGGCGGAGGTGGTTGTGGGAAGGACACAACCTTTACCGGGACTCCACCGTGGCCTTTACCTGCCTTCCGGTGCACCAAGCTCTTCCCAGAAGGTTCTTTTATCATCTGTAGATGAAAGAAGGCTGGACAGAGGCTGGAGAGAGTTGAGGCCAGCCCACTTTCCCAGCCCGGCGCAGCATATGAACCTTGCCCCAAACCTTGCCCACTCCCCACTCCTGGGCCTGAGTGCGCCTGAGTGCCAGCATTATGCCATGCCCGAGCCCCTCTGCGGTGTGTTCGTGCTGAACTGAAGGCGCTAATAGGCTCCACAAAGGGCCCTTTGTGTGCCGGCTGCGTCCCTTGTCCCCTCTGGCGCGGGTGCCTAAACTGAGTTGAGGGGTGTGCACCGCGGTGGCTGTAGTGGGTGCCTGCCGAAGGGGCTGGTTGACCCAGAAAGCAAATCCGGCGTGTCGTGTTTCCTGTCACGTGCACCACATCCAGTGGGGTGCGGAGGGTCTGAGGCCACTGCAGAGACATACAAACTGGGGACTGGGTCAGGGGACAGGCCCCACCTGGTCATTTGGTCTTTGGCCACGCCACCTTTTCTCTCTTGCCCAGTGCAGGCCTTAGTGGGGAGCAACCGAGTGAGAAGTGGCTTTGTCACCCGAGCCCACCTGGCCACCCTTGAAACTTGAGGCCTGGGCGCGGGTGTGGTGTCGTTTACATGGATAGCGATGGGTTCCAGATGCGGGTGGGGAAGGTCCGGGGCGCGACCTGGGTTGGGGTGTGGGTTGGGGGCAAAAAAGAGCGGTTTCGCTGCCCGAGGTCAGCCCCTCTTACGTCCTGGCAAATGACTGAGGGCGGGGAGGATGAAGGTAGGGTACTCAGGACCTCTAGTGGGGAGAGAGGTGCAGAGGGCGGAGCCGCCCCTGGCCCGGTGTGGAGCAGCGGGGCTCCGTGACATCCCCGCCTGCTGGGGGGTTGAGCCTGGGATTGGCGGATCCTGGGTGATGTCAGGCCGACTGAGCTCATAGGCGGGCCGCGTGCGGCCGGGCTGTAACCTGAGAGGAAGGATCAGGTAACGCAGGTGTCGGGTCCGTGCCGCCCCCGCCGCCAGGTGCACAGCGGGGGCCACCGGAACAGTCGCAGGTAGGAGCAGCCCTAGGCTGTGGGCCCCCTGAGTAAGGAGAAGCGTTCCAGGACACCAGCTCTAGACAGGGCCCCCTCCAGGCTGAGACCCCCGCTGGAGAGGGTTCGAGGAGCCTGGAGCTCTCACGTGCGGTTTGTGGAGCAGCTAGTAGGGTGCAGCCGAGCCCTCGGGGCGGGCTAAGTGGGAGCTGTCCTGGCTAAGGCTCCCCCTGGCGTCCAGGCTGAGCCTCCCCGCCCTTGGGTCCGCCCCTTCTGGCTTTAGTGGGGGCCCCTGTGCCCTTGGCCCTAACCCAGACCCCTCCCTGTGAGCCGGCCGAGCCTTCGCCCTTTTACCAAGGTCCCCACGCCCCTTGCTCCATCCTGCTCAGAGAACTGGGGGCGGGGGGGGGAGGGGCAGGGTCGCGGCCAGCTCCGCCACTCGACGGCCGCTGGCCGCGAGCCCCCTAGGCAAAGGGTGGGAAGGGAGGTGCGAGGGGCATCCGGGCTAAATGCATCCTCCTCCACTGTCTTCCCGCAGCTGAGCTCGGGCGACGGCCACTCAGGATTGCGAAGGCAGGACGACTCGGGGCTTCTCAGGCACAACATCGGACTGCGCAGGCAGGACTCCGGCCGCAAACAGCGCTCGTTCAGCAAACAGCCCAGCACGGGGGACTACTACCGCCAGCTGGGCCGCTGCCCGGGGGAGCCGCTGGCCTCACGCTCGGGCATGGCCCACAGTGAGGAGGTGCGTGCTCTCCAGTCCGCATCCGCGGGCCGTCGGGGCCCGGACCCTTTTGCACGCTCCTCACTCTCTGGCCCCTCTGCACCCCCCGCAGGCGGCGCTGCTCCCCGGGAACCACGTGCACAACGGCTGCACAGCGGACCCCAAGACGTCTAAGGAGCTGCCGCCACCACCGCCGCCGCCGCCACTGCCCGAGACCCTGAGTTCGCCGCCACCTGCCCCACCTCTGCCCATCGAGGGCGCGGTCGCAGGCTGCGGGCAGCGTCGTTCCTCGTCGTCCGCTGGCAGTGAGTAGGGGCGGGATGAGGGGTGGGGGCGGCGCCAGCTGTAAAGGGGAGGGAAACCTAGAGACCTCCCCCTCCCCAGCTGTATCTTGCCTAGTCCTTCTTCCTCCTTCCCGGTTCTTCTTTCCAGACCCTACCCTTTGATGACAAAGGAAAGAAACTTTTGAGTTGCTTCGGTCCTACGCAGGGCTGGGCTTTGTGTGGCTTTTGGCGAGGCCCCTGCCCTCTCTGGGCCTTCCTTCTCCTTTTTGGCTAGGGAGAGCCTCCGGGTTCTGGTGGCCGGTGTTTCTCGAGCTCTCTTCTTCCTGTACCTACATCTTCAGTCCCCGCACTCTCCAACCTTTGACTCTTGTTCCCTCAAGCTAAGCACAGGCTTGAGCTTTTCTCAGCTACAGGACTCACTGATCAGCTGTGTCTGGCGAGGGGAACAAAAACAATAACCCAGCAATCCATCGCAACCCTTTCCTTGGGGTTTGTATGTATGTGCGCGGTGATGGTGTTCATAGAGGACTCCTCAGGGCCCCTCAAGCGTGCTAGGCGTACGCTCGACCACTGGCTGGAGGCCGGTGTTTGGAAGTTCAGCTAGGGACCAGGACGGCGGGACCCCGTTCCTTCTGCCAAGGATCCTGGAAGGTTCTGGTTTTCTCATCCTAGTGAGGCAGGGCTGGGCACAGAAACCATACTCGGTGGTTCCAGCCCAAGCTTCATTTTTCTGACTGGACTAGGAGAGCAGCTCCTCTGGAGCCCCTGAGAGTGTGTGCACACCTGACTGGGTCTCTCAGTCCATCCCCCAGCTCACCAGCCAACTCTCCTTCCTCTGCAGTCTGTACTAGGGACAAAAGGGAAATACTAGTCTCTGGCTGTCCCAATCAGCCCCAATGCCAAGATGGACCACCCTTGTGGGGCCCCAGAGTGGCCTGAGCCAGGGTCACAAGGGCAGGGGAGCTCCTCCCCTCTTCTCCCCCTCCTGCCCTCCCTGGCCTTCTTGCTGTCCGGGTTTCACCCCAGCCCCCCTTCCTCTAACTTCGCTGTCAATTCTCTCCTCTCGGTTCCTAGAAGTGAGAGTCCTGAGACACAGGAAGAGTGAGTAGCTGCGCGGGCTCACGGCTTAGGCTGAGGCTAAGGCGTGGGGTGGGGGAGGTGGCTTGCCCAGAAATAAGGCAGAAAGGGCCCGGGACTGAAGAAAGGGCTTGCTAGGGGCCAGTAGGTGAGAGGACCTGTTACCCTGAACACCTACGGCATCCCGGCATCCGATGCCTGGCTTGCAGTTTTGCTTAAGTAAATGAGCCGGCAGCGGCATGCCTTCCTTCTCATTGGGGTGGGGATTATCAGCCCCAGCATCCAAGGGCCTTTAGTATCACTCTGTTTCTGCCCCCATCTGGGGCACCAAAGACCGCTCTCCCCAAGTACTCATTCACCTCCGCCAGCCCTGCTGGAAATGCAAACTCAGTCCAGGTATTTGCATGCCTTTGGCCTGGCCCTTCTTCCTGCATGCCCTCTCCCATGTCCTCAGCAAGCTCCTCCTTCTACGGTCCCCCGGGGTCATGCAATGCTTTGCCATAAATGTATGCTCCGCTTGCCGTCATTGTGTCTGCTGTCTGTCTGTGGGTGTGGGGCCAGGGAAGGTCCACCTGGGTGGCACTCCAGGGTCCTGAGTCTTATAGCCACGGAGGCTCCAGTCTGCTCAGTCCAAGGGTCACTGGGCTTTGCTGATGAAGGGAGAGGGCCATAGGGAAACTCCGCCCTAGTGGGGGCTGAGCCAGGAAACCTGGGACAAAGGTTGGGTGGCTAGCAGGGTAGTGCATTGGAGCTGGGCAGTCGATGGTGGGCAGAGATCCGCTCGAGTGCCCAGGGCTGGCCCAGGAGCCACCATGAATTCCCAGGGGCCTCCAGGTGGGGGCCAAAAGCCCAGTGAGTAAGACCTGGTGGGATCACCGTGGATTGGGACCTGATGGCCCACCTTTGGGTGTCCTGAAAGCTATCTGAGGTATCCCGGAGCTGGAGAGCTGCCTCTTGGCCCAAAGGTGGGCCCTACCCATCTGGCTTGGAAAGGGGTTCTGGGGTGGGTGGGGGCAGGATGGAGATGGGAACGCTACCTACCCCCAACCAATCACCTCTTCTCTTTGGGCAGGTACCAAATCTTTCAACATGATGTCCCCAACGGGTGATAACTCAGAGCTGCTGGCTGAGATAAAAGCAGGCAAGAGCCTGAAGCCAACGCCACAGAGCAAGGGGCTGACCACTGTGTTTTCAGGCAGTGGGCAACCAGCCTCCCAGGTAGGCACTAGACGGGTGCCCCGCCCGGGCTCCCAGTGCCTGCTGGGTGCTCAGCCCTACTGCTTCTCCCGGCAGCCTGAGTCACCGTCACCTCAGCCATCGCCACAGCCCTTGGTGTCACCTGCGCCATCTCGAGCCCGGAGCCCCACCCCACCGGCCTCTGGGCCTCAGCCATTGCTCAATGGCAGCATTGTGCCGGCACCACCTGCCACCCCAGCACCAGGAGTACAGCTGGATGTGGAGGCCCTCATCCCTACGCTGGATGAGCAGGGCCGGCCCATCCCAGAGTGGAAGCGCCAGGTGATGGTCCGGAAGCTGCAGCAGAAGATGCAGGAGGAGGAGGAGCAGAGGAGGAAGGTGGGTGGGGTATGGCTTCCTAGAAAGCCCTGGGGTCAGCACTAAGCCCACAGCCTGTTCTGACCCTTCAGCCTCCAGCAAAGCCCTTGGAGAGAAGCAGGAATATAGAATATCCTACACATAGCCGGTCTCTGTCTCCCCACGGTTCGCTGTCCCTTGAAGTGAGCCGCCGTCAATGTTTACCAAACTCTAGTGTGCCTTCAAGTCACTTGGGACCTTATTCAAGAGCTTATTC
Source organism: Myodes glareolus (assembly GCF_982192425.1). Lineage (NCBI taxonomy): Eukaryota > Metazoa > Chordata > Mammalia > Rodentia > Cricetidae > Myodes > Myodes glareolus. The sequence continues at coordinate 4,620,717 of NC_142031.1, forward strand.
TGCTTTGGGGACAAGGGTTGAGATTCTGCATTTCTAACAAGCTCCTGGGTGAACCACACTGAGTGTGACCTGAACTCTGTCCTGGCACTGTCACCCTCCAGCCACTGCCGCTGAGTCTTGCTCAGCGTCATTCCCTGTATCTGTACGATGATTTGGTCATCACTAGCTGCCGGTCACCATTCACTCACCCAACCAGGGTTCCCTGAGCGCCACCTAGATACTGTACACACTATTGTGTCTTCTGAGGGCTCACAGTGAAGATACCAAAGCCTGCTATCTAAGTGGCTGTGGAAGCTGTGTGTGTGTGTGTGTGTGTGTGTGTGTGTGTGTGTGTGAACAAGCAGATAAGTGTCCCTAAGAGATGATGATGTGAGAGCGACAGTTTGGAGTAACAAACAACTAAGCTTTATAATACACTGAGTGGTCAGGAGCACTGGAGACTGAGGTGCCACTCAGCTGGTGGCCAGCTGTGGGCTGAGGGGTGATGTATTAGCCCAATGTGAGGTGGGAGCCGGAGGCACATAAGAGTTGATTAGGAAGAGTGGCGAGCAGAGGAAGGCAAGCAGAGTGGGCAAGTCTGGAAGAGGCTGTGTCTTGGATGTTTGGTGGGAGTCAGGATACAAAGTTTCAGCTGATTGCCTGGAAAAGACTAGTCCCACCTCCCACCCCACCCCACCCCCAGCATCCGAAGCCTGAGGGCTCAGCTTACTTGTGTGGGAGGTGGACAGTACTGGATCTAGATGGATCTGGCCCTAGAAGTGGAGCTGGGTCCCGTACATTTTATGGGGTAGGAGTCTGTAACTTAAGAGTGGATTACGGAGCAAGGCGGTGGTGTCTTACGCCTTTAATCCCAGCACTTGGGAGGCAGAAGCAGGTGGATCTCTGTAAGTTCGAGGCCAGCCTGGTCTACAAGAGCTAGTTCCAGGACAGACTCCAAAGCTACAGAGAAACCCTGTCTTGAAAAGTGGAGTATGGAGAAAAAGTATGGAGGAGTGGAGTAGGAGGGGCATATGAAACATTGACCTGACCGCTGGGACAAGGGACAAGATGGACTTGGACCACAGGAAGCCTGAGAAAGGGTCTGTGATCTGGTGACAAGAGAGGAACTTTGGGATCTGGCTTGGAAAGAGCTGTGGATCGGGCAGGGGAGGGCCGCTGTGCTTCTCTGCTTCAATGCCTTTCGCATGTTCTTCCGGTGGTGTAATGAGCGACTAAGCCAGGCATGGAGACCCAGTTTGCCAGCCTGCCTTTCCTGCCTCAGGCAGCGCCGCAGCCCCAGCCAATGCCCTCTACCAGCAACCAAAGGGAACAGTGCTCTGAGCTGGGAGCCGAAGCCTTACTGCAATACAATCTCCCCGCCAGGCAGGCGGCCGGTCCCTGCAAACGCAGCCCAGCGGAGCCATTACACCACCCAGGACTTGCAAAAGGTCGCCTGCTCTGCTGCGGGAGCTGGGCTAGAGGGAGACGCGCCCCCTCCCCTCTCTTGTCTTCCCCGCCTTAGCTGACCGCCGCTAGCTCCTGCTGTTATCCCCCGGAAGGCTGGAGGTACTCCCGCGAGCACAACGCCATCCTAGGGCCCTTTGGCGAGCTCATGACCGAGGCAGACATCCTCCGCATCGAACAACAAATTGAGAACCTGCAGGTGTTGCACAAGGCAAACAAGCTCGAGGCGCGCCTAGAGCAGCTAGAGCTGGAGTTGGAGCAGCTGCTACCGATCTCGGCCGCTCTGTCGGCGCCGCGTTTTACCGTAGACCCACGCCGAATGCACGGCCACGCACCCAACCTGCCGGCCTGGTGCAGCAAGATCTCCACGCTGCTCAAGAGTATGGCCACGCTACTGGCCGCGCTGGGCGGCCGGCCCGCACACCTGGCAGAACTGCTGACTGCAGACACTGGCCAACCGCTGGCACCGCTGCCAGACGCACCCTCGAGGCCTGGACCTCTCTGTTTGGGCCGCTCTCATTCACTCAGCTGGTGCCGGGAGGCTGTGGCACGGGAGATCCTCGAATGTGGCGTCTCGGTACAGCACCTCCGCGCCGCGTATGAACTGCGCACTCAGGGCGTGGCGCCCACCCCGAGTCTCCGCCGCAAGCTCCCTCAGCCCGCCAGCACCCCGGACCGGGAACCCATCCTCGAGGAGGACTACGTGGCGAGCGGTTCCAGTGAGCCGAGAGCCGTCGTCGCCAATGGCCTGTGGGCTGCAGAGGAGACCCTGGACACCCTGGATCCACCCGAGCCGTGGCACCGGGAGGAAGCTTTTCCGGAGCCCGAGCAGCTGGCTAGCAGGTCGCCACTCTCCACCGAGCTGCCCGGCGTCCAGGACTACATCGACATGCGCAAGGAGCGCATCGTCTACCTCTTCCTGGAGCACTGGCGCAAGTGGACCTTCCAAGGACCTGGGCGTCATGCTCAGGCGCGCCTGCGCAGACTGCTGCCCCGGGTGGTGGCCTCTGGCGCCGGTCCCCTCCCAGAGGCAGACGACACTGCCCAGCAGCAACCAGCTGGTGACGACTTGGACCGTGACCCTGAAGAGCGACTGCTGCGGCTGCTCAAGCAGCGACAGGTGGTGGGCAAACTGCTGGGCCACTGGAGAAGTCTGCTAAGGCAGGTACCAGCGCGCCAGGCACCCGGCTCGAAGCTGACACGCGGTGTGTACTGGCCCGAGCACTTCCTGCCACCACTCGACGGCGGCGCTACGCGGAGCTACGACAGTCTCACCCTGGATCTCTTCATGTTAGGCTACTTTCAGCTGCTGGAGATGGGCCTGAGCCGCGAGGAACGGAAATTCCGCCACCTGTTGTGCTATGAGATGTTCGACCGTCTGGGAAGCCACCCGTGGGAGCTTATCCGCCAGTTCCACCGAGCAGTGTTGGAGGAGGTGGAGGCTGGAACGCGTGGCTGGGACGATGGCTTTGAGGATCTCAGGCGCCAGTTCTTCGGAGACAGCCCCGAGTCTGAGCCGGCTCCAGCAGAGGCCCAAGAGAAGGGAGAAGGGAGAGAGAAAGAACAAGACCAAGAGGAAGAGGAGGAGGAAAAACAGGAGCAGGGAGAGGAGGAAAAAGAGAAGGGGGGAGAGGAGGAAAATGAGAAGGTGGGAGAGGAGGAAAAACTGGAGGAAGAGAAGAGAAAGGAGGAAGACAAGGAGAAGAGAGAGAAGAGAGAGGAGGAGCCCTCTGAAGAATCCACTCTTGCTCAAACACAGGACCTGCCACAGGAGCAGCCAGAGGCCCCAGCCCCTGCACCACAGCCACCTCCCGCTGCACCTCCCCCAACCTCAGGCCTGCCTAGTTCGGAACCCCCAACTGAAGAGCCCCTGGAGCTGGTGTCTGACATGGGCGAATTCAGCAACGAGGACATCTGCCGCTATATTGACCGGAGCTTCTCCTTTTGGAAGGAGAAGGAGGCAGAACTCTTTGACATCTGAGAGCAAATGCACAGCTTAGTTTTGTACCTGGATGCCTGTCTGGCATCTAGAGGCCAGAACCAGAGAAAAGAACCAGATTTTTAAAAGCCTGCTTCTTTGGGACCTTTGAGGTCCCTTGGAGGGAGGAAGTGAAGACATTTATGAGATGGGTTGGTCACAGGGCAAGTCAGGCGTTGCTATGAAGCCAGGAAGCACAAGTTAAGGAACTCTGGGTCCCCTGAGGGCAGTGCGGTTCTGCCTCTGGTTTTTCACCGGAATTCGCAGCTACTACCTCCTTGGCCACCCGTGCAGTGTTCTGTGTGGTGTGTGATGTGTACAGACCCTTGCTATTCTGTAACATCAAGGAATAAAGCGCTCTGTCATAGGCTGTGTTGGCGCCCCTCTCCCCATGTCACTATAGCCCCACATAGTGGAATAGTTTCTGTCCCATTAAGAAAAGAGCAAGTATGGGCCAGGAATTCCTCCATAGAGGATCCGGAGCAGCCTGGGTCTTCCTGAGCTGACCTGGTGTGCGGTACAAGTCTCTATCTTCCTGACAGACTTGGAGCCATGTAGCCACCTGCTTTGGAGGAAATCAGGACCCAGCTACTGTTCTGCTTCTTCCCTTTTACCTTCCCTGATCTATCTGGCTCCACTTCTAGGAAAGTAGTTGGGTCATTGGGGAGCAGAAGGCCCCTTTTGAGGAGGCTATCACCAACCACCATTATCTGATTGCACCATAGGAGGCCACCAAAAAGGTCTTTATATAAACACATATATATTCTGCTGCCCCTGGGTTGGAAATGCATGCCCCTGGCCTGCAAATCTCAAGCTGGTCCCTGAAGCTGTGTGGTTGTGTGTTTTAGGAGGAAGAGGAGGAGGCCCGGCTGGCCAGCCTGCCTGCCTGGAGGCGAGACATCCTCCGGAAGAAGCTGGAAGAGGAGCGGTGAGTGTCTGAAAGAGGCTGCTGGGCACTGTCTTCACCACCTCTGGGGTTAGGACGCCATCTAATGCTGTCTCTTTCTCATTCCAGGGAGCAGAAGCGGTAAGTTCAGTCCTGGCCCAAGCCTGTCACTTCTTTCTACAACCACTCCCTGAGGCTTGTCCCTTATGCTCCCTCATCCAGCCCATTACTTCAATCCTTGTATCATAACCTTTAAGCGCCCACTAGTGACATAAGACCCTTAATTATTTAGCACCTGCCGCTCAAAGTCTAGCTCTCATGCTCGGATCCCATTACCCCAACCCCCCCCATCTCCTATCACGAACCTAGCTTTTCACCAACTGTGTTAGCACTGTGTGTGTTAGCATATACCTAGAATCCCACTCGGTAGGTAGAGGCAGGATTAGGAGTTCAAGGTTATCCTTGGCTTCACAGTCAGTTCAAGGCCAAATTGACCCACAGGTGACCTTGTCTCAAAAGGAAAGGCAAACAAAAGCTGGGCTTTCTATCCTACAGTGCTGGCTTTTCTGTTTTAATTATGTGGGGGGGGGGTAGGCACACATGGATGCAGATGTCTGTGGAGGCCAGAGGTGTCAGATCCCTTGGAGTTCCAGTTACAGTGGTTGTGAGCCACTAGTATGAGTGCTGGGGATCCAGTTTGGGTCCTCAGCAAGAATAGTCCATGATCTTAATTGATAAGCCATCTCTCTAGCCCAAAAGACAATTATTTTAACCCCAGGATCAATAAACTTGATCATTCACATTCCCCTCAACTTAATTTCTGTACCCAGGGATCTATCCTGGTACTGCCAGCTAGAAGTATACCACATATGTAATTTTAAATTTTGTGGTAGCTACATTGAGAAAAAAAATTAAAAGATATAGGTAAACTTAATTTTAATGCTTTAATTTAATGTATGAAAGTCTTATTTCAGCAGTCAGCGTGAGGGTTATTGAGGATTCCTAGGCGTAGCTCAGGTGGCAGAGTGCTTGTCCAGAGCGCAGGAAGCCCAGAGTTTAGTCTTCAGGTGGTGCATAAATCTGGAGGCATGGGGCTGGAGAGACGGCTCAGGAGTTAAAACACTGGCTGCTCTCCCAGAGGACCCACGAGGCAGCTCACAACCATCTGGAGCTCCAGTTCTAGAGGATCCAATGGCCTCTCCTTCCGCACCAGGCACACATGTGGTGCACAGACATACATGCTGGCAAAATACTCATTCACACTCAATTAAATAAAATTGAAAACAAAATAACAACAACAACAACAAAAAAACAAAAAAAAACAACCCTGGAGTGATAACACAGGTCTGTAATTCCAGCGTGCAGGAGAATCACAAGTTCAGAGTAACATTGTCAACATAGCAGGTTTGGGGTTCCCCCAAATACATCACACACACACAACTCTTAAGATGTTTTTCTTAAAACTCTTAGTTTTGAAAATACCATGTGTATGCCAATTTGAATATTTCAATTGCTCCATAACTAAATAGGATTAGTGGTGACCCTGTCAAAAAAGCAAATCTACCCTTATGCTTTTTTAGAGTTAGGGGCTCAAAGCTGCGTGCGTGCTCTAGGAAAGGTCTAACCTGGGGAGGCTTGTGTTCTGAGAACCTGTCCCTAGCTAGCTGGCTGGCCTGTTCCCCTGTAATGAGATCCCCAACATCTCAACCCTATTCCCTGGTAATTTAGATTGGCAGTTCCCTAACAACTCAAGTCCTGTCTCCAATGACAGGCCTCTTGTCATTGATCCCTTGAACTCTGAAACATTCAATCCCCACACAGGGCCACCTGCCTGAGCCCTGTGTGACCCAGCACCCCTTCCTGGTAACAAGGCCTCCACAAACTACCCCAACCTTAGCCTCCACCTACCCATCTCTTCATGACCAATATGACCCCATAAAAACCCCAGGGTCATAAGCAGAGATGGCCCTGCCCTCATTTGCTCCCTCCCTGCCACCCTGGTGTCTGGCCAGCCCCAGTATCTGGCCCCAGGCATTACTGAGTTTTGCCACCCATAAACAGAAAAGAGGAGGAGCGACAAAAGCAGGAGGAAATACAGAGGGCGAAAGAACAGTCTGAGAAGCTGCGGACACTGGGCTACGACGAGGCCAAGCTCGCACCCTGGCAACGACAGGTCATCTTGAAGAAGGGGGAGATCCCTAAGTAATAAGAGTCTCTCGTCCTCTTGCGTGTAGCCTCACAAGTTCTGAGAGATGGGGAGCGGCCCCCCAGCCCCCGCCCCATCCTGTCAGGTTGGTGCGAAAGGGCTGGGAGCCTTGCAGCCCTTCCCTTCGGTGCCGGAACCCTCCCTGTTCCCCCTCCCTGGCCCCACATCCCCAGCCCTGCTGCTGGAGTGCTTGCGCACTGCTGCTGTCGCCTGGAAAAAGTGCCCAAGCTGTTGACGCAAAAAGAAAAAAAGAAAGAAAGAAAAGAAAAAAGATGCTGCTTATTTGCATGCTCACTTAAATATATTTGCATGTTCGTCTACCTTGCGCTGAACTCTCCCCAGTCCCGTGGGTGGTGACTTTTCCTGCCAGGCGCACACCCGGCTGCAGCCCCCTCCCCCACATCTCGGAACCCATATTGCCAGCGCATCCTGGGTGGAGGCAGACCCCGAGCTCGGGGAAGGGGTTTTCCTCCCTCCACGACCCAGATCTGCACTAGCCAAGGCCAGGCTGCATTGCTCATCCCCGGTGAGGGTTTCCTCTCAGTCATTTGTTTACCAGAACCGATGAAACTTGCCTGTCGGGGCGGAGCCACCGCTCCCAAGGGGCCCCATCTAAACCCCTACCCCAGTTAAGCCCTCCCAGTCCCCAGCCAGGACCTACCTTCGCGCTCCCCTGACCCTTTCACTGCCCCAATGGTGTAAGTGGAGGGTCAGGGACCCTGCACCTGGAGCCGCAACTATTCCTGACCCCATACCCCACCCCCTTCCTTCCCCATTAAACCTCTATCCGCCAAATGTGGCTCTAATTCACTCTCACTCGCCGGCTTAGTGACTTTCTCCTGGGGCCACCGGGTCGTGGCGTATACATGAGGGGTTGATGTAGGAGCCACGAAGGCCGCTGGTTTCCACTGCGCGCCCCAGTTCTCAAGGCGTCAGGACCCCTAGCCAACTCAACGCCCAGGGAAACAAAGGGAACTAGAGGGAAACTCAACAGCCCCAGCCCCACTGAAACACCAAGAAACTATTTAAGATATTTAATACCAACTCCAAACTCAGGTTGATAAACAGTTCTGCAACTGATCATTTGGCCCCTCTTGATATTTCTCCAAGACGCTTCGCTTCCCTTAACTGGAGCTCCATAGGGCAGGTAAGCAGGGGCGAGGCCAGCCGGTGCTGCTACGCAGGACCGTGCTGGGGGGTAGTAAATGACATTAAATGTCTACACACATAAGTAACAATACTTAAGGCTCCTGCGAGGGTCACTAGAATGACAACGTGACTAGTGGGCCTCACATCACGGGCCGTGCTGCAAGCGGCTGCGCAGGTCCTCGGCACAGCCTTCCAACCCCATGCGCTCCAAGGCCGCATAGATGGCACCCAGGCCTGCAGGTTGCTGCTGGCGCCAGCGCTTGAGCATCTCATACTGTTGGTCTCGGAAGCGGCAGATCTCCACCTCCACAGCCTCAATTTCTGCCTCCCGCAGCCCCAGTGTGCGTACAAACTCCTTCCACCGTCGTGCTGGGACCGCATCCATCACATCATAGAGCTGCGGGCCAGGCTGGAGCATAGCGGCTGGCGAGCCTGCGGGGGGCGCTGGCGAGAGCGGAGGTGCCAGAGGAAGGCCTGAGGTGGGGTCGGGGAAGTGAAGTTGCTTTCCACCAGGAGGCCTAATGGACTTCTTTGGGCAGGCCAGATACCATCCAGTGAGGACAGGAAGTCGGCTGTGAAACAATGTCCCTCCCACCTTGGACTTGGGACTAGGGAGTCAGGCCTCTTCCTTAGCCACTTCAATCACTTACCAAGAGTTCTGTTTGGCGACTGATTCCAGGGCCGTGGAACCTGGTTGCAGGCCACCTCCTGAGTCTGGGATAAACCAGGGGTCCAGCTGTTGCCTACCAACTGGACAGTGGTGCAGACTTTTCCAGTATTGCCTTGGGGTGCCAGGAGGGTGTGGGCACTGTCTGAGGCTGATAGATGGGTAGTCTGGAGTGGGGGGAGGCACCAAATCAGCCATGTGTGTCTAAACAGGCCCCTTTGCTAGTTTCTGCCAGAGGTGGCCATTCCCTGGTTCAGAAGGCAGAATTGCCTCCCCTAGGCTCTGGGTATTCATGCACACACACATACACACACACACTCCTGTGGCCCAGCAGAAGGCTACTGTGTTTGCCTGAAGTCTGTCCCCCAATCCTTTGGAGTTGTTTATCCCTCTCAATGTTAGGCCTGGGGCACTTGCTGACTCGAGAGGGCGGTCACTTGAGAGCCGGTGCTGCGGCTGGTCTTGTCACTGATAACTCAGCTCTTTGACAAATGACAGCACTTGTCTGTTAGGTCTAACCTGTGCTAGCAACCATGCAGAGCACTGAGGACTATAACTCTCCTAGTTCCAGAAGCTTCCCAGTCCTGAGATAACTACCTGTGGTGAGGTCAGGGTCTCCATCTCCGTTGTGTCTTCTGCTGATAAGAGAGAGAGAGAGAGAGAGAGAGAGAGAGAGACATATCAGCAGCAGCCAAGGCCCCTGGACTTAGGTGCCAGTCCAGTGCATCTTGGGTCCCTTTGCACCTCATACTCCTTCCCTCAGTTTCCCCTTCTGCACAGAGTTCCAGGGGCTCTAGAGTACCTACCTAACTTTACCCCATGTCTCTGGTAACGTATATGTGCAGTACATGTATGGACTTACCAGGAACCACAGGCTTGCAAGGCTGGCGTCGGCAATATGAACAGATCAGGGTGGCCCCAAGCAGGAATGAGGTCCCCAGAAGCACCTGGACCCAAACTACTGAAAAAACAGTAACTGGTGAGTGCCAGCTAGCAGCTAGCCCCTCCCCACACCGACCCCTCCACCCCAGCCTGCAGCCACCCCCTCCCCACACTGACCCCTCCACCCCAGCCTGCAGCCACCCCCTCCCCACACTGACCTCTCCATCCCAGCCTGCAGCCACCCCCTCCCTACACTGACCCCTCCACCCCAGCCTGCAGCCACCCCCTCCCCACACTGACCCTTTCACCCCAGCCTTCCCACTAGAGTTACCACCTACTCCACTTCCAGGCACAGGCTGTTGTGTAGGCGTCAGGACAGATTCTGCCAAAACCCCTGCAAAGGGAGTGGAGCAGGACTGAAGGCTACCCAGGACTGCCTGGTACCTTCCCCATCATTTAGGAGGTGGGGCTATCCATTCTGTGAGCCTCATTCCATCGTCCATTCCCTGAGCATCACTGAAATGCCACTTGGGTCACTAATATCAATCATCATTCTTGAGCGTCTAGCTAGATCCACAAGAATGGGAGGTTTGCATTTTTAGTTCCTGAGTAGTCCTCACACCTAGAATTAGTGTCTGTGAGGTAGGTAGCAGATAACCAAATGGTTGAGCCAGTAAGGTGCCTTCCCCTTATTACAGCTCTGGGAACGGCACCCCCATGCTCAGAGGGAAAACTTGAGATTTCTCAGCTTGCCAAGATTTGTTTCTTGGAGCAGCAAATCCAGTCTCAGCCGTGGAGCTTGTAACCAATAGGAGGGCGGAAGGTCTAAGGGACACTGTGACAGAAGTGACAATATGCCCCATTATGTATCTACACAGCCCTTTACCATCCTGTGGTCTGAAATGCCACTTCCATGGCCGAGCCAAGCTACATCTTTACCTATCTCTAAACCAGTAGTTTCTGCCCCCGAAGTCCCCATCCTTCTCCCAGCCTCCCTTCCTTCTGGCCCAGTACAGCCTCCTACTTGGGGCAGGACATGCAGTCATTACCATGTTAATTGAGCCCTGCAGACCAAGAGATGGTTTGTTTCAGGGCAGGAGAGGAGGGAGATGAAAGAAAAGGGTTTAGAGGAGCTGGAGGGATGGTGGTGCATGCCTTGAATCCCAGCACTCGGGAGGCAGAGGCAGAGGCAGGTGGATTTCAGTGAGTTCAAGACCAGTCTGGTCTACAAAGTGAATTCCAGGACAACCAGGGCTACACAGAGAAACCCTGTCTCGAAAAACCAAAAAGAAAAAAAAAAGGTCTTAAGGGCAGACAGCCCAGAATGGGGTACTCACCGAGAGTTGGGGGAGCAGTGCAATCTGAACAGGAGAGGCAAGACAAAGGCGAATTTTCCCTGCATGGCTCGGTGGAGCAGACAAGCCGGCCTGCCTGGCAGCCACAGCGGGTATCCGACACGGCTGAACAGTTCTCCAGGGTCACTTGAAAAGCTGTCAGGGGTGCAGGAATATGGGAACACGGGTGTGTTCAGGCTACTGACCTTCAGAAAGAGAAGGAGGTACTAGCTAGCCTCACAGGTAGAGAAGGTAGGCAGCTCATAGTGGACCAGAGGCCAAGGCATGAGAAAACAGGAAGGCCACAGGGGAAGGGAGAAGAGCATTTAGAAGCAGAATACACGGTGGCCACGAAGTGACCTGAACTCAGGGGCCTCACACCCACAGGCTGGGCCCAAGACAGCTTTGTGAATGGCCTGTCCGCAAGAGCCCGCCCCCCCCCAAGCCCTGGGCAGGCCCCTCACCCCCTTCATCGCAGGCTTGGCAGCGGGTACAGTCAGTCTTAAAGTGGTTTCCCCAGGTTAAGAAGGTGCCCTGAGGACAGGGAAGGCAGGTGGAGTTGCCACAGGGCTCCGTGCAGCGGGCCTTCATGTAGTGTCCTGTGGAACCCAGGCAAGTGTCAGAGTCAAAGCATCTTACCTGTCCCCACTGGTCCCCATCTCTCTGGCTCTCTACCTGCCTCCCACCTGTGGTTGCCACCCCAGCCTCCCTGGACCCCATCCCCAGCCTGTCTTACCCTCCCCCACCCTCCTTTTCCCTGCTTTGCCCTCTTTTCCCTTCCAGCCACCTACCTTTTGGGCAGCCCCTGCAACAAAACCGGCCATACCTCTTCTGTGAGTCACTGGCACACTCACACGGGCCAGGAGGGCTGCCCTGGCCCTGGCCCGCGGGCAGCAGCAGCAGTAGCAGCAAGAGAGCCTGGGGAACATGCGCTGCTGACCCCTGGGTGGCTCCCAGGCTCCTCCTCCATTCCAGAGCCTTAGCATCTGCTTTCTCAGGCTTCTGGGCAGAATGGGGCGCCCATGGGAGGGGGAGCGGGGCCAGTTTCCTTATCGGTCTACAGACCCAGCTTACACAGCACAATCCCTTGTCAGCCCTTCACCCACTTCCCCTACAATCATCGACACCGGGCCACCCTGCCCCCCTCCATGCCTTCCGCGATATGGAGGCCCCCAGACCCCTCTTTAACCCGGAGCGTGTGCTTCCTCTCAGCGGAAGGGCGCGCCCGAACCTAACTAGGTTGGTGGGTGGAGGCAACCCAGCCCTCAGGGAGGTCGGAGTGTAGGGCACCCCCGCCACCATGCTTCACAGACACTTAGCTCCTGGGCTGCAGGACAAGGCTGTTTCCAGGCCTCCCTCGATCCCACTCACCTCCTTCATGTATCCCCGTGGCAGTGGCTCCATGGCGGTCTGTACCGCCTGGGACCTTTGAGTGCTACTCTGGTCCCGGTCCCGCAGCCCGGGGCTTCCCCACTAGCCCAGCCCGAGTTCCTAGCCCAGGCCTGCCCGCCCGCCCGCCCGCGCCATCCAGAAAAGCCCGCCTCAAGGGGATGGCCAGGGTGGGGTCTGCGGTTCTTCCGCAGCTAAGGGGGCGTGACTCTCTACCAGAAGGAGACCTTCCCGACGTGGTGCACTTTAGGTACTGGAAGCTGACCCAGGCTTTGACTAAGACCATAGGACAGAGTTGCATCCTGACCCCATCCTTGGGCTAGCTCCAGTCCTGGGAAAAATTTCTTAGAGGTGGGTCCAGGGCAAGTGTCTTTTCTCTCAGCCTTGAGTACTCGGGATGGGGTTGGGGAAACTTAGGTCGGAGAGAAACCTACATCTCCCGGAACAGCTGGGTGTGGAATCTGGGAGGGATGGAGTCCTGAGTTCTAAGCAATACCCTCTAGAATCTAGAAGAGTCTAGAAGGGTTCAGCAAGGGCAGGGATAAGAAGCATTTCCTGGGGGTTCCGATTTAATGGTGACCTCCTGGTTGTGGCAGGAGACAAGTTGGGGTGCTGGCCCACAGTATCTTCCACAGGGGTCCCACTACACACATCCCAGCCAGCTCAATGCATGTGAGCAGGGAACAGACCGGGTTCCAGAACCACAGGACTCTCTCCCGGGAAGTATATACAAGTCTTTATAAAAGAGCCAAATTCAATAAATACGCAGCTTGACAGAGTCCAGCCCGAGCCTCAGAGGCCAGCATGAGTTCAACCAAATGAGGGTGGTGGGGAGGGTTGCTTGGGAGCAACCCCAGAGGGTTAGGACCAGACATGTCAAGAGCAGAGGAAAAGGGGCTGCCTGGGCAAGGCGTGGAACTCGACAGAGAGAGCCCTTCTCCATTCCATCCAGTCCGGCAAAGTGCAAATCGGCCATGGGGTGATGGGCAGCCATCCTGCCTGGCACACGCGCACACGAGGCAGCCGTGAAGTGGGTGCCATATCCCCCAGGTGGCGTGTTCTCTGCTGTCCCTTAGTCAGTGGCACCCTTGGGGTCTCCTTCCGCTCACACCTCCCTGTAAGGGGCGGGGAGAAAGTCCATCCTTGGTTGATACCATTCACGAGATGGCTTTAGTTAACCCTCCTCTCCACCATGGTCCTTTGACCCCTTCCCTGCTGCCTTCTACAGATAGCCCCTATGGGCACCGGGGCAAGTCTGAAGCTCCTTTTCACACTCCATCCCCAAATGCTGATGCTCACAGTTATGGCTACATCCCTACCCACTCCCAAGACTCAATCCTACCCACGCCATCACACTGAGTCATCCGGTCCTCCCCCAGCCGGGCCACTCACGAGGCAGTGAGCGTGGAGTTAAGCAGCAGGGTGGTCCTGATCCGATAGAGCTGGGCCAGGGTCAGCTTTCTGTGCTGAGCGGAGATTCCTGGGGGAGGCTCAGGCTGCATCCTGGGAGCAACCCCTGAAGGCATGTCTCTCCTGGCACAATCTGTAGGTCCCCTGGTCAAGTGGCTGGCTCTGTTCTCAGGTTCTGACAACTCGGAGCCACGGCCAGGGCCACATGCCCCTGGGCAGTTCCAACCAGGTTCACCTTCCTGAAGGGAGCTCCGAGTCTTAACCCCAGGGGCCGTGGTGACCAGGCTCAGTTCTGACAGGCTGCGGCTGGGAGCTGGGGGCACTACACGGGTGGCAGTTCCCGAGAGGAGCTGTAAGAGACTAGCCTCAGATTTGGACTTGAGCAGGCGGGGCAGACGAGGGATCAGCTGGACCGGAGTACGGCGGCGGAGGCAGGGTGAGGGGGTCTGCGGTAACTCCGGGGGCTGGGGCACAGGCACTGGCTCTACCACAGGGGGCGGAGCCACAAAGTCTTGCAGAGAAGTGGGGGACAGAGTGCCATAGGCAGAGTCCATGGAACAAGAGCGGCCGTCCACCGGGCCCAGGGGCAGCAGTTCGTTAGTGGGAGTGATGGATGAAGCCGTGGTGCTAAGGGAAGTCCCATCCGACTGGGAGCTGAAGGGACCACGGTCAAACTCCGGAGAAGACAGTGTCTCCCCAGGCTCTACCACAACCATGGCCAGGGTCTCCGTGGAGCCATCTGAGGCACTGTAGGGGCAGAAGGAGAGTCAGCCAGCCAGAAGACCCCTAAAAAACCTGAAGCAGCCTAGAGAACCAGGGGCTCTGAGGTCAGGGCTTCTGGTCCTGCCGTCACCAGCAGCACCTGCAATGGCACCTGCTACTCTGGTAGCAGACAGAGCTGTGCTCTAACAGTCCCCCTGGGTTCATAGCATGACACTATTCAGAGGGCAATCCCTGCGTCCTGGGCTGGCTGGGATCACTTATCCTGATGGACCCTACTGAATGCTCTTTAGTGTGTGTGTGTGCGTGTGTGCGTGTGTGTGTGTGTGTGTGTGACCTGGTCTGGCTGTAGAGCCCTAGAACTCGCTACAAAGACCAGGCTGGCTTCAAACGTCTGGCAATCCTCCTGCCTCCACCTCTCAAGTGCTGGGATTAGAGTCATGTACCTTAGCTTGGTGGGTAGATTGTATGTCGACCTGTCTCTTTCTTTTCTTCTTCTTTTCCTCTTTTTTCTTTCTTTCTTGAGACAAGGTCTCACTCTGTTGTCCAGGCTGCCATAAACTTAAGGTAATCCTCCTGCCTCAGCTCTCAAATGCTGGGATTATAAACACGAGGTTCGCGTTTACCGGGTAGTCTTGGGTAAACGTACCAGTGCTGAGAGTTGAGGCTGTTGCTGCTCTTTCGCAGGATGGTGGGGGAGCTGGCGGCTGAAGCGCTGCTCTCTCCCTCCTCTTCCTGTTCATCCTCCTCCTCTTCCAGGCTCTGCAGGGGCTGGCTGCCTGGATGCTCCTCCTGGGCACGCAGCTGGGCACGCAGCTGCTGCAGCTGGTTCTGCAGGGTGAGTGGGCACAGACATTGGATGAGCTGTGAGCAGCAGACCCCAGTTCCCTGCACCCGTCATTCTGTTCTCACCTGGGCATTGTAAATAGTGTCCACCCAGCTTCGGCACGAAGCCTGGCTGCTGGCCTGGAATGTGTAGGCCCCCACAGCACTGTGGAATTCATTCAGGTAGATGAGGAGGAAGGAGCCTGGTCATGGAAGGACCAGGTTAGTATCAGAGCCCTTGTCTGTGGCAGCCCCTTGACCAGAAACAGGGGGCCAGAACTCCTCACCAGGGTCCCGAAGCTCCCGGCACATAATCTTGTCCACCAGCAGTGGTGGTCTAATGACCTTGGTTCTCTCGGCTTTCTTCACGGCCTTGGTCACCAAGAGCAGATCAGTGAACAGGAAGCAGTACACATCCATCTGTGGCAGGGAAGCAAGAGCTGTGGGGTCACGAACAGGATCCTGAGCTCACTGAAAACCTCTGCTGTTGTTCATTTTTTGTTGCTGGTTTTCAAGACAGGGTTTCTGTATGTAGTCCTGGTTGTCCTGGGACTTGCTCTATAGAGCAGGCTGGCCTTGAACTCACAGAGATCCACCTGCCTCTGCCTCCCAGAGTGCTGGGATTAAAGGCGTGCGCTCAACACCATGACCCTGGTTAGTTTCTTTGTCAGTCTGACACGAGCTAGGGTCACCTAGGAAGAAGGACCCTCAACTGAGACAAATACTTCCATCAAATCAGCCAAAAGACAAATCTGTGGGGCATTTTCTTAATTAATGTTTGGTGTGGGAGGGGTGTGGTGGGAGGGGTGTGAAGGGGGTATGGTGGGAGGGGTGTGAAGGGGGTATGGTGGGAGGGGTGTGAAGGGGGTATGGTGGGAGGGGTGTGGGAGGGCCGGGCCCAGCCCAGCCCAGCCCAGCCCAGCCCAGCCCAGCCCACCGTAGGCAGTGCCATCTCTGGGCAGGTGGCCCTGGACTGTATAAGAAAGCAAACTGAGCAAGCTAGAAGGCATCCATCCTTCCAGCATGACCTCTGCTTCACTTCCTGCCCTGACTCCCCTCAAGGATGGCCTGTGACATGGAAGTGTAAGCCAAAGAAATGTTTTCCTACCCAAACTGCTCCTGACCATGGTGTTGTACCCCATCAACCAGAGGCAGACTAGGACAGCTATCATATAATTAACCAGGCAGCTGTGAGCCACCGACTCAGGCCCAAGGGAGAGCCTTGGGAAGGACGGTACCCACAAAGCAAGAGTGGGTGGGAAAGGGTTCAGGTGTGGGTGCTCCTAGGGTCACCTTGCTGTCTCTTCCCTCCTTCATCCTCAAGCTCCCCTCCAGCAGCAGCTGCCGAATCGCTTCAGGGGAGGCGCCAGGCATGGGTGCGGTCAGGTCCAGATGTAAAAATTCCTTCAAGAGCTTTAGGTGTGGGGGGGAGTGCAGATGTCAGGGAGGTCAGGGTTAAATCTGAGAGGCCCCCAAAGGAGATCTGCAGAGCAACCACCTCCCCCCCGACAATCGGGTGCTTCCAGAGGGCTACTAGCTAGAGACTCGGTGCTCACCTTATCCACCTCGTCATTGCTGCCCTCCACCACCTCGTAAGCATCAATCCGGCTCACCACCCCTGCCAGCCGCTGGCGCTCCTGTCGCTGCCGCATGCATGCATTCACGTGGTGGATGAAGCATTCCACAGAGCTGATCTGCAGACAGACGACGGAGTTTAGGGCCAGGATCTGGGAGAGACAGCCTAGGACGGCCGTATGCTCACAATTCGAGTTACCATGGTGATCACCGCTTCCTTGGCACGGGGCTCATCCGTCTTCCTCAGCACTGACTTGAGCAGCAGTGGATATTTGGTGAGCCGCTGGTGGGGCTTGGCCAGCATGTCACTCAGTTTCAGCCTCTGACACTGCTGGTGCTTCTCAGCCCACTGTAGAGTGGGGGCGGAGCTCAGGCTTAACCTCGCCCCCTCAGGCCCCGCCTACCCAGCTGTGCCCAAGGTCCTGCACCCAGAGCTCCAGACCCTCACCGTGACATAGGCGCGGAACAGGTCGTTGTCACGCAGTAGGCCACGCATGTATTCCATGCAGCCCTCCTCCTCCATACAGTATTGGATGTATGGCTTGAAGAGCGAGCCGAACTGGTCCGGGGCAGAACCACAGCACCTGTTACCTCAGGATTTCAGGGGCTCCAGGGGCTTCCCACACCACCCCGGAGGGGTTTCTAGGTCAGGAAACTAGGTCTCAAAGATACCACCCATAGTCAGGTGGCAAGGACTCAAACCCAGGTCACCAACACGCACTACTTCCTTTCTTGACCACAGAGTTAACCTGGGATTAGGGTTAGTAGGAACTAGAGGAAATGGACGGGCAGACAGGATCTAGCCCTGCGGGGTTTTCAGTGTCCCTGCCCATACCATCTTGAAGCCTTTGAGAAAGTCCCCAGGCTGCAACAGCGCCCGCGTGCGCCGCGCCTTCTCCAGCACCGGCACCATCACGCTGCCCCACAGCCTGCGGTGCAGCCGCACAATCTCAGGGATGTTGCTGAACAAGCGTTCAACCTCCACCTGGGCGAACACAGGCGCGGGTCGGCTCCGCCCCGTCCCACCCACTCCTCCCTGCTAACCCCGCCCCGACGCCGCCCCTCCCCCGACGCCGCTCCAGGCCAGGCCGCACCTCACACAGGAGCCCCGACTCTTGCAGGTTAAGAAGACAGCACAGGAACAGCTGTAGGGGGAGAGGACGCTGCAGCAAGGGTGGGGGTGGGGTTCCCAACCCTGAGGCCCTACCCAAACTCTTAATTGCCCCTTCCCCCTAAGGCCCTGAAGCAGCCAGAGAGAAAGAGGGTGTTTGGACGGCCAGACCCAGAAGCGCCAACCCAAGCATGGTTCAACTGGGGGTCATCCTGGCGGTTCCTACCAGGAGGAGAGCTGGGGAGAATGGTTTCTCAGCAAAGTTGGAAGGTTCTGGGTCACCTCTGCCCTGGTTCCTCCTCCCTCCAGGTGCTTGCCCTCCCGTTTAAATCCCCTAAGTGTCTGTCTATCCACTCTCTCTGTTCCTGGTAACTTGACAGACAGAGGTGTTCAGAAACAGCCGTTGAACAACTCTGGCCTCACTAGGATAAGTCAGCTTCACCTGGCCTACAAGCCTGATGTCCCGGCCCGGCCCCGGCCCCCCTCAGGAATTCTCAGGACACCTCAGGAATCCACACCCAGGATGCAGCCTGGAGCCCTTTGATTTCCCTGCTTTCAACTACCGTCAGGTAACCGCCCTGCTTAGCAGAGGGAACACTCAGTTGGCCTCTGCACCCGGGTCTCACACTCACGTTGGTGATCACACGCAGCTTGCGGATGTAGGAGACTTCTGTGTGTAAGAGTTCCCACACTGCTTCCTGTTGGTGGCACTGGCGCCGGGTCAGCTTCTAGAGGGAGGGGCGGGACAGGTTAGCTGGTAGCCTAGGGTGTGTGGGGACAGTCACGAGGGTGAGCAGCCCTGCACGCAATGTCCTCATTTTCTTGACAGGAACACAGAGATCTGGAAGGCGAGGCATCCCATCATCTGGATTGCGACTGTCAAGATACCCAAGATAACTCCACTATAGTGGGCCTCCTCCACCACTACACAGCCAAGCAGTCCACTTTCCCCAGCTACACCCACCTCATGCCCATCAATGAGCTCCCTCCAGCTGTCCTCCAGCCTCAGGCTTGAGTTATCTTCATCCTCATCCTCATCTTCATCCTCCTCCCAGGAGTCATGGTCAAAACGCAGCCTCCTGGGCATCCGGGGTAGCCCGAAGAGGCTGTAGGCATGGAGCTTGCCCTCCAGCTGTTCCATCTTGTCCACTTCCTGGAAGGAGACCCAGGACCACGGTCAGGGTCAGGGTCGGCTAGCTGCTCTGCCCTGAGCCCCGTGGCGCCACATACCCGCCCAAAGGCACTGGTGCTGGGGCTGGAGCCGAAGAAACCGCTGAAGCGACTGGCTGCCCGGTTCTTCCAGCTCTCGCTGCTCCCACTGCTGGTGCCCCCACTGCTGCCAAGAGGCAGAGAACAGCTGGAAGGCCTGGAGGGCTCCTGCCCCGGGATGCTGGTCTCCCCCAGGAACTCAGACATGTTCTTGCGACGGCGGCCAGGGGCCTGGCCAGGGAGGAATGGTCAAGCGCAGCTCCCACCGGCCCCACAGCTCCACACCAGGGCTTCCAGGACACAGATCAACCACGCAGGCAGAAGTGTCTCTGCATCCTTGACCCAGGGTACCACCTCCCCTGAGAGCAGATGTCCAGACACAGGTTCATCATCTCAACTACTGCCCCAGGCCACCCAGCCATAAGCAGGGAACAGGTAGGAACTCAGGGTTACACACACACACACACACACACACACACACACACACACACACACAGAAGCCTCCACAAGCAGAGCTTCAAAAGGTTTCATTGGGGCTGAAGAGATGGTTCAGCAGTTAAGAGCAAGAACAAAGAACACTGGCTGCTCTTGTGGAGGGCCTGGGTTTGGTTCCAGTCACCTACACAGTATCTCGCAACTATCTGTAATAACAGTTCCTGGGAATCTGGTGCTCTGTTACAGCCTCCAAGGATGCTGAATGTATGTGGCACACATACATACATGCAAGAAAAGCCCTCATACACATAAAGTAAAAAATCCAAAAAAATGGGGGCTGGAGAGATGGTTCAGAGGTTAAGAGCACTGATTGCTCTTCCAGAGGTCCTGAGTTCAATTCCCAGCAACCATATTGTGGCTCACAACCATCTGTAATGAGATCTGGTGCCCTCTTCTGGCCTGCAGGCATACATGTAGACAGAATATTGTAAACAAAATAAATAAATAAATAAATCTTAAAAAAAAAAATCCTAAAAAATTTAAATGCTCACCGGGCAGTGGTGGCGCACACCTTTAATCCCAGCACTTGGGAGGCAGAGGCAGGGAGATCTCTGTGAGTTTGAGGCCAGCCTGGCCTATGGAGTGAGCACCAGGACAGACTCCAAACTACACAGAGAAACCCTGTCTTGGAGAGAGAGAGAAAGAGAGAGAGAGAGAGAGAGAGAGAGAGAGAGAGAGAAGTCAGGAGTGATGGTGCATGCCTTTAAATGCCTTTAATCTCTTGGGAGGCAGAGCCAATGTGACCTCTGTGAGTTTGAAGTCAGCCTCCAGGGACAGGCAAGGATACACAGTGAGACCCTGTCTCAAAAATAGATAGATAAATGATAGATAGATGATAGATAGATAGATAGATAGAAAGATAGATAGAATAACAGAAAAGAAAAGGGACAAGACCCACAAAACATTCATACTCAGTGGGTAATATATTCTGACTTTCCAACACAAACATGCTGTTGGGAAACCTCATTCCTCCTGCCCCACAGATAATATACCCCACGTCCTTTGACTCCCCAGGCACTAGAACAGAGACAACCCACCATCTAGACCAGTTACATAGAGAGAGAGAGAGACCCCTGTCCTCACAGCCAACCACACCTTGCAGAAGTAAGACCCCAAGAGTGATGCCGAGGAGAGTCCAACATGACTCTTCCTTAGGAGGTTTCCTGCCCTGCATCCATCCCGACAGGCCCTCCTGCTCACCAAGATGTCCAGACTGTTCTCTCGGCGGCTCTGAGGGTCCACACGCTCTGATACAGGGGGCCCAGCCCCAGCGGGCCTCAGGATGGGCAGACTGAGGGACTTGGAGTCCTTCACTCCCTGTTCCACTTTGCCTTCATCTCCCGGCTTGGCTAGCATGGCATGTGGAAGCACAAGATGCCCTCAGTGCCCAAGCACAGGAGACACAGTGGCCTTAGTCCCCGGTCCCCTGAGCACTCATATCTAGGCCTCACTACCCTCCCTGGAAGCCCCACCCTGCCAACACCAGCTACAGGCGCCCAGCAAAGACACCTGTATGTTAATGAGTCTGTTCAGGAGCATGGCCAATGGGAACCTGAGCCCAGGAAAGACTCCACAGCCTGGAGGCCCCAACAAGCCCCAGCCACCCCACCCAGCTAGTTGGCCCATGGAGCCTGCTGCTCTGCTCACCTTTGACCCTCAGGTAGTGTCCTCCAAACCTGTAGGCCTCAAATGTGAGGGACAGAGGTGTGTTGGACTGGTCCAGGTAGATGTCCACTTTACCCAGTGCGATGCCTTTCCTTTCAAACACAGGCTGGAGCACCTCCCTGCCCCCAGGAAGAAATGTATGCTTTAAGGGGGTGATCATGTGACTCCCCAGCCCATCCACAGACACAGTTCCAGCCACTTCCCCAACAAAAACAAACAAACAAAAAGCAGCAGGCACAACATCTAACACGCAGGTACAGACACCGTACCCAGGGACTCACAGGTCCCTCTCGGGCACACACACGCAGGTACAGACACCCGTACCCAGGGACTCACAGGTCCCTCTCAGGTACACACGCAGGTACACACACCCGCCCCCAGGGACTTATAAGTCCCTCTCGGGCACCAGGGCCTTACAGGTCCTCTCGGGCACACATGTACAGTCAGGATTAGAGTGCACAGGTGAGCCTCGTGACCGTGTCACATTCACATGGGCCTGCCCACAGGAAAGGTGTGCACATACATGGGAGCACACAGACACACATAGACTCACAGAGAAATGCAGGTAGATGCTTGCACACATATGCTTGCACACACACACGCACGCACGCACGCACGCACACACGCGCGACCAATGTAGAGACCGGGAGCCCTGACAAAGGAACTCCATCTGTCTGACCCCCACTTCCTCCTCAGGCCCTACCCCAGAGACTTCTTCTTCATGGCTGGCACAATTTCTGTTTCAATGTCCACGTTGAGGTCAAATTTCAAAGTGAAACACTCCTTGCTTGGGTCCTGAGGGTACAGGTATCTGTTAGCATCCCCACTGGCACCCCACTGCTTACCTGACACACCCTGTGGTCCAGATAAATCCCAACAGGGACTCCCCAGTCCTACTCCTGAGAGACTCCCAGAGTCCGACTTGCCCAAGGAGTTCCTGCCCGCCGCTCCATATTTGGGATATGCAGGCAGCTCTGAGCTCATCTAGACCCCATCCCTGGCTGGAGTTCCCAGCAGGGAGACCAAACTCAGGGAAAGGAAAGGCCTGGAAGAGAAGGGGGCTTTCTGGGAACATGGGCAGTCAGCCCTCCTGGCTCCTTACATCCGTGTGCCTCCTTCTTGCTTTCTTCTTGGAGATCTTTAGGCCGGTGCTCTTCCGGTCCCTGTAGGGAGGCAGATGTTGAGGTGCAGGTGAGTCCTTCCCAGTGTGGGATGTAAGTGGGAATCTCCTACCCTTGATCACTTGGAAGTTAATTTGGATGCATTCTACCCGGCTGCCTGTTTGGGACTGTCTGCCCTCTGGTGGCCAACAAGGGAATTACACACAATGGCTAATTTTTTTTTTTAGGATGAGCCAGCCAGACGTGTTGGCCTGAGCAAGGGCCGTTTCCTCTAGAAATCAAAGCAAGGCAGGGGTGCAGAGGGACCAACCACTTGTCTCTGGAGAAGGACACTGAAGTGTGTGGTCCCTGGTCTCACTCCTATGGTGGGAGCTCTGTTCACAGACCACACCTACCCTCTTCCGTCCACATAGTCTTCCTCTTCCTCCAGATCTGCAGCAGGGCTAGTGCGTGGGGGACAGGACCGGGTGGAGACATTCCGGGCCAGGACAGAGCCTTTGAAGGAAGGGAGCAGGGGTTATAACCTGACCCACTCCCTCTATGGTCCATCCTTAACCCTAAAATCGGCCTCTTCCAAAGGCAGAGCCTGGAGCTCTCCAGTGGCTCAGGCCCTTCAGTTCTGCCAAGAATGGGATGTTCGTTATTATCTATTTCCCCAGACCCCGAAGGACCACAGGCCTTTGGATGATATACTAGTGATGCCCCGCTCCAAATACAAACCCACCTGATGACTCAGTTACCTTGCTCCTTGCTACAGCATGTGGGTAAGAAAGCCATGCCTTGGTGGCTGTCTCAGACAGGGACCAAGCCTCCCTCCCCCCTACCACAACCAGACCTGAAGTCCCAGGAGCCCTGAGGGAGTGGAGAGTCCCTTTGTCTCTCTTACCAGCTGACTGGGTGTCTTCCAGAGCCAGGCCCTATTCAGCAGGTGAGTGTAAATCCCAGTCTCCGGCCTCCATTTTTGGAGGCCCCTCCCTTGTGTCCCTAGAACCTTGGTCCCTCCCCGAGGAGGGTCAAGGTAGCCCGCCAAACCTTGACCCCTCCCCAGGAAAGGTCAAAACCACTCCCCCAGGCTATTTAAGACTGTTCCCCCAAAAAATAAACACATAGTTTTCCCTCTTTCCCCCAGTGGTCACTGCTTTCTGGTTCCCCTCAGGACCACCCGAGAGCTCAGTACAATTAAACCTGGCTATCTTTTAATTTGGTTTGGTTTGATTTGGCTTGATTGGGATTATTTTGTGTTGGCAGTAAGCTCCTAACATCTTGGAGGTCCATGGGGAGGGGGTGGGGGCGACCTTTCCCGTGGCCCATAGCCATGTGTTGAAAGCACCCTTGTCCATCCCCTCTTCCCCCAGCTCTCTGTGCCAGGTTACAGCGCTGTGTCTTGGTGAGTCCCCTTTTTTTTTTGTCCATGCTATAGGGTTTTGGGGAACCTGTTCATGTTTACTTTTAACAGACAATTAATGATAATTGTCGATTATCCGGCTTTTGAGGAAGACGTGGGCCATGCCAAGAGCCTGACCCAAGCAGTGAAAGCTGAGACCAAAAGCTGAGGTGGATTTTGTTTGTTTTAGGGACGCCTGGCATTCAATTTAACAGCCCCGTTCTGGCCTAAAAGCTATTTCGGCAGACTCACTCTATTAGTCTTTTTTTTTTTCTTTTTAGTTTTTCAAGACAGGGTTTCTCTGTAGCTTTCGAGCCTGTCCTGCCCTTGTAGACCAGGCTGGCCTTGAACTCACAGAGATCCACCTGCCTCTGCCTCCTGAGTGCTGGGATTAAAGGCGTGCGCCACCACTGCCCGGCCACTATATTAATCTTAAGGCACACAGTTGGACACAGACTTTTAAAATGGGCGCTTACAATTCTAAGCCAGATCTGCTATTGCCCCTGGGATGCCTCTTACAAAATCTTTAAAAATTGGGACTGTCTGATACACTCTGTCCCGAATGGCTACTTTCTCTATGCACTAAGATTTGGCGTCAATACGATCTTGACAATGGGACGCATTGGCCACCAGAGGGAAGCCTTGAGCTTACCATCCTCCCCGGGACTTAGAAAACTTTTGTTGCTGTGGAGACAAGTGGACGGAACTCTCCTGGGTCTGGGCTCTGCGTTCTCACCCCTCCCTCAGTAGCCAGTGTCTTCGCAGAGCCTCCAAATCGCCAGTCATCTGGGACTTGGGACCCTGACCATTCCAGCTGGACCATGCAGCCAGAGGCACGGGCCCCTCCCCAACTCCCTCGAACCCTCACTACCCACCCCACTCCTGAGGAGCGACATTCTCCACATTCCTTTCCTACCCTGCCCTTACCTACTCCCTCACTAGCCAAACTAGTTCAAGATCAACTGTCCCCTTACCTACCTTCCTCCCTCCAGCCCCCTCCTCCGCAACTTCCTACCCTTGGACCCCCTATGCGCACTGGGCTAGCCCCGCCCATTCCTCCCATCTCCTCCCATACCAGATCCCAGCAAAATTCCGCCCATATTCCATTTTCTCTTCCAGATATCTCTCAGACAGAAAAGCGACTGGGTTCCTTTCCTGCTAATCCTTCTGTTTACATTTAAGAGTTTTGTTATCTGTCCCAGGCCTACGACCTAACCTGGCGTGACACTAAGCTCCTACTCTCACTCCCGAAGAGCCAAGTAGGATTCAGTCAGCAGCGAGACAATATGCAGACCAGACTCATCTGGTAGACAGTACGGTCCCTGTGGGGGAAGTGGCTGTGCCAACCACAAATCCACACTGGGACTACCAACCTGGCCAAAGCAGCTGACAGAGGTGGGACATCCTTCAGGGTATGGAAATGGTCTCAAAAAAAGTAGTTAATTTTGACAAACTTAGAGAGATACACAGCTAGCTAGCTGACGAAAACCCAGCCATTTTCTAAAATCGGTTACAAGAGACCATGGTCCAGTATACCAGGACCATGTATACCAGTGGGAGCCATGGTCTTGGCTACCCATTTCATCTCTCAGTCAAAGTTAAGAAAGGTTAAGGAGGGTCCCCAAACCCCTATACGGGAATTGGTGAAAATGGCCTTTAAAGTTTTTAATGCCTGCCCGAGAAGAGATAGGTAGCAACCCTGCAGGCTCAAGCCTTAGCAGCTGCCATAAGGCCACTGGAAGGGGGACAAGGGAAGTCAACCGTGAGGTTCCATCCTGGTGGAGCCCAGCCTAAGTCAACCTCACCTGCAGGCTGCTTCAAGTGTGGCCTAAATGGACCTCCTATCTGCCATGCCCTATCTGCCACCAACCTGGACACTGGAAATCACAATGCCCCCATGTGGACTTGTTCTCTATGCCACACCACAGAGGTCCAACCTCACCAACATCAGCAAGTGAGACTGTGCCAGCCTCTAAACTTCTCATCCTTGGAGAGGATTGACACTGCCCAGACTTGGTAATTCCCGTAACCCTATCCGAGCCTAGGGTAAAGCTACAGGTAGCGGGTAAGTCCATTAGCTTTCTTTTGGACACGGGAGCTACCTATTCTGTTTTAACATCTCACTAGGGCCTTATGTTCCCCTCACTAATTTCAGTTATGAGGGTAGACGGGACCCGTTCCTCCCCACTTAAAACTTTGCCACTGCCCTCAGGAAACCACCAGACACAGTCGAAGAGACCCACTTACTAATGGGAACCTCATCATAAACGGTTATTTGTGACTAGGGCACTCCAAATAGCCAAGGGTCAACGGACTATATCTACACTGACTCTAAACATGCCTTCTTAATAGCCCATACTCATTCTGCACTCTGGAAGGAAAGGGGCATTTCCATAGCTAACGGACCCCTTATAGCCAACATTTAGGAGGCCCTTCAGCTCCCTGCAAAAGTAGCCATTATTCACTGTCGGAGACACCAGTCCTCCAAGGACCCAGGGGGCTGGCCTCCAGCTCCTCGGATACCACAGAACATTTTGTTCTTAACTCTCTCCTATCAGCCCTGTTACCAACCTAAAGAGAGAGAAGAGCTTACAAGGGGGGGGGGCACAAAAACAAAGGATGGATGGTTCTATTTAAATAACTGTCTCATCCTTCCTCAAGACCAGACATTGTCAATCATTTGAGACATCCACCAGACCTTACACATAGGCCCCGAAGCTTTGTTCCGCTTCTTGGAGCCCCTTTTTGACCCCACCCATCTCTGACATCGTATTTCACAGGTTCACTCCTCTTGCCAGATGTGTCCAGGCCAACCCACAGGGGGCTCTCCACATACATCAGTCTCTACACCAGCTTCGTGGACACCGACCAGGTGAATACTGACAGGTTGATTTCACCCATATGCCTACTCATAAAAAACTCCGTTATCTCCTAACACTTGTGGACACTTTTACAGGATGGATAGAAGCGTTTCCGGTCTCCAGGGAAACGGCAGATGTGGTGGCTCAGGTACTCCTGGACCATATCATTCCTGGGATGATATCGTGGACCATCCAGACGGATGATGGGCCAGCCTTCAGTTCCAGGGTCGTGAAGCTCATGTCAGAAGCTCTCAGTATCTCCTGGAAATTCCACACCCCCTACCATCCACAATCCTCGGGAAAGGTGGAGAGGGCCAATGGACTCAACAAACAGCAGCTAACCAAGCTCTCCATTGAACTCAGGTTATCTTGGCCCTCCCTTCTCCCCTTGGCCCTTACTCACTTCAGGGTCACCCCACGTTCCCCCTACGGGCCTGAGCCCTTTAGAGCTGCTTTATGGCAGGTCCTTTCTCCTTAACCATCACCTCCCACCTCCCTCCTTAACCAAACTCCTCCACTGGCAGGGTACCTGCCCAACCTCTCCCTTCTGAGGTCCCTTCTCTGTTCACACGCTGACAGTTGTCTCCCTGTCACCACACCAGTGGACCCTATGCCCCTGAACCTGCCCCTCTCTCCCTAGGGGACAGAGTATTCCTCAAACAGTTAACTCCTAGGTCTCTCGAACCTCGATGGACAGGACCTCACATGGTAATCCTCACCACCCCCTCGGCAGCCAAGCTCCTGGGACACCCATGCTGCTACCATCTCTCCAGGCTCATGCAGGCACCTACTCAGGACAATTGGTCTGTTCAGCAGTTAGGACCTTCCACCCTCCAGTTTTCCAAGATGCCATAATGAAGGGCCTACCTGCTCCTCATCCTGGCACTGGCACACTCATCTTTGGTGATACAAACAAGACGGGTAATAATAATGTTTTTTTTCTCATAGACACCTGCCTTCTTATCTCCTTCAAGAAACAGATGCCTGGCATCTCCAGGATGACAGTGAACAGGATTCTTTTCCAGCCACACCTCTCGCTGAGTGTGGACCCACCAACACCTAGCTCTCCCCTCGCAGGAAGGAGCCAGACTTGAGTCAACGCCCCTTTTCCAAAGAGAGCCTAAATGTTGGTCATAAATATCACCTCAGCTTCCTATCACCCTTATACAAACAGTCTGGAATGTAAATCCCAGTCTCTGGTCTCCGCGTCCCATGTCGCGTCCCACCCAGCCTTCCCCCCTCCCCCGCATTGGCAGCTTTCTGGTTCCCCTTGGGCCACCTGAGAGCACAGGAGTGCATTTAAACCTGGATATCTTTTAATTTGGTTTGTTTTGATTTGGCTTGATTGGGATTTTGCATCGGCAGAGAGCTTGCCTTAGAAAACATTCCTAACAGTGAGGTTTCTGATTCCCTTCCCCAAGTTCCTTCCAACCACAGTGGCCACCAACCTGCTCTCCTAGGCCAGTGGCCTGGTATGGAGAGTTCGCCCAGAAGCTGCTGGCCTCACAGAGAGGCAGAATGAGGAAGAAAGGGGGCTCCTGTGCTGACCCGGGCCAGCGGCGGGGGCAGCTGTGGGAGGTAAGGAGGTGTATCTGTAGATTTGTATTTTGTTCTTGTGTTCTTCACGTGGCCCTACCAGAGTTTCAATAGCTAACCAAGCACCGCTTCCACCAAGATAGGGAATTCTGAGCTTCCCTGACTTCTAGAGGCCAGGTCTGGTCTCAGGGCTTACCTTGTGGGGGCAGGTCAAAGCGAACATGTCCATCATAGTGCATAGCGTTGTGAAACTTGCTGTCACAGGCCTCACACAGGTTGAGGGGCCCCCGGCGGTGCAGTTGCTGGCAATCGGCATGGTGGCATACCTGTGGGTGAAGGGTGCGGTCAGAATGGGCTCCAGACAGACCACTGCTGTGGTCATCTACCATCTTCTCCATGAGGCGCCCTCTGCTCCCCTTAGCCGGGTCATTTGGACAGCCTTCCCCGAGTTCCCACTGCCTGTTTCCAAGGAATGAGAGAAAAACAAGCCCTGCTCCTGAGACTTCAAAGGATCAATGGTGAGGCAGGAGCTATTGGACCTTTCTGGCAGGAAGAGCCCTCGGAAAGACACTTGAGACTTCTTCAGTCAGTATCGGAACACCTTAAACTGTGATTAACGTGAAAGCTTGGCTGCTTGGGCCCTCGGCTCTCAGTCAGCTCTGTGGTCTGCCTGAGTCTCGAATAGTAGACTCCACCTACATTGCTACAGACACACGTGGAGCTCCTGAGGAGTCCAAAGCAGGTGCTGTGGCTGACACACGCACACAACCCCGCCTGCCTGGAGACTAGATTTGTATCTATCATATTTATCTACATTTATCTGTTCCTCCCCCTTCCTAGAGAGCTGTCGGCTTTGTAACCTTCTAACTGCCAAAGGCCTAGGAAATGGCCTGGCACCAATGCAGTTCCTGCTTTTCCATAAAAATTTTAAAAACCAGAAAACAAAACAAAACAACAACCAGAAGCTAGCAAGAAACCCACAGCCTGCCAACCATGTCCACTACACACCCAGGGCAATCAGGCCTTCCTACAATTGGCCCTGATCCAATCTGCAGCCAGCTCCTCCTCCCAGATCTGCCCTCACACTTTCACCCCAGACCTCCCATTTCCTGCAGGGTCAGGTTTCCCTCCCTCAGCACAGGGCAGGCTACCCCTCTAGAGACGGTCCTGGGCTCACCTCTCCTTTCGGGAAAGTCACACAGGATCCGTCTTCACGGCTTGCACGTAATTCTCCACTCTCCCTGCCTTGGCCTTCTGACAGATCTGGGTTATCAGAGGTTTCTCGTTTCGGGGTGGTGGGGGTGCTATATAGGGCCTCAGGCAATCCTCCTGCCTCAGCCTCCCTGGCGCTGGTATGACAGGCGTGCGCCACCACGCCTGGCTCTCCCCCAGTTTTCATCTTTAAATAGTTCAAGCCTACAGAGAGTTGTAAGAATAGTTCCGCCTCCTCTCTTCCTTTGTCACGGTGTCTCTGGTGCAGAAATCCCACACTACCCTGAGCTAATGAGAGCCCAGTAAGTCCCCAGCCACGAAGCGTTCCTCTCTACTCTCTTCACGGCCTCACCAAGCTGCCAAGAACCTGTGACCCTCCTGACGCTGCCCTATAGGACCTAGGATGACAGGCCTGTACCCCAGTCCTAGCTGATTTCCTTTTATTTCTTTTTTTAAATTTATTTTTATAATTATTTTTTTAAAGACAAGACAGGGTTTCTCTATGTAATAGTTCTGGCTGTTCTGGAACTCGCTCTGTGGACCAACCTGTCCTTGAACTCAAGGGATCTGCCTGCTGGGGTTTGACCAAGGTGTGCACCACTGCCACCTGACCAAGGTGTGCACCACTGCCACCTGACCAAGGTGTGCACCACTGCCACCTGACCTTTTTTTTTTTTAATTACTGTGTGTGTGTGTGTGTGTGTGTGTGTGTGTGTGTGTGTGCATCAGGGAAGAACCTTTAGGAAGAAATCCTCAATGGGTGGTACTGGCACACGCCTTAAATCCCAGCACTCAAGAGGCAGAGGCAGGTGGATCTCTGTAAGTTCAAGGAGAGTCTGGTCTATAAAACAAGTTTCAGGATAGCCAGGACTATTACACAGAGAAATTCTGTCTCAAAAAACAAAACAAAACAACAAAAAAAGAATTCTCTACCCCCCACTGTGGGTTTCAGGGATTGCACAGGGGTCTTCAGCCTCTCCCAGCAAACACTTTACCCTTCTGAGCCATCTGGTACACCAGCTCCCCTTTCTTGTTTATTTATATATTCACTTAGAAACGAGTTGTTTCCTGCAGTGCCCAGGCTGGGTACAAATGATCCCCCTGCTTCAGCCTTCCAAATAGCTGGGACCTGTGCCAGCAAGATTTTCCTCAAAACCCCACAATGTCCAGACCTTGCTAGATCCCAGTTATTGTACACTGTGCTCACACCTCCTCTCCCGACCACCTCACGGCCTTCGCAAACCCTCCCACCCTGAACCCAACTGGAAATCTAGGCTCACACAAGAATTTACCTTTGCTTCTCTTTACTCATAACATTGACTCTTTGGAGGTGTCTGAACATTTGACAGGACAGAACATCACTAATTCATCAGTACACTGGATACAGAGCTCACTTGGGGAATCTCCCTAAAGCCCCTTTCCTCCTCACAGCGTGTGTGTGTGTGTGTGTGTGTGTGTGTGTGTGTGTGCGCACGCACACATGCGTACACACATGGAGGCCAGGAAAGTGAGTGTGTGTGTGTGGGGGGGTGTAGAAGAGTTTCAGGTTGGTGGTTTCAAGCCACCCAGCGTGAGTACTGGGAACACAACTGGGTTTCTCCGAAGAGCCGTCAGTGCTCCTAACCGCCACCTTGCCCTCTACCCGCTCCTGGTACTTAGCAGAGTCAATGGCTCACGCTTGATCTGCCATCATCTCCGGTCACCTCAAGGGTGACCACAAACACTGATCGCTCCTGCCTTGGTGCAGGGATTTCCCTTTTCTTTGTCCTGGGCAGGAAAGGAAGGGCTAAGAGACTCTCGTGTACCCCAGCTGGCCTGCAACTTACTATGTAGGTGAGAACGACCCTGCTTGTTTTCCTTTTAGTTTTTATCGGTTCATTTTATGTCATGCATGTGAGTGTTTTGCCTGCTTGCATGTATAACATGTGTACCATGAGCATGTAGTTTCCACGGGCCAGAAGAGGGCGTCAGATCCCTTGGAAATGGAGTTGCAGGCGCGCTTGTAAGCCGCTACATGAGGGGCTGGGACTCAAACCTGTGTCTTTTGGAAGAGTGGCCAGTGCTTTTAACAGCTGAGCCGGTATCTGGAGCCTTCATGCTCTCAGAAGACAGCATCACTAGCCTGCTAACTCCCCAGCCCCTAGCTGGTTCACTGAACATGGGTGGTCAGAGGGAGCCCTGTTCTAGAAGGACTCACACTACATCCACTCAGAACCCCCCAGTGACTCTTCCTCACTCTGAGTAAGAACAGAAAGTCCCCAACGGAGCCTTGATACGGTGGTGTCTGGCCTGCAATGCTAATGTTCCTCCCTTGACCTTGTCTCCAGCCTGGCAACCTTGCTCCCTTTCTCTCCTGAATATTCCGCCCTGGTGCTACCACACACAGTGAGCCCCACAAGGACTGGTATTTTAGCCCACCCGACTCAAAAACCTATCTCCAGGCCTAGACACACCCAGGCTGTCAGCTTTGTGGCAAGTGCCTTTCCCCCACTTGGCCATCTTGCCAGCTCAATACTTGTATGGTTTATTAATTAGATGCTGGAGACTGTTTGGTTGAAAGTACCTGAACAGAGATGTCCAAGATGACAGAAAGACGGGAGGAAGATGGCCGGGAGGAAG
Source organism: Myodes glareolus (assembly GCF_982192425.1). NCBI lineage: Eukaryota > Metazoa > Chordata > Mammalia > Rodentia > Cricetidae > Myodes > Myodes glareolus. The sequence goes on from NC_142031.1 coordinate 4,652,394, forward strand.
ATGGCCGAGACAGCGGAGCAGAAGTAGGGAGTGGCGGGGAGGTCGGGGAACGTCAGAGCTCCTTTCCAGGGGCTGTGTTCAAGTCTTCTCTGTGTCATTTCCTCTCACCACCCCCCTTTACACAAGAGGAGGGTAAAGCTCAGAAGAGCGAACTGCCAAAGGTTACACACCCAGTAGAGCCAGGGCCTGAAGGCAGCGTGTGGAACACCAGACCACAGATTAGTCTCACTCATTCCTGCCACTGCCAGGTACCAGACAATGGAGAGATAAATGGGGGGAGGCGGACCAGAGTTAGTTTTGCAGGAGGGTGGCTCCCAGGAAGAAACCAATCTGAGACTTAGGCTTGGTGTTTGGGCTCCTGTGTCTCTCCGCTCCTCCAGAAAGGACCTTAGGCAGGCGGCCCACTTGCCCCAGGGGAGATGACAGGAACTGGGTCCTATGCATTGGCAGCAATGGACGTTATGATGACCCAGATTCCGGACAGCGGGTGGCCAGTTTCAGTTCCTGTGTTAATCCACTGCTAATGAAGGCAGGAAAACACGTGTACCTGCCTACAGCACAAATCCCAGGGAAGGCAGAGAACGGCCTGGCTTTGCTCAGTTAGGGGCCTCCAGGCTTCAAGAGCCTCCTCCTGACAGTGATCTGGGGGAGACCTTTTTCAGGCACACACACACCCACCCCGCCCGCTGACTAGAATAACTTCAGGCTACACACCAGCTAAGCCTGGCTCTGGCTCAGTGTGACCAACAGTAAGCACGGCTCTAAATCGTGTGTTCCGGAAAAGGGTGCCCAATTCGGGGCCACAATTCTGTTTTTAAATTAAGTCAATATCAAGATGGCAGATTTGGGCAAGGCGAGGTGGCTCATGCCTCTATGCTCAACACTCTGGACACAGAGTCTGGGAGATCTCTCTATGAGTTCAAAAATCAGTCTGCCATACATAGTAGTTCCAGGACAATCAGAGACACAGTGAGACTCTGTCTCAAAAGAAGTGCGGGAGCAAGTGTGGATTCGTTCAGTGCCTTCTGGCTGATGCACCGGACTAGCCTCAGGGAATTCACGTTCTAGTCCTCAGTTTCTCATAGGCCCTCTTAGCACGGCAGCAATCACTGCCTCCGCCGCTCCTGGCCCACACTGTAGGCTCAAGGGACCCGCAGGGTCAGTTTCAGGAACTGAACCTGAGTTTCCATACAAAGTAAGCAGGCTGTTCTGGAACAGCCAGAGGAAAATCACAAGCTCAGATCAGAGGTTGAGGTTAGGCCTGGCAAAGCCCTCTTGGGTAGCCTTCCCACTTCCTCATATCCCTCTTGCCAAGCAACAGAGTCTCCCAGCACTAACTAAAGTCGGCTCCTTCCCAGCGCAAGACTCTGATCTTTCTTACTAGACTCCCCCGACTTCCTTACTGTCCGCCAAACCCACCTCCATATGAAGCAGCACCCCACTCCACAAGAGAAAGTCAGCATGTCAGTAGGGAAGTTCCTCTGGAGACAGAGCCACACAAATACAGAGGATACAGCCATCCCCCCTCCACCCCACTCCTAGGCCAGGGCATGGAGCAGGGAAAACAGGCTCTCTGATCACACAAGGGCCGAGACCAAAGGCAGGAGAAGCAGGGCCTGAGTGGCAGAGGGTGTGGGACAGAGGAAGGAAGGGGGGAGGGGCGGCTTGGGCCCCACAGGTGTGTTTGGAGGCAGCAAACACAAAAGGTCCAGGGGTTGAGGGGCATCTCTGCCCACCAGCTTCTTAATCCCAAGGTGGGGACCCCCTCTCAAGCCCCCACTCCCAGCTGTATACAGTTCACACAGGTTCAGCCACCCTGGCCCTCTGGAGTGGGAGACAGAGAGCATCCGTTAAGTGGACCCGCTAGGCTTTGGCCCACCCACGTCCCCCTACCTGGCTGTCGCTGCTGCGGGTCTGACCCCCGACCCAGGGGGACTGGGAGTCTGGGGAGGGCAGCTCGGAGCCCGGCCTGGTTGCTGCTCGGCGCCCGGAGACGCCGGGTCCTGTCCCCATGGTGGCTGGAGGAAGCGGCGGTCAGCACTGCGCTCAGGACAAAGCGCGGAGCCCCGCTTCCTGCCATTGTGCAGTCGCGCCCGGGAGGGGGTGGCTGGATCGGTGACACCCCGCGGAACCTCAGCCACTCCCAGGCAGGGCCACTCAGCTTTGAGACCATGCCTCTGGGACAGGGCCCATCCCAGGGGCTCGAGACACAGCACAAGATGGGTGCAGCCGGTTTAAGGACCAACTCCCTTAGGATCCCGCCCTGGGCCAACTCTCTTTGCTGGGACTCCGCATCTTGTTGCATTCTTTGCTGAGTCCCATGCCAGCCCCATGCAAGGTCCTAGGGGACCCCCATCACATACACCCCAAGCAAGAGCCTGGGGATCTCTGCTCCAGGGGCAGAGGTAGAGACTCCAAGGCAACACCTGACCTGGAAGCGAAGCGGGAGGTGCGGGGAGGGCTGTTGGGAAAGAGTGGAGGAGCTGGGCAGTCCCCAGCTGTCCCCAGGGAGTTGGGCCAGGGAAACCCCTCAACCAGGCAGGCTTTCGCGGAAGGTCACTGGTATTGCTACGACGGGGCACTGACACCAGAGGGCGCTCAACACAACATGACAAGCTGCCTGCTCCCCCCCCCCCCATGGGGGTGGGACTGTCTCCACTCTGGTTATCAAGAGTTTCTACATTCATCCCAAGGAAGCAGAGGCACACTATTTTTTGTTTGTTTGTTTGGTTGGTTTTGGTTTTTCAAGACAGGGTTGATATGTGTAACAGTCCTGAATGTCCTGGAATGCGCTTTGTAGATCACACTAACCTTAAACTCAGAGACCTGCCTGCCTCTGCCTGGGTGCTGGGATTAAAGGCAAACTCCAAAACCTCCCAGCTGGAGGGGGGAGGCAGATAACACCACTATTGGCCCCTCCCATTACCTAGGGGATAAAGCAGAAACAAATGCAGAGTCGCGGCTAAGCCCAGACTGGTTTGTACAAGAACTCACTGTGTAGCTGAGAAGGACCCTGAGACAGCGTCTCCAGAAACTCCAGAAAGCTGCGGTTACCACTGGGAGCTGTGAGCGCTAGGGTTTTTTCTTGTTGTTGTTTTGTTTTTTGTTTCAATTTTGTTTTTAGAGACAGGGATTTCGAGTGTTGGGATTAAAAGCCCGCGCCACCACCGCCTGGCCATGGCTGCTATTATTAGTTATCAGTTGTCAACTTGACTACATCTGGAATGAACTACAACCCAGAAATGGAGGACACACACGTGAGATGGTTACTTGCTTGGTTTGAAGGGGATGAATCCACTTCCAATCCAGACCTTTGAGGCAGGAAGACACATCTTTGATCTGGGCCATACCTTCTGCTGGAAGCCCAAATAAGGGCATGGACGAAGGAAGTTCTTCGCCTGCCAGCAAGTTTGTTCCTTTCCTGGCACTAAGACTCCTTCAGGATTCCAGTGTCTACCATAGGCGAGCTGAGAAAGTCAGTCTTGTGGACTGAGTAGCTTCTGGTCTCTTGGACTTTCCATTCACAGCCCGCCATGACTGGATCAGCTGATGCATAGCCTGTAAGTGGTTCTATATACAGAAAGAGATTCATTCTAGAAGTTCCGCTATTCTAGAGACCCACACCTGGTTTACCCGGTTCTGGGGACCGAGTGCTAGGCAAGCTTCTACTGATGGAGCTACATCCATGCCCTGCTTTGTTAACAGAGTATTTTTCGGAGATAGGATCTCACTCTTGTAGCCAGCCAAGGTTGGCCTTGAATTTGAGGCAATCCTCCTACCTCAACCTCTTTTATTTTATTTTATATTTTTATATGCACAGGTACGAAGGTGTCAGATGCCCTGGAACTAGAGACACAGACAGTTATGAGTTGCCATATGGGTGCTGGGAATTAAACCCAGGTCCTCTGGAAGAACAGCCAGTTCTCTTAAACTGCTGAGCCATCTCTCCAGACCCCTACCTCGGTCTCCTAAGCGTTGGGATTATAGGAGTGAGCCACCATGCCTGGCTTAAACCCAGACCTCTGACCCAGGTTGTGGCATCGCTTCTGTGGGCATTCCTCAGTCCCCTCTGAGGAGCATATACTGCCACTGGCACATCTACCCCTAGATAACCCCTGCATCTGACATCGTGGAAGAAGGCAGGAAGCAGGGACTTCTGAGATGGTTCTCAGGGCAGTAATTACACTTCGACTTCAAGGGCTACCTTTATCCCCAAAGCCAGGTCGCTCACCATCTACAACAAAAAATCTCATCAGAAACTGATTGCCCTCATCTCCTAGGTGGTCCCGTGTAGTCATCTGTCCTCTGGCCTTCTGGCTGACAGCCCTAGTGCTCCCCAAGCTCAGAGCCCTCACCCCTCCGTCCAGAACTGTATGTGCTCTCAACCTTCAAATGGTTGGCACGGGGCCCCAACCCTACCTCCCCAAAGGACTCTCAAAATAACTCCCCAGCCTCCTCCTTAGTCCCTAAGGTCGAATGAATCCCTTCTTAGCTTTCTTATAACATGACATTATTCTGCTTCCTTGTTCTCCGTCATTCTTTCCTGCAGAGGCCTGCGGTCTAGCTCTCTGGCTCACTCAGTGTCCTCCCTTCAGCACACAACCACAAGCAAGAGCAACAAACAAAGAAGCAAAGGAAGGGTCTTCAGCTCTCAAAGAACTTGGGACAGAGAAGTTTTCAGGGAGGTTATCCGGCCTGGGGCCACGGGTCAATGGAGCCTTCCCCACTGCTTAACGAAAAGGATTTCTCCCTCTTCCTGGAACCTGTAGGTGACCTTGGGTCTGCTGGCCTCAGAAAGGTGAGCTTCCATTCAAATTCTGGTGGTCCTCAGCCTGCCCCATGGTCAGACAGCTACTGCTTTCCACTGAGTCCTCCCAACCTCCTGTCCAGGAGTTTGAGCAACAAAATCCCACTTAGGCTGAGGAGACAGTGACTGTCCCCAATTTAACAGGAAGAAGTTAAGGCCCGAGAGGCTGTGGGTTCTCCAAGGTGGCTAGTATGCAAGTCGGCAAATGCACGTCTGTGCTTGGAACTGCTGCCCACGGCCCAGGCCCAGGGTGGGGCTGGGGCATGAGCACAGGCTAAGTGGTGGTTTGGACAGGGTCTTGAAGACTACCTTCTTGAGAAGAAAGCAGAGCTCAAAGACAGCTTGGAGGGAATCCCGATGGTATGGGGTAACTAAGTCCCGGAAACTAAAGATCACTGGAGCCAAGATATTTTACCTCAAAAGGACTTCCGAGTGACTGGGCTCTTGTTATGCTGTCTTGGCTATTCTAGTGGGAGGGGGGGATCCCGGGGGGTGCTGCTTAGGGGCCAGGAACTTGCTGCCCCACGGCCAGAATGTAGGGTCACGTTAGTGACAGAGTGGGGGTGAGGGAAAGAGCCAAAGTCCCTGCCATGAAAGGGGAAAGGCCTCCCACCTAACAGACAGCAAAGAGCTGAGGGGCAGACCTGAGGTCCTGGTCCTTGACTCCCTGGGGAAGGGGCCCCTTTCCAGTCCAGCCTGGCTCCAGGGTGTAAGTCAGGGCGGCCTTGCTAAAACTGATACCCAGAAACCAGATGCAGAAGATGATAAATAATGGAGAAATATTGGAGTCTCTGAGGCGCCCCACGCAGGCACTTTCCTCTCTAGGACACTTTTCCCAACCCCAGGAAGTCAGAGGATTCTGTGGCCATCGATGGTCCACACAGGGTCAGCCTGGAATAAGAGGAGTTCTGAATCCAGTAGGAACTATGGATCTGGGGCAGGACGCGGAGCCAGCTCGGTGCTCGGCACACAAGCAGATGGCCCCGAAACAGCAGCTGGGGTTCTTGTCTGAAAGACACACTTGCCCTAGGCTTCTCCAGCAGGGCTGGGCTCCCCTGAGAGATGGCCCAGGGCTCTACCCGCCACCTCAGATATCCAAGGGTGGAGCCTGCATGCGTGGGCAGGCCAGTCAGGGTGGGGTGGCTCTGCCAGGCGGCTCTTACTGCAGGCGGTTCACGGGCCTCCTCCTTTCCCGAAGGCTGGGCCTCACCCTTTTGTCCTATGGGTCTCCAGTCCTGCTTGGAGGCAGAACCTGACCTAAGACAGATGGCACAGGAGCAGAAGCCGGCCTACAGGTCCCTCAGCACAGGCCCCTTCCTTCCTTAGCAAAGTTCCCGGCTGGGCTGCGGTCAGTGAGTCTCACCCCCTAGGGCAGTACCCAGATTCCAGGGACCTGCTTCACCAGTGGCGCTCCGGAGGATCATGGGGAAGGAATCCTTAGAGGCTTTGTGCCCCACCTAGCCCTGCTCTCTCCCAATGGCAGCAATCTTCTCACCGTGTGAAGGCAGCGCTGGCCGGCCACCACTAGAATGTGTCATCTCAGGACAGCTGTTGTGTCCTAGTGGGCACTGGACCTTGATGTGGGGCCCAGGAACAGTAAATACCCAAGAGCAAGGTCACTGAGGAGGGTCACCCAGCATTTGTAGGGCCTAGGGACCCTTTGGCTTCTATCTCCCTGTCTCCCACCAAGACTGGCCAGATTGGTCTCCTTGGTCCATCAGGCCCGACCCTTCCCAGGCAGCCTGAGGCACAGCCTCTTGCGAGCCCTGCTGGCCCCCAGGGACCTTTCCATTTGAGATCAATCGGGATTCCAGCATGGGGCAGGGTGGGAACAGCCTCCTAAGTACACCACAGGCCTAGCCCCTGTGGGGTCATTCCCTACATCCCCACTCTCACTAGCCAGTGGCCTCCGCCCCACGGCCACAGACTCCTCATGGTCACAGGAGCAGTGTTTGAGCACATTCCATCATTAAATAAGAAGAGAGGTGTCAACAGGAACCCTCAGCAAGGAACTGCAGGCCTTGTGAGGCCCCCTAACCAGGACCACTGAGGAACACTGTCTCCTCCTTATAGCCCAGGCTTGAGCTACACAACCAGCTTGAGTCAAACCCAGAGGTGCACAGAGCACAGACGTAAGGTGAACAGCAGACACGGGCCCTGATTCAGGTAGAGGAGTGTCACTATCAGGAGATAGTGTCACCACCTATCTGACTGAGACATAAGGTGTCACAGGAAAGTCCTGCTCACAAACCAGAGGGTGGCAGGAGGCCTGGTGGTGGCTCTGGGTGATAAGCTAGGATCCTGGCTATCAGGAGTGAAGAGTGGGCTTCATGGCATATGACAGGCTGGCACTCCACAAATCTATAGCAGTCAGAGACCCTGGTCCTTTACCTAAGATTCAAGACAGGCCCAAGGGAGAGGAGAGGCTGTGACAGGAAGCTGTCCTGACCAGAGCAAGCAGGGGACCGGGCTGAAGCACCTGCAGCAGCCGGAGTCTATGAGGAAACTGTCCCAAACCAGACTGGCTTCTGGCCATCTGAACAGGGTGTCCCAGAGGTGTGCCTGCCCCTCTCCGGGTTCCTTACAAAAAAACTATGCACTGATTTTTATTTTATGTGTATAAGTATTTCGTCTGCATGTATGTATGTATGTATGTATGTACACCACAGGTGGGTTTGGTGCCTACACAGGTCAGAAGAGGGTGCTAGATCCTTTTCAAACGGGAGTTACAGACAGTTGTGAGCTGCCACTGGGGTGCTGGGAACTGGATCCAGGTCCTCTGCAAGAGAAGCAAGCGCTCTCAACCATCTCTCCGGTCACTTTCCCCACTTTTTGAGAGGGTTTCACTGCATAGCCCTAGAACTGGCCTAGAACTCTCTATGTAGACTAGGCTAGTTTTGAACTCATGTTCAAATACTCTCCTTAGGATTCTGAATGCGAAGATTAAAGGCATGTGCTAACACACCTGGTGTGTTGTTGGTTTATTTTTATTTATTTTGCTTTTTATTTTTAAGTGTGTGACTATTTTGTCAGCGTGTACATATGTGCACCAGGTGTGTGCTTGGTGTCAGAGAAGAGCAGAATAGAGTGTTAGCCCCCATGTTGTGATCCACCATGTAAGTGCTGGGAATCGAACCCAGTCCTCTCCGAGAGCAGCCAGTGCTGTCACCTCTGAGCCATCATCTCTCCAGTCTCCCTCTCCTCTGTGCTTTTTTATTTATTTTTATGCGCACTGAAGTTTTGCCTGCCTGTGTTTGTGTGAGGGTGCCAGATCTTCTGGAACTGGAATTATAGGCAGTTGTGAGTTGCCATGTGGGTGTTGGGAATTGAACCCAGGTCCTCTGGAAGATCAGCCAGTGCTCTTAACTGCTGAGCCACCTCTCCAGCCCTGTTCTTTTTTTTTCTTTTCAAATAAAAGGTCTTGCTATGTATCCATCCTAGGCCAGCCTCAAACTCACTATAATCCTCCTGCCTCAACCTCTTGAATACTATAATTACAGGCATGTACTATCAGGCCTGGCTGGGGCCCTTTGCAATTGGCCCATGCCTGTCACCGTTGGGTGGATTGTAGCTCTCCTCTCTCAGCAGTGTGTAACCTACTCAGGACTGGGGGATAGAGAGCCACAGTGGAACAAACAACCCAACCTTCCTTCCCTTACCCAAGAAGGGCAGAGCTGGGGTTCCAACTACCAGCACTGGCTCTGTGGAACTGGACTCCACCAGGCAACTCTTCTCCTCTGATCTTGCTGGGCAGGTGCCCCGAGTTTTCAATTGCTCCCCCAGATTATTTAGCCACAGCCTAGGCAATCCACACTCACAGCTTCTCTGGTCCTACCCTTGTTCAGCAGTAGATGGGACCACCACCTGCTCATAGCTGACCATGCCCTTGTTCAGCAGTAGACAGGACTACCACCCAATCATAGCTAGACCATGCCCGTCTTCAGCAGTAGACGGGACCACCACCCAATCATAGCTGACCATGCCCGTCTTCAGCAGTAGACGGGACCACCACCTGCTCATAGCTGACCATGCCCTTGTTCAGCAGTAGACAGGACTACCACCCAATCATAGCTAGACCATGCCCATCTTCAGCAGTAGACGGGACCACCACCCAATCATAGCTGACCATGCCCGTCTTCAGCAGTAGACGGGACCACCACCTGCTCATAGCTGACCAGCCTCTAAAAGGACCATCAAACCTGGTTATTCCCAAGGGAACCTGGTATCCTGCCTCTTACTCCCAAAGCACTGGTCAGGAAAACAAGCCAATCCTGTCACCTTGCTCACGGCATCCCACCTACCCTGGTTCAGGGACATCACAGGTGCAGTACTCGCTCCTTCGGCCCCGGGTACACAGGCCTTCATCTGGACACCCCAGATTCCTCCTCTCTCCACTCCACAACACTGAGAGAACTCTGGGGTCACTACATCTATACCCACTCCATCAATCCTAGGCTTCTCATCGGCTTGAACACGCTCAAGGATGGGAGGCTCATGACCAGACAATGGAGGAACAGCTCCAGACATTGAAAACGTCTCTATATGGAGTTAAATCTTGCCTCCCTATCCAGGCCCTAAAGAGCAAAGCAGAGGGCATCACCTCTCTCCCTGGCACTGCTGGGGACCCTGAGAACAGGAAGTCCTGACTGAGGCTCAGGCCCTGCCTCAGCACAGCATGTTGGTCACTCCGTGGAAATGGAGTTGCCTCTACCACCCAGAGTGCACTGTTGGCACAAGGCACACGCTGGGGCTAGCACAAGATTCTGAGCAAACACGGTTTCTAGGATTGGCTCCTTAGTTTAAAGTCAATGTTCCCAAATCCTTCAGTGATCCAGTATCACCCCTCTGCCATGTCCCCTTATGGCCCAAGGTGTGGAGCAGACTTACCAGAATGCTTGCCACAAGGAGGCCCAGCAAAGAGCAGGGCGTCAGTCACTGCCCTATGGCTATTTTGTGGGAGGGCTAAGGACACCTGTGACACTCACCTGCCTTGGTCACCCCCCCTCCGCCTCCCAGTGTGTAATATGCACTTGTCTGGCAGAGTCTGGTACAGAGTCCTGTGAAGTCTCGCTCTCAGGGAGAGACAGAGGGCACACCCAAAGCCTGGGAGACAGGCTTGCTGATTCCCCACACACTACGGATGAAGTCCAGGATTGCATCCAGCATTCCCATACGCCGTGGCATGCAGGCCGGGCACTGCGCTAAGCACTCTACACAAGGGGCTTCTTTTCTTCCTCGGGACAACTGAAAGAGGCTCTCTGGCCTGCCCAGGCTCAGACAATTGCAAAGAAATCCTGGCACTCAACAGTATGAACTATGCATCCTCATCCTGGACAAGGAGAAGCGGTACCACGTTAAGGGTCTCCATGGCACACAGTCCTGCCACTCAGGACAGGATACATAGAGTGCTCCTAACGCAGCCAACCTTCCTTCTCTTCAGGGTCTGTCCTCTCTTCAGGGTCTGTCTGATCACTCTCCCAACGCCCCTCCCCTGCTCACTCGGTTCTCCAGCTCCACACCGCCTATTCCCAGGACCAGAGCTGCCTCCTCAAGAAAGTCCACCATGGTTACCCCAGCTCTGATGAGTTTTAGAGATGGAAAGCAGGGGTGAGGCAGATCTCAGAAGTCCCAGCACCCAAGGGGGCAGAATCAGGTGCAGCCCTGTTTGGTGCAGCTGGAGATTGAGACCTGGTCCTCAGAGAGTCTCATCCTGGGGCAAGCTCCACCACATACGCTTTGTGACGTAGGCAGGTTACTTTGCCTCTCTGAGCCTGGTACATCACCACAGCGCTAAGTAAAGGCACCAGCAACGATCTTTGTCATTCTCTCACCAAAACCACTGTCCCTGTCCTCTCTGCCTCCACATTCCTGCCTACCTCATCCCCTTCCCTGGTCCACTCCTGCTCTCTTCCTGTGTCCGCCCATCTCCACTTCCATCAGGGTATCTGCTCCTTGCCAGAGATGACCCCACAGCTACAGAGGAGCTGAGCTGAGTCCCAGCAGGCCAGGGTAGGTCTGAAGGCTACAGAGGGCCAGCTGCTGAGACCAGCCCTCTTCTCATGCCACTTGGGGGCTTGCGAGGGGTAGGACAGTGTGTCTTGTCCCTCTGTCACCCCTTCAGGATAGATGCTTCAGGCTCCCGGCTGATGTGTTGAGGGAGCAGAGAGGCCAGCTTGCTTGCCAATCTGGGGGAGAGGCAGCCAGCCAACACCAGAGCCCAATGCCAGGCACCACCCGTGCCAGCAGATTGTATCTGACATCACTGCCGCCCCCTTGCCTGGTGACCACGGCAACTGGAGGCCGCCCCCCTCTCTTTCCACCCCCAGAACAGTCCTCATGTTCCTTCTGACCATGGGCCTCCTGTGCCGGATGGATGGTGGCGGTGGGGCGGCATTCTAAATCACCCCCACAGCTGTCGGGGCCAAACCGCATGGCAGTTAGGAAGGTGGGCGCTGGTTTTGCACACCTGACTCCTGGGTTCAGATCCCCAGTCTACCACTTGCTGGCCACGTATTCACAGGTCAACCATTTCACATGTCTGGGCCTCAGTTTCCTCACCTATTCCATAGGAGGGACTGAGGCCAGGATCTATCCCAGAAGAGAGGAGCAAGCTGCCACAGCTCTCAAGAGCTACTGCCGCACAACTGTGGGGCCTTGTCCAAGCCACAGGACCTCTCCGAACCCTGGTATCTTCATCTGGAAAGCAGGGTGACAATACCTTCCCTGACGAGCTGCCACAGCCGTGGGTAAGCACAGAAAATGTGTGGCACCGAGCCCAGAGCTTCAAAAGATATTCTTGCTGCTACCTCTCTCCCTCTCTCCCTTCTTTTCAGCTTATCCCCATTCCTCAAAACCCAAGGCCCCTGGCCCCTCTCCTTCCCTCTGCCACCTCCACAGATGTACTCAAGCCCCACAGTATCCCAGAACAGCATCCAGGTCTGAAGAGCGGCCAGGTGCCGAACCAAATCATGGGGACCGCTTCCCTTCAGCCTCTGCTCCCATCTTCTCAAGCAGTGACAAGGACCCCATGAGGCTGATCTTGTCTTGATAAAAGTCCCCCCACTCCACTGTTCCTCGCCATGGACACCTTCTTGCCTCCTAAACCAGCCACCCTAAATCCAGAGGGCACCGCTATGCCCTGGCAAGGAGACCATGGATGTCCTGGGAAGTGAAAACTTGTCCTCCGTGCCCCAAGCTATCCAGTCCCCTACCTTGGCAGCCCGGCCCTTGTCCATGCAGGCTGGGTTCTGGCAGCGCAGCCCCTTCTCTTCTGCTGGGCTCTGGTCTTCTGTGGAGAAGCAGAGGGCATCAGTTCATGGATGGTGGGGCGGGGGGAACCTACACTCCCCTGGGCCCTGGTGGCCTCCAGACCAGGGGACTGGTAGGGCAGACTGCTCAATCCTGCCTTCAAAGGAAGTCTGTGTCCTTTTCTCTTTTAAATGCCAACTTATCTGCAGGGGGAATCTGTTTGCAGAGCCCTTTTCTGTGCAGTTCCCCGGGGAAATTGTCCAGATTCCAGGGGGGAGTCCTTGGAAATCAGCTACTCCCTCCCTCAGTTCCACCAGAGGGAGCGGGTAACGCAGTGATCTCCTGGGACCCCAGACTTTCTAAGCTATTCCAGGCAGGGCCACGGAGAGGGAGAAGGGGTCCAAGGGTCCAGGATGCCCTTCCTAGCCCAGTTCACCAAACTCAGACCCTCTGAAGCTAGACATTCCCTTCCTGAGGCCTGGGGCGACCTCTGTTCCCCGCTGTCCATCTCTGACCATGAGTTTGGCCCCCTCCAAGCTGATGCCTTTTCTTCTCCGAAGCTGGGGCGCCTGGGCGAGGGGGCAGGGGCGAGGGCAGGGCAGCTGCAGCCAGCCCCGGGTGCAGAGGCCGGCGTCCACCCGGCTCGAGCAAGGCCCTCCCCGGGGCAGGCCCGGCCCCCACCCCGCGCGGAGCCCTCCGAGCCACCCTGGCGACCAGCCGGCCTGCAGGGCGGGAGCAGACGTCCGCCGGGTCGCACTCACCCATGGCGCCGAGCCTCCAGGAGCCGAGCGCGGGAGCGGGGGAACCGAGCGCGGGAGCTGGGGAACCGAGCGCCGCGGCCGCCTGGCGCGCGAGGCGGGGCGGGGCAGGTGGGCGGTGGGAGGAGCGCGGGGCGGCCCGCGGGGGGCGGGGAGCCGGCGGCCCCCGACGGCGCCTCCCCCAGAGACGGGGTGTGTCCCAGGTGGGGTCCCAGGCCCGGCCCTACTCCCCGCACCGCAGGCCTCTCCACGGATGGCCGCGCGCGCGCTCAGTGCGTCCCGATTCCTCGCGGCCTCCTGCATCGTGGGCCGCACGGCGGTGGTGGCGGTGGCAGCGGGGGCTGTTGCTGAGGCCGGAAGTGCCTCCAAGGAGAAGGCGCCTCCTGCACCGACACGCGGGTCGGCGACACACACGCACCCCCTCTGCTCCATGCCGCGCCCCCATTCATTCCGAATGGCTGCCACCCGCGTTCCCAGAGTCTAAGGACGAGGTGGAGGTGGGCGGGCCAGGGGCGGGTGGCCTTGAACGGCAGCTGCTGTGGTTTTAGTGTCCCCCAGCTCAGCAAATGCACAGAACTTTTAAGTTTCGCAAAATTGCGAGCATTCCCCCAGGCAGCTCAGCACTCAGAGACCGTTCTCCCTACCCCACCCAGCAGACCCCCACGGGCTGGGTTTTTTCGGGAGCACCACTACACTGGCTAGTACGCTTTAGGAAGTTTTTCCTAATGGTTTATGGAAATGGTATTACCAATAGGTGGACAGCTTTTATTGTTGGGTTTTGTTGTTTTTGAGTCAGGGACTCACTGTGTAGTCCTGGCTAACCTCGAACTTACAGAGATCCACCTGCCCTTACCTCGGGAGTGCTGGAATTAAAGGCGTGCACCCCCCACACTCCCCACAGGGACAGCGTTTTTTAAACCCTTGTTTAAAAGGCCCAGGATAAAGGATTTTGCTGCCCAAGTCTGACATTCTAACCCTCAACCCAAGGGGGAAGGAGAAATCCAACTGTCCTCGGACCTCTCCACGAGTTTTGGCAAAAGCTCTGGCTATCCTTGAACTCAGAGAGGTCAGACCGCCTCTGCAACTCAAATGCTGGGATTAAAGGTGTGGGCCGCCACACCCAGTTTAGAAGGGGGACTTTTGTAGAACAACAAAACTTCTCGTGGTAAGGAGAGGCCCTGGAGCAAAGGGCTGTGGTGCAGGGTAACCTGAGGCCTTTGGGCTGAGAGGAAAGCTTTCCCAGCATCCCTCAGGCTTCTCTAGAGACTCTGAGACCATCCCTGCACTTGGCTCCCATTCTCTGGTCCAGTCACACACCACACAGCACGGACCTTCTCGGAGTCTCTGCCTCTTCAGCTGTCCAGCAGGCCAGGTCGCCTGTCCTGGCACACAGGAGGGACTGACCCTCAGAAGACCCTAACCAGGCTACCTGGGTCACCAGTCCAGCTGACCCCAGCAGCCTTGCCTTCCAGGGGGTAGCTAACTCAAGTGAATGGGTGTCCCGACAACGTTCACAACTACAGCAGCCGTGGGGGAGATTTCTCATGCACCCCACCCAAGGAGTTTGCTCCTGGAAGATTCCAGGCCCCTGGGTTCTCAAAATATCAGTCAGGTTCTAGCATACTTTGACCCCAAAGACCTCAGAATTCTGAGTCCTTATTCATTCTCCCCAACCCCCTTCCTGGGATTTCATATAGCCCAACCTTGAACTCATGAACAGGCTGAAGATGACCTCGAATTTCTGACGATCCTGCCTCCTCCTCATCCTGGAGCTCGGATTACAGATGTGCACCTCCTGTTCATCTGGCTCCTTACTTGGGACACTCAATTGTTCGTCTGCCACCAGAAACCACATGCCCTTTAAGTCCTGCTGCACCTGTTCCAGGACAAGCCACCAGACGGACTGTGGTGGCCACAGCCTGAGGATGTACTTCTAGATGTATCTCTGGAGTGTGGTGTCCCCCACTCATGTTTCTGGGTGCTATGGCCTTTGCCTCCTGGGCTCATGTTCAAAGCACAAAGTCTCATGGGAGAGGGATTTGGGCATGTCTCAGGGCCCAGAGTGGTGTCTGGGCTGAGGGAGCAGGCAAAGAGACAGACGAGCTCCCTCCCCCAACCCTGCCCAGGACAAGCATGACCTCCCTTCCAAGAAACCTGCTGTCCCTGTGACCCAGGTGGAAAGGATGGGCCTGGAGGGCGACTTGAGTCCTTCTGTGTTGTCACTTCTTGAACACGCTGATTGGGCAGAAGTGGCCACCTAGCCTCGCTAGCTCGGCCAATTAGATCTGTTCTCCTGAGAGTTTGAACCGGGTCCTGAGGGCTTAGAGGGTCGGTCTGAGTGGACAGGAAACCTCAAGCTTGTTGGGAAGCAGTGAGAAGGGGACTTTAAGGAGAAACTAGTCAGCGAAAAGACCCGGGGCAGAGAGGATGAGGAGGACATAGCTTGGGCCTGCCATTGCTACCTGTCCTGAGCTTACCCAGGGCTCCTGCTCAGACCTGGAACAATGAATTTGCTCTTTCTTGGCCCCCAGTCCCACCATGATAAAGATCATCTCCCCGAGTCTGAAATGACCCAGCTGACCTTCTGCTCCTTGGCTCCTGCTAGCCTGAGGAAACTCAGGGTCCCTCAGCCAGGAAAGAAGCCCACTAGCTCCTCGCCCCCAGTGTTAGTCTCAGGACACCCAGCTTTGGCTCCCTGTTACCCCCCACCCTGCAGCACGTTCTCCACCAGAACTAGGCAGAAGCCAGAGCCGGCTGACGTGTTTTGTTTGGCTGAGCACAAGGTTTCAAAAGAATCTCAGTTGGTTGCCAACTTTGAAAAGTCAGTAGATTTTACATAAAAATCCAGATTGTTGGTTCCCCTTGACAAACCAGAAGAGTCTGGTAGCTCTAGATCCGTATTCCAGAAGGTTCCAGTTCTCAAGTGGTGTCTGTCTCAGATCGGTTCAAACCGCCGCCATCCAGAGACCTTGCTACACCCTATGGCTCATACCAGCCCCTCCAGGGCTATTTGGGCACTTTCCAGGGTTCTCTTTAAGGCCCTTTCTGCACTGGCCAACAAAGTCTTGCCCATTCTTCTTGGCTCAGGAATGCTGTTTTCTGCCCTGTTGCAACACAATTTAGACCCAGGTGGATCTCCCTGCTTGACCTACCCCGCCCCCCTGTCCTGTGCCTTTGGAGCAACCTATTATTTTCTCCCCTTCCTCTCCAGAGAGCTCCCAGAGCAGCCCTCACTCACGTGTTGAGCACCTGAAGGGAATTCTGCCTGCTCCCTTGAAGGCTTCATTTCACAGTCAAACCTTTGTGGCAACTGCTAGCCCCAGACGAGAACCACTGGCCCCTGCAGTGAGGGAGCCCAGACAAGCTCAACACTTGGGTGTCCTGTGTATATGCAACCCGAACCAGGTCCCTTAAGAAATAATTTATTTTGTATGTATGTATATGTATGTTTATGCACATACATGCAGGTACCTGCGGAGGCCAGAAGAGGGTGTGAGCCTGTCAGCTTGGGTGCCGGGAAGTGAACTCAGATTCTCTGCAAGAGCAGCAAGTGTTCTTTGCCACTGATACAACACCTTTCCAGTCCCTTAACCCAGATCTTGAAGACTTAGTGTGGGGTTGGGGGGAGAAGGTAAAATATTTCAATGATGTTTATTTTTTGTTTGGCTTTTAGTTTTTTGAGACAGGGTCTCTATCTAGTTCCAACTATCCTGAAACCCCACTGTGCCTAGCTGAAACAATGTCTTTTCAGAAAAAAATTTCAGCCACACTGTGGCGTACACCTTTAATCCTAGCACTTGGGAGGCAGAGGCAGGCAGGACTCTCTGAGTTCAAGGCCAGCCTGTTCTACAGAGGGACAGGTTCCAAAGCTACAGAGAAATCCTATCTCAAAACCAAAATAATAATAATAATAATAATAGTAGTAGTAGTAGTAGTAATGATTGAAGAAGACACCTTATATCAATCTCTGACCTCTACGTGCATATAATACATACAGTCTTGTATATATACCATACACAAAAGAAGTTAAAGAAGGGGAGAGAGAGAAAGCAAGAAGGCTCAGCACTTGAGAGCACTGACATTCCAGAGGACCTGGGTTCATTCCCAGTACCCACAGGGTGGCTCTCAACAGGTTCTGTATCTCCTGTTCTAGGGACTCTGGTGCTCTCTTCTGACCTCTGCAGCCACCAAAGCACATAAGCGGCACACAAACAGGAAGGCAAAACACCCACATACATAAAATAAAAAAATAATTTAAAAATTAAACTGAAAATTAAATTAAAATAACCAATAATGACTGTTCAAAAACATTATGAAAATAAAATGAAGTCAGGCTCAGGCTCACGCCTTTAATCCCAGCACTTGGGAGGCAGAGGTGGGCAGTCTCCAGTTTCAAGGCCAGCCTGGTTTACAGAAGTTCTATCGGGTAGAATTGTTTTTAAACACTTGAGAGTGGAAGTATGATCACTACTTCAGTTTATATATGAAGAAACCGAGTCATTCTAGACAAGCAAACTCTCCTAAGGTTACAAAGGCAGCCAGTGATGAGACTGAAACCAGTCTATATCTCTAGGACTCCAAGGTTGACCCTAACCATCAGTCTACAGAGCCACCATTGTGCCCAGCACAATTAGGTATTAAACAAAAATAAATGATCTTTCCAGTATGAAACGAGCACCTTCCTTCTTTCCCCATGGGCCTCAGGCAGAGCCCTCATCTACGGGCTGGCACACAGATGAACCTCCCTGTCCACTACCTCTCAGCCCCAGGCCGGACCACCAAAAGGCTGCCCCTCCCAGGAAACAGCTGTGACCTTGGATGCCCCCTCCCACGCTAGCCCTGCCCTCCCAGGGGCCTGTCTATGCTTGAGCAACTGTGCCAATCCTTGATAGGATGCAGTACTCCCCAGCCCTTCCCCCACACATACACACTGAGAAGGCTGAAGAAGGCAAAAATTGTCTCAGAACAGGCCAGAAGCCAGAGGGCTGTGCCCTGAGCCAGTGACCACTGGCCCGGATATCTGCCACTCCCTCTAGCAGACCCCAGTGTGGGTATCCCAAAAAGCCTAAGGAAGAAATGGAACAGGGCCCCAGGGTGCAGTTCAACGGATAGGTTCCTCACCAAGCATGCAGGAAGTCCTGGATTCAATTCCCAGCCCTGCATGAGAGGTGTGGCAGAGCTGCCAACCCCAGAAGCCCACAGGCGGAGGCTTCATAAACTACATAAGCCAACATCAGCTACACAAGGAGTTTGGGGCTGTGCTGATTTTTTTCTTTCAAACTGACACTGATTTAGATGTCCCTGGGAACATCTCAGTTGAGGAGTTGCCTCCATCAGACTGATCCATAGGCAAGTCTGTAGGGTGCTTTCTTAATTAATGATTGCTATGGGAGGGCTGGGGCCACCCACAGACAGGTGGTCCTAGGCTACATAAGAAAGTGCGCTATGGTGAGCAAGCCAATAGAAGCATTCCTCCTCCGCGGCCTCTGCTTCATCCTGCCTCCAGGTTCCTGCCTCTGCTTCCCCTAATGATGGACTGCAATCTGTAAGTCAGATAAACCCTATCCTCTCCAAATTGCTCTTTTTTAAAAAAGAGATTTATTTATTTATTATGTATACAGTCCTGCCAGCATGTCTGTCTACATGCCAGAAGAGGGCACCAGATCTCATTATAGATGGCTGTGAGCCACCATATGGTTGCTGGGAATTGAACCCAGGTTCTCTGGAGGAGCAAGCAGCCAGAGTGCCCTTAACCTCTGAGCCATTTCTCCAGCCTCTCCAAGTTGCTTTTGAGCACGGTGTTTTATCACAGTAACAGAAACATTAAGACAGAAACCAATCACTAATGCATGAAACCCCATCGGAAAAAAGAAAATCGAAATGGTGCCAGGCAGCGGTGGTGCACGCCTTTAATACCAGCGCTCGGGAGGCAGAGGCAAGCGAATCTCTGTGAGTTCAAGGCTAGTCTGGTCTACAGAGTGAGTTCGAGGACGGTTAGGACTGTTACACAGAGAAACTCTGCCTTGAAAAACCAAAAAGAAAA
Organism: Myodes glareolus; assembly: GCF_982192425.1. Lineage (NCBI taxonomy): Eukaryota > Metazoa > Chordata > Mammalia > Rodentia > Cricetidae > Myodes > Myodes glareolus. The sequence goes on from NC_142031.1 coordinate 4,671,250, forward strand.
AGCGAAAGGAAGGAAGGAAGGAAGGAAGGAAGGAAGGAAGGAAGGAAGGAAGGAAGGAAGGAAGGAAGGAAGAAAGGAAGGAAGAAAAGGCTTGAGCCCCTTCCCAAAGTGCTATGGCAGTGTTTCTCAACCTTCCTAACACTTCAACCCTTTCATACAGTTCCTCATGTTGTGGTGACTCCCAACAATAAAATTACTTTTGTTGCTACTTCGTAACTATAATTTTGCTACTGTTATGAATCATAATGTAGATATCTGATATGCAGGATATCTGATATGTGATCCCCTCAAAGGGGTTATGACCCACAGGTTGAAAAGCCTTGTGCTGTGGGAATCTGAGATGTGTGTTAGTTAAATGCGGATCCCATGGAGGAATAAGCACAGGCCATGGGCCTTAATGCAGCTCCTGCCTACAGTCCAGATTCGCCGCTGCCATCATTCCCGCTGCCAGAGTCTAACCGTCACCCCGCCCACGCCCCACTCCTCAAGCTCAGTCAAAGGTGGGAAGACACATCTAGAACTCCTTCCTGTGGATAGAAAAACTGTCCACACCGTTTCGGCACATAACTTGTGGCCAATTGGCCACTTCCTCTGCCTGAGGCTGCCATGGGTCCCTGCTCATCTGTCCATCTGCCTGCTGCAGGCTTCCTCCTACGGCTCCGAGGAGGAACCGAGAGAAGGACAGGAAAAGAGGCTGCAGAAAGGGTTTGAGATTCTGATTCTGGACAGCCGTGCTCCATGGAGGGGCTCCACCTCTGATCAGGCTGGGCTGGTTCCGGGACCCAATACCCACCCACCTGGGTCCAAGCCAGGGGCTGGCTGGCAGCAAAGGACTGAGCCCACACAGACAGCTGTGTGCCCTGGTTCCCCCACCCAGCTGCCTCAGCTCCTCCTGGGCAGCTCACATGCTGTTAGTGCCCCGCCAGGACTTCTGCCCACCGTGCAGAGAACTGGACCTGGGAGCAAGTGGGCGGGAGAACTTCAGCTGCAGGCTTGGGCTGAGGGTACGCCTGAGTGCTGCCACATACGAGCTTCACCAGAATAAAGGTCCCAAAAGAATAGCCCTGCCCCAGAGGGTAGGCATGAAGGTTCAGGACCAGGGCTTAAAGCTCACCCAGGGAATGTTAGCTAGGGGGTCTGTGTGACTGAGGACCCCAAAACTGCAGGCAGTTGGTCATTATCGAACCCCAGAGACAAGAGAACAACCTAAGCAAAGAACAGACAGGAGAACCCCGGAGAGAAGCAGGATTGGCACATTGCAGTTGCCACCGTTGTGCCCATGAAGCTCAGTCCACTCCTGCTGAGTCTCCCTGGCTTGCAGCCTCCCTGAGACTGGGTATCGTGGAACCTGACAATCAGCGGGGCTAGGGAAGAAGATCGGCCTCCCGCAGCTGGCTCCACCATCCCACCCTCTGATTGCGGATTTCTCATTTCTCTGGCTAAGGCCGGATTCCAGCCACACGTTTCCTCCTCCCCGCCCCCGTGCCCCTGCTTCCTTTCTCCTCTTCCACTTTGCCATGCTCCTCACAGATCCATGTTCAAGGCAGCATGGCCACCGCTCGAGACACTTGGACACACTGTTAATGGAGTCCCGAGCTCTGGGGCCAGCATGGGCAAGAAACCCATCTCCTCCCAGCAGTGACAGTGGGGGGGGGGGGGCTGTCCAACACACTTCAGGCCTCCAAAGCATCCATTCTTCCTTCTTCTCATCTCCCCATGTGGTCCAATGGCCCCCCTAACTTCTCATGGCAGACCCAAGGCCTAACCTAGCCCTCTGGCCACAGGACAGTCTCGTGAGAGGACTCCAGACAAGCTGGGGAATTCATGTCCCTGGTGAGACTTCCACTCTCTTTGCTTTGGCCTCCCAGAGCATGAGGTTAAAAGTAAATGAACCAAAGCTGGAACCCAGCCATTCTGTGAGCTGGTCATCGGCTTTTGGCTTGGCTACTGTGGTCCAGGATTGTTTTCCAGCAACACGTCAGAACAGATCATGCATGGGTCAGGCCCACAGAACCAGTCCAGAGCGGATCGACATTGCTGAACTTAGACCAGCAATTACAACAATCACAGCCTGCCCAAATTGGGCCGTATCTGACTGCCACTGTGTGAGGTGATCCACCAAGTCACCCCAGGAATTGCTCTCAGCCTCTCATGATAACTCTCATGATAGTTGAGGGATACTATTGTCCTCAACTATGCCAAGGCCCCAGAGCTGAGCACCCCAAAACTTTGCCAGGCCTCTTGAGGACCACAATCTTACCATGGTTCTGTTTGTGTATTTATAAAGTGGAGGATAACATGGGAAATAACCCACATCCCTAAATTAGATCAGAAATATTCTGGAAAAGCTCAACCCCTGTGCTTCATCTTGGAGGAAGGGATAGGGCAGAGCCAGAGCCTTGACCTGACTAAGGGGCAGGTGGCCACTGCTACCACTGCTCTTTAGCTGAGACTCCAAGGTTAGTGAGGGGCAGGCATGCCCAGCTGGCTACCCGGAAGGATGAAGCACTTTGACATGTTCATTACCATCTAATCATCGCGTTTAGGGCCCTGTCCCTCCTGCAGTGGCTCTCCAGAGGGGCTGGGGACCCCACACCACCACAAGCAAGTGATCTTCAGCCACCATGCACAGGCCAGGCAGACCGACCAGGTACCCACAATTCCTGCAAGTCCTCAAAGGGAAATGGCTGTACCTACCCTCCAAGTCCTCAATGATGTCCAGAGCTGAGCTCCAGGAGAAGCGTTCCACGGCCCCCAGCTCCAACTGGGTCAGGTCACGGGGCAGGGTCTCCAGCTCATAGGTACCCCGCTTCCTCCAGTAGAGAAACATGCTGACACCTGGGGTTCCCCTTGCCTGGCCTGCACCTTCAGAAGTTGGGTGGCTCCAGGGACCTCAGTCCCTGAGGCCTGGACACAGTGGTGCCAGGATGCAGAGGGGCTGCAGAGACCAGTGGGGCAGGCGTTGGGCTGGCAATTGTGGCCCTCCCCAGGGAGGAAAGGGAGCATTCTGGGAGTGGCCGAGGGCCTTACATCTGACCAATGGCCAGGGCCCCTGCCTCACACAAAGCCCCTTTCTTCCCCTCCTACAGACATTTTACACATTTTGCCTTCCCAGCCCCCTCAGAGCCCCCACCCAGGAGATGGGCCGTCCGTCTGGGGATGCAGAGGCCTGGAAAAAAGTGCAATTGTTTCCTGTCTCTTTGCTAAGATAAGTTTTCAGAGGAGAAAAATGTGCTGCCCCAGGGACAATTCCAGGTCTCCACCATGACCTATGACCCAGAACAGCCCCAGCTAGCTCACAGATTCTCAATGAGGGATGAAGGCACCTGTGGAAATGCCAAGGGGTACCCTGAGAGCATGCTTCAGGCTCTCTCCCGAGAAGTTCAGATGTATCTCCTACCTCTGTTGAGCTAAGGGTTTCCAGGGAGTCAGAGGGCACAAGCCCTCACCTAGGCCAGTTATGCCAGCGGAGAGTCAGAGGGCACATGTCCTCGCCTAGGCCAGTTATGCCAGTGGAGGGTCAGAGGGCACATGCCCTCACCTAGGCCAGTTATGCCAGTGGAGGGTCAGAGGGCACAAGCCCTCACCTAGGCCAGTTATGCCGGTGGAGGGTCAGAGAGCACATGCCCTCGCCTAGGCCAGTTATGTCAGCTGGACTCTTTCTGAGCTTCTCTACACCCTTCACCAGGCTCCCAATCACCATCTCCTTCCTCAGCCTGTGACTCAGAGCAGGGGATGAGCCCTGGGTGGTTGAGCTTGGGCCAAGGACCCCCAGCATCATCAGGGAGTCTCACTGTTCCCGGCAGCATAGACCCCAGGTCAGGACCTGAGAAGGACTGAGGGAGAGCGAGGGCTAGGGGTACAGAGTTTAAGAAAGGAACCATGGGAGGAGGGGTAGGACCTGAATGCATGTGTGTGGCCTGGCTTCCATCTTAGGCAGGGGTGGGAGGTGACAAGAACCATAAAGGAGAAGAACCAACAGCATAGGTTGGAAAAGAGAAAGTTCCAGGCCAGACCTTGTCTCAGCAACAGCAAAGCTGGGCATGGAGAATCAAGTCTGAAATCCCAGAAGTCAGAAGGCATGAGAATCCAGAGCCCCAGGCCCTGGGAGGTTGGGTCAGTAGAATCGAGAGCCTCAGTCAATTGAATTGAAGCTGTATGGCAAGGTCCTGTCTCCAAAAAAAAAGAAAAGAAAGGAAAAAAGAAAAAAATAGCAGTAACAAAGTAACAAAATTTTGAAGCTGGAGATGAAGACAGCTCAGCATTTAAGAGCTCTTGCTGCTCTTCCAGAGGACCTAAGTTCTATTCCCAGCACCATGTCAGGCAGTTCACAACTGTCTGAAACTCCAGCTCCAGGGGACCTCACACCTCTGGCCCGTGTTGGCACCTACACTCACGTGCACACACCGTGCAGACATGCACATAATTAAAGTGAATAGAAATCAATCCTTTGTGTTGTTTCGTTTTATTTTGAGACAGAGTTTCTCTATGTTACCACTGTGGTGACCATCCTGGAACTTGCTTTGTAGGCCAGGCTGGCCTCGAACATACAGAGATCCACCTGTCTCTGCCTCGCAAGTGCTAGGATTAAAGGTGTGTGCCCACCATGCCTGGCATAAAAATAATGTTAAAACAACAGCAAAAGCCAAACCAGCCCATTCCCTCATTGGCGGTCTGAAGGCAAAATGGATCACTAACAGGTCTTCTGGAGTCACCCCAAAAAATTCATCCCTGGGATCTCTCACCACGTCTTTTGAAACCACCAAGACCTTATCCCAAAATCCAGGCTGAAAACTCCCCCAAGTATTTCTCCATCAGTAGACAAGGACACAGGCTTCATGAAGTTGTGTTAAGCCATCTTTCTTGTGTTGTTTTCTGTGTCTGAGTGTTTAGCCTGCATGTATGTCTCTGTACCACTTGTCCTGGTGCTCTCGGAGGTCAAAAGAAGACATGAATCTCTGGAACTGCAGTTACAGTGGCATGAGCCACCACGTGGCTGCTGGGAATTTAACCTGGGTCCTCTGGAAGAACGGCCAGTGCTCCTATCCCGAGTCACCTCTCCAGCCTAATAAGCCACCTTTCTTGCCTGTGTCCTTCAAGATCATCAACCCAGTAAGAGAAACCATGCCACGCTTTGCACACAAACATTAAAAGATCGGGGTACAACACCTGTAAAATACCATACACATGGAATCTTTAAAAATATGCAAACATTAATACTTCTCAAAATGCAAAGCATAGTAAAACCAAACAAAAGCCCAACTAGGAGTTTAAGGCAGCCCCACGGCGGCTCTCCCGAGAGTGGCGGCTCTCCCAAGAGAGGAGGGCACCTTCTTACACCACCTGCAAAGAAGACGCTGAACTCTGAGCAGAAGCTGGGGGCTGGAGAGTTGTCTCAGAGACATCTTGCCGATGCCTAGGACCTGGGTTACTGCTCCCAGCATCCTCTGATGACTCTCAACCATCTAACTCCGGGGGTCTGACCCTTTTCTGGTCTCTGTATGGAACAGGCACTCATGTCGGGCAAAGCAGCCACACACATAAAATACATTAAAAAAAAAAAACAAGTAGAACTTGGGTTTAAACTCAGGACTGTCCATCTTGAAAGTCAAGGGGAGGCTAGGAGACAGGACAGCAAGGTGGCCGTTAGAAATCCAGACTTGAGGCAGGCCTGGCGGCACAGGCCTACAACCTCCGCTACTCAGGAAATTGAGGAGGAGGACCCCAAGCTCAGGCCAGCCTGGGCTACTTAGTGAGGCCCAATTTCAAAACAGAAAATACTGAAAGGAGGTTACATATACAGTTCAGTTGGCAGAGAGTGATTGCCTGTTGAGTACAAAACCGTAAGCTTGATTTCCGTTATTGTATAAGCTGGGTGTGGTGGCTCATGTCGTTAATCCCAGCCTTGGGAGGATCAGAAGTTTAATGTCATCCTCAGTTACACAGCAGGTTCGAGGCTATGTGAGACACACCCCCAATACACACTCACACACATACACACACACACACACACACATACACACATGTGCAAAAATTAAAAAAACAAAGGCTGAGACTAGAGTACAGAGATAGTGTGAGGCCAAAGCGCAGTGGGGAGCGTGGGGCCAGGGCGCAGAGGTAGCGTGGGGCTAGGGTGCAGTGGGAACGTGGGGCCTGGGAGCGTGGGGCCAGGGCTCAGTGGGAGTGTGGGGCCTGGGCACAGTGGGAGCGTGGGGCCAAGGCTCAGTGGGAGTGTGGGGCCTGGGTGCAGTGGGAGCATGGGACCAGGGCACAGAGGTAGGGTGGGGCCAGGGCGCAGTGGGAGCGTGGGGCCAGGGCACAGTGGGAGCGTGGGGCAGACTTCCAGGCTGCGACCTCTGTGGGTTTGTTGGTGCATCCCTAGGCAGGCACCCTCACTGCCCTCAGGCCCAGTGGCTCTTCTGGTTTTCTCTGCTTGTACCTCCCTGTCTGTGCTCACACCCACCCCACTTCCTTGCCTCACCTCTCTACACAGGAGAGCAAGAGGCATCCTCAGTGGATCCAGACTGACTCCCCACACCTAAAGAAACAGCCGACAGTGCTCCGTCCAAAGCCTCAGCCAACCTGAAGCAGCTACGATCAGACGTGGCCGGACACCTCGACAGACAGCAGAAGGAAGGGCAACGACAGATACTCCTGGGGCCTGGGAGCTGAGCACCTGTTTCTGATTTAATCCCCACCTCACTTCCAGGGTTGAGATGGAGACACTGATGTCTCTGGTGGGTGACCTGCCCGAGAGCCACACAGAGCTAGGCAGGGCCCCAGGACCATCTTCTCACAGCTGGGCTATTCTGAGCTAGGGGTGGCTCTCATCATCCAACCTCACTTGCCCACAGAGCCCTCTTGGTCACCTCGGGGTACAGAGCTGGGGTCCAGAGCAAGTCAGGTGACCCTGAAATAGAGGTCCATTGGTTCGGCCCTAGGCTTACCTCAAATTCAGGGCTCTTGGTACCTCCGTTTCCACGTGGAATGTAGACCAATTGGTTTTCTCCACTTGGGCCTCCTAGGACTGGAAACGTTGGACCCCAGAGGCTTGTCCCTTGTCCAGATTTCTGGATTCTTTTCTGCTCCAGTGAGAAGCTGCTGGCCCAGGAGTCAGAGACAGGACAGAAAAGTACAGGGAGCTTGGAGATTCCAGTGCCTGGCAGTGGCATCGGACTGGAGAGAGGTTGAGTCCTCTGCCAACCACAGCTGCTTCCTTACAGGCGGAAGTGCCTTCTGAGGGCCCGGGCAGGGGACCACTGCAAGGTCTCGCTGAGTAAGGGGTCAAAAGAGGAAGAGGTGCAGGTGTCCAGAGCTGGCCAAGGCCATGGAAGTGACACAGCTGTCATCCTTGGCTCTGGGAGGTCTTTTGTGAGTGAAACCATGGGGGTCCTTTCAGTCATTCTGGATGACCCCTGACCCTAAGAGCTGGGCCACTTCAGGCAAGTCTGTCTGGGTTGGACTTGGCTCTGAGTCCTGCCCCCTGCTACAGTAGCCAGTGGGTGTTGGAGTCTCAGATTCTCCAAAATGGGTTCAGAGGGGCGCGGGCAGAGGGGTGAGGGTACAGAGGTGAGGGCAGAGGGGCTAGGGTTTAAGGGCGAATATTGCTCTAGCCGGGGACTGGAGTTCATTTCTGCGGACCCGGAGATTGCGTGTGTGTGTGTGTGTGTGTGTGTGTGTGTGTGTGTGTGCATAGGCACACCTCTGCCACTGCATTGGTGGTGGGAAAGACCCCTGACTCACAAGGCCATACATGAACTCTGGCAGAGAGACAATGCTGACCCTGACGGGAATAACAACTTGGGGAATTTTGTTTTTAAGACTTCTATATGAGTATTTTGCCTGCATGAATGTCTGGTCACCATATGAGTGATTGATACGGCTGGAAGACAGAAGGCAACAGATCTGCCTGGAACTGGAACTACAGATGGGTGTGAGTGACCATGTGCACGCTGGGAATGGAACCCAGGTCCTCTCTTAACCTCTGAGGCATCTCACCAGCCCCAGGGCGGGCTTTTTTCCTTTCCCACCAACGGGGCTCCACGCCTCTCACCAGGCAAGGCTCACTGTGACCCTTTGTGGTTCCCTGGGATGCCCGGGGCAGGTGACCAACGACTCTTTCTCCTCCTCCTGGTATCTGAGGCCCATCAGCATGATGGGACAGCTGAGTAAAGCCAGCTGTATGCCAGCTGCCCAGCTCGCTCGCGTGCGAGGTGGCCCTCTCAGGTCTGCCACGGCGCCTGTTCAAAATTAAGTTGCATCAGGGCACTGTTATATAACCTGGCAAGGATGGATGCTGGCTGTTCCCCAGCCCTCTGGCTCTCCTGCTTTGGCTTGGCCCCTGTAACTTCCAACCAGACTTCTGATCCAGGTAAACAGGAGAATTGCCCACCTTCTGGAAAAGCACATGTCGAGGGACCAGTGTTCTCTGGTGACCCCTGGCAAGGGCCTGGGTGGGACAGATGCCAATCCCCTGGCAGTAGGCAGCGTGCTCTGCATTGGTTCTTGCAGGAGGGCTGAATGGCGGAGCCCAGTGTAGGCGGCACACATCCCCCCCCCCCACTTCAGTATTAATCCTGAAGGTCAGATGCATGGCTGAGGTCTCAGCCTATTTGCGGGTAACCGCTAGATCTCTAGCCAGCCCCTCTCTGCAGCCTCAGCCAGGCCCCAGTCCCTCCCCAACCCCTTCTGCCTCTGACAGGCTCCAAGCACTGTTCACAGTAGATGGATCAGGAGTGGAGCAAGCGCCAAGGATAGTCGCTGGTTCCCTGGGCCTCAGTTTCCCCTTCTCCCACCCCGAGGACAAACAGGCCTGCTGACACTGGTGGAGACTCCAAGAGAGGATGAGAGTGCACCCCCACCCCCTTCTGGGCTGTGTACACAGCTCTTCCCCTAGTCCTGGACCTGTGGTAAGGGGGCTGCTCCTGACCTGGGAAGCAGGCCTGCAGGATGCCTGACCACCTCCCTCATGACTGCGTTTCTGGGCATTCCTACAGTATCCCCCTCACTTATGCCCTCTTTCATTCCCACTTAAGCCAGGGACCCAGTACGTCCTCTTCTCCGGTTCCCTAAGCGGCATATGCCAGGTGCTGACATTTGCTGAACCCCTCTTTGGACCCAGGGTATAGACAGGGAACCTGGGGATTTCTTTCACTTTGCTTAAGGGCTGTGTAATTGTTATCACTGTTGCCCCCATTCTATGGAAAGAAAAACTGAGACTCAGGGGGCACAAAGACTTGCCTGGGCCAGCTTGGAGTCTGGGATAATGGTGGGTGCCACAGCCTTATTCTCCTGCCATAGGCCTTCAGGCATCCATCCCAGACTGAACCAGCTCACCCTGCCCCTCACTGCTCAGTGCTCATATCCCAGTCTGGCTCCCTCCTGGATATGCATCCTGCCTTGGGCTCTGAGAACACTTCAAGCTTCAATCCTCCCCGACCTTACAGCCACTTAACTATGGGCCTCTAACGTAGGGTCTTCCCCAGACCCTCAATAGTACGGGGACAGTGCAGATAACAGGCCCTTCAGAGCCGGGAGGTCCCAGGGCCTCCCACTCCTGTGGGAGGCTCAGTTATTGTCCCATAGCTGGCCTGACCATTGTCACCCACCCAGCCACCCACCACAGCCTGGGGACAAGCGCGGCCTGGGGCTGGCTGGCTGCACACCAGCTGCCCACGCCATTCTAGACTTTGCTTCCAGAATGTCTAAAGGCTCAGTCCCTGCCCTGTCCCAGGCTCCAGCCTCACCCTTGCCTTCCCTTCCAGAACCAGCCAGGGTATCTGGCTGTGGCATCTTGGGCAAGTGGCTCAACCTCTCAGGGCCTTAGCTCTCTCACCCATGGATTTACAATATTGCTCTGGCTCTGGGGACTAAAGTGAGTCCACAAAACTGGCCTTCACATCAGTGTCTGGGTAACACGGAGGACTTAGAGACGATAGCCAACAACACAGTGGGGACAGACAGACAGACAGACAGACAGGCAGGCAGGCAGGCAGGCAGAATGTAAACCTGAACCTGTCACTTCTCGGACTAAAATCCTGCTCTTTCCTACCAGGAAGAGTGGTCACATGCCCAGAGGTGGCCCCTCAGACCCCAGGACGTGACCATCGGGCTCCTCCCACCAGCCACTGTTGACCTGTGGAGGGTCTTTCCTGCTTTAGTGGACAGGCTCACTCTGGGCCTGGAGCCCCATTCCCAGCCCTGGCCAATCAGCTCCTGGCCTCTCTCCTCCGGATACAGAGCCCATGCCCGGTCTGGCCCAGAGCTGTAGGTGCCAGGGATGTTCTTATTGACCTGAACTTGAGTCAACTCACAATTAACTGTCCTTAAGCAGGGACTGACTTCTGAACTCCTCTAGGCCTGGTCCAGTGGGTTCTGCCTCACCTGTGTGGGCGAGATGGCAGACTGCCTCACTTCGAAGGGGACCTGGACACTTGGTAGTAGGCCAGAGCGGACAGCTGCCCTATGCCCCAGTTGTCCAGCCAGCTGACTGCCTGAAGTGTCTCAGCTGGGTGGGGAGAAGTCTAGGTTTCCAGAAGCCTATGGCAGCAACAGAATGGCCACACTCCAGTGAATCCCGGCTGCTGGCCATACAGACTTTCAAACCTGGCAGACAGACTGAAAAGGCTGAGCCCTCTGGAGGCTGCGTCTGTCCAGGGAACAAAGGCTGCTAGGCAAGTCTCTGACCACAAGGAGAGCTTGGACTCCCAGGGCAGCTGGAATTTCAAAACATCTAACCCATTGTTGGGACACTGACCCTGTTGGCTGGAAATAACTCTCACTGTCTGGTGTACGTGCCCAGCTAAACCAGGCTGTCTCTGATAGGTTGGTCACTGTACTAGGAACCTCAAGGAGATGTGTGGAAGGGAAACAGGAGAAATAGTGTAGCCAGAAAAAGGCCCCTTGCCCCTAAGGGGCCTTCACTTTTTCTTATCCTGAGTGGTCATATGCCAGCGGAGGTTACCAGAAGACAGTGCGTGTGACTTCAATTTTAGTTTTGTTTTCTTTTGTTTTTTCTTTTGAGACAGGGTTTCTCTGTAGCTCTGGCTGGCCTCGAACTCAGTCCACCTACTCTAGCCCCCTACCCCAAGTCCATGCTACCTTGTGCAGTTATGTAAGTAGGCTCTAAGTTTGTGGTCCTTCTGCCTCTGACTCCATGAGCTGGGACCTACTGACGTGAGCCACTATGGCCGCCAGGCTTTTCTTCCGGTGGCTCCAAAGGGCTGAAGGACAAAGATCTAGGGAACCACAAGCCTTACAAAAAGATTAAGATCAGCTTGCAAAAAATTAAAATAAAAGACTTTTTTTTTTTTTTGAGACAGGGTTTCTCTGTGTAACAGCTCTGGCTGTCCTGGACCTTGCTCTGTAGACCAGGCCAGCCTCGAACTCACAGAGATCCACCTGTCTCTGCCTCCCGAGTGCTGGGATTAAAGGCGTGAGCCACCACTGCCCGGCAGACAAGTTTCAAGAGCCAGTTGTCTCCTACTACACATGCCCAGAGATGGAACTTGGGCCATCAGGCCTGTTGCCAGTCCCCCTTGCCTGCTGAGACATCTAGCTAGCTTCTGTAGATACTTTTTGAAATGTAGCAGTATTTTTCTGAGTGTGGTGACACAGGCTCACAACTTGGGAGGTGAGGCTGGAAGATCAGGAGTTCAACGCCAGCTTTAACTACAAAGTGAATTCAAGGCCAGTCTAGGCTATGCGAGGCCCTGTTTCAAAAACAACAACAACAACAACAACAAAAAGCAAACTAAACCCTTGAGTGACTAAAATTCCCAGACAGGGACTTTACCACAGACACAGTGACAGTCACTGTGGTGGTCCTGGACAATGAAAATGGTGCACAGAAAGCTTACAGGCAGCTGACCCATACACAGGTTCTTGGCCTGCACATTCCAGGCTGTTGCAAGCTCCCTCTGTAACTGAGGGTCCCGGGTCACACTGTTCATCATAGCACACAGAAACTGCAGGACTGAAGCAAGTTTTGAGTCCAGCATGGGCTACAGAGTAACTTCCAGGACATCACGGGCTCCCTAGCAAGGCTGTCTTAAAAACTTCCTGTAGAAAGAACTAGAAGGTTAGTTATGCGTGGTGCATCCCTCTATCTCAGTTCTAGAAGCATGAAGTCAGATCCCACAGCAGCTGCACACACCCACACCCATCTGCCAAGAGACACAACCTGTCAGTAATGGAAGTGGAGGAAGAGCGAAGCCCGGGAATCATGTGGGGGAATGACTGCACAGCCTCCCGCCTCCTGTGCTCCTATGTCGGAAATACAGTCATGTGACCAGACCCAGAAAGTGAGCAAAGGCCCCAACACTGAACACAGGGCGAGTGGCGTCCAGGATCCTGTACTCATCCATCCAGAAATTCCCTTTTTCTAGTCTCATCCTCTGTGGTCCTTCTTTCACAGGTGCAGGTGTAGACAGACATCTACAAAGGCATCATTCACGAGAAGGACCCAGATGCCCATCACGAAAGACAGGCTTCCAGGTGAGGGGGCTACGGAGGTGGATCAGGAGATAAAAGCTGTGGCTGAGCAGCAGAGACAGCCTGGTTCCATTCTGGGCACCCCTGGTGGAGGGATGGGGGACGCCCAAGACTGTCTTCTGACTTTCATATGCAAGCTGTGGCATGTGTGCATACACTCACACCATAAATGAAAAGAAAATCAAAGCGAGCGTGTAAACACCGTGAGGCAAGGAAATCATAATGGTAGGCTGCGGCACGGCTCTGTGGTAAGGCACTTGTCTGGTGTGTGTGAGGCCCTAGGTTCTGTTGGCACCACCGAAAAAGGGAGAAGCAACTGAGGAGTACAGGAGTTTGGGGACCAAGCCTGTCCTAGCCATGGAAGTCGAACTCTGATGTACACACATTGGCCATCTGTAGGGAGGTGGTAGGTACCCTTAATATTTTTTTAATAATTTATTTATTTCATGTGCGTTAGTGTGAAGGTGTCAGATCCCCTGGGACTGGAGTTACAGACAGTTACATCCACATGGACGCTGGAATTCGAACCCAGATCCTCTGGAAGAGGAGCCAGTGCTATTAACCTCTGAGCCATCTCTCCAGCACCCCCTTAATATTTTTTAAAATGTTATTGTGTTTGTGTGTATTCAATGTGACATGTATGGAGGTCACGGGACAATTCTGGGGTGGAGCCTCTCCTTTCACTTCCGTGTGGCTGCTGGGGATGGAGCTCAGGTCACCAGGCTTGCATGGCAAGCCTATTTACACACGAAGACCTCTGGGCAGTCAAATCAGAGTCCATGGCTAAAAGGTTGAGAGGACTTTGAAGACAGGGTTTGTCTCTGTATAGTTCTGAACCCCAGCTGTCCTGGAACTCACTATGTAGACCTGGAACTCACTCTGCTGCTGGGATTAAGGGTGTGTTGGCCATCTGATTTCTAAACACCTGATCCACCCAGTCACAGCTGACTACAGACACTTTTCAGCCTGTGGAGTAATTCTGAAAGGGTCTAGAACAGCTTGGCCAGTATGGGTTCTGGTGGCCTCTCTGGGACCTAGTTTTCCCTACTCTACTCCCTCCATCTTCTCTACAAAGAAACAGACTGGCCAGTTTCTGAATGGAGGCAGAGGCAGCTTTGCCGGAACTGAGTTCATGCTTTGCCCTCCGGTCACCTGGCCTCACTGCTTAGCTGTAAACCCAACACTCAAGGACCTGTCCTTCGCTGAATTAACCTCTCCAGATGGATCTGTCTGCACAGAAAAACCTCAGAGCTCTCGGCCCATCCAATCTGCTTCCTTTCAACCTTGGTCTCCTGGGCACAGTGTATTTGAAATATTTTAATATGTAGACTCCAGAGCTTGCGTGGTGCCAACCCGGTCCTTTCCTAGAAAGCAATAGCAGGCAGAAGCTCCTCTGTGATCCCCATGGCCAGCAGCAGATACCTGGCTGGACTGCTTGGGGAGAGAGGCCTGAGAGTTAGTTAGGTGTCTTTTTCTACTTGGCAGAGTTGGTCACGTCCCAGAATCTAAGCAAGTTCAAAAACATTAGAAAAACTCTAGCCAGTGACTGTTGGCTGCCCTAATGACATCAGGCTGGAAACCATGGCAACCCCAGGCTTCTCAGATTAGGCCCTGGTCTGTCCAGTTCAGCTCTATCTGCTGATTCCCAAGGCTTTGCTTACTCAGCTCTGGCATGTGGGGTGCAGGCTCAGCCCATGCCTGGCTGCATCTCCTCTATGCTTGCAACGTTGCCCGCCCTCCAGCTGCTCTTTCCTGGCAAAGCCTCGGGGGTATTTAACGTGCAAGGCTTTTCCAAAGAGGCCCTACAGGTCACATGGTTTCCCCTCTCGGCACAGATGGCCCCCTTGTTTATTTTAGCCACTGCTGAAGCTGGGCTCGTCAGCAAAGTCTGGTTCTCTTCGCTGGGCCATGCCAGGTCAGGGCAAACCAGCTGCCCTGAGCTGGGCTGCATTCTCAGAGGCATCTCTTACACAGACACCAGTTTAGGGTTCACTGCATTTTAAAAGCTGTGAACTTGCTGGGTGGTGTTGGCTTGGTGCCTTTATCCCAGCACCTGGGTAGCAGAGGCAGGCAGATCTCAGTGAGTTCCAGGACAGTCAGGGCTACACAGAGAAACCCTGTCTCGAAAAAAACAAAACCAAAAAACCCAAAAAACTCTGAATTCTAGCCAGATGTGGGGGTGCATATTTTCTTTTATATTTCTTTTTAAGATTTAAGAAGCCTCCCCCCGCAACCCCCGTAACAGTCCTAGCTGTCCTGGAACTTACTTTGTAGACCAGGTTGGTTTCAAACTCAGAGATCTGTCTGCCTCTGCCTCCCAAATGCTGGGATTAAAGGCGTGCACCACCACCGCCTGGCTTCAAAGAAGCATTTTGTTTGCATGTATGTTTGCATGCATGTGCACCAAGACTGTGCCTGTGGAGGTCAGAAGAGGGCACCAGAACTATGGCTAGCTGTGAGGCACTGAGCCAAGCCTCTAGTACCTTTAATTCCACCTTAATCTGTACACCTTTAATCCCAGCACTGGGGCGGCAGAGGCAGGAAGGGATTCAAGGCCAGCATAGTCAATACAGTCAAGCTCAGGGTGGGACCCTGCTTCAACCACACAATCCCGTAAAACTCCTGAACTCTTCTTGGTGCATAACCCCCTTCCAGTCACCCAGAGACACAGCACCCTTTCCTACCTTACACAGTCTCAGGTGGGGAATGAATAGTGTCTGATGGGATTCCTGGGACCCTTGAATTCCTCAGCCTCCTTTCAAAGCTATTTTCTTTTCTATTTATTTATTTATTTATTTATTTATTTATTTATTTACTTATCTATCTATCTATTTATTTGAGACAGGGTTTCGCTGTAGCTTTTGAAGCCTGTCCTGGAACTAGTTCTTGTAGACCAGGCTGGCCTTGAAGTCACAGAGATCTGCCTGCCTCCACCTCCTGAGTGTTGGAATTAAAGGCGTGCGCCACCACTGCCTCGCTCAAAGCTATTTTCATTCCCATGTTTTCTTAAGTGTTTAAATAATTACTTGGTGTCAGGTGGTGGTGGTGATACACACCTTTAATCCCAGCACTCAGGAGGCAGAGGCAGGCCGATCTCTTGAGTTTGAGGCCAGCCAGGGCTACACAGAGAAACCCTGTCTCAAAAACAAAAACAAACAAACAAAAACCAAATAAATGATTACCTGGAATATCTTATACACTGAAAGCATACAAATTCATTGTTCACAAAATTTTAATGATCAAAATTTATAACAAATGGGAGATGTCAGAAACCACACAGTCAGATGTGACGGTCACAGGATTCACAGTGCCACCTATGCCGTGGGCACGTTAAGGGTGGTTTTCCACACAGGCATAGACAATTTTAAACACAGTACGTAGGGGCTTTAGAAGATGGAGTTTATCAGAGCAACTGAGGACCTGCCCTATTGCTGCAAGGCAACAGGACTAACTTGAGGGGAAGCCTGACACGTGAGGGGATGTGCCCGCACCATGCCCAGCCTTCAGGAGGGACAAAACCTTGATGCTTACCTCCCAAGAGTTTGCAACCGCCAGAGACAGGTACACACAAGAAGAATCACCACCATTTCCCACATGCTTGAGCCTTGGCAGGACCTTTTATTGACAATCCCATTGCCCTCCCCCTACACCTGGAGAAAGAAACAGACCCAGGCTAGACTTCCCCACAAGGTAGTTTCTGCGCAAGTCCACCACTATGCTGCCATCCAAATCTGAGGAACAAAAACCACTGCCAGGCCAGAAGAGGCTCACCCCTGGAATTCCGGCAGAGGATCTCAAGCGTGTCAGCCTAAGCTATATACTTAGTTCTACGCCAGCCTGGGCTAAGAGTAAGATGCTGTGGAGTGGGAGAGTGGAGAGAAAAGATGAAAGGAAGTAAACAGGAAATGGAGGGGGAAAAATCGCCTCCAGGAGAGGGTTCAGGAACTCACTTAAGCAGAAGAGTACTCAGGTGAGAGAGTCCTGGCCCATCCAGCAGTGTTTCCCACAGCACATTCAAAGGGACCCTGTAGTGGCAATTCATTTGTATTTTAATAAGTAAAGCTTACACCTGAAGATCAGAGAGTAAAACAGCCCCGCTGGTCAGCCTTACTATCAGGCAGTGGCGACACACTCTTAATCCCAGTAGCCACACTAGTTGTCACAGAAACTGGGCGGTGTGTGCCTTTAATCCCATTCTTAGAGAGGTTTATATAAAACGAGAGGAGACAGCTCTCAGTCTCATTCTGAGATTCCAGGAGACAGGATCACCATTTTGGACTGAGGTCGAGGTAAGAGCCAGTGGCTGGCTGCTTTGCTTTTTGGATCTTCAGGTTGAACCCCAATTTCTCTGCGTTTTTATTGTGGTTCAGGGCCCTTTATCTACACCATCTGATTTGCACACTATGTACGGATCAGGCAGTTCTTATCAATGTCCAGTACAGAAGCCTCCCTGCTTCTGGCCTCTTAAGGCACTCACCTCTGTCTAGGCTCTGGAAGAGCACATCACTCCAAGGCTTGTTCCCATAGCCTCTTCAGGGCCAATTTCTTGGGTCTTGAGTTGTCTATGACCTCTGTGGGACAGTGATTATGGGAACACCAGACCCTCCCATGTCTAAGAAATAATTCCTAGACTCTGATTTTAAGAAGCCACAAAAACTAACTTGGGAGTTTGTAGTTGTGTGGTTCTGTGGAGTTCTCATGTATGTAACTTGTACACCACATTCCTAAGATTCCAGGGGACCAGAACAGACCATGTAAACAGAAACTTCACATATCAAATACACCTGTGATCCCAGCACTTGGGAAACTGAGGCAGAAGGATCATACATGAGGTCAGCCTGTTCATAACAAGATCCTGGCTCAAAACGGAAACAAAACCCCAAAAAGATGGCACAGAGAGTCCAATCTCTTCCTTGCCCCAAATGCCCTGATACCACAATCACATGGACACTGTTGCAGGTCTTACCAAGGCCAGGGTTCCAAAGCAAGACCTCTCCCCAGAGAAGTTCCAAATGACCACTCCTCACAGCCACCTGCCCAATGCCCAAAGCTCCCTCTACTACTGATACCAGGTCTCTACTGGTAGGGACCCATAAGTGAAGGTCAGCTGAAAGCATCTTTATGGAAAACACAAACTGGAGACTTACATTTCAGGGTCTTTATTCTTGTGAAGACAGGAAGACCTGGGGAGGGCGCGGAAGAGAGACGGTGCAAGGCTAAGGCTGTGCACATCTGCCACCTCAGAAACGAGAAGCAATGGAGTGCACTTGCTTGGGCAACGTGAGACGATCCCCCTCCCCACCAAACAGAAAGACACAACACAAGCTAAAGCTAGATATAAATAAGGGACAGCTAATTAGTGAGTCCTTAAATGGTCTAGAGGGTTTCAGACCAACCAGGCTGCTGCAGTTCTGTCTCCTAATGGGTTTTTCTTTCTTTTTCTTTCGTTTTTTGAGACAGGCTTTTTGTCTGTGTAGCCCTGGCTGTCCTGGAACTCACTCTGTAGACCAGGCTGGTCTTGAACTCAGAGATCCTCTGGTCTTTGCCTCCCAAGTGCTGGGATTAGAGGTATGCTCTACCACTTGCCCGGCTTCCTAATAGGTTTTTCAAATGCCAAGGTCAAAGATGGGGTCCAAGCAGACAAGACCAGGCACACTCAGGGTGGTATGGTCACAGACAAGACATTGATAATCAATAGTATGCGTGAACATAAACATCATTAACCCTTTCCCAGGCTGGAATGGTCTTCGAACATGATCCTACTAGAAGGTGAAGAAATTCTGATGTCAGTCACGACAACTCAAGAAGTTCCTCAGTGGTCTGATTATTTTTCATCCACAAAAATAACCTGACCCAGTCACTTCTAATTACAAAATACGCTAGGGAAAAAAATGGCGCTGGCAGTGGCCTCCAGGTCCCTAGAAGAAAGCACTGCAGCAAAGGTTTGCCCAAGTCAGGCACAAGGTGTCTGTTCACAGGCTGGTGGACCCGGGGCAGTGTGTCCCGCCTCAACAGAGGAGTCAGTCAGAGCACACCCAGACGTACGGAACCATCTGGAGGCTTTCTGGATGTCAGAGCGACTTCTTCAATAGAAAGTCTCATGATTAAAATGGCAGAGAAAGTAACAGAGCAAATACAACCCTCTACCACTCGACTGCACGATTGGGGGATTCAATGGCATTCAAGGACCAGGCATTTGAGTCCAGCTCGCCTAACTGGTAAGGTCCAGGTGGCTCAAAGTAAGCCTCTCACTCATGCCCATCCAGCCTGCTCAGACCCCGGCACCTGCGCACTGGCCTGAGGACTGGGGGGGTCAGCCTGCTGCTCATTTCTCGGCACATTTTTGTGATCCGGGATTCCCCAATTTTATCTCGATTGCCATGGTCAGGTCCTTGGTGAACTGAGAGGGCTGTGCTCTTCTGGTCTGGTGATGAGACACAGCTTTCCTCACTCTCTACAGCTCGTCAGGAAACATTCCACTCAGCCAGACAGTCAGTCAGAAAGCAGTCCAGGCCAAGTTTGAGATCAAACAGCTTAAGAGAAAACTCTGAAAGCTGGATGTGGTGACACAGAACTGTAACGCCACACTTGGATGATGGAGACCATGTCTTAGCGAGAAAATGAAAAATGGAGTCTTGAGCTATTTACTATGCAGCACGGTTGTCCAGTTCCATGAACCTCACTGGACACGAGGGCGCTGTTCACAGTCACAAAGCCTCACCGACCTGCCGACTCTGAGCAGGCAGAAAGTCTCCGCCTGTACCAAGGCTCTACTTTCCCTTTTTGTAGAATCTGTACCCTACATGTTCAAATTCTCTTTCTCCAATTTTCTCCGATGCTCCAGGAAGTTTAAAATTATAAGCTGTGGTGATGTAAGGAATTGTCCCTTCAGGTCCCGGCTGAAATGGAAACACAAAGAAACAGCATTGAGACCTGTCCAGACACCCTCGAGGAGCAGAAGGAGTCTCCCAGCTGGAAGCCAGTATGAAGGCAGCTGGGCAGCAGGTCTCTGGGGCGTCAGACACTTAGGATGATATTCAAAGGGCTTTTACTTTTTTTATTTTTAAAAAATTTTTCGAGGGGGCTGGAGAAATGGCTCAGTGGTTAAGAGCATTGCCTGCTTTTCCAAAGGTCCTGAGTTCAATTCCCGGCAACCACATGGTGGCTCACAACCATCTGAGGTGAGGTCTGGTGCCCTCTTCTGGCCTGCATACATACACACAGAATATTGTATACATAATAAATAAATAACTAAAAAAAAATTTCGAGACAAGAGTTTCGCAGTAGCTTTGGAGCCTGTCCTAGAACTAGCTCTTGTAGACTAGGCTGGCCTTGAACTCACAGAGATCCATCTGAGTGCTGGGATTAAAGGTGTGTGCTACCACTCCCCAGCTGGACTTTTATTTTCTTAAATTTAAATGTGTGTGTGTGTGTGTATTCACCTGGTAGGAAGGAAAAAAGAAAAAGACTGTCCACGTCCATAATAGGAGGGTAGTCCTAAGGAGGTATCTATGCTTTCCGCATCCTTCCCTATTATTGGCTCTACACTGGGATCCTGACTTGAACCTTCCGAGGCACCCAATACCCCATCTTATGTCTGTCTCCCAGATAAAGCACCTGTTGCATTGACTGCAGCCAACTTCAGCTCATTTCCACCTGCCCGGGTTTCCCCGCAGGACACTCCCATGTGGGCTCACCTGGTTCTTGATAATACAGTGTGGAATGGAAATGGAACCAATCAGCAGACAGTTCACAGCTTTCAGCTCTTCTGGAGGAAGAGGGGTGATGATGTGGTACATCCGCTGGTCCATGTCAATGCCTCTGCAGATGCCTGGAGACACAGAGCAGCATCAGCCACACTGCAGGCATCTCACAGCTTGATCCTGACATTAAGAGTTTATGTGGGGCAGAAGAGACAGCTCAGCAGGAAAGAACACTTGTTGCTCTTGTGAAGGACCCAGGTGCCTTTCCCAGAATCCATCCAGTGGCTCACAATTCCACTCCATGGGATCTGACGCCCCCTTCTGGCCTCTGAGAGTACCAGGCCGGTGGTGCGCACATGGAATAAATTAAGGTGTTTTAATTTCTAGCTTTTTGCTTTCAGAATACAAAGAGCAATTGAGGATTACTGAGATCGCTCAGCAGGCTTAAGGGTGGTTGCTGCTCTTCCGCAGGACCCAAGTTCAGTTCCCAGCACCAATTTGAGGCAGCTGTACCTCCAGCTCCAGGAACCCAGCACCCAACATCTCTGGTCTCCAGGGACATCTGCACTCATGTGCACATACCAACATAATCCACAAAATTAAAAATGAAATCAATCAATCTTTTTTGAGACATGCCCTTGTTGTCCAGGAACTTGATAAGGCTGTCCTTGGGCTCACAGAGAACCACTTACCAATGTCTCCTGGAGTGAGCAACCATGTCCAGCTAAAATAAAATAAATTTTAAGAGAGTACAAAAAATTTGAACATTTGCCTGTTGAGTTGTGAGGAACCAAAGTAGGCGAAGACCTTGGGTAGTGCGATGCAGGCAGCGTGTCAACGCTGAGGTGTCTACACAGAAAAGACATTCATTTCCTTAGCCACAGGCTTTTCTCAATCCTGTGTACAGGTCAATACCAGTTGTGTACAGTCAAACAGACAGCATTTACTCTCAACTCACCAAAGCCCAAACAGTCACATATGGGGGTCTGGGCAAGCAGGATGGGACCCCGAGTGTATCCTTTCATGTCCTCCTGTATCCTGCAAAGCCCAACCCAGCTGGCATTTATGGCGTACAGTATGTGGGCAGGGGCAACATCAGCGTGAGTGATCCGGACAGCAACTGCATTGAAGGGGACCTGGAGAAGAAATCACAAATGCTCATCTCCCTATGTAGCCTAGGTTGCCTCAAAGTAGAGATCCAACAGGCCACCACATAAAGCTTCACCTTATTTTTTGAGAAGAAGGGTATCTCATCGAACCTAAAGCTTGCTGATTTGGCTGGACTGACCAAGTCCAGGGATCCTCTTGTCTATTGCATCCCAGTGCTGGGATTACAGGCTTGGGCCATCATACCCAGACAAAAATCTGGATTTTGAGAACACAAATCAGGATGGCTTGGTTGCTGGAGTCCTGGCCCAAAATGCAGAGGCCCAGGCTTGATCCCTAGCATAGTCAAAGACGGGGTGTGGTGGCCAATGCCTATTCTCACAGCATATGGCAAGCAGAAGCAAGAGGGCAAGAAGGTCAAGGCAGCATGGGTGACATAGTTCTCTCCTTCCCATTCCTCTATAAATGTGATCTTCATTCCTGTCTCCCCTCAACTTGAAAACAAAACCAAACCAGGGGACAAGAGCACGAGCACTGGCGTCAACTTGTAGGCTCCCAGGGCCTTTCCTTATAGACTGCCTGATGAGGGGAAAGGTGTTCAGGCATCAGGTTAGAAAGTCACAGATCTATGGCTATGTAAAGTGAGGATGATAAGTCCAGAGATTCCAGTGAGCTAAGGCTGCAGCTGATGGGACATCACAGTAGGTATTGGCCGCGACCGAGAAAATGACAGTCAGGTCTGCCATTCCAGTCTTAGCCCAGCTTTTCTTCTGGGTCTTTGGAGTTTTTACCAGCTGTGTTTTGCTGGTAAACACACAGAGTGAGTGCCTGTCCTGGCACTCACTCTGTAGACCAGGCTGGCCTCGAAGTCACAGAGATCCGCCTGCCTCTGCCTCCCGAGTGCTGGGATTAAAGGCATGCACTACCACTGCTAACCTCTTTCTTTTATAAGTTGCTTTGGGCTCTTTCCTGCTGCTCCTCTGAAGAGGTAGGATGGTCTTTACTTCTTATTCCTCTCTCCATTCCCTATATCTCAATAAAACTCCCACATAAGCTCAAAAAAAGCTGTCTTGGTCATGGTATCACAGCAAAGTCAATGAGACAGTGTGTGCATGTGTGTGCACATACATAAAGGATGTGTGTGAGTGCACACGCGTATGAAGCTTGGGCTGAGTGTCAACACAGTCCTGTGGAATAATCCTTCTGTACACTGTAAAGATGTGTTGCTCTCATGGTTAAAAAAGATGACTGCCTGATAGCTAGGATTTTTAGGGCAGAGAGAAAGCTGGGGAGGAGGAGGGCGGAGTCTAAGAAGTTACAAGTCAGAAGGGGAAGAAACAACTCGGGAGGCTCATAGAGGAAGTAAACAAGCCTCAGGGCAGCACATAGATTAAAAAACAAACAAACAAACAAACAAAAAAATGGGTTAATTTAAGTTGTAAGCCAGCTGCAGACAAGCCTAGGCCTAATACTATTGAGTATTTATAATTAAGAGTGAGTCTCTGTGTTGGGCCCACAGCAAACAAGCACTGCTGCCACCGTCACCATCTCCATCACCAGAGACCCCAACCACTGAGCTCCCAAAGCAGCCTGGACTGGATGTTGAAAACACTTTGGTGCTGGTACCCGACAGGAATCACAAGGTGCTCAGGAGGCCCATGGAGCTCTGCAGCATCCTGAGACGTCCGGCACTGCCACGGTGCAGGTGGAAAGTGTAAATGTGAGGACGTCACCAGATCAGCTGACATCAAACTACAGTCCATGCCACATACTAAGGTTGCCAGCCAACGACCAAATGTCAGCTCTCCATCTTCTGCCAGGTAACCCAGCCTCATCATTCCTTAGTTTTCCCATTTGAAAAATGGGAATAATATCAGAACTGAAATCACAGGGCTGTTTTGAGAATTAGGGAAGCAATATACAGGAGGAGGCAGAGCAGCCAGGACACCTGAGCCTCAAGTACCTTATCAGTTAAGAGACCATTTCTCCCGCCAGCTCTGATTACCTGATAGGGCGTCAGGCTATGCAAAGGACTAAGTGGCCCTGGCACAGGAGGCATCAGCTGGCTAAGGTAGCCCAACACCGCCAGATCTCGAAAAATTGTGTTGAATTTGGCCCTGAAAAGTAGAGCACAACAAGGTAAATAGAGAATATACCACACCTGCTTGGGGGCAGACGCGAACAGCATCTCAACCATTAGCAAGGTAGCACACTAGACCTTGCTCTTTCAAGATATCCCTAAACCCTCGGGCTGGAGATGTGGTTGTGTTACTGCCAGCACGTACCCTGGTCTAATGGCAAATAAGACACACACACTCCCCCGCCCCCAAGGTCTCCACCCACAACCCTCTCTTGACATAGTCCTCCAGGAAACCCTGGCCACTGGCACGGGAAGCTCCATCTCCAAGCTCCTAACAGGAACCATTCTCTTTTAAATGTACATCAGTGGCACCCTTGAAAAATCTTAAGGATTCTCTTTTTTTTGTTGTTGTTTACAGGGTTTCACAGTAGACTGGCCTTGAACTCATGATGTCCCACTCGGCCTCTGAGGTGCAAGAATGATAGAAAAGAGTCACCATGACCAGCTCTCTACACAAGTGAGCATGCCATGCCCGGCCCACTTCAGGAAGCTTCATTCTTTTTTTTTTTTTTTTTGGGGGGGGTTTTCGAAACAGCGTTTCTCTGTGGCTTTGGAGCCTGTCCTGGAACTAACTCTTGTAGACCAGGCTGGTCTCGAACTCACAGACGTCGGCCTGCCTCTGCCTCCTGAGTGCTGGGATTAAAGGCGTGCGCCACCACTGCCCAGCTAAGCTTCACTCTTTACCCAAGTGACACTTTACTTACCTATTTTTCTCATTTTTTCTCCACGGAAATTCTGTGTAAACAAACATCAGCTTATGTCCAGGGAAGACTGGAACTGAACTGGAATCTTTCTCTTCTTCAGTAAAATCCGAACTGTCTCCAAATTCTTCAATTTCAAACCCTCGATGTCTCTTGATCTTGCTTTTTGTATACAGGCCGTCTGTGAGCTCTACATACTCTGAAGTCAGAGAGGGCATTGTAGGACCCCGGCCAGAATACAACTGAAGGACGTAGTTGGGAGACAACAAGCGGATCAGGTCAACAAGCAGCAGCAGTCCATCATCTGTGGTGGAAGAGAGAGCAGAGCACGGTGTAGTAAGCACCAAAGGCTTGGGTCTGGTGTGGTGCAGCACTCGGGAGGCAGAGGCAGGCAGATCTCTGTGAGTTTGAGGTCTAACAGAGCGAGTTCCAGAACAGCCAGGATTGTTACATAGGTTAACTTTGCCTCTGAAAAAAAACAAAACCAAAAACAAACAAAAAGAAGACCAAGAAAGACATGGCCAGGCAGCGTGTGCACACCTGAGAAGATCTGACACCCACTTCTGGCTTCCAAGGGCACTGTGCACAATGTCTGGACAAAACAGTCAAGCAAAAATCAGTCAATTGATTAAAAAATAATCAACAACTCAAAAGACCAGAAACCAGAGCTCTGGCTTACTTGGTGGAATATTCATTCCCTCAGCACCACATAAAATAAACAGTGATGCCTATAATCCTACATTGGGGAGGTGGTACGTTTAGGAGTTCAAGGCTGCCCTCAGTTACATAGGGGGAATGGCCTATGCTGACCCTCATTTGAACACTACAGCGCACATGTATGGAAACAGCACAGGGAACCCCGTAAATGTGCACCTGTACAGCACTCATGGTAGCTGCTTACACTGCATCACATGTATACAGGCTTACCTTTCACCCAGCCCATCGTGTTGATGATAAGTGGGGACTCTCTCTTGTAGTCTCTGAACACATACTTCACCATCTCAATGTAATTCTCATAGTCATTTTGACAAGTCATCTTTCCATAATACACCATCCTCTGTGGCTTTCTCGGATGCGTGTAAGGTGGTCCTAAAAAACAAAACCGCAGTCAGGAATCAAGCACTTGTCTCACATACAGAAGGCTCCAGCAGAGTGCTTCTCAACCTCCCTAACGCTGAAACCCTGTAATACAGTTCATGTTGTGATGATCTACAACCATAACGTTTTTGCTGATATTTCATAACCAATTTTACTACTGTTATGAATAATAATGTAAATATCTGGTATGTGAGAGTCATGACCCGCTGAGGTTGAGACCTGCTGCTACGGAGGTTCTATGTACATCACTACCCAGCAAACATAACCATGCAACGGCCACAAAACAGTGGGCAGGATTTTGTGGCACTGCCAACCCTGACAAAGATCTTAGGAAAGTTCAAACCACCAAGAAGAGCATCAAATTATGTTTTTAGAAGGCAACTTAAGCTGGACCATGGTGGCGCATGTCTTTAATCCCAGCACTCAGGAGGCAGAGACAGGCGGATCTCTGTGAGTTCAAGACCAGCCTAGTCTACAAGTGCTAGTTCCAGGACAGGCTCCAAAGCCACAGAGAAACCATGTCTCGAAAAACCAAAAAAAAAAAAAAAAAGTCAACTTAATACAAAGACACTCCCCATTTTATGTATGTAAGTAAACTCTGATCATTTCTGACCTGACTGCATTTATTCCAGGTATCTGGGATACAACGATGAACCCCTACCTTCTAGGGCTTGTAAAGCCCAGCAAAAATTCAATTAATAACCTTTAATAATCTCCTGCTAAGAGGTGGTACATACTTTCGAGACAGAGTTTCTCTGTCTAACAATCTTGGCTGTCCTGGAACTCACTGAGATCCACTTGCTTCTGCCTCCCAAGTTCTGGGAGCAAAGGCATACACCATCACTATCTGGCTGTGATCATATTTTTAATACCAGAATTTGGGAGGCTAAGCATTTGAACCTGAGCTCCAGGTCAGCAGGTTCCAGGCTAGCCAGAGCTACACAGTAAAAGCCCAATTTCCCCAAGGTTTGGAGAGACGGCTCAGTGGCAAGACCATGCACTACTCTGAC